>NW_024467961.1:0-2752027 GCF_002105095.1 Pseudomassariella vexata | reverse complement strand
TTCCAAATACTAGGCTACCCGAGACATATATCCCTAGTACCGAGGTTCAAATTATTCAGGTTCCCTCAAATAGGCTCCCGAGACAGGCATTCCCACGACAGAGCTTCCAAATACTGGGCTGCCCGGGACGTATATCCCCATTACCGAGGTTCAAAACGTTCAGGTTCCCTCAACTAGGCTCCCCGAGACAGGCACCCCTAAGGCAGAGCTTCCAAACACTGGGCTTCCAAGATGAGTATCCCTAGTACCGAGGCTCGAAACGTTCAGGTTCCCTCAACTAGGCTCCCCGAGACTAGCACCTCTAAGACAGAGCTTCCAAATACTAGACTGCCCGAGACGTATGTCCCTAGTACCGAGGTTCGAAATATTCAGGTTCCCTTCACTAGGCTCCCCGAGACCAGCACGCCTAAGAGAGAGCTTCCAAATAGTGGGCTTCCCAAGATGAATATCCCTAGTACCGAGGCTCCAACAGTTCAGGTTCCCTCAACTAGGCTCCCCGAGACAGGTATTTCCACGACAGAGCTTCCAAATACTGGGCTGCCCGGGACATATATCCCCAGTACCGAGATTCAAAACGTCCAGGTTCCCTCAACTCGGCTGCCCGAGACAGGCACCCCCAACACAGAGCTTCCAGACATTGGGGTTCCAAATACTAGGCTTCCTATGATGAATATCCCCAGTACCGAGGCTCAAAAAGTTCAGGTTCCCTCAACTAGGCTCCCCGAGACTAGCACCCCTAAGACAGAGCTTCCAAATACTAGACTGCCCGAGACGTATGTCCCTAGCACCGAGGCTCGAAATATTCAGGTTCCCTTCACTAGGCTCCCCGAGACCGGCACCCCTAAGAGAGAGCTTCCAAATACTAGTTTACCCGGGAACTATATCCCCGGTACCGGGGTTAAAGTCACTCAGGGTACCTCAACTGAGCTCCAACTCTCTAAGACTGGTATTCCTAAGACAGAGCTTCCGAATACTAGGCTGCCCGGGACGTATATCCCTAGTACCGAGGTTCGAAATATTCAGGTTCCCTTCACTAGGCTCCCCGAGACTAGCACCCTTAAGACAGAGCTTCCAAATACTAGTTTGCCCGGGAACTATATCCCCGGTACCGAGGTTAAAGTCACTCAGGGTACCTCAACTGAGCTCCCTAAGACTAGCATCCCCAAGTCAGAGCTGCTAAATACCAGGCTACCCGAGATATATGTCCCTAGCACCGAGGTTCGAAACATCCCGGTTCCCTCAAATAGGCTCCCCGAGATAGGCACCCCTAAGACAGAGCTTCCGAATACTAGGCTGCCCGAGACATATGTCCCTAGCACCGAGGTTCGAAACATCCAGGTTCCCTCAACTGAGCTCCCCAAGACTAGCATTCCTAAGACAGAGCTTCCAAGTACGGGGCTTCCCGGTTTTAAAGTCACTCAGGGTACCGGTACCTTAACTGAGCTTTCTAAGACTGGTATCCCCAGGACAGAGCTTCCGAATACTAGGCTGCCCGAGACGTATGTCCCTAGCACCGAGGTTCGAAACATCCCGGTTCCCTCGACTGGGCTCCCCAAGACTAGCATCCCTAAGTCAGAGCTGCCGAATACTAGGCTGCCCGAGACGTATGTCCCTAGCACCGAGGTTCGAAATATTCAGGTTCCCTTCACTAGGCTCCCCGAGACCGGCACCCCTAAGACAGAGCTTCCAAATACTAGTTTGCCCGGGAACTATATCCCCGGGGTTAAAGTCACTCAGGGTACCTTAACCGAGCTCCCTAAGACTATCATCCCTAAGTCAGAGCTGCCGAATACTAGGCTACCCGAGACGTATTTCCCTATCACCGAGGCTCGAAATATCCAGGTTCCCTCAACTAGGCTCCCCGAGACCGGCACCCCTAAGACAGAGCTTCCAAATACTAGGCTTCCCGAGGCGTATATCCCTAGTACCGAGGCTCAAAATGTTCAGGTTCCCTCAAATAGTCTCCCTCAGACCGGCACCCCTAAGATAGCGCTTCCAAATACTGGGCTGCCCGGTAATTATATCCCCGGTACTGGGGTTAAAGTCACTCAGGGTACCTCAACTGAGCTCCAGCTCTCTAAGACTGGTATTCCTAAGACAGAGCTTCCGAACACTAGGCTGCCCGAGACGTGTATCCCCGAAACTAGGCTTAAAATTATTCAGGGTACCTCAACTGAGCTCCCCAAGCCTGGTATATCAGAACCACAAATCCCAAAGCTGCAATTTACAATGGCTTCTCCGAGCCCTGGAGACAGAAATAGTCAGCCCGGGCCGACCTTTCCTGATCTTCTATCGCTTTCAAATGCCGACGATCCAAGTCTCCAAGCCACAGATCCTTTGCTGATTATACCTGAAGAGGGGCAAGTCGAAGCCCCATCCCCAGGAAAGACAGAAAAGGAGGCAAAGGCGGACAAGAAGAGGGAGAGGGAAGATAAGGCAAGGCAGAAGAAGGAGAAAGAAAGAATAGAGAAGGAACGTAAGTCAAAGGAGAAGGCCGAAAAAAAGGCACGGGAAAAGGAGGAAAAGGAGAAGAAGGAAAGGGAGAAGAAGGAGAAGAAGGCCAGAAAGTCCAAGAAGTCCGTCGAGCATCCTTCACTACCTCCTTTACCTGTCGGAACTGAGGACTCCGCTGTAGCAGAACCTCCTTCAATGCCGCCCTTGCTTGCCGACACTAAGGGTTCCGTCACAGCAGAGCCTCATTCACCGCCTTCTCTCTTTGTTGAAAACAAGAACTCTGCTGAAGAAGATACTTCTCCACCATCGTCTCTGCGTGTTGAACCTAAGAACTCTATCACGGCGGAGACTCCGTTGGTGGAGAAACAACTTGGCCAGATGGCAAATCAGTTCGCGACTCTACCGAATCCTGGGAAACTGGTGAAGGAAAAAACCATAAATGGATGGCAAGCATCGGTCAATGACCTGACTGGAAGCGTTCGCAACATGCTGGCTGGCAAAGGCAAACAGATTCAGGAGCAGAAGCCTGAGCTAAAGCTAGAGTCAAACACAGAGCCATCTGCAGTGACAACCACATGGCCAGGCACAGGTCTGAGTACAGAACTGAGTCCAGGGCTTGAGACAGGTGCGAAGTCAGCACTCAACGCAGGACTCAACGCAGGACTTAAGACAGGTTTGAAGCCAACACTCAACGCAGCACTCAACGCAGGAGCTGGCGTAGGGCTGAGCACAGATCTGAAGCCAGCCCTTGAGGGGGGAATTGATGGTTCCACACAGATTCCGGAGCTGAAACAAATCCTTGACGTAGGACCTGAAGGTTCCACACAAAACGTGGAGGCGAAAACGATGCTTGAGATAGGACCTGACGGTTTAATCCGGAATCTGAATGGAGAGCTTTGCAGCGGACACCAGCTGCTTGAGCATCTCAGCAAGCTTGGACTATATGTTGGCGAACACATCGATGAGCACCTTAAAGGTGGCCATATGACGCATCACGCCGATGGAGCACCGCACAAAGTGAAGCACGAATGCCACGATACAGATGGTGCAAACGATGAGCCTTCCGACTACCCCTCCAAACCTCCCAGCACTCTTCGGTCTGCAACCTATGGCCAGTCACAGCAGGAGTCCACCGAAGTGCATCAAATTGACGCTCAACCTAAGCAACGTGATCCCCAGCAGTTCTCAAGAGCTTACGAATCTCAGAACCCACAACATCCTACTGCAGTGGCTGAACAACAAGGAAAAAAGCAGGACTCCGATTACTCTCCTCTCAAGTTCATACCGGACGCCCAGCATATCCACGTGAAGAATGGTCCCGGCCAACTGAAGCGTGCACATTGTCTGTCTATATCCGGAAGACCGGATCATAAGCCATTGGATATTGCGGGGCACGCAAGTCCAACTGAGGCGCTGGATAGCAAGGAGTTCTTCATGGACTTGCATTCTGGGCAATAATCTGCTGCCGACAAACATCTGCTCGTGGAAGGCCCGTTAGAGTGGTCGAGTTCGAGATCGATTGGGCTGTGGTCGGTGTCACGTCAAGGAACAGAATCGCTTTTGGAAGAGAAAACTACAGACTGCTGTTTGTGGAACAGGGTTGACCGAGGGTTCCGAGCTCCCAACACTTGCCATGAGCTGGGCTCTGGCCTGCTGTTAGGTAGACTGCAGATTGTTTCGTGGAAAGTAATGATTAGACTGAAGGATTTAGTCAAATTGGACAGACGATATAACCATATATCCAAAGAGTTACTTTGTGTTCCCCGTGAAATTTAATCTCTGATGCCGGCTTTTGTACTTTATCACACTATACGCCCTTGGAACTCCAGGTCCACTCTCAGCCCCTTTACTGCTTGCGACTTGTTTCTCTACCCGAAGACTGTACGAATGTAAATTAGAAGGGTGCAGACAGACTTTGAAAAGGCTAATCCCAAGTGGACAATGTGATAAATGGCGCGCCTAGGTAAAATGACAACATCCTCCTTTAGTGCAGCAAAAGGGTACCGAAATCTGTCTGTGCTGAGAAATAGGCTCTCAAGCGGCTATAAGTCAAATGGGACTTGCAAAGTTAGATATAAATATCATGTTTTACAGGGGGCAGCGATTCTCAATTAGTGCACATAACAGACGAGTGGCCGGCACCACATCTTGGAATTTACCTTTTTGCATCGTACTTTTTTGCTCATGGTGCACGAGGTGAAGTTCCCGAGCCAACAGAGACAACATCGACCTTCTGCTTCAGCACGGCCAAGCAATCGACTTCTACCAGTAACCCCGATTATTGGCATAATTTCTGTGGACGTAAAAGGTGCTGATTTTCTGAGCGTCACGATTAGAGTTCATCTCAACTCACTACGGTCAATCAAACCAGTTCCCAACCCCAACGGCCGGATCTGAGCCTGATCAGTGCTGTTCCACCCATTGTTTACCACCGGCAGATGCTGCTAGCGGTTATGCTACCTGACTACATGGGATATAGGATGTTTTCACCTCGATCCGACGCGGCTGTTCTAATTCGGGAAGCCGATCAGGTAGCCCCTTAAGACTTGAGATCTGTCAAGACATGATCAATCCAGTGCCCCAGCAAGCGCCACACAACTAAACCGCATATCCGCTCCTTCTCTCTCCAAGAACTTCAGAGGCCCCCACAGCAGCGCCTTCTCGGACAGGACATCCTCGTCTCCTTCCAGCTTTCCTCGCGCGATGGGTCCCTTGCGGCGACCGTCAAGCTCCCATAGCGTCCCATCCTCCGTCTTTACGAAACATACATAGTGTAGATCGACGTCGTCCTGGGCATCGGGGGCGGCCGTTGCGCCTTGGCTGGCGGCTTCCTGGTGTGCGGAGGCTAGTGCTCTTGTTCCTTCGATGAGCCTCGATCGTTCGGCTGGCGGCAGAGGGATGGCGGACTTGATTAACTTGTCGAGATCTGAATCTGACTCTAAATAATGAATCCCTCCCGTTAGCGATCTTGGGCAAAAGGGCATGTGTTTATGCGGGGCCCACTTGCCAATGAATCCCCTCGCCGGCCCATTACTAACAGCATGCAACAAGCCCATCAGTCCACAGGCGTTGCGAATCGTCTGCTTGTACCAAATAACGGGCTCACCCTCGCCCTTGCCGGTGTATTCGGACATGGGTGCATCCTCGGCCATGCGCTGTGACTCGTAGATAGCTGAGACGGGGAAGACCAGCAGCAGCGCCAGGGCGGGCCGCGGAATGAAGGCAAGAAGTTCGGGGTCGGAGATGGAGTATACGTCATGGACCTGTAGCGCTTGGCTGAGGCCGAGCTTGTGGAGGAGGTTGGTCATCAGCTCCGGGTTGGCTTCGAGAGGGATGAAGGCGGGGGAGCTTCCCGGAGGTGGATCTGGGTGCGTTTGCGTTGTGGCCATGATGAAGGAAGGTTGGTATCGGATAGTGAAAGGCTCGTATGTGTGGCTCTGATACGAATGGGCTTGGGTGCAGTCGGATTTGCAGCCAAGTAACGACGAAAGTACTGAAGAGACTGCAAACGGCGTCCAAGAACGTGGGGTTTGTTGAAGTGGATTGCAGTTGCCCCTCCAAGGCCGAGGCAGCAGTTATGACGCCACAATGGCCGAGTCCCACTGTTTAGAGTATATAAGGAGCCGATTTCCACTGTGGAGCCAGGCGGCTCAATTGATCAGTTTCTTATCCAGTCTATTGGTCTCTACATAGTAAACCTTGAAGTCAACGTCGTGAAGAGATTCAAGCGCATTGGGAAATCGGACGAAATGAAACAGCGTAATACATACGCTTTCAAATAGAACAGGATTAAACCGTCGATCTCCAATCTTGTGGAAGGAATTCTCACAATCTTCATCTTTTGGACAGGTGGGTGGCGATCCGTTGACTGCCCTCTACAAGGACACATCTTCATGTTCACTTCATACGGGAAGCAGATTTGCTAAACCACCAACAGGCAAGCAAGCCTATTTTCATTGAATAAATACGGAGTTTTTGTATGCTTTCGAGTTGACAGATCCCGTGAGAGGGGTGCTAAGGGTAAAAAAGGGAAGGCCAAACTTGCTCTTAGTTTTTCCAAGGGATTCATGATACACCGACCGCTATGTTGGAACCAGAGGCAACCAGAATGGCCAACCGTTACACCCTCACATCTTGATACATTGTCGGAAATCAGGTTCTTTACTGTGCATCAAAAAGCAGCGACAGCAACCTCCCGGAAGTGCCGACCCAACCATCTCTTGGCTTTGTAATTGCAATATTGAACGCCCGTCGGTAAAGACAAAGTCCTCGTTGAATTTGACAACCTATATCCCTGAAAAAGCCATAAACATGTCCACCAGGAAGATACTTCATCTCCTACTTTCTGATGCTGCGATTAGGACTGACCATTCGCTCCGCCTTCATACTCCTATTTGCCATTCCATCAAGGCAGTACTCCCTCCTCCCGACTATTGGTCAAGCAACTAGCAAACAAATTGTTCTACTGCTGCCACATACGTGATCCATCATCGATCTAGTGCACCAAAAAACATACATGCTGAACTCAGAAGACCGTATGTCGGCAGCTTCTTAATGACAGTCTTGACAACCACTAATTATATCTTATTACTACAAGCCAGCCCACTCTATATAATCTGCATTGTGATGCCACAAGTCATGAGCGGGAGGACCCAAGCCATACTCAGGCGCGGTTTCTCTTCTGTCCGTCCTCTATAATCTACACTCCCTACTGCTGAGCCCATGATCCTATCTGCCTCTAATCCATGTCCGGAACGCCGTCGTAATGCATGCACACCCGAGTTACTCGTGACCCAACCAAATACATATTATCTCATGCCTTCGCCCTATCCCGAAGCGTATGTCTCCTCGTCTCCTCCAACTCATCTTTCATGACGCTATTGAACTCGTCAGGATTGTCGAGGTAAAGGTGATGACCTGCTTTCTTGATGATGATGACCCTCGCAGCACCATTCTCATTCCGCTTCTCCTCATCGGTAGAATTCAACAATGCCTTCACCTTTGCTTGCTTCAATTTCTCCTCAGAAGCAAGCCCCCCCGCCACATCCATCCAATCATTCTCGCCATACATGAACACAACTGGGAAGCCAGTCTCTTTCATCGCGGGTGAAGTCTCAGTTGCCGGTTGTACCACCTGCCGGCCGACGCCTTGTATCCTGTTGATCACTGGCCTACGCGCATGTGCGCCTGGTGCAAGAATGTATGGGAGTGCATATTCACCACTGCCTCGTTGCCGGAAAAGCGAGTAGGCATAATCATGCAGTGTCTGAGCTTCCACGGTAGGGAGATGATTGAATCTGCGTGAAGTCCAGCCCGATACAAATCTTGGACCCAGAGGACCTGTCAAGCGAACGATACTGAAGGGTGAGATATTGGCATCCCATAACCAAACGAGCCAGCCAGGGTATGGGCGCTTCTGCGGCGGATTCACACCGGCCTGGTTGACCTTGTTCTGAACGTCCATGTTGTTGCGGTCAGATCCCTTGGTGATTGCTCGTTGGTCTCGGGTGAACTCATCCTGGAAAGTCGATTCTTCCGGCTCAGGCATGTCGGCATTGACAGCGTAGGGATCTTCGGGAATGCCCACAGGCGAGGCCAGGATAAGCTTATTTAGGTGCCCAGGATACTTGAGAGCGTACGATACGGCCAGGTAGCCCCCCAGTGAATGGCCGAGTAGAGTGAATTTCTCCAGCTTGCGCAGTTTTCGCCATTCCTCCAGTGCATCGATGAACCAGTCTTCGGCTTCTTTGACCTTTCCAACTTGGTCTTTTGCGTGAATCTTGAACGGTGGCCGTGTCGAGTTACCCATTCCGAGCATATCGAGAGCGTATAGCTTCCATCCTTTTGAGCGGGTTATGCTCTCGAAGTTCTTGTAGAAAAACCCCAGGCCAGCTCCGTAACCATGAAGCATGACCAACGTATCGTCAACCGGCTCGCCGACGCGCTCAACCGAGAACTCGTTTAGAGCTCTGTTCTTGCCGGATAGCTCAACCATGGTTGACCGCCAAACCCTGGGACCAAAAGGGTCTATCTTGGTCGACGTTTCGATGGCGCGCGGGTGGTCTGCTGAGGGCACATTGTCTAGAGGAACTGTACTGTTGGCAATGGCTTCTCGGAGATAAGGTATGCAAGAGATCACGTTCCTCTCCGCAACCGTCGGCGTGACGCTCGTCCACTGTTTCCCGGTGTCAGCTCAGACTACCAAGCAGAGACCAGCACCTTGCGCTTGGCGTACCCATTGGTGGATCGCATCCTTGTAGCCGAGGGGAAAGAATGGAGGCATTCCGCGTTGCTTTTGGGCCTGTTCGTGTTGTTCTTTTGCTCTCTGGGAAGCCAGCGGGGACTGCTGGCCTGTCCTAGGAACAGCCGCTTCGGTCGACATGTTAGCCCGGGACGTCGCAGGGGTGTATGTCTGGAATCTTAAAACAACTGGGACAAGTTTCCTCGGCGGTATTAATGAGGAGAAAGGAGTCTTGAGCATACCGACTGAAGGTGGTGGGAAGGAACGCGCCTACTTATGGCCGAGCCACCTGAGAGGGCGACAAGCTGATATAGGCAGAAGCACACTACGTGTACGTGGAGTTTATGTAAACCCCTCCCCGACTAAGCTTCTATGATCGATACATTCATGGGACCAAGCGAATTGACTCGCCGTGAAAATCTGAAGGACAGATCGCCCGCACCGAATGCGCTCGCTTTCGGATTGGCCGTGTAGGAGGAAGAGGAGGAATCAAGCGTATCATTGACGTGGGCTGTGCGGACTTGACGGAATTCGCGGATTTAAGACCAGGCGAAGCCCGCTTTTACCCTGCAATCTCTGTGATCGGGCCTTAGAATCTCTCCGTTCCTGTCGTCCTGCGCAACTTAAAACTCCATTTGGCTACGGGCGCTTTCCATGCTTGGACCCTCTTGTAACCTTCTGTCAGCAGAACCTTGGCCATGGGACGAATCTGGTATACATTTCGACGAGTGTTTGCTGTGCTTTATTTAGACAGCCATTCCCACATTGTCGCAATCGATATGCCCGGCTTCACAAGCGGTCTTCGCCAGCTTTATGAAGAACGTTGCACCTATATTTGCTCATTTGCTCGCGCATCTCAGGCAAGGAAGTACACACTCATGTAAATACAGCTGCAAAGGTACTAAAGTTACTCTTCCCGTTTCTCCAGACGAGAGATACGGGTTTCACATTCTACAGTACAGTTCATGACGTGTTGGACTTTCAATAGCAGAAAAGAATGCCATTATCCAAAACTTCCAACTCGAACATAAACATTTGATTACAGCAAAAATAAAACCGTCACAGTTCCAGCGAACCGATCCATCGCGTTGAAGGAACTCACTTGCAGATCCAAGATCCGGCAGTGCAGTCTCCACTTTACCCCAGACTCTCGAATATGGATCAGATATTTATGCTTGTTATACCAGTGACCCAGAAATCGCTGAACTTGGAAATAAAATAGCACCACGTCAGCTTTGTCTCGACCATGTGGTCCACCGTCGCCTTAGCGGTGCGCCATTTTTTGGCCCCCTCAGGCTCTGACTTGTCGTGTAGAGGACCGGTCCATATTTGAGGGAACTCAGTTCAAACCTAGGTGAGACCCGGCCGAACGTTGTGGTATATTACCGTGTGATGGTTTGGGTCGTTGACGGGTGCAAATATTCGAGTTCAGTTCGGTGGGTACAGAGGCTCCGTTTGAAGTTTCCATGGTTTATTGTCACTGCAACCTCGTCTTTTTGCATGGATGAAATCCGCTTGGGAGTCTGTCTCGAGAATCCGGTTCTAGTGAGATGGATATCGGTGTGGAGACCTGCTGTCTCTTGTGCGTACCGAAGTTGAGCCCTGGCTTCTCAGATGACAGTATCTCTTGCAGTTCTTCGACTGGAGGCATGGCTTCAAATTGCATTTGCAAGGAGAGGTTCGAAAGAACTGCCAATTGGGGTTAAAAGGGTCGTGCTGATGAAATTCGAAAATATGAAGATCCAACGCTATATATCTATATTCGGGTTTCTCAGGGCAGAACAGCACGGGAATATACCATCGAACCAGAAGCAAAGATGGGTCAACTGATGCCATGACGTGTACGCAGATTGTAAGACACACAAACAAAGCTGAATCATCAATCTGCTAAGGGGATATCAAGTGCGTGCCTTATCATGCAAGTCGACGCGGTTTTCCACTGTAACAACCATGCTGTGGCTTGGTCCGTCTCTGGTCACCCCTCTCTTGGGTGGAAACCTCCGAGGTGTTACGCAAGCTGACGACGTAGATTGCATTGCAGTTGTCAAACTGTACGCAAGAAAAGCAGGACGGACGAGGATCTTCCCTATTGAGATTTCTACAATGCAACGATGTGCACATGTTTCCGCTACAAGCCATGAAAATGAATAGGTATCAGTGTCAGTTGAAATCTGAACCTCACCTCGTTCAGGATGGATGCACCTGGACTCAAACTTCGGTCTAACCTAGAAGACGAGGCATGGGTCACGGGTAGGATGCACGAAATAGCGCGGAAGCCAAATAGTGCAGGGAAGCAAACGAGATATGACAACTTCCATCTCAAGGAGTGCCAATTCAAACTGCAACTATGGTCAACCCTAATACGTGCTATCGAGCAGAGATCAATGTAGTGGGCGAACACCACTTGAGTAAAGTGCAAAATCGTTGCAATTAATCCTTCTGCTGCTCTGAATAATCCCAACAGTTGACTCGGGGCTAGCCCTTGAGATTACAGGGGAGCTTGCGCTATGGCCAAGATGGAAAAATATGGGCTGCTGATCGTACCGGGGGCTCTTCAACTGGGTCGATTCAAACAATGACGTGAACTCCTTCTGTCTAGACGCAACCATCCGTTCGATCTCCACGAATACCTCCAACTGTTTCCCACACCTGCGTAGTCCTTATCATTCTGTACGAATGCACCAATAAAGACTATCGCATCGCTGACGCGGACGACGTCGTCCTCAGCAACAGACGATTTCGGGTAACGTCGTACGTACGACACGCATTGCCTCAAAATGGCAGACTCCGTCGACTCTATTGTCAAAGGGGCGCCGCAGCCCAGCGCCAACGCCAAACCGCCGCCAACGGGGACGAGCCCAATAGGTTCCGTCAAACCGGGCGACCCACTGAACCACACACCGAGCTCGCCTTCTATGATCTATCTCAACATGCTGATCCTCGAGGCGTCGCTGCGCGCCCAATATCTCGACCTGCGTACGCGTCGGCGCAAACATACGTTCTTCCTTAGCTTGCTTTCCGTCTGGCTGCTGGTATTCGGATATGGGCTCTTTTTCGCGCCCCGCGAGGATGGCAATGGTGTGGGAGGGTCGGTATACTGGGTTGTAGACATGACGGAGAAAGTGTGTTTCATCAGTGGCGTTGTAACAGCCCTTTTGGTATGGGGCACGGGCATATGGGATCGTGGTATACGATGGCCGCGAAGATGGTTTGGCATATCCAACAGGGGCTTGCGAGGGTTCAACTGCAAATTAGTTATCATCAAGAGGCACTGGTGGGTCGAGGTGGTCTCAACCATCGGCTTCTTCTTTACATACGGCGCATTCTCCGGCACGGCAGGCCAGTATCGGTTCGTGGATCCGTCGATTCTTCGTGAAGTTGAGAAAGAACTCAACTTGACGCACCGAGAACATCCGCCACTTCCTTTCGCCAACACCGATGAAGAGAAAGGAGGCCACGAGGAAGATCTTGCACCCGGGGGAGACTATGTCAAGCTCCTATTGCTGGCGAAGCCATTCTCGCCGACATTCCGGGAGAACTGGGAACTGTACAGAAGCGAGTACTGGGAACGGGAGAACGAGCGTAGGGCCTTGCTACGTAAAAAGCTACGACAGCGCGACAGAGAAATCGCGAAACGGCAGAGTCGCTGGTTCTGGTGGCTTCCGGGACGGCGACGCGTGGAAGCAAAATTGCATGTCACTTTACCTGGCGACGAGAAGACACTACACCATCGACCCTCGCAGATTCTCAAGGACCACAAGCGAGCAAGGAGCGGCAGTGTCCGTCGCGGCAGCACATCGGCAGGCTCGTCACGCAGTCCCACGCCTACGATTGAGGTGGAGGACTGTTTTTTCAGCAGGAAAGCCAGCACTGCATCCAACTCGTCAGATAAAAGGCGCAAGAAGCAGGGCTCGACGAGAACCAAGCGTCCAGGTGATTCGCGATCTTTAACGCCGGATTTCCCGTCACCACTTGCTAGAGAAAGCAATATCAGCACGTCTGGGTTTGATTCAGTGTCGGGCTCAGGAGGCGAAGGTAGCGGGCGAACATTAAGGAACAAGTCGCCTAGGCGCCCCAGCGTATCGCCTTAGGGACAGCGATTCGACGGACGCGGCGTACTTTGATAGAGTAGCGGAATAATCAGGCATTGTTTTGGACTTCGAAAAAGATTAAGTCCTTTTTTCAAGCTTAGGTCCTCTTTAATGCCTGTGATGACCTTTCCGGAATAATCCACTTCATGCTGCACCTCTACCTAGCACTTAGCCTCGAATTGCCAGTGTCGGAGCTAGTCGTCACGGGACGATCGAGCGGGAAAGTCTGGCTGGAAAACGTTGGAATTGTTGAACTCGGGCGTCTGATCATTGAATTGTCGGCTCGCCTCAAATGCCATCCATGTAGCTGCTATCGAAGTCAATCGGTTGGACTGGTCCCTGAATTGGCTGCGTGGTGGCCCCTACCTCGAAGTCGTAATGGCAGTCGCCCCACTAAGAAAAACGCTCGAGCCTAGCTGTGTACTTAGGTACTTAAGTAAGCCAGCCGGATATAAGATTGAAGCCTGGGGAGAGGCGGAGCTTCCATTCAACTTTAAATCACCATGTCAGATCCGGGGATGAGACCTCTGGGAACCCAAATTGAACGTATTTGGCGACAAATCCCGTCTTTTGCAGCCGACACCGCGAGGGTTTACCCATGGTAACAACAACCCCGGCCCTACTTGACCTCCAGCTCTGGGGATTTCAGGCGTTTGCAATCTTCTACCAAGGATGCATCTTGTTGACTTTCTAACCAACTTGCATCTACCCAGCTTGCCTAGACCCAGAAGCGGCTTCTGTCGCATTTCCTTCTCATCACAGCTAACCGACCAACTACCTGGCACGCTCCACGTCTCTATTTGATCCCGTCGACCTTCGGCATCGACCTTCTGGATCATGACCTTGTATTTTCACAACGGCAAAATGTCCACCAGCTCTGTCCCCGTCACAGCAGTCCCTACGGCCCCATACAGCGCAAGGCCGCCCAGTCCACCAGCCATTCTGATCCCGGCACCACCACTGGCAAACTCTAATCAGCCCATCCAAGTCGTGCCCGCATACAATAGCATCGATCCGCTATCTCTCAGTGCTCAAGATCTTGCCATTATTACCCAAGGCAAGGCTCAGACCGCACACGACTCGGGATGCAACTGGAACTATGAACACCGACGCAAGGCACAACAAATCACCGACTGGCTTTACTTAGGCCCTTCAAATATCGCGCGAGACAAGGAGTGGCTGCAGGCTAATGGCATCACGATGCTTCTGGCCGCACGAGACTCGCGCATGGCTCAGTTCCGGCTCATGGCAGTGGGCAGAGTAGCTCAGGAGCTGGGCATTGAGGCAGAGCACATCGACGTATCGGGGAACCAGGAGCTGATTCGTGCATTTCCTGATGCCATTCGCAAAATCAACAACCACCTCTTGCGCATCTACCATGAGCAGGCAGTCTCCGACTGGTCTCAGCAAGTACAGGATGGTCGTATGGTTATTGACAAGACCAACTTTAGACGAGGCAAGGTTCTCGTGTTCTGCGAGACCGGCAATGACCGATCGGCCGGCCTTGTCATCGCCTACCTGATGTCCATCTTTGGCCTTGACCTGGTCCGCGCCAGCCAGTTCGTCACCTTCCGCCGCTTCTGCATTAGTATCGACGAAGAAATGAAGTATCTGCTGAAGACGTACGAGGATATTCTCACGGCCCAGCGTACAGTACATAAATTCCAGATAGCCGTGCCCCAGATCACCGCCACACTCACATCTGCCAAAAAGTCAAAACGACGCTTTGATGACACCATGAGCAACGACGATGAAGCCATGGCAGGAACAGGCTCGTTCTTGTACGACATAGATCGCTACGTTGGTCGCGCTGACTGGGCTCCATTCCAGGACAGCACCAAGGATGACGTCATGGGTGAGGATTGAGAAACCACCGTAAAGGACTGCATAGGAGGCATCGCATCGCATGGCTTGGAGTTTACGGTTGGTTCTTTTGTGGCATGGACATTCAACACCAGGAAGGGTTTGACTGCGACAAAACTGCTAGGTTCATGGTCATCTGGCGTTTCAAGGAGGATACCCTTGTTTCAGTACATATACTCGTGGCCTCTCACGAGTTCGAGCAGCGAGGATCACTGCAGATCAATTTTCTGCTTCTCCATGGGTCACACTCTGAATACTTTGTTTTTGTTTTATCTCCGTACCTCGTTCGATCCGAGCATGTCATCTGATCAAAAGATTAGTCGAAATCTCAATGCGGGGTGATGCTTGATTTTTCCCAGTGGCGAAGTCTAAATGATGCCGTCCGTTAAGACATCAGGTGGACCACCGAGCTGCCATATCTAGATATACCAAGGCGTCGGGTTGTCTGCCTCTCTACTTCCCTCTATGACAGACCCTGACGGGCATTGTTGTCATCCCCGTTGAAACACAGTTGGCTACTACATAAGGCCATACTCAACGAGCTTTCGGGGCGGGTCAATGGTTAGGTAGGCTTACAACGACGGGAAAACAGATTAGCCGTAGCCCCAGATCTGATCTGTGTCCCACAAGAGCTATAATAGCTTCGACTCCAAGTCGGAACCCAAGGAGTAGGCAGTAGAATGCTTGGTTTTTGGTTTAGACTAGAGAAAGGATGGCTGCGGACTTCAGTGTCCTTGCGGCCTGTCACCTTGCCCTGCGCATGGCATTTCCTCGATCAAGTCAACTTCTAAGTATAGCGAATTATAGTACGTGGGTGTTGATTGGGGGTCGTCACTGCAGAACTCTGATATGACTACAGAGAGTTGAAATACTGGAGATCTGCTAGCTGCAGCTTGTCCCAGCTATGTGCGGATATGTACACCCACATGATTTCCAAGATAAATGTCTGGACACATCCAAACTCGTGCCTTCCCAGTCTCTGCAGCATAGAAGTGATAAAGTGTTCAACAATGTTCCCGCAACGGGGTTCCCAAAGAGTAGAGGCCAAATTGGCTTCGAAACTAATCCACCATGACAAATGACAGTTTCGAAGATGATCAATGTAGGCATACAACAGGCGTATAACTATGAATCACCTATTATCAATAGTCTTTTACGATCTGCTGGTTCAACTGGAAGGTACTCCGTGGACATAAGCATTCCAAGTCATTTGCCACTTTAATTCCAGGGGGACAAGGTCATATTCTTGCAACAGCACTTTAGTTCCCCAAATATACATCTTCCACATATCCTCCAAGAACATATTACTTCTGATTTCAGCTCTGCTACCCTCCCGTTAATCTCTTGCTTGCCTTAGGTCTTGCTTTGGGTCTTTGCCCCTGAGCTTGGTTCTCCTGGTTCCATCCATTCTTCTGTCCCCCCTTTGCACATTTCCTCTCGAGTTGTTGCACTGACTGCTGTATTCTAGATGATATACTCTCTCGCGTCTTAGTTATGTGTCATATGAATAGTGCCTCGAGTCGTTACAGAAATTCGTTCAGACACATCCTGCCACTTCTCGAGTGAAGTCTCGAGATCATTAGATAAAACACCAACTTTGGACACAGACTATTGATGCTTGGGACTTTATTTGCCCTGCAAGTATTGTCGTAGCTGCTGGGGCACTCGAAACTCCTCAGAGGGATCCGTCCCAAGAAAACTCAGCGGGTGTAGCATGTTTGGAGCCATGGAGCTTGCGGAAGAATTAGTTTTTGGGAAGGGGACATGACCAAACCTATTATCAGACACTCTTGGAATTTATAAGAAACCTGGGGTTGTGTTGTTTGACAAGTGAAGACCAGCCATGGGGTGTGATTCTTCCGCAAGATACACAGTTTTGACCTGATAAAGATACAAAAGGTTGTCTAAAAAAGAAAAGAAAGTCTCCTCCTTCCCTAAAGAGCGGGAAATCAATGCTGGGAAAAGAGACGGAAGGCACGCTATCAACGAATTTGGTGATAAACCCCCCAGGAGTCAGAATCGTCAGCTCAAAATCAACTTCGCCTGTCTTCTCAACATGTAGACACCAACGCCCTTAAAATCTCGTCGCCACCCCCCAAGCCTACTGCCAGCTTGACACGGAAAATTACCATGTCCGCCAAATGATGGACTAGTCACATACCGTGGATTTAGTCCTGCTCCTTCTTCGCGGATTTTCTATGGTAGATTCCTCTTTGGCGCTGTCATTACTCTACTCGGCTTGTTCAGTTCTTCACTCAGTCTTCAGAGAGTGCTTTCCGCGGTGAAGGCAGGTTTCATATACTCATGACCCAAGTATCTGCCTCCGTGAGATGCTGTACATTCCTCTCTACGTCCCAATAATAACCTTTCATCCCGCTATCTAAGACGCGATTTCCAGCTCAACAACGCGTCTACCCTTGACCAACAGGGATTTTCTTCAGCATTTCACATTCTCCGTCTCACCATCTTGATAATCAAGGTCCTGCTGCTGTAGCATACACCCACACACAGGCTTGCCCCGGCCTTCTCACGACGTCGCCACAGTCAACGCATCAACTATCAAACCCTGACTCTTCCCGAATCAGAAATTTACTGTTCGCCCCAGAAATGGCCTTCCGGTTCCGTGTCAACAGCATAATGACCGACATCGAAATGGATATACCGGTTGAGAAGGAGGAAGTCGCAGGTCCCAGTGGTGGTGTGGCTAAGACGAAAAGCGCCAACACTGAAACGGCTCACATCGAGATGGCCAACAACGCAATAGCCACAGGTAAGCTTAACCAGCTAACATACCGTACCCCTTTTAGGACAGAAGATAACATCTCCTACCGAAAAGACAGAGACGACTATATGGCCATTGAAGACGAGGATAAAGTCTACCCCTTGTACCCAACAGAGAACGACAGTTGGACCACGGAAAGGGAGCCCGAATACCATGCCATTCACCCATGGATACGTAAGAGACATAGAATTTCTACCCATCATCCGAAACGGAATCAAAGGAGGTGCATACGTCGGCCTGGTCTCCTGTTGTACCCAGTAGAGAGCGACGGAGAGATCAATGAAGACGAATATAAACACTATCATCAAAAATGGACCTCAGACATGTACACACGTCGTCGTGTTCTCCAGATATCATCGCATGAAGAAAGCCCCTCTTTCGAACCAGAGCATGAAATCAGGCCCTATATTAAATTGGAGCGTGCAGACAGCCACTCTGTTGAATCGGAATATGAACACTGGGCTACCGAATCAGACTGCCCTGTCGAGCCAGCGTATGAAGACTGGTTCTCTATCCAATCAGAGCATGAAGGCAGTTCCTCTGTCGGATCAGCATGCGAAGACTGGTCCTCTGGCGAATCAGTGCATGAAGACAGCTCCTCTATCGAACCGAGGCATGAAGTCGGTCCTCCTCAGCCAATAGACTCTTGGCGAGCAATGTCATACGCACCCCAAGCCATCATACTCCTCATCATGACCCAGGCCGAAGGCTCGTTCAATACCGCACTGAGAAAGCTCGGACTCAACTACTCGGAACGCGACAGCTTTCTATGGAAACATCGACATCTCCATGCAAACGCGGAAGACTGGAATTATTGCTGCAAGCACTTATTCGATACACAAGGCTATGAGATCACCCTACCAGAAGACTACAAAGGCCATGAGCCCGTGTTGCCCCCTTTGATCGCGCACCGCCAGATGCACCACGCCGCTCACTTCCTGGACAAGATGGGTCTGTGTTATATCAAGAACAATGTCCTTGGCTGGGCGAACACGAAGCCGCTCAGCTGGCCCTTACACATTCCCTTTGTAGACGACGAGTCAACCCCCGAAACTCGGCTACAGGAGGCCCTGGACTTTGAAAACAACTTGCAAGAAATTCAGGAGTCTGATGCCGAAGGGGTCGTGCTTCAAGGCAATCGGGTGTATCGTGACGAAGAAAATGGCTTGCAGGTAATTCAACAGTCTCATGTCGAAAGAATTGACTTGCAAGGCAATCCAGAGTCTCACGGTGAAGAAAACGGCTTGAAAGTGACCCAGGAGCCTCATAGCGAAGAAGAGCCTCTCGACGAAGAAAGCGATTGGGAACAAACTCAGAAATCCAATGCCGAAGAAAGATGCTCGAGAGCTAGTCAGGCCACTACTCAAGTAATACAAGCGGGAGCTCCACGGCCGACGACTATCACAGGAAGGCTAGCTCTTGCGAAAGTGAGCAAACGGTCGAAGGAACAAGCGAGAGCTAATCGGGCGACTACTACCAAAGGAAGCCACTCCAGAGCCTACCATGAACCTGGTGTCGAGGCAAGCCACTTGGAACACAATCGGGGGTCCGGCGCAAAAGCAAACCACTCGAGGGGCAATCGGGTACCTGTTGCCGATGGAGGCCACTCTGAAGTTGATCAGGGGCCTGGTGTCCAGGGAAGCCACTCCGAAGTCAGTCAGGTGTCTGGTGCCAAGGGAAGCGACTCACAAGACAGCAAGGAATCTGCTGTCGAGTGCCAGGAGCAAGTTTCCGGCTCTGGTGACCAAGAACAAGGATCCGAGTTTCAAGCTCACAATCAAAAGAAACCACGGCAGCCGGATCGGATTCCTACGACTACGAGGCAGACACGGGACAAACAGAAAGAAAAACGGAATTATGCGAGAAACCTCGCACAAGAGGACAGCGAGGGGTGGGAGAAGGAGATTCAGGTGCCACGAGATGACCATAAGAGCGACAAGTCATTTAATCTATCAGGAAGAAAGAAACCAAAGGAAAAAGGCGAAAAATATTCCCTGAAAGGTGGAGCGCCCCGACCACGATGATGACATGGACATCACGGATCCAAGTACAGCATGCCGGCAGTGAAAAAGGGAAACATGCTGTTCTGGGGTTGGAGTTGATAAGAACACGCATTCTTGTGCAATCTGATGATTCCGTCCTGCTTTAGTAGATGAACCAGGGTACACTGGGTAGCATATCCGTATTTTGTGGTAGTTGAGCAATTCGATGGCTTCTAGGATCTGAAGTTTTCAAGTTCTGCCGTGAAAAGCGAACTAACTTGACCAAATGTATGATGACACAACTGTAACCAGGAAGTTGTCAATCATAGATACACGTACCTGTACTTAGTGATCATGACTCCAAAATCACAGCCAACACAACCCTATCCAGGCTCTCGCACCATCTGGCCACATCACTAACAAGTCCTTCCATGTCTCTCTCCCCAAAAGCAGCAGATATATCACAAGAAGCCTGTGATTAGTTCAGGTCATGTATAATCAATACCCTACTGCTGTTGCTATTAAGCCCAGAACTTATATGTTCTTTAAGCCGGTAAGCCCAGGCTTCTTTAATGTTATCAGTGCGCCACGAGTCGTGAGGGGCTGACCAAAAAGGACATCCAGCAGGGGTTCGATGACGAAGAGGAGACATGTTGTCCGGTTCCCTCGCTGTTATCATGTCTTGATGCAATGTCTAACTTTGAAATGGTACAGTTCGGGAGAAAGATACCACTCAGGTGAGAAGTCTTGCGCAGCATCCGGCCCTGGTCGGGATGGTCAGCACTGGCGCCGAAATTCAAGCAAGTCTCCGGATCCCGTAAGCGGCGAGGTCAAGGTATCGGCTGGAGTTCCACGGAGTTCTCACAGAAGTATCGTGTGAACTTGTGATACTCTGCAGAATCCTTCGGCTTGAATAGTTGGCTGAATGCGTGGTGAATGTGCTGAAAGAAAACCGCTGATACACTAACGTGGGTATAAAAGTCGACTGTGCTCTGACATGGAGGCCTGTGTTGCTTCTTTGAGAAAGAGTATTGGCCTACGTCGAATTCACTCAGATCATAGCTTCTCACCATGTCTCCTATCCTGGTTGGAATCATTGGGTTGGGCGCCAGTAAAGCCTCAATGGCGCCTGGAACTTGGAGAGTCATTGCTCATCCCGCATCGATCCAAGGCCTGCCAGACTACACGATCTTTGCCGTTTCAAACCCCACCGTCGAGTTTGCAAAGAGATCAATCGACGCACATGGACTCCTTGCGGACACCAGAGTGTACGGAGATGCAGAAGATATTGCCAACGACCCGAACGTTGGCATCATCGTTGTCAGCGTCGAGGTGGGCAAGCACTTTGACCTCACAAGGCCTACCCTAGAAAAGAAAAAACGATATCTTTTTGGAGAAGCCCCTCGGATCGAACGTTGATCAAGCAATGAGATTGGCCAGGATGACCTCAGACAACAGTATGAAAACGTTGGTTGGCTTGCAATCTCGACCTGATCCCCTGGTTCAAATGGTCAAGAGCCTCCCTTTAAGCGGATTTATCGGTCGAGTGACGAGCTCCAGTGTAGTTGCTTTTCCAAGCACATTTGCCGTGGACTTGTGGTCCAAGGGAGCGGAATATTACCCTGAATTCAACAGTGGTGGCAATGCGTTCACCATCTACTTTGGACATGAGTAAAAGACGAGACCAGCTCCGCGACAGGAAGATGCAAAGGTTTTATCTGCCAGTTCTTCATGTCTTTACCTACGTCCTTGGTGACTTCGCCGATGTCCGAGGACCGCTCAAGACTCAATATACGACGATAAAACTGATGGATGGCTGGAACGGCAAAGCCCCGAACCCGGCCTATCCCAAGACAGCAACCGACCACATCCTCGTGCAAGACCCACTCAAAACTGCTGCAGCAACATCCATACCTTTCCGCAAGATCAAGTCAGCGGATGAAAACGTGGGGACCCATTGGATCATCACTGGCACCGAAGGCAAGATCGAAAATGTCACCCTGGAGAGCGGATTTGCAACGGCAACCCCGGACCCAGCACGGCGTTCGTTGCAGTTGAAGATAGACACAGCTGGAAAGGCCAAGAACGTTGACTTTGCAGCTGATGACAAGTCACCAGCTGCCCAAGTTCTGTTTCCCGGAACCAGCGCTGCCAGGCTGTATGAAGACCCCACAAAGGGAGGAGGAGATCAAGTGGCAAGTGGCCTCCTTTGAGTCAGCTCTCAGGACTTGTGTTCTGTTGGGAGGATTACGAAACTGCTGGGTGGGAATTGTAGGATGCTCTGGACCACTTGGGAACCTCGGGTAGGTTGTGTTGAAAGCAATAAGCCAAAGACTCGACCTTTGTTAGTTGCAGTGCTTAATGCCGTTGCCGGCTCATATGATAACTGATCTGTGGATTGAAGATGTCACATCCCAATCTCTAAGTGCTCGAGTGAGTTTAGCCAATCGAAAGCATTACCGTATCGACAATCATATATACTGTATAATCACACCGTGCTGTCTAAGCTTCCCTTCGGTAGTTTGGTAGAATGGCCCAACGTGTATGAACACCACCTCTACATCATAGCATATTATAACATGAGGTTCACGTGAAATTGGTCTCTGTGATACGCTGTATATTCCAACTAGACGTTGCTAGACACCATCAAGTCTAGGCCCGTGCTCAGCCACGCCCGACAGACGTCAGTTCCCAGCTCTCCCAGCTACTTCCCTCGAGCTATCGTCCCCCCATCGTCCACTACATACCACATCCGCGACTCCATCTCCATCCGTCGCCATGGCGCCCCGAATCGAAGCGCAGGAAATCGAGACATATTGGAATATCTTCAGCACGAGAACCAATGGCGGCAAGTTCCTCACAGGCGAGATGGCAGCGCCGCTGCTGAAGAACAGCGGGCTGCGCGACGACCAGCTGGAGCGGGTATGGGATGTCGCCGACGTCGACAACGACGGGAACTTGGATTTTGAGGAGTTCTGTGTGGCCATGCGCATCATCTTCGACATAGTCAATGGAGTCCGTTGAAACCTCTACGACCAAACCCCCGTCGGCGGGGCCGGGCCATGCTAACAGAGAGTCAAGGAATACGCTGATGTGCCCGCTGCAATACCCGACTGGCTCGTTCCCGAATCCAAAGCGCACCTTGTCCAAGCGAATCGCGCATTGTCGGGTAAGCAAGTGCAATTCGAACAGGTGGAGGATGACCCCGACTCGCCCGGCCTGAAGGATGGCTTCGACTGGTACATGAACCCGAAGGACAAGGCCAAGTACGAATCGATATACCAGGAGAACAGAGACATGAGGGGGGAAATGTCCTGTGAGTCCCCCCCCCACTACATACAATTACGATTTTCCTCATTTTCAGTCTACTAACAACCATACGCTCCTGCAAGTCAACGCCCTCGAAGATCTCTACGAATCCCTCGACGTGCCCGACACGGACATCCGGTCGGCCTGGAATCTGGTCAACCCCTCGGCTTCCTCGACTATCAACAAAGACGCCTGTCTCGCCTTCCTCCACATACTCAACAACCGACACGAAGGCTATCGAATCCCGCGTACGGTGCCCGCCTCGCTCCGCTCCTCCTTCGAGCGCAATCAAATTGACTACCAGCTCGACAGCCGCCGCAACGCGTCGGCGGCCTCGCGCTGGGCCGCCAAAGCCGACGAGACGACGAGCACCGGCCGCAAGGCCAAGTTCGGCGATCAGTACCTGACGCGGCTGGGGCGGGGCGGCTTCAAGAGCACGGGAACGGATTTCAGCACGGCTAAGACGGATGATTGGGAGGAGGTGCGTCTCAAGAAGCAGTTGCAGGAGCTCGAGGACAAGATGGCGAAGGTGGAGGAGATTGCGACTCGGAAATCAGGTGGCAAGCGAGATAGCAAGCCGGCGCTCGTCAAACGGGAGCTTGAGCAGTTGCTGGATTACAAGCGGAAGGAGCTGCGGGAACTCGAGGAGGGCACAGGGAAGGCGAACGTGGGGGCTGGCTTGAGGGGGGTTTCGGATGACTTGCAGACGGTCAAGGAGCAGGTTGATGGGTTGGAGGCGCATTTGAGCTCCAGGATGCAGGTTCTGGATCAGCTCAGGAGGGAGATTGATAATGAGAAAGGTGGGAGATGAATGGGTTGAAGAGGGAGACTATCATCACATTATAAGCGGGTGTAATGCGACGTTATGTATATCAGCAACTTTGCGGACCTGCGGACCTGTGATATTGACAATGATCATAGAGATGTAGAAATACTTTGAGAGTATTGTAAACAAGTCATAAGTACCGCGTGTGGCGTTTGGGCTTAAATCGAAGTCAGTCAACATTGAACAAGGACACTGGTGGGCGCAAGGAAGCATATTTTATTAGTCTCGCCATTGGATATTGTTAGTCAGCAGGAATCAAAACACAAGGGGCAGGGTATCTATACAAATGATACTCAACACCTCCCCGCTTCCACGTCATGGTTCTTTACACCATACAAGAGTACTTGGGCACACCAACAACCAATGCTGCTTTTGGGACAAATTCACTACCCCGTATCGATTCCACATCGACTGCCGTTTCAATCGAACACCTTGCCCTCGAAGAGTTGCTAGACCTAAAATGAGCTTCCGTCAATGTAACCGGGTAGATGATTAGTGCCTAGCGTCTTGCCCTTGATCATGTACACCATGAGCGAGAAGACCTTGAACCCATTGATACGACCGGCGCCACGACCGCGGCCCGTCGCACAAAGGAATGGGTCAACGGGCAGCAGCTTGACGGGTATAGGGGCCTTGCCGTGGAGGATAAGATCAAGATTCTTGGCTACACCGCCGGCCTAGCTATTGTCAACTTAACCCGATGGTGGGTTTCAAAGGAGGTAGACTCACTTGCTTTTGCGTGGCCACGAAACTTCCCCTGGGAGACCATGCGATATCGCCAGCCGCCCATACGTTCTCCACGTTCTTCACCCGGTAAAACTCATCTACGTCGACGAAGTCATGCTCCTTCTTGACCTTGGCGGGCAGATACTCCGAGTTGGCCCGCATGCCCATCGTGGGCAAGTACAGATCCGTAGTGATCTTCTCTCCGTTCTCGAGCGTGACCTCCGTCTGCCCATCCGCAGTTACGTTGTGGCCAACCACTCTAGCACTCGTCTTGATCGTGACGCCGAGCTTCTTCAGTTCACTCGCCGCATTCCCAGCAATGACGTCTCCGCCAAGGATCTGCGGGTCCGCGGACAGAAGAACGACCTCCTTGTCTTTGTATTCGTACCGGAGCTCACCGGCCGTCTCTACGCCAGTCGCACCAGCACCGGCGACCACAATGTGCTTCGCTGCGGCAACCTTCTGTTGGGTATCGCGCAGCATGGCCTGAATCTGTTCATTGGTGCCATTACCCTTCCATGGGACCTGGTCATCGACGGTGCGGGAGCCAGTCGCCAGGACCAGGTGATCATAGTTTAGGGTGCGCTCGCCGTTAGCTGTTGCGATGGTGACGGTTTTAGCATCCAAGTCTGAGCTTTCAGCGGAGCCGACGATGAACTCGAAGGCTTCAGCAGGATATTTGGAGAAGCCCGTCTCAATGGAGGCACTGATCTGCTCCTCCGTCAACACGCCTGGCACGATGGCGCGGACGGAGGCCATATTCCAGTATAAGTGGCTGTTCTGTTCACAGTTTTAGCATTTTGTACGACAGTGTTGCGGAGCACCGGCCAACAACCACAAGTTCGTCGTGGCCCTATATAAGGTATGCCACACGAGCTCTCACAGGCAAGGTGCACCTCCCAATATGAGCGGGTCTGAACTGCCATGCTCACAGCTTCATTGGCTGTTGAAGCTTGTGCAGACTCCATTATGACGCTGGGGGCCTCTTAAACCTTAGATAACAAGCAAATGGGCCTACCTTGGAAACAAGAATAACTTTGAGATCCTTGACTGAATTCCGTGTGTACTTGAGAAGTCTGTGTGAAATTTCGATACCGGCATAGGCACCGCCCAAGACCACGATGGTTTGCGTCATGATGTCGTTTTGCTTCTGTTTTGATGTTGTGTTGGTTTGTTGGCAAAGTCCGGCACACCCAGTTTCAGTGTTAGTCCTGAAATCGTTCCGTGGGATCAGGAGCTTCGACTGTCAAGACCAGCAGCGGGAAATACCAAATTGTTAAGCTGGAAGAATCGCGCCCCGGGGGAGAAAAAGACGGTTTTTGGCCTACGCGATACAATCGTGGGGGGACAAGAAGTGCAAGTCTAAAGACTAGTGAATGGCGAGAGGAGGGTACTCAAGCTTTTATAATGTCAGGTCATCGGTTGGTAGGACATGGGAAGGGAAGCAAAAGCACCAACCAATGTTTTGCGTCTCGAACGGAAACCCGAGGCGTCCGGCGCGGCTCACTACAACGCCTCTGCTGCAGCAAGGGTCCTGAGTATGAAGAGAAGCTAGATTTTGGGATGAAAAAACCCGTTTCACAAAGGCGTACAACCTAATCATCACTACTCATTAATTACATGTTTACAAATTGGTGGATCAGCCTGAGCGGCATTCCCCCTTGCGAGGCCGGTCTTTCAACTTGAGCTCTGTCCATGTCCGAGTCCGAATCCCAACAGGATGTCAAAGGACATGGCTCTACACTCCTGGCTAACAGTGGAGTGCTTTGCCATGAAGCTGGTTCGGGACTTTGCTTGACCAAATGGTGTCCGTTTCCGTGCAAATACAACCCGGTTTTGGCGACATCTTTCAGTCGCAACCTGCACTCTACCTCCCACTAGGCCGGTTGGATACACTGGCGATATTGGCTGCGACATATCGGTCTTTAAGCCTCCCGGATGGGCAATTACGCAGTTGTGAATAGAAGCCCTTGAAGCATAAACAGCCTTGGAGAGGACCACAATTTCGGTCCCGAAGGTGTAACAAGTCAAATGGCTAACCGCGTTGGTCTACGTGGAGTGGGGGTGGCTCAAAGTAGACATGTTACCAAGTTAGGATAAGCTCGAACTGGCAATAATGTGTGGTGCCAGAACGGCTTTGAAAATTGAGTCAATTCCTCTGTCTAAGCCAACGCCAGTGAGAGACCGAGATCACATACTTCAGCAGCTGCCTATCGCAACCTCGCGACTTGTTGCCTAGGCATTGCCTTGTGCATATGCAGCAACGTGGGAACTGCAGCAGCCACCTCAAAGATTGGCTAACATCTCACGTGTTGATTTCAGTGTTCAAGTTGACTTCTGTCGACAAATTCCATGCAAAGAATGCTGACTGTCCGGAATGACAATGATTTATAGCAATGTGGATATCCGGTGGCGTAATCCTCCGCACTTATTAGGCTTGGTCAGGATCAGCCATCAAAACCTATTTCTTTAGCTTCGAACAAGCTGGCTGCTCAAGTAAATGCCAAGCTTGAACCCAAAAATCGTCGAGATGGAGTCAGAACACCAGCTGTCAGAGCAAGCTTGTGACCTTCAGTGGAAGCTACCTGCAAGTGCAGCCCCTGATGGCGTAGAGCGAGCCAATCACTTGCGCGGAAAGAGCTCATCTTGGTGCCCCACCATATCGCCATGTGCAAGAACAACCCCGCGTTTCCTCAACACATATGAAAGCGGATCAGCCTGTACTCCCGTCTGGGTATTCAACAACTACATAAACGCGAGCATCTCGAGCCTCACACTTTTCTCGAATTCACTTATACAATCATCAACACTCAAACTCTGTCCATCTCCCCATAAAACCGTCAAGATGGTGGCACAAAGCGAAGCATTCCAGAAGGCTGTCGTCGACTCCAAGAAGTTGACCGAGAAGCCCACCAACGATGACCTGCTGGAGATGTATGGTACGTCATCTCCATTGCCATCGCTGTCGTCCATTAACAGCCCCCAAACTGACACTATTACCTCACAGCTCTGTACAAGGTCGCCACCGGTGAGGACATCAGCAAGGCTCCCGCCCCCGGCATGTTTGACCTGAAGGTCAGTCGCCAGTCTCATTCTTACCCCAACCCCCCCACACCCCATAGTCTACCTCTCTTGCAAACCCTTTATATAGAGCACATATACTAACGCCAAATCCACAACGTACAGGGCAAAGCCAAGAAGAACGCCTGGCAAAAGGTGGTCGACGAGGGCATCTCAGCCGAGACAGCGCAGGAGCGCTACGTCGCCCTGATCGAGAAGAGCAAGACCACATACGGATACGACGCCAACAAGGAGCCCGAAACCGTGGGCGCGTAAGGCATGCCCTGCGCCAGTCAGGCAAGGAACACACGCGCGAGCATAGGCATTACATGCTTGGTCTACGGGAGATCTGTGGAGAAACTGAGCAGACATGGTTTGCGCAAGCATTCAGAGGTGTTGTACGATCAATTCTAGGTCGGGCGAGATTATGTTCATATCAGTGGCACACCAAACAATTAGCAACAAGGAACAAGTGACGTGTGTTGTGTTCCCAGCACCAACTAATCCAAATTAAAGTGGCCTTTAACGCCATGAACACATAGATATAGTGTCTCGAACATTGAAATAATCACTTGTCGGAAACTTGCGTGGAGATTGATCACCTTTTTTTGCCCATTCGCTTATATTATGTTTTGATACCAGTCCAGTCCCCTTAGTCACTCCAACAGCCTACTTATACTTTCATCGTTCTGGATACTAGGCGAATTCTTGCTTCCAACATATTACAAGAGCATTGATTCAAACACCATCTGCTCTTACGTAACCCGCTTTTGGCTCTCGTCTATGCTAACCTTGGCCCGGCTCCCAAGTGTTGCCCTGCCAATCAGGCTCGGTATACGTCGCCGTTGCCACCCACGGCTCTTCGCTTTGGTCATAGCTTCGGAGAGGCAAGTTGTATGGAACCCTCAGGCCAACGATGGGTCCGCCCTCATCAAGCTGCTCCTCGGCAGGCCAGTTCGTCTTAAATGTGCCAACCATTTTCGCCTTAGGGTCATTTGCCAGAAGCGCCGGCCACACGAGGACGCCGATTTCCCACGACGAAATGCGGAGCTGCCCCGACCCGGTAGCAGCTTCTCCCCACGCTTGCTTCGAGATGTTGGCTGATGTCAGGAGTGCCCAGTCGATAGACTTCTCGCCGTATCGTATATACGTCTTGATGTGGGGAGCAGCTCTTTGTCTACCGGCATCTCGCCGCACCCCCCTGGGATCGGTGTCAATGCCACGTTCTGTGTCATTGGCCCAATGGCAGAACATGGGCCGTAAGTACTCTAGTTGCTTCTGCTGTTGCGCGGATTGGATCTTGGTGTGGATGGAGCCACCCGAAGCATACCCGTCTAACGAGCGGCGTATCTCGTCGGCAGTTGGGAAGACGACCTTGAACTCCGGCTCAGGAGTTGACTTCAGGGGTGACAAAGAATTGAACAGAGTGCGTTGCAGCCAACTGTCTGTGGCACCAAGCGTAGCAATGGACGACACCTGGACTACAACGCCGGATTTACCCGGCTGGACCGGCACAGTTCTCAGAGCTTGTTTCAGTGCTGCCCACCCCCAACGGGTTTGATTCGGATTATCTTCGACATCATGCCGGCCTGGCACGCTTGCGACCAATGATCCGCAAACGGCCGAGAAGTCGAATTTGGTTAGTTCGTCAACTAGAGGTGTGCATATGCTTCGTTTGGTGTTATATGCGCGTAGGTAACTGAGGAGGTCTGCTTTGAACTTGACGCCACTTCCTATCTCTATCCTTTCAGCAGCAGATTCATGAATACCGAGGCTCAGTCGAGGGAGGGACGGAGACTGCCATACGGCATTTGTCATGTTAGTCCAGTCTTTGGCAATCATGTTCGCTGTATGAATGATTACTTGTGCCGTGTCATCGTGGCGGAACAAGACCATCATTTTTGTATGATGTGTTCCGAACATCTCCGGCATGAAGGCAACGTGTAGATTGACATTGTCATACTGCGCAGCTTGATCCTATACTGAGCATTAGCGGGAGTCAACTCAGAGGTGTGATGTGATTCGTGCGAGTACTCAAAATCTTCGTAGATCTTCAAACCTTAAAGCAATAGCTATAGGTTAGTCACATGTGCTACGGGCTCACATCCATTGCAAAAAATTCAGTCGCAGGAATATGAGTTGGTACTTATGATAGGTAAGGTGTAGTTCAAGTGCAGTAGACCGTTGGCCCATGAAAGCGCCTGGAACAAATATGATGGCTTTCATACTTCCTTCTCGCATGCCTGCCGAGAGTCTACTGCTCCCACGAAAGATGTGTACAGAATAATGCCACTTAAATATTCAAACACGCTGATATGTCAAGATATAAAATAATAAGACTTGCCTCGAGCACCTGCCTATTTGCATCATCGTGCTTCCAGAAGCCATGAACGACGTGAACCTTCACCAGCGTTCTGGTATCTTCATCAAACTGGTTCATTAAGAAGTCAATGTCATGAAGGTAGTTGAATTCCCAACACTCAGAGATAAGTGGGTCTCCTAACAGGTCGTTGAGGCTGACAGCACCGACGTTTGCCGCGGGCGACAGGTCTCGTATTGTCGTAAGCCGGAAGGGTGACGGAAGCAGTTTTCGGTTGGGAACAGCGGCTACGGTCTTCTTCCGTGGCGGGCTGATGGGATGTGTCAGAGACGCAAGTGTCCGATGAGGAATGGCACCCGCTTGGCCTCCCGAGAGCCGTCGACATTTTGCTGGAGGTTCTGCCATGCCGAGATAGGGAGTCGTGGGATATTCATAGGGTCAAGCAAAATGGATGTTCTACTTTCTTTTGCTTTGTTTTCTTGGTACTGGCTGCTCAATCGGGTCAAGTGCGGCGCTTTTGTAGGTCGTCTGCGGTTGCTTCAGAGCTGTGAGATCCTGGTCAATGTGCGCTTAAAGTCATCTTCAGGTAGTTGGGGGCGGAACGTGAGGATCAGTCAAAGCCTTAGCGAAGGATCAGAGTCAACTCGGGGGCCTCGCTGAAGTATGCACCACAGCCACAATGGACGAGGTTGTGCTGACGAGTGCCGCAATGCAATAACCAAAGACTTGCAGGGTCGTCGAGGCAAGCTGACGTGGAATATATGTTTCAAAGTCACCGATTCCTGCAAGTAAGAAGGTTGTTGTTGAGCAGCACCCAAGCTGCTTGCTTGCTTAGGGTCGAGTTCAAGATCAAATTGTGGACAAGCCAACATGCCGTCACTGGGATAATACGAGGCACTGCAACTTCCGCTTGCGTTGCGTACTTGCCTCAGCTCCTTGCGCATTGAAGGATTGTTACACAGTACGGACTGGCTGCCTTGCCGCAATTGCAGATGCCAATTGGCCCGAGATGGTTTATTATCATCTCTTCTCAACCATAGAATCAGTTAACATTCAGGTCCAATCTGGCTTCGAAAGTTCTCAAGTCTGGGGCATTGTCGAGTCCGAACCGCAGCAGGCGAAACGGCACAAGGGTCGGATTGGGTCTATTTTGGTGGGCGGTGAAGCCACTAGCTCAAATGTGGCATAGCGCAATAAGCAGCAGCTGAGCCAAAGGCCGCCGTGGTTTTGCCTCGCTGTCCCTAGTTCTCGCTTGGTCAGACAAGATTAGAGCAGGGTAACACCTCCTGACTTTTGCTTGCTAGGAGAAAGTGAGACTTTTGGGTTCTATTTCCATCATTTTTGCTCCTTCTAGGGCGGGACACACGCGGAGCGACCAACGCCTATTCTCAAGACGACTGGATTTTGCATCAGGGCTCTTTGTTTCTCTCCCGTGTTTTGTAATATTTGTCCAGGTTACCCGATGTTCAACGACGATTAGCGCGCCGTCTCCCCCCTTTCCTCTAGGTCTGACACGAGCCAGACACGGTCTAGGGCTTCAGCTCCCGGTGCTCAAGGCATCGTACCTTTCGATTCCATCTGGCCACTGCATCACATCGCGGCCGGCATTTCGCTGTTACCGCTTCAATCAGTCCGCCGCCGCCGACGATACATCCATCCAAGCAGGCTAGCAATATCATCACCGATTCCACCCTCGACACGTTCGTTACCTTCCCGCGACATCCTCTATCGAGCCTGCCGCCATGAGGCTCTTGTCTCTTGCGCTCTTCCTGGGCGCATCAGTCCTGGGCGCCGCTCAAGCAATTGGTGCAGAACTTCAAGATGATCCCGCGCGGGAAAACACGTACTTCAATGGCAAGAAGGTGCCACCATTACTCGAGTTGACGGCAGACAACTTCGAGAAAGAGGTCAAGCAGACTAAATATTTGGTGGTGAAATATTTTAGGTGCGTCTTCATATACATAAACTCTCCCGTCGTAGCGCTTGGTTTCGCAGACATCCTCAAATGTTTTCGTCTGAAGCTGACAATGGCCCAGTCCATACTGCCCTCATTGTATAGACTTCGCACCGACATACCAAACCCTGTACGAGTATTATTACACGTCACAGGGACCTGTCGATCCCGAGTCAGACCCGCCGCAATCATTCGAAAAGTACTACGATATCAGGTTCGCTTCACTCAATTGCGTCGCTTATGGCGACATGTGTACCAAACATAACATTGAATCCTACCCCCAAACTATGCTATACAAGGACGGCGTGTTGCTTGACAGGGTTAAGGGTGGCAAGCCAATGCTTGCTGTTGCAGAATTGGTAGAAACTGAATTGAAGAAGGAGTTCTCTGGTACACGACCCAAGGAGCTTGTTCTTCCCAAGCCCGGCGCGACGAGTGTCCCCGCAGCCACTGACTCTGAGGCGACTGAACTCAAGGCCAAGTCAGCAGTTGACAAAGAGGACGAGGGCAAGAAGGCCGACAACACCGGTGCGACGAGTCTCTCTGCAACCGCTGACTCTGAGGCGACTGAACTGAAGGCCAAGTCAGAAGTCGGCAAAGCGGACGAGGTTGAGAAGGCCGACAAGATCAACGCGGCTGACAAGTCTGACAAATCTGAGAAGTCCGACAAAACCGAGAAGCCCAAGGCGGATAAGGCCGCAGAGGAGGAGCCCACGAAAGTCGACGAAAAGGCGCCTGTCAAGGTTGAGAAGACGAAGCCTGCAAAGCCAACCGTTACTCCCAACGAAAAGGGCCTCTCTATGTCCCTCACTGCGGAGAGCTTCCAGACTCTGGTGACCATGACCCAAGAGCCGTGGTTCATCAAGTTCTACGCGCCCTGGTGCCACCATTGCCAGGCAATGTCTGCGAACTGGCAGCAATTGGCCAAGGAGATGAAAGGGAGGCTTAACATCGGTGAGGTCAACTGTGACGCAGAATCTCGGTTGTGTAAGGACGTCCGAATTCGCGGTTACCCGACGATCCACTTCTTCAAAGGAGGCGAGCGCGTAGAATATGACGGTCTGCGCGGACTTGGTGACTTCGTGAAGTACGCTGAGAAAGCTATGGACGTTTGCAGCGGTGTTCAGGAGGTCGATGCCGCGTCGTTCCGAGCGCTCGAGGAGAAGGAAGAAGTCATTTTTGTCTACTTCTATGACCACGCCACCACCACCGAGGATATGATGGCTCTTGAAAGGCTTCCCCTGAGCCTTATCGGTCACGCCAAGCTGGTTAAGACAAAAGACCCTGAACTGTACGACCGATTCAAGATCACGACATGGCCAAGGTTACTGGTGGCACGCGAAGGGCGCCCCACGTACTACACTCCTCTTACGCCGAAGGAAATGCGTGATACCCGTCAAGTGTTGACATGGATGAAATCGGTCTGGTTACCCATTGTCCCCGAGTTGACTGCATCCAACGCCCGCGAAATCATGGATGGGAAGATTGTAGTTCTCGGCATTATTAACAGAGAGGACCAAGAGTCGTTCCTCGGAGCTAAGCGAGAAATGAAGAGCGCGGCGAACGAGTGGATGGACAAGCAGATCCAACTGTTTCAACTAGAACGACAGGAGCTTCGAGATGCTAAGCAACTACGCATAGAGGAGGCTGAGGACCGAAACGACCAGCGCGCACTCCGTGCGGCTAAGAGTATCCGTATCAACATGGACAGGTCCGATCGCAAGGAGGTTGCTTTTGCTTGGGTCGATGGCATCTTCTGGCAGAGGTGGATACGCACTACCTACGGCATTGATGTGAAGGACGGGGAGCGGGTCATTATCAACGATGAAGATGTGAGTTTAGTGCAATGTTTCCGAGGTCCTTCGTCACTAACAGCATGACAGAATCGACGATATTGGGACACAACCATCACGGGCAACTACATTATCCCTTCGAGAACCTCCATCCTGGAGACGATTTCCAAAGTCACGGCGTCACCCCCGAAGATCAAGCCGAAGTTGACCATCTCGAGCTTTGAGAAGATCTTCTTCGACATACGCATCACCTTCTCCGAGCACCCGTACCTGACGATAGGATGTGTAGCCGGTCTCGCTCTGGGTTGTGCTTCATGGTTCCGTGGGCGGCTCCGCAGGAATCGCGGCCATTTCCGCCTGGAAGATACCCTACCCATCAAGGAGCTGAAAGACGGCCTCCTGGGTAACACAGCCAACGGGAAGGTGGACTGAAAGAAGCTGGATTTGATACATAATGGAGAGAAACAACATATGATGAAGCATAGACGACCCATGGGTTTTGGAGTTCCAATCGCTTTCTAGCGGGAGTTCTGTATAATACTCTCTTGTCCTTATTCCCGCCTGCACATGTTCCTCCATCCCCCGATACTCGCTTGTCTATGTGTTTGAATTCTGGTTCCGGTTCACGGTTCAACAGCAAAGAAGTCGAGATTAGTACGAGCTGACAGCGCACGGAGCGGGTGGATCTGGAGTAAATGGGAAGGATTCTGACTGAACGAAATATGAAACGATAGGGGGCGTATCCAGGGTCTCCCCTCGCGGAGCCGGTCAAAGCTTTGGCCACTCGAGTAGATACGTGTGTGTGCAAGGGCAAAAGGGGGATGGACACTGGGGGTGTGCACCATAATAATATCCTTTTTTTACTCGTTTACTACCTTCTCGTCCAGGTTTGCCTGGATAGCTCGTCTTTGGCTGGGCTTGTTCCGTTAGCCGAAGTTGTGTTTGTGTTGGACAGGAATTGCATCTGCAGATAGTGGGCGGTTTTCAGGTGACGGGCTTTGTTTGGGCTTTATACACAATGTAAACCGTTGGACAATCTTCCTCAAACCGGGTTTTGCCAAAGGCTGCCCATTTGATTACCACGGCTACTACCTGAGGCTCTTGGATACGCAATTCCCTGTTTAAACTCTTATCCAACGGCCCTGTTATGAACTTTGTTGTCTTCAGAGCTTCGGCGACGGAGGCCCCTTTTGACTTTCTTCCCAGCCTTCGAGGATCACATTCCGGGTACTATCCAACCTCGCCTTCGAGGCCTGATAGACACGGGGAATTCCCGTGCTCTTGAAGCTGGCGCCGCTTACGACCATCTTGGCGATTCCCTTGGAGCTTAAAAACACCTGCGGCATGCCGTGCCCTGTGAACCCGGCGATGATGAACTGGTTTTGGCGACCCGGGACCGTGCCTACGTGGGGTAGACCGTCGGAGGAGTAGCCCATAACTGCATAAACTCATTAGCCGAGGCTCATCTTTCCGTCAAATGTAATGTATACGCGAGCACTTACTCCCAGTCCAAACATTGGTCGCCTCGGCCCCGCTGTCCTCCCACCCGTGAAACACCCTCTGCATGTACCCATCAAAATGCGGCTTGGCCGCCTCAATGAGTTTATCGTCATTCACGTTGTCGTACCAACTCGCCTTGTCGTGGTAGTACCGCGACCGTCCCCCGCCGACGACAATGCTCCCGTCCAGTCGTGGGATCAGGTACTCGTACTCGTAGTTGCCCCAGCGGAGGATATACGACGTCTGCAGTGTGGGTGCGGGTTTCTTACTAGTAGCAGGCACGGCGATGTGGCTGCAGATACCGCGCACAGGGACGATCTTGGAGGTGAATTCCGGGAGCAGGGCGGAGGTGTAGGCGTTGGTTGCGTAGACGACCTTTTGGGCGCGCAGGCTGCCCCGGGTCTTGGTGGATACGGTGAAGAAACCGTCCTTGTCGGCGGTTGGGGAGACGGAGGAGACGGGGGTGTGCGTTTGTAGGTTGACGCCAGCGCGGACGGCGTTTGCCAGGAGATGCGTGATCAGTTTATAGGGGTACAGGTGGCCAGCGGTGTAGCTAAAGCAGGCTTTAGCGCCTTTTACGCCTGAGATCTGTTATACAACGTAAACCTTCTTTCGCTCCATATAACTCCGTGATGATGAGGAAGGTTGAAATCCCAGCTTGTTAACCTACCTGCTCGGCTTGCGCCCCCGAAGCGAACCACACGTCCTTCATGACGGAGATGTCGTGTTTGCGGAGGAAGTCAACACCGCTCTTCATCTTGTCGTAGATGTCATCCGTCAGCAGGACGTCCATGCACCGCGTCAACACGAATTCGCAGTCGATGGCCTCGTCTTCGATCAGTTTCTTCATAGCCGGGATGTGCTGTGCCTCGAATTCGGCGCACTCGGCCGCCGCCTCGATGCCATGGTTGCCTGCGATGGTGACGGGGCGGTTGTACGGGTCCGGCTTGAGATGGCCGCCTATTTCACGATTAGATCCTCGAGCGCAGATTGCCGATGGAAAATAGAATAAGATGAAAGCTCAAACTCATATAGTACCATTTCTACCCGTTGCTCCTGAGCATGCTTGCCGTGCCTCGAGGATGGCTATAGACGGAATAGGTAAGTTCTGCTCCTTGCAGATCTCGAGGATGTGGTGCACAGTCGAGGCACCGGCGTAGCCAGCTCCGATTATCACGATATCTACCTCCGATGGTAGGTCTGGCGTGCTACTGTGGTCGTCAATCTCATGGAGACTGGACCGCCAGAAGGACGTCGTGGAGTTTAACACCGGAAGCAGAGAGGGCGCCATTATGTCACTTTGTTAGGAATGGCTGAATCTAACAAACTTGGAAATCTACTCCGAAATGCAGGTCTTATTATCGGGGCGAGATGCTTCACGGAATGCTCCCTCAACAATCATGAAGTTTGTAAATAGCCAATTGCGATCTCGGATTGCGCCGGCTCTGAGCCTCGGAACGGTGCAGCGAGCCGAGGCGGTATGCCGACGATGCACCGGGGCGGCACCGTAATACCTGATTCGCTGTTTGCCACAGAGCCGCACAAATATAGATAACAGATGAGTTGCTAATCGTTCCCTGGGCGATAACTGCCGGTGCCGAGATAGATCCATAGAGGCAAGTTCCCCCGGCCCGGTGTCGGGGTTCCACTTTGTATACTCGAGTTGATACCCCAGGTCTTATATTACGAGTGCACGCGGCCGTCTAGATTACCACTATCTAGTACCACGGGAAAGTGGAGAAATGACGCATGAGTGGCACGGAGGACTGTGACCAAAGATGTCTTCATTGTCATCTAAGCCAAGATTGGGTTTATTCAAGGTTGGGCCGGCCGGGGTCGTGAACAAACGTGGGTGAGTGCAGCCGGAGCCGAGGATCGTCATGGGTGGCGGAGCTTCGCTGAGACGATTCCAAGATGGCAGGTTATACTATAGCACGAGAACTCGGAACGGCATTGGCTCCAGAGAGATATAGAGAGCAGAAATCTTAGTTCATGGTAATAGTTCTTTATTTCGTATATATCATAGCCCCCGTGTCTTTTGCGAGCGTTCTAGCTACGTCACATATCCAGTAGGCTGTCCCTCATTATGATACATCGCTATGATGTCTCCTGATCCAGCTGCCCCTTTAACCCTCGGCAGCAATAATAGCGTCCGCCATCTCAGGCAGACTCGGCGCAACCACATCCATATCCCCAAAGATCTCATGAAGCGGCTCCGCCTCCAGGATCGTAGTGTAGGCCCCCTTGAATCTAAGCATACTCAGTTAGTTGTTTATTGCCCCCAGATGTCGGAGGTCTCTCAAAAACTCACCCAATCGTCCTTGCCGTCGAAACATCCCACATATGCGCCGCCGCGAACCAAGGCCTGCCCTCCCCATCCGCAAACTTCTCCAGAATCGGCTTATACGCCTCAGGGATCGGCTTCGCCTTCCCCTGCGTATCACAACTCAACAAATTCGCCGCCGGCATATCTACGCCCGCCCTCTTAAAATAACCCCCCACCCTCTCCAGATCCCCCGCCGTGAAACACCATACCGTAAATCCAGCCTCCCTCAACTTACTCACACACTCGGCCGCCCCGGGGCGCAGGTCCAGTTTCCGCCACTCAGCCATCAGATACTCCACATCTTCCTTGGTGCAAAACTTCCGCGGTTCCGAGATGCCGGAGTAGTGGAGCATGCGGTAGAAGAGGGCGTTCATGCACTCGAGGAAGGAGACGTACCGGTTCGAGAGGCTGAGGTACGTGTACTCGCGCTCGGCCGTCTCGATCCAGCAGCAGCCTAGGAGCTTGGGCTGGATGCCGGCCTCGCGCAGGCGGGGGCCGAGACGTGCGTCGATGGCTTCGAAGAGGTGGTCGTAGCTGATTAGGGTGCCGACGACATCGAAGACGACGTTCTTGGAGGAGACCATCGCGGATCTTGGGGGGGAGGCGGTCAAAGATGAGGTGTGAGACCTGCAGTTGTATGGCTGTTGGTAATATGCGATGATGCAGAATAACGGTACAGATACGGGAGGCTGTGGCAGGTGGACTGGGCGATTTTGTATGCTCTTTTGGTTGGCTTCGATATTGAGTCTATAGAGTGTCAATCTCGGTACTATTAATTATAGTTAATCAATTTTATATTAAATACCGATGTCGCTTGCCACGGACCCGGAAACAGTTACCCCAGACCCATTTGGAGAAGGAGACCTACTATAGTAGTCCGTGTCAACGTGCCGGGACGGTGCCAATACTCAGATACAGAGACCGGGCCGGTCAAGTGATTGGCCCTGTTCCACGCTTGCAAGCTTGGCAATGATCCTCCTATGCTACCAGACAATTTGATAACCCAGACAGATGACATACCATGATGGCTATCTGCGGGGCAGGTCCTTGGAGGGTCCACTCTTAGTGTTAGTTCACTGATAAACATGTGGGGTTGGAATCTGTTGGTAATGATTGCTGACCTCTGATTTATAGCTGTCGGTTTGTCCCGACTTTGACATCGAGGGTTAGGATAAGGTGCTGGGCCATACATTTCAGGAACCGAGATACTCGCTTGCTCTTGTTGTTATCTGGATTCATCCTGATCTAGATGGATCCAGGGAAGCATAGCTTGGCATTCACGACGATCATATCCCTGAACATCCAGGGATCGAGTTTCTGGGTGTGCGCAGCCGAGTGCGATACACATACATAAATTAGCATATCTCAATCTAACAAAGCGTATCGTGTTCACTTCGTTCTTCCAACTTTGCGTTCCTAGGCACGACTCGAACCGACACCATGGAACCGGAAAAGACCGCATCAGGAATGAAAGATCTCGAAGGAGGTCCGCGCCGTGCCAGCCATGAAATCGGTCAAGTCGCTCCCGTCGACGTGTCCGGCGAAGGTGTTGCCACAGCTGGCTACCACCGACGCCTTACCAAGAGACAAATCATGATGATGACTTTTGGTGCTGGAATTGGGACAGGCTTATGGGTAGGCACGGGGCAGGCGCTTCGTTATGCCGGACCCGGGGGTATCGCCGTCGCTTATTCTGTAGTAGCGTAAGTCTACTCGCCGCACAGGGAGACAAACCCCGAGCCTTTCAGCTAACCAGTCCGCCACAGGTATATTGTCTGGACTTTGTACATGTCCATCGGCGAGATGACGACGTACCGACCCGTGCATGGAGGATTCATCAGACAGGCAGCTGAATACATCGACCCAGCTCTAGGCTTTGCGGAAGGGATTAATTTCTGGTTCGCATGGGTTATGATCATCCCCGCCGAGATCACAGCCGCCATCGACGTCTTGAAGTTCTGGCCCGCATCCCAGAACGTCCCCCTGGCCGCCTACATCACCCTATTCCTGGTAGTAACCGCTATACCCAACATCTTTCCGGTCAAATGGTACGGCCACGTCGAGTACGGCATGTCGTGGGCCAAGTTGGTGGCTATCTTCGTCATGATCTTCTACCTCTTTATTATGGCGTCAGGAGGCGTCCCTGCGACTGGCGGCCCGCTCGTCTTTACGTACTGGAAGAACCCCGGTGCATTCAACAATGGCATGAAAGGATTGGCCAAGGCCTTTGTCCAGGCGGCTTTCTCCTTCGGCGGCGCACAGCACATTGCCATTATTGCTGGAGAGGCGATCAACCCACGACAGACGATCAAGTCGACCGTGTACCCGATTTTCTGGCGCATGTTCCTCTTCTTCGTTCTCAACATCTGGCTTGTTGGCATGTGCGTCCCCTATAACGACGAGGATCTGATTAACGGTGCGGGTACCCTGGCTAGCCCCTTTGTTATTGCTTTGAAGCGAGGGAACCAAATGTGGCTCGCCCACACCATCAATGGCTTCATTTTCCTGACCGTTGTAAGCTGTGGAGTGACGAGTGTCTATATTTCCAGTCGATCCTTGACAGCGCTATCCGACATCAAATTAATTCATCCCATCTTCGGCAAGAAGGATAGCAGAGGTCGCCCCTGGTTATCCCTGACTGTATGCACTCTCCTCGGAGGGGGGCTCTGTTACCTCAACCTGAACTCGACTGGTCAACAAGTCTATGGCTGGTTTTCGTCACTGGTATGCCTCATATCCCGTCATCCTCTTGTTGGGATAAGATCTGTTCTAACACCGTGCTAGGTATCCATCGCTACCTTCATGGGATGGCTGACAATGCTTGCTACTCACATCGCCTTTCGAAGAGCTCTTAAAGCCCAAGGTATCAGCCGCAAATCGCTGCCGCTCCAAGCTCCTGGCGCGCCGTACTCGCAATGGTTCGCCATCGTGCTCGTCGCTTTCTGTATGGGATGCGAGTTCTACCTCGCTCTCTATCCCTTCGGCGAGGAGCCTTCTGCTAAGGGTTTCTTCTCGGTATACCTGGCATTCCCGCTATTCATCTTCGATTACTTCGTTTATAAGGTGAGATTTCCTCCAATCCAGTAGCTTGAAACTCTTTCTTCCAACTAGAGAGTATTCTGTACCGTGCTGACCCGAAACCTTAAACAGTGGTGGTGCAAGACGAAGTTGGTCAACCCCGCAGAAGTGGATCTCAGTGAGGCCAAGGTCTTCGACGAGGAGGATCGAGTGAGTGCCGAGATTGCAGCACAAGATGGAACTTTGAAGCAAAAGAAATTTGATCCTGTCAGGAGCTTGAAGAACCTCGTTTTCGGCTGAAGGGATAGCGCGAATAAAGAGAAGTTCAGCGATTCACGAGAAGTAGATGCTGACCGAGCTGCTTGGTCGAAGGAGCTTAAGCAACATAGGTCAAACTGACAATGCGGGCACCGCTATATTCAATCGAAAGTTTCCGGTAAAGTTTGATCATCTGGTATGCCACCAGTGCTAGAGTGGAGTACATCGTCGACGTGAAAGTTGAAGACGTCCGTCATGTCGAAGTCAAGCCCATTCATGGTCCAGTTGGTGGTATCAGGGGCAACCTCCGCGGATGGCTGCCATGAATTGATACTGTGTAAAGCCAGCTGGTGTAAAGGATCGGTAAATTGGGCTTCGGGCGCTAGGTGGGAGTGCTGGATCTCGGCACTTGCACCCTTGCACAGTGAGGCCCATTCCTTGAAGCGTTCGTAGCCACTCCGCTGGTTGTCAACGGTGTCCTCGTTGACAGACACGGAAGCTACGCCGGGATTTCCATCCCCATCCTTGTAGAGGCGTCGTACAGCCAGTTCAAGCGCAATGATGACTGAAGTCTCTGACCGAGCTGAAACATTGCTGCCTGCAGCCATGCTTTTGATTATTCGCATACCCATCTCAATCATGGCACCGAGGCGTTCGGTACGCTCATTGAGGCTCTGAGCCAACATGACCAGTAAGGCTGCACGACATGAGCTAAACTCAGTGTAGCTAGCACGGGCAAGACCAATGGTGTCTTGTAGAGATCCGAGCAGTTCAATAACCTCGAAAGCCGCCGCCACGGCACCTGACACTAGTGATGCCCGGCTGCTACTTCGGCCGGGGTTAGCAGATGGCTGGTCTCGCATAGCACGAGGGGAAGCTTGCTTGGAGTCGTGGAATATGAATGGACGGCCCACAAAAATGTCGTTAATGTGAAAACAGAGCTTGAGGTGAGAATTCGATCGAAAGAGCGGCGAGATGGGGTTCGGAGTTTGAACATCGGGTGGAAGTGTCAGCCACCAGGTTTTGAGCTTTTGGCAGACGTCAAGAACCCTCTCAAAGTAAGTCGGCTGGAGTGCCTTGGGGCATCTCCTGAGGAGGGTGCTACGGTTCGAGTCAGAATCAGTCTCCGTCATAACCCCATAGTTGTCTCATATGAAGGAAACACTTACACAGCAGTGGAAATGTCGCCCAACCGCTGCGTCATGTAGATCATTGCGGACATGTTGGGGAACTTCGAGGGGTCTTCATACTGCCTGAACTCGGGCAAGTCTCTGGGGAGTTGCACATCTATTTCAGTCGATGTGATTGATGCCGGCCTTCCATGAAGTATGCTCACGCGCCTGCTGACTGTTAGCAGGAGATCCCATCCTGACCAAATCCCACGTACTTCTCCATCGTATAAGCAGTCCACCACAGCCTGTTTCTGTTTTCGACAGTGGAGGCATCTAGATCATTTCCCGTGTATCTTCGATGCATTCCGTTTTGAATGGCCATCTTAACGGCTAAGCCCAGATATGTGTAAGCCAGTCCCTGTGTATCTAGAGGTAGTGAGTAGTGAGCCAACAGAAGGCAGGCTTGCACACTGTCCAGCGATGCGATAGCGATGATATCCGGAATAAGCCTGGCTGCCATCTGATAAAAAGTCAGGCTCACGTCAGGCTCTGAGACTAGCTCGCTGTCTTTCCCATTTTTGATAATCGGAGGACTCTTCGATGGTCCGGTAGCCATGTGTGCGAATTGCGTCCCAATTCCAAGTACCATTATGACAGCACAAACCCAGGCGGAATCAGCGCTGGTTGGATTCGACCCTTCGTATAAGGCTGCTAGCTTCTCGCGCAACCACCCTTCTTCAACGAAGAAGCAGTTGACCTGGGCGAATTGAAAGTATATGTGGGCGAGAAACTCGGCAACTCGGCGGGGAGGCAAACAGTTCAAAGCATCCATGACGTGCGAATTTGGAGACTGGAGCTGAGTTGCTCGCCAGTATTCCAGGACCTTCATTGTGCCTCGCATTGAGTCATTAACAGGGACAGAGGCAGGCGGTTCATTCAGCCCTTGCCACTGGATGGCCGACTGGTTGTGGTCGAGCCTCTGATCAAGCTGCTGCCGAATTCTTTGCGAAAAGTTCCAGTGCGAAAATTCGCCAGAATAGTCTGAGATCTTGTAAGTTGATTAGCCTCTTGCCAGAAGGGAAATGTACATACGAGCGGTACCGGGAGACAGCGTCTTGACAGTGAAGCTTTCGTCTTCTAGAGTAAGTCCTTCAAGGTCTTCCCAGTCTATATATCCCGTAGCGTTGTTGGATCCAGGACCCGTCTTCAAACGCTCCGTTATGCGACGTAAGTTGTTGACGTCCAAGGGTATGTCACCCAGAAAATGAGTGACGAGCCGCTCGAGACATTGCACACGCTCTGTTTCATTGGCATCGCCAACTTTTGACGGAGGAGCAGCAGCAGCAGCAGCAGCAGTAGCGCGGCTGGAGGAAGGAGCTGAAGCCGCAACAGCGATTGTGCTAAACTGACAATCCCGACCACATCGAAGACATCTAGAGCATGGCTCGTGGCCGTCGCACTTCTCTTTCAATCTCCGACATCCTACACATGCACGTTTCGCACGAAGCCTGGCATCCTCAGCCACGCGTGGGCGATTCTGCCGACGCGAGCTCCTAGGCCTCGGCGGTGGCATTGGCACCGCTCGGGATGGATCCGGTCCATCAACATTGGTGGGGGCGGCTGGCTGTTGCATAGTCGGCACCGTCCCATGTCATATACATTGAACCCAGAACCATGAGATGCGGGAGGATGTTCTGCGTCGCTTCGGTGAGTATAATTTGAGGCGTAGTGGATCCGTGGGGACCTTATCAATGGAAAGTGCCCTCGAATCAGGCTTGACCGATCTATCTTAAGACTTGTGTGGAGAAATCTGGCTAGGTCCTCTTAGGTAGTAGAGTACTTTAGATCGTAAGGTACGGAGTCCCGTCCCTGCGCTGGAATGCGAAATTATCCGCAGACGTACAACTCGATTATGGGATTATGGTGCTTCCAAGCTTCCAGGCTGTATATATATAAGCATGCAATCGCTGAATAGTACTTTGCAGCTCGATTGAGCCAGGTTTTGAACGAACCCTCTGAACTACTTGATTTATTTGACCGCTTCAGCAGCATCGACCTGACGTACCTGTGAAGTTGTGGAAATTCTGTACAACCAAAAACCAACCTATGAGCCGCCATTTCTCTCGAGATTTAATGTACGGTGGGGAGGGGGGGAGGGAGATGGGCAAAGTTGATATTTTAGTGTTGGGTGGTATATCTTCCAAGAAATCTCTGCTGGGCTTTTGGGGGTTTGGATGACCTCCAAGGGAAGGGGCTCCATATCGCACCCTCCAAACCCTGCACGGCCTATTCTCGTGGTTCTTGCCGACGAAAGCATTTCGGCAACTCTAGCTTCTTCGTCTCTCCCTGAAGCACACATGAACATCGCATTTGTCTCTTTCCCCTGTCAATAATTACCATCTTATTTTAGGCCCCCGGCATAATGGCTCTCCGCCTCCGACATGATATCTAATGTGAAAGCTGCCGGTGATGATGTCTACCAGGGGTTCATCCTCTACCGAGCAACGTTCGGCAACCTCGATATCTTGGGGCGATACATCGACTATATACGTTTTGCCGTCACTGCTGCCCTGACACTAGACGAGTCCATGCATGGTTTTTAGCAAGCGAGGGACGTCTTCGTGCGGTAGGCGGCTCGTCTCCCAGAGGAGGGGAAAATATCAAGGCCTCGGGTTCAACTACTTCGCCTACGGCAACGAATGAGTGTTACAGCTTGACAAGCCCCTCTTGAGAAATTTCAGATAGCACTTGCCGACTTGAAGTGCAACACCCTTCCGAATATCATGGGACGAGGTTGTATGTTACATATCTGCCAACGCCTTAATTGGAGTATCAGGTTATCATTAAAAATGGTCGACTTCTTTGTTTAAGAATATTCAACACATTGTGAAAAGGGTTTTGATTTGGGTTTGACGAGGGTTTAATCCTTTCCTGTTACCTGAAGAGGCTCTGGAAAATCTCGAATATGTATTCAAATATTTTTTTATATATTAAAATAAACATTCGCCTTGGTGCCTAGACAAGCATCCAGCGTAAAACATCACTTTTCGTACTCCATTGACATTGACATGTACACCACGACTTCGAGCTGATTCCTTAGTGTGCCAGTTCCATCCATGTTATACAGTCGCTTGCCTTTTCCGACTACCCTTCATGTCACAATAACGACTGACTGTGCCCAAGGCATCGGCACAACACTGGTGCAACAAGCGAGAAACACCAAGCGGAGGTGCAAGTCGTAGCCTTATGCGGGAGAGGCCTCCACAATAGTATTGCCGGCCCATCCACGGCCACTGCCATACAGTCCAGTGGCCACAGAGATCGCCGCGGAGCCGGACAGAGCAACATCGTTAACAGTCTGATGGACGGTAATGCCTATGTTGAATACCAGGTCAGTAAAAGCCGGTAGCCATTGTCCAGATTGCTGAACTTACTCGACTTGCTGAAGTCACTCCAGGTATAGCTGAGCGTAGGGTCGTCGCAGGTGGTCTTTTCGGCATGGACGGTTGGGTCGTACAACCAGTCGCAGCTTGACGTGGTATTGGTCAACGAGTATGTAAACGTGACCTCTTCCCATCTGTATCCCGAAGCGGCACTGGATCCGGAGACGGTGACATTCCAAGAGCCGTAGTCAGCGGCTCTGGTCACGGGGCTGGCGACAGCGGCGCCGGCAAAGGCGGCCACCATGGAGATGAAGGTTGAGGAACGCATGTTGAAAGGGTTTATGGGTATTGACTGCGTATTGACTGCGGGAAATGAGATTGAGGCGCGGTGTCACGTCTGTCTGAAGAGGCAGTAATGATTTCACGTTGTTGGTTGGCGTACTTATAAGGGAGCCGACAGACGACCCCTGAGGATGCGCCGAGGCCGCAGGGCTTTACAATAGGCCAGAGCACAAGCTACAGTCAAGAAGACCCGCAAAGGTGGTTTGGGTTCTCGTATTAGAGTGGGAAATAGAGTATCAATCAATTCCCAGGTAACCTCACGTAACTAGCCCTGTTGGCAGCACTGTCCTGCGCGGGGCCCTGTTTCTGGATTCCGCATTGGCAGCCTCTTTACTAGCGCATAATCGTGAACACCAAGAACCTGCCGTCGTCCAAACATTGTTGGGCTGGGTGCTACCCTTCCCAGGGGGCGACTTTGATGTTCCTGTCGCGCAACGTGGTTTTTGGCTTGCGCAACGTTCAAATACCGTAGTGATCTTCAAAAGGACACAAATGCAACCCAGGACCCCATTGGAAAATCCGCTTGAGACTTCGTAGAACTACAACAGAATTTCATAATCGTAATGTGAGCTTCAATAGCTCAGAGCTTGACGGCGAGGAAGCCTCGTATTACTACAATACATGCATCCAGGAAATGGTTGCCGACTTGGCGGTTTATGCCTACCAAATTGCCCCCGCTATGTCCTGTAAGCGGTACTAAGCAGGTCCAGTAACAAACTGGACAATCCCCTGCAGCAGCAAGGGATACATCAAATATTGCTAGAAGAAGGCTGAACCGCGCAGCAGCGCACGTTAGGATGCTCGAGTAGTGCCATCTTTCTTGGAGTAACAGTGCCTCGACGGCCGGATGAAGTACGAGTTTTACGGGTACATGAAGTATAAAGCTGGCAGGCCAGACGACTACAGCATCTCACAGCTCGAAACTGGCTCTGGCGCGGCGTCGCTCGGGCATTGGCAAGCTTTAAAAAGTACTCCGTACGCAATATGGTTCACACTGACAGCGGTGATAATGTAAGCTGATCGTGGAGCGATAAATTAAGTCATGTGGATCCGATACCCTATTTCAGCCTGGCTGACCGGCCGAATGTGCATTCGGTAGCGGAGATTGGGATACGAACGAACTGGGAAACTAGTCAAGAATGGCGAAATTCTTCAAGTTGACTGATAAAAAGGCTCGGGATTCAGCTCGGCTACTGCGTCATTTTCCCCGGTCAGTCGGTTGATCCCATTTGGCTCTCCTAGGACCGCCATGAAAGGAAAAGTGGAAATGGATGTCCTTTGTAAGCTTTGTAAGTCACTGTCCAACTAAGTCTTCAGTCACGAGTTAACAGTCAATTCGACGTCCTTCTCTACTCGACTTCTGGGACTCGGTTGCGTTCGAACTGTTTATCCAGATCTTGGAAACATTGCCACAGCCGCGGCTGTGCTGAGCTGCTGCTTACGGCCCCTCAAATGCCCACATCCAATCACTGTTGAAGGCCTACTTGCGAGTATTAAACTTTCATGCTACACAAGTACCTGCTAGGATTGGAGAGCTTGTTGAGACAACAGCTTTCGTCGTGTGGTCTGGCCACTGCTCTCAAACCCCCTTAGCGAGGCAGTAGAGTCTGTCTGGAGGCTTTCGATGACCAATTGGTCACGAATCACGGATTCCTGTCTCGTGCCTGTAACAGGAGGCTTTGCGCCATAAACCCACTTGTGACCTGTGACTTGTGACCGCAGCCTCCCCGCCTGACGGAAGCCGGAGCCAGCCCGACTGTCTCTTCGGGGACATTTGATTGGTAGGTACTGGGTAACAGCGGCCACTGGTAAAAGCTTCCGACCTTTGGCACGTTCTTAGTCTCTGGGGTCTGGTCTGGGGTCAGTCAGACGCAGACGCCGACGCCGACGTGCTCCAAGTTTGTCGCTCGTGGCCTCTATTCAAAGTGCCATTCTGCCTCGTGTATAAAATCTTTGATGAGAAAAACATTGCCCACATTCGTTTTCTGGTATGCCGTCTTGAATTTGGGGCGACATTTCGACTGACCAGCCAACTTTCGAACTTCGAGCCCGTCATCCACGCAACATCCTTACCACCAACACCAGAGACCTTTGCGCAATTCATTTCCACCACCTATGTTGATCCTCGAAACCTGCAAGTGGTCACAGCAACTCGACTATGTCGTCCGAAACCGCAAGAGTTTCTCGATGATAGCCTCTCTCCCCCAGTAAGCACCGATTCAGCATCAAAACGCTGCATAGCAACTGCGGTTAGATGCCCTTAACGCGGTCACGCCCACCTACCCTTCACTTCGCGACCCTCTCCGACGCGATCCACCACGGCCGCAAATTTTTCTTCTTGTTGCAACCTTCAAAGCTTCCAGAGCCTTGATAAGTCAAGATGGCGACCGTAGGTTCATCCTTGTATCCCAAGCGCGTCGCGGCAATAGCAGCTAACCTGGTGACCATCCAGTCCCCTGAAGATGTCATCAAGACTGCCCAACCTGGAAGGAAAGGGGTGCAGATCCGAGAAATTGTATCACAGCCTGTCGCTGCTGCATTTTGTGCCGGTGGTGTTGCCGGAGCCGTCTCGCGAACCGTCGTATCTCCCCTCGAGCGATTAAAGATTCTGTACCAAGTCCAAAGCGCCGGCCGTAACGAGTACCAAATGTCGGTGGGCAAGGCATTGAGAAAGATGTGGAGGGAAGAGGGCTGGAAAGGCTTCATGCGCGGTAACGGCACAAATTGCATCCGCATAGTCCCGTACTCTGCCGTCCAGTTTGGCAGCTATAACCTCTACAAGAAGGTACCTTTCTGTGAAGATGTTTGGGCTGCTGCGTGATTACTGACTACGCACTGGTGTAGCACTTCTTCGAGAAGTATCCTGGCGCCGGCTTAGGTCCTGTTGAACGACTCCTCTGTGGTGGTGTTGCTGGCATTACTTCCGTGTTCTTCACGTATCCTCTGGATATTGTACGCACGAGATTGTCGATCCAAAGCGCATCCTTCGCTGCCCTTGGTGGCAAGCCCAAGGACAAGCTTCCTGGCATGTGGCCAACCTTGGTTGCAATGTACAAGCAGGAAGGTGGTCTTGCTGCGTTGTACCGCGGTATTTTGCCAACTGTTGCTGGTGTTGCCCCATATGTATGTTGGGCCCTTTTACCGTGTCGTAACGCTGATGTCAACATACTGAACTTGGATGGGTAGGTTGGACTGAACTTCATGACGTACGAGTTTGTGCGCAAGTACTTGACGCCCGAAGGAGACAAGAATCCCAGTGCATCCCGAAAATTGCTTGCTGGTGCCGTATCCGGTGCGGTTGCGCAGACTTGCACGTATCCTTTGTAAGTAAAATGATATGCCCCCCACGTGCGTGCGTACGGGATATGTGCTGACATTGTCTTAGTGATGTGCTGCGTCGAAGATTTCAAATCAATACAATGTCAGGCATGGGCTACCAGTACAAGTCGATAAGCGATGCTGTGCGTGTCATCGTCACTCAAGAAGGCATCCGTGGTCTTTACAAGGGATTGATGCCTAATCTACTCAAGGTTGCCCCCAGCATGGCGGCCAATTGGTTGAGTTTCGAAATGACCCGCGATTTCTTGGTAGGCCTCAAGCCAGAGCCTGTCACCTTATAGACGAGGTTCGGATCCGGATTTGGTTTTGGATACTATCCTGGAACGCTTCTAGACTGTACTCCAAACGCCACAACTGCAGCAACCTCCCCGTCTTGAATATCCGAGACATTTCTTATTGTCAGATTGAGACACCGGAGCCAGGTCTTAGGACGTAGGGCCCATTCTACTACAGAACTTACAAAGGGGCGTTAGCATCATCCGGAAGGCTAGAAAAAGAGGCATAGAGCACCCTCGTCCAAGAGGAGAAGGTACCATGAACTACTATACCCCGTGGACAATGAGCATACAGGCAGAAGAAGCAAAGGGCAGGGAGGAGGACTTAGCCTACTGTCAGTTGAAGGTGCGCATGTATGATGACCGACGCTTTGTATATAAAAGGCGTCTTAAAAAAGAATGATACAGATCTTGCAAACATCCAAAGCCATCTGCGTACAGAACTCGGTGCGAATTATCGGTGCTATTACATATCACTGAATCAACGTGGTCCAATTGAGAGGGACATGTATCGCGGTATGTGTTATATATGTCACATCGACGTGAAATCTGCCCCGTGCTACCATGTGGTCTTGTAGAATCTACTATATATTTGCATCCTAGATGTTTCAGTGATATCAAGCAAATAATTCACATGCAACTCCTGCCAATCCACACTATCTACCTCGGAGATTCCATGCTGTACAATTGCAGGTCTACTTAGACGTATTTGTCTCACCAGCTGGCATTAGCCTGTCAGCTGGCATAGCAGCACGAGCCATATCTAGTTTCGAAAAGTTCAGTTGGTTCTCCTCAATTGCGGGAAGCTGTGTTCAACCCTAACTAAACTGCCTCATCTCACCGCCCGCCCACAGAAGCGCCTGTAGTTGCGAACAATTTCTCTATTTCGCGGGTCCCACTCTGATCTGCCTTCTTTTTTTTTCCCTATCGCCAAATTTACGAGAAAAATCCCATCGACATCACGATTTCCCGACTATCGTGAAAAGTCACCGTCAAGATGGGTATGTTACATGTTTTGAGTCTCTGTGTGCAAGTGGACGCTTGAGAGCAACTGTGATGAGACTGTAATGGTCAACACAGCTTGCTCTCTTGCTGTCTGCGAGAAGGGGCAATTCTCTTTTGAGTTGATCCCGAATGAGCATACATGAACCAAAAAGCTGACGAGCTTTGCCCTCCAGGTATTGATTTGGATCGCCACCACGTGCGCAGCACCCACCGCAAGGCGCCCAAGAGCGACAATGTCTACCTCAAGCTCTTGGTGAAGCTCTACCGCTTCCTGGCCCGTAAGTGCTATTCCCCAGGCAACCCAGCCGTGAGGACGATAATCAGTACTGATATCAATGTGCATCTAGGCCGAACCGACTCTGCCTTCAACAAGGTCGTCCTGCGCCGCCTTTTCATGTCGCGTACCAACCGACCCCCTGTCTCCCTGTCCCGCATCGTCGGCCAGCTTTCCAAGGGTCAGGAGGGCAAGACCGTTGTTGTTGTCGGCACCATCACCGATGACAACCGCCTGCTTGAGGTCCCCAAGCTGACCATCGCTGCCATGCGATTCACCGCCACTGCTCGTGCGCGAGTGCTCGCTGCCGGTGGTGAGGCTCTGACCCTTGATCAGTTGGCCCTGCGTGCCCCGATCGGCGCCAACACGCTGCTACTCCGTGGTCCCAAGAACGCCCGTGAGGCCGTCAAGCACTTCGGCATGGGTCCCCACAAGCACAAGGTGAATATTTCGATGCAAGTTTACGTCGGTCGTCCACTAATAATCTGGGTAGAAACCCTACGTCGAGTCCAAGGGCCGCAAGTTCGAGAAGGCTCGTGGTCGCAGACGGTCGCGTGGTTTCAAGGTCTAAGGGGACCATTGAGACTTGGACTAGGGTGGATCATGCGCTACGGCTCTTCCGATATACCATGCAAGAAATTTGCAGCTGGAAGGGATCTCTGCTACTTCAGGCGTCTTTTGTGCATGGTTTGGCGTGGATGGGTATCACAAAATGTTTTGTTACGAAATGAGAGATATTGCCAAAGTATTGACCATCCATTGAGCCCTTCCACCAACGTATCTTGACGCCGCCGTTTTTGAATCCAGTTATAGACTATTTCGCGACAAGTCTAAGAAGTCACTCCGCAACGAGGAATGTCAACTCTTTCGTCTACGAATTGTCAACCGGTTGTGATATCGAGATGAGATTGAATGTACCTGCAAATCTTGCGATGTTGACAATCTGCTGCCATCCTGTCGCAATGTGGCTCAATTGTTGTGCACGTACGTATGTATTCTTGCAAAATGACCGTTCGATATGTTATCTATGAGATATGCAGAGGTCAAAAACTCACTCCCGGCCAAGGTTGGTATCAGGATGCTGAAAGCCTCCTAGGTCAATAAGGGTCACATGATAGCGCGTCTATGGCGCGATTGACCATTTCGTCATTACGAACGATTCTCCTCCCTCTTTTAAGTTCTATTTTGCAGGTGCAACTGAGGCAACTTACAAATGCTTTTCCCTCAAAATCGTCAGAACGCCATGCTCTGAGCGACATTTGATGCCTTCGAAGTATTGAGCAACTTCGCGATTCATCTCGTCGAAACAAGGCGGACATGTGTGGGCGTTACTCTCTCGCATTGGTAGGCAACCCCTAGGTCGTGGTTACGCAACAAAAGTTCACATTGGGGTTTGCAGCGCCCTGGGCAGTTGCGTCAAATGTTGCAAGACGACAACATGCCAGTCGATGATACTCCCGACGATGCGGGCGATGGAGCTCCTCGTCAGTCGTACAACTTCGCACCGGGCTATCATGGTATCGTCTACCGTGCTGTTGTTCCCGATCATGGCGCCGGCCCGAAGCGCCAGGCCAAGGTGGGCTCTGATGATGTTGACCCTACCGAGCAAGCCGATGCTGCTACACCATCAGTGTCGCAGAACGAGGACAGCTCCAGCCCGAAAGAAGTCCGTTACAAGTTACAATCTATGAAATGGGGACTTATACCGTTTTGGACCAAGCGTAACCCGGACTACGGAAGTATGATGAAGACAATCAATTGCAGAGACGACTCCCTAGCGCAGGGTGGTGGCATGTGGAACACCATGAAGCAACGGAAGCGATGCATTGTCGTCGCGCAAGGTTTCTACGAGTGGCTGACGAAGGACGGCGCACGCGAGAAGATGCCACACTTCGTCAAGAGAAAGGACGGCGCGTTGATGTGCTTTGCCGGCCTCTGGGATTGTGTTCAGTATGAGGGCGACGAAACGAAGCACTATACCTATACCATCATCACGACCGATTCAAACAAACAGCTCAAGTTCTTGCATGATCGGATGCCCGTCATACTCAACAATGGCTCCGAGGAGCTGCGCACTTGGCTGGATCCAAACCGACATGAGTGGTCCAAGGAGCTCCAGTCGTTGCTGAAGCCTTTTGAGGGGGAGCTCAAGGTATATCCCGTAAGCAAGGATGTTGGGAAGGTCGGTAATAACTCGCCTACCTTCATTGTTCCCATCGACAGCAAGGAGAACAAGTCCAATATTGCGAATTTCTTTGCCAAGGGGGCTGCGAAGAAAGGTGTCAAGGTCGAGTCGATGGTGAGGAAAGAACCTGAGCAGCCTGAGGTGGGCTTCAAGAAGGAGGTTGACTTTGTGGAAGAGGACTCTACTGAATTGAAAAAGGCCGATACAAACAATGTCGACAGCAGTGAAGGCAAGACGGCGGGTATCAAGCGAGAGGCTGAAGAAAGACTAGAAGGGGAAGAGCCTTCAGCCAAGAAGGTGGCCACGAAGTCAACGACGTCAATCAAGTCGCCTTCACCGCAGAAGGGTAGAGTCAACAAGGTCAACGCCACGAGCAATGGCACCAAGAGCCCTGCTTCTAACAAGGGTACACAAAAAATCACTAAGTTCTTTGGGAATATTTCTTGAGCCTGCTATCGTCGAGTCTCGAGTAGCTGGTGTTTCTCCCGGCATTGGCGTTTAAGAGGCATGGTCTGTTTATTTGCTTGGACTTGGAGTCTGTCCCTAGTATTTCGGCTGTGTTCGGATGTGATATGTAAGGCTGCGTTGCAAAAGTTTAGGGGTATACTACAGCTCAAGGCTCGAGGTATGCTTTGGAAAGAGTTACGATGACGTTCATATGTTTGTCGATTGCAGTTGAGAATACCTAGCTTGCAATGAGCAAGAACCTGATGGTTTCGACATATTAAATTCCATGTTTGACTCCAAGTTGGTGAAGCGATCTTGATGATTTGGCAGCGGTGGATTCTTTCCTGGCAACACCTCTTGGGTCAGTGAAGGGCCGGGGTTAGGAGATCCAAAGCTTTGGGAGATCTACAATCGGTCGTGCAACAACTCAGGTGCGGGATTGACATCCACGCAATCCGATTCCTTTCCAATTATTGCCAATTGGAAGCCTAGCTGCAACCTCTCTGTAACCACTTGGGTGCTTCTGGTTTCAAAACGGGATACGCGAATGCTTCGTCTGGCCCTGGGTGATGCCCCAATTCGGGATCTTAAAGCCCGCTTACCGCACGAGAATCGGCGTATTAATCGCGTCCCCATGAGGAAATGGGGAAATGTCAATATCGGGCCGCCGGCCAGAGTCAAGATTTTTGGTTAAATTTGGCTGTGAGTGGGATGGATGCAACGTTTCTACTTCTATATGCAACAGTAGTATTTATTGAGTGGATGGTTGCCTATTGTGGTGGTATTGACAGAGTCTCACCAGACTTACACTTCTGGATGCATCAGAGTTGCAGAACATATGCCAAGTGTGAACGATCAGCGGGCCAACCAGTTTCCTGGAAGAGTTTCACTAGAATAACACGATGAGTGTGTAAATTACGACCACGAAGGATATTGATAGCCAGCTGCTTGTTCTACCTCAGCAAATCAGTGAGTAGACTAAATGTAGTATCGACATCGTTAATAACGCACTCGATATGCGTTCCCGAACTATCCTAATCAAGGCACTTATGTACGTCGAGGATCAAACCGTCGGTCGTGTTGTCTGGGTTGGTCATCTTCAGAAGAGCAGGGCTGCTCTCAGTCAGCAAGTTCTGGGCTAAGCTATAGTCCGTACCGGGGATTAATTTCATTTGTTTAGCTCCAGTGCTTGGCCTATTAGCACACGGCTTGACAGGACGTTTGGCACCACTGACAATATTGAACATCCGCCCGCTTCATTACCTGAGTTCAAGTCTGAGACATTTTGACCACGGCATCGTTTAGAGGAAGATTCAAGTTTCCTATGCCGAACGAAGACCCTAACCCGAACCGAAGGGACTTGCGGCAGCTGTGCAGGCCAGAGCCAAAGCTGATACCATGTATGTATATCCGCATTGACACAGTTCTGCATAAAAAGATTGTATGATATTAGGATCTAATGATTACTGGACGACTATTAAGAAGTAAGGAGGAGAGATTGTCAAATATCTCAAGTCGAGTCAGTGGTCTTCACGTACCCCGTCTGAGATGACTGAGGACCTTCCGATGCCATTTTTACACATTTCAAGTTTGAAACATCAGATTCAATGGCGGACGGCATAAGAGTACATATATTCCTCCTTGCCATATCTCGAAGCTATGCAATATGAATATGAAGATCACTTACAAGGACTTATCTCATCTTGAACGCATCTTATAGGATATGGTGCATCGTTGTTGTTGTTGCTGCTGCTGCTGCCATTTTGTGATCAGTTGCTTGAAGCGGGTGTGGCGGAGGCAGTTAAAAGATCTTCTCAGTGAAAACTGTCTGCATAAGACGAATTATGGAACGAAAGGCTTGTTTCCTTTATGCTTACAAGGCAATTATGTACCTTCCCCAACTCACCCCCTGATTCAGTTAATTTTGTGGGATGACTTGCTCCGATGGGAAATAGACCGTTGATCTCAGAGGGGAGGCATCATGACTTGATTGTCTGCATTCTAAATTGATGCGTTGAAAACAGTGCCATTATTCAAAACGTACGAGCCAATACACGAACTCCCGCCCTCATGTTACGGCAGGAGAAGTTCAACTTTGGGACCGAACCTCGTCAGAAATAAACCAGACAAGTCATACTCATCGATGGTGCACATCAAATCAGGAACGAGAACTTCTTTGGGTGTTGATATAAAACAAACAGATTTACAGGCATTTGGAACTTATGCTATTCATTCGACTTTAAAGCGGCAAGGAAGGGTCCTAAGACGAAGAAAGAGTGATTCGAGTAACGAAATAATTTACGAATGGGTCAAGCCCAAATATAATCACGGATCATTTATTAGAAACCATATCAACTGTCACATTGGCACCATGGATGTTATCTCTTCGATACGATGGATTCATTAACAGGTTCCTACACTTTAGCTTTATCAACTTCGACGCAAAAAGTTGCTAGTTAGAGGGCTCAAGTGACATTCGCATCCGAATATAAGGGGTGCACCTGAACTGTAGGTCGTCGATAACTGATGATGAAAACGCTCTTCTCACAATTCATGATATGTTCTATATACGTGAAAGATAGCAGTATTCATACACTTCAGCTGCGTCAAGTCAAACTGTTTTAGTCCCACGGTTTTGAAAGCATGAAGCCCGCCGGTTATCTTAGAGTGGCTGGTCAATTCTTAACATGTAAACTGCATATATGTCAGCCTTCATGGGTACGGTGTGTCATCAAAAGTAGACTACTCACGACGTTAGGTCCCGGAACCGTGTAAGACTTGAAGCTAGGGTCATAAATCTGTGCAAAGTTAGAAATGCCATGGCGATGTGGAAGATACTGAGCTTTCGTACATTGGCAGTATATCCCGGGTCAGTAGCCTTGAAAGCCCCTGGGATCAGAGCAGTTGGCGAGGGCGAAGCAGATCCTCCCCCTGATACCTTGACCTGGCCGCACGATATGTAGAACTGCGGTACACCGCCAGGATTGTGAATGGCGAGAGACTGGATTCTCAGGAGGTACTCGCCCGCGGGGATGCAGGTTGGGATGGTCGAGGAGTATTGTTCTGGTCGAGCATGGTCAATAAAATTTCAATTATGGTCAACAAGAGTTGACTTACGCTTCATGGTCCATTGAGCTTGGCCACCGCTAAAGTCGGGACCTGTGAAATAAATCTGTTAGTTATCGCGTCATTTTTAATCAAGATAAAACCTACCAATGTCGAGTGTCTTGAACCATGGCCCGCTTCCATCGTACTCTCCAGCCGTGCTTGGGGCCTTTGACATGTATATCGAGATTGGTCCTTGGTGATAGACGGCCTTGTGAAGTCGTCAGCATCTAGCCACACAGAAGTACTTATGATAATGTTTGCTTACCGTGTCGAGCGTGAAGGTAAATGGATCACCGGCCTTTATCTCCAACGTCGTCGTGTTTCCCCCGGTTTCACCACCGACATTGCATCGCAGGTCGTTTGAACTCAGGTCTGGCAAACTTTAGTTCCAGTGGCCTCGAACTGACGGAGAGGGGACTGACCGGTTACAGGAGAGTTGTAGTTGGTATTTCGTCGCACATACTCATACACAATTCCCTGGGCCGTGCCGGGTGCGAGGGCCTGGAAGATGTAGTGTGCTGATGCGATGTGCGTCAAAGCGGCTGCTGCCACGATTCCAATGAAACTCTTCATGTCGAGGGGGAATCTACTTCTGGATCCAGTCAAGTTACTAGCAACTGATATGAAAACGACTGCTTGCACACTAGCAGCGACAGCTTGAGGCCGACTTTAAGAACATCACCTCTGGCCCACCTCGGTACTTGTTCCTCCATGACTGACGTCTTTCCCATATCCCGGATTACGTATACAGACCGGACCTCGTCGCCATTCGTTTGAGGCATGACACTTGATAATGGTGTGCTAAGCAGCACTCTGCACGAAGCGCCGGTTGGTCTGCACAGAACATTCTATCGCCCAATCATAGTTTCGTGCGTTACGATGATCTAGAGATTTGCCGGATTCGGTGGCATATTAATCATTCTGTGGTAGGTCATGGGAGTGCCAAGTTATGAATTACCCGGACGGGCTGATATTAAATCCTATCTATTCCGTACTCGGCAGACAATCGCTCCGGGATCATGAAAAACCGCGGCCACCTTGTTGAGGCAACAACTTGCATTACGGAATGGTTCTTGAATGAAACAACTTTTCGGGTTAAATTTACATCCATGCTGTTCAAGAAACCAGTTTTTTCAGCTCTCTAGAAAACAACTGGATTAACTTCCGTATAGCACAATCACCAAAACTCTAGGTATAATTAATCTCAAGATCCACTAACACCAGCCTCAGATTCCAAAGTTCACATTACAAAGACGAGATTATATGATGCAGCTCACCTTGACAAGATCCTCGTCAGTAACCCATGAGGCAGATATTCTAGCATATGAAAACAGCAGGAACTAACATGAAATAACATGAAAAGGTTGGTTGTTTCATATTCAAGCGCCAAGCTCTTGCCTGGAATTCGATCGTTGGTGACACCAGAATAGATACTAATCAAGACACCCGAGTTATTTTGCGTGTATACGCCGGGTACACTAGTTGACGAAGGAGCCGTATTGCCTGTGCCCACGATCACTTCGATTTTGGCGCATTACATCTACTTCTGGTCAGAATATTTGTAACTGAGATCTCACAGATTTCACTCACGTAGAACTGCGCTCCCTTGGAGCTAGAAGCGCCGTGCAATGCGATAAGTTCAGCGCGCAGGAGATATTGTCCAGGCGCAATACACTCTGGGATAGGGACCCCTTGCTTCCCATCATTGTTGATGAGAAACTCCGTAGGCGATACACCACCCGTGTATCCAGCGTGCTGGACCTTGATTATCATTGGTCTTCTAAGAGTCGGAGAGTCAACTTTCCATCGGTTTCTACCGCTGGAATTCGTCTTTGCATCTGTGACTTTCTGGTCATTGGATATATGGGGATTACCAAGACAGCCTACCCGCCGTTCTTGGTTATAACAAGCCTTAGATGAGAGGGTGGATAGGAGGGCTGACTTGAAGCCTATAAGGTATTTCGAAGGCATCAACCTTCAACGGATAAGATAACCTGGTTAGCTCGGTGGTAGATCATTTTGTAGTTGCTAAACCTACCAAGTTATTCCACCTTGGTAGCTGGCTGCATGTGCCAGACTCTATTGCTGGACCGGTTATTACGAATTTGTTGACTTTTCCACTTGCCTCTATCATTTTATCTTTTTGGTTTTACTCTCTTTTCACTTAGGAGATATCGACAACAATGGTGCTTACCAAGGGCAAGCCCTTTGTGGCTCGAGTCGATGCCATCGTCGCTACCAGGACGTGCGGTTTTGGCGTCGAGCACTTTTCGCTATATAACGGCCATTTTGCTGTCGGCGTTGACTTGGACGATGTTGTTGGGTGAAGTGGTTGGGCTGCTTTCTTCGTTGTAGGCCATGTAGTTGGTTGCCACTTCGGTTTGGGGCTCTGACCATGGATAAAACCTCGGGGGTCGTCTTGGGACCTGCAAATGTGAGAAGAGGAGAGTTGCAGTATACCGTAATTCTTGCTTTCGCATTCCAGCTGGCAGAAGATAAAATGCCCACAAACTGTTGATAGACTAGCCGATGAAGCCTAAGATTTTGGAGTTGCATGATTTGACTCAATATTATGTGTCTAGGTGAGCAAGCTTGAAGAAACTGGCGGTTTCCCGGTATGAAGGCCCGGGTTTCTGCACTCGTGCAATCATTAATCAAAGAAGTGTAGTGTGGCTTTATTCCTTTGTGTCCCGGACCAGGCCTTGGTTTCTAATTGAAGATGCCATCGGCTTCAACGCTGGAAGGCTTGTCGGACCGTGGGTGAGTGAGCATCCATGATGAGTGACACCTTATCCACTGCCAAATAAGCATCACATGCGACTGGCATTCATGATCACTCGCGACAATATCACCAAGGCGGGTCCGAGGCTTCCGAGTCTCGATGTTGATAGTGTGTATCTGCAGCTAGTCACGAACATGTTGACCTGTGGATGGTAGACAAGCCCGAGCAGCCCAAACAGCCAACAGTCTACGCGTCTAATTGCCAATGGAAACGGGAGGCGCCCAGCGTCGCACCCAGAACAACCACCGTAACACAGCACATCCATCGCGGGTCGCGGCTCAGCACGTCAGTTTGCCTGGCGAACTTCGTACGGAATACATGTAGATGGCACCATGCCATCAGTGAAGCTTGTCAAATTGGCGGAATGGTGGAATAATTACGCAACTCTGACTGTAATCGCCGATATGCCTTTCATAATCCCGCAGCTTCTATAATAGGCTGAGTAAGTGGAAGGGGTGATAGAGGTCAGATTGTCTGGAAAAGCTCCGCATTGGCGGTTTTATCCAGATGAACATAGATTTAACCTCGCCTGCCCCTAAGACACCTTCACTAAAAGTATCAAAATACTGGGATACGGTCCGGGTTCAGGCCAGCAAGAGAAGTTAAACAAAGGCACAAGCCAATCGGCAAGTGAGGGACAGGACAGGGCTGCTTACTGGACCAACGGAAGCTACGACCTACCAAACTTGACCAGGGGAAAGAGCTAGGGACCCTAGAAACCGGGCTTAAACGGGGAAGCAATGCTGCGGGGCATGGCAACCACAACCACTCGCCCACCTTGGTAAACCCCCAGCAGCTCCTCCCTCCTGAACTCCAGCTAAGGATTCCCACATCTGGCCGGGCATCTGTTCCTGACAAAGTTGGGAAACGGCGTGTGGGGTTCATTCGACGGATGCATTCCCTATTCCCGCCCGTCGCTGAACAACTTGGAAGTAGCAAGATCTTGCAGCCAAGCCTTACGGAAAGGGCCGCTCGGTGATAGATGTCTCCTGGATGTCTCCTAGACATCACCTGCACTTGTCCTTTCTCGTCAACGCGTCTATCTCTTCCCAGTACCCTTGTTCCCAGTTGCCGAATGCCTGCAACCCTTTCCACGTTACGGGATCCATTGGAACCGCAAAACACGGATTTGTTCAAATATGCTCACCACGGCGATACGTAATATTCCACGACTTCGGTTCAGGCAGTCAAATCCCCCGCCCTGTTACTTCGATACTTGGGCGTCCAGATTATCGCTGGATCCTTCGTCGGGGCTATATGGTCTCGGCTGCTGGCTGAGCTGGGAGTCTAGAGCCTTCGTTCCGTGCCATATTAGGTGCCAGATAGACGATATCGTGTCTCTCCGCCGCAACCCAATCTACAGCCAACTTTCCCGGAAATGGCATCCAAATATCCCATGTAAGGTACTGGAAATCAATTACCAGCTCTCCGGCTAATGCTTAGATAGCTCTTCTCGCAGGCCTATCAGGGTCCTCTCATTAGTTTCTGGCCCTCGACCGCAACGCGATGCGATGCGGGGAGGAGCCGAGAATGGCGAGCCAGGTCGGAGATGACTATAGGGAACCCATTTTAAATATCATGTTGAAGGTCCCGTTTTCCAGGTCGCCTTTCATCATTCCGGGGTCCCAGTAACGTCAGTTACCGAGTTTCAAAATGAAGGGCTTCGTAACTGTCGGCGCTGCTTTCCTAGCAGCGTCTTCCTGTGAGTAAACCCGAATGCCTTTGCGTAATAGTGCCCTGTTGATCTGTCGACAGGTATTCTCCCATGTGTCGCCCAAAGGACCACCTATACCGACACAGCTACGGGTATCAGCTTCGGAACATGGACCGAAGGTGGAGGCGCCTTTACCTACGGCATTGCGCTCCCTGGTGATGCTCTTACTACGGATGCGACAGAGTACATTGGACTTCTGGTGCGACTTCCGGCCCGCTGAATCATGAAAGTATGTCATTAATAAAGACTAGAGATGCACAGCAGGCTGGTGCGGTATCTCCCATGGAGAGTCGGGGCAGATGACCCAGTCCCTGCTTCTCATGGCCTGGCCCTACCAAGATCAGGTTCTGACTTCTTTTCGATTCGCGACGGGCTACAACCTACCCGCAGGGTACACTGGCGATGCCAAGTTGACGCAGATCTCGTCCAAGATCGACGGATCGACCTTCGAGATCATCTACCGTTGCCAAAACTGCTTTTCTTGGAACCAAGATGGCGCAACGGGAGAAGTATCGACCACAGGAGGAAACCTCATTATGGGCTGGGCGTTAGCAGCAGCTGTCCCGATCAATCCAGGCTGCCCCAACTCAATCAGCTTCAGACAGCATGACAGCGCCGGACAGTACGGCGCTGCGCTTGATGGTGTCAACAATGCCTCGTACTCCACCTGGACGTCACTGGCTACGAAGACGCCGTCGGGCGATTGCGGTGGAGCGACGACGACGACAACAACGAGCAGCCCTACGGTGACACCGACAAGTACGGTGCCCGCTCCAACTGTGACTTGCATATCTCCGTCCAAAGATACCTACGATTACATTGTTGTGGGGGCTGGTGCTGGAGGTATTCCAGTTGCCGACCGTCTAAGCGAAGCCGGCCACAGCGTGCTACTCATCGAAAAGGGCCCGCCGTCCTCAGGCAGATACGGAGGTACTATGAAGCCCGAGTGGCTCGAAGGAACTAATTTGACCAGATTCGACGTGCCCGGTCTCTGCAACCAGATCTGGGTTGACAGTGCTGGCATTGCATGTACTGATACCGACCAAATGGCCGGCTGTGTCCTGGGAGGCGGTACTGCAGTGAACGCCGGATTGTGGTGGAAGGTAAGCCAAAAATCCCGCAGAAATATCTTTGCAAATCTGACTTGTGCAGCCAAATCCAGTGGACTGGGATGTTAACTTTCCCGTCGGATGGCGTTCAACAGACGTTCTCGCGGCTACGAACAAGGCCTTCACCCGAATCCCTGGGACCGACAACCCCTCTGCAGACGGTGTACTTTACCAGCGCGAAGGTTTTGATATCCTATCCAGTGGCCTGGAGAAGGCCGGCTGGAAGAATGTCAAGCCCAACGAACAGCCAAGTGAGAAGAACCACACCTACGGTCGCACAAACTACATGTACTTCCATGGCGAAAGAGATGGTCCAATGGCAACCTATCTTGCGTCATCAATCAAGAGACCCAAGTTTGAGTTGTGGATGAACACAGCTGTCAACCGAGTCATAAGAAACGGATCTCATATCACAGGTGTCGAGCTAGCTTGCAACGGGAACGACGGCTATCTTGGCAAGGTTAGCGTCACCCCAGACACTGGCAGGGTCATCTTGTCGGCTGGTACCTTTGGCTCGGCTAAGCTATTGCTCAGAAGTACGTCTTCTTCCGGCATGAGCTCTTGAATTGGCTGACTTTGCACAGGTGGTATTGGCCCGGCTGATCAATTGGCTGTCGTGGCAAACTCGTCTGACGGTGCTACCATGATTCCACAATCCGACTGGATCAATTTGCCTGTCGGTCACAACCTGATCGACCACTTGAATGTAAGTAAAAAAGCAATCTGGGATATACCTGGGTTCTGACAGGTATTTCTACAGACCGACGTCTACGTGACCCATCCCGACTTCGTCTTCTACGACTTCTATGGGGCATGGACAGACCCCATCCCATCAGACAAGGAAAAGTACCTGAGTAGGTCTTGGGTGATCGAGAGATATTTTAAGATAGTGACTAACGCACTGGCAGCTAATCGAACGGGCATTTTCACTCAAGCAGCTCCAAACATTGGCCCAATGGTGAATCCCGCTTCAGCCTACTATTTGATCTGATCTCTAATCATGCTCCAAGTTCTGGGATGAGATCCCATGTTCAGACGGTGTCACGCGCCAGCTACACTACACTTCCAGAGTAGAAGGTGAAGACAAGACGGGAACTAACAGTAAGCCCCTGCTTTCCATCTGCTCAAGACTGAATTGGCTAAGGGTATCACAGACACTATGATCATGAGCCAGTATCTTGGCAGAGGCTCAACATCAAGAGGCCGAATGGGCATCACCGCACAACTGAACACAATCGTAGCAGAACACCCATACCTGCACACCCCTGGAGACAAAGAAGCTGTCCTTCGATCGATAGATAACGTGCGCGCCGCCTTCACCGGGTTGTCGAATCTCACATTCGCTCTCCCAATGCCCAACCAGACCACGTTGGCTTACGTGGACTCTTTGGTTATCAGCCCTGCCGCGAGAAGAGCGAATCACTGGATGGGTATGTTCTCCCCTTTCCTACCGCCTCGGTTTGCGTCACTAATTTATCCGCAGGTACTGCCAAGCTTGGTCTCGACGATGGCCGCAAAGAAAACGGCACGGCCGTAGTGGATGTCGACACCAAGGTCTACGGAACCGACAACTTGTTCGTCGTAGATGCCTCGATCTTCCCAGGCATGTCAACTGGCAACCCCGCGGCAATGATCGTCGCTGCTTCTGAGTATGCCGCTCAGAGGATCCTACAACTTCCTACTGGCGTGAAGGCGAGGGACGAAATCGAAGCATATAAAATCCGAGGGCGTTGATTTGTCCCAGGTAGATGACAGCGGATGACAGTCGAGTTATGTGGATATGAGATATTTAAAAAGAGAAACTATACATAGGGGGCGCCTCGAATTGATGTTATGTACAAAACGATCTACAGCTTCGAAGCTTCGGCTAATAACATATATTTCTTCGGTTCTCGACACTCAAGTCTTTCAAGGGCGCATCGAGACTATTTATGCATGCTGTCCACGGAACATTTAGCCATTTGCTTGGTTGCAAAAGTAGTATCATGTCACGAATGAGGTGCGTGGACAGATTTCTATTTGTTTACTCTCAACCGTTTCGACTTTAACGAGTGAACTTGGAAAATCTCACGATTATGAGAACTGAGATCTTTTTATGAGACCGACCGAAGCTGTCAATATACATATTGAATCTTGAAGTTACGCCACTCAACTGTCCCATTTATATGAGATCATAGGTTTGGTATCGTCATATTTAAGCCCTGGAAAACTCGTACTAAGTGAAAACAGACATGGAGCGTTTTCCTGGGGTCAGGATACAAGGCAGTTCGAGTCAAACTGGAATATATGGGGGTCGATTCCCCCTTGAGGCTTGGAAGATGCTACTTCTTTGAACAGAAACATTTTCTCGTTATATATATCACCTACCCCACAGAACTTATCATAGTCTCAGGCAGCTCGTGTTTCGTGGTTAGGGAAGCTAAGAGCTCGTCAGACACAGTTTGTGTGTTTGTGAAAGACGGGATTTGCTCTGGCGTGTACTGCATCTGATCAGTCTCTCCGTCGTGGTTCGGAGACAGGTAGGCATTTATATGTTCGTGCTACTATTGTTGAAGATGACGCCAATCCCGCTGCTCGCCCCTTTTACTTCTCATCCTTGCTCTTTTATGCTGAATGAACCCTCCAATTGCAAGACCGATGATAACCCAACCACGACGGTTCGGGAAGTTCTTTTGATTAATACTCGCGCTCAATGACATTGCGCTTAGTTTTTATCGCCGCCGCACTTTGTATACTCGTTGTATTAGGAGCACTAGTTGGAGAACCAGCAAAGGTTGTACCCATTCACAGGGGTGGCATAGATTGAAAGACCCCCCGCTCGAACGGTCTTACTCGTGGAGCTATATACATCTAGCTTTCTACCACGGTGATGAAATTGATGACTTCGCCTGCCGTCGCCTTCGATATGTACCGAGGCGGAAACGCGATATCCTCCTTCAGCGGCTCGAGTCGCAAGTATACTCTATACAACATGGCAATTAACATCGGACACCCTTTCGTTTCCTCTTTTAAGATGTAATTTTACTCACAATGAACAGAATAGCGCCCGCTCAGTCTGTGCTGCTTTTGAGATAGTCGTCACCCGCGTGTACGCGGCAGGGCATGTGAAAGTCGAATCCAGGGACACGGGGATCGTGGCAGCCGGGGTGATCAAGTGGGTTTGGTTCTACGGTGACGTGACTGGAGGTGGCCGTCATGATTTCGCGGCGGGGTAAAGCGAGGCGCCGTAGTAAGAGTCGAAACTGAGGAGGGTTGCGCCGGCGTTGTAGATGTTGGAGGATCAGGGGGCGATACGAGACCTAGAGGTCGAGAGGGGGATCCAACTTGTGCAAGCATTATCCTACCCGGTGAGTGTGTTTCTGGACACGGCTGGTGGTTTTTCTTGCAAAATGAGATACGAGGTATTTTTTCTTACTGTAAAAGAAGGAGTATATAAGTTGGTTTGCTCGGTGCGGGTCTGGGGTGGATTGGGGTACGGGGAAGGCCAGTGCATACTCAATGTATGGCGGAAGATCAGTAAACAACAAGGCTTTGCGATCCTACAGAATCCTCATGTGTATCTTCAAGGATGTCCTTGGTGCTATCTTATCGGGCCCTTTCATAGGACAATATAGCATGTTTAGCACTATCGTAGTCTGTAGTTGGGCGTCACACCCCGTCGATCAATGTATATGCGTCAGCTTAGGCTTACCGCACCTCGAAATACTGTAAATGTCCATTTGGAGGGATTCCCTGTGGGTAGAAGTCTCCCAGAAAGATTAACACTGAAGTTGATATATTCTAGACGACCGAACGTTATGGGCAATGGCTCAGCTCCAACAACTTGCATCAGCCAAATATTGTTTTGTTTATCCGACTCAATATTTCTGGCTCGAACCTACCAGTTAGTTGGAGCTATTCACCAGTGGATTTAGCAAGTAGATAGCTGCGCCGATAGACCCGAGTTCTGTAGGCCGTTAAATACAACTTTCACTCTCTCTATATATAGAGCTATGATACCTTATTAAGTTTTACTCTGTAAGTATTAGGCTTTACAACGTTAAAATGCCGCGTAACTAGTATAATAAGGACTAGAGAGCTAAGAATATTTTTAATATTACTAATAACGACCCATCGTAGTATAAATTCGCTACTAGGCTTTCTCGAAGTGACCCACCAGAAGAGCAGCTTGGACGCCCCTCCACCTAGAAGACTTCACAATCCTGGTCAACCGCAGAATAAGGTGCTGCTAATAGCCAAGTTCATATTTCACTGCAGAGCAACACCAACCCGTAGGTAGAAACTGCGCATCTGAAACTGAACTTCTGTACTGATCCATAGCACTCGTAACAGAAGGTGGAGGTTTGCCCTTCGTTGGGACCTTCTGGGATTAAAGGCCTTGGTCGTGCAGTCAAACTCGGATGCGAAAGACAGAACCTTTGGACACAGTTATGCCAGTGGAGAGCGACGTTCAGGATGTAAGTAAGTGTTCACTGAAGCAGAGGATTTATATGAGCATGGTGCGCATAGCACGACGCGTTGTTTTGAACATTAAATGAAGTTATGTTAGGATCTGACGAGAACCATTTGTTGGTTATGGAATCCACGCAGATGTTTTACTGAGGGTAATGTTGCACCATGTGCATATTTGCACTAGATCATGACTACAGTAAACACCTATTTTGAAACACTGTTGAATGAACGCATAGAGCCCTTATAAAGTGACCAATGACGTTCTGTGCCTCTGTCAGAAACGCCACTATAACCAATTCAGTCAATTGCGAGTGCTGCACCTCGAATACGACATTTTTCTGTGGAAGGTCCCGTGCAATCGAAGCACAATATGCTTCAAAACACAGAATTCTGGCAAGGATTATCCAGCAGAATTCGTCCTCACGTGCCTAGGCTCGCCTGATTTCCGTCCACAGTTGAGTGCTGGAGAAGTGCGTAACAATGAAACAATTGCCAAATGTGCCATCTAATCAAGCCTCATCGCATCAGACAGCAAAACGGGTAAACGAGTATCAATCTCGTCTCATTTGCGGGATTAATTCTACGTGAGACTGTAACAAACGCACCATCTAATCCCGGCGAGTAGGTGGGGACTACGTGGTGCGTTGGTAATTGGTAGAAAATATCGAATGGCTAATTATGTATTTAATCCTAGAACTCGACTCGACGTGCCTTGCCACTTTATTCTTAGACTTGACAAGACCAAGTTAACGCCACTATCACAGCGCAACGCCACTCCAAGAAGTATATCTGCAACTTTCTGCGGATCGAATACAGTATATTAAGTTCTTATTACGGTTCAATGCCGTTCAACGCCGAGAACTCGGTAGATTCGCGGGAACGTTGGAATGTCCGGATAGAAAACTGTGACTGGACCGAATTACGTTTCAGCCCGGATACCTGCAGACGTCAGTGAGTCACGCCAAAGCTCTAGTATCACGATTTGACTTCAGTAGGATTCGCATCAGGGGTATGACTGTTGTCGAAGTTACCTTCGAGTGTATTTACCGAGCTTACTGCATTTTGAGTGTACTGATTGCACCGAACCGCAAGGAAGGGAGGGATAAGGCTCGAGTGATTATGAATAAGTATATTAATAGCTCACACCGCCAAACCATCAAGTGCGAAGATATAGTGGCTGAAAACATGTCGTTAGGTTAAACTTGAAACTAAGTCTATCTCTTTTCAAGTTTTCCCTTGCAAAAGTTTATAAGTTATTCGGATTACACAAGCACGTCTTACCGATGAAAGATAACCACTCGTTCACTCGCGCGCCGGTGCGTGCGGTGGTTCCAGCCCAACGGGTCACTACATCTGCAGGTCACGAGATACCTGCCACGAAATCTCCGAGAGGCTCGTTGCAGGTTCCATGTCGATTTCGTGGCACTCAAGCCTGCTCTTTCCGTTCACCCCCCATCCGCAGCGTCTTTGCCGACATAAGACCTGTTAAAATGTATCGCTAGTCATTCGATTTTCATACTATGCTCCCTCGGTTGCGGAAGCATCCTGCCGTTTCTGTCTGCATATATAGAAACCACATTGGCTGGACGGAATGCTTCTCCACCGAGATAAAACCACGCCACGCGCGTCCCCGACAAACATGATCGCAAAAGGAGGCTGCAGGTAGCCATCAAGATATATTAGTTCGACCTGGTGAGTGCCACGAAGGAATGTCCAGTTAGAAGACTTCGGATGACGTGGCTGCAGAGGCGGTCCCCCGTCTGAAGGGTTAGCAGCGGCGTAACCTTCGGAAAATTCAGTTCCAGTTGGCGGGTACCCGCAACGGCGGATGACGGGTGCGACTATGGATGCCACGTTTCCCGTTGCCGGCGGTGGGCGAACTGAGTTTCTCCAAAAGGATTCAAATGAGGAACTTCAAGTTTGTCCTCGGTGGGATCGTGTGCCATCCGTCTGGCTTCACTGAAGACAAAGAAGGCATGTCATCCTGCGCGTTTATACTGGACAGCTGTCAACAGAGGTGTGTTCCGGCACAAGGTGCGTGTGCAAGGTCGCACGTAGGCACTTGGTCCCACGATGCGTCATCCGTAGGTTTTCCGTCAGGGATAATTTCTAAGGTTCGAAAGCATGTTGAAGTGACGAAGATCATTGGTAAATAGCAGAGTACGTTGCAAGCGCCTTGGATGGCACCTGCGATCTCACGCTTGAAGCACTGTACCGGCGATGCTCCTTCCTTCTTCGCCAGACTTCTGAGCAATGAACTCTGATTCAAGTTTGCCGTACCTTATCCATGCCTGCGCCACCGCGTCATCTTTGGGCCGCGAACCCATGAGTCTGCTGGTCTCTATGTGTAGTGCGCGGATTGCCAAGGCGATGAACCTTATTGGAATGTTGAGTGCGCTGATGAAGCTTCTAATAATAGTAGGGAGAAACTGTGTTGGTCTCTTGACGATCGATTCAGGTTCCTTACTAGCTCGATGACAAGGAAACGTAGAATCTGCGGGTGGAAGTAAAGTCGATGATTACTCGCGAATAGGTCCGGGTCAGTTCGGCTGCCAAACTCGTAGGCCATGAAGTCGAGCAGGTCGTATAAGCCGAAAGAAATGAAGTGCAACATGATAGCGGAGCGGGAACTGTTAAAACCTAACATGTAACTTCAAGTTGAACGTTGGCCGGGTACATACCGCGCAGAATGTGATGTAGAGGGAACTAGAAGCCCACTGACTTGTCGCCTTCCGTAGTGGTTGTTTGTGTATCGCTTTGGCGGTGTGGCAACGTCCTCAAATCGCGTTGGATGTTACCTGCCACTTGGCCGATGCCATAGAAGAACCCACCAATTGGATCACCAGGGCTGACGAGATCTGAAATCTTGCCCAGTTCAAGAGGTTCAAGCTGTGCTGGATCCACTTTGCCCTCCTGTGCGAGTACATAAGCCGCAATAGCGGACAGCCTGGCCTTGTTACCACGCCTTTTCCAAAAAGCTGTTTGCTCACCGAGCACGTCACAAAGCCCGTCCTTCTCGTAAACACTGAATTTGTGCTGGGCTTTACGTGTAAAAGTTTCAGCACAGGGTTCTTTAGCATTTTGGACGCAAATTCACTTGCAGCAACAGCGTACTCTGGTTTGAGCGCTTCCTTGATCCGCTGAGAAAGGTTGTCTGCCGTAACGTTCTTAATTTGCATTGGCTCGGGACCACGTCCTAGTTTCAAGATTCGATCTTCCCAAGAAGGCTGTTCTCAGGCCACTGGGTATACCATAGTAGCGCGGCCCGTCTGAATAGCCGTAGCAATAGTGTCACAACCACTATGGATGACGACGGCAGACACGCGTGGGAACAGCCAGTCATGTGGACATTCGTCCGTCATATGGAGCCCTTGGTAAGTGTTTCCTTAGTCTTGAGGAAGACCAGACCGCCCATGGGAAACCACCGCACGCATGCCAGCCTTGGATATACCTTCAAAGATCTCGCTGAAGACCTTTTCGGGTCCCAGGAAGGGCATATTTCCGGATCCAATATAGATCGATACATTTCCAGCTTGAAGAAATTCGACTAGGCTGGTGGAGGGTACAGAGTTGGGCGATGAGTGAAACACATAGCCTGTAACGCTAATATGAGGACCCAGTCCCTCGGTGCTAGCAGCAGGCTCGGCGACCAGATATTTGTGAAAGGTACTTGGAGACGTTTCCATGGACTGACAAACACAACGGCGCCAAAGGCTCAAGACCGAGTTGTTCATTGCGGACCTTGGTCAAGACAGACTTCGTACCGTTGTATAAACTATCAGGGGATTAGAAATGAGTTTGGAGCCAGGACGTCTTATGCTTACAAGAATTCCTGGAACCACCATGAAAACCTGTTCTTGAGACTGGATTCGCTAGCGGCCATGCTTGAAATTTGAGTGTGTAACAGGTATTTGGTAGGACTGCATGGATTAGTGCCAAGCATACGGAGTGTGGTCCTTGAAGCATTCGAAAGTTGGCAATTATCATTCCCACCTTGAAAAGATTACAGGAGCCAATGAGGGGAGTGCAGGCCATATATCGAGAGTCCCACACGTCCCACAGCAGGGCTTGAACAGGAAAAGCAACGTTCCTATACGCGCTCCAAATGGTCCCAACCAGGAAGGAAAAGACTCCGGGGGGCTGACCTGCATGATGGCAATGATAGCATCGGAGAAGAATGACTCCGGCGATGACCCCGGCGATGCCCCCTCCGGAACGCCGTCCGGAAGCCCCAGGCAAGCTTTCCAAGACGCTCGGCCAGTTGGCCGAACTCGTTTTGGATCGTGGGAATTCGCTTCTTGAGTTGGCTCCAGGGCAGTTGCCCCAGTTTCTGTTGCTCACGAGGGTCTGCCACCGTCCACGAGTAGAATCCGACTGCTTCGGCTTCGATCAATGGTCAGTCCACTTCGAATTCCACGAAGCGCACGCGATGACCATAGCAGCGCTGGATAACCCTTGCGATATCCAGATGGGGCTGCATGTCGCTGCGGGTGCCCATGCTCATCACGACCATGTTCAACTTGACGTGCGGCGCATCCGCAGGGGTCATCGTCGCGCTTTCCTCATGTTAGCATGTTAGACATTTCTGGCAAATCTCGGCTTTGGGAATGAACCACTGCAAGCCCCTCTTCTGCGTTAAAGAAGCAAACATGATCTCCTAGGTGATAAACATGAGCTGGGCGCGAAGCCTAATTACGCTTGGATCAGTAGTGGCTAGCAATCCCTTTACCATCTAGATGCGCTCGAATCGGGAAGGATTGAAGACACATTGCGAGGCCCCAATTTCTGACGGTCAAGCCACGGTAAGTCTAGAAAATATAGATTTTGGGCTTGTTTTATTTAATCATGCGGGAAGATCAGCGATATGAGGAGGCTTTTGTGTACGGCATCCTGTAAAATTGAACTCGAATTGATCTCGAATTGAACTTTGCCCGTCCAAACCAAGACAAGGAAGCCGCGACTACCTAAATTGATTTAATGACCTGTATGACTGCCAACTTTTAAGATCCTGGAAGCGTTGGCACTACTATTGATTGCATTGCCATGGAGGACCTTGTTTTGTTGCACTCCAGTAGCAAGTGGCTTGCAAGTCGAAAGCGGAGTCGCATTTAAGCAGATAGACACTTTGGCAAGTCGTCAGGTTGCATTGCATGGGATCTTACATGACTTCATTACGAGCTGTAAGCTTGGTTGAAATCTGTGCCTTGAGGAATACGGGGAAAGAACGATAGGATGAACATGGCCGTGTCAGATCTCCGGCCCAAGACTCGGGCATGTCTCACGTCGGACAATTTGGAACGCGAAGGCATCGTCACTTTAGGACGAGCGGCATGGTCCGGAGCAAGGGCGATTGAGCCGTGTCCTGTTAAGCATTGGGGCCGGACCGTTGGAAACGCTGCGCCTGTCATCTAGATGAGCTTTAACCTTAAAAATCCGGGCATGAGCGCGATGGGTAAAGGTAGGTGGCTCAGATCGTTGCGCCGTACCAGAGGTAGTGCAGTTGAGTTCGAACGGGGCCGAACGTGAGAAACGGCGGGCTATGCTGAGCTTCAAACAAGGAACGGAAGGCTCTCTACTACGTGGATGCATGAGATGATCCGAATCGGGACAGATGGCGGGCGCACGGCAGTCGGCCGTGACAGGCGATGAAACCAAGAATAAGTCAAATCAGTAGCCGTTGTTTCCAACCCGTGCAGTTTCGTGGCGATGTTTAGGATCCACACAAGGATATGGAAAGCGGCCGTCGCGCGCATCTGGGGACGTCCCAGGTATCATCAGCCTCATTCACCTTGACCGGGTCAATCCCGAGGTCACATCATAGACCGTGGGCTCTGCCGACTTGCCGAATGAAGCGCGCGTGGGAAGATGGGATGATAGAATCCAGACGAATTGGTGCATTTCCCTCTGACCAGTTGGTCGAAGCTCTCGGTCGTAACCGACCGGACAAAGCTGCGAGTTTTATGTTACATGGTATGTCGTTTGCTCAAATTTGTAAGTTCCGCTGAGTAGAGAAACGTGAGAAGTGCACTCGCTTTATAGCCATAAATGACTATTAGCTAGATGGGCGTATGTAATTGGTCTTCGTAGGTTTAACTCTGTCATGGAGGGGAAAGAATGAACCAGTGATTGGGCTGCCATCACTGACAACTTTGGCTGTGCAAGGAGCTTAAGCGGACTCGAGGAAGGAGCGTTACGGTGTCGGCTCAGGCAGCAGGAACAAATTTACGGTGAAGGGGAACGGACTATACATCGTATATTACGGTCAACGTTCGGGTGCGGCTCTTCCAAATTCCATTTAGGAAGAATATCATCTCTTGAGGGTCGCAACATCGAAGATCACACCAAGCTTCACCTTTATCTTGCATTGCTGCGAGATCAACAGGCTCCATCAGAGCGCGGCATCTAGTCTCGGTTTCGGGTGCTTTTGTTGTAGCCTAAGTCGAAATCGTACATTACCTACCGTATTCGGACGACACGATACCTTTTAAGACCTTATCCCAAGCCGACTGATGAGGTGACGAGGACCAGCTACCAAAGCGCCGAGAAGCCGATAAGGCAGGCTCGTCAAATGGATTCTTTCCTGTCGTCGTCCGTTGACGCGATTGGACTGTCGCAGCTTCCAGGTTCATCGTTGACAGCAGAACGCATGAACGACACAAGAGACCAACGACACCTTCAACATCAGCTGAAACAGGACGAGCCCCTCACCCTAACCACCCTGACTCGACCATGATCCCCTTCATTGTCTTCAAAGAGAGCCCAGGAGGAGCAGAGTATCATTCGCTTTGGGTTGTCTCTTGTTGCCCTGCCACATCCACATGTGCAGGCACCCCACGATTCCGTCTCTTCTGGGATGTCACGTCGTTCAAACTTCAGCCAAGTTCCACAGCCCACCGCCCCATCGACCATCTGTCAGAATTGCAAAACCTTGAGCCATCGTCTCAGATTGATGAAACCTCGAAAAGGCTGCCGAAGAGCCAATCGCAATTCAGACATTGCCCAGACATTTGATAACTTCAGCATCTCATTATACAGTTTCTTCTCTCGGTCGCATTCCACACCAAATGCGGCTCGGCGACACAGGCAATTCTGGATGACAGATCGGTCTAACCTACACAGGATGGACAGACAATTGACCCCCTTGATATGGGACACGGGAGATGGGACTATCAACCTGCCTGCCTGTCTGGTATCCACAAGGATAAACCTACGCTGTCGCAACTCGCATCCAAGCGTAGGCGTTATCGACGTTTCCTCTGCGGGTGCACTGGGCCGACTGAATGCCGTGGCCGCCTGGCGAGGGATCAGCAGTACCATCTCAGTAAAAGTAAACTATGCGAACCAAACATGCATGGTCTACCAAGTGTCGCATCACAACCTCGCCTTGAGATTGTCCCCAGAACGTCACAAACTAGCGTGGCTGCCGTTTTTTCAGGGCGGGCTGTCGCGTGGTGATCGGACGGACATGGCGCGTTACACTAACTGGTACCTCACGTCCCATGCATTCCAGAATACGAATTCTGCGTGGGGAAAGGTGACTAGCAATGCTGCCATTCACCAACCGCCTCATGATTGTTGATGCATTTTTGACGGACCACGACTACTGCCCGCGTGGCTGCAGAAGTTAGATTGCCACCATGGGGTAAGGCATTGGACAATGGCTTCGATCACTAGTCATATCTGTGAGTCGCTAGCCTCTTTGGGCAAGTCGGTGTTGGTCCCCTCATCTCATGACACACTACCAGTATACTCGATATACTCCGTGGCGAGTGATGTGAAAACTGCAATGGGCGTTGTCCTGAGGGCTGGGGCTGGGGGCTGAAGACTTCGGTATCTCCCGGCCGATTGACGATTTAGCTGCAGGTGTCCGTGAGCCTCTGCCGGTCAGACGCTAATTCGGTCACAGATCGTGCACCTTGGGCATTCTACCCCCCCGTCGTTAAGATTGTGTCCCTGCTCATTTGGCCGCCGTAGGCCAGTTTCAAGCCCAATCCCGGGTCTCAGCTTGAGCATCATTTTTTGCCCGCTGCGCCTCGATCCCATTTTGTAGTCCCTTTTAGTACGCTTCTTATTTTTTTCTCTCTTCGCAGTCTATTATCAGCGCCGCCATGAGATCTAAGCACCCCTTCTGGAACTGCTTGGGTCACCTTCCATGACCATGCCGAATGGGCTAGGGTGTTGAAATTCGAGAACCCCTGTCCTGGCCGTACCCTGCACTGATCACGGTGGTTCAGACGAGCTGCCGCCATGATCTACGGCCGCCCCCATCTGATGCGCAAGGGTACTTTGGTAGTAGTTTCCAAAACGACCGGCACATGTGTGTCGTTGACACCACCACCCCAAATTGTGCGCTGGGAGAAGCATTGGTACTTCGTGACAGACAAGCTATATCCTGGAACTGAACTGGGCCTCTTGTCCTTGAGCAGCCAGTCGGGAAGAAGTTCAGCGGTGCCCAAACCTATTGTGGAGACGACTAAACATCGTTGCCCACTCTCAACGCAATGCATAACGCAAAGTCTCTGTGTAGCCGCAGGAGGGAACTCTGTTGTTCCCATGGTGGGCATAGCTTGCCCTTCTTTGCACCGTGATCATGTCGCTGGCCAGAGCGGATGCTGTACATTTGCACAAGCTTCATGTCCGTTCACTACTTGGTGCCCATTACTAGTCTGCCTCCGATGTCGACTGTGGTCAAACTTTTGTGTTAGTCCTCCAGGAGCTTGAGCCCAAAGTACGTTTCTGTTTCTTCTTCTCGGATACCCCAGTCAGCACCTTCCATTGAAGTCCCAAACCGCTACTGTCTTCAGACGCAACCCTAAGTTCATGCGTCGGCAGCACAGCCTTCTCTCTAACGACCACCATCCCATATTCGATGTTCCCTTTGTCGTCCTATCTTTGGCTATTGGGTCCCTCGTTCGACTCATGCAAATCCCTTTTATTTCGCCGACATTGCTGACGGGCATTCATCGTCTCTTGTCTTTGCCTTCCCGAACTAGTTTCGCCCATACCCATCCTCCTTCGTTTCATGTGCGCTGAAGGTTCTGATTCGGCAAACTCACGAGACTCTTGGAACAGTGGCTAAAGAATCTCATCTGATAGTCGTAGTCGACTGCGGAGGGACAAGACGGACTCATAACTAGACTGCCGTCTCAAGAATACCCCCGGCTTTCAACAAGGACCTACGTTCCTTGTTTTGTCTCTTTCGGTTCGCCTATGACCCGGTTCTGCAGCTCGGTTGAAAGCCAACTCCCCTGTCTATTAAGCATCTGGAAGACTTTCCGAATTGTGCTTGTTTCGACTGTTTCAATCGTCTGCTGCTTGTCAGTGCGAGTCTTCAAGGTCGATCTCATCAAAAAATTTGATATATTGTAACCTATTGGAATCACCTCCGGAGTCTATCACTACTCGACATCTTCCATACCCTACGTCTGTACCCTTTCCCTGTGCGTTCCATCCCGTGTCCATTACTTGTCTTTGAGACCACGTTATCTTCTTATCCTCACCTTGTTACACACATTCGCGCCGGCGTGTAAAACACAAATCTACTCTAAGCGCTACGCCAAAGGACTTGAAAACAGGAAATTTGGGAACCCCGACGGAAGGAGGAAAGGACGGCTACTGTCTGGTCGCCATCACGAACTGGTAGATCTGGATACGAAACTTGGCGGGAAGACTCTTCTGGTACCTCTGTCTCACGCCCCTCCCTAGGAATCAAATCAACGACACGGTCGGTGAATTGATGGATTAGGCTGGTTATTCTTGGACCAATTCGACTTCACAAGAAAACTGGGAAGCCTCTGGGATCTTTCGAAGCATTGTTGGGTTACTGCGACCTCCACATCATCTCGGCTGGATATTCGAGCGTGTCGCTGAAGAGGTGCTCGTCACTGTAGAGTGGACACAACAGGGAGTTGATCGAGACCTCACCCCGTTGTTGCTAGTATGGACGTCACAGCTCTGTTGAACGCGTCTTCGGCGGCTCACAGGCAGGCTCAAGGTTCTGTAGACCAGACACCTACGCCTTCGGTGGCTGACGGGTCGATAACGTGCTCATCAACAGTACGAACACCATCTCCAGAGAAGGCACTATCCAGGAGGACGAGCGAGTCGAGAACGCCGAATCGCAGCAGGACGCCTTGGGATGCTGGCGGCTACTCACTGCCTCTGACGTTGGACACCAAGGCAACGCAAGCATCAGCACGGCCAGCATTCTATAACGATTCACCTGTGGGCTCTGCGAGTCCTAAGTCTCCACGGCACAAATTTTCCGACAGCCACAGCAGCTTGTCGTCATACACATCGTCTTCGAACTCAGCGGTACATTCGAGGTTCTCGTCGCTGTCAACAGTCAGCGGGTTCCATACGATGCCTACCGTCATTACAGATGTATCCGCACTCGATTCGCGATGCTGCGACAACATAGATTCTGCAATAAGCCGTACGTCCATGCCCGATCTCCCCAAACGAAGAAAAGATGGAGTTGTGTCGCCAACAACAATAGTGGAAGAGCCCACCATGCTTGGGTCGAGGAGGCCAGACTCTCCATCCGATGCCATGTTGATATCGAGAGGGGCTCAAGGCTTGGATCAGATGAGCCCCCAGGAAACTGCGAAGTAAGTGAATCACGCTCGTCCAGTGCTCTCGCGTATTGTGGGCGAATGGCCACTTTTGGCCTCATCTGGTGCACGCGAACTTTCGTTCTGGTTCGTCTGGTCTTGTTGCTATCGTCATTAGCGTGACTGCCTGTCAACTCCTCATCGTGCTTTCCTTTGCCAAGTTCAAAATTCACCTCCCTTGCTATATACCGTGGTCAAGCAACTGCATTTACTACTTCGGCTCCTACGCCAGCTCCCCATCACCGATGAGCAACTGTTATCACCTTCCCCAAATCTTCACTCCTGCCGAACAATACCGTCTCCTCCCAACTCTTTCATCTCCATTCAATAACCTTCTTGGCACGGCTACGGTTTTCTATCCATCTTGGCAAGGCCAATTCAGATCGACTTTACCCACATCAGTTCTCCCCGATCGAGTTTGGATCAATACCAATCTAGGCAGTCGAGGACCCAGAATCTTCCCTCCTGCGAACGGCACTCGGTGCTGGAGCAAAGTCGCTTAACTGCCATTATTTGGCATCGAAGTTAACATCAAGTGGTCAAGCGGGAAAGTTATATCCCCAAATCTAGCATCTTCCAACGGGGTGGGGAGGTGTGGCCATATATATGCCTGCTGTCCTCAAGCCAGAATTGTTTCCACCCGTTTTCCACGTTCATTCCCCATTTATAGTTGAGATACTCGCCTTCCCTGCCCCTTTACCGAAGATTACCCCTCGTACATAAATAGAACTCACTTCGTTTACTTAGTCTTCGGGGCGTTGACTTCGTTTACATAGTTAGCGGAGCCTTCACGTCTTTCACTTGGTCCTGGCCATGGTTGGCAGAGAGTTCACCTCGTATACTTGGGTATACAGGGTATTCAACTATCGCTTCTTGCTCATCCAGATGATTCACTTTAATTACTTCCCCGAAGAGTATTCACTTTACTTCACGTACTTACCCGAATATTCACATGAAGCATCTTTCCATGATAGTATTCACCTCGTGTTACTTTCTCATGCTGGAGTTTCACTTCGTTTACTCCCCTCGGAACATTCACTTCGCGCCACTTGCACTCCAGAGCATTTTACTCCATTCACGTCAGAACTCATCTTGCGCTACATTTTCATCAGAACGTCATATCTATCAAATTGCTAGGGCCAACATGCCACCATCCAGTTACTAACTTACCTCACAGTCCCAGAGATTTAAAAAATGATTTGAACTATCTCATACCTCCTGAACTATCCAAAACACACAAAAGAGCAGTTTCAGCACCCGACTTTGCTGCTCTTGGCGCCATAGATCAGACGTATCCTCCCTTGCCTTCAACTCTTCAGCCCACACCACCGCCCTCTCAACAAGACGATCGTCGCTCAAGCTACGTAATGGACGCAAACTTGGCCAGCTCCCCGGTTGACGACGGTCTGCCTGCCTTGGATGAGAGTATCAAATGTATGTACGTGGACAACTGCGATACTGGGTCCCAGCCGCGTAAGGCCATCTCGCACATCTTTGGCCGCAACAAGTTGTGTACCCGCATGATCCCCCAGCATGTCTGGGTCCACTTCTGCCGCAAGCACTACCAGCGCAGCCGATACCGCAACGCTCAGGAATACGCGAAGCTCCAATGCGAGCTGGTTCAGAAGCAGGTTCGTCGCGTGCAGGCGTGGAGCGACGAGAATAAGCGCAACAACCAGGCGGGCGTCGTCCAGGACTGGTCTCTATCGATCCGCAAGCGCGAGCAAAAGCGACTGGATGATCGCAACTCGTCGGGCAAGAAGCGACCGTACCGCGACGAGAGCGAAGACGACGAAGAGGCACTGGACCGTGCCGTCTTGAACGGCACCGCTGTTCCGGCATGGCTGCTCAGCAAATGCGGTAACGGATATTCGACCGAGACAATTGAGGCCATCGTGGCACAGCTTAAGAGCGAGATGGACTCGAACAACTTGACGCAGATTCCCGATATTGAGATTTTACCGAACATCAGCACGGAGCAGGAAGATGGTAAGAAGAAGCTCGTGCTGCCACGCAAAAATAGCAGCGGTGGTAGCCACAAGCGTTCCCAGTCAGTTGGAGTGGCTCGCAATGAGCCCATCTCCATGATGCGCCGCGTCAGCCAACCCAACTTCACGGCTGGCTGGCGCCCTGAGGATGCCATGCACTCGTCTCCGATGGACAAGCGCCAACGCATTACCGAGTTTTCTCCCTATGGTGATCGTCAAGGAGCCATGCGCCAAGCCACTGAGCGACCTGGCATGAGAACAATCCACCGACTTCCCCATCGCCCGGCATTTGGCAACATCCGCGAGAACCAGACTGAGGAGTCGTATTTCGACGATGAGGATGCTCGAGGCTCCCACTACAACTTTGGGGGCCCCTTGCCCGCACCCACTCCCCAGCGACTCGCATCCCAGCCCATGGCCGTCCAGCTCGACCCAACCAGCACCCCGCAAGGCTACATGGACATGCGACGGCCCATGCACCAACGTGCGCATTCCGAGATGGCACCCTACCACAACACCAATTTCACCTTCCGCCCTTCGTCATCTTCTGGCTATTCTCAGCTGCCTACGTCCTCCTCGGGCTACCCCCCGGTGCCTTCATCGTCCTCCACCTACCCTTCGGTGCCTCAACCCTACTCCACCGAGGCGATGCCATACGATACTGCCTACATGCGCACTGATCCTACCTTTGGCGCGGGTGGTCCTCCCGGCTACTATGATGAGTCACCTTTGCAACGCCAATACGCCGCCCCTCAACCAGTTCAGCAGCTCTGGCAGACGCAGCCTTCGGCCAGCCCGACACCGTACGGTCAGCCCCGTCATATGCGTCACCAGAATACTCCTGGTCCCCAGCAGATCGTTCCGAGAATGTCGCCCGTTGAGCAAGACTTGCGCCAGCAGGCTCCCTTTGAAACTCAACCCACGTACCACCGCCGCCAACCATCGTATGCACCCACAACCCGACAGATGGCATACCGCCCTGTCGAAGAGTCGGAGCAGGGCAAGACTCTCTACTCTGAGCGTCGTTGAAATCCGCCACCGACTGGATACCACGGTGTCTTTCTGCGTTCCATCGAAGCAGACGTCAATGACCTGGGTACTTTCCTCAATTTCCATTCTTCACCGTGTGTTAATATGAACATTATTTCCACCCTTCGTTTTTACGCGGCATTCACCACGTTCAACGTGGATGATCTTTCGATGATACACGATGATACATGACGCGTACTCTAGACTCGGAAACACTTATTCGACTACGACCATGATCACCATCAAAAGTCGGTCAGTCACCAGGGCATATTGAAGGGTAATGGAGTACCGGCACAAAGATACTCCTCTCAGCGTTTGATTTGATTCTGCATCTACGGGCGTTTTGCTTGCGAAACTGGGGGGGGCACACCTTCATTCTTCTTCCTGCTTTTCCTTAAGGGTAGCCAACTCCATCGCGATACAGAGGCGTTTCGTTAGTCCGGGATCGTATGTAAAAGGTTGCAGGCACCATTTGTATTGCACGGATGGAAATCAGGGTAGTGCGGAGGGGAACGTTGTGATCATGGCATACACACAACACCAAGCCGCACGACTTTGTCCCTGGAGGATGACTGGTTTCCCTGCCTTTCCTCTTCCCTTCTGTTTTCTTTTGAGCAGGTATTTCCTCCCCTCTCTCGCCCTCCCCTCGCCGATACATGTACATGTACACACGCGAGGGTCGGGTGTTTGAGGGAAAGGAGGTGGTATGAACATACACACATCAGGGAAACAGCCCCATGATTTGAGCCCGCCGTCCAAGTATGAATGGGAAACTGAAAAAGCGATGATTTGCGAGGTGGCTTTTGTGTTTCTGTCATTTGACAGATGGATGGGCAGAAAGATCAGTGAATCGGGATCAGACGGTCCTAGATAGTCCCTTCACTAATTTACGATGGTCTTATGATATATGTAGTGGCTTAGTAAGCTTGCGTGTGCTTGTAAGTGGGACGGTGTTACGAAGAAGGGTGAAGGCTCTCAGGTCGTCGAATCAGACTGGCGTCACGGTATAAGTCTAAAATGTTTCCTACTTGCACGGGGTTTCTTCTCTGGTTTGACAATTGATGACTTCGATTAACACCAACTGCGCACATCCCTGGTGCGGTAGTATGTGCCTGTTGTATTTTGTGGAGCGGTGACACAACCATGCACGGATATCCCTGGACCCCACATGCTAGCAACCGACGACCAACCTTTCTACAACTTGATACACTTGCGCTTCATCGGTCAAAGCTGTCAGCTCATTTGTGTTGACAGCCACCTGGGGCTCTCGATATTTACGCTAAAGAACGAAACGCCCATCATGGTATTTCCCTGTTTTGCCCCTCTGACATACATTGGACCGGTCAAATGCATTCTGAGGCAATGTACTCCTATACATATAGCCACCCGGCGCATTGGCACTCGGTTCATCAGCAGGTGGTCTGCAAGGGTCCTTTGGGGTATATAAGCTACCGGAAATCCCCGGGTCGTGTTTCGGGTACATGATCGCGGAATGGGGGCAAGATCGGACACGGTGGCGCAGTCTTCTCATTGGCCGATTCAGCAGCCACTGTCTCGTTTGGGAAGGTATCGCATCATCCGACCACGAGGACGACGTCGGCTCGACCCGGCAGGACCAAATCCAGGAGAAGAAATTTGTGGATATCGACCATGTGAACTGGATTCGGCAATGCTACTTATTGCTTGCCTAATCATATATCCTATAGTGTTGCTCTTCAAATGGCAGTGTCCAAGATGCCAATGTCAGCCCGAGGACACCCTCCTGGTTCGACGAAACCAGTACTCAGCACCAGAATGCATTGTAAATGGCTATACCTGCTTATGATGGTGACTGCAATAATTTTGCAAGAAAACTTCGTGGGGCCAGGTCGCGCTTTTCGTTAAGGGTCGGACCTCTATCCAGGACTTGTTGGTTTACTGGAGCAAGACTGGCAGTGAAAATGGCACGGGATACATGTGCGTCTTGATACTGCACACGACAGTACTTCCAGTAACTAGCCAGCACCCTTCGTTATCTGGTATGTTATCTGTTGACGTCATTTATTTTGCCCTTGTATACTGCTCTATGGTCACTTTCCGGTCGCCCAGCCCACATAACACCTACCTTGGAATAGGATGCCAAGGCCCCCATTGAGATAACAAGTATCCTTTACTTTTCTCGTTCTCGTTCAGAGAGTCGGGGTCTTCATCACCTGCATCCTCTGCTAACACAGCAAATTTAGCACCAATACAACGGTATGGCAAGTTTCTTCCACTCACCATGACAATCAAAATATTGACTTGAAAGGCTTGGCAGCTTTTTTTTCAAAAACATTCCTCGTTGGCTATTTTATGCTTGGCAACGGCCGTTGTCTTCGCGTTGAGCAAGTTCTTCGTCGACCCCGTGGCTTTCGCACATGTCTGGCTGTCCACTGCACAATCCTGAAACAGTGGTAACAGAGGGTGGATTTGCTCAGAATTATATTGAGTAGCTACTAATCGATGGATGAATATCTGTCGGGAAAACAAGCGGCTCTACGCATTCCGCTCGCCTGCAGGGTTGAATGGCATTGTCCTTCAGAGACAGGGACCTTCGAGGCAAATTTTACATCGAAGCATCCTTTGGGCACCTGCCATTTGCAGACAGGTTATTTTTCTGATTTGTGCTTCCTTTATGAAAATTCTTCAACCACCTTCCCGGTGAACAAAAGGTGCCCACCTACCCTGTTCACTGTTCAGAACAGTGACTTGTGCGGTCGGAGCCCCTGGGACGACCAACAATCACATCCTTGTAGTCGCCATTCTCTAGATATATTAGTCATCATCCTCTTGCCTACAGCTATACATCTCTTCGTTTCCAGCAGGATACTTCGAATTTCATCTGTGACTGAAGATCGACCAACCTATACCACCAGGAGAAACTTTTTCAGCAATGGATTCGACGCCCGCAATATGCACCCGACTGGAAATCCACGGCAACGGCTCTTCGGGCAAAGCAGAAGCTAAGGAAACGATCGCATTTGCGTTTGATATTGGTGGGTAATCTCACAAACCTTTCTACCCTATTTGTTATGTCTGGGGAGGAAACATTGATGAACAAAAGCTTCTCCAAAGCTGTTACTTGTACCCGAGGCCCCAGGTTTTATTTTGCAGTCACAATTGCTAACAGTGAGCAGATGGGGTCCTAGTCAAGGGTAATCAGCCTGTTCCCGGTGCGCGAGAAACCATCAAGATGTTGCAAGATAAGAAGATACCTTTTATCTTTCTAACCAACGGCGGAGGGTTGACGGAAAAAGACCACGTCGCAAGACTGGGTCAACGACTAGGACTAACTCTAGATGAGAAGCAGTTTGTCCAGTCTCATACCCCTTTTCGCGAACTTGTCCCAAAGTATAGGGACAAGAACATCCTGGCCATTGGAGGCCATGGACAGCAAATCCGCAACGTGGCGGCGTCGTACGGATTCAACAAGGTCATCACCACGAGCGACCTAATGTATGAATTCGACCACATTCACCCCTTCCCTGAGATGACTAGGGCCCACCATATCGAGCACGGAAGACTTCGTGCCGACAGCCTGCAGGGCCACGGCCTGGCCATCGACGCCATTCTGGTCTGGAGCTCCCCTCGCGACTGGTGCCTCGACCTGCAAGTCATCACCGACCTCCTCGGATCCAGCGGCGGCAGATTCGGCAACAAGTCCCTCATGGCCGGAGACATCTCCCTCCCGAATCACGGCTACCTCCAAGACGGCCAGGTTTGTTTACAAAATGCAAAGTCCGCACATATCAACTAAACTGACAGTACACAAAAAGCCGAAACTCTACTTCTGCAACCCGGACTTCGAGTGGCCCACCCAGCACGAGCACCCCCGCTTCGCCCAAGGAGCTTTCCGCGAGGCTCTCAGGGGCATCTGGGCCTACGCCACCAAGGGCAAGGGTGAGCTGGAGTACACCATGATCGGCAAGCCGTCCGAGACGACATACACGTATGGCGAGAAGGTGCTGCAGAAATACAACGACCACCTGAACGAGAAGCTGGAGGTCCCCCGACGAATCAAGACCGTCTACATGGTTGGCGACAATCCCGAATCGGATATTCTGGGGGCGAATAACTACGAATCAAAGTACTGTACCGAGTGGAAGAGCATCCTGGTCGAGAGCGGCATGCATGTGCGAGGCAGCACGCCGGCCTATGCACCTAAGCACATCACCGAGAGCGTTGTGGGGGCGGTTGAGTGGGCTTTGAAGGATGGGAATATGACGGCGTGACCGGCTGGTGGTGAGGGGGTGAGGAGAATGCATGGTGGGAAAGATCAGAAAAGGATAGGGGATGTAGAGGTGGAGGGGGGCCGGGGGGTTGGTTCTGAAAACCAAAAGATAGAGGGAAGGCTTCACGGATCATGGCTATTGCAGCAACTGGTGGACGCGAAGAAAGGGACTTGCCATGAGCTCTTGAGGCAGAGGAAAAGAAGAAAGATATTAGAGGGATAACATAAGTCGGATTGCATTGCTAGTATACATCATGCGACTTGGACACATTTCAGGTGAAGATGGCTATCGCAACCCCGAAGGTAGAGGGCTAGCATAGCTGGATGGCAGGCTTCTATGTACAAATGCATAGCAAGGTTGCTCAGAGCCTGCATATGTAAGGCAACAGTGGGGGACGATTTGATCTTTGTTGCTTTCGCCACAAATAATAAGATACGGACTGCAATGCAGTATGTCACAGCCGGAAGTTGTTCCTTCTGCTGTCCACGCACTATTCGTGTCCCTGTCCCGGATCTGTCTTATATTGACAGTCCGTGAAAATGTATTTCTCGTAAGTTATGCCGATCGTGAGCCATCCGATTGCCACCGATCGCACATTCTTTTACAGTGATTAACATTGCGTCATCCTGTTTGGAGTCCAATCGAGCGGTCCCGTTATCCAAATGATAACGTGATGTGACGTCCTCACACCACCGTCCGGTGTCTCCCTATCACAATAATCAGGTTAGCAACCGAGCGCGCAAGCCGATCGTCGCATCACACACTCTGGGAAGTCTACTCCTTCCAGGGCGCGATCCGAAGGCAGGCCAAAAGGGTGTCGAGGGTCGCGGCAGTCACAATGAGCATTACGAGGACACTGAGGACGCGAGACAAGCCCAGGATCGTTCTCCAGAGGACAGCCACCATCACGACGATGGTTCTATGCAATTGTTCCACGATCATGAAGAGATGCGTGAGGAATTCCTCGACCATAGTGCCTTGCGTGTAGGCAAACTGAAGATGATGGCGAGTGTCGGCCTGTATACCCCCAAGAAGGCAAAAGGTTAGCCAGTCATTTAGACTCTACTCTAGAAAGAAGACGAGGCAAATATAAAATGAAAACCATCCCGGGACCATGACCTTGTGATCCGCATATGCACAAATAAACTGCCATCCATCCAACCCGACTAACTTACCAAATTAATCAGCTCCACAGCATCAGCAGAAATGTCGCCCGCCTGCTCAAAGATGCCCGAGTCGCAAGGCACGATGGCACGCAGGTAGTCTGCCAAATGCGTCTGTTGAATCTTGCGCAAGTGGCGACCCGTCAGCCACGACTTCTTGAGCTGGGTGCTGGCGTCCCGGAGTGTGACACCGCGTCGGCGCGCCAGGAGCGTGAGCCACCAGGACATCTCGTCGGGTCGGGCCTCCTTGGAGGGGACTAGGCGGATGAGCTCGTCCGAAGAGTTGTTGATCTGTTGGGTCATGGTAAACGAATGAATGAATGAACGCAGGGCTTCAGGACGGCTTTCGGGTGAAGATGCTGGTTGGTGGGTTGGGAAGAGTAAATGATGAATGTGTCTATGACTTCTGGGGAAGGCGCCGATGTGGATGGTGATGGGGATTCAGGGTGGTCGTTGAATACTGAGAAGTCGCGCGTTAGTTCGGCAATCAGGTAGAGAGGCTTTGATCCCAAATGAAGCTCGTGAGGAAACAACGCGTTACCCGAATTTTCTCTCCACGCGCGCACGTATACGCGTTAGTCTCGAGCCGCAACCCTGTGACAAAATAGAATGAAGTTTTGATTCAATGGTATACTGCCCTATCCCTTTAACGCCAAGTGCTGTAAGCCCGCGTTCCCAACCCTTTCCTGCCCAATCGTGCTGTAACTTGCAACAACAGCCTATGGATCAACCACGAGAATAAATGCCTATCGTCCTGCTCAAACATGACCTCAGCACGTGACATCCCTTGTCTTCGTTGGTGCTCCTGGCTCCACTACTTGTCATCCTTTCTGAGGCACATTTCGAAGCCTGCGTGTCTTTCCACCATCCACCCTTCTTCCTATTACGTGCTTTCGGTTTCGATCTTTCAGTCCGACTTCCAGTGGTTCACCATGCCGCCATCCACATCGTCATGCCCGATATACAGCTCGATCGCATACAACCCCATCGTTCCTGCCACGTTGATCCAACGCCAGACATTACCCCCTGCGTCTCCATCATGAAGGGTCCAACCGTCGTCCCCATTTGTCGAAAAGTGTTGAAGTAACAAACTGGTGTAAACGGCAATGAGAAGTGAAGGTGAAAACCAGGACAAGAAGCCTAGTAAGCGGTTTGCACCGTCCGAATCATCTAGAGTGGGCTCATCTAGGAGAGCCCGGGCGCCTGACTCCCTTATCGCTGGGATGATGCGAGTGGCGCAGTAGAATACTATGGTGCGGTAAGTGAGGGAGATCATGACGGATGGTGCAATGGTCTGGAATGCGGCGTGCAGGAAGCTCAGAGACGAGTACACGGCCGAAGGCAATGAGCCGAGCATATGAAGGAGGGTCGAGTAGCTGGCCATGATGATGGGCGGGAGTGGTGGAAAGTCGGGTTGGCTAGCAGCTTGCTCGGCAGCGGCTCTTGCCGCTTCTGCTGATTGGACGTAGTCTGTGAATATTTGGTATATGCAGAGAACAACATAGGCGAAAAGAAGTGACGACTCGACGGGGTTGCCGCGACCTGTGCTTATACCCATAGCACACAGGAAGACGGTCGAGGTCACCGTTACGCCGATGAGAGTAGCATCGATGTTGTTGATGGACGGGAATAGAGCTACCCGCCAAAGGAAGTAGACAGCGCTGGCGATGACGGACGCAGAGATGATGAGGAGGATCAGCTAGACAAGTCAGTTACGTCGCTTGCGACGGGGCCATAAGGACAACATACCACCCAAGTATCACTCCTCCCTCTGTTAGCCAGCCATTTGGTGATTTGACCGGCTGCCTGGATGACCAGCAGGGTACAGAAACCCTCTAGAAGTTGGAAGACTGGACTCGAGTATCGCAGTGTCTTGTCCCAACCGCCAATTGACACACTTTCCACTAGTCCCCCATTCCCAAAGAAATAGTCCGACCAGGTATTGTGCTTACGCACACTAAGCCCGCTAACCGTCCTCGACACCCAATCGGTGCTATTCGCATCAACAGCGAAGCGGTGTAACGACCAGATCAGCAGAGAGGGTATGACGACCCACTGTGCCGTCTGCATAATCTTGCCCAGACTCCATCGTACGCGCGACCTCTCGGGAGTTGCGAGTTGAATGGAGCTGTAGAGGAAGTAGAATATGAAGAGCGACAGGCTGTACGCCAGGCCGCTATCGCGTCCGCCTACATCGAAGGATATGGGTATCGAGAGGACGATGCTCAGCAGGAAGATGGAGCTGGAGACGATGCGAAAGAACCACCACATCGGCGCGTTGGTGGTGGCTGTCGCCGCGCCGAGCTAACGAGGCGTCTGGCCAGGGCTGCTGGTTGACGTGGGCGGGTCGCTGGGAGAAGTAGAAGTCGCAAGAGTATATTGACTGACGCTGTCGAACGGAGACACACAGCGAGCTGGTGAAGGCCAGCCGTGGGGGGGAGGGGGAGGGGGAGGGGCGCAGGTGGGAAGAACCGCACTCAGGTTGCCAGACTCATCGAGGGCGGAAAGAAAGCCGGGTTTACTTGTCGCGAGTGTGTTCTGTTCGGCTTCTGCTTCGGTCGTAGTTGTCGTCGTCGGGTTAGGCAGGCGGTAGGCAAGGCAGATACGATGGGGTGCGGCTCGATCTGGAACTTTGTCGAGGTGGCCTCGCTTAGACGAAATTTGGCTAGCTGCTTTGCGTTGCTTTGCTCTGCCAAATTGGCGGGCGGAGGTTTTATCGGTTATCTGCACGTGGCTGACAGCAGTCGGTCGGTCGTCGTTGACAGTAGAGCCTGAGACGGGAGAGCAGCAAATACGCAATTGAACCAACGCCTAGCAGAATCTCACGGCAGGGGAAGGAGGCGGGACAGAGACGAATATATCCTGTGATGGAAAATTAGGGTATCGACAGGCATCTAGATGTGGATATTTGATGGAGAGCAAAATGCGTTAGTTACCAAGTTGGCAAGATCGCGTGCGTGCGCCTACGCAGTTCAAGTAAGGTACGGTCTGTTCACGCATTTGCAGCTAGAACCCTGGCATCTACCCCTGCCATTCCGTCATTGCCGCCCTCTCACAGTTCCCGCGTCACCTCTTCCGTCCGCGAATCAGCCGAAGAGTATGTTCGTACCACCCCAAAGGTGTAACGACGCTCCAACGGGATTTGTTCCTTACGGGAATGGATCTCGCTGTTAGACTTGGGTTTCTCCATGTCGGTTGACGAACTCACCCAGGAGTAAGCCACCTACCCGACCGTTCCAACGGCTCGCGCGTCCTGCGCCAGATGTTTGACTACTAAACGCCCCCAAACCATACAGAGCTAGTAGATTGGGAGTTAAGCCCAAGCCTTACTTAAGCCTGGACAATCGGCCACCTGGGATTATATCTCGTGACACCTAGCTAAAACAATTAGCATATCCAAGTCCATTTGCTGCCATGTGATGCATTCTAGCGGCCGGGCTGGTCCCTTTGGGCATTCCATGGAGTTGGACCATAGGTACAGCCTCGCGTTGGGCTGATACCGAGGATCTAGAGCGGCGGGGTCGGCTTTGGCTTTCACTATGCAGCTGTCTCCTCATCATGGTTGGCTTCATCCAGATGTCGATCGAAAGGCGGTCAACAGCAAAACCCCACTCCCGACGCTTCAACTGCATGGCAACATCAGCAACAGCTTCTCGACGTGCGCGGTAGAGGCACTTACTATCTGACAAGGGAGAAAGAGTATGGTTTCGGCGGCATCATGCACAAAAAGGTTCTCTTGCAGCTGACAGACGACTCGTCGCCGGGAAAGCCACCTTGAAGCGTCATCCCCTCGTTTTAAAGGCGGCATCACACGACCCACCACTGCGAGAGCAGATCTATACGTGTCATACGATGAAGTGAGCAACAATATTTTGATGGACCGAATAACAACAGCTTCACTGGATGAGCGCTCCGACCGCGGCTATTATGTTTCAAGATGACCTGACGTCTGGCGATTCCGGGGACTTCTCCGTCGTTACCCTCTTTCTTGCAGTGCGGCGTTTTTTTCTCTTTTTGGTCTTAAACACGTGGTCATCATCCATGGGATCCCCATCAAACAGCAAGAATTTTGGATGCCGAGGGCAAGCAGTAAAAAACCTTGCTTCTCATAAGTGAGTTGAATTTGCTAACTATTTATCGGAGTCGTTTATGCTAATGCAATGGTGGGCAATTGATAAGCTGACCGAACTTTACCACTCGTAGAGCGTGTTCATCCAATCCACCAGGAACTCGCGCTTCTCTTCGGTGTTGGTCAAGTTCCCAGCACCCCACGAATCACCCAACCACATTGTTTGCTTCCCAGCAGTTGTCGACGGCGGGAAGTACGTCAAATTCTGGCTCGTCACTTGTCCGTCTCCGTTCGGGTTTCCTGTGCGAATGAAGTTGACCCAGTACTCAGACATCACAGCCTCGATACTGTAGTCCTCGGAGCTCCAAGTTACGTTGTCTACAGACGCATACGGGATGTTGTTGAACACATACCATAGCTCCGACCCGTGGTAAGCTCCGCGGTCGCTGTCATCTGGAGGCGTGTGCGCCCAGCAGTATGTATAAACGTCGCTTTGCGCACCGCCGGCCACCCATTCGTTGGCCCAAGTCCAACCCGACACCCGAGAAAGGTCACGGAAGAAGTTGTTGGACTCTAGGCCCGCGGCGGTGTCATTGATTGGTGGGTAGAGTTCCAAAAACTGGGTTGAGAAGTTCTGAAATATGGAACTGAAGGCCTCGGTATACTCAGCCACAGTGTAGTTGGTCACTGGCAAACTCGCACCAGACTCGTCACGGTTGGATCCAGTCAGGATGGGCACGTCAAGGTGCGCACCCCGGCGTAGTGACTCGCCGTAGGTATACGACAGCACGTATCCATCGATGACGGGCCGCCAGAGGGGTGGATTCATGAAGGCAGCCGACAAGTTGGCGTACACGGTGCCATCGAAAATCGTGTCACCGAGACTGCCGTACTCAACGAGTGTCTCTGTCGATATGTTGCGCGCCTCGGCGATGGAGGAAACGTTGAGCGAGTCCTGCAGGAAGTCAACTCCAGACGCCTCGGCAGTCGTCTTGTCGCGGTGGCTTGTGGCCAAACTACCAGTCAGAGGATCGTGCGGAGCGCGGGCCCCAGACTCAGCGATCACACCATTTATGAGCCCCGTGGTGAGCGAGCTGTACATGACAGCCAATGAGCTGGCCGAACCCGCCGATTGCCCGCCGACAACAACTTGGTTCGGGTTTCCACCAAAGTTGGCGATGTTATCCTGCACCCAGCGGAGGGCGAATTGCTGGTCAAGGAGACCGTAGTTCCCGGAGCTGTTGTGACCAGATTCGGCGGAAAGCTCCGGATGGGCGAGGAAGCCGAAGGCACCTAGGCGATAGTTGAGCGTCACGACGATGATGTCCTTCACGGCAAGCCCGGAGCCGTCGTACGTCTTCACGTCCCCTGACCCAATCGAGAATCGGCCGCCGAAGAGCCAGACGTAGACGGGGAGTTGCTTGGAGGCCAAATCCGAAGTGTCATTGTAAGTCGGAGTCCAGACGTTAAGGGTCAGGCAGTCCTCGCTGGTAGTGGACTCGCCAGTGACGAACACGCCGGCAGAGCTGGTTTGCTGGGCACATTGCGGTCCAAACTCCGTTGCGTTGAAAATGCCGTCCCATGCCGCTGGGCTCTGCGGTGCTCTCCAGCGAAGATCGCCTGTTGGTGGGGCCGCGAAGGGAATGCCTTTGTAAACAGTAGCGCCAGAGCGGTAGTTGGAGATGGCGCCCTGGAGTTGGCCCTGGGTGGTATTAATGACTGGAAGTGTCGCCGTTGAGCGACGTAGTGGCGGGGGTGAGCTCTCCACGACGGAAGCCACAGCTAGGATGGTAATGAACGAGGGAAAGTACATGATGAGAAATGAGTGAACGATGGCGCGTGGGTCGCAAGCTACCTTCTCTGGACAGTAGCATCATTTGGCCCGGCACTTGGCATATATTTAAGTAAATGGCAAGTGGGAAGTCCCCTATACGCTAACCTGGTCGAAACATTTTATAATGACTGGTACGTCACTGATCTCCATAGCATGCGATTTTGAAGCACGTTGTCCCCATAGGATATAGGATACATCATCAAATGTGTAGACAGGGTCGTGAGAACCGTCACCTTTAGCAATTATGGGTGGGGTACTAGCGCTACGGATTGGTAGTATAATAGCGCTGATTGGACCTCATATCAAGTTCCAGCGGGGGAGGTCGGTAATCCGAGGTAGATGGCGAAAGAGTCCCATATATCCCGAGTGTGGATCGCACCGTCTCCTCTGAAAATTGCTTGTTGTTCTTCAACGAGCTAGCTTGGCCGCGTAAGCTCTTATGCCCTACCATGGCTCGCAAGCTTACTGCTGCGCCATTAGCTGAGGTGTCAAGTTCGCGTCCAGCCAGGCGAGATTGTGATGCCCGTCCTTAATGTCACGTACGATGGTGCCATCACTGAAGAAGACGGGTTGGTAATTGAGCTGTAAGCCAAGACCTTTCTCAGTTTAGATACCTTAAAGTGGTCGTGGGGTTTCCATACGATAATTTTGAGGGGATCCGTGTTAGGCTGCTTCGGTTCATGGTGTAATGGTGTGATCGACATTCGACGTTGTAATGTTGAAGTAACCTCGGAGGCTTCACTGGGAGGGTTGTGAATCCCCTGCTGAATACTTGAAACGTTTCCACCAGATCGTTTCGTTTACTCTCACGTATATACACAATCCGATATTTGCATCTGATGCATATCCGCCTACTTCATGAGTATCCAAACCTATTATTAGCCCTGACTTGTAAGCTTTCCAACTCGGCAACTCCACAGCCCGCCACTCTCAATGTTTATTTTTTCATAACCCGCTAGCTTGTACTTCGCAACCCAAAGTACACATGCCGCAGGGAATGAACGCACACTTGTCCTCTTCCCCAGGTTGGTCTCAAATGCCGCCAGCCGCCCCGGACAAGCTGTGTAGGCGGGCCGCTAGCTCCGGGAATTTGAAACGGCAATCCATGAGAACTCCGGTGCTTTGGTTGCCTTCGCCCGTGGACACCGACTGCACATTGGCCGACAAGGTACCCTTGGAGGAATGAAATGTCTCCGTCACACATAAATCACTTTGGACAGAGCGAATGGATGCGAGCTGCACAACCATCTCAACACGAAACTTCCGTATACCATGGCTCCTGAAGATGAGTACAAGACCGTCAAGGACGCGTATGCGACACAAGAGGAAACAGAGGAAATAGAAAAGCAATGACGCCGCATCAATGAGGAGTCTTTCCCTACCATGCATCGGGCGCCACCTGGCCCCATCTTCGACATTTGTCGCGGTGGATGGAGGTTACGATATCGCCTGTGAAACGGAGACAGGTTGAGGACCTTCCAGGACGAAAGTCGCCGTTGACTTGAACGATGCGGCACAGACTCCTAGATCCAGGTGCCAGGTCCAGGTCCAAATTTAGATGATCGACGGTACGAAGAAGCTCCGCTGCGTCCCAGCACCAGTGGAGAGCCGGGCAGGACGCAGTCGATTCTGTATCATCGAGGACTTACCACGGGATATAATCGAACGTCTCGGCATGAAACTTGCCATTGATCCCTTGTTCTTTCGAGAGCAAATCACAACTGCTGGTGGTACAATACCAAGGACCCCTGGGTCGAGCTTCCGAATCTAGATGTTGTGGCACGCGATCATGCTTTCTTCCTCTGGAGCTACAGGGCTGCGATCTTATACGGGCGAGGCTGTTATATACGGTGGTTATCCGTAGCGCGATCGCCTTCGGGGTGACTGCGTGGCATACTATAAGTGAGGAACCGGCAGGGCCAGCTAAGAGCCTGATGGGGATACAGAACGAGTGCCTCCGGGTAGTCTGTGGCGCCCACAAAGCGACGTCGGTTCGCCACCTGGAAGCAGAAGCAGCAATCCCGCCACTAGACCTCTATCTTAGTGCCCGGGCTGCTAAGTTTGAAGAACGGCTACGGCTTAGCGGGAAGAGAAATCTGCTTCGCAGCGCGAGCGCTAAAGCGTCACGTATACTCCGGCAGGATAGGCCGGCGAAGAGGAAGCAGGCGTCGCAGCTACTCCGACCGGCAGGGTACACTATGGAGAAGGAGGCCCGGGGCTCCGAGTGGATGAGTGAGGAAAAGGAGGTCCCGGCTGCCCTCCTCGGCCACTGGAGGAAGAGATGGCTCACCGGAGCAGAGCATCACGATCGCCAGCGACGCGCTATCGCTGAGGAACCGGAGGGCCCTTCGATGCAGATACCGAAAGGGGGCAAGTATTTCGGCCTGAACCGACTGGAGGCGTCTACGCTGTGCCAGATCAGGACGGAAAAAATAGGACTAGCAGCCCTCTTATTCAAGACAGGGGCTTTTGGCGTGTACTCGCCGCTATGCCGCTGTGGCGACGCCCCTGAGACGGCAAAGCACGTAATCCTCTTTTGCGGGCTGTTGGAAGGACCGAGGGAACGATTACGGGCCGCTATCGCACCACGGCCACTATACTCTCGCAGAGACCTCGCAACGGCAACAGGAGAACCAGTAGTTAGTGGGACTATTGTAAGGTGGCTGCTAGGGACGGGTCGGACAGCTTCAAGGCCCAGATAGCATCGATCTTCTCAGGGGGGACTTTGTTGGTAGGTTGAGAACCAACGTAGTATGGTAGTGAACGCAACGCAGTCGCCAATAGGGCGAACCGACGACGCAGCGTATGTATTTAGTCCAGCCATTAGGGCACGGTTTGACATACGGGAGTACTAGTAGAGGTACCGGGGGCTTCGAGCCTACGGCGTATTTAATAATAATAATACATACATCTCCGATAGTTTATATGGAGAACCCGTCGTTCGACAGGGCGAGTGTTGACGCTGGATTAATCCATACGCCAGCCCGTAATTCTTTTGACTTTTTCCCAGGGCAAGGGCAATCGTCTTGGTAAATCTCGCTGTCTTGTCGATCACAAGTGGCCTTCTTGGATGGGGTTTGTCCTGCTGTCATTGTCGCCTCTCCCGAGATTGAGCGGTTTTCTGATGTATATTCTTTGGAAAAAGAGCCGTTGCTGCCCCGAGTATGAATCGGAATGCCTAGAGGTTTTTCCATACAATCATCCTCGACTGGCCCCTGGGGTGATTGTAGACAGCAAGCTTCCTGGCCCGTGATAGCCCAATGCCACGTCCATTTTCTCCTCATGTCGGCCAGTCTACGATCGAGAGGCCTATCGAATGGAGTTTGCGTAAAGGATGGAAGTGCAAAATTGAGGTAATACGGAGTAGCTTGCAAGTTGTTGAAGTGAGAGGGTACTAACCTGGCATTGTAATAAAAAAAGCCAGGCACAATTCGCAGCACCGGTCACAACAATTTGGCCTGTGCTCAAGCCAGTTTCCAGAGCACATTTGTGCTCTACCCCTGTAAGCCTCTCTGGTGGTATGCATCCCTAACATATTAGTCTCCTGAAGTAGTTTCAGTACAACTGTGGTCGATTGTCATCAAATTTGTTAGGCGTGAAAGGTGCCTTATACTGGATTTTTGTTGTGCTAGTTGTTGAAGGTTATAGGTAACCAATAATGAGGAGAAGGTGATTTATTAACTATACCTCTTCACAATTATAGCATCATAACACATATGCTCGCAACTCAAACGTATTTTGTCAAGTTCAAAGCTCGGATAAGAAAAGAAAATCGGACGCAGTATCCTGTTATATGATCAACGAGAACGATGTGGGTTGCATTCGTCGTTATTGCTGTCTAGCGACTCAACTGACACTAGCATAGCTGCAATGGCAACCATGGCCGTTTGCCTAACAAGCCGCACAGCAGTACCCAGGAGTGCTCCTGGAACCACTGGACCCAAGACAGAAAACAAATCATGTTGGCCAACTCACTAAATCGTTCTCGAAGCCATGTCATACATCATAAAAACACGGTTTAAGCCTATATTTGGTAGCAGCTAGCTAGAGGTTGAAAGGCTTCATTTATGTCGTGCCCCATGCATTATGTTTTTCTGACCAGGTTAACCGGAATCAGCCAATGCCTACGCAATTCACAGTTTCTACATGCTACACGTTATGATGGACGTCGTGAGGAGGATTTGTCAGATACTTCATCACATCGTGAGCATTGGGACAGTATCAACTGCCGTAGAGAGACCTCATCAGCAAAATGCCACGCCAGAACACAGAACACACTTCGGCCATAACCCGAAAAGGTTTCCAGGATGCTCGAGAGGCACTCAGGGGCTCATGGAATTACACAGAAACAAATCCAATGAATTGCGCAAGAAACGGTCAAATTGGTTCCCGAGTCTCTATCGGACTCAAAAGAACTGAGTGTCAATGAATAAATATCATACGCTACAAGCGCATGGAAAATCAGACTCGGCTTGGCCGGTTCTATCAAGAAAATAAGTTTAAAGAGGTAGAAGAAAAGAACATCATTCAATGACAACGCTCCCACTCTGCAGAAGCTCATCCGCAATATTCAAACCCCCTAGCGCATCCGGCCCATAGTTTCCTGCTTTTTGGGTGATCTTCTCCCCACCGACCGTAAACCCTCTAATGACAAACCCCTTGATATCAACACTCTTCCCCAGCCAGTTCTTGAACACGGGCATTTCGCTCTGATAAATCCCGTTGGTCCGCGGACTGACGCGGTCAAGGCTTACATTCTCGATAACGACATTTTGGTAGTTGGCAAGGGGGCAGATGCGCAGGAGGTTCCCGCCTATGCCCTCGGCGCGGACGTTGCCGATATACATATCGCGGACCGTTTTGGACAAATCGGCCGTGTTGGTCCACGTCTCGTCCACGCCGTACACCTGGTTGGCGCCTACGATGCTCGGGTGCGACGTGTTGGAGCTGTACTTCATATGAACGACATCGACGCCGTCGACGGTGATGTTGGCGAGGTCACGGCTCTGCCAGCCGAACTGAACAATGGGCGCCGTTTTGCCCTTCCAGATGACCACGTCGCGCACCAAGATATTGGACCCGTACGTCTTGATCGTGTCGTCGTTGGAGTGGTAGAAAATATCGTGCACGTTGCTGCCCGAGTATAGCGTCGTCCCGTCGGTCTGGCCGAAGAAAGCGCCGACTTGCTTGTAGTCCCACTGGTTGATGGAGATGGTATCCAGATCACCCGAGAAGTCGATGCTGTTAAAGGGCGGCGCGTTGGTCGTAACGCCCGTGATGACAAAGGTTTGTTGCACGCCGGACTTGCTGTAACCGCTCCACATGCGCAGCGAGGCGATGTTACTCTTGACGTTGGTGTAGCCCAGTAACGTGTTGGCTTGGTAGACATACTGCTCGCCCGACAGAACGCCGTGGCCCGTGGCTTTGATCGTAGTCGCAGCTGTGGTGAACTGAATGGCCCCCTTGACGTAAGCCCCAGATGCCAGATATACCCAGTTGACCGAGCTAGAGAGCTTTGCGTGCGCCGTCGCTGTCATGTAGTACGTTCCCGGCGTAAAATAGACGACGCTGTTCTTTATCGAACCGAGGTCCGGAACCGGTCCGGGGTAAACGACGTACGTGTCAGTGGCAGTCTTGTCGGGAATGAGATCTGATGACGGGAAGGGGCTTGCAAAAATCAAAAGCGCATCGTGCGGCTCCTCGCCCATGACGGGGTTTGTCGTCTCGTCCAAAGTCTCAACATAGTGGGGGCCATCGGAATGCCAGTCTTGCACGAAGTCGCACAGGGGTGTTTCGCAGCTATCACGGTAGCTGTATAGGTTGTCCTTAAACTCCACCGAGAACCTGAGACCTTGCTCACGATAAGGAACGAGGATGTAAATGTTGCCCTCACCATCATCAGTCACCGTGAGGTTCAGGTTCGTAGGTCGAATGACGACGTCGCGGGCTGTCGTCGAGTTGTCACCCCGACTGATTTTGACCCAGGCATCTTCGTTGTGTAGGAACTGTGTCCAACCCATAGTCATCCACAAACTCGCCTCGATCGTCACCGAATCATATGGGCCCCCCGTTATGCTTGACCCGGGTATAACGACTTTCTCTTGGCCGTTTCGTGGTATGGTCTCATAAACGAAAGAGTTGTAGCTGAGACGTCCGTCAGTGTCGTTGCACATGATTAGCTCCAAGTGTGCCTGGCATTACTATGTATTTGTCGAATCTGCCGTCGACTTTACCCAAACCGAGTACAGGTGAGATTGGCGAACATTCTCCGCGCTCACTGGCGTCTTGTAGTTTATTTCACCATGGTCATGCCACCAAGTCTGCAGGTGGGTTGTGTCGGCGGTGGTATTTCCCGTCGCAATGTTGTCCACGGCCGCCACCCCTACCAACGATAATAGCCCGGCGAAGCACAGTTTGAACCTGGAGGGTGACATTTTGTTCGAAGCGGTCACAACCGTCTTGCGTGTTTGAGGCTGCAAATGGAATGATTGCTGTAGGCGCCAGCGCTCATCATGTAACAAAAACGGTGGGAGAAGCAAACAAATCAAGGTTGACCAAAAGTAGTGCAAAAAGCTCGAGGATGTACGCGCTTCTTCATGAAGACATCTTTCTCATTGCGGCCCGATTTAATTGGAATGACGACGAACCCGCCGTGGCTGCTGTCTAGGCATCGGGGGCCGCAATTCCATCCTTCACTCCCTCGACAACTAATCACCGCACCGACGAGATTACGGGACCTAGAGTCCACGGTTGTTCGCTCTACAGGCGTGGACGCGGCCAGCACGCAGGATTTGGCGCACGCTTGTGCTTCTTATTCTGCTTTCTATTCTGCAGGGAGCTATGGCTGCCGTGCTATTGTTTCTCTTGGGTTGGAGGCTTGAGGGCGCGGCACTGGTGTTATTTGGTCGGTAGTATAATCCTTCAACTATAGTGAAATGGATGGAGTTGTTTCACTTAAAAGACGAACGGCGATAACTAGTGTGCGCGCCGTCTGATTGGACCAAAATGATTCCAGCTTACGCAGTCCTGCGCAGTCCTAGGCAAGCAATGGGGTCGCCCGCCTTTGTTTCGAGTGCGGCAGCGGCTGCGGCAGCTCTGCGGCAACGAACTACCGGCCAAGTCTGGACGGCTCGACTACATCGACAAGGAAACCCCTTTGATCATTTTTGTGGGTACTGAAGATGCTCCAGAACGGAAGTCCAGACTTACTGTAGGCATGGAGAAGTGGCAAAAGACTTGAGATCCGGACCAATCTTGGTTGTCCGTTGCCCTACGGCGATGGTAGCCCGGCCAAGGTACCCTTGAGTGCTTCCATCGAAAACTCTGGGAATGGTAGGATTGGCTGTAGGCGGGCCACACTTGGGGCCGACTCAGATAGTCGAGCAACAGTTTGTCGTCTGACACCCGGTGGAAGTCGCAATGGATGGCGGGCTTCTTTCCAGATAGTATTGATGTTTGGTAATCCGTGGTGTTTGACAGAGATGGTGCTCCAAATCCGCAGAAACCAGCAACCCTCTACTAGCCTGTTTACCTGTTTTCTACGTCCTCAAAGATACGACGATCGCGCTTGCTCGGTGCTGGGGTGTGACGTACGAAGCAGCGCAAACAACGCGGTTGAACGGGTTGTCGCAGTCGAGGGCGACCTTTTTCAGGGGTAGCCAAGCCTTCGTTCTGCCGATGATCTTCAACCAACCCGACAAAACGGTGATAACCCCAGAGGTGAGATTTTGTTGGCTTCATCGCTAAACTCGTTCAGGTGATAGGGCAGATAAGGTTGGCTTGCCAGTAATCATACTGGTCATTTGCTGGCCGTTGTGTGATCATAGCTCCCTTAGCTCCTGTGCTCCCGTCTCAACAGGTGGGAGAGGGAGACGCAGATGTCGAGCTTGCCGTGAGATGGTGTGTAGGGTATTACGCAGCCTGTAGTTTGCCTCTTTCTGATTGGCGACAGCCACAATTGAGTTGGCCCGAGAGTGGTGTGCAGTGTTATCGCGGCAAGTTCACCAAATCGGTTCTTTATGCGGTGTGACGTCCATCGCGACGGCGACTTCCAAGCACCACCTTGTCTATCGATGGTGATGGTACGAGGTGCCGATTAGGAAGTCTGGAAGCCAAATACTCAAATCCTCTTGACAATTCTCGGCCAACAGGGCGGGGGAACCTGCCAAATTTGTCAGGTCAAAGGCAAACAGCTAAGCGATTAGACAGCGAAGCTTAATTGAATCATCCCGATTGATTGTCCCGGCAGTTGTAAGCTTACCCGAAGGGGGTTCATTTGGGTGTTGCAGCCAACCCCAGTGCCTGGCGAGTCAACAGTTGACAGGACATGGGCAGAGCAATTAGTGCGGTGAGAGAAAGTGAGACCATGCTCAGTCGACGGCTCACCTTTAATGCTGCCATCCCGGACATCCGATCGTCGACACGATTGCATACTAATATCCATCCCCTTTTCCCTTCTCCTGTCCCGCGGGAAGCTCGCCCTACTTTTTGTTCTCATCGTCATCGAATCAATCCATCAAGCTGTTATTATCCCGACTGCCTATTTCATCCCTCGTGGCCCTCGTCAGCTCGACGTGCCTGACAAGTCCAAGAATCATTCATATCAACCTCGTTTCGTCTTAGCTTCAATCCAACAGCATGGCCGGCCCCCGTTTGACTGGTCCTCGCCTTACAGCCCCGGCCGCAAGACTAGTAGCTCGGTCCCTCAGCACCACAACATCGTCGGCCTCATTGCCACAGTCGACTACCTTCGTCACAGCCGCCAGGACTTCAGCTCCTCTATCTCGCAAATATGCAGACCTTCTCAAGGAGCGGAACCTAGATGCTGAGGTAAATGACCCGACGTGTCCCCCAATTACCCCCCTCAATTGCGTGCACCCCCGGAGAAAATGACAGTACCCACCGCCAAGCCGGCAGTAGCACTTGAGGGGAAACTCGGGCAGGAGGCAAATGACTAACATGCACCTCACTACACCAGCATCCCCGTCACATCTACACCCGCTCCTCCAACCGGCCGCACCCGCCACCCCGTCGGCTTCGGCTGATGCAAACCTTCACTTCGAGCGCGTCTACCTCGTCCCAAGCCGACCGCAGCTCCATCGACTTCACCGTTCTCCCGGGCTCCGCTGCCCTCGAGCACGCGGCCGCCGACCCTTACAGCCGAGTGCGAGTCCCGCTTCTTCCCGACAACTACGCGTCCCAGTATGCCCCCGAGACGCTCGCCACCAACGAGCCTGTCCAGATGCCCGAGATCAGCATCATCGCCTCCAACCCGGACTCTGTGTCGCCCGCCCCGCTGTCGGAGATCGAGGGCATGGGTGTTGATGGCATCGAGCTCAAGTTTGCGCACGAGGCGCCGAGCGCGAGCCGCAGTGTAGATAGTGAGCCCGGGATGCTGACGGATTTGTGGAAGGGGTTAATGGATGATGTGCTTGGGGCCGAGAACAGTAAAGGGAAGCTCGCTGTCTAGACCGAGTGGCTTCAACAAGAGGAACACATCATGAGTGCGGTACGGTCCGGGATAAAAGCTTGGAGGCTTGGACAGATTTTTCAATGGTCTGATTCTAGGGTGGCTCTGTCGGGATTGACGGGCGGACGGTTCCTGGATGCCATAAGGTTGTGTATAAGTGATTTTGAATGAGTACCTTCACTCCAAGGTGCAAATGCCACTCCAAGAGCTGGAAGGGTTGGTTTAACCAGATTAAATCAAATAGATTGCCCGGGCTTTAGTGATGATTCAATTCAGAGTTACGAGTGCCGCTGCGGATGATAGCTTCGTTTGCCGACGTCTCTTTACCGGTACATATCTATCTTGTTCCGCATGTGGTGCCCGTTTCGCTCTAACGGTCAAGTCAAACCTCGTCTATGGAGACATGGCGCGATATTGCATGACAATGTCGGGCAACTCATTGAGAGGTTTGGCTTCAGTATTTGGAGTACTTATTGATTTGTCATCTTATCATTTTGGCTATATTTCGTCCGACGAAACGGACCTTCGACTTATTTCCATGCAACTAGGGAGTCATCGCGACGATCATGGGCCATGGAAAATTTACACGACACTCTGCATTAACTTCTGTCGGCGCTCGCAAACACGCCCTGACGCCCCTTGAGCGGGTGTGAAGATGCATGGCGACAATCCACTTTCAGGTGAGAATTCTATAGGTGCCGGTTCTACAAGCAGTCTCACTGTGCCTCGAGCTGTCTCTGATCAACACCAATCATCCTCTCACTAACCCTCCACAACTGTTCCTCCTTCCCTTCATCAAAAGCCCACATCGCATATCCATACTCGACCGCATCCCCATCCTCCGGCACCGGTCCCGCCACCGAAGCCCCCTCAAGATACAAACCCCCCTTTCCCTCAAGGTCTTTCGAAACCGCCCCGTAAACACTCGTCGCGCACGCCTGCTCAAGACTCACAAAATACTTCTGCATCCTGTCCACCTCCTGCGCGGCATCGATAGACTCCTGACAGTGCTGCTGCAAGTTCGGACTCACGAAACTCCCCGGGTTCAGACTGAGCCCGTGCAAGCCCCGCGCGCCGTACCGCCGCTCGATAGCGTTGGCCATGTAGATGTTGGCCGTTTTGCTGGAGCCGTAGGCGGCCCAGCCTTCGTATGTGCCGGCGCTGTCGAAGTTGAGGTCGTCGAGGCGGAGGGGCCCGTAGCGATGGCCCGAGGATGAAACGTTGATCACGCGGGAGTGGAAGGATGGAGTGGAGCTGGCGAGGAGGACATCTGAAAGGAGGTGGAAAAGGAGGAAGTGGGAGAGGTGGTTGGTGCCGAATTGTAGCTCGAATCCGTCTTGGGTGCGTTGTTCGGGGTGTACATTACCTGGGTCGGATGTCAGCTTGGAGGATCGGAATAATCGATGCAATGGCCACAAGGACGTACACCAGCGTTGTTGATCAAGACATTCAGCTTGGGACTTTGTTTCCGAAATTCTGCAGCACATGCTCGAACGCTGGACAAGTCGGTTTGGTCCATAAACAACAAATGCACTCGGCCACTGTCCAGTAAAGACGCACCCAACGCTTTCTTTGCCTTTTCGAGGTTTCGTGCTGTGCCGAAGACAGTGGCTCCTGTCAGTGCCATCACCCGAACGGTCTCTGGGCCCATGCCAGAGGATACTCCCGTGATGAACACCACTTTGTCACTCCAAGCATCCACGAGGCCCTCGTCTTCAATGATCTGTTTCCCCGTAACTCGAGAGTCGCTGGGGCCGTTGAGGTTTTCCCACTTGTTATGCTCTGCGTAGCGACCGGATAGCTGGAACGGGACTTTGGAAATCAGAGACATTGTGGATGTTTTTGGCTTGAATGAAATCTGTAATTCTATGTGGCGTGAATTGGTTTTCTGTAGGCGGCGTAGACCAGATGAGAATGATGATGTGGAGTGAAACCCCGTGTCTCTTCCAGGGGACCTGCAGTATTTGTAGTTGAAGCTTCTGATATTGACATCTATACATCACATACTGTTCTCGGGATTTATGCATCTTGCAGGCTATGCCAGGCAACCTGACGCGATAATGTAGTTTAAGTCCGATGGAACCCTGAGATAAGTCCGTCTGGTGCATATATCGGCCACTTACCTTCTAATTAGGGAGCTTCGCCCCTTTGGGAAGCATTTGCCAAGCCGACTAAGCGTATGGTATACTACATGGCGCAGCTCCACAAAAGCAAGCATGCTCGGCGCTGATCCTTCTGAGCGTTCAATGGGCTCACCCGGTAAGTTCGAAGTATGTTTGTCCGTCTTCTTATAGTGGCTGTACCTACTGTTCGAAGCAAATTGTAGAAAGCCTTCCAAGTTTTCTGTCTAGGATCAAAGTGACCACACCCATAATAAATTGAGTTTTCTAGTTTTGAGGACTCTTTGCAATTAGCAAACAGGACGTCGCTGGAATCATTCGGCGGTTGCTGCCTGAAGAAGTAAAGCTTCGGGAATTCAAGCCATTGGACTTACTAGGCGCACAGGCTTGCTTGCCTTAGACGGGGATGAGGTCATTGGGCGTGAGGCATGGTCTTCGATAACTTTGTAATTGAACATAAAACATTACAAACATGTTCCCTGGTGTCATGTTTTCTAGTTGTTTCTTACTTTATGTCTTGGGGCTAACTCTTCAGATCATTGATATTCGAATCTTGGATGAGACAACTTGGTATTTTTAGATTAGTTCAATCTTGGGAAGGGCATGGCCATTCTTCAAAGAAATGCTATATATTTGCGAACAGCTCTGAAAGGATGTGTTATAGGGGTTTGCTCCCGTTCAGAATCTCCATTTCTATATTGTGTGCTGACGTGGCTACCTGCGCAAGAATCTGGTGCACCTAAGAACGAAACTCATACCGATAGTCTCCGTGTTCCGTTTAGTGACTTCACTGATCTGAAACGGAGACTATGTGGCGGGAGTGACATGATAGGTTCTTCGCGAAAATAATTCAATAAGTATATATATAGTACTCAAGCTGCGACTATTGTGTCTAGAGCTGGCCCCTCGTGTATTCATGACCGGTGGCGATTTTCACAAGGGCCAGTAACAACACAACACCTCAATAAATGTTCTCAAACTCAACTAGTTTCGATGCTCCAGACGGTATTGTTTACAAACGTGTTACAGAGGCTCTGCTCCATCCTTACCCTCGGTTTGGTTTGGTTAGTAAGCCTTTCCACCCAAGTGGTAACTGCTCGTACACGATCATACTGCTAACATGGGCTGTCGTTTAGCCGCAAAGTAAACCCAAAATAAGAGAGCATTATCCGGCGAGGGCATACCTGCCCAATCCTCCGCAATGGCTCCCAAGGCCCAATCGCTATACAACGCATACAAAAAGCCCACAACCAGGAGACAACTAAGCGGCATCGATAACCAGAACGCCCAGCTTGCCACATCCTCATCCGCCTGGAAGGACGACATGAACCACCCACACGCAACAGAAGACACGCAACAGAAGCGAGCACCGCGAATACAATAGTAATTTTCATCAGTGCAGGGCTCCCCCAAATCCCCTGCGCCACCACCCGGAACAGTCCGACCATGCCGATAATGAAGCCGAGGACGTAGAAGAATATCCACCAAAGAATGTCGGAATGACTTATTTTCTGTCGGTGATCCAGCTTGTTTCGCTTCGACTTTCGACTCAGCCGCCCTGCGTGAACCGTCATGGCTGCGAGGGCAAAAGATAGTAGCAGCTTCCAGACGGAGATTAGAACGAACTCCCCTGTTACAATTGGGTTAAATATATTCGTATGCATCTCTTTCGGGAACCAAGAGGTGACTTGGGATTTCATGGTTGTATTCCAAGAGCAACAACTTTCAATGCAGCTAGCTCCGTTGAATATCTTTTTATCTTGAGCCTGAACAGAAGGGAACGAATGGCTTCAGGAGGTACATACAAGTACGTCGACAGCGGGCAACGGTTAGGATGCTGACGAGGAATGTGACGAGAAGGCTGAATGCTCCCAGAAATATCTCCAGACTGCTTCCTGAGAGACTTGTCCAGGGCCACAGTGGACTGCGGCCTTTGGCCAAACAGCAGACCGTATAGTATGTGAGGAGATGGCTTGCAGCTATATTTAAATATGTTTGAAAAGCTTGGAGTTGCGCGATGTGTAGAATATTGGTAAGGTGAAGCCAGTTTCTCTGTAAGTTGACGGTAACTTCTGAACTTAAGGCATCGGCACGTCCAGTAGCATCAACAGTGGATGCCCGCCGAGGTACTTCTCTAAGGACTAATCATGAGTAAAGTCAGATCTTGTGTTGCGCATACTGGCTGGGTGCTGGGTGCTGGGTGCTGGGTGCTGGGTGCAGGGAGTTAGTCCCATCATCATCATCACCAAGCTCTCTTGCCTATATTGCCCAAATCTTAGCTGGCAGAAAGCCAAACAAACTGCGAGCCCAAGATGGGATCATAGGGGTCAATCCGATGTTCTAGTAAACTCAACCGACCCAGGGGATATTAGTCCACCCAAGTTTGATTTTATCTGGTCTTCCACTTGAGTGACCACCAACATGAATGGCGTCTAGAGAACAAACCTCTTGATCCCCCGACTTCATACCACTTTATACCATATTCATCTAACAACCACTAAGAACGACACACAGGACCACCCAGTTAACCAAACAAACAACCACCAAAGCTTGACCATAGTAGATATCTATGGATCATGTGTCACCGAAGGACAAGATGCCCACAAGCCCAATCAGTTCCCTTTGAGCATCAACAATGCATTTGTTGAGCTAGAAGAAAATCATATCTTGGTCAAGGTCATCACATGTCAATAACGCCTTCACACAGGTACGATATCCAAGTAGATTATGCGTTCCGTTTGTTTTGTGACCGTTTGGCCAGAGTATATCTATACGTACAATGAAGGGTATCGTGTGTGATCCGATCCATCCATCCGCCATCCATCCGCCGTCCACAGGATTCCAAACCCCTTTCGCATGCAAAGAACCATGTGAACCCCTAGTCCTTTGCATCGCTCCCTCTGCTATGCCGTTCTTCCAAAGTGCTTCCAAAATCGGTTTGTATGTACGGTTATGACTCGTGTTAAAGTTCACATATGGGGGAGCTGCGCCACCTCTTAAAGCGCGGTAACAGCTCCTAAGGCCATCTTGCGTTGTCCCTCAAGCTTCTCGTGATGCAATTTCTTCATCACAAATTCATAAGTCATCATTGTAACGGTGGCAGCGGGTACAGCTCGCATCATGTTGACACCCATGCCGGCGTAGAAGGCCCTCCATCCCTCTTCTCGTAAAATGGTGCGGAACGTCATCCCAACACCCCTGTACTTTGGTTCTGGGATGCCATGATTTCCAGTCCCTGTGCTCTTCCCATTAGAGGCAGTGGATGAAATACCTAGCCCTTGTAGAAACTCAGCACCAGGTGTTGGCCTTCGTTGCGTTTGTAATCTTGTTCGGATAACCTCGTGCGGATATGTGGCTGAACTGGCTAGAATCTTCGACATCATTGAAGCTGACAGCACGCCCAACCAGTGTCCATGATCATCGTTCATTTCGCCCATGCTTTGGCCGGTAAACTTCTTTCGGAGGAACTCATACGCGGGAAATTGCACAGCCACATGCGTTAAACCCAGAAGTGCCGGAGTGAGGCCGGAATAGAACGACATAATCCCCTCCGATGAATACATCTTTCGGGCGGCATCGAGAGTTGAGTTATAGTGCCATGGCGAGTTGATTGGCGGCCTTGATGTTGGGGTGTTGCCCGACCTCGGAAACAGCGATACCTTTTCATTAGAGCCTTTGGATGATTGTGACATTAGACGCGTCTTAATAACCCAGATGGGATTTGTCACTACCGTGCTGCTGGCTCCAGCGACGATGGACGAGTAGAAGTTGATGACAAATGTGTTTTGCACTGGCGAAAAGTAAAATCAGCAAGAGGTACATGAAGGCGAAGGCACATAAATGGATGCCGAGACAAGGTGCTATACAGTACCACCTAAGAAGAGCGTCGAGGGTTCACTCACTGTTGTGTTCGGCCAACCACGCCTTGCTCTTGTTGTATACCGTGAACCAAACTGCCCAAGTCGGCAAGTAGCCCATAACGATTGGTCCCAAACCCCGGTACATGCCACGTATGCCCTCCTCCCTCCAGATCACTCTGCCGGTTCCTAATAAGCCTTCATAGACCTTGTGGTGGCCCACATGCCGTCCTTTGGCCACGGTTAAGAAACCACCTTGTGCTTGAAGCTTGGTCTTTATAACATCAAGTGGACATGTGACAACCCCCGAAGTGAACCCTCCTACGGCGCCCGACAGCGCATTGAACTGAGACTCGGAAGCATTGGCGGCCCATTGTTGAAGTAGCGTTATGCTTTGGGAGTCATGGAGCGCCATGGCAGCCAGCGAGCTCAAACTGTTCTGGTCAGGCTTTTCGTCAGTCGAAAATCCTGCGGCTTTCGGCGGCGGCGATGAATCCCGAGATGCGATAACCCCATACTCTGGCGACGTTTGACGCGACCGTTCTGCTTGGTCGTGGGACATTCCTTAGCTCGCAATTCAGTTTTCGGGTCACGTCGGGAAAGGTTTTGGCGTTGTACGATATTGGGGCCTCTGGGGAGGATCAGAGGCCCCGCATGTGAGGTATGAATACACGGGCTGTATTGATGCGATGGTCGACGGTGCGTTTTAAGTAGTCTGCGGTGCGGCAACAGAGATCATATACGTATCGTCTGTTCGTCCCGAGTTACTGTGGTTGGAGTCGCGGGGGGGGGAGGTGTGCTGCGGTATGCGGGGAATGCTCCCACGCAAGGTCACCGTCGACACAGGAACTAGCGGTTGTGCCAGGCCATTGGCAGTCGCGTAAAGTCCCGGGTTGCTGTCGATATTCGTACAATGAATCCCAAGTCCGGGTCGTCAAGTAAACCGAGAGTGGGTTTTACAAGAGAGGGCGGGGAAATGGGTTTGGTAGGAGCGTTGAAGTTGAGTGCGGAGTTCACGAGATTGATAGTGGTTTCTCAGTGCTAGTGCAGCAGTATTCCAGTAACAAATATCGGACCTTGGCTCTGGGCGGGTCTTTGACGCACAGCTGATTGCGGCGGTCTCGCTACTGGTGTAGGCGGTGGATGCCGATGGAGCTCCAACTCTGGACTGACTCCGAGTTGTTGGACAAGTTTCTGGTTCCGGATCAAGACCTCGGGAGGATGAGATCACTTTCTTTTAGTAGGTTCTTCGGGGCAAAATTGTATGTGTGCAATCACATAGAGCTAAACCTGTACAGCAAAGGACGAGGAGCTACGATTGGGAGATATGAGATATGAACGAATAAATGAATGGGCAACCTTGCGGCAATTAACTCCTGTCTAGTGCCCGCCGCGCTGCCTCAAATTTCCTGAATTTGCTTTGGTTTGAAATTCAAGCTCCAAGCCCTCGGGATTCTAATCAAAGTGAGTCTGACCTCATACCACCCGCTTGCTCTGATTTTAACCTCTAAAAAAAGCAAGCTAACCTAGCTGACCTGGAGTGACCCGAGGAAAGCACGGAACAACCGTGACGCCGACCCGATATATTTTGTTTCCCATGCTAGCTGAGCTCGGTCCAACCAGCGTCGTCGCATTCGAGATTATCACGCATCACGACTTTAAGACTTGACGATCCGACTTTCCCTACCGCAGACAACTCCCAATCATCCACCACACGAACCTCGCCACCATGTCTGTCTACCCCAGTCTTGCGCCCTTCATTCTGAAGCGGCCCTGGCTGACAAAAATGTTCAAGCCTCTCGCCACTTGGTACACCAGTGCCGCTGGGTACCGCCAGCTTGGTCTTCGGTACGTCCCTCCCTTCAGTCCTTTCCTCCGAAAACAACAGCAGGCACAGAAAATGGGACTCCCAAGCAGCAAGCGCAAATTACAGTTCTCTAACATGGAACGACTGTGGACAGAGCCGATGATTTGATTGTCGAGGAAAACGAGGACGTCCTGAAGGCCCTGAAGCGTCTCCCGCCCCAGATGGCCTACGACCGCGTATACCGTCTCCGCCGTGCCCAGCAATGCAGTTTGATGCAGAAGCTGCTACCCAAGGACCAGTGGACAAAGCCCGAGGAGGTGAGTTGGACACTGGCAGCATGACCGACCTGTCTTTCTGCGCTGGCCTGAGTCGGAGGGAGGCACCGCTGACAGTTGCAAACAGGATACCCCGTACTTGGAACCCCTCATCGCGCAGATCAAGGCCGAGGCTAAGGAAAAGGCAGCCCTAGATGCCTTGACGATCGTGAAGAACCACTAAACGGTCCAGCATTGACGGGGGCAAGGAAACGTTCGCTAATGAGGAGCGGCCGGTCTGCTTGTACAACTAAGCCTGGAATAGAGGTGTCAATGATCCGCAAATGTGACCCATTGGGGTCGCTGAAGACAAGGAGCAGTTCGTGGTGATGCTGTATGTGTATATAGACTCCGGGTTCTCGCAATGAGAACTCGCCTTCAAACTCAAGAGGTGTGACCTTTACGATGAGTGACACAGTGCTTCTTTACACAAATCCCGGAGGAGACTGAATGGACATTGGACGCAGATCATTTTGTCCATCATAACAACACTATAAAGCATGTTGGTGGAATAAGCCAAGTGCTTACTTATACGGCTGGGGTTTAGCATTGAATAAACCAAAGGCGGGGAGAGGCTTGTATGAAACCTTGCTCTGAGTATAGCTAGCTGTAAATGACGCAATACTCTCTTGTTGAGCAAATATCTTTTATTAGAAAGGTCTCAGCGACCCGTCTCCCTCCTATGTAGCCGCGGTCATATTCTAGAACACCACAAATTCATCCACACGCATATCTGCCAAGCTGCACAATCCACGGTTCACAAGGAAGCTATCAACGTAGAAGAAAAGTTCATGGCGACATTGTTGCCCGGCTGTCCAGCTCCCTTATTAAGCATGCTTGATAGACTCTAGGGGTCTTCACCTAAGAATTCTTTATCTACAAAACCTCCTGGGTGTAAGACCAAATCGCCTCAGGAAATCCACATTGCTTCGCGGCCTTACATTCTAGCATGCCAACATGATCCATCATCCAATGCTCGTTAGGGAGAGAAAGCTTGTGTATATTAAGCCTTTGTTCCCTACAACAAGCTCCAACTTCAGACCCCTGCCCGCCTGCCTGTCTATTTCACACCTGCCCCAATCTTTAAGCTGGGTATATTAAATTCCTTCTGTAAGGCTGAGGGCTACTTGAAATATCCCGTCAGTCTCCCAAGGCAGGCAGCGGGGATAGGAAAAAAGTGACTCGTTTTGAGGAGCCATGCTGATGAGTTCTCCTTTCCACCAAGCAAGCAAAGACTTAATACACACAAAACACCCTCTTCCTCCCTTTCCCCGCAACTGTTCATTTCATTCAGCATATTGACGCGCCCCCAGTTTCCACGCTACTATCAACCGCGCCAAAGTTTACCCTTCGAACCTCCAAAACAAAAGTCCACATACTGCCGTATGAATAGCCAAATTCTATTACAGAGGGGGTGGGTATGAATCCTTCTCACACTAACTCCTAAGTTGTTGTCCATGCAAACATGCGTTACTGTCCCCCATTCGTAACACGCATGTAAATTGGAAGTTTCGCAGCCAACTCGACCCCGCGAGGAAAAATAAGGAGAAGGGGTGACGATGGCGAGTGAATCGAAGAAGAAGAAAATGGCAGCCTTTTCCCAACTCCTCTTTGCCCGACATGTCTGCTGATTGCTGATGCAGTAGTTGATGGTGATGTTGTTGTTGTGTGCGCGTATCGTGAGCTTCTCGTACAATAATTACGTTTCCCTGTCCCTGTTCAAATGTGCGTGAGACCGGCGGACAAAATCGGTACACAGAAAAAAATATAATGGGTTAGACAAGAAAGAATGCAGAAGTGCCGTCCTTCTATGCGTTCCCGGGCTTCTCCTCCGTATCGATGTGCCACACGACGTAATTCGGAAGACCGATGACCTCGTAACCTGCGCGCTTCGCCATCTTTGCAAACCCCTCCGTCTCAGCTTGGTTCTCGAAAGCGTAACAAGGGAAGTTAATGCCTACAAGAACATTGACAGATTAGCATTAGCATATACGAACAAGCCGAGCAGCAGAAGAGGATCCTCGGGAACAAACCTGATCGATGCACATCGGCCTTGACAAGAATGTTGACACCACCAATACCATCAAGTTCAATCTCCTCATCTTTATCATTCCGCCAGTCACCCATGCGCGCCATGTGTTGTCGTCCAGTATCGTACTGCTTGTATCCTGTGCAACGACCCCACCATTAGTAACGGAACTTGTAGGTTAGGCTCGGGTGTCCCTAAGCGCGGATGTCGTACCTTCAGCCAGTACTACGTCTTTATCCAAGCTGCTGGCAAGTTTCAAGCCCTTCTCGGACTCAACCCAAGAGTTGTAGTCGACTAAGCGCGGTACGTCAGCTGGGCTCTCCTTTAGGCATTGGGGAACGGATCACTTACAACGGCCTTCGATGTCCCGTCCGTCTCTGTACCGATGGAACCAGATATCTATGCTTGGTCAGTTGGGGTTCTGGGGCTCTTGGGGGAACTCAAAGTGATGCTAAAAACAGCATATATACATACTGGGCACAAGGACATCACGGTCGTGAGCAATGAAGTCTTCCAAGATTTTTTGGGGGCTATCGACGATGTCAACATCCCTCCAGTAGACCCACGAGTGATCCGGCTTGAGGGCAGCGGACAACAAGTAGTTCCTGGCGCGGCCCATAGCCTTGCGCCGAGGACCCTGCGCCTCGAAGCCATGCCGATCCTCGACGGACTGACTGAGGTGGCTTCCAAAGTCTTTCTCTACAACCAGGGCGCTGTTGAAGGGGATCTTATCCGGCCGCTTCTGAATGCGATCCAGCTCCATGGCCAGGACACCGAGCGTGTCATCAGTAGAATCTCCTACGAGAAAGGCGAGATCAATTAGGTGGTGCGGATATGACAGTTCGGCAATCAGCTCGAAGTACTTGGACAGATACGGCGCAGCATCCTTCAGGGGCGTGACAATGAGGACTCGTTCTTCGTTCTGGAGAGCTTTGGTGGTTGATTTGACAGGATTCAGGTTAACGTGTGTTATTGTGGTGTCGTTGACAGTTATGGGCGCATGGTGGTTGAAGATCACGGGGGTTTGGAGATGAGCATTCCACGCCTGCTGCTCATTGAGCGTCATGTCCATCGGCGGTTTTGAGGGACCCCAGCAATAGAAACTGTATATGAGGCTTCTAGTCAGCCCATCTGGAATGTATAGGGCCCAGCAGCCCCTGAGACGACGGAGATGGAGAGGGATGGTGCTATATGTACCTTTGCATTTCACTGGCTGATGTCCGAATGCCACGCCATAGTAACAAAATGGCTCCTGCGACAGCGATGAAGAGGAGAAAGCGCGTCCTTGTTAAGAACACCCATACTGCTCTGGTAGGGGGTAATTGAGCTTTGGCGGACTTCCAAGTGATGCCGCCCTTGGGAAGAAGCATGGCGAGCTCTTCGGGTGGCCTCGTCACCACCCCGAAAATGAGTTGCGAAAGCAAGCGAAGAGTCGTCTACCCGACAGTATGTCGCGATGGTTGTTTGTACGTCGTGATGGAGCGTCGGGGCGTCGTAGTGCAGCAGCAGGTTTTCTTGAACTCGTCCTTCTCGAGGGGGTGCACGCTAAGGACCACACGGGAGACAACGGGGGAACACGATGAACGGCCCAGGTACAACCAAGTCGGCAACAAGCGGAAAATCTATCGCTGGGGAGGGACGTGTCGCCGATTGATCCGGGTTGATGATCGCCGCGGATTCGATGTCGGTCCCTAAACTGTGGAAAGAGAACAAGAAATCCGACCCAGGGATTAATGGTTGAGTTTTGCCGCGGAAAGGTTTCCTCTCAATGGACCGGCGAAGTGGAAAAGTTAAGATGGATGGTGAGATGCTCAATTGGTAGTCGCCCTTTGGGGGGAGGGGGGTGGTGTCAGACGTGGAGAGCGAGCGGACGAGGGTGTGTGCGTCCTGGAAAAGCTGCTGTCGTTTAGGAGGCGGCAGTCGCCAGGAGCTGCAAATGCGCCGAAATACGAAAGTGACTTGGCCTCTTTAGCAAAGGCCACGGAATGTCAATGTGCGGCTCAGAGAAAAAAGGTACATGTCATGCTGACGCGATTGGACGCCGGTTTACGCTGGATCAGACCAAATTGTCACCAATTTGCCAATTTGCTGCTAGCAGGCCAAGTACCTCAAGGTAGCTTTCGTGGCTCGGTTCTGCTTAGGCTGAAATGTACATTGTACCTCGCCAACCCGCCATCCAGTACTGCAATTTTTAGAGAGTTGATCGCCCAGCCCCAGCTCAGTTATCTTGAAGCACAGATATCCCCCGTACTCCGTACAAGCGATTGTCCACCAATAAGCACATGCAGGGGTTGTCATAAGGCCTGGGCTGCTGGGCTGGAAATTTGCAGGAAAAATCTTTGGTCGCCTATATTCCCAAGGGGGTTCATGAGGAGACAGATTGCGCATATGCTCTTGTGGTATTGTCCGGCGCAATGCGATGCATCTTCGAACAATCTCATGGTCCACTTACCTAAGGGCTGGTTCTTCTATGCACCAATTTTAATCTGATAGTGTAGAGATCCCCATATGTTCCAGCTAAGGCGGTAACTTACTCCGTAGTGGGCCGAAGGTGCCGCCTCATGTTCGCTGTCGTTGTGGAACATGGAATATACGATCCCAAGTTGACCTAAGCTGAGTACTCGTGAGGTGGAGTTCCAGGCCAAGTCATTACTACTAGCTCACAAGAAGACATGGAGGACTTCTTCTGGAATTCCAATCCTTATTGCATGGAACAATCAAAGCTAATATTGGCAAAATGGAGTCGATTATGCGGTAGCACGTCAGCATACCCCGTAAAGAGGCAGTGTATCCCACAAGACCACCGCTGGCCTCAAATTGCTCAGCTGTGGAACTGGAAAGCGAAGGATTGGTTTAAAGTTGACACGCCTCCAGGTCTCCGGAGCCGCGTCGGATCGAGAACGGAATGGCATGTCTCACCGGCCGTCCCACAGACCCTAACTGCAGATTTCGCTTCGAACCCCGGATGCCAATCCCTACTTTTTAAGTGAAGTTTCGGCTTGGCAGCGAACGTCAAATTTGAAGAGCACAGGAGTTCAGATGAACAGGCGCGGAAATGGCACGCGACCCGGCTGAAAACTAGGACGGAAGTGACGGCACCAGGTGTCTGGGATCGGAATTGCTGTTTTGAGAGGCCGGGTAGGATGATACAGCAAGGGTGCAAGTCAAGAAATTCCCGGGTTTCAAATGTTACGGCAACATCAAACAAGGCTCTTGAAATCAGCAACTATATGGATTGATAAAGTGTTTTTGGCGTCAATCTGTTTTCCAAGCTCTTGGGGTCGTTCATGGAGGCACTAATCAGCTCCTGAGGGTCATGGGGAATGCCCATGTTCGTCATCGGTGTTACGGCCAATACCGACTTAGGTCATCATTGCCGCTGCGACTCTCAACCTCAAGCTCACGACGACGCAACGTTCGCAACTCATGCACTGCAAAGAAATTTGCAGGTCAATGCAGGTCAATTATTATAGAAGCGAACTGTTGCGTTGCCTGTCAGCAGAACTTAATCTTCGACTCAGCCTCACTGTCATCCGAACATCTCATAAGTTCGCGGTCAGTCCATCACCGGCGAACAACAGCAATGTCAACACGCAGGTCCATGCGGCTCAGCACAGCTGCTGAGACAAAGGCGCCTTCCGCGGCAGAAGCGATGCCTCCTCCCGCACCAAAGTCACGGAAGAGGAAAGCAGCCGCGGATCCGGTATCTAGCGGAGATGGAAAAAGGAACAGCACCGAAGGAGAGTACCAGACACCATCAACGCCGAATAAGCGTCGTGCAAAAACCCAACCCGCCGTTCCCTCGCCAGGCACACCTACTCCCAACAATGCAAAGCTCATGGCCGAACCTGTCACGAATGGGACAACCACAACCCCCAAACCCAAGCCTGGAGCCGTAAATCGGCTCGCAGATCCTCGTGCTACCAATGCCACCCTCCTATCCCCAGAAACGTCCCGTGTCGTTACTTCCAAGTCCCTGGATGCCGTTTCGCCTTCAAAAGCTGCCGCAGTGAAAACCACGACCTCCAACATTCTCGAAGAAGCATGCGCACATCTCATCAGCGTGGACCCGCGCATGAAGCCGCTCATCAACGGCCACCATTGTCACATCTTCTCGCCTGAAGGTCTAGCCGAGAGCATCGACCCGTTCGAGAGTCTCTGCAGCGGTATCATCTCACAGCAAGTCTCGGGCGCTGCAGCAAAGGCCATCAAAAAGCGCTTCGTGGATCTATTCGACGGAGATGCGAGGTTTCCCCAGCCTTCCCAGGTCGCGGCCACCTCTTTCGAGAAGCTACGGTCTGCGGGTTTATCACAGCGCAAGGCGGAATACGTGCAAGGCCTTGCAGAGAAATTCACCACTGGCGAGCTGAGCGCTCGGCTTCTGCATGACGCACCGTATGAGGAGGTGTTGGAGAAGCTGATAGCGGTAAGGGGACTCGGCAAGTGGTCCGTCGAGATGTTTGCGTGTTTCGGGCTCAAACGCATGGACGTCTTCTCGCTGGGCGACTTGGGCGTGCAGAGGGGTATGGCAGCTTTTGCAGGGCGAGATGTGAGCAAGTTGAAATCGAAGGGCGGCAAATGGAAATACATGTCCGAAAAGGATATGGAGGAGATGGCCGCCCCGTTCGCGCCGTATCGTAGCGTGTTTATGTGGTATATGTGGCGGGTTGAGGAGACGGATGTCAGTACGCTGGAGTGAAATTGGCGCATGAAGCAAGTTGGAGGCTCCAAGACTGGCTTTGAACGGCGAGTCCGAAGACTGGTCGCCAAGGCTGTACAGTATAAGGATTTAAGCAGGCAACTCAAGGGTCTTCACAGCTTGACGTCTAAGAACAACTCGGCGGCATTGACAGGGACATTGCTTGTTGTCGAGCTGGAAGTCTGGAGTTGACCACGCGAGTGGAGTGGACCGCTCTAAGAACCGGGGACACATGTGTCCAATTCAAATGGGGTGACGATATGGTACGGAAGCGTGTTCAAGCATATACGGGTTGAAGCGGGTTTACAAGATAAATCGGTATCAAATTAACAAGAAATGAGATCAGGACATGATGAGAATAAGAACAACAACACCTATACCATGGTTAACAACTAAAACACACCCTTCTCGCTCCTTTCCCCTTTAACCTTTATTCTTCTCCATATCCCGCTGCTGAAGTCCGCGACCACTTGCACAATTGCTCTACCCACACCAACCAGCTCGTTGCTACGTCAAGTGAGCGAGGGCACTTGACACCAAGGCATATAGTATAACAGTATTGCTTGCATATTGGCTCCTGTAAGACAGCTGGCCAAGATCCCTATTATAGTCCCACCGGTCAAGCAAAATTCCGTAGTCTCCACCCGTGTAGTAAACTTTAGTTCTGCACTCTGAACATTATCACAACACGTTGCTGGACAGTACTAAATAACGGTTTTGTCGTCATTGGAGGAATGAATGCATCGTCAATACGCACGAAAGCTTTCGGCTTATGACATGTTGGGTTTCTCATCCTATGCTTCGTAGTCTGCGTCTCGAGATGAAGAATTTCTCCTTGGCTCAATGAGACGGGGAAGCCTCCGAGGCCCCAGCATTCTCATTTGTATTTCTGCAGCCAAGTAGGTAAGCTGTATCATCTGGAGTTGGAGGGACATTAGTTCATACTCGACATTCTACTGAGATTATAAAGCATACTGGGTTCTACGTAAAGCCAGCCGACACAATTTGCAGTTTCTCTGGCATGTTCCCCAGATTTCGAACTATCACTCACTATTATGATGGCATCTGGGGCCGCAAATAAGTCGCTCATTGCTTGGCTCCTTTCCCACCTGCCACGTTTGTCCTGTTAGTTGTTGTATTGGGATTGAGATGTTAAACACGTTATTATCGCGGTCTGGGAGTTGATGAAGTCAAGCAGATCTTGCACTACGTTGATCGTCACCCCGAATCTCGCGCCGAAGCTTGCAGGTGCAATTCACGAGTTCACATATTTACAACGCAACGTTGAGACAAGACATTTCGCTTTCCGCATGCTTACGCCCTTCCTTGGAAATGAATGTAAATAGGGCCGTTCGGCAGTCAGCAGAACCGAGTATAGTTCCTTTGAATAGGCAGGTCAGTTCATATCGGACTTGCACGAGTCCTGATCTGGCTGCCGTGTTGAACACCAACATCTTAGCAGGCTAAATCTGGCAATTGGGGTGTTTATGAATCTATAGTCCAAGCATGGCCCCTGGTGCTGCCGGTTATGGGTGCTTTCACATCGTCCCTTCCCGGGTGCTCACATAGCTTCCAGCGTGAGATCAGCTACATTCGCTGTAGCCTTGATTGCCCTTCGCGACGATAAGAGAGTCAGCACAACCCCGATTGTCATGGGGTTTGACATTTTATACCACCTACAAGAGCCTCAGCTAATATCACATAGGCACTATGTGGTATGGGGAGTGACCGCCGTCGGGTTTGCGCTGCTCCAGTATCGCCATATTTGCAGGTTGAGGGAAATGTGCTTATGTTCTCTTCGTTCCACCCCTTCGCACAGGAAGGAAAGTGAGTTCTAGAAGACACCCCTTCAGCACACTATAACCCACCCTCACCTCCATCGTAGGCCCCCTGGGCCTTGCCCGTTGCAGCGTACCTCTTATCACTCTTGCACGCCATGAATCGCACTGGCCAATGTGACAACGGCCCTATCACCTCCGCGGAACCTACACCTCAAGAGGGCCATCAAGGTCGGCTCGACAGTTCCGTACCATCCGACATAGTTTTGAAGGTCTTGTGAGATATGCTCGCAGGCCAGTCAGCTCTTTAGGTCGACTGAAAATACAGGACCGCACCAGAAAACCACCGATGCCGGCTTTCCATCCGTGTATCGATAGTGGATAATCATTTGGAGTTATTTCGGGGTTCAATTTAATCATTCGAGACACGCCATACTTGTAGAAGTGACATTCTTTCGGAAAACGGTGGGAGTAGGATCAAAATACAAAACATCAACTCTGGAGCTCGGAGGCAGTATACTCTTGGTCAGGAGGCGGCTGTGGTGAACTCATGAAGTCAACAACACAGGCACGGAGGCACTGGTACTCAGGCCCACGCTTACCTACGAACCACCACAGCCAAGGGCGATACTGAAGGCTTCCCAAACTCGTCCTGGCCGTTCGAGTCTCGGATTTTCTTTTTTTACAAATCGCCAAGTGCCTGGTGGCGGTGAAAACCGATGATTTCTCGGTTTTATGGCATGTAAACAGACGCCAGGTGGCCACAGAGATACAGTACGGCTATCTGTGTCTTCACTATTTATATAAGATCGTAGTCGCGCGAGTTTCTCTCGCCATGGGCCACGGTCGACCAAAGGTGGTTGATTGGCTGATGGTAGGCAGGCTGATGGGCTGGTTGGTGCAGTTCGCACTGAGGCAAGGAGGTAATATCTCCTCTCCCTCGCGGACTCCCTGAGGACTCCCTGAGGCACCGTTGCGGCTTCGACATTCTGACTGTTAATGAGCACCCTTGACTGGCTGCCCAAGTCTGTCTATTGCCCAACATCTGGACTGTGATGTCTGCTCAATCTCAAGCCGCATAATTTGCATTGAATCAATGCGGTAATGCCCAGCCTCGAGAGAAACGGCGCTTTTGACGTCGTATTCTTGGGGTGAACGAATTTGACTTTTGTAACTTGTCCTGCTCAAGGCATATATAGCCGAAACGTTGAGTCGCGGGGAGTGAATCGCGAGGGCCATGGGCGAAGGGACGCTTCATCACTAGCCCATTTGGTACTGCTGTTTCTTTGCCTTTCAATGTCGGTGGGATTTATGACTTGCTCTGGAGGCACTCGGATCACGCTGGCACCAAGGAGTAAAATGAGATTGATACAGGCGTTACATTGGGACTCGCTCATCTAGTTCACATCTGGATTGCCTACACTCAGTGAAAAGAATATATGCAAGGGGAGAGAAAGCCAATCAATTACGGGATATGCCTCCACGCATCAAAGGCTGTATGTAGTCTGCATGGCCAGGTGACTTACACGTTGAGGGCTGCCAAGGCGCCCGACGACGCAATTACGGGCCGGACACTTGAAACAACCGTTTCGTGTCTGATCAGATACCGGGGCATCCAATTCATCAGGTCTATAGGCTTCGAGATATATCAGGCTGTGAATATCCATCTCCATGTGCAACGGCTCATGTGGTTCGACAACCTTGGAACCCCGTGAAACACTAATGTAGTGCCACAGCACATGTACATGTTTTGCAACGTTCGACATCAACAGGCGACTGAGCCACACCTGAAGCCGTCCTGATCACGAAAAATGCCCTAGTTCATTCTCCCCTAGGACAAGACCTCACGGTGGCATATGAATAAACAATTGTCGGCATTCTTGACATTGGAGCTTTTCCATCTCCCGACTGCAAACCATGAGATCAAACGTGGACCTGCCGGCCGCCTCAGTTTTCCCAGTCCACAAGTTGACGATCTGCTAGTTGAGGGTTGCGGAGGGAGCCACTCGGCCCACTGCTGCGCAGTTTGACGCGTACGACCTGCAGGGCTTGCTGTCGCAAACACTCTGTGTGTAGCAGCCAAAAACTTGGAACAATAGGAAACATGACACTTGATCATATAGTTAGCTCTTTGCTGCCGCTGCCCACTGCCCAATCCCGCAGTCTCCGGGACGGGGTTGGCTGTGTGCGGATGACCAACATACAGTCACAGCTGAATGCCGTGCGGATCATGACGTTTTGACTGCCGACCCAACAGTCAAAACGTCAATTCGTCGCCCCCCAGGTGCCACTGTGAAACGCAATTGCGAGGCTCGGCCGCTACGGGAAGAGCTGAAAGCATGCCAGGGGCTACGTAGATCAGAAACATTGCGGGCTAGTGAAATGTATAGATAATGTACCCATCGTAGGTTACGAAACAAGCTGTTCCGAAGTCAATTGATAGGCAGATGAAAGACCTTCTCGCAAAGCGAACGTGCCAAGGGGTAGGGTCGTTGTAAATTGTGTCGCAACTAGAGGAATTGGATATTGAAAAGAAATTCCTGGAAACCGAGGCAATCTTCTCTCGTACCGGTTTCGCGGGGCCCGCGGAGTAGTGGACTTACTCACCAATGAAATACGAGATACCGACGAAGCTATACGAATCTTCGTGTTTGTGCCACGCCACCGCAGCTTGATTTGCATAAGACCTCGAATCAGTTCAAAGCTTGGCAGTGCAAGGACAAGATCATTACAGCTGCCAATGAAAGCTAGCCAAGGTACTGTATTAGGATCATTCTAGGTTGGGGGTTTGCCGCCGGCGGCTGGGGGTGGGAGATATCGACGATGCAAAGGCTTGCATGGTCATCCTCGGGACGATCGACGCTGATAAAGGACCGGCTCATAAAACAATTATTTACATGATGCGCGCAAGTCGAAATGAAGAATGGAGAGACGAATTGGTCAAACCTACACCGAGACGGCACAGGATTTTACCAATATTAGCAAAGTTTCTTGCTTCCTCCTGCTTGTGCCAAGTTTAAAATCGAACAGCCTTTCTGTTGATGCTTTCAATTGATGGGATGACGCAAGAAACAAGCTGCTTGCCGCACGAAGGTATAGCAGGCAGGCAGGGTCAAAACACGAGGGTGTGTAAACGCAGTTGACGGAACAAGTCCATCGTTCTGTTAGATCATTTCGAATTCGCTCAGTGCACTCTTGACATAGCTAGAGTCGAGCACAGTCATCGCCACGCAGGACAATGAAATGACCTATGAATGAATGGAATCAGTTTGATGATAACTTTTATCCCGAGTTATTCCTGCACGGAGTCGTTGACGCCATTTTTATCCGTTCATGAGCCGGCTTGACATGGACAGATGGGGTGGGGGCAAGCTGGCGCGACCATTTGGGCCAAAGAGGGCGAGGGACTCAGGGCGACGGCGCACTAGAAATGGAGCTTGCGAGCCAAAAATGGCCCTCGGCCGTCGCAGATCGCCGTCATCAATCTGCCTGCTCAATGCGCAGAGAGGGTCCGAAACGGCGACGATGGAGGAGGGCCAAACTCTCCTCATATGCGTCGCGAATAGCAACTACCAAACCATATTGGTCTAGTTAAAGGCGATAATGCCTGTTAAACGGTGAATGACGAGCCTGCTGTGGCTGACTTTGATTATGTTGGGAGAAAGCTGGGAGTTGGTGATCTATGCTACAGCAGCAAGGAGGATGCAACTTATTGTTCGAGACATGGAATTCATTCTCTTCCTCAAGAAGCTGCAGAAGCAAGCACACATACATGTGAGAAATGGGAAGTGGATCCTTCCAGTCTTCGGGTGGCTGCTCCCAGCGGCTGGCTTCCCACTGGTTGCATCGGCGGCCGCTGCAACGGAGATGATTTTTAGGCACTGTATTTCGTTCGTACTGGCCGCTTGTGATGCAGCCAATACCACCTAGATTATAGACTGCTGCTTGGTACATAAAGCTGCAGCCAGGCGTGGCAGTGTTTCCGTTGGCCTCCAATTGACGTCTGCATGAGAGGGCAAGAGCTGCTGCTGAGATAGATGGATGTGAAAGAGCGTTCAGGCAAACCTTGGAAAAGCTAACCCCGTGCAACACTCGCAGTCTCGGGCATGAATCGCGGTGCAAAGTTTGACATAGTCTACTCGCTCTGAAAGTTGGAACGACGTCTGCCCTGAGAGGGAAGCTACAACCAGCTACAGCGAGCTACCGCCGGGATACGAAGATAGGTCGCGATTGGCAGGTGCCACTGACGGTTTTCAAAGTTCTGAAAAGTACCAGCAGGGGTAGACCACAACAGACTGGAGCAAGGAAAGCAGCAATCTCGCCAATGGACGACTTTGATATGAAGCTGCGACACTACGGACGCTCGTCCTGTCCGCCATGCATTGGATTCCTGGACAATCCCGGACAGTGTGGACACCTTGATTATCCACTTTTGAGTGACTTGACATTGCTGGCCATTGCTGGCCCTGGTGTTTTTGCCGGGCCTATTGGTGATATTCCCATCCTAGGCCCTTTTGGGATGGATCTCTGATGAGCTCGACATGGGCCATGGGTGCCCCCTTTTATGCCCGTCGACCCATTCAATCTTCGCAGCTCCCTCATATTCTCGTACACCCCCAAGCCACCATTACCTCCAGAATTTCAAAACGTCTCGGCTTTTCTAGACGACAATTTTTACTTTTCCCTCTTCTCCTTCTCTCCCATTCGGATCCATTCGTTTGTCGATATTTCCAACCGTATCAGAGGAAGAGCACTCGCTCACTAGCTTCCCTGTTTTAATACCTCCTGTGAACCCCCCATCCACTCAAGGAGCGACCAGCAACCAACAAACCAAACCAAACAACACCGTCCACCAACGACCCGACCAGTATCACTCTTGTCGAGTTCCGCATCATACCTCGTGCAAATATCTTTGGGGACGTATTAATTGTTTGAAGGAGGAAGAACAGAAAATTAGATCCTGAGTTCTTGTAATAGGAGGAGTTAAAAGGTACGTTGTGTGTGTTGCGTGCGTTGAGGATGGGCTCAGTCAGTCTGAGGCCTCCATTGCCATTCCTCGAAGCACCAGTTGCCTCCTGCCGCCTGCTTCCTGCTCGTCGAGACAGCTTCGTTTGTTTTCGATGGTTTAATCGGGACCTACTCTTCCGTTATGGTCGAAGCTACTCCAACCTGACATCAGTCAAGAAGATGGGAGTGCTCTTGCCTAAACATGGACAGATTTCCTGACATGTACTACTGCACTCTTCAACTCTAGCGTTCGCTTGAGCAAGGCCGACGGCGCGTTTAGAAGCAGCTGCTACCTGTGCAACGGCCAATTGACACGGCAATGGTTCGAAAGACAGGAAACAACAGCGGCAGCATCAATAAGAGTCAATGGGAGAGTGGATCCCAGTTCTGCGGTTGTCTGGTGAGCAGTTGCCAGTGGCGTGCTGCGTTTATGCGCAGCCCCCCTGTCTTTATCAACTGCGCGCTGCCTCACATGTCTCGGCACGATGTCAGGACCAGGCGTTCACACAGCATGCTGCACAATCTCTACAACTTCGCACCTGCCTATCTCTACAAACTTCCATCCCATCCCCAATCCACTCCTCTAACCAGTTTGTTGACACCTACCGACTCGACCGATAGTCTTGACGAGCTTTCCCGTCTGGTCAAGTTGGCTGTCAAAAGTTTGACAAGTGAAGGTTGAGAGGAACCAACCCAATTCTTCCCAGCCTTTTCATCCCCCCAATATTCTTGTCTCCAGATGAACAACAGTTTTTGGAACTTGGCAACCCAATTCACCACCATACAACTATCTACCCCATCGCCTGTGTTTTGTTGCCTTGTTCTCTGGAAGCACACAGTCAACATCCATCTATTATCCGGCTCCTGTTGAAGTCACTTGACTGAGATACTCTCAACATCAAATCAGACATCTGCTGACACAGTTCTTCGACACAGCCATCAAAATGCACAGCAAGCAAGCCATTTCCGCCATGGTGGCCGTTGGCATGGCCACTGGTAAGTCAATATGTTCCTGATCTACGGCTCGAGCAGTTGTTCTAACCAATCGACTATTTTAGGTGCCGTCGCTATCGGTTGCAGTGATGCCACCATTACTATTTCCTCCCCCGCTGATGCCACGACCCTCGCCAGTTGCGATACCGTCAAGGGTGACGTAGTCATTGCCACCGGAGCTGGCAGCACCATTGACTTCTCCGGCGACCTGACTTCGATCGGCGGTGACCTTACCTGCCAGCACAACGGTGGTTTGATTCAGCTCAGTTCCACCTCGCTGGAGAGTATCGGCGGTGCATTCCATCTCGAGAACATCACCATGATGTCCACCCTGAAGTTCACTGCTCTCGAGTCTGTGGGCAGCATCTCGTGGCAGTCGCTGACGGCGTTGGGCGAGTTGACATTCGGCACACCCGGTGTCACAAAGGCAGAGAGCGTCGTTATCGCCGACACTTTCCTGAGTAGTTTGGACGGCATCAACGTGCGATCTCTGACTGACATGAACATCAACAACAACCGTCGTCTGACCGACTTCAGCACTCAGCTGAGCAACCTGACGAACGTTCTGAACATCAACGCCAACGGTCTGAACTTGAAGGTTGACCTGCCCAATTTGGAGTGGATCGCCAACATGACCATCTCTAACGTCACCAGCTTCTCAGCTCAGTCCCTGGCAGCCGTCAATGGTTCTATGCGATTTGACTCCAACTACTTCGAGTCGGTCAGCTTCCCCAACCTCACCGATGTGCAGACCGGAGATTTCTCCTTTGTCAGCAACCCTAAACTTGCCAACCTTACCGCTCCCCTTTTGACGAAGATTGGCGGTGGTTTCATCATTGCGAACAACACTGCTCTTGAGGAACTGAACGGCTTCGCCAAGCTCGAGACCGTCGGTGGTGCCGTTGCCCTCCGTGGATCTTTCTCGGAAATCTCCCTCCCTGCCTTGGACGACGTGAAGGGCACCTTCACCGCCACCTCCACTGGAGACATTCAAGATTCGTGCGATGTTTTGGACGAGCTTTCCTCTGATGGTGGCAACGGTGACATCCAGGGCACCTACGCCTGCACTAGCAACAACACCAACGCCAACAACGATACCTCATCCACTGGCTCAACCGGTGGTGGCACTAGCAACACCGACAGTGGTGCCTTCCACTTGTCCAGCAGCATCTCCACCATTGTCACGCTGGCGTCGCTGGCTGCCATGGTCAGTGCGTTCTTGTAAAGTCCCGTCGTGGAGATCTTTGGGTTGGAACATGGAGGCGTTCTTACACTTTCCCTTTCCGAGTGTTATAAAAATTCGAGTCATTGTCATTTCACATGGGCCGCACGTTCCGCGACTAGGGCTACGTACAGGGGATCGCTAGACTTAATATCGATGCATATTACACCGAAACGACGCTCTCTTTTTACGTGACCAGACACTCACTCTCCTTGGCTTCATCAAAGACTTCACACGATCATCAGCACCGATTAATGAAATCTCGCGGGTAACTACCACCATCGTCACCCTGCCACGACCACTGCAAGGCAGTATGCGCTTGGGGATGCGTGGTAGATGATTCGGGGTCTGTTTTCAAACGGGGCTTGTGGTCTGGGAGGCTTTAGGAGCATACATCTCTGTACGCCATGTTGTGTTTGTAGGATTTAGAAGGTTGGAGGCTCTGCGTGTATGAAGTGGGAAGGGCTGGTGGATGAAGTTGGTGTATCTTGTTAGGGCAGGCAACTGTGCACATTCAGTCATGCGACAGAGTAACACCACCCCGCCTGTATATATCCGTACTTCATGTGTTTTTCCATTAAGTGTTTCATGGTTCATGTGATGTGATTCTAGTCCCTTATCGTCATCGGTCCACAAGTTCCATCGTCAAAGTCTCAACCATCTCCCAGTTCTCTCATCAGTATGTAACCTGTCCGTATGCCATTGCTCCCAGGTACCATGCCGTCCTGCTGCGTTTGGTACACCAGCCACTCTAGTAGTGTTTACTTCCTGATTGATGAATTGTACATGTGCTACTGAGTTTCTTTGTTGGGACGGCGAACACGCTGAAGGCACGCACATGCAAGTTCACAAACTTGTCTGTGTGATGGTGACACAAGTGCTACGTGAGGCAAACCGTGTCTGTCGTGTGTCTTCGAGTCATCTTGGCGAGATTGGCGAGGTTTGCGTATCATCTTTAACCCCGTTCTGTATCTGTGGTACATTGTGTGCTGCAACTAATTGTGCTCGCTTTTTGCCGAGGTAGGATTTACACGGCCTTACGGGGAGTGAAGGTGAGCTAATTGCGACTATCTACCTCTCCAGAGGACTGATCAATAGTTCTAAGTGAGCTGTCGGGGACCATGATGGGGCACTTTGAGCTCCGACCGGGCGGAGGTGACTCGTGGTTTTACTTGGCCAAAATAGTATACTAACATTTCATTGCCTGCTCGTTCAGCAGTTGGGACTGGGTTATTGTATTGGTTGGGCTCGCTTGATCGTCCTTCTTTCTAGCACTAGCACATGGCTTCCCCTGATATTTCTTTTGACCGGGTTATCACTCGTACACGCTCCTTTCAAACTTGTCCAGGTCGTAAAATTGTGGCGCAATGCTGTTCCCGGCGAAAACGCGGCCGTCGAGGGCGTTGACGGCTCGTAGCGCACTGACGCCGTCGACGAACTTGATGTAGACATTGAGGCCGACGTGATCAATGTACAACCTCTCGACACGCCCGTATTTGTCGCCGCACTCTTCGCCAATTTCCTGCCCCAGGCCTTCCGATATCTCGTGCTGCACGTCTTTGATCCCATAAAGCATGTGACGGAGCACGATGACGTTGCTCATAGGTCCGAACTTGCTCTCTGATGAGGACGAGGCGGCGGCGGCGGCGGCGACCTTGGGAGCTATGATCTTGCCGCGGCCGCCAGGCTCGGCCCAACCACCCCCTTCGGCGTCCGGCTTTTTCTTTCGCTTCTCGACATGGACGCGGAGCGGTTGGACGATACCGGATGCGTCGGCGCCCAAGCCTTGGCCTTTGGTCCACCCGTACTTGGACATAAGGCGGGCTGCGAAGCCCTTCTGGCCTGGGCGTCTCGTATTGAGCGTGGGAGCGTCGGCAGCGTTGGGGTCAAGGGTGTCTTCGTCCATAGCGTCCGGGTCTGGCTCAGGCTCGTCTGGCGAAGTTGCAGAAGGCGCCGAAGGTTCTGGCTGTGTGTAGCGGACTGGCGCGCGGGAGATGGTAGAGGGGTCTGCTTCAGGCGGCGGTGGAGGTAGAATTATCGTAGGTGTAGGTTCGGTTTGCACAGGTGGTGGAGGAGCTGAAGGCGGATTTGGAGATGCTGATGTTGTCGGAGGAGGCGCAAAGCCTCGCGACAAGGCCGGCCGACGGGCGTATGCATCATCGCCGCTCTTGTCGTCTGGAACAGAAGCTCGTGGTGGTGAAGGTGGTGGTGGTGGTGCGAACGAGTAGGATCCGGGTGGTGCGAATTGGTCTGTAATGTTACTGGTGTTAGGATGACAAGTCTTGTATTGAAAGCTGCACATGAAACAGAGGCCGTCTTACTCGTCACTGGGCGGTCCTCTTCGTCTTCACTATCCCAACTCGACTGTCTCTTGGCAGGGCGTTTGTGCTTGTACAACAGCGCCTTCCACTCCCTCACCTCTCGTATTCTCTCATCGCTCCGTAGATACTCGTCGACATTGGTCGGGCGCGAAGGGTCGTAAACCTCGTCCCAGTCCGTCTCGATGGGCGCATTGTCTCTCTTCTTCTTCTTTCTTCGCCCACCTCGATTCCGCTTCTCGTCGCCTGCATACATCCAGTCATCATCCTCAGTCGCGGCCCAATCAGCCAGGGTGCTCTTTGCTGGAGGCGGGACCTGAGCAACTGGAGTGGACACCGTGGAAGCCGTCCCGCTGCTCGGCGCATTGGCATTGGCGGGTAGGACTTTGGGGACCTTGGGTCTCTGAGTCTTTTGTTGCGGCCGACGGATGGATTGGAATGGTTGGAAGCGCAGGGAGGGATCGACTGGCTTCTTAGCTTCTGCTGCTGCTGCCTGTCCCTTGACTGCGTCCAGAGCTTCTTTGGAGACGATAGGTCCACGCGAGATGGACGCCGACTCGTCGGGAGGGCCAAGAAGGTTGGCATAAAGCGACAGGCCTCCGCTGCGTGGGGGAGGCGGCGGGCCGGCCATTATGAATGAAGTTCCCGGTATGTCGCTTTGCTGTACTACGTGGAAACCCCCTGGGTCAAGAAGAATGGAGGGCAGATGTTGCTGAAGCTGCGAATCAAAAATAGCCCATCTTCAGCCTCTTCCACAAGGCGCTGCGGAAGGAAACCGTTGTGGACCTTGAAGCTTGGCATGTACTACGTATTTATTCAGTTGGTACCTTTCTTGCAGGGGTGCGTGGGACCTTCCGACCACTTATCACACTATCAGCTGAGCTACCCTAGAACACGCCGATTTGCGTCACAACCCATGCAAGCAAGCATGGCTTCAAACGGCGCAGACTGTAGCATGTGCGGATCTGACGGTGTTGCATGATCCACGAACATTTTCCCTGAAGTACAAGTTTCGTCCGTGGTTACAGTCGTCTTTCGGTCTTTCATCCTGCTGTAGATTGTTTTCTTGTCTTTTCCTTCTCGTATAAGCTGTACATTTCAATTGGACCACTCCATATAGAAATAGACTTGTAGAACTTGTCTTGCGAATTGTCCGTCCTTCGACTTAGAAACCCTCCGCCAAAAGGTTCGAACCGTCAGAATGGCCACCCTCCAAACCGCCATCCATGGCTCTCCCTCGTCGGTCGCCGTTATAGTCCCCTCGAAGCCGACGGCGCTTACGGCCACTTACGCCGACCTCGCCTCGGCCTGCACGGCGTTCCAGGGCAAGCTGGCAGCGCTGGGCATTGGCCACGGCTCACCAGTCTCCATCGCTACGGCCAACTCGTACGAGTTTATCGTGTCCTTCCTGGCCGTGTCGTGGCAGCGCGGCATAGCGGCGCCCCTAAATCCGGCCTACAAGAAGGACGAGTTCGAGTTCTACATCGACGATATCAAGTCAGCCCTGGTCCTGGTGCCCAGGGGTGCTTACCAGACCGATGCGCCCGCTGTTCGGGCCGCCAGGAGGTTCAATGCCGCCATCGCTGAGTGCTACTGGGATGATAAGAAGAAAGAGGTCGCGCTGGATGTTAAGGATCTTGGCCAGTTAAAGGGGAAGAGCCACGAGGGGCTGTTGAAGGCACAGGCGGACGATGTTGCCTTGGTTCTTCATACAAGGTGAGTACTGTGTATAGAGTGCTGGGAAGTGAATTGCTGACGAGGTTATACATTAGTGGGACTACATCGAGGCCCAAAGTCGTAAGTCAACCATCCATTTCTCTGATGCGCTTCCACTGTTCGGGAGTTTTACTAACTCAGAGTCTAGGTGCCATTGACACACAAGAACTTGACTCGAACAATGAGTACGCATATCGCCGATAATCTCGCATCTCTAAAGGGATGATAAACTAACAATAATTGTAGAAAACATCCAAGCAACATACGCCCTCAGCCCAGCCGACCGTACGATGCTAGTCATGCCCCTTTTCCACGTTCACGGCCTCCTGTGTGCCCTCTTAGCACCCCTATACTCGGGTGGCTCTATGATCGTCCCAGCCAAATTCTCCACCTCGGAGTTCTGGGCCGATTTCCAAACGTACAAGGCGAACTGGTACACCGCCGTGCCCACCGTTCACCAGATCCTGCTCAAGTCTCCCGTGCCGAAACCCTTGCCCTCAATCCGTTTCATCCGGTCGTGCTCGTCTCCCCTCTCCCCCGCCGTCTTTGAGAAGCTCGAGGCAACATTCAAGGCCCCCGTCCTTGAGGCCTATGCCATGACCGAGGCCGCCCACCAGATGACGTCGAACCCACTCCCACCCCAGAAGCGCAAACCGGGCACTGTGGGGCTGGGCCAGGGCGTCGAAATCAAGATCCTCAACGACGCAGGCGAAGAGCTGGCCCAGGGCGCCGAGGGCGAAATCTGCATCCGCGGCGAGAACGTCACCAAGGGGTACCTGAATAACCCGAACGCCAACGCGAGTTCCTACACCAAGGGCGGGTTCTTCCGCACGGGCGATCAGGGCAAGAAGGACGAGGATGGGTACATTATTATCACAGGCCGCATCAAGGAGCTCATCAACAAGGGTGGTGAGAAGATTAGCCCCATTGAGCTGGACAATGTGTTGGCGCGACACCCGGCCGTAGGCGAGGCGGTGAGCTTTGCTATTCCCGATGAGATGTATGGCCAGGATATTGGGGTCGCCGTGGTGGTTAAGAGTGAGGAGAAACTGGGAGAGGGGGAGTTGAGGAGTTGGGTTGGGGAGAGGGTTGCTAAGTTTAAGGTGCCGAAGAAGGTAAGTTATCCCTTCCTTCCATCTCCTTATCTTTCCTTTTCAGTCCTCTTCTTCAACTGGAAATGATGCTAATAAACTGCTGTAGATCTACTTCACGGAAGTCATGCCCAAGACGGCGACGGGCAAGATTCAACGACGCATTGTCGCCGAGACGATGCAGAAGCAGGACAAGCCCAAGGCGAAGCTATGATCGAGATGAAATAGAATTGTACCCGAGCCGCGTGAACAACTTGCTTGGTTGTAGACATAGGTGTGAAGAACGACGGCTAGAAACTAGACCTAGATGTGGCCAGACTTAGATGCGATATACAGATTAGAGATAGAGAATGCTATTCTCGTAGGTATTTACTGGCAGTCACTGGCACCTGAATGCATATTGAATGGTTCTCTTGAACACATTCTAGATCGTAGTTCACTAGAAAGACGAAATGCGAGCGGCCAGTTGCTTCAAAACCGTGGTAAAACAAAGACAATGTGGGTTCATTTTGTATTCAGGGTATCTTATACGCAACCAAACACCCAATCGACCAATTGATAATCGATAATCCTATAAAAAGAGGGGACACCAAGGAAGGCCTTATCCACGTAATCTCAACCCATACCATTCCAACGCCAATACCCATATACAGTTCCCAGTCTTTACGTCTCCATTCATTGCTTGGATCACAAAATGTTCGCTTGGCATTGCCCCACAGCTTTGATGAACATGTACAATTCCTTCCATCCCCTAAAGTCCAAGACTCGAGTCCATAGAAAGACCGGCCAACCCAAATCGTAGCAGCCGGGTCCAGAGTAGCCCCACCATCCATTCGTAAACTCGTTAATTCATTCAGCCCATAGAGAAATACGCATCATCCTCGTCCTCTTCGCCATTGTACAACCCACCATACACAGGCGGCCGGCTTTCCTCCTCGCGCCGCATGGCCGCGACCCTCATCAAGCTATATCGCACCGCTTGGTCGAACGACGAGTAGACTGCCACCTGCTGGCCGTACGAGTCTGTGACCTGGTAAGGGGGTTCCTCGTCCTCGGGCGCGCTGACGCAGGTTGAGACGCTGGCGGAGGAGAAGATTGAGGCCGTGTCGTCGGCGTCTTCATGTGAGGATGAGGATGAGACACAAGAGGAGGGGTATTTGTAGCACGCATGGGGGAAGTATTGGAAGGCGTCGGCGGGCGTGTCGAGACGCTCTAGGTTATCTGATGTGAGGCGGAGTGGTGAGGGGGGCATGATATCGACCCAATTGGTAGGGTTGAGTTCTCGTTTCCGCGAGTTTGTTGGCTGATATTCAGGTGAGTGGTCCGATGCTTCAGTGGATTTAATTTAGGACTTGGTCTGTCGGTTGAATAACACGATAACTGGCTGATAAGAGAGACGTTTGTAGTTGTTTCGATGATGATGAACGTCCAAGTCGAGTGCGCAGGTCTGGCTTGGGGTCTTTAAGTAAAAAGGTATTCTCGAGCGGTCATAACAAACGGCACGGTGATAAATAAGTAGCAATGACGATCAGCCAAATTCGCGACATAAAGCCAAGGCGAGGCCAAGGCAATGGTGGCTAGGTACTATCCCACCGTGTCCCCATGACAAAACACAAATTCTCAGTTCTTCTCTGCGTCAAACCTTCTCCGGAACGTCTGGCAAGTCTAGTCTGAACTGGATCCCTTGCCGAGCTCGGACAGAAACCACAATACGTCGGTGGCCATCACCGCCTCAAAACCCTTCGACCATTGTGACCATAATCCACGGTCCAATCGTGCGATGACGTACCATTGTATAAGCCGAGGATTAGCGATGGGAGCCGCACGTGCTGATGTGTCAGGGGCCCAGAATCAAAATTTCTTGGCTGCATGTCGTGGTTTCGGCTCCATCACAAGCAGGTGGGCGAAGTCGCGAGCCGCCGGTTCTCGGAATCGCTGGTTGATAATAAAGGACTCACCCAAAAAGTCTGCCAAAGTATTGACATTGACGATGTTTGGACGACTGGGAACAAATACGAGCTGCGCTCTTCTCAGTTCACCCGGTGAGTCCTGATTGGTCGAGATGATTCCCCAGACGGGAAATGAAGTAAAAGAAGGGGATATAGAGTAGAACGTCCTGCTAAGATTGGGTCGATTGAGTGCTCAGGTAACGCCAAGTGCATCGCCCTTGGTACATTGGCAATCAATATAATCATCACGTGTACCATTGTTTCGTTCACCAAGTTGACCCATGCGACCAAAGCGACTGCATACACGGGAATTAAAAATGGTGGTTGTTCAACGTGCCCCGCTTGCCAAGTCGCGGAGACGAATTGGGGACCTGCCGGAGCAAGGCGCGGGGTTGAATGGGTGATAGCAAGGCGTGCTTTCGAAAGAAACCCAAATCAGAGCTCTACTGCTTCCGATAACCGACGATTCAACGACAATGGCCCTTCCCTGCCGCTGTCTGTCTCGAGCAAGCACCGTCTTTTCATCCCACCAGCTCAATCTCATCCCCAATTCAACAATTAGGTTTCCACCTAGGCCTACCTTCATTATTAATAAGCTCCCTCATCAACTCCGCAGAACGATGGCAGATACCCCCCGCCCCCCGATCACGGCTCCGCCGGCGGGGAAATTCGAGTTCCTGGTTGTAGTGCCGGATAAGCCTGGCACGGCGCAGAAGAGACTCGAAGTTCGGCCGTGAGTTTTCTGTTTTATTTGTCACTCAGCGATCCGATAAGAAAGTGCATAAACATACCATGAAGGGGACTAACGGGGCGCCACCTCCGATATAGGAAGCACTTCGAGGGCCTGAAGGCTGCCATTGAGTCTGGGTCTTTCAAGATGGGAGGTGAGTACTTGGGGCTTGAGTGATACTGACGATAATGCTGATTGGTTTGCTTGTAGGGGCTGCCTTGAATGAAGTACCCGAGACAGACGACCCGTCCAAATTCAACTGGTATGGGTCGACAATTATCATGGTGGCTACGTCCAAGTCAGTTGCCCGCATTTGTCCAAGACTGGGATCCCACCAGCCTGCGCCCGATCAATGATCATGGTGACGCACCCCCAGCACTCGTCCGGTGGCCAGAGACGCAGCTTTGTGCGACCTGTCGCATTTGGCTGTGCGGGCTGGCATACAAGAGTCCCACGCCTGAATGGCTGGCTAATACCCCAGTCTAGGGAAGAATGCTTGGAGATTCTGAGAAAAGATGTCTACACTGCCAGTGGAGTCTGGGATGTTGACAATGTAAGTCCAACGCCCATGGTGGCTTGGAAATAATTTCATTACGAGCAGGCGGCTAACCAAATGTTTCTATGCAGGCGCAGATATGGCCTGTAAGTGATATCCAATACATTGCCTTTTGCGATCTCGTCCGCGCCCTTACTCACTTGTTTCTAGGTCAAACTTGCATTCAGATATCCCTGAGGCCAACCTGATCAAACTTTGCTCGAGGTTTACAGTCTCATAATGGCTGGGATGCATCGGGAGTAATATTAGCTTCCGCCGACACAGGCCACTACCAATGTGTACCATCGAGGACACGCCCAAATCTATCCACTCATTTTGCAGATGTGGAAACCGCAGCCGCGAGGCACGCATGCATCGTGAATCCCACAAGCATCATACACCCTTGATTCGCACTAATGTCAAGTCCCCTGAACGCCGCTATTGTCCTCATTCCCGTCGTGACTGATACTTCTAAGGCTGCCCTTCCTTCTCAGCAGCCGCTTCGGCCGCAACTCTCAGCTCGTAATTAAGTTCGAAACACTCGGCCAGTAGTTCCGCCACGCTACCTTGGCCCTCGGGGATATCCTCTCCAACCATAAACTTGCCGTCAACTTTCATATTGTCAATCGAGTGCAGCTGCTTCGAAGTCAGTGCGTGTTGGCTCTGAGGCGTTGATTGCAACTTGCCTTCATGCTGTAGGGGTACAATTCGCGAACGGATGATACACCTCCGCTGTTCTGGACCTCGACCAAACAGCGCTTTAGAGTGTGAAGCTGGTTGTATATCGGCAGGAGTGCCTCAGAAACCGGCTCCGACGATATCATCAAATGATAAATGTAACCATAACTTTTTCGGATGAGATACAGAAGTGTCCGTATCGCTGTCAGCTAGGCATACTCAGCACATGGATCGAACTTACTCGTTGAACATAAAGGTCAGCAGGTTGGCCCTTCTCGTCCAGCCAGTTGCCATCTACTCTATTCTTATCGATCTTGTCAAGTTGCCGTTGGTAGTCGTACAAGTCAGTTTCTCGTAGTGACCAGGCTTGAGTCAATGAGAGCTTGTCGAGTTCGTTTCGTATGCCGATCAGAATATCATAGATGTGTTTCCACTGCTCCGGAAACTTGCCAGCTCTAATGTCATAGTGTCAGCTGGTCTCTGGTTCATCATAGAGATGCATGATCCTACATACTTCTCTAGCACGACTTCGGTGTAATTCTGACACCTGTCAAGCAGAAAACACACTTGCTCGCTTCCTGCCAAAACGCTGCCATCAGCATCAATGAAGTGTCCGTCGACTCGCTTCTCGTCGATCTCCTTCAGTTGTGCTTGGAATTTGTGAATGTCCTCCGGTTTAAACTACCCGGCGAAGTTTAGCGACTATCCCCAGTCGTATGCAGAGCGTGCAATCCTACCGTGGACTTGGTGTTGATGGCAGCCGTTTGCCGCAGTATGGAAACAAGCTTCTCATATGTTGCCAGTATCGGCTCGGCATATACCTCGAGCTTCTTCTTGAGATTAGCCAACGATTCTCGACAACGATATACGCGATTCGAGAGGAGAGTTTCGAGGAGCGGTGTTGTCTTGCTACGGGAATGATTCTCCACGATTGCCGACAAACGTTCCAGGGCTTGCGACATGCTCTCAAGGTCTTTGGCCGAGAAGATATCGGCTTCGGTAAGGTGATCGAGTAATCGCTTGATGGTCGAAGTCAATGCGTAGGCCGCCGGCGCCTCATTGTTTCGCCCTATGGTCATAAAGAACAGGGACAAGAGTTGGAAGCAGCTGTCCACCACTCTGTCGACTGTTATGAGATCAGCGATGCCTTCTGGGCATACTCGGGTGGTATAGACGGCTCTATACCTGTGTTCTCGTCGGTTTTCTTCCCATTCCTTATCTCGTTAAGTTGCTTGACTTGCTCGATGGTCCGATCGTACAGCACCATAACATCTTGAGTGCGGACGTAGGTCGTTCGGTCGAGCTTTCGAAGCTGTAGCTGAGTCAGGATTTCGTTTAGGTTCTGAAGCACCTGCTTCTCTCCCTCGTCCTGAGGACCGGGTATCTTAGGGGTGTCCATGTTGTCGCTGCGAAACTGGTCTCCTAGCTCTGCTCGCGACTTCAAGATAACAGAGATGTAACAGCAAGATTTGAGACCCCACCCGCACCCGAGTTTCCTATGTTCTTCGCCGGGGGTCGACTGTACTTTGTATATTATTTGGAAAAGATATCGGCCCAATAACAGCGATCGTTTATGTGAAAGATCCCAGAAAACTGTACAAAGCGCCCAATGACGTTGGACTGACGGTTTCCTCGCAGCCCTTGCGGGTATGGGGGTCACGTATCGTGGCAGTGGTGACCCAGTACTAGCAGTATCAAGGGCACTTGTGAGCACGCGGAACTTTACGAGCTCACCATCGTTCGACCCAACGGCGGAGCTGCAGATTTAACGACAAAAGTCCAGATTGTCTTGGTCAGGGTCGCTAAGGCATGCTGCGTCTCTTGGAAACTGCTGTTGTTCGTTATTCCCACCTCATCTCTACGCAAGGCGGGGGAAGTGGCTTGAGGTAGGTGGGGCAATAGTATCAGCTAAGAAGTTGGGTAAGTTCGTGATGCATGTCAGGTGGGGGCATTTCTTTGAAGCTCATTCGTCCCACTTCTGAGGTCCATTGGTGATGAAGCTGGAATTCAAAGCCAATCAGAGGACAGAGGGGAGACAAGCAAGACCCACTCATCGACTCTGCGATCAATACGTATCCTCGGGTCGGATAATCTGCCCCGCCGCGACTTCCGTTAGGGCTTCGAAATTTTAGAGATCATTTTTCGGTGGGATAAGCCGGCATCCTAGGCGAAGTACAATTTCCACTACCAGCGATTCGATCATCCAACATCTCGAGAGGCGCAGACCGCAAACTACCACAGTTCCCATCTCCAGATACACACAGAAATCTACGATAATGTCGACCGCTGAGCTGGCTTCGTCGTACGCGGCGCTCATCCTCGCTGATGATGGTCTTGAGGTCACCGTGAGCCTGCCCCTGCCCCTCCACGATGCGATGCGCAAAGAACCGACTGGGAAATTGAGATGCGCGGGACTCAATGGATGAATTGCTAACCATTTGACTCACTCTGCTAGGCCGACAAGCTCCAGACCCTGATTAAGGCTGCCAACGTCACCGAAGTCGAGCCCATCTGGACCTCTCTGTTCGCCAAGGTACGACTTGCAACCCGACATTCGAATGAGGTCGCCCCGCGATGAGGAGAGGACATGGACTAACGCGCAAAAACTCTAGGCTCTCGAGGGAAAGGACGTGAAGGATCTTCTGTCAAACGTCGGCTCCGGTGGTGGTGCCGCTGCCTCCGGCCCTGCTGCTGGTGGCGCCCCAGGTGGCGACGCACCTGAGGCCGCCAAGGAGGAGGAGAAGGAGGAGGACAAGGAGGAGTCCGACGAGGACATGGGCTTCGGTCTCTTCGATTAAGCGGATGGCCCTCTGTTACGACGACGAATTCTCAATCTCCTTTTGTACTTCAACTTGCATGGCTATGGGGTTCCTACATACACCCGAAACCGGTGTGGCGTGAAGGTGGCAAGGGCAATATCTGGATGTCCTGTCTGGGCAGACAAAATGGATCGATTTCGCATAGTATAATATGACGATGCGCTCCTGGGAGTTATGAAGACACATGATTGCCGACCTCACTCAGATTGCCCAGGTGTGGACTCGCAAATGAAATGAGAAAGGGAAATGAGATTCCGACGTTCCTCGCGAGTGCCAGATCAATCGTATTGGGACAAGCCACGGCCGGCGGACTCCGATAGACAATAATTCAAGTCGTAAACATCAACCTCCATGTGTTGGCTACCTGCTCAAGGGGGGTCATATGCTATTGAGAATCTCCATTGTTCTAAAGAAGCCCATCATCCAAACGCCGGTGTATGCAATCGTGACCATCAACCCCAGTCCACTACGTTCTATTTCACTGCACAATCAGAGCTGCACTGGGTACGAATCCGGCCTCCTTGAGTGTCTTGCCGAAGTCGACGCTTCCCTCGAATGTCTTCTTCGGGAAAGTCATGACAAACTTGGTGACGGTTAGGCCGTTGTCGGTCTGAAGCTGTTGCGCCAGCTCGAACAGAGTCGTCTCAGCCGGTAGAGTTTTCAAGACGTTGCCGCCAGCGGTCTGTAATCTCAGCCGAGCCTCCGTGTGCGCAGCAGCTGGACGCGAGGCGGCCGGAGGGGCAACAGGAGACTCAGATACCACAGCTCTACCTTCGCGGGCTGCCTTGGCCTCGTCGGCCTTGCGCTTTCGCTCGGCCTTGTCGGCTTCAATCTTGGCCTTGATACGTCTCTTGGCCTCCAATTCGTCGGCTTTCTCCTGGCGCTTCTTGGCCGCTTCCTTCAGCTGCTCTTTGCGTTGCAGTTCCTCCTTGACATCCTGCGACTCACGGGTTGCCTTCTGACGGATTTTCTAACAGTATAAATATCAGCCACGCCATGACGTGCAATAGGGAGAGTTGCCTCGTACCTCGTTCTTCTTGGCTTCCTCCTTGTCAATCATTGCCTGGCCAGCGCGCTTTGCCTCGAGACGCTCACGGAGCTCTTGAAGTCTGGCAGCCTTCTCCTCCTCGGTCAGGGGTGCAAGCTCCTCAGTGGACTCGGCGAAATCGTCATGGCCAGTCTTCTCGGCATGATAATTGGCCAACTCTAGATTCCTGAATCGCTTGCTACAGTCGTTGCAAATGATGGACTTGGCACTCTCGCCCTCAGCGACGGAGGCGGCAGTGACCTCGGATGCTTTCTCCTCCTCCTGCAGTTCGTCAAGCGGGGTATCTTGGGTCTTCTCCAGCCAGTTCATCGCTCCTTCCACTGTAGAAATGCGTCAGTATGCATTGTGAATAGGTCATGGGATATTTATTCTTACAGCCTCCAGGCTTCTTCACGGCCAGCTCGGCACGTGACTTGTCAAAGCCCATCTCCAACAAAGTATCGAGATCCGACGACATTTTGGCTATCGTTGCTTTGAGAAATGCTGACTAGACTAGCAGTAGAACGAAGGAGTCACACTTGTTAGCGAGGATCAAATATCCGAGAGAAAAATAAATCTCTTCGGAATAAGAACACGGAGACGCTGGCTGCTCAGGAATCGAACGGTTAGATGGATTGATAATGTAGTAGTGCCTGGAGGCTACGAAAGAACGTCATGGCAGCTTCCCGACGATATATGGTTGGCCCGTGCGCACCTGCCGTGAATGTTCCCCGGCTGTTCTATTGTTCTTTAATGTTTCAACGTGTTCTTTACAAGCCCTTCGTACCGCCTTTATTATGCTATCTATATACAGGATGGAAACTTGCATCTGTGAAAACTATGGCTGCATCGTTGAACGGTTTAAAAATACAGAGAAGTCGACCATTAACAATACTACATAAAAATGCCTTGATAACAGTGAATAATTGCTGTTTGGGGATCTCCAGATGATCAGATGTGAAAGCACAAGCCCCTAGCCAGGGCCTGGAAATATTCCAGAGACTCCAGAGGGGGCTAGCGTACATTCGACATGCGCTTGAGCAAAGTGCCTGGTCCACTAAAACTTGAACTTGAATCCTGGCTATGTCGTAACAACTTGCTGTTCACTTTAATTTACCTCCCCTAGCAAGCAAGCATTCATTTACTGAGATATCAACATCTTGTCGCATGAATTCTCAGTGCTAATCCACTTCCGGCATCTTTCCACCAAATAGTATCAACTCACTGCAGCATCAGTTCGTTGTTACAGACAGCCAGCCAGCAAGCATTAACGTTTGCCTCGGTTGCCCCCCTAGAGCTGACAAAAACGACTGAGCTCCGCCGGAGTGAACGACCAACCCGACCAACCTTGGCCGTATTCCTGCGCATCCCCTCCTTCCTCCTGCCTCATGCGATAAACACGGCAAACCCTTGGCAAACACCAGACCACCATCATACTGAGCAAGGAACAATACACATTTGCCAATATGTCTGTCGAGATTGATCCATCGGAGCTTGGTTTCCGCCGTACGTCATTGCGTCCCGACCGCCTGCACTGGGCAGATAATACGGACTTGGGGCTGATAATGCAATACAGGACCCTTCACCGTGGAGGTCTCGGAAGTATTGAAGATTAGAAACCCCAATACTCACCCGGTTGCTTTCAAGGTAGGACGACGAGCGTTCCATGCCCAAGTCACCAATCGTGCGCGCTAACATAGACCAGGTCAAAACCACGGCACCGAAACAGTACGAACCAACCTATCGTCCGAAAGGACCCATCAGGATGGTACATTTGATTGCTAACTCGAGAATATCGTAGATATTGTGTCCGACCGAACTCTGGCAGAGTCGAGCCGGGCAAGGAGGTGGAGGTCTCTGGTACGTGATCGCCCGCGAGAACCAATCGGTATCTCTAACGGTCAATAGTCATCCTCCAAGCGATGAAGCAAGAGCCTCCTATGGACACAAAGTGCCGCGACAAATTCCTTGTTCAATCTGTCGCAATAACTAGCGATCAGGAATTCGCAAACCTGACCAGCATTGTGAGACCCACAGCACAACTCGACATGTGATATCTAAGCTGACAGCAGAACAGTGGGAGGGAATTGACAAGTCGTCAGTTCAAGAGAAGAAGATCCGGGTTGTGTTTTTGTCCGCTGGGGGCACGAGTGAGGGCAAGGCTGCCGAGACCCCCAATAGACGGTCCACAATTAATGGAGTGCGTGTGCCTCTTTTTATCACCTCGAATCTCGAGTTGCTGACCATCTTCTGTTTGTAGCATGAAGGAACGCCCGATATCGCACCTCCTGCCTACTCCTCTCCCGGTAACTACGGCAGCGCAACTCGAGCCGAGCCCAAATCCTCAACCGATGAGCCGGAATTCAAGACCGAGGACTCGCCATCAGTCGCACAAGGATTCGCGTCGTCGTCTTCTGCTGCTACGAGCAGTGTGGCGAGCCCAGAAAAACTCAAGGCAGAGCTAGCACAGGCCGAGAAGATAATCGCCCAGCTGAAGGCAGAACAGGGAGGGCTCCGACAACGCAAGACTGGAGGAGCAACTGCTGAGGACAATTCACAGCCAGCCCAGCTCGCCCAAGCTGTGAGAACAGGAACCGAAGGCGTGCCGGTGCAAGTCACAGCCGCGTTGTGTTTCTTGAGCTTCTTGCTCGCATACCTCTTCTTCTAAACTGGCCCTAGGACCATCTCTTCACTTTAAACGAGCCTTGCCCGGATGGGTTTTTTTTGAGTCTGAATCACAAGGATGGCTGGTGTTTTTTGAGAGCACTACGGAATTTGACTGGACCCATGCTGCCACGAGCAGCAAAGTCTGAAGACACTAAGAATAATGGTTGACCGTGGGGCAGAGCAGAGGGTAGATATTCTTGGGATCAGGCTGATCTTTAGTTAAAAGGTAGCCGTGGTCCGTTGAACAGCCTCTGTGTACTTTAGCATCTACTCTCTTTTGTTGGAGCCTGGAATCGACTTTACGCTTTATACGCGGCAATTGCTTTCCCCGAGTGGCAGGTGCTTCTAGTGGTTCAGATGCGATGCCTACACCTGCGTCATCTCTCACTTGATTCCGTTGACTGACCAAGCCGAATTGATTATGGAGTCATTCGCCCGTTAAGGACAATCAGTTGAGTTTGAGGGCCCACCTGAGGCCTGCGTCACCCCTTTGCTCGTATGTGATCCTGGGCCATCATGTGCACTGATTATATTGATTCTGTCACAAGATATCCATGACGGGGGTTGGGACCTTTGCACTTGATGACGCAGAAATAACGACACTGAAGGCGGGCGAGAAGCTCGCAGTGTGAAGGTGGAGACAGAGACGGACAACCAAGCTTCAACAAGAACTGCTGCCCTGGCGAACAACAGGAGATAAGAACCTGATGGCGTTCATCAGATCAACAGAAGTGCCTCAACAGGTAGAGTACCAGAACAGGACCTCAACCGTTCGCTCAATAGATGGATTACACTATTTGCACAGTGACTGCGGGCTTGCTACAATGCCTGAAGCTAGTCTATACCCAATTACCCAAACGCCGGACAATCCCAGTGTAATAATGTCCATTGAGAATGTATGTTCACAATGCGATCCTCTGGCTAGGAGCCGAGCCGGCTAGCCCCTCATTATCCTCAACGGTGGCAACCAACAGGCAGTTCCTAAGCCTCTATCTCATCCTGCTGCCAGTCCCCCACTGGCTCCGCTTTCTTCCCATTGGGCTGCGTGCCGAAACCAACTTTTCTTCCGCCTTCCTTCCGCTTCACGCGACACCGGATGCCCACGTTCTCGTCGAAGATGAACTGCCACAGAACATACGACCAACTCTGGTGCTGGGGCAGGTCCTTGTAGAACTCGTTGGCAATCTCGTACAGCTTCGGCAGCCGCGTCCACGGAACGGCAGGGAAATCGTGGTGCTCGTTATGGAAGCCGACGTTGTAGGTGAGGATGTTGCCCAGCCCGTAGTAGCTGAAAGTCTCGGGCACAGGAATCTTATTGTCCGGGTTCGCAGCGGCCGGTGTGATGGTGTTGTAAACGTAGTGTTCGGCGATGAAGTGGCCGGCCAGGGGGTGCAAGCTTCCGGCCAGGAAGGATGAGAGCAGGAAGTACAGCAGCGCGTTCTTGCCCATGGTCTGGATGACGACGTAGTCGAACAGGACCTGGACGGCCAGGTTGGTGCCCGAGACCCAGGTGAAGGGAACGCGGTAGACGGCCATGGGCCGCACGGCGTAGAAGAATATCTGGAAGGTGCAGAAGAACGCCTTACCGAGGATGGAGTCGAGGAAAACAGCCTCGAGCGCCGTGGGCAGGTCCGTGTCGAGCCCGTCGACCCCTAGCGACTTGTGGTGCGTCAGGTGGTAGGGGCGGAACGAGGCGCTGTAGGGCACGCCGATGGGCAGGTTGGCCACGATGGCGAAGAGCCGGTTGGCCGTCGCCGACCGGAAGGCCAGGTTGTGGCTGATTTCGTGGATGGCCAGGAATAGGTTCTGGTTCGCGGTCGCGCCGACGACGTAGGCGAGCGCCCAGTAGGGCAGCGAGAAGAAGGACGTGTTGCGCAGGACGTAAGCGCAGAGGATTTGGAGGGATACGACGCCCAGTACCACCCACTTCGTCAGGGGCTCCGGGCCGCAGAGCTTGGTCACCTTGATGTCCGGTGTTAGCTGGGGGCGTTCTGCGGTCTAATGAGTTGCGCAAGCTGGTTTGAGAGTATCATACCTCTGGATGGGCCTTGATGATGGCGATGCGGCGTGTACGGTGCGGCTCTTCGGTGTATGTCCAGAAGAAGTCACGATACTTGGTCTCGATGGGGTCTCGCTGGAGGGGCAAATCCTCGCCGCTCGCGCCTGTCACCTTTAATACCGGAGGGCTCAGGACAGCCGGAGCCGTAGTCATGGTGGAGGCTTTTGAAGGCGCCATGTTCGTGTCGTCCTTGTAGGTAGACCTCGAGAAAGGGACATCAATTGACTATGTCGCGGCACCACATAGGTAAAGAGGAAAAGTGACAGCGTGTTTGGTCGGTTTAAAGGTTGAAAGCTGGGGCAGCACGTCAAATTGCATCTGGATTCTGCGGTGAAGACTGCTAGGTGGCGATCGGGGAGGTGGAGTTTCCAGTAGGCTTTCGTTCAATTGGGAGCTCTAGACCAATCAACACCCACCATTTTGATTTACCCTCCAAGGGTTCTGCCCCACATCTCGCAGTGTGCCCCTGAACTGCAATTGCATGGTGAGTTCCGCGGATTGCGAGCAGATGAGACGACACTTGCGTCGTCAAGTTGCACTTGACCTCAATATAGATGCACTCTTTCGTAGCGAAATTATTGATATAGCCTCTTACAGGTTGCAGGGTAGAGTGTCGTCCAAATAAGCAGTATGTCACACTTGAATAATTTATACTGCTACTTGCGACGAGTCCCGCTGTGAAGGGACAAACAATCCTCTTACTCGTTCGTATCTGGCTTCTTGGCCTTATCAGCCCACGTCGAACCATTTTGCAACCGCACCATTACTCGCAGTCACGGTCCTCAAACTAGTCTCTGGTGAACATCCTCATCTGCTATGTCTCCTATTTCTGGCAAATTCCACCTCAATCGGTGGGCGCCAGTTAAACAAAGTTTTTTGCATTTTGCGTACGTGCCTCTGGTATTACATAGGTACCTCAGACATAACCTCCCTCCATTCTGCATAGATTCTGAACTCGTGTTGGATGATCCGGCAAACATATATCCATAGCCCTCATCATAAGGTCTGAGGCTCGGTCTGCGGTGGTCTTACATGTCTTATCTCGTTCCAGATGGGAGTGTCGGGTTAGCTGTAACGACATACTGCGGTATCGGAAATGGGCGGTAGAAAGCAGAAAAGAAGGGAAAATGTACGTGAGAACTCGTCTCATTGCTGGCTTAGTCGCTTCAAATGCGAATTCTACTATCCCGCGAGATTTGACCCGCGTAATCCCACCTCGCCAGTCATGGCAAGGTAGTAAGGATGTACTCAGGTCACTTTCCCTTACTGTCCAGGTGAGCAGATAGCCAGAGTTTTGGGGTAATCTTATTGATTTTCGTCGATACAAGGCATCTAACGGTGTATATATCAGATATTTCCTACGCCTAAGAACATATGATTGAAGAGAGGAATATCCGACTGATGTAGGAAGCGAATAGCACGGCTCTAAGTTACTCACATCTGTCCATCTCTCTAAACCAATCTCCGGGATCTTTCCCATATTCGCCTTTCGATAGATAACTGGTATACTAACTTTGTTCATAGAGGGTTTGCCAAAATTCTGCCATTCAACTTTGGTTATATACACCGGTACGACACCACCGCTGGCAGGCCTATATGAGAATGAAAATGAGACGATGGAGATGCAATTGCTCAAGTCAGACACATATACAAGTTCTTTGAAACCCCTTTCTAGGTTGGCTTGCGGGTGGGAGATGGATAATATCCTCGAGACACCGTCCAAGATTCGTCATTAAGCAGCGAACAGACGAAATGCTCCCCGCCCCTTGTCACCCATCGATTGCTGTTCAGTGCGTTTGATAAGTTTGATAACACTCATCCATCACGCCCATTTTGTTGATTGATTTTACTAGCTTGTATGTCACTCTGGGCTTTCCAACCTAGAGACCATCACCGCTTCAATAGCTGTCTCGCGTTGCTTCAACTGAGCGCCATGGTTCTCCTTCGATGTTATGAGGTCTTTGGATTTTCTTGGATCTATGCCATCAGTGGTCGTTTGCCACAGTTTCATACCTTCAGTCCACTCTCGTTTTGTTAGTTATCTCCTTGCTAGACAGATCCGGTCCATCGATCATGATCAAATGTAATCTAGCATGACGTCCTCTGATTGGCTCTATTCTCTGGCTTCTGCCATCTCCTTTTATCTGTACTGAATTCAATCGTCAAAACGGTGGGCAAATACATAAAGTCATAGTCAGAATGGCGGTTGAAAAAGCTGCGAGTTTATAGTTTGGCTTTTGTTTACGCTGAGGCAAAATGGGGGGCTACTCATAGGAAGGGTTGGCGAAGGCACCAGTGATCTCTCTCTGGTCTATTATCGTAGCGTTCCATTATGACGCTTAACAGTCAAGTGAATGTCACTAAAAAGACCCAGTGGGGTGGATCAGGCTATGTTCGTCTGCTATACTGAAATACCGAGCTATTCTACGTTATCATACCCTTCATGCGTTGTTGATGTATCACTCACCTGTCAGTGGCATCGTAGGGCTTTTCTGATATAATCTCGTGTGACAATATTAGTCCATTGTCAGGGTACGGCTAGGCCGAAGGCAATAGTACAGAGTGATGGGGAGTAACGGGCGTCCCTCCTACGTAGCACCGGGTGGTCACTGGCGGTCTCAGGTAGGGGTGCCCACGGTGATGCATTGATCTCTGCCCTCTCTATCTTCCTCCGTCTCGACTCCTTACTTATAGCCAGCCGAGGTTCTCTCTTGGATTCTGGATGTTTGCTTCCGTATGTCTGTGTTCCTCCGACTTCGGCCAATATCTTGGACAGCGGCTCCTTATCTGCAACCAAGCGATTCCCTATCCGCTGCAAACGGCTTCAACGGCTCTCATTCGCCACAAGCGGCTCTCTAGCCGCCACAAACGGCTTCCTACCTGGTGGAAGCCGGCCCGCCTCGGATGACACTTGTGGCTCTGACAACTCCTTCCCTATCCTACTTCGAGATGGTCCTTATATAGATAGCTAGGCCGCCGCTTGGACCCGGCATAACAGCAGGGTCGGCGATGCCAAGGATCTTGACTCTCGTCATCCCAAAGCTTCACATAGATTGTAATCATGATTCGGGAGTCTTTTGTCCGAAACACCCCTCCGGCGGCCCGCCGGTGTCCTGCGTTCAGTGTCCTGACACCCACTGGTGCCTATGGCATTCTGTTCTCTGACATCCATGGGGATAACTCCGGAGCAACTAGGCGCCGCGCAGGGAATTTCACCTACGATTTTTTACCTGCCGTGATATATTCGATGTCCCAAGGTAATATTGATAATCTAAGTCCTGCTCAGCCAGAGGGTGTCCTCCGTGGAGTACCATCCCCCACTACCTCGCGGTAACCTGAATTCTGCGAACCCTACCAAAAACTAACTTCGTTACTAATGACGTACATGAATTTAAAGAGTATTAAAGCAGGGAATTCGTATTTAGCTAGTTGAATAATTGATATACTAGTTAAGAATAATTTTAAGACTACGTAATTTGTGAGTAGTTAGGTATTAACGCTGTAAATCAGAGCTTTAAACTAGTATTAAGTCTAGGATTTTGAAGGAAAATCGGTTCAATAAAAAGAAAGTTAGTACTTGTTTATCTTATCTTACATAATTACTATAGTCCTTTAGTAATATGATTCTATTGTTAAGTAATTATGAAGTTTCGGCGTGTTAGCGTTTTTCCTTGATAAAAACTTCGAGATTCCTGAGCGCGGGGCCAAGATACACGGATTAGCATCACCTATTTTTAAATAATCAACATATCCTACTTCGTCAAATTTTATCGTAGTTATATTATAGTAGAATGTATAATGATGTATATACACTGTACATATGTTTATTCCCATTATACAGTTATAGCTTTTGGAATTTGTATGTGGCGGGCTATTTTACGTTTCTGAAATGGAGATGCTACCGTGAGGGTAGTGGGGGATGGTAGTCCTTGTTGGTCTACGGACTGCCTCAGTCCCCGCGATATCCTCGTTCTAGACTCAACCATGCAATATGTGATTCTCTCTGTTTCCCAGCTGGCATGGATAGTATTGAATCATATTGATTATATAATCGTTGTTTCGCCTTTTCTCCCGGGCTAGGTTAGTCTAGTACAGAACAGGGCATTCCGACCCCAGTGATGTGAGCACATATTAGACGAGTCCGTCCTCCTTCCAATGATGTTGCAGATAGATCAACCATGTCTTCGCACCGACTCGGCAGACCCACTGGGGGAATCTGAATGGCGAGGCCGGCACTAGCTTCTAGCACTTTCATCCCATTAGCCTAACGCCGCCGCTGGCTGTCATGCGACCGTTTGGTATGAGGCTCTTCGACGATCTGACTCGCTCAGATTACCTTTTTGGCTAACAAAAGGCCACACAGCTCCATCTCTTGGCATCACAGAGTGTCTGCAGTGTCTCGTTTCTATTTGCATCGTGAGTCAGCCTACCTGTTTTCCACAAAAGAAATGCAAATTTCGGGTTCCCGAGTGTGAAACCATCCCCGGCATAGTAAGAGCGGTGTCATATTTTAGGTGAGCTGAATGACCATATGTGACCACATCATCTTACCGTCCTTGGTCGTGGCGACATAGGAGCCCATCTCGTATATCCCGTAGCTTGCCCCCGCCCCCTTGATGGATCACAAGCGTTTTAGCCTATCTCATGACGACTTGATGCGAAGTTTAGTCAGGTAGAAACTCGCGCAAGATTGGGCTCCAAGGCCCCTTCCGAGTCCTGGACTGGCTGTGGGACTTAGCTTTGTGATACATGTGGAAGGTCTCCTAATCTCAACGATGCCTATCAAGTTCTCACACTTGTAGATAGACTGGTGACACTTCAGGTAAAACAAGACAGCGCAGCGGTCTGTTGAATGCAGTGTAGAAACGTGGTCTCCTACAGCTGGGTAGATTCGAGAGGACCAAATCTTGCCGGCAATCTATGGGAGACAAAGGTAGAAACGGTAGAAAAGGTAATAAATTCGGATATTTGAAATGGACCAAATTTGAAGAGGCTTAGACTGAATCAAAGTACTCTTCAGACGTCATGTTAGATGCTCCTTAGAGTCGCACAGCCTTCTGCGCTTGGGCGAAGCTGAAAATTCCAAGGTGCCACTAGGGGGGTAACATCATCTTCGAAAACGTAGCAAAGCTAAACCAGCCTGCATCGACAGGGTAATTGCAGTTACGAATTTCAGATCTTGCGTCGTATTGACGAGCAATGCGGGATTGGGGATATAGCACCCACAACGTAGGAGACCGTCAATATATTTCTTATTTGTGAGGCTCGCACTTCCTAGCCTCCTCAATATCCAAAATAGGTGGGGTCTATGCGTTTATCTATTTGACGCCAGCCATAATATTTGGCCTGATATTTCCCGAAGTAGTGGTCGGCTGGGGCTGATGTGTGTAAGTCCCGAGGCCAAGCGACCAGCTCAGCCTCCCTGTTTTCTTGTTCAAGCTTGTACGGCGACTAAGTAAATTTGGGGGCTGACATGCGGACTAAATCTATACCACCATGGGCCGGTTTATTATGCCAAAAAACAATATAATACAACATAGATAAGTAGATGAGCGAATCGACGAATACGCTCCGGAGAACTAATGTACATGACAGATGACAGCTCATTTCTCAGACGTATTGAGTTGGTGTAGCTCTAGTGGATCGATGAACGAGGCTCTTTGTAGATACTTGAGGATAACAAAGGGATCTAGCAGCCGACAGATCAAGCAGGGCAACTAGGAATGACGAATCAGGAGAGGCACTTCTCTCCGTCTTGGCGTCATGCGGCTCTTGAGGCGGCTCTGCGATCTCACTTTGATCCTGATTATCCAGCCGCAGGAAACGTTGATGGCTGGGAAAGAAGTATGGTCTAAATGCAGGGAGCTGAAGGATTTTCAATAATGCTCCGTGTAAAATAATCCATTGAGCCAATATCGGGTCTTCTCGAGGTCCAAGACATCTCGGGCTCATATGACTTGAGGCCTTTGAGGTTAGGAAAGAAGCAGGCGGGCTGCTGTCAATCCTCAGTTGAGGCTGAAACTCCGGAATGCTCCTGCCCCGCACTCAGTTACGTCAAGTGAGTGCTTCACTGGTCGTTGCTGCTTTGCGCGCGACCTAATTATAGAGACACATATTTTGAATCCAGTCCGTGTCGTCAACAAAGATGACTCTCTGTCACGGTAAAACTTCGTTCGAGTATGACAGGACATTATTCAGCTCTAGCATCGCGGGTGTTAGGTCGCAGAAGACACGAAATGCCGTACATGGATGCACTGCCTAGTCGGCCGCAGCCTTCCGATGGTGAGGCTCTGCTTGACGCATATCCCTTGCCCTGAGTACTTAAACCGAGCAAAATGGCTGTCCTAACCCCAGAAGGTCATTGCAGTGCGAGTACACAAACGACCGCCAATGCCCCGGTGAGCTGGTCTGTCTTTTCTCTCTGTCATCCAGGGCTCAAGATCAATGCTACGGCCGAGGCGAACTGCCGAGGCACCGCCCAGGAGGGTCTCTGGTCTTCAACGCCTCCCGTATGAAATGGTTTCGCTCATCATAAGCCATCTCACTATAGAAGAAACTTTTGATCTCGCCCTGTCATGTCACCACCTCGAATACTTGATCCGGGAAACAGATTTTTGCAAAGCTGTTGTCAAGGTGAGTTGATTTCCCTTCCCCAGCTCGCGTGGGCTTAAGCTCTACCTGAGAGGGAGGCGATGCAGACCAAGCTGCTGACCGTCTCCACGTAACCAGTCGAAGGCTCCATATTCATTGGAGGCCCAGGAAGCGTATCAGACCGGTCGGTACTCAAGGGCTATGCGGCGATTAGTGAAGAGGCGGCGTGCAATAGCCAATGCTCGTCCATTCATGTGTGGCATCGTCGGTGTGGCCGACTCTTTCAACTTTTCCGGTGGAAAATTATGCTATATTCTCGGGGACCGCCGCGAGAGGCGACTAAGAATCCTCGATCTACGGCAAACGACGAATGACGAGATCGTCGTCGATATTCCCGCTCTAACCAGCCTGGCTATCCCGGAGTCGGCCAAATGCCGCAAATACGTCTTCAGAGTCTTGCACACGTCCAATGGAATTACCTCCTGCTTGTTCTCCTTCGCACTGCCTACAACCCAGCACTGGCTCCTCATCATCAATCCTCAACAATACCAACTGATAGGCAAGATTCCACTGCCTTCGGCTAGCCGCATTTTCGTCCGAAATGACGCCGAATACCTCTACTTTGGCACCCACTCCGAGTATGGCGCTGACGGCTTTCGCAAATGGGTCCTCCGCGGCTTCGATATTCGACAGCAACAGTTAATGAAGCAGAAAATGCACCTGACCAAAGTTGTTGGCTACGAGATCGGATCGACCGTCTGCTTCGAAGTCATGGATGGCTACTTCTATGGCGTCTCAAATCAAACCGCTTTCGAGATTGAAGAGATTGACTGGACATCATATTACTACTGCTTCCGATTTCGCCTCAACGCACCAGATCCTCAAAAGACGCAGGTCATGAAAAAGCGTGACAGCTGGCGCAGACAGCATACTGAAGGCCCCATCGATGACCGATGGGGGTTTATAAGTCTGGAGAAAGACGAGGCTTCCGGCCGGGTCAGAATTGTCGAGTCGCGAAAGGAGTGGCTTACAGGGCAGAGTGGACACAAGCGTACTTACTATATAAAGGGTGTTATTTTCCACGAGAAAGCTAGCTCCGAGGCCGATCATGACAATTCGAGCGACGATGATGACGATGATGACGGCATTCCCGACAATCCGTGGGGCGACCTTGGCGACAGCAGCAGCAGTATCAAGCCAAGCTATCTGTTACCACAACAACGTTCAGAACATCCGGGCGATGAAAACTCCGTGATGTTCACGCGGAGCCAAACCTATCTACGTTCTTATAATTACTCTTGTCGTACGTTCTTCGACCTAGTGAATGACCCTCTTCCCTCGAATCCAGAGATGCGGAGACTGCGACTTAGATCGGGGGCTCGGGTGCTCAATAAAGCACCAGAATGGGAAACCCGGCAGCTTGGCGTTTATGAACACGGAATGGGGCAAGAAGATACCAGGAGTTCCTTCGAATACAACCGTATTTCCTATTGGCCACCCGAGGAAACATCAGCCGAGCCCAATTCGTATTGTGACCATCTCTATCGAGTCCTCAATCCGCCAGGGTACTGCGGAAGTGTCGTGGCTACGAGCGACGAACGTACGATCGTGTACACGATCGGCGAAGAAGCAGGCGGCTTGAAAGCCCTGGTTCTACTTAGTTTCGATCCCGCCGTCACCTTAGCAGCGGCTATGTGTGGGGGTGATTTCTCAGGAGTAACGGCCAGAAGTGAGGTTGACGGGAAGAATAATGGATCTGCAGCTGTCCGAAAAGAGATGGGGACGATTGGCACGCAAGAAACCTCAATATATGAGAGGGGTGCCGATACGGTCGTTGCCGAAGCTTGCATGGCCCCCATTTTACATGTTACGTCTTCGGCGGAAGACTTGGCCACAAATACGTTACCAGGCCCGGAGGTACGCAGTTCCTGGGCACGAATAGAGAGGGCATTCCATCACGATATTCATTTGAAATATGATTTTGCTGAACCCTTCCGGCCAGCACGATCGTGAAGGATATCGGAGGAGAGATGGGGGCGATAGCAGGGGCGGCTTTGGTGGGGGAAATCGACGACATGTAGACCGCATTTTCACAGGACGCACTACATGCCCAAGCGTGCACCTGCATCACAAACCGTAACGATCGCCGTTTGCAGACCCCTTGATCCTTGTCAACTGTGTCCCAGAAAGTAAAGTAGTGGTCTGCTCGAGGGAATATTACCTCGTTGGCACGTACTTGGCGGATAACAACATGCCCTCCACCCTGCCAGCCTCACTAATACGACCCCAACATACAGCGTTGCATGACAGATAGCCTGCTTTTATAGTCCCGGGCTGATGTGGATTAATGTCACACACCTACATCACATCCCCAGCTACTAACACATGGTCAGCATGTAGTGTTCACACCTTGCGCTTGAAATTAGTCGATTCTCACTTTGACAGCGAGGCTTCTCTGCAGCTGAAAACACAAGCAGAGAATATTCACCCGGAGACGGCAACCCACTTCTGATATGCTGCCAATTCAATATTACTACTCCATTCTTCACGAAGCCATGTTTTGCGTGGAATGGAATGTTACTAAGTCGACATGCAGCTGGCTAGAGATATCCGAACACGACTTGGACTTGGCCTTCGTTCTGCACTTGTCAAGGAAACTCAAATAGGTTAATGTCTTGGTATCTACAAATCAGGTTTCTCGAACCAAACTGCTCAATGCGTAATCCCAACGCGTTCAATAGCGATCGTGTCTGGAGTTGTGAGTAACGAAGCCACCGTAGTTTCTGCTCAGGGTCATGTTCATATATGCTACCAGGATTATGGGTGGTTTCTGTAGCCCTCGACTAGATCGTCGTACTATGCACAGTTCTCTAGACAAGCATGTTCAACATGGAGATACAAACTCCTTAGATGCGATCGATCAATTCAAGCCCCTGGTAGTCCTTTATCCACAAGATTATAATCATATGTCTGCAATGTAATGGGTATACCGCCGGATAATATGCAAACTCCCTCCGAGTCTCTACGCTGCCTTGATCTGGTTGATGCCATCTGCAGCAGTGTCGACAACTTGGAAGCCATCGGCATTACCAGCGCCTGTAGCAGCTCGATCGTAGGCCTCGTCGCTTCTATGCCGATTGTCAGTTTGATATCAGCACAACGGAGAGCTGGTACATACCGATCGCAAAGGATGTCCAGGTCCTCATCACTGAAAATGAGATCACCACCAGAGTGTTCATACACTTCTCCGTCTTTCAAGAGGAGCGATTGGAGCGTTTCCTTGTCCAAAGCCTCGTTCTGATCGAGCTTTTGGCCCATCGCCTTGAACCCCCCTTTCTTTATCACAAGCTTCTCCAACCGGCGTTTGGCATCGGCGCCGTGGAGTAGTTCCTCTTCGACGGTGCCCTTGGTTGCAAGTCGATAGACGACAACCGGGCGGGTCTGGCCGATTCGATGGCAACGATCCTGCGCCTGCAAGTCCTGTTGCGGGTTCCAGTCACTAGTTATGTGATGTTAGTAAACACCCCAAGTCAAAGCAAGGTGCTCCTACCTGTCGAATAGGATGACAGTGTCGGCGCTGGCAAGGTTGATGCCTTGCCCGCCCGCTCGCGTTGACAATAAGAAAATCTTGAAGTCCGGATATTCATTGAAGGCCTCGATCTGTTCGCGACGCTCCGGTTGTGGAACATTGCCATCGATACGACACACATTCCAGTGTCTCAGCCCCGCGCAATAATCGTGCAAGATATCAAGCTGTGTTGTAAACTGCGAGAATATCAAGACTTTGTGGCCCCGTTCAAACAAAGCCGGGAGCAGGCGGTCTAGAAGAAGCATCTTGCCAGACGAGGTGACAATGCTCTCGTCAACAGGGACTTGATCATCGTAGGCCCAGGGATTGTAGAAATTGTGCGGACTATTGCACGTCAACCGGAGTTGCATGACATTGTTCCCAAGCTTCTTTTCGCCAATTTGCTGTTCTTCTGGGTGTTAGTCGTACGGACCATACCGTCTTCACTAATCACTTACTGGCAAGCTCGAGTGAAGCCACCCTGGTAGCTTCTTCCTGATCTTGGGGAAATCCATCTTCCTCCTCTTGGGCGGCCGCGAGTTGTTGTGCGAGTTTCTCCTCAAACTCATCGTCATCCAGTGCATCATCGTCAGAGTCATCGGGCACTTTGTACGATTGTCGGCCTTTGCGAGGACGACTCCTACCTTGCCCACTTGCAGTGGATTGTCTATTTGATTTATGGTTCTTTGGCTCGGGGGCCTCGGTAGTTGGCGCCGTCTTTCTTTTGGCGGATACTTCCGAACGCGTGGGCAACGTCTTGGTGGTTGGTGTTTGGGGCGCTCTTCCGGACGAGCCCATCATCATCGCAAAAGCATTCTTCGCCGAGCCTGCGGGTTTACCAGTAGACCTAACACTGGCCGCGGGTGAAGATCTTGCACTCGTTCTTCGAGAGCTGAGTGGACTGTTGGTCGTACCAGTCAAACGTTCCACCGCCTTGTTTTCAAGATATGACCGCGTATCAGTACCCTTATCAAGGATAACCTTGTATAAGTCGGTCTGCTCCTTGGTCATGGGTGCATACAGCACATACTCCCGTTTCTTGGGTAAGTACGAGGCAACGTCCGCCTTGATTCTTCTGAGCAGGAGCGGCTGCAGGACTCTATGGATTTTTTTCACGAGATCTTGATTCTGTCGATCTTCTATGAACTGCTTTGTCCCTTCCTCATCCTGGATGTCATCGAAATCGAACCACACTTCGAACGACTCCCAATCAAGGAAGGTCTCTGGCATCAGAAAGTGAAGCAGGGACCACAGCTCCTTCAAGTTGTTTTGAAGTGGTGTACCAGTGATCAGCAGGCGGGTTGCAGACTTGAACTGCTGCAGCTCGCGGAAGAGCTTTGCATCGGCGTTCTTCAGCCTGTGGCCCTCGTCCTGATTTTGTCAATGAGGCAAATTTGAGAATGTTGGTGCGAGACTTACTACAACAATGAAGGCCCAATCAATCTTGGAAAGCACAGCGCGGTCATTCAAGATCATCTCGTAACTCGTACACACCACGGGGAAGCCAGAGGTGGGACGGAATTCTCGCTCGCCACGAGACTTCGTGTAGTGTCGCTTGATGTCGTCGCTGAAAATCTTCTGGCGTTGTTCAGGCGTGCCATGATACAGGACGAAGGGAATGGAAGGAGTCCACTTCTTGAACTCATCTTGCCAATTCGACAGAGTACTCAACGGGGCAATGATCAGGTGGGGTCCGTAATAGCTCTCTTGCTCCCGGAGCAATGCTACGAGTGAAATTGTCTGGATCGTCTTGCCTGGGACCAATCAGGATTTACGTCTGAAGCAATTGCGCAACGAAGGTAACCTACCCAATCCCATCTCATCGGCTAAAATGCCACTCAATCCCTGCAGGCAGATCTCATACATCCAAGTAAGCCCTTCAAGCTGGTAGTCACGCATGGTTCCACCAGACATGATCTTGGGTTGTGCCTTCAACTCCAAGCCGGCATCGGTAAGAGCCTGATTGTCGAAATCACGCCCGACTCGGCCGAGGGCTTTGGTTTTTTTGGTGAGAATGTCCGAGAAGACCTTGCTTTTCCGAAGAAGTTCGTCGAGTTCCTTAGCCTTGGCGGCTCTTTCCCGGGGCGTCAACTGGGCCTTCTTGCGCTTTCTACGTGCCTGTGCCAATCGCTTGGCCTCAGCTCTTGTGTTCTCAGCTCGCGCCTTCTTCTCCTCGGTGAGCATGTGCTCCTCGTTGAAAGTTGGCACGACAGTCATCTTGGCGTCGCCCGAGTCTTCAGCCGGGGGCGTAGAGGGAGCACTGGTTGGGGGTCGGGAAGGGGAGCTGCCTGAATCCAAGTCCGAAGACGAGCTTGAAGCCATTGAGCTTCGGGACGGACAAATTTTGAAAAAGTCCCGCGACTTTGCTAAGTGAGACTCGACCGACACGAAATCGCCCTACGAAAAGAAACAACGGGGTTGACGGTGAGGCTTGGCTGATCCGAGTCGCAGACGCCCTTCCAAAAGTGATGATTTCACTGCTCATTCATCTCGACTAGCGCGTCAGAGGCAAGCAAGCCCTAGGAGCGCGCCGGAAACGCGAAATGGCCCCGTTGTCACGCGAAGCACTTTAACTCTTGCTGCCCTGGATTTGGCATGACGACCCACTATTATCCGTCCTAATTGCTGACGGCAAGTTGAAGTGTGGCCGGCCCAAAGCGGTGCCTGCCAAGCCACCTCCTCGGTGGTTGCCTTTGTTCCGAACCGTACCTAGTTAAATAGCCAAACCTCGCCTCTTTCAACAACAACGCTACCCCCGGAATCGTCAGCGCAGCGCACCAGCAGACAAGATGGCATCCGCTCCCCAGAGCTTCTACGAGCTATATCGCCGTAGCAGGTACGGCGCCATCATTCACTTTGCTATCTACCAGAAGTGTCGTCGACTAACGTTTGCGGGTGACCACAATTTCCAGTGTCGGCACTGCCTTGACAGACACTCTGGATGATCTGATCACCGAGCACCGCATCGATCCCCAGCTCGCCATGAAGATCCTGGCCAACTTCGACCGCGCGATCGCAGAGGTCTTGCAGGAAAAGGTCCGCGCGCGTCTGTCATTCAAGGTAATGGAATACCCATCCCGATGAAGCGCAATGCGGTGCGGTGTGATGCGGCAGCTGAAATATGGATGTGTTGCGTCGCCAGGACAAAATGGGGCTAATGAGTCTTGACCACCAGGGAAGCCTCGATACATACCGTTTCTGCGATGAAGTCTGGACCTTTCAATTAAAGAACGTCACCTTCAAGATGGAAAATGGCGGACAGGTCGTGTCGGCTGATAAGATCAAGATCGTATCGTGCACTGCGAAGCCACAGGGAACCTGATGTGCTTAGAGGCATGGGACAGGCGGCATGCCATGTCGTAGGAACGTAGTGGGGGTTGGCGCACATCTTGCATGTTACGGCGTTCAGGTTTCAGGGAAGGGTCTACGATTTTGATATTTCACCCATGGATGGGTAAGCACATTGATACCAAGCCGAAATTTCTGGCTCTAAATTGCGTACATCATAGGGGGCGTATGATGCATTTGATGATCAGATGCGTACACCCTACAAAACACGTCCGGTTGTGAGACGAGGCCCTATTTATGCCTGAGCTGCGCTTTGCACTACCTGTTGCTCCCGGTAACGCGCCGAGCAGTATTTGATACGTGGTAGTGATCCCATACGTGGTAAATTTTGTGGTGCCTGCTTTTGCCACACAACACAACCTAGCGGAAGAATGTCTGAGAAAGGAGTATATAATTCCAGGGGCCAACGTTCTAGACGGCACACAAACGCCGGACAGACAGTCGGCGGCTCAGGCTCCTATTACAAGCAATTCCTGGGGAAATGGCACTGGCAATGGTACTCGCGATTATCAACTAGAGTGGGTCTGATTTGATTGAGATTCCGAATTGCGCTTTCCAAACTTAGGTGGTCATAGACAGTTAGCTTGTCCATGATCACCAGAAACCTATTACACCAAGTACTCCTACTCGTCAACAACTTCCATTTCTTGCAGTCACGTAACATTTAATGCACTTCGTCCAAAATCAATGAGCAAAACCTAGAATCGCTCATGACAGGGCGGCCAACTAATTTAAGCACCATCCGGCACACGAAGCAGTGCTGCGGTCTGAATCAGCGTACATGCAAACCACTGCGGTAATCATCATGGGCCTCCCGAAGCATCAGCGGCATGAAAATACCAATATGGCAGCCACATCATCAATAAATTAGGCGTGGCTAAGACTGGTTTGTAGAACGTGAGTCGGACAGTTAGACGTAGAAGCTACAACGATTTGCGTCTCAAATTCCGCTTTTCGCCATCGTGGATTGACACGAGCGCCAGACGTCCTTGGCAATTCATCTAGGACGTTAAGTGTAAGTCACTACTCCCCAAAGCATCCCTTGTCTTAGTACCAATGGAAACCCCCGGCTCCCAACACTGAGCAACGAGTATTCGCATCCAGATGGTAGCCGCCACGTTGCTTGCAACACTTCGCTCACTTAAAAGAGTTGCTTCCAAGTCCTTGAGCCACTCTGGCCGCCGACCATCTCCAGATGACCATCCAGGCACCGATGAACCGTATATGTACCGCCCCCTCAAGAACGCATCATCGTAGCCGGCTTTGGCATGGGTCCAGGTCTGTACCAGAGAACCCCCTTGTCGTCGTCGGAATCTTTGAAAACTCGCTGCGTACATCATGTTGGCCCGACGATCTTCCAGCGGGAAAGCATGGAACAAAACTTACCGCCTGGGCCGTCCTCGTGGGATCGGGTTCCACCCACTGACACTGCGTGAATGCGACCCACAAGGCACGCCAGTACGAGCCCTTGTCGACGTGGTAGTGGTCCCCGAGGAGAGGGCGTATCGCCTCTGTAGCCTCTTGGGCGTGGTAATGGGGGATTCTTCTGCAATGTATGGTCAGTATGATGGTTCAAACTGCCACACCACCTAGGAATCGGGTAGTCGATACTTACGGAAACAGGTGATGAGTAACGTGCAGATCGATAATGTGGTGGAACGAGTGTCTCAAGAGGAAGCCAGGGTCTCGGTCAACGGTGGCGAGGGCGCCGCGAAGATACGTCCATGATCCGGGGGAATACTTGGGGAGTTTGGGCGACGTGTGATGCAGATATGTTATCATTACTGTGCTAGTTGTTAGATGTTGCTTTGTACGGTCCATATCGCGCAGGGCAATGGAATAAGGACTTGCCGATCCAATGGTTGACCCAGGCTAGTCTATATACATGGGAGTTAGCAATCGACCTTATCTCGGAGATGCTCGCAACGTGAAGATTGTGTATTCATGGACACATCGTGACCCGTAGACAGCGACCGGCTTTGAATCAAACAGACTTACGGCATGACATATGTCCATGCAAGCTTGGAAGAACCATACAGCTGCCCAAGGAAGTAGAGCAAAATTCCCACTGACACAAGGCCAACATCCGAAGCGACTATGTTCCAGAACTCGTTGGGGCGAAACAGCGAAGACATGGGGTCGAAGTGGTTGTTGTCCCACCATCCCCGACTCTTCTTGGGTGAACTCTCTGGGGCAGCCTATTTGGCCAAATTCGTCAGTACCAAATGCTCCCAAAGACCGTGTAAGGTATCAAAAAAATACAGTGATATGTGTCAAGAGATACCAAGGCCACCCAATGACCTGCTGAATCACAATCCGCAGCAGCACAACGACGGGGGCATCTTCGATCATATCGTCAAGATGGATTTTGGACCGGAAAAGCTCGCTGTACTCCTGCCGGAGCGGCGGGACGTAGTTGAGATCCTTGGTCATGTGGTTCGCATACTGGTGATGCCGGGCGTGACTAGACTGCCATGCGAAATAGGGGCTCATTAGAGCGGAATGCAAGACGAATCCGACCGAGCTGGCGATGGTCTTGTTCCGAGAGAAAGCTCCGTGGCCACCTGAGCGAGATATTATTTTGAGTACGTAAAGTCAATCCCCTTGCACTAACGAACAACAGGCTTGTCCAGCTCTTTTTGCAGATCAACCCGAGATGAAATAAATGAGGGTAGGAAGAGTCTCCGTGACGGAGTATGCACTTACACTCGTGAGCCAAAACCCAAAGACCGGTCAGTGGCAAGCCAGCCAGAAAGGGGTAGACCACATAGCGGATGAGAAGACCCGTGATTCTGTCGACGCGGTTCTCCAGGGAAAGTGCCGTTGCCAGTAGAGCCACGAATATGACAGCATCGTTGAACACGAAAACAAGGGACCGGATCGTTGAGGGTTGGAAGCAGTGAGCCGGGATGCGGTTGCGGAGTTGCTGGATATCGAGGCGATTCTTTTCCCCGTCTACGTCTACTTCGATTTCCTATGTCTCGTTAGCTATGAGCAATCCGCGTGAGTATCTCGTAATCGTTGGATGTCTTACTCCGCCATTGACGCGATCAGCGTGGATCGTCTCGGTAGTGTAGTCGGCCGCCATCGTCGTGTTGAACTAGCTTGGAGGTGCTTCAAGGTTCGAGGCGATACAATTGGACGACAAAGGACTATTTAGTTGTTGCAGTTGCTATGAGCGAAGCCCGATGGCTCATTGTCTCTTTGCGTTTGAGCTTCTGGTATTTGTACTATCGACGAAGCAATGGTTTGAGTGGCAGGTGAATCTGCATCATGTATATATAACGCGAGGGTGAATTCACCTAGACAGACTCAATTCACAGGACGCCAGGGATCTTCAGACCAGTAACCAGGTTTTCTTCGTATTTATTACGTCAGGGAACTTTTCGAGCGGAACGGTCTGGTCACATACATTACGTCTGGCAGAGATAGAAACCTACACGTGGCTGTTGGTCAGATAGGGTGAGCAAGCCAACCACCTACGGGAAGACCTATAGGCGACTTGGAACATTTCTATCAATGGTTAATGCCCCACCAAGGTCGTTTCGGGTGTGATAAGCCGCATGGGCAGTTGGGGGGAGGGGGCGCGCGAAACGTATCATTGGATATTTGGATGATCGAGAGTAGCATTGGTTGAGGAGTCATTGTGGGCCGATATGTCTAGATCTGCAATACCAAGTCATGGAGTGCATGCCTTAGAATGCTGTGTAGTCCATCCTATAATAAGCTAGCCAAACAGAGCGGTAGTGGCCGTTTGGTCGGTTACTCTGTATGCTCGCCTGAGGGCTTGACCTGTTTCTTCATTTGATTGTCCAGGTCATATTAAGCATCAAAAGAAGACCGGTCATACTCCATGCTGAGTCGCCTTTAGACATAGTGCGATGGCAACATAACATAGGGTACAAGTGTGGTATCATGAAAACAAACACAATAGCAGGTCATCCCCAAGCACCCTGTCCTTATCCATCGCGCAATATTAGTGCTCCCTCCGAGAACCCGGCCCGTCCAAGAAATTGCTTCTTTCACAAATCCGGACCCCAATCCACGATCGAAACGCCCTTTCCCTTGCTCTCCATTATGCACTCCAATTTATCTTCGTTTGTGACCCATCCATGTCTTCGAGTGGCAACCGCGTACTTAATGGGATCCTTCCACTCCTCCCACCACGTCTTTTCGTCTTGCACCATACATACCCTGTCTCTCTCGCCATTCTTTGCGTTGGAAAAAGGCCACACGACCTTCACAACCTCGTACTTGCTCTTGCCGCTGAATAGCGTGCTGACACTTGTGAAAAATCTGTTCACTTTGTCCGGGTTTTGAATGACAACTCGCGAGTGCGTCACCGGGAAGGTCACGGTCACCAACCCTTTGTAGTCCGTCTCGGCTACGAGGTTCCGCAGTTGGCCACCAAGCCACTCGGTGTCCATGTTGGCGACAACGCGCTCTAGAAGAAAGGTTTTGACGTTAGAGTGGTCGTCAATGAAGCGCCGATACCAGTCTTCCAGCCCTCCATCACCGATGTCAGGCTTGAGTGAAGGCTGGATCCCTCCACGATACGCCATCTCGTCCCGGTTGACCAGGCGGAGGTAGTCCATGCGACCAAGCTTGTCGTCAGAAACTAGGAGGTTCAGGAGGTTCAATTTGATGCTGAAGTCGACCTTCCTTCCACGGGTGCCCGTCACGTGGATTTGGGGCTTGGGCGGAACGGTAGCCAGGTTACGCAGCAGCGCCGCCAGTGCCCTGACGTTTTCACTGAGATACTTCGCCTTGCTGGTGATGGTTGTTGTGTCGTGAGAGAGGTCAAACATGGGCGGGCTGTATTGGCGGTAGTCGATGACAGGAAGCCCGGGGTACCGCGGGATCGTTGTGCGGCTTTGGCCATGACTGCGTACGTCCAAAGAACTGCTCGACGGGATCGAATACGGCGGTGGATGTGAGAATGGCATCGACTTGGGGTTCTCCTCGGCAGTTGGCTCTACCGGTGGCGAACTGCTGGAACCAGGTATCTCTCCGGGTCGGTGTACTGGTCCGCCTTGGTTTGCCTCTTGGGCCTTGTCGTTTAGTAGCGATCTCCGGTTCTCCATTTTCTAGAGCCGACCGCGCTCAGGTGATGGGTTTGAGCCTTCAGTAGTTAATGTACTTTGCCCGAAAGAAGCCCTGCCGGTAAAAACTGCTCAATGCTGTTGAGAATCGGTGACCCTGGGTGAGTTGAAAGTCTTCTACGAAGGTCAGAACGTCGGCAATTGCCCCAAGTCGCGTGGATCTTTCGAAAAGGTTCCAATGTTTTGATGACAAGATTAAAATGTCCGTTTCGGTGGTCTTTATGGCTTTTCAGCGCTCGGATTGCCAGGGTAAAAGCTGAATGTTCACTGTCTGACCTCCCTTTCCACGACGACGACGGTGGCGCAGGCCTTCAGCGGTGTCTCCAAGCCCACATCGCTGCCTGCCTACACAGGCGCAAAACAGCCAGTCGCAGCGGAAAACGCAGCAGCTTGCATGGTTCGTGCTTTCGTGCTATAATACCTAATTGGTCACTACGGCGTTCTCTCCCGCCCTACTGAAGCGTCGCCGGCTTTGCGGCTGGACAAAAATCATCCGACCAGACCTCGTTGGAGATGCTAGACTATACGGTTTGCCGTAGAGACGTAAATTGGCCTAGCTAGAGGGTGGCCCAATAAGAAGAACTTGACGGGATCCACCATAAGAGTTCATAATATTTGTCTGTCATTTCGCACTGATTCATGGAAACTTGCTTATATCATGAACATTCACCATCTTTTTCCACGACGAGATAAGATGTGTTCAGAGACACAGAAATATCGATGTCAACCTGCGCAAGCTTGTTTCATAGTAGAAGAGGTAGCCGGATGCGTTGAGGTTGTTTACACAGTCGCAAGGTTTTGTTCGTGGTATATAGGCTGTTTTGACTTTTGCCCAACGAGATTGCAGCGCCGTGTCGCTCCAGACTACGCGTCGAAGAGTTGGTATAGTCATTGGTGAGCCATCCAAATAGACCACCAACACAAGACCCCAGCCAATTGACAATGCTCGTTGGGATAGGAGTACAGTGTGGTACCGAAAGTCATGACGCCCACGGCGCCGAGGTTGATGCTGTGGACACTGGAGCCATTCCCACTTAGATGCACAAGCCTTGCCATGGTTCTGGATTCAACGTATGCGCCTGCTTTCATTTGTCTCGTACAGCGTGGTATCACTATGGCGAAGACTTAGTCAGGGCATTGGGGCGAATCTCCTACATGTACTTACCTAGCTAGACATGGCGACTACAGGCCAAACTCACTGCGAAAGATCACAGAGTAGTCCGGGATGATTGTAAACTCATTTTCGAGCCCCATATGACGGTTGGAAAGAGTTTCCAGTCGAAAACCGACAGCCAAATCCATGATATGTCCACGTCCACTGATGAGTCGAGTGGCTAACGAGGCCCGTTCAAGCAACTTTCATGGGAGGGAACAGGGACATCGCTCAAAGAAAACGACCTCGCATCACTAAACGACGCCACACAGCCTCTTCGTCTTCATTCTGGTTGGCGGCGGTCGTATGTCCAATTTCAATGGGGTCGGGATTCTCGCAAATATTGAAGAAGTCTTCTGCCATGCCTTCGCCAGCGGTAAAGCCGAGGTTTAACAACGTATCAGTGGGAACAGATTCGTACCTATAGAGTGTCAGTTTCGCCCGTGATCAACTCGTTTCCCAAATACACGAAGTTGAACCAGTCTACGAAGTCAGAGGAGACCAAGACAGAACTGACCATTGAGTGGCATCCGGGAAATCAAAATCAAAGCTGCTCGCATCATGCTGGCTCTCGTGAGCGGAAGGGCTCCTCAGTCCCGGCTGCACGCCCGGTGGTTGACTAGGCTTATCATTGCCCGCTTGCCGATTGACGAGGGCCCCGAAACCGTTCATGCCCAAATCCGAGCCATGGCTAATATTGGCGTGAGAGGCGAAACTTTGCCAGCCCGGTGTCTGAGCTGTTCCTTGCGATAGGCCTCTTTCGTACGTGGAAATCTGAGGCAGTTCCGAACGAGAGGCCTGTTTTCGAACGTCTTCACTCAGTATATAAATGTCGCCAGGGTTCTGAGGAGCACCATGAGGATTTGAAACAACAGACGGCCTTCGAACCCCAGAGGTTGTGGATGTTCTTGCACGTTCTCTGATCCCGTTGGCTGGCTTGGTATGACTGCTTGTCTGGCTTTCCTGGCTGGGACTCGGGTTGGTTGTAGGAGGAACGGCCCCTTGCATGACCAATGATGGTTTGTCCGTCGGCACATCAGGCATCTCGCCCGTCTGCACGAATCTGCCGAGGCGGCTCTCATTGAATCGTTTGACAAGCTCTGATTGGTGATCGTTGTTTCTGAAATAATCGGCGGTGGAGATGCCAGTGTCACCGTACGTACCGTTGGCCAAAAGCTGGAGCACCAAATCCTCAATCCCTGGGTTTGTCTGTAGCACTAGACCCCAGAGTCGCTCGCCATGTTGAGCAGTGTAACCGGTGCGCGGACCCCGCTTGCGTACGGGTCTGTTGTATGTACAATCAGCACCCGCACGTTCACAGACGGAGCACTTGGGCACAGCATTGTCGCAAGGTTGGTGTTGAGAGTTGCATCGGTCACAAGCACGGCTGGCCTTGCGTTTCTTGGACGCTCGTCTGCCGTCGTCGCTCTCATCATCACTCATAGCAAGAACCGCCCGTCTCAGGCCTCTGTGGTCGTCTCGTCGCCCGCAGATAAGTGTCTCCTTTGGCTGTATTAGGTAATCAAGATTGTTTGCTAACGACGAGGAGGCTGAGTGGGTTTGCCTGTCGTGCTCTCACAATTGAATCCGGCCGATGGAAACCACGCATTTGTTGGTCCTGGCCTAGCTGCCGTCATTCAGCTCCAGCTCAAAGCGTAGGCTCGTCTGCTGGCATCGCTATCCGCTTCGTGGTGTTGAGACTGGGGTTGATGACAGAAGTTGAGAGGATTCGGCGGGCCGAAACCACCGCCGTTAGCCGTCCTTGTAGATCTGCTTGGAACACCTCATTTGTATTTCCCACGTGCTCCAAGAATTGCAGCAGAACAGCCGTCCTCTTAGTGTCTCGGTGAGCCTCAGTGAGCCTCAGTGAGCGTACTGTATGATCCGTCGCCCAATATGCTGCCAAAGAGAGGCAATGTCAAAACGGGGACTTGCCTCCCCAACGCTAGACCGAGCCTCATCCATAACCAGCTTTCCAAGCACAAGGACGGAAGAGCTGTTACAAGGTCCGAGGTGCAGTGGGGCCATGGCTGGCGATGGGTGTGGCTGGCTAAAAGACTGTTGGTACCCCACAATTGGAACCCAACCCTTGCCAATACCCGCTGCCGGCCGCGGCTTCGGGTGGTTTCAATTATGGGAGAACATTCTCACTGCTGTCGATGCTGTTGCCGGACCTAAAAAAAATCGGTGTCACGTAACAGCGAACGAGAATCGAATGACCGTCCTTAAGCTGTGGCTCTGAGGAATAATTCATAGCTGATCAGTATTTGATGATGTCTGTACAATTGGTTTCAGAAAGCCCTGGCCGAGACCTCTGACTTGGTCGTATCTTCGAACTTCACAAGCGACAACCCCTATTACTATCAATAGCCCTTCTTTCATCTCATATATCCGTCCTAGGGGAGAGCATCGTGGACCACATCAGATCATCAAATAGATGACCTAGACAACGGTAGGTGATCAGTTACGCTGTCCCTCCAGCCTACTCTGAACACAAACCGGCACTCGCCGAGGAATCAAAGGGTCTCCATGATGGCGGACTGTCCTTTCGTCAATCTTTGCCCGATGAATCAGCCTGTAATGGCCACTCAGTCTGTTGTTCCAAATCGCAGGATATTTCACCAAGATGCTTCTATCATTCTCGTTGGGTGTCGCGGCGCAGGGAAACGCACCCTGGGGTTTATTGGCGCTACCTATTTGCGTCGCCGCCTTCTCACCGAGGATCACTATTTCGAACAAGCCACCGGTTGCAACCGGGCCAAGTTTATTGAGAATTACGGCAGGCAAGCCTTCATTGACCAGCTGGCGTTGGTCTCGGCTCAGGTACTGCAGTCGAACCGCTCCAACTGTGTGATCGAATGTGGAATGGGAACCTTGAGTCGAGAGATACAGGAGCTTCTCCTTCAGTTGTCGCAAACCAACCCGGTCATCTATGTCCACCGAGATAAAGAGGACATATACAAGCTTCTGAGGTTGTCTGTTACTGACGCCGAACGGCTGTTCTTGGCAGACCAGAAACACCGCGATTGCGCCAATCTGGAATACTACAATCTGTTCGATCCAAGTGGCGAGGGTATTACTGCCCCAGAGAACAATGTGAGATCAGTTTCGAGAACCTCGGCGAGGTTACTACAGGTTAAGGAGGACTTCACCAAGTTCCTTGACCTGATATCTGGGCAAGGCCTTTTGCGACACTGGGTCGAGAACCCCTTCGCAATTAATGCAATACCTCCCGAGTACAGGGCACACTCCTATATACTGCGGCTGCGACTTTCGGACCTCCTTGGTCAAGAAATTGATTTGACCGAGCTTCAGCCAGGAGGGGATGCAGTGGAGCTTATCATTGACACCTGGCCAGCCAATATCATGGACAACATAGCCGCACAGGTTGCCCTCATTCGCCGCAAGCTAGACTTGCCAGTCATTTATCATGTAGAGGAGACCTCGCGGGACGGACACCAGCGTCCACAGGACGAAAGAGATGCGATGGATACACAGCTGTTACTCCACGGCCTCCGGCTAGGGGTTGAATATCTCAGTGTCGATCTGCGGAGAAGCGATAAGTTGGTAAATCGTGTTCTCGAGATGCGTGGCAGAACCAAAGTGATTGCCAATTTCACCATGAGAGGAATTGGCGCTCCTCAGTGGTCAGATGCCGTCTATTTGGACCATTACCAGCGTGCTCAAGCTCTTGGCTGCAGCATTGTCCGCTTCGCGAGATTCTGCGCCCACGACAGGAACGACGAGCTTCGGCAGGTCCTTTTGGATAGAGTCAACGCATTACCGGATCCAAAACCTCACCTCGTTGCCTACGAGTTCTCTATTCTTGGCTTGTTAAATGGGCAGCCTAACGAACGGGGCCAGAAGACGCCATTTCAAAGCCTAACATTCAATCCGATTGGCCACGACTCGCTTGAACCTCTTACTCGGGATCTTATCGCTGGTGTGAACACAGTCCGGGGAGCTCTGCGCCTCATGTTTCGCCACGGATACCTTGAAACTCTCAAATTCTATACCCTAGGTCAAAAGGTGTACTACTCGGCAAGCCCCGCAATGCACCGAGCCGCATACGACTTGCTCATGATGCCTCATTCGTTCGATGCCAGACAATGCACCGATCTTGACGAATTAGACTGGATCCGATGCGAGCCAAACTTCGGAGGTGCTTCTCTGACAGCACCGTTCAAGGTGGCCATGATGCCGCGAATCGATCATCTCAGTGCACATGCTACTGCCATTGGGGCGGTAAATACTCTCCTGCCACTCCGCGGACAAACTTCATCGATACTTGACCATGCCAATACTCGCAATAGAGCAGGTGCAACAAGGAAATGCTACGGCGACAACACGGACTGGAGCTCTATCATGACATGTTTGCGTAGAGCTATCAGTCCGAGAAATGCGGTCCAGCCCTCACGAACAACCGGCCTTGTGATCGGGGCCGGAGGAATGGCTCGTGCAGCCATCTATGCCCTGATCAAGCTCGGCTGCCGGAAGATCTTCATCCACAATCGAACAAAGGCGAATGCTGAAAAGGTTGCCGAGCACTTCAACAAATGGGCTCAGGGGCAGGGACTTGTGGGCACCCAAATATGCCATGTGCTTGGCTCATCAAATCAGCCATGGCCTGAAGGGTACCAACAGTACGTTTGTCAAGTATCCTTTCTGCTTCTTCCACAACGACTGTCTTCAGTCAACAATATGCCCATGGTAGCTCTAGTGCGTCCGATCTATTCTAAGAATCCTTGCTAATTCTCCCGGGCCGATAGGCCGACTATGATCATATCTTGTATTGCAACTGCGGTTGATTTTGATGGAAACTATGTCGAGTATCAAATACCCGAGCAATGGTTGAAAAGCCCCACGGGAGGAGTGGTAGTCGAGGTAAACCGAGCCCAGATGCCTCAACCTTGGAGTCGATTATTCTAACAAGGTCTTGAACGCAGTTGGCTTATGAGCCTTTGATCACCTCATTGATCACACAAATGCGGCACATCCGCGAATCCGGCGCTACGTCGTGGGTCATTGTTGATGGCTTAGAGGTGGTGTGTGAAATGGCCATAGAAGCCTTTGAACTAATGACGGGCGTAAAAGCGCCCAAGAAGTTGATGCGAAAGGTATGCAATGAGACGTGGGAGAATAACTTCTCCCCGTTTGAGCCTCGTCGATAGGGACAACTCGGTCCTTGGGGGCATGGTATTGACACTCTTGGGCTACTTGCTCTCGATTCTGTATACCCTGGGGAATTACCGCGATAAAGGTAAGGTATGCAAATGCCTGACCCATTAGTGCAACAATGGCATACCTGCCAGCTCTAGATGTCAGCACTTCGGGGGATCATTTTGCCCTGGCTGATACTAGATCCGTGACAAAATGGATTACCAATCACAGTGCGTTACCTGAAAGATTGATAGGTACTGTGAACTAATTAGACTAGGAATTTGATAGGATTTGGTAGGATTGGGTGGAATTCAAAGAGGCTTTGCCGACCAACGAGAACTACATGCTGCAATGAAAATAGGGGCGTGACAGGATAAACGGCACACCGAGGGTAGAATAATATCGAATAGCCAAATATTCCGGTATATTTATTAGAAATATCGAAGTGATTCCAACTAGAATATTCTGGAATATTGGGTTGTCCCTGTCATTCTAGTCCAGGTGCCACCTGGATGTTGATCCTACGAGGCCTCGTATGGTGTTGCGGTCGGATTGGCATCGGGAGGTGCTTCCAGGAATGGCTAGTTTTCTCGAAGTGAAGCGGGGTACACAGCCATCACAGTAGTAGTTCAGTTAGTGGCTGGATGAATTATACCTGGTGGATGCCTTTGTTCGTCGGTATAACCAGACTGTATCTGTTTGTGATTGTGAAGCCGATTAATAATTACTTGTCGGCTGGTGTAGTTGGTCACTTCGCTGGTAGATAAGTCCCGATTTGAGCCTCACCCAGTTGGGTCGGTGACGAGTCGCGGGTTCGAATCCCGCAGCTGACACACAAGGGGGTTTAGTCAACCCTTACGGCGCGCTGCCCACCTTGTTGACTTCGCCTACCTAGCGATAATAGGGAGATTGGTGCAGTTTAGGATTACGAGCATCCTAGCCAGTCGACCGTCAAGCACTACGTCGGCGGAATATAACTCGACAGCCGGTCCAGAATTCGAATCGTTAATCCGACCCCTTATCGGACCTCGCCTTTCCGATAACGCTCGTCGGCGAACCCGTCCCCTCACGATAGAAGGCGCGCAGCACGCCCTCTCGCCGCGATTCTTGCGAGCGTCTGACCACGTTACGGTCTATCCACTTGAGCGTATGGTTGAGATGTATACGCTCGACGAGAACCCCAATTAGCAGATACTACGACTTGTCGCGACAAAAAAATAGTCGAGCATCTTCTGCACATCAGCAGCATCCCACCCCTGAGGACGAATTTAAGTGCCACATTACCACACTTATCGGTAGTTCAGGCAGGGGTTGTAGCACAGACTTAGGGAGGGACAGGAGGTTTAGTAGTCGTTTGGCTACAAGTTTACCTGTATAACCGCCCGACGCGGCTTAAGGGCCCGCTATATCATCTATAGCCCCTTAAGGGAGTACTTGTAGAGGTACCGAGGGTTAACACCTACGGCGTATTTAATATTATTTTTTTATTTTAATAATTACTTCCAGGGGCACGGGGGTTCAACATGACTCATATGTAAAATATATATCGCATGCCTGCTATCCTCGAGTCTCGACCGCTCTCAATACTCTGCACAATATCGTGAAAGTAGAGAGTGGAGAGTCCTTCATCAACGCCAGACCATATGCAACTCAAATCCTTGATTTTCTCAGCCCTTGCGGCTTTCGCAGCACAAGCAGCAACCCTATCCAACTTCGACGACTGGGAGCACGGCCGGGTCGCCCTGCAGGATGTCAGCATCCACTTCCGTTACCACGGCACCGGCCCTCCCCTCCTCCTCATCCACGGCAATCCGCAGTACAGCCTTACCTGGCGCACCATCGGGCCCCTTCTAGCCCAGAACTACACCGTCATCGCCCCCGACAATAGGGGCGCCGGTGACTCTTCTATCCCGCCCGACGGCAATTACAGCGCGCCGGCCTCGGCCGAGGACCTGAAAGGCGTGCTCGACTTCCTCAACATCACCTCCGCCTACGTCTTCTCCCACGACAAGGGCGTCGGCCACGCCTTCGCCCTCGCGGCAAAGTACCCGGCTCTCGTCAAGATGCTTGGAGTGTCCGAGTACCTGCTTCCTGGCTTTGGCTACGAGGTCGTCGCCACTCCCGCCCCGTACTGGGATTTGTACCAGAATCCGCAGTTGGCGTTTTTCCAGATTCCAGATTTTGCTGAATTCCTCATGGCGGGGAAGGAGAGGCAGTTTCTCGAGTGGTACTTTTATCATGGGAGTTACTCCGGCGCTTTGTCCATGTCGGAGGATGTGGTGAATCGGTATACCAGTAGCATCTCCAAGCCGGGATTTCTGCGTGCTATGCTTGGGCCCTTTTCTGCGGCGTCGTTAGCGGCGGATGCGAGTTTTTTTCAGGGGACGGTGGGCGTGAATCCCCTTTCTATGCATACGTTGGCGCTCGGTGGGGAGGCTAGTTCTGGGGTTCGGGAACAGCTGCGAGGATTGTTTGCGAATGTTACGACTTCGCTTGATGTTGATATTGTTCCCAAAGCTGGGCACTGGATTGGTTAGTCTTCAATGTTCCCTACTGCGTTATTGGTCTTACTAACGAGTTTCATAGCTGACGAAAACCCAGCCTGGGTTGCGAGACGGGTGGCGAGCTTTTTGGCTACCGATACATCGCCTCTGCCGAATATTGACCTGTCGTATCTCGCGGATAAGGTGACGCTGACGGTGGGCTTCTATGGTACTTTGGGAAACGCGGCTCTCGCTGGACTATAGGGACTAGTATTGTTTCCGGACTGTGTCCAAAGCAGAAAATTGAGGAAAGAGGCTGTATAAATGCATACTCTGCTTTATAAGAGGACATAAATGACAATTAATACTATGTTTGTCTCATTAGGGCGAATCCTTGGTCCTTTATTAGGATGCCATATAATCAGTGCTTGGGAACTCAAGGCCCACAATGGCAGAATTAACAAGGTGACATACCTAAAAATCGGTTATGTAGAAACTAATTGGAGGGAAACAGGAGCACAACTCCCAATCACATCTCTACGAGTACGACCCGGTCTGATTTCATGCTCACGCCAAAGCCTCTCCGGCTCTGCTCCTTGGTGACGTTAAGTTCAAAATTTACATCGTTCACATTGTGCAGCAGAGGGGCCCGGTTGGCAACAAGGAGCATGCCGCCCGGCGCGACTCTGGGCCCAGGAGCTATCCAATATATCGGACCGCACCAGCCCTTTTCCTAGCTCTTTCATGCTCGTCCGGTCTCGACAGCCGATCTAGAGGGGGAGATTAGAGACACATCAAATTCCATGCTTTATTAAAGCTTGCAATAAGTCCGATACAAAACCACAGCCGCAGTACAAGAGACCAAACAGAGGCCACCAAGTATGCAGCGACGAAGGCAGCTACTGCCCGCTCCCGCAATAGCTGTGGACTGGACGCGAAGAGCCAGAAGCGCACAGGATGATGCTTGATGCGTATTGTTGGATCTTCGACCACTTGACAGTACGCACGGCTCATCACGGACTGAGCCAGAGGAGCGACGACGAGGGAGAGCGCGGGATTTTTGTCGGTGTCGAGATCTGGGCGGAGCGCCTTGGCACTCTGGTACAAGGCGACCAAACCTTGGTGGCCCAGCGATATATAGCTTCCTAAATTCACTAAACTCGAATGGCAAATGTTCAGGACAATGTAATAGGTTCTACTCCTCATTATTAATAAACAAGTATTGAGTTTCCGCAACTGCGTTAGTGTTAGGCCGAAACGCAGACTCGGACAAAAGAACGAACTGAGCTGAAGTGCAGATCCAACGTATATAAGTTACCTGATCAGCACTATGCATAATCGCCTGGGCCCATATTTGAACAGTATTAATCTAAGCTGTTAGTAATGTATATTGCCTTCTATCCTAGACAACCTGTTATGTATCGGGTACTCTATACTGAAACGGGGTCAGGCGGTCGGTAGGATGTACCTATCACCTAACACACTGAACAGACGGCTCCAGTACCAATAGATCACATCTGTTGGTCAGATCAGACGGAGATCATGGTGCTGGCCGTAAGAGCGAAGCTCTTATAAGTCTTGTGCGCAAGTTGGTCGGATGTGCCTCTGAGACTCTCGTGTCGGGATAATTCTCAGAATAGGATGTCTGGCTCCTAGGAGTCGAATTGAAGCTGTCTCTAGTACTGGATTGCTCTGATCAGAGCAAGACACAATGTCTCATAGTTGTCAAGGCTAAAATGGAAAGGATAGATGGATTCTTAGAAGCTATCCCTTGAACGTGTAAGTGAATCATGAACTGAAGCTTCTGAATTGCATGCATTGAAAAGAGTGCGATGATGGCTGACTATTGCTTGTCGAATCGAAAAGATGAAGAAGCCATTAAAAAGGGTCCGTCCTCGAAAAGAAAGTTGCAGCCACAAGCCTCCTTCATCAAAGCAAAAGATCCTCCCCATTCCGTCACCTATTTTCCCTGGCGTCCGGCCTTACCCCGCTACAATACGCACCCTAGATATTATTCAAGACACTAATAGCAGGACTCAATTCCTAGTACAAACCCTAATAGTACTTCTTCAGTAGTTTCGCAGCTAGAATATAGACGTTTCTTTATATTACGGGGGTTACTAGGTTCTATTCCCCATCATTACGAGGATATTGTACTAAGCAGTAAATTTACAGAGAAAATAAAGAAGTATACTAAGAGGTATGTATTGTTACGGGCTTCAAAATAAACCAAGTTTATTATCACACTTCGTATGGTCGTACTATACTTCCTTGGAGAGAGGAACAGCATCTTGAAGAGCCTCTCAACACCAACCTATGTAGCACAACGCATAGAGCAGGCACAGCGGTTAATATGACATCTATCCAGAGTCATCAACGGGTAGGCAATAGCGCCTTGAAATCTACGTCTTTACAGCAACACAACATGGAGGCACATGATTCTTAAGACATTATTACCCCTACACACAGATATCGCATGTAGGGGCAGTTGTACAACAATATGCAAATAACCACCATTCACAAGAATGTTGCTTTCACCGCCCAAATGCCCACATTTGTCAAATTTACAACACTTCGGCACGAAGCACAAGTAGGATCGATTCGTGCTCGTAGTCGATAAGTACGTCAGAATCATTGTCTATCCGTTTACAGTGCCAAGCTTTATTAAAGTGCTCCGAAATGATCTATATCCATTTCCGGTCAACGCATCAAACACGTCCAAGACTACAACGCCGCTATCCTCCCCCAACCAAAGTGCCGATGGTCAGAGTTAAGCCATGCGCCGATACCTCCACCCATCGCATTGTATAAGGGTAAGTAATGCAAGAATAATAGAAGCAGCCTGGCGATCGACCCGATATGCAAGAACTGATGCGCAGGTGAATGATGAGAAGACACAAAAGTCTAGTACACCCTTGCCGCTGGTCTCCAATGCTGTGATGTAGCTGAAAGCCTGTTGCGCGACACAAAAGACAACATCCTCAGAACCAAACTCCGCCCCAGGCCCGAATAAAAGCATACGTACAGTAATGTGCTCAATCGGAATATTTACGCCATCGAGATGGAACTCGGAGGACCGCCGATACCAAAAAGATTTACACAAGCTCGAAACCATCATCCTCGATAATCTCCGGCTCCTTTACGACGGCCGCATAGTTCGGACGGCGGAGGTTCTGGCGAGCCTTTCGACCCTTGAGCGTATCCCCGTTGGTGTCCAAAATCTCGTACTCCTTCTCGATGAACTTCTCGGTATCCTTTCTGTTGGTCTTGACGAAAATATCAAGTGATAAGGGCTTGCCAGGACTCTCAGCCCGGTCGAAGTTATATAAGAAATTATCCGAAACACTTGGCTTTCGCCGAGAATTTGGGGAAGGAAGCATGTCGATCAGTGATCGCGAAATGGCCGAATCGGCGAGTTCTTCCATGGCCTCGACCTTGGCTCGGGAGCGACTCAATGGGACGTCGTGCGCTAGCTTGGCCTTGACGATGTTGTGGTTGCGAATGTGGTAGCTGCAAGACTTGTCAGTACCTCTTTCGTGAAGCGACCTCGAAAGACTGCTTGTGACGACATACTTCTCATACGCACGCTCCGGTCGGACTTTTGCGCGTTGGCTTTCGCTGCCACTCAATATTTCTTCTCGAATAATGGAGTTACAACCAGGTGATGGTCGTTGGCCTCGGGACCACTTGCTGTTTCGCTCCTTGACTCTCTTCGGGTCCTGAGCAGCGCTTCGTAAGTCTCGAGCTTCCTCGAAGGCCATAGTTACGTGTTCAAGTATGGTGATGGTTGCGTGTTGATGCGTGTTATCGATTGAGGTGCTGGAGCTTTGTGATGTATCGAGCCCGGGATGCAAGCAATTGTCTCAGGCTTGCTAATATCTTCCTGCTTCTTTGTCTTCGTATCTATTCCTTTGGGGACTTGGCCAAAGGGTGTCGTGACGATGAACTTGATGGAAGGCCGGCGGCAGGGGACTAACCAAGTTCTGAGGGCGAGCCGGAGTTCTCTATGCAATTTGAATGCAAGGATGAACAAGTGGCGGTGCTAAGGATGAAATCTAGGTTCAAGGAGAAGGATGATATGGGTATGAGAATGCAGCTGGAGGTTTTTCTAGAAGAGAAAGATAGATGTGGCAAACAGCGAGTCACAAGGCGACAGGGCGATTAGGTAACGTGCGTTGGCTGCTTGCGCGGGCAGCTGCTTTGTGTGGATGCTTGTTGGGGTGAAAGAGTAAGCAAGTGCGGTTTCGTCAGGTGGGAAGTGGCTTTGTCATTGATGATGTCGAGAATCAAAAAGACGACGAAGCTGGGTAGGCCGGGTGACTCAGATAAGGAAAGCGAGGCTCCGATGATCCTTGACGATGATGCGATCAATGCGATGGACGCTTCGGGGTGTTGAAGGGGGCCGTTATCGATAACGATGACGTTGTTACAGAAGGCTACTTCTTAGTCAGGCACAGGATGACCTACGGAACGACCAGAGGAACGAGATTAAGGTTGCGTTGAAGATTCAAGCCAAAGACGGTTGCAACAATCGACAATCGTTGTATACAGAGACAGCAATACGAAGGGCTTGGCAAAGTCAAATTTCAGGCTGCTGAGTTCTGTTTGTCGCTGAGCAGGTACAGAGGAAGGAGAAACGAGCAAGCCCGTCCTCTAATGGGGGGAAACTCGGAACTCTCTTATCATGGTATCAGGCTAGATCACCGTGTGTCCGTTAGAGTCGGCGTTGCGCGTGGATGGGTACGAAATAGAGAGAGGCTTAGGTCAACCGAGCGATTGTGACGAGATAAAGCTGGGGGCGTGTGTTTTCCACGATGGTGGGTGTGTATCTTTGCTGGTGTGTGTGAATAACAGGTGACGTTTAGCAACAACACAGCCTCTGGCTGCTTAGATGTTGCATCAGCGGCTAGAGCGCTCTCCCCTTTGGCAGCGGGCGGGTGACCTCACGGCTCAGACTGTTGTTGGATTTGGGGGTCTTGTGCCCGGTTCTCGTTGTCGCGGGCTTGGATGATGAAATCGAGAGATTACCTTGTTGCAGCTGCCTGTACCTCAGCCAACAGGGAGTTGGATCAGGACACGCCTGCCTTGGCCGTCAGTTTCCAAGGCCCGACTTGGCTCCAACAGCTCAACCCGTGCCATCATCATAGGCCGCATTGCCACTTATCTGCAGCTAAATTACGTGCTGTACCTGAGGCAGCCCGGCTTTGACGGCTTCGGTCACAGCAAGGTCAAGGAACCGATCGAGGAACGCGTCGAGTCTCGAGGATTCAAGTTGCTGCTCCATCAACGTTCCCTGTGCGAATCAATCATGGCAGCCCACTTGCCACGTTATGCCGGCCATGTAATTTCTTGCTTGGTGTTTCGGAACAGGTTCCAGTACTCGGAAAGTCCCGGGCGCGCCTTCATCTTGAATATGAATAGTTTCTCAAGAGGCGTTCTATCGTGATGAAGCGTCCCGAGGTATACACCTTGCGCGATAAGGCATAGCAAATCAGAACCGTCATAAAATTGAGCGCTTGGGGGGGGGGGGGAAATAATAGTCCACTATGAGTTCCCCATGTCTCCCCGCACTGCCGGATGTCCTCATTTAGACGTGGCGGCAGATCTACGAAGGAACGTCTAGTGCTTCTGGACTGGATAAACTGAGAGCCTTCAGCTTTTTTCTCCATTTTACCAACAGGCGTAGACATGAGTCAGGATGCTAATTTAGAAAGTTGTCCCGGGATAATCTTGCAATCTCGCAGTCGCAATTAAAGCATTGACTTATCATGAGGTGAGCACTGCCTGCCCTAGGCCAGAAATTTGGACTCTCAGCTCCGCTGCCTCCGCTGCCATAACAAGTGGGGGATATCTATTGATAGCATAGCGACAACGATAAGCTAACGATGTACATAGTAGACGCCCCTACTACTGAACTTACGAAATGGCCTCGCGCCCCTGCAAAATGATTCACGTGAGGAAACAATCCTACATCATTCGTTGAAAAGGCGTTAGCGTACTAGTAAAGCAGAGTTATTCTTACCGATCTCTCCATGCCATTCTTCCATTACCTCATATATGCCCGAAGTGCTAACTAGTCTGACAATAGTCTACTCGTAGGGCCAGGGTTCGTGGCTGCGAGTGGCATATGAGCAGTTGGCTTGAGGAGCTGAACACACCTGGAATCACAGTCAGGGAATCTTCAGAGCTAGCTTGGCAAAAGGTCAGAAACAAGGCTCAGAACTGCAATGCCTTGAAACGTAAAAGTATCCAAGTACTCAGCTCGTGTTCAAACGATCGGAAGCGCTGTTTCCTCGGGCTTTCTAAGTCTACGCCCAAGACACCGGCTGCATGATAGCTTGTTTCTTGATCTAAGGATATCCTGGATGAAGTAACGGAAAGTCGGATACGTCAACAGTTCCGTTGTGCTGGAACAGAGCTGATGAATTGCATTAGACGGACTAGGGTGTCGGGAACCGAACCAAATGACCAAAATACTGCACTCACTCAATATCAGTGAACCATATTGACGTCATTGCTAGGTAACATAACATTCAACTCCAACGGACTATGCACACATGTCTGCTCTCTTTTGAATATAATAATCCGACTGCACGCCTGGTAATAAGATGAGCATAGCCCTTATCATAACTCATAGCTTGAGTCAAGAATTACGACCGTCCAATTAATCGGTGCTGACGCTTCTGTAATTTGAGCAATATAGTACTTAAAGATTGTGCCATTTTCTACTATACAAGATAACACGAGATCGAGGTTTAGATCGAATATTTAATTTGAGGTATTTTAACCATATCATCATTGACGGCAACCATAATGGAATGGCCTACGGAGTATTAAAACCGCATCTGGAGTTGATCACTAGGGACCAGAGGCTCTACACATAGTCCACATAGAAGCATACTGATTAGATATGCACTTATCGGGCTCTCGAAAGTTGAAGGTTACAGGGACTCCAAACCTAACGCAACAGTAGGAAGACATGACGAATCTATCGCCCATCCACCCAATCGCCTCAAACATCCTCAATACTCCACCAAAATGTCATCGGACCTCTCGCAATATCTAGCAACACATTACCTAATCGCAGACCCTAAGCCCACTAAAAAGCGTAAGCGCAAACAACCCGCGGCCGACGCAGGCGGCCTCCTTATAACCGACGAAGCCGACTCCAGCTGGGGCACCTCAAAACAAGATGATGACGATGAAGCCACCGCCCAAGTCTCCGGCACCTCAGCCGAGTTTCGCAAAGCCAAGAAAAGCAGCTGGAAAGTCGTCGGCACGCCCGCCCCCTCAGTAACCCAGACCAAAGCCGAAGACGCAGCCGCAGACGCCATCCTCGCCTCAGCAGCGGCCGAGTCTGCCGCTGCGGGCGCAGACAACGATGAGGATCTACCCGTCATGATGGCTGACGGGACGCACGCGGGTCTACAATCTGCCGCGGCGGTGTCGGCGCAGCTGGAGCGGCGCAAGAAGCGGGAGCGCGACGAGTTCGAGCGTGCGGGACAGCAGAAGGAGGCCGAGACAGTGTATCGGGACGCGACGGGGCGGCGAGTGGATGTCAGCATGAAACGGGCGGAGCTGCGGCGGGCGGCGCAAGATGCGGCTGAGAAAGAGGAGAAGAAGAAGGAGCTGTTGAGAGGAGATAAGCAGATTGAGGAGGCGAGGTTGCGGAGGGAGCAGCTGGAGGATGCAAAGCTGCAGGGCGTGGCGAGGGGGGTCGATGATGAGGATATGAATCGAGAGTTGAAGGGGCAGACGAGGTGGGGGGATACTATGGCCCAGTTTGTGGCTAAGGACAAGGTTGGGGGAGGGGATAGCGGAGGGGGGGGAGGGAAGAAAATGAAGGGACGGCCAGTATATCAGGGTGCTTGGGCGCCGAATCGGTACGGCATTCGTCCGGGCTATCGGTGGGATGGTGTGGATCGTGGGAATGGATTCGAGGCCGAGAGGTTCAAGGCCATCAACAGGGTCGAACGGAACAAGGGGCTCGAGTACAACTGGCAGATGGACGAGTAGCACCATACCGAGTCCGTTTAGTCTAACTACTGTATATACTTAGTTAGGCACATGAAAAAGGTCCTGGATGGCAGGCAGCATCGCCGTCCTCTTTCGGCAGCGTCATCCCAGCAAGTCAGGAAAAATATATCCAATAAGCAAATTTTGGAACCAGTCACAATGTGATCAAATTGCAATGTTTCTGTGCCAACTACATGTGTATATTATCTGCGCTCAATGCCAATGTTTATTGGACCATTTACCAGATAGTGCTGCTTCGCAATGACAAATTGCATCCCGCAATCCCCAAACCATGGGTCGTGATGCCATCATCACTCCATTGCGACAAGCATATTCCTTCAAGCCGACTGCTCCGCCCTGTACGGTTGAGTCTAGCATCCTACTGCTTACGTTTGAGAAGTTTCTGTTCTTTGGTGTAGACGGAATTCTTCTTAACCAAGGAGAGCCACTCCGTTCTGGGCATCTGGCCCGGGCCATCACCAATGCGTGAGCCAAACATCTTGAGGAAGTTGCTGATCGGGATGCCGTCGGGAAGCGGAGGCAACTTGTCATGGATCTCCTGGCCTGTAATGGGATTGCCGGGAGAATGGGGTGTCGAACCGCCGTCCTGGTTGGGAGGGTGATTGCCTGATGTAGGATTAGGGCTCCCAGCTCGCGAACCTGTAGGAGTGCCCTGAGCACCCGTACCTGTCCCGAGCATGCGCTGCTTCTTCTTCTTCGGACCACCAGCACTATCCGACATCTCCCCACCCGTCGCCTCACCGTCACTAGTGGAACCAGCGCCGCCCATGCGCCGCTGGCTACCAGGCATGGGGGTAGTGCTGCGGCTGCCCGTCATCGAAGATGACAAGGCTCCGGTTTTCTTCTTCTTCTTGCGGTTGGATTCAGCTCCGCTCGAGTCTGACACCACCGGTGACCCAGCACGCTTGAGCGACTTGCCTTTCTTCGCAGCCTCAGCTGCTGCCTTCTTGCCTTGCGCGGCGTCGTTGCCTTTGGAGGCCCCCTCTGCTTTGTCTTTACTATCCTTGTCGTCTTCCTTTTTGTCTTCATCCTCAGAATCTGAGTCGGACTCGCTCTGTACCTAGTTAGCAATGTTCCAAACTTGGTATAAGTGTGGCTTACAGAGGTGGCGAACGGATCCCTCTCCTTTTCGGAGTCGTCGCTGTCATATTGGAACTGCTTGTCGCGCCTCTTCAATGCCTTCTTGAGATCCTTTCCAAACAGCTTCCTCTCCAGCTCCTCTTTCGTTAACTCGGCCTCTTCCTTCTCAACCTTGCCCTCGTCCGCGTCTCCAAACAAGTTTGCACCAAGCTGTTCACGGCGGATGCGATCTTTCGATTCCTTGGTATCTTCATCCTTGTCAGGCTCGAAGCCGGCAGTTTCGTCGTCATCCTGGAACTCATCGCCTGACATGTCGATATCATCATGTTCCATTTTCTCCTGACGGGAAGCCGCCTTGAAGGTACCAGCTTCTTGCTTGACGAAGACCCGTTTGTCGCGAGAATCGGCAATCGCCTTTTCCTTCTCCTCGCGCTGAGCGTCTCGCATGGCCCATCGGGAGACTGGCGCCTTGGCGCCCATCACTTTCTCAGCTTCTTCGATCGACAGGGCATTTACAGCAGCTCGCTTAGAAGAGAACTTGTACCACTTCTCCATGGGTACCATGCGGAATCCTCCTTCGTGGATGATGAAGGCAACCTTGGTCTCAGATAACGGCGCCTCATACTGCCCAACCCATACGTTCTTGCCATCGGCATCTTCCAGATGCCACGGTAGAGCTTCCTCGTATCGAATCTCGGATTCCTTCTTCTGCTGTTCTGTGCGCGCCCCGTAGTGGGCCTGAGTGCCCGTCTTCTTCTTCTCGTGCGGCTTGAGCTGGCTCTTTTTGGGAGCATCTCTCATGACAGGTGCCTTCTGGGCGTCATCTATGGCACGCTGGGCTTCTCGGTCTGCTTTAGCTTGCGCAAGCTTTTCCGATTCAGCGATCTGCTCAGGTGTCTGTTCCGGTAGCTCTTCCTTGACTTCGCGGCCAGGCGCTGGCTGTCTAGGGTCTCGGCGGTGCAACGTAACAGGACGGGTAAATTGGTCTTGGTTGGTAGGGTCGATGGACTGGTTCTGGGATCTCTGGTGAGGAGGTGCCAGCCTCATGACGTGGAATCGAAGCCCTTCCTTAAGGCCCTTCTTGGTCAAAAAGAGGGGATATTCCCTAGCACCAGGTGGCGGCGGGGCGGACCATCCACCATTCTGTTTTCGCAACTCCTCGAAATTAGGCTGCGGTGGTAGACCATATCGCTGTTGTTGTGGCTTCATGTTTGCGGGTCTCGAAGCGGCAGCAGCTTTGGCAGCAGCAGGCATGGGAGTTCCGGGGGCATGGACGCCAGCCGGTCGCGGCTGAGGCTTTCGTCGCGCAACAAGGGGATTGTCATTGCGCGGCTTCTTGCGAACAAGCGGGCCTCTGGCGCCTGGTGGAGGGGTCGGGTTCTGGCCATTGGGGCCACCAGATGGTGATGCGCTCATGGTGGCAGTTGTACCAAGTTGGATGTGATGGAGTTGCCGGCGTGTTCGGTACGATTGCCTTGGCCAGGTATGCGAGACACCGACGCAATGTTCTTATTGCCAGTCCGCCGTCATGGGTAAAGTTGATGGGTGGTCTTAGGAAGTAATGAAAGCAGACTCCAAGTCTTTGTATGGGTTCGCTGAACGCAGACACCTAGGCAGGAAAGAGCAATGATGCTAACCCAAGTGTTCAATATGACAAGAGTGAGTGCGCAGGTCGACTTATCATTCGACAGACTGTGATAGCGCTTTGCTGAGCAGCAGAGAACGGATTAACGATGAAGCATGTACGATGAAAATAAGCGGAAGGCTGCAAAGGGCAGTCCCATTGAAAGCAGCAAACAATGACCAAGGTGTCAGGGCGTCAGTTGAGGCTCGAACGCGAAGAACGCATGGGTCACAAATGGACGTATCCGGAGATGCCAAGACCTTAGCCTGGCTTCAGCTGAGGATACTTTTGAGTGCAGTTTCCAAGGTATCCCTCGGCCTGTTGTCCATATAAAACCTACTGGAACTAAGGGCTGAAGATACTTTAGTCCAAAGTAGCTTCCCATCCACCCCATCTTCAGCCCTCAATGCTTGCTGATTGGCTGTCGCAAGTCTAGAGTTTCCTGCCAGACATGCTCCCTGCATGTCTCGCATGTCTCGATGAGTGTCTCTCACCTATTTGACTTCATCGCACTTGAGCTGCTCCTGTGGGCGACAGAGAACTTGGGAACGATTCATTTTATTACAAGTCACATGAAGCTCATACCTTTGGATTTTGGCTCTTTCCCCTACTACCTTGCTCCCTTTCTTACTTGTCCTCTATTCCAACGGTCACCCACAATCTGCAGCCTGAAAAGAATTATTAAGGGATTAGCAAATGCAAGGCAACATATTTGTCCCTTGCTGTTTTGGCACTCAGCCTCAAAACCTCTGGCACGAACTTCTACAAGAACAGACAGTTGATCACTTTTCCAAGGCAATTTAGAACTGTCACTGCTTTACCAGTTCATGCCTTGCCCGGATCACCTTTACCTCATTTTATTCGTCTCAGGCAGCTGACCAGCTTTCGTCTTTCCGGGCTTGTTCCTCTCTTCATAATCACTTCACTTCTGCATTAAGCTCCGAGTCCATGGAAGATCATTCAAAGCTTTAGTATCAATGGCTCGACCTATGGATGCTGCATCATCCTATATCTAGTCCTGTGCCACCTGTCCTTGGGATCTGAACGCTATACCTGAAGCCTCCGGCTCCATCAGCCAAGGAGCTGCAGGCTATATTCAAGCGGCCCGCTGCTCAGGCTGCGCGAGGCAGCACCATGCATGGTGCGCAAGATAGAGGACGGCCCCTTGAGGACCGTCTGCGGAATATCATCCTTGGCAATGTCGAGAATGTGGTTCCCAGCAGTCACGCGGATAACACTCAGGCATCTCACCTACGCGACGCTCAACCACTCACTGCCACAGATGGATCCAGCGAGTTTGGTACTGGCGCTATCCCCCCACCACCACCAACACCACCGCAACAGCCAGTTCCAGGCACAAAGGGTGCGAAGAAACGGCTAAATCAAGCTCAACGACGCGAAATGAGTGCACAATTGACCATCCCAATAGAACCTAGAGCAGCTGAGCCTGGAAACTCGTTCCATAGCCCTCAAGGCTTCCAACAACAGCGTCACGGCCCTGGGTATCATCAAAAGTCAGCGCGAGCCCCTTCCGCAGGATTCCGCGGTGGGTTTCAAGGTCACATGTCCGCTACTCCGTCAGTCCATGGTCACGCGATGCCTCATCAGCAACACCAGCACCAGAGAGGTTTTGGTTACCCATCACAATCATCTCCAACGCAGAGTCACCATCCTGACTGGAGACGATCACAGCCGCTTCAAGGCGAGCCGCCATCAAGAGGTATCAACGTTCTCTCAGGTGAAGCCTTCGCTTCTAGACCCCCCCGAAATACTCAAGGAGGCCTGTATAATCCTGGTGGATATCGCCAGTATGTTGTGACGCCTGAAGAGTTGGCTCTGCAATCAAGTCTTCTCGAGCAGCTCTGCAGTGTCGTCGTTCGTAGTGCTGAAATCGGACATGATGAAATTGCCGAGAAAGAGAATTTTCGTGTCCATATTGAGGAGATATGCCGTCGCGTCGTTGCACATCAGGAGATTGAGATCAATGGATTTCAATCCTTCCCATCTCAAAGCGTTCAGTTGAAGTGTTTTGGCAGCCTCTCATCAGGCTTTGCCACAAAGGCTGCTGACATGGACCTTGGTCTTTTGTCACCATCCTCGGCCATTCCTCCTGATGCGTCCGAATCGCCGGTTCCTCGGCTTATCGAGAAAGCTCTGCTCGATGCCGGTTTTGGTGCTCGTCTATTGACACGAACTCGAGTGCCAATTCTGAAGCTATGCGAGAAACCTACAAGGAAACTTTATATGGATCTTTTGGAAGAGCGGTTAAAATGGGAGAAAGGGCTGGATAACGATGATCAGGATGGCTTGGATAACGATGCAGGCATGGACGAGAACGAAGATCAAGATACAATAGACGCCACGGTTTTAACTGCGCAAATTCTCTCGACCGACCAGCAGCCCAAGGAATCCGGAATTCCCTCTGATGCACCACTCGCACAAACTCGAGGACATCGGCCTGCTTTGCTCAAGCAGACGCGAGGCCAGTCGCTGGCGAGCTACTACGGCCTCGCGAAAAGGACCTTGAGACGTATGAATGGATGCGACATTACGCATTCGAATGCTGCAGACTTCACCGATGCAGACTTCATGGCCCTTGACGATCTGAGCTCAGCATTTATTGATGGTCTTCAAGACGAGGGACTGCGGAATCGCATCAGAGCGTTCCACTCTTACTCGGCCGGAAAGCAGCAACCAAACTTTAGGTCTCTCCACGGGGTTTACATGATGGCTGAGGGAGAAAGACTAGTCATGATTTGGGAAGCTAGGGAAGTATTCGAACGTGACTCGCGGCTCGAGCATACTCACACCAAGCCTATTCACCGCTGGCGAGAGCTTCACGGTCAGCGCATGTTTGGCATCGATCCTCTGGCTTTCAACAAGGATCTGAAAATAGCAGCCGACCGCCTTCATCAGATCCCAGCGATACAGTTGATGCAGCTTCAACAAGATGCGTACGAGTCGCCCGCTGAATATTATGCGAGGATCACGAAGATAATCGCTGTACTGAGTGAGACCGCTCTTCTTCCCACCGGTCCAGGCAAAGCTTCACCTGTCGTCCGATGCTACTTGGCTGGGATCCGAAATGACGGGATTCGCGATGGGGTTGAGGAGTTTACACAGTCCACAGGCTGTCAGGACCTACGAGTCATTGCCCGGAGGCACAAGGGCCTCCACCTTGCGGTTGAATATGAGCAAGCTATTGAGAAGGACCTTTATCGGCCAGAGGATATTCCTGTCATCCGCGAGTATGTCGCCTTGTTACGTCACAAGTTCATCCAAGCGGCTCCACCTCACCAACCGGACTACGGCTTGCCTATTCCCGCCACTTTTGCGCCATTGTTCGACAAGATCCGCCAGCTGCCGGATCCATCCCAAACGGTGCCGGTGCAGCGCAAAGATCGGTATCATGATAAACTAGAGTTTCCCAAGGCGGGTGTAGGAGTGCAATGCGACATCAACTTCTCAGCTCATCTTGGGTTTCAGAACAGCCTGCTCCTGCGATGTTACTCTTACACCGACTCACGCGTAAGACCTTTGGTTTTATTCGTTAAACATTGGGCGAAAGTGCGAGGTATTAACACGCCTTACCGCGGAACGCTAAGTAGCTACGGCTATGTCTTAATGGTGTTGCATTACCTTGTCAACGTCGCACAGCCGTTTGTCTGCCCGAACTTACAGGAACTCGCGCCGGATCCCGGCCCGACAGGGACTGAAATCGAGGGCATCACCACCTGCAGGGGTCGCAATGTACGCTTTTGGCGAGACGAGCAGGAGATCCAGAGACTGGCTGGGGAAGGCGTTCTCAACCAGAACCGGGAGTCAATTGGATATCTCCTTCGAGGATTCTTCGAGTACTATGCCAATAGCAACATGATGAGCACTATTCAAAAAACAGGGTTCGACTGGGGCAGGGATATTTTGAGCCTGCGAACGCGCGGTGGGCTTCTCTCCAAGAGGGAGAAAGGCTGGACAGGGGCGAAGACGGTCTTGCAATCGCATACGGACCCTCCGCCTACCCCCACGGGTACGGAAATGCAGGGGCACCTCAGATCTCCCAACCCTGCTGTACTTGATTCTATGACAATGCCTGATGCTCAAGCCGATCCACCCCTTTCGCCGGACAGAATCGCAGCCGGAATCCCGACAATCCAAACCTCAAAGGCCAAGGAATTCAAAGAAGTCCGCAATCGCTACCTGTTCGCCATTGAGGATCCATTCGAGCTCGAGCACAATGTCGCCCGTACCGTGACGCACAATGGTATTGTGTCTATCCGTGATGAATTCCGTCGAGCGTGGCGAATCATCCGGTCAACGGGTAAGACGGCAGTGCAGGAAAACCTACTGGAGGATGTGAACGTCCACAGCGAGATCATAGACCAGAACAGGTTTGTTGACTTGCTCACTGATATTCACGGACTTCACCCTTAGGCAGGCAGGCATACCCTTTGGCGAGATGCGAAGATATTGGGCATAGGTCGTGGAGTGGATGCTTTCGAGCTTATGATGGGTCGTTATTGTCACGAGTTAACGAGTGAGCAATCATACTGGCTTTTCACGATATAGCGAATTGCTACGATAGCAATGCAATGTGGCCTTCTTGATCTAGCCAGTTTTGACACAGTTCTTGGTGTCCGATGCATATGGTCGACAAGGCATACAGGGTTATGCAAGAATTGTAATCTGGCGCCGCGCCACGAAGCAAGAGACGACTAAATCCTACGATACATGTGCCATTAACCAACCCGAACCTTGAAACCCCAACCCCAACCCCAACCCCAGCGCGTTGCGCATCCTGATGATCACAAATGAGATGTCCGTCCACCTGAAAGTTGGGTCCCTAAACGGCCGCAGTTTTCTCTCTTGCGAGACTCCTTTTCCCGTTGCCGCTGAAGGTGTGGGTATCAGTAGTGTACCTGATATCGCTCTCGAAGGGAGCAGAAGATGTTTTCGACGACCTGGGACCGTCTTGTCCAGGCCTAGCACGCCGATTCTCGGAGAGGGTTGGCTTCCCGACGATAAGGGCTCGCAGCGGTGGAATACTGGCAGCAACAATACTGGTGCCCCCCTCGGCGGCCTGCCAGATAAAACCACCGTACCCATATTCTGCTCAGGCGTCAGATAGTATAAGACCTGTGTTGACATCCAGGGAAACGAACGGAGGTTACTTACCGTAGAAGTCGGCTGAGTAGATACGAGTAACATAAGCGTATCTTAGAATCGTGATGATACCCGACCTATCCCAGTCAGTTCCCTGTGTAAAACTCATTTATCTTGGTTGACATCTCGGACTTACAGTATCCCAAAGCTCATAGCTAGTGCAACCCCAATCTTCTCCTCTGTTCGCATAGCCATAGACCAGACGATTTTCCAGGCGATAGCGACTAAGGCGAAGTCGCTCAAAGCACTCCATGCTTCACTTCATGTCAGCATATCTGTCACACCTCGTGTGAATGGGAGTGTGAACGTACTGCCGCTAGCCCAGCCGACATATTGAGGAATGTATGTCTGGCCACAATAACCCCCGAGTTCGTCCAATGATCCATAGACTCTCTGGGTGGGATGGCTACACAGTGTTTGCTTAGCCGTACGCGCTTTCAAATTTCCAACTAGGTCGCGCGCCTCTAGACCAGACCCAAGGAAGGGGTGATTGCATCAGTTGTCGCTCACACTCACCAGATCGTAACCCTCGTGACAATGTTGGGAATCATGGTGATGCAGATCAAGCCAGCAATGGCCGTCCACGTTACAACCTTCATCCAGCCCTCGGTGCACCTCAATATTGCAATAGCGAAGGCGATCCTGCTCACGGATACAATAAGGGTGGAGAAAACGCTGTAGGCCACCCCGTACGTGGCGATTTCGGACCGGGTCGCAAGGTCAAGCGACGTGTATGGTTTCCCGAAGCCGAGGCTTGCGGCCTTGGTAATAAAGCATATCTCTACGAACATGAGAATCCATGAGAATATCAGAAGCAAGTCTGCAATATCAGGTGGTCAGGATGGAGATGATTATTGGATGCTGTAACCCAAAGTGGGAAGCAAAGGGTGTTGTTTTACTCACCATCTGATAAGAGACGTCGACCGCGACTGATTTTGGCATAGATTCGAAGTCCGAGGACAGCGCCAGAAATGAAAGCAATCGGCCAGACGGAGCCGCATAACACAGTTGCGTTAGGACTCAGCATGTCGTCTGCCCTATTGTGGGAATCGTTGCTGTTGTCGAAGCTCTTGACTGGCGATTAAGTGAATTCGGCAAGGCTCAAGCGTGGACCTCAAATTCTTGAACCACAAGATACAAATATGGAGTATAGAGGAATCCCCTGGGCTTTATTCATAACAATGGATACCACTACTATCTAGTACCTTGAAAGAGAGTTAACGGGAACAAGCGAGACCAACTTCGAAGCGGGGACAAGCAAACCAGCAAACCGTAACGCTGAGTCGCATGCAGAGAACCAAACACAACCTTTTGTAGTTTCAAGTTCATAAGGCAAACACTGCAGTTCATTTCCTAGAATGCCAGGAGATTGATTAAAGGTGCGGACCCCATGGAGATCCTGCCTCAATAAGATCCGAAAGCTTGATGCATCCACCCAAAAGCTTGATGCATCCACCCAATATGCAGCTGACCAACTGTCAGCATTGGATATTGTCCCGTTGGAGGCGAGCTGGGGGCGATGCTCCCTTGCATAAGACACCGAAAGTGAAAGAGCCTTGTATATATATATCCACAAATACAAAGGAACCAAAAAGGACAGCCGATTCCCTCAAGGGCAAATTCTTTCCACTTGTACACACCACCCTATGAGCGGGCTTCTCCTTTGATTTCCATTTGACCTATTGCACAAACAGCCCAAAGTATGCGGGTGAGTAGAAGGGGTCGGCTGGCTGGCGGCGAGCTCGGGTCGCACAACTTGGGGGGACTCGAGAGCAAACTACTCAGTATCACCGCAGTAACTACTACCACCAACATATTCGCCTTCTCGAGAAATGATTGGCTCATATTACAAATTGACCGGCTTTCCAAGCTTAAAACCTGGTCTACGGGATGCCATACATTTACATAGGGTAACGCAAGGGCTATCCCATCTCTTGAAAGTGCGCAAAACAAGACTTTGTCCGTGACATATATATGTGAAATGTAAGGGATCGGCTATATATCCTGCAGCATTACGTTTCTGCAAACATCAGAAGAGAGTTGCAGAGAAGGCAAGGTGGCAAGCAGGTGCTCCTGGTGATTGATCTGGAAAGCAACCCGATCAACATTAATCAGGGAAGCTTCGGTGATATTATCTAGGCCGGCCTTTCTTGGAGCTCGTGAGCGACGAGAGAAGTCATTGGGTATAGATGGCTTCTTTGCCATCTAAAAGCTCACTCTGGTGCTGTACTACATGGTTTTCAAGGTGTGTCCAGTAAACTAAGCGATAACATCAATTTCTTTGTTGAGGGGACCTGAGAATAATGTGACCCATTAGGACTGTTCTGTTGAAAGGCTTTCTGGAAGGCTTTCCGGGGTTCTTATCAATGTTCAAACACGTCTGCCTTTGCCTCACCATCCTATTAAGCTGTAACAATGAGGTCTATACATGTAAGAAGTATTGATTGCTGCACATGAAGTCTTCTTCCAAACTCCATGCATCCACAAAAATATAGGCTACAAAACAGGCTTCATCATGTAGAAACTGCTCTGGGACAATGAACCTTGACTAAAACCAAACATTTTCCTTCTCTCAGACGGCAGAAAAACTTGTTCGCCACCCAATTTTCCAGAGATTGGATTTTCTGAGAAGTCTGCTGCTTTCGCACATTTTCGGGTCAGATCGTGGATTACAGAGATAATGTAGGATGGAGCGCCATACTTATGCCCCAGGCCGAAAGCGGTGCAGTTGCTAGTGTAGCTAATGGGTCAGACCCTTCCTTCCTTACTTCTTGAGAGAGAGCAAGAGCGCCTTACAGCGCCTCTTAAGACCAACCTGCGTAGCACAACGAGTAGAGCAGGCATAGCGATCAACACCACACCTATACAGAGTCATCCACAGAGGGCCGATTCCCTCAGATACTTCAATTCCTATATCTAATGTAGCAGTGACTCTGCAGTTCTGAAAGAAGCCGAGTTGAGTTTGATATTTAGACCATTGAACAATCACAACCTAGCTGAAGCTTGTGGTTCAGTCTTGCTCACCAATTCAATGGAATTGGTAATGAATTTTATCGATTCCTTGCTGATGAAGTAGGCGCTTGCATCTCATGCGGTGGTCGAATTGGAGCATTCCTGCAAACAGAGCTTTAACCCAGTTGCTGACCTTGGAGCCTGGCAAATCACATGCATACCCACTCGAGCATCGTCGTAGACAACGATGAATCTCGCACACAAAGATTCACAGCATGGCTATCTGCGGCGGCACTTTTAAAACGAACAAGTCCAAATCCCCTTCCAAACTCAAATGGCTAACACAGCCCCTCGAAACCATCGACTTCCTGAACCCCGAGCTAGGTATAATCCGTGGCGACGTTCACACGGACAACGTCCAACTCTTCGACTTCGGCCGCGCGGAAATCATCGACTCGGAGGTTACATAATGTCCCGATCATAACATCGTCAATTCTATATATACCATACACGATGTCGTCACGGATGACGAGAAGATGTGGGATAGAACTGACATGAATGTCGTGGGCCTCTTGCGGATGAAGAGCTGGCCCATAAGAGGGAAATTGGGTGGCAAGGTGAAGATCAGCCGAAAGCATGTGGTTGCGTGGTTTTGGTGGCGGAAAATGCTTCTTGATGGGGAGAAGAAGACGATGCTTATCAATAAAGGGACTTCCGGGAAGAAACCTGCAACCACTTCCTGAGGAAGATAACAGAGTGGGCCGATGAGCCTCCACAGAGCGTGGGTGTCAATGGAAAAGTAGTTAACGCCGACAGGGACACACCTGGCAGTCAATCATGTCCATTCTTCGGGGAAAGACCGCCTGCAGATGATATCGAGCTGCCTCCAACGAAGAGACGGAAGACTTCAGTCACGCAAGCCAGGTAAGGTAGCGAGCTGAAGCATATGTACCGAAGAAATATTCCAAGAGATTCTATCTAGAAACTTGTCAGGTACTCGCTCCATGGGCTCTTTCGGGTTTATGTGATCAAGTATTTGAGTTCCTAGCCATATGCCTCTTCCCATGCTTTTGGGGGCGGTCTTCAATGGTAGACTACCCTGATACCATGTGTATTCGGATTCAACAAATCAAGTCATATGTAGTGTGTTATACAGACATGGAATGCTGTGTGTATATCCAGTCTACCAACATAGCGATAAGTTGACAGGATGGAAAGGCCTCGAGCCAACCGCCGTCGGAAGTGCTCACCAGTTATACACATAAATTTGTTGATAGTTTCCTCCTTGGATTCTGTGTGCAGATTATGTACGCATATTATTGAATCAACATCTCATATATTTCACCATTGTTATTTTGACATTATATTTTGTTGCTTGGTGAGTTGTGGGCTTACTTGCGTACGTTGTGAGACCAGTTACCACTTATATCAGCAATGTGATAGGCAACACTTCAACGCATACCTTCAACGTATTTTTTAAGAGTAATAGAAGAGGTGGGCGATAACTTTAACAAAATGTTCAATATGGAGCAGATTGAATTACACTTGCGATTTTTGCCATCAAGGGTGAAAAAAGAGAGAGCAGAAAGCCACTTCACTCTGAATATGCACCTTTCAGGTTTGACTATACAGATGATGATCGTGATCTTTAATATCCGTATGCCCCAATATACTGTTGCCTGCTCTCTTGAATTTCTACCCTCAAAAGACACGTAAACTTGAGATTCTGGCACCCAAAGAAATTGAGTTGTCCATCTGAACTCCCCTTTGGTACACGGAGAATTGTTCCCTGGGCCAATTCCCTTCAACAAGTGCAATTTGCAATCCATCCTCATCTATTCTGACACCATTATCAACTCCTCACAGCCGCTTCACCTTGATCAACTCTTACCTGTCACCAACCCCCATTTGTCTTTCACCTTCGATCCCTCGACAACCACTTGGTTTCGACCATTCATCCATCCTAGCTTTGACTGCAACTTCACCTCTCAAGCAATCCATCTTGATCTTGACTGCGAATACATTTTGCGACCGAGCACTTTCGATTTCAAACGCAACTTCGCGCGAGGAACAAGCCATTCTGATCTTGACTGTAAGTTCGACTGGTGCCAACTCCCTCTCTTTCATTCACCACATCATCATCGTGGGTTCACCTTCACCTCGCCCAGGACAACCACTTTCTATCTTACCAACTGTTTCACCAGCGCATTTACCGTTCCATTCTGACCCAACCCATTTCAACTAACCTCTCCAGTCAGAAATACATTTTTCCCCTTCCCTATTATGCAACATGACCACGATGTCTCGCAAATACACCACTTCGCCCCTGGCGGGTTTCAAGCGATCAGCCAGCGTGGCTGGTCTTGCCCTCGAGCATCCCATTCCGAAGCGTTCGAGATCGTTGCCGCTGTTCTTAGATCCTGCTGCCCCTGAAGAATTCGTCAACGAAGCCTACGCTCGTGCTGGCGGTCTTCCTGTCTCTGGCGACGCGCCTATCATCGCACCTGCCAACTGCGCTTCGACCGCTACTACCCAACCGCAAGTAAACAATGATATGCCAGCAGCGACTCAAACTACTTACGACATTGAGTCTGACATTGAGCACACTGACTACACTGAGCATGCCGCTGCTCTCACTGAGGCCCTGACTGGCTTGGCCGAGCAGAAGGAAAACAACGGAAGCGACAATGATGAACCCACGACCCTCGCTGACTACTACTCAAATGATGGCGGCATTTCACCCAACTATGAGCCCGACCCCAATATTACCGATGGGGGCGCTTCACCCGACTACGCTCCCAGCGCCCTCTCGTCTGCCTCGATTAAGGATGAGCAGCCTGCTGAGATCCCCCAACTTGACACCGGCTTCAGTGGAGGGCCGACTGAGTACCTCTTACACGCTTACAAGAGGCTCGATGATGCCCTTGAGCGAATCAAGTCCCTGAGCTCTGGAAGGCTTGACGAATACACCATCAAGCGCGTGCAGGATAAACTCGCCGACTACAGCCCCAAGTCCGTTGCTATCTCCAACGATGGCGACACCATGATTCGCAACCCAACCACCCCATCTTCCGAGATCCGTGCTACCTCACCCTGCTTCATCCCCCCCACCTTCATCGCTGAGCAGAATGGCTCAGTCAAGTCGCACAAAATGACCATCGCCGATGACCATGGTTACAAGAAGCTCGGTGCTCTCACGGCCATCTCAGCTGGTACGCAGCCCAACCGAGAGACCTCACTCGGCCCCTTTTCGAACTCGGGGTCCGAACGCTCTACTTCCGAGAAGAGGAAGTTGTCGCCTGCTCCTACCACCACAAGCACCGATGCTGCTGCAACCACCGCAGCTGATGTTTTCATCGTCAAGCATGAAGGTCCCACTTGCCTCTCATCGTCATCTAAACACCCTCCATCCAAGAAGCGAAAGCTGTCGTCGGCTGCCGTCAATGCCACCAATGTCACTGCTACTACTACTACCGCCGCCGAAGCTGATGCAGAGGACACTAAAGATGAAGCTCCCACTTACATCTCATCGGGAACCCAGCCGACTTACGAAAGTCCCCCTAGCTCGATCACAAACCCCGAAAAGCCTGTCCTCACCGTCGATGCTGGAACTCAGACCGAAGCTGAAGAGCCCAAGCCCGCCATCTCATACGATGGCTCTGCTGCGACTCAAACCACCTCAGCCAGCTTCGTCTTCCGTGCCACCCAGATCGAGGCCAATGAAGCTTCTGCTGCAACTAATACTACACCTGATATGTCTATATCTAGTAGCACTAAGACCGGGGCTAATATCGTCTCTGCTACAACCCAGACGGACAATTTATCTCCTCCTCCCCAAATCTTGAACCCCAGCCTTGCTCCCACCAACTCCTGGTCCGACCATTACAAGAAGGAATTTGAGCTCATTCGACACGACGAACCCCTTGTCCCCTCGGTCAACCTCACTACAGTCAAGCGTAGACTCCGGCACGAAGTCAATAGCCAAAGCTCCACTCAGAAGAACAACGGGACCCCCACTGGACCCCGTGTTGAGGTCAGCCTCCTGAGCGATGACGATGAAGAGGACACGCCAGTCAATCCCCGAAATGGGTATCGTGTCGGCGGTTCTGGCAACGCCCCTGACTTCGACCTCGACGACCTCGACCCCGACGATCCTGAGCTCGGCCTTCCCGACTACGAATCTGACGAAGACACGGGATATTTTCTTAGCCCCGACCAATCCTCCTCGACCCTCGTGCAGGAGCTTCGCTACCAGATCCAACATTCCGACAACCAATACCCTGCTCCCCAGACCGGCAATCGTATCGATTTCCAAGCGTACCATGCCGATATCGGCTCCAGCCTTCGCCAGGACCCCGAACACCACATCACTAAGACCCTCGAGGACTCTTTATGGGACGACCCCGCCCGAGACGACCTGACGTCCTACAGGACGGATTGGCTTAAACGTGGTGAGTACTCCCTTCGCAAAGGCTTCCCCTTGGTGGAGGACGTCGAGTTCGTCATCCCCTACAACAAGGCTCAGCCCGACGGAGACTGCTACTGGCGCGCCCTCTCCTACCAGCTCTACGGCACCGACGAGCACTGGGCGCTCGTCAAAGCCGAGCATCTCGAGTACGTATACATGGTCCTTACCCGCCCGCAACACCCGCGATACGAGCTCTACCAAACGCTCAATAACCGCTTCTTCGACACAGCATCCCCAGCCTCCGAGCCGGACCGAGGTAAATTCAAGGCGAACATCTGGCAGATGCTCCTTCTTGCGCACACTTGGACCCCTGGCGTCATGCAGCAAATCACCGCTGACCTCTACAATATCTGTATCATCACCTTTTCCTACAAGGCAGACCACCTTCGGGAATTCGAGGTGTCTGAAGTCAGCGTCCGGGGCACATACAACAGCCGTCACATCTTCCTCGGGTTCGTCAACGATAATCATTTCCAGCCCATGACGACGAATCAATACAAGATGTGGGAATTCCGCTACCCCCGTGTAACAGTCGAGGCCACCGCCGCCTTCGCCCATGCCCCAAAGGAGACCTCTACCAAGACCACCACTCAGCACCCCTGGCGAAACGAGTTTACCAGAGAGATCCCCCCTCCCGTCCCTCGAGGCCATGGCTGTGACGTCAACAAGCTGCGCGAGTTCATGGGGTCTAAGCCCCTGTGCTAAGTGGAATGAGAGAAACCCAGAAAACCCATTCTTACCACACCAAAGGTGGGCTTAGTCTGGAATGAACTGGATATTCCGAAGGAGTAGTTTGGAATAGGCCCAATACCCCACTAGGTCAGATGAATGGCTTGGCAAATGGACTACTACACGAAGCAGTATTGGTATAGAGATAATCTTGTGCTTTAGGAAAAAACGCATCACCATGAAGATTAGTGGTACAGCGAAAGCGACTTTGTTTGAAATAAAAACTACCTAGATAAAACTTGGGCTTTGATTGTGCGTATGTACGAAAATTTCTCTTGCCCATCACCCATCTACCCCGAGGGAGAGTGACCATGAGATCTGAGTGATGGGCCTTCTAGAATCGTAGTTTTAATCTACCAACGTTCCGTTCAGAAGCTTGTCCTAGAGGGATCTTAGCCCTGGCCATCCCGAAGGACGGCACCGTTGGGGTTGCGTATAACGCGTAGGGGAATTGTGCTCATGATTTCACCGCATTCGGTCTGCTCAACATTGAGCGGAGCGGTTATGGAACGGGGCAGGGGACTCGTCAAGAAGAATTTTGGCTAAGGTACCAGATTGGTCATCTCGTCATCAGTGGAATCGAAGACACCACCACCATCTTGTCATATACAAGCGCCTGAAAACGTACCTCTCAGAGTGAAATCAATGTGGTATCTGATCCTGGATCTAGCCTTTTCCTCGGCCTAAGCACATTTGAATACGCCATCCGGAAACACCTTGCCAAAGACGCCGTAGATTCCGTCTCACGAATCTCTTCATGTCTCGTTATCGTTATGATTACAATACTGTAGCATGAGTAGCCCGCCAAACACATCTATATGTGTCATTCTGCGCTTTAGTCCACAATATGTTGGAAAAGCGGCGAGATGGACTCGCCGTAGTGGTTTCGCCGGATAGCCTCGGAAAGCAAGAAGGAAAGGTCCAGGATGACCAACTTACTCGCGTCCCTTGCCTTGCGTTCGCTGATGGGAAAACTGTTGGTAACGATGATCTGGTCGATGCATTCGCAAGCCTGAAGCTGTTCGAGGCAGTCACCTCCAAACACACCATGCGTCGCCATGCAGTACACCTTCTTAGCGTGGCCTCTCTTGACCACCGTCTCAGCTGCAGCAATCCAGGAACTTGGCTTGTCAATCATGTCATCAACGATCAAGACGAAGCGGTTTTTGACATCGCCAACCAGAGTGATCATGTGTTCCAACTTGGGATCCTGGAGCTTCTCATCTTCTTCGTCCGATGATGGTTCGGCATCGCCAGAACCACCGAGAGCATGTGGCTCGGGTGCAAAGAAGGAAGACGCATGAGACATGGCCATTGTGTCCTCTGCTTCGGTGGCCTGGTACGATTGGCTTCCCTCACCGCCCGCTTCTGACTGACTTCCCGAAGGATAATCGTCAGGCACAATGTGACCTTGTACCAGTCGGCCATGGGTAACTACTTGCGCACGTTCGTCGTTGTAATCCTGGGCCTCCTCCTCGTCCTCCCCCAGTTCGTCGATTGGGGAGGTTTGGGAGGGTGTATGGAGGGCTCGTGTAAACGGTGACCGCGTCAGACCATTAGTCCGCAACGGGGGGCCGTGGGAGCTTCTCGGAGAGCCCTGAGAGTCTGCCACGATGTGGCGTGTGGGTGCAGCACCATTACCATCTTGGGAGCGAGTCGAGTCCTGATCGTCCGACATGGCCCAAGAGTGCCTGTTCCCATTGCCGTTGACCGAAGGTGGTTCCTCAAACCCATCCAGCTGATTCATGATCATGCTGGCAGTCATGTTGGTGCCCGCACGCCTGCGGTCGGTCGTTACGATACCGAAGTTGAGCTTGAGGGCGTCGGCCAAGGATGTAACCCTCTTGGTTCCTCCAGCATTCTTGGAGACGACGACAGCATCTTTCCAATTAGGAACGTTTCGTCGGATCCAACGCGCAATCAGAGGCTCGGCATGGAGGTTATCCACGGGACATTTGAAAAAGCCTTGCATCTGCGAAGCATGGAGATCAACCGTAATAACATGTTTGACGCCCGCGACGTGCAGCAAGTTGGCCAGCATTCTCGCCGTGATTGCACCCCGATGAGACTTCTTCTTGGACTGTCGGCTGTAGGGGAAGTAAGGCAGCACGGCTGTAATGGAACGAAGCACGGTTAGAACATCGGCACTGTAGTAGCCCGGAGTGGTACGACTCACCAGTGATCTTGTTTGCCGAACCACCTTTGCAAGCTGATATCATGATCAGAAGCTCCATAATGGTGTCGTTGATCTTGGGGCTCCCAGACTGCACGACGAAGACATCCTTCTCTCGGACACTAGTCAAGATGCGGACGCTCGTTTCGCCCTATTCGAGGTCAGCCCAATGTTGGAGACGACGCAGGAGGGAGCCCCCATCGCCCAAGCCTCAAACAGAAGCAGAAGCAGAAGCGGCGAGGACTGGACCAAAATAACACACATTGGAGAATTGCGATAGCTCGGCCTCAGCCGGGGCCATGCCTAGGTTCTCGCATATCTTGCCTGTGAGGGCAGGGCACGAGGTCCCTGAGAAGATGAGTGTATTCCTCATGGTCCTGAACGAGAATCGAGTTGTAGGGAGGAGAAAAGTTTCTATTGTAGAGGGGAAATTAGGATGCGAGAAGATTTAAGTGGGGGCGCGGAAGCAGCTTTGTTCCAGACAGGGGACAGATCAATCTTTGCCGATACCACGGGCTGTCCATGGACGAATCGCAACCATGCAAAGTCAATTAACTGCAGCTTGTTGGTAGCGTTGGTATCCACGACGGGACTCTTCGTAGCAGCTTTCCGAGTGAGAGCTATACTCCATGCCGGGTAACGAACTGACCACCTGCATATCCAGGATCCAGAGTCATAACGTTTGCTCATGTCAACTTCGCAGCAATCAGTTCAGACGACTGGATCTGTCTGGTTCTGGCCACCTCAACTTGACCAAAAACTGTCGATACTGAGGTTGCAGATGAGAAGCCATTGTGCGAGCTGCAGAAACCCCGAAAACTCATAATAATACCGAAAAAATCCCACTATGCGCATGAGCGCGTCTGAGTTGCCACAAGTTGCCCGGCAGTCATGGGTGTACAAGGTCTCTACACGGCTTTGAAGCCGTTTGGCGTCGTCACTCCGCTCAGCGGCGAGACCGTCGTCATTGATGGACCCGGTTTGGTGCATCGGATGTGGGAGACCTCGAACAAGACGCAGACAAATAAGATGAGTAGTGCCATCACATGCCACATACCATACGCTTCTCTCGGCCAGACCGTTATCCACTGGCTTGACACTCTGCGTGCCAACAACGTAAACGTGTAAGTCGCTGCTGCCCTCCTTGTTTCCTAGTTACTAATGAGTTGCAAGGAGGAAAATATACTTTGACGGCTACCTTCCGCCCAGGAAGTGGGATACCAGGCGCCAGCGGCTGATACAGTCAAGTCGACAAATGAAAAACGCGTCCTTCAATACACATGTCGTCCACAGACCTGCCCAAAATCCTATCGTCACCACGGCAAGCGATGGTTCACAACAACCTGCACCTGGCGTGCGGTCCTTGCCTAAGCATCCATTTCTAGTTCCAGCTGTGATCGAGCAACTTAGGCAATCGCCAGACTGGAGGTCCAAGGTACAGGTCGTACCAGGAGAAGCCGATGCCTACTGCGCACAGGATGTTAAGAAGAGCGGCGGCATTGTCATGACGAGCGACTCGGATCTGTATATCGAAGATCTAGGGCCGACTGGCGCTGTCGTATTCTTTTCCGGCATCTATGAGAGGCACTCGGATCTGGAGGCAATGACAGGGGAGAAGTTCTCGCGAACGGCATTCGAGGAGAAGAATGAGCTCACACAGTGTGGAGGTTTGCCTATGGTGGCATACGAGCTGTCGGTCAACAAACTTAGTATGAAGGAGGCAATCCAGCATGCGAAAATGGGGTACGCGCAAACCTTGGGCCGAGAGAGTTATCAATGGTTCCTCGAGGAGCACATGTCGGAAGAATATATCGCGGCTGATCATCCCGTCCTTGCGACGCTTTCCAATCTAGATCCTAGGATTTCAGAGTTTGTCATCCAATCTCTGAACATCGAGGTAGTCCAGTCAGAGCCTGTCAAGACTTCACAAAGGGGGACACCCCGCGGGCCAGAGGAGCTGTCAATGTTTCTGCCCATCATGATCGAACAACACACCAGGAAGAGCTCGTGGTCCATGAGTGAGTCGGTAAGACAACTCGCATATGGACTTATCCAATCATCTGAGCCCGGGCGACGCGAGCAGATGATCGAATACCGAACCATGGACACTTTGACCGGCGGGCGGAAACTGACCATTCCTCCGCCATACAAGGTCGCCACGCTATGTGACACATTGCTAGCAACCCTCGAGGCACTCTCTCGCGATATCGAAACTCCAGGCTTTCGATGGATCGCTTTTGCGGTCCACCAGGATATGGAGTGGTCAATATGGGAAGAAAAGACTCCAATTTCTTCTACTCTGATCCAGAACGCTGTCCGCTATGCCGAGGGGCCGGAGCCAGATACGGTGTCTTGGGCCGTCGTCCACTTTGTTGCGCAGGCTCAAGCCTCTTTGTATTCTTTGCGAATGCTGAAGCAGATCCTGGCTGTCGTAGCGACGCTGTCCCCCGAAAAACTGACAGGTCCAATGCAAGAACTACGCGAGCATCTATCCACACTGCCCAACATCGCTGAATACCCCACCGTGGCGTCAGTGGAACAGACGCTGGCGCAGTTCGGCGAGGCGGGCGGGCTGTTCGTCGTCTCAGCTTTGCTGGGAATCCCCATGCAGGTACTTCCTAAACCCCCGGTGACCCAGACAATGGGATCCCGGGCACAGAAGGCTACCGCAAAGGCATCCAACAAGCGTAGCTTGCAAGACAGCAAAGGTCAAAATGAGGCCCTGAAGCAGAAAAAGGCACGAGAATCCCCAGCGCAGGCCAAGCGCAGCCTAGAGGTCAGCGAAACTCGAGATGAGGAGATTGAGAAAAAGAAGAAACCGCGACGACCGCTGAGCTTGAATCCCTATGCTCTATTGAGTGAGGCGGCTCTGGAGGAGTGAGGCTTGAGGTCTTTTGGTAGATACGTATGGTATCAAGAGGCAAGCCGGAGAAACCAAAAAATCACTTAGCAAAGTTCAGCTCGTTATAACTACGCCAAATTTCCAGTGGCAAAAGCCCAAGCGCTCGTGTAATTTGAGGCCAAGATGTAATCATGTGTGTAGAGCTGTGGTACTCCTCCTCGGCCAGGTAGGGGCCGGGTTGCTCTTTAATCTCTGAGCTGGAGGCAGAATGGGCGACCTGACTGTGTCAGATTACAACTTTATTGGGGTGTTTTCTTTTTTGACTACCAGATCAACGGGGTGCTGCCATCATATTTACCTCTTTCAAATATCAAATGGCGCGGACTGGGCTTTTGAAGCCTTGGTAGATCACAACGACATTGAGCGAGGAACACGCATGATTTCAATGGTGCATAGGTATTACAAAGGGTGGGACGTGTTTCCTCCCTCGAGTCATTCGGTCGGCTATTTGACCCTCAAGTCGTCGACCATTAAGACGCCATATCAGCTAACGTCGGCCCTCTGCAATGCGGAACCCCAGCAAATTGATCCTTTTGCATAGCCAAACCGTATCATTCTTAAAACGCGCGCAGTAAAAACAAATCAAGGTGCTTTTGTGTAGAGTTTGTGTAGAGCAAAATCACAAGGCAGAGAGGAAGGGACAGGAGCTTTCGTTATTTCATGCATACATTACTGTGTCGACGAGCAACGCCACGATCGATCCCACCACCCCACCTTCAACAATTTCCCATATCGTTCCGGGCAGGGCCGCCTAGGCCTTGGCGGTTTTATTTCCTGATGCCATCTGCTGTTTTGTGAGCCACCGTACCGTAGCAAACAAAGACGCTTGGGGGTCAGTCTTCACCTTAGAGATCAAGTCACGACCAACCGAGGCAGTCTCCTCCGCTCCCTGCTGGCGCTGCCAGAATCTGCCAGGGTGTGAGCGGAACAACATTCTATGGTGTATTGGATGTACTCACTTGATTTCAGGTGTACCACCACCAACGGTCGATTCGCGCCTGGCTTCGTCCTCCAACGCAGCTCTAGTGATCTTCTCGCCGGTGTGCACATCGGGAAGCTCAGGCTTTTCAGTGATATCCTGACCTAAGGTCTCTTCCAACATATGCTTTCTCATGCTGAACCTCTCCGCTCTTTCCTTCTGTAGACCAGGGCTGTCAATCTGGTTCATGACGTATCGGACTGCGAACTGTGCTGCAAGGTAAATGTGCTCGGCACCCAGGATAGTGAGCAGGAGACCCCACGCCTTAATGTTAGAAGGCGAACCACCAGGTCCCTCTGGGTCATTGGTGAAGAGGTAGACGATGGAAAAGCTGACCAAACTCCCGAACCATGACAGGAAACCAAGCGCGCTGAGCCATGGCCCAATTGAGTCCGCTCTCCATGGAATAGGTCGCTGGCTACTAACAGCAATCTTCATCGCGTCGGATCGCAGCTCCACCCAGTTGTTAATGAAGAAAGACATGGGCGTCAGAGGCCAGATGGCTGAAAACAGTGAGAGGTAACCTGTGGGTGTCAGTCACGAACATGTGGGTATGAATTGGAGCCAACTAACCAAATTGGACCACCATCTCCCGGTAATCGCCAGAGACATCATAGACATCAAGTCCTGCCTCTTTGCGAACTCTGGCCAAAAACGCCGCCTCCTCAGGAATATCTTGGACCGACGTCATGTCGTTACCATTCTTCTGAGCCATCTCAGACTGAACTTCCTTCACCTTTTGGAAGATCTTACGCTTCAAGTACGGTACGACCACCTCCAAAGCCAAGTTGACGACCTGGGCTGTCACGGTGAAGTAGATTATCTGCTTCTTCAGCCGATCAGGATTAATTTCGAAACCTTGGGTCGAGATCTTCTCGCTCGAAGAAATCTTCTCTGCAGTGATCTTCCAGATATCGAGATACGGAACAAGTAGGTTTCCAAACGGCATGTACACAAATGCGGTGAGGAAGAGCGGAAGGTAGGACGTGATGAAGTTGACAATAAAAATCTTCGTAATCAGGGCAGACTCGTGGCCTTGTAAATGCATTAACGACATGAAGCTACGTTGGGTTGCTTGACTACTCACCGTCGTGGGTCTCGTAATTTTCAGCCCCTGTGAGCTTTTCGGCAAGATTGCCTAGAACTGAAGACAAAGTGGGCAGTAGCCCAGACAGGATGATGGTGGGGAGGAAGGTCTGGTTGTAGTCAGCGGTATGAACTCAGATAGGAATGGCAGGTCGTACGAGGTATGACTTGAATGGTCCATTGTAGATCTCAGAGAGGAAGATCTCAATGGAGAAGCAGAAGACATATAACGCTCCCAAGATCAGAACGCAAATCACAGCGAATGGAACCTGGAGTACTTGAGTTTGCAGTCGCTTGAGAGGAGAGTAGATCTTGATAGGCTCTCCAGTGACTGGGTCTGTACCCTCGTGGTCCCATTGGAACTCCGTTCGTGGGTGCTGGATTTTCGACACTCCACGAACGCCCCATTGAACGGCAAGATCGACTTCCTTCTTCTTCCAATACTCAAAGAAGATAACAGACCACAAAGAATTTACCACGGCGTAGATCCATGAGTACTGTCCAAGGATCAACCAGGCACCAAACCCGAAGGCTGCAGGAAACAGCAGGAAGGTGAAGTAGGCCTGCAAGAAGGCAAAGTAGAATGCAATCTTCTCGCCGAACTTGTCACGAATCTGATCCAGGTCCTCTTCGCTGAGGACGTACTTGCTGCTCCACTGCTTGATCCAATGCCTGTTGAACTCATGGTTGTGAAGCGGGAATATCGAGTCGATGTATTTCCACTGGCCCGTCTTGGGGGTCAGACCAGCACCGCCATCGTTCTTGGGATTGGTCAACAAGAGGTAGACCATGCGGAGTCGCTCTGCATCGCTGACGGGCTCGTCTTCAAAGACCCTGTCCACACCTTTCTCAGGAGCTTTGATTCGGACGCCATACAGCCAATCTTGTACTCGTTCGCGGTAGATCTTGGATTTGAGATACCTGTTGGAGGCAACCTTGACGAAGACAAGAACAGAGGAGTTGTTGATACCAGGTCGTACTTCGGAGGCAAGTCCAGCCTTGGTGAGAACTGCAATCAACTGGGAGAAGCCAGCTTCGGCTTCAGCTTTAGCCTCAACTGGGATCTTGTAGTTGATCACATAGTCGACACTACCAGAGCATGATTGTCAGAGAATTTCAAAATCTAAGGAGTGGTCGACGGTGGGTGCCGTATAGGGGTCTCCCATCTACTAACTTCATGTTGGTCTTGAGCTCCAGGCGGTTGCCATCCGAGGCGTACAAGCTACCCAAGCTCGTCATGCTGTCGATTGGGAGCTCGAATCGGACTCGTACAATTCAGTTGGAGTGTCAAACTTGGTATTTTGAATGAGAAGAAATGCAATTGCTAGGGGAAAGGTACCGAGATATTAAGAGGCCATCACCTGCGAAATTCAAGCTTGTCGTCCATCTAGGAAGTTGTACGGTTGATCAAGATAAAACGTCATTCGGAATCCCCAAAAATGTATCACCCTTGACAATTTGGGCCCGTGCAATCCCTGTCTCCTTAGACATTGGAGAGCTGCCAAGCTCATTAACCCTGCTCATGCAACCCCTCCAGGTTTGACTGGTTTGACTCACAAAACTGAGGTTCTGGACCATACATGATATCTGCACCTGGGAGCTGACCTGTGAAGTGGCATCTATGACGTTTTCCACAGCAACGAGTTCTTTGATATCTTCAGAGATGGGCTTGGACTAATACGTGTGCCTCTTCTTTCGAGCCCTCGCCAGCGCAGGTTTGAAACTTACCTTGGTATCACCACGTATCAAGACCAACAAGCTGTCGATGCTCGGGTCGCTGCCGATCCATCGACGTGTGCTGTCTGAGATTTAGATAGGGATCATCTCACGCTGCAGCCCGTCCGAAGAATCATGGTAGCTCGTGTAACTTGCAATCCAAGGTAAGATCCAAAGGTACACTTACAGCGGCAACGAACCTCGCCTACAAGGGCTGCTTAATACCAGTTGCCACTGACCTTGGCACTTGTACGCTTTCCCATAGTCACTTCGATGAACGAATCTGGAATAACCAAGTTGATATTTGACTGTGGTGAAGCTATCCGCGATCGCTCAACACCCCATTGAAGATAATCTACGGTTGCCGCTTTGGTGAGGTTGACGGGCCGTGCTTACTCTCTGGGCCCCCCTGTCCTCTGCAACTTCCCAAGGCCCAAGGTTGTGGCAGTTGAGGAAGGGACGAATCTCCAACAGTCAACAAAATGGACTTCAATTGATGGGAACTTCAGATGATTGGAACAGACTGGTTCAGTATTAAACTGCCTTAAATGTCAATTGCACCAATTTTCCTCTGCTACATCTGAAGCTCTTACTTCAGCTCCTCTATTGCACGCAGAAACTCCCACCACTCAGTAGCTCTCATCCGCAACGTCATCGTGCATCAACTGCTAGGATGGGGCTCCTCACCAAGCTCGGCCTTCGACGCCGAATGATATGGGATACACCAACACTTCTGGACGAGGTCCTCGACTCGCCATTCCAAGCCCTCGTCCTGCGTATTTATCTCATCATCCTGTGGCTCCGCGGTAACCCCGTCAAACCGCCTAAAAATGGTCGCCCACCCATCAAGATCGTCTTTCTCTCAGACACCCACGATGAAATCGTCCAGAACGTGCCAGAAGGCGACGTACTTATCCACGCCGGCGACCTCACCAACGAGGGTCGCGCCGCCGACATCCAAAGGCAGATCAACTGGCTGGCCTCGCTACCACACCAGTACAAGGTTGTTGTCTGCGGTAACCACGACAGCTGGTTCGATCGCAACTCCCGACGCGAAGAGGACGTACTGGGAAACCAACGGGTCAGGTTGAAAGACTCAGGCGTGCATTACCTCGCGCGCAAAGCGGTGACGCTGAACTTCCACGGTGGAAGGCGGCTAGTTATCTACGGCGCGCCGGACGTCCCTAAGTGCGGAGGTGCTAGCTTTGCCTTCCAGTATGTGCGCCAGGAGCACCCCTGGGCTAACTTGATTCCCAATGACACGGATGTCCTCGTGACGCATGGTCCTCCAAGGCATCACCTCGATCTAGGGCTCGGATGTTCGGGACTGCTCAACGAGATTTGGCGGGTCAGGCCCAAGGTGCACGTTTTTGGGCATGTGCACTCGGCGCGAGGTATGCAGCCGGTGTTTTGGGATGATTGCCAGAAATCGTACGAGAGTGTAATGTCGCGCAAGAAGCAGGGCCTGATTCGTGACGTGCTGCCGAATCGTGGCTGGATCGATGCTGTCAAAGTCCTGGTCTACGGACTCATCGCTATTATGTGGGACTATATCATGCTTGGTGGCGGGTCAAGTGGAAGCATAATGATCAATGCTGGCTGCCAGAAGGGGACGACGGGTAGGCTGACAACGGAGAAGCCCTTCACTATAGAGATATAACTGAGGAGGAGCCGATAGAAGCATTGGTATGACAAGTAGAAGGAGAATGGATGTTGTGTGTGGCAATATTGTACGATGCCAATACGAGGCGACTTCTTTCTTAGGACAGTTAGGCATCATCAGTGGCCTGCTTCGAGGTATTCAGTCAGAAAGGGTAAAATTTCATTCTTGATAGCTCATCTTGGAGCAGAGAATCATAACACTGAAAAGGAACATAAGCTACAAGAACATCTCAGTATACCGCCATCTGTGAACAGGCCCACACGTAACGATTTGAAAAATAGGTTGAAATGGTGATCGCCATACGAAATTTTATATGCTCATCTACAAATGCAAGAAACCTGCGATCACTTGATCTCTAAACAGATTCGAGGCCGACAATAAGGGAACTCTCATATACCACCGCCCATCACCTCGTTTATCAATCGGCAAAAAAAGAACAAGACAAGACCTCCCTCCACAAAAAAACCAATTCCCCCATCTACCCTTTTCGTTGCTTCAAAATCTAACTTACAAATCCACCATAACCGCAAAAATCCCATGCTAAGCTAAAAGACCATGCCCTATTTTGCTACTAACCCCTAATCCCGTGGCGCTCGCCTCGACCGGCAGCTTTATCTCAGCGAAATCAGCAACCATCGCCGCGCTCACGGCCATGACAGCAGTCCAGTTCGTCAAAGCCAGGTTGCTCACGGCACCACGGTCTTCACCGTGACGGCAGTCACGACGTCGGGCTCTTCGGGCTCGGCCGTAGCATTCACCATGACGGCCGGCGCGGCTCGGACGGTGGGACAATTGTAAGATCAAAACCGGCTGCTGTTGTGTTGCAGTACGCGGTAGCCGTGGCAACAGGGATGACGGTGGTGTAAATCACGGTTGAGATCGGGTCCCTGACCCGGCCTTAGCCGCCCATGCCTGGGGCTCCAGGGGGAGCGGGTTCGGCGGCCAGGTTTCCGTGGAGGGTCAGAAGGATGTTGGACGTGGCGGCACGGCGATGGATGGAGTGACGCGCCAGAATGGTTGTGTTTGTGGTAGAGTTGGTGAAACCGCCCACGTCAATGCCCAGAATCATACCCGTACCCGTGCTGGGGCCGAAACCCACTCCCGCATGGAGGAGGCCCCCGCATACTTCACCGGGGTCTCCAGAGCAGGGGTATCGGCGCAGTAGCATGTGCTAAGTTAGTACTTCGGGATAACATGAGTTGATATATGAAACAGGTTACCAACGAATAATAGACACCGGTATACTTGCGCCCTTCGCAGCTAGCTGCACACGCCTCATTATCCTTGGTGGAAAGATCAGCCACGGAAGAGAAGGATTGCTAGCCCGAGCTGGAGCCAAAGCAGCCAAGGAGAGTGAACCCCTCAATGGTGGCTGGACCGCTTAGCCCGCCGCCGGACTCGGCCGGGATGGGGGTCGTCGTCAATGTAGTGAGGGGTGACGACCCGGGTGTTGGTAGGGGCTGGAGCTGATGTGTTCAGGGGCATTGCAGACGAAATCCCGGTGGCAGTCGGGGAAATGGTTGTGTTTGGGAAGGGGGCTGGATTTGTTGTGTCCACCTTTTGGTACACGTCAATATAGTTGACATTCCAGTAGGCTCCAAGGAGAGCCTCGGGGTGTCCCGCCACCCATTCCTCACAACCAGGGGCGAGTTCATTGCACTTGTCCGTGACGCCCCATACATTAGCGGCGTAATCGCCACATAGGTTCTATCCAGGCATCAGTCATCCATTTCCAAAGAGTGAACCTCGCTTACAATGTTGATGACCAGACTCATGTTGAAGAAAGAGTCAGTATCGCAAGAAGACCCGCCGAAAAAGGCTTGAGGAGGACCCCAGCTAGACGGGTCAGGGTGAATGATGGGCGCAAAGACGATGTCACCCGGGAGCTTGGATCGAGTGAAGTGCCATATTTTCAGGCCGTCCGAGTTCCACTCTAACGCATAAACGCCGCCACCCTCGACGTTGAAGGCATCGCCATACGACGAGTCGTTCCCCAGGGATGCATAGTTGCACCCTGCATTGTTATTCTGAAATAAGTATCAGTTTAGTTGACGTCCTAACCATGAATAAATACTGCAGGAACTTACACCAGGTCCACAGTTCGTTGGGCCTTGTTCTCCACTAAACACGGAACTTGGAGCTGTACACCCTGAGAGACTGTTACTCATGGTATTAGCGACGTGTCTCGCTGCCATTCGAGCTTGTTGGACTCACGTGTGCGCAGAAAACAAATTCTTCTTGGCTGTGTTAGCACCTTCGATAATGTCTATTTCCCCCCCCCCAACGGCCATTCGGCGCCATTTTCATTGTTGTTAAACGCCCAAACTGTAACCCATGTTAGACTATATTGTGCTTCAAGTCGATGACCAAATGACGACGACTCACAATCAGGCCAGGTACCGCATGTAGAAGCTGGCATGTGGGCAAAGTCCGCTATGAACAGGCCATGAGTGAAGCCTGCATAGTTCGTCAGCCTGACACTCTGTCGTCTGATATCGTCGACAGTATAATGGTTGACTGTGTCAACTCCAAGTCTAACCCGGTTGTACTCGTCAACGGACACAAGCCCTTGAGCCTCCGCGTTGGCTCGACTTTGGTAGCTAAACTGTCGTGAGTGCCTCGCCACATGTCATACCGTGTGATATATATATCATACCCGACTTACTCGACAAATCCATGACTCAGGTCCCTCCTGGTAAAGAAGCTGAACCCATCGAGGAGTCCCTGGTCCGTATAATGCGTGGAAAGAGAGTATGTCATAATGGCAACACAAAGTGCAAACGAGGAGAGAAACTGGCATGGAAGAGGTGTTCTGAATTGTTGAATAGAAGAAACAAGGCCTCAAAAAGCGAGAGACGAAACTCGAAGAGTCGAGAAAAAGGTGACTGGGCTGAGATCGCAAGAGGCAGCTTAAGAGATCAAATCGAAGGAAAACTACCTCGAGGTTCGAGACAGCCCCAGTATTTAAAGCAACTTCTGTGCAGAATCCCCAAACTCGTCATCATGGCCCAGGTGAAGAATGCAAATTAGACTTCAAGTTGCCAGCTGTTGCTTTGCGGCGGCACGTTTACATGACCGAGACATTGGCAGCCATGACAATCAGACATGTCCGTCTCGCGGCAAGCTTGAATATTTCGTGATCAAGGGAGGGAAACCGTGTCTAAGCCGTGACTTTCTGAGGTGCTGCCATTTTCAAGTTGATACCGATTCCAACAGCCACTAATATGTCGAGGTAGGGATATTGCTACTATCTCAAGCAAGCGCTTGAGACGAACGGATACATCTCAGATACTCCTTAGATCATCATGTAGTTGCTGCACGCATAAGGTTTCAGAATAATTAATCTCGTTGCTTGATGCCATGCAGGTTGTGGCCTCGCGTGTTCCCATTTCTAAAAACAACAGTGAGCATCTGCCTCGATGACAGTTTAGAAAGACTACTTTCAGGGACAAGTGGCTTGCTGTCAGCTCTGTAGATTGTCTCGCAAGCGAAATGACGAGAATAACTCAATCATCTATGAGAGTCGTCTTGCGTGTTTACTCAAGTCACACGCCTGGTCGATTTGGCACTGTACGTTCAAGGCCAGCATACTTCAACTTGTGGAATCGTCAAAGTCACAAGTCACTGAACTCGAATTCATCCAAGTAGTGTGGCCTTCACAATTGACGCAACCGGCAGAGCGAGAAGTATTCTTGCGAATTACCATAGGTTATGAGAAATGGAGTTGGAGCCACTCTGTGCCTTCTCCGCTCCTCCGACCGCACATTCTTTTCAGTTGATTGAGATCGTGAGAATTGAATGAGGGAACCAGAACCCTGACATGTGAAAGTACATGTGAGGTGTGGCTTGATATGCATGCTTTCAGCTGTGGCTTGTCCTCCAATCTTCGAGCAAACTTCGCCGGGACGAACCCAGTGTCTGGAACCTGACTTGCCAAGAGGCTGGCTAGATCCCTTTGCCACCGTCGCAATGCATCCTCCATCCCTGAGCGTCATTTGGTCGTGGCTAAAAATGTATGGTTATTTTACCTCGGCTAGACGGGTTTGAGCTCGGTCCAGTGCGGATGCGGCAAGAAAGGACGCCGGACGTCCTGCCGAATCTTTCCCCAAATTGACCTCGATCGACCCCATGATCCCACATTTTGTACGACGGGTATGCCGGCTTTAAGACACATGATCCTGGCCAGCAACGATTCAGCACGCGACAATTCTGTAGTACGACGACCGGCACATCACTAGCGATATAACGGAGCGCTGAAACGATCCTGGACCAGGGACACTAGTCAGAAATACCTAGGCTCGTGAAAGAGACGGGACGGGGTTCGGTTACCCACATCGGTTCTTGCCAACTGGATTGTCAGAAGCCCCTGCCGACGCCGTCATACCGACCCTTCCAACATTGAAAATAATATACCAGCAGTTTTCCTTTCGCAGCCATTGGGATGTTGACATATTTGGCAAAGAGTCGGGCTCAAGCTACGGCACTTCGACCTGCGGTAATAAGACCCATCCAGCTTCCCAAAGTGAGTTGCGCCCTTGTTCCATGTGCGGATTCGCTGTATTAGTATATTATGTATCCTCAATACCGGATACACTACACCTCAGACCGCAAATGCAACGCAACGCAAACTGACGATATGTTCTACTGCAGAACAGAAGCATACTAGTTATGGCACCGGCCGCGAGAAGGGGCAACAGCTCTTTGCCAGCTGGTATGTGACACGACTTGCTAATTACCCCAACACAGTCTGCATACAATAACTTACAAGAATATTGCGCAGGCTATGCGGAAGACAAATCCAAAGGTCCAATGCTTAGGTTCCAAGCATCGCTGCCGAAACTACCTGTACCGACGCTCGAAGAGACGGCCGCCCGCTATGTGAAGTCACTCAACCCCTTGCTAAGCCCGGTCGAGCTGGCCGCAAGCAAGAAGGCCGTCGAAGACTTCATTAAGCCCGGTGGCGTGGGTCGCAAGCTGCAAGAGAAGCTGGTCGCAAGACGCGAGGACGCCAAAATCAAGAACTGGATTTATGACTGGTGGAACGAGGCCGCCTACCTATCTTACCGAGACCCCGTCGTTCCCTATGTCAGTTATTTTTACTCGCACCGCGATGACCGCCGCCGGCGGAATCCGGCCAAGAGGGCAGCGGCTATTTCAACAGCTGCGCTGGAATTCAAGAAGCAAGTCGACAGCGGCACGCTCGAGCCCGAATACATGAAGAAGCTGCCCATCTGCATGGACAGCTACAAGTGGATGTTCAATGCCAGTCGTGTCGCAGCCAAGCCCGCCGACTACCCGGTCAAGTTCGACTACCAGACGCACAAGCACCTTGTTGCCATCCGCAAGAACCAATTCTTCAAGATCACGCACGAAATCAACGGTCAGCAACTAAACACCACGGAGCTCGAGGCACAATTCGCAAAGGTCTACGATTTGGCTAAGCGGGTGCCTTCAGTTGGAGCGCTCACATCGGAGAACCGCGATGTGTGGACTGATGCGCGTGAAATATTGGTCAACGCCTCGCCGAAGAACAAAGCCGCGCTCGAGGCCATCGAGTCGGCATCCTTCGTAGTATGTCTAGACGATGCGGCCCCAGTGACCTTAGAAGAACGCGCACACCAGTACTGGCATGGCGACGGCCAGAACCGCTGGTACGACAAACCCCTACAGTTTATCGTGAACGACAACGGTACCTCGGGCTTCATGGGCGAGCATAGCATGATGGACGGTACGCCTACCCACCGCCTCAACGACTACGTGAACGATCAGATCTTCAACAACAAGCTCGACTTTAGTAACCCCTCCAAGCGCTCCAACCTGCCTGACCCCGTGGCTGTCGATTTTGAGATCACCAAGGAGGTGCAGTCAGAGATTGACCGCGCAGTAAAAGACTTCAACGATGTCATTGGCCAGCACGAGCTCGCTGTACAGGCCTATCAGGGCTACGGCAAGGGTCTGATCAAGAAATTCAAGTGCTCTCCCGACGCATACGTGCAGATGATCATCCAGCTAGCCTACTACAAAATGTACGGCAAGAACCGTCCCACATATGAGTCGGCCGCCACCCGTCGCTTCCAGCTTGGTCGGACCGAGACGTGCCGTTCTGTATCGGACGACAGCGTGGCCTTTTGCAACGCCATGAACGACCCAGCCGCCGAGGAGAAGGACTGCATTGACCTTTTCCGCAAGGCCGTCACCTCGCACATTGAGTACATTGGCGCCGCCTCGGAGGGCAAGGGCGTTGACCGCCACCTCTTCGGCCTTAAGAAGCTACTCGAACCCGGCGAGGAGCTCCCCGCCATCTACAAGGACCCGGCCTTCGGTTACAGCAGCAGTTGGTACCTGTCGACGAGCCAACTGAGCTCCGAGTTCTTCAACGGGTACGGCTGGAGCCAGGTCATCGATGCTGGCTTCGGCATTGCGTACATGATTAATGAGAACAGGTAAGTGTTTGGATGAACGAAATAAGGGCGAAGCATTGATCAGGAGAAACGAAACTAACTAAGTCCACAGCATCAACTTCAACATCGTCTCCAAGGGTCTCGGTAGCCAGAAGATGAGCTACTATCTGAACGAGGCCGCGGGGGATATCCGCGACCTCATGTCACAGACCTTGGAGACTCCGAAGGCGAAATTGTAAAGACGAGGTGCTCCCTAGCCAGCAAGCACTTTTCGACACAATCAGGCCCTTGCAATAACACAGACTTGACCGGTTTTTTTTTTCATTTAAGCCCAGCACTCAGTCTCCTGTACACTAGATATGCATCTTGTCTTGCCTCTACCGTCTTTCTATCATAAGAGTCTTAAGATACTTAGATTTTTTATGTTCGTTCGCTCAAACTAGCATGAGAAACGGAGTTGGCGGGAATAAGTTAGACCAACTAGCTGCATAAAACTCAATAAAAGAAACCTCGACAAGTCCACGCATGGTCAATTGGTTACTTGTATCACTCTTGAATTTCAATCTAGCAAAATTAGACTGAGTGGGGTAGGAATGCGATATTGTAAATGCTGTCTACACAATACAATGGTGGTGTTGATGAGTTGAAGAGTAAAAAAGTCAAGTCCGGCGCGAAAGCGCTGCTATGCTGGCCTCCTGAACCTACAAGCAACCTCCCATCCCCAACCTAGCCCCTACTCCTGTTGGTTCTACACGTAACGTACTTGATCCAACCCTCCGAATTCTTCGCCCAAGTTCCACAAGCGCTGCACATGACGTACAATTCAGCACCTAAGAGTCTAGTTGAGATTGAGAAGTGGTTCAGCCTGCGTGCTCAACAATCTCGTTGACCAGCTCGCCCTTCTTCTCGTCAAAGTAAGTGCAGAACTGGCCCGGTAGCGGCAACTCCTTGTAATCCTCGTCGCCGTTCGCGATGACGTTGAGGTTGATGCCGGCGCTCTTGCTGGAGTAGAGACGCGTTGCCATGCTCTCCTTGCTCAGGTACACGGTAGCGCCGTCGAGTTGGTCCAGCATAATGGTCGGGACAGCGCCCATGATCTGGAGGGCGAAGTTGGCGGATTTGACCACGTCAACGGTGGAAACAAGGCTATCGACGACAAGAGACAGGCGCTGCGTGTTCTCGATTGTCACCGCGTTAGCCTTGCCCTTGATGATGATGGTCGTATGATTGCATTTGGAGATGAGGATCGATTGTGAAATGGTGGCTTCAATTTCAATGGGTTCAGCGTGCTTTTCGTAATTTTCCTGCTCCAGGGTTAGTCGTGTTGACAAGACGGGGGAGAGACGGGTGAATATGCCCACAATTGTCCATTTATTGCCATCCAGTTCCTTCTTCGGCGGCTTCTTAATCCGCATGCTTTCGGGCTTGGGCTTCTTTCCGGGAGCCGGGCTCTTGCCACGAGCCGAGCCGTCGTGATCTGGAACGGTAGACGAAGCTCGTAGAGAGGGGTTCTTATGTGTCATCTGGGACCTGTCCACTTTCCGCAATCCCTTCGTCACGTCGGCTCCCTTGTTCAACTCACTGAATACCGAGCCTAAGCCAGATGTGGAAGTAGTCTCTTCCTTCTGTTCCTTGATCTGAAGGACCGGCGGCGGGCCCGGAGGCGGAGGTGGAGGCGGCGCGCCTCCAGCAGCAGGAAGTGCTGGTGGTGGTAGAGCTGCAGCACCTGACGCCGCTACCGTTTTTGCCACCGCCGCAGCAGGCTCACCCTTGGGATTCCAGGGAATGCCGCTCGGGAACTCTTCCTTCACGTACTGTGTGAGGTCTTGGAAAACCTGGTAGAAAGCCTTGATCCAATCAACCGTATCGGGGTCCTTGTCCTTGTGCTCCTTCAGCACTCTGTTGCCGAAGAATTGCGCCGAGCCGAGCGACTCCTCAACATGCTTGTACGGGCGGTTGTCCACCGTAACCCACGCGAGAACCATGATTCCCTCGGCGACGGCACTCAACTGACCAAACACAGGCGATCCGCGATTCGACTCCTTGATGTTATTCACGGCCATGAGTGCTTCGTTGATGGGCTTGAGTAGGTCCTGATAAGTAGCCATCTCGGCGCCCGCCAGGTTGGGCTTCTTGGCTTTGGTGGAAATAAGCAAGAACCTGCGTTGCTGCTTGAAGCCCTCGAGCACCTTGACGGCCTGCTCGGCAACCAGGCCGCCCAGCTTGTTGCTTGCCTTGACATATTTGACGACCGATTGCTCTATAAATTCGTCGAACCTCTCAATTGATTCGGGGAGGTCCTCCTGGGGTATCGGCTGCGGCGTGGGCGGTTCCGGAGCTGAGACGGGTGGGGGCGGTGCTGGGCTGCCTGAGGTTGAGGCCGAAGCAATGGTTTGCGCCAGAACGGGCACGGCTTGGGGGAGCTCGATGGTTGACGAGGCGATGTCTTCCAATCGAGTCGTAGCAGCTTCCAGCCTGGCATTTATTTTAGCGAACCACTCTTCACATCCTTGGGACCGTAGAACGACGGGCATTGCGGCGCGCATGTATGGGATCGAGGTAAAGTCTAAGGGCTGGGATATAGCGATGAGAAGGTCTTGGGTGGAGCGTACCGCTTGATGAGCGTAGTTAGGTTATGCATATTGTTGGTTGCCATTTTGGCAGTCGCAGGCCGGCCGAGTGCCTCTCCGTCGTAAAGCTGTGATGGAGCAGGTGGGAGGCTGAGTTGTTCAGGAGGTGGTTGCAGTGACGTGTAACTCGCGGGAAATGGAGCCACTGGGTGTCGGTCTCGATGGTAAGCACGACTTCTATATCTATGGAACCAAATAATGGATGCCTAACGATGAAGCTTTTCAAAACTAGATGACGACCTTGTTGCCTTCAGAAATCAAGTGCTGAACGGAGCATGAATTTGCGAGGATTTTCTTGAACACTCAATTCCCACCAACGGTCCTCGAGTTGCGAGACCCCTGCATCTACAAATCCAATGCTCAGATGTCAGAGCTTCCTTTGAAGATGCCTAAAACAAGAGCCCCAAGGCCCTTGACAACGGCAAAACTCGGGCCCGTTTATCCCCTAACCCCTGCCAACTTCAAATGCAAGTAATCCTTGCAGCATTCTGATCGGTCACAGAATGCCCTTGCACCGAGTCAACAGTACATAGTATGTAACTGCCGCTCATCAATATTGCCACAGGCTAACTAGGTGCTGCGTAGTGACGGTATACAAAGTCGATTGCTTTTCGAATTCAATTGCATCAATCCTCAATCGCTAGCTGGGCTTCTGCTTGTATCTGCACCTGTAGCCTCATCTGACGTCGTACGACGTTGGTGCACTACGTGTGCGTCCTGAGACGATTTGGAGATCCAAGCTTCTTGCGACATTCATTCTTCAAAACAGCAGCTTGTTGGGCCCGTTTTTACCATCAAAACAGTACATCTTCACATCGGCCCGGGTGTCTCAACGCCCAAAAGCCTACATACATGACGGCTGGGTAATCGTCCAAGTCATCCACTTGACAGCTATCATGGATGGTCAAAACCAGCTCAAGCCGGACGGCGAGGATAAGGCACTCAAGCACCAGAGTCTCGATTTCGTGACTTTGGGCATGTTCATAATTGGTATGGCTCGACACCTTACATCTCCTGCCGAAATGACCTATTTTACCCCGATGATCATGGACCAGAACCATACAGCGGATAGCAAAGCTACCTATGGATCCAAGGAAACACTCAAGTGAGATGCCATCTAAGTTTTTCAGTCGCTTTTCATGGAGGTCTGATATCTTGCATTCAATTCCATTTACGATGCTGTTGTGAAAGGGTCCTCCAATGCCTCCATTCACCCACCTTTGGTCATCTCATCGAGCCATCGATATTCACTAACACGTCCAAGATGACATCGAGTATCTGCCTCCAACGCCGCCGGTAAAGGACATCCTCGGAGGTGCAGGGACTTACTCGGCTCTCGGCGCCAGGCTCTTTTCGCCCCCGCCGCTCTCCACTTCGGTAGGGTGGATCATCGATCAAGGCTCCGACTTCCCGCCGGCGCTGACGGAGCTGATTGACACTTGGGAAACATCGCCCCTGATCCGGCGTACTCCGGAACGGCTAACAACCCGGGGCTGGAATGGCTACGATGAGCATCAAAACCGCGCCTTTAAGTATATGACACCAAAGAAGCGACTTACGGCCGAAGACCTCACGCCCTCGTTGTTAGCCTCGAGGTCGTTTCATCTCATATGTTCTCCGTCCAGATGCCGGCAACTTGTCATGGAGATCAAGGAACGGCGATCCGGGCTGGCCACCCCCGACGGCAGTGGACTCCCCAAGCCTATCTTCATTTGGGAGCCAGTTCCGGACCTTTGTGTGCCGGATGAGTTGCTTAATTGCACCAACACACTTCCCCTAATCGATATTTGCAGCCCGAATCACAACGAATTAGCTGGCTTCATGGGCGATACCGGTCTCGACCCAGAGACGGGCGAGATTAGCACTGCCGCAGTTGAACGCTCATGCGAGCAGCTTCTTGGATCTATGCCGCTACAGTCCTTCGCCTTGGTCGTACGAGCTGGAGAGAAAGGGTGCTACATAGCGCGCAACGGCGGCCGCAAGAGAAAGGGGGGCTCGTTAGAAAAACGGAAAAAGCCGTCGGCCTTGATGCATGGCGGATTGCAACATGACACCGACATGGAGGCTCTATTTGCCGGTCTACTCCAGGATCGTGATGGTATGGTGGTAGAAGAGGAAATTGAGGTCGATCCCGGAGTTGAGCGCTGGATACCGGCGTACCACATCGAGAAAGAAAAGGTCGTCGATCCTACTGGAGGTGGCAACACATTCCTCGGGGGGTTTGCGGTTGCTCTTGCGAGGGGGGAAGCCCTGGAGACGGCCGCCGCGTGGGGAAGTGTTGCGGCTAGCTTTGCGATTGAGCAAGTGGGCACGCCTACGCTGGGGAAAGACGAGGAAGGAAAGGAAACTTGGAACGGTATCTGCGTTGATGACAGGTTCGAAGAGTTCAAGGCGCGCTTGGATACGATCCCGGCGTAAACTGCTAGGGTACCTGCATCCTTTCTTACCAGGAGCTAAAACGGTTACGGTTCGGTTATAGAAGGGGTTGACAAGAGTCTGGATACGGCATAGAGGGTTTTGAACGGCTTGATCAGGGACTTATGCACTCAGATGTGCAGTATACTCGGGCATGATGAGAGTCTGACGGCGCTCTAGTGTTGCTATTTTCCCTTACTGAGATTATAATTTGCGCAGACATGCTGTTTTTTGGCCTTTTTATCATTCAGGATGATTCTTTTAGTCCATTAATCCAGCCATGGCACAATTACAATATTGTCAAAGTTTCCCACTTGACTTGCTACATGGCAGCGATGAGAATGGATCATTTCGAAGGTACTGGGTATTGAAGTTGAGCTGCAGTTTGCACGGTAAGCACTTTAGTGGAGAACTGTGATTGTGGGCTCCATGTCCCGTTTAATTCATTTAGACATAGAACCTTTAAATCGAGGTCATCAATGAATGATGTGATGCATCGGTCGCAGATCGATTCGACTAAACTTTCGTAATCCCTACTGTCAGCTCTGCCACGACGCGCCGCCGCTCCCCAGCGGGCAGTTTCTCATGGCAAATCATTCATTATGGGCCCGACTTCGACCATTTCGAAGGCCGCTACTCTTCAATAAGGTGGCGCTCCGAATCCAATCGCATCCGAGAATCCACTCCGTCAACAGCCGGTGGACTCGATACAAGTCATTCCGCCAGCACCGATTTCTCGGAGACTTCACGTGGTATTCCTGGATCTTCTTAACATGGGTTCCAGTAGTCGTCTTCTTCAATGCGAATGTGATGGAGCTTGCGTTCATCAATGGTCCTTCCATGTACCCTTTCATGAACGCCGAAAAGGACCAGACCACGGCCCCAGACGTAACAGTCGCTTGGAAGTGGAATGCCCAGCATAACTTGGCCCGAGGGATGATCGTCTTATTCTGGTTAGGGACATCACTGCTAGAGGCTGTATGGTACTCAAGCTAATGCCTGTCGCGCTGCTCTAGGAACCCAAGGAAGCCAGAGATAACCGTCGTGAAGAGAGTCGTGGGACTCGAAGGCGACATCATCACAACGCGACCTCCGTATCCAGCTCTCGTTATCAGAGTACCGCCTGGCCATATCTGGGTTGAAGGAGATGGCGGGGAACGGGACAGTATAGATAGCAATGTCTATGGACCCATTGCGACAGCTCTGGTCATTGGAACAATTCCCTTCGTACTAAAACCACTCCACAGAGCTGGCTGGGTGCGATGGTGGGAGCATCCGGTGAACGGGAGAGTGAGGCATCGAAGCTAAGAAGAAAATGAAAAAAAAAATATTAACAATATTACGAACTTCCATGTCTAGCTCCTAAGCACCTTTATCGGTGATTGACTGTTTAATCTTGTGTGGCAAATTGTGCCGGGAAAGGTACAGAGTATGAAGTATATGCTTGAAAAATTCCCCAAACGCCTCTTTGAATTGATAACTTGGCACTCCATGATAGTAATGTATTCAAGCTTCTTCACTGATCAATCTTCCCATCCAGGTGCCGCTACATGCTAAGGGTAGCTGCAGGTGAGGTGGGGCCGGGGATATTGTAAAGTCCGCTGGCTGGGTGTGCACGAGCCGCTTACACCACGTCGTGTCTCGAGCCGCCAAAAAAAATAAGCACTGGAAGAATGTAGAGACGATAACGGGTCCTATTCCCTGTCCCCTTCGCTTCTCAACGATACAGGAAAGCTAGTACTTCAACTACGGCGATTCCAGCTAGCTATTCAACAGGGCAATGTCCCTAGCCCAACGAGTTGGTAGCTTCTTCACCGCTTCCACTCCCGACCCTCCTGCGACCCGTTGTCCTTCTGCGTCATCGCCCCCCATGATGGACCTTTGGACCAGTTGGGCTTATTGTCGGATTCCAGCACCGCAGCTCAATCGCATGGCGGAAACATGAGCCCAGACGATGAATTGGAGAGCCGGCCGCCAATCCTCTATGTGAGTACACCTGCCGGCTACTTCTGGCGCGTGGATGACATTTGGCTAACCAGCTGACTGTGCGCAGTCTATGATAGCTGGAGGATTGGGCGGCACCACCGGAGACATGTTGATGCACTCGCTTGATACCGTCAAGACTCGACAGCAAGGCGACCCGCATTTCCCGCCGAAATACTCCTCATTGGGCTCTTCATACTACACGATATGGCGCCAGGAAGGCATCCGACGCGGCCTATACGGTGGGTGGTTACCAGCCATGATGGGATCGTTTCCCGGTACAGTTATGTTCTTTGGCAGCTACGAATGGAGCAAGCGCCACCTACTGGACTGGGGCATCCAGCCGCACATTTCTTACCTGACAGCTGGTGTGTATTCCCTGCCTGTTCATAATTCAGGAAAATGCTGACGAGTCGGCAGGATTCGTAGGTGATCTCGCAGCATCGATAGTCTACGTTCCTTCCGAAGTTTTGAAAACACGTATGCAGCTTCAAGGCCGGTACAACAACCCCTTTTTCAAATCAGGTTACAATTACCGGGGAACCTTCGATGCGGCAAGAACAATTGTACGTGTGGAAGGCCCGTCAGCACTATTTTATGGGTACAAGGCGACACTGTACCGAGATCTGCCCTTCTCGGCATTTCAGTTCATGTTCTACGAACAATTTCGCAGCTGGGCAAAGCAGTGGAAGCAAAGCCGGGATATCGGAATACCATTGGAGCTTCTCACCGGTGCCGCCGGTGGTGGACTGGCCGGTGTCATGACTTGCCCCCTCGACGTGGTGAAAACCCGGTTGCAGACACAAATAGAGCCGACACCAACACCGGTGATCTTGAAAGGCCGAGCAGCTGTCGACGCCAAGGCTGCAGTAAAAGAGGCAGCAATCATGCAACAAAAGGGAGCAGCCGACCATAAGCAAAAAAGACCCATCTCGACATCTTCACCATCTACTCATCTGCCGCGACCTGGAGCAGTCACGTTGGATACGTCATCAGTGTATCAAGGTCTCAAACTCATATATAAGACGGAAGGCGTTGGCGGATGGTTCAGAGGCGTCGGTCCACGCTTCGTCTGGACTAGTGTACAGAGCGGTTGTATGTTGTTTTTGTATCAAACCATGTTGCGGCAGCTAGAGGTGTCGTTTCCCACGGAAACCCCGGAAGTCCCGGTCTGAGACGGGTTGGCCAACGGAAGGCCACCGTAATGTAAAAACATGGTAATGACCGGACGCATTTGCAGGCGTTGGGGAGACAATATAGACGCAGAGTCGAAGTTATAGACGAGTTTTAGACAGAAATCTCAAATCAGAAGATACCACAGGGCGCCAGGACAGCTTGTGCTACGATGCTTTCAATGTTTTCTACACTTGGACGACGTACAGACAGACCTCTCTGGTCGGCGGTCACAGTTGCGTTATGTGCATATACTCGTTACTCATCAGCCCCACCTAGCGGGAAAATCGCTTATCCTGCAACCCAGCCCATTCAATATCGAGGCTCGATTATCTTCCCCAATTGAAGGAAACATCGAACGAGTCTTAAAAAGATGCATGACAAGCATGTGCCCACCAGGCCAGGCTTTCGCAAATGATAACGAGCCGACCGACACGCCTTTTGTATCCGTCCCTTGACACTTGAGCTCGATATGGCCTCTACGATCAGTTTACAATCATGTCGCCTCCTTTACCAGTGCCCTCCAAGGCGGCCATACACGCTCTTAGGGGGATCGCGTTAGGGACATCCTGCGCAATCGGACTTATTGTGGAAGACCGGCGACGGCGGATGAGTACGTTGAGAACAGCGATACACAACAAGAGAAGGTTGAAATCGTCGAGGGCGTATCATGGGGCCGCCGAGGCAGTTGCGATCCGCACAGACGATGCTGGCATACTATCTGGAGATGAACTGCAATGGCATTGCCAACCGCCAGTAGAGACCCCGAGGAATTCCCGAAGTCGAACATGCGAAGAATCCCAATGTCAAGTCTTGCAATCCTTCCAGCCTGCCCAGGAACCGACAGCAGCAGATGCGATACCAGTGTCGATGGCAGGCCAACGCGCAGACCTGCCGCCATCTATACCTGGTGGACACACGCCGCCTCCCGATCCGCGTATAGCCTCGAAACTAGCAATCCGGGCCGCTCCTGCTCCGCACATACCAAGGGATAGTAGAGGGTGGGCACATAGCTTTGGAATCGATGACCAATCGCCGGGGAAGGATAGGGCCCCTCAGCGTCTCAGTAACTTGCAGGTGGGCATCGCGAAGTTTCTCGACAAAGATGATGCCAGCCTAGACATTGCCGTCACAGCCTTCCTGAGGGAGGTTCAAATGGAGACTGTGTTCGCAGATCTGGGCCGCGGCTGGCTCGAGCTCTCTACAGCACTCTGCAAGAAATGCCAAGCAACCGGTAGATGGAGGGAAGCGCACAAGATTCTTGTTGCTGTGGTTCGAAGTCGTACCCTGTCAGAAAGCCAATTCTATGCCCACGATCCAATTCCGATTATGGATTGGGCTCTGTCAGAAGTGGATATCAAGGACAAGATGTCGAGCTTGGAGAGGCTCCGTTGGGTTTTGCCCTTGTTTACAGCAACTTTTAAAGAGAAACCTCAAGCCCACGCCGAGGAGGTCGAGCGCCTCGGCAGGACCATCATCCCTCTCTTATTTGCTTTCAACCAACCGAAGCAGACCCACAGTGTGTTCTGGAGAGCCTTTAGCCAGATAAAAGACCCCACAGCCTTCACAGCGTGGTTCATCAATGCCCTGTTTGAATACAAGGATCATAAGTCGGTTGTGAAGTATTTTCGACTGAACTTCTCCAAGATGGCTCCAGATGACCAATGTTTCGAACGGATTGCTGAGATGGTTGTGCAGTCCGTCGAAGAATTACGAGGCGGGCAAGTGAACAATGTAGTGCGTGCCTTGGCAGCCATGAGTGATCCTCCAAATCCACGTCCCTTGAAGGCGGGATGGCTCATGAGGATGTCACAGGCCCACTGGAGTCGATATAAAGATCCACTTCAATCCATGGATCTCTTCCATCAATACAAGTGCCTAGGGCTCCTGGACAGAATCGACAACCCGGAGTATGTCTATAAGGTCATAGTGCAGCTAGCGGTACTAGCCGGACATAATTCCATGGCCCAAGACGTACAAGAGGAAATTTTGAAGAAGTTTCCACATATGGCGAAAGACGTCGGCTTGAATGGTTACCTCGCTTTGCTCAAGGCCAAACTTGGAGACTGGGATGGAGTCCGGGCAGACTTCGCAAATATGGAACACAAAACAGAAGGACAGCAAGAAACCTACGATCACACCTTTGTCACAGTCCTGAAAGTATTCAGCGAAGACCATCCACTGGCGGAAGTGGAACAATTCATCCATTACTACACCAATGTAATGGGTGTACAACTAAACCGTTATATGGTCACACTTGTGGCTAACAAGTACGGTGAATGCCACGATACAGACGGGTTCATTGAGTGGCTCCAGAACTGCAGTTCAAAGGGCTTTGCACTAGATTCAAGCTTCTGCAACGCTGTTCTGAATAACTGCCGTAAAAGGTGGAAGTTCTCCTTTCGAAAGCTAAGACAATTATTTTTCGAGATGAGAACACTTGAGCCCGCCTGTGTTGACGGTGTGACGCGGAACATCATGCGTAGCGCGGCTCTAGAGGACCGCAACTACGCCAATACTACTCGACGGAGACTCTCAACCCTCAAGATCCCTTCGAACAAGTTGCCCTATGCTTTCAGGTCTGCCAGGGAACGAGATGTGTTCAATGCGATGAATGAGGAACTCATATGTGGTCATCCGGACAGAGCAATGTTGATATACCGGCGCGCGCTGCGGTACGGCATGCCATGGTGCCCCCGGTGCTTCCGTGTCGCTATCGCATCCGTACTGAAACAAAGGGGCGACAACCTCGGCGTGGCCATGAAACTCATCCACAATACACATCAGAAGGGGCACGATGTAAGTGCGGCTGTTGCGGTTTTCATCAAGACACAGATAGATGGGTTCCGGGGCTCATTCGAAGAGATTCTACTCCATCTGAAGACTACAATCACCCGCTTTGAGTCTGTGGGGGTAATCATAGACTCGTCGGTCTTGACACATGCGGCCATCGCGTGCGTCAAATTTGGTCACCATGCCAAGGCCATTAGTCTCTGTAAGTTGGCCATGGAGAGGAGCGGCACGACAAATCCATGCTTCTCGCGTCAGAGCCTTCGCGCACTCATCATGGCGTACGCCCAAAATCTCGACCTAGAGGGGATGAGGTGGCTTATTGAGTCTCTGCCATCCAGCCCCCTGGCTGCAGAAAGAAGTACTTTGAGACTTCTCAAGGGCACGAAGCGGCAGTTGAAGAGGTGGATGCTGAGTCCCCTGGTCATCAATATAACGCAACTGGTCCAGGATGGTATCGACGGTACGAAACATTGGCGAGGCATCCAGGTTGACGAAGGCTGCATGATTTACGAGGAAACACTTCGCATCATGGGCGAAGCGGCGGCATGTATGGAACGCAATGGGGAGGAGCTTCGGCAGGGGGACGGTCCCCTTCCCGATGAGAATATATAGTTACTTGCTCAGACCTAAATAGAGACGCAGTAACTAGTTGTATATATTTTTGTGTAGCAATATAAACGTATGCGAGCACGAATGCTTGCTTTGGCAGCCGGTTGTGTGTAACATATGAATTCGAACTGCCTTCGCTAGAATTCCGGTTTCACGCACATCTCCATGCAGCTGAGAACATTTCAGATATAATAGACCAAAATGCTAACTTGTACGTTAGTGAAATACCTATATTCAATTTGACTAGACTCGAGCACCAATCCAGCTCAGCCCCACTGCACTGAAGGTCGCCTGCTTCTTCTGTTCGGATCTGCCTCAGACACAAAATCAAATATGTCCATCGAAGGCGTATCCGTCTCGGTCACTATGAGAGAAGGGACCAATCTCAATCGTTCCATTTGGGGCTGAACAGTACCTACTTCATTTGGGCATGCACAGCAACGGTCAATTACGGTACAACGGCGCCAAATACTATATACTATATGAGTGAGCTCTCGGTCTTAAAACTTACGGGAAAGATGTCCATCTACCGAAACACTCAGGATCTGTTTCTCAATGGAAGCGTTCGGATATGGTCATCACTTATGGCGGCCGCGAATTCAAGATCTATCGGGCAATAGTATGACCTCGGTCGGCGTCCTTTGCGAACCTTTGAGATAGCGGTACGAAGGTGAGTAGAGGCTGTTTGCCGAAGCATGGTAGAGACAGCAGGAGAAATCACAAAATACATACTCCTTTCGAATCACCAGTTTCTACTAGCAATGGAATACAGCCAGATATGCATATCTAGATCTTAACCGGTCAAACATGATACTTTCATGATTGCTGACTAGCACAGGAATCACGGACCGGGGTCTTTGATCTTCCTGAAGATGACGCTGAAATATTGGAAAAGTTTCTCTCATACTTGTGTAGGGACAACTACGACGATGAGGCATATCCGACATCGGAGGAACCAAGTGCCGCTACTCTGATGTCACTAGAAGACATCATGGACTTGCCCGTGCAAGGCGAGGAGGAAGCAGCGGACAAGCATAACGATTCCTATGTCCTTCGATTGACGGGGACGGATACTCAGACGCCGGCTCCTATTTCGAAGAAGAAACTTATTCTGAACATACAGGAAATATAAGAGGGCACGGCGCCGAACCATGTGAGCAGGTGGCGCTTTCCGTGTGCGTTGATTGGGGAGTGGCATCATACTGAAGGGGTTCAGGATAGTATGGTCCTGCTCATGCGAAGGTATGCGGATTTGGCGGTGGGGTTGTTGCAGCCCATAGTGAAGCATGGGTAGAGGTTATAGACATCTACGTTGAAGGTGTTATAGAATATAGGCTATCAAGTAATAGAATAGACGGCGTATTAATGGTATATTAATGTATGATAGCCCGGTATTTTAGCGTAGTAATGGGTATTGTTTGGTTGTTTTTCCTATAAACACCGCTCGTGAGGGTGTTAAGTGGTATCTTAATACGTAGTAGCGTAGTTTCTATTATTGAAAATTACATGCCTTCTTAAACTAGTCAGCTAGTCGTCTCAATTAACGGTTCGGTATTTCAAGATAGAACCTGTGTCTTGAAAAAATATCGTCACATCTCAACACTCAAGGCTATGTCCGCTAATATACTGAAGTATAAGATCACCAGATTTACAAGCAACTCTAGTTAGTTCATTGGGCCTTGAGGCTCGTTTCACATTTATAATCCCTTCCTCCTTCTTTATCGTGAACTTCATACTTGAGCAGATACGAGTTTTAGTACTTTTGCCTTATATATAACATGGTCGAAAGATACGGTAGTCGCTTGCAATAAGAACAACACACAACATTGATACATGGTGTGAAGTATTTGAATACACCGCCAGTTTGGGAGCGTAGCGCCGACAGGGAGTTCAGCATGTCGCTTGATTCGTCAATTCATAGACCTGCAGTCGACATGTCACCGGGTTTCTCGTTTCCAAACTAACCCGATGTTGCTCAAAGCACGCCAGAACCGGCCAGCCCCTTGAAAGCCTACGTAGATATGTGCTTTTACCTCTCCAAGTCCCAGCCCGTTGCCATTTTCTATACGACAAGTTTCTGTGACACGGTGATTTTCTATGAATGTATCACCCTGTCAGACCAGAAGCAGTTGCCAGATCCTAATGATGCAGATCTCAAACCTGAACCCGGCGCGCAACAAACATATCATGGTCACTTCCAATATCATTACGATCCGGCTTCGGCAACAGCACCCAAACTAGTGGCGCCATCACAGTGGGACCATCTTCCAAGTCAAGATGGTACTGGTCTTGTCCCGCAAGCACAGTATACTCGATTCCCGAGCCACAAAAATATGAGCTTGCCCTACACTTTCAGTGGCCCCCAGACAGATTACACTCAGGCTCCGCTGTACGGGAATATGCAAGTGGGCCGGCAGGCCACAGCACAAGCCTCCCCAGCAGCAGTATAATGAGAGCCTGGACCCGAATCTTCTCCAGCTAGTACCCAGCCAGCCTTCTTTCCATCTCAGATACAGCCATCACAGCTGATTGCGAATATGCCATCTGCCCTTGTGGCCGGTGGGAGCACAGGTCAAAATACCCAGCAGCACCAACGTGACGACTTCTTCACACCCGGCGGGCTATTCAGGCCTGAGGAACTCAACCGCCCCGCTTCAGGCCAGTCCGTGTTAGACCAAGATTCCGTTGTTGGCGATTTTGGAAGGACGTATCATGCCTACAATGAGGGGAAATACTTACTGCCGAATAATGGTGTAAGCACTTTCTGTGTATGTGGCATTATAGATGTATTAAAGGTCTCGTATATAGGCAGAGCAAGACCGATTGGATTTCCAGCATGCTGCGTTCACGATCCTTCTCGGCGATAGATTGACGCTGGCTCCGATCCCTAAGAACCCGCAGCACGTCCTGGATGTCGCTACTGGGACAGGGATACGGGCGATCGAGTTCGGTACGTGCAAGAGGTATTTGATCTGGAGATATGCATTGAAGCCTTGGGCTTTTACGCTGACGAACCCCCCGCCAGCTGACAAAAGCCCACTCTCACACATCACGGGGACCGACCTCAGCGCCATCCAGCCGAATAACGCGCCCCCAAACTGCCACTTCCTCAAGGACGACGCCGAGGAGGAATGGGTCTTCCCGCACAAGTTCGACTACGTCCACCTGCGCTTCGTGTTCTCGTGCTTTAGCGATCCTAAGAATGTGATGAGGAATGCGTTCGGCTCCATGAAGCCCGGGGGATGGATAGAATTCCAGGACCCTTTCACGAATGAGCTTATCAGCGTGGACGGAAACATCGATTGCGAGTCTGGGGACGCTGTGGCTTGGTCAAGGTAACTGGGCTAATGACTTGTGTAGGCACGGCTTATCAGCGATGGGGCCAGGCTGTAGTCCGAGGGGTTGCGGCGGCGGTTGGGCGAGATATTGCCGTAGCACCGTATTATGCGGCTTGGCTCCGTGAAGTGGGGTGTAAGTTTTATTTTATATGTTGTTTTTATTTGCTCGTAGGATCTCAGAGGAGCAATTTATTGCAATATTGGCAGAAGTTCTTCAAAGGACTAATACTACATATACGAAGTAGTGTTGCGCACGCTGACGACTTGACTTGCCACATCTAGTCGTGGATGTTGTAGAAAGGCGAATGATCTGGCCGGCCAATCCGTGGTCAGAAGACCCCGACTGAATTTGGCTGGTCGGTACATGGAGAGGAACTATATCGACGGCGTGTTTCTGTCTACCTGGAAGATGATGAGGTCTTCGGGCCTCTCGCCGGAAGAGGTACAGGAACTTATGGAATCGGCCAAGCAAGAGATCAAGGATACGAGGAATCGCTTCTTTATTGTTGCGTATGTTAGCTCCCGCCCGGGCGGTGCGAGAATCTCCTGCTTACCATGCCTTTTCTTCTAGATACGCTGTGTACGGACGGAAGCCGACTGAACAAGAGCGCGCCAATGCTGCTCCACTGGGATAGAGGATAACACAAGAGAGCTTGGGAATCATGGGGTTGTTGGCAAGTTGAAACTGCACTGAACATCGTGTTGATCATACAAAAGGAAAAGACGCAATGATCAGTACTGGGAGCACTCATTTTTCTTCCGATGTGACAGATGGACAAGTTGCACCTTGAGACCACTACAGCCCTTCACAATGGCGGCAGCTTGTTTTGCTCGATAGCGCCGTGCGATTTGTTCTTATGAAGCCTAAGGACAAGCTGCCCACTAAATTGTTTCGGGCAGTATTCGAGTGTCTTGACTCTGGATGTAACGGACAGCAGCGATTGGAAGGCGTTGTGCACAGAAATGAGTGGTTTCGGGGCAAAGAGGTGAGGATTATTGGCCAGGGTTTTGGGCTGAGCTAGGTTGGTTAGGAAGGCAGTGGCTAAAAACAGCATGTACATTGCCAGATGGATGCCCTCTTTATGAGCATATCATTCAATGCCAATATTGAGACGAACTCATTCTGATGGATGCCTTGTTTAGTGTTTCATCGAACTCTGACCTTGAACATGGACTCAAGGAAGACTGCCTGTCTCGAGATATCGGAGTCAGAGAGAGCTACTTTGAAATTGGTGGCGCGAGCTTTGGCTGACCTTGTGCTGGGTTCTGAGGGTTCAGAGCGGCGGTTGCGTTGTTTTCCAACAGACAGCACCAACCTCTTGAACTTGTACGTGCTGGTTCCCTAAACAGCGACATAAGCCGAGCTTTGGGTCATGAATGTCCGAATCTTGAGGTAAAAGCTGAAGCGCTGCTATCCAGGACAGCCTAACTCGGCTCGCTTTCTTGGACTGCTCATGAAGCAAGTGTGCTGCTCCGGTCAATGGACATGAACCAGATGTTCTCCATAAGCTCCGAACCAACGCAGGTACGTCGGGAAGCGGTAACCTAAAATCACCGTCAAGCTCAAGTTATCTAAGCTTTCAAGGTCACCGGGTTTCTGTTCTCCAGGTCCCAACGACGAGGCGGGCACCTGGGAGCTTATGAATGCAGCGGTCGTCTCCTACATTATGAGTTCTGCATCTTAAAACGAACAGTGTCTTCTATCAAGGAGGCATGTTTCTGTTTAGGTTGAATATGGGAAAACAAAAATGATTCGTCTCTCCGCATCGCACGTCACCATTAAGAGGTACGCTACTACGAAGTACATCGAATTGGAAGTCGAAGTCCCACAGGCGCGTAGGCGCGTTTGCAGGGAGTGAGTGTGGGGTAACGGACTAGCGGGCGATCTTCCAGGGGTCTGCTCTTCAGGGATCTCCTAAGAACGTGCCTTCGACCTTGCCCAAAGCTGCCTTGTACGTCAGCTTCCTGCGCGTCCCAGTGGCTGTCCGGACAGAAATTGGAATCTCCTAGGTGCGGAATATGATGAATCAACCTAGATGGTGCCTTATAAGACACCCTCCCTCTGAACAACTGAACACTGTATTCATCGGCGCAGAAAGGTACCACTCTCCATTGGGAAGGTTCATCCCCATGCTCTCGAAGTACCTACCCCAAATTCTCCAATTGACTTTGCTCCACCCCACTTGGCACCAAAAGACGTCCGTGGCTTTTTGGATCATACTCTCAACTGCTGCGCCTGTCTTGAGCACCCAACAGCCACGATGGAGGTCGCAATGGATGTCCTCAACCAGGTGAAGGCGACGCCCGTCCACATTCTGTTTGCCGGGTTCGTCACATTGCTAATAGCAGCATTCTACACCGTAAGTACAGCTACGACCGACCTGAGCCGACCCGAAATCTAGACTAATGGCTTTACCATAGCTTTATGCGGCACTGCACCTGTTCGCCCCCAAGCCTCGAGCGCCTTTGCAGTCGGAAACGGTGTACATCACCACGAATCCCGATGGAACCACCTCGAAGAAGCAGCTTCCTTGCTGGCATGACCGTTGGCTTGCCGAGCGCCATGCAAGCGAGAACAAAATCGACGAAACAACTTCCGTCCCAGACACGGGCTCAATCGAGCCTGCCGAAGTCCGCATGAGTGTTGTCATTCCGGCTTACAATGAGGAAACGCGCATTCTACCTGCGCTCGAGGAAGCAGTCAAGTACCTCGACGTCACCTTTGGTAGACAATCTCGATCCGACACCGGCAAGAACATCACTAGGCCAGGCACGCCTCGCAGACACAATAGGAAAGTGCTACCAGTGCAGGAGCCGGAGCCCCTCACCGGATATGAAATCATCATCGTCAATGACGGCAGCAAGGACCGAACGATGGACGTGGTGTTGGACTTCTCGAGAAAGCACGGCCTACACGACATCCTCCGGGTCGTCACGTTGGAGAAGAATCGAGGCAAGGGTGGAGGTGTGACCCACGGTCTTCGCCACGTCCGAGGCGAATACGCCGTCTTCGCCGACGCCGACGGTGCTTCCAAATTCAGCGACCTGGGCAAGTTGATGGAGGGATGCGAGGAGGTAGAGGATGGCTGCGACCGTGGCGTCGCAATCGGAAGTCGCGGCCACCTCGTCGGGAGCGAAGCTGTGGTTAAGCGCTCGGCTCTCCGCAACTTCCTCATGCGCTCCTTCCATCTGGTCTTGATGATTCTGACCCCCCCTGCCACTTCCCGACTTCGCGACACCCAGTGTGGCTTTAAGCTGTTCTCCAGAGCAGCTCTGCCCCACATCGTACCTTACATGCACGCGGAAGGCTGGATCTTCGATATCGAGATGTTAATGCTGGCCGAGTCCGCCCCTGCGGTTCCCGTGCTTGGAAGCGATGGCACTGTTATTGGCAGTAGTCCCGGCATTAAGGTTGCGGAAGTACCGATTGACTGGCACGAGGTAGATGGAAGCAAGCTGAATGTGATCCAGGACAGCATCAGAATGGCTGTCGGGCTTGCGGTGCTTCGTGCGAGCTGGATGATTGGTGTATATAGACGACGACTGGCATGATGTCAAGGATTTGTAGGTCCGACCTAAAGTATGTATATTGACGAAGAGGGATGCACCACAGCTAATGCTGTGCTTTCTCTCAACGATGCTGACTTGTCTTGCTTCTATTTCTCATTTTCCTCCATCTATTCTGCTGCTGCACCGGGAACCATTACCACCTGATCTTCTGATGAGCCAGCAATATTTTCAAAACTGTAAGCTTGCTGAGAAAGCAACGAATGTGCCCTTACGACTTTATAAGCAATGGTCCTTCGTGAGCACGTCTCGGCGACGAGCGTCGATGTTTACATGTTCCAAGTGTCCCCAGCAAGTACCTGTCAACGAGGAGGTTTCTGCGTCAGAACGGAGGATTCAAAGGCTGTGTAGCATATTGCCTAATCGACTTCAGACCCCAATACATATGGTTGAAACGTCGGGTAGTACTCGGCCTCAACGAATCGTATCGGATGCCAATGGGCAATATTAGGATTAAAGACTACCTAGTTGCGAGGTATATGCAGAAAACCTAGAAGCCATACTATATACGCACTCCCTAATTACCACGCCGACCTGAGCTGAGCTATGCGTCTCATGCCCACTCCCTCTTGCCCCTTTATGTGCCAAAATGCAAGGCCGTGAACTGGTCATCAGCCTTGCAGCAGGATAGCTGCCGTGTTCCTTAAGAGGTTACAGAGTTGGTTTCATCCCCTTTCCCTGCTCCCGGGCTGGTTCCGCTACCATGGTATCGAATGCTCCCCAAGCTCTAAGTAAACATGTTGTCTAATAATTCACATCAACTCCCTCCACATGACGGGCAGGAAGACCATAGAAGCAGTCCAGAGCACCGAGATGGCATTCCACAAGTTGACGGGCACGTTCCACAGCCCCGTGTTCTTCATGTCGACCCAGATGGCCAGGAAGGCGACGGCGAAGAAGTGGTACGCCAAGTTGAGCGGGTTGTGGATCAGGCCACCCATGAGCGCCATGGGGTCGGCCGTAATGCCCTTCTCGAAGTAAGCGAAGCAGCCGCGCTGCAACTTGCCCAAATTCGGATCGGCGGCGCTGAAGAGGCTGTAGAGCGCCATGGCCAGCACGTTGATGATGGAGGTGAGGCGCTTCCTGCGCCAGTGGAAAGTGGACATGGCGGAAGCGATGGCGCCAGTGTCGCCGAAGTTGGGGATGCGCTCGGGGGCCAGCAGGTCGGTGAGGATGACGACATCGTTGAGCGCGACCGTCATGCCACCGCCCGTCAGCGGGTGCCGCATGTTCATGGCGTCGCCCAGGAGCACGAGGCCCGGGTAGCATTGCCGCGTCGGCGGCAGCCAGCTGTTGGGCATGCTGCGCGGGATCTTGTTGTCCTTTTCCAGTGCCTCGCGGAAAGAGGGTTGGATGACTGGAGGGAGGCTGGGCAGCACCACGTTGGAGATGTAGTTGCGGACGCCGCCAAGGGATGGGGCGGCGGCGGGGCAGTTCTCGGGCACGTCGATCAGGGCTCGTGTCTCGTGCGTGCCGATTTGGTAGAGGAGGACCGGGGATCCGTCGCCGATGACGACGTGGCCGAAGCCTGGGTGAGGTAGGGGGCAGTCGATCAGCTCGAGGGCGTAGAACTTGGACTTCACGATGGGCGCTCGGTCGATGTATTGCTTGCGGAATTTGGAGGCGTAGCCATCGGCGATGATGGTCAATTGGCCGAAGAAGAAGTCGGGCTTCTTCTCCCCGGTAGACTGGTCGACGGTGCGCGCCTCAACGCCCAGGATTTCGGGGTTGTGCTCGCCCTTGATGGTCTTGATGGCCTCTGTCTCTACCACGGTGATGTTGGGGTGCTTGAGGCACGTCTCGCGCAGCTTAGTGATGAAGCGGCCGTGGTGAAAACTGCATCCTGCCGGTCCCCCCGCCTTCTCGTCGCCTTTGGCCGAAACACTGGCGCGGCCATTGACAGATCGGATTTCTGGATACGGAATCACGACATGGTTGCCGTGGAATATCACGTCGTACCCGGTGCACGGAATGGCGTCGATGTCCTCAATTGTGTGTCCCAATCCCAACTGCTTCAGGGCCTGAACGCCGCCCGGTTGCATCAGTTCGCCCACAATCCGGTCCGGCTCCTTCATCCACCGCTCAAGGAGCAGCACGCTTCGGTCTTGGTTCGCGAGGGCAAAGGCAATGGCGCATCCGAACACGCCGGCGCCTACGACGACCACGTCTGCCTCGTGGTACATCTGCCGCCGTTGAGCGCGCTCATCTTGGGTGATGGTTTCCGTCGTCATGGGTAAGAAGGTGTTGTGTGTCCCTGAGTGCTTGTCTTGATCGTCTGGTGGGGAGTGGGTTGTAATCGTGGTGTGGCGGTCACCGCTAGCAGTTGGATCGAGCACAGGTGCGCCAGGGGTGAATTGTTCGCGTCTCTTCACAGATATTGCTCGAGAAAAGGGCGGATGTTCGAGTCGAAAAAGAGCAAGGAGAGCCAAAGATCGGTCTGAAGGGGACAGAGCTCCCTAAATCCTCCCTAACTCGCCTAGCCAATGTGGTGATGGTCTGATGAGATATGATTATCGTCCGATTGGCAAATCTCTTTGGAGTCGGGGCCCCTAAAAGTCCCTAAAGTTTATATAAGTGGATCCGCCGGTCATGTCGGCCCCACTCGGCGCCGACTTGCTCCATGAGGCCCGGCTGTACAGTTCATAGATGCGGAGTTTGATATTTACCAACAGTTTGATTAACACTGCCACGCGGATGGTTTTGATTGCGTATCAGTTTCATTTTTAGCACACTACGATTAGTGTATATATGTAACGGCGCTTATTGGTCAATCGATCTTGCTTAGCGGCAGGCTCTCGTGGTATCTTACTTTGGGAAGGCCCAGAGCTGAAGTCGGAGCTGAAGTCGAGGCTGAATGGCGAGGCTCATTAGTATTTTGGTCAGGCCAGATCTACATTCATAAAATTATGGTTCGTTATTCTAGTTCGGCTCGGAACGTCCCCTACTCCATTACAGCGTCAATCATGAACTCACAATGCGTCTTGACACCGAATCTCAACGTCTAGTCACGCGGCATTTTACAAGTTGTCTGATCACCCAAATTCCTCACATAATTTGGCAGCTTCCCCAGACTACCATAGCAAGGCTGGCTGGAACAAAATCGAACACTTTTGTTGTCTGGCCCGCTCGCACGGCTTTCGGTATAGCTGGGTCGATGCCTGCTGCATTAGTAAGGCCAGAAGCGCAGAACTCTCGGACGCCCTTGATTCCTTGTACGGTTGCCACGGCGACTTCCAATGGTGTTTCGTCTATATGACCGACGTTCCTCCCGCGTGGACGTTGTCTCCGAGTTTTCATGCACAACAGCAGTGTCCACAACTCGGCACGGCATTGGCTGAATATACAAAAGCCGATATTCCATACTGGGCGCAGCCTGTTAAACCGTCCCGTGACTAGCGTGATGTTTCACAGTATCGCCACCCGTGTTACTTGTATGCGCAATCGCTATCGCATGCTGTCAATCCTTCCACTCAAGCATTGTCACATTTAGAGCTGTGTCTTGCACCATTGACAGCGATCCTCTAGCTGCCGAACACTATGCGACTGAGGAAGCCCGTAGACTTGCCAACTCGATCATGTTGAATCACTAGCCTCTCGAACCAAGAGCCAACCCGCAGCCAGTCTATCTGATATTTGGAAGCACCAGGCAGCTTCCTAACCCCGACTTGTTACAGGTTTAGCGAGGGCTACCAAACTAGGCCCCTCGGGTCGAAGGCCGGAAACGATTACTGAGGGAGCTGTGTCAGGATCACCCAAGGGGACCAGTTGCTCGCCATTTCCACGGACAAACCGATCGAAATCATATTTCCTCTCAGTCACAACATCTTGGCTATTTTCTATGCTGGCCTCGGAAATGACTCGCCTTTATCCTACCCGATCGTTTGCCTAGGGAGTCCTTGGTGCCGCTTAATAACTCGATCCAGGAAGGAGAAGTTCTCCATCAGCTCCATAACACTTATGTACTAAGTCTTGGAGCACGCTGCGCAGTCAAAACAACACTTCCTATCAACGGAACATCCAGTCCGCAGATAGTTTTGGAATGAAAGTAGTACTCATCTTCGCAAAACAACCATTCGCTGGAAATTGAAACACTTTTCGACGAATGGAACGACCACTACATAATGGCGCTGATATGTTTGTTATTTCGCTCTATATATGACGATTTAGCAAGGGCAAGGGGTAAAGCTGGTGAGCTAGAAGGAGAATGTTCGAATGCGACGGAGGGGCTTTGATAGATGGCAAATACCATACTGTCACTTGCTATTAGATACGAGTGGGTGTAGTGTTCCTATAATACCCATCAGGGTTTTCTGTTGGGAAATCGGCTACCTGGCTCAAGGCCGTAAGGCGGCTCCAAGTAATGAACGACCAGGTACGGTACTTGTAGGACCCTCATGTAATTTCTAGAGTATAATCACATGTCCCATTCGTGGCATATATATATATATATGTGTGTGTGTGTGTAGGGTCTAGTGGGATCGCTGTTGACCTATACCTCAAATACAATATCAAGCTTCTGTAGTATGTGGATTTGAGATCTGATTGCTGCTCTAGTTTTCCATGTTCAACTGATATTTCCCCATTCCTGTGAGAAGGCGGGCATTTTACATGGTCCAAGGACTTACCCACAGAGTTGAAGAAAGCCATCACATCCTCGAGCATGGGAGCCGTGAGACTAGTACCCGAACGATGAAGTCTCAGTCATCCGAAACAACCAAGCAGTAATCTATTGCGCAAACTTGCGGACTCAGCAAGGAATCTGCCGACTAAGCAACTTTGCGAATTGACGGGAAACTTGGTCATAGTCCTGAAGTTTAACAATGTCGACTCTGTGTCCCGCAGACCGGTCTACGGTCTCAGCTGCCAGGACCTGAACTCCTCATATCCAAGCCGGAAATCGTACAATTGGAATTCCAACTATTCCAACTGCCAGGCCGAATCACGTCTCGACCTGATGTACACATTCTTTATTCCACGACCCGCGCTATTCATTAATCGTCAAGCCCCTTGCCCACTACGGAGCCGCATCCGTGTTCCCTTCAGGTGTCGGTGCTATTTTATCTTTCTGTGCCGGCACCTTTGCTTCTGCAACGACTTCATCTATTCCCTTCAACTGCGACTGGCCCATCCGTTTCGGCGTGATCCCCCCCGCCGACAGCGGCCGTTCTGCCTTTCGCGGACTCGCTGGCGGAGAGGATCCAGCATCCGAACTGACGCCGTCAAGAAGACTCTCGGTGAAGCTGCTCTGTATCCCTGGTCTTTCCTTTTCGCTTCTCTCACTCCCTACCATCGAGTCCCTGAATCCCGCGGCCTTCCCCTCGGGCGGAAACCCTGGACTATTAAGCGGGGTGCCCTTCTCGCTGCCGAATTCCGACGGTCCCTTAGACCTACGGCTCAGTCCCCAGCCGCCGCCGCCGCCCCCACCGGTACTGCTGGCAGTACTTCCGCTCGACCGCCCCCAGCCTTGCTTGCGCTTTTCACCGGCCCAGGAGGCCCAGCTGCCGATGTAAGCACCGGCTTTCGCGCCTACGGAATTCACCGTCTGTTGTGCTTTTGCGAGGTCTACCGGAGGCGCGGCAGCCGCTGCCTTGGACTCCTCGGCACGTTTACGCTGTGCTTCGCGCATGGCCTCCATATCTGCGTATAGCTTGTTGAACATTGTGCTTGCCTTGTCACGAGCTGTAGCGGCGTTCCGGCCAATTACCTCCCGTCCCACCGCGAACCGTTCATCGAGGTGAAGTTCCTGCACTTGCTGTTGAATGCGCCGCGAAACATCATCGATGGTCAGGCCACCCGCGCTGGAAGTCCACGTTAGCATCCAGCCTACCATACAACCTTGGGGATAGAAGAGAGCGGTGTAATCCCGAATTTCACATTTTCTTCAGATACACATGCTATTGCATTGGAAAAGTACGTACCAAGGATGCTTCGGCTCTACAATATCGAAGAGGTGAGATTCCGTATTTGCGTTCCAGATGCGGTAGTTCTCGGTCTTTGCCCAATACTCGACCCATTCGGAGCCAAAGTCCATCGCCGGGTCACCTTCGACATATGACAACACCGCTTTTGGATTATTCACGTTCTGTGCAAGGTAGTTGTGATACTTGACCGAGGATATCAATGACAACAGATATTCCTCAAACTGCATCCGGATGAACTCTTCACTGCCCCGGTAGCCCATATGATTGGGTCGCCCAGGATTTTTCTCGTCCCAAGTGTCGTTAACTTCTTGTGTGATGAAATCGATCCAACGGCGGTCTGAGGCTGATAGCGCCAGAGCAGATCGCAATGAAGAGGAGGTGATGTTGATCGTGTCATCATCGAGATTGATGAGTATATCACTATACCGGTCTTTTTGTTGCAGCAAGAGTGAGTTGGTACTTCCTACGATGTAGGATTTGGTTCCAAAGTCAGCAAGGATGTCGAGTTGCTGAAGCGGCGTGTATGGCCCAAATAAGCTCCCCTGTTTTGACTAATTAGATCCAAGTCCTTTAAATAGCTGTTGGGAAAATGCGTGGACATTGACAGTGAGGGTTTAAGCATTTGATACGGGTGAGAATTCGAAAGGGGGCATTTTAGAACAGAAGGTAGATCCGTTGGCGACGAGACCGGTCTTACCTTGCCAAATATCTGCAGCGGCAGGCCCATGTAGCACAGCAAAGAGTTTCGATCGCTTGTCCTCAAGCTCGTCGGTCTGGTCAATTTCTTTTCGTAGTTGTTCAGTTCTGGTCCTGCGCAATCCTGGAGATTCCTCAGCAAGCCCGGTATTAATGATATGAGGGAAAACTGCATCATGCATAAACGCTCGCAACGCGCTCCAAAGAATAGCATCTGTCACAACAGCCATGTCAGTTTCATGAGCTCTCCAAAAATTGGTTGTCCCCATGCTTGCCTACCTTGGGTTGCAATAGACAGCACTTCAGCAGTACCAAGGTCTGCCACTTAAACTCCCTAACCAACTCTCGCAAGCTCATTCCCAGATATTGGTCGCGATCTTCTTCCTCGTTCAACTGCCCCCGCTCTTTCTCCGCCTTCAGACTGTCTTGGAAGCGTCGCAAGATCTCACAATCGGTGAACTCGCGCTGGGCAAACCACGCACTCGTCACCACCGAAAGTCGTTCCCTCAGCATGCCAAAGAACTGTGGACTGTCTGCGATTACCACTACGGCTTTTTGTACGGTCGATCGGGTGACATCGGCGGGTCGGTTGAGCAGCTGGGATGCGTCCAGCTGCCGCGTGCAAGAAATGCCGAAGAGGGATGTTGCAGGCTGGTCGCCAACCGCGGGTCGGAGCAAGGTAAAATAGGAGAAGTCTTCGGTCGAGGCATGTGCTCCATCGCTCAAGGCCATGAAAGGTAGCAACGACCAGTCCCAGTCCGCTGCCGGATCCGTTCCTTCGGGTACTCCGAACCACTTCTCAACCTCGGGGCCTCGCGCATGGTGAAAGTCCACAACTGTGACGAGAGGAATGAAGATTGGCTTCGCAGCTACCGCGACAGAGGATGCCAAGCTTGCCACAACATCTCCGCCGTTTTCGAGGTTCGGGGTCGTCATCGCGAAGGTTGCATGCAATGTGCTAGCTCTTACAGCGGTGCTTCGTGTGCGGTCGATTTGGAGCAGAGGCTGCCAATTAACAGCCAAAGTCGCAGCTCTAGTTGGCGTCACTAGGCGGGTTGAGTGGTGAATCACACTTCTTGCGCCAGCTCGAGGTCGACAGCCGGCATTTGACGTCACCGCAGCAGGGCGTCACGGTGCTGGGAATCGAGGGAGTCGACGTCGTCAGCTGTCTCAGACTATGCGCTGCAAAGCATTCCTGGGCTCCAAATCCACCGGCTTTGGCACGAGTCGCGACGCTTGCTCGAGCAAGTAAACCAGTGTCAGGCGAGGATGTCGTGGTCGGAAAGGAGGCGGTCTGAATGTCGTTGTAAAAGTCCGTCTCCAACCAGTCCACGAGGGCGCGACAAGGCTCAGCGGGGCGGGCCGTGAAATGAAATAACTGGCGGGGATCTTCTCAACGCAATGTGAGGACAGGAGTAAATAAACTACGGAGTGGAAGAGACAACCTTAGGCCACTCTGCCAAAATGAATATAATCAACGCGATTTATGCTACGGCCTTCACGAGAATAAGGGCACCCAATAATACTCCAATGCTCTGGTTCACCCAGGATACATGGAGAAGACAATGCCGATGCGATGCGGAGAATTGACCTTTCTAGCTGCTGATAGCCAATGTAGGATCTGCCAGCGAAGCAATTCTTCTCAATGGCCAATAAATCAGCCAATGCTAGTATCGTTATGCAGTATCACCACGAGGGCCTTCGGTCAATCAGCTGAGGCCTCTGATTCCAAGTACTTTTGGCTGGACCAGGATGCATCTTGTCAGCGACAACAAATTTCCAGATGTTGCGATGAAAGGGTCCAACGGCACATTCAACCGGCAGGGGAGCCACGAGTCCCGAGCCAAAGCCCCCACCAGTTGAGACGAGTCCCACCCGCATACACATAGCCAATCAAACGACCATGTCCGACACCTTGCAACTGCTCGGCAGCTTCTCTTCCAATGTTCTGTTCGCCATCTCGCCGTTCTCAAACTGCAGATATTCTCAACTCGTCTACTGGCATCAGAGTCTCGAGCTGAACTTTTGAGAGGCGAGCCATGTATTCTATTGTCCCGAGGCCACAAGACATGGCAGTACGCCAGGTGTCTTGCGTTGCATGAACGGAAGTTGATTGAAGTCATCTGGAAGCTTTGCCATCTATCGATATCCAAGGAATCTATGTCGCATCTCGGCCCGTTGATCTTGCGATGTGGCACCGACGGGTATTGCCTTTGCTAATTTCAATTGGATACCGCGGGTACCCAGCATATCTCTCGTTCCGGCAGCTCCGTGGGCAGGCATGTCGACATTCCTCTCCTGCGAACCAAGTGAAATAGGGACCGAAAGCATCGACTTTGCTGTCTAACTTGACGACTAGGGTCCGAGTGGGACCAACATCTCTTTCGCGGGACACAGGTGGTCCAGGGCCGCTGAGCTCAAAAGCGCAACGCCAAAGCGGTCGGATCCACTGGATGCAAGGTCAATACTCTCGAGATGCACTCGGGTTTTCTGCTAGTCAACGACGTCACTTCGTTGTTGTTCTGATTGGCTATATCACTCTCGCCTCGTCCCTCACAGTTGCCATCTATTTCATTTGATCAAGCCGCTGGCAACTCCGTTCCAGGTGTCGATTCAAGCCATCAATCTCACCATCACGGTGAATGTCGTGGTCCAGGCCACCGCTTCTGCCTTCTTTGCCCCAATGTCAGATTCATTTGGCCGTCGACCTCTCCTCCTCTTCAGGTTTGCGACATACGTAGCAGCTAACACCAGACTGGAGATCAATTAAAGCAATTATGTGGCCTTATTAGTTCTTAGAGGACTTCCAAACGCTGGCGGCTCGGCAGTGGTCGCCATTGCGTCCGGCTTTATTGTGGATGTCGCTGTCCACGCGAATCGTGGCAGCATGCTCGGGCCTGCCATGGGTACTACTCATTTGGCACACTATATTGGACCTGGTGTTAGGCGGCTTGATAACGCTGAAGACCGGCGACTCGGCGTGGGTGTTCTGGACCCTCGCTATATTCGGGGCCATTGCATATTATGCTAAGGCTCGACGTAAGCGCCACCGGAGTAGGGTAAAACTGGCCGGGGGAAACTCGTACCGAACCCGCTGACTGCCGTATCTTTCATCATCTATGCGGACATGTTTCTGACTCTATAGTGTGCGGTCGTAGTCTATGCCGCGTGGTACTGCATTTAAACATCGACTCTCATTATATTCGGGTCGGTCTATCATTACAATCAACTTGCTGTTGAACTATCATTCACGCCCGGCGGAGGCGGCGTCGTTGCAGGCTGTTGCCGGCAAAACCATAGTCTGGAGCTACAGAATCGTCGCAAAAAAGGCTGGCATCAACGTGAGATCCCACGGCAGCCTTCACACTCGCCCAGCGAGATCCAGCTCGAGTTCAGGTTCGAGGCCGCAGCCATCAAGGGTTGCGAAACAAGGCGGTGGGAAGAGACGCGGCGATGATAGGGCCCAGTCCGACAAGAGAGCTCGAGGCAAACGCCACTAGGTAGGGCGGTCGGTATGGTAGGGATATATTCCCTACACGGACCAGCGATTGTGAGCCGGCAGCCGCCATGGCTTCTTGGAATGGGGGAGAGGCAGTTCTCGGCGTTTTCTTTTTCTTTGGTGCTTTGGTTATTTTCATTGGTTTTACGTAGGCGTTTGGTTAACGAATGGGGTAAACCAAAGAAGAAAACAGGGCCATTTTGTTTTGCGTTGCGGTAGACCTCCTGGGCGGGACTATGGCAGGTGAAATTCAGACAAGCTCTGTACACTATTGCACTAGATAGTTATCCTCTCATTACGACCACGTAAAACCACTGGAAGGACTGAAGTTATCGGTCGAGATAACATGCAACTCGTCAATTAAATATGAAGTGAGGCGAGGAACAAGTAATCAAACTCGAAACCGCCGCATTATTGGAATATCCAGCATGCAACTCTTCGTCTAACCGGCAGGCAAAACGACGCAATAATCTTGTCTAACAAGTATGCTTGTGACATCCCTATAAGAAGTTGTACATGTCAAATCTGTGGTCATAATGCGTTGTATTTTTGCACAAAAGTGCATCGTCAGTTTTAAATTGAGTATATAAAAGTTACAGATTTTAAAAAGAACAGGGGGTATCCGCTCATCTGTACAAAACAGCAAGCCAAATCAGCGATCATTCCTTAGGAGGTGTCCATGTATCCTTACTTAACCAACTGTTCTCTATCTCTAGCAGAGTTAATCTTCTAGAGCCCTGCTTCTACACCGCATAGCTAGACGCCAGAAGAGCTGGACCCAAACTCCGACTCTGATTCTCCCAAGCGCATGTCACCTAAACCATTCCTCTGGTGGAAGTCTCCAAGAGGAAAAATAAAAATTGAAAAAAGGAACTCGGAAAGACAAAGGTCTAGTAAATATGTATATTGGGCCCAGAATCACCACTGGAAACAGAGCCAAACTTACGATCCGCATTCTTCCGGATCGAGAAGCGCGACAGGACGCTCTTACCCTCGGCACTGTTGACGCTAGTATCGTCGCTGTGGTTTACCGTCTTGAGTGACTTAGGCTCGATGTGTGATTGCGGGAAGATCCCCCATCCCTTGGACGATGTGCCCGACCAGCACCAATGGTCTGTATAAGACCCTAGTGTATGATGTCAGCCTTTCAATGTCATCGGGGGAGGGTTCTGAGTGTGAACCTACAGCTGATATTCTTAATGGTTTCCCCCTTGTTGAATTTGAGCCAGTTGCCCTCGCCGCTTTGGTTCCACTTCCACCTTGCCAAGGCCTGCATATTACTCGTTCCCTGCATGCGCACTTCGTTGCGCGGTGGCGGGTCCAGACGTACCGAGTCCGCTTCGAACGCGGCACGCACTCCATCGTGCCAGCCGATGCCCCATTTGCCATCATACCTGAGTGGGAATTCGATGCCCACTATCCTGGCGCCCACGGCAAACTGCAAAGCCGTTCCTCGATCGGGAGGGCTACGCAGAATACCGTTAGCGTTCTTCCTTGTCTCGGTTGCCACCGCTGTTGGCAGCTTGCCAATCTCGCGTGCAATTCCTTGCATTACCGTTTGGACGGGCGGGTTCGGGAAATAAAGGTCGAAATTGTCCCGGCTGTGAGAATGCATATCGGCGCCTTCGACGATGGTTAGGCCAGGGACAGCAGGCAAAGGGCGTGGATGCCTCGCCATGTGGGCGAACAGCTGTTTTTGATTGAAGAAGACTGTCGAATCACTCTCTTCGATGGTTTGTCCTGTTTGAATGCAAAACACACATCCGTAGAGCTGTTCATCAATATTCTTGATCGGCAAGTGGCTCTTCTGTAGGATGCGGAGCCGAAACCCGATGCCGTGGGACGTAAAGTTGCCAGAAGCTGCATCCTCGGTCAGTATGTTTCAAACATGCTGAAATGAAAGCCATGGCTCACAGTCATTATTCAGATCTTGCTCTACCGACCTATAGTCGAGTTCAAACAAGCAATGATTACATTTTGCGACAACCATCATCGAAAATCCCTAGAGGAATATAAGTCTGGGCCTACCAATCGCCTGGGGGGTATAGGGTAATACGTACGCCTACTGGTCTCTTAATCCTCTTAAATCCGAGTTCGCCCTTAACGGCCTCCTCAGCACCTTTACAAAAACCTTTGAGTTGGTAAAAGGAGCTGTAAGGTCCTATGCTGCAATCGGGTGCTCGCGATGGCATGGGCGGAATGGCCTCGGATTCAACCGGAATGATGCCTGGGTCGTCCATTCGCCGTGCTTCAGGAACTGCTGGTGTTGAGTCGGCACGCGACTGACCCTGAGGCTGAGGTGTGAGTGTTGATGAGGATTGGTTCACAATGGTGTCGGGATAGTTAGTGGATATGGATTGATTCTGGTAGACTGGGGGGTTGGCGGAATATTGTGGCGGTTGTGATATACGGTTTCCTGGGGAGTAAGGACTGCCTGGCGTCGTCGAAATGACTGACGAAGTTCGCTGTGTGCTAGGGACAGGACTCGTAGCGCCGTCGTATGGAACACAGTCAAATATGGAACTATTAAATGAGTCGGTCGAAGGCTGGCGTTGTGGATGGTTGTGGCCAAACGATTCCCCTACCTGAGGATAGAAGCTCGGGTTTCCTGCAGAGGCGTTTGTATGAGTATGATTGTCGACGGCACTATGTTCTGGGATTGATGGGGGACCATTGGCAAACACGGACGAGCCATTGGAGGGTGGCCGACTCAGACGCATAGAGCCGCTAGATGAGGGATTGGAAGACTGACCGGAACCGTTCAAAGGTGGGGGGGTTGAGCCTGTACGCAAACGATTGTTCTGCCACTGCATCGAGCCCGCACTGTTGTAGGATACAGACTGAGAAAGCGAGGGAGAATGCTGCTGCTGCTGCTGCTGTTTCAACTCACTCCCCTGCGACATCCGTGGCTGTATTAGAGGAAGGGTGGGAGAATCGCCGGGAGTTACGGGAAGACGGCGTTCAGTGGGATCTCCTTCGTCAAGTTGCCTATCGGGACTCCCAGGAGGTGGATTCCCAACTTCCCATGGGTTGGTCGACGGTGGTCGCGGTGGAGGTTCTGAAGCGCGATCTGAAATCCTGGACCGGTTGGAATTGCTTCTGTCCACGGGCCTGGCATTCGATGCGCCTTTCAGTCCTTGATCCGGTCCGGCCTGGGCTCCCATCATATTACTCAACTGCAGCTCGACTTCGTCCATCGTCTTCTCGGAACTCGATGGTGGTGCATCGATGATAATGCTGGCTCCGTCTCTTGACATGTCCATAGGGCTGGGAGACACGGCGCGAGAAGGTTGCAGCGGCGCAAGCGTGGGTGCAGGCGCAACAAGCTTCATCCGTTTGAGGATGTCCACAATCTTGGGCGCCGCATGTCTGGAGGCCTTTTGTAATTCGCTAAACTTATCGCCATCAAACTCATCAGGCTCAATATAGTCGTCAAAGTCCCATAGTAAATCCTCCAACTCGGATCGAAACTGCCCGATTCCATCTGTAGCGAGTTTAGCCTCAGTCGCAGCGAAAAACAGAAACAGAAACAGAATCAAGTCACAAATACTGTCTTACCATGTTCCTTGATTGCATCGACAAAATTGGATCCATAGTCGTCGTTGTTCTTCTTGCACAGAGGCTCGATTTTCTTGAGTGCCCTCTCACCCTCTTTGGCTAGGTTTTGAGCAGCCTTGAGCATCGGCGCCGATACATGTTCGTCGGCGTCCCCCGCATTTACTATAGCTTGGTTTGCCTTCTCAACAATCTCTCTAAAGGGCGCGACCACAAGCCGCTCCACTTCTTCGGCCATGGTGTCGGTCACGGCGGCGCGTGTGCAGCTTCGAATACGTAAGAAGCCGGGCGACGTGTTGGAGTGGGGTGAGTGAGTTCAAGATTAGTAACACGAATGCGCCAGCTTCGGTGTGTCGTCAAAGTCTTATGCTGGACAATGCTCAGGATCCTTGCCAGCAATGAACGATGTTACAAAACATTGAAGGATCCCGTGTTAAATCGCACCGACATTGAGAAAGAGAATGAAGAGGAGAGCTGGCTGACAGGCTCGTCGTCGGGCGAGAGAGACCCTTGAGAAACGGTTGCAGAGAGGCTGAATCCCGCTGCAATAGTGTACTATCCCACTTGAGCTAATGTTTGGAACAGCTCTAGGGCGACCGGATTCATTCACGCTCGCCCATATTGCTGGGGCAGTCAAGAAGCATGCAAGGGTACTAGGGGACCACCTCCGCTGTGGCACTCGATCGTCCGTTGGTTCGTCCTTGCAAAGGTCACTGGTTACACCCTTGTTGACAGGGGCAGGGTATCCAGGCTGCGCACAATCGGCCTGGTAGCTGGGAATTTGCTCTTTCATCAAAGATCCGAGGACCTCTGGGCCTATCCCGCAACAGTGCCTATCGTACCCTGAATCCGGATATGTTGGCATCACACCAGGAAATGCTGTCCAGCCGTTGCGGCTATGCTCCATGTGACCGGCTGACCCCAGAACAACCCCTTGGGTATTGCTCACTGGCATTCGTGGGGTTGCGCGAGAGATTGTCATCGTTAATGCGACCAGTCGCTGCGTCAGTTATTTCAAATCACCCTGTTAAACATGCGTTTTCAATAATTCATGGTTATTGCGGCCGCTCCTTCGATGTAGGTTTCTGACCACCGGCAGCAAGTGGTGCAACCGAGGCGTCACTCCAGTATTACCCGCTTCGCAACTGACGAGTCAAATTTCGCAACTTAGAGACTTCAGGTGTGACTTCGGCTGGGATCAAATCCCAGAGACGGTGAAGCTCTGACAGTCTATCATTCATTCCGACGTAATAGACCGGACGACACTGAGAGCAACATTTGGCTGCACTTGCTTCAGATTATTTTGTTTTAGCTTTGGCACAGCTACCCGTGAGCTAGCTGTGAGTGTGAAGCTTTTCCAATTGGAGTGTTTAGGAGGAACTGCCCGTTCTAGCGCCCAAGCTGTCAGGGGAGTCTCTCCAACATCAAAGATGGGGACAACCATGTTAAATCTATTGGAAGTACGATGCGTCTTGGAAAGCTTCACCTACCTTGCTACCTTTGGGTGTGATCCCCATCGATGCACAAGTCACAGCTACATACCTCTGCGACTCTAGATACGACAAATAATCAAATTCGCATGGTGACCATCGGTTCGCTTCAAATCCTTCACGAGAAGCCTTGCGCCGTAGGTATACCGCCAAAACTGCCTCGAACTTGCCCATAACCGATCACGTCGAGTCCAGTTTTCGGTTTCAACATTGGACCTCTCAGAGCCAGGCTGAACTTGTCAATCAATATTGGCTATTATGAGGCTGCCTAAAATTCCGCCCTGCGAGCAGAGAAGTCCCTCATATCTAGATCGTAAACGGCGGACCTTGGTCAGCTGGGGTAAATGCTTGTGTAGCCTTGCGACGAATCCCAGCTTGCGATATTTGGGAGCCTAGCTGCTTTGCACTACATAAGGGCGCAATTGGCGGTAAGATAACAGGCGATCCCACGCGTGTGGCTTGTGTCACTGCGGTGGCAGGCCGGTCTCGTAAAAGCTTGTTAGTCTTATGCGATCTCAATTTGGAATGCTTCGAGAATGTTGACGGTCTTTCATGATGACATTATCTGGTAGAGGGAACGGGCTGAAGCCGGACTGTTCGTCGTTCAGCAACCCCGTCGTAATTGGGCTAAATTGCATCTGTCATAACAGACTGATCGTTCGTAACGTCAGGTCATCGACTAACAATTTTCCTGTCGCTCAGTAGAAACACTGTCATACCTAGGTAGCAGCAGATGTAGTGATTTCTCATTTTCCTATCATCTCTGTAAAAAAAAATTCACGCTTCAGAACCGTGGCTCTACATTTCAGAGGGTCGAGTTTTTCATATTACTTGGATTGGCTGCTAGCCCTAATTGCAACATGCACCAACGTCAAGTGGGTCGATAGAGTCTCCTAGTACAGCAAGAGAAGTCGTTCTGTGCTGTGTACGTATACCTAGTGTTGCTGTTATCTTAAGTGGAGATGGATGGTCCGACGTTCCTGTCTGTAAGAGTGAAAGCTATTTTAGTTTTATCTACATGCAAGCCTAAAAACGGCCTGTTTAACCCATCGCTCAACGCAGTGAGCCGCTACTTCCGAACTTCACCAATTCACAGTAAATTCCGAAGTATCGCTCAAAGTTCGAATATTACACTTAGAAGCATCCTACTTTGTTACACTTCTACGTCCATTTCAACAGCCGCCTTCATCAAACCCATCGATTCTACAATCACGGTCAAAAAGTCTCGAGCCCACTTGACCTTACTCCTCAACGCGTTGTGTCAAAATGGATTCCTCATCTTCAGTAACTGAACATAGAGGATACCCCTACAAAATCTCTTATGCACGTTTGAATCGCAAGCCACGAAAAAGGCCATAACATTCTCCAACTACTCGCGCTAACAAGGCCGCCTAGCGTGCCAGGGGCGTTAGTATTAGGCGTGTAGCTAGCCGATTCGAATACTCGCCTTCAGTGGTTAAGACTAAGCGCCTATTCACGATTCTGGTAATAGATCGAGCCTGCTGTACGGTTAGGATCTTAGGCGGCCGCTACGGGAGTATAAGGCGAATTGCTAGAAGCCCACGGTATATGGACTATCGATTAGCCCACTCATAGTCCTGATCAGTCGCTAAGCGGTAGTATATGGTGCTATGTGAAGGCTTAAATATATCTGTAAAAAGCACCCTAGTGTACATATTTTGCAGGATAACGAGGCTGACAGGAAGACTATAAAGAACTAGGTCTGGGAGGCGTGGTAGGTAGTGCTAGTGCCACAGGCTATTATTAACCGGCTAATCGATTATGTGCCTAACCGCATTCAAAGCGGAGAAAGAGGGCTTCAAATGCATGTTTTATTGTTTAATTCACTAATACAACTGAGCCGGCAACTATGGTGTTGAAAGTCAGGGTGTCTCGAAGTGGGGTCGATGGGCTCGAGACTTTTTGAGCCTGAATTTACAGACCTTATGAGAGACAGATAAATCCAACGTAGCGCGAGATCAAGAGCCAGAGTCTCATACTACAGACAAATCGTGAATACGGACGCTGCTGTTGTACACATGTTGATGTTTTTCTTCAGAGCGTCTGCTACAATCGCTCACATTCCAAATCTTCTGCTATATTATGTGAAACTACGATAAGTCATGATAAAGAGCAGTGCAGTGTTGTCCACGCATATCTGGTCAACTTGAAATATCCTCATCTCAATTGTTTTGTGGCCGGCAAAATCCCTATATGTAAGAAGCAATTTCGCTCTCCAATAGTTTCGCCGCAATTTTAGAACTTACGTAAGGAATGTCTATTTTGGCAAACTTGTCTCTTTTGTACAGGAGTATCCTGGAAAGGAGACCCGAATAACTAAATCAGTTGTAGGCCTAATTCATGTATCGAGAGTTGCCAGTGTTGATGAACTACACAATTCCAAATAACACATTGACCTCAATACTCTGCACCCGATCATGGTGAAGTTCCGATTTTGAGATAGTTTTTATGCAAAATTACCACAGTAAATAGGCCGGTCAGTCTTCTTCTATTTGTAATAATTCGGTAGCTCTTGAAGCTAGCCTCTACTTTAAGAACAGCTACACCTGACCTGAGTTAGTCTACCCCAGATGTTTGGCCCTGGGGACTCCCCTGGTAAAAAGATGAACCGCCTTTGAATATATTGTCTAGTAATGATTCGTTTATTTTATGTCATTGGTTTGTGATAAACTACGGCTTAAAATAATGCAAATAATATATTTAAGCGTAGTAATCCTACGCCTTTGGCCATTAAATGATTCTCATAAAATTTAACACAATGGGGCCTAGTGATTATAGATTCTACCATTTCCATCCAACTCGACTGATCTATAGCTACCCCCCACGTTTACCATGTTATTATTTGAAGTTTCCTTGATGGTTGCAATGTCGGCCAGTTCTCGCCTGTTCCTGCTATTTTTCTCGATAGCTAGGTTGAAACGTCACAGAAATGTTGCGGCATGATTCTGCGGTGTTATTGGATCACTCTTGCGGGGAAGACTAGACACTTTCCAGGCCTCTTGAGGTTTCCATATTTTGCTTGTGTGGACCGTTGTGCAAATGGGTGAGGATTGTCTACCGAAGAGGATATCGATTATAGGAACATTCTTATATCGAAGAAGCAGTCACACTAGAGCTGGTTTTACTCGTGCTACGAGCAACATGAGAGTTTTTGTCGCTATTTTTTTTAAATAGGCATATTGTCGAGCCACTCTCTGTGGAGCTAGGCCGGCGGGCAGACTGGTTATGGAACGATGATACGCGGAATAGGTTGTTACGTTACAGAGTCGATATTCTTCCTGTTGTTCGGTAAGGTCGAGTTCGTTGTCAGTAGACTTTGAGGAAAGGATTGATCAAAGTTGTAGAAACTACCACTGGTTATGTACCCATTAGTTTTAACCCGAGAACTGATATAAACCGAAAGTTAAGTCTGTTAAAGAAGCTCTTGGGAATATAGAAAGAACCTGCTGTTCAAGCCAACAAGAGGCATGGATCGAGTGACATGGTACCCTGTAAACGGGTATGTTGTTAATAATGATTTCATATTAACCCTACCAACTTACTAAAAGGATGGTGTTCCTTTTTTCCTTTACGTTCTTGTTTTTTACTTCTCTTCGACATTTTTTCCCCTCACATTCTCGTCAAAGTTCTGTACTTTCAACCAAAAAGAAGCACGAGAAGAGCGATGTGGTCGAGATAGGTATGCCGTCAACGTTTTACTACATGGCAAGTTTACTAGCCTATGACCAGGATGCCTTGGTTTGAGTATCGCCGGCAGTGTGACGAAGTGCCACGAACTTTCGTGCCTTCAAGACGCCACACCGGTTTTACTTCTGACTTGACTATCATGAATACGAGACTACTGGTAAGATACCGCTATATTGGTATAAGGGACCTGGTTCTTGCTCCTCAACAACCCGTAAAATGCCCATAACTTGCAGAGACCTGTCTTGACAAGTCCCCGTTTCAGCGTCTTCTACTGCTTCCAGCGACAGAGATATCCCTGTATTATGAAGATTAGCTGCGGCATATGCATACGTGGACGTATATGAAATATCCGGGATCCCCTTCGCTCTGCAAGGGGTTCGCAAAAGTTGTGTTTGAATAGTTTCGGGGAATATATGGGAGCTCATCATAACATGTCGAAAGTTGATATCTTACATGCCAGGACGGCTCTTGAATCATTCCAGGGCTTGGCGACTTGGAAAAGTCGAATCGCAGTGAGGATTCCGTGAGAAGTGTAAACAGTAGTAGAGTTCGGGAACAGCTTGATCACAGTATGTCTTTTCACCTTGTCCACAACACGACAGCAGCGATTGGCATGCACGATGAGATGGTTCGCTGGGTGGCTGGGTGTATCCTTGTCTACCAAGATGGGTTAGCTCCTTGGCAGGGGCGACGAGTTAGGCAGTTGAATACCATCCTGGCTGCTTATTCGGCATGGAAAATGCAGCTGTCAGTGTTCATAACACCCAGCCCATTCCGGGAACGAGGATTTGAACATATACTTGGTTTAAACGGTGATAAGGATCCGAGACTGTTGCGAATTGAGTTACCAGTTTCGTACAGTAGTCCCGTAAGTATCACGAGTACTAGTTGAGAGACCACGGGTATGAAGAACAAGGCAGGCTGCCCTGGGCTCCTGGTATAGCATCCCATCCTCAATCCCATGCGACAGACTAGAGGTCCGTAAAAGATGTCGTAATTGTCGTCCGGGATTCTGTAGGTTTTGTAATTACTGTAGTGGCCACCGTAAGTTACAATGAACACTGTTATGGCGGTGAAACTGACAAGTGACATGACCGACATGACCACTTGCTTCAATCTTGATACCGAATGAACTCATCCATGTACCGCTTGGTACAACGTAGATGCCGCCCGGGGTTCGAGTTTGCGTCCGATGCAAAAACAAGGAAGGATTTTCTCGGACAGACGACACGTGGGTGCACAGATGAAAAGCCAATTTGAAAAATTAGTGAACAATGTGGTCAGGCCTTCGCGAAGCACTTGCGTGCGTGGAAGTTCTAGCTTCTTGAAGCTGCTCTCACGACAGGGCTTTTTCTCCCACCTCATTTTCCACAGGAGACATAGAAGCTTATATTTTATTTCATTTTGTTTTTACTCGTACGTGTAAAGTAAATACGTAACTAGGATGCATACTTTGGGTACATTTTTGACGCAGAAGCTTTTCCGAGAATGAAAGCAATGCAACTGGTTGGGTCCTAGTTTCTTCAGATGGACTCATCCAATCAAAATATTTCCGAGACCATGGTATCGTTTCCATCAGGACCTTGACGTACAGTTGAAGAATCAACAAAACTCAGATTCTTGTAAACCCTGGCCATAGAACGGAGCCACCCAGCCAGATCCAGATGTCGCAATTGCTTATACCTATAGCCCTCTACCCGCGGTCCCGGTCCGAGTCTATGGGTTGTAAGGCTCGGACAAGAACACCAGAATAATGAGTACAATTGCTGTTATCTAGGGGTGATACAAAGTACATTGCAACGTGCCTTTCAGTAATAATCAAGTGATGGGCCTTCTGCCCTTTGAGGAGTTCCAAGAACCCTAATTACTACGCCGCGATGGGCCTATCGCTGCAGTTGGATCGGAGAGTCACCCGATGCAGACACACGAGCATCGCAGCGTTGCACTGTCAATGCTCTGTAATGCCGTCTAACGGAAGACGAGTATGATAGCAAGATCAACAAACAGAAGTACGAATGTATCTCATGAGCAGGCTCCTGGCCAAGTAACAATACAGAAACGGTCGCGACTGACTAATGCCCCAGGCGTGGCGACCACTAGTGGTGAGCATCAGTGACTTGATCCAAAGAGAAGGACCCCCACATGTCCGAAGCAGCCGCTAATGATCGATGTTGTTACGCTTGCCGTCCCTCCTGGAAGTTGCTCCTATTCTCAAGAAGTTGGCCTTCTGGCGGTATTCTACAGACGTATTCTACAGGTGCCGACACAACCTAAATGTGCTTTTGGGAAATTACCTGCGACTCACATACGGCAAGGAGAGGCTGGTTTTGATGACTGACGCAAGGTTCAAAAACAACTGGGGATCCGTGATTGCTTGCATCTTGGGGCAGGTGGGTACTATGTACGGAGTAGATCAATTCGAAGCCACTTGATACCCTGGAACAGTTTTGGTGAGTTTCTCGGGGTAATCAACTGGATGGCCAGGCGCAGCTGTGATTGGTGAACTGCGCGGCTGTTTAAGCTCTGAGATACGTACCGTCCCAGTTCTCCGCCCGCCTTTTCTTCTGAATTGTCCCATTTAGCACCAGCAGCCAGCACATGCAGCCAGCCAGCGCCCAGCTTCCACCTATCTTCTGTCAAAGTGACCTATTATATGTCCTACCTAGAGCTGCTGGAGGACGTAAATGCCGCCAGAGACAGCTGCGACCATTCTTCAATTCACCCGCACCACCCAATTGCACACTCCACGTCCCATTTGAGCTTGACCCAGCGTGGCAGGCAGACTCCAGAGACGAGTTAGTTGTCAACAAATGACTGCATGTTGCAGAACTGCGCCGTCGCCGCTTCGTCCAGTCAGTAATCCGAAGTCTTTCTGGGCTGCCGTTTTGAGGGTATCGGGCGTGTCGGCCAGTGGTCTTCACTGTTGTGCACAGCCAGGGCAGATTGTGTACCGTCGCTTCATTTGATCCATCGTCGTCTCGAGGACTGCCCAGTGCTCCCAGATTTCGTGCTTTCCTCACTCAGCCCTCTTCAGGTCGTACAAGGATACCGGCAACCAGTCGGCCGTGCTAATTGTCACCAGTTGACACACCTTGAATTGCAGGCTGCTGTTCGTTTCGGCGCAGCTTCTGTGCATCTGGAAACTACATACCGTTGTTGCGGCCCACGGCGGACGATACTGCCTCTTACGAGCAAGGTGCATTGCGCACCGCCCTCGCCCACTTTATAAACGATCGACCGGCTCTACCTTTAGTATAGTCCTCATCGAAGGCCAGACGCAGACGCCGACGCCGACGCAGACGCCAGCGCCGGGACCAGCAACACAAAAACACAACTACTTGCGCTTCTGCCAACAGAACAATTCCTTCATTTCGCCGCCGCCTCTCACCGAGACCGATTACTTGGACGACTTGGGCTGGCAAGTGCGTGCTTCCGTTGCAGCATCACTGAACATCCAACACGCATCGTATTGATGAACAGGCATCGGCCAACGACGATTCCGACGCTTGCCGAGAACGACGTAGCGAGCTCCTCCGTCAAGCTTTAAGCTACCGCAAAAGCTTGACAGCAACCGTCTGTTCCAAGTCAATCCCACAACATTGCAGCAAGTTGTTATTGTCTTCCACAGCCGCCGAATGCGAACACCGCCGGGCGATGAACTTGTAAGCTGCGTGGTCGTCACCCTGCGCAAGCATCGAGCCCCCCTGCGCAACGGCCTTGCACGAAGCATTGCCCGACATCAAGAGGACCACTCCGGTGTGTAGAACGCCTGAAAACCCCGCCCTGGGTCCGAAGCAATGGGCGCTTGCATGAGCACAAGTAATGAGGAGGAGGAGCAGAAGAAACGAAGCCAAGCCATCGACCGAGTCCTCGACGAGGACTCTAAGAGACTAAGGCGAGAATGCAAAATACTTTTGCTGGGTAAGCTGTCAGAAATACATTTGGTTGCATCTCTCGTGCTAATGGTGGTCTAGGATCTGGCGAGAGTGGGAAGTCCACAATCGTCAAGCAAATGAAGATCATCCACTTGAAAGGATACTCCGAGGACGAGCTGTACAATTACCGAGCGACGGTCTTCAAGAATCTCATCGAATGCGCGAAAGCCGTCATCAATGCCATGGACCAATTCGACATCGAGCCAAGCAACGAAGCGAATAAGGAACACTGCGAATACTTGCTCAATTACTCTATCGAGTCTGGTCCGTCGGCTCATATTGAATCGAGGGTTGGAGCCGCGGTTCAGGCAATATGGGGTGATACGTGCATCGAGCAGTTGATGAAACATCAAACCGAGTTTTATTTGATGGACTCGGCGGGATAGTAAGTAGCAAGCACTCTTTCGGCTTCTGGATTCCGCGAACTGACTATCTGTCCACTATAGTTTCTTTGACGAGGTGTCGAGGATATGCGCTCCTGATTACCTTCCGAACGAGATGGATGTACTTCGAGCCCGAACGAAGACCACGGGTATTTATGAGACCCGATTTCAAATGGGAGCGCTCAGTATTCAGTAAGCAGCACCCCCCACCAACTTGGCTTCACGTAGAGTCTCATTTAACGGTGGGACTATAGCATGTTTGACGTGGGCGGTCAAAGAAGTGAGCGGAAGAAATGGATCCACTGTTTTGAAAATGTCACGTCCATCATTTTCTGTGTTGCCCTCAGTGAATATGACCAGGTGCTGTTGGAGGAAAGCAGCCAGGTAAGGCCATCGTGGACTCAGCCCTCTCCTGTTCAACACACTGACCCATGCCCAGAATCGCATGATGGAAAGCCTGTTACTATTTGACTCGGTCGTAAACTCGCGGTGGTTCATGAGGACGAGTATCATCCTCTTCTTGAACAAAGTGGATATATTCAAGGTCAAGCTACCGAGGTCACCTTTGGGGAATTACTTTCCGGACTACTCGGGGGGCAATGATGTCAATAAAGCAGCCAAATACTTGCTCTGGAGATTTAACCAGGTCAACAGGGCTCACTTGAATCTTTACCCTCAGTAAGTTCAATAGTACCCATTGGAGTTTCCATGATAACTGACAAGACCAGTTTAACGCAAGCGACGGACACCTCAAACATACGATTGGTTTTCGCGGCAGTGAAGGAGACAATCCTCAACAACGCGCTGAAAGATTCCGGCATCCTGTGATTCCCCACCTCTCCTTTGGTTTATCTACTCACTTTCTCACCCTGACTTCTGACTTTTGGGAGGCTATGATATTTGCAAGCATTGGGCAGGCGTTATTCTTTTCCGGTGGGACTATTGCAATTTTTGCCATTTCATGCAAGGCGTTCCGGCTGCGACATGCTCAACCTTCGATACATGTCACGACTAGACGTGAGATGAAGTGACAAATGTCATGAAAGCGCTGATCGAAGGCATTATGTCGGCTTTCTGCATGAAATAAGATGTTGGCCCAAGATACCTTGGGAGAGTTGTGGAAGATCAAGTGCCACAGAGCATTGGGCAGTGGTTGAAGTAGATCTCGACATCTCTCGACGCTTCCAGGGGTACAGCACAAATATGTGCTGTGTGGGTAAAATTTCCAGTGGCGCGAGCTAATAGTATTGGGTCACAACAAGGCAATCAGATCCAGACGGGGATGAAACGCAGCAATAAGAGATGCCATGTCGACTGCCCTTTGTGCGCCTGTGATTTGGTTTTTGCCGAGAGCTCATGACCGAGAATCTCAATCTACTCCTGACGTTGTTCGAAGTCTGAATGCGAGACAGCTTAAAAGTTCCTATGGCATTATCAAAACCCAACCTATCAGACGAACAGGGACCTGCTGTTATCAGTCCTTAAGAGTCCTCTCCCGCATCAGCATTATCGCCACCATTGGCGACGATCACAAATGCTTGCAGATGATTTGGGAAAGGAATGTATTTACGGGTTATGTGCGCCTCTCCCGGCGGCTACTGCGACAACCACTATTCGACAGGCAAAGTCTACTAGCCATCAATTGAAGGGCGTCATGGGCCCGCGTATTCCTCCACCCCATGAATATTCCCGGTTCAGTCAAACAATTTCACATAAACCGTGTTGCCCATGTTGAGTCCAGACTTGCAAGGCCAGACGGTCAAATGCTATACAAAGGATTTCAATAAACATTGACCGAGGAAGGTTGGGTGAGGAAGGTATTCCTCGAGCGGCTACCTAAGTTAAAGCAGCAAATCGAGTGTACAATGGCTACTTCTTATGTGAACCCAGACTATGCAGTGCAGCAATAACCGCCGAGCTGTTTGTGTCATCTGCGCGAAAGTGGACCTCCTGCGGACACGGCAAGACCGGTTCAAAGGACTGCATGGATTGCCCAATTTTTGACGAGGAAACTGCTGCTGGGTCTAGAGGATTCGGAGAATGGCGGGGGAGGGGGCTGTCCAGTTGTGGATATGGCTGAGATTGATAACAGATAGGCAACTAACGGTGAAAGACCCATTTGCCTCCATGGGCTTTTTCATGAGAAACAAACGGCCGATGTCGTTCGACTATGGCGAAGTGAGGTTGGGACCTGGCCTCAAGACATGAGGGAAGCAAGAACAATAACTGGGCCAACTTGGAGGCATGGAGCCACTACACCCCGCATTGCCCCTCCGCTGCCGCTATTGCTGCAAGCTTCCAGTGCTTGCTCGGAAAGCTCCCAGCAAGTACCCGCTTGATACGGGCCAAAGTAGTGGGTTGCGGCTTGCCTAGATTGTTCAGTCAAGGGGCCAGAGGGAGGAGGGTAAGCAGGCAAGCAAGAATGGAGCATTCGACAAGGGACGCACTTGCACGATCGATGCATGCAACACCCAACAGCGAAGAAGGAGCCTTGCAACCTAGTAGCTCAACAGGAGCTTCACATTGTTGCGTCCCGATGAACCCCTTCCCCTCGCACGTCTAGTTATCATTGTACCTCTACTGCTAGCTCCTTGTCCTCAAGCAACCTTCGCCGAATCCACCACCCGAGAGAGCCTTGGACAGCTCTCATAAGTAGTAGCTTACAGCCAGCCACCCATATCTTATCTGTTCCTCGGCTTTTCGTTCTCTTCTCTTTTTGCTCTCCGAACCCTCATCGTGTGAACGTCGAAGGAATCGTTCCAGATCATAAGTCTGTGCTCTCGAGTCCCCCTCGTCCCAAATACCCCGCGTTGATCGTGGTTGCGATAAGGTGTGTTGACCGGAAGCTCTGAGCTTCTTCGACAACCCCGCCCCCTCATTCCCAACGCCCAAAGCCGACGCCAGAGGCAATTTGCGTTGCTTACACCCGCTTCCGATTCTCTCGTAGGTAGGTGCTGTGCCAACAAAGCTGCATCACCACAGCTTGCCTGCCTCAAGGCACACCTATATGAGTTCAAACGGTATTCTAACTATTGACGAAAGCTGCAATCACCTTGTCCTCGGTCCTCGTTTCAACTTGCAAGCAGTAGCTTTTCCTTGACAATGTCTTCCGAAAAGAGCCTACCCACGCGCGAGCGCCGCCCCTCAATGGGTGAGTAACGCCGTGTTGGACCATGGGTGGACATGATCACTTACTCAGTAACCAGGTGCTCCAATTGTCGACATCGTGGGCTCCGTGGGCCCCGCCGGCATCTCTCGGCCGAAACACAAGCGTACTTACACTGGGTTCGGAGCTGGTGATGCCAAAACTGTCGAAGGTACGTCGACAGTACTATCCTTTCTTCGTTGTTGTTGTTGTTGTTGTTGTTGTTGTTGTTGTACATGGGTCGTGGAACCCCGCAAGCAGTTTCCTACCTCGAAGCATGCCATTGCTAACAAGTCAATTTGTGCAGCTTCCATTCCCGAGCCTCAGCGCGAGGCCTGGACCAAAAACCAAGTCAAGGCCTTCACCGACAAGGACGGCTTCGAGAAGGAGGTAGTTCGTCATGTCGAAACCACACTCGCCCGCAGTCTCTTCAACTGTGACGAGGGTGCCGCCTACTCGGCTGCAAGCTTGGCCTTCCGTGATCGCTTGATTACAGAATGGAACAAGACCCAGCAACGCCAGACCTCGGCCGACAGCAAGCGTGTCTACTACCTCAGTCTGGAGTTTCTGATGGGCCGTGCTTTGGACAATGCCATACTCAACATTGGCCTCAAGGACGTTGCCAAGGGTACGTATTTACCATCTGGTGGCCAGTTATTGCATGTAAGCTGGAGTTAGGCTGACCATGAAATCAGACGGCCTGAGTGACCTTGGCTTCCGCATTGAAGATGTCATTGAGCAGGAGCACGATGCTGCCTTGGGCAACGGCGGTCTGGGACGACTGGCTGCCTGCTTCCTCGACAGTCTCGCATCTCTCGACTACCCGGCCTGGGGTTACGGTTTAAGATACAGATACGGAATCTTCAAACAGGAGATAATTAATGGCTATCAAGTTGAGGTTCCCGATTACTGGCTCGATTTCAATCCCTGGGAGTTCCCCCGCCACGACGTCACTGTCGATGTAAGTCAATTCATTAATGAGATGGATTTCAATACGAAGGTGCTAACTTTCTAAAGATCCAATTCTTCGGCAACGTCCGCAAGACCCAGGATGACAATGGCAAGACTGTGGCACACTGGGAGGGCGGCGAGATCGTCACAGCCGTCGCATACGACGTGCCAATTCCAGGTTACGCTACGCCTTCCACAAATAACCTTCGGCTGTGGTCGAGTAAAGCTTCCAGCGGCGAGTTCGACTTCCAGAAGTTCAATAGTGGAGACTATGAAAGCTCAGTGGCCGACCAGCAGCGAGCTGAGACCATCAGCGCTGTGCTGTATCCCAATGACAACCTAGACAGAGGTAAGGAGTTGCGCCTGAAGCAGCAGTACTTCTGGGTGGCGGCATCCCTGTACGACATTGTCCGCCGTTTCAAGAAGTCCAAGCGTGCTTGGAGCGAGTTTTCCGATCAGGTTGCGATTCAACTCAACGACACCCATCCTACTCTTGCCATCGTGGAACTCCAGCGAATACTGGTTGACCAGGAAGGCCTGGAATGGGACGAGGCGTGGAATATTGTGACTTCCACCTTCGGCTACACCAACCACACGGTGCTTCCCGAGGCGCTCGAGAAATGGCCTGTTGGTTTGGTGCAGCACCTTCTGCCGCGCCACCTCCAAATCATCTATGACATCAACCTGTTCTTCCTCCAAAGCGTCGAGAAGAAGTTTCCCAACGACCGGGATATGCTGGCTCGAGTCTCCATTATTGAGGAGTCTCAGCCCAAGATGGTCCGCATGGCCTTCCTGGCCATTGTTGGTTCTCACAAGGTCAACGGCGTTGCCGAGTTGCACTCCGATCTTATTCAGACTACCATTTTCAAGGACTTTGTCCATATATTTGGAGCTGACAAATTCACCAATGTCACGAACGGCATCACCCCCCGAAGGTGGCTCCACCAGGCAAACCCACGGTTGTCTGAGCTGATCGCCAGCAAGACAGGTGGTCACGGCTTCTTGAAGGACCTCACCGAGCTCAACAAGCTTGAGCAGTATGCTGAGGACAAGGAGTTCAGGAAGGAGTGGGCCGAGATCAAATATGCCAACAAGGTGCGCCTGGCCAAGTACATCAAGAAGACCCTAGATATCACGGTCAACCCTTCGTCTCTGTTTGACGTCCAAGTCAAGAGAATTCACGAGTACAAGCGCCAGCAGCTCAACATTTTCGGCGTCATTCACCGTTACCTGACACTCAAGGCCATGAGCGCTGAGGAGCGAAAGAAGCAGCTACCGCGTGTGTCCATCTTCGGTGGCAAGGCCGCGCCTGGCTACTGGATGGCCAAGCAAATCATTCATCTGATCAACAATGTCGGTGCCGTCGTCAACAAGGACCCAGACATTGGCGACTTGCTAAAGGTTGTCTTCCTGGAAGACTACAACGTCAGCAAGGCTGAGATGATCACCCCAGCTTCGGATCTCAGCGAACACATTTCGACGGCGGGTACCGAGTACGTATTTCCCCACCAGTCACCCCGCGGCAGCTGAAAGCTAACAAGACTGCAGGGCATCCGGAACCAGCAACATGAAATTCGTTCTGAACGGTGGTCTCATCATTGGAACCTGTGACGGCGCAAACGCAAGTGTGAACCATCCGTTGACTAAGCGAATTACTAACAAGTTTTTGTAGATTGAGATCACTCGTGAGATTGGCCAGGAGAACATTTTCCTCTTCGGCACCTTGTCCGAAGACGTCGAGGATCTGCGCCATTCACACACGTATGGCTCTCACTCGGTCGACTCTGACCTCTCCAAGGTGTTCGACACGATCCAGAGCGGCAAATTCGGCGAACCTAATGATTTCGGCGCCATGATTGCCGCCGTTCGTGACCACGGTGACTACTACCTCGTTTCGGACGACTTCCAAAGCTACATCGACACGCAGAAGATGGTCGATGCTGAGTACCGCAACCAGGACGAGTGGATCACCAAGTGCATCCGTAGCGTGTCCAGAATGGGCTTCTTCAGCTCAGACAGATGCATTAATGAGTACGCCGAAGGCATCTGGAACATTGAGCCCTTGGTGGTCAAGAACTGAAGGGCATGGAATTGAGCATAGAGTTTGAACAATTCTAAACCTCGAGACTCCTAGACGGTAGAGCACGACGGTTTGATGATTATAGCGAGAAGATAGCCGAGATTTGGACCTGCCAATCTGGGCAGGTGGTCGGTCTTGATGCGACTCTCAGGTGTATGCCTAATCCAGATGGTATCGGTTGAAAATAGCAATACGAGTATCTTACCTAAATTGAATCCGGGACGCATTGTCCTGTCATTAAAAGAACTCACAATCGTTTATAAGCACGCCTTGTGAAGTGGAATCATGATGTAATGCTGGCCATTGATAGCTTCATGCTTCTCTAGTCCTCCCGAGCGAAATAATAACCATAAATATACGGTGAGCCTGAACAGCAATCAGACCAAACCACCAGACTTCACATCAATCAGGGCCTATCAACATACTGTAATAGTGAGAGTAGAGGGGCTATTTATCTCGTAACCATACATCATGAGCCATTAGTTGGTTCACACCAGCCGGCGTCGAAGAAATATGACGCATATAGCAATAAATACACAACCGTAGAGTATAATAACTACTAGTTCCATTAACGCACGTTAGTATTTCACCAGATAAATCTAGTAAGAGAGACTTCTACTACATTCTAGTCATTGATTGTGCTACTTGGTAGTACAGTCCCCTACGATAAACGCGGGTGGGTACTGATCTTCACAACGGGATACTAAACGCGTTTATTGATAGAGCTAACGTGGTTTAACACCGAGTCGCGCATATCACCGAGTCGCGCGCTTTTTACCACACTATAATTTCAAGTTCAATTAAAAAGCCACAACAGACTGAAGTTTATTGAAATTTATTCAGAGCTATATACATCTGACAATTATAGTTCGACCTGACAAGTCTTTACATTATGTCCGGTCTTCTTACACTTACTACATCGTCGTACAGTCGACGGACCAGCCTTTTCTTTACCCCCCCTCGAGCGCTTGTCCTCCTTTACCTGGACCTCCGCGTCCTTCCGGGCCAAAATGTACAGGGCATCCTCGACAGTAAGTGCACCTCCTTGCCAGACACGCGATTTTTTTGCCCTCCGACGCTTGCTTAGTGCCTCATTTGCCTTGCGAAGGGTGGAGCACTCAGCCTTCAAGAGGGTATTCTCATGGGCTAATCGAGTTATACCCTTCGCAAGGTGGCCAACAGCATCAAAAATTGGGGTCGGAGAGCTTCCCTGATGTCTGGCGATTCAGCGATTGACAAAATCGGACGGCGAGAGAGCCTCTGTCGGGTTATTTGGCGTTTGCGAAACCCAAGGGTCAGCATCTAGAAGAGAGGGGCTAACGGGTGTAGGCGATCGAATCCTAACATCCAGCTTCGAGATAACGGCTTCAGGGTCGTGGGGGACTAGGCCGGCCCCTCGAAACCCTGCCTTGATGTTTTTGTCGGTTATTGTCTTTAAATAAGCCTCCTTAAAAGCGATAAAGAATTCGACCTTAGTAATGTGGTTAATATGGGACTTGATAAATATATCAATCTCTCGACCGTATATACGTTTCAAGACCCCAAAGCACCCGACATCAAGTGGCTGGGTTAGATGAGACGAGTGCGGGGGCAGACTGATAGTAATAATGCCGTTAGACTTGCAATAAGACTCGAAATCGGCCGATGTATGACTCTCATGCCCGTCCAATACTAACAGCCGATACACGCCTCTTTTGGTCGAGATAGTGCTTGTTGAAATGTTTGATCCAGTCTAGACCAGTCTCGTTGTTCGTCCACCCGTTTTCGGTCGGTTTGACTACCCAATCGGCTGGTAGGTCCCCCTCAGTATACCAATTAGCAAGGTGATAGTTCCCTTGAATTACCAGAAATGGCGGGATGTCGCGACCCTCCGAATTGACACAGGTAATCGCCGTGGCCCATTCCCGGTTACCTGGCTGGACCTTCTTGCCTCTACCATTACGTTCAGACGAGGTAACGACCATCGAGCGTTGAATAACGCCCATCATAAAGCCCGTCTCGTCGAAGTTCCACATATCGCAGTCCTGGATCCCGTATTTGGCCCTCATATTCGATACAAGCCGGAACCAGTCCTCAATAATCTTTGGATCCTCGCAGAGGGCCCTCTGGAAGTCATACGAGCGAGAAAAACGCGTCTGTAACTCTGGGGTTCGCTTTACAAAGCGATGCGCCCAGAGCTTGCCGACGCGTCGGGTACCCCGCGTCGCAAGAATGGAATTGGCCATATCTTCCATACCCTCTAGCCGGGGAGGAAACCCTCTCAAATCTAGGTCAAGTGCATGCTAAACAATAGCTCTTTCCTCTATCTTGGCGAGTAGTGCGCTATTCGGCCAGATTTCGGTACGTGGGGTGCGACCGTGGATTCTGTCACGGAGTGAGGACTCGGGTACACCGTATAGCTTTGCTGCTCGACGTTGGCTCATATTTTTGGTCGATCGGATAGCTTCGATGGCAAGGTTGATTTTGGCTTCTTGGGTTTGAACTGACATGGTGTTGTTGTTGAGGAAATAAGTGTTGAAGTCAAAAGGTTGGAAAAGTTGAAAAAGTGCGCGACTCGGTGATATGCGCGACTCGGTGTTAAACCACGTTAACAGTTAGTATGCTTGAGAGTTGTAGGACCCAGAGGCGTAGGTAGCAATAAATACCAGTAGCTCGAAATAGGTGGAAACAGATAAGCCGAGACGGTATGTAGCGAAACCTTTCCCTCAAATGCTAGATTTAGCATAAGTGAGCCGTTATCTTCCATTGCTGATGCTGTTCGTCGTGTCGGTATCAGGACCAATCGTCCGGGTCCAGGCTTGGCGGACTCCGTTCCCTGAGAATACTCGAGTACAAACGTGCCCCAGATCTTGGAGCTTGGACTGAATTGAAGTCTGGCTGGGGTACCTAGTTCAAGCAAACGAGGCTGAAGTCGGTCGCGACAAGCCTAGACTTGTGTCCATCACCGGGTTTGGCTTACATTACAAGTCCATCGACAGAGACAGAGAGACGGGGTTCTTCGTATTCCAGGAAACCCTTCCCCACCTGCCGGCTCTGTGCTCCCCAGCCTTTTAGGGATACATATAGCACTATTCTATCCCATGGCGATGATGCCACAAAGACGTGAGCTGCCCATTGAGCCGGTTTTCTTGCAAAAGAATTACTTGAATGGGATGCTTGACCATGCTTATCCCGCGACAATCCCAGCGTGTCCCACAGCAAGTGGCAGAGCCTGAGTCAAGCTGGGCAAGGAGAACAATATTTTCAGAAATTTCTTCCGATGCGCAGGCCTCCACATGAGAAAGCCGTGACATCATTCGTCGAGTTCGTCACATAAAGTCGGTTTTTTCCCTGAGCTGGACTTATGCAAGCAAGACCCTGATGCGACTTTACTACGATAGTATGACGTCACGTTTAGCTATAGTGGACAGAGGTGGATACGCTTTGGTTCCATTGCGAGTATACAAACCTGCAGAATCTGACGATATATCCTAGTGGCCCCTGCATAATATCCATATCGGCTCCGAGATGCCCCATAGTCTAGTCGACTTGAATACTAACAAAGCTCGGGTTAATGCCAAATGGTAGTCCAATGCTCAGTAACGTAACGGTGACATGATGGCCTCGGGACTGTGCCTGAGTAACGCTGTTTGCAGCATTGTGTTTCCCGACTGCTGACCGGCCAATAGAATAATGCGACAATACCGAGTTGTTCGTTTGTAACGGCAGATCCTGTCTCGTTTCAAAAAAGTCTTTCCTCCCGATTGGAATGAACCGTTTCCCGAATGTGTGTGACTAACCAATCGAAACTTGTGTATTGTTCCGTATCCTAATTTGAGCTGAAGCAAATCGTGCAAGGTCCCCTCTTTAGGAACAAAGTCTCCGGTCTGTGTTGTTATCTGCACCCGCCCCCCTCATGGCAAGCAGTGTTTGTGTTCCCAACGGTATAGCTTCATCGAGCTATCCGAATGTATGCTGACATCAAAGCCTTATTTCACGACCTCGGTGGAGGCACGTCATGGCCTACCCTAGCCATGAAAAGTGGGAAAGTGGGTTTTGATGCCAATTTGCATGGGATTGTGGGAATATGTTGCAAGTCGGCAGCGTCTGCCATGGCGGGAATGCGGAAAACGATGACCAGATTCCGATTGCGTCGCAGGCATCAGCTGAGGGTCTGGGTCCGTTGGTTGGGAAGTATCGTGCTAGGCGTGCCTCAAGCCTCTTCAGCTTGCAAAATCGGCGATGAAGCAGCAAACACGTCGATGGTCGGTTAAATCTAGAACTAACTCAGCAACGACCAAGCTTGGGTTCTAGCGCCTGCACACCCTGGACTGGCCTGGACGAGATTTGCTTGTCTCTGTTCGGCCATGCGCTAAACGGTAGGTAGAGCTGGACATCGCGGCGTTCGGCGCGTCTTTCTCGAAATGATGGAGCGGTGACATCACCAGTTTTGGGCTTAAAGAGCCCCAATGATTGGCTTGTGCCCCCAATATTGGTGGTGGGGTGCTGTCAGAAATGCCCCTCGTTGTTCTCCTGTTATAAAGTCGGATTGTTAAATCACAGCCCCACTTGGCTAGACTCTTCTGTAGTGCTGTAGGGGCCATTTCGGGACTGCCACAAAGCCATGCATGTTACGAGGGTACCTGGGACATCTGGGTATCAAAAGCGCCCGAGCAACCGCAAGACGCCGAAGCAGCTTGACAAAAAAGTTGCTCGACATCGGCCGGCCACGCTGGGCAGCATTGGTATGCTCAGCAGGAAACTCTGGTAGTGCAGCGAATAGGCCGCGCTTGTCAGGATCAAACCTAACCCTTGGGACTTGGAAAGGTGTGGCCCGCTGGTGCCCGCTGGAATAGAAGCAACAGCTTACAAGCCCACTCCAGCTTGATGTTATGGTCCACGGCATTTGTATATTTCCCACGAGAAACCTGCTTTGGCCGCAGATGCCTTCCACGCGACTTTTCCGTCCAAGACCAAAAACGGCCCTCTGCGAACCTAATAACATAGTTCTGTGACAAGCGTTGGTAAATCCGCAGCTGCATCGACTCCGCCCAATCGCTCTCTTATTTTGATAACTGCCCCCCAATTTCTCCAACCTAAACTCGACAACTCGGCGTCGGGCTTCGTTCAGGAAGACAGAGTCTTGGACAATCGCAACAACAACCCGCAACTTGCTAGTCCGTTCAATCGGTTGTGCCCGACTTAGCTGTTGTTGAAATCGCACCACCGACGGGACGAGCCTTTGACCCTCGCATCTAGATCTCGCCCAACCCACATCCGACGGCCAGAGGCAGAAGAGATCGACAGTCTCCAAAGAGCTCTATCCTCCTTCACACATTCACTCGTCGCCGATCGACCAGAAAACCAGTACCTGTCTGCGGTGGACAGCGATACAGCATTTTGACAATCGCATTGTCTTTGCGACGCTGCAACGGTGAAAGATTATTTCCACTGCTGCGCATGCCGGGTAAGCGCCTCATCTTGTCCCTTGCTGCTGCGACTTTGCCATCCCAGCACCCACCATCTTGCCCCGCCTTTTGCGCCCACGTTGGTTGGCACTTGGTCAAGCTCAGCTCTCGTCAATTTCATCTATCGCAATAATCCCCTCGCCTTGTCGTTTATCTGTAGAAGCCAACGGGCAAATCAACTTCATGTCATTTGGACGCATTGCACAGATTCAATTGCTAAACCCTCGTCATGTGCTTAGATCAAATCATAGAGAACAAATTCTGTTAATTCGGACGGAGTCAACCAACTTCATTTGCTGCACTTGAATCCGGTCACTCCATCATATTACAGGCGGCACTGGGCTCACACATAAAACATCCCGCTTAGTGGAGACATACTTCATCAACTAGAACGCCTACTTTTAGTACCTGCGTACCTTCTCACTCTAGCAACTGTAGCAAGTAGCACCTGCCCCGTCCAGGAGTTGCCCGCGCTTGCCCACGCAACCGTCCAAGTCCCCGATCGCGATCGCCACTCCCACACGGCAACTCGTGCATTCTCCAGTTTCCCGTGCTGTGTGGAAGAACCTTATACACGACCGACCCGAAAAGTCCTGTCCCAGCTTTCCGCCTAACATAATTCCGACGTCCTTTTGCCAACTTCACGAATCCCCTCACGGCGCAGTCGGCAACCGTGTCGCCTCATCCTCCCCATCCCTACCCCGCTTCCTAGAAGCAAATTTCCACCCAAGTCGCCGCTGAGTATAGCCGATTTGCATTCGCGACAACAAATCTCCACCCCCATCCTCCCGCCTACCACACTTCCTTCCTCTTAGCCACCTAGAGCAACTCAGTCATCATGGCGGAATTCGTACGAGCCCAAATCTTCGGAACCACATTCGAAATTACCTCGAGGTATGCGGCGAGACCAACTGGATAGCACCCAACTTTGGTCCGGATCGTTGACAAGATGACAGGTATTCAGATTTGCAACCGGTGGGAATGGGCGCATTCGGCCTGGTCTGGTACGCAAAGTCCCGACGCTTGCCTATGCTTTGGAGGAAGTGCTGACCACTCGCTGTCGAATTACAGCTCCGCCAGAGACCAGCTGACTAACCAGAATGTTGCCATCAAAAAGATCATGAAGCCCTTCAGCACTCCGGTTCTTGCGAAGCGGACGTACCGAGAGCTGAAGCTGTTGAAGCACCTCCGACACGAGAACGTCATTTCTCTCAGCGATATCTTCATTTCGCCCCTCGAGGATATGTGCGCTCCCCCCCCCCCTTCCTTCCTCTTTGAAACCATGCTCTTTAGCTGACACCTAGTAGCTACTTTGTAACCGAACTTCTTGGCACAGACTTGCACCGTCTGCTCACTTCGCGGCCCTTGGAGAAACAGTTCATCCAATACTTCCTCTACCAGATCATGGTTCGCAACCCACCCCTAAGCACACACAGCCACCGCATCAAGTTGCTAATTCAACTTCGAAACAGCGGGGTCTAAAATATGTTCACTCAGCTGGCGTGGTCCATCGTGACTTGAAGCCTAGCAATATTCTCGTCAACGAAAACTGTGATTTGAAGATCTGCGACTTCGGACTGGCACGTATCCAGGATCCCCAGATGACTGGTTACGTCTCGACGAGATACTACCGAGCCCCCGAGATTATGCTCACCTGGCAAAAATACGACGTCGAGGTCGACATTTGGAGCGCTGGATGCATATTCGCAGAAATGCTCGAGGGCAAGCCTCTGTTCCCCGGAAAGGATCACGTCAACCAGTTCTCCATCATCACCGAGCTCCTCGGAACACCCCCTGATGATGTAATCAACACGATCGCCAGCGAGAACACATTGAGATTTGTCAAGTCCCTGCCCAAGCGGGAGAGACAGCCGCTGAAGAACAAGTTCAAAAATGCCGATCCTGCTGGTACAGCCCCCCTAAGAACCCCCAACTTTCGAGACCGTGGTGCTGACAGCTACAAACAGCCATTGATCTTCTCGAGCGCATGCTTGTATTCGACCCTAAGAAGCGAATAACAGCAACGGAAGCCCTCGAACACGAATATCTCGCGCCGTACCATGACCCTACTGACGAGCCCGTCGCCGAGGAGAAGTTCGATTGGAGTTTCAACGATGCTGATCTGCCAGTTGACACTTGGAAAATCATGATGTGAGCTGCAACTTGCACCCGCTGCGCCCCCTCCCTCTCCCCTCCTTCTTTGAACTTACCGTTCTTTCTTCGTCTCTCGACAGGAACTCACTAACATGACTTTCTTCCGAGGCAACAGGTACTCGGAGATTCTTGATTACCATAACGTGGAATCGAATGGGGGAAACAACCCACCACAAATGGATGAACAGTACAATGGTCACTAGAATAGGTATACGCGTTCTTGCCTTTGGGGGGCCGGTTCAAAATTAAACGCACGTTATGATACCATGAATGAGAAAACCACCATACCGTCGGTCAATCGATGGGCATCAGGTTCGAGTCCCCGGGCGTTCTAAGAGAAGGTCGGGGTTTGGTGGCCTTAATATTTTATTTATGATTTTCCTTCCACTGCCACGGAGGCTTTTTTTCCGTTTCGGGAGGGATTGCGCCGAAGACAATGTAGACTACACGAGGATTGGCATTGAGCGTGCGCCATTGTGGATATGGGAGGGTTGGCACCATCTCGAGTTTATAATGAGGCATAGAGAAGCGGGTAAGGAACAGACAACTTTGCGGAACTGGTTCGCATTGTCAAACCAAGCAACAGGGGGCCGAAGTCTTAGTTGATGAAAAGCGACGAACGTTGTATGGCTCACACAACAACAGCAATGTGTCTAGAGGTTGCAGAAAGGCAGAATGGTGAAAGACAGCACTGTCTGTTTTTGGGCAACGAGAACCTTTATCCCAGAGCGAGCTGGCAAAGGTGATGACCCATGTTTCTGGGATTACCAAGGAGAACAGAAGCAAAGCAAAAGATGAATAGAAGCGGAAATCGCAAAGATGACATGTTTCCCGTTTTGGTGCATGTAAGTGCTTTTTCCCATGGTGAGCGCCGCTTCCGCTCTGGGGATAGTGACACATGACTGAAGGCATTGGTGCTGTTAAGGAGTGGCATGGATCTAAGTGCAATGTGGGTAAAGTCAGGTATAATATTATACACGGTCGGGTGCTTCCAAGTAAACCCCAACATTAGATTCCCTCACCAATTTCAGAGGCGTGATGATATAGGTACATGAGGACGAACAGACGGTTGTCATACCACGTGCCATCTTTGGAGAGATGGTACGACAGTCTTGCACGTAGCTCTGGTTTGACTTGGACATCACATGAACGATCCAAGCCCCGTCAATTAATCTCAAAGAGCTTATCATTCTAACCCTCTGTTGGGCCGGTTCACTTTCATTGCTGTTTCAAGGACACGTGAAATAGTCAACAATGTATTGAACTATGTACATAATCCGTCATCCTTCCTTTTCAGTATACGAATTCCACACAGTCGTTCTTATATTGGGTATTTATCCTCCTAGCATCCACAAACGCTCCTCGACAAAAACAGCAGCACACATGAATCTACCACCACAACACCCGAGCTTTCGTCCGTCTAACACTGTCTCCAGACATATCCGAAAGACTCGGTAGCTGCCACGTCACCACCCTTGCCAAAGTAGGCGTACTGGTTCCCGTCGGCCACCAGGGCGGTGCGGAAGTTGACATTCAGGATACCGATGTCGCCCGCGGCGTCTGAGCAGGGGCCCCAGACGATGAGCGTGCTGGGAATAGTCGCGTGGGCTGTGGTGATCTGGTCTAGTCGCGTGGTTCCCGTGTTTTGTAGCGTGCCACGGGCGGTCACCTGTTTGTTTGTCAACATAAGCTCTTTGTCTGCTCCTATTTGGTTCCTCCATTCTGTCCTCTCTCTATATGCCGTAAAGGGGGTGGAATGAGGGAACACATGGAAATTCATACATAGAAAGAAAGGAAAACCCACAGTTTTTGCAGCATCCTGACTCCAAAAGCTCGTCACAAAGAAATTAAGCACAGCTCCCGGGTCGAGTACCAAGTGACCCTTGACATAGACGTCCTTAATGCCGACCTGCCAGCCGGCCTGGCATCCGGCGGCTTGGATGTGGACCTCACAGTTGGCGGTGCTGTCGCTGCCCGGGAGGGAAACCTCGTAATTGTTCATGCGAAAGGTGAGGTCATTCCAGCTGCCGGACTTGGAGACGGCCGGGTCGCTCGACGGGCACCCGTTTCCCGAATACTGGATCGTGGTTGCGTGCGGGAGGGCCGCGGGGACGTCGCGGGGGTAAAGTTGAGGGGTGGCTGCTGCTGAGACGATGGAGGAGAACGAGAAGAGAACGGTGAGGACAAGGGACCGCATTGTGGAATTTGGTAGGTAGATGTTTGGGTCTATCTTGGGGGTGTGTGTAGGGAGGATGTGAATAGACCGGTTATGATGATGATGACGATGATGATGATGCTATGTCAACAAATGCCAAGAACTGTACTTGTTGATTCCCAGAACCGTCTCTTGAACCTGACCCACGATGGACATGGCATCCTCTTATAGAACTGCTCGTACATCAGAAACCCTCACCTGCGGTACCCTTACATATCTCGCAATCTCGACAACACCACCCTCCCGATAACTCTAGCCCTCCTGAGGCGTTCGCCTCCCTCGAGCATCCATAACTCAAAAAATTGCGATTTCTGCGAGTTGGTTATTTTCCGTGCTCCGTTTCGCCACCGCTCCCAGCTTTTCGCTTTTTGCCTTATGTCGTTGTTGGCCGGGCTGGGGCTGGGGGAAAAAGGGTCCTTCTGCTTGCAGCAGGCGACAACAACCCGATTTAGCCATATTAATTAGCCAGCACGCAAGCAGGAAGCAAGAACAACCAACTCCATGTCCCCGGGAATATAGGGATTTGCCTTTCCCTTATGTGCTCGGGCTGAAAAATGTCAAGGTGAAGAAATTCATTTCGAGTCTAAAATTAGCTGAGTTCTCTTGCTGTACAATATCGCACAAATACCGCCGGGTAATGTGAAGGGCGAGGAGTGCTCGCTACCAACAGTAGTTCAACTCCGTCATATCTGGGGAGGCTCAGATTACGAAATCTTCGAGCTTTAATATACTAGACTGTGACTCTGGGTTCCAAGGGCCGCGTGCTGGGAAGGGGACGTTCGCCGACGGAGTCGAGATCGCCTCGACATATTACGTCTGAGATGCGGTTGCGACGTCAGGTGGTTCCGAGAGTCCAGAACGAGAAAATTAAGCTTATTTCCATCGCGGTCTGGATCGTCGTCAAGAGCTATTTTGGGGGCCTTCTTGGACGCACTTGCGTCACATTCATATTCATTTCCACCGAGCCTCAGGTGTGAGTCTGTAGTGACGTGACCGCAGAATGCAGTGTCTCGGGCCTCCTCGCCACTCGCTCTGTAGAGCCGGCAGGGATTCCGAGAAGACTGGCCACAATAAATAGATAGAGCGCTCTGGGCTCACTTCACGTGCAAGCCATGTTTTCGCGGTGCTTCGATGTGGTGGTCTGCAGTTTGCAGTGGCGCGACGACTGAGTTTCGGCCGCGGCCGGCTTATAGGCAGTGAACTCATTACCGGTTTGAATTCAGGCGAAGTCATCATATGTATACCGAATCTCGTGGTTGGGATGATAGGTAATCTGATAAGTCAGGTTGTCTCGGCAGCGTGGTAAGCAGGTTGTGATGGCGGTGGAGTACTCAAGGTTTCCTCGTAACCCGAAATACGATTACAGCTGGGACAGACGAGTTCCTAAAATGACTTGAGTTGGCACAACAAGACGCGTGATAGAGTACTTTTCGTTCATTCCATGCCTCACCGACAGGCGTCGATTCGATTTCATATGGGACGGTAACACAGAACACACAGGCTCCAAATATATGCTGCAGACCAGCAGTAGTATGTTGTCCAATTTCTACTTAAATTGTCTCAGTTTCTAGCGTTGCTCCAGAATAGTTACTTCCATTGACTCAAGCCGGCCCACGGATCATGCTGCGACTGCTGCTGCTGTGAGTTCTGAGGCGTGTTGCCGTAGGGGTATTCCTGTTGGGAATAGTGGACTGTCTGTTGGGGTCCCAAAGGCGGAGGACCGGGGGGTGGGGGAGGAGGTACGAAGCCAGGAGGCACGTAGTGCTGTGGTTGGTTCTGGGACTGCTGTGCTTGCATGTTGCCGTATGTGTTGTACTGGTTCTGGCCGAAGGACGCCTGTGTCGGAGGTGGTGATGCTGGACCTCGTCCACCTGCTCCAAGGTTGAAACTGGTCTGGTTCGGGGGAGGAGACGTAGGGCCTAGGTTGCGGCCCCAACTGCTTGGGTTGTATGGTTGACTAAAGGACGACTGATATTGTTGCGCTGTAGGAGTGAACGAGGTGTTCGGCGGGGGGCTGGAGAAGGAAGGATAATTTGCTTGATTGGGAGGAGGTGAGCTCGGAACCTGGTACTGGCCGGTAAAGCTTGTTGAGGGATAACGTGGGGTGCTGTTTTGCCCAAGAGATAGAGGTGTTGGGACTGGTCTGCTAGGTCCCGTCTTCTGTGGTGGCGAAGGCGCATGGTCCATCGACATACGTTCCATCAGACCACGCAGACGCTCTCGCTCTTGCTCGGCTTGTTGACTCTTGTTTGCTGCCTTTTCTTGTTCGATCTGATTGAGGAGCTGGCCGCCTTCAGACCGCCGGTTATTGACGAAGGTCTCTACGTTCTTCTCAAGACTGTCCACTGTCTCCTTCATCTCACTGTACCACCTCTTAGCACTCTGCAACCCAGCTTCGAGGTCCAGGAACTCTTGATAGGCTCTCTTGTACTTGTTCACTACCGACGCTCTCTGCCTCTGAATGGACTCGTATTTGCTCTGCTCTGCGCGGACCCGCTTGTCCTGGAGAAGGTTGTTGAATGCTGCCGTGAGTTCCTTCATCAATGAAGATTGCTTATGGTTTGCCTGAAGGAGTCGATTCTGATGGGGTCTAAACTTCTCCAGTTCCGTCTGGAACAACTGGTTCTCATAATTGGAGATGGATTTCTTGTTCAATATCAGAATTTGTGAGATGTCGTCATTATGAACCTGGAAACGGTCAATTTTAAGTATCGAATAGGGGTTGTGGTGGAGCGTACTTTGTCCTTGAGGTCCTTCAGTACTTGGTTGCGTTCCCTCTTGATCAGATTTAACTTCTTGAGTATCTCCTCAACCCTGTTGATCTGGTCCATGACACTGGGCCTGTCGTCGTCGAAGTCTGCGTCCAGCAGATTGGGTTCGGCAGCAGCTGGGCTCGTGGCGTGGCTTGACTTGGACCTCACCTTGTTGACAGCACGTTGAAAGAGGGCATCTGCGTCACCACTTTGAGCAGCGGTTCGCATCTCCTCCAAGTCGCTCTCATTTTGTCGAAACTTTTGGTATAGTTGCACATCGCTCTTGGACGCTTCATCCAATGCTTCCTTGTAATTTCGAATGTTTCCCCTCAACGTTGCTGTGAGCCGAGAACTTGGTTGCTGGGTCCATTCACTCTCATATTTGGACCGCATCTTCTCGCAAACACTCTCCTCCATATCGAGCTGTTTTGAACTTTTGTCCAAAACAGTCAATATTGAGTCTTTATCAATCTTCAAGGTGTCGAAGATGGAGATGGGATTCTCATGGCCTGCGACGTCATCGCACCATGTCCTGAAGTCCTCGTCCGGTAAAATATCCTGATCGAATCCTCCCTTCAAAACCTGCAGTGCACCAGGCAGCCTCAGGTAGTCAAGACTAGCCGCCATCTCGCTGTTTGCAAGATCGACTCTCTCCGTCTCTGCGCGAACAAGTTTTGCCTTTTCCTCATCATACATACTAGCCGACTCCGTCACCGCCAAAGGGACAATTTTAGCAAACAAATCCGGCCCCGTGATGCGCTGAATGTCCTGCCCGGCGTAAAGTTCGCTCACAGGAATGGGTTTGGCCGCCGGCAGTTTTGCTACTGGTGCCAGACTAGCCTCAGCCGGCACTGTTTGGTGATAAAGGAAATCGTTGTCCTTCACGAACTCTTTCAACTTCTCCTGAATAGTCGTCAAGGTACGTTTCGAAAGATCTGCCAAAAGAACGCCAGTCTCTGCGCTCAAATTTGAGCTCGGGGGCATGGAGCTGGGGAAGTTTGATGAGATCCTATGGGCTTCTTTAGCTTGAACTTCAGCGGCTGTAAGTCTAGCTATAGCGATGCCATGTGAATTTGCGTCGTCATCCGCGATGGCCTGGTAGTACTGAGACTGGGCTGCCGTCAAGTTGTATTTGATCTATCACGCATTAGTCGCAACTCTTCTTCCACCCTATGCTTTTCGGCAGGTCAAGTCCCCCGTGGCCAAAACTCGTCGTTATGGAAAGCCAAACGCACCTGAACGAACAGAAGCCAAACTTTCTCAAATATGGCCTTGTTGACATTTTCCTGAACGCCCTCCACGGCCTGTGAATACAGATACGCGGCCTGGCTGGAGAGTTTTGCAAGCAGTCCGACCTTCTTGTTATCCACGACTTGTTTCTCCAGAAACACCTCCTGGGCCTGAGCAAGTGTGATGCTTATCAGAGTCTTGACCGTCTCTCGGCTCAGGTCTGACGACGGGGCATGCAAGAAGTTCTCGTTGATGTACGTGAACATGCCCGCAGAAGCTTGGAAAGAGTGGTAGGCGGCCTTGAGCCCGGACTCCTCATATCTTGGTTGGTTGGCGGCGTGGCAAGATAGAATGGCGGAGATATTAAAGATTATGGAGGCTTTTTCGAAGGCGAGAGAGTATTGAGCGGTGGACTTGTGCGTAAAGGCGTCAAACCTAAGAAGACGTGGCAGGTCAGCAATTTGGACAAAGATAAGCAGGGGGCGAATCCAGAACGAACCATGTAAATGAGATCTTGATGTGCTGCTCATCGACCGGGAACCGCAAGTCGAGCAGCTCCAGTTGGCCGTAGTACCGGTACAGCAAGTCTCTACCGGCCGTGCTGTCCTTTCCGGCGCCCCTCATATCCTGGCGCAAGCGGTTCAAGGTTGCGCATTCCTCGGCGTAGCGTTCGGGATCATCGCCATACGTGTCTCTGATATATTCCTTCAGCGGTGTCACCCAGTCGATTTCGTTGGTTGCCTTGAGCGGCACCGATATCGTAGGTGTTTGCCCCATGGCGAATGTGTCCTCTGCGTGCTGCAGCAGCTGTGTCGTTGGATATACACACTTGCAGTTGTGTTGCTGTGTCAATGTTGCCTTGCATTTATGAGACTTGCGCTCGAGGTGCGTTGGTGGAGGATCGTGGGGCACTGGAGGTGGGGTTGAATTCAACAGTCAAAGGACAGCAGCGCTCGCAGCGCTGTACAATGTCGATGCCGTGTGGACGTCACCGATTAAATTCACAGGTACCGGTAATGGCATTCGATTGTCGGGATCTGCGGGGTCATGCTGTCGACAATACCGGCGAGTTGAACTTAACGATTAATCAACGAGGTGGCAGAATCGTTTCTCGTGCAGCAGTGACGAAGTTGGGCCTTTGGTGGGATGTACCGGGAGTCGTAGGGTCGTAGCGACTAAGACAGCATTTGCGCAGCGCGGCTATTCCGTCACAGGCAGGCACATGAATAACACAGCACAGGTTGACGGAGAAAGCATAAGAATTTAAAGTCGGGTTTGGGATGAGCATCTAGCCGCCGATCTTAGAAATCTCTCGTCTCTCTGAGTCAGTGACTTTGGCTTCTAAGTGCCTCGTGGCAGGCGGAGTCTATCGTCAGTGCGCCACACTGTAACATCGTCGGCTTCCCTGCTCCAGACAAGCAAGAAACACCAAGGAGTTTTCTACAGTATCGGACAGTATCGGAAAATAGCTGGCAACTCGAATAGCAATAGATCATCTTTCGAAGTTGAATGTCGCCGTTATCGTCAATCTAAAGTGCTCGACTCCTCAGTTTCGATTTCTTATATTGCTGACCTCTCCAAGTCGAAGGTCCGCCACAGTTCCCACTTGCAGGTCTAAAATGTATCACAGTCTTGGCACTCCGTCGAATCTCCATGTTACCGTACGTGACGACATTGGGTTTGCACAAGTAGGTAAAAAGACGACGCAAGCTCATCTCACCGCCGCGCCGACACCGCTTGATATTGGTCAATTTGCATTGTAGTCCCAGCACTGGAGGGGCGTGTTGCCCGCAGGATCTCTCAAGCACGATAACGCCGTCATTTTGATGCCAGCAAGTCGGTTGAGCGCTCGCAAGCCATCACGGCCGTGTACTCAAGTCGAGTTGCGCTGCAGTGCGACGACACAGCCCCAAAACTTCCAGTCTTCTTCTAATTTAGTTTGTTCCTTTCTGGCGTGTCCCATCTCTCGTTGTCTTTGCTTCCAAGACCATCGAGGATCGGGCATACAGCAGCCCAAATACTACCATCATAGAAATAAACCACACTTATGCAGGCGACAGTCCAGTCAGCAGGCTCGGTGTCTCTCAATCAGGTGTCATTGGCTGGACTATGTAATTCTCTTCACCAGAAACAACAGGGATGTTTCCGGGGCGGTTACGGCCAGAGGGGTCCCCCGAATAAATCAGTATTGACCCACTAGCAGACAAGATGTTGGGGTGCAGCAGGCGCGCTGTTGCAACTGTTCTCAGCAGTCAGCAGTAGATCGCAGCATTTGGCCAATTCTGCGGCCATGTGCGGCCATGAGAATATTATATGCGAGATCAAGTTGAGGTGGTTACAAAAAATATATATATACATAATTGCTCAAGGCGGATCGGTATCCAGTTTTGATTATTTATGTGTACTTGTCATTGGTAGAGAAGAGTGGCCCTCAGGCTCAGATTCGTGCTATTCTACAAGTTGGACCGGTTCGAGATCGAGGCTCAGATTCCTAGCCCTCATCCGTTGCTGCCAAACGCCCGAGGATTCCCTTCCTCAACACCACCGGCTCATGCAATGCAGTCTCTATGTCTCTCTATGGTATGAATATGTTCACAGAGGTGTGTTCTGCACCTTTCGCTTTCGTATCGGTACAGCATCACAACGCGCCTAGTCAGTCAAAAACGTGCACGTTCATCCTGAGCCTGAACCGGCATCTCTCTTGGGCTCTTCACCAGGCTTTTTCTCCACCTTCTCATCTAACTTCTTGTCGTTATTGGATTGGTCCGCTGGCTTTTGGTGAGCAGAGTGGTTTGTTATGTTGTGCCACAAAGACTTGAGGAAGCCCTCGGTCTGATGAAATTCGGGATTATTGTCTTCGGATCTAGGCTGGAACTTAGCAGGACGCTCGTCGAGGTTTGCAAAGGGCACTTACCCAGACATGTTGACATTCATGATCCGTTTCGCCGTCTTATCGCCCATCTCGTCCGCTAGCATCTCGAGAATGGTCCTCTGGTTGGAAGTGAGATATTTCGGCATCGTAACGCGGAACTCGACCTTTAGGTCACCAGACCCGCCTCTTCGACCGCCAAGTTTCTTCATGCCCATGCCACCAAGAGTCATCTTGTCTCCCGTATTGGTGCCTGTGCCGACTTTGACGTCGACCTGCCCGTCCAGAGTGGGAACCGTGACGTGGCCGCCAAGCATGGCTGTCGTGAAAGGGATGGCCGCCGTATACAGGATGTCTGAGCCAGATCGCTTGAACTTGGCATCAGCCGCCACCCGAACGAGTACATAGAGATCTCCTCGGGCCGTCCTAGCCTTGGGATCGACGCCTTGACCGGTGGCAGGAGCATCGCCCTCCCCGTCCACCCTCAGTCTCATACCGTCCTCAATCCCTCCCGGTATGTCGATCGTGATCGTTTTGCGTTCTTTGACAACTCCTTCTCCAGCGCAGCTTCTGCATTCAGACCCCCTAGGTACGGTCTGGCCTGTGCCCTGGCAGCTACCGCACGTCGAAGCCATCTGGAATCCGCCAGTCATGAAGTGTACTTGGGTGCCAGAACCACCACATGACCTGCACTCCGTCCGTTTCGTGCCTTTCTTCAAGCCACTTCCCTCACACGTATTGCATGACACGGCAGGATGTATGGTGATGGTTTTGTTCGTCCCCTTTGCCGCTTCCATGAATGATATGCTGGTCTGAACCTCAATGTTCTCCCCAACTAATATCTCCTGTTGAAAGGGGTTCCTGGCACGCCGGCCACCACCACCAAACCCCCAGCGCCACCGGTGAAAGCAGAGAAGATATCTTCGAAGTTGATATTTGCGCCGAAACCCCCCTGGCCGCCGCCAAAGCCGGAGAATGGATGCCCGCCACCGCCGAAGGGGTGGCCTCCGGCACCTGGATGAGGTTGCCCGTTAGGATCGAATCCAGAGGCACCAAATTGATCGAATTGTTCCTTCTTCTTTGGATCCGAGAGTATTTCGTAGGCGGACTGGATTTCGCCGAACTTATCCTTGGACGTTGGGTCCTTGTTGGTATCAGGATGGTATTTCTTGGCCAGGCCATAGTACGCTTTCTTGATATCTGCAGCGGAGGCTGACTTGCCCACACCGAGTGTTTTGTAGGGGTCCGTGACGGCAAGGGAGGTACGGGTTGCGTGAAATGGCTATGTATGCCTTGTTAGTCAAGGGTTGAAACGCTGCCGCAATCGGTTATACTTGCCCGTCTATGTAGTAGAGCCGGAGATGCAGACTTTGCTGTACATTTCGACGCCCTCCTCGCGACGGAACTGATTGTTCGGTCGGGCTCGCGCTTCCCAATGTTTTGCCGTAACCTCTGCCTTCGAGTAATTTGGGCGGGGGAAATCAGTCGCGACGGAAGTGCGGCCTTGTTTAAAACGCTCGAATTCATCTTCGTCCAGTACAATAACTCATATGGGATTTGAAAACGTGGGCTTCATGATAGGCCGGGTCGGATCAGAACTGAAGATAGCATGGAAAGTGCCAGAATAGACAAACGTTGGATGCTATCATCGAAGCTTCACAATTTTTCTAGAAACCGGCGCGGAGCTAAGATTGATACGATGACAAGAACCCCGGTCTCAATTGAATGCCTCAGGCATTCAGCCGAAACTGCAGGGGGCTTGCTAAAGTGCTTGCTAATAGCTGCGCTCAACGCGTCCCGCGTCGGAGGGTCGGGCTGCACAGGTCGAACGCCCAGCCACCGATGTCGAAACTCAGAATGCGCCTCCAAAAAATATATATGTCAACCAAAAAGTAGGAAATACGTTGGTAATCAATCATATACGATATAATTCGGGGTTGAAGCGAGGAGATGCGCATTTCGTAATGATATATCATTAAAAGGAGAAGCTCTTGATTTCTTCAAGTTCATAATCCCCATCTAAGGGATCCCTGTAGCGCCAAAAACTCCGTGTTCCCAATGCCAGAAAAATTGCGGCGAGGCGCCCCCCAACATTACCGCCATGGTATGAAACATTTACAAAGTAGCCAAAGCTCCGTATACCCAGAATCAACTATATCATGGCATTGGCGACGAGTGAGGTTTTTTCTTGTCTCTTCTCGGCTTGATGACGCCAGGACACCTGACTTTGTGAAGGAAACCAACAACGACGTCATTCTCCTGGATGCCGACTCCATTAAAGTGTTTTCTGACCACTTTGGCGAGGTCCTCTTTGCTTTGCCGTCTGTACTCTTGCTTTCGAGCCATCGTAGGAGAGTGTAATCCGACGCCGGGTCTTGAGAGCACCCATTGGTGGTATGAATTGGAGAAGGCGGTCGGCGTGTCGAGGCGGTATTCGCGGCGGTACTCGTGTAGCACGTCTCGATCAAACGATGACCATTGCAGCTGTAGGGACACATGTATGTAAGCCAAAATGAGATAGAGCATCGAGGGAGAGGTTCGGTCGTACCCCCGGTTGTGTCACTGCCGCCGCTGTTGCTGCTGTCGCAGTCGACTCCTGGCCGTTGATCGACGTTACGTCTCGCAACTGAGACCCCGTGGAACTGGCAACTCGGCGGAGCTTGCCACTCGAGTGGTGATGGTTATACGAGCCATGGCCGTTGCGCTCCTTGACGCTCGGAGTTTCCGACTTTGCATCGTCGTGATTCGTCTTGGATTTGGGGGGCATCGTAGTAGTGGTGTTGATGTCTTCAATGCTTAAGATGTCGAGTAGAGTGATAAGGATGAGCTAAACAGAAACGACGCCAAAGTATGCAGTAACATTCCCGTATATACATAAATGTCGGGTGCTAACGAACAGGCGAATCCACACGCTGGGAAGTTTGGAAGAGGAGAATTCGGCAGTCAGAATACATTGGTGTGGCCCTGTGGGAGGAGATCAGCACAGAGCGGCGAGACGCAGAATCCGACCGCATGGGAAATTCTCTTGATCGGGGGCTCGAGGAAACAGCCACCGAGTGACCAGTGACATCAGCGCTTTGAGTTCTCTTTATTCTCCAACCCCCGCTTCGAAGGGTGCAAAGGGTGGGACCTACCCTGCATTTTGACAGTTACAAATGTGGGGTCGGTATTTCGTACCTCGTATGGTCCCTTTTTTCCCGGAATTTCTAAGTTGCTTCCGAAGCATGAGCAGGCACGAGGCCGAGCTCTTAGAATCATTCGAACTTGAGGCGTATGAAGTGCTCATTATGCTAATTGCAACTCATCGCTTGCAGCAGCTCCAGAACAATATGGTAGACTACATGGCAAACTTCCGAATGGTTTAACATGCAATACCGGGCACAAAATCAGGTGGACTGCATGATTGTCAACGAACAATGTCTGCGAGGTAAGTCATTGAGGCTTGCTCTCTATTGTATCTTATTGTGTGAGTCCATAAAGCTGCATTAGGTTGATGAATGCTCAATAATAGGACGAAAATACGCGACTAATCGGACTTCTTGTTCCTCCAACTCAACCTATTTGACCATTCCAACAGCAAAGGCAAGACTTGGAGACAGCGCCAGTGAGTGATGACGAACATGTACTGTAGCTTTTCATATACCGTCTCCTTTGGCAGCTTCTGATATTCGGGAGGACCGCCGGCAGCAAACGCTTCATCAAGACCGGGTGTCAGCCCTGATTTCTCCGGGTCGTACCCTATCCTTTCGTTGGTAACAGGGTCGTAATCATAAAGGTACGCTTCGCGTTGACGTATCCCGCCCCATTGGCAAAATATGTTGGGTAAATATAGCGTGTAGGGGTCCAAGGTGCCGTACTTCGTTGTAATAAGACGGTTATCATCATGTTTGGTCTCGTTATCGTCATCTGATGATGATGTCGATTCCGTCTCTGTCTCGCACAACGCCTCAAGACGCTCAGTCCATTCTTCGATGTGCGTATTCCGGTCAGCAATGCGGTCCAGGTAAGCCTGACGGTTCTTGAGGGTGCCTCTGGTGTTACGCCTGAGGGCCAGCACGTCGGCCCCGTTCCAGGCCCTCTCGTACAGGACCCAATCTTCTATCATGCTCACCCACGATTCGTGCTGGCGCTGGCTCGAGGAGGCGATAGCTACCCTAAGATGCATAGACCGCAGATACTTGACATGAAAAGCAGATATTCGAGACTGCTTGTTGGAATACTGGTCGTCTGGGAACTCTAGATACTCTTCTATGATGTCCCTTGTCTCGGTTATCTCCTTTTCAAGGCGGTCGAGCAGCCAGTCAGTATCTTTGGAGCCATCCTCCATCTCGGCATAGAATGACGCGCACTTATCAATGATATCCCTGAGAGCTCGTTTGTAGCATTTGAGAGTGTCCGGCCGAAGCCCAACCGTCTCCATGATAGGGGAATTTCCTGCCGACGGTTTGACTTTGTTGAGGCCGGCTTGATATCGGAGGGTCTGGATCAGAGCATCGACGTCCTCCAGGGTGCATTCTTCTTCCGTGGGTTCTGATTGGCTTACAGCTATCCTTTTTCTCTTGGTTGCCGACCGTCCAGACCGACTCGAGGCAGACCGTTTCTGTCCCGCCTTTGCCTTTTCTTTCCCCTTTGTCTTGACTGCACGAGCTTGCTTCTCCTTAGCCGAGTCTTCCGCACTGACCTCGCCCCCGAGGCGACGCTTCAAGTTTAGAGCTCCTGCCCGCTGCTCAAGCCCGTAAAAGAAGGCAGGATCGGTACACGAATGGTCAACATACGTAGGGCTCTTGTGCTTGTCGAAAAGCGCAGGTGGCGGTGCTGCAAGCTCATGATGAAGCCGTACGGTCTGTAGGGCATCACGAAGTAATGACTGCGATCTTCTCACCAATGACTTGACTGCGGCGTCTTGGGCAGGCGGATTCTCGTGCCCAAGTTCCAAAAATTTCTCGAACGTCTCCTTGAAATCATTATTGGCCACGAGTTGGCCGCTTTGCCATACCGCCGATGGAGGAATCTTGTTGTCATACAGGAAAAATCGCATGTCCCGCGCGTGTTGATTCACTTCGTCGCTATAGGGCATTGGGGCTAGGTTGTCGTAGCGTTTGGACAATACCGGTATCCACTCAGCCACTGTCGACTCATTCTCGGTAGCCAGGTCTCTGAGGTGCTTATCAAATATGGGCAAGATGGCGATGAGCCTGTCGTAAAGAGAATCCCACCATGCATCCTGCTCTGGTGGTTGGCTTTTGAAGGGTTTCTGGCAATTGTGCGCGTGGATGGCGTTCAGGGGTGATATAATATCACCGTAGACCTCATCAACCAGATATTGGATCTGAGAAGTGTATTTTTGAGGCTGGAACCCTACTGGGAAGTTGGTGAGTTGCTCCTCGACGACATCGACCATTGCAGCCCAGTCAACATCTGCCTTTCTGGTTACTTGATTGTGTGCCATTGCTCCGAAATCATGCCAGCTAATGCATGCGTTCTTCGGATCTTGTAGTGATGGCTTCAATTGCCAAGTCAGGCCGAGGTTATATTGTCGGAATTGTGAGAGATGGCGGGGAAGAAATAGTAGGAGGCTTAAGGGGATACCGTTAATCTTCTTGGGCTGAACTGGATGAGGTCAAATTTAGCAGCTTACACGCAAACGAATATATGTTAAAATGCGTCCCTATATAATCTCTCAAAGTGGCGCAAGTATCTCGACGTCGACGGATTCCATGGAAGATGACAAAGGAGCAGAACGAAAACGGTAGACTTGTCAACACAGTATCTTTCCCTACGTATAACACAATATACTGTAATAAAATATAACTTGCGGGCCCAAGATAGTCAAGTATAAACTAGTTAGCTATTAATGCAATGACTGTATTTGCCAATAAGAAGAGGATGTATATGGATTCTCCACACTATTAGCATTGGGGCATGATACAACAAGCTATATAACTTGTTTGCAGTGCTTAGCATTTTCCTAGAGAAACTATCTCATACGGTGAATACCGGGATTCCCAGGGATTCCCAGTCCAGTCCACTTATCCGCATCCGGCTACGAGTGAGTCATATTCTTTAACATTTAGCTCGAGTCTTTAATGAACATTTAGGATTCTCTTTCGGCGTAACTCCCGTGGCATTCCACCTTTATAATACTTATGAAGATTTGAAATCTTTTATTTTACATAATTATTGCTAAAGACCGCTTTTACTTTCCATGCTGTGCATAGTTTATCTCGAGAGCGGCGCCATATACCAGACTTTACACTATAGTGTCCGTCGAGAGGCTTTATTTCATTCGTTCTCCTTGTTACTGACGAGAGACGACGTGCATCATGGAGTACCCAAAAACCGAAAATGAGACTTGCTACGAGGTGCGCGAAATTCCGCAGAAGCACAAGGGGATGGTTGCTACGCGTGATATCCCCGTTGGTGAACTTATACTACGCGAGAAGTATATCCTTGCGTGCAATCAAACAAAATACCCTGCCGAAACCAAAAAGCTGATGGAAGGCTTTGACGCCCTCTCAGATGAGAAACAGAGCCAGGTGATGGCCCTCTGGAAACACGAGACTCCCGGTTACGATATCATTTTCAGAGAATCATTGAGGGCCTGTCGTCAAGAATATGATTGGCTACCTGAAAGCCAGGACAATGAGTTTTTGAAGTTTTTGCATATTTTCCAGACGAATGCGTACATGATCCAAGTCGAGGAGATGGATGATGACGAAGACCAACCCCTCTTAGCCCTGTTTATAGTTGCCAGTCGGATCAACCACTCATGTTATCCCAATACGACCTATAGGTTCGAGGACAAAAAGTACATGACGATAAGGGCCTCACGTCCCATCGTGAAGGGAGAGGAGATCACGAACTATTATGTCTCGGCAGGCAACCCATCTCGAAAGTCGGATTTACAGGTCGCATGGGGCTTTGAGTGCGCGTGTCCCGTATGCTGTCGAAATGATCCGACGGTGGACTCGGATGCTTTCGAGAAGATACTCGTAGACATCGCAAAACTGAAAAATTCCAGGGACACGGGGGGGGAGATCAACGGCATCAAAGTAGTCAGAAAGTTTCGTGGCGACCAGGATCGTCTCAAACGTATGCTCGACCAGACTGAACAGCGTTTGGCATTATACGACAAGCTTAACTGGGTACCCGAACTGCGTTGCGAGTAAGAAATCCTTGCGGCATACCCCTTTTGAGATATTAGCAGCTGGAAACATAAATTGACCTTGTGAAACAAAGACACGCCACTAGAAGCGATATATCCCGCCACCTCTGGGACCTCACCAAGGTTCCAAAATATTTAGAAATACGGTTGGAGTCGGCGAAAGAAGCTATACGCTGGGGTAAGGTCGATTACGGCCCGGACACGAACTTCTTTGTCCCGCATTTCGTAGACGTCGTAAGAAGGCTCGAGGCCGCGTTAAACCCGCCTTCTGAAGACGACGCTGCAGAAGATGCTGATCCCGCAGATGCAGGTGACGAGGATGGAGCTTAGATGGATCAATTACAACTGAAGCACGTTTAATCACGTTTTACGGTTGCTCCCTGGATTCTTCAAGGTATAAGATGATCATGAAGTGGCTCTTGACAGGTTAATGAGAGAATATCATCTAATCCAAACCTCCCCTTTGTGAATCACTAACTCAACTCTGGGAACCCCGTAAATGTCATCAAGCTTGAAAAGACAACGAAATTGGACCAATATTGGATTTTATTAGCTTAGAATGCATAATCGCGCGTTATTATTTGAGTACAGACAGAGAAGGTGGTTAATCGCTTCTCTTCTCGGTTGAATAACCCGCCTCTGAGAACTCATATTATATCTAGGAAAATCAGCACTCTGGCCAGTTTGGATGACAGTTGTCCACCGTACCTGCAACACCCTCTAACCCCATCCTCCTGCTTGGAATGCCTATTCTGGTTCCAGTCTCTTAGCACATATGTGATGTGAATTTCTCCAGCCATGCCCTCCCGACGTTCGGACCGATTTCGTCTCCGAGAGTCCGCAACCCTTCGAGTTCGTCATCTTAGGGATGGTTGCGGCTAATGAGAAATACTCATACGACGTATTTACAAAGCATTAATTCGTTATGTTCCACGAAAACGAAATTAGCTGGCAATTTATCCCTATGGGCAAAATACCACAAGTCAAAGGAATCAGAATATTGGCCGGCTACTCGATATCTTTCGAACACGAGTCTATCTGGAGTTTTACAGAGGTGGAACATTTGAAAATCGGCTAACGAAAGACAAGCAGGAAACTTAGGTAGATGTAGACCAGACCATCCTATGTAAGATGCATTTATCGAGCGCCGTAGAAGCTACAGCTGTGACCTTGGGGAGATCGAAATCTAGATTTTCAGTGAATGATACACAATACGTGTGGGTAAAAAGTCATAACTGAAACATGTTCAAGATATGCTATGTCCATACTGCATACACTTCGTGGTTTCATACGATTTTTTCGTCTCGCGAAAATATTGCTTGGAGACTACTACACATGGACACGTGGATCTAACCCCACCTAGATTCTTACATGTGAGTTTTCTCTGAGTATGCAAGACCTTATGTCATGCCTGTATGTCTTCATACTCATTTATATTTATAAACTACTCTACCATTTGAACTATTTCGTGCTAATACTAGGTCCGGATTCTCGACTACAACTGGTCCACCCAGACTAAGTATCGAGATGCTCTCTCCGATGATATCAAGCTTCACACAATCAATACGGCACATAAATACAGGTACAATGTTAGCCATTGATGACTTGGCTTTCGTCATGCTGGCCCAGTCTCTTTGACGTACACGCGCACTCGACACCGGACATGGCATATCTCATGATTTGGTCCGGAAGACATCCCAAGCATGCATATAAATGGCAGGCATATGCCTCGCGGAAATGCATGGGAAATGGACACATGACTCGCAGCATCTAGAAAGGAACGAGTAAACAATTATATATCATTATTAGTTATATATCACTGAAGTTCCATCTATTGACAATGCGAATGACGCAGATCCATGAGTGGAAAGTTCCTGGCCGTATTTCCCCAGTCTTTCAGATCCGACAAGCGCATTTACTGTTCCGTCTTGTACGATGATTCCAATCGGCCTGTGGTTTATGATTATAACCGAGCGGATGTCGGCGGGGACGGTAGAGTATGCGGGCTCCCGTCCGGAGGACATCGGACGGTCCACCGAACCCGGACCGGGCCGGGCCCCAGCAGCCAAAGTTATGGGACCAGGACGTGGGATCGTGGGGGTTAAACTCAAAAATTCCCACGATGTCAAAACGTGGCGGTTCTTCCTCGACTCTCGGTTACAGATTTTGTTTACCATGCACTTGAAAGATTTGATTGCATAAAAACTCTCGACAAAACCTGTGCGGCTGGGCCGCTCGGAGTCTAAAGCCACAACACCAATGGCACGCTACTACATGGGACTTGTATGCGATACGTGCTTTAACAGTTGGTGAAAAAAGGGGCTGGGGTAAGCCAAGCTCTCCGCCCCGATTTTGTGGATCTCTACCATATCCGGAAGGTTCTTACATGACATGGTGGTTTTGTCTGTGGGGTTGGCACACTACCAGACAAAACATTGAAAACAAAATACATAGCCAAGTAAGTACTTGAAACCAAAACTTTCCATGATGGTGACTCTCACCGGTTATATACGTCGCCGTTTCTGCCTATGTTAGATAGCCTCCGGTCACCTCGGCGTTCTTGTCTGTGTCTCCATCAGTGGTGAGCCCATCATCATCACACATGCCACCAGCTGGTATTATTGAACTCTCTGAAGCGCATGTCTCGTGGAGAATTTGACAACATTTTAAGATGATAACATAAATTGGTGAAGATGAGTGGAAAAGAACAATAACATGCTTCTTCTTGTGTCGCTAGTTGTAGCTGACCGGTTAATCAGGTGTGGTGAGATGTGCATCAGTTTTTCTTTGTATAACCTGCGCTCTTGCCTACCTTGTCCTATCATTTTTATCGACTTGCAGATCGCATGTTGCAGCCAGTGCAGCCAGGATGCATGTGGCTTTAAGTTCTCCAGCACATTTGTGCTTTTTTGAGTCCTGAATAGAGAAATCTTCGGGACAAATCAGCACCCACCCCACTTATTCCAGTGGTCAGGTGCCAAAAGACCGGGCTCCCATGCCGTCCACGTAGGTAATAGGCGGCATCTTAGCTGACTTGGCTGACAATGGTTGGGATGGTTCTTCCAGAACAAATCTGACGCCCTGTTGACGATGATCATTAGTTTGGCATGAAGATGCGAGATTGTCGCAGCCAGCGTGCAACACAGACTATTTCAAGCTACTGCAACACGGAATATTTTTGGTCTCATTTCTGGTTATGCATCTCATGCGTGTCAAGTTTAGCTGCCTTGGCTCCTGGTTTCATGAGGGAGGACACGGCTTCTTTGGCAGTCCCGTATCGAATTTCATTCCCCATTGTTTACGCAAACTCCGATGCAGATCTCGCGCTAGATGGATAGGCATGAGTCTGGCGTCGATTTCTTCATAATCGGCTTATAGTTGATACGGCGTATCCTGATGGTCAAACCAAGAACTGACAAATCCGGTTCTTGATAGTAATATAGTCGCCAGCTGTAAGCATTTTCAGAACCTGCCCCGGTCGCTTGCGTGTCAGCCGCCTGGAACCGACTGATGTTACAATGGACGGTTGGAAGTGGCCGACGACGCCCTTCAACATAACAGGCTTGCCTCGAAGGCCGCTCAACGAGGTTCGACAGCTACTTAGGTTTGAATTCTGTATTGCGAGGCTGCGGCAATTTCGAACCATCGCTACTGGTTACCAATAAATTGCCCTGTCTCGCAAATTTGAAGGAGGGATCTATTTAGCGTAATGCTTGTGCCTTGCCCTTTTAGATGTGCTCGACTAGTAGCGTCATGGTCCAGATGCCCGGTCTTGGCAAGCACATCTCCGTGCAAACTGGACCCCAGGCTCCTCCCCCAGACACCAAAAACTGGATGCGAGCCAATCATCTTCTCCGATGCCAGTCCCCATACTTCTCCGACATACGTAAGTACATCTAAACACCATTCCGTGCAGGCCGTACGGTTGATCCTTGTCTCAAGCTACTAGGTCTAATAGCAGGACCGTTCGGTCCTAGAGTTCCCCGAATTTGTCGGTGGGAGACGCAGTATCTGCCCTTGCATTTCCATCAATATTATCAATAGTAGAGCAGTTGTAAAGAATGCAACTGATAAATACCTTTGCTTTTCACAGGTGTCATGTACTTCAATGGACTTGCGCGATGCAGCAGCTGCAATGAACAGGGGGCCAGTCTGCCCCTCCTCGATTTGGCCCCACCCTTTGCAAGTCCGGCGCTGGCCGTCGCAAGTGGAATTGGGAACTCTTACCTAGGATGGGGCGCATCTTGTCCAGTGCCAAACCAGAATGCGCTCCACAAACTCGACGACGCATGACGAAGTGAGATGCGGCCCTTGAGAATGATGTTATCAACAGATGATTTGATCCGGCAGGCAGGTTCCGAGGGAGCCCCCGCATGATTCCAATACATGTTGTCCCGAGGGCAGATTCCACTATCGCAGAACCCCTTGAGGTTGCGGAATTCCACATTGCTGGGTTGATTGACATATTCCAGGGTTGAATCCCTTGTAACCCACCGCCTCCACCCTCCCGCATGCCTGATGTCCAAACCCTGGGCCTGGCCGTTCATGATCACGTCGACGAATCCCACTTGGGATCGGAATGCGAGGGCCGTCTGTGTCGATGCATTCACATCTGTAAAGGAGTCGACACTTGTCAAGCAGCCCGCATAACTCGCCTCCTCTACAGTTTCGACGCGATGCACCTAGGTCGTAAGTACGGGCTTGCGGGCTATATTATTATTAGTAGCTGGTAAAAGTGTGGCAGCAACGCAGCCAGACCTACCGCCGATCCTACGTCTATTGAGACCAAACGCCTGCGATATTAAAAAAGCAAGCCACAACGGCTTGTTCCCATGGGTCATTCTGGTCTTGATCCTTGGTTGTAAATCTGCACTATTCTCTGTCCAGAGGGTACATCGGGAGTACGACGCAGGCGGGAGGCAATTTTGGTCTTTCCTCGGGACTAGACAGCTTAGAAGACAGTTCTCATCTGGGCAGGCAAATTTCGATGCCCCCCCAGCCCATCGTTGTCAAGCGGCTCTCCCGATGTTCCTTTCTCTCATTGAAAACGGCACCCCGGAAATCTGCCAAGGTGGTGCCTGCCATAAGACCCAAGACGACCCCCACACTCCGTCTGCCCCGTCACTTGAATTCTATTCTCCTCCCACATCCCCAGATTTTGACTTTGGCTCATCGGCACAACATCACCCGTTCTTGTCAATACGCCGAGACCTGGTATAAACCATTTTCAGTCGTCAACTTTTCTATACTCTCAATTTCACAGCTGCCGCCCACCGCGCATGATCTTGTTCGGCTCAGCTTGACTGGCTGCTGCATCCAGGCAACGCCCGTTGCTGCCCTGGCAAAAAGTCCGTTCAGCCGGAGGGGATCTTCTGAAAAATAGGTGCGGATTATATGACTTCTCTTGCTTCGTGAACCCAGTCCTTTTCGCCCATCTGGTCAGTCGCCCATTACACAAATCTGGATACAACAAGTCAGGGCGTGGCATCGAGTCAAGTGCTCGTGCTGCTTTGTGCAAACCCCGTACGTATCTTTCATCTGGCGTGCTGTGCTGCTGAAGCCCAGCAAATGAGTCTTGACATGTTGACGAGCCGGTCACTTGAATAGCCCCCGGTCATCCTTTTCTTCCATCCTCCACGACCATTCCAGCCTTTTCCCTCTGCAGCCACTCAACAGCTTGAGCGATTCCCCAGGGTCGCCATGGACGCTTGGTCCACCAGCTTCCCGTCCCCAAGGTCTTGCACACCCCGCTCTCTGCTCGCTTGTTACCACGACTTCTAGTAGCCAGTTTGCCTCCTGTCATGCGCGTCCAAATGTAACCCAAGTCGTACTTGCCGTATTGCGCGAGCGGCATTATACAAAACCACCAGCTACCCTTCCTCGTCGCAACCCATTCTAATTCACTTTCTCACCAGTCGAATCTTGAAACTGTTACTGTCTGGGCAGCATTACATGTGACAGATATCTGCCAGCCAACAGCATTGCATTGCTATTTGTTCGCTCGCGACCCTCACCGGTAGACAGCCGGGCGCCAACTTTCCACACTCGCCGGTCATGTGGTAACCTCCCCCGGCTACTGGTCCTGGCGAGGTAGCCTTGGTCGCTCGGAAACCACTGTCACTAACGGTTTTAATCGGCTTTGAAGCTGCCCAGTGGCTAGGAAGCTAGCTGATTGCTCGTCGGGACGTCGGTTCACAGCCAACGTCTTCTGGGCTGGGCTGCCGTGTAACACTGAGTTCCCCGGATTGTGGAACGTAAACTGCGTGTCTCCCAGGGCTTGAAATTCGGTCTGGGGCTCTCGTCTCCCGCGGGTTCTTTGCGCCACCAAGATAATCAGCATCGCGCAGGTGTATCTACCAATCTTTTGATTCGTGCCACAACAGCATAAGCGCTCCTAGATCGCAAGTCGCAACTCCAGGACCGGGTCGTCATACTTGATGGAACATGACCTCCATTCTCCCAGCACCGTCCAGCGACTTCAAACCAGTATTGTCGGTTGCGCGACACAAAACCATTATGAATCAGGTGCAAGAGCCGTCTTCGCCGCAGACCATCAAGCAAGAGCCTGATATCGAGCGAGGGCGACCTCGAAGCCGCTCACGCGAGAAGGACTCGAGAATGTCGAGCGACGATCATGACAGAGATGCGGACGGAGATGTTGACGTAAAGAATGACAACTCGTCCAACTCAGATGGCGGTCCCACGAGGAAACGAAGGAGGAGCCGCAAAGGCCTGGACAAGAAGTTTGAGGTATGCTGCCCGCTAATAAAATCCTGATGCAGCTCAGCAAATTGACTTTTACCTCCAGTGCCCGAATGAAGGTTGCGGTAAAAGCTACTCAAGGGCCGAACATCTGTAAGAACGTCAATTTCCAAGCGGGGCCAACCACTCCGTCCTTGAGGATTACAGTTGAGTACTGAGATATTTGAAGATACCGGCATCAACTGAACCACAACCCCAAGAATATATACAAATGCCACCTCTGTAACCGCACGTTCGTCCGACAGGATCTTTGCAATCGCCATAAAGATCGCCATACAGCCAAGGGTTCGACCCTCAGCCGCAAAGATTCCATAAGCAGCCATACCATGAGCAATGTTGACAGCCCACGGGCGTCGTATTCGGGAACTGCGCCGCCGGGCTCAACTTCACCAGAGGCCAACCGGTCAGGCGCAGGATATAGTAAATACCATAATAACCATTTGCAGTACCAATCTCCCAAAGATGTCAACGGCAGCCCCTACACTCCCATCACAGCGACACCCCCGGCAGGCTTCCCGCATTCTGCACCACCGAATGGCATAGAGGGCTATATGCATCAGGAGACACGGTATCCCAACGGCTCTGGTCCTCGGCATTCCCAGCAGTCGCCGTCTAGACCACCGCACCCAACGGCTCAGACAAATGTGGCGCCTTACGGAGTCCTGTCGCCTGTATCGACTCAGCACGGCAGCTATCATAGTCAGCCGACCAACACGCCTCAGTCCACGACAACGCTGCCATATGTTTCCCAACAGAACTTCCCACCATTCACGCTACCGCCCTCTGAGTTTGCTATTACCTCTCCCGCTAACTCGGCTGGCGTCTCAAGGGAATCCGGCCAACAACAAACCTACGCTCCCGCTGCCTCTGGCGAGTATAATGATCAGCCGCAGCCACAAGCTTCTGGTGAAATGATGCTTCTAGATCAGATGGGGGCTCAGACCACCATACCAGTTTTTGGTAGTGATGGTGTCCTCAATAAGTCCCCGTATATATCGATCCCAGAGGACTTTGTCGCCTTCCTGTTCAATACTACGGACCCGAACAGCTCACCTACCATGGGCCACATGATGCCACAGGGTCAATACTCCCAGTATGAATACGTACATCTTTTCCCACATGACTGAATCCAACGCTAACGTGGTACCAGCTATGGTGATTATCAGTCTCAGTACAGCATGCCGTACTATGGCACGGACGGTGTAGCTCTTGGGTACTTCCCACCATCAAATCAGCCACAAAAGGTCATGTCAGTCACGAACCTGCTTGACCAGCACCTTCCCGAGTCTCTCCTTTCCGAGGAGAAAAGCCAGGAAATTTTTGACTTTATCAAAGAGCGGTTTCACGAAAATGATCATGCTCCGGTCAAGCGCCAGAGGGACAACATCCTTGAAGGTGATAGGAGCGATGAGAACCATCTCTTGAGTCGCAAGATGATGCAGGCTTATATCGGCTCTTACTGGCTTCATTTCAGCGATCAAGTACCAATCTTGCACAAGCCGACATTCTCCCCCGACAAAACACCCAATCTGCAACTAATCGCCCTGATGGCCATCGGTGCATCCTGCCACGATCGGTCCCACGGCCAGAAGGTAACAAGAGCTGGCGCAAACCTCTCCGATTTTCTGGCGTGGCATCTCAGATGGGAGATCTTTATGGACTTCAATTTTCGGCCACCTGCCAAGCTGTGGATCTTCCAAACGTTGCTGCTGCTCGAGGTCTATGAGAAGATGTACTCGACCAGGGAGCTGCACGAACGTGCTCACATCCATCATGCGACAACCATCACGCTAATGCGCAGAGGCCGGTCATTGATCGGCAAATCGGCTCTGGATTCGCCGCCGAATCCACGGGACGACAAGCAGGGTATGAATGGATCGCGACACTCGTCGACGTCGGGTCTTGCGCATACCCCGGACGAGTGGTGGAACCACTGGATCACCAATGAGACCACTAGGCGTGCAGCATTCGCGGCCTTCCTCATCGACTCGACACATGCCACAATGTTTGGTCATTCAACGGTCATGGTAGCCCACGAAATGCGACTTCCCCTACCGTGCGATGAGCAACTCTGGAAAGCCTCGAGCGGCGCTGAGGTCGGTCGGATTGAGGCCAATCTAATGTCTAATGGAATCAAGCCCGTCTCATTCCTCGAGGGGCTGAAGCGGACACTTGCAGGACAGGAAGTGCAAACCAACTCATTTGGACGACAAATACTGATGGCCGGCTTATTGAGCGTCAGTTGGCATATGAACCAACGAGATCTACAAGTGAGCTCATTGGGCGGTGGTATGTCGCAGGCCTTGGGTGGTCGCGACAAATGGCGTTCAACCCTGACTAGGGCCTTCGATTCATGGAAGACAGATTTTGACAAGTCTTTGCAACGCGCCGAACCCATGACGGACCCGTATAGCTACGAAAAACGTATAGAGGACTCTGTCGTTTTCGAGAGCCGGAATGTGCTGCACCATTTGGCGCACATGGCCATGCATGTGGATATTGTCGATTGCCAAATCTTCGCTCGTGCCAAGCGCCTCCTGGGTCGTGCCATTGGTACGCAAGATCTCAATAGTGCGCAGAGGAGAATGAAGGACAATTGGGCACCATCTGCGAAGGCCCGGGATGCGACATTCTATGCGCTCAAATTCCTATCCTCGGTACTGTTGACCGAGGAGACGGGATCGCCTGGTTCGGATGGCTACAGCCAAACGGGGGTCCCGTATTCGGCAAGAGATGACGTTTTACTAAATCGCCCGTGGGTTCTTTACTTTGCCGCTCTGGTTGTTTGGTGCTACGGCTTCGCTCTGGAGGGACCATCCGGTGCTCAAGTACCGATACCCACAAGCGACCACGAGAAGATTGACCAGATGAGGGAATATCTTCAGAAACTTGGGTCAGTGCCGTCGCCCGGAGACCTGAAGCTTGTTAAGGGAGTCAACAACAACAGTGCAATGCTCATGGTGCTAAAGGACTCGTTTGAGTCCACTCGTTGGGAACTCCTACATGAAGGTGCAGCTTTGTTAACCAACTGCATCCAGCTCAACAGTGGCGCTACAGTGGTGTGATATCCGTCACACTCACAGTTACCAGGTTAGATCCCCGTCAAATACGAAATCCGGGGTGAACAGATGGATGAATTATGAAAAAGGGCGGGGGTAACGATACTAAAAGTTTCCTGTGGGCAAGAAATTATACCGATCAGCAGCTATATTTACCATGTAACTGCATCCTTATCTCGCTATATCCCCACGAGGCTGCCATCCAGATTCCAGAAGCGTCTCTTTTATGCATGTATGGTTTTACTTACAAAATTTTCGGCTTGACGAGGAGAGGGGTACAAGGCAGGCAGGCAAGGATTGTAGTATTTAGGGACCATAGGGGGCAACCCAGGATTGGTCCCCACACGCATCTTTGTAGTACCAATACAGGCCCTTGTGATTGGAATCCGACAACAATACTCTCCTATCTGTATATTGAGTCTATTTGTGAGCCGTGAACAGTCCACCCCCCTTGCTTCTATAGTTCCGTATAAGAGTATCTATCTCATTGACTGCAATCGCACCATGCACCACGCCACAGCACCCGACTAGTAGGAATTAATCTTAACACCGATAGACGGCCCCCTATCGAAGGAATTCGGCCCTAAGCGGGCGATGTGGATATCTCGATTTCAGTTAAGCATTTCGATCAGCCACGATTTAAGCCAGTAATGCCGCGGGTTTCAAGAGAAAGCCCACGTACTCAAAGACGCAGGTTGGCGATTGGTTTCGGAATTTAATACGATTTAACACCGGCCGCGTCCGCTGACGACGTTTGGAGGTAGTAACGACCCCGCTTCTGACAGTTCTTCGAGGATACCGAGGCCGGGATTAACAGAACCTGGGGATTGCATTCGATGCTTCTCTTCGAGACCTACGATATATTTCGTACGTTGTGGGATCAAAATACAGACTGGCAGGTTCATGTTGTCTGCCGTGATTACATACTTAGGTATCTTGAGGTATCTTGGGTACTAAGTGGTGCTAAGCTGGGCCTGTGATAGTGAATGTAAATCCCAATGCTGGATTGATTTAAACCTTCGCAATTGAAGCTCTCCGGGACCTGGGACCTGGAGTGCTTCGTCAACCCCGGTCTCATTAACCCCTACCTCCCGAGGTCCTCGCAGGCCAAGTCAGTTTCCCCAAATCTTATCCTCAGCGACTTCCTCCATGGGAACGCAAGTCCATGCCATATCTCGCATCAATACATCCACAACTGTAGGTTCGTGATGGTTCTGATAACTGGACTTCCGCCGGAGATCATCCATAACATCCTCACATTCGTTGACCCGGCCGACTTGGTGTGGATTCCTCGGGTCTGCACGAGCTTTCACTACAGTGTTGCCCAAAACAAGTCCCTCTTTAAGCATGTCTATCTGGGATATTTTGACACCCCAGAGAATCATGACATTGACTTCGAGCACATCCTCAAAGACTGGGTGCGACTGCAGGTCGTGTGTCGCAGGAAAGGTGTTGAGAACAAGGTATACTATGGGCTTTTGCTCAGGTGCCTGCCTGCATTGGCCGCTGACATTGCATCGCATTTCTAGAAACATGAGCTGTCTTTCGTCTACGACACGGTGACCGAACTGCTAAAGCATGCAACCCCTAACGGTCCGAGGGCCAGCGCATATGCTACACATCCACTATCGCGTAATGCGACACTGCTTGCCCAGCTTTTCAGTGACTACGAGAACCAGCATGCATTCTTGGGACGGTCATTCCTTTACGAACGGGCTCGCGCTGAGCTCCCTGTCAGCGAGAGTTTCTCTTCGCCGCCCAAGGATGAACACCAGAAGAGTGCGAAGCTGCACTGTCTTTATGGTGTCCCCTTGCTGTACGCCCAACGTGGCTCACACGAAACCCGTTCGGGTAAGATGTCGCCCTTTGCATGTTCCAGAGTGTACGATATCAGACAATACAACGAGAGGACGAAGTGGGGCCCGTTCATGGACGACGACACGGACAGGGTCGACTGGGAAAGGGTGGAAGCCATCATGTTAGTACTTGGTGCCAACCTAAAGCGTCTTGGACTATCGGAGTCCCCAATTTGTAAAAGCTTCTTGGACACACCTTTTGCCGGCGTCTGGCCACAGAGTTATACTGCACACCCTATCAACCGGGAGGAGTCAGACCCGTTGGATCTACAGGACCCCTATGGCGTCACAGGTACCTGGCTTAGAGTCGTCTGCTTCCTTGACTACTGCGACTTCTTCGCCTTCAACTTCGGGCCTGGCCAACGCTTGCCGCCTAACGTCCCGCGCCAGGCCATTGATGTTGACGAGGTCACGCGCTTGATTCTGATGAAGATACACGTCGTCAAGATTGAGCCGGCGGGGCCTGAAAACGGCCAGGCTCTGCCTGTGGTGCACTTCAAAGGCGTGTCCAAGTCACTCGACGACAGCTGGGATGAGAACGCAAACTCAGATCTCAGAGGTACGATTGCTGTCCAATACCCGGTTGCGAGATGCTGCCGTAATCAGGACTTACTAACGTATGTGCAGGCACTGTGCGCTTGACCCGTGACGGCGAGGTTAGGTGGACAAGCTTTTCTGTCTTCAGTGGCGAGGAAAGATGGCGGAGTGAAAGTGTGCAAGTAGGGGGCGTAAAAAGTGCTAAGGGAGTACTGGGGAACTGGTTCGACACGTGAGTTTTACTGACCATGCTGAATTGAAACGATATTCGCTCCGCGGAGGATGTCATTAACCTGCAATCGTAGAGACTTTGATCCCCAAGGACCTGTTGGGCCGACGGCCTTCTGGAAGATCTCGGAGCTCGCAGACAAAGATAATCACTTTACTGAAGAGAGTAGAGATCTCATTCATAACGTTTTGCCTATTACGGAGTACGTGTAGGAAGAGGACGCTCATGATGACGACAACAACGACGATGACGATGATTATGAGCAAGAAGGCGACGAAATTCATATTGACTTGCTTATGAGTATAGACTAGAGTCTTTCAAGTTCCCTTCCTAGTCTACTTCTCAAGAGCAAGAACAACCCACACGAGACTGTTTCGGGAGTTTTTGCTTCCAAGCCATGACTCTTAGGTCGGAAGTCGGTCTACAGTACCTCCAAAGGAATACTCTGCTAATATCCGTTCCTGCAGCGGCGGCTTTGCATATGATTCGATCGGCAAACACGGATGGGTGATTTATTCGGGGAGCCAACATGTTATGTTTGACGACATTGACGTGCCACTTAAGGGGTCGAAAGCAGTGTCTACATCAAGTGAGTTGCTACTGCGAGGATTACCTGCTACATTTCATGTTTTTATTGGACCGTCAATATAGAAAATTGTCTCCTGTTTTGGATTTTGGGTTGTAGAGATAAAAGACGTACTTCTGAACTTTTACGTACCATTGCCAATTTGATTTAAGTATGAACTACAATCAGGATCCCGAGTCATAAACTATTTTGAAGTTGCTTCGAGGGCCTTCTAACTCCATATGAGAGGCTCTCATACTGATCACCACCCTGACAAGTCACGCCATTCCCCGCAGTCAAGACCCGTATATATTCACCCACATGTACCGCGGAGTAGACCCCCAGAGCTTAGCTTTAGACACTAAACTTGCCATGTCAAGTGCTCCAAGCCAGATGCCTCCAGGGCAAGTAAAGCTGAACCCGGTATTTCTCCAGAATTTTCCCCAACCGAGGCGCGAGTGTTGACCCTGCATGCCACATGCTGCACCTCACCTAGTTAACATGATTCCATCAATCGCAAGGCGGCGGGGCCAGACACTTGGACTCCAACAGCTGCCCAGAGACCGGGGTGCATTATGCAAAGAAACCGAGTGAGGCCGGCACTAACCTTCAATAAGGAGGCAGGCCGGTCTCTGCTGGCCGACCCCAGGCTCCTCCGTATGTTCGGCAATGATCCCATCTGATCGTCAGGCACGCATCCAAGTTGATGTACGCCTGGGTTACGATTCAAGTTCAAACCATAGGTTGCATCTGATAGCCTACCCGGCAGGCTCTGTGCCTTGCATAGGCGTCCAACCGTCCAAGATAGTCAGGTCAGAATCCGGAGTTCCTACATGGCACCTGACGAAATGACACTGGGGGTTGTCAAGGGGTGTAATGTGATCGGTGAGATGTTGCTAGTGCTTGAAGATCCGTCACACACCATAATGGGCTCCACGGCCACTTACACTGGCGCGTATTCGTGCCATATTGTAACACCCCACATCGGTACGTCGTCTTAGTTGCTGTTGTTATGGAAAGAATGATCTATCTGATTTCTGTATTTCGCAAAAGAACGAGCTTCCTGATGAGTGACTAGGCCAAACGCCACCAAGGGCAAGACCAACAACGCTGACGGGCAATTAGTGAAGAAAACTTGGCGACCAGGGAAGTCCACATGTACAACACCTGCCACGCGAGACAAAAAGGGCCGTTTTTATATCACTTTATCGAACTATCGTCGCGGGACAAGTGTGTGGTCTAGGATTCGAGGCCGAACTCTAGATGTGGCCTTCCATTATGCCCTCCGCTGTACTGTCTCTGTCGGATTGCGAATGAAACCCAAGAACTAGGCGAGAGTATTGCGATGGAAGACAAATGCCGAACGGAGGGGAGGCCACCTTGGAGGGGGCCCACGATTTCCTCTCAGCAGCGCCTGCTGTAGAAAGACTGAAAAGAGAGAGAGTCCCTCGGATTGGGTTGAAATTATAGATATATCACGACGATGTTCCTCACACAGACTGGAGCTCACATACCTCTATTCATGATTGTTTCGGTTTGACGGCATTCGTTCTATTCTCCACCATCTTCAAGGTCAGTCGGACTATCCTCCCCCCTATCATGAGACTACAAGATGTTAAACGAACACCCTGTATCTCTAGTCGGCACCTGCATGTACAAACACAATAGAAAACATGTTCCCCTATCCACTCTCCATCTCGCTGGCCCTCCTGGGTCTGCCCCTGACCCGGGCCGCCATCCCCTCCATCTCGGGCTTCACGCTCACGTGGGGCGAGGATTTCATCGGCACGGCGGGCAGCCTGCCCAATACAGGCAACTGGATTATCGACACGGGTACTAGCTACCCGGGAGGCGCCTCAGACTGGGGCACGGGCGAGATCCAGACGTACACAAGCAGCCCTAACAACCTGCGCCTCGACGGCGACGGAAACCTGGTCATCACGGCCATCAAGGACAGCGCCGGGTGGACCTCGGCCCGCATTGAGACGCAGAGGTCGGACTTCATGGCTGCTGCGGGCGGCAAGATGCGCATCCAGGCGAGCTTGAACTTGCCTTCCGTTTCCAACCCGATAGGGTATTGGCCCGCGTTTTGGACGTTGGGGGCTGCTTATCGGGGGAATTACCTGTAAGCTCTAACACGACTTCCTGTGCTTCCTTTCTTTCTCCCTTCCTCTTAGAGGCTGGTAGTATACAGGTCACTACTTTTTCTCTATAGGCAGCATACCTAACGAGTACCCACAACAGGAACTGGCCCGAAATCGGCGAATTCGACATCATGGAAAACGTCAACGGCCTCAACCGCATCTGGGCCACGCTACACTGTGGCGTCAACCCGGGCGGCCCATGTGACGAGACCAACGGGCTTGGCGGCAACCTGGCCACGGGTTGTCCTGGCTCCAACTGCCAGGGCAATTTCCACACGTACACGCTCGAGGTCGACCGCTCGCAAGAGCTAGAGCATCTCGCCTGGTTCGTCGACGGCGTCCTGTTCTGGCAGGTCATCGAGACGGACGTGCCCTTGGACGTCTGGGAGCAGACCGTGCATAACCCGCATTTCATCCTTTTGAACTTGGCTATGGGTGGCGCTTTCCCTGATGCGATTCAAGGGTCCACGACGCCGGTTGAGGCGACGAGTTCCGGGGGTATGTATCAGATCGCTTATGTGGCGGTTTACAACGCATGATGATCCTGATGGTGTTAGGACTCACGGTCTGCTTCCTAATTCTTTTCCTTATGAATCTTATGGTCGTTTCTTTCTTTTCTTTTTACTTTTATTATTTGCTCATGTGCGGCGTCCTTTGAATTTGTATATAGCAGCACTCTGGCTTTGGGAATAGTGTTAGTCGGATGCGGTAACGTCTGTTGTACATATTGCTCCACATACCCAAGTGTTTATACATTCATATCAGAAGTTATTTAGGTTCATTAGGTACTGCATTTGCGGGCACTAGTATTCGAACGCTATTAAAGCCCTGATAGGCTATGCACTGATCTAGTAGTTATAATCTTATTGATACTGTGGAATTGGTGGCCTGAGGTCATGGTGAGGTACACCTGAGATACCTGAGATACTTCAGTGCCCTTGCACGGCTTGGAACCCCAGCTGTACTTCCCATTCTTCACCTTCTTATGTAGCCGAAATGCCAGTACCAGTGCGATCCACAGATACTGTATTTCTTGTTAATATTTAGAAGCTCGTCTTGCCCGAACACACTATAAAACGCGGGGGAGACTCTACAGTAGACTGCGTTATATATTTATAGGATTAGTAATAGCTTTCATAGAATAGTACTCTCAAATGAGTGTTATAACAAGACACGAAACACGGTTGAGTTGAAATATGGTGTACTTATGGAGTCAGTGATCTGGATTGGCCTGCTCCAGAAACTCTGGTTTTTTTTCAGGATGATCTACCTGCTTAAGTGTCTAAATAGGTAGACACAACTTGTCTTCAGTCCGCCGCCAGATTCCCTGCTCGACTTAATCTAGCTGGACAAGTCCTGAGTAGACAAATGCAGATTTGAAATTTGGAAATTGACAGCTATATCAAAGCCTTTTGGTGTCTACAGACATGATTGGAGCATGTTCACTACTAACACTTATACTACCCCTGCGGGAGACCGTGCTTTCGCAAATGGGCGGCATCGGTGGACCTCGGCACAATGATGAGATAGATACCCGACTGTATCCATATCGCACCACAACAGCTTTCGACTTCAACACTGACAACCAACGGACGCACCAACCGTTCCCCCACAAGCGATCAGGAACTGACGTGACCGTTCCATGACACCGGAACTCAACACCTCAATGGTGAATCGCGATCGATGGAGTTCGTTACAGCCCTCCGGGGTACGTTCGACGACCAAAAGCCGTCCCTGTTCGAGCTCCTGTCCGAGCAGCAGCTGAACTCGCTCCTCCCGCCAACGCTGCGTTATCTCCTCACCGTCGCGACCCAACGCTACCCACGCTACCTTCTGCGGGCCCTTAACTCGTTCGACGAACTCTACGCGCTTCTCATGCTGATAGTGGAGCGGCACTACCTCCTCACCCGCGGCGGCAGCTTCACCGAGCATTTCTACGGCCTCAAGCGCGAGAAGAGCCTCCACGCCGAAGTACCCCGCGCCGCCTTCGCCGCCGCTCCCCTTGTCCGCGAGACTCTGAAGCTTAGCCGCGGCGATGTTTGGCGCAACTTGGCTGTCATGGTTGGCGTCCCCTACCTCAAGCGCAAGCTCGACGAAAGCCATGAGATCGAGGCCCCGAGGGCGCTGCTAGGAGCGAACTACACGCGTATGCCGGCCAATCCGACGGCAAAACAGAGGATCCTGCATTACTACAAGTCGTTCATCCGGAACGTGTACCCCTCGGTGCACGCGGGGTACTGCTTCGCACTGTTGGCGTTTAACTTGGCGTATCTGTTCGATAATTCCAAGTACCACAACCCGCTTATGTGGCTCATCGGCACCCGGGTGCGGCGCATGAACGGGGCTGATTACCGCGCTCTTGAGGAGTTGGGAAACCCAAAAATGGGGCACCCGCCCGTGCCGTCGACATTCTTCTCGCCGCGGACGCTGGGGCCGAGGATCCTGGGGAGCTTGTCGGTGTTGTTGCCCACGAGCATTTTTGCGCTCAAGTTCCTCGAGTGGTGGTACGCGTCGGATTTTGCGAAGCAGTTGAGTCGAAAGGCCGCCGAGGACTTGGAGCTGCCGCCGCCTCTCACAAGTGGGTTGTCGGGCTTGACGGAGAAGAAGAGGACAGTGGAAAGCGAGGGAAAGGGCAGTGATAAAGAGGAGGGGGGGAAGGGGAGATCAAGGAAGGGGATATTGAGAACGCTCCCATTGCCACCCCTTCGCTACTACCGATATACACTGTCCCTGCACTCAAGAACTCGGAGCTATGTCCCATTTGCGAGGACGAGATTACGACAGCAACAGCGTGTCAGACTGGCTTGGTGTACTGTTATACTTGTATACACAGGTGGGTCGAAGGGATGCATCCCCGCCAGGAGGCCTTCATGGTTGAGAGGACGGGGAAGTGGGAGAGTGGGCAGGGAAGGTGCGCTGTTACTGGACGGCGGGTCTTGGGCGGCACCGAAGGGCTGAGAAGGATCATGGTTTGAAGAGAACATCACTGCAGAGCGGATCTGGGTTTGTATGATCATAAGCGGGCACTGCATTGTTTACGGAGTTTTGGAGTTGCCGGGCCGATAAAAAGGTTGTCTGTATTTGTGTGGTATTCTAGTACATACTATCCACCGAGCACTTGCTCTTCTGTGCTAATCTTGTCATGTGCCTATCCTTCCGACATCCAGACGTTCAAGGATAAGTACTACTTGCCATTTGTGGGGGTGTCAGTCGGCGCAGGGACACCGGGCCCTGGAGCCAGAGCGGGTGCACTCGTCGTGGTTGTAGGGGCAGTCGAAACTCGGACATCTTATTTGCTAACCTACTCAAGTTGTTTACCATACTGGCAATTTGTCTGCCATATTTGAATCGTTCGTAGGGTACGTATACAGGGGTGAATGCTGGGTACAATTTAGGTCTAAGTCTTGGTGCTCGCCATTAAGAGGTCTGAAATGTTACCTCCCCTTGGTTTCAGTGTTCGTCATTGCGAAGGGCTTGGGGCAAAGTCACAATGGGACTTGGTTCCTCTTCCAGCGGCCTGATGGACTACTTCTTATCGCTGTGCACTCATTGTGTTAGACCAGTAGTAGGTTTCAGATGGTAACTTGGGACATCTATTCCTCATGATTATCCCTCGCAAAAGATGACACGAGGTAGCGAATAGGTTGTCTTCTCCACCAGTGGTTACGTGCTTCGCTGTGACTCTTTTAGCAAATATGCGCATATTGGTGTGAATACACATTTCTTGAGGCAAGGAATGATCTCTTGACTAAGTCATGTGAACCGTGTATCTTTGCTGCAAACGTTTTACTCGTGGTTTGGCACACATGTGGAAGCCATCGGCAGACAGGGCATGGAAGTGGCAGTGGCAGTCTACTGGCTATTTCTCTTCACATTTGTCCTGGCGTTTCGTCACAAGATAGCAAGGAATGTAGAAGGCATGCAACTATTCAACCATACCAAGGGACTTTTTATCTAGAGACATCAGGACGGGATAGCTACTGCCTTCCTCCTATCGTCCTCAATGTAGGGTCCTCTCTTCCATGCGTTCCACAGCCACTAACCAGTCACTCCTGTACACCTTTAGTCCGCCTTGATGCTGAACGACGAGGTTAGATAATAGTCAGCATATCTGCTCACGGTCTGGGTCCATTATGACTATAGCATGAACAGTGCATTTAGGAACCCAAAAGTCTGGCTGTAAAACTGGTATTACCATAGCATGATGCTTTATCTGAATGCTGCTTTTATACTCCACATGTGACGAAGGTCCCCTTGATGGACCTGAACCTGGCCGTAACCTCTATGTTCGTATCGTCGTCAACTTCCGCGAATCATGCTGGCAATACTTAGTGTTCCTTCCCCACAACTCCCAGTTTTGGCTCCCTAACCTTAAGTACAATGCAAATGAGACGCTCAAACCGTTCCGGGAATGTTCTCGTCACTCTCGCTGACGCTCTCGTCACCACTGACTTCAGCATTCTCCCGCTCTCTCTTCTCCATCAATGCCTGTAGTTGGGCATCATCAGATTCCGTGACAGCCTTGGGCTCCATTTTGACGATCAAGTTCCCGCCGGCTGCTTGGATGTGCTTGCGGATGTCCACGATGGCCTGCTCCAGTCTCGCGATACCGGTATGCTTCTCCAGGCACGTGTTGGTCAGGACGTAGAGGGGAGGGGAGACCAACTTGACCTTGACCTGGTTTTCCTCGGTGTTACGTGCCTCGGCGGTTCGCAGGGCGGCCTTGACAGCGTCGATTCCCTCGTACTCGAAGCAGGTGACCTCGACATCGGCTCGCACCTTGGTCGGCTGGGGTGTCAGACGCTTGCTGATGTACGACTTGAGCTCTTCGGCAACAGCTTCACTGGGGAATGTGATATCACCCCATACGTCAGGGTTGCTATAAATATCTCATCAGTTCATGATTCTAGACAGCATTGTCTACAGGGTGGTGAAACCAACGTGATGGAGAGCTTGAACGCGTCAATGGAGTGGCCGTATTTCTTGTTCAGCGGCCAGGCTATGCTCTCGTATAGGGTCTCAATGGGCACCAGAGTCTTCTCGGCGACGTGGCGCATGATGGAGTGCACCATCTTGCCCTTGTTATACCGCTCCTCGCACTTGACAATATCCTCCGGAGACACTCGACGTTTTGACAAGTCGATGTAGCCCTTCTCTTTGTCAACTCGAAGCACTACGACTACTTCATTGCGGCCAACTCGGATGAGTTTCTGGATCGATCGGATACGTCTTCGGGACAGTTCGCTAAGCAGGATCATGCCATCGATGTTATCGTATTCAAGCAGCTTGACGTATGCACCCATATCGGCGATCTGTCATTGCCAGCTGGTCAGTATTTGTGTATCCTGCAACGTGATTGCCTACGGGCGCCAGTCGGTTGCTCCGGGCGCCGATTCAGGAGGACAAACCTGCTTGACGTTGACCATGACAAAGCTATCGATCTCGGGGAATTTCTCCTCGTAAAACCGGCAGTTCGTTAACGACATCTTGGCGGCTGGATTCTCGGAGCAATCTAGATTGATTCTTGGGTGGAAAGAATGCTGCTGGGAATGCGCTCAGAGCCGGGCGCGAGTTGTACGGTGGCGTGAATGTGGTTGCGAAATTTCCCAGATTGACTCACGGAACAATCAACCTCAGGAATGAACCTTTACGAACGGTCCTTGATTTTTGGTGGTGGGGTGAGTGACAGGTGCGGCAATGGCGGGGTTTCGTGCTTGGGAAGTTGCACTTCACCTGAAATCAGCTGTCCAGACAAGCCAAAATGCTACTTTGAGTATTTAATAATAACTATTACAAAGCTTTACGCCTTTAAGCACAGCACAACAAAGCATTGCGGTTACAGTTACCGAAATCTATGTACATCCTAAATACTTTGTCATTCTTGCTGGTATTGACTTTTCTTGCGTGTCCATTGAAGACCGCGGGATTCCATTTTGTGATTTCTCCAAGTTGATATCAAAACTTTGGTGGGCCGGCCATCGGAACAACAAGCGACCGTTCACCGATAAAAAAAGCTCTGATTCGAGTTTCCATCATACTGTGAGTCTCTGAACCTCGGTGACTCTCTCCCTCAACCAAAAGACGGTCGAAGGCTGGATCCTTCTTTAAAAATGCATGTGGCGGCGTACGCCCCTCTGGAACCATGTTTCCAGTCTGCACCAGTCTTTCCTCCACATGTTTAAGCTCTTATTAACGGCAGTTTGATTAGGGTGCCCAAGCACACAATCTTACGAGCATACACATCATGAAGCTCGGGCTCAGCATTGCTGGCCTCGACAAGACGTAAAAACTTCCCGTCGCCAAACATGGACTCATCTGACGCATCTTCACTCACAATGTCGGTTTCTGGGAGCTCATCAACTATTGTCACCATGGCATCCGTTGCCTTGGACACAGTTACCGCTCGCCCAGATGTCGCCTTTGCAGCTAATGGCTCTTCTTCCTGGCTTGGGCTGGTTGGGAAATTGATTCTGTTTTTGCTTCATATTATCTCCACTATACTCTACTGGAGCTTGAAACTTACCACCATCTCTGCACCGACCTTGCTGTTCAACCTCTTCTCGACGAGCTTGACAGTCACGATGAATGCCACAACGCTGTAAGTAGCATCGTCTCAACACCGCTGGTTTACCCCATGCTGATGCCTGTCAGGATGTTGATCATGGCCCTGATGTTTTCTGGTGTTACTTGGGTTGTGCGATATCGTTATCTGAACATGTACTCTCGCCTACCCCCAGAACCCCAGCGGAAAGAGCCCGAGTTGGACTTGCCCCCAGACTCCCATGAGGAAGGCAGCAAGGCGGGCTTGACGAACTACTTGGACGAGTTTCTCAGCGCCATCAAAATCTTCGGGTACTTGGAGCGACCAGTATTCCACGAGTTGACCCGAAGCATGCAGACCAGGAAACTCATTGCCGGCGAGACTCTGAACCTCGAGGACGAAAAGGGTTTCTGCCTCGTTGTAGATGGGCTCGTCGAGATTTTCGTCAAATCGTCCCAGGCAGCACGCCAAACCATGTCCATGGAGTCTTCGTCCACGGAGGACGACGAAAGCTCCAGTTCAGGTCAGCAGCGGTACCAATTGCTGACAGAGGTGCGGAATGGGGCGCCGATGTCGTCTCTCTTCTCCATCATGTCCCTGTTTACTGAGGATGTCAAACTGTGTCTGCCTGCCGACAGCGGGGCAAGTCCAGGTCCGGCGAATGGAGCGTTGAATCATGATCAGTACCCGACGAGTGCTGGTTCACCACCAAGCCGTCACATTTCAGGCTCTTTCGCAAAGGTGCCGCGATTCGAGGAGCCAAATGGGAAACCCACAACGCTAGTGGAGGAACCTGAGGATATGTCGCCTGTTTCGCCTCATGGAAACTCCTTCCACCAGATCCCGCCCATCTCTCTAGACGAGTCGTCTATGCCGCGTCTTCCTCGTCGGCCAGCTCCCAAACGAGTTTCCACCAACTCTGCCCATCCCGACGTTATCGCAAGAGCCACCGTGGATACGACTATTGCAGTTATTCCCGCCAGTGCCTTCCGCCGTCTGATCAAGATCTACCCGAAAGCAACCGCTCATATAGTCCATGTCATTATATCGCGGTTTCAGCGTGTGACACTTGCTACAGCGTACAACTACTTGGGTCTCACCAATGATGTCTTGCAGACAGAGAAAAACATGCTCAAGTTCACGTCATGCCCGCTGCCGAACCTCTTACGGGGTGATGCGCTCGAGCGTCTGAAAGAAAAGTTCCGAAAGGAAAGGCAGCGGGCTGGTGACGAAGACATGGGCAAGGGCATCGCTCTGCACAACGCATCTGCTACAGCTCGCCGGCGTAGGTCCAGTGCGGGTCTGCGGAAAGAGGCCGCTATGCAGGCTATGACGAAAAAGAAGCCGACCTCCGTTGTTGCCTCGACCCTTGCGCCACCACGAGAACGTTCCTCAATTCATACCTCTGGTCCTGGGGACCTACTGGCTAACATCCAGTCCGCGCGTGCGGACGGCCCACGGGGCTTAATTGAGATCGCTTTGACGCAACCGTGGCAATCGGGAGATTCACTTTCGAATCCCGATGCCAGTCCTCTCGCCCAGCGTACGTTTGATCCTTTTCCGACTCAGAAACGAGCTCGCATTTCCGTTGACCCACGAGAGTCCGTGGACGAAGACAACCTGTTTCGGGTTTCGATTTTGGAATGCGTTTTCACTGCATTGGGGATGAGCTCCGGTGGCTCATCACATGGGCCAGAATCGACAGAAGGATCTCCACGGCTTGTTTCATATGATCAGCGTCGGCAGAAGGCCGTCTTCTCTAGCAATGCCTTTGGATTCATGGAATCCGTTGATGGCTCAGCTGACTGGGATGCCGAGTCGATGACTTCAGGTGGCATATCCATGGCTGGGACGCCCAATGCTCACGTGCTGGCTGCGGACATGAAGCATGAAGTAGAGATCGTCTACTTTCCCAAAGGCTCGGTTTTGGTAGAACAAGGGGAGCGTAGCCCTGGTATCTACTACGTCATAGATGGGTTTCTCGATATCTGTGTCCCGTCTGATGACAACACCAGCGACATTCTCAGCTCTTCGGGCAAGTCCTACCATTCCGCCATGGAGAAGGCCGAGTCGCAAGTCTCTAGCCGGCGTTCTACAATGCCTGTGCCTCATATGGACAGCACTAATACGATCCCTGGCGCTTTTGATTCAACCAAGAAATCCAAGCTGGGCCATCGCCGCGTTGGTCTTGTTAAGCCCGGCGGTCTAGCTGGATATATTGGCACGATATCCTCGTACAGGTCTTTTCTTGACGTGGTTGCCAAGACGGACGTGTATGTGGGCTTCATTCCTCGCGCAACCTTGGAGAGAATCGTCGAAAGATATCCAATCATCATGCTCACCATGGCCAAGAGACTGACCAACCTACTCCCGAGGTTGATTCTGCACATTGACTTTGCCCTCGAGTGGGTTCAGGTCAACGCCGGGCAGGTTCTTTTCCACAAAGAGGACGAGAGTGAAGCTATATACCTCGTTCTCAATGGACGCTTGCGCCTTATCGAAGACAAAAGGGAAGGTGGGATGAACGTGCGAGCCGAGTTTGGTCAAGGTGACAGTGTTGGTGAGTTGGAGGTTTTGACTGAATCTGCTCGTAGTGGGACCTTACATGCTATTCGAGACACGGAATTAGTCAAGTTCCCTCGGACTCTATTCAACAGTCTAGCACAAGAGCACCCCAATATCACGATCAAGATTTCCAAGATCATCGCATCTCGTATGAGGTTCATGATCGACGATCCTTCCAAAGGCATCGGCAAGGAGGCCAGCACGGGTACTTCGATAAACAAAATCTCGTCCACGCTGAACTTGAGGACTGTGGCTATACTTCCAGTTACATCGGGTGTTCCAGTTGTGGAATTTGGAACCCGTTTGATGAATGCGCTCACGCAGATTGGCACACCAAACGGGGCGACCTCCCTGAACCAATCCGCCATCCTCAATCATCTCGGCAAGCATGCATTCAACAAGATGGGCAAGCTCAAGTTGTCTCACTACCTTGCCGACCTGGAAGAGAAATATGGGCTGGTGGTCTATGTTGCGGGTAAGATTTTCTCAAGCTTCACCTGTCTGTCCCTTACAACTACGTGATGAGAAAACACATTTTCCAGAGCTCTGTCAATGAAGGCAAAATAACTCTAATTTTTTCCTGATCTTTACTCCCTCAATTACTTCGTCCGACTGCAATCAGATTTCACAACGCTAATGCGACGAGGCAGACACCAACGTGAACTCCCCATGGACGCAGACATGCATTACTCAAGCTGATTGCATCCTTCTTGTCGGCCTTGCTGAAGGCTCTCCAGAAATTGGAGAATACGAAAGGTTCATGCTGGGCCAGAAGTCGACGGCTCGAAAAATTCTCGTCTTGCTTCATGCTGACCGTTACTCGCATCCTGGCCTCACGAGAGCTTGGCTGAAGAATCGGTCGTGGATCAACGGTGGTCATTTGCACATGCAAATGGCTTTCAGAACCAATGCCGTACCCGTCCACGCGCCTTCTTCCAAACTTGGAGCGACATTAAAAGAACGGGTGCAGATATTGCAAGCTGAGATTCAGAAATATACCACCAAAAGACTACGTCACCGGCCATACTACTCGCCAGATGCCCCGCATAAGGGCGACTTCCACCGACTCGCCAGGCGGCTCTGTGGCCGGTCCATTGGTCTAGTCCTCGGTGGAGGTGGTGCGCGAGGCATCACACAAGTCGGCATCATCACAGCCATGGAGGAGGCGGGCATACCAATTGACATCGTCGGAGGCACCTCGATCGGCTCGTTCATCGGCGCGCTGTATGCCCGCCACGCAGACGTCGTGCCCATGTTTGGTCTCGCAAAGAAGTTCTCCGGTAGGATGGCAAGCATGTGGCGCTTCGCACTGGACCTCACCTATCCGTCTGCCTCGTACACCACTGGACACGAGTTTAACCGAGGTATCTTCAAAACTTTTGGCAATCACCAGATCGAGGACTTCTGGTTGGAATACTACTGCAACACGACAAATATCAGCAAGAGTAGACACGAGATTCACACTAGCGGATATGCCTGGCGATACATCCGCGCCTCAATGACTTTGGCTGGTCTCCTGCCGCCTTTGTGCGATGAAGGCAGCATGTTAGTCGACGGTGGCTACGTCGACAACTTGACGGTGTCCCACATGAAGTCCATCGGGGCTGATGTTATCTTTGCAATAGATGTTGGTGCTTTGGATGATACGACGCCCCAAACCTATGGTGACTCGCTCTCAGGCATGTGGGCCTTCTTCAACAGGTGGAATCCCTTATCCTCGCACCCAAACCCACCCACTCTGGCGGAGATCCAAGGTCGGCTGGCATATGTATCGAGTGTTGATGCTTTGGAGAGGGCCAAGGCCATGCCAGGCTGCATTTACATGCGGCCACCAATTGACGACTACGGAACGTTGGACTTTGGCAAATTCGATGAGCTTTACCAACTGGGGCACCAGTATGGTAAAGATTTCATTGCCCGCCTTCGGGAGGAAGGAGCGCTCCCTGTTGCTACTGAAACTGAAGCCAAGAAGGCACTGAGGAGGACTATGGCGCCTCGCAGAGCCAGCATATAGTAGTTACATAGCCTCGAGGGCTTGGTGCCTCGGCGACTATAGAGCGTTCTGCATCCTAGCTCTGGCAGAATTTGATGACATAAACTATGTTACCCAAAGCCTACCCCCACGAACTCTGGGATAGGGCAATATGGATGGTTTATTGCCGACCTATGCCTCCATGCGGCAGGTTTGACTTCACTCAGATTTGGAATGCATCAATGTTGGAGATAGATATGTGGCATTTATACTTCTTCAATGGGGAAACTTGACCAACCGAGTATAACCAGGGATATGTAGCACGTCGATGGGGTATAACTAACTTGTAGCTGACGTATCTCCCAATCGCATACAAGATGTAGGCTGCGTCACCACTACGCCCGCGCTCCTCGAGACCGGCCACCCAGTGATGGACGTGTGGTTCCTGACTCCAGTACGAATATGAGGTTACCTAATCTCTTCAGCTCGGTGCAAGCTCTATTACAACAGAACTGGCTGGCTGGCTGAAAAGTCTCAACTCGAGGTGACAGATCTTTGAATAAAGATAAAAAAATTTTGCCTGTTTTTATAGGCTCTCGCAAGGATGAACTACGGCAAGTGACGGGTATGTTGCACGATATTAGGTATAGAAATTGCGGCTTTTGATCTATACTGTCTCTAGTAGAGGGGCTACCTGAAAGCGAGATACAGTGCAGTGGGCAGGGATATGAAACTTGGCATTGGTTCGTGACGGACCAGGCTGTTAGTATAGCAAAATATACTATCTCCATTTACCTCTCTTCGCATTTTTTCACCTTTTCTCTTTTCAGGGGTTAAGGATATGTGACTGCAAAACAACAATCCTCAGATGTCACCCCCATCGTCCTCAGCCAAGCGCTCGTCGACGTCATCAACTGCGCCATCCCCGCCTGGGCCTCAAGCCTCAGCACCACCACGTCGCCCATCTCGTCATCGCCATTGCCAAGGTCTATCCCTTGGGCCACACGGGCTTGAGAGAAGGTTCCCATCCCATTCGTGTCGGATGTCATCACAGCGAATACTCTGGCGCTGACGGTGACTTGGGTCATAAACTCGAGCACGGCGAATATTAAAAGGTCGCCGAGACTTGCGTAACATGACTTCATTGTCTCTGCTTCTGCGCTGAGATTGAAAAAGGGGGTTTCGGGTTTTTCCTTCGGTTGTACATATTGTGTTCGCTACCAGATAAATTAATGTATACATACAAGCGTCGCATTGCTCAGAGCAGAATTAGGGCTTTGTCTTCAGAAGCCCAAGACTGTGTCTCACCTTTGACCTTTTTCTAGCAGCCGTACGAGAGATCCAGCTTCGCCTTACCCTTTGGCCGTTGGAGGACTTCGCAAATCGCAAACTCATGGCACTTAGTGCTAGCCATAAAACATCTCGCGAACGAGCCCCTTTCCTCTGAGCAGCATCTGCCTGAACGTAACCTTTCCGCACCCACTTGAACCTTCTATCCCGAACCCAGTGTGTGTATATTTGTCCCCATATGAGCAACCACCCCTTTTTTTCGACTACGTCAAGAAACGAATCCAGACAGCATCCATGCTAAGCCTTCTCTCACGTAGCTAGGCAGATATGCTGTGAGAAGGGCAAAATTCCACAATCCAATGCCCCGATGTCTTTTTTTTTGGTTGGGATATAAACCGCAGATCCATACAACGCAAAAGATTTCTTCTCTATCCAGTCCAGTCCCTGTTTTGTCTCTGGCCTAAGTCACAAGTCTGCAGAAGAAACCTCACTCCCGTCCTCTCCTCGGCTCACGCTTGGCTACTCCGAAAAAGGTCCTCCAAGCCAGCGTCCTTGAACCCGCGCTCCCGCGTCTCCCAGTATCCCTCCTTGCCGCTCTTGAGCTTCCACACCTCCTCGCCGTCTTGCCCATCCCCGATGCGCACAAACCACCTGGGCTTCCATTCCTCGCCACGCGCCTCGTAGTCCCTTCTCCTGACTCTCTGCGCCTCCTCCAGGATCACCTTCTGCTCCTCTGCCTCGTCCAATTTCCCGCTCTCGCAGAACCTCTGATCGGGACGAAGCCTTGTGTCCGTGATGGGCATCCTGCCCCTCTCGATTTCGGTGATCTCGTTCAGCGACGCCGCGAACGTCGTCATGCCGTAGGTATTGGCCGCATTGGGGACCAGTTCGCCGACGCGCCAGATCTCCTTGCCGGCTCCGCGGCCAGTTTCAACGATGTGGAGTGCCGATGTCCAAGTGCCCGTCAGACTGGTGCCCGTGTGCACGCCATCGGGCCCGTACGTCTCGACCTGCACGTCCTCGCCGCGGCCGCCGAACATGCCCTTGGACCGGAACTCGATGTTGGCCTTGGCGCCGGTGCTTTCGTTGCAGATGGCCATAGAACCGACGGGCTCTACGTACTTCTCGCCCATGACGACGTTTCTGAGGAACATGGTTGCGATGTTCCAGCTGTACAGCTCATCGGTGCCATCTGCCAGGCGGAGCGCGATGCGCACCTTGCCCTCAGTCGTCAGCTCGGCACTCTTGCCCCAGAATTTCTGTGTCGGTGCCGGGCTCTGCGCAAGGGACCAGTTGGCAGAATCGGCATGCATCGCGAGCCGGACGGGTCGATGGCACACCTTTTCCACGATGAGTCGGAAACCGCCTGGCACCTCGGACTCGGTGCGGAGCAATTCGAACGTCTCGCCCAGCAGCGGGTTGAAGGGTTTCCGAATAGAGCGTTCTTTGGCACGGTTACCACTGAACTGCGACACAGCAAACGCCGAGACATAAAGCATGCGTTCCTTGGGTGTCTTCAGCTTGGCGGCTACGTCAAGGAGTTGCGCGTATTCTAGCTGTTCCGATACGCGCTGGAGAAGTGACGTCGGCTCGTTCGCGGATACTGGCATGGAGATGGTGCTAAGATCCTTGCCTACGTTCTTGCGTACGAATGCAATGAGAGACGGCGGGAGGACCGTAGACGCTGCGATGGTACGACGGCGCTCAATGCCGATATCAAGCGGCAAAGGGGCGAGCGACTTGGGTTTCGCGGGGAACAGCGCAACGGTGCTGTTGGCATCCATGGGCTCTTCGTCGTCGACCGACGAGACTGACGATGATGAGTGGATAGACCCGTCATCTGCTTCGGACCCCTGCGAGTCCTCTTCGCTTTGGCGGTCAATCATCATGACTTGGGCTCTACTGTCGGTTTCGCCCGCTTCGGCGTCAAAGAACTCATCTGTGGAGGCGGTAGACTCCAGACTCTGCCTTGACCCCGTCGCCGATGTGGGAGCTGGCGCCCGGCGGCGCTTGCTCTTCCCGATCACCGTGGTGAACTCGGCCACTACCGTGTCCAGATTATTCAATAGCGCAGCGCAATGGTCATGGATGCTTCGCTCTTCCTGCTCTGGTCCTTTCGACTTCCTCTTGGGATGAGTCTCGCTTGGCGTTATGGTGGCAACAGAAGCTGGCGACGGCACCGCCAACACAGATGAGATGACAGGCTGATGAGTGGCCGTGGATTTGCGCCTCCAGAAGGGGCGCCTTTCCTGTGGCGGCGTAGAGAAGTAGCCCTCACTTTCGTCTATTACGCTTGGCGTGCCGGGCGAGAGGTAGGAACTCGAGGGACGCATAAACTGCTTCTGGGCCGCCATATCCTTGACCAGGCGTCGCAGTGCGTCTCTTGTGCCAACAACGTGGCTGACAAGAGACTCGACCTGTTGCCACTCGCGGTCTTCCTCCTGCTGCTGATTCGGAATCTGCAGTCGACCCCCCGGAGGAACAGGAAGCTTGTCCTTGGCGGCGGTGGGGTCCTCCGTAGCAGGTCCTGGCTCCATGCCACGCGCAATGCGGCTTGCCTTCTCGAGCGCTTTGGCCCAGTCGGTGAAGTCCTTGGCATTGGATGCTCGGAGATGCCAGACCTCGGCGCCAGAATCGATATTGATCTCCCTGCGTCGTTCATCGGCAGCAATGGCGGCGAGGCTCAGGGGGATGGCGCCTCTGAGTGCGGACGAGTTTCGATTATAGTAGTAGGATAGCGTGCAAGACGAGAAGTCGAGCGAGAAGAACCTCCTGGCAAAGCCCTGACCCTTCTTGCGCCGTCTCTTCAGCAGGTTGCCTGTGTGGTATGTGACCGATACCGATGCCGCTCCATGCCCAGGATCACTACGTCCAGCAACCGACAAAGCACTATTTGCGCGGGCGCGCTGCAGACTAACCACCGACTCCGAGGCCGCCGCCCCCAACCGCGAGCTCGGCTTTCCCAGGCTTGTTGCGCTCTTGGCGGCATTGGGTCCAGCCTGCAGGTTGGGCAGATGGTGGGCTCCCTGAGGCGGCTGTCCGGTGGGAAAGGTCAACAGGACAAAGGTGGCCGTCTTGCTCGTCTGCTTGGAGAAGGTGTTGTCGAAGACGAGACCAAACATGCCGCCCTCGCCTTGCTGGACATCGTACGTGCCCATGGACACCTTGTCGGCCTCGCACTTGCCATGCCACTTCATGGGGATGAAGCCCTTGCTCGCCAACTGTTCCTGCGCCGTGCTATTGTCTCTTTTAGAAAACCGTCCGCTCTTGGCGTTGGTACCGCTGCTGTCGACGTTGTCGAAGGTGCGATTGAGCTCGTCGACATTGGCCGCCGTCAGGTTAGTCGCGCCGGAGCCTGGGTGTTTTACGATGCCGAAGTTGATCGATTTCTTGTGCGGCTGCACACTCCACGAGATGGTGTGGCCATCGTCAACTTTGACCCAGCGCAGGATGTACGACTGCCAGCGTGAAATCCCATCGTTAGTCCTGAAAGTGAAGGTGAGAGTGAAACAGCCGTGGCAATAGCCGTCGCAGCGCGTAAACACTGGCCAACTGAGCGCGTCTACGTACCTTGCTATGGATCTCCAGCTTCTCTATCCCGGCCATGGTCCAAAAATGTCGTCGTCACCTTGGCAGCGCGCGTCTGTCACATGCGAATACTGCCGAAGCTGAAGCAGAAGCTGGGACTGGAGCTGACGCTGCTGCTAGTGGCTTGAGTACGGTCTATCGGCTCTGGCTTTGCATGTCCATTTCTTGTGACGTGGTCCGTCAGACTGACGAAGAGGAGGGAAGGTAAGGCTTCTTTGGCTCCGGAATCAAGTTGAGACGGCTGATTTGAGACCCTGTCGCCCATCTAAAGATATGTCAATCGTCGTTTCGCTTAGGTCCAATTTCAACGGTGCGTGCCACCGAGCCGTACGTCAGCTTCTAAAGTTGCTATTTAAACCATGTTTAGCTGTCTTAGCGGCCGACGCGCCCCTCCTCCCGCCGCATCCCGCTCTTTGGCTTGGCTTTACCGTCAGCCAGCCTCGTGACATTTTGGCCCATTTAAGCACGAGTGCAGCTCCAATATGGCATAGCTTCGTGGCTTCTACGTCGTGGTAAATTACGAGAGGTGAATGGCATGTTTGTGGCAAGGCTACATCGATCCATACGGAAGGAGGTTATTGCTACTCTTCAATTTTGTTCTCCTTACTGTGCCCCATCCACCATCTCCGTTGCGCGCCCCTAATCTAAGCCTCGGCATGCCCCCGACTTTCAACGTAACACTGCTTCTGAGGCTCAGTTTTACACCAAGTACCGTGTATTCGCAGGGCGCCATTTATGCTCTCGTCCATGTGCTCGGTAACTTGTTTCTCCCTCTTTGCTTGAAACACGCACAACGAACTTTGTGTCCTCCAAAAGTTTCTTGGTCATGAGCAAGAACACACTGACCCCAACGCATGCGCTTGTGCAAATGTGTATTGCTGTCCGTTGGGTAATGCTCGAGCCCACCGGCCCTACGCAGTCTGTCTAAATCCTATTACAACGCCATAACCTACAAGACAGACTGAACTCAACCGAGCCCCAGAAGAATTCACTTTTCGCCTTATATGGAGGTTCCGTTACCATGAATAAATTCTTCTCTCGACAGCCTGCATTAACCAGTATCCCGTGGCCTCCTCTCCTGCCGTCGGGCTGCGCGGGGACTCCTACTCAGCGTCTCTGCTGCATCTTGCCCATCTCGCTCTGGAACCGTAGCTTGAACCCGTTACAGAGAGCCCGCATGTCCGGGTACTGGTTCTTCATCATCTCATACGCGTTAGGCACCACCCGAACAACCCACGTCCCCATTCTGGATCCTTTGCTTGCCTTGAAGCACAAGAAGAAGTAACCAGGGTGCTTGGGGTCGATGCAGAACGAGTAGATCGATCGTTGCGGGTTGGCATCCGAGTAGGCTGTCAGCCATTTTTCTGGTCTAGGTGTTAGCGATGCAACATAGCTGATGGTTATCAAATGAACGAGTATGCTTACCCAAGTCGGCAATGCTGCCCTTTCTGAACTTCTCGTTGGCCATGAGCTCCTCCACTTTACGGGCCATCGCCTTGACGTGTTCTACAATCAGCTCGTCGAGATCGGTGTACGTATACTTGCCACCAATCCGGAGCGTCCGTCCCACGGAGAACTCCGTCTCTTTTTGCAGTTCAAGAACATCGACGTGTTGATAAACACCATCTGCCACCTTCCAAGTGATGGCCAAGTGGTCATTGCCCTTGGACGATGGGCGAATAACCACATCGCCATTACCTTGCGATCCAAGGTATTGCTCCGCCTCCATGGCGTTGAAGGGTTTAAACAGGGGGTGTTTAATCACTCTCTGCGTGCGACCAGTCACCTTGTCTTTTTCTCGAAGCGCCTCCTTGTCATCATCCTCGAGTCTGTAATCCCAGGTTCCACGATCATGATCGATGTGCTTGCGGTATGGCCGACGAAGGGCGTCTTCACGGATAGACAACTTCGCAGAGAAGTCTTTCCGGTTGAGGTCCAAGATCTTCGCTTGCACCGTCTGGCCTACGTGAATGACTTCCTTCATTGATACGTTGCTGCGACTGGAGACCTCGTGAGCTTCAATGCGTCCCTCGATACCGCAATCAAGCTTGGCAATGGCAAAGTCATCCTTCACCACGCGTATGTTGACCGAAAGAATCATTCCCTCGTCCAAGGAATCTTTGGTCTCTGCTGTGAACATGGTGAAAATCTGCTCGGGATTCAGGGGGGTGTAATTGCGTCGGAGTTCTTCGTATGGCGCCTGGAGTTCGGCACGAATTGTCTCCAGAGTAGCACGCTTCTTCTGGTTGTAAGTACCCTCCAGCTGCTCAGCGTACTCCTCGAGAATGAGTTCGTTGACTTTCTCCTGCTCCTCTTCCTTGAAGAGCTTTCGAACGATGGCTCCCGCACCGTTCTCGTCAGTCTCAGCTTTAACGTCTTCTTCGTCAAGCTCAAGGGCGTCTGCGGCCATCTTTCGGCCAAGTTCGTAGTCCTCAGGGTGGACGCGAGTGTTGTCCAATGGCTCCGAGGCCGGATTAGATGGATCGTATTCAATGTAGAGGAAACTTGCGCAGTTGTTCCAAACTCGAGGACCAACGACCGGCAACTTGTTGTTATCAGGATCGCCGACGAGTTCGTCTCGCGAGTTAACAACCCCACCATTTGTGTTGATTGCCTTGATCACGCTCGTTGCCTTGCGAGGGCCAAGCCCGGAGATATAAGGAAGAAGATTGGCCGTGTAGGAGTCGCTGACAGCCTCGTTGATTTCTACACCGCAAAGATTTACCATGTCCACCATTGCCGTCTCGAGGTACTTCAGCAGCTTTTCCTGAGGCAGTAGGTTCTGGCAGGGGTGGAAGAGCAACGATGTAATGTCTTTGCCAAGTGCGGCATATTCCTTCATGGGATTCTGAAGGTACTTTGCCAGGGCGACGCAGTAGCGGGTAATCGAGCCTAAAGTTGGATGATCGGAGAGTGCTCGCGGACTATCTTTGTAGAGACGGGCGACCTCGTCATTCACAATCAGAACCTCCAAGAGTTCGCTGCGGAAATCACCAGACTCTGGGTCGTCGAACTCGGGACCCATCAAGCCCTTCTCGCTCACGAGGCTCTCCAGATCGCGAACCAGTTTGTGAGTATCGGCAGTGAAACCGCTTACGGCGATGACGTCCGGTTTCCTGCGCTCCACAAGCTCGACAAATGCTTCGCGTTGAACGTCGTCGCGGGCCAGGTTGCCGAATGTCCCCTGTTCAATGCATCGACCATCCTCCTCAACCCAAGCCCAAGAAATCGGGTCTCGCGCTGCATCTCCCATGCCGTTGGAGAGGGCCAAGACACGGGGCATTGTTCCTAACACCATGCCTTTTGGCTTATACGGAGCCTGATCTAGTCTTCGCGAGTATTCCTCTCGGCAGAGCTTGAACAACTCGTCTTGGCAGGCCGTTCTTAGGTTGTCTTTGACACCTTTGGTAATAATCCTCTCGAGCTTGGGGAATGCGACATCAAGAACTTTCTGGCGCTCCTCGTTCCAAGCGTCTGCCAGCTCGCTATAATTGTCCGAAGCAAACTCGGCGTGCAGCTGGCGACGGAACTCCTTCTCGTTCTGCAGTCGGAGCTTGACTTCTAGCAAGCCTTCCTCCTCGGCCCTCATCATCTTGAGAAACAGCTCTGGCCGTCGCGCAAGATCCGGGATAGTCTGATTGATGAGATACTTGATCTCGTAATATGGGTGAGACTCATCTATTCTCCGCATTCCTTTGTCGGTACGGAAACAACTGACTTCACCCATCTGATAAAAGACAGTTCTGAAATGCTTTCGCATTCTGGGGCTCATGAAAAGCTCCTCGGCGTACATCTGGCGAGCTTGGTAGAGAACTTGGTCACCCGTAGGGAAATCGACATCGACGAGGCTGTCAGCCAAGTCGATTGGCAGTTTGACATCGTCATCCGCAATGACCTTCTTGCCCTCGCGGAGAGCATTTTGCGCGAGACGGTCCGGTGTAATACCATAGGCCTTGACCAGTTTGTAAACCTTGCTGTTTCGGACACGCTCGAATACCGTCGACTTGGCACCTGGGCGTTTCGTCTGCCTAATCACTCCGTTCATTGCAGCAATGTCCTTGAGCTGAGGGGCGTACTGGAAGTTGGCGTAGTCTTGCAGATCTTGAAGTTCTTCCATGGTTTCCGCCTGAGGCGTCATTTCGGACAGCATCTCATCCTGGACATCTGCTGACTCTCGGAGGTTGAGCTGGTTCTTTTCAAGTGTATTCCGCTTTTCAATGAGAGATCGGAATTTTATGTCCAGCTCTAGAATCTTCCAGAGATCATCTTGCGTCAGGAGCTTCTCGGCGTGCACAACATACTCTGGCGCTTCCGGGTCTTCCCGATGTTCAGGATTCCGTTGCTTGATGGCGTGGATGAGGTAGTCTTTGCGGTGTTGGAAGACATAAGGTACCTCGAGCTCCTCCACAACGAAATACTCAAGTACCTTCCCGATGCCTTTGAGGAAAGGTTGATGGAGTTCGGGCGACAGTTGTTTCTTCGGCCACAGATGATTTGTGATCCATTTCGCCTCTTCCTTGAACTGCTCGGGCGAGATTTGGAGGTGTTTAAATGGCTTACGATCAAGCTGGAAGCGTTCGGGTTCATCGGTGAAGCGGATTTCGTTGTCCTCTTCCGTCAGCAACTTCTCCTTAAGCTGCGAAGGTTCAAAGACGTCCTTTAGTTCCAGGGTTGTCTCCTCTCTTTGGCGATCCTCTTCATCCTCCTCCAACTGCAGAGCCCAATCGTAGTCTTCTCCGTTGCCGAATATCTCTTCCATTTCATCGAGTACCTCCTTATCCAAGCCCGTTGGATCGAGGACGCTTCCCGCGAGACCCCGATCCCTGGGTCTTGCGACCTCCATATCCTCCATGTGACGAATCCGCTCATCTTCGTCTTCGGGGAAATCATCTTCAATGAAGTCGTCGAATTCGTCGGCCTGGGCGCGATGACTAGGACGGCCATAGGGTCGTTCGTCGATGTCATCGTCATCGTCGGAAAATATCTGATCGAGGCCTCGAGACTTCTTCCCACGGTCTTCATCTCGGTGACCGCGCTTCAGCCGCTTGAATTTGCTCTATTTCCACGTCATTGGTACTTGCGTGCAGCTGCGAGGCTGGGATTTACGTACCTTTTCGGCTTCTTTGTCACCGTAGCCATCGATCGTCTCGCCGATGAGGTCAAGATCTTCCTCATCAAGCTGCGCCTCCTCCTCTCGCTCTTGACGCCTCTTGCGCTTCCTTCGTTTGCGCTGCTCATCCGAGTCCACGGCGTCTTCTTCTTCTTCATCCTCGTCGACGATGAAGCCTTCGCGCACCTGTTTGCAGCACCCAATCAGTGATTTTTATCTCAGATATCAATAGTGTATGTATCTTCACCTTTCGTGCCTCCTCTTCATCCTCGTCTTCCTCTTCTTCCTCGCTTGAATCGTCCATGTTGCGATCGCGGTTTCGTTCTCGAGCCTCGCCGGTTTCCTCATCGAAAGACTCATCATCCTCTTCACTACCCAACTCAGCCTCCCCCATCACGAGATCCCGCATAGCGTTACTCATTTTGGCAATTCGGTTTGCAAGGTCTCCGGTTGGGAAGGGGCTGTATTCGTTGCGAGGCGAGGCGGCTGCCTTCCCTCTATGCTGTGCAACAGAAGTAGCAACAATGTATCGAGGTAGAGAAGTCCGCGCTGAAGGCGATCGAAGGATTGTGAATGTGAATGATCGAATAGGGTGAGCCAGAAGTCGAAATGTGCAGGAGCAAAGCTGCTGGCACAAACGTGGTCTGCTTGACAGCTGGAAATTTGTAGTAGGTTCAAGTCGCGTAGCCTTCCAAAGTTGCGGCAGGGGTCGCCATGGTAAAGGCCGTGCGCACTTTTGACTTGTGGCGCCTGCGCCTGCCACATCTGACAATTATCAATGTGGCTCAAAGCTGTTGGATTTATTCACCAACTTTTCAAATTGCAACTACAACGTGCATCACACTCTGTAGTTATAAACCTGCGAGCTAGTTTGTGTGGCATTCGATTATCATGGCCGTTGATGGATCACAACTGTCGAATGTGGGTTCTCATAAATGCTTATTGGTCACAGCCGCAGTCTCGGATTCCTCTATGGAGACTTAGAACTGAAGAGTGTAATGGCCCAATTGGACTGCAGAAGACATGGACTTGGTGTGTATTGGTAACTGCCAGTATGACTAGCAGTTGTCGAATGCTGCTCACCAAAGAGCCTCGAATTGTGCCCTTGAACCCACGAGCACCTTATCTGTTGCACACATATCTTGGCAGGCTTTCCTAAGTCCGATGAGAAACGGGTGGTCCGTTTTATGAAGAGGCATTCCTATACATAGAGCTACGTAGTACAAGCTCAAGTGTTTGAACGTAACAGTATTGTCAAACGAGTAACAAGTCGATGTCCACGACTTACTTGAAGGTAACACATTCGCCTGCCCTTGGACAACAATTCTTTGTTCTGCAGCCGCTTGAATCTTGTCCAGCATTGGTCAGTCTCTGGCACCCGGTCTGCCGAGTATTCCGTCAAATCCACCATGTACTTGAGGTTGCTGCTTGACGATATTTGTGCCTTTTCTGGCAGTACTTCTAATCAAAATATCCATTTGAGAGCAGAAGGGTATGACGTCACATGCACCAAAGAAAGCCAAAGACTAAGCTTGCATATGTACTTCTTGGCCTTTATGGCGGCAGTTGGCCATGAGGTCATGTCCAGATGGTTGACTATTAGCGCCTACATCTTTGGCAGCCAATCAAATTGCTTGCTTGACATGAGACACCAAGGGCCCATAGGCAATACAGACCAGTCCTTTGATGCAGAAGAAACAACCACTGATGGAGTGAACAAAACCTCGGCAGTCTCTGGTCACATACTGCCCTGTTGCCATGAGTACCCCATCGACATGAAATTCGTTAGACGTTAGGTTGCATTAGCTCCAGTACACCAGTGTGTGGGATATACGATCGACGACGTGATAGTTGATGTCCACTTGTCGTTTTTAGGGAAAAGGGGTCATCCAATGGATCCAAGAGCACGGAGACCCAGGACCTAGCTTCTCTCGGATCCGTCCAGTAGAGTGTATTGGAAATGTTCCTGGACTTGCGATTTGCGGGAAGGAATTGAGGAACTCAGGCGCAGAGAGATGCTGAAGTGTTGATAACTTCGAACATAAATAGCTGCTGAGCCCAGCTACAGCCGTAATACTCTTGGGAAGCTTGAATTCTTCATCGAAACTTCAACCCTCCTTTATTTGGTTGTGATCGTCCTGTCGACTGAGCCTTGTTCAATCACGGCCCGCTTGATAGCGCGCTTTACCTCAGCCGTCCCCCCGCGCTTTGTGAGAAAGAATCTTTGGCCCTCCTTTGATACAGAGCCACTCAGGTTCCGGCTGTAGACGCTTTGAAGAGGTTTCAAGTTTGAAGATTTGGGGGCAGTACCAGCATTTGCTCTCTTATTGCTATTGCCGCCTCCGAGGTCCAAGCGTGTCATCATCATCTGCCTGCAGCTCAAGATACTGGCAACCAATTTAAAAAAGCTCATTTGGCTACGTCCAGCATTAGCTATAGTACTTCAATAGTCGCCTCGCCATTCGAAAGCTGTGTCTTGAGCAGCAAGCACCACCAATAGCAAGCGCCCGATCATACGGATAGTCGACTTCAAAGAGAAGCTTTGGGCCGTGGACAATCGGGAACATTGACATTTCGACAATTCGAGACGTCAATCAAGACTTGTTAGAGGCCTGACAGCAATAGTCGGTGTTTGGACTGGACAAGGAGCCGAAAGAGAAGCAACTACTGCAGGTCGCCTACAATTGGACTCCATTATTGATCAAGTGCACTGGAAGCCGCAGTCTTGGAGCCGGAATTTCCAAATATTGGGGCCTGCGAAGCAATAAAGTAACAGTACTTTATTCCGTACTCTACGAAGTCGATTGGATTTAAATAAATCACCCGACGTCGACCCTCCCCTCTCTAGGCCGACGCCGACACCAGCGCACGAGCGTATGACCGGAACATCCCACCTTGACAGATTGGAGCATTGCGCCTGCTGCTGACAGACCTTGCTTCCCAACGGTTGCTTTCATCCACACCTCGCCCCCCAGACTTTTCACTCCGCTGTATTACAGCACAGGTCCACAGCTTGTCGCGGAGCACGACTATTGCTGCAAGATACAGGAGGAGTGTTGCGCCGCCGAATCTCGATAAAATTTTCCTCGCATTACCACCACGGTTTCGAGTTGGGCCTTGACTCGCACTTTCGCCGAGGGCCAACAACGCACGCCGCTCCGCTTTCGACCCAACCAAGAGGGCGACAGAATCAACGGCGCAATTTCCGTGGAACCAACTTGGATAAAACCATCGCTTAAGAGACTGCCCTACTCGCCCTCATACTGTTTGGAACCGGCTGCTTTCGAGGTTGCTTGTCCCCTTGGGTCTTCTGGTGGAGTAACCCGGTCTTGATACGACGGTGGCTGTTGTCAGTGTGTGTGAATGTCACATTGCCCGCTACTCTCAAAACACATCGACGACTAGCTCATTGCTCCCTAAAACCGCTGTTTCTTCTCAAATCCCTCATCGCCTCCCACCATGGCCGACCCCTTCGCTCCTCGCTCTATGAAGCGTAAGAACGTCAAGGGTCTTGCGCTCACTCCCGCCGCACCGAAACCGACTCCCAGTTCGAACAACGACCAACAACAACAGTCTGGTTGGGGTGCTGGGGGCTCCAGGGCAGACGATGGAAATGAAGCGCAGCTCGAGATTGGTATCGAGTTCAACCTGGACATCAAGCAAGAAGATCTCGAGATAATGAAGGAACTTGGTTCGGGTAATGGTGGAACTGTCAGCAAGATCAAGCATCTACCGACTGGCACAACTATGGCTCGCAAGGTACGAACCCTTTGTACCCCTGGGAATATGATGGGCAACCCCTAATCTTGCTGCTACCAGGTCATCCACGTCGAGGCCAAGAAGGAAATGCGGAAACGAATCGTGCGCGAGCTCCAGATTATGCACGGCTGCCATTCTGACTACATTGTTACCTTCTACGGCGCATTTTTAAACGATCACAATGATGTCATCATGTGCATGGAGTATATGGACGTCGGGTGAGTTAGGCAAGAACTGTCAAGAGGTTCAGTAGGTGCTAACCGGGATACTATAGATCCCTCGATCGAGTCTCCCGCGTCTTCGGGCCCGTTCGAGTTGATGTCCTCGGTAAGATTGCCGAGGCGACGCTGGGTGGCTTGACATATCTGTACTCGAAGCACCACATCATGCATCGTGACATTAAGCCCTCCAACATCCTGGTCAACTCCAGGGGGCATATCAAGCTATGCGATTTCGGTGTATCTGGTGAGCTTATCAACTCCATTGCCGACACTTTCGTTGGAACTTCGACGTACATGGCGCCAGAGCGAATTCAAGGCGAGAGGTACACGGTCAAGTCGGATGTCTGGAGTTTCGGCCTGAGTATAATGGAAATGGCCATCGGGAAGTTCCCTTTCGCCGCAAGCGAGCAGCTCTCTGATGGGGATGGCGCACCGGCTGGCATTCTGGATCTCCTTCAGCAAATTGTCCACGAGCCAGCGCCAAAACTGCCGAAAAGTGATGCGTTCCCGTCCATTCTGGAAGACATGATCCAAAAGTGCCTGTCGAAGGTGCCGGACGAACGACCAACGCCTCAGGAGCTATGGGTAGGCACTCCTTATATATATCCTCTTAGTTACTGGCATTCAAAACTGACTTGTTCGCAGGACCGGGATCCCTTCGTACAGGCAGCTAAGCGAACACCGGTGGATCTGCGAGCATGGGCCGTAGGAATGATGGAGAAGGACAACCGCAAATCTCATCTTGCGCCACAGCTCTCACCTTCTACCCAGGATTTGCTTAGATCGAGCGACTCGCCCACTCACCAAAACGATGTGAACCCAGCTTTCACGCCCACTTCGGGGGAGATTCCAATTGCTGGAGCCATTGCATCGCCCCGCGACCAGGTTCACATGCAAAATCGATCACCCACTCGGAACGGCATCGGAAGCCATGGGCGCGCTGCAGGAGCCCACGCTCATCCAGGTTTGGGTCAGCGATCGGCAACGGCAAGCTCCATACCGAAAGCTGGAGGCTCTGAACTGAACCTACCGGCCAGTGCGAGTCAGGCGACATTCACGCTACCAGTACGGCCCGCAGCGCCTGGTGGTCCATTGCCTCCACCACCGCCAAGGAAAGGGACGCCAGATGAAGCAAGAAGGGAGAATCGGCGACAAGCAACTTATGGCTACGCATCGAAATAATGAGATGGATTCGCTTAGCTGCTGGACAATTGGTAGATCTATGCCAAGTTCTCATCCGGCGTTGCGTTTTCATACCTGCATGCACCTGCAGGTCTCTCACCAGTCACTATCTAGCATTTTTCGGCGTCACGTTTGGTCTATGGATACCGCCCTCGTATCCGGGTTCGACATTCGGAATTGCATACGGACCATACACACATCCATCCATCTGAGGAGGCCGTGGCAGAAACTCCCACCTTTGTGAGACGAAGTGAGAGGATTTGAGTGGATTATGCGGGGATTTATGCATATGAGAAGGTCGTTGCCAACCAGGAGACCTGACTTATGTAGGTAGTGAGTGAACTGTGGTAGTAAACGGGCATTTCACCAAAGATAGAGGCGCGGTAACAAGCCCTACTTATTAGGCTATGTCATCATCGTAGACGCACGTCGTGACTTTGTAACCTGCGTGTCCATACGTCCAATACCTCCCCAGCCTACGGGTTATGTGCCGCCGCCCAAAGCCTCTAAAGATCTAACTGTGGCTCATGGGAGCCCCTTACAGCATAGGATCGAGATGGATATGATCTTCTGCGCCAGGCAGCGTTCGATAAGCCAGCTGCGGGGTTACTGCCTGGGGAAATAGCCTGCGCACTATGTTTCTAGCCACTTGTAAGTCAAGAGCCCAGATCCAAGATTCACGTCCCAAGTTTCCCAATTAAGAAGGAACCAACAATGTACTTGCTTACGGGAAAACGGTTGCACTGCCTTCTTTTCATCCCCAGCGCCGCCTGGTTGTCGAACACGTTCGCCTAGTTGGGCGCCTGAGTGACAAGGAACATGGGCATCATAACAAGTTTTACCTTCCAGAGGACTTAACGCGCCTCTTTGTTTGACATCTCGACGTCCAGGCTTTCGATGTACTCTACAATCTAGAGTCCAATGTGTATACCACCGGTTGACCGCATGAAATTGGTGGACACCAGCCTTGTGCATTACATCTAACTGGGAGACATGCTTCTTCTTGTTTGACGGCTGTGTTGGGTTGAAATACTGAACAACGGTTCAGTGCTCATATACTGCTATTGGTCAGACACGAAATTCGACGACTGCTCCGAGCTCAATGCCACATGTAGCAGTGCATACTGCCGATTTCTAGAACACGAACCCGCAGATAACGGTTTCAAATTATTCAGCGGAATATCTGCTAGCCTACATCGTATTTCCGGACCTTAGAAAAAAAGACGCGTTCACACGAATGGTCAAGGAAGAGTTCCTTCAGGGCATCACTTTGCTCCCATCCTCGCACAAAGGGTATCTGTGTGGACGGTACGGATAACCTTAGGGAATTACGAGCATAATCATCGTCCCAGTTGAGGAGAAGACTTTGAAATGACACTCACCATGGCCACTCAAGGCGAATCTATGACCAAGCCGTCCGGCCTACGCTGCCCCGAAGGCATGATTCAAAAAAGAAATCCAAGAGGCAAATTCTTAACCGTAGCCCAGGTCGAGACGTACATATCGTAGCCTCCGGACAACAAAGCAAACGGGAGTGATTTCCTGCACTTCCCAGATGTCTGGGGCATGGCTACGAACCGGCTACTTGTCATAGACGGCTTCGTCGCGGCGAGGTACTTGGTTTGGGGTTTGGATGACTCCCGTGGTGTCACGAAACATAGGATAACGCCTCATGGCCGCACGACTGAGCCGGATTTCGACTATTAGGCTTGGATACAGAAGCACATGGCGTTCGCCGACGAGAAAGTGCCGGATTGGGTAAAAGAAGTGAAGGAGCGAAGTTTACGGGGGGTGGTGGAATGGCTTAATTCCTGGCTATCTCAATAGAGTAGTTAAACAACGGAATATTAAGACATAGGTCTTTACTTTGCCGCTTATCGGATCTAGTCTAGGTGCTCAAAATACTCGTCCAGCACCTATGTCTAATATCAGCCACAGAAAACCCAGCTACATAGCTAATCTATAGATCTCTGGGACCTACAGGAGCCCCTGATAAAGCCTCCTAAGCATTATGAAACCTGACGTCCAATAAATCCCTCCTCTAGCACGCCTACCAGATCATCCAACCGCTCTATCACCAGGTCAGTATGCTCGTGCTCCGCCAAATGCCGATTCACATCATTGATAAGTAAAACCGTAGCCGCACCAGCGCGACGTCCTGCTGTCATGTCGTCGATCGAATCTCCCACCATCAAAAGATGGCTGGCATCCCCAATTTCCTTATGGCCCTCGCCATCCGTCCCCATAGCACCTTCCTTGACTCTCGCGTCCTCATCCGCATCCGCCACCATCTCCTTCATTTCCTCCATCTTCTCCCTTCCCAGCTCCTCACTCCGCCGCACTAGGCCCCAGCTTCTTGAGATGAACAAAATGCCAGCGGGATCCGGCTTGGGTGGACGGAAGTCCCGCGTCACGATAGGAAAGAAGGTAGTCCCTTGAAGAAATTTCTCCAGCAGGTGCGTGACGGGTAGCTCATAATTGCGCGTGCAGATGCCTTTCCGGATCGACTTGGAGTCCAGGTAGGCCATGAGGGTGGCAAGTCCAGGTTGAGCGACCTGCTCGGCCATATTACGCCGTTCGATGGCCCGAATGGCTTCTTGGGCCGCGTGCTGCGCCTCGGGCGTGGGGAGGGAGTAGATGTGCTCGAGTATGTCGACAGTTTTGGGGATGCCCAGGACGGAGCGCATCTCGCCGAACATCTGGTTTTGCGGTTCACTTGGGATTAGGTGTTAGTGTTGGGTATGAGGTAGCGGTGACCAGCAGAGAGGGGGTAGAAAGTGCTTAGTAGGGGATTAACCAAGTGATTATAGTTGAAAAAAATGCAAGCTTGGAAATATCACGAGCGTAAATCATGAAATCTTAGTAGTTGGAAGTTGCCTCAGACTAGTTCACCCATACCCATGGCTTCATGAATCTCATTGTACGAAGCAACCATTGAGCAGAAATAAATGCAAATGATGGACAATATGGCGGAATGACAAGAATTTGCTCACCACAGTGTGCCATCAACGTCAAATACCACGCCTCGTAGCTTTGGCAAGTTGCTTGTCAGGCCAGCCGCTTCCTTCAACGGTGCGAACCGTCTGCGGTTTGCTGAGGCCATGGCTGAGAGGTACCTTCGCATGAAAAGGTTGGGAGGACAAGTTCAGTGATAGCAGTGCAAAGCTCCTGGTCTTCTGTTAATTGAGGAGGGTGTGATCATGAGCCAAGGAAATGTATCCACTGATGTAAGATCTCTCAACTGAATCGGCCGAGTCTGGGAACCTTTAATCAGATGCTCAGAAGCCGACTATTCATTGAGGGTACGAATAGTATGTGATGGCCCGTGCACTCGACGGCGCCGTTCAGGGGTAGGGCCGGCCGAAGGAACTCTACGGCAGGAACTGTGGACAAGCTGTCATCCTACACGGTTACCTAAGTAGGTACACATGGCCAGCTTCCTTTGATTTCAGAAACAGACAATATAACTCGGCACATCAACTCTCCAAATCTTAGCCTCATTACAACTTAACCCAAAACACCGAATCAACCGACACAATGGCCGACGAAGACAAGGCTAAGGCCGAGAAGCTGGCTGCGGCCAAGAAGAGGGTACTGACGACATCTATACTCAGCTCGAATAGCTCTCAGAGATGGCTAACGCAGGCCCACAGGTGGAGGAAATGAAAAAGAAGAAGGCGAAGAAGACGGGCGGCACATCCAAGGAGAAGAAGGAAGATGCGCCAGCAGCTGAGGACAAACCCGAGGCATCGGCCAGCACACCAGCCGACGAAGCTGTCCCCGCGGAACAGGCTACATCACCAACCGGCACCACGGCGACACCCTCGCAACAATCCAAGCTCCGCTCGGCATCATTCCGCGCAGGATCCATTTCCAGCCCCGTATCCAGCCCCATGTCCCCCAACTTCAATCCCGAGGGCGAGACGGCGGCCGATATCTACCGCAAGCAGGTGGCGCGCATCGAAGATCTGGAGAAGGAGAACAAGCGGCTCGCAAAAGAGGTTAAGGACTCGGAAAAGCGATGGCAGAAGGCCGAAGATGAGCTCGCTGATCTGCATGAGGCAGAGAGGCCCGAGGGCAACAAGGCAGAGGGTGATTCGGATAGTCACATTGAGAAGCTGGTATGCGCCCTCCTTTACTCCCCCTATTCCAAGATAGACAAAATCCTGTTGTTTTAGACAGTACAGGTGCTAACATACATTCCGCAAAAGCAAGCAGAACTGGCAGCACTCCAACGGCAAAACGCCCAACTCCAATCCGCCGCCTCGCGCCGCGGCCACGTCACCTCACCCTCCGTGTCAACGTCGTCTCCACCCGCCGCGGAACTACAAGCCCAGCTGGCCTCCAAAGCCTCAACCATTGAGACAATGGAGCTCGAACTATCCCGTCTACGCGCGCAGGCCGAGCGCCAGGCCAGCGCTGGCGGCACCGACAAGGAGCAGATCGCCGCCCTGGAGGAGAAGCTAGCGCGAGCGGAGCAAGCCGCCTCCAAGTCGTCAAGAGAGCTCGGCGATCTGAAACGCAACCTCGAGCGCACGACCGAAAAAGCCGTGCGCGAGGGCAGCAGCCGCACCAGCGCCGAGACCAAAGTCCGGACCCTCGAACAAGAGAATAGCGCCATGGTCGAGGAGAAAGCCGAGCTGCAAAAGAAGCATGACGCCCTGGAGAAGAAAGTCGCGGCGCTCGGCACTCTGCACAAAGAAAATGACAATCGGATGCAGGCCCTCCGCCGTGAGAAGGAGGTTGCCGAGAAGGAAAACCAGGAGCTAAAGAGCAAGATCGAGCGGCTTGAGGCTGAGAACGTGCGGCTCCGCAAAAAGGACGCGGCTGAGGGCGGCGGTGATGATGAGGGAGTCGACGAGCTCGAGAACGAGGAGCGCCTGCGCCTCGAGAAGAAGGTCCGCGACCTCGAAGCCGAGGTCTACGACCTGCGCCGCGGCATCTGGCATCAACGTCGTCGGGAGCTAGAGCCCGGCATGGAAGGAGATGCCGACGCCGCTACCCCAGTGGCCGATTTCACCAACATCGACCTCGGGAGCGGCGGGCTACCCTCGTCCAACACGGCGCGCAAGGAATCCGCGAAAGCAGGCGGTGGCTTTGGGGATTTCTTCAATGCGTTGACGGGCGGAGGCGGTGGGGCTGGGGACAAGGACGAGCTTCTTGATGATGACGATATGGAATTTGACGAGGAGGCGTTCCGCAAGGCGCATGAGGAGGATGCTAGAAAGCGGATTGAGAGGATTAAGGAGATCAAGCGCGGGCTGAAGAATTGGGAGGGCTGGCGCTTGGATTTGGTGGATAGCCGGAGGGGGGCTGCGTATGGTGTTGGGGAGGTGTTTGACATTTGATATAAGACGAGCAAAGGGTGTGGAATAGACAGGCAGCTGCTGGTGAGTGGTTGCGTTGTACGAGCTAGACTGGACAGTGAGGGTTTGTAAGGATATACCGATGTGCATGATATGATTTAGAGAGACAAGATATGAATTGAGGGCGCAGTTGTCCATCCCCGAAATATTCTTGCGCAAGCGGCCAACGGCACATTTACCCTTTTGTTTGATCCTGGCATTCACTCATTATACATTCCAGCCTTGGTGGAAAGCATCCATGGAGACACACTTTGCGTGTAAGTGGCCTAGTTGGTCATCTCAAAAACCAGACGTCAAACTCCCAGATATAAGACCACATCGGTTCATACATTATTGTTGTATTCGTCTGGTGTATCGGGCTATCTGAATCCTTGCGATCAAAGATTTCGTGCAGAACCAGATCCACCGGGTCCCCCGCTACCAAGTTTCTAAGGACATCAGTTGGTGATATAAAGTTCATCACCGTCCTCCGCCGTCATCAAATCCACAGCGATTGCCAAATCGATGGCAATGATAGAAGCGAGCGTTGAGGCAGCTGTGTCGTACATCCCCGCTCGGAAGAGAGTCAGTCCATTATGAATCCCCAGTGACACGATTTAGTTGTTCGCCATTGCGTCATGATTCCATGTCTGACCAAGTCGATACGACCCCAGTTCCTGGCAATTTAAAGCACGAAGCAGACAGACATACTCTATACTCGGATGCGTGTTTAATGCCCAAAGCGTATGGTCTATGACAAAGCCACACTTCTGAACCCCCTTATCGAAAAGTTAATCTCATTTTAGATATTTAGAATTGCTTGATTATTCTATCAAAAGCAGCCTGGTATGGCATTGTCACCTGCAGTCACATTCGCTGGGCTAGCGCGATGAGAGACAATGCATTGAGGAAGAGGCTTCATCGCCCACATACTTTAACAATAGTTTTAACTCGGATGGGCGACTCTACCGCTACACCACAAAGTCTGACTCAATTGGTACAACGAAAGACAAATACGCTGACCCAACGTGGATGAATTTCTAGCCACCCTTTCCCTCTTCTAGGTGATGCAACTCAGCCATGAACTCCTGTGGATGCGGAAGGTATTTGGGATGAAGGATTCAGAAAAAAAATATTGCGACGTTGTCTTTCTCCCCACGCGAGCCAGCACAATCATGCTTGCCTAACGGAACACCCTAGTCACTATAGAATAGTCAGTATACGGTACCAAACCTTCAAAGGTTAGACATGGGACTTACTAGATTTCCTTTGGCGCCATCAAGTCCGTCTGATATAGCCAATGGTTGTCCTTCTCCTCGGCCTCGAGCCAGTCGTAGGAGAATTGCACCAGATGACCTTGGATCAAGCCACACAGTTCTTCGGCTTCCTCGCGGCCGAGCACATCATAAGGGAAGATGGCACCACGCCGACTACCTTTAGTAGTTGCACGGCGCCGTCGACGCGTCGATCCTGTATTGTAGATGGTCGACGAAGAGGCACCACCTTGTGATGATGTCGGTTTGTCCACCGACGAGAAGGTTGTACGTCGGTCACGTGTATTGTGATTTTGCGTGCTCGTTGGTTCCAAAAGCTGAGTGTCGGCTTGACCATCAAACGCAGGGAAGGGAATATCGCCCGCTGGTTGGACCGGCGATGGAGCGTCAGCAGGTCGGTGGTTGGCCACCTTTTCGGTGTCGAGGTGCAGATTCGGCTTCTGAGGGGTTTCAGGGGTGGTGTTCTTCTCGTCCATAGGTCCGTCCCCATGAGAGACGACCACGGTCGGGTTTGTGTCAGGGCTGAGTGTCGACTGTACCTTCTCCAACAGACCAGAAGACTCTTGTACTGATGATGGAGCCGCAATTCCGGCACCGGCTCCGCCAGCCCCGCCAGGCTGGCCGTTGGGTGGCTTGACCTCATGCTCATCGTATTTCTTCTGGCCTGTCATGTTTTCATGGAACCTGTTTGAGTATTCCATATATTGCGTATAGTCTGACCAGGTTAAGACCTCACTATCTGGCATGCAGCGGAAGACGCGGCGGTAAAGTTTCGTGTTGTTGGCCGCAACCCTGGACCAAATTTCATCCCAGAACGCTGGATTCACCGGATCACGCATGCAATCTTTGTCGATACTTGCAAGTTGAATATCGGCAGCCAAGGGATGCACTTGCTCAGCCGCCTTATGACCGGATTCGTCGAGACGCAGAGGTGGTCCGCCAATATCGGTATCGTCAGAGACTGGCAGATCTGGAACTTGCGTCAGGGGAGGAAGTCCAAGCTGAGATGTAGTCTGTCGCTGGAACGGGCCCTGCGGGGGCAGTTTGTCATTGCTCGTGGTCAGCTCCTGCTCCAAACCTTCCTTACCAGACCACCCCGAACCATGACTGGCTGGCTTCGAAACCTCACCGGGTAGTGGTGCAATAAGGGTTTCACGCCCATTGATGATCACGGTATCTCTACCTCTGTCGAGACCACTTTCATGCGCAGATCTCCAGTTATCTGGGCCGTATCCTTCGACATCGGCGTTGTGCTTCTTGTTGTTGCTCTTTCTACTACCCCTTCCTGCTGATTTGCCTTTGGACGAGTTTGCAGATGATGAGGAAGAAGAGGACGAGGAAGTGAAGCCGGGGTCATGGGTAGCATTGGTGTCGTGGTTGAAGCTGGAGCCGTGGGGAATCTGGGGGCGTTGAAGGGAGCTTGGACCGGCTTCTGCAAGGTCGTGTTCGTCGCCGTAAATTTGGCTCATTTCTTCCTCGTATTGGGCCTCGGCATCAGCTGAATCCCTGGTTTCTTCCTCAAGGATCGCGTCTACATCCAAGCCAAGATGTTCGCGCATGAGACGCATACGGAGTGTGTGGGCGAAGCGACCGACCTGGTAAGGCTCGCCCCCCATGGTCGACTGGATCATGTCTGTGTCGCTGACGATAGCGGCACATTCCGAGTCTCTGTTGCCGTTCATGGATCGTTCGTTGATATTGGCAGATCCGATCAGCGCAACTCGGTCATCTACAATGATAGTCTTGGCGTGAATGTAGAGCTGCTCCGTCACGAGATTATTGTTCGGCCCGATCTTTCCCCACTGCCTCAAGCTGAAGAATGATATGTAATCTTCTGGTTCGATCTGAGCCGCACGCAGACGTCCGAAGATGGAGTCTGGCCCGCGGCAGATACTGCGGTACTGGAACTGCATAATAAGTCGGACGCTACTGCCAGAATCCTGATCAACAGTGTTTTGGAACCCCGGCATGAGAGGAATCAGAATACAACACCGCCACTCCTCGTCATTTGCGGCGGCCCGAATGATGCGTTCCACGAGGGCGTCACCAATCCGGTTAATGACTTTGGTGTTCATAGTTTCGGTACTCGTGATGAAGAACTGATTTTCCATGTACACAAAATGCTCCGACTCTTCGATGAGCTTGATATAGGCAGACTGGATGCTCATTTCCAACACATCCTTTGGGAAGCCAAGCGACCAATCCCCAGCTGAACGCAAGATCTGTACATTACAGCTTCCCGTGAGCCCAAGCTCTTCTAGATCAGCAGGGCTGGCATCGGGAGGAGGAAGCAGGAATGGCATGGGACGGGTGGGCTTGCGTTCTCGTCGCAAGTAGTTCCACCGTTGCACGAAATGACGGGTTAAATCTCTGGCAGGCTGGCCAACAACCTGCATCGCGACATCATGCCACGGCATTCTCGGAACCTTGCTTCTGTTGTACATTTCCTCGTAAGGCTCGTCGAGCTTAAAGAAATCCAACACGCGGGGGTTTGAGTAGTCCTTCCCCGGAAAGAGCTGACAGTGCTCTGCATCTTTCGGTGTTTCGCCTCCGGGTTCGTACCCAGTGGGCCGGTCATCCGTCAAAGGATGCTGCGGGTTGTCCCACCGGCCGAAGCATAGATCAATGCCACCAACGAAAGCTATGTCGTGATCGACGACACAGATCTTTTCGTGGTGGGCGTAAAAGAACTGGTTCTTCTTCAGCTGGTTTGGCGACCTTTGAACCATGATATTCGGGTGTAAGTTCAACAGCGAGAACTTGGTGTACTCAGAGTCGATCGGTATGGCCTGCTCCACGTTTCTGTAGACGATGACGAACACTTTGACGCCTTCTCTGGCTTTTCTCTGAAGGAGTCGATCGAGTCGCCATTTCCCACTAATCGCTGGTGGTCGTCGCATATAAAGCTCCGGGCTAAGCCACCAGTCATGTATGTAGATGACATCTTGTGCCATGCTGATGGCGCGAGACACGTTCCACATGTAGTCACGACCGTCCACCAGCCATCGAGCAAAGGCATTGCTTCTTACGGGGGCGAAGCTGTCGAATCTGTGTGGTTCCGCCCATGTGGTTTGTTTCAGCATCTCAGTGACGGACTGCTCAAATTGGTGAATTATGTGCTGGTTGTAAGCCCAAACTTTGACCTTGCGCTCCGAGGTGTATATCTTGAGGCTGTGGTGCGTCCCCGCGGGTTCTTCCTCCTCGTCCTCGTCATCGTCGTCGTCGTCGTCGTCGTCGGCGACACCTCCCTTCCCTTTCCCTTTCCCCTTCCCCTTGCTTTTACCCTTGGCCTTGGCCTTGGCGCCAAGTTGCTTCAGCTTGTTCCCCTTAGACACAATGTGGAACTTGGGGTCGACGAGATAGACATCGTAGATGTTCATGGTCGAGGGAGATTCACACACCACAATGTAGTTCTGTCGCACTAAGAACCACTTTTTTGTGTGGCGGGCAACGAATTTCGCTGGGGTAAGCACACGTCTGAAATCGATGCCTTTGGTAGGGCCCAAGTGCAGAAAGCATTCTTTGCCGTGATAGTTCCCTTCAGCGGCAAGACGTACGCCAAGTGCAGAGAGTTCCAGGAATTTGCAGAGCCGGTTGCTGTCAGGACGAAACATGAGCCAGTGTATCATGTCCTGCAGGTATTTTTCCACCACTCTTCTTTGCTTCTCGACAAATTTTCGCCTCATCAGAGCGGCCTCCACAGCAGATTTCTGAGGGTTCAAATTGGACCCCTCGCCGATCTCACCGAGGCCTGACGACTGGCGTCGCACCCCGAGCAGGTGGATCCGGGACCTCTTCCTTTTTGCGTTGGAGGGACGCCCAGATGGCCTATCCATTTCACTCGCCGTGCCTTCCGCAGCCGTCATCTCACCAGCAGTAGCCTCGGCGGCCGTCTCATCCGCCAGAGGTTCTGCAGCTTCAGGAGCTTTCTCCTCGTCCTCAGACACCTCCCCCCCTCGAAGACTTCGCAGCCATGGGAAGACGCTGCTTGGGAAGGCAGGCTGCTTCGTTCGGCTTCGCAGGTTCGGGATCACTTGAGGGTTATTATTGACGTTTGAGAGTTTATAGCGACCGTGAAGGGCAGCAATATCTCGGATGGATCTTTGTATTGTCCAAGTCATACGACTGGGTCCGCTTCCATATTCCAGTGCGATGGTAAACAGGTAATGTCGGTCACTCTGACCTTCTTCGTTGTCGCCCTTGCTCGGTTGACTGTCGATAATTCGTAACTTGAGCTGCTCGAGTAGAACTGGTATGCGTCTGTTGCCGTGCTCGTCTCTTTGCAGCATACTGGCGAGCATTACTACAGCAGGCGTGACGGCTCGCAGCTCAGCCATGAGTTCTGCCGATTTGCGCATGTCAAATTGTTCGGTTCTCTTCTTGCCCAACATTTTCAACGTGTTTTTGACTTGTTTCCACCGTTGCACGCCAAAGGTAGTAGCCCTGTCCGTGCCGAATATTGGCCTTCTAGGAGTGGCCAATGCCTCACCATCAGAAACTCCGCCGCTGCCGAACATGTCCGATATTCGACGTCGGTGTCCAGGCATCCGGCTGGGACTTTCCAAGTCATCTCTGCTGCCCGTCATCCAGGAGCTCCCACGCGTCCACCCTCGTCGCCCACCCGTTAAGTGATCACGACCTTCACCCTCAGAAAGTCCGCCACGGCGCTCTGTAGAATCGGGCATGGTAGAACGTCTAACCATCGTTCTAAAACGACCCTGGCCGGGAGCGGGCGAGTCTTCGCCGTTTATCCTCGGTGTGCTGGGGGCCGTCATCAGATCCAGGTTCTTCAGCCGCCGTCGCATCCTCTTTCTCTTGCTGGGTTTGGGGGTTAGCCGTGGTCCATCTTCATCACCACTCTCCTCCACGTCCGCATCACTGCCTTCTTCGTTCAACGTATCAGGTACTCGGGATGGTCTGGCAAGGACGGGCGAGCTACTACTAGAAGGAACGACATGCTCCGAGGGCGCTGGTGATCTTATAGTCTGCGTTACTCCCGTGGCAGCCAAGTACTTCAGCTTGGACATGAGCCTCTCCCCACGAGACTTCCCAGATCCATCAGCACCATCCCACGAATCGTGTCTTGTGTGCGCATAGGGAGGTGAGGGCGCATCAAAGACGACATCAGCTCTGGCGAACTGGACACTTCGACGCGAGGGTGAGACAAAATCAGCCGGACTGACATCACTATAACCAGATCCTTGGGCAACCAGGTGTCGCCTTGGAGAGGCCGGTTGCGATGTTGCAGCCGGCGACGGGTTCTTGTGCGGCAGCCCTCCATTCAAATAGTCAGGGGCCTCTGGCAACCCATTCTCTACGGGTGACTCGGGGACAGAGGTATCGTAACCGAGGAACCCGCTCGATAGTGCTTTTGTGGTTGGGGCCGGCCCGCTGGAGGCACGTAGGACGGTCGGTCGGGTATTGAAGCGCTCCGTTTCTGGGCCGAGAGTCATAGGGCTCGTCGTTGGTGAGACGGAATCGTCACGCTCGAGGGCAGACATGGCGGCTGACGCGATACTGAGTTTCTCCCCAGGTCAGGATACTGTCGCTTGAGATGTGAGTGCTCCGTCAAGCTGGTAGGATGTCGCAGCGTCAGTCGAGGCTTCACGGGGTGGCTGCACAAGCATTGTGGATTCTCGACTAGGTACCAGATTGAACCTGAACTTGTCGTGGGCCAATAATGATCGGTCTCTGCGCCGCCTTCGTATGGCACGAGGACTTCAATGGTGTCAGCTGCGGTCTGGCTGGTTTCTGTAAGCCTCGCAGGCGATTCGAGATGGACAAACAGCCGTTGGACCGCTGAAACAGTTGCACACGTTCGGATTGGCGTGATGCCGACGGAATGGCATAAGACAATTCGAACACCTCACTGCTGGTCGCGTGCCAAAAAAAGGCAACTATTCTCGCAGCGATATGTGGAATTGGGGAACGGCGAATGACGAGGGAGAGATGTCTACTCGGATGGAAGTGCTGATTGGCAATCCGCCATCCCTTTCCAATTTCCACTGCTCCAGGTTAGGTTCTAGGGAAATGGGTCTATGCTGTACCGCGTCGGGAGGTTCAGAGTTCTAAAGCTGGCGATGAGATCAGCCCGGGATCTGCTAGTTGATCCACTAAAGCTTCCGCAACCAATGGTCTCACTCTAAATTAGCATGGTACTCTAAATGAAGCAATTGTTGGGGAATTTCAAGACCATGGAGCCCCTGTCTTTCATTCTGTCGCGACTCAAGCTTTCGATGATCCTGCGAACTCACTACTCCAGCAAGTCTCAAGTTCTTGACTTGCGAGTTTCAATGACTCGGGGTAACTTCATATGGAGTGTTCGGTCTCAGCTTTTGAACTGCCATTACCCTGAGAAGCGGCAACCTGTAAAGAACGCCAATTCAGAGAAACAAGACCCCTACCTGTAAAGATGCGGAACAGAGGCGGGGTGCCACTTGAGGATGACCTCATCCGTGAGCGAGGTTTCATCTTTCTTCACCTCGAGGCCTCTATACAGAAGACAACCTCCGGGAAAAGATGAACTACTATATCTGCTGAGTTGTGGGGCTTCCGTCACCCGCCAGCATAATGCAAACACCGAACCTTCAAGACCCAATGTCGGGTACAACGACGAGCTGCTTTCCTGACTCAATGCTAGCAAACAGGCCCAGCCAAATGTCCTGAATTTGATATACAATTCCCATCACCGTACTTGAGACGAGGTGACTCGACACCTTTTCATTCCCCCCCCCCAAAAAAAAAAATAGCAGCTGAGGAAAGGCTATCTATGGCCGGTGTGCCTGGGACACACAACAAGATATGTTTGCTATATTAGAGCTATGTGATCTTATATTAGTACCTCGATAGTAAGTCTCGTACTTGTCGCACCGTTCATCTTTTCGTCCGCTTACCAATCGTCACTAGTAATGTTGGCTGTCGTTGACTTTCTTTTTCAGTTATTAACAAACCCCCCCTCTAACTGAACCCAGTGTATACAACACTGGCTAAATGTCGTTATTCTCAGTTACGTCTCAGTTGCATCAAGATTTAGGAGTCCTAACGTGGAAAAGTTACTACCATCTTCCAACAGCACTTGCGCTTGGCGCCATCTAGTTACCCAAGACGAACAGCGAACTTCATCAACTGGCCTGTTTAGGCCTACGTCTCGACTGTTTTGAGGTTTTATAGACCGTAGGTAAACTGCCTCTTCACATCACGATTTCAGCGGCCCACTTGGTCTATGGTCTGTACTGTGCTATATGCCGAGGCGTCCTCTCTCGTCTCTAATCTACGAGCATACTAATTAATCCCACGATGGACCTGCCCATGTAAACCGGGCCAAAAACAGTCTACAAACATAAAATGAAGGTGTATATGCACTCTTGAAAGTCTAACTCTTAGTTGCCCCCAAATCAGCCATTGCTATTCTCATCATCCTCATCTCCTTCCAACCAAATCTCATGTCCATTCCCCTCCTTCACCCAGAAACTCGCTACTAGCCCACAAACCGCCACCCCAGCCATGGCCCAGAACACGCCTCCCACTAGCCCGTGACTCAACCCCAATCCATACAGAAACCCACCCGCAACGGGCCCTACTGTCCGAGCAAAACTGCTGAGTGACTGTGCTAGGCCGTGGACGGTTCCGAGCACGCTGAGATGGGGCGTGCAATTGTTGACGAGGATCGTCTGGGCCGGCAACGCGAACGTCCGTCCTGTCACTTGAATAAATAACACGCCTGCGAGCGCAACCCAGATCAAGGGGCCGGTTTTCTGGCTCGGGGGCTCAGTTGTCGAGGGGACGATGGCGAGGTAGGGAATAAAAGTATAGGCTAGCGGGAAGAGGCAGAGACATAGCCGCCAGGAGAGGACAGTGCCGAGGCGAGCTGATAGGCGTGGGTAGAGGAAGAGTTGCATGGTGATGCCGATGGCGCCCAGTAAGGCCATGGCTATTCCGACGAATCTGGGGGGGAGTCCGAGACCGCCGGTGAAGCGGAAAGGGAGAGTGGGGTGGAAGCCGGGTGGGTCGGGTTTCGCGGGGTTGTAGACGGGGGTGGAGAGGAAGACGAACCAGAGGGAGTTGAAGGTTCCCAGGTGGGAGGCGAGGAAGAAGTGTGCGAAGAAGGTGAGGCAGACGTTGCGGGTGAATATTCTACGGAAGGGGAGTCTGGTGGTGTATCGACACCGTGGGGGATACTTCTGCGATAGTTGGTGATCTTCTGGGGACATGGGCAACAGCTCTGTATCTGTGCTTTTATTTCGAGAGTGCAGTGGCGTATAATTCACGGTGTTGTGTTGTCTGCTGAAGAGTACACCGAGTTTCTTGGCAAGAGTACGACCATAGTCGCGTCGGTCTCGGAGAGCATCGTGTGTCTTTTAGGAGTGAGATACTTGGAACAAAAGAAGAGTCGAACTAGTGTAGACTTACCTCTTCTAGAAATAGCCACACCCCCATTAAGGCTACTGATAGAAAGACGGCGCTGACAATGTTAGGCAAAGCATACGGGAATTTTTGAAAGAAGGTCGAGTTTCCGAAAGTTTCAGGATAGGAACCTGCTGGGTCAGAAAGGATGCCCCCTAATATTGGTCCAACGATGATGCCAATCTGAAAGAATCCCGCAGGTTAGTCATAGCTTCGGGTGGTGATCTATTCAGAACAGTACTTCGAGTGCAGATGAACACTTACATTGAAGGTCATCGGTAATAAAACAAAAGCCCGTGATTGGTATCTAAAATGGCGTTAGTGATTGAAGAGGAGTTATGACTAGATGTCGCCACGTACTTCTTCTCGCGAACTATTTCACTTATCCTATATTGGCGCATCATTAGCATCGTCGTCTCCTCCACCACAGCGCCTTGTTGTAACGAGTGCTTACATTGTCCTCAATACCCCAACATTCCCGTTCGTTGCCCCTCCGAGACACCGAAAGAACAGGGCTTGATAGAACGATGTCGAGAAGCCGAATCCAATACAAGATATCACTAGGCCTTATTAGCAATGCATAATTTCGTTTGGTGATACTGGGAAGACTCACTTGTGCCTAGTAAGCCTATCAAAATGACGGTCTTACGACCTGCCCAATTTGAGTCGGCCACACGGCCCCAGATCATGGCGGTAAAGAACTGCGCTGCAGTAAAACTGGCCTGGAGAATGCCGGCTTGTCTCGAGATGATGGAGTCAGATAGCTCAGGATCAAACCATTTCAGCAGGTAAAACATGTACGACTAGGCTGAGTTAGCTTTGTCTCTCTGTGCAGTGCCAACCCTGGTCCCAACTCACCTGCAATGAGGTCTGGACCAACGGCTCGCTAAGTCGTGTCAAAGTAATAAGCACCAACTGTTTCTTCTTTGGCAAGTCCCTCCAAGCGACGTCCTTCTGTTTCTTGACAGAGTTGCTCCCGCCCCTTGTGGAACCATTGCCCTCCGCCGTCCCCGCTCCGGCTTCCACATCTGCCAAGCCGGAGCCGGACGTCACCAAAGCGACGTCCTGATCATCTACTTCATCCTCGTAGGACAAGACCACACCTTCTTCGGTATCGACCGATTGCGTGTCAGAATCATCACCACCGTGGCTCAGGACTACCTCGTACTCGTTCTCGTCATTTTCGGCTGCTTCATATCCGCGTCCGCGCATTGACCGACTGTTCGCGTAGCTGGATCTCCAAGGCTCGGATGCTCGGAGACAGGGTTGTGTGTGTGAGGAAGTAACTGAGTATTGGGTAGTGAGGTCACAGCGGGGTAGTTCGGATATTTTCTTGTCTGGTACCTCTTCAACAACCCGAAGTGTCCGACAAGTTCACGGTGAGGGGTGGAGGTGGGATGAAAACGTTCGAAAAACCAGGAATCGACGACTGCTTCCGGCAACAAGTTTGCTCCATGCGAGCGGCCATCTTGTCTGGTCGCCTTGCTTAAATTGACTTATCATAAGACCGACAGACAGAGGGGGCAGCGGCTGCAGCAGCGAAGGATTGCCACCAACTGGGGGCGAGATGCGGGTGGACTTGCGGGGAGTGATTCGCTGGGAACGATCGGATCGCTATACAAGAGTGGGGACACTATCTAGCTTAGCGATAAGTATCAGGACCCTTGCATAGATATTTATTACGCATAAGCTGCGAGATGCGATAATACAGCTACTTCCTACTTGCTTCTATATTAACCCGGCTGTGGTTACAGACTAGTGAAACGGGGTCAGGCGGTCAGTATGATATACCTACCACCTAACACACTGAACAGACGGCTCCAGTACTAATAGATCTATCTGTTGGCCTGATCAGACGAAGATCGTGGTACTATTTATAAGAGCGAAGCTCTTATACGTCTGGTGCGCGAGTTGGTCGGAGGTGCCTCTGATACTCGTATCGTGATAATAGGATCTCGAACGTAAAGATAAGCTGAATAACTAAAATAACTAAATAACTGACTGAAAAGCGAAGGTGAAGATATAGATAAGAAGGAGATGATGATATGAAGATGAGGATGATGATGCGTGTGTGTGTGAAAAAAATGAGTGAGGACTCGTGTCCTACTCTGCCTCTGTGCCTCTTAAAGAAGAGAAAATAAACTTTCTCTTAGCCCCGTAATCTATTTCCCTGATGTCTGTCACGACCTGGGTTGCATCGCATTGGTAGAGACCTCGATTAGGTGCTATCGACGAAGATTCTACTCTAAGGAGCGAAGGAAAGAAGATGACAACTTAGGTTTGAGGGAGCGCGACTAAGTCATCCACGCTTGGCGGGGCTCCTACAAGGGTTATGATTGGCTTCCCATCGGACACTGCCACGGCAGGTGTTCCAGCTGTAAGTCACCTGGTTGTAGTGAGTCTGCGAGGGTTGACCTTCACAGTACTTGTGAGAATGATAAAGATACGTACGAGGAAGAGGATTCCGATTAGTTTGAATTATTATTTTTTAGTTTAGTTAAGTTATTGAAGTTATTCATACGGTGCCAAGAAAAAGTGGCCAACTTGCTTGTGTGGCTAACTTGCTTGTGGTGTACGTTATAGAAAATCCTATAAAGATTAAAAAAGAAAAAGTATGTCGGTTAGCTAACCCGACCTTTTCGAGTTTACAAGGATTGCCCCGCATATCTTCGGTAAAGTGGGGCGTTAGTTGGCTGAGCCGGGGTCTATGGTTAACTTATTTGTAATCTCCATTTTGACCTAACGAAGGCCCTTATTATCTTATCTTATTTCATCTTATCTTATCGGCTCTACAGGGTAGCATGACCTTGGGGCTCACGTACAGTATCAGACCGCTTCACTTACACTACCTCCTATTGGCCGCTTCCTGTGTTAACATCGACTTTGTTATAGAAGGTGAAATCTATTCTATTCATCTCCCCAACGTGTTCAACATATATTCTGTGTTCTCGCCCTCGGGTTGACTTTTTCTTTGAGCTTGACTTTAGTGCTCTTGTGACCTTCGCACGGGATATGCGCGTCATAGTGCTAGGGCACTAAATCAGCCACTTCAGATGGTATTTCTGAGTAAGACGGGTTAAAAAAGAGCCAAGGTTTGACAAATTCTGACCATAGAGTTCCCAAATATCCAAAGAGCTCAGTTAACCTTCAGATATCGCCGGCTCCTAGTCTCTCCTTTCCGTCATCAGGTCAGCATGACGTCTTGCCCCAGTGGTTGAGAGAGCCACCTGCCCCATGCGCACATATCGATTACCACTCTTTTCTCATCAGCGGAAGAAACACGCAGAGCATCTGTCCACGATAGCAAAGGCATACTTCTGGGACGCTATCATGCCATTGAGCAGAGACCAGTGCCCTTCAAGGCGTGCACGATATTTTGTTGAGTTGCGAAGTGAGTGGGATGCGATTTTAACGCTGGCAATGCCCCATAGTCGTATCCGGCCGCATAGGGTGTTTGATAGAAGCGCAAAACATAAGCATGTTGTTGCGAACGACGCTCATATCGCTCTAGAGCCCACCATTTTCCAGCGCTCAGGCTCTTGAGTCGAGTATTACCCGCAAAGGGCCGATTGATAATGGAACGGATGCGAAGGTCATAGAATGGAGTTAACCCTGACCTCGAGGCGTGAGATTTGGCGGGACAATGTGTTGAAGTCTTTCTCGTGTATTCCTCTAGTATTTTTCTTGTAGCTCTTTCAAAAGATCATGACCCGCAGCAAGGTAGATTCCCGCCTGTTTGTGCAACCCCTGAATGCTACAAGTGCATGTAGAGATCACACTGGCAGACCAAGGGCGCATTCTATCCATACGTGGAGGTGACTCACCAGTCAGGCATCCGATAGCAGAGTTGAACGGTTGCAATGTAAAGTTGTCCAGCTTTGTGTATTTGTGTCCGTAAAACAGCAGAACGTAGCCAAACCTGTCAATGCAAGTTTGGTATCCAGTGAACATTGGCAGGTTACTTCAAACACACGACCCCTAGATTAGAAGGATCAATTTCTTCATGGAAGCTTTATATGGTACTCTAAACCCAATGCCTAGGCCGCAAACGACTTGACTGGATATCTCCAGGTCGACTTCATGAATTCTTTTATCCGCGGTGTTCAACTATGCATAGCACCATATTCCATCGCCACGTGAAGGTGAACTCTACTACACATGTAACGTCGCCAGTGCAATCGATATAGGAAAAACCTTATCAAGAGCCACACTGCAGCAAGTGTGCAGCAACCATGTAACAAGCCAACTGTGAAGCATCGCCTCGCAACAGTTATGCTGAACAATCATGGGCTCTCTCAACTGATGCATATGATCCTGCGAGTGTTATGGATACAAATAGTCATCCTCGCTAATTTATTCCCGATCATAAAAGCTGAAGTCGTTGGGACTAGGCGGAATGGTTATCGTGGGGGTAAGCATCGCATAGGCCGGGGTCAAGGGGCATGTGAAAATTAAGAAGCGCTGTATCCTGACATACTTGGAGTTCGTCGCAGTATCAGCTGTTGGCATGTTGTACACGCGTCGCGGCCCATAGATCTTGCAGTTGTGGTTCGCTGTGAGGCAGACGTCATGCTGATGTTGCAATGCAGATGACACGCTACCGTCTGACGAACATTCTGAACTATATTTATGGCGTCAGCAGCGGGACTGTCGGTCCTGATCCCGTCGTATTAGTAGGCTAACGTAAATATGCATGAGTTCGACGTCATCTTAACTATAACTACTGGAAGATTATGCTTGTTATTGATTGAGTTGTGTTGTTGAGCTTCTCAAATGCCTAAGTCAAAATTGGGAATGAACCCGAGTTCTCCTTTCGATCTTAATTGAGGGGGGCAGGGGGGAATCCGGGTTGATTACATGCCACCAGGACCGTGATGGGTCTCGGACCCTGTACGAGCTGGCTTCGGAAGTCGAGAGGGCCCGAAACCGTGGAATGGGACAGAAGGAGTTTATTTTGTCCCGCTCAAAACAAGGGAACAAGGTTGTTATGTTTCTTCAGCGAACAGACCAAATTCTTATTCCCGAGATAGCCGCGATGTAAGCTCTAAGTTAGTCCTAGGCATAACCCAGCCCAGCTGACCTTGGAACCATCTTTCACCACCCCGCAAGCTAGGATAGAGGTGACCAATCGTACGAGAGACCAAAATTACGGGCTCATCTCTAACATGTATTTCCCCCAAAACCCCCCTATGGCAGAGCTCGACATATCAGTGCAGCTAGGGTTACTTACAATGATAAGAACGGAAATCAACCAAGTCCTGAAAACCTCGCGTAACCCCAAAATGCTCATTGGACAAACAATAAGATTAATTGACCTATCGACCATACCGATGAGTGGTAAACTTTCGGGACCCAAACACTGCTGCCCGGGGACTTAGTTTGTTTGGGGGCTCATACGAATTGAGAGTTGTGGCAGAGCTGAAGACGCAGGAGATTGCAGATGTGTCGTACTTGCGAATATAGTACCTGCACAAATCCGCGCTCAAACCACTTTGGTATGGAAATCAAATATCGAACGCCACTTTTATGTCAAGTGAACGACAGTAGGATTTGTGTGAGCTGTCTGTTTAAATTTCCCTTGAACCAAAAGCGTCTGGTGTACTACTACAGCCACCATTTTGGTGGGGTTATTTAACCATTTAAACCCGAAATAGGATGACATGATATATCTCTATTACAATAATGAGTTCCCAGTGTTACCAGATTTTTAATGCCCGTTTTTGTGCAAAACACATCATCTGCTGGCTCACCATTGAGTCCTAGTAGGGTCTGGGAGTCCTCTACGGCGGTACGAAACAAGGCTGAATTAAGAAATACAGCTAGGCTGACAGCATAATCGTGACTGCAGGTGTGGTAGCATCGTATGCATTCCTTTCTGCCAGGTACGGGTGGTTCTTTGACATGATCGAGATAGGGCGAACTCGAAGATGGAGCCTGGGGAAGTGTTCATCAATGTAGTGGCCTCTATATCTCATATAGTATTCTAGGATTTATAAATAAACTTCATGGCACTCATGTGATGATGGGAGTCTGGGTTTAGGTTGTGGTTTGGAACGCAACCGCGGTGTAGAGCCCGGTCGACATGCGCGCATCAACCGTAATCTCATATTGGTCCCTGTGGCGCATGTCATCCATGCAACCTAGTCGCATGATCTGACCTCCACGCGTCTCCGCGTCTTCATGTAAGTTCAGGCTCTAAAATCAAGACTTACACAATTGTTATGCAAGTGACTCGGGGTAGTGCCAAGTATCAACGTGAGCGGCGCTTGACAGAATTTACCTTCAGGCGCCAACCCCTTTCATGTGCGCTGGATACGAGCTCACGCAGATTGGTATTGAACGAAAAGCACGCATCTTGGAACAGTGGTTGCGAGCATGGAATATTGCTTCGACGATGACTCAATGTAGCATGATCCCCGTTAGTAGTTCGCACTATCACTAATAGAATAGGTATATGACCCGGATTCGACGGACTATGCACGAAGCTGAGATGCCTAAACAGACGGATTGAATTTTGAGTGTTGTCGCGATATTCTTCACGTACACTGTCAAGTATACTTATTCACCTATCTATCTCGGCAAAACCTTCAAACCTGTTAACCTGCAAACTGTCATCTTTGATGCACAGAAGAAATGAATCAGAGTCCCCCCAAATGGTAAATGAAACCCCTGATTTATAACGCATAGAAGATCGAAAATATCGGCGATGGCCCAGAGTGCCGGGTGCTCTCTACCATCAGTCGGGATGCACCGTGCTGGGCTGAGACGAGGCTTCCCAGGGAAATCCTCCAGGATGATGAATCCCGTTCGTTATTGGGCTGATATCGGTCGGATAAGCAGCAGGAATCAGCCGCCTCAAACCATCTCGTGCGGCTGAAAATTCTAAGACGGGAGACCAAGCGAATATTCGCAATATGTTACTCTGCCACGCGAGACCATGGACATGGGAAAGAAATGATTCGGTGCTACATGTCCTTCGCTTAGGTTAAGTCGGGAGACGGAGCCGAAATTTCCTGCTTGAGTATTGGGCAAGCTGACTTGTGGTTCGCACAAGTCCATTTTGCCTGCCTATGTTGTGTGTAGGTACCAGGCCCCTGTCATCTACTTTCAGTACCATAAGCACAACCCAGTAGGAAATGTTTCTTATTGGGCCATATTCTCCAATTCGACGAAAAAACGGAGAGCGCATGGGACGCGCAATTCCCTTACCAGGCATCGCCTCGTAGATTCATCTGATAGAAACCGCTACTATTTCGATGCGAGCGAGAACGTGAGATATCACGCTGTGATTCCACGTCGAGTTTCAATAATGAAAATCAACGCCCTGAAAGTGTTACAGGTAAGAAAATAAACCAAACTGATGGACATGAGATTCCCAGATGAAGCTGGGAGAAAACAAACATGTGCAGAAGTACTCACCAGTTTGAGCTCGAGGTACCGCCGGCGATAAGCCGCCCTGACGACGTACCCTACGTACCCAGGCATCTACCAGGTACGTATCCCAGTTTCTGTAGGACCCAATAACCTTGGTCTTTTGGAATATACCAAATCAGCCCGAGGTAAAACTGACGTCTCCTTTCTGTCATTGAATGCTCCCATTTACGTGTTGACTCCATTAGCGGCTGCATCATTTGCTTACCAACCTACACATTCGATGTATGATCTGAACAGAACGACATCTAAAAATAACACAAAAGGTCTCGATTAGATTCTCAGCCGATAAGACGAAGAGAAATTCACCCGAATGGGTCCTACTCAAGGAGCAGGCGCCCACTCGGACCCCGGTGAGTGTGGCTCGTCAACAGCTGGTACGCCTCTTCAACGTTTTCCTCGAGATGTAAGTGTCCAGGGCTGTCATGATTCACTTTGCATCAACGTATGCAGGAGAAATCTTGAGCATGTCAGGTCCCGAGAATAGACCATACGACATCGCCAGAAGCGACTCTTGAGGTGTCTGTTCATATTAAGCCCGTGTGCCACAGCATATTACTACCCAACAAGCATATCCTCCAAGTCTGCTAACTATTCGGGGTAACGTGCTCAAGTCGAGCTAAATCCGGGTATCATATATTCCGTTGGCTCGGCACCATTCAGTTGGTATGCCTCATGTAGAGCACTGAATTGAGTACACCAGGTTTGTCCATCCTGATGAAAGTAGATCAATTGGCAACATGCACATCTTCAAGACGGATTCCAACAATGAGGGTTCTTCAATCCTTCAGGATCACATCGTACTAGTAGACGAATGATATTTCAGCTGCCAGCCTAAATAATGATCCTGCGGATACGGCAATATCCTGGCTGCTCAGTACTTGCAGTGTTTCCTTCTGGCATCAGTCTGCAACTGAGCTTCTAAGATACTCGCTACCTTGATTTTCATACTGATGTGTAAGATTGCATCTGCGACGAGCTTGCCTTTTTCCGTGGCCTGCATGATACTTCTCTGCTTATCACGGTAGGGTTCCATTCAATTATTCTTTTCTCTCTGTCCTTGTCAGCCACGAAAGAGAAGCTATACTCGACAGGCTGTTTTAAGTGGTTCAGTCACTGAGCAGGGCCAATGGATCCATATTTTCCCTGGAATTCGCATACGCCATGAGACCATTGAGTATTGACCCCACAGGGAGGTGGGAAGGTTGACTGGAGCTGTGTACAAGTAGTCATGTTGGGCCTGGCCATCTGGCCTGCGCTTTGAAGTATATAAAGATCTTCAAAGTTTCACTGTGGTCATCGAAACGGTATCACCGATTCATCTGAGACTTCATCGGCGTCGCGATTTAGTCATTCTTTTGTGTCTCACGACTTTCACTGGTCAAGATGTTTGGGCATGACTGGACTTCTAAACTTGTTGTAGGTTTGTCTTTGGCTACTCTTGCGACTTCTAATCCCGTGGCCGCTCCCCAAGCTACGACGACCATCACGCCCTCCGGGCCACCATGTACCCACAGTGCAACGAACCGAGCTTGTTGGAGGAATGGCTTCAACATTACTACTGATTATGAGACCTCCCTTGGGACGCCCCCGGGCATAACCAGAGTCGTACGTCAAACATGAAGTTTTGGGGAGATGGGCAGCTGATACTAACACTGACCTACCGCAGTACAACCTTGTGATTACTAACGTGTCATCATTCTCTCCGGATGGTGTTTCAAAGCCAGCTATGCTCATAAATGTGGGTTTACCGGCAGTTACTTGCTCAATGCTAACCAGTTTCGAAGGTACCTTCCCTGGACCCCTGATCACTGCCGGTAAGTTTTCCAGAGAGAATGACACTTTTTCTAGTGCAGAAGCGTGTCTAACTCTTTTTCTAGATTGGGGGGATTTCCTTCAAATCAATGTGCACAACAACCTACCACAAAATGGAACATCTATTCATTGGCACGGCATGAGACAGCTGGGCACGAACGACCAGGACGGTGTCAACGGTGTTACCGAATGTCCTATCCCACCAAACCATGTAAAGTCCTATACATTTAGGGCGACTCAATACGGGACTTCCTGGTTAGATACTCACTTCCGAGAATCTCATACCTATCTAACAGAAAACAGGTATCATTCGCACTTCTCGGCCCAATACGGAAATGGCGTGTTAGGTCCAATGCAGATCAACGGCCCTGCCTCCGCCAACTATGACATCGATCTGGGGCCATATGTCATTAGTGACTGGTACAGAACCACAGCAGATGAGGCGGCAAGCATAGCCGAGATTGTTACTAATGGTGCGCCACCCGCGAGTTCGAATGTGCTCTTCAACGGAACAAACATCAACCCTTCCGGGTCCGGCGGGCAATACAATAGAGTCACTCTCACTCCAGGAAGGAAACATCGACTCCGCCTCATCAACACTTCGGTCGAGAACCACTTCAGTGTTTCCCTCGTCGGACACAACTTCACTGTCATCTCGACTGACATGGTTGCCATCGAACCTTTGGTGGCATCATCGCTTTTCATGGCTGTCGGGCAACGGTACGATGTGATCATAGAGTCCAACCAGAATGTCGATTCGTACTGGTTCAATGCTACCTTGGTTGGAGGCCTTTGCGGTGTCTCTGTGAATACAGCCCCTGCGGCTATCTTCTCCTACCAGGGAGCCCCCGCAGCTGGCGTCCCGAGCGACCCTGGGGTGCCTCTGACTACTACACCCTGTATCGACAACACCGGATTCGTGCCAATTGTACCCCGCCAGGCCCCCCAGTCGGAATTCGCTGCGTCACAAGATGTTTTGGATATACAGCTCGAAACTACCACTGTCAATAGCACTGCAGTATTTCGATGGGAGATCAATGGCGAAAGCAATGATGTCAAATGGGACAAACCAACCCTTGAGTATGTCAGAGATGGGGACACGTCTTACCCTCCTGAAGCGAATGTCATTATTCTTGACGAACCTGATGTGGTAAGTCTGGGCACTCTTTCAGACGCATTCTTCGAGTGTGTAGCCTATTCTAACACAGTCTTTCTGCAGTGGACATTTTGGGTTGTCCAGAACAACGCCATAATTGTAAGTTGTACCCCTGTCTACCTAACTTAGAACTAACCCACGTAACAGCCTCATCCCATCCATCTTCACGGCCACGACTTCCTATTGCTAGGAACTTCTGACACAGACGCCAACCCGACTGAGCCAGTCATTTTCAACGAGGCCTCCGACATCGGCGGCCTCAATTTCAATAACCCCACACGTCGAGATGTCGCCATGCTTCCGCCGTTCGGGTGGCTTGTTATTGCGTGGAAAACGGACAACCCGGGTGCTTGGTCAGTATATTTCCCCCTTGCAAGCTCGTTTCAACGTCCTGTTTTTGGCGTATTCGCTGTATATTAAGTTTTCAGTAGGTTAGTGCATTGCCACATAGCATGGCACGTTAGCCAAGATCTCAGTGTTCAGTTCCTCGAGATGCGCGACCAAATACCCAAGGCCATGGACTTGGGTCAGCTCGAGCCACAGTGCAGTGATTGGGAGGCGTACTACGAGACCAGCTACTGGAAGATTGCTGATTCCGGCCTTTAAGGCAGTAGGTTCAGGTAAGCCAGTGATCCAGGGATTATTTGAGAGTTGTGTTCCATGGAAATCTGTAGTCTGACGATATGTACAGGTCCAGATGCGAACAAATAATTATTTGCATGTATACGAAGGCGTTGATTGGCACCTTATTTCTGATATATTCATATTCTAGCAACACAGGTTGGAATCGGTCTTCGGGAGAGCTGGAAACTTCCATACTTTCCATGTGGTTTTGGGAGATGTTAGCTGCCATTCCTAGCTCGCAATACTCTACTTTGTTGGTTATATATTCGTGAACGTCATGTATCAATCTAAATTTCTTGCGGTGATGATACTGGCTTATTTCTTAGTGTTGGGATTTCACATACTCGAGTGTAGCATATTGTCTCTCATCTGAATCAAATCATTTATTCTGTCGTTGCCCTACCAAACTATCCCATGTCGTATGCATGCGCAATTGCACGAAGGTAACAGAGTAGGATCTATACGTGCTGCAACATCTACGCCGCGAGATGGCTTGCATGGCATATATGAATAACCTGCGCATGTAAGCAATCCGTGCAACTGTTGGAGTAAAGCAACGTCGTACAGCTAAACCTCTTTCTGGGAGTCGTCAACATGGTGTTGAGCACGCATACAAATTCTCCAGCCGATTAATAAAACCTTGGATGAGAATTTCTCCCTGCGTAGCCCATATTATCAAGCGGTATTTAAGCTACCTTTATATGTGGCCTTCGTTCCGGCTGCTGGAACTGATGTTGTGGCGATTGATGCATACCCCAAGACTTTGTTCACAACAGAGAAGATGTTGGCCATTCAGGAGATCCTTGAGAAGTAGTGAGATCCTCTATTTTACGCACATTTCAATACCTCCAGTAAAAAAGCACTGTTTGATACATACTCATGAACTGTGTTGCGAATCCATCTTCTTGCAGCCCTCTCCCACACATAAACGACCTTACGCCGCCAACTCATGCGCCTCCTTATTTACCGTCTCTACTGACGGATATCTCACCTCCGGCGTTGTGGGACTGACTGTGATATGAGGACTGATAGCACCGCTTGATAACGTTGGCCCTGGAGGGCTGACCGGTTCAATTGGTGGCTGTCTTCGCTCTACCGTTGCGTCTAACTCTGCCTTGGGTGTGTAAGTTGGTCCCGAGCCTTCAAGTTCAGGCTTTCCATTGATGGTCTCTTGCTCTTGCGCTGCTGGTGATCCCTCTGGCTCTCTCTCAATTCGCTTTCGCCGCAGATAGAGATAGACGATCGTGATGATCAGGACGACGAAAAAAACCCCGAGGCTTACTGATATTCTCACGATTTTGCCACTAGAGAGTCCTCCATCTGGTCTCGCGTCTGCTGGGGAGCTAGGACTTGTCTCCTCAGCACCTTTATTAGAGCTGGATCCAGGACTGGGAATATAAAGGGTGGTGTGTAGGGCAGTAGTGGCCGGTGCTTCAGTCTCAGTGCTCATCAATTGGAGTGGGAAAACTTTGTGATAGACACTAGCAGCATATTGAGGCGACTCGCTGGTAATGTCGACGTACCAGGTGTAGAGGTCCTTCGAATGTGCCCACGTATAAGGCGGGTCCCACGACATCCAGACCTGGGTAGATTCTGTCATCAAGCTCTTGCATAATCGTTGCGGAGCAGCTTCGTCGTAATCCGCCGTCGCTGTTGCACATGTCCAGGAGCCAGTGGAGCCACTCGGGCAACACCATGCTTGGGAAAACAGAGAGCCTTGGTGAAAGAGAGTAGTTGTACAGGCCGTCGTGTACCCAGATAGGCAAGCATTGCCCGGATATGCTAGCGTGGAATCCGCACCTTCGTTGGTTACCGTTACACCGTCTGCTGCTCCGTTGAGCCATACATATTCCTGACCGAAAATGGCGAAGTAAGATTCAGGAAAGCATTTGGTTTCGTGTCCAATCCTCGTTCCAAATTGTTCAGTCGTCTGGACAGCAATGCAATCATTGCCACTCAACGGGTGGTGCTGAGCAGAACTCTCCGACGAGTACACCAGGTTTGTCATCTGGGGACAGTACACAGAGAGCCGACATGGGTCACCTCCAGCTGCGTACGAGAATGGGGTATTCTGAGGGGGCAAGGCAATTGCGGGTGTGGCACCGGCAACACGTACCGCCCTTAGAGTGTTGGTCGCCATGGTGTTGGAAAGTGCTTGGAGCCCCCGTCTTTCAATGAGTTTGAGATCAAGCAACCAATCAGCTGGGAGAGCGCAGATAGTGCTACTGGCGACGCTGGGACCAAGAAGGTTGGAAAGGCAACAATTTTGATAAGCTGAAGAGATGCTGCTGGGGAATTTGAGACATCAAGAAATGTTGAAATATTGGCAATCGACGTTGTGAGATCGCGAGTGCGAACATATGTGCGCACGTTCTCTTGGAGTATTTACGTCGTAGAGGAAACCGCAAATATGCTCGGTCCTCGCTTCCTTCCGTTGTTTGCTGAATGCACTGGTCTGTCGGGAAGCTGCAGCTGTCTCGGTGCATTTTCAAAATAGGAAGGACCAGTGACCACGTCACTATTCACTTGAAAAGACGAGTAATACCGAGTTTTCACCAGAGCATTGCGCTCCTTCCCAAGTTGAGTACAGGGGAGAGATGCAAACCTCGAGGGTTGCGAAGGAGCTTAGGAGGCTGCATACGAAAGAACCATAGATAGAGGAAGACCAAACTGTCTGTTTGGCCTCCCGAGGGGACGAAACATGTTGATCAACTGGGTTAAATTCATGGAGCCGGTAGAGTAATACAAGTTCCAATCGGGGGGGCATCCAGAGTTGGACATTCAGGGAACGTGAGAGCCGATCCGCTCCAATTATCCCAAGCACACGCACATCTGAGTAGCAGAACATGTGCTCGTCAGAAAGATATCTACAGGTTGAGCTGTCTAATTTGACGATTCACTGTCACGCACATCCCGCCGACAGGAAAGGAAATTGACGTACATAAACAACATGGCTAGGTCCATTGGTCGCTACTCGCAACCTCTTCATACATACGGCATACAATTGTGCGACATAAGTGAGATGTCTTGGTTCAGGAAATATCCATATACAAACCAAAACACAGCATCACTTCCGTTTTTTCTGGAGACAGGGCAAAACTTCCAGTACTTGAACCGGGCAACTTGTCATAACTTGTATTTCTACGGGATTCATCACGAATATCTTGATTCCAGGCTTTTGATTTCAAACATACTCCCGCGCCGATTGCGGTGGTCCCAAATCCACCCTCCTACCCTGACTACTCTGATAATTAGAGTAAGAGCGCATATCCGACAGTCCAATATTGGACGGAGGAGGCTCGTTCTGGTGCTGAGCCGTTACCGCCGCTCTGTGGCCCATTCCAGTCTGCTCTTCTGTCTGACGCCACGGTTCCATGTTGTAGCCGCCGCCCTGGCCGCCGGTCGTCTCCTCCTTGGTGCGAGCCCAGCGTTTGCGGATAAAGCTCTTGGTCAGAATCAAGATCGCGACCACTGGGAAGATAAAGATGACCAATCCTGCGAGAATGTAGTTTCGTTTGGAGTTCTGGGCGAAGGGGAAGCCTCTGTTGGGGGAGTCGGTCATTAGTATTACGTCATCTTTCTGATGTTAGCGACTTACAAGAATGCATTGGTGACCCCGAGGACGATGAGCAGCCTGCCCAGCCATACGTGGACAGGCGCGAGTTTGGTTGGCTGCTGCGTCTTCTTGTAGAACCGGTGGTGCAGGAACCCCAAGACCAATTGGCCAAAGATTAAGATGAAGACGACAAGTCCGATAATTTGGTGAGGGTCGTTGAAATTTTTCGACTGATCTTAGTTAGCTCAGAACTCGGATTCACATCAGTAGGGTTGGGTAGGACCTGTGATACTCACCCTGTTGTAGAAAAAGCTGATATGTATCCCCAGCGCCACCCCTACGGTCACACCGATAAGAGCCAGCCCTTGGTTGATGGCATGCCACCGCACAAATCCGCCGACACGCAGGATCAATATTCCAAAAGGCATGAGCCCGAAAAAGCAGAATATCATCATAATGGCATGCACCGTGGCCGCGACGTCTTTTTTCTTGAACACGGAGAGCCCCTGAGTCGCCGCGATGGACTCACTGTCCTCCTCCGTGTTGATGACGGGAAGACCTCCTGGGCCAGTCGCGTGGACCATATCCATTGTGAAAGTTCCATAATTCCAGTGCATCTGCAAGGGCGCGTCCAAATCGTCGCTGTCGATGTTGCCGTCGGGCCCCGTCGCGTAGAGGCAGTTCTGCTCTTTGCTTGATACATCGACGCTGCCACCGTTCCAAGAACGGCAGTTGGTACATTTACCATTGAACACATAGGTCGTCTCATTGATCAGGCCCGTTCCAGGAAGCGCTTCGACATTGATGCCAGAAGTGTACACCGGCTCGGAATGCCCGTAGGCAAGACGCGGAGACAAGGTGACATTCTTTCCGGAAGCGGACGAGTACGCCATTAGGATGAGCGATCCGGCCATATTCTTGGATCCAAGACCGATTGCTCCCCATGTTATGCGAATGGGTATCATAAGTGAGAAATAAAGATCGGTTATTGAATCTGCGGGGACGTTCAGGGCGAAGGCAATATCAACGGCCGGGCTGACGAAAACCGACGCTGCCGCACTGTTCGTTCCATTTGTGCTCTGTGCCTGTGATAGAACTGAAAGGCATATCCCTAGGTAGAGGGAGTTAATGGTTAGCTACAGGAATTTTGTCGACTCCACAGTTCGATGGTTGCAGATGTGGAAAGGACGCCTAACTTACCCCCTAACAACGCCAACTGAGAAAATAAGAATGAGCGCATTATACAATAAACCGTTAAGACCCAAAGATTCCGTCCTGGGCATCAAGCCTCTTCAGTGACAGTCTATACGATTAGAGGGGGGTACGGAGTTGGTGAAAGGCACAGAACACCCCAACTCGCAATTGTCGCGGGATCAATTGATATTTCTTCTTCCTCTATCACATTTCCAAATCTAAAATAGCTTCTCAGACACCCCTAACGATCTTGCCTTTTCCGTACCGCCTTCGACTGCGCCCGCGGCAATGGTAAAACGGCTTCGCTGTGATTGGTTGATGTTTTTCTCGGTTGAAATACGATGCACTCGATTGGCTCTCCGCGATGGTCTCCCAACTTCAGCAGGCGCCGAGGACCCTGGTCAACCCCAGAAACTGAAGGCGCCTAGGCATGTAGGAAAATAAAGTTAGCTGGGAAATCTGACTGGTAGCCTGGAACCATGCGAGGTCTATGGGAAGGAAAGGTCAATGCCGAGATGTCTATTATTGGACGAGGCCTCCCGCGAATGATATCCAGGCGGCGATTATACCTAGACTAGCGGGCTGCCAATGTCGATATGATAATCAAGAAGGAAAACAATCCTCTATGGTTCAGGGTCAGAGTAAGTCAGGTGCTACATTAGGTGAAATCGGTGTACGCAGCCCAACTTGGAACCGCTCAAACGAGGGAAATAAACCCCGCAGCCTTCTTGGATGCCATCATGACCGAAATTGAGACCGAAAACTCTACCGGGGCAAGTTAGCTTCGATTGTTTATGTCACTACCAGGAGTCAATAGAATTGTTTCGTAGTTGCACCTATGTGAGTGAAGCCAAAACGGCTCGCAAGGTTGAGGTGTTTGTTGATAGCGAAGAAACGACTACTCGCAAATCAACGGAATGCACCCCGCACTCAGGTGCATCACAGTTCTAATGCATTTTGCCTCACCAAGGCTACTTGCTCAATTTCTTCTTCGCCCGTGAGCTGCTGCGGAAGAAGCCTGTTGTTTTCGTTACGCGCCGAAATGAGGTCAGTGCCTGGTGAGCAATGCCCCAGCAGCAATATGAAATACGAGGACCTGAATTAGAGCTACACAAGTCCGGTACTCGTCTCAATAGCTTAAATGTCTCGATGAGTTCGTCTGAGTTACTTTATGAGAGTGTTCATAGGCTTGACTGCTTCCTCCAGTTTCAACAAGCGAATCTCATCATGAGACAGTGCGCATCTGATCAATACATCATGTGAGATATGGAAGCCCATGTGAGAGCGCTCATTTATTACACCCTGATTGTTATGAGTCAAAATTTGTTCAGAACATTTTGCGCCCCCATCGCGTCTCCCAAGCCAACAAAGTCAAGCTACAACAGATTAATTGAAATCCCATCTGTGTGTGTGTGAGCACCATGGGGAACCCAAGACTAGAACGTACCAAAACTACATTCGGCATGCGCTGATATTTGCCATAGCATAAATCCGACTGTGCAATGATGGAGCCCACAGAGTTCGTGGTCTCTATCCTGGTAAGATCGGGGATGAGAACCCCTTGATATGCGTATATTAGCATCCCTACATCCCACGAGAATCAGCAATTGGAGAGCGACAGACCTGGCAAGATTTCGAAATTCAGATTATGATTCACAATGAACATGCGCCCGTCTGGACTTGCACCTGCCGGTCTATCTATGTCGCACTGCGGGAAATCGGGATCGGTCGGGTCGAAGGGGGTCTCAAAATAGTACTTGAACTCATCCATGATGTATGGCACCTGGGCTGTATTCATATTGTAGTCTATTTTCTCCACGTTAGCCCCGGCAAGAGAAAGAAGTATGATAATAAAAGACATCAACGCACCCATGAAGACGATGAGCCGCTTGCTCCTCGCAATCAGAGTCCCCAAAGTAGGCCAGTCATCCATCGCCAGATCACCCTCCGGCGTAAAAGCAAACGCGTCGAGCCCCAGCTTCTGGAAGGAATCCCCAAATTTGTTGATGTCAATCGCATCTTCGTTCGTAATGAGCAGTGTCAAAACCTCATCCACATTTCTGCCCATCCACGTCTTGACGGTGCCCAGGAAATCATCAAGGGTTCCAGCATCCTCAAGAGCACACGATGTGTGACATAATTGTATCGCGCCGTCCTTGTCATGAGTCTGCGCCGTCAAAAATCGGACACCCCCGTCTAGTTGTGTGCCGACCGGATCCAGCTGGTTATCCGCGGGCCCTACGCCGACGAAGGGCGAGTTGTGCGCGCCCATGAAGGAGATATTGCTGTACTTCCGATTGCAGAGCTCGGCATGGCCGTTGCAGTCGAGGGCTGGGACGCTGGTTGCGAAGACAAGGGCTGGCAAGACGAGTTTCCACATCGTGAATTGGTCGGCTGGTTAAACTCAAAATTGTAATAGCAAAAGAACGTGGGAGTGAGAGTGATGTGATAATTGGAAAACCGCGACGCGAGAGGGTCATCTTTGCGAGTGGTGAAGACACGACTATATCATAAACCGCACTACTGCCTGTTCATCCGACTTCCGAATTTAGGTGCGCTCATGGAACGTGTAGTTGCACTGCATCTGCATCTGACGCATACAGGTCAGGTCGTGAAATATGAGGCGCATGAACGACCAGGTGGCGAAGACACCACTTGCACGCGCCGCCGGAGACGCTAATCAAGGCCAGGGGTTGGTTGTCCCTTTCAGTACCGGCTGCCTCCTGCTGTTTCTGGCCATGTGGTAGGCTTGTTCTGCAAAATGATTGGCCAGCTTGCCTGCGGAGGGAGCAGGAAATAATATTGTGGCGTTCTTGTTTCTAGGCCTTTATTCCCACCACAGTAGCGGCCCCCTAACTATGTATATGGTGGGTAACACATAATTATATAGTTAACGGGCTTATACAGTAAATAGATCACGAGGTAACTATATACGTACTCTATGTCACAGCGCTGGCGATTACAGAGCCACATAGTGCTGTATATAGCAGTTAGTAGGACCAAATGTTAGTAACACTGACATTTCTAGATCTTTTGGTCTATTAGCCTAGGGGCTGTAACGAAACCTCTAATAGTCTAGCTGCGTAAACCACTAAAGAGTCTGTAAGCGTTTGTGCTAGTAAGTAAGTCCTGCTGCGGAGTCCTCAAGCAATAATATCGGGGTTTGACGTAACGTAGTCCACGGTCCAATTGCACACTTCGGCAGATTTTCGTACGCTACCACTTTGACCTGCGGTTTTTCACCACATAACTATGGTTGGTTCTTGGAATGAAAGTGATATGATTCTAGCATTACATGCGCTTCAATCTGATCCAAAATTAAGTGTACGTCGCGCTGGTCAGATCTATAACGTACCTTTTAGAACCCTTGCGTATCGACGTGACGGTAAAACCGCTCGAGCGATTAAGCGATCGCCAACGCAAAAGTTGACTCCTTCCGAAGAAGAAGCAATCGTACGACATATAACCGACCTAGATTCGCGAGCATTTCCTCCCCGATTGAGTGGTGTTGAAGATATGGCCAACCGATTACTTCGAAGTCGCGACGCGGGACGCGTCGGCGTCAACTGCGCCTCGAGCTTCGTAAGACGACAACCAGACCTCCGGACGGTTTAAATCGAAGGACCGACTATCAGAGAATCCTCTGCGAAGACCCCGACGCGTATCGCGCGTGGTTTGACCTGGTACGGAATACAATTGCGAAATACGCGATCCAGGAGGAGGATATCTACAACTTCGACGAGACCGGTTTTGTGATGGGCCAAATCTCGTCCGAAATGGTCGTGACGACTTCTGATCGGCGCGGAAGGCCTAGAGCAGCCCAGCAAGGAAACCGGAAATGGGTTACAGCTATCCAAGGCGTTGGGTCGTCCGGTTATGCCCTCCCTCCGTACATCATTTTCGCCGGCAAAACCCACCTCTCGTCATGGTACGAAAACAGCCCATTACCGCCTGATTGGGTTATAGCAGTTACTAAAAATGGCTGGACTACGAACGAGAGAGGCGAATATTGGATAAAACACTTCGATCATCACACCAAGTCTCGTACGAAAGGTACTCATCGCCTATTGATCCTCGACGGTCACGAAAGCCATCACTCGATCGATTTCGAGGTATATTGCAAAGCTAACAATATCGTCACGCTTTGTATGCCTCCTCATTCGTCGCATAAGCTCCAGCCTCTTGATGTTGGTCGTTTTCGCGGGTTGAAAAGAGCGTACGGAAAAGAAATCGAAGATCTCATGCGAGCACATATAAGTCATATCTCGAAAGAAGACTTTTTACCGGCGTTTTTAAACGCGTACAACGCAAGTTTCACGGCTTCAAATATCCAAGGAGGTTTCCGAGGGGTAGGAATAGTTCCGTACGATGCAGATTATGTCATATCACAGCTCGATGTGAAATTACATACGCCAACACCTCTGGGTAGCTGTCCCTTGGGAATCAAAGACTCCGAACAACCCAACCGAAGCCCAACCACAAACCGATTATGTGAAAAATAGGATTGTACGACATCAAAATAGCTCACCAAGGTCAATTTTTGCTGGAATAGATCAGATTGCGCGAGGTACAACGAAGGTTATGCATCGGCTTGCCCTTTTAGAAGGCGAGGTCGAATCACTTCGAAAGGCAAATGAGACCTTAAGTCGACGTCGCCGTGCGAAGAAAAAACAGCTACAGAGTGGAGGGTCACTTCGTATACAAGCTGGACAGGACCTACAGTCTCAACGAGAGGTTGATGGGCAGTTACATGACGAATTTCGTCAAATTGGTGGTCGTACGAGGCGGCGAATTGCGCGTGTACGGCGGTGTAGAATCTGCGGCCAGCCCGGACATAATGCGCGCACTTGTGGAAATGATGTAGAGACGTCTGAAGATAACGATTCTGAGTAGTTTTAATTGATGATAGGCGTTGTGGTTGAATTAACTTATACATTGTCGTATAAGGTCTGCCAAAGTGTGCAATTGGACCGTGGACTACGTTATGGAGTAGAGTGCTTTGGGTAACTGAAGTATTCAAGTAGGGTAATCGGGAATAGAGTCGTTAAGGCAGTTTGCCTCACCAATGGGTTAGATTGATGCTTAGATTGATCACTGAAGTAGAGACTGTCTATCTATGAAATGCCTGGGAGTCCTACAGGGGTGGCTCACTGGTTCACGCAGTGAACCAGTGATCCGTCACGTGACCTTCTCTAGTCGGTCTGTCCTTCTTCCGGTCCTTTCCTGCAGGTATCCACCTAAGGCCTGCCAACGGGCCTGTGACAGGCTGTGCCCGTAACAGGGGCTTAGTCCCCCTCTTGTGGCACTCTACGTCTCTGTCTATTTCCGTACTAAATAAGTATTAACCTATAACGTAGTTTATTACCTAGTTATATCCTTTTTAAACCTTTCTAACCCTTTAACTTTAAACGTATTTCCTCTGAATCGTTCGGATAGCTACGATAGCGAGGTTAGTTTAGATTCAAAGAATTTGTAATATAAGAATTAGGTAGTTTAGCCCGCTATTCCTCGGGTCTTCGGACCTACTGTCTTTATAAGCCGTAGGCTTTCATAGGGCTGTATATTAAACGGGAGTTTTTAAAAGAAGAAAAATATGTTACGAACCGTTGGCCCTAGACCAACATTACAGGCCCGTTGGCAGGCCAGGTGGATACAAGCATTAGGATCACGGGACCCCGCATCGGAGAAAGGAAAGAACCGACCGGGTCACGTGACTTATAAGGGTGAATATGTTGGTCAACTACATATCCAACCAACAGGATATGTTGGCACAGAACATATCCAAGTGGGGATCAGTGAAGGAGAGATGGGTATATAAGGGACAGGACTCCCAGGCATTTCATATATAGACAGTCTCTACTTCAGTGATCAATCTAAGCATCAATCTAACCCATTGGTGAGGCAAACTGCCTTAACGACTCTATACCCCGTTACCCTACTTGAATACTTCAGTTACCCAGAGCACTATACTCCATACGTCGTTCACCGATATTATTGCTAAGGAACTCCGCAGCAGGACTTACTTACTAGCACAAACGCTTACAGACTCTTTAGTGGTTTACGCAGCTAGACTATTAGAGGTTTCGTTACAGTAGTAACGAGCTACTCCTCTAGTTAGGCTAACTCATAACCCGATAAAGGAGGCGCGGACTAGGAACGTCCGGTAACTAGGCAAGTTTAAGGGAACGTCGACCGAGCATAGCCAACCTTAGAAGGGGAATAGTTGTAAGGAAAGAGCTATTATTGTCATGGTTTACTAACAAAGTAGGCTCTCAGTGCTAGTAACGAATGTATTGGAATTGCTACGATAGAGAAGAGAAGGAAAGTCTATCTAGGTCGTGGAAAGGGGTGCCGCCACTTATAGTGCGGCACCCGCAGTTAAGAACCGCTGGATTGAATGTGGCCCGAGCGCCACATTAGCCCAAAGTGGGCTAGCCCCGTGACAATTATAGCGGGCTAGTCTTAGCTAATAAACTAAGTCGGGGGGGTTTCGCCCCCGATCTAGTAGAACCCCGGAACTACCTAATTATAGAGTGACGGCTGATTTCCATATTAGCCCGGAAAGGCTACCCGGAGTGGGTTCAGGAGTGGGCACGCAGCTTGGTGGAGGATAGGACGGTACGCCTCTGGTTCGATGGCAAGGAGTCAGAGCCAATCCCCCTACGAGCTGGCGTCCCCCAGGGGTCACCGCTATCCCCGATACTGTTTATATTATACATTTTAACGCTGTACGAGGAGCTAGCGGAGCAGCACCCACTACTTTTAGTAGTCGGGTTCGCGGACGACACGAACCTGCTAAGCGTCGGCATCGATCCAGACACGACCTGCCGCCGGTTGGAGGGCGCATGGGCTACGTGTCAGCGGTGGGCAGTGAGGCACGGGATGGAGTTCGCCCCTGACAAGAGTGAGCTAATGCACTTTACTAGGGCCCGAGAGCCCTTGCCGCAAAGTATTCGCCTTGGGGACGCCACAGTGTCGCCGGTAGTCTCAGCGAGGTTCCTAGGAGTCTGGTTCGACCGCAAACTGACGTGGCACGCCCATGTTGAGCGTGTTAAAAAAAATGGCAACTCAAAAGCTAGCCCTGACAAAGCTAGTCAATATGTCGTGGGGCTGCGATCTTATACGGGCGAGGCTGTTATATACGGTGGTTATCCGTAGCGCGATCGCCCACAAAGCGACGCCGGTTCGCCACCTGGAAGCAGAAGCAGCAACCCCGCCACTAGACCTCTATCTTAGTGCCCGGGCTGCTAAGTTTGAAGAACGGCTACGGCTTAGCGGGAAGAGAAATCTGCTTCGCAGCGCGAGCGCTAAAGCGTCACATATACTCCGGCAGGATAGGCCGGCGAAGAGGAAGCAGGCGTCGCAGCTACTCCGACCGGCAGGGTACACTATGGAGAAGGAGGCCCGGGGCTCCGAGTGGATGAGTGAGGAAAAGGAGGTCCCGGCTGCCCTCCTCGGCCACTGGAGGAAGAGATGGCTCACCGGAGCAGAGCATCACGATCGCCAGCGACGCGCCATCGCTGAGGAACCGGAGGGCCCTTCGATGCAGATACCGAAAGGGGGCAAGTATTTCGGCCTGAACCGACTGGAAGCGTCTACGCTGTGCCAGATCAGGACGGAAAAAATAGGACTAGCAGCCTTCTTATTCAAGACAGGGGCTTTTGGCGTGTACTCGCCGCTATGCCGCTGTGGCGACGCCCCTGAGACGGCAGAGCACGTAATCCTCTTTTGCGGGCTGTTGGAAGGACCGAGGGAACGATTACGGGCCGCTATCGCACCACGGCCACTATACTCTCGCAGAGACCTCGCAACGGCAACAGGAGAACCAGTAGTTAGTGGGACTATTGTAAGGTGGCTGCTAGGGACGGGTCGGACAGCTTCAAGGCCCAGATAGCATCGATCTTCTCAGGGGGGACTTTGTTGGTAGGTTGAGAACCAACGTAGTATGGTAGTGAACGCAACGCAGTCGCCAATAGGGCGAACCGACGACGCAGCGTATGTATTTAGTCCAGCCATTAGGGCACGGTTTGACATACGGGAGTACTAGCAGAGGTACCGGGGGCTTCGAGCCTACGGCGTATTTAATAATAATAAAATAATAATAATAATTATAGAGAATATCTCGAGGCGCTCCTACCTAGTTAGATTCTTTAAGAATTAGTCTTGTAATATATGCACCTATAACCCTGGCGCATTATAGCCGCTCTTTGCACTACCTGTGATGCGAGTGCATATGGGGTGTGAATTCTTGTATTCGAAAAGGATGGCCAGGTCAGCTATTCTGGCCTGGCAGAGCTCTTTTATAGCTCTTATCTTATCTTATCTGTCTTATCTGTAGCTATAGGGTAACCCCCCATGGGGTCACGTATCAACCTGGCTATTCTGTGAGATGTGTGATATCCACGTTAGATTTAATACCGTAAAAGAAGCTAGAAGACGTCGATTAACAGACTAATGAAAGCCTACAGATGTCTTCGAGATAGGCCTTAGTTAGCGGTTATTACGTGGATTCTAATTAAAAGTTGAAATGTATGGAAAAACTAGCCAAGTTTGTGATATAGCTTAGTTAGTGGTGAGCACCAACTTAGGCTAGTGAGCTCAAGCGAATCTGAAATAAGTGGGGTGTGGCACGGGTATAGGTTGTCAGCTTGGTATTGGCTCGGCGCCAAAGTCTACCTGCCCTCCCGCAGTAAGGGTATGCTCCGTAGTGACCACCTCATTATGATGTGCGCATGGACCAGTATTGATTTGTATTGTGCCTGAGGGGTAGCAACTTCGATTCCAAGGGTCCGCGGTCTGTGAACTAATCACTATAATAAAGTTCCCGACCGAAACTAGAGTGTGGCTTAACAACACATGGTCAAGTTTCGGGGATTTTGGCTAGTCCGAGTTACATTTAAACCTTTTCCCCCTTGGTACTGGTAGAAGGGATTATGTGGGCAGTTGCTTCTTCATGGACCCTCGTCTCTTCGTACTACAGTATCAGGCCAAGTTTTCACCCCCTTGACAAGTACCAGTGGACCACTGCCAAGGTAACGCTATACTGATTCTTACCGATTCTTACCTAGCCTATTCATACTAACGAAAAGGTACTTCCACCTCTGATTCCAACTTGCTGTTAACGCGTCCTAATTATCGCGTATGTAGCAACTACAATAGGGACTAAACACCTTACAGCAGCAGATCGCTAACGAATTCGAACCCTCCATTTCGACGGTGGTAAATCGAAAGCCGAAATTCAAACTACTACAACGTTTTCTTTTAATCTGATTAAGACAGCTGTTAAGGTCGCTTCAAGCCAGGTAGCTAAGAGTTGGCTCGTGCCTAGGTGGAGCACGGTACAAACACACAATTGAAAACTTACCCATGATACCATAGTAATTTGTGTTAGGGTTCATGAGACCAAGCAAAGGCAATCCACTCTGGACGATATTCCCGCAACTGTAGTGACTTTGGGAGACTCACCAAATGAAACGAGCAGATAACTCCGCAGGATGAGAGTGATGATTGGTCACAAGGATGATTTACTATCCATCGAAAGCTTCAATGGGGAAACAATCCAACATCTGGTCAGCTGCGAGTAGAAAGTGTGTTAATGCTACAGAGTGCGTGCGCGGGATGCGGGTAGTGCCCTGGGCCACTCACCGCTCACCACACCACACCACACCACACCACACCACAAGATAACATAATATAAAACGTTCTGGTGCGCAATCGAAAATCACAGGGTCTAGAAGTTTCAACTCGAGATGTGGGGCGAAGAGATGGTCTGATAACCCGTCCAGGGAAACTTTAGATCGGGGAGGCTTGAATAAGATGTTTGTGGTTGATATGGCCATTATCGACTGTATAAGCCCGTAATCTATTAAACATATCAACCTAGATAGGATCACAGTCTACCCTGTCACCATAGCCGTCTCTTACCCCACACATCAGAATTGCAGATACCGTCGTCAGCCAAGGCGCCCTGGACAGAATCTCAGTTGAGGCAGGGTTGTATATGTGCCGCAGCATGGAGGACCAGTGGCCTTCTACGTACCTGAACAACCGCAATGCACTCCTTGATGGAATCGCTATATGACCAAGCTCAGATGGTGGCATACACCCATCTCTGACAACTCCCACGTGGTGTCCCAGCGTAGACTGTATTCGCAAGAGTCTAGACCGAGATGGGGATGGGATAAGATAATGGGACCGCCAGTCGGCGAACATTCCGATTTCTTGCAAGCCGTGGTTTCTTGCGATATGCTTGCCGGATAAGCTACGAACAGGAACCTTGCAAAGTTGAGCACCTTCCAAAAGAGGCTCAAGCTCGAGCTTGGAAAGAGAGGGGGGAGCGGGGGTGGGTGATTTACAAGTGAGAAGGACATCGCTGTCGACCAAGATTCCGTTGTAACCTTACACGGAGACATATATCTGGAATCTAGAGCCGCTGCTGGCCATGACTCTCTATCCGAGATGATTATCCTGAATCCCGGACTCGCACTAGAAGGCCTCTAGAAGCCTTCAAGGGCCTTCTACGGCCAGCGCTAGACGGTCTTGACGTAACTCTAGCCTCTTGTTCTGGGTCGCAGTAGGGTTCCGACTCGGAAGACTAATATGAAGGGTGTGCGTGTAAAGTAGATCGTTGCAAGCCTCAGATGATTTGCACGTCATGCCCCTGTAGCTCAAAGTCATTGAACCGCTTTTCTACTAGGATATCTTTCTGTTTAATTAGTAGTGGTGTACAGCAGCAAGCAGTGTGTACTGCACTGCGTACATTTGTGCAAATATGAATCAGTTCCAAACCCACTGTTCCTGCGCATCTGGAGTAACAGCCGCTATTAGTATGGCCTGCCGCAATAGGTACGCAACAATAAGCCGAATAATTAGCACAACAACCGCAGATTGAGGAATCTTAGATGATCTACATCATGGATATGATGGACCAGTCAGACCGGAAGGACGTTACCATTAAGCCGTGTGAAGGAGGTGGCCCAAGGAGGAAATTTTTCGCGCTCATTGCGAATGAGAACGGAAGCGGGGAATGCAATTGCGACGAAGGAGGGGTCTCTGGTCTCCATTGTAGTTATTTTCCACTTGGTACGTTGTACCAAGCGTTCCGAGTGTGAAACAGGGTTCGACTTGGTTGTTGATCAGGGGAGGGGGTCGGCAATTTAGAGTTTATCTACTGCGTCACAATGCAGGAGGAGAGATTGCGAGTCTAGGACTAGAGATAATCTGCGTACGTCTGGATGCAATTCTTTGCCCTCCCTCCAGGTTAGAAAAGGTGGTGGAGTGGAGCTTGGGGCGTTTTTGGTCAACAAATTGCCGCCGTGAATTCGAAACCTCGAACGGTCATCGAAGTGTTGCGACTGATGGTGTAGGTTGGTCAGTTCTAGACAACGATGCTCTCGCCCACGGAACCCCACGGAAATTGGAATTCCGAACATCGGACTGCGCTGAATCATCCTGAATCTGGTTTTGCGGCAGGTTATTCTAGTGCCTTCATTCAAAAGGGGATGGTCAGTCTTTGGTTCGTTAAGCAAATGCTACTTTGAATGCGATATAAGGTTTTACATGACTGCCGTGCCTGTCTGACGTTTGCGTGACGTTGGCGTGACGTTCAATCCAGACTTGAGATAATCATCATGATTGGCAAGACAGACCACAGGTAGCCAAGGCACATCTCAACTAGCAGTGTTCGTCCCAGCAGGTGCCCGCCTAAACCTGGGTTTGCTTGATGCTTTGCTGTGGCAGACAGTGTGTCAATTCTGCCTAGCCCTTCCGTGATAGGCACCACGTGCGTGGCGACGGTGAGGTGCATGTAGCGTTGCCGAACCACGCGACATCAGGGATAGCATGGGACGCTACACACTTTCCGGCCATGCACCGAGACTTTCACGCGTGCCACCACACGCCCCTGCCGAGTTGACTACTTTGTTGGTGTGTCCGTCTGATACCGTGCAATAAGAGCTTCTTCCAGTATTCTAGAAACCCCTCTCGAGCAAAGGGCGCTGGACTGAAGGCGCTTGCTCGGATGGTGAATCTTGATGTGCCAGCCGGTATATCGGACCTTGTGGCCCCACGTCGGGACGCGGTGTCTCGGTTCCAAGAAGCAAAGTCTCTCAACGCCTCGGCGAAGAAGTCGGCACTCTGCTTCTGGATACCGGCTTGCTGCGACATCGGGCCCGACATCTGCCAGAGATAGCAGGACCGCAAGTGGTTTGTTAGCGCAAACTGTGGCTTAACCATGTCGCCACTGTCAGATCAAGAGCTCCGCCGGTTGAGCTGGGCATCGCAGACTGAAAAATAAACAAACCCCGAGCTATCGTGTGAAACGGTGGCGTGTCCGAGACCCCCCCGGAACACGTAGACTGTGGCAGCTGCCGCAGGCCGACTGGACAGACCCAATGCGCTGAGCACGGATTTTATCGCTTCACCTTGAACTCGGATGTGGTGGTAGCAGCAGTAGTGTCTTGGTTAGTTTCCTAAAGTAGGCGCGAAACGCTTGTTACCACGTTGCCATAGTCTTCCCCATGGTCCTGGGAGGCTGTACTTGCACAAGACTTCCACGAGGCGGCAGTCTGTGCAGTAGAGTTATCTGACTGGGTCGTATCTGTAGCGTTGAATCAAGACCAGGAAAGGAAGCCAGAATATCAGGGTATGAAATCGTCACTGTTGTGGGTTTACATGTACCGTGCTTTCTCTCCTCTCTCTCACTCTCACTATTTCTCTCACTCGCGCGCGCGCATCAATATGCACGGTCTCGGGCTTTCGCAACATGCCCCCCATCAAGCGTAGTAGCGCCCGTCCTTTCGTGTTTGCGTGGAAACGAGCATTCCGGGCGTTCAACGACAGGAGAATTTCTCGCGACCAGAGTCAGAGATATGGAGTATCGAATATCGGGGGCTTGTGACGCCGCCACCGCTCGGTACTCTAAAGCAGTCCGTTTTGGTCGTTACCACCTTCGAGCCACGTGGGAGACATAACTCTGTTCCTGTTCTCATCTCCTCGACGGATCCATCTCTGCAGCTCATCTCCTAGGAAAAACATCCAACAGGTCCGGATCGACTCATCAAGTGTTGACGCCGGCGAACTCTAATAGTGCATAAAATGGCGAGTGCGATATGGTGGACAGGTGGACAGGTGGGTGTATTCCAAGGTTCGGAATTGGACAGATAAGTTTTAGTAGCTGCGTGCCTTCCAGTGAGTGACGCAGGCTCAGGCAGATGTCGCGTGTGGATATTTTAAGGTTCAGCCAAACAGACAAGGTGAAACGGCCCCACGGAGTTGAGAAACATCAATAGTGAGAAAGTACAGCCGGTAAGGGTACATCCCACGTTTCTGGGGTCTGCCCATGATTGCGTACTATTGGTGTGCGACAGGCCCGCCACCAAGGAAGGTGCATGCGGTCGGTTAAGGGGGGACCCCAGTTTCCCAAGTTTTAGTGCGCAACCGTATATGTGGGGATGCTTTTTGACGATGATTACGGCACTCCACCGTGACTGCCACTCAAGCCTTACAAGGTGGTGGCCCTCACGTGCTAAAAGCAGAGTACGGGAAAATATTAGCCATGGTGGGTGCGATATGGGTTTGCACTCGCCGGTTTCACAGAGTAGCATTTCCCTTGGAAAATTCGAGTGTTGGAAGCAGGGAAAAGCAGGCGCCTTAGAGGCGGGAGCATGTTGGTTACCCACCCCATGGCCCAACTTCGCGCAGCAGAGTATGCGGCGGTGAACCGCGAGTTGGTGTGCAGTGTACTCTGTGTGAAATTATCTCTACCCACGACTCTACATCATAATGAGGCTAGTCCACGATAGGCGTTTGGCTAGCAAGGTAATGGTGTACACGGCATCAATGATCAGCATTGGCATTTTCCAACCGTTTCATAAGCCGTCTCCCGTCAATTGAACTTAAAACTGCCTTTTGATTACCCGTAGCAGAACAGCAGCTCGAAAGCAGGAATCAATCCGCCGCCAGTGAACACTAGTGTAGTCAGAGTATATACATGTTGAATACAGACGCCAGACTCTCTCCTCTTTTGAAACCATGTCGGCACCAATCAGCGTAACGGCTAAAGTAATGAAGGTCAAGCTGGACCCTTACACGACGGTTCCGACGTGTTAATCAAAAAACCAAAAACCCACCCTGTCCCCCCAAAAAAAAAGAAAAAAAAGAAAAGATGTTTGGAAAGCCTTACTTGTAACACCAGCACGGTGTCGACAGTTTCTCTCCACAGTCAGTCCCAAATATCTGCTCCTGCTCCAGCACTAAAACATTGCCAAACGGCCGAGTTGACAGCCGACGCTGGGCGATCGTCATTGTTGACACTGTTGTCGGGACCCAGTTGGATGCTGCATTGTTAAATTCTCTATGTTCCTCTCCCGCCTCGGACTTGTCATTACTCCGAGCACCTGTGCTCACCTTCTGACTGATTTCTCACGTAATTGCCAATGTCGGCGCGGCCGGTACGCCAGAGGATGGAGCCAGCCCTGCACCCATGGGTAATTGAGGGAAGCGGGGGGAGGAAACGGGGAGCATCATGAGAGCCACCTGACTGTCCCACGTTCACGAAAGCAGGACCATTGTTCGAAATCCAATGAGATTAACCCTCCTTTGAGACGCGCACATGCGTACAGACATACCATGGTAACAAGGTAGTTACGCCGTAACTTTGCTATTGCCAAGGTTCAGGTTGCAGCTAGCCACCCCTGAGTGGAACCTCGAAAGTCAACAAAAGAGGAACAAAAAGGACTCAGGGTCCATTTGCACCAGAGCCAATGAAAAGGCATAGCCTTGTCAGACTCCGTCCTGCCCTGCCCTTGCCGTCGCCTACACCCCGATAGTAGATACCCCACTTACAGGCCCAGAGTTTTGAAGACGGAAAAAGAGAGAGAGAGAGAGTGAGCGTGTGTGTGTGTGTGTGTGACAACGAAGAGGGAAGGGGTAGCAGGGCTTACCAACGGGTCGTACAGCCACAGCCTTGACCAAAAACCGCCTTGCAAGATAACTTTGGGCCCTAGCAAGTCTTATGTATCATACCCTACCCAGCCAAATGACAGCAGACCTTAGTTCTTTGATGTTGAGACAGCAACGTGAATCATTGTACGCAAGGTCTTGGCCTGCGCCCGGTCTTTGGGTCTTGTTTTGGCACGAACGGGGCGATGAACGTGGGGATTTCAGTTTGCCGTGGTCATCGGGGGCATAGTGTTTAATCTAGCCGTATTCGCAAAACAGCCTTCCGGGTGGACATATCCGTATCCGTGTGAATTGGGTAATTAAGACAATGTCGTCTTTGTTCCGTCTCTGTGAATAGCCTCTCGTTTGACCGGACAAATACTCAAGTAGCATTGTTCTCTGTGTCATGTGGACCATTTTCCCCAGATTCTCCAGATGACGAAAAGCTGATCCATCTGAAGAACACTTCTCCATCTCCGTGCCGCGGCACAGCATCATGGCCCATTATGCTCAGTGGAGAGCTATTGTGGAAATCAGTTTTTTAAGCATCGCAAGCCGTGGCGGCTTCGAGTCAGGCAATCATGGGGTAAGCACGAATCAGCTTCAATTTCACGACGAGCGTGGCCAGTTGCTTTGAGGAATTCAGTTGCTTGAGGAATTGGTTTCTCATGATCTCAACTCTGTCTGTAGTATACTGCCCGACAGCGACTCCGCGGCTTGCCTTCCTGCTTATGCTGACCTCACCCATGTGATAACCATCAGTCTCATATGATGATGCATTGCCCAACCCTCGGTCCTTGAGCAAGGGGACCTCGTAACTCCGGTGCACCGTTGGTATAAAAATGCTTCTTCCTGGTTTCCTTCCACCCGCCCCAGCCGCGGTTGTCACAATCCCAGCCCAACCCAGAACGCCAGTCGACACGGCAGTCCTGACACTACTGCAATTCTATAGGAACAAACTCTCCCGGATTGGGGTAAACGCCCCCCATTCACAGTCGTTCTTCAACGCCATGTTCCCGAAAGCCAATGATGCAAAAAATAAAAATGACAAACGAAAGAAATTGGGTGTTGGAAAGAAAAATGCAGAACCAAATAGCTCTGAATGATAACCCTCAGCCTTGTTGGCTTAGTGGCGCCAATTTGGTGAAAGCCCCTAAGAGCACTGCTTTGGGTTCCGCCCGTCATTTCAGGACAGTGCGAAGGGGTGCGCGCGCAGATACTCGTTCATCTTGGCAGGCCCATCCAGTTAATCATTTCCTGATCTTGCAGTAAAAATAACGCGCAACTTTCCAATACGCTCGTATAATTCAACCAACGTTGAAAGCTGCAGTGGCAATTGATTGCGGGCGAGGCGGTGATGACGATTGATGCTGCGCCTCGAGGTTTTCGTGTGGATCCGACCATGGTTCTTAACAAGGGAGATCCATTGTGGCCATGAGAAAAACCCCCAGCAATCTCAGGTACTAGCCTTTCCGTAACCGAAGCAAATTGTGCAAATGGCGAACACCTGGGGCCCAATTCATTGGTCCAGTGTGCGACCGTAAACGGTGTAGCCGGCATCCTCATGCGAGTTTGTTCGGCTATAGCGTTGGTGATGCTTGGTAATACATGGGATAGACGTTCCACGGCTGTGGCTGTTGGTATGGCGACGGGATAGGGACGATGTTGAGTTGTGGGCATCCGATATCTGACGAGCAATGAGCCTCCGACGCATTTCTTGGGTTGTACGACAGGTATGGCTTACCTGGCTCGATGTCATCATAATTCATTTTGCCATTTATGCAAGAGACGGTTGGCGAGTTCATGTTGGATGACATATTGGACCTGTCAAGGATTGTTGCTGGGGCGCTCGTTGGATAATATGAGCCTCCGAACTCATCCGTAGCCCCGGACGACGAGGGGCTGGACACGGTGGATGGCACCGAGCATGGCACCGCTGGCGTCCACGAGTCTCCCGACGAGTGGGACATGCCCTCGTAGGATCCAACTTCGGGTGCGCCTCGCGAGGGTGGGCTATGGTAAGCTTGTGCAGTCCGTTAGCTTTCCATAACAACAAGACAGAAGGGGGGATGCATGATGTTGGGTGCTACTTACGAGCATGGTACATGCCGCTCGACCCGTGACTGGGAATCCCCACGCTCTCCCGCAGTCTGTGAAGCTCATCCTCAAGGGCTTTGTTCCTCTTCATCAAGTCCTGCACCGTCTCATCGCGGTTGTGCCGGCTTCGTAACTCGTCAAGCTCTCGCTCGAGGTTCTCAATGTGCTCCTTGGTTCGTGCTCGAATCGCCCGCTGTGCTTCCCGGTCGTTCGCCCGCTTTCGGGCCAATTGCGAAGGGGTTAGCGTTGAGACGCTTCTGGTACCTGTGGCATAAGTCAGTCTTGCCTGAGCTCAGGTGTTGAGGTCCACCCCGCAGTTGGTTACTGACCCTTGCGCTTGGCCGACTTGCAGGCCTCTGGGGAAGAAGATTTGGTCATGGTGAAAGGTGTGTGGTATTGTGTTTGAGTTGCAGTTGAATGATGAATGAAGTTAGTTGTTCAATGTGGTAGTAAGCTGCGGACTAGACTAAGGCCGTGCCTTGGGAGCTGTCAAGAAGTTGAAGTGGAAAAAGGCTCTAGGAAATTCAGGGTCTTATTGGCGTCATGGCAGGGTGTTATATAAGTATGAACACGCGGTTAGAGCAGCTGGGCTGGCTACTAATGGACCCCGGCCGCCAAAGCCAAGTCCTTATTGTGTGGGCGTGGCTCTACGCAGGGACTGCCTGCAATGGCAGCATTTGCAACCATGATTGAGAACCCCCACCAGGATTCAGGTTGGGGCAAGCCAGCACAGTACAGTACAAGATACTTTTATGCCATATGCCATATGCCAGCAGGGGGGGGCTATGCGACGGCGCAGGAAACCCTTCGCAGCTTAGCTCCTTTCTAGAAGCCTTCGCAGCAGCCTCGATCCTCGAAGAGACACCAGACGTGTCTGTGAGCTTTGGCAGTAGCGCCGGTTGAGCCCATTACCAATGATCTCTGCAGGTGGTTCTGGTCTTGACCTGATCGTGGGCACTGGACGAGTCCGTCGGACCAGCAAACCAGCGAACCAGGTGATCGCCCCGAAAGCTGGAGCAGGGATATCCAGTCCTCCGGCCGCGAGCCCAACTGAGGACACTGCACCGCATCGCAGACCAATGCACACCAGCGCACAAAGTATCGTTGTCCAGGTTCAAGGTGGTCAAGTGGGCACAGCAACATGGCCGGTAGTCGCTGGTCTACTTCCAGGGATGGATATGCTAAATAGAGTTTGCGCTACACTCCCTTTGGGACTAACTTCAAATGCCCAAGCTCCGCCGAAAAAAGCAATCCTGGAAGGTCCCGAGAAATCTGCAGCAAGGAAGACATGCAATGCATTGGGACCGTTATGATAGTGGCAGCACCTGGGTCGTCCTTGACCGTCAACTTTCTCATTCGGACCCGAGCAGCTATACACACTGTAGGGAAGGAAACACAACGTACTATCTAGGGCAGCAGCTCAGGGTCTCGTGAGTGTGCTCAAGTCCCTTGGGCATGTCTCTTGGAAACTTAAGCCAAGACCTTCCCAGCTTCCAGCTTCCAGACCGCAAATCCGAGCATCGTCCTTGATAAAAGCGCGTTCGGGTTGTGACGGGCAATAGCGTGAACAGCACAACAAACCACCAAGGAATGCGGCCACGATACGCTGCAAGATACACAGGAGGCGCAAACGCAGTACTCCGAGTTTCGAGGAGCGGACGCAGGGTTTCAACCCGTATTAGATTGAGGCAATGTCGGTTCGCTTGGTGTGAGAGAAACGCCGCTGCAAATTGCTAATTGTCTATTGCTTTCAGCGAGACCCGGCTGGTGGGTTGACGCAAACCAGAATGGCGTAGAGGTCGCAGATCTACCAATAAGACCTATGGGCACGGCTGCTTGGCTCGTTGTGGGCTGTGTCGCTATTCGGTCAAGGCTGAAATTGATAACGTGGCTCGAAGGGTACTCGACATCTGGGTGATCCCCGGGCTTAATTCGCCCAGCGTCGAAGCCGCATCATGAATCTCGCTGCCAATCCACCCATGAACGAGCGCCAAACATCCTCTGCACGTGGCGTGGCGTCTACCACGGCTGCAAAATTCACCTGGGAGCGCGCCGTTGCGACTGGTGAACAGAGTTTAATGGGCATTCGCCAACGGCAGGGTCAGGTCTGCTACTAAGGTTCTTCTTTGCGTCTTCTCCTGCAACAGAAAAACTCTGTTATCAGCCAGAAGAAAGTTGTACTGAGACAAGACTACTCGCACTTCAACCGAGGAGGTTATGCTCGTCATGCAGTGTCTGTCTAGTGACTGAAAACAGGGACTAGTCTGATCTCGATTGGTCCAACGTTACCGAGAGACGGTGTGGACTCGTATTTCATTACACCTGCTCTCCATTCATTGTATATGGCCTTTCGCTGTAACAAGACGTAATTGACGATTGGCAGATGACGGGGCCAGGTATTCTGGAGCAGCCGTGATAAGGACTTATAGTTCCTGACTCCGCGAAAAATAGAACGTACTGGGGAAGTCAAGAGTGACCGAGCGACTCAAGCTATTTCAGAATTGACTTCTTTCACTGCTTCAACAAGTGCATCGAGGCTACCCACTGCTGTTGGACCACTCATGCCTGAGGGTGGCAGAGCCCAGTCGGGAAGTGGACTCACGTAGCTCCACGCGCCCCCAGCATCCTCATATCGAAGCGAATGTAACCATAAGGAGAGCTCCTGCTCGCCGGGATCGGTATACAATGGAGTGTCGCAGATCTCGCAGAGTTTACCGGACATTTTCTCGGCCTTCTTCTTGTAGTATTGATCAACCATCTCATCGTGGTAAGCCACTGCGTCGGCCGCTTCTTCCTTGCCCATGCGGTTCAGCCGCGTTACAATATCGTCGTCAGTATTCTCCGTGGCTTCCGCATCATTGCGTCCCAGGTTTGCACCCCAAACGCGTTGGTTGGCGTATATAGGGTCATTTTGAATAGGATGGCCCAAGTGTTGAAGGTGGACGCGTAGCTGGTGGGTTCTACCAGTAACTGGCAAGCACCGCACGATGGAGTAGCCGTCGTTGGCCTTGCGCATCCACGGTCTTAAATCCTCTTGTTTGGCTTCTGAAGGATCGTGATGGTGATCAGTTCCGGAGTCCTGGGTTGGTCCATGAGAAGGGTAGTATGCGAGCTTTTTGAACACAGTTCGTGCGTCCCTTCCGTTGGCTCGGATTCGATTGAGTCCGAGCTTGGGGGAGATTTGGAGGATAGGCTGGTCACATACTACCTCACCATCGGGAAAGTTGCCCATGACCCTCGCAATATACTCCTTTCGCACGCTCCGCTGGGCAATTTGAGTGCTAAGATCCTCAGCGGCCTTTGGATTGTTTGCGACAAACATAATGCCGCTGGTGAGTCTGTCCAAACGGTTGCAAGGATAGGCTATCCACTCGCGGCCTCGCTCCACTTTCATGATTTCGACGACGGAGTTGAAATTGTATCTGCCCGCTGGGTGGACGGGTATCCCTGAGGGTTTGTTTATGACGATCATATCGTCGTCTTCGTGGATTATCCCGATGTCCTCTGCTGTTACGGGCGGCTCGTGGCGGTGTATCTTGTGGGAAACGAGATCGCCGTTCTTCAGGATGTAGTCTGGCATGACCGGGTTGCCGTTGACACAGATTTTGCCGTTCTCCATTGCAGATTTGTAATACGCTACGGGTCTGTCGCGGAACTCGCTCTCGAAGACATCCAACAACTCCCTCCCGCGCCATCGTTGCTTGCACCAGGTCTGGTAGGTGTAGTGGTACGGGGCGATGCGCCGCAGCCCATTTTCGATGTAGTATGGCCGCGGCCAGATTTCGTCGCACGAGGGCAGGACGAGCGCTTTCCTCGTGGCTTTCGTTAACTTGGCCTTTGGCATGGCTGGTTTGGCGACTTCATCGTGCTTTTCCTTGGTCGGGGTCAAAGCTGGTATCAAGGCAACTGCGCCGCCGCCGTCTGCGAGCAATCCCATGATGGGGCTCAGAAGCCGCCTGCCCCTTGCAAGCAGTGAGGCGAGAGGTGCTATGCTGCAATCGCGGTCGCGCGCAAACGTGTGGGACCGAGAGAGCTGTCGATTCTGAATAGTATAACGGAATATTGGCCGCATGAGTCACTAGATCCAGGAGTAGTCTATGATTTGCAATTCCATCACACAGCTACTTTTGGACTTAACTTTAGGCGGAGTGGAACGGCAGAATGCCTCCCAGGGGCCGCTGCCGGTGGCGGGGTGGCGGATCGGGGAATTGCCCATTGTATCCCTGACTGCACTTTCCTCCGTCGAATTCGTCCATTTCCGCCTTATTGCCATTGAATCCCATAATCCCTACGGAACCGCGGATAAGCAGCAAAGGCATTTGTTAAAGTCTTGGAGAGGACTGTGCAGTTGAGAGCGTATCTAGAGTGGTTTTCCATAGTCATCATTTTCTTCGCAACCACTCCTCGAAGTATCAAAGAGGATGGCTTCTACGAACGAGCTCAAGTCACGAACGAGGGGGGACTATCCGTACCTCTTAGAATACCGTACACGATGGTGAGTCTCGCAGTGTTATCGTTGAGTATGTGGCTGTGCCAGGTATCCGTAGTTCTGACCATCCCAAGGGCTGATAACGACATGTATGATCACATGAACAACTCCATCTACAACTTTCTGTACGTGGATCCAGCCATCATGATGCGCAACACGTTGCTGACCATGGGCCCGAAAGCTTTGATTCGGTCATCAATACCTACCTCATAGAGCATTGCGGTCTAGATCCGCCTACGTCGGCACAACATCCTCTCATGGCACATACGCATAGTGACTACTTCTCCGCCATATCATTCCCGAAGGTTGCTGAGCTGTGTTTGCGTGTAAACAAGCTCGGAAAATCCAGCGTCACATACGAAGTCGGCCTCTTTGAGAAGAACATCGATGGAGTCAAGGCAGTGGGCAAGTTTGTTCACGTCTTTGTGGATCGCGCTACCCTAAGACCCAATATCAAGGGCATGAACGACGCATTGAGGAAGGGACTTGAAAAGTTGGTGGTCCCCGGCATCTCTAGCAAGCTCTGATGACAGGACCCTGCCGGTACGAACAAGGCATGTATTGCTAGAGGTGCATTCGTGGGATTATCTACCTCGGTACCTAGCATTAACGTTATGAACGACAGCTTGACAAAGCACCTTGGGTGTTACATATCTCAGGTATCTCCGACAAACTCTGATAGTAGCGCTTCTCAAGGACCTCAGGGCGGCCCTTAGATGTAGTGCTGGAACTCCAGTGTCTGTCGCGCACCACCTTGGTCTCCGCTTGTCAACATCTTTTCCATCAATTCCAAATCGCCGAGGGCAAGTTCAGGGGCCTGTTCTGGATTTGGTGTTCCCGATAACATTGATTCGGCCCATGCTCGCACTTCTTCCTTGACTCCCGAGGTCTTTTCCCATACCTTCTCCTCGACCTTGGCATTCTCACCAGTGCCTCTAATCGTCACAACCTTGGCCCCTTCTGCCTTGACCTGTCCCTGTTCACAGGCGACTTCAAATTGGAAAGCGTTGAACATCGTTCCGCAAGACGTGATGTACGAACCAACAGCGCCAGACTTTGTCTTCATGATAGCGTTGATGGAGTCGACCGGGGGCAAGTGGCTCGAGACCAAGGAAGAATAAGCCGTCAGACTTTCGATTGCATTCTCCTTCCCTAGCAGCTTCCTCAGGCTGGCAGTGAAGTGCACACCACCATCGAGAAGGATTCCGCCCTGAAACTTTGGTTGAGTTCGCCAGGGTGTCTGGACGTATTTGTTCTCAACGTCCATCCTCCAGTTTAGCCGTACGACGAAGCCAGTCACCTTGCCGAGCTTCTTGATTTCCTCCGCACCGTAGGCCCATCCTGGATTGAAACGAAAGTTTTCAGCGATCGCTAGCGTTGCCTTGGTCTCGGAAGACACCTTTCGGTAGTAATCTATCAGCTCCTGGGCACGAGCAACATCCCATGCGATGGGCTTCTCTGCCAATACGTGCTTGCCAGCTGCCAGGGCCTTCTCGATGAATGCTGGCTGGTCCAGGATTGGCAAGGCCAGGATGACTCCAACTATATCTGAGCGTTTAAGCAGGTCATCGTACGACTTGCCATCACCTGACTCTGTCGAGTAGAGGTCCACAGCGCCAGCATCGCTGGGCACCATGCGAGCCGTTTCTTCAGCCGACTTTCGGGAACGGGACCATATCGCCTTGAGGGAGACTAGGGGACACGCTAAAACCGCCGGCTATTCGCAGTCGTTAGCTCCTATCCTATACACCCTCGAAACGGACTGTATCGTCCCGCAATGTGCATCTCACCAGGTGTTCCTCTCGAACGAAAATTCCACCGCCAATAATGGCAATACCAAGAGGTGCCATCTTGTATCAACAGATTCAACGACGCACCTACTGAAATCTTGCAACGCGAAAGAATTGGGCGAATCGGGCGGGCGGTAAAATCCTCAAGCTGGATGAGGAGACCAGGCGATGTGGCAGTCTATTGAAATAGCGACGGGTTGCGAGCTTCGGAGCTGTGATGATGAACACCATTGATCATCAGTCAATTACCCCGCTCTCAGGGCTGCCGTCGGCCCAGTGTACAGACTTGTTAGACCAATTAATCCACGTAAGGAGATTCACGTAAGGAGATTCACGTAAGGAGATTGCTTTCATGCCGGTAATCTGGCATCCGTGCAAGAGTTCCACTCAAAGACATCCTTTTACCCGAAGCGATCTGCCATGGCCCCACTACTTGCATAACCACACGATGAGCCCAGGGAGTCTAGGGTCTTCAATCTTCCTGAAGTCGATCACTTTATTCCATGCTGGGTATTCCAGCTGGTACGCAAGGAGTTTGGATCGGCGATGTACCCCGACCGATTGTTTCACTAACGTGTTGGAACATAAAAGAATTTATGCTGCACCAGTGTCCGTATTGGGTTACTTCAAGTTCGAGCTGTTATTCCAATGCACAGGACCAAGTTGTTGTAAGGAACTCCCCTAACATGACTGTTAGCAGTCGTCTCTGTCCATTCAAGTAGGTAGCCAAGTACAATTCGCTGCACAGGAACCATACGACAAAGCAAGACAACCAGCGATGACCGATGACCGTAGCAGATCAGGCCACCCAAGAAAGCCATGGAAGAGATTGTGCGACAAGATGCAGTATGGGGATAACTGTGAAATGGTGCATATGCTTTTCTATCCCCAACTGGCTTTGTAGATGACTTGGAAATCGTCACTCTGCGTGGTCTTCATAGTTTTGCTCTCTATTTTGTCGCCACAGTTCAGTGCACTGGTGCGTAAGACGCTGGGCCAATGGGCATAGTCTAAGCTGAATGATTCTCTTCCAGTTAATTGTTGGTACTCACGTACATATGTGCAATCTTGGTTGCTTGCCAGCGAACCAGAAGCTAGTTGTGCTCCTTTCCGGCCGACCAAACCGGGATGAGCTCCCTTCCAAGACTGCGTTCTATCTGGTATAAAGTGATTTAAATCGAGTACAGTCAACGTGCGTTTGAGTTTATGTTCAAACCGAGCCAGAATAGATTCTGGTTTTCGATATAGCCCTGTCTCACCCCAAGACTTTCCCAACGGTTCTACCAGGAGGTAAGTGTGGTGGGTAAGAGGGTACGAACGACGTGCGTCCGACTGAGCCTCCCCGGGTACTCCCTTGTATGTTTTCAGTGCTAGGAGACAATTTCCAGTAGGGCATACAACTATCGTATAGTTCTGATTAGTGGGAGACGAAAATCGAACTAGCTTTGGGGACCACATCTTGATTCAACCTCTATTTGAGTGGGTTTACCTTTATGCATGTCGTTTGTTGGTTTTCCGACTGGACAAATAGAAGGCTACTTCTAATAGGTGAGCATGGGTTAAGAGATTCGAGACTGGATTTCTGCCTCCACATACCCAAGTTGGATTGTAGGTCTCTGGAATCTCAATGACGGCTAGCGATGTTGATATTCAGACCAAAGAATATGCCGCCGGTGAAACCGAGCAAATGCAGACACAAATAACAAACATAACCATTGGGACACTTAAAATATACCAGTTATTTATATCATTTTGCACATGGATGGAGTTCCTACATCGTAAATACGTACATGATTCTATCTCACGCGAGAAGACACGAGCTGAATCTGGAACACTACATACAACTATTAGTCATTGAACATAATGTACACTATCACTCATTGTATGATACGTCCAGGGGTGAAAGCTTTGATAGAGCCAAGGAGGACGATAGTCACTCCGTGATTATGGCTGAACCGAACCAAGCGAAATAGCACGCAAGACTGAGTGGCGATCAAAAAGGTCGCGGTATTCCTGAACGCTAAGTAAATCTCTTTACTCTATCAATTTGTACGTAGTCGATACTACGTGCCAACCTCTCCAATCAGATCTTGATTGTTTAAAATGGAAAGACGGAACAAGCAATCTATGTACGGTTGGAAAACTCGGCCTGATACTCCATCTTCATACGCCCTGGGACAGTTTCCAGATTAGAAAGCCAGATGCTAGCAGCTTCGTGCTCCTCATACTGGCGTCGTAAGTTCCCGCTTCTCACATAGTTTCTTGCACTGTAAGGCAGCGAAGATCGCGCCTTTCAATGCTTCCTGAGGTCTAACCCAGTTCGATAACACATGGAACAGTTTATAAGATACAGTAGTTCCAAAGAAAACAGTACCTATACATGTAGCAAAGGTAGATGGCGCCGAACCAAACTGAGTAGAACCAAATATTCTAGCTGGAAGCGAGAGCTCGGTCAAACCCCTCAGCTCGTTTTGCACAGGATTAAGAAACATCTTATGGCGCCACCTTACCATTGCACTCATTCTTAAGTGGTGACCCAGTGCTTTTACTCTCGCAAGTTATCGATACCTCTTTATAGATCCTGCATCTATCTAATTTCAATCTCCAAATCTGCTGGGATGCCATTAACTGGACATATGGTATCTGAATTTTCGAATCCCGAATTGAGCTGCACTACACTACATCCCTCGGCCTACGAAAGAAAATACAATCAAACCGGCTAAAACCTCGTTTCGCACCATCAACCTACCGGTATTCGTACTTGGTTGAGCCGTCTCCGTCTCCGTCTGCGTACCCGGAGCAGTGGCAGTCCCTGTTTCACTTCCCGTTGGCGCAGCTGCTGCCGGATCATTCAACGGCGACATGACCCTATCCAGCACATGGATCAACCTGTTATTCGTTAAGACATTGGGAGAGACGAGCCTCGCATCATTAAAGTACGTCTCACCGTTGCGCATGCTGACGCGCACCGTCATATTCGCCAGCGAGACAATCTCCTGGCCGTCCTCGAGGAAGTTGGAGTAAGCCGGAAACGGCAGAGTGTGGAAAAGCAGGGCATTCTTCAATTGGTCTCTGTCAAGGTTCTGGTCTGGGTTCCCCGCGGCCGCGAAGGCTTGACTGTTAGGTGCTAGACAGGCGATGTTGGCCGTGGTATCGACGTTGCCCCAGAATTTGGTGCGGTTTAGGGCGTTGTCGAGGGCGCCGAGGGTTGAGGAGAGACCGCGGGTGGTGGTGGAGCATTTGGTGGGTGGTGTTAGGACGTTTCAGGGTGGTCAGTAATTGTTCACCAATATATAGAGCGCCAGATCGCTCACATATTAATGCTGCGCACTACTTCACCATCCCACTGGCCGTCGAGGGTATTGAGATCGCCGCCTAAGCCCATGCCTCCTCTAAGCTCGACATCTCCACTAACACCTCCGTCTCGGACCTTGACTTTTACAGGTTGGATGGGATCTGCTGAGGTGAATATGACCTGTCCATTGGCTCAAGGACCGAACCGCTGCGCCAAAGCCGCCGATGCAGAGCGGTTGTTGAATTCTTCATTCTCAAGCCACGTGGGTACCTTAATTCCAACCGGCGCTATGAAACTTGAGCCTTTGACCTCGGAGACCATGAAGTGATACTTGAAGATGGTGACTAGTCCATCTTCAGGTATCGACCGCAGTTCGCCGTTTTGCGCCGAGAAAGCATGCAGAGCCTCATCATCGGGTATCAATGCTGTGACTCTCCCCGTGTCATTTGGCACCACCAAGTTCAAGAACCCAGGATGACTGTTTAGCATCTCTCGGAAGGTCGAGAGACCTGCATAACTGCCTAAGGCGGTGACTAGACTCTCTTGTAACCGGGGGCAAACGGACAACACAGGCCGAGCAAAGCTCAGGGACAGATAGCTGAGACCAATAGCACGCATCGTGTAACGTCGCCCGGTATTCAACTAGCCAGGTAATTGAGGAATAAAGTGTGATTGGGGAAGACACGAAAAGGAGACGCCAGGGTCACAGCCTCTTATTACCCAATGTTCCTACGCACTCATGGGAATCTGCTGGTTCAGAGCCGTAACAGCTAACGATCTAGTCCATAAGATAACCACCACATATGAGGCTGGAAAATTAGAATGTCTTTGGCATCATCGCCAAATTAATGCGAGCTGCGCTTCGTGGCCAGCCTTTTGACCTCGACGCGCAAATCCATCTTGCAGTGACTGCTCCTCTGGGGTCATATTTCTGCGTAGCTGTGCCATTCTCACAAAGGCGGCCGGCAAGTGGCTGACTCTCAGCCGCACTGGAAACTAGATAGTATGGACCTACAGCATTGGTATGTAGGCTAAAATCTGGAGGAAATTTGAGAGCACAGTCAGCCGTTCTCTGGAGTCAGCCGTTAAATAATAGGAAGCTGGAACTCGCACTCTGAATACCGCTCTGAAGTACATTCATCACAAGGGGACCTTTGATGACATGCGGATCTAGGTGCGAATGTGAGAAGCCTTGGCTAGTGAACGGTTCGATGTTATCAGGCGGTGCGGAATGACGAGGGGTTTTGCTGGATATGATAACCATATCACCAACATCTTTCTGTGTGGGTGCTTGGTGAGGCACCTTCAGCCACTGCATGTTTTCGAGGCTATCCCGTCGTGACTTAGACATTGAAGTAAATAATCGACCAAGCCATGCATCCTGGAAACGCGTGCTTTTCCACTTAGCAGGAGCTTCATAGAAGGGCGAGGGTGTGATCAAATAGGAAGAGCAACCGAGCCATTCATCTCATTTAGAGACAAGACACAATCTCCCGAAGACCTCTCAAAATCACCTGGATAAGCGACTTCATTCACTGAATTACGTATGTTGGTACGGCCTCATGAAGGTGACGATCCAAACGACCCACCATCTGTTTTAGCTACTCCGCTCTATCCACCAGCCCGTCCGCCGCTAATGCGCCCCGCCAAAGCATAAACCGTAATGATTGCAATGCTTCACTTCAGCACCCCAAATCGCCATTGAACCCATTTGCCAGACGCCGAAGTATTCGAAATACGTGTTTGTCTTCCCCAAAACGCCAAATCATTCCGGCATGTACTCGAACGGCTTGGCCAAATGCTCCGAGCAGAAGGGGAGCTTGCTGACAGTCCAGATCTCGGTTTCCTGCAATACGACAGGCTCTATTAGCTAAACCGGATCTGGGCTATCTGAGGTGCAAGACAATTTGCACTTACAGGCTTCAGGTTCTTCTTGTCCTCCACACTCAGGGTTCCGCCCTTCACAGCGATGATATCGGGCGCTGCGTCGGGGTCATGAGCGATGGGACTGCCGCACGACGGGCAGAAGATGCGATGAACCGCGTTGCCGGACGAGCCTTTGCCCGCGAAGCTCTTGGTGGTGCCCGTAATCTTCATCTTGTCCTTGGGCACGACGACGACAAGGGCTGCGAGGTGAGGAGTGCGGTCTTAGCTTTTACTGATGATGACGTGTGTAACTTGATCCAATTGGCGATCGTGAACGAGTTTAAGGGTGCTTAGGGCTGTCTAGCTGGGGGTTGGAAGAGCTCTTACAATACGTCGAGCCGCTTTGGCGCTGGCAATCATCGCAGTGGTCGTAGCCGACGAGCAAAGGGTCGGCGTCGACCGTGTACTTGACAGCGCCACAGAGACAATGGCCGGAAAGACCCATGGTGCTGATAATGTATGCTTGATCGTTTGCAGCGTTGAGATGTAACGACTGGAAAGCCAGGGTGCTGCTTGACGTTTATGGAAGCAGGTCGTAAGGTGGGGTAAGTAAAAGTAGCTAGTCTCAAGTTGAGTGAGATCCGGAATTACTAAGGGCGAAAGTGGGAGACTTCTTGTTTAAATATTGTTGAAGACAGATAGCCTTGGATGGCTTAATTGACCCCTGCCGGATGCATTTTCCCGTTTTGTATCGGCTAGATTACATGTTCGTCTGCATGTTCTAAAGTTGGGACGTCTTCGGGATATATCATGACATCGATGGCGGGGGTTAGGCGATAGCGGGTCTCTATTAACTGTTGGTGTTAAGGGTTAGGTACTATGTCACTTTGCCACAACACAAAGTTAGATAGCCCTCAATTCTGCTACCACCGAGCTATCATTCGTCGAATCCTTGGTCTTGAGTTCTCGGTAAGCCATACTTCGATTCGTGCTTACAATAGCTCGGAGAAAAAATCATGGCGGCTAGCCTAGTCGCTTCTGCCAGGGCGGCTGCAGTGATAGTAATCCCCGCGGTGGCCTCATTAGGTACTCCGTGATCAAACGAGTAATGCAGAAGGAATGAAGTTGAAGTGCGGCGTAGACGTCACGTCATTTGTCATTGCCCCGGTAGGAACGTCACTAGTGCAAGCCCCTAATTCAGCTGCCTTAGTTACCGTAGTTCATGCGTTGGCGCTGGAGTATTTGGAATTCCTACTTCTGCATGGAAGCTCTGCTCTCGCCTGTTCGCAATGCGCGATTGAAATGGACCGATAAGCCGCTGGCTTGCGGCAATACTGCCATCAACCCGGACACCGCGAGGCTTGAGCGACGTTCGTCTTGCATGACAACTAAACACGTAAAAGTATTTTCTAGAAGCCAGGCTTGGTGAGTTCATGTTTTTGTACCCTCTTGTGTACTTGGTGGTACGGTAGTAGTCACAGCTCCCCTTTACCTCTCCGAAGTTGCCGGACTGGTCCCATCTCTTTTGTACCAAAGCAGGTCCGCGTTTTATGCAATGACTTCAGAGCCTCATCGACGGACTGAGCTATGTGAAGCCGTTCGATCATAGGTTTTTCAAGAGTTCAGGGCACCCTTACGCGGCTTTTACATCCGCGTCACTGTGACCTGGTCAAGTTTTGACATTTGAAATTTTTCCCGCATAGTGAGCCAATGTCCAGAAATGCTTATCGTCATGAGAAGCGATGTATCACCATTAAGCAGAAGAGTGAGTTCACAATTTAAGGGCTTGAGTCTGGTAGTCAGTCATGAGAGATGACATGGGATGAATACTTACCCTGTGTCCGCACACTTCAAAGTGATTTCAGCAAACAGCTCGAGCACAACGTTGGGTCAATACACTCAATTCCGTTATGACCCATTCAATTGCATACCTAGATCACGGCCGCTCCCAACAAGTCCAGAGAAACTATCCAGAACCTCATCTGACCTCAAGGCCACATGAAGGCGACGAAACGTCAACTTGAGGCAAAGATCATCGTGATGTTTAAGATGACTCGTTCACGAAGATTTGCCATCGCCATCGGCCGAAATAACACACATCTTGGACGCCTGCGGATCTACTATATGTTGGACTTCTTCCCTTGATCAGACATCTGCGAAATTTCCCAACAGCATTTTCGATGGCGATTTCACGCAACACCATTTTACGTATGTCGATGTGCTAGATGTAGTCATCGCGTCGAGGAAATCCAGAAGCGCGAGGAGACAGAGCGCTGGGTCATGGTGACTTTTTGGTTGGATTTACTGCGAAGAGCTGAAGCTATCGCCAACCTCGCCGGCGCGGTCCCCCGGGAACATACTGGTGAGCTGGCTGTAGCCTCTTCTGTAGCCTCGTCCGGTTCATCCAGCCAGTTATTTTCCATAGGTCTTTTAGCCGTCAGGGCCCCAAGCAGAGTATCTAGCTAGCCATTAAATCCGAGCTGGTAGCCGAGCTATTTGACCGCTGTGTCGTTGTTTTCTACTTTATCCAGTGTAAAATAGCTAATCTTGTGCTGTATTACGTAAAATTTGATAACCTGAAGCACGCAAGCGCCAATTTCCTAGCCGGTATAATGCGTCTTGACTGCTACATAGCAATCCGAGGACCAACTTCTTCGGCCGATTCATCTCATCTATGAAGAAAGCAGCGATTCCGTATATAGCCAAATGGTTGCGGGAGGTCTAGCGATTAAATGCGACGTGAATAACGCTAAGACTCTGCTATAGCGCGACCTTCACTATCTCACAGTACTTGTTGTATTCCGATTCGATCTTCTGACGTACGGACCGCGCTAACAGATGGCCACATTGGATACGGACCGATGGGGATAGGTACTCACAGATGGCACGCAGATTCGCATCCTCTACTTCCGTAAATAGCTTTTTACCGTCAACGACCCATCGGGCAAGTAAATAATAGAAACGGTGAGGCTACAAAAACACTGGAAAAGGTGATTTTAAGCCCCGGGGACTACCAGAGTTGCCTCAGCGGAGGCCTGGCGAGATAGCGATACCACCAGAGACGGCGTTGTAGGGGCAATTGGACCCTCTATAGCATAAGGGTAGCGGCTTAAGCGTCACAGGAATACTAATATAATAGCTAAGTTTTAGATTACCAGACATTTGCAGAGATTTGCAAGCGAACAAGTCTTACAGGGGGTCCTAAAGGACCGGAAGTGTCACGACCTGGGTTGCATCGCATTGGTAGAGACCTCGATTAGGTGCTATCGACGAAGATTCTACTCTAAGGAGCGAAGGAAAGAAGATGACAACTTAGGTTTGAGGGGGCGCGACTAAGTCGTCCACGCTTGGCGGGGCTCCTGCAGGGGTTATGATTGGCTTCCCACCTGGCACTGCCATGGCAGGTGTTCCAGCTGTACGTCACCTGGTTGTAGTGAGTCTGCGAGGGTTGACCTTCACAGGAAGGACCTCCAGCACCTTCAAATTACCCCGAAATTCGGCTATCAGGGACCAGCAGCAGGGTAAAATAGCGATTTGAGCCTTAGTAACTATAAACTAACCAGGTTGCCTAACTAGGGCCTCCGGTAAGGTTAGCATTGGCGACCAAAGTCCGGAGAATGGTGAGGGTATTGGTGTATATACACGCTAAAACGTAACTCACCAGGTTAGCATGGTGAGGTTGTTCCAACCCTTGATCATGCGTGATCCTTTTTGGTGTTGACTATTTCATTGCGTTCCCATCGGACCTGCGCTAGCGACTGCTTCGAAAACTGAAATGATTGATAATCCGAAGTGATCCGTCCAAAGGCAATATCATGTTTTAATTGGTGACTTTCCAACTATCACGAAACACGGTGCTTGGCAGTTGGTTATCAATAGGATATCCACGGTGGCGTTTCAGGGGTGTTTGGCGGGCGGATTCAGCGGCTGAGCGCCACACTAGGGCGAAACACCGTCCGTGCAGTCAGCAGGTGAGAATATCCCAAATATCACCACATCGGATGGCCGGCCTAACGGCCGGCCGCTCGGCGACGTCCGGATACCAAACTAGCAGGTAGGAGAGATGCTCCGGGGGGTAAAAGATATAATACAAAGCTAGGTAAGGCGTCGATTCCCGTTTCGTACCCGTAATATATACGTATTATTGGTAGGCTAAGGCCGGCCGCTAGGGTAGGTCCTACTATACTAGGCGAGCCTTCCTCCCGGCCCGTAACCGTTTACATAGCTGGTCTATAGAACAGCCTATCTGCTGCTGTTGCAAATTAAGTATCCACATCGCCGACTCCTCGCTACATCGCCTTGCTTGTGCTTGCCTCCTAATCTCAACGATAACCTCGCCCCGTAAAGAGTACCACTGTACCTCGCTCCGGCGGCCAGATCTCCACCGGCTGCCCCAACGCCTGTCTAACTCGGTAACCGACGGCTGGCCATGGATCCCGATCGTCCACTCCCTCCATAGCCCCTCCACTGTACGCGTCGTACGGCACATACTGTGCTTCGGGGGCGCTGGATTTCCTGCCCAGATACACGGCTGCGGACTTAGGGAACTACGCTCAGTAGGTCGCCCGGTAGGTGCTAGGTTCGACCGGTTAGAGGGATTACTACGTAATACTGGTATCTGCCCCTCTGCTATGGCCGGTGCTAATGCTGTTGTCGGTACTGTTGTTACTACTGTTACCTCTGTAGGTAAAGGTACAGGTGCTGTTACTGGAGTAGCCTCAAGGCGAAAGGTAAGGCCGCCGGCCGTGAGTTTCTGGAGCTGCGTAGACTGGGTACGGTCTGAGTGTACGAGCTGATCGAGAGACTGCTGAAGCTTCGCCGTCTGCTGCTGAAGCTCAGCTATCCTTGCCTCGTGGCGTACGTCGATCGACCTCAGGTAGTCAGCTAGCGTCGGCATAGCCTGAGTCAGGAGAGCTAGCTGGCTAGGGCGCTCCTCCTCCTGGGCTGTAGTTCGGACCTGCCGGGCGAATAGCGCGTAAGCCTTATGCTGAAAGACCCGGTGATCCCATATAGGGCTATTAGGGAACTGTTCCTGTAGCAGGGCCGAGTCCTGTAGGATAACCTTCCGGAGGTGGAAGAGTAATTCGACTAGACCCATAGCTGCTAGGTCACTAACTTGGTCCTGGCTAGGGCCGAACCTATCCCTCCAGCTGTCAAGCTCAGGCCAGATCTCCCTAAGCAGGGCCTCCGGGGGCGTGATAGTAGCCCGCCGGACCTCGAAGCATCCCATCTGCGGCGGATGCCCGGCCATTACACGCATAAACTTCCGGGGTAACGAGCTGAGATAACACCCGACCATCTGCTCCTGGTTCCACCGGCCCGCTCGTCGTATCTGTTCCTCGCTTACGCCTTTCAACTCAGCTGTTTTAGCCCCAGCGCTGCGGCCGATATGCGTTTTCTTCTGTGACGTTACCCCGGCGTACTGGAAGGCCTTAGTAACCCAGTCCCGCTGCGCGTTATACGAGAAGGCTGTTGTACGATCCGCCCCGCTCCCCTTGATCAGCCGGATATCGTACCAGGCCGACCGCCGGCTCAGGTCCGGGAAGGGCTCGTCGGTTAGATCCCAGCGGTACAGCAGGTAAAAAGCAAGGCCACCTAGCATACAGATAAGCGGTTTTCTATTGCGGAGTGCCCCTGCGGTCTCAAGTCGTCCATGCTGATTTTGCTTCCCCGCACGGGTAGTTAGGATAACCGGCATACAAGGGGTCGAGCCCTCGCCCTGCAGCTCAAACGTAAACAGGTCCGAGATTTCGGCCGCCCTCCGATCGCCGCCACGAGTAAGCATATAATGGCCGAGAAGGAGGTCAACGAGTGTCCGAAAGTGACATTCGGGCGAGGAGCTGCTATGTGCCCAAAGCTCGTAGCAGATCCGCTCGAACTGCTCCTCGGTATAGCCGTCCAAGATGGTCTCCCGGCCCTTATCCGCGTATAGATCCTTCTCCCGTTGCGCATCCCGCCGCTGGAGAGACCGGACGTACTCACGTACGTGGTCTTCCCGCGGGGAGGGGTGCGTGTTCATCCCTAAAGTCCTCTGGGTCCGATAGAGGTCGGTAATAGCTGTAATATAGCTCCGTACGGAGCGCCACCCGAGCCGCGTCTCCTCCTGCGGGACGCCCTGGTCGGCCTTCCGGCTCCAGGCTCTCAGGGGCCGGTCGGTAACGACCTCAACAAGAAAGAGGAGGAGCTTGTCCTCCGTAACCGTATCGGCATCCTCATACTGCTTCCGCCGGCAGAACTCCTATATATAAAGACGTTAGCTACGTACCGGGCAACCTACGGGGCCGATAGGTAAGCGAACAACATACCTGGAACTCCTTCTGCTTCGGCTTGTACGCTATAACAGTGTTCTTCGGCCTGGACTGGTCGATAAGCGATAGGATCCTCTGTGTGTTAGCCCGTAACTCAGCTCTATTAACGGCATCGGTTCCGAGACGCGCAACGCGCCCCGTCTCCTTCGTCCTCGCCATATACAGACAGACAGACAGACAGACAGACAAATAAGTAGCGAGGCCGGATAGCCGGTAGGAGAGCGGTGAGGCGCCGGGGGGAGAGGAGGGAAAGGGGAGAGCGCGGGGCAACTTACATCGTACATCGTCTTGTGCCGCCCCTGTATTTGTATTCGGTCAGGTTAGCAGTATTAGGCCTATCGTTCCAGCGGCTCTAAACACTGGACGAAGCGCTGTATCGCAGCCGGCCAGGGGAGAGGGGAGGGGGGGAGGGGGGAGGGGGGGGGTGGGGTCGGAGGGGTCTTAGGGCGCCAGTCAGCGGCACTTGGCCTTGTAGAGGCCTAGCGGTTCAGGGGGCAGGGGGCCTGTAGCCAATAAGCTAGGCGGTCGCCAGCGGGGCCGTCAGCCGCCATGTATGGTGGAAGGAGATAAACGAATATCCACGTTCCCCTAACTAGGGGGACGACGTGGATATCCCCGTATGTGTGTCGGGGGCCCGGGCGTCAGCCAAAGTCATCCCGAGTCAGCGGGACCGCGAATACCATCATATAAGGTATATGATTGCTGATTGCAAAGCGAAGGATTACCAACTGCAATCCCAGCTTGCAATTTGTCCCAAGTGGCTATGCTACATCACATACGGTAGGAGCTGTAGCTGATAAGTAACAAGGCAACAGTCCATACCGTGATAATATATTCACAGTTGACGACAACCCCCTCATACTGCCTAAATCCTACAAGTTCGCGCACAGCCACGTCCATATCAGATTAGCATCAATTATATTTTAGCACGATTGTTAAGAGAGCAGGAGGAAGGTATTTCAAAATTTTGAATCTCTAGGTTATGAGCTTGTGTGGAACTATCTCTCATAGATTGCTGGAAGCATGTGACGGCTTGGGCCCGTCAGTTGCTGTTAGCAACTGATTAGCCAGTTCGTCAGCATTAGATTTTAACACAAAGTGATCTATACCACAGCCCAGTCTTGTTTATTCGCTGCGCTGTAACAAAGCATATCAGACAGTTATAACATTGCTTGTACTTAAGTAGATAAGTTGGCTGACAAGTGAAATTGATGGGTTGACAATATTTGGAATGAGCTATTGCATGTCTTCAATCAGGTCGCCTTGTTCAAATCACAGCCTACGATTTCGGCTTGTAAGATTAGGCTCAGGTGCAACCTTGGCTGACCTTAGAATCCAGGAGCTTAGTCAAGTAAATTTGTGACGATAACAGAGCGACTATTCAGCGCCAACACCCCTATCCTTCGTATATGCTTCTCTCGTATATTTGTTTCGTGTAAATATATTTGCGTACGGACGTGTACTACGTAAAATATGCTCCTACATAAGCTCACTTGGATCTGTGCAACATCACACAAATCATGCTAGGGTTACACCCTAGGAGACAAAACGGCGATCTCCACTAATAAAGATGAATTTACAGAATGAAGAGGATCTGCCTCGTCTGGGCAATACTGAACCAGTGTGGCTGAGTGTGTGTAGATCATGAGCCGTATCTTCTAATATAAATGCTAGCTTTCTTTATATGAAAGCGTCAATACTAGATCACCAGCAACCTTTACCCATTGTCTTTCTTGTATTGTCCTTTCAACCAAAACTTTAAAAACAACTAAGAAACCGAAACGTGTTCCACGACCATGCAGTTTCTCGTGCCTGTTTCAGGCAACAATCCATGGCGAAGAGAGGTAAAGCTAATTCGCTTGCTTGGTGCTCACATACTTGTATCAAGGTGACAGATAAACCCATCGTTCGTCTCAGGGCATCTGGGGATGGAAACATCGGTAGCGCGGTGACTTGCTACATGTACGAGGACGAGAATTTCACCAAAGAGATCTCTAGGACGAGCCTTGTTTCTCAGTCTTGGTAACATAAGTGCATTCAGCCATCGGCCGGACAACCAAAAGCTGGAAGTGCCTAAAGGGCTGTTAAAAGATGATAGTGAGACTCTTGCGGGAGCAGGGTTGTATCCAGAAATGTATTGAATGGACTGGGAATTCTTGCCCCGAACCAAACAACAAGAAGAAGTCAAGATACCGAGCTGGTTGGGCAGATTTGTGCACTCTTTAGTAGCTGGCTTACGCGCGAATTCTTTTATTTAGTCGAAATTTCTTTAAGGGAGATTTAAGGGGGAGGGGGTGTGGGTTAGGTTGGTTTTCCATAAAATACATATTAGCTCTAGCTGCAGTACACTCTTTCAATATATTCGCACGATAGCATACGTACGTACTTACTACAATTCTCCAGATTTTTGCTAGGAAGATACTTGGTTATATGATAATAAGGTCGTTGTCCATCCCATACGCAGCGCAGTGCTGTGCTGTGATGTATCATTCGGTCAGCTTGCTTTGATTAACGCTGCAAACTTTGTCTCTCTACAGTTGTTCCAGAATGGCAAAGTTCATGTGCAGCACGATCCTTGAAGTGTTCGTCCACAGGTAAACCATCGAGATTCCTAGAGATTTAACTCGACGACCGTCTCTTATTTTTTTTTCTTTTCGACGTCCGAGAAATATGCGTAACAGCAGGAAGCATTAGACTAAAAGCGGTACATCGAGTTGATGGCTTCAGACAGCTCAGCGCTGCTAGTCTTGTCCGTGCAAAATTAATCGGCAGCTTGCCGTGACTCCAATGTCCTCGATCACGTACGTGTCAGAATAAGCCCATTCAACTCCGTCTCTAACGGCTTGCTTACGGCAGTGCTCTATTTTCAGGTAACCTTGCCTGAGTTGCAACTCGGATGAAGGTATGGATTGCCACATCTGTCGGGTCGCTTCGTCGTTACCCCAAGTGTGCGATAGTATCGCGTAAGGTGAAATATCATCATCTGATATGAAATCGGGCATCTGCTTCACGCAAGCATTTAGTAACCTCTTCTTGGCGTTATATGTTGTATGAACCCTGGAACTCTACTTGCTTGCTTGCTTCAATATTCGCTGTTGCAACCCAGAGCAGGCCGTTTGAAGTACAAGTCGTGTAGCTCGCTTCGTGAATCGGATTAATGTGCTGGCTGTGGCAGACTCGGCGGAAAGAAGACCTCAGCCGCAAATCAGGCTGGCGCCCAAGAGCATGCCACCTAAGACGCGCAGCCAATCAAGAGCAAGCTGGGCTTGAATAGAAACTCATTGGAAAGTTGGTGGATCAGATCACTGGGCAGACGATTCAGTTCCTAATAACTTGGGCCTCAGAGGGTAAACATTTCTGCTTTTTAATTCTTGTCGAAACATGTGTTGGTTCTTTGTATAAGCTGCACAATGCGATTGAATGGAACGAGCGCTCAATTGGGTAAGTAAACTCATTCCGGCTGGCATACAAGTATTCCGGATAGTTGATGTTAAATGCTCATAAACATTAAAAGCAAGCCCTGAAGTTGTGGCATGGGATGAAAAGCTCCAGTAAAGGTCATATCAAAAGCCAGGCCAGCAACACCCTGACAAAAAGTTGCTCGAGCCAGAGCAACTCCACGCTGCCCATGGCCAAACCATTGGCAACGAATAACTTCAGCACCAAAGATCTGTATAACTGTCGGGACTTGCCATCTTCGTGAGCTAGCACGTAACCGTCCATGGATGCGAGTCGAAAATCTCGAATATCCACCTTTGTATGAGTGTCGGAAGCCTCAGACGAAGGTTGGCTCGACGTCATCGGCCTTTCGATTCTCTCTGGTCTTTGGCGAAGGCGTTGAATAAGTTTGAAGTACCCATAGTCGAGATAACTCGATGTGTGTAGAGGTGGCGGCGGCTTCTTGAGGACAAGCTTCGGAAGAAGCTCTGGCCGAGATACCCAGATCGTGCGGCTTTCATTCAGCTCACAGAAAACTGCTTCCAGATCGTGCGCGTAGTGGATGAACCTTGAATAGAACGCTGGTGTCAAGACGTTGAATTCCATCTCTTCTGATGATACCAGGTCTGAGTTACTCTTCGCTGCAGGCGATGTCATGGTCTCCGTGCTGGTGTCTGATAAGCCACTTGGTACATAATGCACCACCAACGCGGCGGGACACTGATCAACCATATACCGCAGATATCTCCGGAATAGGGTCTCCAGTTGCCTCTCTGTCTCATCGGCCCGCCGCCCCATGCTTTGCTTTAAGGGCTCTGGCCGGTACCAGACATGCAGTTTGCGCTTGAAGAACAGAGCGCCGGCTTCTTTGACAATACGCGGAAATGTGACGAAGCCAACCCACCACCAGGCCGAAAGAAACTTGAGTTTCTGCCATGCACTCATAGTTCCTGGGTCAAGGGCTGGGCCTTCCGAGATGATACGAGCCACCAACTTTGTATGCTCCTTGGAAGATGATAGGTTGATCGTACTGTCGATCGATCCGTTCCCTTCCATCGATGGAGCCAGAGGATCATGTGAAACGAGAGAATAGTCTCCCTTTCTAGAATTGAAAGGCGACACATGGAAGTCTTTCGGCCAGGCTCTTCGTAATGGTTTGGGGCTCGTCTTCTTGGGACCATTCCAGGCAGGCATATTTGAGCTAGTAACTTCGACATCATCCAGTGCTTTGATTGAAGATTCGCTGGAAGGCAAGAAGTACATGCGTCTCTCATCAAACGTATTATTGACTTCAAGTATCACAGCTGTCATGTCTTTTTCGGTAGAATAGAGATACCAGAAAGACACAGGGTTGAAATGATAACCCAGGAACTTGGCTGCTGTGACCAAGTACGCATATGGGTACTGAGATGGTCCAACGCCCTGTATTTATCAGCTAACATGGACCAAACATATTGAAATAAGACATACCTGTGACTCCAAATAAGAATCCAATTTGCCTCTTAATCCAATATGGCCGTTGCCTCTTTCGAGATAATCGGCAGCATCAATCTGATACCACCCTTTCCTAGACTTGCTAGATGACGCATTGCCCGTTGATATCATGCCGCCCGCGACACCTTCCCAGCCAACAGGGATTCCGACCATGAGATACGAGTACGCGAATGAGTGTTTTTTAGGGAATAGCCTTGTGTGGGTTGTCTGACAAGGGAACAACATCGGCTTTGCTGGGCTCACCCATTGCGGAATTTTTACTTCTCGAGACTTCCCTAATAGTCGAGCGAGTCGGAAGACAAGGAGAGAAACGACCGCCAACACGATTGTCTTCACGACAGGCTCTAGGACAGGGTCAATAAGTCCAAGCAATAAGTTTCGCTTCTTCCACAGAGCACAACCAGCAAGTAACACGGCGTCACCGGTGCTACCAAGCGCCATGTAGTAGCATAATGCGGGGACTCGTATGAGGGCGGAATGCAGTGACATCCCTAAAGTATCGTCCATCAAGTCGTTGACGAAACGACCAGAACCAACCAGAAATGTAGTCCCCATAGATCCGGTCCAGGGATATTATGACATTTCCGATGGAAACAACTAGTACGCAAGAAAACCAAACGCACGACAGTTTGAGAGCAAACAAGACAACCTGGCCAAGAACTTAACTGAATCGTGAAATTAGTTGTTGAAGTTGAATCCGATTAATGATGTTGCTGTCTGCACCACAATCATGCCAAGAAAACAGCTCGAACTTGGACCCATAATGTTTGCGCCACTGAGCGCACGGTCCTCGCCTGACCTGAACATCTGAAGCCTCACTGTCGTCGGGCTTGGACTTTCAGGGCCTGGTGCAGGTGGCCGGTGGCGTGGCCTCCCTTCCCCGATTGAGTCAGCGGGGCAAATAAACCCACCACAGTTCGTCTTGCCATCAGTCGGCGTCATCTTCAAATCCTTTCCTATCACCACTACACATATAAGACCACCCAACAGTCATCAATCCGCAACGAAGCCAACTATCAACGCAATACCCCAAAAGCACATACGCATTATAAACCGACACTATGTCCTACGTAGATGACACGCCCGTTGTTATCGGCAAGAGCCGTGGCCCTGGTGGGGGTGCCCAGCGCGAAACTGTCGTGCGCGGCAAGGGTGCCCTCAACGCCGCCATGCGCAGCGGTAACGTTGCAGCCGAGAAGAAGTTCGCAGCCGGCAACGCCGTAAGTCGTGATGTCTACTACATTCCCTCTGATATCTTTGCCTCTGCTGTCTTTATTCCCATGGGACTACATCGGACTAACCCCTCCACTCAGGCCAGCAAGCCCGGCGTCGAAGGCCAGCGCCTGACCAAGGTCGACCGCTCCGACGACATCATCAAACCCAACACGGTAGGCAAGGTGGTGGGCGATGCCATCAGCCAGACGCGGCAGAAGATGGAGCCTAAGATGACGCAGAAGGACCTGGCGACCAAGTGCAACACTACCCCCACGGTGATCGCCGACTTTGAGCGCGGCACCGCCACCCCCGACCAGAAGGTTCTTGGTGCCATGGAGCGCGTCCTCAACGTCAAGCTCCGCGGCACTGGCATCGGAGAGCCCCGATTCAAGAAGAAGGACGACAAGAAATAAACGGGACTTTCGTGAAAATAATCGAAGAAGGGTTGAGTCGGTGATGGACTAAACTCTAACTAACTAGCTGGCAGAAATGGGAAATGAGGACTGTTCAGCAAAGGTAGCCATTGAGGATAGACGTTTTTATTAGCATTCGATCCCTTTACAGATGACCACTCTTTGAGAAGTGGCTCTGGATCACGTTAGACCGTTAGACACAAGAGATTCGACCACAACTTCTTCAGATTTGAATCTGGGCTTTATTCAAGACTCATGACAGCTCAGCTGCGGTGCGTTTATGGCACTATCAAAACAGTGGTATATCCTCCCCTGCGACATGCTCCAATATCCCTTGTGAATCAACCCTACCACTCCGGCCCGTCAACCCCACGGCTCCCAACATGCATACGACTAATTCTGCTCCTTCGCAATGACTGCCTTGACTCTGCTCTCGATATTCGCCTTACTCAATTGTCGGTCAGTCTCAATGACCACATTCTCCCTCTGTCCAATCGTGACAACCCGGATCCATTCCGGTGCAACCTCGCTTCCGAGGAGCCGCACACAAACGGCACCCTCCTCCCTTGAAATCCCCATTCTGAACGAGTCCTTCAGTTTCTCGAGCATCACTGCCATAGTAAACGAGATGCGTCCCTGGCCTCCCGAGCTCGCCCGACTCAGCATGCCAATCATAGCTGACACTTCGGTTACGCGTTGCAAAGCTGCTCGTCGTTCCAGTTGAGCGGGCGAGAGGCCGGCTGGAAGTGCACACTTCTGGAGCTGTTTCTGTCGGATGCGGTCGAGAAGGCTCATCTTAGAGCCGTCAGGGTTTGTCATGGAAGAGGCAGTAGCTGTAGCCGGCTTCGTCTCCTTCTCTAGCCTCTTCGCGGCAAATCCTTGCTTCAACTCCTCCAGACGCTTTTGTCCTTTTGCCATCATAGGCGTTGCTTTGGCGAGAGAGTCGCAGACTGTGATAGGGGCCTTGGGCAGGCTGCTGACGAACTTGGTTGCGTCCGGCTTCCCGTTGACAGCGAAATTAGACCACATAGCCTCGAGGTTAGTGCGAAAGAGGTCGTTCAGCTTCTTCTCGTTCAAGGGGCCAGACCCGTGAGAGGAGTCGATTTCGATGCAAATCTTGCCGCGACCATAATTGGCAAGTGTGAATAGAATGTTGCTGTTATTTCTGTTAAGAATCCCAATACAGGTGCGAACGTCAGCCTCCGTGACATTCTTCTTTCCCCAAGCCCGGGCGATGTTGGGACACACAATGCGCAGGTCGGCTGGTACATTAAACCCATTGTGTGCGTAGTGCAGTGTCAAAGTCTTCAGTAGGGAAGTATGGAGACTGATCAAGTCGAGGACCTCACGCGGGAGCGTTGGCGCCGAGTTGAGGTGGATGTTGGACTCAGCCTCTGAGTCGGCGATGGACGAGTCGGCTGTAAGTGGAGACGAAGAACGCAGCGGCGATGACTCCAGACGCAGACGCTTGAAAAGCTTATCAGTGTTGACCGTGGACTGGTCGGAGTCGGAGACACTGGAACTTCGGGCTCGCTTCAGTGGTCTGGGTGCAGGGCGAGCCTTCTTAGATGGACGTCCTCGAGTGCGCTTGACTGGTCTTGTCGATGCGATAGGGGTGCTGGTTGTGGAGGATGGCAGGTGTGACTTGGTGGGTGTCTCCTCCCCAGATGAGTCGTCTTCGATGGTTGCAATAGCCTTCCGTTTTCGAGAGGAACGAGCTACGGCAGCAAGCTTGGCGTCCTGTGCTGGAGTTGAGGTGAAGGTGGTGGAGGTGGAGGTGATATCCTTCATGTCGCTGCTTCCAAGGTCTTTGGAGACACGTGCGAAGCTGGCAATGCTGGCTGATGCATTTTGCTTGGTAGGAGCGGCTCTAGGCTTGGCCGACGCCTTCTGGCGCTTGATAGCTACAGGCATCTCGATGGTGGTGCTGTCTGAAAGGTACAATAGTATAACAATTGTATATGGGAGATCACGACTAGGTTAAGATCAATTGAGTTTAGGGAAAGTGGGAGGAGGAGCAGCTTGCAAGTAAAGAAGGAGGAACCGGCTTGGTGCAAAGTGGAAAGCAATTCCGGAATTGAGAAAGTCGTGATGGGCCCGGCTTTTGCAGTGAGACGCGTGAAAGGGACCCACACCCGCGACCCGGACGCGTAAATAGGTGTCTTTCCGACTTCCCAAGAAGTCGCTTCTGCAAGATTGTGCGGCCCAAGCGTGAATGCCAAGCTTTGGAAGGCAGAACAAGGAACACCACACCTCTTCCGATTTTTGCGCAGATCATTTCTTTGCAAATCCTCGAAAAACGCTTGATCAGGCTGTTGGGTTGCGTTCCCACTGGCGGTCTCGAGAATACCACCTTAGACAATCCATAAGTGTTACCATTATGGCGCACCCCATGTTCCATGATCCACCTCAGCACCCTGACAAGTCACCACCAGCTAGCTACACGACACCGCTTTGCCAATCATATGCGGAACGGCACCTCCGAGCGAACCTACGCAGGAAGGCCTCTCGTTGGCTCTCCCATGGTTGCCATCCATGTTGTTATCAGATCGATGGTCAAATGTCACAGTCAGAACAATGCGAGATCATTGCGAGTCGCAAAAAGCATTGCTCCTCTCATATTACGCCTTTCCAGCTTTACCAGCTACGACTGGTTCCAATGTGCATTGCTCGTAGTGATACATCCTCGGGGAGTGAAACTTCTCTAGCCATACCGACCTCCTCGGCGGTGATTTCCATATCGACGCCATTTGTCCCTTCCGATGATGATGAAAATATGAGACTTTTGTGTAGACCCGACCGACATCTGGCCCCTTCGGCCCCATGCTTTTTATACACCTTGACTCCTAAAAAGAACGGCAAGAACTCGTTCCCCAATTCAGACGCATGCAACGCGCACACCGTACAGGTTCCCTCCAAGGCTGTCATAAAATGGTGATGTGCTTTCTTGATGCAGATGGATTAATGACGGATGGCGTTTCGCCACTGATCCGACTGATGGAAGCTCACTGGGCTTGGGGGCGGAGGTGCCGGGACATCCCAGTCTCGTTCCTTAATGTTGCGGACAGGTGTTTGCGGCTTGTTGCCTGTGGATGCCAGAGTAGCGTTTAAGCTGGCGAAGAGGTCTTCGGAGGTGACCAGGCGCATCGTCTTGCGCGGAGGCGTGACGGGAATCGGTGTTGCGATCTGGCTAGGCATGTTGGATGGCTGGAAGGGGCGGTCAGTGACTTTAGCGGTGGGTTGACGTAGAAAATAAAAGTAGAAACCAAGCAGAAATGAGTCCGGACGGTCGAGACTTACTGGTTTTTATGCTTTGCCAATCCAAAGTGTTTCTGTTTTTAGATGAAGTCGGTCTGTCTTTAAGAACAACTAAATTATGAAGATGATGCGAGGCGACGCAGACCTTGATGCGGTGGGAGTGGCTCGAAAACCTGTCGAGAGAGGAAGAATCAAGAAGAACGCTCTCGGGGGACGGGGCAGGATGGTGGTTGAAATAAAGTGGCAACCCTGCGGAATGTCACTGTGGGAAAGAGCGGTGGATGCAATGTAAGTCATACAACCAAACTGCAAGAACGGTTGTGGCCGAAGGTGTGAGTTATCTCAGGGGAATAAAAAAGCAGGATCGAGCTACAACCACCCAAGTCGACTGAAAGTGTGTTGAAGATGTAGGATGCCGAGGTTGGACTTTTTGTCTCAAGCTTGTCAAGCGCGTGAATTCGAATGCTCCAAGTACTCATAAGTAAGCGAGGTGAATCATTCGGAACAATAGCGAGGAGTTTGCCAAATTCAGCCGAGTAACTTTGGTTTCTGTTGTGAGGAAAGGGGTGGAACGGGGGGCTCTAGCTATTTGAGTAAAAGGCACACACATGGGATGAATTCATCAGCATTGCTCGGCCCAAATACGTAGGTCTGGGGAACTTAAACATAATTTCACAAACAGCTCACCGGCATGCTTCTCAACCCCAGACAGGTCCTTGACTCCCGGGGCGCTGGGGGCACAAATGGGTTGCAGCACGCCAGGAATTCAGGCGACGTTTAATATTCCTGGGATTGCCTGACGATGCTGTGATGGGGGTGTCTTCGGGACAAGTACTGTACAATCCAATACGGCCGGGGACAAGATGTCACAGATTGAGTGCCTGAGTGCTGGCAGATTTCGGTGCCCCTACAGATACTCGCACAGAGCCACCACTAGCAATCAAGCTTCGAGGCTGCACTCCACACAGATTTGTCGGCTTCATCATGGCAAGGCGCCTGCAGACAGCTCGTATCACGTTTCCTGAAGCACAATCCACTCTGGAACTCTGGAGTTCATGGCTGTCCAGGGGCAGCCCGCCTGTGCAATTCGCCAAATCGTGACCAACTGGCACCCGATGCTGCAAGACGTCCAGAGTACCTGTACGAGCAAATCGAACCGCTTGCTCGGTGTCTTTGGTTGGTGTTACCAGACGGAAAAAAGAAATCAGCCCCAAATGCAATTTGCATTCAAATACGGCGCAGAGATTGGGGGCAAAGGGGCAAGACCAATTTGCTCACATTTTCTGTCGGGTGTTTCCCCCGGATTGCGTTTCCCCACAAACTTGGACAGAAGATGTGGAGACAGCCCTGGGGAGTTTCTGGAAAGGGAAAAACTGGCCAGGCACCGAATGCGCCGATATCTTCTTTGCGCGGGACTCTCCCGTCCCCCATTGGAGATCCAGAAAGTCAAAATAAAAGATACTTCTTCACTATGTTTTTCGCAACCCGAGCCAAATGCTTCAATAAGGTCTAGACTTGACATCACGACTTCTATTCTCATAGCACCACAAATGCCGGCTTTGTTGAGAGGGCACGTCATTTCTCATGGTCTATTTACATTCTAATCTGTGAACCCCCCCGTCCCACCCCCAACTTGTAACCGAGCCCGCCGCGCCCAGACTTCTTGTTGGATGCCGTCGCAAACATTTGGAGCAGCGCAATGCCAGGAGCAGACGAACCAGGATTTTGGGGCTGACCACCGCGCTGTCATCCCACGCGATCCGGAGGGATCTGGTGCTGAATCCTGGCAAGTGTTGCTTATATCACATATCATTGGTTCCTGAGAAACTTCCTGACAACCCGTGGTGGCTTCGGTGGGCGAAAATCCCATCCGAAAGCCAGGCAACCAAATCCCCAAGACTGCGAGCTTGCCAGCGCTGAACCTTTCTCGTACACTCTTGTCGGTGACATGTCACCCCCATACATACGATGACAACTGTCAATGTCAGGGAGCCTTCCTTGGTCGGGCACTGGTCAGCTTCGTCTTTTTCCCGACGGTTGTTGGTTGACAACAAGGTAGGTCGCTGACCGATGAGTCTTAAGTCCCTTGCACTAACGTTAAGGCTGGCGCGATTCGATTGACCCGATTGGGACTCTGATAAGAGCATGGTTGGCAGGGTACTCCATACTACTTTTGTGTAAGTGATCCGGAATTCTTGCGGGGTAGTTACATGGGAACAACATCGCATTTCCCGACAACGTTCCAAGAATGTCGGGGAATTCTTCGTTTCCCCACGGCCACGGTCGACGTCAGCTTTAGTCACGATTACCATGAGCAAAAGACGCAACTTTTGGAACACAAACTTTCATTCACGAAAATAGGCTGGATTGATGACTGGTGTGACTGGAAATCCGCTATCCGAGGGACAAACGGATTCGTGGGGTCAGAAACCTGCGGTGAGACGGATGTTGTCCGTGTGGTTCCAGTATCGGTAGCTGGCATCTATTCTGCTCATGTATCTACCTGATTGCCTGTGTAAGTAGATATCATCAGACTGGTGCGATTGGTACTTTAGTGTCGTAGGAAGTTGCGGTGAGAAAAGTTGCTGCATGCGTGAGTGATAAGCAGCTTCAGCTCAGATCGCCTCCTGCCTATCCATCTGCAGCGCTGTAGAGCATGTCGCCGTCCGCTATGGAGCAAAGATCCATCCCCTTTGCCTTGCATTCAGCCTAGGAAATATCCTGTGACTTATTATTCCTGGATGCAACTATGGGGATAACCGACATGCCGAGGTGAACGGCGCCGGTAAATTCGCCTATACGCCCAACTACGCCACGAGGGCTTCGAACATTGGCATCTACCTGGCAGTGTGATGTCGGAAACGATATTGCAAAACTAACAGATTTGCACACTATTCACGGGAATATCTTTTATCTTTTAACAACATCGGGATTCAAGTAGACTACAAGACTGCCGAGGTGCCTTTCACTGGCAGAATCCGAATTTGGCAATGCAGAGGCACTGATGGTCGATGATTGGTGGACTCGCAGAAATATCCAGTCGCTCTTACCGACCATCTATTGCGTGCGCATGCGGTATATTACGACGCGGCTGAGCGACTCGTCATGGACACTGAACATCCCTGCCGGAAGAAGGATGGCGAGATCACTTGTCCTGGCAGGCTGTACATTTATGCCGACATATTCCATTTGTGACATGATAGTAGAGACATACCATTTACTCGGTATTTCACTCTAGAGTTGGATCAACCCGGGTCACATGGAATATTGAGCTTCTATGGTATTCAATCCGAGGTTAGATCTTGTTCCAGTTCTTGTTGCCCAGTCCCTCGGCATCGAGCAGTTCCAGGGACTCATAAACTCGATTTCCTCATTGTATTTCGCTCAATTTCCTCCCATGGGGTTGACTGAATATAGTATCCGTGGTAGTTCCTAAAGAAAAGAGGTCCTGAGAGGAATGGCTCTCTCACATCATACCCCTAGGATACCAAAATGTACAACCTCTTGTGTCCTGAATTGGTCCTGCATGCCTCTCTATTCATACCTCATTTCAGCTTCATAGACTCCAGAAAATTATCATGCGATGGTTTCATCGCCTCTTCTTTCATCAGGCCGTGTACATAAGGCTCCGTTACCACAATATACTCATGCCGATCCTTGCACAAAGTGTGTGTGCGGTTGAAAGCGTCTTCGGTCAAGCTGCCGTTCCTGTATGTGGCGGGGAGCTGGGAGGCAAGGGACCGGCGGGATAAAACCAGAATGCGACTACCTTTTGGAGCTACATGGCCTGGGGGTGTTCCTGAAGTCCAATATGTGCGTGATCCTGGTGATGGTGTTGAAACTCCTCCCAGCAATGCGGAGTCTTTCCCCTGACATGAACTCAATATTGCAGCCTTGGACCTCCGTCGGCTTGGTATCTAGCACTGTTACCACGTCAGAAGGGTCGCTGGCTGGGCTTAATGCTCCAGTCAGACACCCAAGATCGGAGGGCCGTACGTTGGTTGTTAATTCCCACCGATAATAATAGTCTTTTCCCGCGTGGCTTGTTCCAAATACCTTGAGCTTGGTGGCAATACTGGTCCCACCATGAGTCGGGGCTCATCAGGTAACAGGGCCAATCGGGGAATATCTTTGTAGCTGGCTTGTGTAATCTGGCGTGACGGACCTGTCGGTCATGCCCAGAAGCGCATGTACGTTATCTCTGCTATCGGTTGCTTCGCAGCCCCGGAAGCGAGTAAGCAACCCCCCCCAGTGGCTATCTACGACCGCTCTTCCAAAACCGCCTACATTTGTTGACGGCTGGATGATCTGAGGAGTAGACATGCGCGCGTTTCCAATCGTCTTGAGGTGCGGAGCAAATCTAACGGTATGAATGACTTGCATGAGCCTAGCCCAGCTCGGTTCTTCCTGGTCACATATTACCAATGCCTTCTTCGCCATAACCGTTTCCTGGATCACCCAGGTCCGTTTGAGCCACGCTTGTTCAGCAGACTGCCGAGTGCTTCCCATTGAGGGATAATTCACCGTGGTAGTTCCAAGCAGGCCAGGTTTTGTCTCTTGAGCTCGATTCGTGGATGAGACACGCTTTTCTCCAGCACATGGGGAGCTAGTCACATTCCCAGCTGACTTCACCGATTCATCTCCCGAGCCACACCAACACGCTGTCAGCATTCTGATAGATATTGGCCATCAACTGAAACTAGTGTCATTGCTCCCGGGGTCCTCCTGGCTGATGCGTATCTGATCTACCTACAGATTGACCCACAAGTCCGCTTTGCGCAAGTGGAAGAGGAGCGCATGCAGACTTGGCGTGATCCGCAGCTTGCGCTCATTGTACCAACTCAGATCTCCTTGAGCTACCGCAGGCGTAAGAAACTGGTACGACGGCGACGATCTGACAGACGCATGCACGAGTTGCGCTTCGTGCGTGTGGTCCAGTAGCCGATATTGGAAAGTTGGAAAGTTGGTGGTCGATTTAGGAACCACGTCACTGCTGCTTGTAGTGGTTTGGGCACAATCCTCAACCCCATGGCGGTGCCATCGCGGTTCGCGAACGCAGCATTGCTTCCATCTCGATGACTATGGTGTAACGACTTGCCGGGCATCGAACACTCAAGTAAGCTGATCTAAAGGCTCCACGTTATTGCAACGAAATCTGATGGTGGGGTACATCGTAGTCCGCCACGCTGATTAATTAACCAATTACCCACCTTCCTATTGGCGTTAGATGAGTATAACTGACACTCTTAACCTACCTTAAGAAGATTAGCTTAGGTACAAAACACGGTGGTGGGGACTCCAGGATAGAAAAATGCAATGTTGCGGAACAGATCAATTTCTCATTACGTTCGCCGAACTATTCACCAATAACAATTTGATATGCATATATACGTTGAGACTCTAGTGATAATGTATCAACATGCCAAATATCAACAACTTAGAGTTTCATTATCATTACGTATATTCTAAAAGTCCCATGTTGTAAAAAAAACATGTAACATCGTCCTTACCTCCCTACCACCTTTAATTCCAAATATCTCGCCGGAATATACACAATCAGCGTGAAAAGAAACGCTAGCTCATTCGCAATATCGCCACCAAAGTCGCCAATCATAAGGGCAAGGACACCAGTGTACCATGTTGTTTGCATCCCGAGTACAGCTTTAGATCGAATTAGTTGAAGTGCGACATAATAGAGTTCATGCCTCAGTCAGCTAGCTTACCTCCAACAATACCGCAAGCAAAAGCTACGCCACCGGCGAACCCGATGGGCATGCGTTTTGGGTCGTTCCACGCGTCGAGATCGTAGTTCTCATACGACCCGCGACGGAACAGGTAATGCTCGACGATCAGGCACACAAAGAAGGACGTCGTGAAATACCCAATCAGACTCAAAAAATTCTCGAGGTAAACCAGCAGTTGGTCGCGCCCAGCCAGGCCGAGCAGAATGATGGCCACGAAGCAGATGGAAGTCCAGATGAATCTGGGGACTACAGCCAGCGGGCGTGCGAACTGTTGAATGGATAGGCCAGCACTGTAGATGGCAATAGAGTTCATGCCGACACCCGAAAGTACCAGGAGGAAGAGGATGAATTTGGCGAAGCCATGGGGATAGATCATCGTTTGGACAAGAAATCCGATCCCGGAATCATATTGCGTGCTCCAATCATCGTTGCCCGGCAGGGCAGAGGCGACCACGGCGCCTAGTAACATACCAATGCAGGTTGGTACACCTAGAGACAGTCCGACTTAGCTCTGCCAACGTCTACCCAAAGGGCTAGAAAACTTACATATTCCAAGTGTCGTCAACACAAACACCTTGATTTTGGGTGTATTAACCGGGTACTCCACGTAAAAGTCGGATACGATGCTCGCCCACGAGGCTGATGATCCATATACAACACCAAAAAGTGTAAGTGCCACGCCAGAGAAAGTTGAACCTTCCGCTGTCGCTGGCGCTTCAAGGTTTCCAAACTTGGCCGTCTCGCCGTACATGACGGCAAATATGACGAGGAAAACGAGCCACGCGAACTTCTCGTACTGGAACACGACCTTCAGTCCCAGGAAGGACATGATAAAGCCGGCAACGGCGACGATGATGACGCCGAGCTCGCTTCCAATCTTCCCATCAGACACAGCCGCCAAGGCCAGACCACCAGTGATAGATCCTACTGAGGACCAGCCGATTTGCTCAACCACATTAAAGACCGCCAGGAACTTGGTTGGCCACCAGCCGAGCGAGTACCGGAAGATGGACACCTGGCGGAGACCCGTGGGCGCCCCCATCGTCGCACACCACCCCTAGGGTGTCTCAGCTTTCGGAAGAGAATTTTCGGAAACATGCTACACTCACAGTGACGGCACTCCCAACCAACGTCCCAAAAACAATAAGCAGGATACTTCGCCGCAGATCAATGCCTAGTTCCCAGCCTAAAAAGCCAGTAGCGAAACACGAGAGGTTCATCGTTCCCGAAGCCCACAGGGCAAACATGACCTTTCCTCCTTATCAGCGGGCTCGCTTTAAGTTGAGGTGGCAATAGCTTAGTGTTGAAAACCACGTACAAGCTGGTTCGACCATTTCGCATAAGCAGGATCGCGCTCCTCCGGGAGTTTGCGCGCAATGCCGTGCGATTCGACTCCCAGTTTTCGATCTAGAGCCTCTTCAAAGCCACGAAGCTTGCCAAGAATTCCGGTGTCAGGAGCTTGGCGCAAGTGCGCCGGAACGTAGTCACTCGTGGCATCGTCCGTAACCGTGGGTGCTGTGTAACCGGCTTTCTCTTCATCCAGGTTGGTCCGAACCATTGTGCTATACGGGGTGCAATTTTACTGCTTTCGAACAGGTGCTATGGAGAGGCTGGATGTGATTGACGATTGCGATTACGGAAACATAACAATTCAGACGAAAGAGTATAGACGATCAAGAGGGAAAGCCAAGGTTCTGAAGTTCGGGCAGATTTGGATATTTATAATGAAAATCTTAGTCTAATAAAACTCGTCTCCCCCGAGCCGCGTAGACAAATTCAGGCCGTGAACGGCGTATCAGCTGCAGCGGCCTACTCAGTCCCACCCGCAAGCCTATCCCGGCAACTTTTTGGCAGGGTCGTTGCGGCACCTACTAATGATTGTCTAACTGTGGAAGGTCACCTCACGATAAGTTATCTATCGTCGACGGAGCTTTGGTGTTCCAATTGGCTAGATGGATGCCCACTTTCGGGTCTGTCGCGTTTAAAAATCACGCTCAAGAAGGCTCGAGCGCACGAAGTCCACTTCGAGGCATCCTGACTTTCAACACCATAGTTTCCGGCCTAATTGTATTAGTATTTCTTAAGTGAATTCAATAATAGAACATGCAGTTTGAAGCCTGCTTCTCCTCTCCAACCGTGCGTGTATTAACCTCCTACGTGACATAGCTCTCTGACGCGGCTAGGCACAGAGTTGATTAGCGGTCAATACGGGCCTATGGAACTACCCACCATATCTCCCAGGTCCAGTCCTTCAGCGTCTTCCTGTTAGTCTCGTTATCCATCAGAATATGTGTACTTCAGGGTGTCCCTATTCATTGGCCAAGTGCCAGGCATCGTGACCGGCGTCACAGCTTTCCTCATACAACTATTCACGCCCCAGATGCTTACCCATCAGCCCTATACCCGATTCCCTTACTACATTAATTTAGGTCTTCTACGTCTATTAGACGTTGTTATAGCTATTATAGATAATTTTTAACCTTTAATAAACTTAGTCTTGTGAAAATTATAGATATCGTCGTCTTCAGTTCTCTACTTGTTAATTATATTCCGTACGAGAGTAAACCACACGCGATATACGTCAGGATCTTCGTAGAGGACTCTTTAATTGTTAATTCGCAGCTGACACACAAGGGGGTTTAGTCAACCCTTACGGCGCGCTGCCCACCTTGTTGACTTCGCCTACCTAGCGATGATAGGGGGATTGGTGCAGTTTAGGATTACGAGTATCCTAGCCAGTCGACTGTCAAGCACTACGTCGGCGGAATATAACTCGACAGCCGGTCCAGAATTCGAATCGTTAATCCGACCCCTTATCGGACCCCCTCTCGCCGCGATTCTTGCGAGCGTCTAGACCACGTTACGGTCTATCCACTTGAGCGTATGGTTGAGATGTATACGCTCGACGAGAACCCCAATTAGCAGATACTACGACTTGTCGCGACAAAAAATAGTCGAGCATCTTCTGCACATCAGCAGCATCCCACCCCTGAGGACGAATTTAAGTGCCACATTACCACACTTATCGGTAGTTCAGGCAGGGGTTGTAGCACAGACTTAGGGAGGGACAGGAGGTTTAGTAGTCGTTTGGCTACAAGTTCACCTGTATAACCGCCCGACGCGGCTTAAGGGCCCGCTATATCATCTATAGCCCCTTAAGGGAGTACTTGTACAGGTACCGAGGGTTAACACCTACGGCGTATTTAAAAAAAATTTGTTAATTATTTGATTAAAATGCGTCCGGAGTCTATTTATCGTCATATATCGTTCTTTATACGAAGCCTAAAGCCAAATTAACGCCTATACGCCCCGCGGTTTTCAGATGAATTATATAAGCGTGTTCTCGATGGTATTTAAGGATCTATTTGTAGTCACTCTCTTGGGGAAGTAAGAAGAAAAAGCAAGCGGCCAAGCAAGTAGCAATTGGTTCCATTTCCTTCTGCCTGTTGAGGTCATTGTCCGTACCTGTTGAGGTACTTTTATTGTTCAAGACGATCTGTTCCGGCCTATTAAGGCTTGGTTCTGTTGTTCATCTGCTGAAGTGACTGAAGTCTAGGACCTGTTGAGACTTTATTCTCTTTGTGCCTGTTGAGGCGCAGTCGATTATTAGTACTTGCTTAGGTATTCTTGTTACTCCGATCGGGACCAGGAGGCTCTAGATTTTGTTATTCTTTCGCCCTCCCGAATAGTAAGGTCTTGTTGAGGATCTTGTTCTCTATTGCCATCATCTTCATACCGTAAGCCTGCGGCATTTATTGCCCCTCGTCGGTAAGGAAGCTTTTACGTTAGTCGCTGAACATCGTATTGTAAATTACCAACACGATATTAGTAATATAAAGTTATATAAGGGACATTATAAACATATAATACGGATCGTACACTTATTTTAGGTTTATTTCAAAGCTCTTGAAGCGCTAAACAAATATAGCTTTCTTCCTAATTACCTACTATAGTAGAAGGTGGAAAATAAGGGACGAAACCTAGTTTATACAGAAATGCGGGAAAGTGTTCAGTTAGACGGTAGGGTACGTTATATTAAAAAGCAGTAGTTCGAAAGTTGTACGAGCGTTCGTCTTTAGCCGATCCTGTTATTAATAACAGTATGGTAGCCATGCCCTCGTATGCCGCAATGACATCTAGAGGCCTGGTGGCAAGTATCCACAATACACAGAGCCCTAAGACGACTCCCATACAAATCCAGAGGAAGATCATCGTGTATATCCGAGACCTTTTTACTGTTGCAAACATCCGAGCCATAAACCTCAGTAACTTGAAAGCCCACGTAGACCGCGCTATCGAACAGCGCATTAACGAACACGTTATGAATTTCAAGGTAGTATCCTCTAATCAGTTTAAGAGCGGCGACCTCAATATAAAACGGCCACGACCAAGAGAAGCTGGCAGAACCAATCATAACAGCCATCAGCCCCTACTCTGTCTTCAGTATTGAACACCAAACCAGACATTATAAATATTCAAGGTTAGAGTACAATATATGCGGCTTCGGCTGGAGCGGGACTACCGAAAGTCCCAAGTAGACACTTCGGTATATTTCCAATTGATAAAATCAGCAGATAATGGGGATAGTAGATCATCTCAGTTACCATTTTTGTTGACCTTCTCGATTTTCTATTGCTTCCTTGCTTCTTGTATGCGCCCCGGGCCTGATGATCATATGATGCTTTCTATTCAACAGTGCCTTACCCTCGTTCTTGACATGTTAGTAGCAGGTCTCTCCGTTCTGGTCGTCAGCCTCGCTGTTATTTTCAAAGCTTCTACGATTGCGGGACAGATCTGCATCGCTCTGAACATCGTTCATACTATCTCTACTACTGTTAGGCGCCTCTTGCAGTCATGGAAACAACTCAAAACCTCACTTGGGGCAACCTCTTGTATCAAGTTGCTCGAGAAGACTCTGCTACCGTAAGACAAGGAATGCGAGTATTCCGAATCGTCTCCTGAGTGGTCTGGAAAAGGTGCCATTGAGTTCAAGGAAGGTGTTACTGCATACAGGTGAGCATTCTTTCCTACTTGTCCTTCTTCTCATCGGACGAAACTAACTTCGTGCAGCCCTAAGATGATCGCTCTGAAAGGCATCTATATGAAGATCTCACCCGGCCAGAGAGTAGAAATTGCGGTCGAACTGGAAGGCGAGTTTACCCCCTTCGCCTTGGCAGCAGCTGCGCAAGATATTAAAGCTCGACGTTCGGTGGAAAATCCACTCTGCTGCTCTCAACACTGCATCTGGTTGAGCTAAAATCAGGTTCCATCACAATCGACGGCCTCATTTTATGCACTCTAGCACGGGAGACGATTCGAGCAAGAATAATAACGATCCCATAGGACACATTCATTCTGAAGGACAATACACGGCTCAACATCGACCCCTCAAGCACCGCCTCCGACGAGAAAATTACCGCAACGTTCGACAAGGTCTAGCTATGGAACATCATCAAATGTAGCGCCAGCAATACTGCAGCACCCATTGGGACCGCACTGCCGGCTAACGAGGAGAACGCAAACGCTGCCTCCACAGCGAAGAAAGGAGTCCATCCCCTGAGGCACCGCTCAAAGATTCCATTTTATCGCACGGCCAATTCCAATTCTTCGGCCTCTCCCAGCCTCTTCTCCTTGAAGACCGATCTAGCATCTTATTAGTGGACGAAGCGACGAGTAACGTGGATGCAATGACAGACGAGCTCATGCAGCGTATCATTAGGGAGGGGTTCACTCAGCACACTACCATAACGATAGCTCATAAATTGGATACTATCAGAGACTCTAATATTATTCTTATTATGTACAAGGGTAAAGTGCTGGAGGTTGGCACTCCTGATGAGTTGTTAGCTAAGAACGTAGAGAAGAAAGCTATGGGTGGAGGTAAGAAGTAGGAGGAGGAAGAAGAAGAGGACAAGGCTTGGTTTAGAGAGATGGAGGATAATGCTTATTCAGGATAGGTAACCAGAAAGCGTTCTTCTTTCTTAAAAAGGGGCTAATATTGCAAAATTAAGCTTGCGTTTCCTTTTCAATCACTCTTTAGCAATTTTAACCTTTGCCAAATGCTGTATTCCCGTCGTCGTCTCGGTGTGCTCCGTGTTCAGTTTTCGGTGCTTGATGAACATACTGGCTACTACGGCAATAGCCGCCAAGCACGTATACAATATGAACATGTTCCTCATACTCCACGCGAAAGCCTCTAAGACCAATTGACGTTGTGAAGCGTCCTGGATCGACTGCGTGATGCCCACGTTTGCTACTGCCTGGCTACCCGATAGGGCCTCGAGGACAGATGCGCTGAGGCCAGCGGCAGCAAGAGATGATTGCCGAGCATCCATACTGTTTTGGAATACCACACCGCCGACTACAATAGACAGTGACATGGCAATGCTCCGGAGAAACAGCAAAGATGCGGTGGCTGCCGCAGTATCACCCTGGCTAACAGTATTCTGGATAGCAACCGTAGGCGCTTGGAAAAGAAGTGCAGGGCCGAGAGCACCAACGATTTCCAATCCAACGACTACTGCAACCGACGTCTCAGCTCCAAAAAATATGTACAGCCCTGTCCCTATCATCATGAGTAGTGAACCAGCCCATATGAACTCTCTATAGCAGCCTGTGCGATGAATTAGGAAGCCGGCTATAATTTCGCCGACGGCTTGTACTACTATTAGTGGTAGTAGTAAAACGCCGCTCCGGAGAGGCGAGGCTTGTTGTACGCTTTGAAGGTATAGCGGCATATAATATTCGATGCCGATGAGGACCATACCGTGCGAAAAGACGACAAGGAAAACTGCATCGTTAGACCAGCTTTTAAACACGACCAGCGGCATGAGGGGGTATTTGGCCAGGCGTTTCTCGTTTAAGAGGAAGAAGCCGATTATTAACATCCCGAACACAATCAAGCAGATGACTTTCGGGCTATTCCAGGGAAATATCGTCCCGCCGAAATCCAGTCCAACGAGAAGTAGAGTGGTTATTGCCAGGATAGAGAGGATTCCAAACCAATCAACGACCCTGAGGCCTTCGCCTAGCTTCGTGAGCGGGTTATTCACGTCCAGGAAAAGTAGCAAAAGGCCAAACGTGATGCCACATATGGGTACATTGATCCAGAAGCACCAGCGCCAAGTAACGGACTGTGTGAAGGCTCCCCCGATCAGCGGTCCAGCGGATCCAGCCAGAGCCCACACAAAACCAGAGAAGCCCAGATATAGTGATCGCTTGCGCACACTGAAGAGATCTGAGATGATGATGATCGATAATTGCACCAGGCCACCGCTAGCTACGCCTTGCAGCGCTCGTCCAGCAATCAGCAGGGGCATATTGATGCTTAGCGCCGCAAGTATACTGGCGGCTACAAATAAGCTGACTGCTGTAAGGAGCACAAGCTTACGGCCCCAAATGTCACTGAATTTCGCCCAGATTGGACCCGTAGCGGCGTTGGCCAGCAGGTAGGCGCTGCCAATCCAAACGTAGCCCGCAGCAGAGCACAGATCAGTGCATATTGTCGGAATTGATTGTGCGATAATGGTTGTATCGAGGGCGGATAGGAACAGGGCGAGCTGCAAAGTATTGTTAACTTGGTAGTTTTGGTTGAACACTATAGGACGGGATAGGTTACATAGAGCGCCGTTAGGATAATGTATAGACGCAGCTTTGTGCGAATCTTGGGGCTTTCTTCTAGGTCAAGCGGCGCAATAAGGATGTCACTAGGAGGAACCGCGGTAGCGAGAAGCTCTTCCGGGAGTTCAGTGTGCACCATAGGAGGCTCAGAGACCTTGGTGATATCCATAACCATTTGGTAGTGCTCAGAGCGTACTGGTATACAGCGTAGAATTGGTATGACACGTTCAATATATAGGTCACGAGGACGGACTAGGGACGAAGCGGAATAATGAGACAGATCTCAGAGTCTATAGTGACAGGGAGGGTACACTAGTGATATAATTGTAGATGGCTTTTGATATAGTCGCGCAAGAAAAAATCTGCTGTTGAGGGAGCTGCACTTACTTATAGGCTGATTCGAGAGTCTATTCTCACTGGAAGTGCGGGATTGCGTGACGTCGCCTCAGCATCACGTGCTGGAAAGGACATAGGGGTATGTACCCTTTCACCTGGTGAACTGATTAAGTAATGGACCCGGCAAGGCTCGGTGTGACTCTTGCCCAGCTGATCCCACTTTTGGAGTCCAGTTTATTTCCAACAACCAATACAAGCAGATCTGCCTTGCTAGGATTTTCACAGCCCGGTACCGCTCTCCCAGACAAGCCAGAGCCACTAGACCTTAGGTTGACACCTCTATAGCAGCCTGATTAATCATCCCTCCGTTTTCGTTAATTACCTCCTATTTGAACTCTCGCTCTTGGAAACTCCTAACTTCCACTCACCGGCTAAGCATCTAGGCGTCTCAGAATCAGATCTTGAGTTGGCAATTGACGCTCGTAGTCCAGCCAGTTATTATGGAGTCTTCGGGGGGCCAATCCATTCCCAATGAAACACTTGAAATTGCTTCTGATGCCCATGAACTTATTGAAACTGTAGAGCCTGGCGCTTTCGTTGTTAATGGCCTTCTGGTGCTGTTCGGAACGCTGAAGATGTTGGAGGCGCGATATAATAGCGACTCTGACGAGGGCAAGTACATTGGGGACACAGACTGAGACTAGCCTGGTTATCCTCATCAGGACGTGAAGCAGACGCACCCTCCGAAACCAGGTGATGACTCTAAAGACTTCGGGAGAGGCGTGTGGACTCCGAAGGCCCTTGCATATTGACATTTGGCGACAACCACAGCTGGTCAATGACCGAGCAGATCCTCTTGAAATGACTCGGCATCCAATTATCGTAGATATTCTTGGTAAATTGTTACTGTAGTCCAGTCCTATTTGTCATCTAGAGCTGAAGTCAAATTTGTGAATTGGATGGCGGAACTAACTCGTGTTATCTGCATCAATTACCGGATAATGATCATATACCATCACAGAGCAATGGTCATGCAAGACGCGGAATGCGAGGATTTGCCGGTTAACTTGCTCCTCTCGCTCTACCAGACAAAAAAGCTCGACGACACCGCGCACAGCCAGTGTCACCTGCGAGGTTCTGGTGGTCTATGAAGTCCGAGGCTGCGGCGCCGCACTTCACCTCGCATGCTAGGGATCGAAAATACATATAACACGTAGCCATAGAAAAAAAGGAGATCTCCACGGATGAGATCGCCTATGAGTGGGGATAAATTTGCGAACTGCTTCTCGATATAATGTAGTCCACAAGCGAACGGGTCACCCAACCGAACGGGTCACGCCAACTAGCAAAACATGGAATTCAACACGATTTCGCAACCACAACGCCGTAAATCAATTAAAACTACTCAGAATACTCTTGCCCAGATGATTCTATCTCTACCTGACAGGTTCGCGCATTATCCCGGTCTTCCCGCATACACCACAGCGCCGTTGCCGTGGCTGGATCAAAGTGGCTGGCCACGATTTGATCCAGCGCTATTTCCACGCATTTCCTGCTGTACTTGCTGCGCAACGTCCTTTTGATCTTGAAGATCTTGTACGTCTTATGAATTAAGTGATCCTCCAAGCCGTACTCGTGTTTTTTTGGCCCTGCGCCGCTTGCTAATTAGAGCATTTGCCTCTCGAAGTTCGGCGACCTCAGCTTGGAGTAAAGCCATCTTATGCATAATACTCCGCGCTCCTTTCGAAAACTGATCGATAGCATCGTAAATTGACGTCGGGAAGCTATTTTGATGCCTAGAAATTCGAGATTTAATAAATCCGGATTGCGAAGTAGCCTCGGTTGGGTTGTTTGGCGTCCGAGAAGCCTAAGGAAGGGTTTCCCGCGTAGGGGGCCGGGAGGACGTTGGAGTCTGTAATTTCACATCCAGCTTCTCAATAACAATATCTGGGCTTAAAGGCACAAGAACAGCCCATTGAAAGCCTGCACGAATATTGCTTTCGGTCAGGCTCTTCTTGAACGCGTCGCAAAATGCCGGAAGAAAGTCCTCCTTTGTGATATGCGAAATCCGGGCTCGGAGGAGCTTCTCAATTTGCGAGCCGTAGGCTTTTTTTAACGGCGCAAAACATGCCACATCTAGTGGCTGGAGGATATGAGAAGAGTGGGCAGGCATACAAAGTGTAATAATCTTGTTCTCTTTGCAATATTGCTCAAAAGCGTCGGAATGGTGGCTTTCGTGGCCGTCCAGGATAAGAAGGCGATATACACCCAATTTCCGGCCTTTGGTGTATTTGTCAAAGTGTTTTAGCTAATCTGCGGTCAATTCGTTCGTAGTCCAACCATTTGGGCTCACGGCGATCCTCCAGTCCTTCGGCAACGCGTCGTTTTCGTACCAGGAAGAGAGGTGGTATTGGCCCTTGACAACGATGTATGGCGGGACCGTCCAGCCTTGGGAATTGACGCCCTGGATCACCGTAGCCTATTCCCGATTGCTATGCTGGGCTATCTTAGGCTTACCTTTCCTTTCAGAGCTCGTAACAACCATCGATGCGGTAATCTGACCTATCATAAAGCCGGTCTCGTCGAAATTGTAGATGTCGGTATCGGCGATCCCATATTTCGCAATTGTATTGCGCACAAGGTCAAACCAGCCTTGAATAAGCTCTGGATCTTCGCATAAGGCCCGAGAATAGTCGTATTTACGGCTAAATACCGTCTTGAGCTGTGGTTGTCGCTTAACGAAGTTGGAGTCCCAGTTCTTGCCGACGCGTAACGCGTCGCGGTCGCGTAGCAGTCGGTTTGCCATATCTTCAACAGCACTTAGCCGGGGAGGAAATGCTTGTGAATCTAGCTCAATTATCCTTTGAATAATCGTATTTTCTTCTAGTTTTGTTAAATTCCGACCGTTAGCTTCGATATTGCGACGTGATTGACGTTTTTGAAGACGCGCCTGGAGAGTAATATTCGAGACTTTGTAGATTGTTGCAGCACGTCAGATACTAAGTGTTAAGTCATTTCTGATAGCTTGAGTTGCTAGGATAATTGAGATTCTTTTTGAGCAGAATCCATCGAGAATTAGTTGCGTGGTAAAGTTAGGAAGTTTAGTTCTATTTTTTTGCTATGGGCGTGACCCGTTCGGTTGGGTGACCCGTTCGCTTGTGGACTACATTATAGGCAAATTGGTCGTAATATACATTGTCCGCATAACCTCGTAACGTGGAAATGAATCGCACTGTAGGCTCAGGACGTAGCAGCTTGGAACTGAAATTGAAACCAATAATGCATAATAGTAAAGGTTGTGAAGATTCGGCAAATAGGAGAATGCAGGCTGAGTACCATGCCCAGGAAGAGGCTCATGCCGAACGCCATAATGTTGTTAACTTAGAAAGCTGCAGCGAAAACCAGACTCGAACGCGCACAGAGGATGGAAGAGTGTCTATTCTACGTTGCAGTGTCGTACTTTGCAGATCAATCAAGCTATGGACAAGAGGCGAGGGCAGAGGCGCAAATGTGCGACTCCATTAATGACCGGATGGAACGTGTCTGCTATTTCCTAAGGGATTGAACGCTGCACCTTTACCCCCAGCTATGAGCCAGGTGCAGTTAGTTCGCCTTTTCAACCCGAGACCCATGAAAAACTAAATTTCTCCGAGATGTCCGAATGCGGTATACATGCGCTTCTTCCCGAATGTTGGACTGCATTGGCGTTGTCTGGGTCAAGATGAATTTTCTCCTCGACTGTGCCATCGTTAAGGAAACTTACCTGGTGCCACAAATGCTTCACTTATTGGTTACTACGATTGCGGGGGGCACAGCACAATCCGGTAGGGGTATCAAAATAACGTCATCTGATTGGAAAGTGTCCTCATCCTCCGAAGTGCTTGAGATATTTGTCTCATACCCGCCGGATACTCGCCGAGATCCTTGCGTCATACGTCTTAGGTACACATATAACTTGGCCACTAAGAGGCCGCCGGCGAATATACGGTAAATAGACCGAATACTTTCCGACATACTATAGAAATTGGACTGATATGTACTCTGTCCAAGTCTGTGATTTGCATTCCGTACTAAACATCGGCACTTTTATCGGGTAAATCGGCTACAAAACATCCATTAACAACTCACAGACGAATGCCCTTCGGGCGTTTTCTATTACCAACGCAAAGCGTCATCCTTTCCCAAGTATAAGCCTGCCTTTTTTACGAAGACATGACTTGCAAGAAGCTGATCGGGATGAGGCGGCAATCCATCTTAATAGAGGCAAATCCAAAATTAACCACAGTTAAAGTGTTTAAATCGATTCTTAGGTAATGAATGTATATATGGAAATATTTCATTCTCCTGATTCCTTCTGTCCTGACTTCATCTACAGCGATGGTCATCCGTCTTATCTGCCTCAGAGACGTCGGCCCTGGCAATAGACCGCTTGGGGTTGAATGAAAGTTTGAGTTGGGAGACGAATGTGAATTTTCAGATCTGACTGTAAGAAATTAGTCTCCTGTGTAACTATACAAGACAGGGTGGTGTAATACTTTGTGCTCCTGTGCCAAGGGCTCTGCCTCCTTGCGCTAGATACCTGTGAAGGGCTCTGCCACCTCGCGCTTGATACCTGTGAAGGGCTCTGCCTCCTCGCGCTTGATACCGGTAAAGGGCTCTGCCTCCTCCCGCTTGATACCTGTGAAGGGCTCTGCCTCCTCGCGCTTGATACCGGTAAAGGGCTCTGCCTCCTCCCGCTTGATACCTGTGAAGGGCTCTGCCTCCTCGCGCTTGATACCGGTAAAGGGCTCTGCCTCCTCCCGCTTGATACCTGTGAAGGGCTCTGCCTCCTCGCGCTTGATACCGGTAAAGGGCTCTGCCTCCTCGCGCTTGATAGTGGTGAAGGGCTCTGCCTCCTCGCGCTTGATACCGGTAAAGGGCTCTGCCTCCTCGCGCTTGATACCGGTAAAGGGCTCTGCCTCCTCGCGCTTGATAGTGGTGAAGGGCTCTGCCTCCTTAGTAGCAACTGGCGCAGCTAGCGTATTTGCGATCAAGAATATGCCCACAAGGGCAGCCAGGGACGTCTGCATGATGGGAGAAGTAAGTGTGTTGCTTTTGTGTAGTGTATAAAGGCTGCAATGTTCTGAATCGCAACCGAAATCAAAGTAGAGAGTTTGAGAGATGCAGTGCCATCTATAAACTTTCAAAGAGACTATATTCGTCTTTGGCGAGATGAGGTTGGGCGATTGACATGTTCCACTCATCATGTGCCTCTCGGATAGCTCGGATGGCTCCCCCTATGGTTTCGAGCAGGTGGTGTAGAGCTTGCTTTCTGCATTCCTGAAGGATTCAACCTTTCACATATCAGCTGACTGCATACTGATGACTTGTTAGTTCCTGACTGGTGTTCGCCTGCTGTTGTGGAAGGTGATTAGCGTACTATTCAACTGGCAACCCACATACTTGCATACGATGATGCCTTATACCACGTAAGCTTTCGTTTGAGCCCGCTTTGGCAGACGCAGTTACAGTGCCGCCAAGCAAGCAAGAGTCTACGGCTACTGCGGTATAATCCGCCATCTTCTATATGATTGGCCCGATGTAGGTTTCAAAATCACATCTCTTGCATTGGTGCCACAACACTTACTCCCCGCACTTTGCCATCGGCAGATCCCTTCCTATCACGACTGGAATTATGAGTCTTATGAGTCTCGAGAGTGGCGAGAACCCTTCCAAGCCTTTACATGCTACTCCACCCCTCTCATATCTGCTCAGATGACAGGGCCAATCGGGTTTGTTACGCTGTATGTGATCTGTTATAGATGAGCTGATGCATATGCATTGTGTCTGATTTGGCTCGGAATCCAGTGGGAAAGTTGGAAATTCACCAAATTCTTTGACCCCTCAACGCCGGCAGGATCCTTCAAGCCGATATACAAAATAAAGGTGTTAGCTATTTCTTACAGGATAGTCCTACTTACTCATACTGTCCTCAACATCTTCTCTCATATTTTCTCCCATCCTTAACATCTCCTCCAAGTTACCAAGTCAAAGTGGTCACTTCGCAGACACTCCCACAAGATGACGGGTAGAGCAGAGTACTCGCCTGTGGATCGGATATCTTTTAGTGCGGATGAAACAGCCCAGTCGTTGCTGTCTCAGGACGAGAAAGGCTATGTGTCTGAAGGAAGACGACCCACGCATAGGCGCTACAACCTCGCCTTGAAAGCAATTCTTCTGCTATTTGTGTTAATTTTGCATGCAGCTCTGGTAGTCTTTCTTGCAAGTTGGCTTGCGCCTACCTTCTTCGGCTCTCCCGGCAACACGAAAGCCGATGGCGTAAGCAAGCCGGGCATTAAAGGAGGACACAACGGCGACACATGCCAGTCGGAAGATTCGTACCGACAGTATACCTTTGATGGAGTGGTCCGTGATGATTACAAGAACCCGCATGCTGAGTTCTTACACACAGATCCTTGCGGACAGAGCGCTGCTGAGGCAAGAGCGCGAGGTTGTCGTTACGGCATGTTGTACGGTGCATGGTTACCCGAAGCGTGCTACGACGAAGAAACAGAGGAGAACTTTAGGAAGTACACAGACTGGAAATTTTGGCTTCAACCGAATCGCACAGAAGAGCGTAGTTGGGATGAGGTGGCTAAAGGGGAGTACGACTATGTACTTGTTGAGTGGGAATGTAAGTATTCTCAACTTTGTGATGCTCTTTGGCTCGGAAGCTTGCTATACATATTGTAAGCACTGGCTCACATTTCGCAGATCACCAGCGTCATTGCGCCGAAATGAACCGGAGACTTTTCACAGCCATGGCTAGAAGAGGCCTGCATTCAATCGATTCGTATTTGTCGCAATGGAAGCACACGGATCACTGCGCTCATTCTGCCATGGAGCAACGGCCAACTCACGAGCTAAACGCCATTCTTTGGCGCAAATTCCCCGACTGTGGGGTGGTTCGCTGGAAGAACTGAGCCGTAATCTACAGTTCTAATGTGGCTGTGTGCCTGCAAGTTTGCGCCGTCTCTTCACGGAGCAAGTCATTTTGTTGACTGACACACCTGCATTTAAAATGGTCACACAGTCCGACTATCTTCAACGCAATATACATTCAACAGGGCTGTTTACATGGTTATCGCGGGCGGATGTGTAGGAAGAACGTTGTATCAGCCGTATGCAATTGAAAGATTAGGTCTCTACGGCCAGTGCGACATCCAATACTTCTTGGTCACACGATTCAAGCGCACAAGAATGATGATTGCACCTGGAAGCCATCGAGACGTTCTCCGTCTGCGTGATGTGCTAATGTCTGTATCCCTGAGTACTCCACGCTCGCTCAAAGCTACTTTAGGTTAGGGAATAAATGCCGTTACGGCTATACCCTTGATCTGTCACTACTCCACGTGATCAAATGGAATTTTGTCAAGCTGCTACCGTTACTTAGACCCGCGAATGCTGGCTGTGGCATATGGACTAACTTGGTTTTCACAGCCTGTCTACGGCGAATTAAGTAACATGCACTTCATTACACGCTCTTGTTAATCTAATTCACGATGTTTTGGCCGCAATCTCACCTGATAGGCGGCTTTTTGTTCGAAATGTAAAAGCCCCTGACGCTGGAGTAGGGAGTGCGAAGTACTACAGTAACATGTTTTTTTCCACTGCAGTTGTCTAAAGATGTGACGGCAAGGATAAGGGACCCCCGCTTGTGGCCGGCTGGCTTGATATTGCACGGGCCGCAGAATTGAGGAATCACAGAGGACGAAAAAGAACAGGCCCTTGGAGTCTGACATATCACGAGGTTGGTTGGCACGTCTATCCCTACTTAATTCATCTTCTTTCATTAGCTACAGCCGCTGCGCCACACGGAGGATGCATGGAAGCGAGGAAGCGAGGAATCGAGTGATACTGACCCTCCGATCATATGGTTCTCACATGACGCTCATAGGGAGCTGGATTGAATATTCTCAACTCATCTAGCTCCCTCGGAGAGCTTGCCTGTCTTGCAAACCTTGCATTGACTACAAATTCTCGTTAAGCCTTTTCTATCGCCTGAAAAGACTCTAATTCAGTGAGATCCTAAGCCTAGTCATTGGAAGATGGCGATCGAATCCGGTCTTCCGTCTCGCTATGAGATCCGCACACTTGGCCCAGAGCACTCAGACTGGGCCAACGCAATCGTAATGCACAGCACCTCATTCGCGTCACCAGTCTGGTCGAAAATCTACTCCGAGGGCAAGACGGGAATGTGCTATAGCATGTTCAAGGTGGGCGCACACTTGATCAACCACCAGATCGAGTCCGGCCTGTCTCTCGGCATCTTCGACAAGGAGTACAAGTTCAAGCGCCCTGAGTCGGTGGCAACGGGTGGTAAGCTGTACTGGAACTTGAACGACGAGAGCGCGGATGAGGTCGCGCTGCTAGAGCAGATGGATTTCCCGCTGGTATCTGTGGCCATGGCCTACGACAGCTCCAACCCGCTCGACATGGCTCGAATCACGCCGTTGGTTGAGATCATGCCGCTGCTCGGCGTACGAAACAGGATTCTTCAAGAGCGTGATACGCGAGATCCGAAAAGCTGGCAAGCTACAGGCCCTGGTCAGGTGCTCTTCCGCAACGCCACAGCGACAAAAGCGGGCGAAGAAGGCCGCGGACTCATGAAGCTGCTTGCGCAGTACATGATGCGGAAGTCGGCGGCGGAGGGGTTCCGCGGCATTCAGATCCAGTGTCTCCATGATGCCGTTAATCATGTGTGGAGTCAGCCGCCGGAGCCGTTCAAGGGAGAGGTCGTGGCCAAGTTCAACTGTGCTTCGGACGAGGATGAGGAAGTCAGGCGCAGCTTTCAAGGGTCAAATCAGGATATCACGAAGGTTTACGTAACACTGAAGTTGTTGGACCAAATTGACCGTCAAAAGACGAGGGACCCACTCGTTGTAGAATGAGGTATTTTTGATAGTTATAAGGTCTGACAGACGTCATGATGGATAGCTTACCTGCCAAGGTATGCCATATGGTGCATGGCCATAAACATTGACTATAAGTGTCTTATATATCTACAATAGGAATTGAACTCAAATCTACAGTCTTCGGATATAGCTCTAGAGATGTTATTTTTGTCCAAACCCGGTAGCAGTAGCCTCTAAATGCCGTCACCATGATTTAAAATGTTAACATCCAAATTCAGTTTATTCCTAATCCATGACTTGATGTAGTATGATTCTCCACAGCTTCAATCGAAGACCAAGAACATTACACAGCCGTATATCAAGATATACCAAAAAAACACTATTCTAATTTTTAATCTATTTCAGAGTTCAACGTAACTAGGCTCTTGTCCCGGCAAGTACATTGAAACTTGGACTTCCAGGCCTCCAACATCGGGATACACGCATTTGTCGCGTTGATTCTCTTCTCCAATGTCGCAACCAAATAATGGCACATCCACCTCATACAAAGGTTATAGATATACTCAAACAAACGAACGAGAACTGATTCATATCTACCTGCGCCCAGTAGACTTCTAATAGAGGAATGCCATATGACTCGTCGGCGGTTGAAACACACGGAAAAACTAAACTTGGGTTTCTCAAGATCCGGAAAAAGTAAAGCGTCCCAATCTTCCTGGTTCTGTTACATTTCTAGGCCATCCCCGGGCCATAGTAGCGGAGACTCAGCTTCTGTCACTGTCTGCGGCGCGGAATACTGCAGGGGAGTTGAAACCCCGTCTCCGCTGCACGTCAGTAGCTCTCCCAGCGACGCGGACGCGAAGTCCCCGGAAACGACTTGTGTTTCAGAGTACCCTTCGAGACGCAGTCTCTGCAAGAGTATCATTCTCCAATTAGCCAAAGAAAGAAGGACTAACAAAATAAGGATTGGAGTATGGCGTCGCGCTTTCAAAGCATCCCAGAAAGCCCGTCTTGTTCAATGAGGCCGAGTCTGCGAACATCTGCTGAATGCGTACTCTGGTGAAGGACAAGAACCAGAGGCCATCCTCTCCCAGGAGTTGACAAGCATCAGATGCTAAAATGAGAATCTCCGAAGCAGGCAATGCTCCCGCATAATGAGAGATCTTCGCCTCGGCAAGCGCTATCAACCAACTTGTAGGTCTGTGCGGCGGCATAGATATGTAGGCCGATTTCGAGTCAAATGTCTCGCTGCATCTAGCGACGAGTCTCACGTACCCGTGTGGAGATAGTGGATGAGCACATGGCCTGCTTCGTCCGGTATGTGCCTTAGACGTATTTCGTGAGAGCTGCGGCGAATGTACTCGAGTTCTGCGCATAGTAGATCGTGCGGATCTCTAAACTCGGCCCGCTCTTGAAGTAGACCTTGCAGCTACGGCTTGTATAAGGCAACTTCCGGAGTATTGCTGTGGAAATGGTCGGGTACGTGATATTTCGACGTCTCTGGCGGCGGTGTCGCCCTCAAACCGTTCGTCTCCATATTTAACAACAGTTTGCTGCTAACTAATCCTCAACACTGCTGACGGGTTCCAACACAGCCTTTGAACGCATCTTACCTACTCTCTATTTACTGCTCAATTGCATCACCTTTGCATGTGGCGTGTGAATAAGTGATAGTCACGCATGCTGGACTTGGGTACTTTTACTCTAAGCGCCTGCCGGACGCAACCACAGCTTTCCCCGTTGTGATTGTAACGTTGAAGCGCAGCGGTTTCTTCAGCTTCCTGCACAGTTCCGGCAAGACCATGGAAGTTAGCAAGCGAGGCGGTTAGCCTGAATTAACCCTTGCCGTGCAGCGTGACTTGCACGCAGTGACTTGCAGCCTGATGAACTGTGTCTGCCGCCGAGACAAAATTAGTGGCTGACTGCTCCCCACCTCGTTGCAGCATACACACAGCCTGCTGGCCCAAATGACTGCACTCTGTCTAGACGCAAGACCAGGCATTTCTAGAGGCCCATGACAATCTTATCTACTATATTAAGCAGCGTTGTCATGACAGTTTGTATCATCACGCCACCTCGATGCATCGTACTTGCAATTTCCTGTATACGCCATCCGCGTAAACCAGCTGGGCATTTAAGGGATGTCGCTGCAGGACTGGGTAGCAAAGGGTTATAGTAGAGCCCTCAATAACATGATCTATTAGCAGGATTGGTAATCAAGCATCCTGTTGAACCAAATTGACCGTCAAAAGACGAGGGACCCACTCGCTGTAGAATGAGACATTTTTGGTAGTTATAAGGTCTGACACATCCCTTAAGAAAGAAAAGGTCCGAAATTCAAACTAAGTAGACAATGCCATAATGCCCACCCATATCAACGTTTGTTGCCATCCCTACCAGTGCAAGACACTCACACATACACACCCTCTTTCTGTTGCCGAACTACAATGGCCACTCTCGACTCTCTAAAGCGGGCCCTTAGGCAGAAAGCCACGGCAAAGGCATCGTCTCCAGAGCAGCCGTTGTCTAACACACAGTACAGTGCTGGCTTCGATACTTTAGTGCGGGACTTAGGATGGATGACGTACCAAGACTTCATTCTTCCTCAACTATCTCGTCTGCTTGCCCCTATATTCAACTCGCGTATCCATATCTCGGTGCTAGAAATCGGACCTGGCCCGAAGAGCGTACTCGGATACTTGCCCAACGGTCTGAGACGGAAGGTCAGCCGATACGCTGCTTTCGAGCCAAACGGCTTGTTTGCTACTAGGTTGGAAGAATGGCTTTGCTCTACTTTGGAGACCAAATTACCGCTGCCCTGTCTGAAAAGCCCGCCCGACATTCATCGAACCCCCTTCGTTCTGGACAGCTTCGTAGGGAGCGGTAGCGGTACCGGTACGAGTGATAGCGACGAAAAGTTCGACGTCATCCTATTCTGCCACAGCATGTACGGCATGAAGCCCAAACATAAGTTTATCGAACGGGCACTGGAAATGCTTGTTGAGCGGCCAGAAGGGGGAATGGTGGTGGTTTTCCATCACGACGGGACGCTCTACCTCGACGGCTTGGTGTGCCATCAAACGGCCTCTTTCCCTACCGGGGTCGTTCGCGTGGCAGATACCGATGAGGTGCTGGACTGTTTTGCTCCTTTCATTGCGGGGTTTGTGATGCAGAATGTAGATGTGGACAAGGCTATCCGAGTCGACTGGCGCAAGGTGTGCCGCGCCCTGGGCCGTCGTGAGGAAGCCTATCCCCAAGACAATCTTTTATTCGGCTCGCCCAACGTCGTGGCGACCTTTACTCGGCATTCGACAACGTTGCCGGAGCTGACGGCGCAGTTGCCAGTGGTGAATGGGGAGACGACAGTCAAAAATCGGGAGGCACGCCTCCACCGTCCCGCCTCGGTCATCAGACCGACAGAGATTCGACACGTCCAGCAGTGCGTTCAATGGGTTACAAAGCACGGTTTCGGCCTAACGGTCGTCGGTGGGGGTCACAGCGGTCATTGTCTCTGGCCTAACGTCGTCTCGGTTGACATGGGCGCCTTTGACCAAATACATATTCTCACGGCTGGAGGGGATGCAGGAGACCCCGGTTCCGACCCAGGTTGCGTGGTCGTTGCCGAGGCCGGCTGCAATACAGGGGACATTATCCGTCAGACCATGGCGAGGGGTGTGACAGTGCCTCTGGGCGCCCGCCCAAGCGTAGGGGCCGGGCTGTGGCTACAAGGCGGCATCGGGCACCTGGTGAGGCTGCACGGGCTCGCGTGCGACGCCGTCATCGGTGCCGTAGTGGTCAGCGTCGACTCTGGCCAAGTCCTCTGCGTTGGTCGGGTACCACGCCAACACCGGCCGGCCGGTGCCGTGCGTCCGGAAAACGAAACCGATCTGCTATGGGCGTTGAAAGGCGCCGGGACTAACTTTGGCATCGTGATCAGCGTTACTTTCGCGGCTTACCCGGCTCCGACCTTCTTGACTCGAAACTGGGTTATCCCTTTGCGCGACAACCTCGAGGCGCGGCTCAGGCTCGGGGACTTTGATCAATTCGTCGCCGCTAAGCTCCCCCGGAACTGTTCTGCAGACGCATATCTGTACTGGCACATCGGCCAGCTGCATCTTGGCGTGACAACGTTCGAATCTTCCACATCTGGGCTCACCTCTGCGGCACCCACACCCATCCCCTCGCCCATAGTTACAATTTTAGGACCAGAGGATAATTTCAAGCTCGTGGACAGCGTCGGTCTGTTCGAGACCGAGATGTACATGACCGGGATGCACGGCGGGCACGGCGGCGGCAAGAACTCCTCGTTCAAGCGTTGTTTATTCCTAAAGGGCATCAGAGCAGTGAACGTCGTAGACATTATGGTGGCGGCCGTCGAGAGTCGTCCCTCCCCACTCTGTTACCTCCATCTGCTGCAAGGTGGCGGAGCGGTCGGCGACGTGGCGGACGATGCCACTGCTTTCGGCTGTCGAGATTGGGATTTTGCCTGCGTGATCACGGGTGTTTGGCCCCGTGAACAAGATGGAACCGAAGCCGCCCGAGCTGCCGAGCAGTGGGTTTACAACGTCGCCGGGGACTTGTTGCCCCTGAGCAGCGGAGCTTACGGCGCCGACCTTGGGCCGGACCCTAGAGACGCCGCGCTGGCGGGCAAGGCTTTCGGACCGAACCGGCCACGCCTGGCCCGTCTCAAACGCAGCTTGGACCCACGCAATGTGCTAGCTTACGCCTGCCCGCTCCCGAAAGCGCTGATGAAACAGAAGCTCATCATCCTTGTTACGGGCGACAGCTGCGCCGGCAAGGACTACTGCGCCGACATCTGGGCCTCTGTGTTCATCGAATACGCCAACAAAAGCCTCACGGCGGATGTCGTCAGCATTAGCGATGAGATCAAGCGAACATACGCCGCGGCTACTGGTGCCGACTTGAGCCGCCTGCTTTGCGACCGTGCCTACAAGGAGCAACACCGGCCAGCGTTGACAACATTTTTCCAGGGCCGGGTCCGGCAACGACCTTGGCTTCCACAGGAACATTTTTTGAATGTGGTGTACGGTGCTGTAGATGCTGACGTGCTGCTAATCACCGGGATGAGAGACGAGGCGCCGGTCGCAGCCTTATGGCATCTAGTGCCAGATAGCAGACTGCTTGAGGTTCGCGTCAAGGCTGGCGAAGAGACGCGACAGATTCGACGAGGTTGTCACAGCGGCGGTGCCGATGGTGACGACAACAAGGACGACAATGACAGCAATAACGACAAGTCGGGTTTGACGGCCGTGGACTACCGCCCGAGCCTAATCTTCGACAACGACACGGCCGGAGACGAGGCGGCAACGCGGTTTGCCGAACAACATTTGCTTCCCTTCTTCCATGAGGACCTGCAACGACTGGCCAACATGGTGCGCTCGGTACCCGACTTTCCACGCCCGGGCATCGAGTTCCGCCACGTGCTTGGCATCTCCCAGCAGCCGGGTGGGCTGGCCCTGTGCACGTCTCTGCTGCAAACCCACTTCACCGGTGACTGGGCTAAAGTCGATGCGGTGGCGTGTTGCGAGGCCGGTGGCCTTGTCTTTGCGTCGGCGTTAGCCTTGCGGGTCAATGTGCCCTTAATGCTAATCCGCGAAGCCGGCAAGCTCCCCCCACCCACCGTCTCCACCATCAAGTCCCCGTCGCACATCTCGTCTTCAGCACCCAACGAGCCGAGAGAGAAGAGGATCGAGATGGACCGAGACGTGGTCCCCAGGGGCGCGTCAGTGGTGGTGGTGGACGATGTGCTTGCTACGGGGGAGACGTTTTGTGCGGTTCTGCAGCTGTTAGGTGAAGCTGGCATCAATGCCGAGCATGTCAGCGCTATCGCTGTGGCCGAGTTCCCTGTTCATCGTGGCCGGGCACTGTTGCGCCAACGTGGCTTTGGCGGAGTTAATATTCAAAGCCTTTTGGCTTTTGGTGGTGCTTAGAAAACGAGGTGTAGGGTAGGTGGGAAGGTACGGCCAAGTGTAGGGCTACAAAACCCCGCCTCAAACCAGAAGTAACCATCATAGAAGAAAGAAAAAAAACATCTTTTTTGGCCTTCATATAAATCTAGGGTGTTGGAATTTTGGGTTTGTGGGACACCGTCACCGCCTGCTTCGTCATTTTATGGCGATTACATCTCGAATTTAACCGGGCACGGCACGAATGACACATCCTCCTTTGAGACGGGCCCAGAATTGGGCATAGGCACACCCTGATTCAATTGCATTCGACATGCCTCACTGTGGAAGGAGGGGGGGGTGGTCTATAGTATGTGCATATTAAAGATGCTGCGTGAACCTGCGAAGTCATGCGAACTGCTTCACTCATAAGAACTTTGGAACGTGACAACAGATGTCTTGTACTCGATCCTGTTTCAAGACTTTACAAGCGCCCTTAAAATTGGTAGACCTGCCAATCGAACTCTTTGACAAGGCCTTTAAGACCTTAAATTACCTACGAAATCGGACTGCCTATGGTCTTTTGACAGAAACAAAGAAGATCACAGCAGAGGAGTCATAGACAAAATAAAAATCAGAGGGCGAGCATCTGTATCTTTGGGTCTAAGCGCTATATATGTCAACCCGAAGTCGTTCCTACGGCCTACCTATATCGCTGTTTGTTTATATTATACATTTCAACGCTGTACGAGGAGCTAGCGGAGCAGCATCCACTACTTTTAGTAGTCGGGTTCGCGGACGACACGAACCTGCTAAGCGTCGGCACCGATCCAGACACGACCTGCCGCCGGTTGGAGAGCGCATGGGCTACGTGTCAGCGGTGGGCAGTGAGGCACGGGATGGAGTTCGCTCCTGACAAGAGTGAGCTAATGCACTTTACTAGGGCCCGAGAGCCCTTGCCGCAAAGTATTCGCCTTGGGGACGCCACAGTGTCGCCGGTAGTCTCAGCCAGGTTCCTAGGAGTCTGGTTCGACCGCAAACTGACGTGGCACGCCCATGTTGAGCGTGTTAAAACAAAAATGGCAACTCAAAAGCTAGCCCTGACAAAGCTAGTCAATATGTCGTGGGGCTGCGATCTTATACGGGCGAGGCTGTTATATACGGTGGTTATCCGTAGCGCAATCGCCTTCGGGGCGACTGCGTGGCATACTATAAGTGAGGAACCGGCAGGGCCAGCTAAGAGCCTGATGGGGATACAGAACGAGTGCCTCCGGGTAGTCTGTGGTGCCCACAAAGCGACGCCGGTTCGCCACCTGGAAGCAGAAGCAGCAATCCCGCCACTAGACCTCTATCTTAGTGCCCGGGCTGCTAAGTTTGAAGAACGGCTACGGCTTAGCGGGAAGAGAAATCTGCTTCGCAGCGCGAGCGCTAAAGCGTCACATATACTCCGGCAGGATAGGCCGGCGAAGAGGAAGCAGGCGTCGCAGCTACTCCGACCGGCAGGGTACACTATGGAGAAGGAGGCCCGGGGCTCCGAGTGGATGAGTGAGGAAAAGGAGGTCCCGGCTGCCCTCCTCGACCACTGGAGGAAGAGATGGCTCACCGGAGCAGAGCATCACGATCGCCAGCGACGCGCTATCGCTGAGGAACCGGAGGGCCCTTCGATGCAGATACCGAAAGGGGGCAAGTATTTCGGCCTGAACCGACTGGAGGCGTCTACGCTGTGCCAGATCAGGACGGAAAAAATAGGACTAGCAGCCTTCTTATTCAAGACAGGGGCTTTTGGCGTGTACTCGCCGCTATGCCGCTGTGGCGATGCCCCTGAGACGGCAGAGCACGTAATCCTCTTTTGCGGGCTGTTGGAAGGACCGAGGGAACGATTACGGGCCGCCATCGCACCACGGCCACTATACTCTCGCAGAGACCTCGCAACGGCAACAGGAGAACCAGTAGTTAGTGGGACTATTGTAAGATGGCTGCTAGGGACGGGTCGGACAGCTTCAAGGCCCAGATAGCATCGATCTTCTCAGGGGGGACTTTGTTGGTAGGTTGAGAACCAACGTAGTATGGTAGTGAACGCAACGCAGTCGCCAATAGGGCGAACCGACGACGCAGCGTATGTATTTAGTCCAGCCATTAGGGCACGGTTTGACATACGGGAGTACTAGTAGAGGTACCGGGGGCTTCGAGCCTACGGCGTATTTAATAATAATAATAATATATCGCTGTTAAGACTATAATAATATACATGGTCGCGGAGGCTAATTATACAAGGTTGTTGTAGAGAAACTCTCCGTAGCGATACTAGTACGATATATTGACTTAGGGATAACGTACCCCACAAGCAAGTTGGCCACTTTTTCTTGGCACCGTACGAACAACCTTTTAATTAACATCTTTACACATACCAAGATGGGATCGAATTGGAAAGAAAGCGACATGACTCTAGCGTGTCAGGCGCTTCAATCGAAACCCGAATTAAGCATCCGACGCTCTGCCCAACTCTACAATGTCCCTCGTACAACTCTAGCTAACCGAAAACGCAGACTACTATCTCGACGCGATACTCGACAATCTAGTCATAAGCTTACGGAATCAGAAGAGTTAGCGGTCGTATAATACATACTTGACCTAGATTCGCGATCATTTCCTCCCCGGCTCCATGGTGTTGAAGCTATGGCTAACCGACTGCTCCGTGACCGTGGCGCTGGACGCGTCGGTGTCAACTGGGCCTCGAACTTCGTACGATGACAACCAGACCTTCGGACGCGTTTTAATCGAAGAATCGACTACCAACGAGCCTATTGCGAAGATCCTGACGCGTATCGCGCGTGGTTTACGCTTGTACGAAATACAATTGCGAAATATGGTATCCAAGAGGCGGATATCTATAACTTCGACGAGACAGGGTTCGCGATGGGCTTAATCTCATCCGAGATGGTAGTTACAAGTGCCGAACGACGCGGAAGGCCTCGTACAGTCCAAAAAGGCAATCGAGAATGGGCTACAGTAATCCAGGGTATTAATTCTTCCGGCTGGACTATCCCGCCGTATATTGTTGTCGCGGGTCAAAACCACCTCTTATCCTGGTACGAGAATAGCCCATTCCCGTCCGATTGGGTAATCGCTGTAACCAAAAACGGTTGGACAACAAATGAGCGAGGCGTAGACTGGATTCAGCACTTTGATCGCTATACGAAGGATCGTTAGGAAGGGTGTTTATCGTCTTCTTATCCTCGACGGGCATGAGAGCCACCACTCGACTGACTTCGAGCTATATTGCAAAGAGCATACTATTATTACACTTAGTATGCCTACTCATTCGTCACATAAGCTCCAGTGTCAGGTTACGGCCTGGACCGAAGGCGATAGTACAGAGTGAAGGGGAGAAATAGGCGTGTTCCCCTGGTGGTCACTTGATGATGGCAGGTAGGGGTGTCCACAGTAGTTCATTGATCTCTGCCCTCTCTATCTTCCTCCGTCTCGACTCCTTACTTATAGCCAGCCGAGGTTCTCTGTTGGATTCTGGATGTTTGCTTCCGCATGTCTGTGTTCCTCCGACTTCGGCCAATATCTTGGATAGCGGCTCCTTATCTGCAACCAAGCGATTCCCTATCCGCTGCAAACGGCTTCAACAGCTCTCATTCGCCACAAACGACTTCCTTCCTGGTGGAAGCCGGCCCGCCTCGGATGACACTTGTGGCTCTGACACTATGTCTCTATGAATATATAGGCTACAGGTATTAAAATAAAGTCATTTCGAAGCTTATAACCCGTAGATTAATATTTTGTATACGAGACGCGGGATTTAATAATAGCGCGGAGCCTATGCTCTAGAGTGTCGTATGGCTTCTTAATCAGCGCTGCCGGTACTGCCTTCCACGCTAACTGCAGCGCAGCTTTAAATTTCTCAATATCCAGCTAGTTTTTTTAGGATAAAGAGTTCAGTGCATTCCCTAGATAGATACCTCTTTAACCAGGCCCATACGTGCTCTATAGGGTTGAGATCTGGGGAATGCGCTGGCCAGTCTATTAGAGAAATAGCGTGCCGGCCGAACCACTCCATAGCTTGCGCCGAGAGGTGTATCTTCGCATCATCTTGCTGAAAATGCTGCCAATCCTTACAAAATGGGAGTAAGCCCTCCCTCAAGGCCTTAAGATAACTCCAGGTATTGTAGCCCTTCTGTCTCTTACCCTCCTCCTGGGGGGGTCGCTCCATCACGATCAGGTCGCTCTTCTTCCCTACTCCTCCCTCGACGTAGATCCCACCCCAGACCATAACCGAAATATTCGCTTTTACGTGTGCCTTAAGATTCACGAAGTCCTTATTATACTTCTCGCTCGGAAATCGGAAGACCCAGGCGGTCGGGGATGACGTAGAATTCTGTATAGAGGACTCGTCGAAGATTACCTGTGGACTAGATTAGCGGGGGAACCCTCGATACGCCGGAGGCTATACCGTCATCAATTCCTCCAGATTTTCGAGCCAATAAGTTGCAAATGCAAGGCGATCAGCTGCTAATTCTTTGGTGAGTGGTATGCGCTTAAGCGCACGCCATTTCTTCATATTAACGGCGCGTAGGTACCTCCGAAGGGTACTCTTCGAAACCTTGCCACTCATAGATTGCATAAGCTCCTTATAAGTCCAATTTCGATTACGCTTGCATAATTGAACGAGGAAACGCTTACCCCGACGTGAAAATCTAGGGCGACGACCGCTTTGAGCTAGCGAATCGAAGCTATGGCGAGATTTCCAGGACACCAGGGATTTCGTGACGGTCGGTCGGTGTACGTTAAAGAGGCTAGCCACGGTAGTCTGCGGGATACCGCACATAACTGCCGTTACCATGGCCGCCCGTTGGACTTGAGTATACTCACAGCCAGGCCGATGATCATCCATTACTTGCTGCGCAAATTCGGTGAGATTCGGCCTCATTTTGATATAATTGTGGTGGTTAAAATGTTAGAGGGTGTAGGTGCGAAGTGCGCGAATTTTCGCGTTGGCGTAAAGTGTCCCCAGAGTTATGGAGCCTGACTGTACTTGTTCAAGGGTAGTAGAGTCCTACAAAGAATAGAGATCAACAGTTCTACTATATTTTCTTCTGTAATTAATCTATGAGCTATGTTACAAACTCAAATATTCAGTGTACCGATGCGTTCTAGTGATACTCGTTGGTATCAGAACTAAAACTCGCTCCAGTCTTCAATGTACCGACACGCCTTCCACAGCTGAGCCCCGGTTTCATTAATCTAGGATGAATTAGTACTGAAGAAAAAGAGATGAAATGTATCCAGGAATATTCAACCCACGTTACTCTCTGAGAAGGGCTCGAAATGGTTTCCTGGTATCGGCAGGGTTTCGGCATGGCCACCGACCAATGCTTCCCAAGCGACGATAGCGGCATCTCGAGTATCCTGGTTGCTGAGCCAGTCATAGCGAACCCCGCAAAGTTTTTCAGTATCGAAGATATCCTGGCTTCTCAACATGACTGTCTTCAGTTTGGGTTTATTTGTTTTTGAAAGGGGCACTGCCTTGTAATTTCCTAGCATAGATGCGTTAAATTGGAATTCTTCCTTCAATGCGGTATGGCTGTTCAGCGCAAGAGTTTGACCGCTCGGCTTTAAAATATTGGCAATGACTTCGTTGGGTAGAGGCTTGTGGTCATCTGGATTTGGAGAGTCAATCAATACGAGGCCCTTTACCTCAAACCCCTCGGCCATGAGCTGTTGAGCCGCCTCGAAAGCGACGACGCCGCCGAAAGACCAACCTTAACTCATCAGCTTCGTCTAATGTAAAGCGGGACGCAGACTTACCACCCACTATTAGGGGAGAAAAACTCGATTTAGTAAGAAGTGAGACGTAGGACTTGGCCATCTGATTGATGCTGCAATGAGGTCGCTTGTCACTCCCAAAATGCGGGTCGGAGAAGGCGTATGTACTGCGGTCGTGGTCGCGCAAACGCGCATACATGCTGACCTGCCCACTACCGTCATGAAATAGGCAGAGCGGTGCTTCCGTCCCCTGTGAAATATGCAGCGTGACTGGACTCTTCTGCACACTATCAGACGGTGAATAATATGAAGGAATAAGAGTAGGCTGACGTGAATCTTGCTGGCTAGTGGACACGGGAGGCCCAGTAAGCGCAGCAATCTCCATCGAGGATTGCAAAATGGATGATAACTTGTTCTCCAAAGACTCGAGAGTTTCGCACTCTGACAACGCATGATGGTCCAGCCCAGCCTGACCAGGAAATGTGCATGTCACTTTGGAGATAATCTCAATTTGCACGAGAGAATCAATACCAAGTTCATCCAATGACTTTGTGTAGTCCATATCTTGCTCGGAGAAACCGCCAACATCCATGACGATACCCTTCAGTGCTTGACTGACGTCATGAAGAAGACTACCTGGAGCCTCGATGAGAGAATTCATGTCATCGCCAGTTATCGGAGGAGTGATCAAACCAGTCACTAGCTGCGGTTTCGCTTGCTCCAAAGGATCTTCCCGAGGTTCGAGGGCAATGGACTTGAGCGACAACATGTGCTGGAAAGCAGACAGCCGAAGCCTCTTGAACTCCATGCCACGGACAACGGCGACTACTTTACCAGAAGAATCCAAGGCTGTTGCGTCCGCTAAAATGATACCTTTGATTTCGAGCAAGCTGCAGTAGACTGTGAAGGAACCCGTGTAATCGATATCACGATATGATATCTCGATTGACTCAACGCGGGCGCAAATGCCTACTTCGTCCGACCTTACGGCAAGATTTGCGATAAATCCTGCAGCATGCAGAAGTGTGTCTGTGAAGACAGGGTGTGCGAGGTACTCGGTCTGAGAACTAGAAGGTAGTTTGAATTCGCCAATACCTTCGAGATTGGAATCGGCCACATTCAAATACACCAAAGTTTGATACTCCAGGGAATACCTAACCACACGTGTAAAGATAGCCTCATAGAGAACTTTAGTTCGGAAAGTATTGATGTGATTTCTCCCGGCTCCAGAGAAGTAATGACTCTGCCTTGCCACAATTGCTGCGTCCTTCATCCAGTGTGACGGCGTTGTCCAGAAGTTTTGTATAGCGACGCGACCCGTACAGTGTAAAGTCTCCTTTTGGTCTTGAGCCGAGCATGACGTGATCTTGAAGTCTGCGCTAGAAGTTGAATCATTTCTGGTGATATACACCGTCACAACATCAGTTTTGTGCGATATTACATATATCAATGGACTGGCAAAGTTCATCTCGCTGACAACCAATACTTGCCGCTCGAGAGGTTCAAGAATAGTCTGTGTCGCCTCTATGGCGAGCTCATGGAACACTGACGCCGGGCAAATAGGACTTCCGCCGACATTATGACCAGAGATCAATGGCCCAAGAATTGCTAGTGTAGTTTCAAGCACAAATTCCTCGTCCGAAGAGGCCTGAGTCTTCAGCCACGGTAGCAGACCAAAACCGGTTTTGGTGCGGGGATTCGTCATATTCTGCCCGGGGAGACTGAATACCTGAAGGGGTTCTTGGTATGGGATCATGAAGGATGATCCCTCCAGTAGATGACCTGGTAAGCTTGTCATTTTCGCTGACGTACCAGTAAAGACCTCGCGCCAGTTGACCGGAATTTTGCGCAATGATATCGCGGCGAGTGTCGAACTAATCGAAGCCCACGCGTCTTGGCCCTTTTGCAAGGTATTAAGGTAGGTACAAGATTGTGAATAAATCGAGCTCCGTAGCATCGGTATTGTTGTAGGTTGCGGGCCTATCTCGAGGAATACAGAGTCGTCAAGTAGTTCTCTCGATTGCAAACTCATTAGACCTTCGCTAAAGTGCACTGGCTGCCTCGCGTGAAGCGCGAAGTAGTCGCTGGAAAAGTCGTCCTCTTCAAAGATTCGCCCAAACACATTCGATATGACGGGAATCGTAGGTCGCTTGAACTTGATTGAGCGCCCCAGTTCTTGCAGGGGTTGCAGTATTGGATCCATCGCCGGTGAGTGGAATGCATAAGGAACGTCTAGCAATTTTGACTTGACCTTTCGTCTCTTACATTCCTTCTGGAAGAGACTGATTTGGTCGAGCAGTCCACCAACGACACAGTCACTAATGCCGTTTAGGCATGTGACAGTGAGCTGGGATGTGTTCTGGTTCTCCAGTATCAATTCTTCAGCTTTTTCGGGGGACAAATTGCACGCCAGCATCCCAGACGTGCCAGGAAGACAATTTTCGCTCATGAGTTTCGCTCGAGTTGCCACGACACGCAATGCATCCTCTAATGACAGTGCGCCTGAGATGCATAGAGCAGCGTATTCGCCGAGACTGTTCGGATAAGCTCGTTAGTACATAAAGGCCTCTAAGGAACTGACGTACTTACCTATGACCCATAATATAGTTGGGCAAAATACCCCATGACATGAACATTTTCGCGAGAGCATATTCTAGTGCCATGCATGCACATTGTGAGGCGATAATCAGCTCGGCGCTGTCTAAAGCCATTGCATCGCCCTGATCCCTGCATAATATACTGAGCATGCTTGGGTATCCCAATCCTTGTAAAATGCCTTCGCAAGTCATGACATCCTCTCTGAAAGCAGGGAATGTGTACATAAAATCATTCCCCATACCTTGATACAGACCGCCTTGTCCAGAGAAGACGAAGATAGTGGCTGAAACAGTACGCGCGGGGACGGAGTTGATAGCTTTAACATGTTCCAATTTGGTCCGCAGATCGTTGATAGAGGTGCATACCATGGAAATGCGGTGATCATAGACCTGACGCCGCGCAGTGGCAGTGTAACAGATATCTTTCAAAGACGGCCGACGTTCTGCTTTCTCCAAGAACTGAAGGTATTGATGTACAGCCGCTCGCAAGGTAATTTGTGATTTTGCAGAAGATGCAAAGATAAATGCTGATCGCTCCCGATTCCTGGGCTGAGTAACAGGTGGCTCAACCCACTCTTCTAGGAGGAGAGACGTGTTTGAGCCAGCAGCGCCGAAATTATTTAGCATAGCTCTCCTTGGTGACCTTTGCGAGTGGTTCCATGTTGTGGTCCGCCTTGGTATAACGAAGCTAGAGCTTTCCAAGTCCGTAAAACATGGATTGATGTCCTTGAATCCGACTTGTATTGGGATCTTTTTCTCGCGAAGCATAAGCAACAACTTAGCCAAACCAGCTGCGCCAGACGCGGCTTCACAATGGCCGATATTTCCCTTGATAGAACTGACCACAAGAGGGTTCGCCGCCGTGAAGTGATGTGGGCCGAAGATGGTTCTCAAACTTTCAATTTCGCGTGCATCTCCAGCCTGTCAAGTAAGTGATGAGTTAGCGGTATTCTAGGTATTTAGGTACCAATATATTGGATAAATCAGAGCGAGGAGACGGATAAGTACCTGTGTGCCTGTCCCATGTGCTTCTATGACACCAACGGATCCGGGATCGACATTGGTTTGTTGGAGGAGTCGTTGGAAAAGATCGATTTGGGTTTGACTGTGAGGATGTGTGATAGAGTGCGCATTGCCGCTTTGATTAATCATTATGTTCCTAATGACTCCGTGTATACGATCGTTTTCCGCGATAGCGTCGGATAATCGTTTCAGCACAAAAAGAACACACCCCTCAGCCCGACAGTATCCATCAGCAGCTGCATCGAAGGGCTTGCAGCCTCCTGTTGAACTGAGGAAGTGGCCTCGGGCCAAACCAAGGTACATCTGTTCATTGTCAGCATTTGTGCTCCGATTTTTGAAATTTGCACGGTGGAGATACTGACATCTGGGCTCGAAATCACATTGACGCCGCCCGCTATAGTTGCTGTGCAATCTCCATGTTGTAGGGCTCGGCATGCCTGGTACACGGAGACCATGGAGGATGAGCAGGCGGTATCAGTCACAATGGACGGGCCACTGAGCCTATAAAAGTAAGATATCCTTCCACTATGAAATGCCCTCAATGTTCCTGGAGAGTAGAAGACATCAATATCGTTACGAAGATTGTCTGTGTAATCCCCAGTAGCAAGGCCGATGTAACATCCCATGGAAGCTCTTTGGAAAGACGGCGATGAATCCGCTACATAGCCCGCATCTTCGAAGGCTTCCTGAGCTGCATGCAATAGGATCCGCTGCTGAGGATCCATAGATTTTGCTTCTCGTGGAGAAATATTGAAAAAGGCATTGTCGAAGCTGTAAGATAAGTGAGTCAGTTTTCGCTATAATTACTGGTGATAACCGAAAGAAAGAAGTGAAATCGGAGAACCAAAGGACTCACGAGAAGGGATCCCCCAGGAATGCGCCGTGCCTGGTGGGCATCGAACGCGGCTTATGCGAATCCTCTGAGTAATACTCGGAGACCTTGAACCTGGATTCAGGAATCTCTTGTACGGCATTGAGCCCCTGGGAAAGCGTTTCCCATAGCTCCGAGGTCCCTTTTCCTTTGGGGAGATTTACGCTCATCCCAACAATGGCAATACTATCCCGGTGCTCGTAGGGCAACCGAGATTTATTGTTAGTTTTAAATGACGATAGATCCAGAAGTTGTATTCTAGGATCAAGAGTCTGGAAGTCTGGGAAGAGAGAACCAGAGCTTGGTCCGAACGACAGGAGCTTCACGACTGTTGCGGGCTCCCGTACCAAAAGCCCCCTAACATCTACTGCGATCTGAAGAGATGTGTCGCTCCAGTTCACACAGTATACCAGCAAGTGCCGAACTATCCACTCAAGCAAATTTGAAGCGTCGGCATCTGAAGTATCGAATAACGTGCCGTCCACGGTTGAACGAATGGGTTTTGTAGGCCCAGAACATTTGGGAAAGGAGATGGCCCGCCGCCGCAAATCTTCAAGGACTTCTTTGACAACGTCTTCAAGTTGGTCGCCTCCATGATACCATCCATGTATATGTGCGAACGTTGTTGTAAGATCAGGGACGGCCTGCTTCCTGAACGCACTGAGTTCGACTCCAGGGCCAGAGACAGACACAACACTAGAGCTGGAGATGGCAGATATCTGCAGTCGTCGAAGTGGTTTCTGGGAAAATTGACCCAGCTCCTGCGTCGTAAAGTGTTGTTTTAGTCTCTCTTCGACCTGGCTCGGTGAGAGGCCACGAATCACGAGTGACGATGTCGCTTGCGAAGCCATGTCACCGTCGGTGGCGAGGCTTGTATTGGTGTTGATGTCCCGGAAGAGAGTGCGAAATGCAATCCAAAAGGCAAGGCGGAATACTTCCACTGCGGTAGTGATGAACTCGTCCAAGCTGTGTGAGCGTGCGGCTACTACAGCCGGGAGCAAGCCCGAGGAGAAACCCGCTGTCTCTCGAACATGGTCGAAGAAGTCCTCGAATCGTCCATCGACGCGATGTATTTCTGCCAGGTAATGTAACACTTGGCAGAGATAGATGGTGGTTGCTTGGAGCACTGCATGTGTATGGTATTGTGCGACCGGCTTGAGCAGGTCACGGGGAAGGGGGAAGAGGCCGAGGTCGATTGCAAGTACATCTTGCGATCGTGCGTCTAGACTCGCTATCTCTTGCAAGAAAGCCACATGGCATCTCGATAGAAGGATGCTGCCGGCGCTCGCTGAGTGAGCATCTTCCTCTGCAGCTGCACTCGCGCTGTGCGAGAAAACAGTAGTCGACCCCTGGCCTCCAAACAGCAAATAGTATTTTGTCGAAGCAGACATGATTATTGTTCTGCTTCCAAGTCTTCGGTATACTAGTGGGTTGTCATAAGATTGATGTTCGTATGTGGAGTTCGGATTAGTTCGAACACTAAATTAGGAGTAGTTGAGAGGATGATCGATTCAATGCTGCACGACGCGTTCAGTCGAGAGTTCTGCACTCCTTGTATAGTCAGGTTCGATATCGGCATTGTCTTTGTAAACTATCAGATTTATCGAGCCACTCTGCCATAACGAAAAAATGAGCGCTAGATTAAGTTTGGTTAGCTGTTTGTGTATTATTGTGGAATAATTACAGGACCCTGAAAGAGAATCATGAAGTTAGCTTGTATAGATACAACATAGGTACATATTCTTCTAAGGGAATTTTGAAGCATCTGCAAGCGAATGCTGGTTCTTAGATTAGCAGCCCCGTACACAATGCACTTCTTGCAGGGGTGGATAAAGTGGGACGGTCCGAAGGATGAGAGCAACTTCGTATCTGTAAGACCCGACCCTGCAGTAGCGCGGCCCTGGTATTACTCCGTACTAAAGGGAGCTTCCGTATGTACCTCTTGCAAATGTTACCAGCAAGCTCTTATCATCCCCTTTTCTCTCAATAACTTTCTCTGCCAAGAGATTTGTCCGCCCACCACTCATCTCAGGCTTCTCCTCGTAGACTCTTTTGCACTGTTAGCCTGTTCACATACCAAATGCAGCGAATCGATATTCACTGTCATGCTGTGCCGCCAGGCTATCGGCAGTATGCTCTTGATAATGGCCATGAGAAGCCCGATGGGATGCCTGCCCTTCCTGTAAGCCAGCCCCTCGTGCCACTATTCTCACTGACCAACTCAGGCCTGGAGTGCGGAGCAACACATTGCCCTCATGAAGAGGCTGAATATCAGCAAGTCAATTTTAAGCATCACATCTCCGGGAACACACCTGTCCACCAACCATGACGAACATGCTGCAAGCATGACCCGTCAGACCAATGAGGAGCTGTCTGCAGTCTGTAGCAACCATCCTTCGCACTTTGGTTTCTTTGCTTCGTTGCCATTTCCTTGCATTCAGGAGTCCATCACTGAAATTGATCATGCACTGGATAAACTTGGGGCAGTTGGGTTCGCAGTTCTGTCCAACGCAAATGGAGTCTACCTCGGGGATAAGGCATTGGAACCTGTCTTCGAGAAGCTCAACGCACGCCGAGCTATCCTTTTCATCCATCCTACGACGTGCAATTTGCTTGTTTCCGGGGCCGCAATACAGACGATGAGACCACTTGACGAATATCCTCGTCCCATGATGGAGTTTATGTTTGATGAGACGCGTGCCATAGCAAACCTTCTCTTGTCAGGCACGGTATCAAAATATCCCCATATCACCTTTATCATGTCACATTGCGGCTGTGCGTTGCCCTCTATCGTGGATCGTATCGGCGCTTTCGCAACGCTTACTACGGGAGGAGAGAGCCAAAGCGATGAATTCCGAAAGTTACTGCGGGAGAGATTTTTCTTTGACTTGGCTGGTTTTCCCTTTCCGGATCAGATCCACGGACTGCTCAGGATTTTGGGAAAGGGCGGAGAGCAAAGACTAATCTATGGGACTGACTATCCTTTTACCCCCGAGAAAGTTGTCATTGGTCTAGCAGGTCAGATGGACGAGGGTTGCAAAAAGCTCTTTGACGCAGATCAGAAAAGCGCTGTGTATTCCGGTAATGCGGAGAAGCTTTTTGGCTTCCAAACTCCGCCAAAAGATGTCGAATTCTGATTCATCAAGCAAGTTCTACTTTTCCTCCATGCTTATTCATTTACGTGGGGACAACGATCATATCTTGCAACTTCATGTTGATATCTATCAAATACACACACAAAACTATATCCAAGGAAGCCATGAATATATTTTGCAAAGCCGCCAAGCCCATGTAGCGTCCGGAAAAGGGTATGTGCCTGGGAGCGATGTCTATAAACTGAACACAATCGCAACCAGACAATGGTACGTTCTCTTGCTGAAATGTCCCATAATAGAGGTTTACAGTACTGTCTCAGATAAGCTTGCCAACACCTGGTACATAGTCCACTAACAGCATGCTCGTTGCGAAAGAGGCCACAAGATCAGCAGTGCCCACGACTCCAGTCATGAGGATAGGTCCGAGATCCTTCCATACTCTTGACTTCATCCAAGCTGGTTGTTTTCCTTCCGCGCACAAGAGGGCATCCACGCCCTCTCCAATAGCCCACGAGACCGGCGGATGAAGGAGGAATGCTCCATAAGAATAACGAGGGGACCACAACTTCCGTTTTGCGGGTTGATTTTGGTTTCGTTCAAAGTAATTAACTTGTGCAGGCCCAATACTGTTGAAGCATAATTCATTCCATAAGGCATAGAAGGCTGCTGCCGTGGTCCAGCCCGCTAAATTCGAGCCCATTTCACTGCCAGCTGGTGGACCAGTTTTTTCCTTCTCTGTCTCATTACTGTCTGCTGAGCCGGCCTTTTGCAAGTCTGCCTCAGAGTCGACTGGTAAGCCAGTCTTTTTGGCGCTCAGCCTACTCAGAAACCCCGGAAGAAGCAAGATCGGCAGCGTTCCTAGGGAAAAGGCGACTGCCTTGCCCAATGAGAGCCTGGGTGACGGTTTCAAGGGAGTGTAGTCCGGCACGTCACGCTCGAGCAAGCCCACCATCCTAGGCTTTCTTGCATGGAACGCGAGGTGGCCGAGTCCATAGGCGTAAATGTACTGGAGAAGGTAGGCTTGTTGGACGTCGATAATTGGTAACTTTTTGCCCGGTGGCCAACGAGTTCTAATCAAGAAACTCCCCCCAGCCACGACTAGCCACCCCCAGCGACACAACATTACATAAAGTTGGGTCAAACTCCGTAACTTTGATGACTTCAATTTTCCAAGACCCCAGATGTAGAGGCAGCGCTTGAAGAGAACTGCGCATAGGTCAAGAACAAGTAGTGTTGCAGTGTACCAGGCAGAGCCACACGCGCCCCTGAATTTGAGGAATGCTTCGATGTATGCCTTCTTGATAGAATCGAAGTCCCATTGACGAAGACGGAAAACTGCAAAGAGCGGATCGAGAAATGCAGAATAGAGTAGCGTTGGAACTCCTAGGCGTAAGAGTTTGCTCTTCACGAACTTCGAGTCCGTGGACCTTGAGAGCGACTCGGCTGACAAGAATCCAGATAGCCAGAAGAACTGTCCCAGGCCGAATGCCAGGTTAACTGCAAGGAAAGCTGTCAAAAGTGGTGAGGATTTATCGAAGCATGCGGAGTGAGGTCCCTCAGCGCCCCCGTAACCATATGCACCCGCAGTGTGATGAACGATAACATGTGCTGTACAATAGGTTCTTAGCTGGTCTAGGTAATGCCGGCGAGACGTGGGATTGGGTTTTGGAGTTGCCATGTCGGAATGGATGATTCCGCGTCATCAATTCGTTCGTTGTCGAAAAAGGTCGCACGCGGATGTTCGATATGAATGTGAGTTGAGTCGCTGTATCTCAGATCAGCTTATGGCGAAAAGTGGATGTTCAATATAAACGCCGGGCTGACATAAGAACTAAGGCAATTCGCGATAGTGACAGGCATGAAAATCTGGCCAATACGAAGTATGCATTGTAGACTTGCTAGACTTCGTAAGCTTCCCCTATTCCACTTTTTATCCTAGTCGCTACGGAACACAGTGCTCCCTCAATTCAATTTGATCCCCGCTTTTAGGATCAAAGCTATTTTCCTTCTATTCCACCTTTTATTCTTGGCAGTAACCACATCCTGCATACTACAGTATGCTGCATAAGCTTGAAGTACATGTAACCCCTTTAGGTAGCTACTGCCGCTTATCCTCGTCAAGGTGCCGCTTTTCTCAACAGACCGTCGTAAAGCTACACCCTAAACGCGATACAAAGATACACGTACATAACGATACATATGTAAATATAAAGAACTGAGCTGTAGAGAAAGAGGCTAATACTTCGTTTTCCCTGCCATCGAGACAATATCGATATCATGCTTCTCCTACATTGTCTTCCCAGACCCATCCAGCTCCTATCTTCATCTGCAGTTATTATCAATCATGACAGCCTCCATAAAGCCTCTGCTTGTCTTGACCAGTACACCTGGCGCGGGTCATGTTAATCCCGTCAAGACTCTTGCGAAAGTAACTAAATATTCCCTACCACCTTATCCACACGACCAGCTTCTTATCGTCTTATTTTGGAGCTGCTCGGAATGCGCAGCACCAGCTTGTCTTCGCATAATCAAGGACTTACTCATTACTAGGCACTCATTCTTAACGGTTACGAAGTTACAGCCGTATCATCCAGCCACTACCAGAACGCATTCGAGGCGGTTGGATGCAGCTACGTTGCCATCCAGGGCTATGGAGACTATTGGGATGAAGAGCGTGATGCGAAATGGCCCGAGAGAGCTCTCATACCCCCAGGACCAGAGCAGTTTTCTTGGACCATGGAGCACAGCTTCATGAGAGTCATACCTGACCAGTTCGCTGCAGTTCAGAAGGCTATCAGGATGCTTAGAGCGAAGTATCCTGACAGACCCGTCATATTGCTCAACGAATCTGGCTTTTTGGGCTCGCTTCCAATTACGAGAGGTGCCAGAGGTGTGAAGCCTGATGGAGTTATCGGCATTGGTGTCCTTCTCGTGTCTCTGAATAGCGTGGATACCGCTCCATTTGGGCCCGGTCTACAACTGCCCACGTCTGCTGCGTAATCAAGCTTTTCCTTTCCCCCCCAAATAAAAGAAAAAACACGTTTTCACTGGCTAGTTTCGGAGTGCTAATTCTTTGGTAGTGAGGTCGCCCAGTATGCAGAAATGAGGAAGCATATCGAATCAGTACTCTGGGAAAAGCCGCTAAAGGTCTTCAAAGACATTTTGAACGAACTCGGTGCCGAAATACCGGATGGCTACCGCCTTAATTCGGATGTAGTCTATCTATGGCCGGATCGTTTCCTGCAAATGTGCCCGCCATCAACCCAGTATCCAAGGAGCGATGCACCAAAGACCTTTCGTTATACCGGAGGACTTCCAAGGCTTCCGAAGAACACTGAAACAGGCGCTTCAGGAAAGCCTACGTGGTGGAACGAAGTTGTTGACAATCCAACAAAGAAGGACGTTGTCCTCGTTTCTCAGGGTACTGTTGAACTGAACTATGAAAATCTAATCATACCCACATTAGAAGCGATAAAGGATCGTCCAAACACAATTGTCATCGTTGTGCTTGGCATGAAAGGAGCGACACTCGACTCGAGCGTCTCCATTGCTGATAATGTACGAGTCGTGGATTATTTCCCGTTCGATGACATTCTTCCGTACTGTTCCGTTTTCGTCCATAATGGTGGATACGGAGGTGTCCAGCACAGTATCAAGCATGGAACTCCTCTGGTGGTGGCAGGGGAAACCGAGGATAAGCTGGAGATGTGTGCTATAGCAGCGTAGGCTGGGGTAGCGGTCAATCTCAAGACAGGCAAACCATCAAGGGAAGCTCTCCGGGCAGCGATTGATGAGGTTATCTCAGATCCGAAGTACAAGAAGGCTTGTCGAAGGATACAAGAGGAGATCACGAGCTTCGATCCCATAAGGGTTATTGCGGAGACCATTGATGAACTTGTTACTGAGGCCTAGGCATGATGCGAGCCATGAAGACGTGTATTTCTTGGCGTAAATGTTCCTAGGAAAACTTCAAGCAATATAATCAAGAGTCCTGCGGATTATCATAGGTGCCTAACATCACTGTTGGATAAATGCGACAGCGCTTTCTGAGATGCAGCCCAGGCAAGTACCGGCCGTGCTCCCTTGGAAATTCCAACTTGGAAAGGAAGGCTTCATCTGAGCCTGACGTCAAGACTGTGATGAAAACAAAAACAGCTCCGTTGAGGGACCTCTGGTCAGTCTTGACCAACTCTGCTTTCGACCTCTTTATGGTCAAAAGAATCACCATCCATGCTTGCTTCCTGTCAACTGAATCCCTTATGCCATTGGCGGCCTAGTATTACTTCCATACTGCCCTTCTTTTGAATATGTTATGAGCCCGGGTACCTTGATGACTTGCGGTTCAATTGTTCTCGTTACAGACCTCTCGCTCCGACGTCGTGTCTGCGCCCAACAAGGAAGGGGAGAATGCCGTAGTAATCGGACTAATCGGTACAAGCGGTCACCTATGTATACAATTCGTTTTGAAAACATATAAATGGGTTAAGTTGTGAGGTATACTACAACCAAAGGTTTATCAACCTACCGCTTCATCATATCGTCCAACAACCGAGACTAAGACCCCTTCTCCTATAAGGTACCAGTCCTAATCCTTAACGTAGAGAATTAAGTGGAATGGTTCGACACAGTGAATCTTCACTTCCAGGGACTTCGACTTTGCATCAAGTAGTGAGAGATGAATATCTGAAACAGGCAGATAACATAGCAACAGCAAAGGCTGTACACTGGAAGACCAATATAACTATCCTATACCTGACCAAGATCCGTGTATTAGGATTCGTCAAAAAGCAGATACAAATTAACAAACATTAACGTGAATGTACACCGAGCTGGCCACTTTCATGCGCCAACGCGACCGGCCAACTTAATCTTTGATTTTCTCAACAACCAATTATGGCAAAGTCATACAACGAAGCAGACTTAATGCTAGCCCTTCAAGCTCTCAAAAATGACCAAAAACTTACCAAGTCCCCCGAAGCACCCTCCAAACGCGTAAAAACGGCGTACCTTTCCGACGCGATATTTTGCCCAATTCACGAACTATGACAGAATTAGAAGAGAAGGTCATTATCAAGCATATACTGGACTTAGATGTACGAACGTTTCCGCCCCGGATTGCTGATGTGGAAGCAATGGCAAATTCTATCCGCGCGACACGTAACGCAGGGGCCATTGGAACGCGCTGGGCCTCGAGGTTCGTCGCACGTCGCAAAGAGTTGAAAACTCGTTGGAACCGTCCTTACGATTACCAAAGGGTCCAATGCGAGGATCCAAAGCTTATTGCAGATTGGTTTCGGCTTGTTGCGAATGTTATCGCGAAATACGGTATCCAAGAGTCGGACATCTACAACTTCGACGAGACTGGGTTTATGATGGGCAAGATCTCAACCAATATAGTAGTTACGAGCTCCGAACGACGTGCCAGGCCGAAATTAATACAGCAAGGTAACCGGGAATGGGTTACCGTAATCCAAGCGGTCCAGTCTACCGGTTGGGCGCTGCCGCCGTTCATCGTTGTTGCGGGCCGATACCACCTCTCTTCTTGGTACGAAGACGACAACATTCCGAAAGACCTAGTCCAAAAGAATGGACGACTAACGAGATCGGTATGGAATTTATTAAACACTTCGATAATTGTACGAAAGATGGAAAGTCCGGGATATATCGATTGTTAGTGTTGGACGGTCACGAGAGCCACGTTTCCGGCGATTTCGAGCTATATTGCAAAGAACACAAAATTGTAACTTGTGTATGCCTCCGCACTCATCTCACATCCTCCAGCCACTTGACGTGGCCTGTTTCGGTCCATTAAAGCGGGTGTACGGCCAGATGGTAGAGAAATTGATACGCCGGTCACTAACACATATCGCGAAGGAGGACTTCTTTCCTATCTTCAAAGACCCCTTCTTTGCAGTTTTCGGCGAAAAAAACGTTCAAGCTGGCTTTCGAAGGGCAGGACTTGTTCCATTCAACCCAGAAAGTGTGATTTCAAAGCTGGACGTACGATTACGGACCCCGACGCCTGTTGGCTCCCCAGAAATCGCAACCGGACCGTGGGTATCAAAGACGCCACAGAGCCCGATAGAGGCTCATGCACAGTCTACTTTTTTGAAAAAGCGCATTTCCGAGCATCAGAATAGCTCTCCGACGAATATTTTCTCAGCTGTCGACCAGTTTGCGAAGGGAGCAAAAATGATAATGCACGAGCTCGCCCTCGTACGGGCCGAGTGCGCTGAGCTTCGAGAGGCAAATAAGATGCTAAGCCGGCGCCGGAGGACTAAAAATGCAATTACGGGAAGGAGAATCACTTATTTTCCAAGAAGGACAGGACCTACGGGACTCTAGGGAGTTGGCGACGCAGATACAGCAAGAAGAGCGCCGAAATGGTGGTCGCGCAAAGCGTGTTGAAACGCGCCCGAGGCACTGTGGTATTTGCAACGGGACTGGGCATAATGCGCGAACTTGTAAGATCGCATTGCCATCTTCTGGAGAGGAAGATTCAGAGTAGTTTCAATTGATTTACGGCGTTGTGGTTTTACTACCGTAAAATTTCTATGCGAGGTTATGTAAGGGTGGCCAGCTCGGTGTACATTCACGTTATCTAAAACCTGGAAAAAGCTAAAAGAAAGAATAACGTAACGTAGTCCACGGTCCAATTGCACACTTTGGCAGACCTTATACGACAATGTATAAGTTAATTCGACCACAACGCCTATCATCAATTAAAACTACTCAGAATCGTTATCTTCAGACGTCTCTACATCATTTCCACAAGTGCGCGCATTATGTCCGGGCTCGCCGCAGATTCTACACCGCCGTACACGCGCAATTCGCCGCCTCGTACGACCACCAATTTGACGAAATTCGTCATGTAACTGCCCATCAACCTCTCGTTGAGACTGTAGGTCCTGTCCAGCTTGTATACGAAGTGACCCTCCACTCTGTAGCTGTTTTTTCTTCGCACGGCGACGTCGACTTAAGGTCTCATTTGCCTTTCGAAGTGATTCGACCTCGCCTTCTAAACGGGCAAGCCGATGCATAACCTTCGTTGTACCTTGCGCAATCTGATCTATTCCAGCAAAAATTGACCTTGGTGAGCTATTTTGATGTCGTACAATCCTATTTTTCACATAATCGCTTTGTGATTGGGCTTCGGTTGGGTTGTTCGGAGTCTTTGATTCCCAAGGGACGGGGAGACCAGCCGAGCTACCCGGAGGTGTTGGCGTATGTAATTTCACATCGAGCTGTGATATGACATAATCTGCATCGTACGGAACTATTCCTACCCCTCGTAAATCTCCTTGGATATTTGAAACCGTGAAAGTTGCGTTGTACGCGTTTAAAAACGCCGGTAAAAAGTCTTCTTTCGAGATATGACTTATATGTGCTCGCATGAGATCTTCGATTTCTTTTCCGTACGCTCTTTTCAACCCGCGAAAACGACCAACATCAAGAGGCTGGAGCTTATGCGACGAATGAGGAGGCATACAAAGCGTGACGATATTGTTAGCTTTGCAATATACCTCGAAATCGATCGAGTGATGGCTTTCGTGACCGTCGAGGATCAATAGGCGATGAGTACCTTTCGTACGAGACTTGGTGTGATGATCGAAGTGTTTTATCCAATCTTCGCCTCTCTCGTTCGTAGTCCAGCCATTTTTAGTAACTGCGATAACCCAATCAGGCGGTAATGGGCTGTTTTTGTACCATGACGAGAGGTGGGTTTTGTGAAGGTCAACCCTCGCAGACTCACTACAACCAGGTGACTTACAGCTGGAACACCTGCCATGGCAGTGCCAGGTGGGAAGCCAATCATAACCCCTGCAGGAGCCCCGCCAAGCGTGGACGACTTAGTCGCGCTCCCTCAAACCTAAGTTTGTGATCTTCTTTCCTTCGCTCCTTAGAGTAGAATCTTCGTCGATAGCACCTAATCGAGGTCTCTACCAATGCGATGCAACCCAGGTCGTGACAGGTTTTGCCGGCGAAAATGATGTACGGAGGGAGGGCATAACCGGACGACCCAACCCTTGAATAACTGTAACCCATTCCCGATTTCCTTGCTGGGCTGCTCTAGGCCTTCCGCGCCGATCAGAAGTCGTCACGACCATTTCGGACGAGATTTGGCCCATCGCAAAACCGGTCTCGTCGAAGTTGTAGATATCCTACTCCTGGATCGCGTATTTCGCAATTGTATTCCGTACCAGGTCAAACCACGCGCGATACGCGTCGGAGTCTTCGCAGAGGACTCTCTGATAGTCGATCCTTCGATTTAAACCGTCCGGAGGTCTGGTTGTCGTCTTACGAAGCTCGAGGCGCAGTTGACGCCGACGCGTCCCGCTTCGCGACTTCGAAGTAATCGGTTGGGCATATCTTCAACACCACTCAATCGGGGAGGAAATGCTCGCGAATCTAGGTCGGTTATATTTCTGACGATTGCCTCTTCTTCGGAAGGAGTCAACTTTTGCGTTGGCGATCGCGTAATCGCTCGAGCGGTTTTACCGTCGCGTCGATACGCAAGGGTTCTAAAAGGTACGTTATAGATCTGACCAGCGCGACGTACACTTAATTTTGGATCAGATTGAAGCGCATGTAATGCTAGAATCATATCACTGTCATTCCGAGAACCAACCATAGTTATGTGGTGAAAAACCGCAGGTCAAAGTGGTAGCGTACGAAAATCTGCCGAAGTGTGCAATTGGACCGTGGACTACGTTATGCATTTAGATACTACTTTCGAGATCCCGTTGTTCTGCTCTTATCTTAGCCTTAATAGTCACAGGGGCCGTCATATTGTCCTGATCAGACCAATCCAGTGCTAGTGACAGCTTTAATTCGTCTCCTAGAGCCAGACGTCTTGTTCTGTGAATTGCCCCGTCGCTAGTCACAGAGACGCATCCGAGGCACATCCGACCAACTTGTGCACAAGACTTGCAAGAGCTTCCTTCTTATAGCCAGTACCACGATCTTCGCCTGATCAGACCAACAGATGGGGTCTGTTGGTACTAGAGCCGTCTATTCAGTGTGTTAAGTGGTAGGTATATCCTACTGACCGCCTGACCCCGTTTCAATAACTACAGGGTAACCGCCCATGCGGTCACGTATCAGTTGGTGTCGTCTCAGAGTACGTATGTCCCATTAAATGACTTGAAGTTGAAGGTCCAGTACAAGGGAGAATTGGCCTCGTGGCTTGGAGAGTAGCTGAGGACTCTGTCCACGCAATGTATATTCGGCATCGAATACTTTGTAATAACCAATCTCCGTTTCCATACTCTTGTTCTCTGCCCACTCTTTGTATCCCGCCCTCAACTGATTAACAACCTCCTTTTTCCACAAAGGCGCGGGTTCTAAGCCCATCCCTCCTATCCTCATATTCTTATTGCCCGCCATTAAGGCAAGCCAGAACTCACCAGGATCAATGTGGGAGATAACCGCACCATCTAATTTTCGCTCTAGTATGTCCTTGCAAAGGTTCTATTCATCCATCAGCGGCCTGCCAAGACCAATACCGTCAACGGTCCTGATGCTGCCCGTAACATAAACTCTGGTTTTAGCGAAGGCGGGCACGACTGGTCGCCGAACTCGAGGAAGAATGCTTCATATCTAGATTATGAGGTACTAAAATAGACCTGATGCGTGCACCTAGGAGTGAGGATGCTATAATGCAGTAGTGAGCAACGTTATAGTATTTAATTGAATGGGATTCACCTAACCAGTGGGTCCCCCTACCTTTTCGTATCACTAGACGTCCGAATCGCTGCTATCATATCCCGTATCTGGACAGTGTATGCCACACCTAAGCCAGCCACTGTGGGGATGACATAGTTCCTGTATTTGCTCACACGCCCGCTCAGACCCATACTCGTCAAGCCTAAAAACGGTGGTTCAACCCACTTCCTTAAAACCGTTACACTAGTATACGAGAAGATCCGAAGTAAAAGTAACGACGCTAGCTAAACCTGAGAATTACTCTATATTGTCGTCGCTCGTAATATGGCCCCATGACCGTAATCTTGACACCCTCGAGATATAATCTAACCATGGTTTAGAACGCGGTCGAGTCAATTTCCCAGTAGAGACTCATGCCATTGTCGTGAGCCGCCACCCAAGCCCAGACGTTCCCAAAGTAGACCGAGGCCTAGCTAGTGACGTGAAGCAGCAGGGAGGCACACATGCATGCCTTATTGTGGCCGAATTTCTGGCAGTTGGCAACGTCAAGATCGGTACTGATGCCGCCACCAATACGAATGTGAAGGTCCCAAATGCCAGCAGACCCCTGAGACGACTCGTGGACGTTCTTCTCCATCATTATGGCCCCACCCGTGGTTCTCTTGACGGTAAAGAGAACGTAGACGATATCCGTGGTATCTTCGTTGCCCGGCTCGCCTACCTTGCCACGTTGGGATTCTCAATGTCCTGGAAATAGCTTCGTCTGGCTTAAATGTGAGACCAACTGGAGCCCTGGACATTGGAGCCAACTGGAATGTTGACGGGCCCCTCAATGGGGTAGATACCTGCGAGCAAGCATGCAATCTGACCTGCTGATGCCGCCTGCTTTAGAAAAGACTTTATGACATCCGTATTATCGCCGGTGGTATCGTTGGAACAGCCATATTCAGTGGCAACTAGGTAGCTCTAGGCTAGCAGATCCTGTGGTCGCAGGCACGTGAAAAGTTTGCCGCCATCCATCACACCGCAAAATATGTGAATATCTGACAGTAGCCCTAGGGCATCGCTATAGGCGGGCTTTACGGTCTCGTAGTTAGTGTTATGTTATATAACAAATTCTCTACGTAGGCTATAAGCCGAGCGGTTGCTATCTTACATACGAATCCATAGTAAGTGTTACACGCAAAGGTGGTCAAAGATTTGTGAGGTTGTAAAAGCATGACATTCTATCTAGTCCTATGGAGCACGAAGGTTGGACTTAGTCCCAAAGGGCTAAGTCACGTGGTAACCTTGGTGGTCTTAGCAAAGCCCACCAAGGTTGCCTAACAGTAAGAGTTATTCAAAGATAGGGCTTGTATTAGGGCCTGTACTCGTTAACGATCTACTATATAAGTAGCTGTTAGTAGTATCTACGATCGAATAGTGCGATAAAGCTATTGGCGATAGATTGCTTTTGTGGCCGTTCTACGTTGACCGGTATAAAAGACGTAATAGTCCTCTAGGCCGCCGTCAATGCTGCTTGAGGCTCTAAGCGTGATCTGCAGTTATTATCCGGCGCCTTAACATGATAGCTGTGACGGGCTCACTGCGATGTCACAATAGCCCTCAAATAGGTGGTTACGTGTATTTTAAATACTATTAGTAGTGGAGCTGTTTAGCTTAGGGTTCTCTTTAGTGTATAAGGCTTACACCTAGCGCCGTTTATCACCCTTCTGGGTATTATATCTATAGACTAAGGACCACGATAAGACATCATTCGCGCGTTCGGAGAAGGTCTAGCCGCAGAAGCACTAGAGCAGGTGATCGACAGCCTTAGGACAGGCCGGAGTAGCCGGATGGAGGGCCGAATTCTGCTCTATAAAAATTGGTTAATGATATAGGACAGACAGGAGGAGAGCGAGAGGTAAAACCACTACTCAGCTGTAAGGTATTTTCAATCGTACGTGTCCTTGTATGGGTCTATCAGGGCTGGCAAGGTTAACTAGTAGGTGCTAGACGCTAATAATAGGGCTCCCGCTAAATATCAACTAGATCAACCCACCACAACCCACCATTTTTCAGGAGATTTGGTTGGTTGTGATGGATGCGCACCAGGTGGACACTGGTTGAGTTGAGCCTACCGTTGGTGCCTACCGTTGAATGCTGCCAGTAAGATGAAGATTGCCATCATGAGGCGACGGATAGGACGTTAGATCTTCATTGTAGTCTTCATTTTGATTGATTATTTCCGGTTTTCTATGATTTTCGAATTCTTCTGTTTCTGCCATCAACGGCTGGGCATGCTAGTCAAGGGGTGCATGACCACAAGCATATGTGTGTTGCGAAGCAGCGAATTCGTCGTCAGAATCGTCGGTATTGTCATCACTACTAACACTTTTCATTGACACATAACCAGATTAATGCACGTCTGTAACGCTCAAGCTACTGACTTGTGATTGTGACCTTGTCAAACAGGTGGTAGTGGAGCTCCGTAATTAATCGCACGAGGCGGAAACTGGATATTTCCTGTCGGATTCATTCTCGGCGGACACAGTCTCCATTAGCTTCTTGAGGGGTCGCAAAAAGTACTGAGAAACGAAGCAAAGGACGCTTCGGGTCGCTGTAGTGCACATAAAGTGAAATTCAGAGTCAATGGGACTTGATCCTGGATTTATGGAGAGTTTGTATCAGATGCTAGTACAACATAATATTTCACAGCAGTTTTATATTGACAAAGTTTGACAACTCTCAGTGCAAAAGAGTCATAGCTGCGAGTCCACGAAAGGAGCGAAACCCCCCTATATGTACTTCACGAATAGATGTGTCGTCCGACATCCCAATCCTGCCAGAGAAACTGCAAGGGCATTGCAAATATGTATATCACAGAGCTTCGGTTGGTCAACATTAAGGGGCACGAAAGTAAGTTGGGTGAAGAAGCAGCACAATCATGCACGTTCTCTGCTACCTGCATACTCAGCTGGACGAGAACTAGCGGGCCGCCTCTCTCCACTGACCTATGGTAGGTTGGTGTAATTCGCTCAACTCAATTTGAGCGCCAAGCCGAGTGGCTCCTCCCTCCGAGTTTGTTGAGTTTTCTTAACCCCAGCTAGAGCCCAAATGCTCAGTCAACTTCTTACGAAGGGTAGTATTGGGTAAGAAGATCCAGTGATATATCTAGGCAGTAATTGACGTGTTTGGTCTCTCGAACTAATCTCCTGGAATTCTTAATTCAGATAAACTAATCTCTTCGGCGACCGGATATCTTTCCAGCCCTTTACCACTCCGTCCTCGGGGACTTCAAACCGGTTATCCTCGACGGTCTGATCCAGCCATTCATTTGTAAGCTTCGCGCTCCCTTTGTCGTAGATGTGCGCGATCCCAATCCTTTGGAGACAACCTTTTTCGCCTTGTACTGTTAATAAACATGTTGATCTATCATCATTCTTCCCATACCGAGCAATTTCAACGGCCTCCACAGGCCTCGGGCGGACGTCTATTTCAGAATCGTTCTTTATGAAATCACGGTCGTCTTCAATCATCATGAACGATGTGGCGATGAAGTTCCCAGATGCGTCCTGAAGGACAAAAATTGACCAGCATTCGTCCCACGGAAATCCACCCAGACTTTGCGGTATCCTCATCGGGTCTCTTAATTTGCGATGTTCGTGGCAGCGAACGAACACTGAAGCTGTGTGTGCGCGACACCTCAGGACGCTCATATCGGATAATATTTTGTCGATGACATTATCTTCATGTTGTTCGTTGTCCTCGTGTCGTCCCTCCCCTGCTGTATCATCTGTTCCGCCTGATCTCTTGGCATCCGGGCTGTGTTCCTGTATCTTGACCATCTCCCCATGGGCATCAGATCGGTAGAATGTCGTGACTCGAGTGACCGGGGTCGCAAAGTGCAATCCCCATATGCTATGGCGTGCTCTTTTCCAGCTCGGATCGAAGCGTTCGGAAACAGGAAGCCGCCAGTTTGCCCAGCACCAACTGGGGAATGCAACATCTTGATGCTTCCCGATTACATCGCGAAACTTGTGGTTCGCTGATCCGCGAATAGATCCGGGAAAATACCAGACCAACCCATTCGTGAAATCGGCCTCAGGAATTCCCCAATGAAACTCAGAGTAACCCTCTTTGATAGCGCTCTCGATTCCCCTGAAGGCGTTCAGTGCATCGTACGGCTTGGTCAGTTCTCTCCGCGAGTACTCATTTGCGTGATGCTTCAATTTGGAAAACTTGTTCTTCACATGCCGCTCAAATTGGTCGCCGCTAACCCGTCCCTCGTACGAGACACCAATCTCCGTTTCCCTGATACGTTGTGCGTTGGTTGTCTCGGCAATGATGTCCTCGCGCCAACCACCGGGATCGGTCTGAGGGCAGTACCAGTACACTTGCTGTTCTGTGAAGACCAGTTGACGAGTGGAGAAGAGCGCTTCTTCGTATGTCCATGCTCGAGTTCCCCAACGTGAAGGCTGGTAGCCACTACCCACTCCATCGAAGGGGTCCATTTCCACGTCCAAAAAAGTCAGGCCTCCGATTTGCCAAACGCTTTGATGTGTATCACGGGAGCCAGGTCGTATTCCCGGCAAGCCCCTGTTAGCATCGTCGCCGGCCGCGGCTACAATGGTGAATACGGCGTTGTCATAGATGAGATGCATTTGTTGCATAAGCTCTTGCTTCGTCTCACGATCATCCTGGGGTATACATAGCGTATCTACCCACAAAAACTCTATGTTGACCGCTAAAGCCGTGACCATGGCATCTTGAATGGTTTGCGGTATCCTCGAACGAATATGCGGCAGTTGAAGCGCCCCTTCTCGCTGGATAATCTCTTTAGTATCCTTGGTCAACCTGAGGGGATGCACAGGGCCCCAAACATAGCTCAGAGCTAAGTATCTACAGTCCAATGGAGCCTTCATTACTCGATTTTCTCGTACGTTGACGACCCAGAGCTGCTGCGGCTGAACCTTGACTCGACCCCCGGAACGTTGGCATATAGGATGGGTAGAATCACACAGGCGCAGCCACTCTCTGAAAAGACGGAGATCTGCCTGCTTGTCGCCGATCAAACGGCTATATCCAAGATGCGTCTCGTTGGGAACGAGTTGAGCCCTCGATAACTGTTCTTGGGTCGAGATGATTGGCTGTAAGCTTTGACGCAAAGCTGCTATAGTGTATATACGATGGGCGCCGAGTTCTGGCAGATGATACTCGCACAAAATCTCCAATACATCGTGTAAGGTCGTTCGGTCCGGCATTTTGTCAGTTGACTTCCTTACAACCGTTATCTTGAAGGTGGCGCGAACGTTGACGATATCATGCGTTGGAGGAGCAGAAACAACGCTATGATGGCGCATCTTGGATAGTAGCATGTAGCATAACTGACATTGGGTTGCGCGGCTGGAGAGTTCATCAACTGTTCCTAATGATACCCGCTGGGAAATTGGTATTGACCGGACGTCTAGCTTTCTGCATTTGCCACATAAGTCTTGTCCGTCATATGAAGCTGCAGGCCCAGTTGAGGCATCTGTAGCCATGTTTGTAAAGAACTGTAGCAGCAACAATTCGTGTTCAGTGATTTTCAAGGGCTGAATTGCAACTCGCTTGGATAATATGCTTCAGTATTGGATGATAGAGTCCCGAATAACGAATTAATCCCATTCCAGTGCACCAAAGGGGAAATAGGAGCCTCGGCAAGGCAAAAACGAGGTGTAGGATCTGTCCGCAGTGAGGCTGTGGGTATAACGGATGCATGAGGCTTTGGCGAGACACAAATGCGAAAGACCTCGGGATCAGTCGAGACCTTTCAGCCCCGATAACGTCTTGCGCCCCTCCGCCTCACTATGGGGCAAAAGCGGGGTTTGAAGAACAATACAATGTCAATAAAATGTCAGCCAACGGCAGGAATGAGTTCACGCCAATCACCATTGGATACGTAGCATGCGCTGACCCTCCACCTTTTCCTGTCGAATGCACATCTTGAACACATTGGCGCTCGCGACAGTATTGCAAGGCTCTACGCGACTTGACTCAAATAGAACACCAGGCTCCAGCGTCTTGATTCTTCAGTCATCCAGCCAGGGTTCGTTTATATACTCTCTTGAGCTTCTCGATCTAGTTCGCCTGTCATTGCCCTTTTCAGTGGATTGCAAGAATTTCGCACAAAATGTCGGCTACTATCTCACAACTTGCTTCGCAGTGGGCGAATCCTAGCGAGGTCACCACAGTACTGATGGTTATTGGAGGAGACGTAGTGCAGAAAGCTTTGGCGCAGACGACAGGATGTTGGTACACGCCGGTCTGCTTCTCATTCGGATGGGTCGCCTACACCTTCATGGCGTTGGTCAACCTGATTGGGAGTGGGCGGTTACTCCCACCTCCTGACTATCCGGTCAAAATGTTCAACCTTGGATCAGGATACTCTCGAGAGAATAGGAATTGGTTAATTGGACGCCTTGTTCGCGATAATGAGGCATACATAGCGCGCGAGGAGCCAATGCTTCGGAATGCTATTCGCATCTCCGTTTGGAAAGCGAAGCCGAACCCAAATCGCCATACGAACCACTCATACGGTCGGATTCATATGTGGGGTCTCATCATCATGGTTTTCCAATTGGTGATCGCAGCGATCCCAGTGATGCTACATCGCGAATGGGGTATTCTCTTGGTTACAAGTACAGGTACCATACTCGCCATGGTGGTAGGAGCTCTTCCTCAGTGGCGGGTTGAGAAGTTACCCAACCGGCAGAATTCCAAAGCCGTATTTGCTTTGACGTCGGGCAATGGCTCAAAAGATATTATGATAGTTATTGGAAACGGTCAATGCCTTGACCTGGAGGAGCTTTCCGCACAGGAGACCCCGCGGAATGGGAAGCCATGGGAGAAGTTCGCACAACGAGATTCTGAAGCTGTAGAAAGCGGCTCACAAAAGGTAAGCGTGTTACCAACAACGCAGAGACATCCACGAGGAAGTTTCTATTTCCACCGAGCCGGAACACAAATGATGATGGCGAAGACTGCGCGTGGCTTGCCGTCAGGGTTCTGGATCACTCTTTGCGTTTGCGTTGTCCAATCTATTCTGTGGCTGGTCCTTATCGTCACTGTTTCAGCGCTACACAAGGATACTTGGTTCCTCATCTTAGTCGGGGGAGTTGGCATGTTCCAGAATGGCTATTTGGCCGCCATGGAGCGGAGTCCTCAGCACCGCAATCTGCCACTTGAACTCGTGGAGACCATTACCAGGTGTAAAGTCATGGATGGGCTCATGGACCTCGAAGTTGGATACGGATTTGCTCTCCCCTTACGTAACGAGTTCTTTCCGGGGCAGTTGCGAGAAGACGAAGTGGCCTGGTGGAAAGGTGACCGCAAGAAATATGACGAGGTCAGATCGCAGCAAAAGAGCTTTCGTGGTGCTCCACGGAGTGAGATGACCGGTTTTGAATCTCCCAGGTCACCTGCGTGTCTGTCCTTACCAGGCTTCGTCAAAAATGAAGCCACGCGAGCCACTAACAATTATTCAAAGCATGCACCTGATCTATCAGGTCAATATGCTGGAGATAATGCAATAAAACCGCATGTTCCGAAGCCCTTATAAGTCAGATGTGGATTACTGACGACCCAGCATATGTCAGACTACTACGGTTGCCGCCTTTGGCATATGGGCCGGCTCTTGTCACTTTTGACGAAGCTGTTATAGAAGAGTCTTCACGTAAGTCCGCCGAGGGCTTGCGAAGAATACATAGAAAGTCGCTTTTACGAAGAATTATGAATAGGACCAGTGATTCGAATGTATCGTTTTAGTGTTTAATATCACTTCCATTTTTCTGTCAACCATCGTCGCGGTCCAAAATCTTTTGCCGCCTGTTGACGTGAAGATATGAATGATACCACGACTGTCCCCGACTTCTGCAACCTAGCGGGTTTTACAGTCCGCGGAAAGCTTCGTGTGCTGTCTGTGGCTATTTTTTTCCACGCAAAAACTTTCTAAAATGTTCGATGCTTCCTTTAGGGTCGCTAAAGCCAATTCAGTAATGTAGCCCTCCACTCCCTGTCGGGGAAGTACCCGTCCATATATGTGACGCGGTACTCTTCGTTTCTCGATTAGATAGAAATCGTAAGTTAATTTTGGTCGAAGCAGCCGGAAAAGCAATTACCCCATCTTCAAATATAACAGGGTATTCTAGAGAATAGCTTTAGGAACGATCGACATGTCTACGAGTTTCTTAATTACACGCAGAGCGCGGTCTTTGAATTTACTGTCGATGTGACGTTATATAATGCACGATCGTAATATGGTTATTACGACTAGAAGTACTAGAAGTGTTAGGCTGATACGTGACCCCATGGGGGGTTGCCCTATAGCTAGAGATAAGATAGATAAGAGCTATAAAAGAGCTCTGCCAGGCCAGAATAGCTGACCTGGCATCCTTTCCCAATACAACAATTCACACCCCATATGCACTCGCATCAAGGTACCTACGAACGCTTACCTAATTTTGCTTATGATCTGGGCTAGCTATCCAGGATTTGTCAATTAAATACCCTTGAATATAGTAAGAAATTATTGTCTGTCAACCGGAGATTGCCTCGTCATTCGTATAGACATCGCTTTTTATGACCCGATTGAGAGTGTAGATCGCACGGTAGGCACCAATAATGTGTAGGCTTCTCCGTCCGGCTTATACACAGCCTTGTGGTCTAGAAGGCGTTAGACTCTTGGCAGCCATCTATGGAATACCTTTTCGGAGGGCTATTAAGTAATCACTTCATGTCACACGCTTGAAGTGATCCAAGACGGTTGGCTCGTCATTGCTCGAGACAATGGCGTCTATCTTGCGAGTTGTCGTCATTTGCTGGCTTTTCTTACCTTTCATCAACGCTTCGGATGTGGCTACCGAGCGATGTCTCACCTCGTGCGAGACCACTGGGCCCAACCCGTCTAATTGGATACACGTTCACTGGCGCGATGTGTTCAATAAGTGTACGACCCCATGTTGTTTGAGTTGAACCTGTACAGCCAGATCTTCGACACCACAAGACATTTCGACATCTTAGCTTGCACGGCTACTAAGGCACAGCCGGGTGTGGACTCAACACAGAGGCTACAAACACGACACTCATCCATTTCAGGCTGTCTCTCTGATGCAACAGTCCATCGGGCTTCCTTGGACATGAACGTGGCCCGAAAGGGTGATGCAACGTCCCGTAATGTCAACGAGCTCACCGAGGCAATTTCTCAGTTGGCGGCTCATCTTTCTGGTGCTTCCAGTTGCAAGAACTCCGCCGTGCTTGCACGCGTCGGCTCAACGGTCGTCGGAGTCTACGTTGGGGGGAGCTAGAGAAGGTTCAAGCTGCCGCCTTTGTGCAGAAGATCGGACAATCAGTGATGGAGACAGATGGTAATGCATCGCTGAACTTAGCTGCCCAGATATGCGGAAGCTACGGCGACGGCGTTGCTGATCATCGCATTCCCAGTACGCAGACTTTTGGTCTCTTTGCGGACTCCAGTGGAAACATCACTACTGTACAAGAGGCTTTACAGGCGTGGGACCAGGCTACCTGCGTTCAAGGATTAGACAACTCGCAGACTTGGAAGCAAACGAAACTCGACATTGTGTCTGCTCTCTCGGTTCCACAGGTTTCGACGACCATAGATTCCGAGCCCATGTTTGCTGGCCTGAAGCCGAAGTCTCTCGAAGCCCGCGCAACATGCAAATATGTCATGTCAAACAACGGGGATGGCTGCTGGAGTATCGCCACTCAGCGATGCGGCATCACTCTAGACCAGATCATAGAGTACCACGGTGGTAGTGCGTTTTGCGATGGTCTGCAGCCGAATATGCCGGGTTGCTGCTCCTCCGGCACTCCTCCCGACCTCTCGCCGCAACCCAATGCCGACGGTTCATGTTTCGTGTATCAAATTCAACATGACGACCTTTGCAAACCGATTGCAGACGTGGGGCTTCACAGACTGCCAAGGTCTCATGCTCGGCATGAACATTTGCTTGAGCTCAGGTGACCCTCCGATGCCGACCGCAATCGACGGAGCGGTTTTCGGGCCGCAAGTGCCGGGCCCACAAAGACCGAATAATGGCACTGAGCTTGCTGATCTCAATCAATGCCCTCTCAATGCCTGTTGCGATATCTGGGGCCAGTACTGCACCGATACCAGAAAGGATGGGGCCGCCTCTGGCACAGCGGCACCAGACACGAATGGGTGCATTTCAAATTGCGGAACCAAGATCATCAATAGCGAGAGTCCAGGAAAGTTCTCGAGGGTTGCATACTTTGAGGCGTGGAACTATGAACAGGAATGCCTGCATATGAGCCCCGACCAATCGACACCAACACCTACAATCACATCCACTTCGCCTTTGGCAGCATCACGGAGCAGTTTGATGTCGAAATCAACGATAATATTGGCTTCCAGTTTGAGATCATGGTACGAATGACTGGCATCAAACGTATTCTTCGGGACAAAGCGACAGCCTCGTAACATATGATTCTTTGACGAGCCTGCGGAGGAAGCGAGTAAAGATCTGGTTGGCAGGTCGGCCTCTTACCAGTCGTCTCTCGACCACGTCAACCCATATGGTCTGCGGATCGACTTGAAACAAATCCCAATAGCTTTCGGTACATAGTCAGTCACATCCATCGGAGGAACATACGACAGTACCATACGATATCCATTTAGCCCAGACCTGCTCTCGATGTTGCCCGGCTTTTCTTGGACTGCAGACTCGGGGTTGAGGGGATCCTGTCCATCAACCTCATCCCAGGTCTTATGTCTCTCTTCTTCGAGGCGATTTGCATCTCTGAAAGCCTCCTCAACCTTTTGCAGAGGATCATTGAACTGGGTCATGGCAGCGAGATATAACTGACGACTAACAGCCAGGACCTGTCGCTTACTTCGTGAGGATCAACCGATGTGTTGTGGAAATGGCCCTGCGAAGATGGCCTAGAGGCGGGCGAGTGAGTATGGAGATTGGAGATGGGAATAAAATTGGAGATCGGGACCAAATTTAAAGCAGCCACGAGCTGCCGGCCAATCTCACCGCGTGCGAGAACGGGAAATCTGATGCGACAAGAGCCAACAGAAGGCAACGCGGACCAGTGCGCGGCCGGACAAGGGTCCCGGCCATGGCGAGATGGAGCGGCCGCGCGGTATCATAGATTGGCGCTACAGGCACGCCCTCCAGGCTATTCATAGCGGGAAGAAGAAGGGTAAGAAGACCGGGGCCGAAGGATGTGGGAAAACGGAGGTACGAGAGGCCGCTGCGGCACGGGGTCGGGACGAGGGAAACGGCCAAGTGGGTCCGCACGAGCCCCACAGGGCCGTCGGCGGTCCGTATCGAAGGATCAGGCGGCTGCGCCACGCTGCCACCAAAAGGGATCTCGTCCGCTCTCCCATAGACAAGAGTCTGGTTTGCATCTTATCTATGGGAGAGCGGACGGGATCCCGAGTTCTCTGCAGCCTATGGTCGTATGTGATGAAATATGGATTTGATCTGAATTTTAGCTTTGACAGTCCCTCAGCCACTTAGACTCACTGGAAACTGGGAAATATTTTCAATCTTGGGGCTTATTTGAATTCGTCTAAAAAGATAACATTATCTACTCCTATGTATACGAGCCGAGCGAGTTGGTTGTTCTTGATGAACTGACGTTAATAGTGATGAACGGTGGCTTGCCAAGAGAACCCAAGCCGCGGCAGTTCTGCAGCCCCAAGACAAGCGATCCAACAAACACTGTCGATAACCTACTGATAGGACAGGGGTAGCTAGAGTTTTAGAAAGGCCCTAAGCGTCTGCCGAGGCTCATTCTGAACCTACTCAAAAACGTCAACTGAGAGAACCGATACAACTCATTATTACTTCCTTCACATTCACTGTAATCAAAGTAAATAAGCCAGTCCTCTTATTTTCTAAAACCCAAAAACATAAACCCTACTTTATTCTGGCTTTTGAGCTGCTGAATAACCACCAACTACTCTGAAACCAAGTCCATCGGGTTGACGCCGACTTGCTGACGCACTTGATATACTCCTTCGCGCAGCAATGGCCCCATCAGACTTCCCGGTCGTCCTGTATCACTATACGTTTTCGCCGTATGCAAGGCGTATAGTCTGGTATCTCACCCTACGCGGCATCCCGTACATCCAATGCGTAAGTCGGTTTCTCTCCTTAGGACTTACTTGTTGAGTAATTAGCGGCGATTCTCATATAAACCAGCTCCAACCTCTCATCATGCCACGTCCCGACGTGACCCAGCTCGGCATAGCCTACCGCCGAATTCCACTCCTCTCCATCGGCCGTGACGTCTACCTGGACACACGCCTGATCCTGCAAACCTTAGAAGAACTATTTCCCGCCAGCGCAGCTCACCCCTCGCTGTCCGCCTCAACCAGCGACCAGAAGGCGATGGAGCGCCTGCTCTCACACTTCATCATAGACGGGGGCATCTTCATGCGGGGCTCTCAGCTCCTGCCGCCCGACTTGCCTGCGCTGAAAGACCCGAAATTCCTCAAAGATCGTGCTGAACTCTTTGGGGCGCCGGCGGGCAGCCCGCCCATGACTCCGGAAGCCATGCTAGCAAGCCGATCCGAGGCCATCAGCGAGATCCAGAACGCGATGGAGTTGCTGGAGACGACGTTGTTGGCTGACGGGAGAGATTGGCTGTTGAAGACGGAAGGGCCCAAGCTGGCCGACATCGAAGCTGTGTGGGTCTTCCACTGGCTGAAAGCCATGCCGGGGGCTTTAACCGCGGAAATTGTGAGTGCAAAGCAGTTTCCGAAAGTGTATGCGTGGATTGAGAGATTTTCGGCTGCTTCTGAGGTCAGGGAAAGGGTCCTGGGCAGGCCTAAGACGATCAAAGGCGATGAGGCGGCAGAGCTGATATTGAATTCGGCCTTTGCGGCGGATGAGGGTGAGGTCGATGGCGGCGATGCTGTGGTAGTGTCCGAAGGGTTGAAGAAGGGCGATGTGGTAAGGTTGGGGCCAACAGATACTGGCGTCGCGCACAAAGAGTTGGGGAAGTTGCTTTCTCTAACCTCCAAAGAAGTCGTGATAGAAACTCGGACCAAGTCTGGTACCGTCCGCGTACATGCGCCAAGGCATGGTTTCAGAGTGAAGAAAGCTGAGGGCAACCTGAAGCTGTAGTATTGTGGAATAGGCTTGGAACCTTCAGAGGCCTATGCAGGAATACATCTACCCATCGCGAGGAAGGGGATGGCGAATATCATCGAGTGCACCACAACAATTGCCACCTAGGAGAAAAGAAAGATGAAGGTCTCATCAACGTAGAGTGACCATGGCATCTGGACTCGTACTCGTGATGTTACCGCAGGACGTAGAGAGCATTTTCGGGTGTCTATTTCTATGTTGACGTTAAGAAGTTTTCTCCAAGCCAGTACGCCCGCAGAATCATGGCAGACTTGGAAGTAAAGCACTACAGCCTTATGAGCTCAGCAAAATGGCACGCAGCCACTGAATTTATCCATGAAGTTGAAAGCCAGGCAGTGACCTAGGTGTATACTTTTGATATTAACAAATTAGAGTGACAACATGCCCCGATTTCTACCAATATTGTAGCATTGGCGTGAAAAACTGACTGCTGTAACTTGAATATTAGTTATTCGACTCGAGTCTTGCGCTGAACTGTTCCAAGATGTATTGTGTTAGTAATCAGTAGTACATGATGAACTCGACACCCAATCACTCGAGGTTCTAGTTTGAAACAATGTTCTTCATGATTGGTCAGGATAGTTATCGCCGAACTTCCGAAATTCCACCTGCCAAATTCAAGGGTTGTCACCGACGAGAGGATGACGACAGCAGGCCTTGTTGGCGCGACGTAAGCCCCTACCAGTCGGTTCGAGGAATACGAAGTGTGAAGGCGCATACTCGCGAGCGCGTGCGGTTTGTTGCCTTCGGGACAGATGAATCTTGGCCTCCATGTAGACAAGAGAATGTGCACTGCACTGTTTACTTCAATACGGCAAATAATAATGTGCTGTTTCAGTCGTCGTTCGTTGTGTGCTTGTGGTTGTCAATCGCAGTTGAGCTTGCGCGAAGGATCGCAGCGCTACTCAATGCCGTCTGGCGGGTCGACGCGAAGTAACCCGGCGGGGAAACAATATGCAAACTATGCGTCATAGCCAACCCCAGGCCTCTAGCAAAACGGTTATGATGCGGCGTTTCGCTTGGGACGGACAGCACGGCATCACAATGCCGTCGAAAGCAAAAACTCTCAGGCACAATTTCCTTCAGCAGAAAAATGTAGCGACGATCTCAAGCTGCGACACTCGGCAAGCGTGCTGGCCCCCCAATTCAGTCGATCTACGATCCTGTCCCATCTTGAGATCCCGCGACAAGTGAAGCGGTGGTGCACCACCTAGCACTGTGCTGGCAAGTAGTGGAAAGTACTCCAGCTCCGAGGTGACAAAAAATGACGTAACGTCGTCGACATTAACCCCGACCACCTCGCGCCCAGCAATATTCCTCGCTTGCCATAAACCATGAATGGATCAGTTGATAAGAGCATAAGAGCTCTATAGACGAAGAGGAAATCATTTTCGAGAGGAATGAAGTCCACGGCAAAATTGTCTCGAACGTCCAACCAGTGTTCTTACGTAGTAGTGTCGTCTGCCATTTGTCAGACGCGAGAAAGGCAGAAAACGTCGGTGGTGGGGATACGACTGGGTTTGGGGACGGATTGCAGACTGTTCGTTTCTGATTCGAAGCGTATGATATTTGCCACCATGCACCACCACCTTGTATGAATGGGTTGCCGCATTTCCACTAGTGCAGGCTGGATGCCACCTTTCCCAGGGAGAAATCGTGTCTCATCGAAGTCTGTTGCCCACCCAAAGTTCCCATCTTCCCATCCCTCATTGATGATTGATCAAACTTTGGGCATCGTTGAAGTCAATGTTGATGTGCCCCAAGGTGTGCAGTTCTAAGCAGAAGCAGAATGCATGCAATTTGGGTTTCGGCAGCAGCCATACTAAGTGATGGACGCAGAGGTAGACAGAACGGAGTTTCTGGCCCGCTGCTCAACTAAAATAAAGATCAATCTCGAAGACCCGCAATGTATAGGTGAGTCCGAAGGTTCGCACTTTGCACACGACAAATGGGAAATGGCGTCAACCACCGAGTGCCCTATTGATACCTTGAAGCGCAATGTGGCTATGTCCATGTAGTGAGTTGGTTAATCCCGTCTCAGTGCTTCTGTTAATCATCTGACGAAGACGCACATTTTGAACGGTCTGGATGGATGGATTGAAGACGGTCAAGTGCACCTGAGAACCAGTAAACAGTAAGACGAGACAGACGGAGGCCCGATTCCCAGATTCGCACTGTACTTCCAAGTACCCAAAGTAGCTTTCAAATCACGTTCTTTGACGCTAGGTGGTCTTCGAAGATGCGGTGGTACGCTTTGGCCAAGCTCGGCTCCAAGCAACTTTCGGGGGCTTTTACGTCTGCTGTGCCTATCTTTCCACGAAAAATCACCCCTTATGTCACTTCTTCATTCATGACCTCATCGCAGTTTTCCTCACCACCTTTGCACCACAGGCATTCGACACGGCGCCCACAAACGCAATCCGCCCAGTCAGCTCCCTGATTGCAACCCCAGTCTCCCACTGACCAGACGGTTCCTGCTTGCCCGTGTACTATTGCCTGACTCGCAGAGGTGGTTTGCCCTCGCAAGCTGCCTCCAGGCCCGAAAGCGTCGTTACATCATTTCTCTGCCCCGAGACCCAAAACCATCCACAACAATAAAACACTTCGTCACCATGGCTGCTACCGAGTCTAAGCCTTCGGATAACCCATCTTCAGGTGAGTTAGCTGACTTCAACCCCCATCGCTACCTTCTATTGTCGCGTTCATCATTCGCATGTACTTGATTGACACTGGTTGTCCATCGAACCTTGTCAGTCGCGCGCATCCGAGTTTGTCATCGTAGTTCTGTCATCGCATCGTAGCAAAATATGATAACCTCCTGTCGCTAACGGTATTGATTGTTGACTGTAGCCACTAACGGCGAAAAGAAGCCCAGTGACGCGTCCCTGAAAACGGAAGGCACCACCAATGCTGAACCGGGTCAACCATTGGCACCACCACCGAAGCCTAACGAGAACGGCGGTGATTATTTTTCCAGCAACTTGAGCCTTGAACCAAACCCCTTTGAACAGTCATTTAGCAACGGCGGCACCGTCGAAACCCCAGGAGGGACCAAATTGCCCAGTGTGGCTGCCCTGACATCACCGTCGTCGTTGTTGCCCGGGAATGGGAACACGCCTTTCAACTGGGGAGGAGGATCTCTTAGGACGGGACCTCTGAGCCCAGCAATGCTGTCCGGCCCAACCAATGACTACTTCGGCGATACATCTCACACCCTGCGCGGTGGTTTTACACCTAACGAAAGTTCTCTCCGAACAGGCTTAACACCAGGAGGCAGCGGTTCTATGTTTCCTGCTCCGAGTCCTAACTCACAAGCCCTTTTCAACCAGTTAGCAAGTGGTGGCGCGACCCCGAGCACCCTTGACTTCCATCGAACTGCTATGAGCGCGGCGGCCGCCAAGGCAAACCGCGATCAAAACCAGTCTGCAACTTCAGCACCACAAGACATGGCCAACGGCGCCGTCAAGGCAGAAAATAAACCAACGTCAGGCCAATTCGATCCACACGACAACGACGCCGCGAATGGCCTTTTTATGCTGGCTCAAGGAGCTCAGCAACGCAACGGCGGCCAAACCACGAATCAACAATTCCCTGTCGGAGGTAATCAGCCGGGGCATGCCCATCCCGCACCAGCCACTCAAAACAACACATCACCGCACGTGAACAGCAAAGGGAACGGCTCTTCGATTGACGCATCATCTGTCCGAGGTGTCAGCGAAGCTGCCAGTGGCGCATCAGATGAAATGGAACACTCACGACCCACTACTCGAGGGAAGGGCAAGCGTGGTTCCGGAGCCAGTAACGCGATCCCCAATGGCAGACGCAAGGCTGAAGAGCCGCCCGCAAAACAACCTGCGAGCAAAAAGATGAAGACGGCACCATCCAGCAACGATGACGAAGATCATTCATCTGATGAAGACGAAGATGGCCACATGGGCAAAGACGAGAATGGTCAACCCAAATCTAAAATGACGGACGAGGAGAAGCGGAAAAATTTTCTCGAGCGGAACCGGTATGACACCACCTTTCATGTGCTCCTTTAATGCTCTACGCTAACATTTGGAACAGCGTTGCGGCCCTCAAATGTCGACAGAGAAAGAAGCAGTGGCTAGCTAACCTTCAAAACAAGGTGGAGATGTTTAGCAGCGAAAACGACGCTTTGACTGCTCAAATTTCACAGCTTAGGGAAGAAGTAGTCAACTTGAAGACATTGCTACTGGCTCACAAAGATTGCCCGGTCACTCAACAACAAGGTTTGCATGGCGCTTTCATGCAACAGGCTATGGAATCATACAATCCTCAAATGAATCCTTACGGTATGGGTGCTCCCATCCAAAACCAGCAGTCAGTCATGGCGGGCCAGTCAGTACAGCGACGTTTTTCGTAGGAGGATGACGCCGGAGCTATAGGAGAGACTCATCATCATGCCGTAAAGCAGGAGGGCATGACCACTTGTTTGACGAGTGAGGACATGTCCGAGGATGACAAAAGCCGATTCCGTGACAGCCTCGACAAGCTACTCGCCTAGATAAGGAGGAGGTCGGGCCGATATTTAGATGGATTTGAACCTTCTCAACGGTCGAAAGAACTGTTGATTGTTCCCACGGAGGAGTCGCCTTTCGCTCTCCAACCTGTAATAATATTGTTGAGCTGATGAGAAGACATGCTGGCGTTGGGGTTCATGGCTATACAATAACAATCTACAGCCGGAGGGAGGCGGGAGGCTGCTCGGGAGCTTTGGCTCGATAGCCAGTAGCCAATCCTTTCACTGCGTTCCGGCTAGGCATACATCAAAACGGCGTTCAGGGAACGGTCCTTCCCGACTGATTTAACAGGCGTTTACGGATGGAGTGGGGAGAGGAAGATTATGGCTCAAACCATTATCATTTCCTGTTCCACGAATTATTTAGTCCTCAGCGTTAAGCGAGTATTTCGGGAGCAACAAATGGAGAGCTACCTTACGCGCGAATACACACGAATCGAAATAAATATTTTCAATTTTAATTTATTGTTCCAATATTAGTTAACGGTACCTATCTTGCGGAGTCCTTGGCGCAGCGACTATGATGATTATGGTGATGGACTCATGTGGACTTGGGGTTGTCCATGTAAACAAAGACAAGTACCGTTTTAAGTGTAGAAATATTGCTGTTCGAATTAAATCAGGCTGCGACATATCTCCCTTCATAAGATTTTAGTCATGGAGAAGCTGGGCGCTACCGAGTAGTGAGTATATTAATTAAGTGTGGTAGACGTATTGCCGTCGCTTTGTTACAGCGGACGGCGGGTAAGGCTTTAGAATGTCAATCGGTCAATCGGTTGGTCTGTGCTGCCAAAAGAAGTTTAGCGCTGTACCGGTCTGTTTACATGGAAGGCGCATCCTTTTCGCGCCTCGACACCAGGCCTCGCCTCATGAAGAAGCACGGCGGCGGTGACCCCTCACTAATTGAATCTAACATCGATACGAATAACAACCGGTCCCATGTATGAACATCAATTGGCCGGTACGCACGATCGAGATATTACGAATTGACGCGACCAACGGCTGGTTACGCGCCTCCACCGTAGACCCGACGGCCAAGCTACGAACCTGACCTCGTCACGCCGCATATTTCCAGTTAATGAATCGTCCAAGCCATCATCCATGACGACCCTCGTGCAGACTCGCCAGCCGCTGCAAGTACTGAGCATGAGCAATCAGCCCAAGCGGCGCCGAAGCGAGCGCCTCGCTGGTGCGTCCACCTCATCCCATTCAACGACCGCGGGGCTGTTATGTTGTTGATGGCACTAGGCCCGACTGAACAATTTGTACTGACACAGTCTCTGACTTGTTATAGCATACGATGAGCAGGATGGCGACTTCCACTTCACACGAGGGTCGAAGCGGATGAAGACTGCGCAACCGGAGCCGATATCAGAAGATGATCCGGCACCCGCGCCTGCTCCAGTGCCGAAGAAGAGCAGCAAGGCGAAAACAAAACAGAGCAAAGTCCGCGAAGCATCAGTAGAAGTGCCTCCAGTGCCACCCGCGCCGCCCAAACGGACTTCCAAACGGAAATCGAGCCAGGCAATACAGTCGGATGAAGCACCACCGCCAGTGCCAGCAGCGGCGCCGCAACGCACCACGCGTCGGAGCACGCGCTCTTCGATGGAAAAGGCGGGAAAGGAGCAGCGAAAAGCTGCGAATGGCGCATCAAGATCAAGAAAGGAGGGCACACCCAAAGGGCCCTCCCCTGACCAAGCAGGCCAAGCGACACCTCCACCAATGTACGTAGACCAGACCGAGACCGTGGCAGACGATGCAAGCAACTCCAAGAAGATTGCGTTGCCCTTCAGCGACACACCCATCATCAACCGCAACAAGGAGATGCGGCGCAAGACGGGCGGCAGACGGAGTAGTCTGGGTATGCGCGGACGAAGGGCAAGCTCGCTGATCGACAATGGGCATAGTGCCATTCCGCACCGCGAAGTCGATTCGAGCGAATTCTACAAACATATCGAGGCCGAGGGACCGAGCGAACCGCGACGAATGAAACAGCTACTGACCTGGTGTGGTGAGCGTGCCTTGAGTGAGAAGCCGCCGCTGGGGAGCCTGAATTCTAATGCCGTTCTTGGTGGTGAGTTTTGAACCCCTCCCTTTTTGCCGTACTCATGGGAAAGACCAGGACGGGTTTGTGTCTGGATACTGAGGATGGGACAATGCGAATTCTCGAGGAATGCTAACGCCATACACAGCCCGAGCGATTCAAGATCAGTTACTCAAGGACTTTCAATCAAAATCTGAATTCTCAGATTGGTTTTCGCGAGAAGATGTCCCCCGCCCACCAGCCATCGAAAAGCCAAATCCGAGAAATATGGAACACGAGGCAAGAATAGCAGAGTTGGAGGACAGGATAAAACGGTACGTTCGTGCTTCTAACCACCGTAAGGACTTGTGTCTAACAAAGTGCAGGTTAAAAGTCGAAAAGAAGGCTTGGCTATCCCTTAAACAACCGCCTCCTGAACTGCCGCCTCTCTTCGCAGTATCAGAAAAGTCCTTACAAAACCAGAAGTTACCAGACCCGTCACTCCTCGATTCAGAAGAGGCTCAAATGCTAGCTTCGCTCACAGCGCCGACTACCAGCTTTTCTAGTCTCAGATTGCAGACACAATCGCGAATGCAGGCACTCCAGGGATCATTGGAGTTTAAAGTGGATCATCTGGCAGACAGCGTGCATAAGCTGGAGCAACGTGTTAATACCGCAAATAAGGAAGCCGACAGGGTGCTGGAATCGAGCGCAGCGCGATTAAGAGAGCGCGAGGAGAGGGAGAAGAAGGCGGCGGGCACCAAGGATATGCCCGTCATGGAGGTGTTGAGGAGTTTAGGCAGGATACTGCCAGAAGGCGGTGGATGACGATACTCTTGACGGGTATTTTGGAAGCACATTTCAACGTACAACCGATCAAAATGACAGCTTTGGGAGAGCTTTGCCACTACCACGCGATCCCGATTCCCTGGCAATACGTCAATGAGTGGACTTGGGACTACAGCCGATGATGTCTTGAGACGAATGCGAGGCCGGAACTTCTGGTGCAAGCAGGAAAGACGAAGATGACGCGCTGCAGGTACTCCTATGTACCGTATGATGCCTTCGGGCCAAAGCCTCGCGAGCATTGGCGACGGAGCGCCTTGCAAGAGCCGGGAAGTTGGAAGATACCACCACCTTGAACTTCGTGGCTTGGGAGAAAGGGGTCAGACTCAGACTTCCGTTTTGCTTTGTTCAGCGTAGATGAGATAATGACCCGAATGAGGACGGCCTAGGAGCCATTCAGACCCATTGCACTGCTCACTCTTCAAATACTTCAGGTTGTATGGGGTTGTTGCATGGAGCGGAGATCTTCAGATCTGAGATCAACGGGATTGGAATGCAAAATACTTCTGGGGACACTGGGGAGAAATTGGTATGCAACATCTATATCTTGTAGCTCCCGGTCCAACAATTTGCGAGTGTACATTTGATGGCATCAGTTACTGCCCACTCACTTCGCAGTTTTTTTTCCCTTATCAATACCAACCTGACTTTCGTTGTTCCCCTGGACATGGGTAGCCCTGGATGTCCTCTAGCGATGCTATTATCAAGTCAAACTTCCAAGCAGCGGCAAGAGCATGGATACCTTCAGGTCACCCCGTATATGATTGATGCAGATCATAGAAATGTCAAATAAGAAAATTCCATAAGCCTAGCAGTTGGCCTGAGAATGTAGCCACTATACGCTTTTCTGATATATATCCCTGTTTGAAGGGTTGCTTTGCTCATTTCAGATGCTCTACAACTTGAAGAAGGTATCGGGGGCGGCATCAACATCTTTTGATAACGGAGAACAAAGGTAGCAGATTCGAGAAGCAGCTATCCACCGTTAATTCGATGTCGTCCCTGGCAGCTCACTTCGTATCTTGACGAAATACACGCTTGACTCCAGGAGCTCCTCGACGAAAATCAGAAGCCACAGGCATAAGCTTCAGTGCTGTATCCCAGGGCTTCCTCTTGAATATCAAACGCAACTTATGCTTTGCCTTGGAAGCAAAGACCTGAGCATAGCACGTAACTCACTTCGATAGATGAGTGAGATGCATGGCGTGTTCTCACATGCATTCTTATTCTGGCTTATCCATATCTAAGAGCGACGGCTTGCAAGTCACTTGGAGTCGTGACAATATCAATGGCCGGAATCTCACGCCGTAAGCTGTAGAAGATAGATCCCGGCAATCCGAGCAGATTTGCAGATGAAATCACCGCTACCCTAGATCATAAGTTCAATATCATATCTCATAACAGCGCAATGAAACCATGAACTTTGAGCTTATCGCCGGTAATAGTATGTTCGAGTCGAATAGACACAGAATCTACACATAAGGCTCAAATAGTCACAGTCAACAGATGCTGCCTTCATCAATGCACGAAGCTCGGTAGCAAACCGGGCGACTATAATAGGCTGATATCGACCACATTTCGAAGCCCTGATTTGAACCCCTATTCCTTGACCTGTACAGTACAACCCAGTCTTCGTCTAGTTAGCTAATACTTACACACCGTTATAATGATCATTATAGTACACCCAGCAAATCTGAGGCCCCACCAACTTGTTTTCCTCAATCTACTGAGGTTTTAAAATGGGCATAAACCCCATACCACCCCCTCGGCACCCCCCTTACTCCGCCTCTTAACATGCTCCCTTAACATCTCCAACACCTCACTATCCTTCCACCGTGCCGGCACCGGCCGGTACGCTGGCCTGAAGGTACCCACGGTCTGCGCCCACTCGCCCTCACCCGGCTTGCGGTACGGCTCCTCTGAGGCCGCCGCCGCCGCCGCCGCCGCATCCTTCCCGGCCTTGAGGTTGGCGACCGACTCGGCGAAGGGGGAGGTGGGTGACCAGGTCGACTTGCCACTTTGGGCGGATGGCGACGACCTGGTCTCTGATGTGCTTTCGGCCGGGGTGGAAGATGCAGCTTCCGCTGCTGCCTCCTGAGCGGCGGGCGAGGGCGTCTCCTGCGTCGCCCAGTAGTAGATATCCCAGTCGTTCTCGTCGAGGAACTTGTCGTACTGCGCCATTTGCTTCAGGGTCATAGTCGGTAGGTATTTATCCGCAAAAGTCGACAGGAGTAGATCGGATTCCAGGGTTCCTCGCTTCCGGCTCTGGTCTTTTTCTCATGTTAGTTAATGTTGCCAGTGGTGTAAGTTGGTAATAATGGCTGGCATACAAACCAGGCGTGCGCGCATCGTCTTGGCGTCCTCGCCTACCCTCCGCAGAGGTTGGATCTTAAATTCGAGACCCTCGAGCTCGCCGACGCCCATCTCGCCCTGCGGCGGCGGGTCTACAGGCGGCGCATTGCCGACTCGGGCGCTGAGGCGAGGTGCGGTGGAGAAAGAACGGAGGAGACGAGGTGTGAGGGAGCGGCGCGCAGGGCGCAGGATTTGTTGTAGAGAAGACATTATTTTTTTGGGTTTCGAACAGTTACTTGATTTGTTGTTGGCTGAGTATAACAGAAAGGATCAATGGGGAAGAATCTGGGGAAACCAGGGGACCGTACGGGTTGTTCGAATCGTTGACGTAGAAGAATTTCTGAGACCCGCTTGATGCCGAAGGTTCAAATGGAGACTGCCGAGGCCGATGTCCCGGCGGCCGGGAGTTACCATCGCGGCTTGGCTCCCGACCATATGAACTTGTTCTGGCCTTTGTACTGGTCTATGTCTCATAAAGTAGCTGAGGTCCCAACATGTAGCCGGTGTAGTCTGTGTAATTGAGATTTGTTTCAAAGATATGCTGCCTCGAAAATGTTGATTGATGGCATCAATCCAGTTATAACTCTTTCACATCATTTAGAGATCACTAATGAAACATTCTGAATACTGAAAATGCCCCTTTCCTATCAGTCATTGCCCGTTTTGATATTTCTTTCAACTCCGTAATGCCATGGGACGCCTATACAGATTATGCATACACGCATGCCATCTCATTTCCATGCACAACTCCGAGATTGCCTGCTCGATACTCATCCGTACTCGAAGCCGCAGCTCATGGTTGGTTCGTTGCCCCCACATGATGGATTCTCTCGCCAAGTCCTACCCGAATATGTCGTGCTCCCTGCCCCTTAAATCAGATGCTTCGACCTGAAGTAAGCCCTGAGGTACATGATCTGCCAACCCCAGAGTCCAATAAGTAGCATCGTCGTGCCAATGCCGAACCACTTGACTCGTGTGTTTGTGCTCTCGTTGGTGTCGCGCAGCTTCTGTTCTCGGCTTCGCAGGTAGTCCATCTCGCTCACGATTTCCTGAATCATCTCCTCAACACGGCGGAGTTCGGCCTCGAGGGGCTTCAGCTTCTCGTTGGCCTGGATGGCGGACCAGTCCTTGGCATCAGCGCCAATATCAATGTCGAGCTCCACATGGCGCGTAGCATCAGCTGGGGGTCGGCCGGCTATAGTTGCGGTCACATGTTAGCCTTTCTGATCCTTCCGTCAATCCGAGACCAGAGTAAACATACTGCCCGATCGCAGGTTCTCGAAGCACACGTCAAAAGCAGCGTCGGCATGCGAGGTAAACACTTGACGGTGCTCGCCCACAATATCTTTCCCACGGCCGTACTCATTTCCAACGGCATCCTTGATCTGTACAACAACGGCCCGTTAGCATCTCACCAGGACGCGGCAGGTGAAGACCAAACCTACGTTCATGTTGACCGTCATGCCATCCCTCTTCTGACCGCCCACAATCGCAGTCACGACAACGAGCGTGTCTTTAGCCACAAAATTCCGTATACATCGCTCGGGCTTTCGGTCGTGTTGGTTCTGTGCTATGAGGTCGAACTTGAGAGCGTGTACAGAAGAAATTAGGAGAACGATGCTGCAGACATACTGCAGCAATGACCTTGCGGGTGCCATGGTTGCGATTTACTGCCGAGAGAGTTGTTTGGTCGGGCAGCAGCAATTGGTGTCTGCTGGAGGCGAAGAGATTACTGCTCAATATCGCAAGGAGCACTCGAGTAAAGAGGCCAGCTCGTGCTTCACAGGGCCGCGTCCAGGGAACAAGCTCGGAACTATCGGCCAATCAACTAGTGCGAGTGCAGCTAGTGGTGGGTCTTGCTGCTTGTGTGGGGCTTCAGCCTCGTCGCCTTTTCCATGAAGCGCAACCACAAATCCCCAGGGACTTGGGATGTTGTATTTCAACATCGTTTAATCCATTCAACAACAGCGATACTTGCGACCATTTCAATTATTCCTTCACCGGACGCGCAAAGCATCGCGAAAAGCATTGCGAACCAGCCAAGATGCCAAAATGTAATGACTTCCTACCCTCGCGTTACCGTCGTCGCCTGCTGTAAAACCCACGAGCTGACCCTCTTTGTCTACAGTCTTCTGCGACTACTGCGATGTCTACCTAACGCACGACTCCATGTCGGTGCGCAAAGCCCACAACAGCGGCCGCAACCACCTGCGCAACGTGCAAGCATATTACGAGCAGATCGGCCACGAGAAGGCCCAGTCCGTCATCGACTCCATCACGTCGTCGTACGCTGCCGAGGGCCAGGCCCACGCCAATCCCATGCTGCCCCAGAACCAGCCCGGCCTGCACGGGGGTCACGGCCTTCCACCCCCAGGTTTTCCCGCAGGCCTTCCGCCGCCGCCATTTGCTGGTTTCCCCGGAGGTATGCCGCCGCCGTTCCCGGGGATGCCCGGCGCGCCTCCTCCGCCTGGTGCTGCTGGGTTCCCGCAGGTCATACCGCGTAAGTTCAATCCGTCTCATCGCTTCCAACCCTCTGGTACAAGTCGTGGTGGAAATGCAAATAGAGATATAAGAACGGGATCTGACAGACTAGAAGCTCCCCCAGGTGGTCGTGGAATGCCGCCTTTTCCGCCTCCAGGTCCCGGCCATGCCAACCTCCCGCCGATGCCGTTCCCATTTCCACCTCCTGGAGCAGCTGGCGCGCCGCCTTTCCCCTTCCCAGGTATGCCGCCTCCGGGTCAGTTCGCTGGTCCACCCGGCCAAGGCCCTCCTGGGAGATAGGAGAATCACCATGAAAGCTCTGGATGGAATAGACAGCATTATACTCCACCCAGCCAGAGGCCGTCTGGGAGAATGGAGAATCCGCACCAAAGGTCTCGACGCGACTAGCGTCAATATGTTTGGCAAACCTGGTGAGATGATCTGACCAATGTAGCATTGGACGAAGGAGAGGAGACGTGAGCTTCAAATCATGCGACATCAGGAGAAACACCCTGACAGTACCAAGCAAAGCGATATATCACTGCGCTCCTCCACAATCAGATGTATGAAGGCTTCAGCGGACTTTCACGTCCATCTAAAAGACTTGGCAATCAGAATACCTGCTTAATTAGACTCCCGCAGACGATTGAAAATGAAGTCGCTGTCTTTTGCAAAAGGGGAGAATGTATGGAAGGATGGGGGGCAGTAAGCACGATTCGGCTCCGGAGTTTGGTTGCTTTTCAGAGTTTCAAAGGATACCATCATGGCATGATTAAGGCGTCGATGGAGATAGATCAAAGTATTGTATTGATAGGCACAGGGCCACATGTTACTCAAATAGACGCTGCATTGTGAGCCAGTTCCCGCCCTTCAAGTCATTATAATCTGTGCTGCTAAGTATAGCCGCGTTCATGCCGTATCCTACAGACCCAAACTCGAAGTCATGAGTTCATCCCGCAGGCCGGATTTCATAGCGCAGTGGGCAATGACAGCCAAGCTTGCGGCATAATCCACTCGCACCGTTTCATTGAGAAAAGGGCTTATTGCAGAGACGCACCTGGTATGGGCGTAATAAGCGAGACCTTGGCCGTCCTAATGTCCTCATGCGTATGAACTAGCAGCAATGTTCGTTACCATACGTTCGCCCCTGGTTCTCCTGCAGAACAAAATCCACCAAAGTAGGCAGTGTTCATTCAGTCGATAGCAAGACAGCTCGCTTCGTATTTGGTTACCAATGCTATGAAATCTCCCCGGCCTCGAACCACCAGTGAGTAAGTCGTACAATAAACACCATACACCAACAAAACCTACGAGCAGACTTCAAAGGGGTAAATAAAGCCAGTCGTCTGCCACGAAATGTCTTCAATGTTAACATCCAGCTCATGCCAATCCGAAATTTGTCCAAACAACAGAAAACCCCAGTAGGCCTGGGGTCATCCACACAAGCGTCATGTCTAAAGAGCAACAACGAAAACCGCCGAGATTGTCAAGACGACCCATGCTCGCGAATATCGTCTCAGAATTGTAGTGGTATCGATCATGAAAATCATCTATAATAGTACAACATGATTTCATTTTTTTTGACTCTTTCGGTCCGGCTTCCTGTCTCTCCCCAAAAACCTACCTTCATTGCTTTGCATATATCATCATCATCATAAGTGATAGAACAGCACCGGGATCCCAGCACGATCTCCTGGACCCCGTACATCCCAAATCCCAAAACAAAAATCAAATCATAACGTCATCCCTGTACATCTTGATGGGACGAACACCGAAATACCCCCTTTATCCCTCCTCCTGTAAGATGTGACAACAATCTCGTATTTCGTATACGCAGTGTGGGTATGTTGGGGGCGAGAGGGCTTGCCGGTTTGCTGTTGGTCATTTTCTCATAATGGTCATGAACGCGTGTCGGATATTTAGTTGTAAATGTGTGTTGAGCGTCGTGCTCCTTTTAGTCTTTTTGTTGTCAAGAATCGCATCGCCGCGCCGCAGAGTGAAAAGCCAAACTGAAAAAAAGACATTCAGTCAAATGTGGCAAACACCGTCATCCAGGCGTCCTGATCTGCCCTCTAGACTTGGACCTGAACCCGTGGAGCTCTTTCTACACCGTCCGATTGGCTGTGCCGTTCGGTGCGATCACCCGTGTCGCTCGTGATGCCAGATGGAGTCTGATAACTTGGCCCTTGTAACTTTTGCGTTTGATGACCTCGCCAACGCCATCCCTAACCTCGCGGGGGCCGCTGATCTTCCCACGCAACGCGTCGGTCCTCTTCTGTCTTCTATGTTCACTCAGTCTGCGCTGCAGGTTCTGCAAGCCGTACTGCTCGAACTTGTCTTGCCAGCCCGGAAAGAACCGTCGACCACGGGTATCGACACGCTTCTCGACTCCCGACATGCGGCGGCCCGTTCGGTCAGGCGCCGTGGAAGGTCGACCCTGGCCAGTCATGGCTTGCGACTGCGAACGATGGCGCAATGACGAGGGCGAAGCAGAACGGCCCCAGCGCATGCTGCTATAGCTATTCTGATGTCGCATGACACGAAGATTGCCACTTTTGGTGCGTTTGATGGTGCGCCTCTCGGGCCCGTAGCTGTCGGCTGCCGTGTAATGATCATCGTTAGCCACAGGCAATATGGCAAACGTATTCTTCATCCGCTGACTAAGGGAGCGGCGTGGAGGTGAGGGGCGATTATCAACAGGCGGGTATCTGTAAACTCGATCGCCTTCGTCGGTTATGTCATAGACCCAATCCTCGTCGCCCTGGCTGTCGAAGAGCGAGGAGGTTGGCCGCCAGAATGGATGTAACCTGGCTTCATCAGGCGGTGGATCATTGGCAGTGGGATATTGAGTCAATATGGCGTCTTTCCCCTTTTCCACCGCTGAATTCTCGGATGTGTCCTTGTGAGTATTCTTGGACATGGACAGAGTGCGCAGGAGGAATCCCGGACGCTGAGCACTGCCGTCTGAACTTACGCGCAGACTCAAAGCCCGCTTGACCAGCGAAGGCCGCCTCTCAGTCTCCTCGAAGTAGTTGCCAAGCATCTTCATCTTGTCCGCAGCGGGAGTGAGGCCCGATGGAGTAGCTGGAATGAACTTAATTGCAGGAGGAGGGACAGCAAGGGCAGGGGGTTCGGGAGGTGCACGTGGATTTCGTAGAGGAGAATCCACTTCGTCCATGGAAAACCAAGGTTGGGGAGGTGTGACGGGGCCCCCGTCAGGACTGCTGGTTATGATCTTGGGTTTATCAATTACCGGGGTCGTCGCCATCTCATCCGTCCCAGCAGACCTTTGCCTCTGTAAAACGTTTGTCTCTCCGGATTTCGATGAGGTGTGATCGACCATGAGTACAGATTTGTTCTGGTGCGGGTAGATGTTCACCGCCATGGCTTCCGAAACCTCTGCTGCAGAGTGTGTTCCGTTTGTCTCGACGGATGCTATGGAAAATGGTGTGTTGTGCGTGGTCAGTCGTTTGCCGAAGAACGGGTCCCCGTTGTGGTCAACCAGTGGCCTGTGGTCATGCGCATCTCTGTGCGACTCGACGGAAGGGGCCGGTTGAAGTTGTTTCTGACGGGATTGATCGCCCTCGTCCTCCTCGGCTGGGATGTATTCAACGGAGGGGACACGTTCCACAGTAACTTTGGGTGGTGGCAATCGCTTGTGCTGCCCCTGGACCGCATTGTGCGCCGTTAGGCTCTCTGCAGTCAGCGAGTTCGATCTGGACCCAGTTCGAGAGCCCGCAAGAGAGCCCGCACGGGACGTATTCCTGCTTGTTGGTGCCGACAGGGAAGACGTTCGAACTGGAACCATTGGGGGATAGTCTATAGTCCGCTGGTCCCCTGGAAGTGAGCCGTCAGATTCTGAAAGGGTTCTACCCCTACGAGAAGGCCGGTCAAGGTAAAGTGACAAGTCTTTTTCTTTAGCCTTGGATACACTAGACAGAGGCACCGAACTCAGGCTGTTGCTTCTCTGAGACCGGCGACTGCTCGTGGACCTAAGCGAGGGCGTCGCCATAGATTTCATTGACGTCCTTCTGTCGGGAATGACAATGACCGGAATGCCTCCGTTCTTCCACACCTCACGGCGTGCTTTGCGACTGGCTAGGGAACTGACAGTTCCAGATGACGCAAGACTCTCCGAACGAGCGACGTTAAATCTGGCCCTCCCTCTAGGATGTCTCACGTTCTCGTCCAAGCCAATCGAGTTTGTAGTAGAGCTGGAAGGAGAAAGGTCTGACCTGGAATCCCTGAGTCCCGTTTGCTTCTTAACGTGTCGCAGTGTCTTCAGCCGTTGAGGCGGCGTATCAACCAAAATGGCCTCCACGATGGTAGAGACGGTAGATTTGGTAGACATACCAGATGATCTTTTGGGATTGGTACTTATTGAGGATTCCGAGGTTGAGAGCGCGGTCCAATGCTTGCTGCCCCGGTCTCCAAGTTCTTTGGTTGGCGAGGAGTCAACCGTTTCTACGCGATCTTGCAGGGGTATGGAGCGTAAGGCCTTTGTCGCGTTGGTCGGCGTGATTGTCACATCTTCGACAACCTCAACAACCTCGTGCTTGCGGCCATTCGATCCCTTGCCCTTGGGTGGGTTCCGCCGTTTTCGCACCGTCACATTCCGCATGAGATTATCATCCCATTCCTGCTCAACGTCGTTTGCGGAGCCCCATTCCCCATCAAAAGCAACAAACTCGTGTTTCGTCCGCGGTGTCAAGTTTTCTTCGGATTCTAATCGCAAGCCCAAGCCCTGCGTTGTATTCTGTTTCGGATCTTTGGACTGCCGCACTGTGCTTTGGGAGGTTCGACCAGAAGACGCCCTCAGACGCAGGGTCAAATCCTCAGCTGATGAACCTGGAGTCTCCCGCGCCGTCTTGAACGAGTCAGCGCGGGAATCTGCTGTTGTAGCCTTGGAAGGAATGCGGTCGGCCAGGACGGGACGGAAGGCTTTCGGTCTCCGCGTTGGGTCGGGTGGTGTCACATCGGGAGTGGGAGGGCTTCTTTGGTTCGGGGGCGTGCTTGGTAGCCTCCCCGCAGCGCTCGGAGCACTCGCCGCTGGGCTCTCAACGTAGGTTGGACTTGGTGGCAAGACAGACTGGCTACTCGAGGATGCACGAGAATGCGTTGGCGGGGTCGGGGGAGGATCAGGTGGTCTAACCCTTCGTAACGGTGGTTTCGACGACCGAAGGGTCGGCCTCGCGGGCACGGCGCATGGTTCAGCGTTCAGTTGACCCGATGGTCGTGCTTCGTAGGTGGTGTACGGCTTGTTGTTTCTAGGATGTGGGAGGACTTTGTGCTTTTTAAATGCCCTCTGGCTGGATGGGACAGCCGGCAAGGAGGAGCGATCGAACTTGAGTGGATCGAAATACAGGCCAGCCTGGGCGGTCGACGACGTGGTTTCAGTAGGTGCGAGCATCGCAGCGTGTGGTTTGCACCACTTTCCGGCAATGATGACTTCACTCATAAAGCTCGCTGACTCGGTCCGACACGGCGGGTAACGCTTCGCATATTGAAAAAGCGCGTTTCAGTGCTGAAGTTGTGAGGACCTTTTCGATAAAGAGTACGAAGTACGGCGCAGAGGCAGAGGTTATTGCGGTAGGCGGTATTGCCTCGGGGGAGTACTTGTGCGATGCAGAACTAGACTGTCTTGAATGCAGTCGTCTCTCCTTTCTTCTGAGAGGCGGTTCGACTTTTCCCTGCAGAGCAACTGCAGGTCGAGGGGTCATTTAACCCAGGCAGAGGCTGAGATAGTACGGAGACCACATTGACCGAGCGCTCAGCGACTCGCAACCCATGATGCAAAAAGCATACTTTATTAGACGTAGCCACTCGACAATGCCAACGTTAGCGCCTATTTCGCACTCGATTGCGAGACAGGTGTTGTGTTGTCGTACCGATCTGAAGACTGACTGGCTGACTCGGAAATAAAAAAGAAGTATTGTTTTATGGCCGTTACGATTACCTGCTGCTCAAGAAACCAGACGGATCGCTCACGGCCAACGTCAGAGAGACGGAGGATTGGCTTCGAATCCTGGACGGGAGATCCCATTGACTTCCCTCAATCCTGCCTTCCCGCCTTGCTCAAAGTGTTCGAGTGGACGAGTGGCTGGGGGGGTAGGAGGCCCAGTCAAATGCTCAGGTGGGTTAGCGCCAAAGCTGATGTACTTCATACCACGTACCGATTTGCAGTGACAGCTGAAGCCCGCGTCGCATCTGCACGAGAACAAGGAGATTGTCACTCGGTGTCCGTAAAGTCGAAGACGAAGACGGTGCAGAGTAGTTCCACCAAACTGGCTCCATCTTACCGAGATATCATTTGATCATTGCAATGGCCACATCCGGCAACTGCTCAACTGCTCTGTTCGCTATCATGTGCCCTTGTGTACATGACAAGTACATGCCCCCACAAGGTCAGTGTACCGTGATTGAACGTTTGCAAAGACCGGCTTTGAATCGTCACATCGCCGTGCTGTGTAGCTCGTTCTCTTACAAAAATTCTTGCGACAGCTGCATACGAGTCTGCCAAGAAATCGGATTCTTGCTGCACAGCAGAAAGAGGGGTCCATGGTCTCGACGGCTGTCGAAAGTTCAGGGGGCACTACTTCTGGCTGTGTGGCCAACTACGGTGTAGGACAAAGCATCCGTTCTGCATCCCAATTGTGCTGCGAAATTTTCACAACAACGATTACGACTGGGCCGCGGGCGTGGACCTCTTGCATTAAGACCGCGCCAGTAGACAAATCAGCTTCTAGATCGGGCCAAAGCTGTCGTTCCATTTCTGCAGACGTGCAGCACGTCGAGTCGAATCAGAGCCCGGATCGCCGGAGCGCGAGACCATCTGCTCCAAGCGACTTCGCTCCTTGGAAGGGTGGTGGCTGGAATTCGGACTGAGAAAAGGACAGCCTGTCAGTCTCCGGCAACTCATTACCGCCATTTTCTCCTCTTCCATGACCTGACTTTGGCATTCATCTCCATTTTGAGTATATTGTAGATTGGCGAGTATACTCAGCTGTGTCGAGTATAGGTGGGTGCTTTCTTGCCATTGCCAATTGGAATCCACGTTCTCACAGACCGAACCTCATTTGCGGATCTCAAGGGCACTGACGTTTCTTGGTCCCCATCTATGCAGTGTAGTGCAAGATAATCATCATGACCCCAAAGTCCCAGGCGAAATAGAAACCTCCTTCATACAAGTTATTCAAAATTGCAGCGGCGCAGACAATCAACAACAACCGATATCTGATTGGCTTGGATATTCGTCCAGTACCAAGTTGCAGTTTGGTCAAGTTCCTCCTGTCCAATAGGATTGCTACTCATACGTGCTAACAAGAAGGTCATCTAAGTGCACTCGAGCTCAAAAGCAACCTCGGCACCTCCCGAACGGCACCTACATGGACTGAACTTTGAGCTCCAAAGCGTACTGCTTAACAACGCTAGAATCAATAATTCTTATGACATAGAGTACGATGCATCATTCGGCTTTGAGCATCACAGCTGCCCCGGTTGGACGTTTCGAGTGGCCCCTCTTCCAAGTAGAAGATGGGCGGTCACGGTGTTATGCCTCAACGGCCTTCATATTTCCCACTCACCCCGAACGTATTCATTCACTAGTTGTCGCGTAATTATTCTTGAGATCTTCATTTGGGCATGCTTGTCACATGAACATCAGTTGCTCTAACTAGAATCTCTCTCAAAGCAGACTTACCACTTCATGAAAAGGGACGGATCCGAGTTCAGCCAGAATGGTCACTACATATTTAATTACGCCTCTACCTAGCAGGAGTAGGAAGCATGTGGCATAGCATTATTCATCAAAAGCTGGAATAGACCAGGTGCAGCATATGATCCATTGATGAGATCACTCTGTTTCTCACCGATATGCACACTCCCGGCAGTTTGTTATCAATCCGATCGTTATACATATTCTGTATCGCAAGTTAGCAAGAATTTCCCCACCTTGGTTCTGCATTTGGCTGGCTTATACTATCTCCTCCCCTCTCCGTCATTTGGGGAGAGGGCGTGATTACGTTGAACTTTGCGGCTATCGGGAGCACACTACATCCTACGACATCTGCCATTGCGGAGGTTCGGCCAAAGTTGCGGAGGCGGTAGGCAATAATCCATCGGGTCCGGGCGAGCAAAGATTTGGCTTACACGGAAGCTTTATCTATCTCATGCCCCGCACAATCAAGCTATGTCATCGTTGCAGACAGCTCCCTAACCATCTCCAGTTACCTAATGGTAATGAGTTCCATGACACGTTAATACACTATGCATGCTGGACATCTACTGCAACATCAGCAAGTTCTCTGGCTGTGGTATAAGCTTCTGAGTGGATGGCACTTGAAGATAAGCTCCAAGATGCCGTGGGCCATGCCACATTCTGCAGCAATGATGGATGGCATGCTCCTACCAATCCTAGCACGAAAAGCTGGCCCTGCATGAAGCTCTGGGATCATAAAGATCAAGCAGAAGCCAGTTCTTGATCAGAAAAGTTTCCAACTTAACTTCTATCACAATTCATCTTGGCCGCTTGGAGTTACACAAGATGTTGATCTCATTCCTTGCCTTTGGCTTTGCTGCCACTAGTGTTGTTGCTCATGAGGGACACGATGATCAGAAGCCTCGTTCTGGTCCCCACCAGTCTCTGTGGTACACCAATACACTGCCAGGTGACGGTGGAACCCAGGTAAGTCTATCTTGACTAGCCCATAAGTCTGGGAGGGATACCCTGACCGGGACTTCTAGGCCGACTCGGTTTTCTCAGGCATTTCCACCTTTGGACGCCTCCCCTACCAGCCCTGCTTGAGTTATAAAGACGCCTCGTACGATATTGCATTCATTGGTAAGTAGATGCATTGGCTCAGGTTAAATCCTATCGTTTGGCTGACAGCGTAAAAGGGGCTCCTTTCGATACTGGCACGTCATACAGGCCAGGTGCTCGCTTTGGCCCGTCAGGTATCCGTCAAGGATCTCGCCGGTTGAATCTCTAGTATGACCTTCAGCTTAGCTCCACCAGCTTACAGGTACTGACAGTGTGGGCTTTAGCGGCGGCTATAACGTCCCGCTCGCCACAAACCCCTTCGACGGCTGGGCAAAGGTTCTCGACTGTGGAGATATTCCAGTGACATCGTGAGCTCGCACTTGGACGATCCCCTCGTGGACAGATACTGACACAGTTCAGGTACGATAACTCGTGGGCTCTCAAGCAAATTGAAGAGGGCCACTACAGTATTCTCTCGCGAGCGCCCAAGACGGATGCCAAGAAGGCCGGCCCGGCCAAAAAGGGAAAAACACTCCCTCGTGTCATTACTCTTGGTGGTGACCACACCATCACTCTTCCTCTACTTCGTTCCATCAACAGAGCATATGGGCCGGTCTCAGTCATCCACTTCGATAGCCATCTGGATACATGTAAACATCATGCCCCCTCATGTTAATTTCAACTAATAAAGAATGAAAGGGCGACCCAAAGTATTTGGAGGTTCGCCCTCCGAGGTTGCCAGTATCAACCATGGCACGTACTTCTACCATGCCGCCATGGAGGGTCTGCTTGCCAATGACTCCAACATCCACGCTGGGATCCGCACGACTCTTAGCGGACCGAGTGACTACGAGAATGACGGCTATTGTGGTTTCGAGATTGTAGAGGCTCGGGAGATCGACACCATCGGGACGGATGGCATCATCAAGAAGATCATCGATCGTGTCGGCACGACCAAGCCCGTCTATCTCTCGCTCGACATTGATACGTTGGATCCTGCCTTTGCCCCAGCTACTGGTACACCCGAGACGGGGGGCTGGAGCACGCGAGAGTTGCGCACTATCCTCAGGGGATTGGAGGATATCAATTTAATCGGCGCCGACATTGTTGAGGTTGCGGTAAGGCAAATCACTAATTTTTTGGTCTTTAGGAAAGATCGCTGATGCCCAGTAGCCTGCCTACGACACGAACGCCGAGCATACCACAATGGCTGCAGCAGATGCTCTCTACGAGATTATGAGCATGATGGTCAAGAAGGGACCGTTGAGCAAAATGGTGGAAGACAATGACGTGGATGAGCTCTGATCTCGGTGCTGCCTTCTCGCCCCAACACTGGGTATTGTCTAGATGATTGGGGAGTGTACAGGTGGCGGCGGTTGGGTTGGTTCTTGCCCTTGGGGTTAGTGGGTAGGGGCGTCGAAGAGAGGTTTGGAAGTCCGGGATTGCGACGTGGTGTTTCGGCCCACTCTCGGCTTGGTGTCGAACATCGGTCTACGTAGATCACTGTCTCGAGACCGATTTGACGTACTGAACTGGGTTGACTAGGATGGAGCTACATAGTCCAGGACATGATGGGTTTGGGGTTTGTTCTTGGGGACTGACTGCAAACAATCCCTAGCACGCTAAAACATGCTCAATGACATATTCAAGCCTACTCCATGTGCTTTGCATATATCAGTAGTAAACTGTGGGAGTATGAGAGCTCGAGGACTCGGGCTTTGGGGTTAGTGTTAGCTTTATTGTCTCCCTAGATCCTTGGGACATTTTCAGACTCACAACGTATGTTAGCCTGCGGTAGCATCGATAGATTATTTCATCATGGACAGGGATACTGAACGGCACCATGGTTATCCGCGACAGCCAGGGCTTATCAAGAGCGCACGGCAAGTCGATGCTGGAAGGTGACCAGTAGTTGTGGCGCCAGAAGTTAAGCGCCCAAATTTTGGAGCCGAAGATAAGGGCCCACAGGCATGGATTTTGGTTCCAAGGTTGGGGGCCGGGATCCACGTTGGAGCCTCAAACTGGGAACGTACGTTAGTGATGACCAATATCGGTCACATTGGAGGCCGCTAAACCCGAACATGACACTTGGCATCGCCAACATATTCCAGACTCAACTCGACGGGTTCTGTAGCAATCTCACAAATGGTGATCATCGGGCACGTTGTACAGGATATAAAGAACAGTTGACATGATAGAAAATGCATTCGACCACTGTCAGTCTGTATGGCTAAGGGGTCGGATTACTTTAGTTATTTGGTTCATCAATTCTTCAGTTGGACGTCGCAATTCATTGTCAAAGACTCTGCTTGGGTTTGAACTCGTGATCTATTGGTAGGCTATTCTAAAGAACTCGGTGATTCCGAGTGTTGTAAGCCTATTTGGGGGCTGTATAGGTCTTGGAGCGAAAGCGGCGTAAACCCTGCCTATCAGTGGCTTTCAGTACGGCCCCTTCATTCCTTCAATACTAAGCACGCTTGCTCAGCTTAAAATCCTGAATTACAGACTACTGACTATCACGTTGAGACTTATTTTATTCCGTAAGCAGCTTGAAATAGAGTCTGCCTGGTTAACATCCATTTTTGTGGGACGTGCCCAACTTGGATATCACGCATTTGAACACGATGGATGTGCAAATATGCGATTGTCAATGCCTTCTCATTCCCCATTGGTCATCCTTGAAGATTTCTGCAGATATGCACGGCTAAGCCTCATCATGTCACAGTCATCTTGAATCCTATAATTCTGAACGTGCCAAAAATGCACTCGTGGTATGTACAAATAGAATTCGCAATATGACGTTGGGTGAATGGGAAACGTCCCACATCTAACTATAAATGAAACAGTTTTGCACTGAGGTGAGGAATCTCAGCAGGACAGTCTGTCGCCCCGAGCTAGAAAATTCTTGACGCCTCCGTTCTTCAACATCCCTCAAAGAACCCAGCCCTCAGACACTCTCGTTCTCGATTCTCTACTTCACAATGAAACCCGTCTTTATGTGCATTGTCTTGGCCCGCTTTGGCCTGGCGCTACCCACTGGTCTCTTGGAAATCACTACCCAGGGAGAGACAGTAACGCGAGGTTTTGGATCCAATACAAACCAACGATCCCAACAGTTTCGGGGGTATGTCAGAGAAAGTGCTACTAGTACAGATGATCATATTATGCGACAGTGACTGATGTCGGTTTAATAGGCGCGAGGATACGGACAGACGCTCTGGCTATGTCACTATGGAGTCAAGGGCGGACACTGACGGCCGTTCGGGGTACAACTCTGTCGACTCAAGGGAAGATACCGACGGCCGTTCAGGATACAACAATGTGGACTCCAGGGCGGACACTGACGGCCGTTCGGGGTACAGCTCTGTCAACCCAAGGGCAGATACCGACGGCCACTCAGGATACAACAATGTGGACTCCAGGGCGGACACTGACGGCCGTTCTGGGTACAACTCTGTCGACTCAAGGGCAGATACCGACGGCCGTTCAGGATACAACAATGTGGACTCCAGGGCGGACACTGACGGCCGTTCGGGGTACAACTCTGTCAACCCAAGGGCAGATACCGACGGCCGCTCAGGATACAACAATGTAGACTCCAGGGTGGACACTGACGGCCGTTCTGGGTACAACTCTGTCGACTCAAGGGAGGATACCGACGGCCGCTCAGGATACAACAATGTGGACACCAGGGCGGACACTGACGGCCGTTCTGGGTACAATTCTGTCAACTCAAGGGAAAATACCGACGGCCGCTCAGGATACAATAATGTGGAATCCAGGGCGGACACGGATGGACGTAGAGGATACAACGACTATTATCCGTAGTGTTTTCTGACTGTTTCGAGGCTTTGTCCTTTTTTTTGCACTATGGTGTCCCGTAGGCCGAAGGTCTAGTCACTTTTTTCAAACATCCTTACCACTCAATATCACCGCAAAGCGGCGTGTTTTTCTGATGCTGTTGGGAGTCTCCTTTCTCCATGATCCGGAAATCGAACCAATCAATCGTCCCAGAATCCTTGTGTCAACCTCTGAACAGACGATCCTCAACCCTGCTTTCTTCTCCCTGCTGCTCATGAATCTCTGTTTATATCGTACCAGCTGTTGCTTCTCATTAAGTTTCCATACTGCGTGGATTATATGGAAGCGATATATACACGGCTTAACTTGCCTCACAGTTCTTATTATTCCTTTCATATGAGCTAATCTCTGTGCTAATGGGGTTGTAAACTTTATGATAGAGTGTGGATTGTGTCTCCTTCCATCCGTACTTCCATCGCACAGCGCAGCCCAAACTTTTCCATTGTCACCGGAGAACCATCTCAGTTTTCCCATAGTAGATGGAAAGAAGATAGATTTAGGCCGTGCGGGTATTCGAGTCTTGGAAGTGACGTTCAAGATGGTATCTCGTAGCCTTCTCCATATTTGTCGAAATAAAATTGTGGATGGAAGTGCAGTCACATAGATGGGCGGATGAAGATGGCCATTGATGGTAAAAGACCTAAGAAATTGCAAGCAATGGATGGCTCCAAAATATGGCGTACTATGCAATATTGATACTGGCTAATGTAGTGCAGCGGTATACTGCTCATAGTATTTAGAATGACGATATGCAGCCTCTATACATGCGACCATTCGAGCCCCAATGCGCTAACTTGATGAATCATATTGAACACAATAAAAGAGCTTTACAGCCAAGAATAACAAAGAAAACAATCTGGTAATTGCGTGAAGAAGCTTATCAAACTAATCTCATTTCAGCCCAAACCCGACCTCGACGACACATGACAGGTTATATGGTTGCGCTGTGTATCGTGCCACTACTATGCTCCCAATCAGCATTTCAAAATACATATATCAAAATTTTTGATAAGATGCCAGGCAAGTCTTGAAATTACGGGCCACTTCCAAAATATGGCCTTCGGTGTATAAGCTTGCTGCCAAGACCACCGAGACTTACCTGAACCTCTACCCTCACCAATACATTGTGAGCTGTAGAAATAATTATTTGAAGCCATTCAGAATTTCCGGTTCAAACTGCCACAGCCAGGTATCAAGCTATTCGCAATTTATAACCAAGTCATTGGCAGTTGAGCGCTAATGATTGGAATCGCTGCTCTGCATTTCTCACTGGATGCCGTACCGCAACAATATGCTCATGACGCCTAAGTCTAGTTCATTGAACTTGTAATTTCACGTCGTGCCGATTACTGGATGTAAGGGAGTTACCTCGCGGTAATTATATAGAAAAGATTGTGTGAAACCTCGGACCTGTTGGGGGAGGGGGGGTTCCGAGCAGAGGGAACTGCAGCGGACAACTTGGCGTAAAATCTGGTCCGGTGGATATAGTTGCCTGGGAAGAAATCCATGCGCCGTTTTCCTCATGTGCGTGGCGGTTCGAGCCGTAAGCTGGAGGATTTCCTGGGAACTTTAGGAACCTAACTATAATGTGTTTGGACCCCCAAACCTGAGTCGTTCAGTCGAGGTCCAAGCAGCATTTTCATCAACATTTACCGTACCTTGTGGTTGTAAAATGCTCATTTAAGCTAGACGGCGAAAGATCGTCCCCAAATCTTGATAATACGGAAGCGCATTGCAAACTGTATGGGAATACCGCAAAGTTAGACCTCGGGTAAAAATAGACTGGATACACTCCAGCTTCTAGCAATACAGTTGGAGCGATCACGCAAGACTAAACCAGGGCGGACGTGGAGAACTCTTCAACTGACGCACCGTCTCGGAGGATTACCGCCCTTCGACTCAGTAAACCCAATAGGGTTGTGGCGGATTCTTAATTGAGCTACCTAGTCGTTGTGATCTGTGGCCTGGTTACCAAATCTCGAGTTACAACTCGACCTGGGCCACTCAAGGCGATTCCGGTAGAGCTTAACCACAATTTTGGACCCCCCTACATAGACAAGCCATCTTGAAGAACTCTACCTCTTCTTGCGGGTAAGGGAAACGGCAACAGATCGCACGAGCGACTACGTAAGTCGGCGTGTAAGTAGGTTTCCGGTATCAAGAATGACGACTCTAAATCAACCCCTACATTTTCAATCCCCCGCGGCCATTTGCGACGATGCTAGTATAAGTCTGTCGTTAGACCTCGTAGTAACATTTCTCTGTCCCTCATCCACTACCATCAACTCTTACACTCTTACAGCATCTCACTCCACCTTTGAAAAACTATTTTAATTCTTCCCATCGCTGTACCACTCGTCGAAACTCAAACACCACAAAAATGAAGTCCTTCACCCCTCTCATCTTCGCCGCCGTCGCGATGGCCCAGACCACAACCATTGGAGTTACCGGTTCCGCCAGTTTGACCACCTCCAGCTTTTCCTCTACCTCCAGCTTTGCCACGCTTTCCAACGTAAGTATCTTTGTCTAACACGATGCTTCATTTGTTAATCGGTAAATTTAGTGTGTTATCGATGCCGGCTCGCAGGGCACCTTCACGTTGCCCACGGGTCAGTGCACGGTGACGTCGAGCACTGATTCGTCCTCCAGCACCAGCACCACGTCCACTTTGAACGATGTACCGCCCACCACCCAGATTACTGGTCAAGCCACTACTACCCAGGCTGACGGCACCGCTGGAGGTGCTTCGGATCCCCAGGCCACGTCACCAGTTGAGGCTGGCGCTGCCGCTTTGGGCGTTAACGGTCTGTTGGCCTTGGCCGGTGTTGCTATTGTTTACGCCCTGTGATATAGGCAACAATAATATGTGTCTTTGTAGTGAATTTGTACAGGATAGGAAATTTGTTTTCATTCTCGAATTGGGTGGAGGTTATAATTGGTGGTATGTTTTGGAATAACAACTAGAAGTGGGAATTGATAAGTAGTCATGATGCTGTCGTTATTGTAAAATCTATACATGTCTCTTTTTGTCTCCTGGTGTATCATAATTGATCAATTTCACATTCACACTCCAAATTCACAGAGCTGCGAATAACAGAATCCATATACACTTTATGCTGTGTTTCCTCGCAACATGCGTATCCGAAAAGACTGGTGTAATTTCATCGCTCTTTAAAAAAATGTCAATATTACTGCTAAACTATATATTTGCAACATCCTTCAAATTTTGTATATGTTATACCATAATCAATTGCATACCCGTAACAAAAGCAACGAGCCCGAATATGAAGCTAGCACTCATGGCTATTGATCTGCCACCAGAACCGGGCCATTCCTTCTGTATCGTAGCTGTTGCAGTAGCAGCACTCAAAGTGCAACTAGCCGTTCCACATGAGTAACCACTGGGGCAACATCCTGCAACGGGTCCCGCGTCGCTTCCACACAGGAACCAACCCCCGGCGCAAGTAGATGTTATCGTTGTGGCTGACACGTCCCCGCCCACTACAACAGTGGCGCCGTTTGTAGTTATAGTCGTTGAGGAAATCGGTGGGCACGAGGTCGTAATACAGTCACGGCCTGTGCGACAGCAACCTCCACCAGCCCTTGCGAGACACGCGTAGAAGCCGGTTGGACAATAATCGTTGGTGGCTGTGGCAGAGTCCGTGACTACAGCAGTGGAGGTAGTGCCGGAAGTGGGCCGGTAAGGCGGCAGTGCGCTGACTCTGGAGGTTTCCGTTGCTGTTTGGTCCGTACCGGTCTGGGATGGCGTGACCTTCCTGGTCGTTGGTTGGCCACTTTCACCGGCTGACGATGTGATGGTGATGACGACGGTTGTGACTTGCGTCGTTGGTGTCGATCCAGATCTAACCGTTGTCGAGGTACTAGTGGTAGTCCGTGTGATAATGGAGACGGAGCTTGCGATACAACCGACGGAGGCGCATGAGAACCCCTCGATGCAGCAGCCTCCCCCTAAGTCGGCCGGGCATGCCGTGCTTCCCGTCCCGCAGTTGCCCACGCCCCCTCCGCAAGACTGGCCTTCGGGACAGCATCCAACGTTTCCTGCATCAGGCGCATTCTCTACCACGAAGCAAATCTCGCCAACGGCACAGCAGTAGTTGGGCTGATCAATGTTGTCGCAGCTCTCCGTGTCAGTGGGGCAGGCATACTGTCGACGGCCGAGACGTGCAAGTGCATCTTTCGCCCTGCGGAACACGTTTTGTTTGCTGTTCGGGCTTTCGTTATCCTCCCCGTAGAGCACCCCAAAAGGTGGCCTGAAGGACAAGGTGGCGGAGTTGTTTGCCAACAGCAGGAGTTCTTCATCCGGGCTGAGGAGCCCACGTGCCAGCATTGGAGACTGAGCCAAAGAGAAGTCGGGAGCGAATGCCAGGTAATGCGGCAAGATTTTTTCGCCTTCGTCGGGTGACATCCTCTTGACTGCTGTGGGCAATTGCTGTGCTTTCACGTGTGTTGCAATGAGAAGCAGCAGGGACGTCGGGAGGCCGAGGAGACCTGGCAAGAGTTGCATCGTCGCCGCCCGGAGGGTCGCTGCAAGCTGGATTGTAGGTGGTTCTAAAATGCGTCTTCGAGTCCTGGTTCAAAGCTGGCAGATAGCTCCCATGAACTTCGAAAATTCGCGACTTCAACTTGGCAGCTAACGCGATAGCCTCAGTAGCGTCCTGCTGTTGAAGCTTATTAACGAGACGCAATGATGAGCATTGTCCCAATCAAGAACCAGAGTTTGCGACCGTTGAACTGTTGCTGCAAGCTAAATATAATAAGTTCGAAATGGAAAGCTTCTCGGTCAGTGAATATGCAAGTCGGTGCTGCTTGGCCTCTAGACATTTCAAAGAAACATGAGATGGCACGGTGGCTCGGGCGAAGCTCCAAAATGAGTGGTTGGGAGCCGGCAAAGCTAACAGCCACAACGTAGAAAGTTGGAGACCTTGAGCTGTCGGCTCTGCCCTACGTTAGACTTGGGTACCAGCTAAGACCGCGGTCCAGTTTCATAATTCAGAGTCAGCTTTCGAAACCTCTTCTGCACATCTTAATCCTGTGTGTCAGCGCATCTTGTCAAATGCTTGCTCATGGTTGAAATGCGCAATTTACGCAGGTGTTCTGTACAATAGCTACATTCCCAGAATGGTCTCCTTCTAGGTTAGAATTCTTCCCCCTGCATACAGAGTGCAGATCTTGAAGATCCTTGTAGCTGCGATCAAGGTAGCAATGACCTCATTTCCATGCCCCGAAGTCTCTTGAACACCCAAGAATTGAGACGGGGTATTGTGTCTATGACAAATTGTACAAGTATGGTACAATATATCTACATCCGAGTACGTCCTCTGTTACACGCGATTTTACGCCAGCACACCTCAGTGCTTCCATTACCACAACTGGTTGCCCTCCTCTTGCTTGTCTGCCGATTCGTCTATCTCGAAATTTTGCGACTTCTTCAAGAATGCAGAGCAAAGAATACCCGTCGCGACACTAACATTCAAGCTGTCAACGACACTCAGCAACCCAGAATAACTGGGTATCGAAACCTCAAAGTCCACAATCCGCCTGACCTGTCGGTTGAGACCTTCTCCCTCGCTGCCGACGACGAGTATGGTCGGCTGAGTCGACAAGGGGTCATAGGACTCCAGTCGGTCCAAAGTGATATGCGAATTGCCCCGGGAACGAGGGCCAGATGGAACCGCAGCATACGTCATCCAGCCAGACTCCTTGGATCTTTCGAGAAAGTCGACTGTCGATGTTATCGAGTACAACGGCAAGACTTCCGACGCCGCCGCAGACGCTTTCAGGGCTACGGGGCTTAGCGTGGCAGAGCTGTGCTTCGTGATGACAACACCCGTGATTCCCAAGAAAGCGGCTGTACGTAGAATAGCTCCAAGGTTGCCAGGATCGAGGATCCCATCCAGGAGTAGTATGAAAGGTTTCTGCTCGCCCCGAGTCCGGTAGCTGATGAAATCGGATGTGCCATTGACCAACGCATCTTCGACGGACTGATGGGTCAGCTCGATGCTGAATCCTGGCTTGGCAGGGTCTTCTGACATGGCGCCCAGCCCCTTGAGAGGCAGCTGGGGCAAAGGAGATGCTTCAAGGATGCAGCCATTGTGGGGTCGGCCGCCACTCATCTTGTCCATCATTCGAAGACCATTTTGGTCTGCGACCTTAGTGATCTCGACATCTTTTTGCGAAGCGAGTCTTTCAAGATGCGCATCTTGAGCGAGATTCTGGCGGTCCTCGCCGCTGTAAACGTACAACCGATAGAGCTGTCGGCGCGAGTTCTTGAGCGCAGCTTCGACTACAGATCGCCCGTACAAAAACTGAGACGCAGCGGTTGTGTGGTGTATACGAATGGGCATATCGTCTCTTGGGGGGCTCTTGCGGAATGAGTAATCGCTCTTTTCACCTTCTGGTGGGAATCGTTCACGTGTGGGGTTGTCCTCCCTGGGTTGGAAATATCGGTCCTCCCGGGCCTGACCCTCAGGTCGAGCATCTCGACTACCGCGGAATCTGTCCGAGCCAAAGCGCTCACTACGACGGGGCTCAAAGTCTCCTGTTCGACCAGAGTCTCGTTCACCAACTGATGATGTTTCACTTCGACGGGATTCAAACCCTCCTCTTGATTGACCAGAACCTCTCTCGCCAAACGATCCTGGCTCACTCTCACGCGGCTTGAAGATTTCTCCCGAACGACCAGATTTTCTTTCCCCAAACAACGGGCCCTCATCAGACCTCGCTGGTTCCCTTGATGGTAGTTCTTCAGACTGAGAACCTGAAGCCCTGTCAAACCTATCGCCAAAGCCACCACCTCTTCCTCGTCCTGCCGAAGGACGGTATCCAAAGTTTCCCGCGCCTCTTTTGCCCGATGAAGGGCGGTCTTCAAAGCCTCCACCTCTTCCCTTTCCAAACGAAGAGCGGTTTCCAAAGTTTCCATCTCTTCCTCTGCCCGACGAAGGGCGGTCTCCAAAGCCTCCAGACCCCGGTTTGTTGCCGAGCTTGTCATCGACCTTGTTATTAAACTTGTCTTCAAAGCTCCTTGAAGCGGGCCGCCGGTTCTGAGACTGATCAAACCTGTCTCCATGTCCTCGTCCTCTCGAAGGTCGTGAATCACCGCCGGATGTTTCGTCGGTCGTCATTGAAGCCAATTGGTCCCGTAACGCTCCATGCTTCAGCTGGTAGACCAGGCTTTTCTTCCCAAAGCCCTCGGTCGGATCGTGGAAACGCGCCTTTCTCGACTTCGGTTGCGGTCCCTGGTCGGTGATGTCCTTTTTGCCCCTCTTGATCTTGTAGTCCGGCTTTGCCCAATCATCCTGGCCCCGTCGGCTCCGCGAAGGGCCTCTTTTTGCGCTCGTGATTCGACTGGAGTCTTCCGTTTTCAAAGCGCCGGCTTGGAAGCCTTGGGGTCTGGCTTTTTCTGACTCGCGCAGCCCTCGATGGATAGCTGAGAGGGACGAGTACTGATTGTAGAGGCCATTGCCAAGTCCAAAAGGGCTACGGTTCCTGGTGAACAACAGAGTATGCCTAGATTTAAAATATGAGGGGTTGAATTGTCTCATCGCATGTTTCCAGCAACTGGCTGAACAAGCTGTGTGACTGTAGAAAAACAACGTTGTTGTGTTGTGAAGTCCAGGTGGATGCGCATGTGAAGACTCAGCAGCACTCAATCAACCCGGAGATAATTTTTTGGGGTCAGTCACACCCCTGTGACGTCGAACTTATCTTATCGTAAACTCTCGGGCCATTAACGCGTGGTGAGGAAAGTCAAGTCAAAGTCGCGTTTCTGGCACAAATCCTGACCTTACTACTGCTTACCTCAATTGAGTCGACGTTCACGACTCACAATGGCCTGCCAAACTTAGAGGCTCCCATTATAAGAACGGTATGTGACCATACGCCAACATCTTATTGACACTTTACAGTTCAATTCAACAATACAACAATTCAACGCCAACCAATATCCAGGCTCCCTGTACACCTCCTAACCCGCTGAACCCGATCATCTTGCCATGCCTCGAGCGGTTGTACCCCGATGAGCTGGCAGATTCCTACACTTGGAAATCATGGATTTTGGTGAGGATTTGGTGACGCAAGGGAACCAGGACATCCCAATTGGTGAAGATGTGGAAATACACGGAGAGGTGGAAGTCGCTGGGCAACCAGGGGCTGATCACAACATGAACGAAGACCAGGTGATGGCTCCATATGAAGAATATGAAGACCAAATGGTTGCAGAAATTGCATTGGGAGAAAATCGTAAAACCATAGGGTATGAAGTAGATGCGGAGAATACGCCTGCTGAACCCGAAGTGGATGCTGGAAGTATCATCATAGACGACGAAGTAAAACCCCTCAGCACCACTGTGAAGCGCCGACTTTATCCCATTGAGGTTCTTCTCAGCCCGCCACCTGATCCTGACCAGTACAAACGATTGCCGCCAAGCTGGACTGTGGAAAAGGTGCTTGAAGAAATCCACCTAAAAGAAGGTGAGGCCTGGTACAGCGTTGAATTTGACGATGGTCGAGTTGATCAAGTAAGTGAATTCCACTCTTATAGCTGCGCCTTCCTTTGATCTGGAGTCATATTTCTGTTGCCAGAATAAGCCTTGCCTCCTTTACTGATTTCCTCCTTTGCAATCAACCAACAACCATCCCCTACTTCGCAGTCATCCACCACTACACACCCGTTTACTTCTTCACAAACACCTCCTACTTCACAAACATCTACTTAAAACTTCCCTTGGGACAAGTTCTGAATATTTCACCAACCTTTACTAAGTTTGTTGGAGTGGTGCCTTGGCAGCTCTTGCCCTTGAAGGCATCCTGACCTATTTCCCCAACCCTCGTCAATGTTAACGCGGTTTTCCAGACTCGCAGGAAGACCTGACTGCACCTTCCCATGCATCTAACCTTGCCTCTTTACATGCCCAGAATTCCCAATCACAGCCTGTACACCTTACCAAGACCTCTGCATCTCCCAACATTTGCCATCTATATACCAGCCCTTCGCCAAACTTGAAAAGGAGAGTCAAGATGGTATGTCACCTGGCAGAATGAGAGGGTTTGGATACGTATTCCGCACTTGCCTTGATTATACTTATAACATGCTCACGTGGCGCTTGCCTGCTTGCAGCCATCTTGCCTTGACATAAACCCCGTCATGCGCCTTCTACAAATTTGCCCTGGTGCTGACTTCAATCATCATTAGGTGGCCTTTGACGATATAATCACCTATCCTAATGGTGATCGAACTCTCAGGAGTTTTCACCGTGATCAAGAATTCGGGTTGGAACGAATGAGGATGGGGCGCCAATCAAGCAAGCGGCCACGACCCGAGGATGACTATACAGAGGATGGTGGCTCAGATGATTCAGATACTTATCACACTACTAAGAAAGGTGCTCGAGCTCTAGAAAGGCCTTCACTCCGTCGATCCACCAGACACGAGTATGAGTCGGATGATTCAGATATTGAAGATGACCTTCGGAAGCATTCGCGAACCGCCATCGGAGTCCCAGTCCGCCGCTCCACCAGGCAGACGGTTTCCCGACAACAGTCTATTGATGACGAGCCGGACTTCCGCAATGATCAAGAATTGCAGGGGTTTCAGCTTTCTGATGAAGAGGATGACAAGCCCAAGACAGGCGTCGGCTCCAATCGACGGACGACTAGACCCAAGAGAGTAGCTTTCCCAACTTATACTGCTCCCGGTTATTCTGAAGATGAGTTGGCCAACGTCAATAGCTCCGATGATGGCTGTGCCTTCGTCCCGGTAATATCAGATTTGGCGCCCACTAATACCAGAAATTCGGCCCGGAAGAGAAAGGGTCGAGTTAGTTACAGCAGCCAATCTCGTAACAACAACAATGACAGAGAATCGTCGATTGAGTTTGAGGAGACGCCCAATCGAAGATCGGGAAGATCAAACAGGAACACTAAGAGCATGAAAGTGCCTGACGAGCAAGATGAGTATGAGATTATCGAGAAGGAACTTTCTGCTCCCAAGCACGTTTCTGTTAAGGAAATCTTTCAGTCGCTTCCTGATGATTCGAAATTTGAGAGTTTCCATTCGACAACATGCGACACATGCCAGGGTGCCGCCAATGCTGGCAAAGGTCCGTTCATCTACTGCCAGGGATGCTCCTATTCGTTCCACAGAGTCTGTCTCGGCCTCAGATCCTCCAGGGACCACAGAGTCACCAAGGTCGGGCCGGACAGCTTCGTTCTTCAATGCCGGATTTGTATCGGCATGTATCAGAAGAAAGACGAAAATGCGCCAAACCATGCTATGTGTCAATCATGCAAAAAGGATGGCTTGTCCTGTGCCGAATTTTCCACTAAGAAGACTCCCAAACAGGAAGAGAAGTTGCGATTGGACAACGGAGGGGAAGATCCCATCACCGAGGTCAATCCCAATCTCATCAACAATACCCAAACCCTTCTATTTCGCTGTGCGGCTTGTAAACGAGGTTTTCATTTCGAGCATTTGCCGCCGCTGATGGAACATGACGTAATCTCCAACGATGTCCGCACTGAGCGGCTCAAAGAGTACTCTGCGATCGACTGGCGGTGCAAAGATTGCTACGGTGCGCCTCAAAAGATACACGCGCTGGTCGCTTGGCGACCGATTGACCAGGAAGCATATGGCAACGGATACACCTGTGCCGAGGTTCCCGAGGACGAGAAGCAATACTTGGTGAAATGGGAGGGTCGTTCCCACTTCCACGACATCTGGATGCCTGGCGGCTGGGTTTTCGGTGCTGCCGCAAGTGCCATGCGCACATCCTTTTACAAGCGCGAATCGGCCATGCTTCCCAAGATGGACACAAAAGATGCTGTTGATGAGGAATGGCTGCTTCCTGACGTGCTCTTGAAAGTTAAATACCGACATGCCACGAATAGATATCTTACCAGGAACCAGGATTTGGCACGCATATCGGATGTCAAGGAAGTCTTTGTCAAGTTCGTGGGACTGAGCTACCTCGAAACCGTCTGGGATTCTCCTCCACATCGAGGCTCCGGAGCCCCCTGGGACGCCTTCTGCGCAGCATACGAAGAGTATGTCAACGGCGTGCATTTTCCTTCTATTTCGGGTAGAAAGATGGAGGAGCGGATTCAACAGTACCGCGATCTCGACTTCGCAACGGAATGCGAACTCGAGACACAACCGCCCGGGTTGAAACGTGGAAAGTTAATGGAGTACCAAATGGAAGGCTTGAACTGGCTGCTCTACAACTTTCATTCTAAACATAGCGTCATCCTGGCAGATGAGATGGGCCTTGGCAAGACTGTGCAGGTTGTGGCTTTCATCAGCGCCCTCGTCCAGGACAAGCCCAACTGCTGGCCTTTTCTGATCGTTGTACCGAATTCAACTTGTCCTAATTGGCGGCGAGAGTTGAAGCACTGGGCACCCGAGTTGCGCGTCGTCGCTTATCACGGCGGAAAAGGAGCTCAAGACCTCGTCTTCAGAAATGAACTGTTCCCGGATGGAGTCAAGGACGGCATGAAAGCACATGCTGTCATCATGTCGTATGAGGCCGCCGTGGATGCCAAGGCTACTTTCCGTTCTGTGAAGTGGGCGGGCCTCATCGTCGACGAGGGCCAGCGGCTAAAAAATGAGCGTAGTCTATTGTATCTGGCCCTTCAGGACATGAACGTTCCCTTCAGGCTTCTACTGACCGGAACTCCCCTCCAAAACAACAAGCGCGAGCTATTCAATTTGATGCAGTTCATCGATGAGAATCTCAGTGCTGAAAAGCTTGACGAGAAATACCAGGATCTGACAAAGGACAAGATCGCCGAATTACATAAACTTATTCGGCCTTACTTCCTGCGAAGAACCAAAGCCCAAGTCCTGAAATTTTTACCTCCTATGGCACAAATTATCATTCCTCTGACCATGACGGTTCTCCAACAGAAGCTTTCGAAGTCCATCATGGCACGCAACCCTGACCTCATCAGAGCTATCATGTCGAAAAGCAAAGTCAAACAGGGCGAACGGAAGAGCTTGACTAATATTCTTATGGAGCTGCGACAGGTGCTTTGCCATCCTTTCCTCTTCAACCAGGACGTCGAGGACAGGTTTGTTACGGATCCCGTCAAGGTTCAACAGAACCTCGTCGAGGCATCTGGAAAGCTCCTGCTCTTGAACATTATGCTTCCGAAATTGGCGGCGAAGGGACATCGTGTCCTGATATTCTCTCAGTTTCTGCACAGTCTCACCATCATTGAGGATTTTCTGACAGCACTTGGGCTCGAACACGCTCGAATCGATGGTTCGATGTCGGCGCTTGAGAAACAGAAACGAATCGATGCATATAATGCCCCAGACTCGCCACTTTTTGCAATGCTCCTATCAACTCGTGCGGGTGGTGTCGGAATCAACCTTGCCACCGCCGATACAGTTATTATCTATGATCCTGATTTTAACCCCCATCAAGATATCCAGGCACTGTCGCGTGCGCACCGCATTGGTCAAAAGGACAAGGTTCTCTGTTTTCAACTAATGACCAAGGACACTGTCGAGGAAAAGATCATGCAGATTGGCCGTAAAAAAATGGCTCTTGATCACGCGTTGATCGAGTCTATGGATGCCGAGGACGACATAGGCGAAAGCCTTGAATCAATTCTCAAGCACGGAGCCGAAACCTTGTTTACTGACACATCGAAGAACAACATCATATATGATGAAGCATCGGTCGAAAAGCTTATCGACCGCAGCCAGATGGAAAGCACTGACACGGGTGATGATGAGTCGGCGGAATCCCAGTTCTCATTCGCTCGAGTGTGGGCAAACGACAGCGGTACACTTAAGGCCAACGTTGATGACGAAGTAGATAACAGTGACGACGAAAAGCCCCGTCAGATAGACGCCAACACATGGGAGAATATCCTCAAACATCGTGAGGAGGAGCACCAACGTGAGCTTGCCCTCAAGCAGCAAGAGTACGGCCGTGGTGCTCGCCGGCGTGGAACTCAGGTAAGGATCCGACTTGGCTTGGGTCATGATTCGATATGCTAATGTCGGAGCAGAGTGTACACTACGATCGCGTAGGTACCTTTATTGAAGGTGTAGATGACCAATTCCTGACAGAAATACAGCCTCGAGGACAGGATAGTGACCGATCTGATGACGATATTGAGGGAGACGAACTCTATATCGATGCCAACGACGTTGAGAGTGAAAAGGAGGATGATGCAGATGATGACTACGGGGGCGCCGCCTCCAAGTCCAATAGTACGAAAGGTATGAGAAAGCGCTCTGCACCCGTTCCCAGCACCCCACAAGGTTCAAGCAAGAGAGCAAAAACGGTTAACACGCCCTCAAGCACCCGATCTCGACGCCCAGCAACCACACCTCAGACCGCCTCCGGAGTCAAAGGTAAGTTGGCTGGTAGATCTGTCCAAGCCGGCGAGACCGCAAAAGCAGCAAAGCCCAAGGCCACTTCGACAAACACCAGTTCCCCCGCCGATGATTCCAGCTCGAACCGTGGCAGTAACGGCTGCGGCCAGACCAGCTCAACGAACTCAACCTCCCAAACCGAACCCTCCAGGTACTAATGGGAACTTTGTAGTTGCCATACCGAGCGTTGTGCGTCCCCCTCGCCCATTGTGGCAGTACCCCGCTCCCAACCAATCTTCTAACATACCTCAGCCACCAACGTCTGCATACACACCAACATCCAATACAGGCACATTGCAGCGCTCTCCAGCCGTATCCAACGGCACTAGCTCTACGAACAAAACCAATAACAATGCCAACAGTCAAGCCCAGGCGCCTTGCTTCATCTGCCAGCAACATCATGCCCACCTGAGTTGCATCAATCTGAATTCCGAGATCTCGCTGCGAATCGCCATTGATTCACTCCGAACCTGGCAAGGCAGCAACCAGGCCATTGTCCAGGCTACTCGAGCAAGTCTTACCAAAAGACTCCGTGAAGTAACCCAAGGAAAGCCGAAGTGAATATTCGGGATTGATGATGAGTCAAGCTCTGGGTCAGGATATACCAATTTCCCAGTTGCCCCTTTTGGCCTACAGAGGAAAGTGCGCATTAGACAGGGCTTTGCTATTGCATTTACGGGCAGAGAAGCACCGCATCAGAGACGATATTACTGAGAATTGAGCCAGATTTGTTAATATCTTTGATTGGTGCATGTCTGCTTTGTGACTATTGGCTATGCAACTAACTATGTATAGACAGGTATAAACCGTTTGTCACGTGGGAGACACAAGACAGGACTGCAGGTAACCGGGAGCATGCATCTAACCTTATTTGAGGTTTCCAGCAGCAAACGGCGATGATGGCAGCCATATTTTGGCAGTGTCAAAGGGTCTCAAACGCTCTTTAAAGAGCTCCCTTCTTCAAGATGTCAGATGTCTAGCCTTTGATCTTTCTGGGTCACATCCAACTCGCAGCAGCATCGAACCGATACGGTGCCTCATCAGGAGTTCTCGGCGATTCTGAAGGTGGTGTTGTTGAGGGTAGGAAGCCGCGGTATAAATAACGCGTGTCCGTCGTTCCCCGTTTGCTCTTCCTCCATCTTTTTCTCTTTTAATTTTGTGGAAAATATTCATCTGGCTTCCCTGTGTCTCTGGCTGCTGCTCGGATTCACCATGGACAAGACTTTCACACCCGTGGGCCCAACCATGCATTCCCCCTCTAACGTGTCTTACTCGTCTGGGGCTTCCCACACTTCGACACGAATTACTTCTCCCGACACCTCTTCCCATCGTTCGTCTCCGCTGCTGGGCGATATAGAGCACGCCAGCAACACTCTGCTCGACTCGCAACCCAAGATGGATCGGAACCCTCTCCACTCGGTCAACGAGCACCGCATCAAGCTGACCTCGGAGTGCAACACCAACATCAGCATTGGCACTACTAACAACAACAGCAACACGGACCAGTTGCCGCAGCAGCCCCAATCTCTGCGCGGTGGTGCTCTGGCTACACCCGCCTCACGAAGCCTCACTTCTTCCAACTGGCGAGCCCAGCCTCTAAATGACAACATATACCAGCCCTTTGACACCCCGTCCAACACCCAGATGCCCCACGGTGCCCTACGCCTGACGCCGTTCCCTCAGAATGCTAGTATCACGTCGTACCCGAACATGGCGACCTTCTTGGATATGCAGCTTGATGCCACCTACGCGTACTGCTACGACCGAGGCAACGGCCGGTACACACGACTGATCCCAGCGGACACATTACCGCCCCTACGAGACGTGCCCGCCACTCAATACGGGTGTTCTGGCATGGTTGTCCTGCCACAGCCTCGAGCTCTGTCTCCAAATGGCCGTTCGAGCAATACGGATCATGTCCCGTTGAGAGTAAGCAATATGCCCCTGACTCCTCTGTATGTGCCTGCTATTGGGTATCAGTCATATTAAATCGGAGAATTACTAATGTTTCACAGACGCCTCCAGCCACTCCTTCGACGCCTGCAGACAACATCCAGGTAAGCACCCCTCTGCGAGCCCGAACACTTCCGCCTCCGTCCAACTCGAACGCCCTTCCCGAGCAACAATCCATCGGCTCGTTGTTTTCACCACATCCACGTGCCTACCCGACTCCCTCGGCCCTCTACCAATCATCACCGTACCAAAACACACTCGGGACAACAACCTTGGGCTGTTTGCAAATGCAGACTAACAACCCATGCGCCACACAGTCGCGAATCGACACCATCGTCGCGTCGACACCACCAACGCCAACCCATGCCCACCACCCCTCGATGGCGGCCTCGACCGCAACCCCGCCGTCGAGGCTGGCCAATACCAACACCCCCAGCGGCATACCGCAGCGACGCCCCAAGATCTACTGCGACAAGTGGGTGCACGAAGGCGTCTGCGCCTTCACTCAGCAGGGCTGCAAGTACAAGCACGAGATGCCCTTTGACAAGTTCACCCAGCACCAGTTGGGTTTGTTCCACGGCTTGCCCGCCTGGTGGAAGAAGCACCAGGCTGAGCTGGCTCGACAGCGGGATGTGGTTCTGGGGGGCGATGACGCTTCTTCTGATGGCCAGGGGCAGGGCCAGGAGGCAGAATTAAGTCGCGAGAGAGAGCGGTTCGGTCGGAGAGGTGATAATGTTGGTGGAGGCGGAGTTGGCGGTAGAAGTGCCGATCTAGGGGGAGCAACTATGAGCGCAGGTGCTGGAAACGCCGGAGGTGGAGGTGGAGGCGGAGGCGGAGGTGTAGGTGGAAATATGGCTTGGAGACGATCTGGTGACTCTGTTCAGGCGGACATGATGCCGTCGTCTGGTCCGAGCATGGCACGTAGCCTCGGCGGTCAGGGTATTGCCAGTCCTGGAGTTGGAGTTGGCTCGCGCAATCCCACGGGTAAGTCTCTCTTCTCCTTTCCTCCCCTACCTTGTCCCAAATCTGAGCAACGCAAAGGACTGACCATGGATGACACAGTCTCGTATGGCTCGCCTTTTGGACCCATCGCTCCTCCGACTCGAACTGTCAGTCAGACTTCGGCTGTTCCTGCTCGGAGTAGCATCCCAACCAGCAACCCCTATTCTTCCCTCGAGGCGCTGGAGGAGACCAACACTGCTGGTGGCAACGAGGACGGAGTTCGTCTGGGTTGATTCAAGTCAGCGTAACAAGTCCATTGACAGAAGCTGGAGCTTGAACAGGTGGTGGGAGATTTCGGCCTTGACGTTCAAGAGGCTAATTTCGACACCGCTGAGATAGATATCGTCACATGCAGGTTCATATTCTCACACATCTTTCTATTTCCTTTCTCACGCACAAGGGGGAAGGGGGGCAATTTGCTACTGAACTGGGTTGGATTACCGTCGAAGAAAAGCAATATGAATAGATGTATTATAGACACAAGTACGCACAAGCAGTCCTACCCAGAGACTGGGGCAAACTAGCAATGGCATGATTGATGATTAATGACTAAAAAACAACACTACAGTTTGACCTGACCCAAAACTGTTCCACGGTGTTCCGCATCTGATAAGCCTATCAGGATATCTTGCAGCCTCACTTGTACTTGACTTACAGGTGAGAGGCCATATACGTGCAACGTTGAAGCCGGAATTCCTGCAGCGACAGAGCATTCCTTGACGACGGTTTTAGATGCGGCCTGGGAGATATGCCATTTTCTTGAATTCTTTTCAGTTGCCGCCGCGCGCCAAAATCAAACTCGGGGATTGTATTCAGAATATCCTGGTTGCCCTGTTAATATCAAAACGGTTCGTTATTATGTCTCGCCTACTTTCGAAATTCGGACATGCCTCTCAGCTGAATAAGGGTCGATTCTCTGAAAGCCTGGGAAAGAGGTAACCTAACCCCCCGTTCCTGGTTCATACCTCCTCAAATACATTTACATGTGAATAGGACACAGCCGATCCAGATATGAATAATATCAGTGCAATCTAATTATTGCCGAACACTAGGAACAATGATGGTTGGTTTGCGAAACGGGTAGAACATTGACATTTTCTCGGGCGGTTCGTCTTCCGTAGCATGGCTTTGATTTATTACTACCAACGCGAATATCGCTGCGGAATTGCTGCCTGATTCAAGATTGACTTTCCAAGCTATCACATCGCTTCAGGAAGAACTATGCGAAATCTTCATTTACTGCCCTGTTCCTTTTTTCCCCTTCTATTTGTCTGTCTTTTTTCCCGCCTTTTCAGCCTCTCTGGTCAGGACGGCATTTTCTCTTGGGTTTCTCATGGGTACATAACTCTATTCTGCACAACTTGACGACTCTTAGGCACCCTCACACAAAACGCTTAATACATAGTGGGCCAGTTGAACAACAAAACAAAACTTCATGCAAGTGGAGGTCGAGTCATGACTGTCCACATTCGAGTGGATACATAGCTGTATTCGGGCAATATTTAACATCCAATCAATCAAGGCGTAGTGGCAGAGTGGTCTAATGCGATAGACTAGAATGTGGTACTACCATACTTCTGGATTATCTATTCTCTTCGGAGGCAACGGTTCAAATCCGTTCTACGTCGATTCTAAGAACTTTTTGAATTTATCAAGATCTCCCTTTGATCGAACATAGATACGTTTTATATCTGGGGTGGCCAAGAATTGTGTATCTGGCTTTTTTGCTTCATGTTTCTACTGTTTTGTCTTGTTGGGATTACGTAAGGCTTGCAGCTCAAGTTATTAGCCTCGGTCGATTCTTGCAGATACGCTAAACGGCTTCACAGGACTTGAACTTGTGTGGGCTACTCCACATTAAGTATCATCTGTATTAGTCCGAACGTGACATGCCCTGGCCTTTTTATTGGCCAGCAGCGCATTCTTACACGTGGTGGTGTTGTATGTTATTTCACATTTCCAATTGGTATAAACCTGCACTTTGGCATTAGGGGTGGGCGAGAGGGAGTTGAGATTTGATAACGTATAGCAACAGCTATCGGCCATGAACTAGATGCAGTTGAGATCATATTTTTACCTTATATGCAACCCTCCCTGTGACTCTCAAACCTGTTAAGCATCGACAATTCCGTCGACCATGCACAATTGTGGCATGCTTTGCAAAGTATCACCAGCCAGCAATTCCCGAGGCCCCAAATGGATTGGCGGGCTGCCAACCCGCGAACATGATGGAGCGGCACGGCCACCCAAAATGATGGGTTGGCTCCCGGGTAGTTGCCGATTTGCTGTCGAGGTCCAATGTTCTGCAGACGGCTTCTCAATGGACAAACATGGCGCTCTAGTGCACGGAGGCTGGGACAGGAGGTTTCACGATGCGTGGGTGGTTGGAGATATATTACTCAACGGCGGTGTTAGTTACTCATTTCATTACGATAAATCAGGATAGGTCTCTTCCTTTGAGGCTTTGGGTCGTCTTTGACTTAGAACGAACGATTACGAACATGTTGTTCTCCTGATGTTATGCATTCATCTATAGATGATTAAGTGATGCGCAGTGCGCAACAGCGCCGGAGCATCGCGGTAATGTCTCATGCTTCTAAACGTAGAAATCCCAAACGCATGCCCCGTACGTAATGCATCGCGACTCATGGCCCTCGACTCCTCGGAATCAACCAAGTCCCAAATTGAATGACTTCCTCCATTGCTTGTCTGGCCATACATTCACGGCATTGAGTGTCTATGGCAGAGGCTCATAAGAGCCACCACTGTTGTGCTCGGCACGGTTCGAGAAGAGGAAGTAGATGACCATGCCAATAATTGGGAAGAGGAAGACAACAAGGCACCACAGGACCTTGTTGCTGGTGGGGCGATTCGACTTGAGGACCTCGACTGTCATTCGCGGTTAGCATCTACAGCTTTATATGGCGTTACGTCTATGTGCGGTTGACCAAGATAGGGAACCGGGCCCGGAGAACTTACTGAAGACTAGGATATCGAGAATCAAGACTAGGAACCCCAAGACTCCGCCACCAGTCCCGTATTGCCAGGGGGTTTGCGTCGCCGTGAAGGTATCGTCAGCGATAGGAGCAGCGCAGGCGAGGGTAGCCAGACAGAGCTGGAGGAAGAGGGAGAGCGGGTTCTGCAACATGGTCGCGGTCGCTTGCGTGATGTTTTGAACTAGGCTTTGGTTGGTATTGCTGCGAAGTGGTAGGTGTTCCAATGTAGGTCCTGAAGGGCAAGGCTACGCGAACTAGTGTAGCGTAGTAGAGAGGGCTGTAGGCAACTATATAGTGGCCTGGGGCTTACGCAGGCGGCGGCCTGATTGTGTGCCGTGACTTGCCGACCATGAGACCAGGTTACACAAATGACGTCACTGGGCTGCGAGCGGTGCCTGCCTCGCTTCGCATGGCTGTGTAATTGGACAGTGCGCCTACTCCAGATGTCGGGGTTGGTGGCCGGGGTCACGGACATGGGGTGTAACATCATTCGCCCAGGGTCAAATCATCGAAGCCTCATACCCTTGAATTTCAGGCAATATCGAGATATATCTGTGCTATGTCCTCCCTGGTATTGATTCGCAATTGTCATGGGAAATTGCTGGTCTGCCTCGGTCTTGATCCGGTTGACAGAATGCCCAAATCCACGAGGAAAGCTAAGGGAGCTTACGGTTTCCGTCAGTGTGCTAATGCAACACTACTTGGACCGCATCTTCTTTATTAACCTCGGCATCGTGATAGCAAGTTTCCTTAGTCCCGGCCGTCTTAGTAATTTGACTGCGAGACGCCTATATGTCTGCATTAGAATTCATGTTGGCATCTGCCATTGTATCAAACAAACCCCTCGAACACAGCCGCCAGTAAATTCCGGGTAATCCTACGTACGTTCTGTAACTGTTACCATCAAACTGATCTTCATGACGGCCGTGAAACCCGATACCAAAGCAGTAATGGAGATGAGTTGCCGCCAATCTGGAAGCAGCCGGTCTTGGCACATGGCTAGAAGGATAGCAATGCCGAAAAGGCTCAAGGCTTCTAGACAGAAACTCAGTATCTCGAAGACCCAGCAGTCAGTCTAAAGTGAGAGAATCTGGCGACAATGGCTGTGAAGGCCACGACGTTCGGTGGACGGTTTAGGCGGCATGTGTTTGGTACTGGGACTTCTGGACAGTTGGTATGAATGGTTGGCTGGCATCTCGTTTCCGACAGAAGCATAAATGGATGATTTGAACTCTTCTGTGCACATTACAACCAACTGCCCCGGGGGTGGGGGATGGGCAAGGTCCAAGTTTGTGGATACTGCAGTGATTGCCATCGTCCGACAGAGACGCTTGCTCACACGGCGATCATACTGGTGGGAAGGCTTAACCTAAAAATACAACGTTCCGTTTGTGAATAAATACCCGAGTTCGTTCTATCCGCAAAGCCACTAGTCCATGTCCGTCCAGAGCTGAGAAGATTGGGACGTTCTAGACGGTAACAGCCGAGAGCAACCAAATTGATGAGAAAACCACTTCAACGAGAAGAGAATGATTTACACGAGACGACTTAGACGAGCCGACTTAGGTAGGCACATATCTAAGAAGCACCCCAAGTCGCTGCTTTGGTTTCTCGTACGGATAATCCATTACGTTAGATACAGCTCCTACTCCCTACTAACAAAACCATCGAGTCTCAGAATTGAGTTAGATCAGAGAAAAGAACGGGATAGCTTTGCGTAGTTGCTCGAACGGGAGCAAGCAGGTGGATCTTGCTGCCTTCAATGATTTTGCATCTGTGCTTGGATAGCCACGCGCTCATATTTAAGGTGTTCAACCGACTCTTGAACACCATTAGATACGCTGGGTCAACGCAAACGAAAGTAGCACTTTGTGCCGTAGCATATTAATACAAGTCGTCAATATAGCATTAAGGACAAACTGTAGCCATTTCTGCTCTTGTATGTCATCATTAGATGCATGCATGCTACAAGTGACTGAAGGTAAGGTGGTCGTGCATAATAATGATATCTCATGACGTCGCTTTAGCACGGCAAGGGTCAGCGCTCCCGACTCTTATCACGAAAAAGACATGAAACCCAATTAAGAAGTAGTATATCATAGGAGACTGTGTCTCAATACCTGTACAAAAAGCTGAGTGTTCCCATAGCCAATGTGTTAACAACTTGACCAGACAGGTAACTTGTCAAAGTCTGCGTCCTCATGTGTCTGTCCAATATGTCTCTGTCGCCATCTACTTCATTATATGTGTGTAGTCAACGTAGGGAACACGTTTCTCCTCTTTTATACAACTCGAAATCCAGGCAGTATCCAATCGTCCCATGTGACAGACGCACTATAACAGCCACGAGGAAAGTGGAAGAACGACAGAGACAAAACGCGCCCCGTAACTGTACAGGCAGTGGTATGTATCCGTAACGAACCCGCAACGAACCCGCAACGAACCCGCAACGCCTAGCCGCTATCCCATCCAAACGTCGTGTATCATGACATTACGAAGGGAACCAGCCTCTCGAGCCATTCCCCGCCCGGGCCGAAAAAGCGGAAGCAATTTACTCTGGCTTGCTTCTTCAGCGGCCGCCATCGCCATCTTCAAACACACTGAACTCCTCCTGGCCAGCCGTCCACGCCCGCTGAGTACTAGGATACTCGCTCGGTACGCTGCTTTGTCGGCTACGCTTCTCTGCCTCTTCGTCTTCGTCGGCATCATCTATATCGCTCATGGCATCCTTATCAACGTACACATCAACTTCCTCCCGTAAGCTACCAAGCGCCAGCGCTTCTGGATCTCGGTTTTCCTCATCCTCGATACCAGGCCAAGGCTCGTCCTCCGGCAGTGGATGCTGCGCTTCTTGCCAGTCTTCATCGTCCTCGTTCCTGGTGCGGGGGTGGCCAAGATCAAGCATCACACTGTCGTCTTCGTATCCCGAAGACTCATCGTCCTCACTGCCATGGGCGTTGTTCACATCAGCCATGTCGTATGAATTCGTACCACTACCCTCGTCATCATCCGGTTCAATTACTCCCCGGTGATGGCGCGTGTCCACGTACGGTGCATTACTATAAGGGGTGGCGTAATATAGCGGCGTTGTCTGCCTGCATGCAGCCGAGTTGCCCCCCCCACCGTGGACAAAGCCCTCTGGTATTGGACTAGGACTCGCTGTGATCCAGCGTGGTGTGTTCCTCATCCTGGCCGACACAGGTCCGGATGGAGATCTGGAGCTACGCGTCCGCTTTGTAATGGCCCAGGAATGGCCCATATTCATATTGGTGCGTGTGAGTTGCGGTGACAGCCGACCGTCATAGGGGTACGGATGGATGTTGGAGAGGCGGGCGGAGGCCAAACGACGTTGGGCCTGCGAGGGCGATGACATAGGCGGTAAAGCGGGCGGCATCGAGGTGGTGCGAACGCGTGGTGGCCTGGAGACCGAAGGCTTGCGCTCGTTGAGTGGCACCAGGGGTGACTGAGCCCGGGTCCGGCTGATCGACAGAGATGGCGACCGTCCCATGAGGAAATGTTGTTGGCTGGGGCTCATGCTCGCCGATTTGAACCTCGGCTGTTCCGCCTGGCGCAGGCTGAGAAACTGAGAGGTGGTCGGGCTGGATGGATGTTCATCCAACTTATCATTCCAAGCCCAACAGTCCTCCATGGCGTCGGCCTCAGGCACGTCCTGCTGGCTGCTCTGTGAGTCAGGATAGACACGACTGAGTTCCCTGAGACGATGCCAGCTCCAACCATTGTCATATGCATCCAGGTCTTGGAGATAAGCCTCGGGTTGGGTAATGAACAGCCGATGGACTCCCGTCGCCTTCATGACGACGCTGGAGCTCAGGAATGACACATCCCACATCGCTGGCGTGACCATCTCAGCAGGTGAGAGGAAACGCAAACGGGAGTCCTTGTGAACCTTGCGCAGTGGGACCCAGGGCTGTTGAATGCCCAGGTATTGATGGACGCGGCTGTGCATCGACACATTTGCCTGCATGCGTGACAAAGTACGGAACAGGGTCCCGAATGCGGCAGAAATGGCCTGCTCGATGCTTCGCGCGTCAGGGCCGCGGACCAGAACGTTCTTGACTAGACCGCGGCTTCTAAGTCGTTTGTCTACCATTTTGTTAGGCGCGCAAGCACGCGGCAGCAACCAATCCGACTGCAACTCCGGACCGATCCATTCATTAAAGCCGGGTGATGAGGGCTCCATGGCCGAGACTGTATCGGGGAGCTGTGTCCACTGGTCAAAATTCACACCGTCTCCTCCCGAGCGCCGTTGGCTGGGGAAGTCACGAGACGGCAACCATACGCCCTTGAGTGGAAACGGTAGGAAGACGACTTCAACCTCCCAAGGTCGCGTGTATGATGGGAAGGAGGACAGGCCTTGGAGCTGGCTAAGCTGGGCCTTCAAAGCTTGGAGTTGGCTGAAAAGCTCAGCACGATCGGTGTGGCCACTGGCGTCAGTGGACACAGAGACAGTGCTAGCTGCCGACTCATCAGCACAGGTGGCTCGAAAGTGGTGATGTCTGCTTGTTGTGCTGCTGCTGTCGTTGAGCATCTTCTCCATTTCCTCCACCCGTGACTCGAGTTCAGTGACTCGCAGGTCGGCTTGGTCATGTTTTTCATGGCAGTCCTCATGATCATTGCTAAACGATGCGTGCTCTAGTCTGTCAAGGCGTAGTTCATGCCCTTGAACCGTATCAGACAGTTGCTGGAATTCATCATGATTCGGCCTGGGAGTTGGAGAAACCTGGCTACCGCTCTCACAAGCTTCTGTACGCCGGTTAGATCTTGGCGTGTTGACGAAAGTGAGCAAGTCATCCACGGATGGATGAACGCTTGGCGTGACTGCGTCTTTGTTGGGTGGCGATATGTCATCATCCTGGTTCAGTTGGGCCTCCCGTAGCTTGGACTTCACACCACTAAATGTTTGGAGTCCAGTCCCAGCAAACGGTCGATGGTAGGCTATCCGAGCCGAAGAGGTGGTCGAGCTTGGCTGCGAAGACAATAAACATTGACTGGGAATGGGCGGCAAAGGACTAGTCTTTTGTTGGCCCAACGGTGTTTGGGTGAAGTTTGACCAACTCAGCGTGTCGGGCAGAGAAGGCTCCGGCGCTGGTGTGGCCGTTTCGCCTTGAGGCGTGTATGTACCACCCTGAATGTTTGCACCAAACGACGCATTGTTGATTGTATGAAAATCCCTGGACTGATCCGCTACTGGTGGCATCTGGAAGGACAGCTCCTGAACCACAGGGGTCAGAGGCTCTCGATTTATCCTTGGGCGTTCATTCTCCTGACCTCCATCGGCAGCAAGGGTTGTGACAGTAGCAACTTGTCCTCCCTGAGTATCATCGTCATGGTAGCAAGCATGATGGGAACACATGCACCAGGCAACTTGGTCCGCCTCGGTTCCAGCAAAATCTCCATTGGAATATCCTGAAAATCCACCTGGACCACCTGTGCCGCGACTCCAGAACCGGCGACAACCACATTTCGGCCCATTGGCTCCATGAGATAGATCCACAAAATTGCACCGCCCGCCTGGAAGAACTGGGGCGGGCGACGTCCGGGCTACTGGCCCTCCATCGGTATATATATTGAAGAACGAGCTGTTCGGAAGAGATATTCCGGACGCGGACCCAGCCATTGAGCGACGCGCTCATTCAGCTCAGGGCATTGGGGGTTCGAAGGTTGATGGGATGCCTGAGAAGTCGATCGGGGATAAGGCTTCGCTTCAGGTTCCGAGGTATGTCGAAGTGTTGAGATACTAAGCGACCAGGCCAGGCACAGCTGGGTCGCAATTGTGGAATTCTAGTTCATGGCACTGCGGCTGTCAGTTCGTTCGAGCGCATCGAGTTTTCGTGAATTCCTCACGCGTACACGAACCTTAAAGATAAGTTGACAATGGAAGAGACTTGAGAGCTTGAGAGGGGAGGAAGAAATACGAATATTTATGTGTTGTGTAAGAGGCAACAGGCAAAGACGCGTACAAGAACAGCAATGCGAACGACAAAATGGCAGGACGATTGATGCGATGGAGGGAAGTCGAAGCTGGCGAAAGTGAGGAAGGCGCCTAAGACAGGATTGGTTAAGCTGATAGTGGTGGGTGGTGGGGTCAAGCTGTGACTGTGCTGCGAGTGAATTGAGGAGATGGATGGAGCAAGCGATAGATTGAACTTCAGTCAAGCAGTCAAATGCAACAAACTATGACTCGAAGAAATCAAGGCAGCCGGAAATACTATGCGTTATGGGTTGCCCGGTTCATGGGAGAAGCCAGGCTTACAGGCAGCTCAGCACCGTGTTGCTGTTGTTTGACCAGATAGCAGAGCTGCTTTTCCCACTTTACGCGTTGAAGGACGCAAAAAAAGGGAAGGCAAGTCGCGTACGTGAAGCAGCAACACTCCTATTGGACAAAAAACTTGCGGACCCTGTGCGGCAATGGCAACCCCAGATGTTCTATTGTGCACTATTCTCAGCCGAGCACACCAGAACTTGGTGGTAAATTCGAGTGCCTTTCACAACCAGCAACCTTTTAACTTGCCAGCCCGAACCATGACCGCCTCATCCCATTCTCTCTGGCCCCGAGACCCATGAAGAGCTCATATTGGGCAAAATTTTCTGGTAGCGAAGTGAGGCGATCAAGGGACTTTCTGGAATTGGCAGCACCAAGTGGCGAGACTACGGGCATTACTGTGACATGAGCTCCGAAATCTATAAATATCTGTATATCTATAACGAAACTGGGGCTGCATTCAATCACCTTGCCATAATCCAATCGTTCATCAATCAATCAAGTGTGTTTCCAACGGAGCGGAATGATACCGCAAGGTATGTGTAAATGCCGGAAACGCGCCGAGTGAGAATGCAACGGCCCATTCAGCTTATTGAAATGAAAACTGAGTACCCTTGTACTCCCACATGCTATAAAATACACAACGTGTGCTGCCGCTTGCCCAAGGGGAAGACTTGGTTCATCAAATCAAACCTCGCCCCAGCTTCCCATGGGCCCAGCAGCTGCAATCAACGACCCAGTGCCTACCGAGCCGGCACCAATGTCCCAGTAGTGGCGGGATGAATGCCGGGAGGAGCAGCTGCTCTTCCGCACCGAGATCCGGGTGCTTTGACTAGCACAACTCGACGCAGGTCTGAAAAGGACTGGACTCGAAGGCGCCACAGCCTTGAAAGCTCGCCGGTCCGAAGGGCGGGCCCTCATCAACGGGTGATGTTGCCTTACTCTCGCAGCCTTGGCCGCCGCATCTTGCGTGCTCGCTGTGGCGAGATAAGGGTTTCCCGCGATTGCTCCTGAGCTATTTGAACGTGACATGAATCGTGAGCGCAGGTATTTGAAAACCAGCCTGACATCCAGATCTTTTTCCCACTCATCTTGGGTGAAAGCCGTGGCATTTGAACCTTGCTCCCCCGTCGTCTGATGAGTTGAGCCGGGAATTGTCCGCACAGAAGGCACAGCAATTGGCCGTGATTGAGGCATAACTGTCGGTTCGAATTCTGGTATTGTTGCTGGGACTTCTTGTGGTGCCAGGTTTTGCGGCACATCATAGGCTGACTCTATAATCGGTGGCAATCCAGCATATGGGATGGCAGTCTGCTGCGCTCTGCTGAATGTGGAGAAGGCGCCTGGGTGTTCAGACAACTGGTTCACGAACAGTCCCAGTTCTTTTGCGACTCGTTCCAAAATGTGAAGTTGCCAGGTGGAATTCGTTGAACTTTCCACTGCGATCTCGCCGCGTTCTTGGACCAATGTAGAGGCTTTAGGTGTTGTGGATAAATCGTCCTCGTCGGGCAGACTTTCTCCAAACAGAACCGAGAGCAGTTTGTCATCAATACCCATAAGATCACGAATGACCTTACGAGTGATGCGACTCCATATACTCTCATCATCTCCTTCCAGATCACTTGCTTGTTGGTCGTGCCAAGCTTCTCCTTGGTCTGCTATGTCGACATCCACACCACTCAAGGCCCCTAGCGTTGCACGCTCTTCCGCCTTCTGATCAGCGAGACGAGTGCTTAATACACTGGTAATGGAAGTTTTGCGCCGAGTTGCTTCTTTCCGAATTTCCTCCAGGAGATACCGACTGTGTTCCAACCTCCAGCTCTCAATGCGACGCATTTTGTCCATCTCCTGCTCCTGTTCGTTTTCGAGCACATTATGGGCTAGGTCGAGGCTCTCACGCCTCCGCTTCACCCGATGAGGGTTGTACTGTTCAAATGCGTATAACCGATCTTGCACATCTGCACCCATCCCTTCCTGGTCCAGGCGAAACGAGCCGAGGCCATCATGGGCCGGCACGACAGGTGTCGCATGGGGGAGCAGCTGCGAGGGGTTAAAGACGTTCGGGTTCGAGCGGAATTCGGGTAAGTGGCTGTCTAGACTGTCGAGCTCCGCATCTTCATCCTCCTCGTCGACGATACTTGCGGATTGTGGCTGTTCCGATCGCGCAATGGTATTGAGACTTCCAAGGTCACTTAAACGCGAACGGCCGAGAGTCGATTTGGAATTGTGCGTTTCGGTAAGATACGATGTGGTGGTGCCGGCGTCGGTAGCGGGGGAGAACAGGACCCAAGTCTGTGATTCTTCGATGGCCTGAGGGTCTGTCTGGGGAGCATGCGGCGCTTCTTCCTCTTCAACAGAGGGGCAGAACACTCTCTGAGAAACTTGCTGCCGGGTTGGCTGATGGAAAGCCATGGTGACGAGTATACCAAAGGTATGGCGATGCTTAGTGGCCGTGTGTTTATGGAATTATAACCGGCCCGACTGAGAGAAGCCCCAAGAGGGTCGATTATGTGTTGCGATACCCTATGTCGTCGTGGAAGAGCTGGTCTTCTTGTACGTCCCCGACTTAGCTGGTGTTGTAAAGCGAGTTGAGAATGAGTATAGCGGTTGGAGTTGATACGATGCCAAGATTCGATATAATACAAGTGAAGGTATACAAGTGGCAGCGAAGCGCCGCTGAGATAAGATGGTAGATAACGACAGCCCCAGGGTATCCAAGTGAGCTCGACTTATGTGCAGACTCGAGCCGATGCGGTGAGTAACACAAGCAGACCAAGAAAATTGCCAACACGGCGACAAGATCCGAGCTGGGAATAATGAAGGGGAGAGCAACGAACGAAAGACGATGAAGCAATCCAATGACAGGGACAAGTCAGGTGTCCGATAACTAGGAGGGCCTGACTGTTGATGATCGCGTGTACTCGGACCTCCTCCCCACTGGGCCCACCACTAGACTGCTTCGTTGGCGCTGGCTACAAACGTCTGGAAGCGGGTGATATGCACCTGCAACCTGCAAGTCGACCTGTCAAAGAGCCTGTTGTGGCTTTTCTCGCAAGCAATTATATCAGACTCGAAGACACTTTCGAGAAATGAGGGAAATAACTGATAAGTTTTTGACAGAACTTTGGTAGATAGCCACTGACACCGAGTTACGACACTTGTCTTCTCCTCTGTGCGTGCCGTCATCATCCCACTTAAGGATTGTCTCATGAACCCTGATAGACTGGAACCCCGCTATCCTGCGTTGTCTGACTATGACAGCTCGGTTTGGTGGGCGGGGACGTCAAAACGTCTGCACCTGCAGCCAACGAGTTCGAGTTATCGCGCCCGTCGCGCCAAAGCTTCTAGGGGTCATTCCAGGTGCACTGGCAACGCTTCCAATTAAACAAAGCAAAATAAAGCCGGAATCGCAGAAGCTGATAGCGGTAACCATCCAGGCTCGGTCCGAATCCGGGCACCTCGAATGATAACGTCGAAGATATCATATGTCTTTCAGTGGCTTCGTTGTCGTCAGTTCACCTCACCGCTGAGTAGAGCGTTGCCAAGAAAGAATGATTAGCGTATGAACTATGGCCCGTTTGTATTGTGCATCTAGCCTCAACTTAGCACATCATGGTCCGCCTTATGTGTGTATTCGTATTCTCTATTTCGTTGGTGCTGCTTGCTTACCATCAGGTCTAGTTTCTTCGAGCTGCAGGAAAATGTTACACTTTTGAAACCAACTGGTCAGTATAAATGAGCCATGGATACTTTTCGTAGACGTAGAGCTTCTTTGATTATTAGCATCGTATGGCATTTCCAGGACCGAACGATGATTTGATTGGTGCAAGTGCAATATCCTCAATTGACTGCCAGTTACAAAGATGGCAATGCTATGTGCAGTGCTATGGAGCCGATTAAACGCCAGTACCTTTCCCATTGCTTCTCATCATGACGACACACTGCCTCTAAGCCTCAGTGAACGCATCAGGGAATCGCTTCATGTTATCAGCGAGTTTGCCATGGTTGGTCAGGAACTGAACGTAAGCGCCATCAACCTTGACGCGGCCCCCAGCCTTCGCCTCTAGGTACTCTTCACGGCGCAAAGGGGTGAAGCCCCAGTTCTTGGAGATGATGATCTTTTGGCGACCGGGGAACTTGTACTGAGATCGTCGAAGAGCCTCGAGAGCGATGGCGCGGTCTGGAGAAGAATGGTTAGCGTCGACGTGACCATATTGGATTATTCACCAAACGTACTAGAGTCGCGAGTTCGCACGCTGAACAGGATCTGGCCGATGTTGACACGGGCAACGGTTCCATTGGGCTTGCCCCAGGCACCACGCATACCCGTCTGCAGTCTATCGGCACCGGCGCAAGACAACATCTTGTTGATACGGACAACGTGGAAGGGGTGAGCGCGAACGCGCAAGTGGAAGCCTTCCTTTCCGGCGAACTTGACGAGGTACTTGTTGGCGCAAATACGGGCGGCCTCGAGAGCCTCGGAACTCAGCTGCTCATACTCGTTGGAGACAAGGTGGATGCAGAGAGGGAAGTCATCGACGGTAGCCTTCTTGCGGCCGAGATCGAAGATGCGGATCTTGGGGTCGGGGACACCACGGTTGAAGCGCGACTTGGGATACGGCTAGATTACATCGTATTAGTCCAAATCCATCCGTTTCCATGCCAAGTCTACATCTCAATCATTCTCAAATCGGCGCACCCGATTGAACAGGAGTGGCGTCACCAGGTTTCTCACTCGACAGCGATGTGATCATTTTGCTGCCAAGGATTCCTCCGATGCCTGCTGCTGCTTATTTTGTGCGTTATGTTGCCGAATAAACGATGGATCCAAGCGGTTCTCGACGCTGGAACCTTTTCCCCTTGAGGTAAACATGTGTGCTCACCTTGTTCTTGCAGTATCGGTAGCATCGGGCGGGACGGCGAGCCATCTTGATGGTATTTCACTGATTTGGCCGGTAACGGGTGTCGAGGGTAGATGTGGAGGATGAAGATGATGTCGTCAGGCGAAGGCACCTCTTTGAAGTCTGCTCGAATTTGCCGCCGCCAGGGTTGATTTCAAAGCAGTAGCAGCAATCGGGCGAATTTGGGTGGCGGGTAAATGATTGGTCTGTTAGCCGGGGGAATAGTGGGTCGTTAGGGCTCTTCGCGCCTTCCAGCGATGTGTGGCTAGGAAATTCGGCTTTTCAAGCTCGGCCGCCGAGAAAAGTTCGGGAAAGTCAGTCGGATTGCACCAGCTCAAATTCTCATTCCTTCCTCCAACCTGACAACGACAACCCCCCATCCCAACACCCAGAGTCAACCGGCACCACCAGACACAATGGCACCCAAGAAGAACAAGAAGGATGCGAACTCGCTCAACTCCAGGCTCGCCCTGGTCATGAAGAGTGGAAAGGGTACGTCGAAGGTCAACTCGCGCTTAACGAGCATGACAGCTAACAGCAGTATTACAGTCACCATTGGCTACAAGTCCACCCTCAAGAGTCTGCGATCCGGCAAGGCCAAGTGTTCGTTGCCCTCTTCTGCTACATATCCCATTTCGCCCATGCCTGCTTGGCTTGTCCAAGGGAGTACAGTTGTCTCGCAGGATCCCCGCGCAATAGCTATGCTCCCAAGGGAAAACATAATATTTCAATTTATGCAGTTGCATTTCGACTAATAACTGTATAGTGGTTATCATTGCAGGAAACACTCCGCCATTGCGCAAGAGTGAGCTGGAGTACTACAGCATGTTGTCCAAGGTCGCAGTCCACCATTTCTCGGGCACCAACGTAAGTCGATATCAGGTTTCCTTTGCAAATGTTTAAGAGACTTGACCCATCTACCCTTTCAACAATGTTCCTTCAAGCTGAGGGCCTTCGATTGGTCTTTTCCTTGATACTATATGGCCATCGATATGTTTGGCTCTGAGTAGTCTGGCCACATGGCCCTACCTGGGGGTTACCTTGCTACTGGCCGGCCTCGTGCTAGCTACCCCTACCCCGCGAAAAAGTCTTTGCAGACTTTGGAGGGTAGTAAACATTTGCTTACGTATTTTCACGCGCAGATCGAACTTGGTACAAGTCTGGGAAAGCTGTTTCGCTGTTCTACCATGGCCGTCCTTGACGCTGGTGACTCCGACATCCTTTCCGACCAGCAGTCGTAGAGAGAGCACCCTGGTATGTCAACGGATGGCGTTGCGGTTTCTGGTCTGAGGTAAAATGGACATGCTTCGTCGTTCTGCCGGTTTACGCGATTTGAGCAGACTTGTGCGTTGCAGCAAGGAAGGTCTTTACGTCAGTCATGACTGGGAAATATCATGGCCATTCGCAGATAGGGACAATCTAGTACCCGCACTTTACTAGGCGTTGGCTGAATGAAACATACGTGATACCCAATGGAAGTTGTTTTTTTTCAGCGAGACGAATCCTTTTGACGCTACTGCTTGCGAAAGTGAATTAGAATGTAGATCAATTGCCATGGACCACTGCTTTGCAATAAGATTTCGGTATTACTACCAGCAACTGCCTACTTTGCTCTAGAACAGCCCAGTAGATATTTCGTGCCACTGCATTCGTCGAAAATTTTATATTCTTCGACACCGTAGTAGGTTGTAATCGTTCGTCCAGTACTCATCAATCACTGGTGTATTTGGTGGTCATGTTGAGTACAATGAAATACGAATATGCAGATGCCGGGCACCCTGCCAACAATCATGGCCCAGTAGGCTTACTATATGTAATCAATCATCTAGGTTATATTTGCATCATGAAGCTACACCTAGCCTAGAAGTTTGGGTTTGGCGTGGGCTGTGCAAGTATACAATCATACCTAGCTATAGATCACTCGAGAGCGAATTGCTCGGATTTCTACAAAGCTCAGCCTTATATTATGAGACAATCCAAAGTTTTTTTTTAATAGCACTGATACATGAGTCGGTCTCTGTGGTATTATAAAGCTATAGAAGTCCCAGTCAGTATGTAGTGTTCACCAGACATCGCAGTATGCGATGGAAGCAACCTCATGTTGACACCAGCAGGGTCAACAGGGCAACCGAGACCGAGTCTGACCGCTTTCAGAATTCGAATGGTATTCATTCCATAACATCCAGAGCGGATCGTCCAATTGAGCCAATTTTAATGAAGAAACCTCTGGGAAATGAACCAACGGTTGAAAAAAAAACATTGGCGTGGATTTGTCGAGTTGCATAAACGTCGAGATTGCCGTAATCAGAAATGGCGGGTTGCTCCGGACTCGATGCAGCGAATTGAATTCGCTAGCTTTGACCGATTGGCAATTGCTGAAGAAACTAACTCGGAAACGTGTAACAAGTCTGCAAAGGCAATGGTCTTGAAGCACAAACGAGTGTGACTAGTGATCTCTAGGCATGTGCTTGCATGGGTGTCTCAGTAAACCTCGATTCTGCGTCAAATTACTATCCAGGTACTATGCAGTATTATTGTGACGCGAGACTGGGATATAGCGAATACGTTCCAGGATCTGGCAGTGCATTACGAAAGTGGCCCAGCTTCAGGAGATGGTCGACAGGAATTCTCCAGCAGAGCGGGTTTACTTATAATAGATTGCATCGTCGTTGTCGACTCTCAAGAGTTGCCGACTGTCGAGTGTCCTCGAAAACAAGACAGCCGCTTCTTGCAGTACCGGATTGTTGTGTCACGGCAACGGAAGCTAGCCACAATCAGCAGCTCATCGGCAATTCCATTGTTGCTCGCGTCTCGGTGCTTTTAATCAGCCCAAACCAACTGCGCCCCGCGTTCCCACATTGCGCCTGGAAAGGATAGTCGGTCTTCGTCTTGTGGCGAAGGGCTTGGATAAGTATTCAGTTGCACCTATTTTAGGCCGCCGGTCACAGTTTCCGAAGGTCATCGGGCTGAATTATCAAGCGCAGCTAAACTCGAATAAACTCGACTCACTCGAGGACAGTTGCATTGTGTAGTCAGTCTGTCAAGTTTGGTGCCATCGGAGGTCGAGCCACCTGGCAGTACATACACAAAAATAGCAAAGCAACGGCCCACGTCTACCTGACTGGACAGCAGCGACTTAGGCACGGGTAAATCGTCGAATCGCGGGCAAGACCGACCTGACGTCCATCCGGCCAAGCTAGAGTATTTTACATTCTTCTCAAACACTACAGCAGCCAACAGCCCGCAGCCAATAGTCAACAGTCAACTACCGGTCGCACTATATACATAATTTGTTTTGCATTTGGCAGGGCTCATCAACAGCAGCACCATTATTACGCTCATTTTGGTCCTTGTTCCGCCATGTCCGCTGCAACTAAGAAACCACCAGCGGCGGGGGTTGGCCGGCTGTCGGACAGTAACTCAACGACACCGCCTCCACGACAAGCACGATCTTCGACACCGACCACGAGCGCAACTAGCACGCTCAACAGCACCCCGACGAGGACTCGGTCCACCAGAGGCGTCACTCCCGTTTCGGCGCGCGCTGCCGCTCACCAAAGAGGCCCTTCGGCTTTGGGCAACATGATGGGTGCAGACGAGACAGCGCGTGCTGAGACAGTTGCACTCATTGACGACTTGAAGGCAAGGCTAGAAAAGGCAGATTCAGCGTCGGAGCAGTACAGGAAGCAAGCCGAGGTCCTACAGTCAAGGTTCGATGACGCCTTGAAAGAGCAAGCCAAGCTGGAAGAGCGGGTGCACGAGGGCGAAGAGCAAATTGAGACACTTCGAAATGAAAAGCGGGAGGCCGCCAGGCAGATTCGGGAGATGGAGACCATCTACGAGGCCGAGCGAAGCTCGATGCTCAAAGAGAAGGAAGAAATGTCTAACCGGGAAGAGGAAATGCAAGCCGTCATCAACCGACTGAAGGAAACGTTGAATCAGAGGAACGCAGACGATGAGTATCGGCCAACAAGACAATGTAAGTGCTCCGTACACAGCTGCATCAAACAACCTCACCCAGACCCGACTGACATTGATGCACAGCGAGCAACTCGTCCCCGAGTGTCGACAACGGAAGCTTTGCCCCGCCATCATCGATAAACCGCAGCGACTCGAGGAACAATTCGAAGTTACTGCTCCAGAAAGACAAGTTGATCGAGTCTCTGCGTCTGGAACTAGCCGAGGCGCAGATCAAGCTGGTCGAGTCGGAGAACCAAGGCGGCGGCCGCCTGCATGAAGTGGAGCGCCTGCTGATGGAGGCCCGTATGGCTAATGCTCGTCTCATGGAGGACAACGAGTCGTACCAACTACTGCTGCAGGAAAAGACGCTGCACGGCGACTTTGGCAAGGGCGACTTTAGCTACATGGGCGTTTCTGCCAACCAGGATGCCCTCAACGCCCTCGAAGGCCGTCCCAGCTCAGGTGATGAGGAGGCGGACGCTGCCGTTGCCGTTGGTGCCAGCCTAGCCGATGAGCTAGGCGACGACACAGCCGACGAGAGCGCCATTTCACATGTGGATGACTCGGACCACCAACGTCGCCTGGAAGGAGAGTTGCGTGCCCTAAAAGACCAAAACAAGGCGTTGACACTTTACATCAACAAGATCATCGAGCGGCTGCTACAGCACCAGGAATTTGAGCACATTTTGGACCAGTCCTCCGACTTCAAGCCCGGTGCCAATGTCAACAAGGACCTGCCCCCGCCGCCGGCAGACAAGCAAGCACCCGGTGCTACTCTGCTGCAGCGCGCCAAGTCCATCGCCACCGGTGCGAACCCTCCCCCAGCTGGTCGCCCCAAGCCCAGACCCATGTCCTACATGCCCTCGACCAACCCAACCGCCCACAACAACCCCGACACGGCGCCTAGTATTCCCATCGGGCTGGGCCGGACGGCGTCGACACGGCGGGGCGGCCGACCTATGAGCGAGCAGTACTTCGGCCCCGCTGGTGTTGTGAATGCCATGTACAAAGGACCCGACGGTCCTATCTCCCCGACTCTGTCCAACCCACGCCACAGTGCTCAGTTCTTCTCGGGCACCGCGACGCCCCGCCAGACTTCGTCAAGCAATGGCGTGCCCAGCGCCGGCAATTTTCCAGGCATGCGCAGCGAAACCAGCAGCGTAAGCGGCGACAGTGCCGAGGACAGGAATAGTGCCAGCCAGAGCCCCCCCGCACCGTAGCCAGTGGCTACTCGGGCGCCGAGAAGGGTGCCACCTTTGCGGGAAACAAGCCACGGCCGCTCAGACTGGTGCAAGAGCACCCGGAAGCAGTCCAGAACAAGGACAAGCGAGCCAGCTGGTTCGGATGGGCACAGCAGGCACTAACCAAGAAGGAAGACGCCGGCGCGGGTGCCGGCGAATCGATCAAGGAGTAGGGTTTTCTTGTCGGTCAAAGGGTCGCCCAAGCTTGGGTACAGTAACAGCATCGTCCTTGCTCTCAGGAGCTTCGAATAGGGAGGTGTATTTGGAAAAGAAAAAAAAAGACATGCATGGTCTAGTAGCATTGGGCGGTTCGTTTGTTCGAGTTGGCGAATATGCGTAGAATGAAGCATTGGGAGACGACGTAGAGAGGTTTTTTGAGTGAGGTTTCGGTCGGTTGATTGAACCTCGTTTTTCCTTTTCCGATTCCGAACGCCCTTCCAATGACAACATATGAGTATGAAGATTACGATGCCTGCTTGGGAGTCTGGGATACCCTGAACTGAACGCCGACGATTGGACATCACACATGCTGCAACGACTTTTGATACTATTCGCCTAGTTGACTAGGTTTAGTTACTTATATATGTATATGTTTTAGAAATATTGGGGGTTTGGATGAATGGTCTGTTGTGATATGTGCTTAACAAAATGTTGAGAAATGGGTGCAGGCAAAGGGAAGTTGCTGGAGGGTAAAGTACCTAGGTGTTATTTCAAAGACGGTTGGACTCACATCGTTGAACGAACTACGAGGCCCTGTTGTAGAAGAAACAATTTATCCTATGTTGTAAAGCGTCGAAGCGCGGGAATTGAACTTTCCATGTTTCGGTGTTTGTTATCCTCGTCATATACTCATCCTCGTTTGATGTGAAGGAAGTGATACTCAACCTCGAGAATTGAAGCAGCAAAAGCCTGTGATGTACTAGTTTGACAGTCTTGGGCCTTCTGCCTTTCAGAACAGCTAGTTCGGTGAAAGCTGTGGCAATGATGCTACCATTCACTCACATAGCTGCCGCATTGACAATAGACGCGGATACTTGTTCGACACATAATTTACAGTCGTTAGTCACATCTTGTGATGTTACCCGCAGTCAGGGCGACGTGCTGATGCCGTATATGTGGCCGACTTACTCCAACAGTATCGATTCTAGCGTATTAACTACTTGCGTAAGTTAGAAAGAGGTTAAGCCAACTCATCAGCTTTGCACCGCATCAGTGCGCTTAAGCCGGTGACTCAGATCAAGCGACGCTAGACGGTCATAATTTCTTTCCCGAACAGATGTCTCATGTGGGCGATATCTCCAAAGCAAGAGTCGAGCTCAAAGTCAGAATGTGTTATAGTGTGTTGCATTGGATGCTGCCCAGGAATAGGTCAGCAAGTCTTCTAGTATTACACTAGAAGACGGCCAGAAATAGAGTCGGGCTGGGCCTGGTCCCCAATCCTGCATGTTGGCAGCAAATCCCTTCCCTTTGCGATCGTGACTTGCCTCATCATGACAGATTATCCAAAATTTAGAACTTCACAGAACGTCACCATCTGTCAAGGCTGCCTACCAAGTACAATAGAAAATTTGTATGCATCCTTGACAACCAGCCAAACGTCACCAAAAAAAACTTGCCAAGCCTGGATGAAGCCAAGTTTTTGCAGTTATTTACAGTCTGCGTGACTACAAGTGACCCCGTGGGCAACTCCTACGATGCCGACGATCAAGTTTTGTCAATGTTGTGAACCACAAGTAGTGTTATCTTGACGTCCCAAACCATTCCGCCAACGGTGACACATGGCAAATGCCCCCGCGCTAGCAATCTCACACCGGACAGTTGGGAACTGGAGGTCCACCTAGTTTGCAGAATGTATGCAACTCTCTTTGACTACGAACTGAGTTGGCATTGACCGGTTTGTGCGAAAAAAAAAAAAGGGTGGGATGGCATGTTTTCTGATATGGTCCCAGTCCAGTCACAGATGGATCCCGACGGACTCTTTCCATGTTCTGATGCAACGCCGGCCTATCGGCATCGCGGGTTCCTGCGCAGATGACCACCCCCAACAACTTGGGTTTCCCGCTTGTCGTTTGTCGTCCGTCGTCCGTCGCCTGCCCGTCACCTTTAGAAATGTCAGGCCTAGGCGTTTGGTTCGACAAGAATGGGCGAATCCGGTTTGTCACCCCTTCTTTCGAGTTTAGTTGCTCAAGTCAGCCGTCAGACGATGTAGGCCAACTTGGAGAATTGGGACATGGTACCAACGAAGTCCGGATCCTCCCGCTGCCATTGCTTATCATTTGCATTTGTGAAAATATCGCCAAGATCCCGCTCTGCTGCTCCTATGAAGCCGCAAGTCCCAAGGCCTAGGCCATCAAATAGTGACTAATACTTGCTGTGTTAAGTGGACCTGTAAGCATCTACATGAACCCTACATCTGAACCTGGGCAGGCCGTGGGGGAGAATAACAGAACTTTCTCTTTGTACTAAGAGTGATATTGAAGATAAGCAACCGGTCACAAGCATCGGAGGCACAGGCAGATGGCACGATGGTTAGCTTGGGGTAGAAGAGATATGCAGCCCATTCCAAACGAGTCGTCCAAATGAACAGACTTACCTACTACGGTAGACAGGTCAAATTCGTCAGGCGAATGCTGCGTTGAAAGGGGCAGATATCGTGTGCGTGCCACGTCGTCCACTTGTCCATTTCTGAGAGGCCCAAAAATCCAACCAAGGTCGCAATAGGCTAGTACAGCTTCCCGCTTCCCGCTTCTCATCTGACAGTCGTGCTGGTAGCACAGGCGGTGCCCGCAGCTATTTCCATCCGACTGCTGCATGTTTCATTGGCATCAGCCGTTTTAGGAACCATACCATCCTTCGGTAAGACGAGAAAGGACAACTCTCGGCCTTTTTGCATTGGCGAGGACGATGATGCCTCGCACCACCCGGCATCTTCGGTGTAGAACGGTAACGGTGGTGCATTAACCCAAAGTAAGAGACAATATACATACAAGCTATCGCAAAATTCACCCCACGGTTGCTCAAGTGATGAGAAAGCGGTATGCTGCCACGCAGCGCTGCGCTGCAAGACGATGCCTGACATCGCATAAACAATCAAGTGGGGAGAACCCAGCAACCCAGGATGAAGAAGCCAGTAGAAGCCGGATAGAACAACGGTAAGCGGTTCGGGGATCCAGGGAAGTGGGGAGAGTAAAGTTCCAAGCTCTTTGGAGCAAAGAGTCCGCTGGCGAGAAACTTGCGGTCAGTGAGGAGATACTTACAGAATACTTTATCTATCTGTTGTTGTCGCAGGTCCGATGTGTATTCTTAAGTAGCGCTAGGCCAAACAAAGGTACTGGGTTTTGTTGTGAAAACAAACCTCCCTGATCGTGATGGAGCACTGTACAAAAAGTATACCTATTAGTTGAATTTACACACCGCATATCGACAGTATAGCATTACGGAGATGTGATAACTAGCGGATTCAAGAAGAGCCACAATACCGAGCCGTTTTGTAAATATCAAAACAGTTCCTCAGGCAATATTACGATCGAAAGACGGCTGCAGAGGATTGTGTCAACGGTAGTAGAGGATCACAGCTTGGCATTGAAGGCTCCTACAGAGCTCTTCTGTCAGAAACAGTTGGTAGCAACAGAAGTTCAGAATATTATAACGACATCTGGAATAAAGCCAACTGGCAAGACAATCGTAGTTTCTGTTCCACAGCTGCCTCTGTGTGGCACCCCAGAAGCTCGTGAAGAATACCATGAGATGCCCAGTGTCTGGACTAAAACAGAAAGTCGGGAATATCCTTGAGAACAATGGTTTCGATACCACAAGACTTTCCCTCCGAAGCCATTTGGCACGATGAGATAGTCTTGTCAATATGTGCAAGTAAGACGCGCCTTTGCCCCGAGCAGTACCATGAGGTACCATTACAGTACGCTACTTCAGAGAGTCCCAACGCAAAAGGCATTGCTACCTTACTCACATGATCGCCAGCTCATCACTATGCGTGTGCCGTGGGTCGCGGGCTACAGTCCACATCCTTGATATATGACGCCGTGGGTTGATTGACCTTGCATTTACTGCGTGTGTTCGCATACGGATCGATTAGTGCTCTTGAGTAAACTGAATGAGGAGGACTTCGTCTCGCTATACACTTGCTTCTTGCAAGGTGCCAAATCGGGGAAGAAACAGAAACGGAATCCGTGATAAAATACATCCGTGGACTTGACGGGGGAAGTTTGGGGGGGAAATCAATCCCGACGCAAATCCTGAGTTTCGGTCCATTCTCATGGACCCGAGGACGACCCGAGGACCGGTATACGGTATATATGCCCACAGTGGCTGAGGATGTCGAATCGTTGCAAATCGTATTTTGCCAACCAATCGTAAACACGTCTCAACCGTTCTATTACGGCGTAAATACTCTCTGCTTGTTGGGCTCGCATTTTCTCAACTGGCGTCTTGGTGTACGTTACGTATTTGATAGCTGCACTTCCGCCACAAACAGCCAACGTAGTTAGAGCGCACTAAAATACCGTGCCGTCAGTACATCACCCATTCAACTCTAGCGACTGGAGTCAATACTTTCGTGTCTACTCCTCTATTATCGAATCGACCACCATTAACTCTTTTTCTTCTTTTCCTTTCGGTTCATAGATTTCGGCTGGTCATTCCCGACACATATTGCTCTCCTCCTACTTTCAAGTAGTTGATGTACACATCCCAACAGGTTGGCAAACCCCCCTCCCCCCAAACAACTCCACCTATTCCGTCATCAACAGTCAATCGATTGTCCAGCTACGAGGACGACAATATCCACGCCCAACCCTCTACGCCGCCCGACCATTCACCAGCTAACAAGCTGCAAACCGCAACGCAACGTCGACACTACTTGCAGGAGCAGCCGCGGTGACTGGCTCACAATTAGGTTCTTGCTTCGGAGACGAATCGCTGTGACTGGATGGGACAAAACGCCGGGGACTGTGGGAGGAACGCAAAGAGCGAGCAGAAACCTAAATCAACAAGGCAAGAGCCGGTTTTGACGTCGCAGTTCAGCATCGACTCGTCAGCTATTCACCAAGCCCGGGGTCAAGTCGTCTAGGCCCCATCACCATGCTCAACCGGTGTCGAACCGCGACCATCTGTATTCCAAGCTAAAACATTTCTGGGACTTGTGGCATGAACTCTCGAGCTAGACAGACATTCCTTACCAGACACGGCATCTTGCACCATCCCCAACCGCCAACATGGACAAGTCGGCCACCCTGCCACTGCCACACAGCGCCAGTACCGGCCTAGATGCCAGCATTTCTAGCCTCAACTCGGTCGACCCCGAGTCCTCGGCCACCTCGAGTGCCCACATCGATACTCAACAATCCAAGTGGCCGTCCACTGCGACCTCATCAACGGCGTCGCCCCTGGCTTCCCGAGAAGCTTCCCCGACCAGACCAACTGCGAAAACGAGCAGGTCGAGCGGCTCGGCCTCGGCAGCCGCAGGGTACAGATCGCGCAAGAACAGCGCACAGGACCCGAGCCCACCGAGAACTCGATCAAGCAAGTCCACATCAACACACTCGACCACAGTCCGACTACCGCTATCCGCTGCGACGACGCCCACACTCCCACCACCGTCGGCGTCAGAGCCACTTGTGCGGGCCCCCGTCCCTCTAAAGCCTTCGGTCGCAGCCGATTCTTCCAAAGATGCGCCCAGGTGGCCTGTGTCTCCCCGTCTCAAATCGCCGCCACCCGTTCTGAACAAACCGGCCACAACCCATTCGCAATCCTCACGAAGGCATGACGCCGAGCCGCCAGCAATAAGTGTGCAGCGAGCGACGCCATCACCAAATCCGCAGCCGCAGCTGTCCACAGAGCCACCATCACAGGCTGCGTCGGATAATGACGGCGAAGACGCACACCTGTTGCCCGGCATGAGAACCCCTGCGCGAGGGCCTAGTGGCGGGTCTTCAACGTTGGAGACTGTCCAGGAAGTCAGCCAACCTAATACCCCAGGTCCAAACCTAGACATGGCGGTCGAGAAGCTTTCTGAAGCTGCAGCATTGGGTTCGGGGCTTGCGAGGTCTGACAGCGCTCATAACAAAAGCTGCAAGTCTGGACAAAATGGTACAAATAGTGAGAGTGGCAGCGAAAGTGGTAGTATCAAGACGAGCACACGTCGATTCAGCACCGCTGCGCCCCCACCGCTGCTTCATAGTCGCCAGTCTAGCACAACCCTGAAATTTGGCGGAGGGAAAGGACACACTACGGGCGAGTCGTCTTCAAAAACAATTATGGTCGAGGAAGAGGAGGTCAATTCGATTCCACGGGTGGCCTTGGGCCTTGCACCCGTCGGTCAAGCAGCGAACGGAAGTCTCAAGACGAAGCATAGCTCCGAGACAATCAGACCCAAGAAGGAAAAGAAGAAGCCGAGTCGGAAACAACCATCGGTAACTTCTGGCACTGGTGAGCCACCGAATCTTCTTAACGTAAACCCACCCAAGCTTCGTCATAGCGCCTCGTCAAGGTCTATATCATCTCTCTTTTGTCCTTCACCGAAGAAGTCGTCCTGTCAAGGTCCGTACGTCGACGAAACTCCGAGTCCTCGGCGGCAGTCCACCCTACCAAAGCGCTCTCCAAGTATAACTGCTCACATGACCAACTTGCTAACTGGGGGACCACGCACAGCATCCTCAAAAGCAGACATATTCGAGGCCAAAGTCGCCAGCGCCGTGGAAGAAGCTAACTCTTCCGACTCGGATGAAACATTTGTCTACGACTCGAACCCACCTGATGCCAGTGACAGGCCAAGACGCTATCACTCTCGTACGCCGAGCGCGACGTCCATGGTCAGCCAGGTAGATCGCAATGGTCTTCGGTCAATACACAGTGTGCTCGAGAACGGCATATCAAATGCCGTCGTGAAGAAGAATATGAAATTTGTGAACACTTACAACAGCAACGGAAATGACAGTGTGACAGGCGACGATGATGGCAAAGGTACGGGAAGCCGTAGCAACGCTGGTTCGGCGCGAGGTACCGGCCGTCATCATATCCATCAAAACTGGCGCCGCAACGGTCATTCCTCCATACTCGACCAAGATTCGCCCTTTTCCAACCCGGCACGATCTAAACTTTCTGGCAACGCGTCTAGACAATCGTCAAACCCAACCAGCCCCCGATTCCCTGTTGGGCGGCCTGGGCTCAATAATGGTAAACGTCAATTGCTTGCCGCCGGCCCCTACGACCTCGATGATACCACGACGGGGCCAGACGATGAGAGAACCCCTCTTCTGCTCAATGGCAATAGATCCCTCCGATCTAACCGAAGCAGGCGCTCTAATCAACGAGGACGCGACATGGAAGCGGCGGCCTTCCGCCAGAGGCCTTCGTTCCTCAATAGATTCGCGAGCTGCTTGGTGCTTACCATCATGCTCTTACTTGTCATAACGGGCGCGATTGGCTTCATGTTTGCAACATCTCAACCCTTGACGGAGATCCAGCTTATCGAAATTGAGAATGTTCTGGCCAGCGAGCAGGAACTAATGATGGACGTCACTGTCAGAGCACATAACCCCAACGTCGTGGTGGTGACCATTGACTCAGCTGACTTGGAGGTGTTTGCCAAGTCCCGCCACGCCGGTTTTGATTCTGAATGGTGGCGCCATCCTCATGGAGACGATGTGAACGAACTTGACAATCCGTCCGATGATCAACTTGGAGATCCACCTTCGGATGACAAAGCACCCAACATGCGACTGGGTAGCATTATTGTGCTCGACAGCCCTCTCAGTTTTGAGGGCAGCTTCTTCCAATCGGGCAACTCTATATCGTCGGGCGAGTTACGCTTGGCTCGTCCCGGGAATGGCACTGACGGTGGCTCTGAGCGATGGGAGCGGATTCTGTCAGACGAGTTCACCCTGATCATCAAGGGTGTCCTCAAATACACGCTCCCTCTCAGCCAGCGAGTCAGGAGTGTTGCGATATCCGGTAAAACGACGGTCAAGCCCAATTCGGCAAATGACCCTACGATACGGCCAAACGGTACAGACTTTGACATTGGCATATCCTAGCCGACTCTAGGGGCTCATACGCAGCCCCATGGACCACCATACTTCTTTTCCATTTGTGCACTGTGTCTTTGTTTCTGTATATTGAGCGAGCATAGCATGGCATTCGCGGAGCACGGGCGTTGGATGCCGAACAATTATCTGCAATTGGGGGTACTGGGACACTTTACAAGAACGTTAGACACGGGAAGGGAGGCGGGGAAACTTGACAACAGTACTTGAGATATGGATACGATACGGGTCCCCTCTTCATATGGCGATATTCATTTGCGGGTTTCTTATTTACACATCATTTGATTTTCTTGACGCGTTTACTCAAAAGAATGGGATTATGTCGAGACAGACACACACACACACACACACTCACTCACTCACTCAATCACACACATCGAGGTGTCATTGTGTCATTGTGTTATCGACTGAGAAGGCTCGCGCTGGAAGTTACATTTGCATAGGAAGGAATTCGAAAAGCATAGCACAACGGCGTGGAACAGCTGCTGTTACTTGTACTGCAAGCAAGCAGTTAAACATGCGAGCACATTACGAGGTTCAACAAATTTGCGGAGAAGCAGAGAAGAGAAAAACTCAAATCATGAACTCTGGGTTCGATAGACGGGAGAAGCAATGGGCGACGATTTTAAGACACATGCATACACACTATAGACTCCCGCCACCTTGGCAATGTTACCAACGCAACGGGTGGGACGGGTCTGTGTTTGTGTAAGTACTTGTAATGAAGGATCAATAGAAAAGGGCACAACTTTGCAGTCAATAGTAGATGTTGATGTGTAGCGATACGGGCTTGCTTTGAAGTACGGCATCTACATGCCGGCGTGAACCTTTCTCGCCCGACAGGAATTACAGGTTTATCCACAATGAATCCCTATTTCATGTGAGTCACGCAAGGCCATACGGGCTATCGTACGCGGGGCTTATGGGCAGGATTGAACATCACATCTCAAGCTCGAGGTCTTCAATTAGCCAAACTCAGATTTCAATTCCCGAACAGACACTGAACAACCCGAAGTGTACAACTGCACGGCCGCATCGTAAGTACAGAGGATACGAGAGATTCATCAACAAAGAACACGAGTAAGTTACTGAACGAATCCGCCTCGAAGTATATCGGATTCCATACATCATATGTTACGTTTTTCGTATCCGGTTATGCCATTCTGGGGCAGTAGACAAACACCCACCTCAGTTGAGCTCGGCAGCCACCATCTTCAACAGATCCTCGACACTCTTCCTACTGTTTGACGGGTGCTTCGCGATCCTGGCCCACACTTCACCATGCCGTGGCTCGATCGCAACGCACTTCTTCACAACTTCTTCTCTCTTCTCGGAGGTCCCGTGCTCGACTAAGAACTTATAGTACCAGGCCCACGAGTCGCCGTAATCCGAGTCTCGAATCAGGGCCTTCTCGAACCAGTTTTGTGCCTTGTCCAGTTTGCGTTCGCCCCAGAAGATGCGCGCCACGGCCACAAGCAGCGTCGGGTCGTTGTCGACTTCCTTGATTGCTTCGAGGGCCTGCGGCTTCCGTTTGGTCCGGGGCGTATGGTGCCAAATCCTCTCGCTCCACAGGGGCCCCTGAGCAGCTTTGGGCACGTCGCGCAAGGCACGCTCCAGCAAACTCTCGGCCTGTTTGGAATTGCCCGCCCGGCGTTCGGCTCGCACGCTTTCACACCACAGCTCAGCATTCTTGGGGACTGCCAATCTCGCTCGATCCAGTACACTACGTGCCTTGGGGAGCTGTCCTTCCTTTTCTTCCAGGCGGACGTAGAGCAGCCATAGGGGAACAGATGAGGGAACTGCCTTTACGGCCGTTGCGTAAGCTTCACGGGCTTGGGGCGTCTTCTTTAGGTCCTCGTAGATCTGACCCTTCATCATCCAGAGCTTCGGTGAGCCGGGGAAGTGGTTTAGTGCCTCATTGATGAGGTCGAGTGCCGCGTCCTGGTTGCCAAGGGAGCGCTCGAACGCCGCGGACTTCGTCCAGACGCGGTCTGTAGGTGCTTCTGTACGCGCTTGAGCAAGCAGCTCTCGGGCTTGATGAACTTGGCCATTCTCAGCCTCGAGCTTGACAGCTGCGAGCCAAATATCCTCATTGTTGGGGTTTTGCTTGAAAGCGCGGGCGAGCACGAGACGGGCAGCGTCTATTTCGCCAGCTTGCCACTTTTCCTTGGCCAGCATCATCCACAACACTTCGGAACGAGGGCAAGCGTTGACGGCTTTCTCGAGAACCTGCCACAATTCCTCCTTGGACCCATGGGTTCGTTCCAGATCAGCTGCTGCAAGCCATATCGTCTTGCTCGTGGGAAAGACACGAAGGGCGTAGGCGTAGATTGCCCGGGCAGTCACGAACATCTCGCGGCCCATACTTCCGCGTGCATCTTCCATCCACGTGTCTTTTCGATCGTCGTCCTCGTCTAGGCCCCACCCCAGTGTCGACTGGATTATAAGGCTGCAGGTAATGATTGCACCCTCTTCTTCGCATCTCTCCGCCTCGGTGATCCATTCTTCACGCTTCGGCATGGCTGATTCCTTGGCAAGCACCTGCACTGCACGTTCCATGACGTTGACCTTTTGTGCTTTGCCGAGCTGCTCTTGCAGTCTTGCAGCTGCTATCCAGATCTCATGCGACGTGGGGCAATGCTTGCGTGCCTTATTTAATACTTTTTGGGCATTTTCTGGCGATTCCAGTCGAGCCAATGCCAGCCACAAGTCAACAGAAAGTGGGATGAGCTCTGTTGCCTTTGCTAGTAGTAGACGCGCATCTTCTTGGTCCTCTTCTAGGTTGACTGCCTCCTTCCACAATGCCTCAGATTCGGGAATACGGTCCAACGCCAGTCGAATAACACGTTTCTTGGCCAAGGGAGCAGTCTCCAATTTCATTGCCTCAACCCATAAGCGCACCGAGCGGTCATTTTTCTTAACGGCGGCGGCCACTATGATCTTGGCATTCTGCGCATCGTTGAGGCGAATATTTTCAAGCCAGACGTCCTCGTTCTTTGGACACTGCTGGCAGCCTCGAGCGATGAGGTCCCGCGCTTTCACGATCTTCCCAGCCAGCTCCTCCACTCTCGCAGCAGCAATCCATCCTGGGCCGTTGTTGGGGTTCGTCCTGATGACAGACTCAAGAAGTTCTCGAACCCGGTTGATATCACCCACTTGAGCAGCGCTCTGGGGCAACTGCGATTGGTTCAGGCTTGTGAGGTATCCCTTGGCGTCGACACTAGATGCGCTCCCCGATGCAGCGCTGGAAGCTTGATCAAGCCTGACCTGAAGTACTTTGTCTCGTGCCTGTCCGATCTTAGCGAAGTCCGTCGTCGTGCCCTCAGCGTTGGCGCTGGATTCGCCTCCGTCGGCAACGGTTGTGCCAAGTTCTCCAGCACTTCCTGCGGCAGCAAGAACGCTGTCGGGAACAGCATAAAATCGCTGATGCCGTGCTTCCCTGCTTCTTCTGTTCTTTCCTGTGAGATCGCCGACCTCGGGCAGCTTGGCCCAGTCCTCGTCGGATATGGTGCCGAGGGCTCTCTTGAGGTCAGCAAACTCGTGCTGGATCTTTGGGTGTTTGCGCTCGTGCTCTTCTCGTTCTTCTTGTTCGCGTGCCTCCCGTCTCCTCTTCCGTCTGCGATCCATCTTCTCGTCTACCTCACGGTAGATGCGATCTGCTTCGTCATCATCTTTGTCATAAACACCACCAGCGAAGAGGCCTACTTCGTTGTCCGGGTCCTGATATCTTTCGTCGTTGTCATTTTCGGCATCATCTTTCTTGCCAGCGGCATCGCCAAGGCCCAGTTGCGCAGCTCTTTTGGCAAGTGCCTCCTTGATCTGGTCCTCGGATGGTCCTTCGCGGGCAGGACCTAAATCGGACCGTGTTGTGAAGCCTGTGGCACCACGCCCCAGACCAGCGACATAGTTCTCTGGGGCAGGCTGGCTAAGGAAATCGCGGCGCGTCGTCGCCATGTTGCGTGGGGGTTGTTGTCGGCGCAATCAAGAAGATACGTCTCCTGAGCGCGATGATGATGGGGGAGGTCCAATGTGAAATAATTCAAGAGCATGAGATACCACTGTAGCCCCTTACGGCTTGAATGCTGAAGGTGATAAAGTCTCAGTTGCCTTAGTTGGAGCTTTGGGAATGGTGGCGCGTGGCTGAGCTCATGAAGCCACAAGCACTTTGACTAGAACCACTCTCGACAACGAATTGCAACAATTGAAGTGTAAGCCGCGGCCTACAATGGGACTTCGAGAATACCATGCGAAAATACCACAGGGCGAACCTTTCCCTATTTAATTTTCATGTGAAACATACCGTACCGTAGATTAACTTAGGATACCTTGCTGGCTGACAAAATAACTGGCCCCTGATTTTCCAAGTCGATCAGCTACGTGAATTAGATAAAAGAGCTCCAACCAATTCGAAGAGTACGCATTGCCATCCAGGTACTTTTTATGCCAAACCACACCGCCAAAATTTTGCCGTGAGACCCAACTATCGCTGCCCCTCATCGTCACAGCGCCGACAACGAGCGCAAGAAGACGTATAGTCAGATATCCTCGACGTGAAAGGCGACTTTCCCGAGACAAACTGCAATAAACCCGCCATGGCCAAATCAAAGGCGCCAAAGCGCTCCAATGCGGCCTCATCGAGCCCGTACGACCGACCTTCAAAGCAAGCCAAGCAACAGCAGGCCGCCAACAATATCTTCAAATTCAACACATCCAGTTACGGACAACATATTCTGAAGAACCCTGGAGTAGCTGATGGTCAGATACGTCACAATGTTAATTTGGCCGTCTTGCTGACATAATTCTATAGCAATTGTGCTCAAGGCTAATCTGAAGCCCACCGATACCGTACTCGAAGTCGGTCCCGTACGCAGTCCCCGAGGCCTTTCAATGCCCACAATGCCCCGATATATGACGAGACTCACCTATTAAACAAATGCTGAGTATGTTCTTCCCAGGGAACTGGTAATCTCACGGTTCGCATCCTTGATAAGGCGAAGAAATGTATCGCCGTCGAAGTCGATCCGCGCATGGCGGCCGAGGTCACAAAGCGAGTACAAGGCAAGCCCGAGCAGAAAAAACTTGAAGTTTTACTCGGCGACGTGTAAGCAGCTTCCACCGCCTGGGATTATCACTACTGTCTCGGGGCTCTCCGAGTACGATTTACTAACCCCGTTCTAGTATAAAGATGTCTACGTTGCCCGAATTTGACGGTCAGGCCTCGAGAATGATAGTTTCTCTTCCGTCAATACTGACTTCTGCAATTGGACAGTTCTCATATCGAATACCCCGTACCAAATCAGTTCACCGCTTGTTTTCAAGATGCTCGCTATGCCCCATCCCCCGAGGGTTGCCATCCTCATGTTCCAACGCGAGTTCGCCATGCGCCTGACTGCGCAACCGGGTGATAGTTTATACTGCCGTCTCTCGGTCAATGCACAGTTCTGGGCCCGTTGTACGCACATCATGAAAGTAGGCAAGAAGTAAGTTAGCTCTGTGCCTCCTGGACCCTTTCCGGGGTTATAGAGGTGGCCTCCATGATTCAATGGCGTCGTTGCTAACGGAAACAATTAGAAATTTCAACCCACCTCCCCAAGTCGAGAGTAGTGTGGTGCGCATCGAGCCAAAAGTCGGCAGTGAGCGTCCGAATGTGTCTTGGGATGAAGTAAGTGCTTGCGTCCTCGCAGAGTGACGAAGTGATGCTGACAATTTCTTCCCAGTGGGATGGCATGCTGCGCGTTTGCTTGTAAGACTTTCTCTCACCAATGAAGCCGAATTTAGCGGCAAATCTGACCATGATGTTAGCAATCGAAGGAATAAGACTCTGAGGGCCAGTTGGAGTTCACGAGAAGTGCTCAACATGGTAGAACGAAATTACAGGCTCTTCTGCTCGGTATGCAACCCCTACATTCTTCCATCCCAGTTTCGGTTTGTCTCGGAGTCAATTTACTCTGGGGGACTTTGCTTGTGAAATGCGCGCGACTCATACTGATTGCAGATGAATAACATACCACTCGAAGACGGCATAGCAGAGGATGAGGAGGAGGAGGAGAATGAGGACATGGATGTGGACAATGTAGGGCCAAGTGCTGGAGATGAGGATGAATGGGGAGGAATCATGGAGGTCGACGCCGAGGCTGATGACACCCCATCCTTTTTCCAGCAATTGAACGCAGCCGGCAGCGAAATGCCCAAGACCAAAAGCAAAAAGCAAAAGACGAAAGTGGCTGCACTGGTACGCAACAAAATCAGGAAAGTCCTGGAGGATGTGACGGACCTGGGGAAAGAGAGAGCTGGAAAGCTGGACGAGCATGCTTATCTGAAACTCCTCTTTGCATTCAATGCCGAAGGGATTCACTTTGCCTAGGGCGGCTGGGCCTAGCCATGTTCTGCAATCGGCGTTATGGAAACGGAAAAGGGATAGGAGTTCGGAGTGGAAGGTATGGAGACCAACCATGGCCAGGATGCCGAAAAGAGGACTCAGCATTGGTATGACATAGATATGGATTTCGCCCACCCGTGGAAACCTCCACGCGAAGCAACATTTATATACAGCCTCGGGTGGCACATCGGTATTTCTGGACACGACTGCAAGTAAGGCAAGCTAGATCCACGGACTTTTATTTATAACTTCAGGTAAATCGAGCATATTCACTGCACCGTCAGCGCACATGTGCAACTAACCGGTCTCACGTATACGGTCAGCTCATTTTTGTTATGTAATTGTACCAAGTAACTCCCGCGAAGTCATGAAACCTACGACACACTGGAATCTCATTACGACCCCACAGGAATTATTGTGAGTCCTTATAATTCGTACAGTCACCCTTCCGTTCCGTTGCTGGTTTATTTACCGCCGAACCAGCTCGAGATGCCCCCCTTCGCCTTGGATGCTTCTGCCTCAATCTTGCGGTCGGCCTCGTCGATCTTCTTCAGGGTACCGGCCTTGATGTCCCTCGCGTACGCCTCGGCATCGGCCTTGACCTTGGCTAGTTCAGCTTGTGTCTTGTGAGACTGCTTGGGTATTAGTATCAGTGCAAATAGATGTGCCGCAACGTTTAGACAAGCTATACTTACAGTACTATCCAGCTTGGCGCCGGCTTGGGCTCCCCACTTCTCGGCATCTTTCTCTGCTTCCGAGGTGCGGCCCGGGAGCTCTCCCTTGACCTTGGCGGAGACCTTGTGAGCGTCGGCTGTTGGTGGATCGGGTCAGCATCAGTGTGTTTGGAGGAAGGCGAGGCACGTGTATTAATGCAAGTAACGCGGCGACGTACCTTCGACTTGCTTCTGGGCGACCTTCGGGTCACCTCCAGCGGAGTAGAGGTAGTAACCGACACCGCCAGCGGCAGTCAAGCCAAGGGCCAACGGGACTCTTGATTTGGACATGATGATTTGACGGATGGTCTGTTTTGTGATGGAAAAAAACTCGAGTAAAGTCAGGTTCTCTGGTGAACAGAGTTGTCTAGAAGTCGTTGAATAATCAGACGATGGTGGTTAGAGGAGAAAAAATCAAGTTGGACGTCACACGTACAGCAGGGTCAGAGAAGGGGGGTAACCATCTCTGGCATTGTGATTACATCAAAATGGGCTTGTTTCCAGGCCACGCCAAGCTGCTGCAGCTCCTGGGCTTCCCGAATCGATCCCAGCCTGAGTTGCGTGGTGTGTGCGAACGTGCTTGCTTTGCTTGTAGCTAAAGAAGTACATGACGTAGGACCTGGCGAATGCGGGGAAGGGATGTAACTCTCTTGAATTAGAAGCATGGGCCCCCCAGCTGAGTGACTTACCATCGACTTTGGTCTACACGTGCTTCACCACTTGTTTCTGCGGCTCGTGTCACTTCCACAGGGGGTACTGAGCAAGTACAGTATCAGTGACGGCGTTTTGAACCCATGCCCTGGCCGCCATCAACGCAATTTTGCTAGTGCCAATTTGGGATCCGTCCGAATGCTTGCTTCACATTGCAGTTAAATGGCAGTTCCAGGCTCCAATCTCAGCTGTTCATCATGTGTTGACAACTACGTCATTGGAGGCATTTGTGAAGTTGCGTGAGTATCTGCAGCTCGAGTATCTGAACTGCGAAACCGGATTCTGCCACGGCTTTCCCCGCCATATTGGCAGCTTGGACCGGTGAGCATGTTGAAGGAGCTTGGGCGAGTTCTCTGCCCAGCAACAAGCTTGAGCTCCTTTTTATTGGCCTCCTTCGTCATTGCTGCTAGTAGCGCGGCACTTGCCTGGGCAATTGGTGCTAGTGTTCCGCCTCGAAAAGCACGACAACTCTAGCCGTACTTTTCTTCCATTCCTCATTTCCACCATTTACTTCCTCTGGGGCGTGTCTCCTGTCTTTCGCAGTTTCATTAGTTGGCCCGATATTTCAACGGTTTAATTGTCAGGTAATGGCCGGTTTCTAGTCAGACTGTTGCCATCGAGGCTCGTCGCCCACAGGTCAGCATGCCCGTCGCGATTCCACGATGCACAGAGTTCGTACGTCGCGTCGCATACCGCCCCTGGAGGACGGTGATATCGACCATGAAATCAAACTCGTCGACCACTCGGCCTCGATACAAGGTTCGTCGGAGCCTCTGAATGCCGAAACAGACAATGCTGTCGAAGACATGGCCGATCATTCTGCCTCTTCCGCCGACCCACCCCTGACTGCTCTGACATCAGAGGGAAGCCAGGCTTGGCTGCGGGACGGCGCCGCACCACCGCCAACGAACGATGTTGCTTCGGCCGCGGACAAGACTTCGACAGATGGAGGAGGTGTTGCAGAAGTCAGCAGGCCTGGTACTCCTGAAGCTGGTCCATCATCCGGGATAGAGCAGTTATCAGCGGCGCGGAATGGGTACAAGAAAACAAGCCATCGGTACAGGCGACGCCCTCAACAGCCCCCACACCCATCGAAAGATTCCGAGACCGCGATCGATATACTTTACGAGAACGAGCGAGGTGGCTTCTTGTGCGGCATACCACTCTTCTCTGCTGCTGCGTTGGGCAACCTCGATCCACCAGCATGGACCAACTATGCCCATAGGCCCAGCCCGACCAACCCCAAGACCGCCCAAGTGCCAGATCCGAGCTGGGAATGGGCATGGCCAGAGTGGCAGGTGAATCATGATCCGGAAACCAAAGCCGATGCGGAAGGCTGGGAATATTCTTTCATGTTCCATAAGAAGTTCTCCTGGCATGGCCCCAAATGGTGGAATTCGTTTGTTCGGAGGCGGGCTTGGATTCGACGTCGTGTAAAGAAGGGTATCGGATATCAAGCCAATGACCCGCATTTGCTTAACCCGGAGTACTTCACAGTGTCATCTCCCATGAAGCATCGCAAGAGTATGAGTGCCGCCAGCAGTCTCGTCGCAAGCACAGGAGCTTCATGCCAAGTCTACGAAGAAGATTTCGACGAAGAGCAGCAGGCGGACATTGAGACCATTGGGACATTGATGGAAATGCTGCGACGCTCACGCATCGACCGTGAGAAGCTCAATGTCGTGCAGAACTACCTCGAGCACGGAACGGACAACTTGCTTCAACTCCAGGAACACATGCACGAGATTATGTCCATTTTCGTCTTCCAGGCCTCCCGGCGGTTGCTGCTGACAAAACTCACCAATTTCCACGACGAAGCTACGAGGCAGCAACAAACGGACGGCTCCTCCGAGCTGGGGGAAAGGGTAAAGAACCTGGCAACGGCTGTAGAACATGCTGACGAAGAAGTACGGAGGCTTGAGTTTTGGAGTGACGTCAAGGGCATGGCTGAAAATGGTGAGTCTCATGGTGCGGTGGATGACGGGAAGGGATGGAAAGGTGGTTTCGAAGGTATAGACAAGAGCGGCCCTGTCGGAGCTAACAAGAAGGAGATTCCGTAAGGAACTTTGATTTTTCATAGAGGAGGCGTCAGCATTTTCATCTTTGGCAGCAGCGTTTTCTTTTTGGGATACCCTAAGTACGGGATAATAGACTATTCCGTGGCAAGCATACACCTATTGACGGTGGTGATGGTCGGCTAGGATACATTGTAATGGAGCATGTGAAGTTTTATACCATTGCAATTCACCGTGATATGAATAAAGGATTGAATTGCTATCCATGTGTATTGAACAACAGTGCTTTAGCCTGAGTTCGGACATTGTGGTTTTACATAAGGAATCCATGGTTGGGCGAAAGTAGGACCTGGGGTTTCGGACTCGGGTCGAAATTATCATGAAGTTTCTCATAATTTCGCATTTTATGTTCCCTTGGAGGCCTGTTGGATACGTAGCCGACTTGAGTACATGTACTACTGGCCTCGGACACGGCGGTGGATTCTCACCCATCTGCATCCTGAATAACACCTTTGATATGCTGACCACTCGGAGCAACGTCCACCATGGGACGTCCAGGGGTAATAGAGCCTACTCTTGGACTTCCTCGGCAACGTAGTGCAAGTACGCGCCCAGAAGCTTGATACCCTCAATGTAGTTGCGCTTATCCAACTTCTCGTTAATAGAATGCGCGCCGTCCGTAGAACTACCCATGGGAAGCAATAAGACATTTTTGCCAGTTGCCTGCTCAAAGGTGAGTGTGACCGGGATGCTGTCGTCTCGTTAGCACAACCCCCATGGGTTAGGTTTGAGTAATCGGTGACTGACCTGCCGCCCTCTCTTGTGAAGTCAGGCTTCGTTCCCCATACTCTCTCAACAGCCTTCCCAGCTGCCCGGAAGTTCCAGTGGTTCGGGCTAGCAACCCACCACTTGCCCGTGTGCTGTGCGTACACCTTCAATGTGTTCTTGCTTCCCAACTTGGCAAACACCTCCTTGACAAACTTGTATACGCACTCATTGGTCTGCTCGATTTCCATATCTGGCACAGTTCGGATGGAGAACTTGCCGATCACCTTTGCGGGAATAACCGTCTTAGCTCCCGGCGCCGAGAAGGCACCCTCGACACCGTGGATTGACAACGACGGGTATCGCCACCGTGCCATCAAAGTGGGCTTCTTGTCCTCAAAGATAGTCGTCTTGGAGCCCAGCGACTCGTGGAGGTTGTCCATGGTGAACGCAATGCCCTCATACAGACTCTCCTCCTCGGCCGTCACAGGGGCCACCTGCTCCATAATGCCCGGGATCTGGATCTTGCCGTGAGTGTCTACCAAGCTACCCAGCACACGCACCAGGTCCGTCATGGGTTCCTGGGCGGTGCCACCAAACACACCAGAGTGCAAGTCAGCGCCGGGACCTGAGATCTCAACACTGTAGTAGTTGCACCCGCGCAGACCGTACGTCAGACACGGCTTCTCTGTGCCAAGCCAGTAGTTATCCGAAATGCAAACGGCCTCAGCATCGGCAAAGTATCCCTTGCCCTCCTTCTCGATCAGCTCGTCCAGTCCCTCGGAACCGTACTCCTCCATGCCCTCGAAGCACATGAGTAGGTTGACGGGGAAGTCCACGCCGGCCTTCTGGTGTGCCTCGATGGCGTTCAACCATCCCAAGACGGGGCCCTTATCGTCGGTGCTGCCCCGCCCGAACATCTTGCCATCGTCACCCACTGTAAGGGTGAAGGGCTCCGTGTTCCAGCCGTCGGACTTGTCGGCCGGCTGCACATCGTAGTGTCCATAGACGAGGATGGTGCGCTTGTTCTTGTCGCTGCCATATCGTGCGAGGATGACGGGCGGGAGGTCGAGCTCGGGGTTATCAGGCTGTTTGCCCAAGGGACGCAGCTCGACGCTGGCGCCGACGGCCTTGAGCTCGGCAGCGAGGAACTCGGCCATGCGGACGACATCGGGACGGCGGGCGGCGTCGGACGAGATGGAGGGGATGGCAACGGCCTTGGCGAGGCGGTCGATGAAGTGCGACGAGAGGTCGTCGACCTGCTTGAAGTAACCGTCGAGTTGGGGCGCCATCTTACGAGATTGGTGGGCGAGCAGCTGCTGAGTGAGATATGTTCGTCTGTTCGTGTGCGTGTTGGAGATGGAGACTGGGCGACGGCGACAGGAAAAGAAGAAAGGGCTAGAGCGTCTCTGGTACAACTGACTGGTGAGGGCGCAGAGCTTCTGAGGTATTGTCCTTTGAAGCTGCTGACTCGAGAGCAGGGTGCGGGGCATCTCTGGTGTCAGTTGATTAGAGGGGTCCCTGAGCGCAATTGAGTACGAGTACCAAGTACCTTGATGACAATAGCCCGGCGGCGTCTGGCGGCCTTCTTCTGCACGCAAGGCCCGTTTTGCTGCTTTCCAGGGGAGAGCTGGGGCAACAGGGTACCGGCGCCTCCAAGGCTTTTGCTTGTTGCCTTCCAATAAGGGAAGTTGGGAGCAAGCAGCGGCCAGGGGGTTGACCGTGCCAATCATGCCAATGCAGCTATGTGCGCTCAAGCGGGCACCTTCGTCTCCAACTTCAGCCTCTTTTGGAAGTATGGTTCCTACTATGCTAGGCGCAACTAGGGTACCAAAAGATAGCCATTGAAGTCTACTTGACAAGGCGCAGTACGTAATAGCATACTTTAGTCTACTTCTTAGGTTGTTTAGAAAGAGTACAAGGCGCTGTGGAGAGGTAGCTGCTGTGGTATGGTATATTCTCCACTAACCGCATTGACCACCTTTTTGCATGCACCCCCATTTTGCAGGGAATTTCTACGCCTCAACAACACGACGTCTCTCAATTTACCTCGCAATTGCTCCCTATCTACGTACAAAATGGCTAATCCAGTGGAGAATAGTCTGGACGATTTTGAGCAGCGAATCGAACGCGCTAAATAGCTTGTCCGTCAGGGCTCTTCCCAGGCCGTAGCAGCTCATCGGTACGGTATCAAGGGGACTACACTGTCCTACCGTATTCGTCACGGTAATTCGCATCGCGACGCCGCCTCCAGGCAACAAAAGTTGACTCCAGAGCAAGAGGAGGTTATCGTGAACTGGATCCTACACGAAGAAGTGTGTGGACGGGCTCCTAGCAAGCGTTATGTGACCGACTTCGCTGCCGAAATCCTCCTTGCTCCAGGGGATAACAATACACTCGGCCAACACTGGGTGGATCACTTCGTTAGCCGCCATCCACAGATACGTACCAAAATTGGGCGCGTCGTAGATGCTAGCCGAGTTAGAGCGTCCGATTCGACCAAGATCCGAGACTTTCTGGCTGGCGGAAGACTGGTATATGGCCCCTAGGCTCCGAAGGACTAGTCGACGTATCTTGTGATCCTCCGGAGCCTCATACACCAGATCCTCCGCCTCATATATCACCACCTTTAGTTGCTTTTACTCCTCAGAAAGCGCACCAACTATCTAGCCAACTACAGTCGATAGAGAAAGCCGAGGGCCGGGTATCTCGTAAGATTCGTACCCTAGTAGGCAAGGCGGGCAAGGCCCTTACACTCCAGGCCGCCGAGAATGCCAAATTACGTATCGAAAACGAGCAACTATATAAAGAACTCGATAAATACGCTCCAGATATACACCAGCCCGTCGAGCCAGACCCGAATAAAGTATTCGTTAACTTATCAGCGATCCGAACAGCCCAGGACAAGCGAAATAAGCGAATACGGCCTATTTTACCCGATAAGCAGTTAGAAATTGATACTTTTCTCGAAGGAAGGGTCCCTCCTAAAAAGAGGGCTCGAAAGAATATATCTAAGTCTTCGGACACTTAAATTAAGTATGTTCTGTATATAAATAATATGGACGAAGTATTTAGGTTGATTCAGTTAGACCCTGCAAAATGGGGGTGCATGCAAAAAGGTGGTCAATGCGGTTAGTGACTGGTTTGGGTGATCGATATATCAGTAGCCGCAAACCCCCTCGAAGGCTATGCTTGAAGTGTGTTTGACGCTCTTCATCATACATACAAATTAGCACAAGTCTCTGGTAAGATAGACGGGTATCCGGTGGTATAAACTCCCTAATCCGCTATGGCTCCTCCTCCCTTCACAATGTCGGCAACCGACGTATGTCTTCATCGTACTTCCGGGCCTCAAGCGGAAACCTGATAGTAAGGGACTTACTCTCGGGAGCCGTCATGAGCTGTCCCTCCCGGATCCGCCCATGTATCTCGCGATCTAGTTTCATTGCCTCGGCGAGCTTCTCTTCAAAGGGAACTTCAGGAGAGTAAACCAAGGCCTGGGCACCGTACCATTTTGCGAGCGCCGTCGCATCGAGTTTCGCTCCGTACATTTCCCGCAACGTCTCCAAGGCGCCCTCGCCAACGATGGCCCCTTCCCAGCTCTTTAGTAGTGACAAACGACCGAGATCCGTCTCCTTGTGTATAAACACAGTGAGACGATCTCTCATTTTGTGGCTCGTCAACCGGGCGAAACTAGCGTATCGCCATACGACTCCAAGTACATTAGGACTTCGTTTCTTCCATGCTATCCGAAATAACAGTTGATATGTGATTTCATTGGGCCGGATATACGTCCATCGACGTTGCATCAACTTCATTTTTGATATGATTCCAGTCAAGTCTCTCGAGTGGGTGATCAGTGTATTCAGAGCAACAACATCAGGGTTCGTTCGCCGGGACTTGCGAACTATTTCAAGCAGCTCTTCGCAGAAATCGAGCCTGCCGTTTCTGCCTAGCACCTCGAGAACCCTATTGAGTGTCTCCCTGTCGAGCCAGCCAGGCCCATAAATTTTGTCCTGTGAGGATATGAACTCTTCCATCTTCTGCAACTGCGGCAGGGCTTTCTCGAGATCATAAGGTGCCATGTGGCCACCGACTTTGACAAGTGTCGACTGAACCCGACTCAATCCCTTTTCCCTCATTGCCCGCAGTATCCGGCGCTTGACGTCGACATCCTCGACCAACCGCAGAAAACAAAGCCACGAGGCGCTGTCAGGATAATAACGTTTCCTGATCATCATTTTGAGGATCGAATAGAATCCGTCAAGGTCTTTTGCTGTCTCGCAGCCCTTGAGGAATTGGTTGCAAACTCGTGTATCCATTGGTACATCATGTGCTTGGGCCTCGTTGAAAATTGCCCTCGCATAGAATCGGTGAGTGAAGCTCATGCGTTGAATGAAAGACAAGGCCAGACTAAGGGTATTCCTAGACAAGGCCATCCGCGTGTCATCCGATTTGAAGATATTGACAAGCATCAGCGCAACTGTTTCTTTGTGATCCGGCCCGTTTTTATACAGTGGATGCTTCAGATGAGGTGGTATCACGCCCATGACCAAAGAGGCGACATACAATTCGAGCGAAGCCTGAGTCCACTGGGACGGCCGAGGGATCGCATCAGCGCGTTGGGTCAGTTGGTAGCAGTGGTACACATTGGCTTCCGGGAGGAAATCCTGGGCGCAGCTGCGTACCGTGAACTCGCTGTCGCCACCTTGAGTCTCTTCGCCGACAAGCTTGACAGGAGTAAGCTCGTTGCTCTTTGAAAGCCATAGGTCTCGGAATAGTTTCTTCGAATCTGGATCCATGAGACGAACAGCGGTGAGTTTGCCCATAGATTTCACCACTTCGAGCAAGGCCTTGCGCAAGGACTCCTCGGAGCCGGAAAAGGACAGTACAAGAGTTCCATCATATCTGTTCATCTCGTCAAGTCGGATGACACATTTCGTCCTTTCCTGGATCTGCCGGACATTGGTATCCACGCCTGTGAGTATTTCGATGGTTTCGTGGGCATATTTCTTTCCCACCACCACTTTGAACTCGAAGAGGCTATTGACTGGTGAAGTATTCCTCGACAAGAGAGACAGAACCATGCGCCAGTCGGGTCTCGGTGTGTCTTCTAGCTCGCGTCTCCGACTGTAGACATGTTGTTGTGCAACACTCCGCACGCGTTCCCTAGCGCTACGTCGCGCCTCGTGCTTATTAGCATACTGGATGCTGGGCTTAATGAGCACATTGTCGTGTGTGGTGTTTCCATCTAAGGCCTTCTTCTTAATAAAATGGCGGATCGCTGCGCGCCGGTACGATGACGGATATATGTGTTGTGCATCGCGGTTCACAGGCTCTTGGTCATCATTTCCGCGTCGTGCGGTCTCTTTTATCATCACCGCGGACGTTTGGACTCGACGGAATACCTCGGGGGGTCCAGTAGAAGCATTTCGGCGGTTGTGAAATGGAGTTGGACACTCCCTGGGAATCCAGGAGAGCCCACTGACACCCGGGGCGATACGAGCTCTCCATCTCAATGCGACTCCCAGGGACATGGGCTAGGATCGAAGCATCCTATACTGTGGAAATCAGGACTAGGTTGCTTGAGTAGGGTGGCCGTGGTGAGCTGGTAAATTTGGCAGGTCCGTTGGTCTGCAAGATGCTGTTAATGGGCGACTCCAAAAATTTCGATATAACCGTTACAGGGGCCAATAGCACACATATGGCTCCACATTTGGCCGATAGGTCGGCAAGTCGGTGATTTCAAGACCCGATGGCGGATCACGCCGAATCTCGGAGCCTTGGCATCTCTAAACTTGGGCTACCACTCACTCAACGTCCAAAATGCAGTTAATCGTTATTTCAGACTTTAAGCAAGAGTCTTCAATGAGCTTATGAACTGTGTCCGCTATGAAACTTGTATGCTGTCAGCATTAACCGGAATTGGTGAAAATTGTACATCACTTAGGGAGGCATCTATAGTCACGTTTCATACCCACAGTCAGCAGTAGCCGGAATCAACGCGTTCCTCGAAATATGCTACGGCTGCTCATTCCAAAAAAAATTCGTCCAGAATCCATAAAGTCGTATGTGTATGAGTGTGTGTGCGTGTGTGTGTGTGTGTGTGTGTGTGTGTGTGTGTGGAAGAGCCGGGCAGTCTGCTATTCTTACTACGAAGGTCCATTAAGAAAGACGAAGAAAGACGACATGCTAAAAGCCCTCGTTCGAGAAGTCTCAATTTCAGGGTAGCACCAATACTGGTATATCGTGCCGCCTGGGGTCTCGCAAATCTTCATCCCCTGGGCAAAAGGAGACCCCTCGTCCGTATAATGACACTCATCCCCCGTCCTTCTAATAATCCCACATGATTCCAAACAACACTTCCCCCTGCCTGGTAATGACCATGACCTTTCTGCTCAAGTAGTCGTTCTTCAAGAACGTGAAAGGTGATTCAACTGATTCGGAAGGAACATGGCCAAAATGTTCAAGAATCCAGTGGGTGCGGATACCATGCCCAAACCAATCAACATGAACCCGTCTCTTAGTCTTTCGACTCATTGTTAGTCTCTGCCTTTACTTCCGCCTTGGCTTCTTCCTTCGTCGGGGTATCTTGTGTGCTTGGCGCTGTTTTCGTCTCTGTCGACCCAGCTGCCTTCTTCTCGCGGGATGGGGGCGAAGGCGCCCGGGGCGGGGGGTCAATGCTGTCGTCGCCCTGTTCGGTTGACGACTTCTTGGAAACCTGGCTGGCTAGGTCCTTGTCCTCCTCGGCGTTGTCAAACATCTCCGCATCGTCTGAGTCTGTCAAGACCTCAGTGCCATCGCCAAGAAAGATAATTCGCCCCTTGTACCCACCGACTCCGAAAGGTTTAGACTTGTTTTCCATGTCGACGTCATAGCCGCTATCGCTATCGTCGAAGTTGTGATGAACGCCGGGTCCCCTAAATTCAGCTGAGTCCCTCTGTCAGTCTCTTCCCAGTGGTCCCGTACTCGAAGATGGCATACCATATTCCGGAGGGGCACAGGGGCCGTCGCCTTTGGCCACACGGCTGGCAACCTCATCATACCATGCTTCCTTGGACTTTCCTCGAAGGAATCCAACCACCATCATGGTCATGTTGTCACAGCCAACGCCACCCGTCTCGGAATTCGAAGCCAGGCAGTTGTCCATCATGTTCTCGCAGATCTTCTCCAGGTCTTGCTTTGCGGCAATACCTCTCCGGACGAATTCGACGACGGCCTGGGAGGACTGGCAATCCCAGATGCCTAGAGTAATAATTAGCCACAGATACGCCGAAGCTTGCAGGACACGAGGTACCATACCATCACATGCAAGCACCAAGAACTCGTCATCTTCACTCAGCTCATGTACGACAACATCAGGGTAGGCCGTGACAATTTGTTGCTCGGGCGCAAGTTCGGCGCTCTTCTTGAATTCAAAGTCTCCAATGGCGCGCGACAGGGCGAGGTTGCCGTTGACCCGGCCAAAGTCAACGAACCCGCCCGCAGCGGTGATACGCGCTTTTTCACCTGCAGATTTACGCTCGGTCAGAATTGCGGAGCTGGTGGGGGCGCAGTAGGATAGAGTACCAACCTTCGTTCTGGGGCTTATGGTCGAATGAAAGCGGTTTGGCACGTCCCTTGACGCCCAAGACACTCCGAGAGTCACCAGCATTTGCCTATGAATTGTCAAAAAATAGTGCTCTCGGAAAGGGCAGCGCAAGCCAGGAACGAACAATGTATATCTTATCGCCAGTGATCAAGCCCACACAGGCGGTGCAGCCGGACACCTCATCTTCGTACTTGGGATCTACAAGAATGGGTCAGCCCTCGCGTCACCCCACTAGCCAATATAGCGTCATAGATAAAAGGTCCGTACCACTCAATATTGCGCGGTCGGTCGCGAGAAAGCAGTCCTTCAGGGCTTGTTCGTAGTTGCCTGCCTTGAACGTGTCTTGCTTCAAGAGGATGTTGTAGATGTGCTCGCCGGTGAATTCGGCAACCTTGGAGCCTCCGTGGCCATCAAAGACGCCAAAGAAGGACAGTCTCGAGGGGTGTGCCTTGGAATCGTCGTCTTTGGGGGTCAAGAGGTCAAGCACAGTGCAGTGGGCATCCTCCATGCTGATACGCCATCCCTGCATCGCCGACACGCCATAGAGCATGCGATCATCCTCGCCTCGGGAAGAGTCCTGCATCACATGATATCAGCGACGGCTGCATGACAGCAGAGTAGAGCAAAGCACGACGGGCATGCAGCGCCGCGATGCATCAGGCGTGTGGACATTGTTTCGGGGGAGGGGAGCGAAAGGGTGGTGATGGGAGTCACCCGAGCACCACGAGGCTGGCACCCGCACCGGTCGGTATCGCGCGCGTGTGCGCAATTGAAGGGGATGACGACACGGTTTTCAGTCGAAAGTAAAGTAAGTAGTAAAACGTACCTTGTCAACGACAGGCTCCGAAAGCGTTTGACCCATGGCGAAAAGACTTTCACCGCGGCGCGTGGCTACGGATTCTGTCTGGGTATGGGAGAAGTAAAGATTCGGAGGGTGGTTGAGATCCGGAAGGGTTTGCCGGTCGCCAGTTGTTGAGTGAAAATTTGACACAACGGGAATATGTGGTTTCGCAATGTGGTGTGCAAGAAGAACGTTTTGCGTTTTGATCACCGAAGAAAGGCACACGACACACAAGAAGGGAACTCAAAGCAGAGTGGTGGGCGGCGAGGCAGAGCTGGGCCAAGGCGGGGTTGCCTCCTCCAAAAATCGCCGTGTGGGTAGGCTGATGACGGGATGGGTTTGCTACCTGATCACTGTCTAAATTTGATCTAGATTCTTTGCGGCGGGCTTCAGGGGGGGCAATCAGGGTGGAACTACTTGCCATGGTGAGTGTATAATGATAAGCATCTCTTCAGCACTTGAAATTCAGTTTAATATGATTACATCTGTGTTGCGGGTACAGACAGACAGCATGCACTTGTGTCAAGCGCAATCAAGAAATCAACTTCATTGGGCGTGTCAACTCGGGACGGAGACAATGGGAAACATACACCTAGCGTATTGAATTGTCTCGCTGTCTTGTCTCGCGCTCTCGGTTCGCCGCCTCTCGCCCTTGTCAATCACTACACTCGGGCCTTTGTCGGGGTTGGATTTCTGGCTCTACACTATGCGGAACATCCTTGCGCAGCAACAATTTGAATTATTTTTCTTGACGGAATATTTCTGGAGGAAAACTGACCAACAACTAATGGAACCATCCGAACACAAGTCAAGCTCGTAGCCGGCCGCGTGTCTTTGGGTGGGATCATCGGCCACTCCCGAGCATCGCTCAAATTGCCCTTGCCGTCGAGGCGAGCTACCCGCTGGCCAGATAGCTTGCTGAGAATGAGATCATGCAAACCTGGGGAAGCTAGGAACAAACCAAACATCAATTCGGGGAAAGCGGCGGCGGCATTAGCTGGCCCGTGGGTTCGTTTTTGGACTGCGATAAGAAACCCTGCTACCATTTGATACCAAAGCTGTTGTCCATATGCGGTCATATCTAACCGTTGTCAGCAACTAATGGATACAATGGTTGCATCAGATTCCCGCTTGGACACTACCTGTGTCGTCAGTCTCCTTCTTGGAGACAAATGTTTCGGAGTCCATCATCGCCAGCAACCAATCAACAGAACCCGGATTCTAGAACGGTCGAGCCCCAACGGTGTTGGTGATCAGAACCATAACGAGTAAGCCGATGCAGAATTCATGCAGCCTTGACATACGCGCTTAACGACGTTGGTTTGCAACCTGGGTTTTCACACATAGAGTGAGTTAAGTGATAGATATAATAGATAGCATCGCCACATTGTCGGTAGCAGAGTGCTATGTTCCCTGCCGTTTCAAATCAACAACTTCAAGTTGTGTATTATAGGAATCAGAGCTCTGGGGTTATGATGTATCTGGTCCACTGCATTGGGACCACTCCCGATGCCCAGCCCTGGTGAAGCTAGTACATTTACATCACACTCGTTAATAAGCAACACAGCAAGTCCCAGTCTCGGGGATTCTCTTCGGTGTCATCCTAGACGGCTACACTCATTAGAATGCAGGCAACCGAATGTCCAGTTTACGAGGCATCAGTCATCAACGTCAACACAACAAACCTGGCCTGTACACAGGTCAAAGCACCTGTACATTATAATAGACTCGGACAGAGTATGAACACCTCAAGGAAGCGTGATCCTGAGAAAACCATCATGCTTTTACAGTGATAGATACTTAAACTGGAAGTACGGAGAAATATGTGTGAAATCTGACATACGAAGCGAAGTAGTTGGCACCATCTTAATATTGTTTATGGAAACGGGACAGCATCTGAGCAACATTGCTTTCTTACTACGGCATCTTTGACTAGGTACGTTCCTATACTGTGCCACAAGTTCGTTCGTTGCCATTCTCGATTGTCAAGACCTAAGCACCCGTCAAAGTCGCCACGAACAGATAGGCCACCATCGGATTGGTGCTCTAGAGCCGATATGTCACCTTTATTTCCTTTTCTGGTTTGTCCTACGTGTGTTTGCTTGCGGACGTTGGCTGGGAGGGCCTCGAGCCAGCCGACTATAATGTCCTCGTCGATGATGAATGCGGCTTAGATCATGACGAGCGTCGTACCGTATACGGCGAGAGGGGATGGTCACAGCGAGGGCAAGTGTTTCAATGACGAGTTCGACTTGCGTCAACACATGTTCGCCTCTTCTGCACATTTCATGCCAACGTCCCGACCGGTAAGGGTGTGGTCCCTCAACTCTGGAAGACATGTGAATCGTGACAGACAACACCGCAGGTAGAGCTTGACTGTCCACGCCACTTGTCTCGATGTCAAGAACAACGTGCTGCCAGAGTAAACCCCGACCCGTGGGCAGTCATTGCCGGCACACGCTTAGACACTCAAAAACTAAGCGATGACCCTGCTCTTCTCTCGCGAACTTGAAGAGAACCTTGAGGATTTCGGGAACAATGTGGTGCATGTTGGACATCGTCGAGTTGTCGCAGGTGAGTGGTCTAATCACCACAGAAGCGTATTCTGCACATGAAAGCACTTGCGGAAGAGGGGCAGATGCTAGGGTTGAACAATACATACACTTCAGACGTGGAAATGCCACCCCATCTTGGCAGTTCACTATTAACATTCCCTTGCTGTGAAGCTGTGCTGCTCGTATGCCTGGATTGCGATGGATCCTCTGTTTATACACCCCCAAAGTCGAATACTATACAAGTGTTATACATGCTCCGATCGAGTGGGATCTCGAGCCAGCCCTCTTTCAACGACCCATTGGCTTCTCCCCTTCGTCTATAAACACAAGTTATGGACGTCAATCGTCTGAAAGTGGCCTCCCTTGACGAGCAAACAAGTCATGGCCTGATCCCTCAGCTGAAACACGACCATCATCTGCCCATCATCGTCCAGCTTCCCCTCGCTCTTCCACATAGTCGCTTGGTGTGCTACGCGCCGAAACAGCTCTGCCAGCTTGTCCTCCTTGGGGTCCAACGCGATCTTGGCCGAGTGGCGGTCGCGCAGATCCTCCAGCTCCAGGTTAATGGCAATCTGGACGACACCGATTAGGCCAGTTTCTTGGTCCTCCTCCACAAACATCAACGTGTCCGCTGCTGGCACCCTCTCCTTGCCGTAGAGTTCGTCGTCCACGGCATATCCAGGCAGCGGGCCTGACTCGACAATCTCGCCGGGGTACTTGTCAAAGAGACGTCGTGGCAGCGAAAAGGTGACATCCCGCAGTCTATCGTGGTCACCTGACTCACGTGCCTCGGCGAAAAGTTGCCTGAACTCCTCCTTAATGGCGATGACCTCCTTGCTGTCCTCGGCAAATTCCTGCAGTTCGCGAAAGGCTTGACGCAGGGTGTAGTATTTGTAGATGAAGAATGCGCCGATGGTGAGAACTGAACCGATGGCCATGTCTTTGATCCGGCTGCCCCTTGACCGCGGGGGAGGGGAGAAGTACGTTGGTACATCTGGGGGAATCTGCTGTTGCCGGTTCCAGAATTGGCGACATTGAGAGTGCAACACCCTTGACCATCGAAGGGCGACGGCCGGCCTAGCGCGAAGGCGAACCTGCCGAAGCATTGCGGGGGTCGCAAGCTTGATAAAGCGTCTTGAGTATTGTAGATGAGAGCGGGATTCAATGGCACGGTAATTTGATCTTATACCTCAGGTTACATAAAGGTCTAGGAGCTCAAGCGGGTTTAAGTTCGAGCTTCCAAAATTATTGGGAAAGACCCGTTGCCAGCTGGCAGTGGGCCGAATCCATCTCGTGGTAAAGCTGTATTACTACTACTTAGGTACGCACACATTTGCACTTCCAGGGCTCACTCTTGGTAAGGTAGCTTACATACAACAGGTTTGGAAAATTCCAATTAAATACTAGAGGCCAGATTCATACGCTTGTAACATGTTTCCTCAGAGGTCGATTCGCCAGTTGATACGTAAGTTTGGATTCTCCTGGTAGAAGGGCACAAAACCTTGGGTGTGGGTAACGTGATATGCTACCGACTGGCGATCTTCGAAGATAACGAACGTCTGGAGGAACATACATGATTTTCTCGGGATCGAGACCAGTTCAGAGCTCCGCAGCGATCCTCCACTACCGGTCGAGGAGTGCTGCCGAGTAATGTTCGCAGTATATCTTGCAGCATGTTCCGGTTGACGGAGGGTGCTTCACCCCAGTTTTTGTTTCCAGTATGATAGTCGAACTTTGCTGAAGGTATCCGGGCTCTTTGTTTCGGGGCCATTCCGTATTCAGCAACGCCAGAAATGGCTTGTGCGACATCCAGCAGACATAACTCGATCATACACTTACAGAGCCGGCCAGGGGAGGTGCGGCAGATCAGTAGGCAGGTGGGATAATTAAGCCCGCTCTTTGGGGGGCTAGCAATCATCAAGTCGTCTGCAAACTTGGGTGTATCGCCTGAGGCTTTGATATATGAGACGCCAATGGCATCGCGGGATGGACTTGCGCGTAACTCGTTGGGAATAGTGTATTAGGATCTTGTAGATCCAGGCTGTGAATCTATGATATCCTTTTTTACTGCCAGAAATTCGCAAGCGTTCATCTTACCTGCACCAAAGCAGTTCAAGGACCTAATGTCACCGGACCGGTGGCCGAGGCCAAATACGGGCGGAGGAGTCAGGTCAACTTCATCAAGAGCATCGCAGCTTCCTGCGATAAGTTTGGGGACTGCGCCCACCACCCCAAAATACAAAAGCAAAGGAAATACGACCAGAAGACCATCGCACTGAGCCGGCAAGCGATTGACGGGGATGGCGTCAACTACGCTCAAGCCGCTTTCACGATCAGCAGCAGTTGGAGAACTTCAAAGTTACGACGGCGAAGACCTCATCGTTTGAAAGCTGACCCAACCTGCCCCAGCACCACTGAGACCCTTTCCCGAGACCCCATCTAGAGCTCTGCTGACGGATCGACCCAAAAAGTTTACCGGTTTGAACACAAGGAATAATCTGTCGAGGAAATCACAGACAACTGTAAAGAGTGGATTTGGCGATACTGATGATGAATTGGAGGACATTAGACCGGACTCTACACCGGGAGGTGATTCTGGATGAGAGTTTCTCGGTTTTGATATAGATTGTAATGATAAGTGCTGAGGATATACCTAATGAATTGAAAGACATGGTTGGAGTATTGAGCAGAAATTGGCTGCGCTGTGTTTTCTAGATCTGTTGGAAACCACTGTTAGATAATAAGGCCATAAGTTACCCCTGACCGATCAGCAGGTGCCATTCTATAGTACCTGTGGGAAAGTGTAGTCTCAGGTATGGAGGGGCTCAAGGCAGGCTGGCTGGCACGGAATATGTATTTAGGGATCTCCCGGGGTTCAATTGGCATATTGGTCCCCCACGCGCCTTCATGGTCACAATACAGCTACCCCCATTGCCGATAGTATACCAGAATCATGTTGTATCACTAGTCCCTAGCTCTAAAATCACATGAATGCCTTGGTCAAGAAACTCAATTAGCATGCCCATACGAGCTCTAGACAATCAATAGGATATTCCTAGAAACAGTTTCATACCAAATCACCAGAGCGAGCTTTAGAGCTCGTATCGATTCTTCACTGGGTTCATATTGAGCTTTTTTCGGATGGCTATGGGTGCTCATACCAATCATACTTCGTGCGAGGAGGACGTACTGTCGCAGTGAGATACAATAGTAGGTATTTATGTGATGTCTTCTCGCACCCGCTATACTTTTTGCACTAGGTGGTTCGCTATTCGGCGCTCATCTCAAGCCCATGCCTAACGAATAACACGTTGTGAAGCAATTGGGTTGGGGAGAAGAAAAGCACACGTCAGATTCGCCAAGGCGATCAGCAGCAATGTGAATGCTAGTCCGAAATAGACGCAGTTGACAGCGATGATAACAGCGGGATTTAGACGCAGGATGTGGATGGACAACATAGCGTTGAGAGCATCTGCGAACTTGTCTGACAATTCAATGGCTCTGCTGTTGGCCCCGGCGTGCCACTGTATTTCCATGACTCGAAATCAAATGTGAGCTATCTGGGAAGTCCATAGGCAATTATCGATTGGATTTATTTGGGCTTCAGCGGCCTGTTTCAAACTTGAGAATATGTGGTAGTTCATCATGCTGCAATGGCATCCCACAGGTTGCACTGAGCGTGATTGTCAGGATGTCAGTCGTCACTTCGGGGTTGCCGACAACAATGTTGAAAGATATGAAGACAGATGAAAACCCAAGTACATTGGAGGCCAATAGCTGGATATCAACGATCTGAGGGGACTGTATGAGACCCGAATGGAGGCGCCCTCCTGAAGACATGTTTTTGCGTTTAAACGAAGCCATGACGGAAGTGGTACATTATCTGGCACCATGTAGCAGTTCAGTCTCGATCCCCCAGTTTCTCCAGACGTTTCGCCGTTAAAAGCAAAGGAGAACGCATCTAATGGGTATGTAGCAGCGATGACGGAGCTGAATGGGCCCCAAACTGGGGATTTGGGTCTCGAAGGGAATTTCGACAGTGGGAGGCGCGTTCAAAATAGATTCAGAGTCGAGCTAACTGTAGCCGCACCAAGAATGTCTTTTCGCGACCAAGAATATCGCCTGGAAGCACCTCACTCTCACTTGATGTACCGGAGTGACGTCGGGGGACAGTCATTCGGGTGCGTTGCCCAGAGAGTACAACATCGAGGTTAGCGGGGAGAAAACGACGGAGAAAGTCTGCGATATGCGTGCGACTGGAGGTAGTTGAGAGGCGTCAAACTGACAAGATGAGGAAAGCACAGGATCCCGAGCGCCGCTGCCCATCTAGCTATCTACTATCGTGATACACGACTATGGCGTCCCATGAGAAGCGCAACGGCATTGTCGAGAGTACGAAATGAAAAGAATAAGAACGCACAAACGACTTCGCGATGAGAAGCGGCTTTTCGACAATGTGGCAGGTGTAACTTCTACTGTACCTTACCAACTCGCGTTCAACGATATCCAGCGTAGGGGAAGACGCTGAAGATGGCGAGAGCGTGTATACTGGCTAAGAAGCCTCGCGACTGACAAGCGCGTTGAGCACCAATTTCTCCATGTTGGGATTTAGATGTCTCGCACGCATAGGCATGAAATCACTAGAGCGTGCAGCTGGCAGAAGATCAAATTCCAGTCCAAAGATTGTAATCAGACAGGACTACTGCCCAAAGGATTGTGGAAATTATACTGATGCTCCTAGCAAAATGATGCGGCATGGTCAGTCGGTACATCGAATTGGGTAAGTGAAGAAAGGGAACGGAAGCCAACGCTCTTTAAGGCCGATATCCGGCGGAAAAAGTTGCTCGAGTCGGAAGCCATCGCCTTCACGTCTCTGCCATAACTTTGAGGTATTCAAGCTAACAACGCAAGGAGATATGTCTTCAAGATAATCAAACTGACACTTCTCATTCCCCTGACTATGCGTGAGGACCTTCACTTGAAATGACCAATCTCAACCAAAGATCGCCCTCTCCGGAGTTTTGCCCTTTAGCAATCGGGCCAGATTTGTCACCTCTACCGCATCTCAAAGCCGCTGGGACTACCAGCGTCGACTTCGCGGGCCTCCTCTCAAGTCCTCTCCTATTGCACGAAGATCTGTCGTCTGGATGCGGTGGTCAGACGTGGCCGGCGGGCATGCTGCTCGCAAAGCATATGCTCCGCTACCATCGAGATGACTTGCGCGAGTCCAGAATGTGGGTTTAAATTTTCGCTGAAATCCGCCATGCGCTGTCACTCCAGCAATCGTGTTGCACTACGTATTTGGGCGGGGTGGAGGAGTCCATAACAGCTGACATTTTCACTGTGGCAGACTCGAACTTGGCGCTGGCGGTGGTCTCGTGGGACTGGCCGTGGCAAAGGGATGCAATGTCGAGAAGCCGCTCGTCATCACTGACCAGCGAGCGATGCTTTCGCTCATGAAGCACAACATCTCGTTGAATCAGCTGGATGGTGAAGTTGAAGCTGTGGTACTGGATTGGTAAGCCTGATTCCTTGCCCATAGTGACGATCTTTTCCCCAGGTCGTATAATTACTAACTCGTGGCTGCGTCTTCTAGGGGCGAGCTGCTCGGGGAGGACATCCTGCATCTAAAACCCGATGTTATACTCGCTGCCGACTGCGTCTATTTCGAACCAGCATTCCCATTGCTGCTGACCACTTTGGCGGACTTGCTGACGTTGTGCCCCTCGGCACAGGTCTTCTTCTGTTTCAAGAAAAGGCGCCGAGCTGATATGCAATTCCTCAAGAAGGCCCAGAAGGCTTTCAACGTGGTAGAAATCATGGATGAAGACCGGCCAGTGTTCAGCCGTCAGGGCTTGTTTCTTTACAGCTTCACGGCTAAGACACAGCAACGCAATGGGTCTTAAAAGACGAATTGAGACTGGTCCGAACTCAGGAGTGTCATCATATGGTTCCTTGGAAACGCAAATCATTACCTTGCGCTATGCCGATTTCATCTACTGCCTTCCCACTTTCCGTAAAGGAGGTTCGGCTATTTTTACCAAGTGGTAAGCCACTGCTGTTCGGGATGCATCCCCGACATTTCTTACGTCCCAACACCTGTTGGCATCATTTTGATCGACCAGACGCTATGACTAAGTTTGCGACCGGTCGAGATCTACCGGACTCCGTTGAATCCACCTGCTGTGGATATAACCAAACGGCAATCACGAAACACAATTTCGAGTTCCAAACAAACGTTGAGCAAGTCCTAAGCGTTTGAATCCTGATAGATCTCGTTGAGCATAATAAAGATCGAGTTGCCAGTTACAGAGACGCTATCTTTGCCTAGGGTAGGCCAGTGCGCACCAATGCATGTTGTGGTTGTCCTCGATGCAGGCTCGAGATGCAGGTGCAAATAACCCAATCCAGCGTTGGAAGACTTGTACTGAGGCGGCATCTTGACACACTCGTGCTTTCTAGCCACATGCTCCCAATGCAACACCCCGTTAACAACTATTTGCTTATGGCGTCCTCTGGGCCTGTGCGATTGCACTTCAGCATACTCGTCGTTGGCTAGCTGCCGGCTGCCTCCACCGCCAGGTCACAGCGGCAATGTTTGTGGAGTTGAAGAGTTTTCCTGCGCATCCTTCATCACACCTTGATGCGATCCAAGATTCTAAGGAGATGCTTGCCAAGCAAGACAGTTAGAACATCCGTCAGCTCGGGCACGTGAAGGGATCGCCAGGAACAAGAGGCCCGACGACTGTGCCTATTTCAGGGGCTCCAGTATTCCTATTGGTTCGTCATCACGGAGTGCGGACAGTGCCTTGCAGTCCCGGCATGTCCACAAATCCAGTTGGACACGAAGTTGTGGTGGTGGTGCCATCCCTCTTGCCTGGCGCCCTAGAATGTGCATTCAGATACTTGATGCTCACTGGTCAGGTGCAGACATAGACATGGCCAGCCCCTACCCTAGCGGGCCAGCGACGCTTGGATGCAAGTTCGTCCAATAGTTGGCCCGGTCAGCAGCAAGGGTGTTCTAAACCCGATCCTGCTTCGACTGCTTTTGTTCCCCGTCTTGTCGTCTGCCAAGTCGGCGTGTGCCCGTCAGGCTGGGAGGTAATAAAGGGCACCCCCGTCGCTCTCTTCGTCGAGGTTCAGTCAGTCGTGATCCTGACAATACCTTTACCACTACATTCCTTTCCTGAGCAGTGCTCACTGTATACATTCTTTTCAAGCGAGTGCTCACGACGTTCACTCAAGTAGTAAACGACACTACCGACTCTATCAACGAACTAGGCTTGAAGCCTTCTCCCTCATTCTGCTTGTACCAGCCTACAAGAAGCAAAAACGGTCCTTACACAACCAGACACAAATCAGACCCAAGCCAAACCTACACTGCGATTTTCAAGATGAAGTCCACCATCATCTCTGCTGCATTCATGGCCTCCATGGCCGTTGCCCAACCTCATGGTCATCACCACCGCCGTCATCACCATGAGAAGCGCGATGTGGTTATTGAGTGGGTGACTGAATGGGCAACCGCTACGGTCGTCGTAGATGAGACCGGCATCGAGACCATTTTACCTTCAACGACATACGGGGCCGAGCCCTCCGTCCAGACGTCTGCAGGAAACTTCCTTCAGAGTTCGTCCACGACAAGCTCCTCGACTTCCGTTCCAACTACCTTGACTGTTCCCACTACCACGACTGCGCCCGTTGTACTGCCTACTACCTTAAGCACCACCAAGGTTCCCGCGGTTGAGAACCCTACCACTACTGTGCCCGTTGCCCTGCCTACTAGCACTACTGAGATTCCAATCGTTGCAGCGGCTGCGCCTTCAGCAGCTAGCAGTAGTAGTTCCAGCGGAGATTCCAGTGGTGGCGCCGACGTTCATAGCGGCGACATAACCTACTACACCGTTGGCCCAGGAGCATGTGGTTATGACGACAGTGGTGCGGACGAAACGAAGAACATCGTGGCCATCGCGGCCGATGACTTTGGCCCGCTCACCAGTCTCGGCGTAAACCAACCTGCCAACCCTCTGTGCGACCAAACTATTACCATTAGCGCGAACGGCAAGACCACCACTGCCACCATTCGTGACAAGTGCCCGGGCTGTGATTTGGGTTCAATTGATGTGTCGTCAAAGACCTTCATGGAACTCTTTGGCAGTCTTGATGGCGGTCGCGAACCCGTCACATGGTGGTACAACTAAACTGGGTAGTTTGGTTTTCATTGGGTGTCTTACTGAGCGCATCATGGTTATGGATCTGAAACATGACGCTGGACGCTGGACGACGAACGGCGTAACGAATTTCTTCAATGGCTGCTGTTCGCAATTGGCCTGGTTCACTTGCTCATCAATTATGACAATATCATCCGAAATCCGATATTAGGAACACGGAACCTGGCTACAATTTCTTGTATCACATTGCCCGAAAAATGGGGCTTATGGTCAAAACAGCGGATGTTTTGGAGTATTGTTTGTTTAGAACGGGCATTGGGCATGGGAAAAAAAGAAAAAACACAGCTGCGGCACCAAACACGAGCGGTGCCTAGGACTAGCACTGGCTAACTCTACGCTGTCTCACGGCTTCAATTCTTGTAAATAACATTAAGACATTCGACATTTATTTCATACATCTTCTGCCACTGTAATGACTTTTCGTGAGATCGGATGACATGTTGGGGGTGGACAGTCTTACGGCCCACATAAGGTTCGCTGGGAAGGTTCGATGGGACAGCACAGAGCACCAGTTCGTCCCGAGCACGGTAGGCTGTGAATTCTGGTCAATCTGTGCGAGATTGCGAGATTGCGTGTTCATGGCGGCTTTAGGTGCACCGCCTTGTTACTACTGACTAGATTTGCGAGGGCTGTGCAACGTGGGATGTTCGTGTGGGTTGTGCTATGGATGCATAAGGCCATTGCTCCTTTCTGGCGGCGCCTGTGAGACTTGCAGGACAGGAATAAGAGGTTCACTGCACAATGTGTTTCTTCCCACTTCTTGACAATATCTCATATTTTAATAATAATATTAAATACGCCGTAGGTGTTAACCCTCGGTACCTCTACAAGTACTCCCTTAAGGGGCTATAGATGATATAGCGGGCCCTTAAGCCGCGTCGGGCGGTTATACAGGTAAACTTGTAGCCAAACGACTACTAAACCTCCTGTCCCTCCCTAAGTCTGTGCTACAACCCCTGCCTGAACTACCGATAAGTGTGGTAATGTGGCACTTAAATTCGTCCTCAGGGGTGGGATGCTGCTGATGTGCAGAAGATGCTCGACTATTTTTTTTGTCGCGACAAGTCGTAGTATCTGCTAATTGGGGTTCTCGTCGAGCGTATACATCTCAACCATACGCTCAAGTGGATAGACCGTAACGTGGTCTAGACGCTCGCAAGAATCGCGGCGAGAGGGCGTGCTGCGCGCCTTCTATCGTGAGGGGACGGGTTCGCCGACGAGCGTTATCGGATAGGCGAGGTCCGATAAGGGGCCGGATTAACGATTCGAATTCTGGACCGGCTGTCGAGTTATATTCCGCCGACGTAGTGCTTGACGGTCGACTGGCTAGGATGCTCGTAATCCTAAACTGCACCAATCTCCCTATTATCGCTAGGTAGGCGAAGTCAACAAGGTGGGCAGCGCGCCATAAGGGTTGACTAAACCCCCTTGTGTGTCAGCTGCAGGATTCGAACCCGCGACTCGTCACCGACCCAAGTGGGCGAGGCTGAAATCGGGACTTATCTACCAGCGAAGTGACCAACTACACCAGCCGACCTCATATTTTATAAACATGCCATCGACGTCTTGATTAGGTTAGAGTGGCAAGGTCTAGACACATTGGTAACCGCGAAATGGGAGTCATGGGACCCCGAAGAGTGTATTGAGGCATTGTCGAAACTGGTGAATTGTTGGACTCAAAATGATTTCAGGCTTCTCTCATCTGAAAGAGATAATGCTGTGAGACTCAACATGGAGTGAGTACATGCCATAATTAAGGTGTCCTGTACCAGTGAATCGACAGGATTGCAGGAAAGCAATACTGAGAAGCCCCGCTGAAGACACAGCTCAATTGGCAGTATTGACGTCGGTTTTATTTGTTCAAATCGTCTTATAGTTTTCGGGAACACAGAACGACAGACACTGTAACTCAACTGACTCACTCATTCGAGTGTAAAGCCTGACGTATGAAAATAAAGCGTCCCGACATTTCGAGCTCAGGAATACCCTTCCCATACGATCGTCATAAATGAGACCAAGTACCCACAGCCTGAAGACTCGTGACTCGACACACTACTTATAAGTGAACTATTTATATGTCAGGAACTGTTGACCGTGTTCGGTAACTACTCGCCATATGTGCTATACATCAATTACGGGTCTATCCACTCTTGAAGGCTATCGCTCATTCCAGTCCAGCAGCAACGGGAACTTTCAGATAGCAAGGAACACTCTGGTGGTGCCGGAGCTCAGGGGGGTTCGGATTTAGCAAAAATGACAACGGTTATAGTATGCCTATTCATTGACACTCGCACGGCTATTGCCGCATATGGACACTAAGATGATTGGACTTCAACGTAAATAACTAAAATTTCAGTGAGTATATTTGAGAGGAATCTGGTGCGATATTATGTATATAGTTGAAATCGGAGCAGTGGAGTGCTGTGCAGCATCCAGTAGAGGCTACAGAACACCGGTTGCTTGAGTAGGCTCTGAAGAAATCACTCGCATATTGCGGGGTTTGAACTCTCAATGGTCTTATAAGATATGGAAAATTGGCTGCATGGCAAGCTGTACTCGACCTCACCATCGACTACTTTATAGGCTGGGCTACTGCTGTTCGCGCATCGCGATCCGTCTGAATCTCCACCATGATGAACTTGTACCCCTGGTTATTATTTCGTCCCAAGGTAGCCTATGAATGCCTTTTTAAACTTGAGGGGCTACTGACCTTTGTGATGCCTGAGAAAAACAGGCTCAATCAAATAATTGCTTTCTTGACGTACGACTTACTCAGTATATGCTTACAGAAATTTGAAGGTCGTTGACCGTGCAGAAAACAAACCCGCTCTGGCTTATGTACGGATAACCAACTCAGAACAGAGATCAGGGAGCTTAATTTATCCGTACTGTGTCTCGAATAAGCTGTTTACAGCCACAAACAAGACTTCATAGAAATATAGCAGCATCTTGTCTGGGGAGCGTTAACGTCTTGCGTCTTGCCATGCACTTCTCCATGCGTGAGATGGAGATTCAAGGTCCTGCAGCTATTCTCCATCAAACGATTTTCTGGCACTATCAAATGAAAGAAAAACCTGTAAGTACATCGTTTTCTCCTCAGACTAGGACATGAAGGTAAGCATCTTGATTGACGTAAAGGCACTTTGGGGCACCGGGACTACGACTCGTGTGGAGAAAGACTAACTTCCAGCCTCAGAACTACTTAGACATCAGACATGTCTTGATATAAAATTCGCCATCGAGAGGAGGTCTGGAAAGGATGCTCGGGCAGTGGAAGCCGTCTATTGTCCGAGATGGGCCGACCATGTTAGAAGGTGACGAGCATGCAGCGGATATTGGTAGATCGCTACCGGGTAGCTACATAGCAGGTTCACTAGGTAAAAGAGTAATAGAGTGTAACAGGTTGTTATTATTGTGTATTGTGGTAGTGTATATGTTAAGTCTACTGATACGTGACCCCAAGGAGGGCCACCCGGTAGCTATAGATAAGACAGGCAGCCTAAGAGAGCCTGTACACACACTTTACACCCCATATGCACTTGCATCATCTACCTATGGGGGTTGGGCCTATGCGTCTAGGTACAAGATTTTGTTTGCTAGATTTATTATCCTCTAAATTCCTTTATCATTTACATTCCTAATAGATTCAAGGCGTTTTGTATTTGTTTATAATAAATGGCTTCTTTTCGTTTCCGGGTAATCCTGTATTAGCTATGAACCTCTTCGCACAATAGCAGTCAAACGGAATAAGATGGAATACCAGAAAATTCGTGTGATTTCTGGAACAATCTGTCGGCCTGACAGCTGGCTGTGACATCTGAGAGGTACGAAACGTCCGGCAAGCTAGGCTTGACTTATGCCACATGGTATTTCTCGAGGTTGTGTGTTGGACGTGATGCATCCTTACTGCAAATAGAACCGCGTCCCTTGTGCGTTACACGATGTAGTTAAGCACGATTACTCAGGGTAGGAAAGCCCATGCTGGTATACCCCGATTGATTTCATACATTGAAACTCCATTTTCTAGATGGAAGCTGCGCGATTCGGTCCTTCGCAAAGTGATTTCGACGATACCCGATGGGTTGCTGTACTCACACGGCTAGACGGCTAGAGGGCCACTCGACAGGCACTATGACCCACGGGAAGCTGGCATCGATACACTTCAGTACCATCAGAATCAGACTGCAAAGGTCATCCTAGGGAAGGTCATCCTAGGGCTACAACTCCGCGCGCCTACAGATAGGTTGTTCTGAAGGGGAATGGTATAGTTGCTTCCTTTCTTCTCCACCAAGTCCATCTTGGGTAATTCCGTTTAGTCCACGGATTACTGTTTCGCCCGCACTTTGTCTATAAATAAAGTCGCATCCTGATTGCTGACCGGGAGCGATTGGAGAGGGCTTCAAAAGTTCACACCAAGGTTGCGCTAACTCGCTATATTGGACAAGCAGCCCCACAGTTCTTCAGGTCTATTGGAGGTAAGGCGCTAAGGCGCTAAGGGGGAGGCTTGCAGCCTGGCTGCCCAGCTAGCAGGCGCTTGTATCAGCTCAGCGTGGTGGCTTCCAGTTACCATCCTTGCGGCCCTCCTCGCTTCCACCCCTCTCCGAACACTGGGCCAACATGCATGAAAATGGCAACGGCCAGGGGATCGATCTTGGTTTCTTCGCGGTTGTCTGCCCAGGTCGAAGGACGGTTGGATGTCAGGGCTTGCTTGGGCAGACCCGACCGTCTGTTTCCCAGAACATGGCTGCGTCACAGATGTACTTGATCTTCTCTGTTCGTTCGTCCATCAGACTTTATTTACTTAGTTTCTTTGCCTTGCCTTGTTTGATTTTACCAGCCGAGGAATAAATTTTCTAAAGTGCTATCTCCGTCATCACCCGAGCGAGGAACCAGAATTCCAGAAACTATCGTGTCTCGTGTTTGCGCCGACGCGATAGGCCGCGAGCCTGTTGCATTTCAGCTGGCCTTCCAGCAGAGACTCTGACCGAGGCTTACAATCATTCTCATGAGATAAAGCCCGGGTGCGGCAGTCAGGCAATGCTGTTGACCGACGATTGCGAACCACTGTCTTCGACTACAAACCAGCTGGCGATTGAGTCCTTCGTTTATACCTGCATCTTGGTCGAAACCCGGGCCGAATCTCTGCTACCATTGCATGTTTCTTGCACATCTCTCTTTGCAATAGAGAGAAGAAGGCCACCGACACGATTTGACTCTGCTGCATGATGCAGCGGCAATCATGTCAAATCACGGCTATTCCCAAAACAAGTCGCAGGATACGTGCCGGGCCGGTCAGACTGGTCAGAGTTTGGTACACAAAGTCTCGAACCTCTCAGATGGTGTTTACGATGAGCCACTCGAGGCGAGGATTGGGGCCCGAGAGTCGCTAGTGTCGTTACAGTCGCACTGCACATCGCCCACACTCGGATCCGTCCCTGAACACCACCAACATTCCTACTCGGGCGCCTCGTCGTCGTGGTCAGTTCCTTTCATAGGCTCCCCCAATGCCAGATATGAAACATTCAAAATAAGGCCGGGCTTGGGTCGAGGCAAAAGCTTTCTCAGAAGATCGCGAGAAACAATCAGCGACGATGAGGGCTACGATATGTCATTGCTGAAGTCGGCTGCTCCTCTTGGATCGTCAGACCCTCAAGATGCTGCCGCCGCTAACGAGCCTGTCGAGCCCGTCTTTGATGTGTCGTTTTTTTCGGGGCCTATGGGCTCTCAGGACGAGGAGTTTTTGCGGAACTTGCAACAGCAAGAAGCGAACGGCAAGTTGACAGGAGGCTTGGGGGCTGGCCTAGGCATGAACCCCAACACGAGGATCAATGGTGAAGAGCTCTTGACTACCAGTCCCACTCTGAAGCGTAGCTTCTCCCGGTCCCTGTCATTCAGGCAAAAACCCACCATCAAAGGCCTGGGACAAACCGAGGCCAACAAGCGAGGCGAGGTGATTGAGGTCATCATAGAAGAACCATCAGATATCGATTTGAGCTCGATGGTCTGCCCGAGTCCCCTGGGTATAGATCCAAATCATATGAGGCGTACAACACTTCCAGTGGCGCAGAGCAAGACGGAGGTATTTTACCCTCAACCTAATTGGAAGCCGTTCAGCATGAGATGGCCATACCTACTAAGCCTTATTCTGGTATCGCTTGGCCTCTCCATAGGCGTGGAGTTGTTGTGCCAGAAGTCGGCGCTGGAACCGTTGATGAGATTCAAGAGCGGCGATGACATCAGTCCTTTGGACTACTTCGTGCTGAAGTTTGTGCCAACGCTCATAACCGTCTCGTATGGTGTTTTGTGGCAAATTACCGACAATGAAGTAAAGCGACTTGAGGCTTTCTACCAGATGAGCAAGGAAGGGGGGGCATTGGCAGCGGAGTCCATCAACGTCGACTACATCACTCAATTCAACTTCACGAGGCCATTCCGTGCCTCCCAGCGACGACACTACGCGGTGGTTGTCTCATCTATCTCAACACTCCTGGCCGTCTCTTTGGTCCCGACCCTTGGCACTGCCTGTCTTGTCTTGAATCCGAGCAGAGAAGAAAGAAGGCAGCGCAGTGATGTTGAGAAGACCATCATAATCAACCCTGTACTGTCTCGGCTTCTCTCTTCCGCCTTCGTGCTCCTAGCGCTGCTAGGAAGCGGGCTGTTATACCAACTGCAGTCTCGACGTTCTGGCCTGCTCGCCGATGTTAAGGGAATTGCGGGGCTCGCTTCCATGGCCGTTGTAAGTCATATCATGACGGATTTCAAAGACATGGACGTGTCGAAGCCAAAGGACATCCACTACAGGCTGAGAAACCATCGCTACGTACTACGAAACTCCTCATTGGCTCCAGACGATGAAAACCCGCCATCCACACAAGAGGCCGACAGATACACAATTTCGCACTTGCCGGAAAACCCTCACCCTCTCATGCTGCGTGCCGAAGGTGGAATGCCGTTTATCTTCTCAATTGCACTCTTCCTTGGTTTCATTCCATTGTTTCTCTTTACGCCAGTGAGCGTGTTGACGGATAAAGCCCCCTGGGTGGTGACGGCACTTGCAGTCGCCATCAAACTGAGCTGGGGAAGCCTGGAAACGGCCATCCGTATGATGGAACCTTATTACATATTGAGCAAGCGGCACGCGTCTGCGAAGACCCTCACGCTCGACTACACTGCTGTGCCGTTTGGCTACGTTGCTTTGAGAGCCCTTTGGAACAAGCACTGGATGGTAGCCCTCGTGGGCTTTGGTACCGTTCTTGCCGAGACACTTACCATCTTCGTTACGGGCCTAGCGACGGTCGAAGGCAAACTATTTCTCGACAAGATCCAAGCTCCGCCGGACCCAAATCACGCCGGCGGCGGCCTAGGATCCAAAACACCTGATCAGTCGCTAAATGGAGGCCAAGAAACCTTTCTTTCGGCCTCCGTCTCTGTATTGTTCACCGTCTTCATCCTGGTCTACATGGCTTTTGTCTCAACTATAGTCTTCACGAGAAGAAGACATCCTTTCCTGCCCAGACAGCCAAACACCATCGCCAGTGTACTCGCCTTCATGCACCAGAGCAAGATGCTCTACGATTTCGTTGGTACGGCCAAGTTCAGCAACGCTGAAATGGTGCGCAAGCTTGAGGGAATTGGCAAAACGTACGGGCTGGGCTGGTTTGAGGGCCGGGACGGCCAGACGCATTGTGGTGTCGATGAAGAGGAGTTGACGGGAAGCTACAAACACGGTATTGACTATTCCCAGGGGAATAAGCCGTGGGATACGGAGTGGCAGACATTCTAAGAGCTGTGAGTCGGCGGTAAGGAGGTGTACATGGATAAATTGGATATCATACAGCCCTACGAAGTACTTGGATATTGGATAATCAACCCCCTTGGTTGCATCAATTCAAACGATGTTGCCTATGTTGCATACCATGGTAAATAGCGCCCTGGCCTGCCTGTTCAAGGAGCGTCAAATGTGGATGATACTAGAATTGTTTATTCCCATGGAGATAATGATAGGTTGGTCTATCATGATGGAAAAATTTCGGTATGCTGAACAATGGCAAGAACGTTTTCATGTTGTTCAAAATGACGTAATTTGAGTCTTAGCATGAAGTTGAAAAGGCGACGTCACACCAATCAAGGATACTCGACTTCAGATTCCGGCATGACATGACGGGAATCGACTTCGTACCTGCATCGAATCCTGCCGTACCACTAACTGAAATTAGCGTAGCATGGCGTCAATACTGCACCAATCCAACAGTACCGGCGCAGGGGATTGTTCCCGTAACGAAATTAACGAAATCGGGTTTGAATCCGACGCTTCCCCAAGCGTTTGCACTGCCTACAGCTTCGGGACGTCGCCCTTGGGGATACTTTCCAATGAGAATCGTGAGAATCGACCACGGACTACATAAGTTTGCAGAGGCCCAAATATCAGAAACTAGATCCAAGGACAGCGATAACTCGTGTCTTGCTGCGTACATCGCGAGCAAACCTCCACGACGACTGTTGTGTCTGCAAGTCTCTTCTGCTGTGTCATGCCAGTCTAGATGGCTAGCCTGCGGATGTGAGGCTGTGAATTTATTACGAGTCGTCATCGTCGGGTGATGACGACGTTCCACAGGGGAGTGGAGTTCATTTTGCAGCGAGATGTGTTTCGGTAAGTTCGGAATAAGAGGCGCCCCTGGTGGACTCCGCGGAAAGGCACTAACTCGAAGCAACAATCACGTCAGCTTAAGGGCGAGACTCTGGGCACTAGACGCGACTTTCGCATGCTCTTCACCGATGCTGCCAAAAGCATCGACCAGAAGACGGCAAAAATCGACGTTTTGGATGTCAAGTGTGCTCAACTCAAAGCTGGAGGAAGCACTGACCGCAGTGCCCCAACGTACAGTCAGAAAGGATTGTCAAAACGTTGTGTATCACAGAGAGGAAGGCTCAGATAGAAGGGGACCGCTTAGAATTGATCCCTAGTTAAATTGAGAAGACAGAGAAGGTGAAGCGCCAAAGAAGAGCTTGCGCTGCTACTGCCATCTACAGAAAATTGAGTGTTGTTGGTCTTGAAATGTTGATTGAGGGCCGAAATTGTGTTCATCTCTGGGGGCTGATCACTTCCGTGGTACAGACACCCATTCACTCTAATTCGATAGTGCCTATTCAGAGTCAGTAACTGAAGTTCCAAAAATGAAAATAGCAGTAAAAATAAAAAAGTTTGAAAAGTTTTACCGGGAGGCTTGCTAGTGCAATCATATGCCACCCGAGAGACTCCATCAACCTCATTCACGATTCTCCGTACGATCGCCTTAAGAAGATCGAACGGAAATTCGAACGGCTCGGCGCTCATGAAATCAGCGCTAGTAACAGCTCGAAGAAGAATTATCATTCCTAGTACAGTTAAATTAGCTTTGATCACTCGACGGATTCTCTTCGGGTGCCAACACACCGTAGACACGACTGTCTCCCATCACCCCTACGGCTGTGACACGGTCATAAATTAGCAATCGTTTAGAGATGTGAGCCCTGTTTGCGTGACTGGTACTTCTGACATCCGAGTCGACAAATATTGGAATACATACCCCTGTTTGTGTCAAGGGCGGCGTAAGCTTGAGACATCTAGAGTAACGTTAGTAGCCGATTCAGGTCAGCAACGCCGCGAGCACTTACTTGATCATAGATGCCCGCTTCCTTGATCATGGAGATGAAGATATGATCGGCCTTTCTGACAATTTCTACGCGTTCGGGGGTTACTTCCCCAAGTACTCTGATGGCGATACCCGGTCCTGGGAATGGGTGACGCATGACGAGGTCTTGGTGAATACCAAGTTGGCGGCCAAATTCGCGTACTTCATCCTTGAAGAGCTCCCTCAAGGGCTCAATCAACTTGAGACCTTGCTATCGTTGGTGTTAATGTTAGTTATCATCATACAGAGACGGCCACTCTCGGATTTACTGACACCGTTCATCATACGAGCCGGGAGGCCGCCGACGTTGTGGTGCGCTATGTCCATTATTAATAAACTTCCATCTGAGACGATGCATTAAGTATCGAGACGCAGTTATTTTGGTAGCGCAACTCTTCCAAACCTGCTTTTTTAAGGGGCCCCGGGGGAAAAGGGAGAGGTCGAACGGGGGGAAATGGTCGCAGGGCTGGATATTAACGCAACATAGACTTACACTTGATGGTGGCTGAAGGTCCTTTCCAACTCAACGACTCAATCAAATCCGGCTGATGATGTGAGCTTATGATCTCCAGATGACCTAGTCAAGTTGCTTTAGGGGTAGGCTTACATAAAGGGTGCCTTGCAGAAACCATTCCACTTTGCCAGAAAGGGGGGTATTCTTTGCTTCTTCCTCGATTCGGATCGCCTCCTTCTCGAATAGATCGATGACTATTATTGGGTTAGCAAGGCGAGCTAGGACCCGGCTATACCTCCCCCAGAGGGATTCCAGGGTATAAACAAACAGGTTTCTCCTATAATTTTGCGCTTAGCCTCGGGCTCCACTACGCCGGCAAGACGACTAAGAAATAGCTCTGCCGCATCAACAATCGTTAGGTTAATGCTGAGATGTTGCTGAAGCGTCTCCTTGACCTGCTGGCATTCGTTAAGACGCATTAATCCTACAGAGAGCGTGTTAGTGCCAGTTTGTCTAGCGACTAAGAATTGGGTCCTAACCAGTGTCCACGAGGATGGCGTGGAATCGATCACCTAAGCAAATGTCAGCCTGCCCTCAATATCTATCATGACCATCCGGGGATGTACCGATTGCTTCTTTCATCAATCGAGCTGCCACCGTGCTGTCAACACCTCCGGAAACCGCCCCAATCTGTCGAATTGTGGTTAGTTTCCAACACTCTAGTATGTAAGAGGGTTTGACTCACAACTTGGGCCTTGTCGCCAACAAGCTTGCGAATCCTGATAATCTCCTTCTCAATAAAATTTTCCATTTTCCAGGACTGGCGAGCTTTGCAGATCTTAGTAGAAAAGTTGTCGAGTATCTCTGTACCGCGGTACGTATGGTATATCTCGGGATGTAGCTGGATTCCTGCCAACAGCCCAAGTCAGCGGTTGATTAGGCGGACGAAGAATGGTTTAGGGGCAGAACAAGATAGCAACGTTGCCACACAAGCCAGGAAAATAAGCAGGAGAGACAAACCAAAGATTGGCTTCGTCTGGTGGGCAATGCCGGCGAATTCCGTATTCTTCGTGCTGGCAATTCTAACGAAACCCTCGGGCAAGCGGACAAGCTTATCGAAGTGACTCATGAAGACTGTCTAAAAGTTAGACTTTACGAAGTTCTTTAGAGCAGTAGCTGGGGCTGTTGTTGTGTGGACGCGAGCTTACCGTGTATCGAGTCCCCCAAGCCCTCGAAGAGGCGGTCGACATGGTTAGAGCCGCCGACCTTGTGAATGGTGAGATCTGTTTCGCCATACTCGCGGGCCTCACCACGGGTGACATTTTTGTCGTTAATCCGCCAAGCAAGCTCTTGACACCCATAGCAGATTCCACTGTGATCTGCTTAGCAACTTGTTATCTCTCCGAGAAGCAACACTAGTCACTTACAGAATGGGAACTCCCAAGTCAAAGATGGCCGGATCGACGTCTTTCCTGGATCAGTATAGGTTTGCCAAGCAAGAGGGAGCAGTCTTACGAGGAGCTCCTTCATCATAAACGGAAGAGGGACCTAGGCACTAAGTTATTGATGTTGAACCCTGGTGACGTCCTGAAGGGCAAATTCAATGGGGCACAAACCTCCGCTCAAGACGATTCCGACAGGGGTCCAGGTGAGGTTCGCAAGCTTGGTGGTGCATGGCAACATCTCGGCGTATACATTGAGTGATCTCAGACGTCGCAGAATAAGATGGCTTGTTTGACTGCCGAAATCCAGAACCAAGACGGTCTGCGTAACTTGGAATTAGCTCTGAACGAGTTCAGCGACAGACAGACAAACAGGTCGACTTACGTCAAAGGTGCTGTGAGGCGCGGCGGCCTCCTCAATATTGGCGGCCATTTAGGACTAGATGTTCGGTGAAAGCCAATGTCGCAAAGAGCGTTCAAGAGTTTGAATTCAACGTTGTTAATCTTTTTGCGGCAGAGGACTTTGTGGTATGAATCACCCCGCCATGAGCTGCCCCTCCATAATGGGAAGTATTTTGAGTATGAAAACTTTACACCTGCTAGATGGCCCGTGCACGTACAGTACCTAGATACTTTAGGGACTGTCCCAGATCGTAGAGAATCGTCCTTAATCATTATGACAATTTCACTGGGATGAGCTCAGGGTATTTACGCTTGATTGTGTTCTTTGTTAACCTACAAGAAATGAATATATTGTAGATCGTATGTGGGAAGCTCTGGCCTTGGGTATAGAGGAGTACAAGGCAGGCAGGTACGGATTGTTGAATTTAGGGACCCCTCGGGCGCCAACTTGGGATTGGACCCTTCGTAGCACCAATACAGCCTCTGGGGTTTGGAATCCGACACAGTATAGGTATAGTTATAAGTGTCGGCTAATACGCCGGCACAATACGGAGGATTAGATAAGATATGGAGGCCTGCGCGCCTGCTAATACGTGAACATACTGTGAGTTGGGATTTTAGCCCAATTGGCCTCGCAAGTACGATCAACCTTGCAATACCGATTAGCAAGTCATAACGTTGAGAAATCAGTGTATTCAGGAAGAATTAAACCTTTTTGTAAGGATTTTATATTACAGACGAAGAGTTTTAGTTAGGAAAGGTGGGGTAGGGTAACTAGGTACGGGAGGGTACGCTAAACTATCGCAACTAGGGGCGTAGCGAAGACCTTCAGACAGAAGGCCCACAGGGTTGAGTTAGTGGACAGTAGAGAGGTGGATGATAACACGGGATGGCAGGTAGATGGAGCTACCATTGAGTTGAAAATTCCAGACAACAATACGCTGCCACCGGATACGACACCGTAGCTTACAGAAGTGCCACTGGAATCCAGACTGGCGGACCAAACTGGTCCAAGCCGGCCCAATGACTTGCCCAGGAACGCTGAGAAGGTGGGAACGCGCGTACTAATCGGAAAATACCACGACATAGCTGAAGTATGGTTTAATAAATCGATCGTGAAAAGTATTTGCGCCTACAGACCCACCGCATTGAACAGAGATAAAAAAGCATCTAATAGTATCACATGCCTTCAAACAAGCAGTCACACTTTCATCCCTCTAGGCCTCCCGCCTCTTGAATGACAGTTTGCTATGACACGGGCGAGATTAAACAAGGCTTGGAGGTTGCTGAATTTGCTTGTTCTCGCGTCGTCTGTAATCTCCAGGGCGCGCCTGGCCACCCCCGAGCTACCCGGGATATATGACAATTGGACGGCTCAGGTCGGCCGGCAGTCACATCTGAAGAGGCTGTGCAACCCGTGTAATGTGCGAGAAGCGCAAACAGTGGTTGGCTTCTGGGCGATCAGTGATCTGCTGGTCCGGGCCCCCAAACACACATTTCTTGCATCTGCGACACTCTGCGCCGCAGACGACTTTATCACTTCAGAACTTGTTGCGCGACAGGTCCATTCTCCACGATCTGCTGTGTGACTTGCGCCCGCAAAAGGTTTGGTTTGGGGGGGGTGTGTGGTAAAAAAAAGCCTCGAAAGCCTGCTGAACCGGGCAGGGCTGGGGATTTTCATCCCAAAGCTAAGATTGAGTCTATTGGAAAATCAGCCAAAATCCAGTGTGGTGGGCGTGGCGGCGTCGTCTAGTGAGCAGTGCGGCGTGCATAAACGATGCCATCATTCGTCCTATTTTTGGGCAATTCCCTGTTTGGAGTGGCGTCGCCATTGTTGACGTCTTGGAGTAAGGGAGAGCAACATCAAGTGATCAACCAGCTGGACTCGTGATGGCAATAACCGACAAGAGCGCAGCTGACAATTGTTAGCGAATAGATCAGCGAATAGAGACAAGAAAGTTGAGAGGGTCCATTGTGCACGAAATTGTGCTGCGAGCATCGTTGCATCAATGGTTTGTGTACTCCATGTAAAAAAAGGTCAAGCGGGTCAGTAGAAAGTCTTGGCTCTTGTCGCCCAGGCCCTTCAAAACAGGAAGATGGATGTAGCTGCCGTAACAGATCTACCCGCTTTCAAGGTTCCCTAACGGAACGACTGTCGCAATTGTCATGCATTGGCCTGGCTAGGGAGGTACTTTTGTTATGGACGCCACCGGTTTCCCCTGGATGCGGCAGGGTCTACTTAAGTACTTCGATGAAGCGCGACTAGTGGGCTGGCTACGTACTCCGTAATTTGGAGTTCCATTCCCACCCTGCACGTCCACTCTGTTCAAGCGCGACATGTCCAACCCCCGTATCCAGCCAGACCCCGGCCTTTCCTTTCGTGACCCCTTGGAAAAGCGAATCATTCCATTGTCCATCAAACACAAGCGCTGGAGTCTCTCTTCACTCTGTCCACTCCACTATTCGTATTCCAACGCTCACTCACTCTTCAACTCTCCCTCTTCAACGGCAGCTTTCAAGACATCAACCTTTTCCGCGAAACGGGTAGACATTTCGAAAGTGCCATCCATACACTTCGCTTCTAATCTGGTTCCTTTTTTACTACCCCCTTTGGTGACGTACCACCGCCGCGCTCGTTTTTTAGACTTTCTCGCACAGTCAGTCGACCAGCCGGACGGACAGCTTCCCCCAGGGGCAGAGTACCCTCACTACTTTGAACTCCTGCCCACGTCCATGTCCAAGCCCCATCTTGATTGATTGAGACGGAAGAAAGAGATAGAGAAGTCCGGTCGCTTCTTTTGACCATCGTAGCCTGGAGCCCCCGACGAATGCAACACATCTGAATCGATCAAAGGCAAAACAAAAGAAAGGGACAATCACGAGGAGCCAGCGGCGGATAGCCACCATTTCCATCCCCATCAGAGGGCCCGACTCCCAACTCACCCACTTCAACATTCCCTTGGGACCCACAACATCAATCAGCCATCATGAGGTTCTCAGTATTGAAACCTCTCGTTTTTCTCACGGCCCTTGCGGTCGGCACTGCCGCAGAGCCCATGCTCACGTCCAGCTCATTAAACACATGCCAGGAGGACTCAAGTTTCACGGCCAGTCTATTCAAGGTTGTCTTCACGCCAAACAACAACTCAGCATCAGTCGATATCGTTGCTACTTCATCAGTGGAAGGCAAGGTTGTGTTCGATGTCGCCATTTCAGCTTATGGCTATCAAATTGTCCGTAGGACAGTCGATCCTTGCGATGCTGGACTGGCTGGTCTCTGCCCTATGACGGCTGGCAAGATCCCTCTGAACTTCAACTTGCCCGTGGGTGCTGACGCTATCACTCAAATCCCCGGTATTGCCTACACTTTTCCCGACCTGGACGCCACTGTTCGTGTATTCCTGAACATGACGGAAACTGGGAAGAGCGTGGCCTGTGTTGAGGCGGATATTTCCAATGGAAAAACGGTCGACCTCGTTGGTGTGAAGTGGGTTCTGGCTATTATCGCTGGCCTGGCCCTGGTATCTTCTGCTGTTATCAACGGTCTCGGCCACTCTAACGCCGCTGCTCACGTCGCCTCGGGGGCCCTATCCCTCTTCGGTTTCTTCCAGGCTCAGGCCATGCTTGGTCTGACGGCTGTTCACCTGCCCCCGGTGGTGCAATCATGGACGCAAGATTTCCAGTGGTCCATGGGTATCATCAACATCGACTTCATGCAAACGATTTTTACCTGGTACCAGCGAGCGACTGGCGGAACTCCTTCGACCATCTTCGACTCCTTGACCACTGTCTCCGTCCAAGTGGAGAAGAGATCGCTGGCTGACGCATCGATGAACCTCTTCCGAAGAACCGCAGCAATGATGCCTAAGGCGTCCGCCTCCCTCATGAGACGAGCCAATGTTCAAACTGGATCTGGAAGCTTCATCGTCTACGGTATTCAGCGCGTTGCCTTCAAGGCTGGCATTGAGACGACCAACCTCTTCATGACGGGTCTGACGTTCTTTTGCCTGTTTGTCATTTTCACCATTATGGGAGTGACCGCTTTCAAGGGTTGGTGTGAACTGGCCGCAAAGCAGAAGTGGATCAAGAACGACACATTCCTTGAGTTCCGTAACGGCTGGCTTACTGTGCTCAAGGGCATCTTATTCCGCATGACTCTTATTGGCTACCCACAGATGACGATTCTCTGCTTGTGGGAGTTTACCCAGATCGACTCGCCTGCTGAGGTCGTGTTAGCCGTCTTCTTTTTCTTCGGCATGACCGCCACTCTGGCATGGGCTGCATCCAAGGTTATACGCATCGCTCGCCGGTCTGTTGCCATGCACAGAAACCCTGCCTACATCCTCTTCTCGGATCCTCAGGCTCTGAACAAGTGGGGTTTCTTGTACATCCAATTCAGAGCATCCGCCTACTACTTCATCATTCCAGTCCTGGGATACACTCTCATTAAGAGCATGTTCATCGCATTTGCCCAGAAGAGTGGTACCGCCCAGGCCGTTGGGTTCCTCCTGATCGAGGCCGGCGCGCTTATCGGTGCCAGTGTTCTGCGGCCATGGATGGACAAGAGCACCAATTCGTTCAACATCGCCATCTGCGCCATCAACTTCATCAACGCTATTTTCCTTCTCATTTTCTCCGACGTCTTCAACCAGCCAGCCCTCGTCAACGGTGTCATTGGTCTCATTCTTTTCTTCCTTAATGCCATTTTCGCCCTAGTGTTGTTGTTGATGGTGATCGCTACCACCGTGGTCGTCTTTGTGCGCAAGAACCCGGATACCCGATATCAATTCATGGCTGATGACCGAGCATCCTTCATGAAGTCGCAGAGCCAGCTTACCGGAACTACGGAACTGGATGCTCTGGCGGCCACTGCTCGCGGTGACAAGAGTGGATACAAAGCAGGTTTAGATCTCGACGACGACAATGAGTCCATCTCTTCCGACTCGATGCGCCGCCGAACTGATCCCAACATGGCAGCGCTGCAAACTGCTCATACCGGTCCACGCGAACCATCACGATCTCCGGTTGATCCGTCCGTGCCGCTATTCCCGGCCAACGGGCAGCGCGGGCCTCTTGCCGCTCCTGGCTCCATGAACAGAGCACCCAGTCCGTACGGTGGTTCAAACGCGTCCGTCTTCCGGCAACAGAATAACGCCAGCCCCTCAGGGTACAGAAATCAAAATAATGCTAGGTGAGTCGAATGATGAAAATGATGAATATGAATATAGTAACTAACAATACTTCAGTCCGTGGCAACGTGGTGCTGGTTACGAACACTAAGCTGGGTATCATGACCCGAATGAGAAAGATTTCTTAGACTGGACTTTTGTCCAGACGTTTGTTCATATTATGACAAATGGGCTCGGAGTTAATTGTTTTCATTTGCATGGTCGAGGAAACCCTCCATTGGGGGTATTTTGGCTTCACTGGATCGGTCTTTGGGTAGCTGTGGAGGTTGTCACCAACAGCCAAATCCCGCAAGGTGGCCTTGGAAACCCTGATGCAGAAGTCGCATCAGGCTCCGGAGAAGAAACAACCCAAGATGGTTGCGCAGCCTTCTTTCACTCTCTATCCCTTGGCGCTGGCTACTTGAGCTCTTCTGACTGCGTGAGGAAGGCGCCGGAAAGGCAAGAGTTGTCAGAAGATTCTTACCCACTGTACCAACGCTCGTGTAAATGCACGCGTTAGCAGAAGGGGCAAGCAGCACCTGGGGACAGCTGGACTGGGGTAGGGAACTGGTTGAGCTTGGTGGTATTAGATTTGCCGTTCAGATGCGGCAGAAACAAATAGTTAATTGATTTACAGTCAAAGTTATAAGTGCTATTACGTATTTGCTGAAAATCGCCACATGCGACTGTATTGTTGTGTACACTGTTCGGTGCGAAATAATCGTGAGGCCTTCACATTGACGGTGACAGGGCGAGATACTGGACTGAAGCCTCCGTTTACGAAATTACTCAGGCTATAGAGGCATTCCAAGTAGATATCGGAGCTCTACGCCTCATTCCGAGTGCTGATACTGCTGTAGCATGTCGTATGACTACTTCAGTAGACAGTAAGCTAGGTAATTATGCTTTATTGTGACTCCCAGCCATGTTCCGTCAGCTTGGAACGTGGCTGCCGGATACGGGGACGGACCGATACGGCTTTGGTAGATCGCGATATCTCATGCTGGATCTTCATAGAATTGCCATGGCCGATCGTTTCAAGAAGTAACGGAAAAACAGCTGTGGCAAATACTCCATACCCCACACCCTGGATCGGCGTTTCCTCTCCAGGCTGGTTTTCAGCATGACGTAAACATCCAAAGCTCTGTAAGAACTGCTTCCCATATGAAAATATATTTCTGTATTTCTATCCACGCATCTACGTAGTTTACTACTATAATTGCAACCTCTCTGAAAGAAGATCGCGCCGGTTTCCCATATTTTCTGGTGAATTTGTTTTATTAGAGACTATACAGGGCTTGAATTCAGCTTTCCAGCTTTCCAGCGCGCCAACCCCTCCTAAGTAGTTGCTCCTGAGAGTCTAGACCAATTCTTGATCTCGATCCCCATCCCATGCATTCAATCACCTGATTAAACCACGCGTCTAAGCTCGGGCAAAGAAGCCGGTCAGTATTCTTCAAATTAACAAATCGTACAAGTGTTCCCGGCCTTGAGGGAGGTGTTCGGCGTTCATGTCCAGACTTGACTCTCAATGGTGACCCCAGCCTCTTCCCTGCCAGGTTCGGTCGTGCCGGCGCAACTGGGCTTCCTGGCCATCTTCAACCCGACCCTCGGCACCACGGACGAGACCATCGATGACCAGATTGTCTACTACGCATCTGTGAATACGCAGGCTTCGCGGCGGCGCAACCGCTCGCGCGCGAATCCCACAGAGAACCTGTCGAAAGACGAGCGCAATGAGCGACTGAGGCAGATCGGGTTGGCGCAGGGCATGGTCGACTTTAGTCGCGGCTTTGCCCGCGGCCAGTCGGTCAACACAATAGAGACGGAGAAGAGTCGGGTGGTCCTGCATGAGCTGGAACCTGGCTGGTGGATTCTTGCTGTGAGTTGCAAACAATAGCTTGGTTGTTGCAGGTGCAAACACTTTACAAAACCGAGACTCTGACGCGTTTTTCTGCCACCTTTAGTCCATCGACCTGACAAAACTACCTTTACCACCGCGACTGGGCGCCTCGGCTTCGAAGATGAAGGAGGAGGAGTCCGATAATGTCGAGTACTCTTCGCGTGAGGTCAAGCCGGCAGCCCTGCTGTTGCAGGACCTGCTGCGGGCGCACTCTATTTTCCTGCTACACCATGCCGCATCTCTTAGTGCGCTGTTTGTGCGATCGAAGAGGTCTAAATTCGTCATCATACTGAGTCGTTACTGGGACCTGTTTCTGTCGACGTGGAATGTCATGCTTCACGGCAACCCGGCCTGTGCTGTGCTCGGTGGCATCAAACTGGGGGCCTGCGGCGAGCTCGGCGTGGGTGTGGGTGAGGAAGAACGTGGGAGTGGCGAGAGAGAGGTACTCGAAGGTTTTGTTGGTAGAGTCGAGGGACTTGTGGATCTGGTCGTCTCCAAATTTGGGGACTTGGACCCAGAGAAGACATCGGATTCGGCCAGGGATAGGAATTCCGATGACTCGCAGTCTTCCCAGTGGCTCGGCACTGGTGAGGAACCCGGAGCAGAAGACGGTGCTGTCTTTCTGGGTGTTGGTGCTCTATCCAGGAAGTCTTTACGAGATATCACTTACTGGATGGAAGACTTGTATACTTGGGGAGAGAATGCATATGGAGTCAAGGAAAATGCGACTTCAACGAGAGTGAAGGCCAGACGGGTCAGGGTCCAGTCTGGTGCCGAAGCTCTCAGCAAGCTGTCGGCGCCTCAAACGATTGAAACCGTGGGTTCTACCCCAAGTGATCAGGTGAAAGATAGAAGTCCCTCCGCCTCGATATCTAATGGAGTCGAAGCGAACGATGATGGGCGCATGGATAAGTTCATGAGCTATTTGAGAATGGGCTACGGCACTCATTGGTCACTTGGCAATTCTGGTACAGAGAGCACCCAAGAAAATGCCCCAGAAACTGCCCAAGGCGCCCAAACCCGCAATCAGAACGAAGGAGAAATCGAGCCAGTACCTAAGAAGGAACATGCGACACCTACGCACCCCTTTACTCAGCGCTCATCCACGCTTGTAGACCGGTATTTGGGCCACTACCTCATTGGGCTCCAAGGAGATGTGGACCATGCAGACAGCGAGACTCCAGAGAGCAGGGACTCAGATAGCTCAGAGTCGAACCAGCGCACCCTGTTGCGAACTCTTACGGTAGAGCTCGAGAATGAGGGACATGATCGGCCGGAAGCCAACATTGCTCGAGATTTCGGCAGTCACGACAACGAGCTAGAAATGTCGAAATCTGGTCGCAAAGGCTCAGCAGATCCCAAGTCACATTTCGACAGTCAAGACCGGAACAAAACCAAGAAGATGCGCGTTGTGGTCTACGCCAGCAAGCCCTTCATATATGCATTCCTATTCGAAAATCGCACAGAATCCCTTGCTTGGGGCCCGCTATACAAGTCTCTCCACTACCAGCTGGCACCCCTGCGGAAGACACTCGCGTCATCTACCAAGTACCGACCCGACAAGCCAGATGTCGGGGCTGTGGCTAGCCACATTTTCGACTTGGTGTGGGACCCGCGGGCCCTGACGGTTCACTCGACCATACCCAGCATCCCAGAGCCGCCATCGCTTGTGCGTATTCAAGACGGTCGGCAACAGCAGCAGCAGAGCACATGGTCCCGTGCCGAGGCCCTGAACACCCACACTCAGATTCTGAATACCTACGTAGCAACACGGGGCAACTTCACCGATGTCGAACGTACGTGCAAGACGAGCCGCGGGTGGTGGGTTGTCTGGACTCGCATCATGGTCGGCCAAGAGTCATCCAGCACGACTGGGACCACAACTCCGCCTCCGCTTTACTCGGAAGATAGCAAGGAGTCCACCAGTACGCAGACCACAGACTCGTCGACCGATGAAACCACTCTGAGTATGAACGCCTCGGACAAGACTACCAAGGCCGGCAGCCGCCACGGTGATGCTGCTGGAGGTCGCGGCAGAGGTTGGAGACGCAGACACGAGGTCAGCAAGGAAATATTCCTAATACGCAGAGCGGGAGAACATGGCGCTGGTGGAATTAGGGGCATTAGCAACTCGTACGCCGAGGGCGGTAGCGGTTGGGCCGACGGTGCGACCCGGTTGGTCCAGGGGATTGGTGTCGACACCAAGAGTTATGTGGAGGGTTTGTTGACTTTGGGCCGGTGAAAAGACCCAACATCATCACGGTTATCAAATCAAATAGGGTGTGATCTATATTTGAGCATTGGGGCTTTTTGCTAGGTTGGCATGGCTGGGAGCAGAGGAGTGAGCCAGCGGCTGGGTTTAATCAAACAGGCGAAGTCATAATTGACGAACATGATTATTATCTCCCTGCTTGCATTACGCTGTATTGCGCTGTTAATGCGCTGTAGATAATACACGTACACAACACGGACATATGTATGTTTATGGACGTGGGCTAGATCGTCCTGCAGCAAATACCAAATTTACCAAATACACATAGGATACTCTTGTATGCTCTACGACTTTGCCAGCATATTGTACCTAGAGGTCACTGATCACGCCCGCGTACTATCTTCTCGGTGCACCTTATCAGCCTGTGAGGGTCATACACACGTTATTCGCAGATAATGCACTGTTCGTAATGAGCAAGGGGGTTGAGCAAGTTGTGCGTATCAATCACTCTTTTACTCATGTTTATTTGCCAAACCTAGTTGCATGCTAGATTATCTAGCCCTAAGAGTCCGGTTTTATAGTTTTCTTTTCTTGTGCCAAGGAAAGCGGACTGGCTCAATGTATCCTTATTCATGGCCACGTCTTGTCCGTACGCCCTGTCAGTTGACCCTCAAAATGGGCTGTCATGCAGAAGAATCCTTGAACCGGGAATTTCTCCGTTACCATTCGCCCTTTTTATTTGTGTTAACCCTAGTTAAAAAACTGTTTACAACAAAAGTCAGTAAAAATCCTCTGGATTGAAACTCGAGTTACTTGGACAGGATGTTGTCTCTTCATGTAAGAGAGGCAAACTTGACTCCCGAGACAGGGCAGGCGAGGAAGTCACTGACCTTCTTGTAAGCGGCCTTCTCCTTGGCCAGGCGCGCGGCGGCGGCCTTCTTGACGGCGTCGAGCTCCTTGCTGATGGCCACGTCACCCGGCACCAACTTCTTGGCCTCCTCAAGCGCCTTAACAGCACCTTCCTCGTCCTTCATCTTGTCCAGGGCCAGACCACGGCGGTACAGCGCCTTAGCCTTCTCGATGTCGGTGATGCCGGGCACGCGCAGTGCGCTCGCCGCGGCGCGCTCGGCGTCCTCCCAAGCGTCAAGCTTGAGGTTCATCATGGCCGAATTGCTGTTGAGGGTGAAGCGAAGGCTGTCCATCTTGGTCTTGGTATCGGCGGGCTCGTCCTTGAGTTCGGGCTCCTCGTTGAGGTAGCGCAGACCCTTCTGATACTTGTCGAGGGCCAGCGGCACATCGCCCGACTTAAAGGCCTTGTTGCCATACTCCTTGCACTCCGCAGCGATCTTAAGCACCTTCTGCGCATCCAGGGCCTCGTCGTTGTCTTCGGGGAAATCCTCGTAAGCGTCACCCAGAGAATCGGCCTGCTTGTTGCCCGACGCCGCTGCTTCGGCCGCCGCGCCCGTCAGCTCGCCACAGTCAGTGATGACAACATCCTTCTGCGGCTTGTCTCCAGATTGCGTGGGCAGGTTCTCGATCTGGCGCACAATGGACTTGCCGCTGCGCACTTCGCCGAACACAACATGCTTGTTGTCGAGGTGAGGGGTCGCAACGGTTGTGACGAAGAACTGGGAGCCATTGGTGCCTGGAGAGCCAGTCATGTCAGCAAAAGTTCACTCGATTTCAACTGTGACGTGTGTTCATTTGTTACTTCCTTACCAGGTCCAGCGTTGGCCATGCTTAGCAAGAAAGGGCGATCATGCTTCAACTCAAAGTTCTCGTCGTCGAATTTGGCACCGTAGATGCTTTCGCCGCCGGTGCCATTGCCCTCAGTGAAGTCACCACCCTGGATCATGAACTGCTTAATGACGCGGTGGAATCCGCTGCCCTTGTAGTGGAGGGGCTTGCCGGTCTTGCCCAGACCCTTCTCTCCCGTGCAGAGGGCCCGGAAGTTCTCAGCCGTCTTGGGCACAATGTCGTCATAGAGCTCGAAGGTAATGCGCCCCGCTGGCTTCTTGCCAATGGTGATGTCGAAAAAGACCTTGCTGCGGGTGGGCTTGTCGTCAGCCATTTTGAGTGTTAGATGGCGTAGTGGGTTTTTGGTTCTGTAGCTTCAACAGGTGTATGAAATTGGCTGGCTCGGTGAGATGAAGTTGCGGAAAGATGGTCGATCGGCTTGAAGGTATCTGGACCGTGGGTGCTGAGATTTACATAAATAGGATCAGAATAAGACTGGGATTAGGCAAACGCAATCTGGCTAAATTCAGACTAGATGTTTGCAATTCAAACGTTTCTAGCTGAAAAAATGAAAGGCTATCGAAGCGGGAGGAACGCACAATAGAAACTTCCAGATGTTGGTGTCAGGGTCTTGCATCGTGGGGCAGACGAGGGGTAGCTCCGGAATGGGTCTAGTCCCCGGGCTGCACTTGCATAGTGAGCCGATCATGACTGAAGGGCTGTGACAGGGCTGGAGCTGAGGATTATTCTCCCATCTCCGGTCACATTAGCACTCAAATTGCAACTACCACAGCAACTTCGCAGCCCAGTCGTTACCACCTCATTTGCGATACCATGGTGGCATAGACCATTTTAACATTATTACCCTAACTACAGTATTATACCGCGGCATGACCGTCGCTTGTCAGCAGATTAAACTGTCACACCGGTTTCCAATACCCTACACTCGCAGCGCCGCGAAGTTGTTCAGATCCTTCAAGCCTCCTTCAAGAACCTCCAGCTTCCCCTTCAGCTCAACTGTCTTCCTTGAGCACTTGGCACCTTCAAACCCGAACTGCCCGATTTGCGTGGTCTGAAAATTGCCACAACATCCGCCGAGAACACGTCCGGCAAGCGCTGAATGAGCCGATGTTCGACAGCATTCACGGAAAGTCAGATGTACTCTGTTACTCATGGGCGATATGTTGCCGAAGCCGCTTGCACATCCACAATGGAAAAACGCGAAACCATGCAGCTCACAAAAGAATATGTCGTCAATTTCTAGTGAAACATACACGGATTTTATCAGTTCCACGTAACATCAGTTGGAATAGCCACTCAACTGATGGTAGTTTCTCGTCGTCGCTCCACTGCGGTTGCTCGATAGCAGTCATCGTGTATACCCACGAGCCAGCTTAACGGGTTAGGAGACAGGGGAGAAAGCCAAGCATACCTTGTAATAAGCTTCAGCCCTAAGCAGCAAATTGGCTGGAACGTTTCCGTGTCAGGCTCGGTGCCGTGCATTGGCAAGTACCTTAAGGTTTGTGTAAGCCAATTCAACATATATGGATTGTTCGGTCGTGTTCTGGACAATCGCAGAAGACCGCCCGACAATTGTCTCGATTTTTTTGGACGTGCCGCGCAGCCTACACCTTCTGGACGGCCCCGGTCATGTAGGGCTTGTAAGCGATTGCGGGACAAGGCTGTTGGGGCTTAAAGAAGATCCCAGAACGGACTTTGTTCTCGAGCTCTTGCTTCAGGCGTTGCAGGTGTGGTTCAATGAACAGTATCAGAAGACGGTATTTGGTCTTCTGACCAAAACCTCCGTTAAGAAACGATCGAAATTAATGGCCCCAGTTTCGTGTGAATCTTGCGTAGTCGAGATCGCATAGCTGCGATGCCGAGTTACAAACTATCAAGAGATGTCCAGAGGGTAGCAGACCGGAGCTCTCTCCCACAAAGACCCCGCGCCTCGGTCGTGTAGCTTCTCATGCTATGACCTCGGTTGCAAAGTACATATCAACTACAGCGGGTGGGACGAGATGGATTGGGGCCCATCTCTATCCAGTATGCCCCGCCCTTGGTGCCCTGTTCAAGCTTGTCTGGCTTTGCTATTAGGCCAAGTGTTCTTTCCCCGAGGGGATCAATATCACGAGCAAAGTTGGTGACGGGCTGGTTGGCGAACTGGTTGTCTGCCGAAACCACTGTCAAAATAATGCCGCGAGATTGACGCATGCAAGAAATTACCAGGCTTGCAACCATTCTCGAGTTCTCTCCTGATTGATTCTTGCCGGCAGCTCCAAATACCGCGCCCTCGGATCGCAGTTGATCGATGAAGTCGAGTAGATTTCGATGGTTGCTGGACTGCATCATCAGAGGTTTGGAAAGCTTGCTGGGCAAGGTCGGTAGCCATGATGACGGACGGTTGGCAGAATGCCAATCTGTGAGTGGGTGTCGATGAAGGGATGAAAAGAGTAGGTACTGCTGGAGAGTGGGCTTGGAGATCTTAAACAAGCAGCCCAGAGCGAAAGTTGTGAAGAATAATACTCGAAACACCAGGATACTATCCACAAGACGTTCTGCTTAGGCTCAAGGCAATATCCCATCCCTTGTCATAGTTTAGTCATTACATCTGCTTGGAAATATTGGTCAATCAGTCTAAGGAACGGGCATCAGAGAATAGGAAGCAAGACCAGTATACAGAGTCTGCAGGCATCGATCTAAAGACAAGAAGAAAAGCTTGCACGTTGTAAAGGAGGAAAGACAGCGAAAAGGTTTTCCAGGACAACCAGTATACGCATGGCTCACCACTCAACGAGAACGGGGAGGAGCTGGAAACTCAAGGGAATATCAACACCATAAACTGCGAACCGTCATCCCATGGCTTTATGTGACCACGAAGCTCATTGAGAGTAGTACTTGTTGAATAAATTGCTGTTGGCTCACTGGGATTCCTGTCATGATAGGTTGCAAATTATCAGACCAAAACTCATTTGTTCTCACTCGGGTTTGATAATTCATCTCATTCCAGTTTCTCATAGCCGAAAAAGACAATTAGATGGGGTTTTCACGTGTCATTCGACCATGTGTTGAATAGATCACTGTGAATAAGGATTGGTAAATATTATGTCCCAGGCACTTTACATTCCACCGACAGAAGCACTAAAGTAATCCTGGAAGCCTCCGAGCCATGCCCGGGCAGAATGTTTACATCCATGGCATCCCCATATTACTTAAGCGACGTCTAAAAATAAGAAAGAATACCATTGAAAAAACACCCGATGCTGGACGTCTTACCCGGAACTGCAGAGTTTGACGAACCGGACGTCAACTTGCGATTGGCGACTTTGGATGAACCACTTGCGTAGTCCATCGGTCAACATAGTTAGTTCTCAGAACCACATAGACTGCGTCAACTGCCCGCACTATATTTGCCTCGCGGGGATGACAGGACCCTACTGGGAACTGGGGGGGTTGCTTCATCTCGTTCCCTCTTATGAGCCTTTTCCTCTGAAGGAAAGGCCCTTGAGCAGAGCTGGATTGGAATCGTCAGGCCGTTTATTAACTTATTGCTCCGGGGCGAGGAATTCCATCTCGCGGAAATGAACGCAAAGGTCAAATTCGATAAAGGCTTATAAGCCAACTTGAGTAATATGTTGAAAGATACCGAATCTACTGAATCTAAGCTGCCTACACCGAGTATATTGAATTGTGGGTCTCACCGTTCTCGAACGCCAATTCTCCGGTTTTCGCGCCGGTGCGGACTATGCCTTGAAAAATAGCAACGGTATGAGACACATGTGTCTTACTTGGAAGTCTCTGTGAGTGTAGTTCGTGAACATCACCGTCGCTTGGACCTGCCCGCTCCGGTTTCGCTCGAAGTCGATTTGCGCGCCCCAGATTTGCAGACGTATACAGTATAGCTGGTGGATAATGGTGACAGGAAACCTGGGGGTTCCACAACATGCATGGGGTATAGGTAGCTTGCCAAGCTCTTCTGAGACCATACTCGTGTAATACATAGTTCGATGGCATGCAATGGATGTTTCCTAGAACCTTCCTAGAATCCTCGGATAGACTCGTGCTTCTTTCTCGGTTAACGGCATGAAATAGTTGCACATACGGAAGCCGTTATGCAAGTCTACCAACAACCAGTAGGGCCGGGTCAACCTTGAAACTGGATAAATGGAAGCGAAGGAAGAATGCGTGGGCGTCACATGGCAGTTCAATAAGTGACCCTAGCTCCATTGGTACTTAAGCAATAAGACTAATCAACCCTTGCAAGACGCCAGTTTCTCCCTGTCCCCCCACCCAACGGAGACCAGTGACGATCTCTTTTTGGTGGGGTCAGTTGACTAAAGAGACCGAGCTGACCGCAGCACCAACGACTCAGCTTCAGACCCAACAACAGCTCCGGTCCGGGAGGGCAACTTTGTTTGATCACTTCGAGCTTACAGATGGACAGGAATTTATAATTGTTTGTTCGATGTCGTCTAGTTTGTGACATTCCTCTGCCATTCCTCTGCCATTCTCCGCTCCATTCAATTCTCGTCCGTCGTTTCCATCTGTTTCTTTCAATACCCGTTTCCGCCTACTAAATTTAGTTTCTCACTTGAAAGATGGCTCTCTTTGTGGACCTCGACGAGGAAGGCGAACCGCTGAGTCCGACGCAGCCGCAATACCATCACGGCGTAAAGCCCGAATGGAATGGCAATCCAGCCGCGGCAGCAAATGGAACGGGCACAAGCACGAGCAATGGCGACCGCCCGTCCTCCTCCGGGAGTGATGCGGCGCCCCCTCGGCCTCGCGAGAACCCAAATAGGAATGGGATGACGGAGGCTCTCGGATGCTATCCGTAGGCTGGCCAACCCTTATATTCTCTCTCTCTGTATGCGCTGTAACAAAACCCCCCTCTCTCGAGCAGTTGTTGGTCACATAAAGGCTCAGACTGGACTCGTAGAGAGGGGGGTGGCGGGATTCACTAACACGGCACGCCACGCAGGGTCGCCATGGCAATTGCATCGTCTCTGGACCTCAACTCGCTCGATAATCTGTCGCGCACCTGTCGCCAGGTCCGCGAGGGCTTGCTGCAGTATCGCAACCCCCTCGTCGCCCATACCCTGCACTGCGAGAACGAAGACGTCGCTGTCGACCCTGAGGACACCTTCCGTTATCGTGCCCGCGCAGGCAATTACTACTACAATGAGGATGGGCGCGCTGGCTACAGCTACAGTGGCAAGAGTGGGCATTGCGCCAGGGATTTGGTTGCGGAGTGTCGACGGTGCTCGAGGGTTGTGTGTCGGGTAGGTTACATGCTGCACACGACGGAGGAGTCCACGCGTTTTTAATGTGGACTATTTACGGGCGCAGAGAAAATCATAAGTGCTGATTGAGATTCTTTTGGCAGAATTGTGCGATCAAGCCTCCGGCATCGATTATGGTCCGCGATCGACACCGGCGACTTTGTGTACCATGTACTAAGGCAACCCTCGGCGCTCTGGTCAAGCCGCCGTTGCTGGCGAGCACGCCCGCCGATTCCCCCGTCATGAAACGAGAAATATGCACGTGCGAGAGCGACGGCGTCTGGTTGTGCCAACCGTGTGGGAGGTGTATCAGGGGTGCAGATGGAGATTACAAATCGTAAGTCGCATAGTTTCGTCGCAAATGCAACAAACGTTGGTGGCTGATGGATACTCAGCTTATGGAATTGGCGAATGCAGTACGGCGAAGTACTCGGTGGGCTCGGCACCGGGATCGGCGACGGCGACCGCGGCGTAATTTGCGGACGAGACAGCGAATGCTGCAACGCCAAGGAGAAAGAGCACGAGACAGACTGCGACGCCGAGGACGCCCGCGAGCTGGAGCGCGGCTCGCCGCCCTCGCCGCCCTGGGTCACGCCTTCGCCCTCGGGGTCGCAGAGAACTCCGTCGCCGCAGCTGGGTCCGGGATATACCCGGCAGGAAATCGAGGGGATAGGGGGCGTGGTCAAGACGGTCAGGGTCACTATGGTCCGCGTAGGTGCCTGCGTGCCCGAATGGGAGGACGAGAAAAACAGTGGCCGGATATTGGGTCGCGAAGTCAGCGGACAGGCCCGGAGTTGGTGCGGTTGGTGCTGGCGAGTCATTCCTGGGAAGAAAGACTATGAGACGGCGAAGACCGCTTCTCCGACGTAACGAGTGTCTGACTACCCATATGCAATTATGGGATAGGCTGCATAGCATGGTGTCAAGCGGTACACCTGTGAGTGTAGCTAAGGGTAGTTGGTGATCTGAAGGTTGGACCCCAAGCTTGTCGGTTCTCCGTCACAGGACGAGGCTTGTTTGTATAAACAAGTTCTCAAACCTTCGAGGGGCCAGATCTATTATAACATATATGATTGTACAATAATGGGGACTGGTATATGACAGATGGCATACCCGAGCCCTTTAACGCCTTGTTGGCAATGCCAGATGCTTACGAGCCCCCTTTCGGCGACTCGATGTGACTCCGAGTCCATCCAATGCGCTCTTAATGTACTGCGCAGATCCTGTACAGTCTCCCGCGGATTTTTCAAGCATTTCTGTTCCTACACTACTTCACTATAACTCGCCTCGAGCGAGCATCTTTTTGCGCTTCTGGCGCTCCTCTCTTGCATTCGTCCGCATTGGCCCCCACCGGGCCTTGATAGCCTCTAGCCTTTCCCGTTCGCTCTTCCAGTGCTCATCGCTCGCCTGGCAGCACATCATGACGAACAGCTTAGTGCATTGGAATTTCTCGGCCAGCCGTACAACGCTCCATTTCGCTGGGTTCTCGTTTCTCAGCTGTCGCATCTCTTCGACTTCCTCCTTGGTCACATTACTTCTGGGCTTGATTTCTGCAAGCTTACCAGCCGGCGGTGGGAGAGGTGCATTATGCAGATCCGAGGTGCGCAGCAAGTGGGTGAGGTTGGCTTGACGTCGCGGGTCCGACTTCGGGAGAAATTTAAAAGGTGTGTGGTAGACGGATGGCGCTGACGAAGGGGGGTTGAAGATAATATGGTCTTCGCTGTTTGGCGTCAAGAAGGAGACATCGGGGCGGATTTTGAGGGCCTTTTTCGTGCGTGATGTCGTGGACTGACATCGCCGCGTCGTGCGTATGACTGTGCTCGTCAAGGAGCAGAATGGTCTCAAGATTTGCCGGGCTTCCATCTTGGGATCGAAACGGAGATTTCCGTGCTCTACTTGTTGAAGGAGTGATGTTTGGTGTTTGGTGAGGCGGAATGAGCTGGCAGTTTATTAACGCGACATCGTTCTGCCCAGCTCAACTCGAATTTTCTGGAGCTACCACCTACTTGAGAGCCAAAAAGCGTCGATTTGGATGTCGAAGATTGGTTGCGGAAGAAAGAACGGCCCGATCCTCAGTCAACGGGTAGTGGTTGCACAGGCCACACAAACTCCTGCGCGGCGGGCATCATGGGCAGTAGGCTTGGAATGACTATCTGGATTGACAATCTCGATTGGGCTTCCCCTCACTCCATCAATACCAAACCATTGGATCGTATGGGACAGTATCCTCTCATCTCTGTACAATGCGATCGAGCTAACCAAATGCTTAAATGCATTTGCATATCGGTGATGGACAATAATGAGCGCTACTTGCTTCTCTAGAAAAGAATGGACTTTAATTCTATCGGAGAAATTCAATACACCAAATCCGAAGCTGAGGGCGGGGAGTCGGGATTTCTGCCTTGGTTGCGCATGCTGGTGCAAGAGGACGACGGCGATACTCGGAAACCCATTTGACTGGAGTGCTCAGCATATGTTACATAGACTGGCTTGGGCGCGGTTGATGAGCCGGAATAGGACTGCATCAGGGTCGGAGCCTGGGCTGTGTTGGGCTTTCTTCCAAAGCTGGTCGATATTTTCAGCACCCTGACATTGATTGCATTGATTTATGCGACACGCTGGGCCGTGATAGACCCAATAATTCGTCATCGCTCCCATCCGGCCCAACCAGTTTGTGTCGAGTGACAGGCGGCGTGGCCAACAATCAGGGACCTCAACTTGGAAACGACCGTCCCCGGGACAAAGAAGTTCTTAATGCATCCGGTCAAGTCACGAGACGTAAATAGCCTCCTCGCAACCCTCATGATCTGCCGGCCATTTGAATTGTTTGACATATTCGCATGCATTGCTACACCCTCGATATTTGCGGCCGCATCTCAAAAGAAGTCCGTTGTTCGTCCTTGGCTTTGCCATCCCCATTTATCATAGTCATCAGTAGGGCCCTTAACAACGTGAGAACTCAAAATCTTTCTAAGGTCTTACGTCAAGTACGGGTGATCGCGCAATTCCATTTTAGAAGCACCAAGACTGCTTCAAACCTTCAACGTCCGTCGCACCTCGCAACAATACTCAAGTTTCTTCCAACCACCTGATCAACAGTGGCTGTTTCCGTAGGATACACACAGGAAGCCGTGCAACTTCCAGCGCATCTAAAACACACCTCGACTTGCAGTCTCCAGAGTGTCACCCTTCACGGTCGCCTCACCCCGCCTCGCAATTGCCGTTTCACCGACTTGAGCTCTCAAGACAGTCAAGCATTGTTCATCTAAACGGCGAAGTCTGGTTAACTAAGACTTGACTTGCAAGTCCATCTTTCCCGGAAGGAGTTGCGTCGTACCGCATCCGCTATTTGATTCTCTGCACACGGCAAGAGTCCTCGGGTCAACAGGCGGTCGGTGACTTCCAAGTCTCCATCTCCACCCGCGCGTTAGCAAACGTAAGTGCTTGCTTGCTTTTAAATGATAGCTTCGTTGAACCCGACAAGTTCGGAGAAAGAATATCCAATACCTTACTTGCAGATTGAGTGGGAATAGCGCCTCTTGCCTTGACTTGGATTTGCAGACCGCTACGAAGCAACGAGGATCTGACCCCTCCGCTTATCGCGCGGACGCTCGAAAGCCGGCATCGTCATACCAGTCATTTCATCCGATCACCGCTGACATTGACTCGCGCCCCTTTAGATTCCAACAATATCTGTGCATCCTGACACCTGGAATTCCGCCAATTCGATCCCATTCGACGAAATGAGTCTTGCTCCTGCAGCAGATATACAGAAGGGACCCGGGCTTTCTTTGAGGGAAATAGACCACACTGCAACCGCCGAGTCGGCATCCGGCTCTGCTCCACTCAGCAGGAAAGCGACCAACTTGGAGACGGGCAAGACTGAGGCCAAGCCTAAGAAGCGAAGCTTGTTTGGCTTTGGAAAGAAAAAGACCGACGATAACACCGCAACTATGGCGAAAACAGTGTCCAAAGCGGATGCGAATCTGCCAAGTTCACCCCCTACCAACAACATGACACAGCTATCTTCACATCGATCAACGACCACATCGCCAACCCCGCTGGACACCCCACACATGATACCGTCTTCGCCTGGCAGGTCTCCACGACTTGCTTCGCCCGCCGGATCGCAAATTTTCGAACGCGATGTCCAAGAAAGCGCCGTCGCTATGCCCGCTTCGCCTGCGATCCCTTCCCATATCCAGGTTGAAAACTATATTCCCCCAGCTCTCGACGCATCGTCAGAGGCTATCACGGATGGCCATCTGAACCCGGACAGTGTCGAAATTGTCACCCACGCGTCTCATCAGCCTGCATCGGTGACCGTAACTGGAACGTCTCCATACGATATGCCGCCGAGCTCATGGGTTGACGAGCTGGCATCATTGGCCGAAAAGGAAGAAGCCGCGTCCAACTACGGTTCGCTCGATTCGGCCGACGTGCGTCGTTTGAGTTTCATCTCCTTCGCCGACGTCGTCCAGGCAGAACATGGCCCTCACGGAGGAGCGGGAGGAAGTCGCGAGTCTATGCATCTTGCCGGCTTGACTTCTTTGAACTCAGGTAATATCAACCGCTCGCCTTCACCGATCAGGTCGCCTATTTCATCCCAAGGACCAGAGATGTCGCCCCCCACGAGCAAATCAGGATCTTTCAAGGGACTGGACATGTCACCGTCTCGAAAACCTCTGGGCAGCTCTGCCACCTCCACCAAAAATACCCTAGGTGTTTGCAGCAGTGGTGACTTGAACATTGAGACCATGTCTCAGGCTTTGCGACGAACTGGTAGTGCTGATCTCAGCGCAGCGCGCAGCTTACCCATCAGCCCTATCGAGGGACCGTTCCGTTAGAAGCGGATTGTTTACTGATATAGTCTCGCTTGAACTCAATATTTGCAGCTTGATGAAACCGCTTGGTATGGCTAGAAGGGCCTAAGTGAAACATGCCGAAAGCGGCGGTGGTCATTTTTGTTTTTGACTGAACCCGTGGATACCGTTTGAGCTTTCTTTGGGCCTTGGGCATTGGAGTTGGAAGATATGATTCTGGCATGGAGCTTCATTTTACTCAGGGCGATGTATTCGATTCTCGCATTCCGTTTAGGCTCCGAGGTCGAATTGGAGGCCAAGTTTTGATATTTCATGATTTCCGCATGACGGACGGGAACCAGGGGGCTGTTTCGTATCAATATCCCGAAAAAAGAAACAGCAAGCGGATGAAGGGACCAAGCAAGCTGTGAAAGGCATGGCCAAGTTGTATATCTGGTAAAATATTCCGTCGGCTTTTTTTGGTGAAATACATCGACATTGAGGATACCGGGGTCGCTGTGGCACTTTTCTGTTTTCCATTGACACATTGTGAGTTGAGTCGGTTGCTCCGGAGGTTGCGAAGACATTGTTAGTCTTCACAGACAAACAAAACGGACTATGCTGCATTGAACATGCAGGGAACTGGACTTCCCCAAAGACTTCGACTTATCCATAGTTGGCTGAAGTGACACTATCGTGATGGTTCTACACGGTCATGACCAAAAATCAAGGCAGACAACATTGGCTGCAGACCACAAGTGTACTTGCAACATCGGTAAACTCTAGTTTTCGAAGATTCCCAGAGGAGGTCTATTCGATGCTTGTAGTTGGTTGTGGGTTATGTTCTTGTTCATAGAGTCTGCGATTTGTCCAACCTATAGGCGCCACGATGACTCCAGGTTGCTGGTGGTGCATTGGTCCAGTCGGTCGTGGCTGGAAAGAACTGCTGAGAAATCGCCGGTAATTTGATGGGATCAGGATTCACTGTTGGCTGTAATGTCAACCCTTCCAATGTCTCCGGCATTTCCCATAGTGAGTGATAGGACTGATGGAGAGACCGTAGATGGGACGGATGGATTACTGTCTTTCCCTCGGTTCGCAATGTAATGATTCATGATTAGCCTAGTTGCCCATGTCCTAATCTACTGAACTTTCATGAACTAGACGCGGCTATTTCTGATCCGATTGTAAGTTTGATTGTTCAGCTCTGTCTTGCGTCGAAGTGTGTTCAGGGTTGTTGAGCATTGCTGTCATCGATTCCGTCTCCTTCCCGGTCTTTCTAGGCTTACATGAAGGTAACTCCTACAGAGTTGTTGAGTATAATTTTCTTCGAGAAGGATTCTCCATTGAACAGCCACTCTTTGGATGTGACATATTGTTGACGAGTCACGAACGTGCATCACACATAGGGCTGAAGAAAGGCCTTGTCTTGAGCAAATTGAGGTGGTTCAAGCTGGCCCGGAATTAACCAGATTCCTCTTTCTTGTTTTCCCCGGCTCGGGCGATTTCCGGATTGATTGCCCTGCTGCCCATCTCGGACCGAGCCAGGTTGATAGAAAATAGGCCAATCGCTTGTGGAGGAAGCCAAAGAACGAAATGCCAATTATCCCCATAAGGACGTTGAGTCAGTACCGACCACAGGGTTGTATACATTCCCGAGATAACGTGAGCGACGGTTCCAAGGCTCTGGATCGCGGCCACGTTGGTCACGTTGCAGCCATGATGTGCCGGGTCCACTCCACAAACATCATTGGACGTGCCGTGAAGCATGCAAGTGTTTTCTGTGGGGTTTGCGTTGTGCTCAATGTTGCAACTGGCAAGACTTCCACGCGGATTGCATGACGCCTGGGACATTCCCTAGCTCGCCTTCCGGCCGGCAAATTCGCAAAAGCGGTTGCGAAAGCGGGATCGCCAGATGGCCAGCTAACCTCGTTTCGAGTCAGGAAAATTGCGAATACAGGGAGGAATAATCCTACATATCCATTCACCATCGTGCAAGGCTAGAGTCGAGAGTTTGGATGTCGTTGATGCGGCTGGAGCTGTCCGCCTGTCAGCACTGTCCTTCTTTTGAGAATTTGGGGGGGGAGATGGGGGGAGGCGGGGGTCAACAACAAAGAGATGCGGAGCAAGCAGTAACGGTTGCGTCGCGTGGTCGCGGCAGGCAGCGCACATACTTGACAAAAGTACCTATCTAAGTATGGATCAAACTTGTTGATAAGCCTCTAACCGCATTGACCACCTTTTTGCATGCACCCCCATTTTGCAGGGTCTAACTGAATCAACCTAAATACTTCGTCCATATTATTTATATACAGAACATACTTAATTTAAGTGTCCGAAGACTTAGATATATTCTTTCGAGCCCTCTTTTTAGGAGGGACCCTTCCTTCGAGAAAAGTATCAATTTCTAACTGCTTATCGGGTAAAATAGGCCGTATTCGCTTATTTCGCTTGTCCTGGGCTGTTCGGATCGCTGATAAGTTAACGAATACTTTATTCGGGTCTGGCTCGACGGGCTGGTGTATATCTGGAGCGTATTTATCGAGTTCTTTATATAGTTGCTCGTTTTCGATACGTAATTTGGCATTCTCGGCGGCCTGGAGTGTAAGGGCCTTGCCCGCCTTGCCTACTAGGGTACGAATCTTACGAGATACCCGGCCCTCGGCTTTCTCTATCGACTGTAGTTGGCTAGATAGTTGGTGCGCTTTCTGAGGAGTAAAAGCAACTAAAGGTGGTGATATATGAGGCGGAGGATCTGGTGTATGAGGCTCCGGAGGATCACAAGATACGTCGACTAGTCCTTCGGAGCCTAGGGGCCATATACCAGTCTTCCGCCAGCCAGAAAGTCTCGGATCTTGGTCGAATCGGACGCTCTAACTCGGCTAGCATCTACGACGCGCCCAATTTTGGTACGTATCTGTGGATGGCGGCTAACGAAGTGATCCACCCAGTGTTGGCCGAGTGTATTGTTATCCCCTGGAGCAAGGAGGATTTCGGCAGCGAAGTCGGTCACATAACGCTTGCTAGGAGCCCGTCCACACACTTCTTCGTGTAGGATCCAGTTCACGATAACCTCCTCTTGCTCTGGAGTCAACTTTTGTTGCCTGGAGGCGGCGTCGCGATGCGAATTACCGTGACGAATACGGTAGGACAGTGTAGTCCCCTTGATACCGTACCGATGAGCTGCTACGGCCTGGGAAGAGCCCTGACGGACAAGCTATTTAGCGCGTTCGATTCGCTGCTCAAAATCGTCCAGACTATTCTCCACTGGATTAGCCATTTTGTACGTAGATAGGGAGCAATTGCGAGGTAAATTGAGAGACGTCGTGTTGTTGAGGCGTAGAAATTCCCTGCAAAATGGGGGTGCATGCAAAAAGGTGGTCAATGCGGTTAGAAGTTGGTTGGCCTGGGAAACTGGTTGTCCTTTGGCCACTGGCAGTACGAGGGCACGGATGTGGTCGCCTCCCCTGCGGACAAGCTCCCTGGACGTATTTCATTCCCCGGTTGATGTAGTGGAAATTCGTATTGTCGAAATCTTGAATACTTACAGAAGTTATTTACAGGAGTCCACACACCGCTGCACCAGGCCAACACCACTACCAGTGACCAGGAAACACGGGTTTACAAGACTGTCTGTCTGTTGATCAATGCGCTCTGTGGTCGAACGGCAAATGAGCTACACGAATCACAGCAAACAGAATTGTCTTACAATAGAAACAAAAAGCAAAGCAAGAAAAGGATAAAATGTAAATATATCAATAAACTAAAATGAAGGGAGAAGGTAGCGATCCGACTCGTGCACGTATCCCCGGATGGCCATGGCACTTCGGGCCTGCTCTGCGTTTCGAAGTAGAGTGGAAGAGACAATGCTGAACATATGTTTCGAGTTGTCTTGTTGGATGTGGTTTCTGAGGTACCGGCTGTCTCGTCCATCTGATAGGTCTGCGCGGTTGGTGCTGACAAGATAATACGTACAGGTCAAGTATATGCATATGCAGCTTTCATTACCGAAACAATTTAGACGGCCAGTCTGTGCCCCTTGTACGCCCAGGGTATTTCGGAAGGAAAAGGAACACAACGATGTTATGACTATCTTACCCTGTCCTGACCTTGCGAAGGCAATTCTCGAGACAGTAGAAGCATAATATATGAGAGCATGCTAATAATACACCATCATCCTAGCAGCCTGCCCGTAGACCTGGGCAGGTTGATGCTGCTCACTTGAGCACCTTGGCGTGCTGTGCCCAATTCCTCTAGAAGCCAGTTGCTACTTGCGGTCTGCTCATTAATCTTTTCGTCGACCTCACCTCGATATCCTTCCTCACCCTGCGCTGCGCCTCTGTTTCTGTTTTTTTGGGTCCTCCGCCTCGCAAATAGTGTTCCCGTCGCCTTGCTGACACTTTCAAACCACGGTCGCGAAATCACTATTTTCCAGCTGGACCCCAGCTGCAACCTGCAAGCCGAGACAAAGCCATCTCTTTTTCCCATTGTAGCTCCTCAAGCATCTGACTTCCCCATTCGTCGTCGTGCATCGCCTTTGCAATTTGCATTCGGCAGCTTGCTGCTTTCCGACCTACGTCCCCCCGAACGAACGAATAATTGCACCCCTTTGGTCTTTCAAAGGGGCGCCCGTTACTCGAGCACCTTCTGCTGCTGCAGGTCTTATTCCTCCGACCCTCGCAGCTTCCGTAGCTGCGCTCTCGTGCATTTCGAACCAACGAGTCAAAGGATAGAATTCAGATCCCCGCGCGCGACCAAAACAACCACCGCCCAACCTGACAGGCTAGCGTTTCTCCCGACAAATACGCCAGCCCCTCCTCGAGATTTATCGCACATCGCACATCGCATCTAGACTAGTTCCTGGGGGTGCCTAGATCTTGGGGTCCGGACAGTCCCACGTGTTGAATTCTGGGGACGTCAGGGAGGACTGGTGATGTCTTAATTGGCGAAAAAAATATACCCCATCAGCTGAAGAGGGAAAAAGCCTCGCTCTCGGAGGCCACTGACCGAACTTTGCACATTCCCCTGCCATGCGCATATATCGACGCCGACGACGATTACAGCAAGAATAGACTAGACCGGCGAGTCCTAGAATGATAGACTACCGGCAGCCGCAACTTTTGTTCCGGGACATACTGCAAGGCGCTCGCCATTCATGACGACGGGGCTACGGGCACGCACGCGAATCACGAATCTGGCTCTCGGGATCTTACTGGAGAAAGAGGTGGATGGCCGAGGCGCATGCACATGTAACATCGAATACGACATAGAGCTTCCCCGTTATGCTTTTGGTTTGGCCGCACCCGAGAAAGGCAAATGCGAATATATTTCAATCGCTGGTATAAATGCAGCCAAACCAGACGATGAATGGCATTCTCCCGCCGGGAATGGACGGTGGGACGCGCAGTGGTGGACACGTTGGAAGATTGCCCCAAGGTACAGCCATCACACTCCCTCGTGGAGGCTCAGAGAGGGAGAGAGGGGGGGATAGATCCAACTTCAGAACTAGTGCCAGTCGCAGCACCATTCGTACTGTCACACCTGAGCCCGCCGAGCATGGGCACGCCACGACGGACACAAACATAACACAAGCACCACTGGACCGGGCTTACGGCACTACGTCGCCCCAAACATCGCCCCGGCCGATACCTGGTGGGGAGCGGAGACGGCAGGGAGTCATTTTCAAAGAGGCATACGGCGGTTCCTTCGATAGCTCCGAGTCGAGTCCACCGCAGCACCAGAGTACGGCGGTCAGGGCGCGCACCCAAACAATGGATACGGCGCTCGCCCTTCGGCAGCAACAGACAGCAGCTTCGTCAACTACATCTCGGCACAGAGTGGGTTCGCTCTCCTCGTCGGGCTCGATCCCCTTCACCGACGTCGACGGCAGCCGCGTCCCCCCCGTCACCAATGTCGAATCCGTGGGATATCCCTCTATCACGCCCGCACCGCCGCCCGATCTCAAAATAACCGTTTCGTCGTCCAGGGACAAAAAGGGCCAGTCCTCGTCTTTGTCGAACAGGCGACTGATCAAGCGGGCATCATCTCGTCCTACCTCACCATTGATTTCCCCGCCTCCTTCTGTGGACTCGCTACCAATTCCGATCCCGACCGACGATTCTAATAAAGTACTGCTGCTCATGAAGACATTATGCGGGCGGATGAGAGGCGAAGTAGAATACCAGAGTGAGCAAGGTGGCCCATGGTATCGTGGTATATGTTACATCGACGAGGAAAGGGGCAGCTTACTATTCGATTCTGGCCAGAGTGCGCCGTTCCACATGCCCATAGTTGCGGACCTTCGAGGGTGCAGGGTGCTCCCTGTCGACTTTCCCGAATCGGGCACAAAGTGCTTGGAGCTTGCCAACTCCAAAGCGGGCATCGAACTGCTCCTTAGGCCGCTTTTGGCTGCCGAATTCGATCTATGGCTTGCTGCTCTTCTCTGCTGGCAACAGCTCAAGCCCGGTGGAATCCGGCTTCCCAGCGGTAGGGGTAACAACTCGCCCGTGGCAGGACGACCAGATTTGCGGCGGCGCGGTTCATCAGCCACCGGGTCTACGAGTTCTAAGGATGCCGCCATCATCAAGGTTGGCAAGGTCATGTTGTGGGACAAAGGTGTGGCCAACTCCCCCCGCGCCATTGTCAAGCGGCCGTCCACACGCGACTTGCGGGGCTCAGCTACAGCCTGGAGAAGGGTTTCGTGCATATTGCAAGATAACGGCGAATTCAAACTGATGACGGAGAACGATGTCACGGTTCTATCCGTCATTGAGCTCTCTCAACTATCTCGTTGCGCTGTGCAACAGCTCGACAAATCTGTCCTTGACGAGACCTATTGCATTGCCATCTTCCCCATTTATTCCTCCACATCCCGCCAACTCTCCATCTTCAGACCCGTCTACATTGCACTCGACTCACGCGTGTTGTTTGAAGTTTGGTTTGTCCTCCTGCGGGCTTTTGCCGTACCGGATCTGTACGGCATCGGGGCAGGATCCGACCAGGTTTCCGAGATCACCAATTTCGAAACCGAGTTTGATGGACAGATGTTCCGCTTAGAGAAGACCATAGAGGTAAGGCTCACGGAGGCAAAGATTCGGACGGTGAATCCTGCACCTGAACAGCACGAGCGCTATGGTCGAGGTGATCGTGACGCTGGCAGCGGTAATTACTTTGCAGAGGTGATCCTAGACGGTGAAGTGCGAGCGCGGACGACAACGCAACCCACGAACAACCCCTTCTGGAGAGAGGCGGCCCAGTTCACAGAGCTTGCCACCGCTTTACCATATCTATCGATCGTCCTTAAACGAGTCGATGGCAACCTCGAGGGCTTCAGCCAACAGCTTCAAGCCTCGCTAGGCTTGCCCAAAACCGGAAACCTGACGGAAGTCATGTGTGGATCTGTCGATATACAGTTGGACAAGTTGGAGCGAGGTAAAGACCATGAGCAGTGGCAACAGATCCTAGATGAGAAGAATGAGTCGATCGGAAGCATGCTCGTCAAGATCAACCACCAAGAGCTCGTTGTGCTCATGACAAAAGACTATGAAGTGCTCTCGGACCTGCTACATAAGTTCAGCATTGGCTTAACAAACCAAATAGCTTCGGCTATGCCCCAACAGTTACGGAGACTTGCCGAGCTATTTCTGAACATCTTTCAAGTCACAAACAAATCCAGCGAATGGCTTATGGCGCTGGTCGAAGAGGAAATTGATGGTCTCAGCGGCCCAAATAGCATGAAAAAGATGCGTTTTAGCCGGCGCCTGAAGTCCAACGACTCTAATGCCTCGGCTAGCGAGAGGGAGCTGCTTGTTCGTGACATGGGCAAGTCGCTTGCTGGAGAAGCGAATCTACTTTTCCGTGGCAACTCGCTCCTGACGCAAGCTTTGGAGTGCCACATGCGACGCTTGGGCAAAGATTACCTCGAAGAGATCCTCAGCGACAAGATTTTCGAGATCAACGAGATCAATCCAGACTGCGAGGTAGACCCGATCAAAGTCCGCGGAGAAGATATCAACCAACACTGGACGCAGTTGATGCAATTGACGAATGAAGTCTTCGAGTGCATTGCAAGCTCGGCTACAAAGCTCCCGGCGGAATTACGACAGATTCTGAAGTACGTGAGGGCTGTAGCCGAAGACCGCTATGGGGACTTTCTCCGGACCGTAACGTACACGAGCGTGTCTGGGTTTCTGTTCCTGCGCTTCATTTGCCCTGCCATCCTCAATCCGAAGCTATTTGGCCTACTGCGCGACAACCCCCGACCGAAAGCTCAGCGGACCTTGACGCTGATTGCCAAGGGCCTCCAAGCTTTAGGCAACCTGGCGACTTTTGGCAAGAAAGAAAGCTTCATGGAGCCCATGAATAAGTTCCTCAACCACCAGAGACAGCCTTTCAAGGACTTTATCGACCAGGTTTGCTCCATCTCTGCGGAGCGTAACGGTGTGACGCTCCCGGCCACCTACACAACGCCTATCACCATCCTCGGCCGTCTTTCACCGATTTCCAGAGAAGGCTTCCCGGCTTTGCCATACCTGATTGACCACCCCCGAAACTATGCGGCTTTGGTGAAGCTCTGGCTCGAAGCTCACCATGCCAACGACCCCAGTTCGCACATACTAGAAGGTGAGCTGGCGCAATTCCACGATGCCTGCGTTCGACTTCAAAAGCGATCAGACGATTGCATGGCTAGGATCGAGAGCATTCGCGCGGCCGAGACGATGTCGATTCTCACGGATGACGTTACGGAAAGTCTCGAGAAGACGTCGCTCGTTGACCACGCCCATTTGGCCTATGTGAACCAACCAGCCTGGATGGAGAACGATCCGTACCGGGCTCCTGGCTCATCCGGTAGTGAGCAGGAGGGTGGCGATCGCTCCATCTTTCGCGATCTCAATTTTCGGAGCAATCGCGATGGTAGTTCGCTACGCCAAGTGTCGGACAGCTCCGAGATATCGCACACGGGGGGTACGCTGCGCCGCAACGGAATCAACCCGCGACAGTTCCTAAGCGGGTTGATAGGCGGAAAGAAACACAAGAGCGAGGGCCACACTTCTACACCCTCGTCGATGCGCGAGAAGAACCGCGACAAGGAGGGGGGGAGCCGAAGCATGCTGGGCGGCTTTTCGGAGTCGTGGCAGAGCGATAACTCGAGGCATTAGTACTGCTCCCGGTTGCTGCGCCGACGGCGGTCACTTTCTTTGGGTACGAAAAGGGGTAGAAAGGTGCTAAGGAAGAGCGTGGTGAAATGAACGGGCTGGCTGGTTTTATTTCCTGCATCTGGTGGACGAAAACAACAACTTTGCATAAAACAAAGCATTTTCAGGCGTGATATAGAACCATCAAGATTCACGATGCGGACTGGATGGGCAGATGTGTTCTGGTAGGGGGAAAGGGGAGTTTGTTGCCGGTCTGTTCGCGGGCGAGAGTGGGTAGGTGGGCGAGTTGCATATAAGCATGCAAGCGACTGTTTGGGGGGATTCTCGCCTTGCCTGTACTGATACCCTTTTCTTTTTCTACTTTCTTCTAAAAGGCATGTACATGGAGTCGGAAGGGGTAGGAATAGGGCGAACACTTTCGGGTTGGTCACCCAGGCTCTCAACACATCCATGTACTATTATAGTAATTCATGTAAATGACAAAAGACTCGCACCACGTGCAAGCAAAACAAATCACAGTAGCTTCTAACATGCACAGCACCATGGGGCCATAGTCGTGCTCTCGTATGTGAGTAGCACGAACTCATGCCATCATTTAGCCGGAGATGCCTGCGACCCCAGAGGAACAATACGTTAAAGTTTTACATCGGATCCCTTCCATCTCCAACCGATCAAGATCGCAGTCGCCATGATCCGGCATAGCCATGTCCGCATCCAAATGGTGCCTCACAAGTAACACCGAGACCTCATCGCGACACGACCACAGATCCTTGCACCTCCGCTGCCAGAGCTCCAAATCCCGTCTCAACTTATTAAGAACCAGCACATACGTAACCCAGGTCCTGGGCGAGATTAACCCGCTCAAAAGGGTCGGCCTCAAGATCGTACAGCTCCTCGGGCGGGAGAAGTAATCCCTCAGCGGACGGCTGCCGATCATCTTGGGGCTCGTGTCAGCGTTGCGGATGTGTCTTCCCAGGAGAGGAAGCCGGAAATGTCGGCCGCGGAGGGGAAGTCGAGGCGCCACACCAGGTTGCGACAAAGCGCGTGGGCCAGTAGTCGGGTACTTTCAAATTGACATCAGTCTCCGGGCAGTTTTGCGTGCTATCGTCCCAAAAACACAAGCTTATGGGGTACTAGTTCCTCAGTTCCAGAAATCTGGACAAGCCTAAGGTAGGCCAGGTAGGTAGACCCAGCTCAACAGGTCACAAGACCGTTGGAATTTGCTTCCAAGGTTAGTTCGTATAGCAGCAGCTCGTGTATGCGACGTGACATTTTCCCCCAACAGCGCTGACAAGGGAGTCCCTGCTAGAAGGGGCAATCCGGCTGGATCACAGCATGAAAAGGATCATGGGGGGGATAAACATCATTTGACCATATATCAAACAGCCCACCTTGAAGATGATTTATCCATAGGTGCAAAGGCCTGGGGACTGCCTGGAATATTAGAAGTACTGGTAGGAGGAGGTAGGTAGCTCTTTACGCCGGTGTGGCCGAAATGGGTCCCATTGCCTTTGGGTGCTAGGTCACCAAATGATCCAGGAAATGGAAGGCTGAAGTTGTTGAACATGAGAGGGAGATACGCCTGTAGGTTGTCAAAACTGCTCGGGAGCTGGACATCACCTGCTGCGATCGTGTTGCCCGTCCCTGGTTCCAACCACAACCCAGTCAACAGCTGCGATTCCTCAACGTAGGCCGTGAATCCGAGAGGAATCGGGGCTGGCTGCCGCATAAGCTCGATTGTTGCTTGAGTCTGTAGTCGATGGAATTGCCACAGATGAAGAGCTGCGTTCTGGCGCGTGTTTCTTGTTGTCCTGTATGTCTCTGCGTGCCATGCGATATATTGCCGAGGGGTTGAGGACGTGTTCGGGCGTGAATCGAGAGGATACGGGCGGTTCCAGAGTCAGTAGTTTCAACAAATCATTCAGACCAGGATTTATGAGAGTCCCTCGAAACTTACTTCATGCTGTCTTGCGCCATGGTAGCCCGTTCAGGGGCTTACACTTCGGAAAGCTCGGCAAGCTTGGCAAGCTCAAATCCCTCATTTCTTAACATCTTGGACGTTGCGGCGTGCTTTTCGAATTTCTGTCCGATGAAGTGAGGATCCGGCTTTGATATAAACTCAACATCGGAATCATCTTCCTCAAAGCTCGAATATTTGCTTGGAGACACGACACGGCATGGCGTCTGACGGCACTGCCCGTATCGTTGGACGTCCCCAGCTGCTGAGATACATAGTGAACGATGACCCTCGACGAATCATGTGCTACGATAGGAAACCAAGTGGCGTCCAGAAGAGCAAGACTTGTGGCATGCTCAAAACATCGGTCCTGAACTCTCTTGAGAAAACCCCCCTACTCTGCAGGAAACGCGATGGCTTGACAGATCTGGAACAGCTCTTTTATACCAATACGAGTCAGATCACAAAGCGTCTGATGATAGGTAATGTGTAAGAGTAGATGCCCGCCCAGCTGCGACGACTCTTTGCACATATATGTGGCGGTCCGTGAGAATCGCAAGCTACTCATAAGGTCCTCACACCATACGAGCAGCTCCTTCTCTAAAGCCGCAAGCTCCGAGTCAGGTAGCTGCGGCATCCAGGTGATGTCCAGGTGCTTCACGAAGCTGTCATATGAGTCAGAAAAGTGGGAATACCCAATAACCAGGTTAACCAACCTGAGAACTCTTCTTCGTAGACTTCATAGTCTGACGAAATGAGCTTGAAGATTCAAAATATCGACGGGCCCCTTTATTCGATCCTGAACAGATATAAAGGGCAGGTATTCGCCCCGCTGGAGCACCTCCACCACGCATGGGACCTGCAACATGAAGCTAATTCGTTGCAGGGCGGCTGGATTTTGATATCACACTCGTTGATGAGGGTGAGTTCATGGACGCCTGATCCTACCCAGGCGTCCATGACATATATGCTTCACATCAAACGTCGTCTGGCTGCACGGCTGGACCAGTGGAGCTGGCCGTCCGAACTGCCGTTGCAAAGGACATCGGTGGACTTTTCCAGGTTGATCTGCCATGCTTTTGCCATGCGCACGCCCAAGCCAGTAAGCATAAAGGCGCTGGCGTAGCTTCCCACCCTTAAGTCATGTTCATGTAGAAGAACCGTTGTCTGCGAGGGTACTGTTAGGACATGTCATGCAGACTAGACATGATTTAAGAAACTCGGCTATACCATGGTATTTGAACTGAGACGTTGTTCATGTCGGAGGTTAACATGACCTTGGCTCTTTTCGCCCATGAGTTACCAGCCTGGGAGGGGGTTGGGAGGGAGATGGCGAACCCATTCGGGAGGTTCATGCGGTCGCGGCATTTCAAAGCGTAGAACCTAACAAGGCTGTCACCTGGTAGCCCATCACGAGCAAAGTGCCGCTACAGCCAGCTTACTTGGCTCCAAGAGCACATATGACATGCAGCAGGGCGCTCTGTTGTTGTATGATACGGGATTGGTCGTGAAGCTGTTGTATATACGTGGGCTGGTGAACGAAGCCGAAGCAACGGAGGTTGTGGATGTTGGGGAAGTACTCTTCCAAAGAATAGTTATCCCATCGTTATCGGGCAGCTCAGACGAAACGAGCCTATATTGATCAGTCACTTGTATCCCGTGCAGTCATTGATGCACTAGAATAATACCAGCTGAGAGACTTGGGGGACGGCGCTTGGCCGAAATGATTTGCTGCAGAGGCATTGCGGTCACCCTGCCGAGCTGCTTGGCTCGCCTCGGCCAGCGTGCGCGCTGGGGTGAGGGTTTGCAAGTTGTCCAATGGCTCTAGGGGCGGCGTGTGAGAGCTACCGAGCTCGGCGGCGACAGCCTCAACCGAAGCAGGTGCCTGTTTGTCATCATACAAGCAGTCCAGTTGTCTCTGTTGGCATCTGAGACAAATGGGACGTGCCCTGAACAACGTGTCTTGGAGTTTCTGCAGCTTCTACAGGGCCTGCAAGTCCTCAACTTGCGCAGGCCAGATTGAGTGCGAAGCAGGTTCCTGCGAGCATCCCTGAGTATCCCACCGGGCTGAAGACTACTACTCTGGCAGTATTGGGCACTCGGACAAGGCAAGCTCAGTCGGCTACAGTTCTGGCAGCCTCCGGGCCGCTCGTCGCACTTCACCTATGGATAGTCCCGTCGGCAGCGTCTTGCGTTATCGTGCACTATTTGTATTCTCTGCCGGCATGTTCGACAGCCTGCTTACACATTAGAGGCGCCGTAACAGTGGGCAAACCAATATCCGAACGTTGTTTGTTTTGTTTGACCCTGCTGCCAACATCCACCAAACCCTGGACCTGTCGGCTTGGTTCCATCGCGAAGATGGCGACCACGCCGACTTGGCCGCCTCTCTCCACAATTGCGGGTAGTAAGCTGCTTCATAGATTAGCCTTTTCGTTATTCGAGTATATGTATGACCCATGGGAACGACCGCTTCATCGAACCTTCACATCTGAAGTCACGAAACGGCTGCGAGTAATCCAGTGGGAAACTCAACACGAAAGCTAGACCAGGTTTCCGTTTCCAAATTCTTCGTACTGTGTCTAAATGTTGCCGCATTTCCAGCTCCACTGTGTCGCTCCCGCCAACCGCACCCTGGACCCATCTTTTCTTAGTGGTATGCCCTAGAAAATAAGCTGTGCTTCTGTCAAGTTTGTCCACGGGGAGAAGCAGCTTTGTTTCCCAAATCCGATAATGCGGTGCAATGCGGGAAAACAACTCACTTCGTCTTGCGGCCGCCGGCTTGTCCGAGTGTCCACTACAGCAAGCTAATTAGTCAGCTTACAACTCACTTTACGGTCCTAGAGGTCCTAAAGTGTCTTGCTTCCATTTTCAGACTGTTGGTCAAGTCTGCGCTGTCTGCCATTTGCTGGTGGGCCAAGGATAGAGGCCGTCAAGCTTTTGTTCCGCAACTCTATTTCATCGGGTCCTGCCTACAAAGTAGTGGAGATTCGAAGCTGTCTGGCACTGTGGATGTTTACTCACTTAGTATACCCACAGTTTGGCTTCGGTAGCATGAAATCGCCAGAATGAAGCCCGTGATCACCAATCTATGCGTCACCAGTGTGCTGGCCACAATAGGCACGGGCTTCGATGTATCGTCCGTGGTCAGCACCCTCGAGTCCCCAAGAAATGCATGGCCATTAACCCAGGACGGTTTGCCACCAGTTGGCGATATTGACAACACTGCAGGTAATTCAATATTGCTACTCTGCCAAAACGGATGCTAATGAAGACGTAAATAGTATAAAAGCTTCTTTGACAACTCCGACTCGGTGACCGCCAGTATGGCGGGCGGCTCCTTACTCGGCGCCCTCTTCTCTTCATGGACTGGAGACAACTTTGGTCGTCGTGATTCAATGTTCTATGGCCGCATCACTTTCTTCGTCGCAAGTACACTCATGTGCGCCGTTCAGAACCGGCCCATGGTGCTCGTCTCCCGTATCATCGACGGCTTTGCGGTTGGGATGCTGTCGAGTCAGGGCAAGTATACACATCTGAGCTGAAGCCATCCATTCGCGTTTTGCTTGGGCATGCTGATGTGATTTCTGCAGTAGCCCCATTTACATCGCCGAGATCAGCCCGCCATCACTATGCGGTCGACTCGTTGCGTTGCAGCAATGGATGATAACATGGGCAGTATGTCATGATACACGAGCCAGCGAGCCCGCCCTTTTCGATGCGGAACCTAATTCGGTTGTTACAGATTTTGATCGTGTATTTCGTGTCGTACAACTCTCTTGGCGTGTTGCCTGCTATTCCTGCCTCGGTCGCCCCGCTGGCTAGCAAGCAAGCGTCGATGGGATGAAGCGTTGGAAGTGCTCGCTCTACTGCGTGCTAAAGGAGATGCATCCGACCCTGAAGTTGTTGCTGAGTTGCAGCTTGTGCGGGAGAAAATACAATGGGCTAAACCCCCCTTTCGCAACAAGAAGCTCGCCGTATCCTGATTTCAAGACCAGGCTTGAAGGGCAGTGCCCACGTACAAGTTGGGCTGAGGTGGCCAGCTCTCGGAATATTGTACGTGTTCATTGTGGCATATTTGCGCATATCTGGGCACAGTGCAGCGTTGTTGACACCACCAGCGGTACTAATGCGCTGACGTACTACATCGTGTACATGTTCCATATGGCTGGTCTCACTGGACATAACACCGACCGTCACGTGGGTGGTACCTGGGGGCAGTCCCTCAAAAGCTATCATTGCTTGCTCCTATCTGTCCATCGCCACACATGCCTGTACATGGGGCTGAGTCGAACGCCTACGCCGCTCAGTTCCGACCACTCAATCAGGAACGCTAACTATCGTACATAAAAGCCCCATCGGCTGGATCTATCCGTCCGAGACCATCCCCCCTCTACGTCCGTACCAAGAGCGTCTCGCTGTCCCCCTGTTTCCAACTGGGCATGTGACTTCTCCCTAACTTTCCTTACGTCCCCGACATTCCAGAATATCCAGTGGAGGGTATACATAATCTTCGGCACCTTCTGCGTCGCCGCTATGACCCACGTGTTTCTGTTCTTCCAGGAGGGCCGGGGGAGGTCGCTTGAAGAAATGGACGATGGCTTCGACAGCAACGTGTACGCCTTTGGGAAGATGAGAGGCGATCGAAGCGTCTGGAGGAAAGGAGTGCGGCAGGAACCTGAAGTCCAGCTTGAGGAAGACAGAACCTCTGTGCCGGGACAGCTCTTGGCCGGCCCGGCGCCGCTCGTCTGACCGGATGACTCTGGCGACATTGGGATTCGTCCGTGAAGGTTGAACGTATGCTGGTCTGATGATGCCTGCTACACAACTTTGGATGCTTACCCATGTGTATCAATCATCAAAGATAACATGTAATTTCCAGGCCAGTTTATATTCTTTCGGTTCACGAGATCCCAGGAGCTGCTTACGTGTGAGAGACTGCTTGATTGGAGGTACCTCCGCTCTACCTGGCAGTCAGAGTTAGATACATAAGGGCCTGAGGCGAGGGATGAATGCTCTCGTGGGAAGATCGGCTTCCGTTCCGTTCCATTGCCCAATAGCCCAAAGTCCAAACAGTCCACTGCATATTAGAAGCTACCGGCCCCCGACTTCCTAAGCAGTGCTCACTTCTAACGGAACCAACTTCTTAGCTGGGTCTCGTTGTGGCATGGCATCCAACCTCCGAGCCACGTGCTGTGGAACCCCACATTAATGGGTACCTTGGCTGCCGACACCTCAGCTTTAGCTATACCCCCGTATGCTAATCACGGTGAACGTCCAGTGCAGCGGTCGTAATCGGCTTTTGCTTGCCCAAGTTCCCCGTGCCGCGACCTAAGTGCATACTACGTATATACTTCCAATTAGCTTGTCGGAATTGGTCCCCAAAAATGCCTATGGGTGAATCCTTTATGCCAACTCCAGCGCAATGCTATGCAGGCGAGCCGTCCAACAGTAGTACATGCGTCATATGTGCATAAGTAGTCAATTCGGTATATAGCTCCGTCGCTCGTCAAATCAGACGTCGTCATCAGATATCAGATGCCTCGTGCAGGCAAGCTACGCAGCTGCGACGACTACCCATCAGCCCTGTCGACTTGAAGTGGTGTTATGAAGTTTGTGAAGGTATCCATGTCTTGGACACCTTCATCATCTACCTCCAAAATGGCCCGTTTGCTAGGGTATAAGTGTGACGCACCGCTGGGATCCCGCCGCATGCTCATAGGCCGATAACTTCGAGTTTTGGTAGGTTCAGGCTCGTTGAGAGCATTTGGATTCTCCTTGAGTATGCGTTCCATTTCTTTATCGGCCACCTCCTTGGTCAGCCCGAGCCGCTTCTTGATTTTCTCAATCTCGGCACTGCACTCTCCATCGCGTAGAAATTGGTGAGCCGCATGTTCGCACATGCTCTGTACATATTCGAGTCCCTTGTCCAGATCATCGTAGACATCATTGCCGCCTTGGCCAAACAAGCCCAAACCGCCACCGAAGCGATCGGTGCCGCGCATAGCGACCAAGCTGGGGCCCGTCACCCGCATCGTCGGGCCCATATCGCGCGTGCTCAGGTAATGTAGCCTGAAGCTCTCTTCGGCCTTGTCCTTTGGCCGGGCGGCCACGAGTTTGGGGTCTGCGGCAATCAAGGCATCGCCTGGTTGCAGGTCGCCGCCGTCGTCATCGTCGTCGCCGTCCTCGGGCATCTCGAGTTCGGCTAATCGCTTGATTTGGGCGACCTTGGCCGCCATCTTTGCCTTTCGCATCATGTTCCGCGACGCTGACACAAATTTGACGAGCTCTTCAAAAAATGACTGCACGTAGCTGTCGTAATACACTATTATCATGCTCCGAGACCTATATGCAGGCACCTGGCCTTCGCTACTCATCATGGATTCTGTTTTTTGGCGCTTCTGGACAGTCGCCTGAGCGCGCTTCCGTGCGGCCGCCACTACCTCGTTGGTCTGTCGTTGGATTGTGGACGGCGACTTGGTATCGCTGGCAGGACTCGAAGGGTGTGGTTGCTGGTCCGAGGCGTTGTGCGCCGGATAGCCTGGTAACGCTGGCGGTGGCGTCGTATCTCGGTCTCGACGTTCGGTAGCAGCTGGAGGGAATGCTGCTCCATCTTCTTTGGGCTTCAATGACTCTGTTGAGCCCTTATTTCTGAGAGACCGGGCGGTGGAAGCGGGCTTGTGTTCTTGACCGAGCTTGGCCAGGTCTCGCTGGCGCTGCTCGATTTGGCCGTTGAGATCATCGAGGCGTTTGACCCAGTCCGGAATGTTGGCTATGAGCCCCTTCAAAGGCGCTGGCTCCATCATGATATGCCTCTAGGTGGTGGTGGTGGTGGTGGTGGTGATGTCAGATGCGTGGGGTGTAGCACAGCACACACTTGCGCCGACTTCGACGGGTTGGTCGACGACAAGATGCTAATCAGCTGGGCGTGGGCATTGGTCCGGAGAAGAAGGCGAATCGGTGGAAATGTGGCAAGGGTTGGGGGCGCAGCAGCAACGGCAAGGTGATGCGTTTTTGCTTTCACGGAAAATTGAGGGACAATTCGATCTGATTCAGGCGGATATGGAGGTACCCCAAGGCTAATAAAGTACGAACGTACACTTCTGCGTGTTCGCATAGAGCGAATAGGGAGCATGGGCCCCCCTGCTAGTCGAATGTTGCGGCGCGGGTCGACTTGGATATTGCGACCTTGGGAAGTTGCGACCAGAGGTAATAATGAGCTGTCTCCTCTGTAGTGGTTGTGTGGTGGATTGTCGAGTAAGGTGGTTGTCGTGGTCTGCCAGAGAAAAAGAGGTGAGTTGGTTGTGCGTTTGGACTGATGGCCAGCTCGAAGAAAAGGTGGGGGAAGACGTCCACGAGCATGCAGCTCTTGTGTGTGTGCGTGTGTGCGTGTGTGCGTGTGTCGAGCTACTCCGTTCGGCAGAAGAAACAAGACCGAGCCCGACGATTATGAGATGCCTTTCTCAGTGGCTCGGTCACGACCTACACTCTCAGGTGGTCCGTCAGACTGTCTGTCTTGTGGTAAGAATCTACCTTACGGACAATCCTTGGTAGATATGAAGTTTCAAGGTTCATAAATGAGTCTCGCGGGCCGTGGTTGATAATATGACAAGTAACCGCAGGCATTGAGAAGAAGTGGATTGCGGTAGACAAGAAACTCCAAAAGCTGTCGGAGTGGTCGCCAAGACTTTAGCCGACCAGGAGGGGAAAGTTGCAGGAACGAAGAACGAGGAACGAGGAACGAGGTACGAAGTTCAAAGTACCTCGAGGTACCCTTTCCAATCTCACCATTTGCACTTGCATGCCAACGCCCACATGGCAGGGTTGTCTTAGCTGCAATCAACTCATTTAGCACCCATGCACTGACTTGCAGACAGATGCAGTCAGTCTGATGAGGGTGGAGAGGCTAGACGTTTGGACGACGTCGTCCTTCGTAGTCGGAGCGGACTTTGACTTGAATGAAGCTTTCCGCAATACACAGTACTACACCGATGAAACAACTTCGAATTCTCAACGGCTTTGGAAACTTTGTTCTTGACCGTCCGTTCCATCCCTTCCATTCCCTCTGTCCTCTTGCTGCATCTCACGTCTTGCTTCCGGCAGTGGCTCGGAATGGTGCCGGTGCGTTGCGGCGGGAGTACGGATGCAACGTCGAAGGTATCTTTTTATCGGCCCAGGTGCTTGCTGACAAGGCCGATCGGACACGCCAAACCGTGGCTGCAGATGCGGGTAGATGCGACAAGACAACCGTTGAGGATAATTGTTGTAGCCAAGGTCTCTTCATCAATGACAAGCTTCGTTTGGCTAGTCTGTCTGGCGCCATCAATCAAACTGGACGCAAGGATGATGGTTGCTCCAGTATCGACCATCCCCACATGTCGAAATTCCGGCACTCACCGCAATTGCCGCGTGGTAGATCTGATGGTAATCTGAAGTCGGATAGCGCAACACAGCATTCCCCGGCCGACGTAGCTCGACCAAGAAATTTGCATTAACGACGATGACGAGCCCGGACTCGAATTCTCGAATAGCATGAACAACTAAAATAGCCGCTAGGGTTTTAGTCCTACATGGACGGAGGGCAGCTCCCGCCTCTGCAGCACTAGCATCGAGCTTCGCTTTTGCTCGAGCATGCCTGCGAAACGGCCGCGTCCAAGTTGCCCTGCACCCCGATGCATCATCCTTGTATGATCTGCAATGAGAACAGAAGGTTGACATTGGGCATGTTTCACGCCCGCACTGTACATATAGTACACAGCTGGCTAGTTGATGCATCTGCGCTCGCTCTTGTCCTGACGCGGACGGAAAAGGCACACCTTTCAGCTGTCAAGGCGCCCGTAACCAAGTTCAACGTTACAGCGGCAAGCTACGGTTGGGCAAGACAGACACCACCAATGTGTAGCGACGGCCCTGCATCCCCACTGCAGTCACACAACGTCAATCATCCACAAGAGATTGCAAATGTAACCAGGTGTGAAGTTAATAATCCATTACAGTTTTAGTTCAGAACACGAGGAGAATACTTTCCATGATCGAGCAGTTATGCTGCTATCACCGTCCTGAATCGAATCTGTCGCTGATAAGTTTATCATCCCATTTCTCTCGATATCATGATGCAGTCGAGATTCGTGCTCTGAGGTTCCACTCGGGATAGTGGATAACGTGAGTACGATATTCCAAAGTTGCCACACTCTGGGGTAGGCAAATATATGTAGCCCACAACGGCATCTCCGATCACTCTATGTCGTGGCGCGTTACGGGGCTGACCAAGTCTCAATAACTTTTGTACCGGAACAGAGTTATGGCATCCGTGAAGCTGAAACATAAGTATAACGGCATCGAGCAAAGCAGCATGCGACGCGGTCCGCTAGAGGGTCGTTAACATACCATTTTATGGGGGGAGTATTCATCGTATGCCGGTGACTGGAACGCCTGGGCTTAACAAGTAGCCGGCCAGCCTATAGACGACCGACCAACTGCCCCACGAATTCGGGCTACCCGGTTCGCGCCTTTATCCCTTCAAGCTCACGGTTGAACATTATACGAAGTGTAATTGCAGTAACAAGTCAAGCACTTCGAAATGATGGGTTTAGAACTAAGCGTTACTGCGTATCTTCCAAATTTCGCACCGTCACCATTCAACAAAGCTGACCAACATGGGCCCATGTTGCGAGCGACAGCCGGCTTCTCGCACTAATAGATCCACAAAGTGAACGCAGAACTTGACCTAATACGGAATTGATGCTACTCTATATTGAGTGCTCCGCAGTACCCTGGAGAACAAAATCACAGCATACGTCCCGTACGAGATAGGAAGTACGGTTCAAAATCATAACAGGAGAACAGGTGGCGGGCAGATCTGAAGCCTGTCCTGTCAAATGGATCGTAATAATACATGTTGCCGATGATACGTTTCGAACAAGCATCTCTACGACGGGAATCCTTCTAGAAACACCGAACAGGATAATGCGCTGGGCTTCTAAAGACCAACCGGGTTCCAAACCATACAAGGCCAAAGTGTACGGTATGGAGAAAGATGTGAAATGGGCAGGCGTGCCCCCTGGCCCCCTTCCATATTGAAGATTTCGGCGCTGCATACGCAATCCTTCGAGCCCCTCCCGCCTTTCGGATGTATGGGCCGACGGGCATTTGGTTTCGTCGAGAATTCGTGGCATGCCAATCTTGCGTCCTGGGCGTTAAGAACACGACTGGCAAGAAAACGACACAGGTTTGAAACTGCGAGATCCGTCGCAGGAAATAAAAAAAAGGGAACGAAAAGCCGCGACCAACTTGCAGCCTCACCAGTACGCGTGTGTACTTTGTTCCTATACACCACAGTTGTATTATTATTACAATCACTACTATCGACCATTCATCTAACAGTACCCATGACGTCCACCGCAACGACATCCCCACTTCGTCAGACCTGTCACTTTTTCGCACATGAGCAACGATCAAAAGTCCGAGATTGTCGGTCAACCTTTGACTCGCTGGTTGTTGGTCGTCCTGAAAAAAGTGTCATGAGGCGCAAAGGGGTCTGTGGTAATCCCTGCGTAAGGGCCTCCGTAAGAGTGCGGTGGCATTACTATAGTAGCAGTGAAGAGCAGGGTGAACACGTGGAGAGCCGATCAAAATAGATGCATAGTGAAGTGTCCCCCACTACTTCGTCGGTCGTCGCAGGGGGGGAAGGGAAGGGGGGCGGTTTGGAAGGGCTAGAGAGGGGTTCGCAACCGGCGACCACCGCCAACTTTGAGCAACTATTGGGTCATTCTTTCTTCAGAGTCCATTCTCACACATCTTGCCATGCAGTACGAATACATTCTGTATATTAATGTCGACTCATCCGGCAAAGAGTCGTTCTAAAATTCCTGATTGCAAGTGAAGGAGGCTTCCAATTGCTTCGGCCATGTGGCAGACACTTGAGCCAACCTGGCGCTTAGGCAGCCACTCAGAGTCGCTTATGGCAAAGTTGGTGGTCAGCAACCCCTCGCCTCGTTGTCATCAAACCAACTGCATGAAGGCTGCGTGATACTTTTTTAGTCCATCGCGCTGCGCCGGCCAGTATGCCATGTGCCAACCATGGTTATCCGTCGATCATCTTAAATCGGGAGGATTGCATGCGATGCGATGCGATGCGACTTCCGCAGGCCAGGCCAGGCCAGGCCGACAGCCTGCTCGCAGTGCACAGTCGCACCAAAAACTTGACCGGGGTACCATTTCGACATTTTTTCATGCTTTCAATGCATACATGCTTTCGAAACGTCGTAAACCCCATTGCTAGGTGTAACATGAGAAAAACATGGAATTCGCGGGAATGAGGTTGACGAGGTGTGGCAATTTACCAAACCGTCGGGACAGCGAGCAAGGTCGGCAGATGGCTATTGCCTTGATTTTTTGACGATGACGCCGCCTACGCCTCTCAAGTGGTCAGATTGAGACCAGATTCGTCCAATTCAACGATAATACTCTCGCCACGTTGAGTTCGGATTTGCGGCTAAAGACACTACGTCGTATAGCCGACCTCACATGGACGACATGTCATCTCTAATCATTAAGCTGTAACGCCTCTGGAGTTAAGCCTATGGCCGAGGTGCCCGAGGTGGTGCCCGACAATGCAACACCATCATGTGCAACTGCAACTATGCAAGGCTTCCTGTCTACGCAGTGTCCACTCAGCTCAAGGCCATAGTTCGACCTTCTCCCACGCGCCCTCCATTATCCCGCCCGGCATCTCGGGCTCCGTCCGGCCCCCGGTGGTCAAACGGTACAACCATCTCCTGCCACGCACGGGACCGAAGAGGTCGGTCCTGTCGACCTCGTAGGGCACGATAACCACAACCCTAAAGTTCTTCCTCGCCGTCTCGTCGTGCAAGTCGTCCACCTTCTGCCCAAGCTCCAGTCCGTCATCGAAGGGTAGTTCTATGGGTAGGCCCGACGGCGGATTCTTGAACGTTCCTCTCATGCCCGGGGCCAAGTTCCCAAAGTGTGCCGTTATCTCCCTTCTGAAGCTCCATTCGCCATCCTTCCCGTCATCCTGCCTCTTCCTCTTCAGCATTCCCGCCCGGAGCATCTCCCGCGTCTCCCTCCCGCTCTCTGACGTCTCCACGTCTGGTCCCAGCACGTAAGCCCGTCCCCTCACCCGCCACTGCACCTTAGGCCCCTCAGCCCACCAGACGGCCTCGACAGGCCCTCCGCCTCCCGTCCCTTGCCACTCATTCTTGCCATCGTCAACTCTCGCTCCCCATAGTTCCGCCATCTTGTCCATGCGCACATCCGTCGTAAAAGTCGGAAAGTCGCTCTCGTAGACTTCCGGGTTGAGCTCTGCCTCGTTCTTAGGGTTGACAGGCAGCGACGCCCACATGCCCCGGAAGATGCACGTCCGCGCTCGCGGCACGTAGACGGACCTGTCGCCGACACCGCCGGTGACGCCGAACCCCGCTGATGCCGATGACGGCACACAGCGCACTGTGCTGAGTGTGAATTCGGGCAACTTCATGCCCTCGAGATGCTCCACAAAGAGGTTGCGCCACGGCGCCGCAGAGCCCGAAGCAGAGGAAGTCGTTGTTGACATCATGATGGTGCCGGACCCTAGGTGAGATGCGAGTTGCACGGCTCTTCGTACGAGTGGGTTAGTAAGTCCAAGGCGACGCATCAATGCGTCGTAGCAAGTAAAATGAGTTTTTTGTGTTTAGTTGAATGTGAAAAACATGTATTTGTGTGAACGGCGCCACGCCAAAGATTCTACAAAACGATGATTTAATGTTGAGACTGAGAGGTCCGCTTTTCGAACACAATTCAGACAAGTAAGTGGATGACGTCATAAAGCAGCAGGCGCGAATGCCCTCCCCTCATATTCTTTCGATTTCGGGTTGCAATTGATGGCAAAGTACGCAGTCGGCTTTAGAATCTATCTCAAGATGGCCCTAACTTGATTGTTTTTGATTGTTTCACCACGTAGGAAGGATGCCCCACTCAACATTGTATTCAATACATACACGTCACACAGCAGCTATATACATATATCAACTATACACACAAACTATATACAGATATACAACACATATAATACATGTATGTACACGTAACGCCCATTTCCCAACCTATACGTTTAATCATCCAAATGCACTCATGAACGGCCTGGGCCTTACGACTTCTAATACACTTTTGCCTTTCTACCTCAACCAGTCGTGCTAAGCCAGATAACCCAACTACGCATTTATATATAAATATCCATACTTTTCACCCACATCACGACCACAATCTGATCATCACATCCAGTTTTTTCCCACCCCCAAAAAAGAAGAAAAAAACTATGAGAAATACTTCCACACAAATCATTCTAAGCAGACATGACCAAAGCCAGCAGTGCCATGCGGCAGTATAGACCATATCGCATCTAGTGTTATCTGTTAGTTGTCGGCCGTCGTGAAATGGTTTGGTTCAAATAAACTGACCTGTCGGAAGTACGCAGCACGCTGGTCGAAGTCCACCTCTTCAGCCACCTCCTCGTTCCGCGGAAGAGGATGCAACACCACCATGCTGCTCTTCGCATGCTTCAACGTGCTGTTGTCAATGCGGTACGCCCCCTTCACCCTCTCGTACTCTTCCACGCTAGGAAATCTCTCCTTCTGAACCCGGGTGCAGTACAACACGTCGCTCGCCGCCAGAATCTCCTTGGTAAGAGTCTCCGACTCACAAAGAAGCTGGCCCGATGCTTTCAGCTGTTCACGCACCTTGGAAGGAAGTCCGAGCGACTTGGGGCATACGAGTTGCACTTGCACCTGGTAGTGCTGCAGGAGGTACACCAGAGAATGGACAGGACGGCCATAGAGAAGGTCACCAACAAACGTGATGGTCAGGCCTTGGACCGTACCGAGCTCTTCGCGGATCGTGAACAAATCCAGGAACGCCTGAGTCGGGTGCTCCTTGCTGCCGTTGCCGCCGTTAATCACAGGTACAGGACTGTACTTCTTTGCGATATCAACAGACTTCTCTTCGGGATGACGGAGGACGATGGCATCACCATAGCAACCCAGGGTCCTCAGCGTATCCTGCAAAGTTTCGCCTTTCTGTACTGAAGATGTCGACGTGCTGATAGCAACGGTCCTACCGCCAAGGCGCTGCATGGCCGCATCGAAAGAGGCCGAAGTGCGTGTAGATGGCTCGTAGAACATAGTAGTAAGCACGCGGCCTCGGAGGGTGTTCAGAACGCCTTCCCGTTGCACGCCCAGTCGCATTTCTTGAGCCACGGTAAATAGGAGGTGGAGATCAGAACGGGAGTATTGGGCCACGGAGAGAACATGAGAACCCTTGAAAGAGGATGGTTGTGACAGAAGCTCTCTGAGCGAGTCGACGGCTCGGTTCTGCGTGGGGAACCCTAGGCCAAGACCATCTCCCATTGCCGATTCCAGAGCTCGTGGTTGGGTTAGAGGTCTTGGTGCGCCAAACATAGATTGATGTCTGCCCCCGGGGCTGTCAGGCGTGTAGCTAATGGATTGCTGCAGAGGCCTCATGGGTGGTGACATCGGCACCGGCATGCTACCATGGGTTGACATGTCCTTGCCCAGAGGAGGAATGGGGAGCATTTCTCCGTCAAGGCAAACCGTCTTGTCGCCGAAGGTAACTCTCTGAACAGCTCCGCGCATTGTTTTCCCCACAAACGGTGACCAAAGTGACGTTGACGGCACAGTGTATGGCCTGTCAATTTCCACCTCTACAGATGTCCCAACCTGTTCGTGAAGCTCGAAGATCTGCTTAGGGTTGTCATACAGGCGCGTCTTGATATCATCCAACGTCAGCCTGTTCTCGGTGACCGAAGTTAACAGCAATGGCAATGCATCTGCAATGCCTACTGACGGGTTCGTGGTCGAGCCGGTGCCATGGCAAAGCTGGTAGGGAAGGCTGCCAATGGAAAAGACGTCAATCGTGGCAAGATGATCCCATAGAGCCTGTTGGTCTTCAGGAGTCGGCAAGCCAAGACAGTCGGGATAATCCTTCCGTGTCAGGTAGAGTGAGTAGATGGAGACATCGCAGGTTACGTTAAGACCCTTCTCCTTGCTCAGGGCAATTATGCGAATGTCTTCCTTGGTTGTCACACTAGTGACATGGATGCGCCTACTGTGAAGGCTAGCCAACAACAAGATGGAGGCGAGATCGGTGGTTTTCGCGTCCGTCAGGATGGGCTTGTGCGTCGGCCACGAGTCGAAATGCGTCGTGACCGCCGCCACCTTGTTGATGTTGTCTGACAAATGGTTGAATGGGATGAACAAAGAGCCCACTTCGCTCGTGACATGGCTAATCTGGTCGGCGTTGTCCGATGTCGCAGAAACAGAAGTTGTAATCACAATATCCGCCACGCTTGCTGTTTTGCTGTGCAAGCTTCAATGTCTTGGCATCTGTGATGGAACCCTCAATGCCCATCGGCATGATGCGCACCATGCTGAAGCCTGAAGCGATTGAGGTCTTGGTGATAGTCTGGAGATCATTACTGCTCTGGGAGATGATTCCGGGTACAAAGGCAGCGATGTTGATGAGACCCGGCAGCACGACAGTGCGATGACTCGTTTGGAAGTCGCGGTTCCCAATGTCAAGGTCAAAGTGTCTTGCGATAGCTTCCACAAGAATCTTGGCATTCTTGACATTGGTAACAAGAGGGATCTGGTAGTCTACGGCCATTCGCCGCGTTTGGTATCCCTTGCTCATGTAGTTGGCAGGACGGCGGTACTTGTTGTTGGATGGCAGATTGATGTAGAGATTAATCATGTTCTTAGCAAGATGCTGCGTCAGCGAGTACTCGGATCTTTGGTCGTCGTCTTCCTCTTTCCCGAGAACTTCGAGATACTGGACGGGGATACCATGCTCCTGGAGGAAATCGGCAGTACCCGCAGTAGCGAACAGCTTGTAGCCCATTCGCTGCAACTTGGCAACTGATGGCAACATCTCCTTCTTATCCTTGAAGGAGCCAATGGAGAGCAGGATGTTGCTCTTGGGGATCTTGAAGCCTGTCGATATCAAAGCCTTCAAATAGGCCTCGTACTTGTCGCTACCGAAACAAGCGACCTCTCCGGTGGAGGCCATTTCCACACCCAGTACGGGGTCAGCTCCGGAAAGACGAGAGAAACTGAACTGCGGGACTTTGACTCCCACACAGTCCGGAGCAATGTTGGTAGGGGGGTGCTCCGCAAATGGCGCGTTCATGATGGCCTTGGTGGCCATCTCAATGAGATCTACCCCCATTACCTTGGACACGAAGGGGAATGAACGCGACGCTCGCACGTTGCATTCAATGACCTTGATGTCGTTGTCTTTAGCGATGAATTGAATGTTGAATGGACCTGTAACATTCAGAGCAAGACCGATCTTCTGCGTTGCTTCCTCAATGCGCTGGATGGTTGTCTTTTCCAAATCTTGGGGTGGCAGGATCAAAGTGGCATCGCCTGAATGAACACCAGCGTTTTCGACATGCTCAGAAATGAAGTGGCCAACGACCTTGCCATCTTTTGCCACGGCATCCATTTCAATCTCCTTGGCGTTCTCAATGTATTTCGTAATGACAACGGGATGTTCACGAGAAACCTCGGCAGCTTGGTCAAGGTAGGATTCGAGATCCGCCTCCGAGTAGACTGTATTCATGGCAGCACCAGAAAGAACGTAGGAAGGTCGAACAAGTACAGGATATGTAACCGTGGCACAGAACGACTTAGCCTCTGCAAAGCTCGTAAGTTCCTTCCAGGTCGGCTGGTCCACGCCAATCTTGTCGAGCATTCGTGAGAACTTGTATCGGTTCTCGGCATTATCAATGTTCTCCGGAGACGTGCCTAGTACCTTGACACCGGAACGTGACAGCGGCAGCGCGATGTTGTTGGGTGTCTGACCACCCATGGCGCCCAGAACACCGCTCGAAGATTCCATTTGGTAAATATCGAGGACCGTCTCCAGGTTAATGTTCTCAAAGTACAGGCGGTCTGCTTCATCGTAGTCTGTGCTGACGGTTTCGGGGTTGTAGTTGACCATGACCGTCTTGAATTTGAGCTGCCGGAGCGTGCGAATGGCTCTTACGGAGCACCAATCGAATTCCACAGAGGAACCGATACGATAGACACCGGATCCAAGAACCATGACACCGTGGTCATTGAAGGTCATGTCGTGTTCCGATGCATTGTATGTAAGGTAAAGGTAATTGGTGTAAGCAGGGAACTCCGCCGCAACGGTATCGATCTGCTTCACGAACGGCGTGATACCAGCCTCGAGTCGCATTCTTCTGACAGCAAGCTCGTTGGAATCCCAGAACTTGGCCAGTTGGCGATCAGAGAATCCAAGACGCTTTGCCTGACGAAGCACATCAGGGCGTTTTGCAATGGAGCTAGTGTCATATTCGGCCATAGATTTGGCAAAGGTGCTCAATCCCATCAGTTTGTGCAGGAACCACTTATCAATTTTGGTCATTTCCCAGATCTTGTCAACCGAGTATCCAGTGTGCATGGCGTTGGCAATGGCAAAGAGGCGTTGGTCCGACGGGGTTTGCAGCTCGTCATCGATGGACATCAGCGCCGGCGTCTCTCCAAACCCAAGATTGTGGAAGTCAATAGCACGAATCGCCTTCTGGATCGCTTCCTCGAAGCTTCGGCCGATGCTCATAACTTCGCCCACACTCTTCATCGATGATCCAAGTTGCGTTGACACCCTAGTAAACTTTTTCAGATCCCACCTGGGCATCTTGACGACCACATAATCAAGAGATGGCTCGAAGCACGCACAGGTACCCTTGGTGACCGAGTTTTTGATGTCCTTGAGAGGGATGCCGAGACCCAACTTAGCGGCTATGAATGCCAGAGGGTAGCCTGTCGCCTTTGATGCGAGGGCGGACGACCGAGATAATCTAGCGTTGACTTCAATGATGCAGTATTCCTTCGAGTCTGGGTTCAACGCATATTGAATATTACACTCGCCAACAACTCCGAGGTGGCGGATGACGTTGACTGCGGTAGTTCGCAACATGTTGTAGTCCTCATCCGAAAGCGTTTGGGACGGTGCAACAACGATGGAGTCGCCTGTGTGGATACCAAGAGGATCGAAGTTTTCCATGTTGCAGACGGTAATACAGTTGTCTTGGGCATCTCGCACCACCTCATACTCGATCTCTTTCCAGCCCTTCATACTGCGCTCGATAAGCACCTGGGGACTGGCGGCTAGCGCTTTGTTGCAAAGATCAAGCAACTCGGGCTCGTTATTGGCGAAGCCACTTCCAAGACCACCAAGAGCGTAAGCAGCTCTGACAATAACGGGAAACCCGATGTCCTTGACGACTTCCATAGCCTCGTCGACACTACTGGCGGAAGCTGATTTGGCGCACTTCTCATTGATCGATTCCATGCTTCGAGCGAAGAGTTCACGGTCTTCGGTGGTGATGATGGTGTCGATAGGGGTGCCAAGGACCTTGACTCCGAGCTCTGCAAATTCGTCCTTCAGCTGAATACCAACTTGCAAGGCCGTCTGGCCGCCAAACGTAACGTATATCGCATCCGGACGCTCGTAAACGATGACTTTGCGAACAAATTCAGCTGTCACGGGGAGGAAGTAGACCTTGTCAGCCAGACCCTTGGACGTCTGGATCGTTGCAATGTTCGGGTTGATCAAAACTGTGTAAATGCCCTCCTCTTTCAGAGCTTTGATAGCTTGACTTCCAGAGTAGTCGAACTCGCCTGCTTGCCCAATGCTGAGACCTCCGCTTCCAAGTACAAGAATCTTTTTGACATTGACTCTCGGATGCAGCTTCTTATTTTCTTCGGCAGTGCCACCTGGGAACTCTACCGGGGCGTTGAGAAGCTTCGGGTCCTGACCACATTTCATAATTGTGTTGATGAAGACATCGAAAAGAAACTCGGTGTCTCGGGGCCCCGGAGTGCTCTCAGGATGGAACTGGACACTGAAATAAGGCTTGCTGACATGCATGATGCCCTCATTGCTGCCGTCGTTGGCGTTAACAAACAGCTCTTTCCATTCTGAGGGAAGGCTCTTCGCATCAACGGCATAACCGTGATTTTGCGAAGTAATGTGACACTTTCCGGTGACCATACTCGTGCAGGGAATGTTATGCCCACGGTTACCGAACTTCATCTTCTCGGTTGCAGCCCCAGCTGCACGCGCAAGCAGCTGATGTCCAAGACAGATTCCGAAGACAGGTGTTTGATTGGCTTTCATGGTGGCAGAAATATGCTTGACTGTCTCTTGCATGACAGCCGGATCACCAGGTCCGTTAGAGATGAAGAGGCCATCATATTCTTTTCCGGCATCCGTGGAGAAGTCGTAATCCCAGGGACATACGAGGACCTCAACGCCGCGTTTCAAGAAACATCGTAGCTGGTTATATTTCATTCCGACATCCAGACAGAGAACTCGGACGGTGCGCCCAGAAGCGTGTTTCAACGCTGTTTCTGGGCTGGGCTGGTACAACTTGGGGGTTTTGATGGAGACTAATCACAAAAAAATAAGCATGGGATCTGGATTCGTAGCAGTAGGAACTTACCCTCGGCAACAAGATTCTTCTCGTTAGGGTTGACCCAGTCCACTTGTTCATAAGATGACTTCCAATGCTCAGCGGTGGGGACGGTGTTTCCTTGGACAGCATTAGTAGCCCCGTTGCTTAAGTCGCGTTTCTCCAGAAGGAGGCGACCTAGCATGCTTCCCTTCTCTCTGATCCGTTTTGTCAAGGCCCTGGTGTCGACACCATATATGGCCGGTATTCCCTGCTCTTTCAACCAGGTTCCTAGGGAGGACGAGGCGAGGTAGTGGGAATAATCCTCGCCTGAGTATGAGGCTGTCACGAGACCGGCGATGTGAATTTCGTTTGACTCGAAGTATTCGGGCAGGTCCCCTAGTAGCTTGTCGGTCTTTTCTCGAGATGGAACGCCATAGTTGCCTACAAGAGGAAACGTGATGACAAGGATCTGGCCGCGGTATGAAGGGTCGGTCACACTCTCAGGGTACCCCACCATGCCAGTCTGGAAGACCAACTCTCCAGCGATGCTCTTCTTAGCACCAAAACTATAGCCCTGATAGGACGAGCCATCCTTGAGCTCCAGGCACATGAACCCGTCGTCACTGGCGTCGACGACCTTCGCCGTGGCGGGCTGGTGCTGAACGGCAGCCATTCTGTTGGTTTGAAGTCGTACAGAGGCGGACTCGCGCTTACTGGCGGGATTGCGGATGACTTCGGGGAAGAGGGGGGCTCAATGCCGGGTGGCAGATGCAGCTCACGGGCTCACGAAAAGAGCTATCTCGTGCTGCAAAACGGCAGTTGAATCAAGTGCTCATTACTGCCAGTCCGATGCTCAGTTGATACAAATGATCTTCACATTGGCGACTTTACGAGAAAAATTTCAAAATCTCGGTGAACGCCTGTAGAGAGCTTTTTTTTTTCTCGGTAGCAACCCCGCCATGCATGGGGCTTGCATTTCGAGAAAGTTTTTCGATCTGCAAAGACTGGCGAATGACATGTGCCCATTGGCCTGCTACTACGTAAAGTAGCCAGAACCTGGCATGTTGATCAATTGTCCAACCAGATTCTAGCTCTGCAAACCCTTGCAAATTTCGTCCTATGGTTAGGCAGGTATTATCGCAGCCTCTCTCTCAGGGCGGAGTCTTGATTAGGAGCTAAGCGCATCGGATACGTCGTTGCCATATGCCAAGGTCGCCATGCTTATAGTGAAGCCCAGAGAAACAAGAAATTTATGTACGCCGGCATTGAAGAAGAGCAGACAAAGACCTGAGAAAAAACTTGAGAAGTTATGTCATGGGAATCGATCCGGTCGAGAACCCCGCGCGCGGCCAAGCTCAGTCAGTCAGCTCTTAGCTACCTAAGGCTACTTAAGTACATTGACCTTTACTTATGTTGGGACTGTCCCCTCGTAAAGTTTTATAGCTGCTGAACGAGGACCGCAGGTGCTGATAACGAGCGAACAACTGTTAGTAGGTTGTTGTTTTTGTCGCTAGCCCTAGTGCAACTAAGTCAGATATGCCGACTACTTTGGGTCAAGGTTGAGTGAGGGAGGTGGAGATTTATATGAAGGCCAAAAAAGGATGTTTCCTTTCCTTTTCCTATGATGGTTACTTCTGGTTTGAGGCGGGGTTTTGTAGCCCTGTACTTGGCCGTACCTTCCCATCTAGTCCTTCCCACATAATGACCGCCCTCGGTCATTTTTACCAAGAACCTTATGGTAAATCTCGTCCTCACGCTTCCGATCTCTCCACCTCCAGATATCTCATCTTGACAGCTCATCTTCTGAGTCCTTCATCCACAACGTACACAGCAGGTGACTCCACCTCCTTGATGCTAGGCTCACAATTGCCACGGCCCTACGCCATCCATAGCCTACGAGAGCCCCGGCCTAGTCTCCAAAGTGCTTCTTCAATGTGACTGTCGATATGAGGTATTTTTAGAGTTGGAAGGGCCGAGGTACTTGACTTTAGGTATTGGCCCGACGTATTAGCTTGAAGTACTAGATGGTGTGAAGCGCCGGCTTGAGGGATCTGAGGTCGACGGTAACGACTCTCCGCTGTAGAATAATACTGCAAATAACGATAGTGAGCACCAGATTTATATGAAGGCCAAAAAAGGATGCTTTCTTTTCTTTTTCTATGGTGGTTACTTCTGGTTTGAGGCGGGGTTTTGTAGCCCTGTACTTGGCCGTACCTCCCCGTCTGGTGGGGTTGTCTCTCTTTTCTCGATAATGGCAACTTGATTTTCGAAGCATTGAAGGGTCAGCGAGTGAGTGGTAAGAGCACCCATAAGGCCATCGAGGTTATCGGCTTGTTCTTATACCGACCAGGGGAACTGCCAGTCTCGAAGTCAATTGCACCGATTTTACGAGCCTCAGACGATACTACACGGCAAGCTTGAGTGAAAAGGGTATAGCTTGAAGGCCTCAGGCTTGTCCGGCTATTAAATGCATGATGCAATCAAGCTAGCAAGCGAGCATGGTGCGTGCATCAAAGTAGACGCTAGAGATCGTGACTCGTCGACGTGCTACGGCAACCTCAGCAAGTTGGGGAGATGATCCAATGGAGATGATCCAGGGAGACGACCGACTTTCAGAATATCACCCATGCCGTCGTCCTCTTACACTGGAACTGTGACTCGAACGAGCGGTGAGGCCGATACCAGTGAACAAGACTCTTGAGGCTTTCCCATTTAGTCTATGCCTCGTCGAAGCAGATAGTCGCATAGAAAACTCCTTCTCACCTGAGAATTGACGCAACTGCCGCTGGGTGCAACTTGACAATGATCCGATGTAATCTAAGCACGACAGGCAGGCCGAGATAGTTCGTTATCAGTGTCACGGCGCTTCATGCATCCGGTGACACTGTGGAATGGGGGTGCATGCAGAACATCTTGGAGAGCTTGCTCCGCAACTAGCTTCTGCTAGCACCGATTTCGGCACTAGCTAGTCGTATAGTAGAGATCCAAGCTTCGCAGTTTCAGATCCGGTTGTGAAAAGCCCGTGTTGATTTTCGATCTTGGGGTTTTTAGCTTGCAAAGAGGGACAGACCATCGTCGGAAAGGCTGTCTTACGCTACCAATGGGAGCCAAACAGCTCGGAAAACTGCATGCTGAGCGCATGCATGTGGTGATCTCCGCTATGATGATTCGAAGTGGCTGCAATCCCACCTTGGAAGGAGGGGTGGTCATGCGTGCAATAAGATCGCGCTTAGGTGAGGCAAGCCGCCGCCTGCGGGACATTGTTGAGAACCGGTGAAGGTGAGTGGCCAGTGACACATCTATCAATTGTCCAAATGCTTGGAAAATAGCGAAACCCACATGGATGCTTGAAGTATGCCTTATGAAGACGGGTCCATCGATAGGGATGTTCGATCGGACGATCGATGCTATGAGAGATATTTCTTTGCTGGCTGCTTAGAAAATGTCAACATCAACTCATTTTTCCTAGGGTCAACCTGGAAACAGGATTGACTCCTAAAGCAAGGGGTCCTTATCAATAATTTCTAGACCGCTTTCGACGTCAACAACATTCCCCGTCCACCTTCCTCAAACTTAAATGGTTGCTGCACGCACAACCTTGAAAATCGAAGCACACTTTACCTGCTTCAGTACATACCCATGCTCTAAACTGCTGGCATCGGGGGGGCATGGTTGTGCTGGAGCAACAGTGGATGCATTGCACATGTACTTCATGCTTGATCTGTGCTGACTTGCCCAGGTGAATTTAATAAAGTTGCAGGTTCCCTCCAGGTCAGAGCCTGGTATCCCTGCTTTCCTTGACGAGGCGACCCACCGTGCCGTTGTGCTAAGGACGCCATCTTGTCGAGCTTTTATTCTTCTGCAGCTTGTCCACTGTTTTTCCCGCCCGTCGCGGTGATTAGGACCTCATCTCGCCTCGTTTGACGTGTTCCGAGCCGCTTGCCAATGTTACTATTACCCTACTTAAGTCAGTAGGTGCCGCGAGGAGGTCGGGGATCGGAGGTTGTCATGATGCCTTCGGCAACGGATATGCTGTCTTCCTTGCTGCGACCCAACAAGTCACGGGAAAACTCGAATCGTCGCGTTAATTTGTCCATGTTTGAGTCGAACCCCAACACGCCCTCACCCGGTCCGACCAATCGCCAATACCTTGAGTCTCGCCATGCGACGGCCGACTTCACCGAGGCCGATGACGACGACGACGAAGATGAGTCCAACGAAGAAGCGGACGAAGCGGACGAAGCTGGCGAGCTGCCCAGGCTGACGACGCGGTACCGGCAAGATAGCGGTGGCATGCAAGACAGCAGGCGGAGGAGCTCGACATCTATGCTCTCTCTCTTCGCCGCAAGCTATCTGGGTAAGCAAAGGCGCATTTTAAAAGCAATAAGAACTGGAAACTAACAATTATGGCAAGACTCACTGCCCGTCTACAACACCGTTCACGCTATACGAATCATCGTCCAAACACGTACCGAAACGTCGCTGTCATGGGAGCAGCTGCGGTCGCCTCAAGTCTCCCAATTTCTCATCAAGCCCATGCAGCAACAGATCAGGACCCAACACTTCACGAGGGCTACCTTGTACGCACTCATGGCCAACTGTCTACAGTTCGCCAAAGAAGCCCAATTATACCCCGGCAATGCAGGTACGAGTTCTACTCGCGCCAAGGCCTGCGAGCTCCTTGCTCTGAAGCTGTTGAAGGAGTACAACACCAGAGAACTCATAGACGCTCTGTCGTACGACTTCTATCCCCTGCAAGGTCTGCCAGAAACCCCAAACACGCCGAGTCCCCGAAGCAGACAATCTGCGGCGCGGTCTTCCACGCTTGAGGTGGCCATTCGCGCCTCGGCCAAATACTTTCTATCACACCCTCTTGTTGTGCAGCAACTGGAAGCTATCTGGAATGGTGCTATCAGCTTCTACTCTTCGGCCGATCAACTACATCGAGCCCCTCAGACACCTCCTAGTGCCAAACAGACGCCAAGACGGAGATCGGTAGATGCAAGAACGCCTCTCCTCGGCTACCAGCCTGGAAAAGAGAACCAGGGCCGTCTTCCACTTCATGAGGTGCCCGTTAGACGAACTGTGACCTTGTACAACCCCCGCCACGCCTCTCCCCTCAAGCTGTCTCGGCTTCGTGTTCCCCGGTATAGACAGTTCCTGTCGACTTGTTCACTGTTCATCTTGATATGTCTATTTCTTGCCGTTCTGGTGGAACGGTCGAGTCGCATCACCTCCTTGGAACTGATATTCTGGTTCTGGAGTGCTGGTTTCATGCTTGACGAGGTCGTTGGCTTCAATGAACAGGGATTTTCTCTGTACATCATGAGCTTTTGGAACATCTTCGATCTAGGGATTCTTCTCTTGCTCATCGTGTATTACTGCATGAGGGTCTATGGGGTATTCCTTGTAGATCCACACCATTGGAATGACATGGCGTACGACGTTCTGGCATCCAATGCAATTCTACTCTTACCTCGTATTTTCAGCGTCCTGGACCACTATCAGTACTTCTCGCAGCTCCTCATCGCTTTTCGGCTCATGGCCGTCGATCTCGCTGCCGTTTTCGTCCTTGTGCTCATCAGCTGTTCTGGGTTTTTCGTCTTCTTTACCCTGTCCAAGAATAGCAATGATGCTCCCGATGTAGCATACAAGATATTTCAAATCCTGATGGGCTTTACGCCAGCGGCCTGGGATGTGTAAGTGCTGAAATCACCCAACTCTTGGAGACTTGGCTAAACAAAAACTTCCAGTTGGCCCGAATACAACTTCTTGGGCAAACTTCTGCTCGTATTCTTCCTCATCATGTGTCATTTCGTCGTTGTGTAGGTCTTACCTCAGCCGGTTTAAGTTGTTCCCTACTAATGTCATGTGTAGCACCATTCTAATTACAGTCTTGACAAATTCTTTCATGGCCATTGCTTCAAATGCTACGCAAGAACATCAATTTCTATTCGCCATAAATACCATTTCAATGGTCAAAAATGACGCACTGTTCTCCTACATTGCACCCGGCAATATCTTCGCCTGGATGTTGATGCCTTTACGATATTGCATGCCAATCCGCCAGTTCGTGAGATTGAACCGCACCGTCATCAAACTCACTCATTGGCCGCTTCTCTTCTGCATATACTTTTACGAAAAGTACTTCCTAGCGTCAGCTCTTTACGAACCTACTGATCTTGTGGAAAACCATGGACGTGGACAAGGACGTACTCTGTCATTGGCCGACCCTGCGAGCCGGACTGCGATATTCAGCCCCAACATTCGAGTCCGCGAGGAGTCGGTCACTGGTCTGCAGAAGGACCGCGCATTGGAAGAAGTATTCAGGCGGCCTCCCGATTCCGGCACTCTGCGACATCAACGAAGGCAGGAAAGACGGAAGACCCAGACGGCCATCCGGCACTGGATGGATCAGAATGATGACGTTGGAGAACCACAGTCCTCGAATTGGCCGTCACTAGATCGGCCAATTGACTGGCACCGTCGTTCGAGCGTTGGCCGAGAACTACCGCGAAGATACAGGACAGTGTCAGATGTGAGATCCGCCGCAAGCGATCCTGCCGATCTAATTTCCAACAATGGATTTCCGAGGCGACACTTCATCCACTCTACAGGAGTCATGGACGAGGAACACACAGATTACAAAGACCAAACGGATGCAGATGGTGATGACGAGCTTGTAACCAACGATGAGGATGAAGACGATGAACATGCCACAGAAAGCCGCGCAACCGCGAAGTCGGTACCGCAAGAAGAGGACTACTTCACCACACCAATGGCAACTCGATTCGGTACTCTAGCCCCGTCATCACTCAACTCAAGACACTCTTCTCAACATCAGCACACAGCCAACGCCTCGCCGCGCACTGGAACTTCTCGACAAGGAGGTATGCATAGCCGCACCATGTCCACAACCACGATCCTCTACGCGCCTCAGGGGAGTGGCCGAGGAACAAACACTCCACCATCGGTGTCGGAGCACACTTCAGGCAACCGTTCACGACCGAAGAGTAGCCGCCAAACCCCTGTAGAAACGCCGGCAACAGGTGCAGGTCACCGCTCTCCGCGGAGGACCATCCACATAGCGCCACCACCCACGCGGCCACGCCCGATTCCGTCCAAGACTGCACCGACTCGTGCAGCTCTTTTGGGGACCGCCGGTGCGCGTCTTCGTCGGCTACCCTCACTAGACGTCGATATTAACTCGGACATAGGACTAGACCACGACGCTAACAACGAGCTTGGTGCTGTCCCGGCGTCCTTCGCGACACAGATGGCCATGGCAACGGGTCAACTTAAAGGTCTTGGGCGTGGAAGTCAAGAGCGCGACAACGCTGAACGCATGAGCCGTCTCGTCTTGGCAAGAATGAAGACCCTGGAAGAGAGCTTCGCTGAAGTGGCGAAAGAGATGCGCGGCATGCGTAGTCAGGTGTCCACGTCTCATAACTCGGAGAATGGCAGTTGGAACGGTGTCATGGAGGTGGGCGTAGCAGGGAAGGACCGAAAGCGCGTGCCAGTGAAGAAGGCGCAGGGCGGCGGAAGCCGACCGAGCAGCACGAGAGAAGATAAAGTTGGATTGTCGGGCGTGAAGCCGAAAAACAAGGGGAAGGGCAAGGAGGTTGCCAAGTCGGAAAGCGGTAAAGAACAGGAGACAAAGCGTATCAGACGAAGAGGGAGTTCTTTCTGATGATGCCTTGATTGCGTTTTGTCCCTGTTCGGAGCAGAGGGGATCTGGGCGTAGATCTTGCATTGTGCGACATATAGGTTGCGGCATTAGGCGTTCTGGTTGGCATTTGCGCGTTGACCGGCTATCAAGGAAAATGGGGTTATGTTGCTGTAGAACAATATCTTGATATCTGGTTTTAGGCTCCGCGTTGTATTTGCATAGTATACCATATCGCAACAGCTGTAAGATATAGATAGCGAACACAGAGCATTTTTCACTTGGCTTTGTCTGCATGACATTCAAAGATTATATTGCATCTATCTCACTGGTAGCTTCTGATTAATTTGTCAATTTCTCTGTTTGTTTTCTTTTTTTGATGCCTTGACTTTATTTTGTCGCCGAACCTGACAATTGAGATTCACGTCTCAGCCAGTCCTTAACCGTCTCTCTCACCGATAACCCCGCTCACCCCTTTTCATCAGGTAGTTGAGAATGGTGCTACTCTGCGTATATCATTCGACAGGTCAATCCAGTCATTTCATAAGTCTCCTGAGGTGTCGTCCATCACCAGACACCTCGCCTGCAAGTCTGGGGGCTAATTGTTTCAAGAGCTCAAACCCCACCCCCACTGCGATCAACACTGACATAGAAGTTGGGATCTGCCGAGTTCTTCTGGGCTTGCTCGTTCTTGTGTAGTCTGTATCTGGCGCCCGCAAAGATGGTGAAAGTCGTCACGAGAGTGAAGAGAGCCAATCCACGGTGGCGACTACAATTGGCGGTCAGTGGGGAATTACTTGTGGATGGAGAGAGTCAGGGCTCGTCCTGAGCAACACAGAACCCAAAACCAAGAAAAGAAAAAGAAACAGAGAAAGGAATGAAAACGGGGAGAATTTCAATCTTACATAGGTGAACGGAGAGGTTGTCCGCCAACATTGGGTCGAATAGGGTCCATCTTGTCTGGAGGCGGTTTTTGCGAGCTGCTGGTGGTCGACTTCCGTCGACTTCCACGAGAATCCTATCCTGAAGAACACGGCTAAACCGGCGAGTCGGGATTTGGCAACAGCATACAAGACCAGAAGGAGATTTACAGTAGTGTTGCAATCAAATGATCGCGTCTTCGACGGTATAATAGCTTGAGTTGTGTCAGGAGAGATAGATATGGGAGGTATATACCTTCCGATGGATGGTGGAAGTTCGATCTATGATCATGCCACACCCGGGAATTTGCGAAAGATCTACAAACATGAAGTCATACCTAGTAGGTACGTACACTGGACCTCCCCGATAAAACGTGTGCATCTATCTGCCTAGGTTATCTTGAGTTGAAGCTAGGGCGTTTTAGCTCTACGGCAGGCGAAAATGGGGAAAGTGTGCACGAGACATACCGACAGACCCCGGGTAGACATTGCCGTCTTGCAGGGATATTAGGACTGAACGTGCATTAGTGACTTCGGGATGGAACACCCTGAGGAGGTCCGAAACAATTGTTGGGATTTTTCGAGTAACACAGAGTTGCTTGAAAGAGTACTTTATATTTGGTGCACAGGCGCTTTGGGGCGGCGTAGCAGTGCTGCTATTGTGTTGCCTCCTATATGTGTGTGGTGCGGGGAACTTCAAGCAATTGTAACCTTGCAGCATACATGCTACTTCATTATCTTATCATTATCAGAGATATTACCGGTTGATGACGACTACATTCGTTAATAGCTAACACGTGTCATAGTCTGGTTTTCTACATAGGCTTGTACTGGTCAAAGTCCATAGTATCAGAGGATTTTTGACCAGCAAGCAGATGATAAATCAAACGGCGAGTCAAGGGCAGGATAGTGTGGGATTGCCCGATTTTCCTGTGTAGTAAACCGGGTATAGACTTGCTATTCCCTTTGGATGCGCCATCTATTCTGTCACCCGCGTTATCAGTACCCTACTGACTGTAGGTCGACGCCAGAACCTGCTGAGCACACTATATCCACAGCTTTAGCCATTACTGGCGCCACCTTAGGCCTGGGGTTGGCAACGGCGAAACTGTTCGCATCACGCGGCGCAATCGTCTCTCTCGCCAACATCAGTATCGAGGCACTGCAGACGGTGGTCAAGTCCTTGCGGGCCAGGGAGAAGCACATGGTGTGGTGGACGTGCGAAGCCGCGAATCGGTGAACACCTGGATCGAGCCGACGGTGTATAAACTAGGCAAGCTCGATGGCGCCGTCAACGTGGCCGGCATTAACATGCCTTCTAACCCCCGTTGTGGACGAGACGGATGAGAACTGTCTCTTTGCTTTCGACGTCAATGCGTAGGTGGTCATTTTCTACATCCGCGCTCAGCTGAAGGCTATAGAGGATGGGGTAAATATTGGGATAATCCACTCCGCGCGCAGCTACGATGAGAAAGCCAGGGACAAATTTATCACGACAAGCTATGTCGGGCTTGTAAAATCATGTTAATTTTGATATTTGCTGCTGAAAGAAACAAGGGCCTGCTCGATGAAGGAATCAGGATGGTCCGCAATCTATGCTTCGTGGTTCTTCTCGGGCCAAGTCTCCACTCAGAAGTCAACCATAAGCTCACCGTATATGAATACTAGAGCAGTTCAGAATTGGGCACTAGACGCCCTATACGCTGGTACACTGTCCCTACTATCATTCATGATGGGTGCGTAGTTGGTGCCGTCCGCACTGTCAAAGGGTGATTATCATAAGTAGTACTACCTTGAAGTTTAAACCTCAATTGTCCAATTCGGAAATCTATGAAACAGAACTCGACATATATTATGGGTTGAAACTCGACGTTGCTCAAACTATCCCTCTTGACCGAACATTCACGGCGGTGGTGACTAGGTTAGCGGGCGTCTAAACGGCACTTATGAGCTGCCGACTAACCCCCAAAAAATGTGTGACCAGCTGAGGACATACCCTAGGTATGTGTAGGATGCATGAGACACGCATACGCCTCTTCCTCTGCAGGGTCATTGTTAAGCTACGGAGCGGCTGGACAGTTTTCTCAAAACCTAGCTAGAATCGAAAACACAACACGTCTTCATGTAGATCCTCCACATCATATGGGAAGACTGCAAGTAAAGTTGCAAAGCTCGCTCCGCATATACTACGTCCATGTTATAGCCAACCATCGGATATGTATGACGGTACATTTTCACACGGTGTTCAATTGACGGAGCTTAAAATTACCACAGTATTCCAAGTCAGTGGAAGAAGACTCGCTCCCTAAGCTACCGAAACTATGTGGAATCTGGAGGAGTTTTGAATGGAAAATGGCACTTGTAAGTACTGGTATATTCCAGCAATGATTGGCCGCCTTGCTTAGCTTAGGGCATGGGATGACATCGAACGCATGGAAGATCTGGGCATTGTAGAAAACACACAGCAAGCAACCCAGGATAGGAAATTGGCACCTTTGAGCCAGATAATGGATGTCGACAACTTAAAACTCAGATTTCTCTCATACCTTGAGGGTCAGTATTCATAATTGGGTCGGCGAGAGTCATTCGAGTCTTTGTGCTGAAGTTTTGGGAAGCTGCTTGATACGGCAGTTCTGCACGTCTTTATAATCAGTTGGACCCTAGCTATGACATCGTCTTAGGATATTCCAACTACTTAAGTGGATACTAAGAGTCCACAGCTGAGGCCTCGTTCCAGCTTTGGTAACATCGTAGATCTCGATTAGCACGAGAGCATCCTCATCATAGCCGCTTGTTTGAAAGGGATCCCTATATGCAGGTCAGTTATTGATATTTTTAAAGTAGTCATAATGTGAGTCCCGGTTGTTGTGTTTCTTTTCTAACTCCCGTTTCATGCTGTCTACTTGTCATATGGCAAGTTTCGAACAGGGAACTGGACTGCTCTCCTACTCCCCTGAACAGCTGTCGCATCATCATGAAGCAATATGTTGCAGCAGTGAGAGTTCCAGGAAGCAGTAGGTATGTAATCAATTGCGTCTGAAGTGTCCGATCCTGACACCACTTGGCCTACCCCTTCATTTTGTTTCGCATACTTGGTGTCTACAGGCGACGTATTATCTTCATCGGCTAAGGCCAGGCAGAGGAACGGGCATGTCATAGATAACATGAGCAGCTATATCAATTACAGGTTATATGTAATCACATTACATCCGTACCTCGGGCTTGTAGAAGCACCAGTCAGTGCTATGACTATCCTTACTAATATGAAAAGAGGCGACAAACTGTAAGCACTTCCTCTTCACTATTCCGAGGAAATAATTTGTTCTTCGGAGCTGCTTATAATCCAGAGAAAATCCCTTTTAAGACTACAATGCTCTGCTATTTTGACTGACACTGTCTAGTCTCAGCCCTCCTGGGATTGTCAAGTCCATCCATGTAGACCTCTCAACTGATCAGTTATCTTCGTAACTAATCACCTCAAAGAAAACATGATTAGCTTGTGTCATTCTTGAAATGAACAGAAGGAAACCGGATAGCCACATGTTAGGAACACTCCTCGTTGCTACATGCAATACAGACAGAGCTACCACAGGAGAAGTTTCTCAGCGAACGCAGCCCTCGGGTTGATCCAGATCGCTTGAGTCTACTTTCGCTGTATTCTGTTTGGTCCGAATCACCTAGCCGATATAGCTCCTTGGCTGCCAGCGTGCCAATACCGGGGACTTCGACCTGATCCAACAATGAAGGCGCCACGAGCCCATTTTCTACTCAGGGGAAACCTTTGCCCGCGAGGTATGAGATCCAGGGGCCAAGCTTTCCTCACTGGCATAGTCATGAACAGTCATGCATCTGCAGGCAAGTTGAGATGACAACTACCCTCCCTGTCTACTTCATTCAATGTTGTAATACTGGGACAGACGGTTTGAGTCGGCTTAAATAGGTGCACAATCAGCCTTAACTCAGCGGGTCCTCTGGTCGCGACATGTAAGCAGAGCAACATCATGATGTGCCAACAATTCCAAAAACCAGCGACTTGCTGATCTCAACTTGCAAATGTCAAAAAACAACCCGTAAAGCTCTCATAATACTACTGCAGTCCTATTAAAAATGATATTCGATGCATTCTCTCACTTCATGTACCTCAATATTCAGAAATGGCATCCTCATTATAAATCTGGGGTACCTAGTCGGCGATCTTCCCCATCCCGGCTGTCAGTGGCTTGACATTGAAGGCCGTTGTTACCCCATCTATTCCCGGGAACAATACTTGATCTACAACTCGGATTTGGGCCAGCATCATAGGCAGGAGCACTGGGTGATGCATTTGACGATATGTACGTGCTCAAGACGACATCTACTGCAACCCAAGCTGTTTGCCGTATGGAAGGTTCCGTTTACATTTCTCTTCTTTGTTTGTTTTGCGAGTGCCGAACCTCATGGACGCGTTAGTAATCTGCAAGCGTCACTGGTAACGGTCCCCTTTCTAATTCTTTGCTGGCAGCGTCACATCTGAAAACCTCGACTCCAAGCACATTGCAGGACAATATAAGATCGCTCCCTGATGCAGAGCTTGCCAAGGTGTTCTCTTGGTAGCAGCAGTAAGCAGACATGCGTAGTTTGTTGAAGGATTGCTATTCCTCATACTGGCTTGTTGGACACCAATCTTTTGGGGGCCAATTGCGGCGTGGATGAATTGTCCCAATCATTTTGATTGTAGTACAATATCAGTGCGGCAGCCCGCACTGCTGCCTACTTCTGTATCCCTGCATTTGAGCCTCAAGTCTTACTTCCACTATCCAAGCACATTGTGGCCTTCTCCGTTGGAGCCCGTTTGTTGCATCCATATATCATCTAAGCAAGGAACATATCTGCCCTCTTTCCCTCACGTGTCCAAGCCGGAGCCATCTCTTCTCCCTGTGTCTCCGCCAATTTCAGCAGAACGATAGACCCTCTGCTTCCTCGTTCTTAATCACGGTCATCAGACACGGTGGCCGGTTTTCTACCTTCGGATAATCCAAACGCAGCAGAGAAAAGTAAAGACAGCAACACCTTTCTGTTCATCAATTAGCGTTAGTCGAGAGAGCAGCATCTCTTTACCTGCCCATATCCAGTGTACATACGACGCTGAGATGCAGCCTTTCCTCTCACAGAAGCAAGTTATAGATGCTGATATTAGTTGTCTGCTCTCACAGGTCCCTCGCTAACATTATGTAGGCAAAGAAGCTGATTTTTCGTTCCCGGCTGTAGAAGACCAGGCAAGAACAATACCTTTTACCCGCCTTCCAGCACCCTGAAAAAAAGATCAAAAGGGAAACTAGGCAAGAACGCGGTGTTTCGGTTACTATCAGAAATCAGGCAAGGACGCCAGCATTCCTTTCCCTACCTCCACACACCCGAGGCAACAACGCCAGTGTTTTCTTTTCGCACTGCACTCATACATCAGCGAAAAACGCCAGTGCATCTTTCATCACGACCATTTTTTCCTATCCAGGGACGACCGCCAACATATATTCACTGTCCACGGGAATTAAGCAACGACACTGATATCATCTTTCTTCAGGACACAGCCATGGAGTTTACCCAGGATCAACAGCCACCAGATGACGCCAGCCAAGGTCAGGATAGTGATGCAGAGAAGCCACTGTCCCCGCTTGAAGCCCGCATCCAGGTATGTTTTCACCGGGCTCATAGACGATAGACTGTCACTAAGTTGAAGCCAGTTGCTCGCGAGAGGGCAGGAGCATGTCAGGTCGTCCCATTCACAGCTTCAATCTCTTGAAGCCATAGATCTAATGCTCCTGGAAACTGTCAACGCGCGTTTGACCGTTGGAGATACGCTAATGTTCATGGAGTTCCCGAAGAATTACAGGAATTGCAATTGTCATGAATGGGTCTCGACCAAGTTTCTCATGCACAAAAAGAATCTTGACAAGACCGGCTCAGCATTCCTGGAAGAGCTCTTGTCTCCCCGAAAGCAGAAGAGCACACTCCATCGTCTCCACCTGACTGAGGCTGATCTACCTCCAGGGGTTGATTACATCATCAATCTCACGCCCGCATCTGAGGGCGATGATGTGGCATCGCAACTAGTCGACTTGTCGCTCCCGACGAGCGTCTCGGAGTGGTGGCAATCCAAAGAGAGATTCTACGTATCCAGATTCAGAGTGTCGGGCCACGACGACAATTGCGTAGATCACTTGGCAATTCCCCTCAACTGTACCAAAATGCCGACCGTATGCGACTTCCAACTTATATTCCATCCTGAGACAGTTATCACTGACCGTAGGTTGTTATAGTGGTTTGCGCCTACAGACAATAGCGAACGTCGTTGGGAGCAGTGGGGTGAGCCTTGGGACCGGCCGGTCAGCCAGGACATACCCACGGTGGATTTGGATGATTTACTACCTTCGCCGGCCCGATCGATTGAGGACTATTGCCCGATTCGACACAGAGTCAACATCCTAAGATTATTCCTGGCAATCGAGGGTTATCTACCACTCTGCTTGAATTCAGCCCCTCGAGTGCACACCATCACCGCCATTGCTAAGTATTTCGAGTGCACCAGCGTTGTAGTGAGTTTTCCCCTTTGGCTCCACCCTGACACTTCCATTCCGCCACTCTCTCGGCCATAATGTGTCTCCAAACGAAGATGAAAGCTAATCTTGACCCGTGTAGCGTGATGCCGTCGCTGTGTGGCTTTTGGCAGAGCCCAATACTCTCTTCACCGAGTTCCACCCAGAGGCAGCTATGCAGATCGCATGGACTCTGCACATATATGACGTTACACGTACGTTGCCTTTCCCATGGCTCAATGTTCCTTCTTTGCACTTCAAGTGCAGAAACAGACAACGTGGCAAAAGTGGATCCTATACCTGGCGCACAGCTAACAAATGGTTACAGGTGTTGCCTTTCGTATCATTGTCGTTGAGAAGGCAATCGAAGCTCTCGCCAACGATTCGGCGCCAAATCATCGTCGAAACCCTACTGCAACCGTCTTTGGCCGTACCTGCGTGGAGCTCCCTGATGATCTCCAGAATGCCGTGCAACACGCAAGCATGGAGCTTGTTGATCGTACCAAGGAGACTTGGGATCTATTGACAAGTGACCATCTCTTCAGTGATCTTGGAATTCCCGAATGGGCCAAGTTGAAGGTACGTGATGCCGTTTCCAATTTGATCAATATCAACTAATCATTGTTAATGGATAGGTCCTTGGGCATAAGATAGGCGCGATCCTTCCTAGCGACTCTGGCAATTCCAATCCTAGAGCAGGTGCTGCCCTCGATTCTTCTCGGCCTGACGCTGTTAAACGAACCAGAGAGGCATTCATTGCTTTAGCCGACGCTCTTAACCATTGGTAGGCTCTCGGATTCATCTTCTAAGCACCGCGAAAGGCTTCGACTAACTCATTTTGATTCTTTCTCTTCGCAGGTGGAAAACAGTGCTGTTCAGAGCGGAAGCTACCACTGGTCACGACCATCACTTTGAGTTGGTTGACGAGGCCCGAAGTTGTTATGTCCCAAGAAGCACAATGGTTCATTATAATGTTATCTACCAAAGATTCAACGGCCCACAACGCCTATTGCTTCGTCGTCCATGGGAGTTGCTACGTCAACTCGTTGGAAAAACTAGGTAAATGCAGAACACCCAGTTATGAAACAACACGCGAATACTTACTTGGTTCGTGTGGCAGTCTGCACAAATCGCCTCTTGTCAGCGAACTTTATGTCCAGCTGAGACAGAACGAGCACCTTTTCCCGGACCTAGACAGCACCGACCTGGATGACATGTTCTCTATAGGCCAGTTCCACAGCGAGCTGATACAGCTGCTCGAGCGACAATTCATCAGCCCTCAGCTGTCCGTGGATGTTGAACTCCCATTGAAGAAGACCCCGCACCTGAACTTGAACCTCAACGAAAAAGAGATGAGCTTCCTGCCCTTGTGGGCTGAAGGCTTGGACGATGGACGAGGAAATGTGTACGAGCATGCCAGCAGTGCAAACCCTTACAACGGGCCGGGACCATCACGGCCCGGTCCCGGGTTCCATACCGCTGATTCTATCTCGGTGTACACATCGAGCATTGCACCGTCTGCACCAACCATCAGTTACGGCGGCACTACGTCGTCCCCCACTGCCGGGAGATCAGTCATTGCAGCTCCCAGCCAGGCAGCTGTAGGTGCGACCACAGGCGACATGACATCATCAGCCGACTTCAGCACCGCGCTTACTCTCAGCGAAGGCTCAGTACAGGGCGATAGTAGTGACATAGATATGTGGTCTGTGACCAGCGATGACCAAGAACAACAGTGGATGAATTAAGTCGGAACGCAGGATTGGTGCACAATGACGGTACCTATGGAACACCAAAGCGAAATTAACAGGTTGACATTCAGAGCTCGAAAATGCAAGTCTCATGACAACATATGTTGAATCTATGGATAGCCTGGGATTCTACATTTGCCAGGAATTTAGGGCAAAAAAGTCTTTGGGCAAGAGAGAGAAAAGCATGAAAACTTATACACATTCCAGCAGGGGGTGAAGAATATGGCGCATAATGAGGTCATCGTTCTTCACAACTGCCTCGAAAGGTTTTCCTTTTTGCTCTAATTTTCTTTTTGCCATGTGTACTGCATGGAAGACACAATCGTCCCTACACCTGGTACGCTTTGCACCCATACATTTGTTATGGATAAGACACGATCATGATAAGACATCACACCATTGTCCCCATTGTGGAAACCTTCATAATACAAGTGTGATGTGCCTCTATATGATTTGTGGTGGTGGTGGCCGTGTAAGCTGTGCGATGCTGCAGGTAAAACGTATAAAAGGCAACAGCAGCATATGCTATGAGTGCGAGTAAGCATTGTTAGCTGAAGATACTGGACCAAACAAAACAACCTCATACTGAACATAACAAAGTCGATAAGCACACCAAATAGTACCATCATGTACTAAATAGGAGAAGAGATCTCTTCCTTCGCACTCATGACTTGAGTGATAGCCAAATGGTTGGTTGACTAAGTAGCTAGGTAGAGCATGGTAGGGCCATACCCGATGCATAGTCCAGTATAAAAGCAAAATAGGTATCATCGCAAACGCACACCTGCCCTCGCCTTTGACCATTTAGGCATTTAGGTAATGACCCAGATTTCGCAATCGAGATATCCCCATCCTTCAAACGCCGTCTATTACCCCATTGGTATATGCCCCTAGCAGCAAGTATTGGTGGTCATCCACGCCAGCAATGAAGCGTTGACCTAATTACAACGTCCCACAAATCGAGTTGATATAAGTGTAGAGCAAGATCCTTGTTCTAAACAAGGGAGTTCTTAGAAGAAATCATCGGCAGCGTCTGAATCAGCTTCAGCAGCAACAGGATTTTTCCGAGAGCGACCGCGAGGCGGGGGCTTAGAGTTAGACCGAGCTCGCTTCAATTTCCCACCTGCAGCATGACCAGCCTTCCTCTTCCGACCGCGTGGGTTGGAGTTGAGAGCTTCCTCGTCATCATCGTCCGGATCGGGCGTAGTCGGTTCCCCATTGCCATCGACATCGTCGTCGTCTTCGGCGATCTGAAATTCCTTGTCGACATTCAACAGCTCAACAAAGGCCTTGCATGTATCGACCATACGCTCATGAGAATCAAGACCTGTCATGGCCACGGCAACATCTTCCCAGAACTTGTCACCAGTCACACCTTGGACCTTGATGGGCGCCCTGGTCAAGTCCTTGTTAGTACCCTTGCCTTTGCTCTCGCGGCGATTTGCATTGAGACCATATGCTCGACGGAGGTATGTTCGTGCCTCCCAGACTACGAGAAGTATGATTGATCCCGCAGATAGCTGACGGAGTTTCTGATTGTTGACTGGCGCTTCAACAGGAGCCAATGGTGGCAACTCTCTATTAGTCGCTTGCGATGCACCGAGCATCGTGTCGACCCGAACTTGGAAGATTTCCGATTCAATGGATTGAGCGATGCCCGAGCCTGTGCTGGTGACAAGCTTTTCCATTGCTGTGATCGTAGCTTGAACCTCACTCACGGTCACGTACTCGAAGAACGCAAGGTTCTCGACCAGAAAGCGAGAATACTCGACATGGTGTGGCATACCTTCGTGACCAACTTCCAATTTAGCCGGCTCGAAGTCGATCTGGCCGATAAGCTTCTCCTGGAAGCGCTGTCGATTCTTGGACTTGCTGATTTTCAGCACTTCCATTAATAAATGGAGCTTCGGAGTGAAGGGATTCTCAGTTGCACCATGGGAGTCCCCCGTAATGTCACGCTGATATTGAAAGGCTGCTTGAACCGCCTTGACGTACTCTCTTTCAATGACGGTCTCGTGCTTCTCATGGAGCGCTCGATGCTCTTGATAGGCCAGCTCAGAGATCTTCATAATGGGGCAGGTCTCCAGCGTGATGAGAGTGACTCCGGTTTCTTTAGGATGCACCAATCCTTGTCGGCTGATCGTAGCCAGCACTTCCATAGCCAAGAATGCATGTTCGTCTTGTGTCGCTGTGGTGATGCGAGTAATTTCCTTGAGAAATCTCTGAGTAGTTGCGCTCGCCACGTCGTCAAATCCGGTACTGCCCATCGACTTCAGATCCTTTTTGACGGGCTCCTTGGTTCCATTCGCAGACGCCGCCGCCTGTTCAGACCGCTTCTCTTCGGTAAACAGGAACTCCTTAAAAGACCGAAGGATCATTGACTCCAAGGCGGCATCTTGCTCGTCAAAAACCTGCTGGAAAGTCGTGTAGACGTTTGCTGCGACGTAATTTCTTGGGTTCGCTTGACACACCAATCCGATAGCATCCAACGCTGCTTTCCTGACTTCTGCGGGCTGCGAGGGGTTCGCAAATGGTACGAGAACATCAACCATTAGTTTCGATACCGAGTTCCCCTGCCACTTGGGGAAGCTGGACTTGAACAGTTCGGCGTGCTGGTCAAGATTGCAGTGTTTGCCTGCCATGCCGACAATGAGCGAATATCGCGCAAATTTCCTCGTCGTGTCGTTGTCAAGAGGTCCTTTGACTGTCATCGCTCTAATCTTCTGGACACCGGCTAGACTTGAAGAGACAAGCCGAGCAAGATGCTCCGACGTCTCTAATAAGCCACTGATGATCCATAAGCAAGCCATCACATCGTCCAGAAGCGCTCTGGTGACCTTCGGCAGGGCAGGCATCAGATCTCGGCGGACTTCGGCAAGGAATTGATTGTGAACGCTCGACACTTGTGGTAACACTCGTCGATAAATGACTACCACAGCTCTTGACACCTGGAATTCCTCACTCGTACTGACACTTGCTACACTTGCAATACGTGGCTTAAGGAGACGGATCTGCTCGAAGGTGAAGAGTCTGGGATCCGCCTTCGCAAAAATCATCAAGACTTGAAGAGCATCTTTGCCCGTTGGAACGGACAAATCTTCCGAGTCGGGATTGTCTACCAAATCGAACATATTGGCAACTAATCTTTTACAGACATCGGAGTTGGCCTCAGAAAGTTTGGACTCGGGGGCCAACATAGTCTGAAAGACCTTATCGAGGATAAGTGAAGCGTTTCCTTGCTTCACCGTTTGCACCATCAGAACGACATGGTCGGTGAGCGATTGCTTGTAGGCCATCGAGTCATTGGCCTTGTAGAACGGTGAAATCCATACTTCCTCTATCATTTGCCGAGCAAGTTCGCGGACCCCCTCATCAGGGTCTTGCATACGATGAAGAAGCCCATTCGCTATAGCACTGCGGACGTCCTTGCTTTGGTTGCCAAGATAAATGTCTCTTGCAAGTTTCATCGCCCTCTTGCGAACCCCGACTCCGGCGTCTGTGAACCGTTGAATGACAGTCTGGGTCATCTTCTCTTCTAGGAGCGGCCGCATAGCAATGCATTTCCCAATCAGACCAAGAGCAGAATCTCGGACTTGCGGGGACGAGTCATTGGAGCATTGTAAAATCAAGTGAATGACGACGCTATCGCCATCGAGAATGGTTGGATCTGTCTCAAGAACTTGATTGATGCTCTTCAAGCTTCTGCTGCGGACAGTTGCGGCATCTGTTGTCATCGACTGCATGAGAATGTTGAGAATTCCTTTGAAATAATCACAGAACTGTGACCGAAGTAGGAGAATCGAATGAGATAGCTTGGCGTGACTGGCGACGACCGACTTGAAACTGTACTCATTGGTAAGCCACCTACGGTCTTCTACCATGTTACGCAGACGGTACGCGGTCCTGCCGTATTCAGCATCTCTGCCTTCCGACTCTTCCTGATCGTCGTCATATGCAGCGCACACTGAGACAGCCCAATCTGTAACAAAGTAGGAAATGGCGCTTCTGAGGTGCGGGTCATCAGTCACACGGCCCTCGAGGTATTCTAGAACCACCCGGTAAGGACCAAGCCAATTGATAATCTTGTCTGGGGAGAATTTGCGGTCAAGAACCATGGTCGTCAGTTCAGCGAGCCACCGTCCTAGCTCGTCGGCGTCAGTGCCCTCGAAATTGCTTGCAGTCTTCCGAACATGCGAGCGAAGTTTCGAAATCGCGGCGGCCATCACACCGAGAAGTTCCAAGGCCATGTTCTTCGCTGGTGCGGCATTCTTTTCGCCTTTGACGAGTTCTAGCATCATGAACATCAACAGGCGGAGCAGCAGCTCTGCCGCAGGCCAGTCCGGCGAATCTAAGCAAGTCGTGAAGTCCTCCACGAACAAATCAAGCAGGTTACGATACGGGGTATCGCCAGATTTGGTAGACTTCTGGGCACGCTTGACCATGAAGTTGACGACATACGCGGCATTACGCTTGGCCGTATCAAAGAGTGGCGGTGCGAGGGCTTCAAGCTCCTGAATAGCAGTAGAGGGCTGCATGGCGGCGTAATCTTCGGTCTTGACAGCGTACGATGTCTCAGCAGAGCCTTTCCCACCATTTGGTGCATTTCCCTGGCCGTCTTGGTCGTCCCCTTCGAGAGACTTCAACATTTGACCACGAGACTTCTCCTTGCGGTCATCAACCTTTCCAGCGCTGGCTTGCACTAGTCGCATGATCAGAGCAGAGACAGGTTGAATGCTTCCACCATCTGAGAGCTTGAACTGTCTGGCGCTCAGCTTGTTAAGCGGCAATTTCTCGAGAGATGTCAAGATGTCATCAAATATGCCCTGCCTTTGGGATGGGTTCATTAAAAAGATTTGAGAAAGCATGTCCATGGCAACTAGACGAAGCCCGTCAAATTTTTGAGTTCCTACCACTGAATCTTTTTCAGGTGCGTTCTCAACGAATATGAGACAGGACGAAGCAAACTCCAGTGTGCTGACTACTGTCTCCGAAAGGTCGATACTTGTTATCAGGGTGGACATGAGTGTAAAAAGCTTTTGGCAAGCCGTAAATATGGTGCTGATCGCCTTTTTCTGTGCTGTCAGATGCCTGAACAATTCTTTCTTGGACGGATCGGAGCCTCGCAGCTCAGATAAAGGTACGATTATGCCGTCAATGACATTCTTGAAGATATTGAGCCCCTGTTGGATCAAGTCCTCGGAATAAAGCTGCCTTTCTTCTCGGCCTCCACTCATGACCGTTAGTGCGGTACGTGCGGCTTTCAGTCCTGCCTCGATGTTGGGAAGCTGCTGGAGCCACATCCCAACCTCGACCTCGCCCCAGCTGTCGTCGATCTTGATTTCAAGATTTGCGGCTTGCTTCAACGCACCGTCACACAAGTTCTGTACTCGAAGAATATCTTCGGCTGGAACCAGTCGGAAGCAGCCGAGCTCAAGTGTCCTAAGAATTAACTTCAAGGCGCGGGAATGGGCTGCGGTGGTCATGGTGGGTTCCTGGTCATTGTCGATGGTGATTAAAGCATTTGAGTTGCTATGCTGCCCTGACGTCTTGTCTTCAGCCTCAAAAATCTCTTGGAGACAACGTTGCAACTCTCTTAGAGCCGCATTTGCTCGCTCGCGGTTGTCGAGCCCGCTATCGAGATCATCGCCATCTCCCATTTGGGCGCGCTTCCGCTTCTTTGTCGAGAGATGATAGGGGGCACTCAGCGCGTCATCCACTACAACAAAATCGTCCTTGTTAAAACTTGCAACAGGCAGCTCAATTCTGATGCCGGCAGCTTTCAGGCCTTGTGATGATGCCCGCGATGGTTCGGATATCGCTTGTGACGCTTCCTGGGACTGAGCTCGTGGTGGTAACTGATCTGTCACTCCAGCGATTCTCTGGGAAGAGCTTCGATCTGGCGCCGGAGGCAGTAGTTGCGTCTTTGGTTGAGCTACCATCAAGTCTGCTGGTGAAATTGTCTGCGGTTTCACTTGGGGAATGTGAGCTGGCCGAGATGGGGTTTCCGGCAAATCCTGACGAACAAGGCCAAACGTTGAGTGCGGAGAGGCACTAGCACTGAGTTGCCTCTGGCTTGGCAGATGGATCTCGATTTGAGACTTGTTCTTAGCAACAGCCTGCGCATTGAGGGCTGCAGGATTGTGCTTGACGACCTTGGGTGGCTCCTGCTTCCGAGCCTTGGGCGATCCCTTCGTGATATGGGGAGACATCTTCTGGCCGTTGACCGTCTGCGGCCGTGGTGTCTCTGGAGTGGGATACCGGAATGATATAGCCGTGTTGTCATATACCATTCTCGCAAATGGCGACAGGCCTTCTGTGAGGCTTTTTTGTGAGCTATCATTCGAGGGATTGGTAGCTTTGGGCGCCGTCTTGAATTGGCTATTGGGTTCATTATCAGCTCAAGTCCTCCAATGCCTCCATACTGATTATTGTTTCAGAGACAATAGATTATGCGCGAACCCACAATCGAGTGATCTTTTCCGGCTTTAACAACGTCTGCACATATTCCAAGCTTCCCTCAAGGCGTTTGGATTGATTCGGGTATCTTGCCTCGTTGTTCAGGGCATCGTAGTCTTCGCGGGAGACCAGACCGGCAATCGAGGGTGCGAGGGGGCCAGAACCGATTGTGGGAGTGTTGATGATGTCTGCGTGTGTTTTCCCAAGGTCAGCGGCATGCTTCTTGGGATGGAAGGGTTTTAGGCAGAGAAGCGGTTTCTACTCCCAGATTCGGAAGGCACCCTGGGTGATAGGGAAGGCACGAGGGTCAGATGCACTTACCTGGCTCAAAGGGAAACACCGACGTTATCGGCGTGTACGGAAGCGCCTCGTTCAGAGTAAATGGTCTTCGGGCACTAACCTGCTGCTGCTGCTGATGATGATGATGATGCTGATGCTGATGCTGATGCTGGGCACCTGACGGCATATATGGGTTTTGGCCATGATGAGGCACGACGCCATTCTGGTTGCCGGACTGCGGATTTGCCATCTCCTCTATTTACACCCTCGCGCTCAAACGTCCAGAATGTTGACCCAAACTCGTTACCCTCTGCAGTTGTCAAGCGCATTGCGGGCGTCTTCTCCGTGACGTGGAGCTAGGAAGTCGTTTGCTTTGCCATGTGCTGGTTGTGAAGAGTGGAACGTAATTATGCTCCTGGGATGATGTCGCGCAATGATTCGTTTCTGTTCCCACGTAAAAGATACGAGCTTGAGAAGGCCGGTGGTACCAAATGAGTTCAACTGAGCACTGATTGCACCATTTGGGCCTCCGACTGAGGGAGTCGCGACAGCCTTGCGCTAAGAAGCTCACCTGCAACCGTCGTTGCACTTGCCCCAGATTCGAGGACAAGGTTCTTAATCCCGGTCTTGCGCCGAGATACCGACAAGGGACCTGAGGGTCGGCCATTGTGGGAATTATTACCGATACGACGACAGGGGGTCGAACTTTTTCTTTTTACCAAAGATTCGATGTGACAATAGCAAATTCCGCCGTTATGTTGACAAGACCATGAGACTTGTGTCCGCATCTTGAATTGGCAGCTACAATACGAAACTTGATCACCTTTACTACATTCATCACCTGCGTTGTAAACTCCGTTGAAGTCGAGGACAAAATGGCTTCTATAGGATCACTAGTATTCTGTATGGACTGCGGCAACCTCTTGCCAGCCTCAATGGGCAACGAGAAGAATATACTGAAATGCGAATGTTGCGGCGCAGAGAACAAAGGTCAGTTTCTGGGCTTAGCAACGATGCCGTTATATAGCAGAAAATTCTCATGCGTATCCCAACAGACAAGGCCTCACAGACGATCGTCACACAAAGCAAACCTTCCGACTTCCCTTCCCTTCTACGCCAAAAGCTCTCGACAGTCCAGACGGTTGAGCGCCACAAGGTTCAGACCGAAGCCATCGACACCTCCGTCAGTTGCGAAAAATGCGGGCGCAGCAACATCCGGTTCTCTGCTGTGCAGTTGCGCAGTGCTGATGAAGGCAGTACCATCTTCTATACCTGCGACTGCGGTAACAAGTATGATTCCTGCGCGTATGGAAAATATGTATTTTGCTAATCAACCACGACGTACAGGTGGAGCGCAAATAACTGAAGTTGCGGCAGTCTAAAAACTACGACAATGAAAGACGTGACTTTTTGGTCTTGGTATCCTACAATCAATGCCCCACGAAACTCTGCCCCATTGTCATCCTCAATGCTATGCTGCTACCGCCTTCGCCTCTGGGATCAGAGCATACTCCGTCTGTTTGCTCTGCTCGTAGTCGACCATGTCCAAGGCCACAATGATGCTGTCGCGCACCACCTTCTCCTTGTCATGAAGGAAGCGTTTGAGGACGTCCTCCACACCTTCCTCCTCGCCCAAGCTTCCGAGAGCCTCTGCGGCTTCATGCCGCACCATGCTGGCTTCTTCGGTATCGCTCAATGCGGCGGTCAGAGCGGGTATCGACGCGGGATGGGACAGTTGACCAAAGACAAATGCGATCTCGTGGCGGAACAGGGCGGACGAATCTGCGAACCCTTTGGCAAGGGCAAGAACCGCGGGGACTGCCGTTGGGAGGTCTGGTGGGGAGGCCATGTCGCGCAGGGCGAACATGGCTCTGTAGCGGAGAAACAAGGGAGCTTCTGTGTTCATTAGGGTCTTCTCGAGCTCCTCTACAGTCTGCATGGCTTCGGCTTCGGCCATCGAAGGTGCTGGATCTATAGAAGCGAAGTCACTTGTACAGGTTAGTTGTTATGCGCGACGTCGCAGATAGGGAAGACTTTGATGCGATAGGCCGACATACCTTTGACGCAGCTTCTCCTTCTTGCGTTCCTCCGAATTCTCCCATTCTATCCTGTCAATGGCGATTTCACATGTCTCTATGATCACAATGTCCTCGCCCTCGCGGTCTCTGAATTGTCGTAGTATCTCTAGGTTGCTCGCATTGCCCAGAGCTCCCAAAGCTTCCGCCGCTTCATGTCGGCACATGGTATCCTCCTTGACGTCGGCCAGCACTTGCTGCAGAGGCGCAATCGCGGCATCATTGGCCGATTGGCCCAGGCAGTAGGCCAGCTCATGCTTCAGAAGTGCCGAAGGCGACGAGAAGGCGGCGGCGATCGCATCGATGGCAGCAAGGGCGTTGGGGCCTGGTTCATGACGGGCAACATGCTTTAGCGAGAAGAGGGCGCGGAATCGGATGGGCAGCGGGGTTTCCTCGGAGCACAGAGACTCCCGCAGGCTCTGGATCGTCGCTGCGGCCGTGGCTGAAGAAGCTCCGTTGTCTGTAGAAGTCGCCATTGTGTGTTGGTAATGTCGCAATGTCTTCGTAACGATCGTCAGTTTGACGGGCTTGCGCGGCGGGCAAGTGACTGTTCTGCGTGGTGGGGTGGTTTTTTTTTGCAGCCGATCGATGGCGGGGTTCGTTCTGCTATCGATTAATTTCTGCTGGCTATCCGGGCTGTAGCTTAGAACACCTTATATTTCATGATCCGAGCACGGATGTTTGTTACCCTTGACAAGAAACGAGGAAGATGAAACACATCCAGGCAGTCAGGCAGTCAGGCAGTCAGTCGCCAGGCATGATTTTCTGATGCGGTGATATGAAGGTTACACTATAGATCAGAACATACCCAATGTGGTCTCCTAAGATGAGATGTATACCAGTCTAAGAAAGCACTCGCAGAGAGTACTACATATTCATTAATGCTTGCAAGATCAGTTTAGAATATTTATCTTTAATTATTTCCAAGCTAAAACTCATTTACACCGGGATCGGCAAGAAGCCTCATAAGCTGCTGTGTGTCCCTAGTACCTACAAGTATTCTTTTCACTAGAACACATGGAGAGAACCAGATGAATTAAGCAACTCAGCAACTTGGCTGTGTGGTCAGGTAGAAAAGCCAGAGACGACGTTCTCTCATTTACACTTACTTGACTAAGTGGGTGTGTCTAGGAGGATTCGAAGTAACACACAGTCCACATAGAACTGATCCATCTGAGAGGCCAAGCTGTGCAGAAGTGGAGTTTTTCCAATTTTTGCAGTGCTCTCCCGCACAAACTTATTGTCTGGTTGATATATAACTCATTAATTCATATATTATCCAACAGCAGCAGTTCCAATACGGTTTCATAGTGTAGTTGGTTATCACATCGGATTCTGATTACGGGCAGTCATTCAATGAATACTCCCTACCGGATATTCCGGGGACTGGGGTTCGAATCCCCGTGAGACCTAAATTTTTCTTTTGTGTCAATTCTCCCCACTTAATTTGTGATTTAATGGGAGTCAAGCATGACTTTTTGGGTTTTTCTTCTTCAAAACGAGTGAGCCTACCGAGGGGGTGGAAATAGGATTATAAGTACAACAATTGTCGCAAATAAGCCTTTGGTGGATGTTCTGAGTATACTTTTGTTTATTAGCACTCTGTACAAGCTATTGATAGGATACTTGGCAATATGAACGTGCATTTATCAATCACCTACACATATAATGACAGCTATGCCTTGTATTAAAGCTCAAGTTGAAGATCAGACAAGTTTGTGGGGTATGTGTTGGATGGACGACTTATACTTTCTTCTCAAGTCTTAGGCGCTACAGTATTTCTTGCAAACTCCGCCTAGAATATAGTATCGTTCAGTTTGAAGGAAATCTTGGTATAGAGATGGGTTTACAATATGGCCATCATTGCGCGAGTCTAGTTGCACTGCTTCTTGAAAACGCGGCGATGGCCGTGTTGTAGAATTTGGTGGTGTCTTCGGCATGAGACTCCACCCTCGGACCATGTGTGATGATGCGTCATGAGATCACTCAATTCTTGACAACTTCTCCATGCCTTCGTATTCGACCCAACTTCCTTCTTTTTGAAGCAGCGGCCACTTTGTTTTAATGCAATCAACACTATCGCGACTAATCAGACCCAGCTACAAAATGGCTTCCAAAGCCACAGACGAAGGCGCCAAGCTCATTTGTACGTCCCTCACTCATCCACTAAGTCACCGACTCACATCACCCACAGTCGCTCCAGCAGGGAGAGAAGCCCAGGGCCAAGCAGAGCAGTTCACCAAAGGCTTCCTCACCCGGTCCAACCTGGATGCGACGTCGCCCATCCGCCAATTCCACGCCTGGTTCGCGCAGGCGCAGCAGTCTGACCTCGTCGCGCATCCAGAGACATGCTGTCTCTCAACGGCAGCGCTGCCATCCGGTCGGGTATCCTCCCGCGTGGTCTATTTGAAGGAGCTGGATGCGCGCGGCTTCGTCATCTACAGCAACTTCGGCACGAGCCGCAAGGCCGCCGACTTGGCTACCAACCCCTGGGCCAGTCTGACCTTTTGGTGGGAGGGTGTGGAGCGCCAAGTCCGTATCGAGGGGAAGACGGAGCGGATGACGCGCGAGGAAAGCCAGAAGTACTTCGATACGAGGGTGAGGGGCAGTCAGATTGGGGCATGGTCTAGTCGGCAGAGTCAGGTTCTGCGGCCTGGGGAAGGAGCGGACGATGGAAGGAACGAGCTTGAGGGCTGGGTCAAGGAGACCGAGGAAAAATTCAGAGGCAAGGAGAACATCCCCGTTCCTGAGTTCTGGGGTGGGTTGCGGGTGATTCCAGAATTGCTCGAGTTTTGGCAGGGCCGAGAAAGCCGATTGCATGATCGGTTTGTCTACACCAAGAAACAAGACGGTGAAGGGTGGGATTTGGAGAGGTTGAGCCCATAGGCAATTTCAGAGATGCTACCCCTGAAATTCTTCATCAAATGCAAGTCATTCTGCAGCACCAGCTCGGCTGTAGATCTCAGATCTGCCCTGATCATTGTGTTGGAGGCTGACGAACCAATGATGTAAGCCCATCGTTGGAGAAGTCTTGCGTGGAAACACATGGAAACATTCATGATTCGGGTCTGTTCAAAGTACTGGGGAAACAGCAGCTCTACCGTAATCTGCCCGAAAGACATGAGCAAACGATAGCCCCTTGTCAAGCCTGCATTCACACTGCAAAATCAGGCTTGAATAGGCGACGTGGGGATATCTCATCACGGTGTTGTATATGTGTCTTCGGGACATCCGACGAAAACTGAAACCCCTCACGCCGTAATCGGATCATGAATACCCCGTGTTGTCTTTGTTGTTGTTCTGGAGGTGGGCTTCAGCTGAGTTGGGTAGTGATGCGAAATTGACGAAGTAGGACAACCCCAACTACATAATGAGAAACAGAATTACACACATTAGAGCTTTGTTGTACTTGGGACCTTCTCTCCCTCTCTATTTCAGGGTCTTAGGATTAGATACAGAGTTGACTAGGACAAAAGAAAAAGACAGCAGAAGGACGTGGACGTAGGGAGATGTGAGCACTCCACCTCTTTCAGAATAAGGCTCGTAATCGAGCGGTAGCGTTCGGTACGAATGAAGGGTTCGAGCTCTAGACAGTGAGTGACAGCCCCCAAAGTAACTTTCTCGGCTGGTCTCGTCAGATCCAAGGACTTGGGCTGAGATCGTGATCGAGTGTCGGCTTGATACCGCCTGCTAACTGGTGAACCGCTTCATATAAGCGCTGACGTCCAGGAGGGCTGGAGGTATCCATGGGACACCATGGTAAATCATACTAGCCCTACTTTTCAGCCAGCCCAGGACAACAAACACGATGGAGACGTTTGATTGGTCGACGTATTGGACACCGGGAATGATTAAGATGCATAGGATCGAGCCAGTCGTAGTGTTTGTTCTCTGCACGAGTGCCAACCCCCGTCTTGCGGCAAGCACTTGTGGGTTGGCAGTTGGAGAGGCCCTACTGGACGGCTTTCTGGACTTTCCCACTATTCGTGACAGCCACCATTGGTTCAATTGCATATCAAAGTTTCGGCGTTCTTTCCTATTCAATGCCTTCCCTTTATCATACACTTTTTCAGGCGCTACAGAGGGGATAAGCACAAGAATGCTTGGAATTGTCCACAGCCCAGGATGATTATGACGAGAAAATATGACCATTAGTCGTGACCCGGCATTCATTCCAAGCCACTCCAGTGTGGGTGAAATCACCAACATAGAGCACTCAGGCGGCCCTCCAAAGGAATCAAGGCACTGAGCTCTCGTGTAGCATCTCGGCTAACGGTGTGTAACACAGATCTGGTACCCATTGTAACAGGATCCCGGTTCTTGGGATACGCCACAGCTATCCACAGATTGATTTGATCTTGTGAACCAGGGTCCAATCATTATGCATATTCTACCACAGCCGTCGATAAACTTAGATATATCATATTTCACGACGGCAGTTTTGTTTCAACCCCGCCTTAGATGATTCCCTTTCCAGATCTAACTACATAGAGAAACCGACATATTTGCAGATTGTGTACATTTCGAGATTAAGCACTTGGTTGTACGTCCGATTCAGCGCGTCATGTGCTCAGCTCAGCCTTTACTTGTGGGTGTTCGGGAATACTTGTTCTTACCGGGTTTAATCCGCCCCATGTACAAAAGTTGCTATAAGGTGGCAACACGACCAAGGCTGCTTGTTTTCTCAGGCTTAGTCTCATTTAGTTCACTCGATCGAGTCATTGCCGCGATAAGTAGAAGAGCGAGGTGGATAAAAAGCATTCATTATTCGTATAAATAAGCCTCGTTACGTATCTTTTAACCAGAGACCGCTCGGGTTACCTAATGTGGAATACCTAGATTATCAATCTAATCTGATTGATAATTTCCGGCACGGGCTGCCTGCATATGCCCCATTATGCTGTGCTTCGATAGACCTATATGGTTGGCTCGTGACATCAAGGTTCACATGTCTAGACCCAGTGTGAGGCCCTTGCAGGGCTCCTCACCATGCCTGCACCCGGCCCTGGGAGGAGCCCTTCTATTCTGCCGTTGCATTATTCGCTTCATTTGCAAGATGTTCTCAACGTTCAAGCCAATATTGTTCTTGCACAAATCTAGCAGAGCCAAGCCACTTACACACCTAGCACCCTATCCGAAATCGCCGAAAGAGGCAGCTCGACCTCGCCATAGACCCTCCACCAGGGTGTTCTTGTGTGACTTGAAGGCAAAGCAAAGTAAAGTTGAGGCATGTGGCGCACCGTTCAGTGGTGTGCCGGCAGGCAAACTTGCCGTGATAACAGCGAGACCGCACCGTCCCGCGACCCTCCGGCGTGATGGCATCGAGGGTGAGGTTCTCCATCCAGTACGAGACTCAATCGTCGTAGACTTGGACAGTATATGCTTCTGCATCAGAAGATCAAACCATGGTTTAGTCTCAATCAAGCACTAGGTGCGATTGGATCTACACCTCGGTCATTTGGTCGGTCCCAAAGTTGGTGGGCCGCAGTGACAGAGCTGGTAGTTCCGTCCAATCATCAACACAGAATTACCAACCCGAATCTACCTTCCGCCTGGCTACCACACCCTTTCAGACGCACTTACATGCTTTTTCAGCGCATTTAAGGAACTAACGTCAGCAACCCGCCGTGAAGCAGTAACGTGTCGGTGCCCTGGGGTTCCATTCGTGCAGGCCGGTTTACTAAATTGTAAACTCGGACTGGTGGAGTCGAAGTAGCCCCCATGTCACTATACAATAAGGCGGCTTGGTTTATGTAGCCGTCATGCCCGTCGACGATTTGGCCATGATTGGACCCTATCCCTTACAACCAGATGGTGTCTCTTCCAACCAAGACTGCCAACACCAATCGACAGAACTTTGACCTCGTGTATTTGATCTTGTCCGGGGTATCGTCGGTTTCTATAGAAGATTAGGTAGAGACCCTCAAAGCCACCCGTCCATCGACAGTTCTGCGGCGTTCGCAACGGCACAGCTATAATGGCAACGAACTCAGTTAGTCGAACATGACCTAACACCTTCCATCAATACCATGGAGGCTGACCTTCAACGCTAGGACAAGAGCAACCTTGTGAGAATTAGAGATAATCAGAGACGATCTCGTGCGCGGCGGAGAGAGTACCTGCAGGAGCTCGAACAGCGTCTGAGAGTCTGTGAGCTCCAAGGCATCGAGGCATCAACAGAAATCCAGCAGGCGGCAAGAAGAGCCATCGACGAGAACAGGAAACTGCGGTTGCTTCTAAGTCAGCAAGGCGTCAGTGATGATGCCATTGACACTTTTCTTCGATCCTCGGGGGGACGGGGTCAGCCGAGTGGCCAAGGATCTCCTCCTGCCGAATCCGGTAGTGCGGCCCAAGCCTTGGAACGACTACTGTTACCTCGTCAGCCCAACCATTTGGACTCCAGCCTGACTGCACCCGGTGCGCTCCCCGAACCTCTCGGCCAAAGAAGCGAAACCAGCTCCGTCAAGAGCAATACCTCAGAAGACGACTGGAGAAAGCCCATCTTGCGTTTTGCCCACCCCCACGAGCAGTCCTCGGCCGCCAGCCATTCGCCCGAGACGACGGCGCCTGATTTCAACAATCTGCACTTTCTCCAGGCATGGGATACCGCGTCGGGATGCTGTACAACCGAGCCAGATGTCACCAGCATCGAATCGCTTGACCTCAACTCCCTGGCCGAGGCTCAATATCCAAAGAACTCTCTTCCTCTTTCTCCTCCACACCCTCGACTACTACTAGACAGACCAACCAACGCAGAAGTCCGTGGACTGGACCCGAATTTCAGTCTCCACCCGACACCAGGACTTCACGACCACGGCTACTACAATCCACTTGCATTCCAATCAGCTCCTGCAACGGGCTTCACAGCAGACTACCTACCGATTTCTACAGCAGCAGCCACAATTCCTACATGCAAAGATTTAGCTGATGTCATCACATCACTGGAAGTTGTGGCACCTCAAGGGATTGGTACTTTGATTCCCTGTTCCTCAGCTGGCAACTGGGAAACTGGCGCGGGTAACATGGATACGGCGCTGGGTCGCTATACTCCCACTTCTACAGAGTATGACATGGAGGCTCTGGTGCGGATGCTGCACCCTTGATTCTTTGGAGCAATTGATTTATAGTTTCTACGGTATACCCTACGTTCTTCTCTATTCTTTTTCTAATGTAAGCGCTGGACTAGTCACTTGCGAAACTTCTGAGACATTACCGGATCTGGCAATTAGTCAGTGGCAGTTGCGCGACGTCCACATTCGGCCACCGCTTGTAGCCAGGAGTTTCGGTGTCGGTTCCTTTCCATTTAGCAATGAATCGAACGTCTTGAGGACACAAAGCTTCAAAATTGGACCTTGTTTCAACCCAGGCATTATGTAAAATGTCCTGCCTGAATGGGCTGATTGAAGTTGACCGATGGCACTTTGTGATCACCAAAGACCAGTGGACGGTGAACAAGCGTTGTCGTTAGTGCTCCCTGACAGTCGAGCCTGCAAAAGCAATACTCAACCTAAGGTCTCTCTATCCAAGGCGACAGAGCACCGGGTGTTTCTTGAAGAGATGGCGTATAACGCAACAAAAAATTTGTTTAGCCCATGCAAGCCTCGATTTCAGCTAAATGAGGACACTCCAACAGACGATGAAGCGCCGCGCGAGGACACGGTGACAACTGCTCCTCCAGACGACATTGATAATGAAGACGGGCGCCTGCAAATCCGAGATACGCTGGTGCCGCAAGTCCTCAAGCAGCGGATTGCCTCCAACAGTTGCCACCAACAGCACAGCCATTGGCCGGGCACTGCTACTAGCCACGAACAACGCTGATGGAGACACATTCCAGGCCCGTCCTACAAGCCCACCAGCTTCTACAACATATTCATCCGTACCTCCGCATATAAGGGCTCTTGGGCGAGGAGCAGCCCGCGTCCCGGGAAAAGAACATCGCGGCTATTGTCGAGCAGGCAAAACCCGCCCTTCTTACGTCTCGTCTAATGAGCTCCTGGGCGGACTTTTCAAGGCCATTCCTGAGTACTAGGTCAAGACATCCGCCCCGAACCCCGTCGTAAATCACACTCTGAGAATGAAACGGACTGGTTCATAGAAATGATTCAGCTCTGGGAGGGAGGGCTGAATAAAACCCACCCGGACAACTGCTTACAAGTCATCGGGGCCTCACTGAAGCGATACAAGAGACACTTGCAACTTGGGGCTACCCGCAATTCCCAGACTATCCAATTGCCTAGCCCCGGCGGTCTCTTCACGCGAAAGCCGAATAACTTAAGTGGCCCACAGCAAGGCGGGAAGGGCAAGAAGACACCAATAGACCTCCTAAGCGACCTCTTGGATCTTCTGCCTCAGATGAAGATCTTAGGCCTCCACCCCGGAGGACGAAGCAAGCCATGACCGGAGGTTCTACGCTAACCTCCGCTTCCAGCGAGGAACAGCGTCGGCAAAACGAGTTTGCGGAGGGTTGCGACGCGTATGAAAAAAACAAACAAAATAGAACGGAGTCTCACCACGCTTCTAGATGTCAAAGAACAGCACGTAAAAGGGCTGGACCTGTTACCGGGAGCTCTCCTCATGGCATTATGTGTTAAAACAAATACTTCGCGGCACGAAGGAAGTGCCTGTAAGAAGACTACGGCCGCTCAAGGTGAACGAGGAAAAGGAAAGAAAGAATGAAAAACAAAATGAAAATGGAAAAAAAGAAAAGGGAAAGGAGAAAGAGAAGGCGAAGGGAAAGGAAACGCAGAAGAAGAAACCAAATACGTTGTCCTCGGAATTTCAGGGCTGGTCCCAGGAGGATGAAGACGAATTCAAGCGTGGCTTCTTAGGAAACGACACTGACAGTAGCGATGTCGACGAAGATGCTGACGGAGCCGAGACCATCTTTAAGCCGAAAATTCGCGGCGGCGGTGGTGGACGTAGTGCTGTCAACGTGTCGCAGGGAAAAGAGGACACCGATACGAGCAAGTGGAGGTGGTCTCCGTCCCCCGACGAGTTCCGCGTGATCTATGAAGCGGGCAAGTTCGTAATCCCGGCTTGGATGAAAGGAAGGCGGCCGCGGAAGAACGCGAAGGAACTGGATGACTTGTGAGCAATCTTATGTGGCAAGAAAACCCAGCTCTCAAGATCATCAGCGAGCTGTTCAAAGAGAAGCAGGCAGGTTGCGACCGCCTGAACACAACACACCAGCAAACCACCAACGCAGACGATGAGTTGCAGCAAGGTTGGCCTGCGCAGGCTGCATACATTGCGCTTTCGAAGCTGGTCGAGATTCGGAAGCAACTGGTCAAGCGGGATGGTGACAAGAGCCAGTCATCGGACGAACACTGACCGTATCCATGAGCCACCACGCCCGAAGCGACTGAACCTATCTTGGGACCAGCTGAACTCCACATCAGCCCACCTTGGTCGCCATCCCCACATCGAACCTGCGCGACTCTTGCGAATCCCCGGGTATTGGGGTAGGCGGAAGCGGAGGCCGCGGCAGCGACTGGAGGGCTGTGGCGGCGACGATGGCGATAAGAATAATTGGGAACGTCGCAAGAAGACCCCAAAGCCCCAGAACCTCGATACCAAAACCTCAAAAGACAAGATCGCCAGCGCCCCATAGGCGATGGCTCCAGCAGCGGCGAGGTCAAGCACATTAAAGCAGAAGTAGACGACCCGGCTGGCTCGCGTCCGTGTGGGTTCGGGACCCGAGGGGAGATTGGCATTGGGTCCTTTGAGGTCGCTGGAAGTAGCACAACGTACCTTCCATTGTCACATTTGCAGCCCTAGTTAGAGGCGGAAAGGTTTGGATGTTTTTTTTTGTTTTTTTGTTTTTTGGAGTTAGCTCAGACCATTCGAGAGAGGTCTGAGAAAGTGGCGTTCTTTCTTGTTCGTGTACCTAAGTACTGTGCTCTCGTGTAGGGTGAAGATATTAGGAGATTAGGAAGGACACGGGGTCTTAGCTAATAGAGCGACCGGATGTCAACAATAAACGTAATTGTTATTCAGGGAATACTTGTTAACTTACCGGGCTCGATAAATTTCAGCTCTTTCGAACCCTTCTTGCGTGCGGATTCCAGTACTCACGATACCTAGAACGGACAGCTCATCATTGATATCGTAATCTATTCCATACGAACCAGTTCCCTCAAGCCGGGCCATCCGTCTGGCCACCTGAACTCCCAAGCCATATCCACAAAAAGTAGCTGGCAGCCCTATCTGTCCTATCCGATTCGGCTGGCTGCTTGCATCACTATTCAGCGTAAAGTTACAAAATCCCAGGAAGTAGTTTGCCGCAGACGCCGCATTCACGTTTTCCCCTTATTGACAACCACTCCCTTACAGGAAATAGTCCGCAACGGGCTTCTTCGCTGGCATGCCTCGTGAATCCTGTGGCGCAGCCTGGAACACGCGGTATCGTCTGGCCGGGCCGTTCTTAAGTCCATTCTCGCCTTCCATCATGACACCCCGTGCAACACCTCCGTCGCTTCGCCCGAATTCGCCGTTGCTGCGTGCCAGAATCTGTTCTCCATTATCTTCGGATAGCTCCAGGACGGCAGCCACATTTCCGCATCGGTAGCAGTAATTGGGTGCTGACCACACCGTCACTATGCTTGCTTCGAACATCTCCTTGAATCCCTCCATGACGAGCTGATGGGCGCGCGCGATCAGCGACAGGTCGTTCCTGTGATTGAAGACCTTAACAATATCAGGACCAAACAGAAAGCCTGCGCCGCGTGGGGACAAGCCCCAGCCATCGATTTCGTCGGGGTCGGACCAGAGTAGGTCGCACATGGCGCCTTCGTGTGGGACTTCTTGTTTCCGGTCCAACAGGCGGATCTTATCGACTGTGTCGATGAGTGGCGAGAGACCACCATGTACGCACAGTACTGCGCCTGTTGAATTGCCTGTACTTCCCCCACTGGACCCCGATGCGCCTGAGCCTGGCGGGCCTGTCTTTGCCGCTGTTCCATTCGGACTCTTGCGATCATTAGGCTGTCGGCGGAATTGACTCATGACATCCCCGTCTGCATTACAAACTTCAATTTCGATGTCTTCTTCGACGTAAACATCTCGCGAAACAGCATCGTTTGGCGGAGAAAGAGTATTGGATGCGCCAAGAACGATAGCGCCCAGGGCAAGATAGTCGAAGACGTCGCAGCAGTACCGCCACACATTGGCGCTTCCATACTTTCGTAGACATTCATCGTAAAAGCCATAGACTGTCGTTATCTGGCGGGACTCGTGATTGCCACGGATCAGAGTCATTCGGTCGGGATAGCGGACTTTGAGGCAGAGGAGAAGTAGGAATGATTCGAGAGAGTAGAAACCGCGATCTACAAAGTCGCCTGCATCACCCGTAGCTGTCAGACACTGCGCAGGACCATGTTTCGGCAGAACGTACCCATGAACAGGTAGTTGGTGTCTGGCGGATCACCTCCCACTCTGAAGAGCTCCATGAGGTCGTGGAACTGTCCGTGAATGTCGCCGCATATCTACGCATCAATCAGTCACTGGTTGAGCAGATGTCCAAGATATATGCCCATACCGTTACCGGCGCTGTAACAGTCACCACATTTCCTTCCTCAATCAGGAGCTCCCGCGCTTTATGGCAAAGTTCGCGAACTTGGGACTCTGGAATTGGACGGCACGCCCGCAATTGGGCGATGGCTCTTGATGGAAAGTCAGCATAGTGATACTCGAGCGTATCGGCTGAGGAAGAACGCACTTGTCAAGGTCACTCATGCTTGCAACGTTGGCGGAGGCAACGATATGAGCACCCCGGCCTGGTGTAGGAGGCGGCAAGTGCCTCTGGGTGGTTGGTGGTAGCTTGGATCAAGGAGGGGTCCCTATATCATGTTTTAAGTGATTTTCACCACACGTATATTGGACAATAATGATGAGCAGTGGCGCTGCCTATGGGTTTGGTGGTAGATATCCTCAATAAGACCACGATATCAGGACGCGTGGGTTCCAATCGCGGTCGCGAGAAGATCTCATGCTGAATGACGCTAGCAGGCCGCAGCTGGTAGTTTTTAGAACTGGCCCGAGCTTCAGTTTAATTATTATTGTAGATCCACCTGGGGAAGGACACCACCGACTCGCTTAAAACTCAAATGTCAGCATGCTCGAAGTCGCTGAAGCTACCCTGTAGCTGGCAGAACCTCGGAGTCTTCAGGTGGAGATCTTGGTGTGGATTTGTTCAATGAGCGTTGCTGGATTGCTCAGGAACAAAAAGACCTGCGGAGTTGAGCGCTTCAAGTTTGTACCTCACCACCCGAGCTGCCCAAAGTGCCGCAATCACGATTGAACAAGGCCACCATCGGGTCAATCTTCCCAGCTTTGCGACCAAGCTGCGTCGTGAACTGTTCTCCAATGTGGCTATACTAGGTATGGGTCGCATCACCAAACGACGTTGCTTTCATGTGTCTGAGCCATGCTAATTTCTACCGAAGTCACCATCTCAAACCCACCTTTCTGTCCCTGCCGCCCACGATGCCACCACACCTCCACCCGCGGTCGCGCATGACCTCTTCCCTTTTCGCGACCACCGTGGTAGCAAGCTTCTTCGTCGTGGCACTACCTCACATGCTCCCATGTCCGGCGCCACGGGTCAAATACGCCGACTCGGAGAGGACACCAGACGGCAGGCGGAGGAGGCGGAGGAGGGCAGAGCCGGCCGAGGTCAAGAACGGAATAGCTCAGTTCGAGAGCAGCAACGAGGATTTTGACAGGGCATTCAAGGCTACGAAACCCGCAAGACCGTGTCCGATTCCGAAGCCGGGTGGAGTCGTTGGCGAGTTGATGGGATTCAAAAAGAGCAAGACGGAGAGCGAACAGTCACAAGGCCAGAACGAGCGGTAGCATTTGCATTGGGTACAGTGGCCGGGCTTTAGACCGTATACCACAAGCGTACAAGATCAATGGTGTCACGATACAAACCTGTCAGCCTGATCGAGACCGATGGAATTAGCCAGTCCGAAGGATCTGCTTGAAAGCATTCGACTGACTACAGGCGACCATTGTCCTGCTCGACCCGATCAGTACGCGCAAAACTATACTTGGACCAATCGAGTCGAAACTTGGAGCGTGTTCTAGGTACAGCTGACGTAACGATCGAGTTGTGCTGACGGCACTGTGATTTTGGGGTCGAGTCCAGAAAAGAAGGACGATGCACTTCCATTTAGACGGCACGCTCTACCGAGCTGGTGGAGTGTTAATTTTTCAAAACCTGGACTCTTCAATTCCGCTAATGCTAGCTTCCATGAGCCATTGCTGAAGCCAGGGCAGTCCCAGTCCCAGGATATCTGGGATTATATTTCGAAAAGGCCTAGGTTCCAAAGGGATTGAAAATCTCAGGATTTGCTACCTTAAATAAACGTGGCAGCGTGAAGAACCTCCAGTCAATTGGACTCGTCTCTATTGGAGCCACTGTGATATACATCAAAAACTGCAATTTATACCAAGCAATAGAGGACGAAATAAGCTCGCGACGGCCGTCTGCAAAATCGCTATGGGGATGACTTTGTGCTTCAAAAACAGGTTCTTGCCATTCCTTTGAAAGTTGCATTGCTGTGCCGGCACGGCACGGCGATCCTGCGGCCTGTTTTGTCAGAGACTCGGCCGGGGTTGGGCGACTCTCAGGGACAAACTGTCTCGAGTCTCTGCCGTGTGCTCCAAGCACTAAGAGAAATAAAGCTTGTCGACAATGAAGTATTCAAATAGAGCACTTGGCAATCATAGCAGGCAACCGAGATATCTCTTCCTTGCCCCAAAATGACACGACCATGTCACCTAGCGGTTGTCCATTGGATGACACAGGCCAAGCTGGGAGTCCAGACGACATCCGGTGAGATCAGGGGTCGTTACCAGACTATTTCGACAGACTCAACCAACCATTTTGGCCTTCAACATCTTTCGGCTTGGTAAACTTTGATCTTCATGGTTTATGGGATTGAGACAACGGCTTACCAAGCTTGAAGGAATGATGTACCAGAGTTGGTACTGAATTACATACCCTGAGCTTAGCCATTCTGGTTCGGTAGGCAACAAAGCCTGTCTGCGCGTTGATCTGCATTTCGAACAAGTGCACAAGATATATTAGTCTGGTTCTCTTGTGCTTGATGGTGTCTTGGTCTTCTTTCATGTTGATCCAACTCCTGCCATTTGCTTCTTTCAAATAATATAGAGGTATGGGTGGCTTGTTTTTTCACGTATGAGTGATAATCATCTGACTTCTCATAGCTGTGCTCTATCACTTCTTTCGTGTCATTTCTTTTGAAGGTTGGTCTGATAGCTCGAATCAGCACAGCTGTTGCTCTAACTGACTGTGTCCTAGCGGGCTTCTTTACTACGAAACTTGACATTCAAACGTCACAATGAAGTTCCTTCAAGTCTCTCTGTTTGTGGGTCTAGCATTGGCTGTCTCCGAGGTCTTCGCACAGTCTACTGCTGAGGCCGCCCTTGCTGCCAGCAACGGCACCGCCTATGCAGCCGCCGAGCCCAGCAACATCAGCATTGACCCAAGCAACATCCAAGAGAGCCTTGCACATAACATAAATGGGCTCATACTCGGCACGGGAATCTGCAACTTCGACGCAAACATCCTCTCCAACGTCGGTGTTGCCCAGCAGATCCAGCTGCTTTCGCAACTGCAGCAGCTTGCACAGCTCCAGCAGCTTGGTCTTGTCAGCGCTGTCTCCGTCGACCAGCTGATTCAGCAGGAGATTCTGGTCAACAACTTCAATCTCAGCATTGTCAAGCGCAAGGTCAATGAAGTTGTTCGTGTAAGTGGTGGTTTTCTCGCATGTGGGAATGAGACATACTAACAATTCTAAAGCAGAACTCCCGAAAGAAGCGCAGTACTACCCGCAAGCGAAAATGTGCCACCAAGCCATAAGAAAACTCTGGGGCTTGAACTTAATGCTGATTAGTAGGCGCTGTCTGTGATAGTGGTTCGGGGGTTTTCTTTGCTACAGAGGCATTGGGCACGGTCGTTTGGAACATCTACAGAGAACATAGGTATCTCTACCCGGTTCGTGGTATTACTGCATGAAATCGATACCTTAATATTCCATATTACTAGTTGCTTAGAGGTTGAATGGGGTACGAGGCAGACAGACACGCATCCCTCACGCACCTTCATAGTATCAATACAGTCCCTAGTACCTGGATTCCGACAGTTTCTTCTATGAGTCGTTACTACTTGCCCATTGCCTACTTGTAGTAAGCAACCAAGCGTGTATGATATTTTCCGAACACAGCACAATTATATGCTGTGACAATATTCACGACGCTGGCACATTTCCCGATGCCAAGTCCGCCCGGTCGGTATATGTTACATGAACAAATGGACCCTAAATTAGGGTTCAAAAGGTGATGATCATCCGTTATTGCACTTCCAATATATAGCTCAACTGAAGTATCAATGAGGACCTCAAAGTGCTCGTTCATTGAGTGATGATCTCTCTTCCCTGTCCTCTTCAGTTCATGTGTCGACAACAGACAATTTTTTGATATGCAAGTCGAATCTCATTCACTCTAGAATGTGGATGAGGATCAACCATGTTCTATCCTATTGGGACTACCACCTGGGGAGACTATTGGCAAGGGCATGATGCCAGGTTGTAGAAACTGTCGAGACCTTTACCTGATTTTTAGCAATGATGCCTTTCAACAGAGGGCGTCTTCTCGCGCTCTGGGTTTCTGCATCGTCGTTTCCACGTATATAGCCTTATCGTAACTCCTTCCTAAATCACAATGCTTTCCCCACATTCTCTTTCATTTATTTTTTCTATGCTTCGCCTTTTACTCTCAAGCTTCGTCAATGGCGCCCCTGGCAGAAAGTGCAATCTCTTTGATTGCAACGTGAAAACCCATGATTGAGGCCATCCTTTGGGACGAGGGACCCGTACGAGGTCCGCTTGATATACTCGCAGGTAACCTAGGCGTTGGCAGACGTCCAACTATGTTGGCGGAGGTACAGCGGGCAACACCATCGGTTTGAGGCCAGCTGAGGCCGGGATATTCTATGAGATCGAAAGCCTGTACTCGCCCAGCCAGTGGGAGACATCGTTGGCATTGACTCCAACCCTTTAGAATCGATCCCGAAGGTGGACTACGGGTTCGTGAAGGAGTCCCCGCCGGGTTTAAATGGGTGTCAGCTTCCTTATACGCATGGAAAGTATGTGGCGGAAGCTCAGGCTTGCATGTCATGATGCACCAACGTGGTAGGAAGGTGCGTATAAGTGATGGGCGGACCTAGTGGGTGATAAGAGCTGCGAGTGCTTCTATTTCATCCCAGACCTGCAAAGAAGGCCAACTCACTAAAAAAATCCTTGAGATGAATGAGTACAGTTTGGCAACGGCATGGCATGCGGCGGGGATGTGTAAGATGAGTAACGACGAGATGAGTGTTATTGATACGCAATATAATTTCCATGGCATTGAGGACTGAAAGTTGTCTCCCACAGAGTACTGTATACGCTTCAGCAGAGAAGATTGTTGATGGAATCATTCGAGAGTTGTGAAATAAGTCTTGGGCTCTTGGAGAGCAGGTTGCTGCAGTTTATCTTTGGCAATGTACTATTATTTATTTTGGTCTTCCGTTAGGTTGTCTTGGTCGCGCTCATCAGTGTCTCAACATTCGGGGTGTTCAAAGCCGGAAAGTGGAATTCAGTGTTGGGAAAGGGAAGTAAAGGCAACCCCACCTTGGTGCGCGCACTAGCACACAGTCGACCGCCCTCGTCTTTTGAACTACATTTTCTCAAGGGTTTCCTCCTATTCCCGGTGGCTTGCCGATTTGATATATTCTTGTACCTTCAGTTTTCGAGAGATTCCTTAATTTATGAGTTCTTGCAAGCTTATTCGTGTTAGTGGCTGTCCTGTCGACATTTACAGAGTACTGAGACGCTGAAAAGCAGCCTGGCTTATTTTTCACGGTTCACGTTGCAGTATTTTCGGGGCAGCTTTAGGAGGGTGACATGATACACTCCGAGAACAAACTGACAATGTCCCGAACCTGGACAACACGTCGGCCCCCACGAGGGCCACGGCTGCAGGCGAAGTTGGTTCTGCGCCACGAGAATGTCGTTGACCAGATGCCCCGACTTCATCTGGCAGACTTGTTAATCTCGCATGCAGAATTGGAACCCAGATCTCGAGCAACTCCAAAATGGGTATCACCATCCGATATGTCACTGCGAAACAAAGCCAAAGCAAGACAGGAAAATGGGATGCAACATGCGGTAAACGTTGAACAAATGCCCAAGCGACAGACCCAAACGGACGACTTCGTATCAACCATTTGACGTTGGCCGATGAAATCTGCCTCCTGACGCCCTGGCCGGGTTTGCTACATGTTGCGTAACTTGAGAGGTGCGTATAAGGTTACGCCTAAGCTCTCCCAGGTGTGCATCGACTTTTCGACTTTCTGTGACAGTTCCCGGCTGGATCTCCGTTCCAAAGAGGAAATCGGGGTTATTATGCATGGCAACCTAAAGGAGCCCGCACCAAGTTATCCTTGCCAAGGTCTCGGCTGCTGTGCTCTTCACTAGTTCCTGGGGAAAACCAACCACCCTTAGTCGAATATTGTAGAGCCTCGTGTGGTTCAAAACGTCCACTAGTCAATTAGCGAGTCCTCTGACAGTGGCGTTTTAAAGCTCTCCGAGATCTGAAACTCCCCGCGAGTCCGTGGGTTCACAATTGAAGGTTCTGAGTGGCTTAGGACGGCAATTGGATGACAGCCGTTACGGCTCGGGCGGGAGAATTCCGAGATTGAGATTCATCGTCTCCAGGTTTCTTTTACCATCTGAAGTCGTCGTGGTCAAGTTGTCATCAGATTTAGCTTGCTGGCCTTCAGGTCTAGACTAGCCGGGGTTAAGCTCAACCCCGCCAAGACTACTCGCACAACTTCGGATGTTGAGCATCTTTGTCGGGCCGTGATTCGGGTCGATAAACTACAAGATCCATTACGTAGGCCGCACCGTCTCACCCCACGTGGACAACAGACATGTTGAGGCTGAGATCCTATTAGCCTCAACGACACATTGACACCGCTTTCACGGTTTCTTCCGGCCCCATTAAAACGTCACGAAACAGGTTGTTGCCCATGAAGGTGATCACACGCATTACAGGCGAATCGCCGGTACCTCAGCCTCCCGGAAGTGACATGCCTCCCACACCAGACTCCTACTTCGCTCCAGGTACCTTTCTCTAGACGAGCCGCTCGTAGGACTTATCGTGATGGCCAGGGCATTCTAAGGTTAATTCCAAGACCCGATCTTCTGTGTTTGCCTTCGGCCAGCGGGTCTTCCGTGCATGGCAGACGATCTGTACTAGGGGTTTCCTGAGGCTTCTGGATGTGGCACATCGCAGGCTCACTGTCTCTGCAGTTCCGTCGAACGTAATGATATTATCGGGAGAGCTCCCTGAATGCTCTAGGAGCGGGCTTTCTGGCCATTGGGGGTTGTGTTGCCTCCGGTAAAGGCTTGGGCTTTCTTCCAGAAAACCGGTTGAAGCTTAGCCCTTAGTACGTGAGCTTTCCTGTCCGTCCTGGGCCCCGTTCTAGATACTGCTCTTCCGTCCAGTAACGCCTGCAGTCTGATACACATCGGATCTCCCCTTCGATGTGCATCCGAAGTATTATTGCCCCCGCGTAGTCTTGGCAGTGTTTCTTCGTCTCATGCTGCCGTGCCTTATTGCCGTGCCTTATTGCCGTGCCGAACATGTCCTGTCAACTGATGTATATAAGACGACTATCTTCGTGGTCATCAGTTCTTTTGCTACTCATCCCACTATCTTCTTCAAGACTTCCCAGGTACTTTCAAACATTCACTCCTCTTTTCTACAGAGGTAAGTAGCTCCCGATAGTCCTGCCTAGGAATCCACCAAGCCAACTCGCTCGAATAGCTGTGCTCGTTGTTCTCTCCATTCTTTCAAATAATTTCGTTTGAACATCTGAGGTATGTTATCTGAGTCCCAGGACTAGCATTCAGCGACTGGTCACTCATTGACAGTCATACACAGCTGTGCTCCTTTTGACTTAATATTTTAATATCTTGTACACACTCTCCACCTACGTCACCACCACAATACAAAATGCAGTTTTCCACGCTCATCGTCTCTGTCCTTGCGGCCGTTACCTCCGCCGCCCCGGCCAAACACCAGGCCCGTCAGGTCGACCTCTCCTTGCTTAACAACTTGGCCTTCGCCCAGCAGGACCTCGCCTACCTGAGTAGCATCAACTCTGTCGACCTCCAGCTCCTCGCCCAGCTGAACTCGGTCAACAACTTCGACATCCTCAGCTTCCAGAGCCTGTTCGAAAAAAATGTCTTCGACGTCCAGGCACTACTCCAGCTCCAGCAGATTCAGATGCTCGTCCAGCTCCAGAGCCTCGGCGTCCTTGGTGGATTCGACCTGAGCACTCTCCAGCTCAACTCGCTCAACTTTGGTCTCATCCAGGCTGTTGGTGGCATCGACTTGACGCAGTTTATTGATGCTGGCTTGATTCCTCAAATCCAGACTATTGTGCAACAATCAACTGGTGAGCAACCCTCCCCATCTTGAATCCCAAACATCAAAACTAAAACCTCCCAAGTTATCCAAATCGCCAAGGAATAGACGATCTCAGAGCGGCTTAAAGGAACGATCTTGCCTGGATGGCAACTAATCCTTCTCAAGAAGTCTCATGTCTTTTTCACGATTTACAAGAGGCTATGTGTGTGTGTGGGCATAGGTAACGGAGCTGGGGGTCATCTGGCATGGATGATCAGATGCGGCGCATATCGCTTTTATACCATACAGATAGAACCACCAATGCTGGGAATATCCATCATCTCCTATGGTACCTGGGTTGGGGTTCATTTAATGAAGGACGAATGGACAGTGCTGGGAGGGAAGAGGTAGAGTTTAAGCGATGGAATGGAAGGGGAGTTCTTGGGGCCTCTCTGAGAACGCGAAAATACCAGGGTAACCCAAATATATCATCAGTATTCTTACTCGTGCCTCATTGCTTTTGGTGAGTCTATTTGATTGGTAGTGATTTTGGCATCACCATGATCCAGAAGGTGAAAGGAGGAGCTTTGATTTGTGAGTGTCGTTGTCTCCTACCCTCTGCCTAGTTTTAGATAACACCGTGGCTGTAGATGATCGACACAAGCGTGATCGAAAATTTTATGTACAAAGGCAAGTTGGGGGCCATGGGCGGTGATTAGTTGAGGGGGGGCCAAGTAGGATACTGTTTGGGAAACACAAATCCAGTCTCTGGTACATCCAACGTAGCTTGGAAGACAAATGTACTTTTTCATACCGACTATGTGATCAGTCATTATGAACTGGATTCATGCCATCTTACCGATATACCCCACGCAACAACTGGAAGGCCGATCGGTGCGCTACGATGTTACAGTTATAGACCGAGATTCTTTGAACAGATGTAGTTTTGCTGCTTCTTATTTCAGCCCGACTCCTAGATTAGACTAGGTGCTGCTACTTCTGGTTCCAAGCGAATTCTGAATGGGTATTTGGACACGTTTATTATGATTTATACATGTCTTATGGGAAGCTGTGGCCTTAGGTATGGCGGGGTATGAGGCAGGCAGGCACGGATTGTAGTATTTAGGGACCCCTCGGGGCCAACTTGGGATTGGTCCCTCACGCACCTTCGCAGTACGAATACAGGTATGGCCCGTTGGATTCGCCCATGTATCATCTTGATTGGATTGTTGTGGGCACTGAAGATCGAAACTAGGCTTATGTACAAACAAGTTGACCCCAAATACTCAGTCACGCGCCGTCCGACTGCTTGCACAGCCTGCTTTCCTGTGACTTCTCAAGTGAGATAACCATGATACCGAACAGCCAGTTACTGCAAGTTATTGGTCTGTGATTTCAGGTCACCGTTACCACCGAAACCCTGTGGCCCAATGTCAAGGCTGACCAATCGACCAAATGAAACCACACCCAAGGCCCAACTCCCCAATAGACTGTATTAGTTGAGATGCAGCTAGTGCAGCATCTTGCCGAGCCTCGCATGGGCTCGCAGCACCAGCCAGCCAATAAGTCTTGAGGAGGTTGCTGTGAACCACGATTGCTCGTCGGGCAGACTGTACTTCTACTAGCCTCATTTGAACGTATACTCAACCCAACCCGACCTGAACCTGCAGTACAGAATAGTTTCTTGGAACTTCCAAGGATCTGTTTACGATGTATGAGAGGGTTGTTCGAGTTTTCCCATGTCCGCAACAAACAAGTTGCTCCCGCCAGCCCCTTTTGTGTCGTATGGGAAGACAGGATCATGGTGGCCAGTCATACGTTGTGAGCGCCATCTTTCTCGATTCCGCCGTGGTCTGAGAGTTACTTGGGGGGGAGGCAATATATTTAATTATAATACACATCAAATCAGGGTGCCTACACAAATACAGTTCTTGCCACTCTCTAGTCCTTCTCCAACGACTTCGTGATGGTGCAACTGGCCAAGTCTGGACCGACCAGCTTGAGGTGGGACTAATAAATGTGGATTGTGAGGGGTAGTTGAAAGGGGACAATTTGAGCCAATCAAACAACTTGTGGCTCCCGACCCAAGGTCCCAAAGCTCTCCTCTCCTCCACGTTTCAGCCGGACATGCCCCTCTGTCTTCCAGCAGATTTGAGGTTACAGGTCTGGGGATAGTGAAAGAGAGTGGGTTCTTCTGGCGACTTTTACAGCAACTTACGACTAGGGACCCAACTGTTTTCGGAAGATTAATTGCAAATCAAGTCTTGCATCTGTCATATCGTATTGCTTCCTGCGAGCCGCCCGGAAGATCTTTTTCGGCCAAAATTCTGCTGTTCCTTTGTTGCAAATCCTGAGGGCCAGCTCCAATCAGCGCTGTCGAGGTATGCATCGTGCATGCTCTGGACCAGTGAGGAGCAACCAGCTGTCTCTGCTCTGCACCGTATCAATTTCAGCGGGGCTTCCCACCTAGTTGACTCGCCCAGGCACTCCGAGACCACGAAGCTGTCGAGCTCTCGAGGGCGAATCCACAGCGGTCGGGGCTGACACAGACGGCCGTGGACGAATGGCAAGTTCGCAGCATGGGCAAGGCAAGCATCGGCACGGGCATCATCAGCACTTTAGAGACCATAGACACGGTCCCTCTCCGCACGAGCGGCCTCATTGGGAGGGGCAGCATGTGCCTCTTGGCCCCGTCTTCGATTCGCTGCCCTATCGAGTCCAACAAGGTGATATACAGATGCCCGACGGCCGGCTGACCAAGTCTTCGTCTCATCGAAGCCGTCAACCGTCTGAGGATATGCGCGTTCGCGAGCGACCGTCCCAGTCCCAGGCTGTGGCTGCCCGCGCCTCGGGCACCGTCTCGCATCGGAGGGGCAACGACAAAACCAAAATCAGGGACAACCGTGAACACAACGAGCGTCGCCCGAGACCAAGATCCAGGTCAACCTCAACTTCATCGTCGAGATCAACGTCGAGATCAACGTCTAGGTCAACTTCAAGGTCGACATCGTCGCAGTCAAGATCGAGGTCGAGGTCGAGTTCAGCGAGTCGCAGTCGCAGTCGCAGTCGTAGCCACAGTCGTAGTGCATCGGGATTGGCGACACCGAAATCGGCCCACGTAAACCGTTCGACCCCAGACTCAAGGCGTTCGTCGGGTAGTTCGTCGGGTAGGACCCCAAACGTTGAATCGGCATCTTCGATATCTACACAGGGCGAGCAGCGGCATCGTCGACAGTCGAAACAAAAGAGTCGAGTGATACCTGACCCTGAACCTCCTGAGGCGACTGAACCTCGCCGGCATCACCGCCGCAAGAGGGAAACAGAGCAGGTCATATATGAGGTTGACCATGATAACAAAACGAGATACGTTGAGTCGGTACGCCAGGGCAAGACTCCCTCTCGGGCAAGACATAGGCATCAATCGGATTCGCGAAGTAGCTCTCAAAGACGGCATCATCGGCGCGATCGTCGAAATGATGCCCCTCCACCTTCGTCTTCTAAGCGGTATGTGGACTCGAGGCCCATCATGCTGTTAGAGCATACTGATTCCGTGATGTTGCAGCGGTTTAAAGAAGTTCTACGAGTCCGATTATATCATTCCCGAAAAGGTTCCCCTACAGCGATCTCAGACCACATCAGGTTCCCATGTGACTTCGTCTCATAGCATGAGCTCTTCGTCTAAACGTTCCAGCCTTCTTGGCAGTTTCTTTAGCTCAGCAAGCCGTCCGCATCACACTGAAAAATCTGACAAGATGTTAGTTGATCACAGATCCACGGCCTGTGACGGAATAATCTAATTTGCTCTAGGGTCGAATGTCTCATCTGTATGGAGGAGATGCCTTCCCACAAGACGGCGAAACTTAAATGTGAACACCGGATGTGCAATCATTGCTTGAAGCGAAGTTTCAGATTATCTATCAAAGACCCCCAGTCTATGCCCCCAAAGTGTTGCGGGGAGGACCATATCCCGTTGAAGCATGTCGATCGTCTCTTCGATACCAACTTCAAGAGGATGTGGAACCAGAAATTTGCCGAGTACTCGACTCGAAATCGTATTTACTGCCCGGGAAAACGGTGCGGAGAATGGGTCAAGCCCGAGAGAATTAAGAAGACCCCAGATGGCCGCAAAGCCACCTGTGGTAATTGCAGACTTGAGATTTGTGTACTTTGCAACGGCAAATGGCATGGAAGGAAGCCGTGCCCCAGGGACGAAGAGACGATCCGGATCCTCCAAAAGGCCAAGGAAGAGGGTTGGCAGCGTTGCTACAACTGCAGACAACTGGTCGAGTTGAAAGAGGGGTGCAACCACATGACTTGGTGAGTTTACCACGCCTTGGCTTCACCAGGAGTGAAACACTGACCACTTGCAGTCGCTGCGGGGCCGAGTTTTGCATGATTTGTGGTTTGAAATGGAAATCGTGCGAATGCCCCTGGTTTAATTACGATGCCGTCGAGCAAGACAGACTCGAACATGTGCAGGTGCCAATGCAGGTTCGAACGGACCGGGACCGCCTGGGAAGAGGAGCCCCAGAGGCTTTTCGAGACTTCCGAGCGGCAGCTCCATCGGGACAAAATCTTCGAGCGCGACCTCAGAACTACGAAGAAGAAATATCGATGCGCCGAATTCAGGAGCAGCATGACGAAAATCTCGCTCGAAGAATGCAGTACGGCGACTTGAGCGACGGCGACGATTATGCTGGTGGCATCGGTGACGTTGTCGGCATCGGCAACTCAGCGGGCCACTTCATGAATGACAGCTACCGACGGCCACCGCAGACTTATATCTCACCACCAGAGCCTCCACCTCCACCACCACCACTACCACCGGCTTTCGAAAGGGCCAACACGACGGACTACGTTTCGGGCGTGAATAGGGCACGAGGAGTACGAGGCTCGTCGGTGGAGCGACGCGTACGCGGGTCATCCATGGAACGACGTTTGGCCGACAGGTTCTCAGAACAGCGTCAAGGCACAAGTCCAACCCATCGGGCTTTTCATCCACACCAACACCCACCACCACCACCACCTCCTCCTCCTCCTCTACCTTCTGCCCCTCATATGGCAAGGGGACCAGCAGCAGCAACAGCGCCACCGCACGTGTCGTTGCCTAGGAGGCACACGATGGAGGATGACATATATAACAGCCCAAGAGCCATGCGACCCTCGGACAGAGCCGTGCCACGAAGGGTTCAAACCGAGTATATGGTTGATGATCCAGTACACTCCCCTTCAATGCGGAGACGGCATCAGGAGCGACCGCCAGAACCGCCCAAGGATTCGGTGCTCGCTGGTTTAGTGGGCCAGGGCCGCGGGATGAACCGCGTATTTGAATGGAGGACTCATGTGCCGCCAGGAAACCCAGATATGGACACGGCCGGGGCGCGATGATGACTCGACGGCTGGTCCAAGGCTGCTCCTTTTTTTTTCTTTTGGGTTTTTCTTTTTTGGAGTGGGGTAGGTAGGGGACCGTTAACGTTCTTTCTGGATATTTTTGAAAATTTTGTAATTATGCTTTGAGCTACGCAGCGCATCCATTTCATGATACTTGATGATTTCACGATTTTTCCAGCATTTTTTTGTTTTTGGATATTTTATGGACCTTAAGGTTACCTTGTATAATAGATTGATACCTACCGGAGGCATACTGCTTTTTGCGATATTCAGGGGTTGGGGATTTACGCGGGCACCATGTAGTATCAGCCATGCCCGATTTGAGAATATACTTGTGTATACAGTAAGACGCTCTCCGTGGCATCTCGAGGTTCTGAGTGCTGATTTGGCTTCAGCGGAGAGATTGAAAGCCTGACTGATGTGTGCTCACAATTTTATTTCATTTGCGAGACTCATCTGAGTTCAGCATGCCTGTGACGGTGGCATTTATTTGGATTGGAAGATGAGTTCAAGTAAGAGAATTTTGAATCCTGAACGTGAGACGGCACAATTGGAAATCCCCTCTTGTGTGGCAGCCCATCGAACGTTGAGCTTGGAGAAGGTAATTAATTCCCTTTTGACAACTTCAGACCCACAGTCATAAGTCATAGTGTCTCGTTCATCTGATGTTATGATTTCGATCTAAGTACTTCAGATTCACACGTGACACTTATGCATCTAGCAATTACACTGCAGTCAACGTGGCAAAATTCGATTTGGAGAGAGTCTAACTTCGGCCAGGAACGTTTGATCTCCAACGGGTTTCAGACGACTTGTCCAACTCAGGGAAAATGCATCTTGCATCGCCTAGCTTGCGCTTGGGAAGGTGGGAAACTTCTTTAGGAGAGCAACGCTATGACATCAGCGGACTAGCGTACCCTGAATATCGCTGTGGATTCCCTTTCTGGGCCCCTAAACTATCGAACCTTTATCAGCTGCTCAGATCGCGCTCCCACGTGTACGGACTTGACGGAGATGATTATCTAATAAGTATAGAACCTCTGTATAATCCTCTTGATGTCCGACTGTTTCGTGGATAGCAGTCCAAACTGAAATAATTTTATCGCTTCCCTGTGTTTGAAGGTGTTTCAGCATGACTTCCCATTCCTAGCAACGTCATTGTACTCTTGTCCCCTCCACACCGTACGTCTACTTTTGGCGTTGCGGCGCGCCCTGGCTACCTCAACCAGGCTCAGGCTCAGAACCTGACTTAGATTGCGTCTTTCAATTTCACCTAACCGTAGCCTGAAAGCTACAGAGAACAATGCTCCTCCTCCACCAAGTGGGCAGCGTCAAGATCGGTGAAGTGATCCGGTACACTGTGACATACACTCCCTCGGCCGACCGCATCCTCCCATCGCCCGAAATCCTGCACCTGCGCATTCGCAATACATCCGCCGTTGCCCTCCGCGCCGCCTTTGTCCACGGCCCCTACTCGCTCGACGTGGCCGCGTACCCAGCACATTTTGACCCGAACCAGAAATTCGAAAACCCGCACCGTTATGGCGTCCCCGAGTTCGAGCCCATGCTCAAGGCGGGCGGCACCTGGACCTGCAAGCTTATAGTCCCCGATGATATACGTCAGAGCGCAGGGCTGGGCGTGTCGCGGAGTGATTTCGGGGCCACACAAGAAGACGGAGAGGCGAGCGCGAAATGGGTCATCGAGGTCGCCAGCCAGGTCATATTCTCAAGCTCGGCTTCCGTCGGGTATGAGATCCTGCTTGCCAGGGATGAGAAGAGCTTCAATCTGGGCACCACACTCGTCATAGGGGGCCAGGCACAAGTTCCTCAGCCAGGAAAAGTCAGCGACCATCAGCAGAGTGTGGGTGCCAAGGACGGGCACCACTCGGCCCAGCCGAGGGGAGTGTTTTCGAGGGCTGTCAAGCTCAAGGTCGAAGATACGGCCAGTCTATGGAATACGCCTCGGCTGCCGGGCTGGGATGACTGGGATCATGGAAGATCGCAGGAGGTGGCCACGAGGAGCGTCACGCGGTCCAAGAGCGCCAGCAGTCGGAAAAACAAAGATGGAGAGAGCGACAAGAAGAAGACGAAGACGAAGAGGCAAAAGGTGCACTTGGTCGTGCTGACACATGGATTGCATAGTAATCTAGGTGCTGATATGCTCTATTTGAAGCAGAGCATCGATGCCACTGTACGGCAGGCCAAGATTGATGCCAAAGTGCGGAGGGCTCGGGAGAAGGCCGAACGGGATGTGAGGCGGAAAGGCGGCGCACCTGAGACGACCCCAGTCCAAGAATCAGCCACAGCCGATGCAAGTTCCTCTCAGGATGCAGAGGAGGAACAGGAGGAACAGGAGGAACAGGAGGAAGAAGTGGAAGAGTATGACGATGAGGAGGTCATAGTGCGCGGCTTCTCGGGGAATACGACTCGAACGGAAAGGGGCATCAAGTTCTTAGGCAAGCGGCTAGCCCGTTTTATTTTGTCCTTGACCTACCCGGACCAGCCTTTTCTCCCCTCCGTGAAGACGACAGCCGAGAGCATCGCCACCGTTTTCGCATCAGAAACAAAATCCCCAGACGGGAAATTCGCTCACAAGCACAGTACGATTCACCATGGCGATCATGAAGAGGATCGGGCGTATCAGATCACTAGCATCAGCTTTATCGGCCACTCGCTGGGCGGGCTGGTACAAATGTACGCGATTGCATATATACAGAAGCACTCGCCCCAATTCTTCGACATGATTAAGCCCATCAATTTCATTACTTTGGCATCGCCTTTACTGGGGTTGAGCAATGAGAACCCTCTTTACGTCAAGTTTGCTTTGGATTTTGGCCTCGTTGGAAGGACCGGGCAGGATCTGGGACTCACCTGGAGGGCGCCAACTATCGCCAGGAGTGGCTGGAGCGCCATTGTTGGCACGCTTGGAGAAAGTGCACATAAGAAGGTCATGGGGGAGGTTCAACCCGAGTCCAAACCTTTACTTCGGATTCTGCCCACAGGTCCGGCTCACGTGGCGCTCAAAAAGTTCCGCAATCGAACAGTATATTCGAACGTGGTCAATGACGGCATTGTGCCACTACGCACAAGTTGTCTCTTATTCCTGGATTGGCAGGGCCTAGGACGGGTGGAGAAGGCTCGTCGAGAAGCTGGTCTGGTTGAGAGCGTTATTGGCTTTGGGTGGGCTGAGCTTACGGGCGCCAACGTCACGTCGCCCCGGAGGTTACCTTGGACTTCGGAAGGAACAGGAGCACTGCCGGTACCGACTGTCTCGCCTGAGACAGAGATGGAGCAGGAGGACGCTCGGGCGGTACCGCAGCCCCCTATTGATGCAACTGAGCAGGATGAGAGGCAGAGTATAAATCTGGCAAGCCCTTATCAAGAGGACGACCAGCTTCACAATTCGGAAACTGACAATGACGGTCCGTTTTCTGGGTTTTGGAACTTCTTCAAATCTGGCGATTCGCAAAAAAGCCCTAGCCAGAGTGCCGCGAAACCAGTTCCGCCACCACCACGGTCCCCTCGACAGAGCGTGCCTAAGCAGACCAAAATCTACCAACGGAGCCAAACGCTGAAGGTAGATGACGGGATTTCGAGCTCGGCTTCTTCCAGCAAATCCAAAGTGACGTCTGGACATGAGTTGAGCGATGATCAAACAACGGGGGTGTCTGCTCCTCCCAGGACAACTTTCTTCGAATCGGCGGGCGATTTATTAAATCCCAAGTTGCCAACAGTGGATTACCTTATTGACCCGACGCACCGGCCTCGAACCATCTTCCATGACCGCATCTACCAGCCGTCTGACATCCCACCACCTCCCCTCAAGAAACGACCTGTCGGGTCCCTTGCCAATCGTCGAAGGTCTTTCGGACGCCAGGGCTCGGGTGCCTTGTCGCTCAAATCAATGAAGCGCGAGACGGCCCAGAGTGGCTCTTCGTCGCCATACCCTGGCGTCATGCACGAGGACTCAGGCCTCTCGACAAAGGACTATGATGACCCGGTCAACACGAACCCGGATCGGGACCCCAGTGAAATTGTGGACAGCTCCACCATGCGTGTCGAGGAGAAGATTGCGCGAGCCTACCATAAGGGGCTAAGCTGGCGCAAGGTTCTGGTGAAGCTCGAGCCGGACGCGCACAACAACATCATCGTGCGGCGCATGTTTGCCAACGCACACGGGTGGCCTGTCGTCAAGCACCTCGTTGACGCACATTTCAGCGATGCTGCCGCGGCGAGGAAACCCGACGATGACGAATCGACCAAAGAGCGCGCAAAGGCCATGAACGAGCCGCCTGATGCGACAGGCGCTGAGACAACGACGCAAGATCACTCAGAACACCAGCCGATGAACGCTCGCTCGCCTTCCGCCATCGATGGGCAAAAGGGGGACAAAGAGCATCACCTTAGTTTGCCTGCCGCTCTTAAACCATTGCCGTCAGACCAGGCGAGAAGCGAGACGCCTATCGAGACGAGGGAGGCGCGAGAAGCCGAAGACGCCGTGCCAGAGCTCCCCGAGACTGCACCCACGCTCCGCCACAGCTCCTACGAACAAGCGTCGCACTCGTCGGGATCGTCGCCGCCGCGGCCGAGCTACGATAGGCTCGACTCGGTCACGTGGAGCGACCGCGACTGGGCCGATAGCGGGGATGACAGCGACGGCGACGCGGATCTGGCTTACGGGGGGGGCCCCGGAGAAAGTCGCATGAGGATAAGGGGAAGGAGGTTCCGCAGAGGACGGGGAGCCCCGTTTGGAACTGGACTGAAAAGATTGTGGGGAAGAGCGCGACGGCTAAGAAGGGGAAGAGTCCACAGAGTACCACGGGTCCTACGAGTCGTGTTGAGGGGCAGATATGGGGGAGGTAGTGAAGCACAGATTAGAAATATTGCTATACGACATGAAGATACAAAAAGCATTTACGTCAGGGTATATGATGTGAGACATGGTTATGGAGCCAGCCATAAGAGACAGACAGTATGGGGGGTGGGGTGGGGGAACCAGTCTCGGCCGCAGATTCAAAGTATTAATCACAAAATGTCTTTAGGACATGTTTCCATTCTTACTCTATGTACCACAACTCCCTACTCGTCCCAAATAGCGACTACCACGGCCCCGGTAAGTTTCACCTCCCCAACCTTGCCACCCTCTTCCTCGAGGATAATCTTACCCGACTCAACATCGCGCTTCCAGATAACGACGGTCTTGTTGGTCTGGTGTCCGACAGCCAACAGATCGCCGGCCTTGTTAATGCTGAACTGGCGTGGGGAGTAGCCGCCCGAGGGCGCGAGCTGCACGAGCTCTAGCGTGCCGTCCTCGGCGATGGAGAAGGTGGATAGCCTGTCTGAGGGGGCCGTCTGGTAGATGGTGGATTCTGCGAAGGAGATGTCGCGGTTAGAGACGATAAGGAAGCGCTCGTCGGGCTGGTTATTAGAGTTAGCCACTGGTGGTGATGCCCTGTTAACTTTGAACTTCACGAGAACTTACAGTCATGGCGATCTCACTAGTCGGCGAAGTCGTCTCGGGCAACGCCGCATCAATAGCAGATATCTCAAACACCTTCTCGAACGCCATCCCGCCACTGGCTGGGTACTGGACCCGGTACGAGTACACCTTCTGGTCCAGCTCGCCGTTGAAGAAATAGAACGTGTCTCCGTTGGCCATCTTGCGGAAAACGCCATGGCGGGGCCCGGTGCCGGGGTCCGTCACGAGGCCGGCCACCTCGGTGATGGGCGCCACAGTGCTGTTGTTGTAAGTGTACACCCGGCCCCGGTCGCCGCCCAGGTCGTTGAGCAGCAGGAACTGGTTCGTGGGGTCCACGAGCACCTGATGCAGGTAGCTCAGGCTCTGGCGGGCAGTGACAGGGCCCGACTGGTTCAGGGTAGGGTAGAACAACTGGACGGGGCCGGTGCCGGGCAGGGCGCCGTCATCGCCTAAGGTGAAGACCGCTGCGGCGCTTCTGTTACTGGGGGATGGTTAGCTTCATTGTCTCGGTTCTATTTGATAACCGACTGGGCAAGGGCAATAGTAACGGATGAACCGATTCTTCAGAGTAGCAGCCAGTTTATCTGACGGCAAAAGGAAGGACTTACTATGACGCAGTGACGAGAGCCCGCGCCCCGGTACTGGTAGTGAGGATCCCCCCTGAAACACCGCTCAACGGAGCGTCGACACGCGCGATCCGCGTCAGCGCGCCGCTGTCCGCGATGGAGAAGGAGTTCAGCGACCCATTGATCGATGAACTTCCTCCACGGTCCAGACAGTAGAGCACCCGGCTGGCGCTGTCTATTCCCAACCACGCCGGATTGGCCTCGCAATCTGCCGTCTTAAAAGCCACAGAGAGACTGTAGTTGCTCCCCGAGCCCGAAAGGGTGAGACTGGTCACATTGCCACCCGAGTCGGCGGTGAAAAGGTTGACGGCGCTACATGAAACCGCGTATAGGGCCGAGCCGGCAAGGAGATTGAGGCATGAATGACGCATGGTGACGACTTTTGGACAATTATGCGCTTGCGTAGCAACTGACAACCGATATATACAAGAGTGCGTGAAAATGCCAAGTTGCCAAGGCGGATAAATGAGTGACTGAAGAAGTTCGGATAACCTACGAAGAAAAAGAATGCGCCACCAAGAAGCCGGGAATACTCCTTTATATCAACAAACCTTTCAGCTTACTCCGTACTTGATCCTTTGCTATACTCGGGACCCCGCGGCCGTATCACCAAGGTGGTAGCACACCCATGACTCGCCGAATATGAAGGGACGTAGCCAAGCTTCTATATCTCCTACAACGACGACTATATTTGTTTTACGCCTTGTTGTTAAAACTCAAAAAAGTGGCTTACCGGCACGAAGACGAGCCCGATAATCCGGGACCTGCCGCAAAGCCAATCAAGATACAAGGAAAATGCCTGTCCGCTTTGCGCCCCACGATCGGGAACCACAACTTTAAGATTTGGAGAGTACATAGTATATTAGGGAGACTGAGGACACTGTCAAAATCCCTGCGCCAAGGCAGAAGCGGCCATTGCAGCTCTGGATCAGAATTAGTGATAATCAATCTGAGATCTGCATGACTCTCCCTCCTTTCGGGTGACCTCGCTGAGCATGTTATATGTGGAAGAAGGGAATCCCCGCGTCCTCGGAAAACCCGATCGGATATGAAAGCAGCCTCTTCACTAACCGGGTAGCGTTAGGTCCTGATCGGCAGCGTGTCCAGCTGCCTCTGAAGGGTCGATTCGGCACATAGCTTTTTCGTTTGTCGACTGCCAACATGCCACTTGACCTATTTTGGCATTAATTTTGGCTATAACTGTATTTGCTGTATCGAGACGAGAAACTTGGTGTGTACCGCACTAGACAGGGGCGCTTCTGGGACATGGAACAGGTAACGCGCCATGGTTCTACCTATATTTGTGCCTAAACGTAGTATAGCCAAATTGTGACACGGCAGAGGCACTGCAAGTTCGAATCAGGGTTGCGACATCAGTCTATCTCTGTTGACGAATACTAAACTGAAGAAGAGAGAGAAAGAGATCTAAATGCAAGTGCCCTTTCCTACATTATAAGGAAAAGGGCAGCGCGTGACCGGCGTCACACAAACCATATTCTAAATAGTTAGACTCGATAATATTTTAACTGCTAGCTACTAGCTTACGAAGTTCGTAAGCACTAAGACAGCTAATATGCGAAGGATCACCTTTATTATAGCAGTTAGCACTACGCTATAAGTACTACGCGATAAGCCTAGTGACGACGGATAGTGTATGCCCGTAGGTTTAAGGTGAAGATGATGGAGACGGACGCCAAAACATAAACCAAGAGCCTTGTCGCTCTAATCAGATTAGCAAAAGTACCTTAGTACACGTAGATACGAATAATCGGCTGAGCCTTAATAGGCTTGAACAGAATAGGGTCTTCACAGGTTCTAGAATAGGATCCCCTCAGCAGATGAACAGAACAAGGCCTCAACAGGCTGGAACAGATCGACTTGGACAACAAAAGTACTTCAACAGGTACGAATGATGGTCTCAGCAGGCACGATGAACAGAATAAGACCTTAACAGGTCATTAAAACAGCTGGAGCCTCAACAGGCGAAGGGAACTGTTGGATAAAGCCGCTGTACAAGGCACGGTGCACAGATTCCTCCCAAGTCAACTGCAGGCCTCTACGGATATCCTACACCTGAGTCGGCGTTTGCGCCCCACAGTTATGTTACGCGTTGGTACTAGTACCTACCAACCTACAGAAAAGGGATTTGTAGAAAAGCGCGGTGGGGGCGAGTCTGTGTTCCTCAGATTGACGCCGTTTCAATGGTGGTCGTATCCTGATTTAGTCCCTACCTTCCCAAGGTTTCCAAATATGGCTTCAGTTGAGCCGTCTATGGTTATGGCCGGCACCAAGGATGCCGAAAAGCAGCAGAAGCCAGAACAACTCACCACCGTATTTGATCTGCTCCCTCGGTCAAGCGCTCGTCCACAATGTTTCCGCTCGACTACACAGGAGATTCTTTTCATCCTAGTAGCGACGATGGGCGCGGCCATGCCCAGTGTTCTTCAAGGATGCACCATAGTCATCTCCTCTTTCGTGGGGAGCGACCTCAACATGACGACGTCTCAAATAACATGGATGACAGCCGCTTCAGCGTTAGTCGCTCGAACTGGGTTCCCCTAAGATGTTTGAGATACTAACGTACTGACAGCTTAACTTCAGGCTCATTTCTCCTCTTCTTCGGCAAAGTTGCGGACCTGTTCGGCCGAAGAACCATCTTCATCGTCAGTCTTTTCCTCTTCGCGGTCTTCGCCTTAGCCACTGGTTTCTCGCGCAACGCGATCACTCTAGACGTCCTGAACGGAGTTTTGGGCCTGGTGTGCGCAGCGACTGTCCCGACTTGCCAAGGCATCCTCGGCAGTATTTACGACCAGCCTTGTAAGAGGAGGAACTACGCATTTGCCTGCTTCAGCGCCGGCAATCCGCTCGGCTTCGTGTTTGGTTCCATTTTCGCCGGAATCGCGACGCAGCTTTTCGGTTGGCGTGCGGCATTCTGGCTTCTTGCCATCATCTACTTCGTCGTAACCATTATAGCCTACTTCATCGTTCCTGTGGACTACAGCGATAAGCTTCCTCTGTCGCTTCAATCGCTGAAGCAGTTCGATGTCACCGGTACTGCTTTGACGATTAGCGGTATTGGTCTTTTGTCATTCGGCCTCAGGTAAGTATCACAAGTTAACCTAATCAGACAATGCAAGCTGACGAGTGCTTCTCAGTATCGGCTCTGATGCTCCTCAGGGGTGGAAAACTCCATACGTGCTAGTATTCCTCATATTAGGCGTCTTGATGATCATCGTCTTCGTATGGTGGGAGTGCCATTGTCCGTATCCCCTCATGCCGATGAATATCTGGCGCGACAGGGAGTTCTCTCTAGTATGTTCACGATGTTGCTGAGTAGGCCTGGTGCTAATTATGTCCAGCTCATGGCAATATTGGTGCTTGGGTTCCTCGCCTTTCCGCCGATGACGTTGTTTGTCGCACTGTATCTCCAAGAGCTATCGAAATACTCTGCGCTCATGACAGCGATACATATGCTTCCCATGGTGATCAGTGGAATAATCGTCAATGTGAGTTTCAAGGCTCAACCAATTTGCGTCCATGATACTAATACTTCGTACTAGATCATTGCCGGACTGGTGCTGCATTCTGTTTCGAACAAGCTATTAATGGGCATAGGAGCCGTTGCATACACCGTCGCCTTCCTCCTCGTCGCAGTCCAGCGCTCCGGTGACTCGTATTGGGCATTCACGTTCCCGTCCCTGGCCATCGTTGTCGTAGGCGCTGATCTCGAGTTCAACGTCGCCAATGTGAGTGCCATGTAAATTTTCCCCTTCGCTTGCACACTGTGCCTAATTCAACGCGCCTCAGATGTACGTCATGTCCTCGCTGCCGAAATCGCAACAGTCCATCGCCGGCTCTATTTTTCAAACAGCTACGAAGCTCTCGGTCACGATTGGCCTCAGCATCTATACCGCAATCTTCAGAAGTGTTTCCGAGCATCCTGCGGCTACCGGCTACTACGCACATGATCCATTTGAGCCGTATGCTGCAACATTTTGGTGCGCTATGGCGTCCACTTTCGCCAGTCTGCTCCTCGTACCATTCCTGAAGATCAAGACGCAGGGTCATGAATGATGCGAACACAAGTGTTTTGCTAGTAAGCTCTAGGTGTCATCATTCCGTCACCGCGCTATAACCGAATGCGTGGATTTGATGGGCAAAGGAGGCTTCCCAGCTGATCGATCGATGGTGAAAGCAGCTGTAAAACGAACTGCTGGCGCGCAATACTGGTCCTAGGGAGTCTTATAGCGAGACCTGGGTGACATAGTGGTGGAAGGACCGCCCAGAGATTCTCCGGCTACTGCAGAGGACTCGACATCAAGAAAATGATTGCGCAAGATCAGCATGACTAGATTGTCGGCCATTCTGAGCTAAGAAGGCTCACGATGAGGGAATTTTAACATACAAGTCCACTGTGGTTGGAATGTCGACGAGACCGGTATTCGCACTGGCTGCGTAACTAGCTATCGCGAAGTGGCTGTGATCAGTTACGATAACAAGCCTCCTCCAGCGATGTGTGATTTCGCCAACCGCGAGTCCAGTACGGTGATTAGTGGTTGCAGCGCTTTTAGCGAACTCATTTCAGCGTTCTGCATTTTCAAGACCTGGCCTATAGCATCATAGGCCAACGCCGAAATCGACGCTAATATCGCGTTCACGAGCGCTGAACATGGCTTCACGACTTCGAAATCCAGCTGGACTACCTTAAGCATTTCAACAATACAATTAGCGGGTTAGCTCGAGCGTAGCCGTCCGGCTGAACTCGTGCCCACCGAACGCAGTGAATGTACATTAGTATCTTTTAGATCACAAGGTAGGAATTACGACGAGCTAGTCATGTTCTTCGGAATATGGCGAAGTGGTTCCGGCTTTTATCTAGGCCGCCTCAGCGGGTTAAACGGCTCCTACCGGCCGGGCAAAGCTATGAATAAAACCGGCCAGAACCGAGTAGGAGTTAATCAATCAACGACGTAAGCAACTGCAGTCATCATTACCATTCTATATCAACGTAGCTCCATATTCGGCACAACCATTCGAAACGCTGATAATTAAACTAGCACTAATTCACGCGCCAGTAGACAGAACAGAGTAATAGCAGAAAGCTTACTCTTCACGATTCTTTCTATCCTTCCCGGGTTCTATTATATGCATTCCCCATAGATAATTCGTGAAGTATCGAACTACCACGGCAAGAGCATTTCGATTACCTGTTGCCTAGTGTATATTTTGAATAATAAGATAAGCTGATGTAACATAGTAAACAATTATGACTTTAGTGTGAATATAGCGATATCCGCAGTAATCGAAAGGGTCAATAGTAGTGTATACTTTACGGCGGACTACGAAGTAGTTAGTGACTGGAAGTGGATACGAATACGGCCGAGCCGCGTCCAGTGAAGAGCAATGGATAAGTCGCGTCGCAGTCCGGAATAGACAAGATAACGACTATATATTGTTTATGGAGAATGTTGCCGAGGTTCTACTATCCTTGTAAGTGTCGCGATATTTAAGAGCTGCCAACATTCGCTCCGCCTGGTCTCTATCAAATCTGCGACTAATATAGTTACAGCAGACATATCGTTTGCCCTGTAAGCTCCTATAAGGCTCTTTGTGTCTCCCACAAGGGGTTTATAGGTACGCAAAATCCATCCCAACACTTAAGAAGTGGTCTAACCTAGTAATACGCAAGGCTGGAGGCCAATTTATCGCTAACAACCTCTGTAACGGAAGCGGCAAGCTACCAGATTTGGAGGCACGTGCTAAGGAGTATGCAGACGAGCCCAGCGATTCTCACAAGTGTAGAAGGACTGCATACTGCTTGTTCGGAGGCCTTTTCAAGCGTACGTAGGAAGGAGACCTGAATTGAGCCTTTTAAGATTCAGCTGACCAGAAATAGTTATATTCAGAAAAGGAATGAAGTCCGGTTAGCCTACAGAATTTCGCGGGGGAAATACACGCCCACAGTAAGGTTACAGTGAACCTCAGGGCACTCGAATCGTTTCTTCTAGATCAGCTATCACTCCCGTCCTCGAGAACCTGTCGCCGAGTTGAACACCAAGATTGGTTCACCGTCCAGCCCGGTCCAGATGCTCTTCAGGGGTGGCCTCGACGGCGTGTCGTGCCACTTGAATCGCCTCTTCCAGATCTGCTATCGCTCCCGTCCTCGAGAACCTGTTACCGAGTCGAACTCGAAGATTGCTTAATCGCTCGGCCCGGTCTAGAGAGCCTTGAGAGGTGGCCTCAACAGCTTGTCGTGCTACTTAAATCGCTTCTTCCAGATCTGCTATCGCTCTCGTCCTCCAAGAACCTGCGGCTGAGTTGGACGCCCTGAGACACTACTTGTACAACCTTAGAGCAAGTAGCCTTATCATACTGAGACCTAGCTACTCACAACACAGCCTATGACCTCTGTTTCTCGCCGCACTTTCCGGCTTCATTACTGAAGGAGAGGTCGAAGAGATGCTACTTGTGGGTTGGAAGGTCTCTCCCGCCGGCGAATCCACATGTGTGAGACGTCATCCATGAATCCTACACTTCAGGTGTCAAGGGTGCAAGATCCTGAGGCGTGCGGCAGGCGGCAGAATCTGAAATGCGTTGTCACTGATGGCTTACCATACTTGTGTACTGGACGACATCCGTCTCGCGGTCGCCGCGTTTACGGCGGTCAAATCATTGGCCCTAAAGCGACGACGGATAGAAATCTTGCCGATAATCACGATCCACTGGCTATTACCTAGTAAGTAGGCATTTACAATAGCACCTTGAAAGGAGGCTTTCTTTCCGTCAGGAGTTGATTTCTTATAACGGGAGCTTGCACCGGAATGTGATATTCGACAAAACCACAGAGCTTGAATCGTGTAATATAGGGATCAAAAACGCGTCCGATTTTATGCTCCGGTATACATTGCATAGTACACAAGGCGTTAAGGATCTTCATAAGCCGCAGCCTTGCATAGGACAGCATGATAAACGAGATTATTTTTTTTTGAAAAAATCAGAAGATCTTATTGAGAATCTTTTTGTCCGTTACTATTATCTTCACCTTAAACCTGCGGGCCCTTACTACGTGTTGTCACTATAGGAATTTACTAATATTAAAATTAAGCAGTAAATCTCGTCGCTATTCAAGAGTAAGCAGTATCCGTCATTATGGGACATCGGAGTTGCAGCCGTCCCCAGCAGCCGCTTCTACGTTCCCCAAACTGATGACTCTACCGAAGGACCACTGCCGCCCAACAGCAGATGGCATGCAGCCCAGCACTAGTCTCAGTCTTTTAGCCGCAGCAATCTGGCGACCTCAACCGCTGGGATGCCATGCCTCTTGATTGGCCGACAGCGATACCCCGTGCGTCCAGCCGTGACGACAAGGAGCTTTGGCTGTCATCCCGTCGGAGCCCAGTCCAGTGCGTTTAGCGTGAACCCTTATATCCTTCTGATGGCACAGGGTAAACAGAGGCTCTGCCGGTTTGGTCACGTTCGGTGCCGGTTTGACCATCGCTGTGCGGAAATTTGTCGATACGGTCGGAGCCCGAATTTGTTTTGCTACGACAAACAAACGAGATCGCAGAGCAATCAGGGCTAGCGTCAACCCGAACGGGGACTATTCAGCGACCACATCTGGGCGATATCACTCGACATGAACTGTAGGAATCCGAGTGGGTGTTTGCCTACAGTGAAGTTCAACCTCCATACGCTACGTTGCGCTGAAGCTCGAGGTAGTCCATGGCAGAATACATTGCTTATCTGCGAAGTCATCAACTATGCGTAGGGAAACGCTATTGAGATGGTGCGCCGTAGGACCGCGGCAGATTCCCTTGCGCAGTCAGCATGCTTGGATACGTTCGCGATATACCTAGACAGTCTAACTCTCACTAGAGCGTAGTCATCCCTGCCGCGATGAGCCAAAATACAGATCGCTCCAATCTGATGCATTGCATCGGGAAATTCAGGTATCACATGTCGCTATTGGCTACTTAGGAAGCTTCCCTGTATTTCGGCCCACTGAAGATTGCATCGGCACTCATATCGTAGCTGAAAAGAAAACAAGCTGCCCCTCGTCCAGACTTGCCTGCCGGTTTACTTGCGCCGATGTAATGCAACCGTTTAGCACGGTGGTTTGCAGGATACTGCAGCGGTTGAGCAGGTTTCTTGCCTCGAACTCTTCCGTGCGTGAGTATCTACTGATAAGTCGACGAATAGAGGTGCTTCGAACGTGGTCCAGATGCATACGGTACATCGTCCAAGGTCTCCACATGGGTCGACCCATAACGACCTTGTTTCTCATCGTGCATATAATATGAGAGCGGCAGTTTCCGCCCGTCCTTTAGGGAGGTGTGGGACTATCATGCATGTAATACTAGTATACATATCATTTCATCAACTCAGGTCGTAGTAGTTTGTATACGTAGCGCCAGTCCCAGTCCGCTGCTGGAAACTAAAGTCGTAAGCATCGAGCAGAAAAAGACTTTGAATGGTTAAGGCTGGGACAGTGTCGACCGAGGCTCGCATCGCTAGAAACATCACGTTTCACGGCCCAACATGGTGGAATAAAGCCGGAGGCAGCCGACATTTGGCCGAATTTTATGGTTCCAGATCGATATGGAGGTTTCCGTTCGCCCGTTTGCCCGTTCGCCCGACCACGTCTCCCTGAAGAACGGGCGGGCCAGCAATCAGGTACCCGCTATAATACCGGGTATGGTGAAATGACGAGTCTTTTTCGAAGAGAAACAAGCTGGCCGCGGTCTCGGGTGAAGTCTGTTTAAGCTTCACGAAGCTGAAGGCCCAAGCCAGGCCACTGAACTGTCATCAGAAGGACTTTCGTTGGTGATGGGGTCGAGATGAGCTTCTGTTTCGTCAGTGGAGTGGCCTTCAGGAGCGTCGTCCGTGCGGTTTCCTTCATCGTCGGGCTGGCCCATGTCAAGGTCCTCACTACCTTGCCATTGGGACTGCGACCACAAATATTAGTTGACGTGCAAAGTAGAGTCAAAACAATCCGGCAGCTAGGTGATAATTCCATATCATGTCTCGAAGAGCAAAGCATCGTCCACCGGATTAATCGAGGCCACGCTTGCTCCGGAGATGGGGAATATGCTTGTGGAGGTTGCTCACCGGGTTAGGCGGCATTTCCGTCTCATCTTCGTTTTCCCATCCATAGTCTTCGTCCTCGCTGTCGGCGATCTCGAAATCCGTTTCACCGAGTTTCCTCTTGGGGAGTGGTGTTGATGAGAGCGTTATAGAGGGCTGGTTATCGTCATACTCGATGGGAACAAGTCCTGTCTGCTGTAACTTAGTGTTTCGTGACAATGGCAGACATCCTCCAGGGAATGCCACTTACAGCCTGAACATCAAAGCAGAAAGTTGGTCCGATCCGTCCTCGACGGGATTTTCCGTTCAATTTTTGCACAGCAATGGAATGGGCTCCAGATGCGGCACCGTCTTTGAATATCCAATCTCTGAAAGTGACCAAACGTGTAGCGATTCCGTGTTCCCACACCCCAGCATTGATAGATGGTACGAGTGTAGCACCGCGTTCCGGTTGCATTCTAGTTGCGCATTGGCTTAAAACGACGACCGCCATATCTCGAGTCGCAGCGAGCTTTTGAAGACTGGAGATGATGGTTTGGAGCACTTGTAACCGCCGGGCTAAAGGAGCTACATCAGCCTCCTGGCTGGGCATGGTGGGAGTATTTGGGGAGCATCTTACCGCCTTTTGGGCCATTGCGAGCCTCCTGGACTCTTGGGAAAGACTGGCTCAGAAGGGCTGAAAGGGAATGCACCACTAGCAGTGATGCGGCTTCAGGTATACAAGACGCGGTGGGTCTACAAAGAAGCGCAATAAAGTGTGCAAGGCTGGGGCATGTGAAATGAAGCAGACTGTCCAGCTGTTTGCGGTTTGATTCATCTCCGCCTTCGTCGGCATCTTCCATTATTTCAAGAATTCTGGTCCCACAAACGGAGCGAAATGCGTCTGGTCGAGGTTCAGCGAGGCGCAACAGATCAACACCCACGTGATCCAGCCATCATATAGGTATTGCTGAAAGTGCTGTTATGCACAGAGAAACTGACCTACCCATACGACCTTGCCACCATTCCGCAAGGCGCTGGCAGCTACCTGGATGCTGCCAGTGATGGTCAGAAACCCATTCGTTCGATCCTGATGCTGCTGCTGTGCGGGCATGTCTACTTACCCGAAAGCTGTCTTGCCAGATCCAGGCGGACCCCAAACCTCGACGACTTGGCCTTTCTGGATGCCACGAGGACAGGAAACAGCGTCGGCGGCGCCCGCAGTAACACCGCCGAGGTTCTGGTCTAGCGCATCAAGTCCAGTTGAAATAAATCGCGTCCGATCAATCCGCAGCTCCTCGAGCGCATCCGCAGCCGAAACGGTGGGTAGCCGGTCTAAAGGCATTCAGCAAGTCTATAGTGCCCGTAAGAGCAGGCGCAACTTACGAGTGGACGCCAAGTCGGCTTTGGGCGTTTCTGTTCCATGTGCCGGAAGGCTATCCATGGCGAATCAGATGCAGCTGAGTCGGAGGCCTGTAAATGGTATGGTATTTAGATGTAGTCTAGGAGCGCCTGATGTTGCAACGAGAATGTCGATGACTTTCTCGGTTTGTGAGCATGCAATTGTTGTGATGGTAATTCAGCCTCAGCGCCGATCTCCCGACGGTCGGGATTGCTTGTGTTCAATTTAGGCAATGCCGCTGCGGGAGGGCCGGGGTCACGTCCAATGCTATTTCCGTTTTGGTTGCTCATGATTCTACGTCGCACACTTGACATCACCTACTTACGAAGTAGCATAACCCGCAACTGGCTAATGGCCTACGAAATGTATTGTTCCCAAAATGGAAGGCGTCGATCTCTCTGACACTGCGGGTATGAGCACCAAAAGCTACTTCATAATTCGTATTTCGTACATACAGAGCAGCATAACTGTCGTGGGATTTCGCATGACATTTGAGACGACTCTCTTTTCAGCCTCCCTGCACTACTCGCCGCTAATCCATTGAGAGTCCATACCGGCCTGGGGAGCGTCGTCACTCTCGAGTCGTGACCGTGGGGACAAAAAAAAATTCCACAACCCCATGTCCTGCTAGCCGATGTGTCAGCGGAGAAGTGCCAAGATACCCAGCAAATGGTCTGGTTTGCAGATTGTCATGAAATTGTCATGAAGATCCATACTTCCGTGTGCTCGATTCAGGGAAAACCAATCAGTTGTAGATGACAGCATCAGGTTTACGAGAACAATAGTACAGCATGTGCCCTACGCATACATTATTTTATTTCTGCACACTTCGTACACGACTGAAGCATATACCCGACCGCTTCTACTGCATGAGTGGCGACTCATCAACCATAACTTTCCCACTGAACAGGGAAGTTTCGCTGGCAGGATTTGCAATCTGCTGGAGATAATCGCGCCAGACATAATAGGACCGAGGTGAAGCTGGTCGTGCGCCCCGCATGGAAATTGAAATCCTTTTTCCCAAGGCAAAATCTCGAACAACGACGAAGCTATCCGAACCCCACAGTACGGTGCAGCTCCTCTTATAACCCCGAGGTGCCCTGGGCGTACTCCATATACTCTACTCTAACATGGTAGCAAGGTGGCTGATAACGGTCTAATGCACCGACAAAGAGCCGCCTTGTTTGACTATGCTCGTTGCAGTAATCCGAGGGAGCTTGTGCGGCCCCGCCCCGTTCTCCAGCATGTTTCTCAGGGAAAGATCGCGACGGGCTATTAAGTCGGGGTTGTAAGTCGACGCAAGACAGTAAGCGTGGAGCATTGGTTTCGTCAATGGGAAACGGGTCGTGTCAGGAACGTACGTTGTCGAAAGACGCCGGAGAAGAGGAAGCAGCGCGGTTGGCGGCTAGCCCGTGATGCCGAATGCCGACGGAAAACGCGGGACTGAATTTCACGATTCTGGCGCTTCCACTCTCGGCTGACAGCCCCATATACTTCTCATCGTGGAGAACATCTGGCGTTGGTGATTGGCCATTGCGGCCAGCTATCCTGGTTTAGACGGTTGCAAGTCCCCAAGTTCATGCCCTATCAGATCTTCGACAAGGCTTGCTCTGCAGCTCCTGCAAGGTACGTTCGCTGCCGTCGGGGGATAGTTTCAATTCTGATTCAGTGAAACCACATGTTTTAGGGGCCGTCAATGTGGTGATGTGATACTTGCTCGTAACTTGAGGGATATTAGTAACACGATGTTTGGCTATTTGGGCTACTTGAGTCGGCCGACTCGCACGGCATCGTAGCATGTTGAGAGCCGGCGTGCGTGGATGCGTGCGTGGGTGAGTGGGTGCATGGTGTAGGTACTCAGCCGAGTTCCACAATTTCCCCGTGCGCGGAGCAACAACGGCCTTATCTTGCAGCCCCAGACGGGCTCTTTAATATCGATATCGCGAGGACTTCGCGAGTCCGAAGGCGGACAATCGGGAGGGCTCGGGAGAACTCGGCACGACGACGACGTGGGCTTGGCTGGTGTAGTGGGGAAAAATGTAAAATTGGGAAAGCTGCCAGGGCAAGCCAGGGCCACGGTTGGTAATCTTGTTGCATCTCCTTGGCGGGGACATCCTGGTTGGTTTCCAAAAACTGGCCTTGGTGAGGAGGCCATTTCATTCCGCAAGTCAAGTGGCTCGGAACGAGGGACGAGCCTCCAATTGCGACTTTGGAAGGTATTTCCGGGTAGTACGCAGGTGGCCGGCGAATTGAATTATGCGGCCCACTTGTGTAGCGGAAGATCAGTGCAGCCAGAAAACGGGCTGAGCGGCTCGTCAGGATGTTGAAAGCCAGCTTGGCCGCCCTCCATCGCAGCTATTCGCGGATTCTCTGCCGGACTGGGTTTAACCTTGACTGAGGTCACTGAAGACATTTTCTGGGCTGTATGGGAATAATGGGCAAGTCATAGAGCCATGATGACATCGTCGGACCCCGGTTTGGAAAATGCTTGCGTCCAGATTGCTGAACTGCGCATCATCATCCTCCATCGCAGCCTGGGAAGGAACACACACACCGTCGCTGACTCGTGCGATGGGGCGAGCCGTCTGGGGTTGGTGATTGAGCTTCTCGTACGAAGTATTTGTACTTCGTACCACGACACGGTATTTGTAAATCCCAGTGCTATCGGCGCACCCGGAAACTTGGAAAAGCTGAGGTGTCAACTTGAAGCTCCTGCAAGCAGAGTTCTAGAAGGGCCAAGACTTTTTGATGGACCCTAGGTGCGTCTAGTGCAGTCTGCTGTGTGGTGAACTAGGCTGGATATCCCCGATAGAGACATAAGCAACCTGGGGAAAGGGGAAAGGAATGCGGAGGACGTTGGAAAGCGCCAGCAACAATTCGAATCAGACATCCATGGATGTCTGTCGTGTCGTCCGGGGTAAATTAGTGAATAACCAGACTCCGTAGCTTTTCCCGGAGCCGCCCAGACGTGTCCTGGTCGTAGCATTTTTGATAACCTAATGGGGGCATACTGCTCGGAAAGCGCTCCAATAACAGAAGAGCAGGGCGAGGCTAGCAAACTGAACAGGGCTTCAAGCGATCCGGTTCCCTTGGTATCGTGACCCCGCGACGGAAATGCCCTCAGATTGGTATCCATACTTGTAATAAGCATGACAGCAGCACGATCGCGACTCATCGACGCCATAGATTCCTTGCTTGGCCTTGCCTGACGTCGCTGGTTTTACGAGCATCAAAGCACCGCGCCAAACTGGCACACGTCTTGTGCCTCGCGTTTCCACAAGCGGACGAGTCCACCGTGGCTGCAATACACAGTAAATGAGTGGTTGGTGGGGCGCGATATTGCTGGCGTTGCCAGTGTGGTAATTAAATATGCTTCGTATTTGACCATCCAGTGGCACCATAACGAATGTGGGGAGGCAACCGGATATACCCAACATTACCGTGGGGTATCACACAGCCACAAGACATACTTTCGGCTGTGAAAGCAAATGTATATGTCTGTTGAGGGAGAGAAAGAAAGAAAGAAAGAAAAAGAAAAGAGTTCCTGTCATTGTAGACGTTCCCGGTGTTACTGCATTGAAATCAAGGCTTCGGCATTATCATTGTCTGTGCCGGAAGGTCACAGATTCCCGGATATCTCCTCTGGCTTGCAGTCCGGTGTAACGCGCCTTTTCAGTCGGATAAGGTAGAGATCTTCCCCTTCCCCAGAATCTTGTGAATGCAACGATGCCCACGTGCAGGTACGATGTGTGGCAGTCAAGACCAAATATGACAAAACGACGGGTGGTTGTCAGTAATCCTGGAACGGAAGCAATGTGCCTACTGTCAGATGGTCATCAATGGCAATCTGATCGCGAGAGACCCGTCATCACCGTACTATGTATGCAATAATTCATAACACGCCGATCAAATGGTGCTGAGTGACATGTTGGGTCCCCCCACGTTTTGGCTTGAAAGAAAGGCTTGGCAATAAGTTGCCGTAAGCGACACGGGAGCCCATTTCGATAGTTTTCCGATGATTACTCTATTGCGACCCCGTGGTTTTTTCTTCTCAGCTGCCTCAATTTCGTGGTATCGTGTTGACTCGACTTCGGACCTCATCGTCATCGAGTCAACAGCATTCCGAGAATGTAGCCGGGGACCAGCTGCCAGCTTCCCAATCCTTCACTGACTCGAACGTCAGGCAGATAAGCCTGGTTACAATGTGCCACGTATGGGGGGCCCTGGTTCCTTGTAACTCCTTGGCCCCTGATGATCCATGGGGAGATTATGGAACTCTACATAGTACGGGGAAACTTCAGAGTGGGAGGTAAGTTTCTAGTTTCTGTGGGGAGGCCACGACCCTCGATGATAGGCCAGCATTCGAAAATGATGTCGTCGCGGGCTGTCCCAGGTGAGGCCGTAACAGGTAATGATGGGAGAATTTGATCCCCCATATTCCCAATCGGTGCTGGACTGATGGCCTCGAGCATGGCCGGCTTGACTGTCCGCGGCTATCTCGTTCACCGGAATGTATCGTATCCTCGTTGCGTGCGCTTTGGCTTCAGCCATGCGCAACCTAGATAACGGAAGCAAGCCAGACAAAATTTGATGGCCGACCATCGCTAGCACTCTCTTGGTCGGCTCGCCAGTATATCCAGATTCTCTCTGTCGGTCCGCTGTACTCCATCTTTCACTTCCAACTCGCTCTGGCAAGCCTGGCTTATCGGCTAATGTCACCCCCATTAGGTTGTCATCCCGCCGAGGACCGGCCCCACGTTCTCCATACTGTCGTGAGTTTTCGGACGCAGCGTCAATATTCCACCCAAGTTGGGAAGGCAGATGATAACGCTAGTGGGGGACGGATGAAGTGTCGGAACTGAAAATGGCAATGGCTGCAGCTTTGGAATGTCACGAAAATACTCAAATTGTTATCTGAGACGAAATTCATCGATACCGGCGATACTCTGAGAATTAGCACACTATAGCACAGGCATAAAGAACAAATATTTTCTATGGAATCTGATGACCTGATCCAACCTGCTCCATGGCCAGATTCCTTGTATTCAATTAAGAATAATTTGTCAATCAAAAGTGAAATACACCATCCGGGCCGCTTATCGCGGTACGTTGGTGAGAAGGCGATCCTCGATGTCTTCGCAGTAGTATTGTTCAATATCCTCCACGATCCGAATTCATACAATCTCCAACCTATGATTGAGACGTTGCCCATGCCAATCGGCTGTTGGATTGCATGAAGGCTTAATTCAGCAATGCACCGAAGGATAGATGAATGGCCATGTCGCTTGTCAAAGCGCACGTAGCCCGAATAACACTATCAAAAGAGACCGAATCTCCGCCATGGAGCCACACTGCTGTATGGACCCTGGGAAGGCGGATCGAGTAGCAAACACCCACACGAGCCGGCAGGATTGACATTTCTTGTGTACAACAAGACGGGGAGGCCAATCAATGAGAATGAGATCAGCTGGAGACTCGGTGAGGGATGCGAAATCAACAAGCCACATCAGACACTTGCCATTCAAAGTTGTAGCTTCACCCCACGACCGTCGAGCCAAGCATGACTGCCTCACAGCCTCGGTCGCTGCCACTGGCCCTCCCTTTGTCCACACGCCCGTGCAAGATCAAAGGGAGTGTGCATGTCGAGGTCAGCGGCTCGTTTCACCACACCCCCAATGTGTCTTTTTTGTGTCTGGGCAGTCTGAGCTTGGCGCTTCACGTTCCCTGTGTGCCTGTGACGCCTTTGCTGGGCGGCTTCAGTGCAATTCTGAGGTGGTGTTCACAAGCTTCCCCTCCACAATGGCACATCCTCAGGGGTCTCAGGATCCCCGGTGGCTGCCCCAGGCCTTGTGTCCAGTACCCACTCTGGGCATCCACTCAACACCCACGCATCCCCCCTAGAATCATCAATCGGGCCTGCAAGGCAGGGTGCGGAGCGAAGGGGGGGATCTTTTTTTTGGGGGGGGACCACCCACATTCTGGCGTGCTTTTGCATTGGGGTACTTGAGTACGTACTTGGGTACTTCCCACCTGTAGACAAGGTCTGCCTTCCACGATTTTTTTGGCACTCGCTGTCTTCCGACCCGCCCGACTCATTTAAAACCATACCAGCGTCCCCCTTCCCCCCAAATTATTCCCCTCTGAAGTTCTGCCGTACCCCCCATAGACACCATACATCGACTCGACTTACAGCGACCACAACCAGCAAACAAGAAAAATTTACAACAACCCTCGACGGCAATCTCAAACTGCTCCGGCTTGGTCATTGGAAATTGGGTCGACTGCCAACGATTTTCAAATAAAAGTACACAAGGGCCGAACTTCAAAAAGGGACAGATTTATCCCGTCGCTCCGCCGCCGCCAAATCTAGGACATCCGCTCTGAGGAAACCGGTGCCCCCTTGGCCGGCGATCACATGCAACGCTCACAGTCAGCAGTGGATTTTTCCAACCTGCTGAATCCGGAAACCACGACGACGACAACCCCGCAAAGGGAAACAAATTATCCTGCTGGAAATCAGACAGACCAGGACGGAGACGTCGATATGGCTACTGTCACTGTAATCCGGCCAAATGGCCCTCTACCAGGGGGTCAGCCCGCCGAGAATCCCAGCGAACTCCCGCGCCCGTACAAATGCCCCCTGTGCGATAAGGCTTTCCACCGTCTAGAACACCAAACGAGGCATATCAGGACGCACACGGGCGAGAAGCCCCATGCCTGCCAGTTCCCAGGCTGCAGTAAAAAGTTCTCGCGGTCGGACGAGCTCACCCGCCACTCGAGGATACATAACAACCCCAACTCAAGGAGAGGAAACAAAAATCCCCAGGGGTCGCATCACTCCATGGGCGGCTCCCTCACCCCGGAGTCCATGATGCCGCCGCCCTCGGGACCACGCTCCATTAAGTCGGCACCCAACTCGACACTGGGTTCGCCCAACGTCTCGCCACCCCACTCTTACTCGACATATGGGCTCCCGGCATCTTCGCTTCACCACTATTCACGGGGAATGAACGGTTGCAGCCCCTTGACCAACCAAGGCATGGATATCGGCATGCTGGCGAGCGCTGCAAACCAAGTTGAGCGAGAAAATATGTCCGGCCATCATCACCATACGTCGAGGCATCACCCCTATTACTCGCACAGCGTCCACGCTTCTCGAGGCTACCTCCCTTCTCTTTCCGCCTACCACATGTCTCGATCGCATTCAAACGAGGAGCATCATGATGATCACTATTCCCACGCGCCTAGGCACGCGAAAAGGTCAAGACCCAATTCCCCCAACTCCACGGCCCCCTCATCGCCCACCTTCTCCCACGATTCGCTATCACCCACTCCGGATCACACGCCTTTAGCAACGCCCGCTCACTCGCCTCGGTTACGTCCTTATGCTGGAGTTGAACTGCCCACTTTACGAAACTTGACCCTAGGCCACACTCCAGCTCTGGCTCCTATGGAGCCGCAGAGCTTCGAGGCTAACCACTATCAGCAAACTCAGCAAAGCGGCACTTCGACTCCCCAACGCACTGGCATGTCGCTGGCAGATATCATAAGCCGGCCAGATGGCAGCAGGAAGCTTCCCGTTCCTCAGGTGCCCAAGGTTGCCGTTCACGATCTGCTGGCGCCCAATGATGGCTTCAACCATAGTGGCCGGAGTTCAGCAAGTGGCAGTCTGTCCGGTGGCGATCTCATGGATCGGACGTAGGACTTCAAGTCCAGAGTACCATGATCTCGATTTTACGAAATGAATGATGACTTGGCAAAGCGGCTATAGACGGATATATTTATACATAGAAAGAGTTGGCGTCCACGGGAGAATGGCTTGGAAGAGTTAACGCCATCCCCTTCTGTAATTCAATAACCAGAAGGCGCGACAGGCCGGGTTTCCCCATGGTTTCCTCCCTGGTGGGAATGGGCATAGATTTGAAACCCTCGGCGGCATAGACGTCTGATACATTGGATTTCTTTTTTTTTTTTTACTTTTCCCAAGTTCTTCCCCCCTCAGGATTTCTGAAACGGATGGTGGAAACGGTAAAAGCAAGAATACCATATACTCCTTACAACGACTTTTTCCATTTCCCTATGTTTCGATTTGTATGTTTTCCTCCAAAACACTCAGCGGCGGCGTCTGCCACCCACTTTAGGAATTTCATTGGCGAGTCATATAACGTGGAATTGGCTATTGGGGCACAGTGAGCATTGCTATTTACAGGTGGATATATATCTCATTTACAAGTCCCGGAAAGCTGGAACGAGAGCATACTCTGTTTTGTTTCTATCTCACCGCTGTTCTTTGCTATCAGTCTAGGTATGACATGACTTAGTGAAAGCAAGCAGACCGTAAGAAAATGGACAAACGGACTATTAGTTTTGTAATTGGGTATATGTAGTAAACAATCAACTCAGAATCTCCTCTGATGTATTATTCGGAGTTAACCAAAATAGTGGCATGAACTCTGGGAGTAGCAGGCCGCCCCCCCAACGAAACATTCATCTCCTCTCACCAAACCTTGAACTGTTCGGTAGATTTCTAGCACGGTAGTCCCCGTCAGCGGCCCTCCCCTTAACTTGGCAAATGCTCTTACAGGCGCTTGCTCATTCAGTTCGTACGGTGGTGGACTGATATCGAGGTGAACACGGTTGACATATCGTAACGCACCGAACGATGTCGATACTTTACCCCGCATAATAGCGCCAGCGGTATACAACTGAAGCATGCTGCCGCCGCCAAGTGATAAATGTCTAGTGTTGTATGTGGCGTATATACTAGCGGCGCCAGGCTAGCTCGGAACGGCAGTATGTACATAAGTAGACTGACGGACTGAGCGCTCGTCCAGCCCAGTGGTTACCCATCCACGATGATCTTCCCTCCTTAACCCCCCCCCACCGGACCCTGGATCGTTCGATCACCAACCCGCAGCGCTCTTCAGGTGTGCAAATAGGTGGAATTTGCACTTTCTCAAAGTCCCTCTCCCCCCCCCCCCCCCCCCCAAGGCCATTCATTCCAAGCGACCCAAGAACATGACTGCGCTTCGTTCTGCGCTACGAATCACAACACCAAGAGCCCAACAACAGAGTAGTGTAGTTACCGTGCAGCCCTGCCAGCCACGGACATCTCCGATGTACCTTATCTTTCCGTGCCCAATCCCCACACGAAGTAGCGCCAGCGCTCAATAATACGATTGAAGGAGTGTATGTGCGTGGGAGTAAGTCTCGTCATCAGCACATCAGCTTGGTTGCGTGCCTGCCTGGGCTGGGGGGCAACAACAATAAAACCTGAAATGATTGCTCAGCCGCTTAAGAAAATTTTCCCATTCATCGACCCCCACCGCCTCCTTCTCCTTACACATCACCCAGTACCCGTTCCCTCGTCTGCGTGTTTGACATTGGGCAAGACGGGAGGGAGCTGACGTGATCAATGTATGACCAGCCCCAGCTTTGCCCCAGGCTGTATGTAACCCAAGAATTGGAAACCACGAGGGGGCTTAGTGGGTGGAAAAATTGGAAAGAGAAAGGATATTGGTCCTCATCTATGCCTTGTACGTTGTGCCTCTTTAAGCCATCGTGTTCTTTGCCCTGTAGTATGTGTGGTGGTGCTGAAGTAAGTAGCTGGTTCTTTTGGCAAACATCGGCACAGAAATCCCGCCCCTGTAGATTGTTCCAGGTACAGTACATGGTTTAAACCCCAACTGTGGAGAAAAGGGGCAAACCTGTAGACCCAGCACATCAGTACATCAACAAAACTAGTCTTTCATGGCACGTTGTAACACTGCTTCTTTGCGTCCGGTACGCGTCGATTTTCTCCTCAACATTGTTTTCTCCGCAGCTCTCCGAAAAATACACCGCTTGCCGGAGCTGCATGGCGGAGCAAAAAGAGCCAGGGTTACACGACTTATGTATTTGTTCGTCCAAAAAGAAGGGGGGGAGGACGGTAAGGAGGAGGATCGTCTTTACGTTTACGAAGAGGCGGAAAGGCAACCTCACACTTAGCCCCCTTTCTCGATTCGGCTTTCTGGATCAAAGGTCAGTTTCGGTCTGAGGTTGTGCTTCATTAGTAAAGAATAAAGTGACAGCAACGTACGTGTAAAGGCTGTGTTCACTGCTGGTGGGGACGATTACAGACTGTCGCTCAGATACGTGCGAAGGTAGTCGTGGGTCACATCGCACACGGACTGGCTCCCTGCCTGTTATAGCTGGCGGTGGCCTTCCAGTAAATGCAAATTTCTGAATGGACTGACCTCATTCGATGGCGCCAGAAAGCGTGACCCATGACAGAGGACCGGCTGAGACGGTAACCTGGAGTAGCAAAAATCCTACGTGAAGCGCGGGAGCTAGGGAAAGCTGCCAACGGTCGGCGGACGCGGGTGATGTGATCACGATGATGGCAAAAAGGTGTCAGTTGCCCGCATTGTGTTGCACTTGGGTGTAATCAAAGCAATAGCAGATTGTCTTCACCGCAACTTTCTTGAGAGACATTAGCTCTGGAGGTGAGCGAATAGGATGTCCACCAGGCCTTCTGTGCAGCCTGGTTGGCTGGCTGGGCCGCGATGACAATGACCCAACATTGATGACGAGTAGCTTTTGCAACTTTTTTGTTGTTACCCTCGGTGGAGGGCATGTGGGGGAGTCTTGGGGTGTGTCTTGCTCTGGCCCTGCGATGATAGTGTTGCTTATTTGGGATATTTGGCATGCAAGATGATTGGTGCATGTCCTGTCATGTTTCTCAATGACGGCCCCTTGTCAATAGTGGGTTGTTTATGATGGTGCCTTTTGAGATTCTGGCCCATGGGTTTGATACCGGATAAGGGATGCCAATTATGCGGGACGACGGGGTGACATATGACAGGCCTGAAGAGTCATCAGGGCGCTTATTAAGATTTCAGACAGGGTGATCATTGTTGAAGGCTGAAGTCGTAGGCCGCGGCCCATTTCGTTCTCAGCTTCGCCATGGGACTCACGGAAGGACTGGAATTTCAGAGGGTGTGAGGGTGGGGGTGGCGACGACCCCCAGCAGTCACATACTTCGGACGGTGTAACGCATGCGCATTCCCAAACGTGCTCACCGTCGTGATCGGAGACGCCACGAGAATTTGGACCTATGGCCACGCAATACATTCCGAACTGCAGCATCCAGTGGTATGAACAGAAGAAAACTGGCCGCTAATATCCCTGAGATCCTGGATGTTGATGTTCGTATCTGTGACTTGTCGGACGTTCTTCGCGGGCTATTCGCACTGGACTGATTGCGATATGCGTTGCGATATGCGCATCTCATTCGTGACATTGCGCCATGAAACCATTATGGTGCTAAGTAATCAGAATGTATATTAAAGGGAAGGTTTCAAGGGTTGCAGGAGACGGACACCAAGATGTGCTGCAAGGGTTGTTTGTCCCCCACGCCTTGGCATTTTCGAAGCTTGGGGCTAGCCTGGGGACCCCGCAAACACAAATACAAACGCAAACAAGACCTGGGGGGCTGCTTCGTTGCACCTAAGCAGTCAGTTGCAACCACGTTACACCTTCCCGAAGCAAAAAGGAGGTTCTGTCTTGATACCACGCAATGGTCAACCGCAACCTTGGAAACCTGCGGACCAGGTCCAAGAAAGGAACTTTTGGAGATTCATGATTTATCCAGGGCTCCATGAAGCACATCAGCCCGTACATTCCGGGGACGTAACGCCGCGTCAACCCAGCATCGTGGAGAAAGAGAAGAAGTACCGACGAGTGGATCAGCAACTGTTGGTCGTCGTTGATGTGCAATTTGTTATGGTTCATTAGCACCGGCTGCCAACCGTGGCACTGTAGGAAGTAGGAACGTAGGAGACGGCATTATCTCATTCTCTCATTCTCTCAAAGTATCGGCAAGTCGGCTTCTCCCCCCGTCCAAGATGCTTCCGCGGAATCGGCGGCTTCAATCTTCCTTCACTCCTCACTTATCATTCCTCACCGACCTGGCCGGTCTGCGGAAAGTGAATACTCAGTTTCATCCGCAGGATCGGGCAACGCTCCAAGTGTCGGAAAAATCCATCTCCAAATTCCCAATGCCTACTTGGCAACAGTACGAGTCTCGTCTAGGCGTTGCTGCATACACATCCGATCTTGCAGCGCCCTAAATGGGGCTCGCTGTTTTTTTTTACCGACTGTAGCGCTAGATTGCCCAGTCAGTACCCTCCTCAACAGGTCAGAGGTTGGATGTGTGGGAGATAGATTGACGAACGACAACTCTGGAAAGGATACACGGCGCATCTCACCGAGATCATCCATGACTTCGAAGCGAGCTCGTGTTGGAAACTGCGACATGCACGCCCCAAGTACCTCAGTGACCACACGTTGTTGCGACGGACTAACTACTACCAGATGATACTATTTCGAGCCTTGGGGGCGTCATCTTCCTTCAATCAGGTACATATATGAAAGAAGGTTGGTATGACAGAGCTGGAATCCTCTCGAGTTCACCCTGTCTCTCAAGTTGCAACAACGAATAATATAACCCGATTAGTCCATCAGGAATGTGTGGGGTTGTTCGTCTTATCATTTAATTAATGTGCTTGGTTGATCGACTACGCTGAGGTGTCAATATCATCCTTGCAGTGCTTCAACAGGGATGGGATGCACTGTCAATTCTATAACTGCGTAGGACGTGATGCATAAATTTATGAACTTCCACCCCCATGCCTCGAGCGACACAAGCGAAGGCTGGGTCGGAGCAGTCCTGGCGCGACCAGAGCAAACCCGTACGAAACAACTGTCGCCCGAGGCAGAACCAGCTGACTGTCTAGGTGTTTGGCGTCTTAGTTAACATGAACGTCTGAAGATGAAGAAGGCACCTAAACAGTGACTAGATGCCCAAACCGGCTGAGAACGCTATGGATGAGTGTTAGTTATGGGTACCCAGATATTAGATCTCGAAGTTATGCGGCTATCGGGTTTCAATTACTGCTTGACTCCATCGATAAACGGTCATAAATAACCGTTACAGGGCGCTGGACATACACACAAGCGCAGTCATATCACTCAGTTGCTATCCAGGTTTTGATACCGCGGTCCTGTCTCCTCGAAGATGGTGTGGTGAAATCACAAGATTGAAACGCCAAACATCTCCAGCACTGGACATCGGAACTGTTGGCTTTGTTCGTTAGGACACAGGCATTGACGTGATTGACAGGACGATGCAGCGAGTCCAAATGGACCACTGGAGGCCCAATTAGGCGCGCGGATAAAAGCCATTCAGCGGGAGGACCGTCGGTTTAAGCCTCGCTACTGCCCCAGACAATTTCGTTATCTCTCCAGACAGGGGCGGTTGGCTAGCCCATCATCCTCGTCCGTGATTAGCCTCGGGTTGAAGACCAACGACGAGACCATGACATCAGCATTTGGTCAATACATCTTGCTCCACCAGTGATGTATTGCGCTAGTCAAGACGATAACAAAATAAACCGCGCACCCGGGTGCAAAAGTCTTCTTATACCTTTTTCACTACCCTGGCATATCGAGCTATTCCATACTATTCCACTCGCACACGCTATTTCTTGTGTCGCCTATTAGCAACTCGTCTCTAGTATAGTACGGAATTTATTCCACTAATCAAAAGTGGTTCCAAAGGCTCCGACAGCCTAGTTGAAATACCACCTGAGATCTATATGGGTACAATTGGGCCAAAAGGAGGATACATTTGGGTCGCTCCACCATTGTCAGAAGCTAAATTAATTGTGCCTGCTTCATTGCATGGGGGTTATTATTTTGTGGTCCCTCCTAAAGGGGCAGCTTGGATCGCATCCAGCGTGAGGGCAAGAAGCCGATTTGGCAATTTGGCCGGGGACAGTCAACACCCACGGACGGATCGATCCGACTCTATTCACTAACGGATCTGCAAATCATCCGCCTACATGTGATAATCTGGATGAGACCAACAGGTTTGTCCGGTATGTCCTATGAAACCAAGGGTGAGGCGTAGTTGTCACAACAGACATGCATGCATCACGGCCAGGGCATTTTATCCGGTAACCTAGTGGAAAGCACCTATCCAACTGCACATGCTCAACATCATCAACATACCACGATGGGGAATATGCTGTAAAAGTTTGAACGATCTTCGCATCGAAATTCACTGTAAATCTTATTTTCCGCTGTGGTTGTACTAGACTCACGGAAAGGTGTGATGACGGCAACATGATACCTGGGATCCTGAATAACTTCAATTCTCATGAGCCGCAATGTACTTCATATGGCAATTCAATCGCAGAATTGTTGTAGATTCCTGGTCACCAACAATGGTCGTGAGGGGAAGCTTGTCTGGGTAGCATCCTACCCTTGATGAATGTGCTGCAAGATGGAGCAGGCAGCCGAAAGCAGACTTCGGTTCATAACGTCCCTTCGTTTATATAGACTGTTGTGTAACCCCCTTGGTGCCTGGATGGACAGCCAAATCTTGTTCCCCCTCACAAACCAACCAGATCTACCCTTGTGACAAATGAGCATCAAGCAGACGACTCCAAATATCTCCCTCCATCTGCATTGCATCCGCTTCCCTTCAGGAAAGGAATTGTCTCTCCTGCGTCCAGATCCTTGCGGCAATAGCCGCCCGACTCCATAGCCAAGGTTGAAGTTCGCCCCCGCATAGTCCTGTCATTTTTATGCAGGTGGATGTTACTGTAGACTTACACGAGCTGGTCGTCAAGACTCGGTCAAGCCAACCATGCCAAACCCTGCATCAATACTCCTTTGAGTCTGATTGGCCACACTGCATCTCTGCATCCGGTGAGCAGTCATCCCAACTTCTCCTTCGCAACACAAAACAACTGTTGTACGCAACCTCGCACAACACCGCGGTTCGGACTTCAAAGTCTGAATGGTATGTGGGGGCAACTGCAGATGTTCCGTCTATGAAAAGTAGACTTCGTCTGAAAAATCTCCTTCTGGCGTATCGGGCCGTTCTGCAGACCCTATTTTGCCAATTGTGATCCCCTGCTCTCTGAGTCTCGACCGCGCCATATCATATCGCAGTAGCTTCTCCTCCACGAATCAAACAACAAGAAACCTAGCGATGAGGTAGATCAAGTACCATATGCTCAGAAGAAGTACCCATCCGATGTTGTTTGTTGGAACTCGGCATGTGCGCGGTTTGCATGAGCGTTATACTCGATAATGTAGCAACAACTCGATGCTGCAACAATGATGGCTCGAACTCTATACCAGGACAAGGGTCTTCCGCCTGAGAACATAACAGCTTGCATGAGCATGACGCCTGCATACGCAGCAATTTTTGTGCCGGGCAGAAGGACGGGACGTACCTTGTGATTATCACATGGAAAACGGCAACTAAAGCACTTTCATTTTCTTTGATGGTAGGTTGGCTGATGTCTTGCATATACTATATGCACGAAATCGAATGTCTTGCATTTCATCAAGTGTTTGGGCACCGGTTAGACAGAACTAGAGATGACTGATTTACACGGCCATCATCTAGTTTCCAGTACTCAGGCATCAATAGAAGATGGTGGGCATGTACCGGGACTTTTGACAATGAACATTAGGCCAACCGCTCCATATTCGGGTCCATGGAGCCTGCTAATGATTGTTGCTATTGATGCTGGAATGTACTAACAGCACGGGTCTTGCCGATGGGAATAGGGGTAGGGGCGATGCGTTCGACTGCTGTATCCCCAAAGACCATTGGACCGGCCCGTTTTCAATATTCTGCGAGTATCAAGGTCATCACAGTCTTGAGGTCGTTGTAGCAGCTATGAACAGATCTTTTGCAATTGTGTATACCCTAAGGCACAATCTAGATCATATTGGTTTTGTTGCTCTCGTAATGCATCTCCGCCCGCGAAGGGGAAAAGGACTGCCGATGCGCATTTCACCAATTGCAGTCTGCAAGCAGGCCCACCTTATGTGTACTCCTAATACAGCTATGAGAGTAATCAGGATCATACTTTACTCAAGCAATCGCGTCATTACGAACTGATGCGGCCAGATCTCTTGAAATCTGAGCCTAGGCCCCTTTCTATGGCCATCTGTGATGCGAGCCTTGAGCTTGAAGAAGTACCCAAAGTCAAATAAAAAAAAGGGGGGTTCAGGATCACAAGGTGTTGGTAATAAGGGGCTTGATCGTAGTACCCATTGAGATCGTCTTGTTGCATGGTCTCAGAATGATCCTAGTGTCAAAGAGTAACTGAACCTGTCAACCACGAGCAGCTCGAAACCATCTCTATTCTGTAATGATCCCTTGGAAATAAAGCTACTCTACTGGATGCAGGTGTCTTTAAGTCTCAATTCAATGTCAAAAATGTTATCTTTGGGTGGGTTTAACAACCAATTACGATTAGGTATAAAAAATGCGGAAGTTGTCAAGTTCAAAGCAGCAAAGCCGTCCAAATTCTATCCACCGCGTTAGTTGTAGGGCCCAGACATTTTCTACACCTTGGAGGAACACATTCATTATAAAGCTCATCAAGCCGACCTAAACCTCATATCCCGGCGGATTCTGGTCTCTCTCCATCTGCGATGCCCTGAGAAAACTCAGGACCTCATATGCTGCCTTTGTGATCTCAAGTCCCCTCTTCCCCCATTCCAAATTGTGCCACAGGTTCTTGAGCATGTTGTCCCCCACAATCGACATAATGAACCGCATATGGTCCTCCTGACCGTCCCGGTCAGTCTTATCTGGATGGAATAAGGTACTTCTGCAACTCCTTGTTGATGTCTTTGGTCAACTGGCTGGTCTTGCTCATGCCTGGATCGGGAGCCAGAGAATTGTGGGAAAAGAAGTGCGGTAGAATTCGACCTAGAAGCCGTGCACGAAGGAACTCTGCAGCTACTCGGGGAAAGCCCTTGCGTCTTTGAAGGGTAGTAGCTTGAGGATGAGTCGCTCGTGCTGGGTTGAGAGCCGGCTGGTGGAGGCTTCTTGGGTGGACGTCCGCACATGTCTGATGGTGCAGATGAGATGGACTGAGGCGAAAGAGCCTTCATGGGTGGTGTGTTTGTTCACGAGAACCGCGAGAACACATTAAGTGGGTAAGAGAAAGAGTTCACAGATAGATGGATACATCTCAGCCAAGCGTGACATTTATAACCATTCAATCTAGGCTTCCTCCTCCATGCGAGTCTTATTGACGGAATTGATGGTTTAATCCTATCCTCACATGCATCCACACCGCGCGCCAGCTTCAAGGGTTGGCAGTTGGGCTGCCTCTGAAGAAGAGCCTAGCTGAGTTCTGGCCAGTACATTATCGCGAATGGCTAAAGAGACGCGTGGATCTGCTGCTGGTGAAGCCATGCAGTCACTACTATTCAATGAGCTGTAGCCCATTTTGGAAAGGGGCCTTGCCTTTTGATTGCCATGTTCGATTACAGGATGGCCAAATTGAGCCCAGGCGAATGAGCGGTTTGAAGAGCTCAAGTGACAAGTGACAAGTGTTGCAGATAAAACTATTTTGCCGGGGGCAGGGAGGTTGAGCAGTATGGGGAAGGCGCACGGTCCAGTGTGTGTCAACCCCCAACTTCAAACTTCAGCCTCCCTCTCAGAATTCACATTGACCAGAGCATCCCACGGTGTACGACTTTTCATCACCAGCACCATCACTCACTTGGAGTTCATCAAAAAATCGCAAAAGCACTGTTTCTATCGTATTTCTATGAGATTTTGGTCGCCCACCGCGATTTCCACCGTTGCGTCGCGTATTTTTTGAGCAGAAGCAGCTGGTGCATCAATTGTGCTGAGTGTCAACTGTGAAGGTAAGCAGGGATTTCATACAATGACATCGTTAACTCAAGTCATTGAACGTTGGTTCATTATCCCCACCAGGTTTCATATTTTGATCAAGTGTTATGAAAAGAGAATATTCAGCCCGGATCGCAACAGTTGTTTTTGCGCTGAGCGTTCTTACCTCTCGGCAGCTGGCATTCACCATAAAATCAATCTTGAATTCACCTGCGTGTACTTCGCTGTGCTTTTGGAGGAACAATATCAACCAGCACCTCTGCCCAAATCATTTATACCTCCGAAGAATTTTTTATTTATTTTTTTTAACCCGGCCATCATCTTTTACATCTACTGACAAGAGCTTCAGACAACAACTTCAGACAACAACCACCATGGCGAGCCAGAGTGGGGACGATACTCCAGTTGCCTTTTCATGGCGGTAGGTTGCGACATTGCTGAGTAGATGATGTGGACAAGGAGCTGATCTCGATCATAGCGACCCTCATGTCACCTTCGTCATAATCCTAGTCGGCCCTGACGAGCAACCATTCGCAATCCAGCAAGATTTCCTCTGCGCAAAGTCATCCTACTTTCGCGAATATTTTGCTCAGCAAGGCGACTCCCAGCTCGAGACTCTCACTAAGTATCCAGATACTACCACTCAAGCCTTTGGCCTTGCACAACACTTCATGTTCACCGGCGAGATTCTTTTACAGCAAGAGACTCTCCCGGGATATGATGTTCTTATTGACGCATGGAAGCTGGGCAACGAGCTACGCATCAATGGCATGTGCGAAAAGGTGCTCGACGCCATGAAGGAACTTCGACTCGTCACCAACCACATCCCGGCCCCAGCTGTTCTGGCCGCCGTCTGGAAGGAAACCCCTGAAGGTTCGAGTATCCGGGATCTCTTCTTGACCTGGACGGCTGAGTACATACGCTCTTCGGAATCTCGTAGTGAATTCAGCAAGTCTCTTCCGCAAGAAGTTCTCAGCGAACTAGTTGTGGCAATGAGTCGCCTTGACTCGACTCCCTTCATCCAAGTCAACCCGGATAAAACGCCTGATGGGCTTACCCAGAGAAAGAATGTTCACTACCTCGAGGCCGAGGAAAGTGAGGGCGAGTCGAGAGAGAAGGCACCCAAGCATCGTCACTCTGACGTTTTGCCCGGAAGACCTGGCCGAAAGCCTGGCCCCCGTTCTTCTCTGCCTAGCAACAAGATTGTTAAGGGTCGCAGGGCTAGCAGCAATGTCGCTGGCGACAAACAATTCACAACCGAGCAGAAGCTTGAATTTTGCTCCGATCTTCTCAGCCGCATGCTTAGCGGTCCCGGTTAGTCTGCAAAATTCATCCTTTCATCCTTCTTGTCGCGTTCGCAGCTAACTCCGCGTAGGTTTCTGGACGCGTCTGGTAGGGCCATTCCGTGAGCCGGTCAAGCCCGGCGAGGATCTTGTGCCCGACTATTTTGATAAGGTCAAGAGACCAATGGATCTCGGCACCATCAAGGAAAAGATGGACCGCAAGGAGTACACTGACGAAAACGAGTTCTGCGCCGACGTACGACAGATCTTCCAAAACTGCTACACCTATTGGGACGAAACGGCCCCTATGGTTGCTACGTGCAAGAAGTTCGAGAAGACCTTTGAGGAGAAGTACAGCGGCATGAGCAAGTTCTTGTCCAAGCTGGGTAGCGAGGAGGCAGCTTAGAGAGCTGCTTCAGAGGAATCAACCTAGGAAGCGGAGATGTGATATGACTGAAAGGCCGTTGAGGCACTCATGAATGATCAAAAAGCAAGGTATAGGGGTCATGGGTATGGTTGATTGCCGCCATCACCGATCACTATTTACGTTAATCACCCAAATTGACTACGGCAAGTTCGGCATTAAGAAACACCAGAAAAAATAACGTCCCCGCGGGCTGCATTCGGTTCAGGGAAGGCACTAATGTCGATGGCAAGGGTAAACCGCCGACATTAGTTGCAGTTGGGGATATGGAATTGAAGGCTATCAACGTCTATCATGAGGGAGATCACGGGTGTTTGATTTGAGAGTCAGCTCAAGGTAACCCATTGGCACAACTGGCAAAATTAGGGTGGCAGGATAGGTTTTGGAAGGCCACAATGGACATATAGAGGTGATTATCACCTATGGCAGGGTAGCATCAAGCTGAAAGGGTTTCAGCACATGTATATTATAGGATGAACTTTCAGGGCTGTCCAGGGCTACAGGCATCTCAATACCAATACCGTTGACAAAATCTTACTTTCCTCGTCGTATGTAGGTTTGAACAGCTCATATCGTACTTAATGTCCAAAAGCTGTATCCTGAATGCATTCATGAGTCGACTTTCGACCACCTGTATGATGAGGGATATGAGCTTCAGAAAAAGGTATCGAGATGCGTTTCGGAAGATGGTTGGGGAGAGCAGCTCGCGAAGTACCGAGTGTCAAGCGCTAACCAGTGTTGTATCTATAATCAGTGACATGTCCGGTTAGTCGAACCTAACCTGATGGAACAACAGCTGACTGCCCTCGGTGTTGGTGTTAATTTTGAATCTGTAAGAGGTATTATATCCGGAAATGAAAAAGATCATCTTTGGTTCCGAATGTTCACGAACTGCCACCCAGAAAGAAGAGGCCACGAAGACCAAGTATCATTGGAGCTATATCCGTGCTACAGAGCCCGCCCCTATGAAGCGTTCGCATATAATATCCGTTTCTAACCAAGGCCTACCTACCGCTTGCCAACTTGCCAAATCTTTGTACCTTGGAAGTCCTAGCCTATATGTTGCAAGATGGCTTTGCGTGTGAAGCCACTACCTAGCTGATGGTAGGCCGACAATAGTATCACGCAGCTATGTTTTGGTCGGAAGCACAAGATTACAGTGCAGTATGAAGAACGTTTCATCGTAGTGTCATAGCTCGACATCTTGTCGAACCTACTAGAACCTGCTCGACCTCACTTTTCCCCTGTTGCGCTCGCTTACAATCAAGCCTGACCTGTCCTCATAATCAACCAAATCAACTTTTTTGGCGACTTGAATTTGCATGCAATATCATTATCTGGATTCTTGGATACAATCTGCATCAATAACGCCTTCTCTCTATAAAACCGACAGTGCGCAGGTTTGAAGGATTTGCCCCTTTCTTCCAGTGCGCCTCAACCTCATTGTTGTCGTGCCCTCGTGTTCTCCTATACCATATCATGCCATGCCACTCCCTCGTCAACCCCGTGATGAGTCTTGAACTTCTTGGCTTGCACAGGTGGTCAATCTCCCGAGCGTGTTACTCATCTCATTAGCATCCGGATGTGCCATGTCAATTTGACATTTTGTGTTTCGCTACACCGTTGCTCAAGCGTTACTTGTATCATTTAGCTGCCCAGGTAGTTGCGAATGGCCCCTTGCAGCCGAGTGGCACCCTCGCCGAGCGCGCTGGTCAAGTTTTCCAGGTCGTCGCCAGCAGTGATGCCGAATTTGCGGACGAAATCCTTGGCAGCGGTCTCGAGGTCGCCATAATCCTCACCGGGATCCTCTTCCTCAGAGCGCCCAAAGTATGCATTTGATGAAATGGCACTGGCTCCCTCGAAGCCTTGCAAACGAGTCTTGGCCTCTGCTTGGGCGCTGGGGTCGAACGAGCCTTTTCCAAAGAACTCGTCGGATGAGATGCCCTTCTGGGAGCCGAATTTGTTGCGAGCATAGCGCTCCTCATCGTCTGTAGTCATGTCAGCTTCATGTACTAGTATGATCACTCGGAAATATGAACAACTCACCTTCAGTTGCGGCTTTTACAGGGCCGACCGATCCAAAGCCACCGGCATTCTTTTTGGGCGCAGCAGCCGCCTTAGCAGCGCCACCACCAACTTGGCCGAAGCCCAGCCGTCCAAAGCCCATGCCTAGTCGCTCCACTTCGGCGGCCGACTTTTCACGCGAGTGACCGGATCCATATCCACGAGGGCTGACGGGAGTCGGCGAGACAATGGCGTCTGGCTCGTTCTTTGTCGCAGTTGCCTTCTTTGCCACGACGTCCTCGGCCTCGGGATCGTATCCCAGCTTCGCGATTCTCTCAGCCTCCTCCTTGGCCTTCTTCTCAGCCTCGTCAAAGTCGATGATGTCGCCGGTAACCTTCTTGACCCCGAGCTTGGTATTCTTCTTTGCGCCAAGAACATTCGTCTTGCGCGCTCCGGCACCGGTGGCGGTTTTCCGTAGCGCAGCCGAAGTGGTAATGCGGCTAGCGGCAGGTCGCGCATCACCCGACTCGGGCTTTGAAAGTGGCGAGGAAGACCTTCCGATTTCCTTGCCATTGGCAATGCCGGAATTGAGGAAGGGGGACGGTGTGCGGCCGACAACTGGCGGTGTAGCAGTTCGTGACACGGGCGGCGTGGGTCTCTTGATGGATGGCTTGTCCCAGGAAGAGAAGAAATCATCATCGGGCTCGCCAGCCGGTGTAGAGGAGCCGTCAACATCAGCGGCATCGGCAATAACGACCTCGTCTGGGAATTCGATTGCGTCTCTGGCGGCGCGCTTCTTAAGCTCGTCCTTGTACTTGGTGGCGGCGGCCGATTGGTATTTGGTCTTTGGGTCCTTGCTGCTAAGCGCAGCGCTTCCACCATTGGCGCGGAAGAATTTGGTAGCAGACTCGTTCCCGCCCACCTTCATAATACGTAGTTGATCCCATTGCCACTGGTCAAGATTAGTTGACCGGACGAACGAGCTACAGTTTGCAAGGTCAGTATTCGTCTAGACTGGACGGGGAAGGAATGCGCGGACATGTGTACTCCGAGATTTCGATGGTTCGAAGAACTACACAACATCAAGTCAGAAATGGTTACTCTGTATACACTTTCGTAGGTCGTGATATTCGGGGTAGAGGGTGCCGAGCGCCGGAGACCCATGGTTCCAAGCCAACGTTACGTATGGGCAACGGGAGGCGCTGAGATGTTACCCACCAATCGAGACATAAATAGATGCCAAATGGCACCGAGGTCCACGTCGGGTTCTTTGCGCCGCAGTCGAAGCAGATCTTGTTGGAGGATTTGCCCTTCAGCTTCTCGAACAGCTTCTGCGACTGCTGCTTGGACGCGAGTCCGCTCATCTTGGCGACTCGGTGTAAATCAATGGGCAAGAACTTCGATGCGGACTAGAGGCGACCGAGTTCGGGTAGGGACCAAGATGGAGGTCGTGGGTTGGCGCGCGAAAGTGGGTGAAGATAAAAGGGACACGGGGAGAGATTGAGGCATTGTCAATAAAGGAATTCGAAAAGGTGGCATTCCCGCGAACTGGGGGCCCCACTAAGCTAAGATGGCTAAGCCATTATGGGTTTGGCGTCAACTCCCCACTTGAATGACGATCCATTGACTGGAGCTCCAAGCTTCAGTTGTACACAGCGATTGAGGAGCTTTTTTGGACAGCCATGTTCAAGTTCGCGTCTTAAGTTAAGCTTGAATTCCATCCAAAGAAGTTTTCAATAGCGGGCTCGCCTCTCTACCATCAAATGGACGCAGAGCCACCATAATGAAGCTCGTAATCCGCCCATCGGGCTTTACTACGCTTGCGCCGCACCTTCACCCGTTGCCTACGATTCTGCAGAGACGCTGCTATGCGGCCCAACATGGACTTGGAACGACAACGATACCATCATCCGGCCCGAGGCGGAAGACAGTGACGCCTTTCAACGACGACGGTAGAGTCCCCTGGCACGAGTTGTCAGCGGGAGAGAAGACGGCGAGAGCGACACAGCAATCCTTCAATTTCGGATTGATCATTGCTGGATTTGCCCTGACCGTATGACGAGTCTTTCCTCAGATCAAGGCCACGGGCTAGTTGCTAAGACTCTTCAGGGTGTTGTGGGATACTTCTTGTATTCGGATGTCTTTTCCCCTGATAGCAAAACCGCATATTTCAATCGCGCCGTCGATCGAATAAGGAAAGACCCCGATTGTTTGAAGTTACTCGGAGATGCAAAGAAGATCGAGGCACACGGCGAAGAAACAAGGAACAAATGGCGTCGTGCCCGCCCCATTGCGTACGGAGTCTTGCATCCCGCGCGTGGTTGATGGTTTGTTCGCTGACGAGCAAATAGAGCTACGTACAAAACTGACAGCCAAGGCAACGACCACATGATGCTGCATTTCTATGTAAGTGGTCGTGGTGTTCCCATTCTATGGCCAATGCTCACCTGTAATAGGTTCATGGACCCTTGAATACAGGCGCTGCCAATGTGCATCTCGTAAAACGAGCAGGCCACTCTAGTTACGAGTACAAGTATCTCTATGTGGATGTCCCAGGCCAGTCACGCATCTACCTAGAGAATGCGGACACCAAAACGTCAAGCGACTCCAAGAAGTATAAACTATTTGGCGTCAGCTGGAGAAAATGAGCGATTTTGTCTCTCTTAGCAACACGCGAACTTCTATGTACAATATTTCTGTCCCACTGGTTGCCACCACTGCATGCACCGGGTGGTCAAATCTGGATACACCAGGACCATGGCTACGATATTTCATGAATGCTTTCTGGGAGGATATTGAGAAAGTGACACTGGGAAAGATGGCAAGGTTCAATATTGGTTGACTTCAGACGGCCCTGGACGCACAACCCACATCCTATGCAGCAGCAAATGAAGTCATCTGTCTACGGAGCAATGGTGGATAACGTGAGCTTCTGTATCCAAAACTTGTTTAGGCATTGGACTTTTGATCGCTTTCAAAGCTTGCTGCGGAAACCCTTCCGCGGATGAAGGCTTACGAGAAAAGGGTTGATATCGGTCTTATTATAACAGACTGTTTGTGGCGAGCGAAACGGTGATCTTTGAGATTCTGGCAGCTGACCAGAATCATCGATGTGAACGATGCCTCTTGTTCTGAATGCTGCCGTGTGCTGAGAAGCTCGGATGGCCCATATCAGACGGTTGAGACTTCACAATGTATGGAGTCAATCGTCCAACATTTGGTGTATGCAACCCCAATTCATCTGGGTTAAGCGATTGTCCCAAATTGCTTGATTTCAGGAATGATTGGCCAAATACTGTACCCAACGATAGTACAAGCTGGATGTCCACAACACTGCAAAGGCAGTCTGGACATTTCTTGCTTACGATAGAGGCAACTTCGGACGATTATCCTGTCAAAGGCAATTCGTAGCTTGATAACGTGACTGGGAAGCGTTGTCTAAAGGAGCAACTCAATGAGGTGCTACACATGCGAAACCGGGATCCCCCACTCTCGTCGGTCACTTGCGTACCTCAACTCGCATCTCGCAACTTGCAATTTCCAAAGAACAATTCACACCTTGACAGATCTCTACCAGTCAATGCCAACACCACATATTTGAATCGGTTCGATAGCTGCTCCGCCGTAAGCCATGGCGCCAACCGGTCTCCTCGAATCCTTCCTAGCCGCCATCCAAGCGAGCCTCTCCGTGCTCCTAGTCATGTTCTACGGCGGCGTGGCGGCGCACTTCCAGATCCTGGACGCGGGCAGCACGAAAGCCATTTCCAAGATCTGCGTGCGCATGTTTCTGCCTGCACTGCTCATCACCAAAATTGGCTCGGAATTAGAGGTGGATTCCGCGGACCGGTACGGCATCATCCTGTTATGGGCGCTCATCTGCCACCTCGTGTCGTTCCTCATGGGCATCGTCGCCCATCTATTCCTGGGCATGCCGGATTGGACCACGGTGGCGCTCATGTTCAACAATACGACGAGCTACCCGCTGCTGCTTATCGGGGCGCTGGACGAGACAGGGATTTTGGAGTCGTTGATTGGGGATGGCGATGAGACGACGGGCCAAGCGATTGAGCGGGCTAAGTCGTACTTTTTGGTATTTGCTACTGTGTCGAGTTGTTTGACGTTCGCCGTGGGGCCGAGACTCATTGACTCGGAGAACGCCCCGGAGGAAGACGAAGAGTCGGAGGACGAGCTTCAGCATGGTGGTGACAGTCTCCATTCAAGCGATTCATATACAGTGGTCGACGACGAGGCACATGAGCGGAGTACTTTACTGCCAGCGGCGCGCTTCGAGAATCTAGTTCGGGACAGCTCCTTTTTCCCATCGACCCGGAAACCGTCTACAACACCCCACAGCTCGTCTGGCCGACGTCGGGCATCCATTGTCCCCAAGAAGCACTGGGTCCATCTCGGAGTCCGGGCCAAGTGGTGGCTGTTGTTCATTTCGGACTTCTTCAATGCGCCTCTGCTGGGTGCCATCATAGGGGCTATCATCGGACTGACGCCTGCCCTTCACCGTGCCTTCTTTTATGACGCCGCCGACGGGGGTATCTTTACGGCTTGGTTGACAGCGTCGTTGAAGAACATCGGAGGCCTTTTTGTGCCGTTGCCCGTGGTCGTGGCGGGCGTATCCCTATATACATCCTATCAGCAGGGCCGGCAGGGTTCACAAGGGGGAAGCAATACCTTTCCGAAGGTGACGGTGACTTTTTTTATTCTATTTATTCGTTTCATCGTCTGGCCGGCCTTGTCGATAGCGGTAATCTATGCCTTGGCATCTAGGACTGGAGTACTGGGGGATGACCCCATGCTGTGGTTCGCCATGATGCTTATGCCCACGTGAGTGATGGAGTCAGATTTTCTGCAAATCGGAACAGCAACCTATGTTCGGTCTCCTTGCACGCCAACGCGTGGCAATTCAAGTTTGAAGAATAAGTCGCTAATTCCAATTACTGAACAGGGGCCCACCAGCTATGAAATTGATTGCCCTTGTTCAAGTCAGCAATGCGGACGAAGCAGAAGAACAATATATTGCCAAAGTACTCTCAGTAAGTCAAGCCCTGGCGCATCAGAGTGACTTCCGTGATAATGATGTTGGGTAGATATCGTACCTGATCTCTCCAATCTTATCAATTACTGTCGTTGGTAGTTTGATAGCTAGTCAGGCCAGCAGGTAATATAATTGCTCTTGGGCAACTCGTCAACAGAATTAAATCACAAGAAACAAGCACCGGCAAGTTGTGTTGCCAACATAGCTGGTTTAGTTCCAACAGCCGCTTGAGATGAAGCTGGCAGGATGGCAACACGGTACATGAAGATGAAAAACATAAGAAAGGTATTGGTCCCAATCATTAAATGTCAATATAAATATATACCAGTCTAAGGATGACGCGGTCCATTCAGTCATTTACACCCTGTTTAGTTTGCTGCTGCTGCTCCACATCACAACAAATTCCTCATCATCACTCGTATCGGCAGCCTCCCGTGGAGGCATTCCTGGCGCAACCTGATACCACGTAGTCCATTGCTCTGGAACAGGTCGCATTGGATAAACATGACTTATCGTAATCGGCCTCGAAGGAGAAACCGAGGTATGGCATTTCATCTACAACTCCAGGAGCTTATACAGTGCTGCAATCTCAGCCTCGGAAACATTTGTCGCACCTGCGTATACTGCTCTGCCACCTTGCCCTTGCAGTCCTCAAGAACGGCGTCAGCTTCGGTCAGATCGAACTCTGCGGTAATATACTCGAGTAATAAAAACGTCGCCGACTTGCTGGCAAGTTCAATCTTGTCCGTGAATTGCTGTCCACGACGGCTGCCCTGGTACCACAGCGTCGGAGCGACTTGAGAGCAGTTTAATTGTCTACTATGATGACTTCCACGATGGGTGTCCGGCCGAGATGGTCTCTATGTTCGATGCCAATGCCTGCTCGGATGAGAGCACGGGCGGCTGCTGCGTCGGTCAAGTCTTCTGTCCGACAACATGTCACGAAGACGTGTAGTAGGTTTCTATTTCCCCGGTCGAAGAGTCTGGTAGCATACACGGCCCTCGATAAGAGAATCTCGACCAGCTGGATGGTGCCCCTTTCAGGGCGATGGGGTCATGCGGCATTTGTATGGAATTCGACGCGTCCGAGCCGGCTTCGAGCAGTAGGCGCACGGAATCCGCGGCACCATGGTATTAGTGCAAGTTTCAAGGGAGACTTCCTCGAGAGATTTTGGGCATTGATACCTGCGCCGGACGATTTGATGAGATGGACCTTCGCCTCGTCCTCGTTAGGGCCACCCTGTGGAGCGAAGTAAACCCGTTACGGTCGAATGTGTTGACCAAAGTAACAGTAAGGCAACATGGAAAGGCAAAAGGCATTGAAGCTCGGGGTCAGGCCGCTTGACTTGTTATCATGAGGTCATAGCATTATTCACAGATTTTTATAGCACATTAACGGTAACAAAGTTTCACAAGATCATATGAAAACGAAAATCAGAACTTTTATTGGATTGACCTCTTTCTCTGGTGATGACTTGCCAATCTATCAGCTGAAATCATCCAATGCCAAAGTGAACTAGGTGATATCAGATCAATCGTGCAAGACACTCACGAGATAGGTCCTGTCCTGAGAAGAGCTCGAAAGGTGAAGGTGTAGTCGTAGTGTGGCAAAGGTGCAAAGCGGAGGGGTGGGACCTCCTGGGTTTTCTTTTTATATTCGGAAAGGTCGTGATGTTGACTGCCCGAATCGGCATGCGAAATGCAGGACAGCAATGATCATCATGTCAGAGATATGACGACCTCAATAGTCTTGCGCAGGTGTGCTGGATCCAGGGTCATATGCTGAACTGAGTCATGAAGCTGCTGACGATGGCGATTATGATGTCGGCGGCATGTTCCCTGCCGAAACCAAGCAAAGTAGTGGGGGGTCCAACAGGGATGGGCATGGAGGGGTTCGGGTTTCGTGTAATTGTCCCAAGCCAAGAGCTTGATGGCCTTGAGACAAGTGCAACAATCTGCGAGGATGGTATGAAGGTGGTTGATTACCAGCCGCCAGCATCCTTTGAGCCGAAACCGTCTCCGTCTCCGCCTCCTCCGCCAGCACCGAAACCGCTAGCATCGCCACCAGCGTCGCCCATACCTGCCATGTTGCCAGGCTCAGTAGTGGGGTTAGTGCACTTGGACTTGAAGTGACCCATCTCGTTGCAGTTGGAGCACTTCACGCGGCTAACTATGGCACCTATTTAGTATGTGAACACTGGGGGAACCAGGGTGTACTTACTATCACGGGGCTTCGGGCACTCCTTGCCGGTGTGACCGTACTCGTCACAGTTGCGGCACTGGACTTTGGCCATGTTTCGGGGCTCGGGGCACTCGCGAGAATTATGACCCTCGCCGTCACAGTTGCGACAGATCATCTTTCTATCATTGGTGCAGTCCTTCGCAAAGTGACCTTCTTCACCACAATTGTGACAACCGCCACTGCCACCGCCACCGCCAGTGGGGCAGTCGCGGGAGAAATGACCCTCTAGATGTCATATTAGGTGAATACAGACAGAAAGGTGTACTTCGTGACTTACTCTCACTGCACTTGCGGCATTCGACGAGATCCATGTTGGTCGGGTTGGTGCCTAGGAAGATCAGCACTGCTTAATGGTCGCCGAGATACATGCTGGATGACTTACATTCGTTGGATCGATGGCCTTGCTGACCACAGTTGCGGCAGGCCATCTTGTCGATGCGAGGCGTGTGGCCTGGAGAATAGTCAGCGTGTCCTCATGTCAGTGCCAAATCCCCGAAAACAACGTACAATCGCGTGTTCGGTGACCTTCCTCATTGCAATTGAAGCAACGGATTATAACCTGCTCCTTCTCGACCTTGTCCTGAGGGCAACTCCTCGAGCTGTGACCTAGCTCATCGCAGTTGCTGCACTTGATTAGACCACGACTAACAGGCTCACCGGCATCCTCAAGGCGGACACTGTTCTCATCTATGTCCTTGGGCCAGAAGGGAGCCTCACGGGGCCGGGCAGCGCGCGGTTCGAATCGGAAAGTTACCTGATACTTCTTGTTCAGGTTTCCTTGAAGGTCCATGTTGGTGAAGGTTGCCATCATAGACGGCTTCTCGACGGCAATGATATAGACCGGAATATTCTGGTCACGGAAGGCACTCTCCAGCTCTTTGTAGGTCATGGTGGGGACGGCCTTGGCGTACTTCTGCACACCTTCTTTGACTTCGTCCATGTCGAGATCTTTAGCAGCATTGGCAATGGTCGCCCAGGCCTCCTCTGCAGGGACGGTCTCGACAACATCCCAGTTGAGCTTTCGGGCGTTCTTGCACTCAACAGCGGTGTGGCCTATGGGAATATCGTAATTAGTCATGCATGAAGAGCCAGAGTATACAGAGGATGTGAGTTAGGTGGGCTTGCCTTCCTCCTTGCAGTTGTTGCAGACCAGAGGGCCCTTCTCGGGGCAGTCAGCAGCTCGATGACCTTCCTGGTTACAGGTGTGGCATGTGCCAGTGAACTCACGAGGCTCCTGGGGAGGGCAATCGGGCTCAGGGCATCGCGCAATGGTGTGACCCTCCTTCTCGCAGTGACGGCACTTGAGCTTACGAGGCTCAGGGCATTCGGACTTCATGTGACTGAGAAGTGAAGTTAGAATCAGTCAGGAAATAAATTACTAGATAAAAAAACATACCCCTCTTGGCCGCAGTTGAAGCAAGCGCCGCCGCCACCGCCAGTAGCACCAACATCGTCTCTTCCGAAACCAGTGTCGCCGCTTCCGAAGCTGTGGATGACACCGTCATCACCTCCGAAGTTGTTGGTCATGCCGCTATCATTCCACTGGCCAGCCTCGCCGCCGGCGGTACCGCTGCCCCAGTTAGCCATCTTGATGATTGAGTGGATTGCTGGACCGCAAGTAGTTAGTATGGGATTGTGCGATATGCGAGTATAGAATTGGTTCTGCATGAAGCATGGATGTTCGGTTTGGGATAAACGAAGGACTAGTTTGAGGAAGGTGGCTGTGAACTAGGAAGTTGTGTTGAGTAACAGCTAGCTTTTTCTTTTTCGGGAAAGTTGCGTGTATGGGTGATTGAGGGTCAAAGTGAAAGAGATGCACTCCGAAAATATGCGTGAAGGGCAGGTGAAGTGTTGGTGCCCAAGGGAGAAGAAGCCTGACGCGTGCTCGGATTCGAAGATGGCAACTGCTGTAGGACAAACTGTCGAACTGCAGCGTGAAGTAGATATGGAAGGTACATGAAGGGGTCAAGAATGTTTGGCAAATAGAATCAGACACGATGCTTTCTTTTTTGAGGCTGCAAGAGGAAAGCACCCAATGCTGCAATGGTGTAAAGTGCGCGTGAAGCGTGTTGCATAGAGATGGAGAGCGCGGGAAGAACGGCGATCCGAAAGCTGGTAGAAAAGAACTTACCTCGTTGGAATGGAAAAGGCCTGAATATTGACCTTTCAGTACTTGGGAGTCTGTTGTAGATGTAGACGATCGTGAATGGGGACAATAAATGTCTCTGTGGAAGAGTGTTGCGTCAAGCAGAAGGTGATTGACGATTTGGGAGTGAGGTGAGGAAGGATGGTGGTTGGGGTTCAATCCAACAGAGTCGGGAGGCGGGATTAAAAAGGTGGCAGAGGGACCAAAAGTCTTGATGCTTCAGAGTTATTCAAGCAGCGGAAGCCTCTGAGATCCTGAAGAGGTATTTACCGTAGGTAAGGCAGGGAACTGCTTGCGCTGGGCTTGTCAAAGCAGGGAGTTGTCGGAGGCTCCTTCCCTTTGGTAACCACCTTTTGTAAACAGCTCGCTGCAATTCCTATCTATGTGGGAGGTGACTTTCACGTTGAGACAGTAAACGCACTATTTCATTGGCAGATCTTCACTGGTGAAAGAAGAAGTAAATTCAGGCCGACAAGGAGATCAAGGAGAAATGAGCTTTCAATATGACCTGCTAGGCAACTCTGGCCTCAGTATATCAGTTTACTATGGGATGGGATGTGTTGGATGGATCAAAGAGTCACAAGTATCGTCGATAAAAGCCCTGAATGGCATCTCGATCTACATCCTGTCGTTACAAAGGCCCTGCAACACACTTTACTATGGCGTCCAGACTCTGCCCGCTCAAAGTAAGGTATAATGTGGTCTCCTTGGGAAGAAACACTTCAGTCTTGTCAGCAACGCCCAAGTTGGAGTATTGGGTTGATATCGTCTAAATACACTATTGTAATCCTCTTCCTATGGTTTTATATCCTTCTTATATGCTGCTTTGAACACCACAAGCTCATATGAGCTCAGTTTGTATCACGTAATGATGTTACACGTTCTCAATAGCCTTAGATATCCAACAAGTATTCCTACTTCAGTCTTGTAAGAGCCACCCTTGTGTATTCAACGGTTGATATACATCTTCAGCCAGAGCGCATATGGGTGATTGTCCCAACCTCAGAGCTCACAGAACAACCGAGGGGAACGGCAAGTCAATAAGTCTAAGAGCTGGAAAGTGCCTGTCATGTAGTCTAAACTCCTTCATCTAGTTCTGGATGCAATTGGCTTATGGTTGAATTCAGAACCCTAGATTATCAACATCAAACACTTGCATCCTGCCTCGGAAAACTGGACGGACCCTGCGAGGGCGGTATAAGCAAGAATCCTACATTATAAATGTGTTATTTCCAATGTTTCTGGAGTCCCTCGCTGGATCCACTCTCATTTCAGAAAGAATTTGTAGGATGAGGTTGGAACAAGCCTTGTTCGTCAGATTTGACTTTGATGTCAGCCGCGGGACCGCTCAATCACGGAGACGGGTGACGCTAGTTCTAGTCATGCGTTCAAACGGTGTTAGGCATGAATATATCGTACTGCGATCTTTCTAGTGCTAGTATGGAATAAAGCGAAAGCTGTGGAGCCAGGGGCTTTTCAGGCGGAAGCACTGTGTGACTGTGGAGCCAAGTATGGAGAGCTCGTGTGGACTCTTGCATGATGCAAGAGCTCCAGCGAATAGATGCTGCAGAACTAGGAAGGTGTCAAAGTGGAGGGTTCGTACATTTATAAGCAGGCATGCAGCAGCCGTTTTCAGATCGTGACTTGTATCTCTTTATTGTTCCTGTCGTCAGTATCGCGATCATATTCGTCGCCCAAGAGCTCAATCATACCCGCGCGATTCCTTCGAGACCCAGCAAATGGAGACCATCTCTTAGAGATAACCTACCGATTCTTTATAGAGTCATACATAGGTTTAGTTCATTAGATAGCTGGATTATCGCCTCTACTTAAGCCTCAAGTTTTAGGCAGAACCCGCACAGCTCATTGGAATAAATATACCACCGTATACTATGTGACCAGATATATATGAGATGTGGCCGCTGTGGGTGCGGTGGATAAATTAACGGCGACGTTATGGACGAAGTAAATGAGGTGGCGTAAACAAGCCTCCCGCGATCGCAGCCAAACTTTAGAACCAACAGTATGTCCTGTGGGTGGTATGGGGAAGAAAGCACATAGAACTTAAAAAGTGGATGAATACCTATGTAGGTATATAGGGCCCCCCTTACGCCATGTAAATGTGTAACAATGCCGACGCCAGGCAATTCTTGTTCTCGGTATTACACTTGTCGTAGTATACCATTTGTAGTCTGCCATTTGTGTGACCTATTCTCCAAGTATCCTGCCACTCGAGTCCCCGCTTGTGATAGGGAGAAAGGCTTCCGACCATCAGACGTGCCCCTAGCTTGATCAAACAACTGACTTAATCCTGCAAACTGTCTCATGTTTCGAGGATAACCTTCTGTGCTCATTCCTTCTCGTGCACTCTTCTTGGCTAAGAAGGGAGGTCTTCCTGACTCTATGTGGCACCGCACCCTCGTGTATTGGAGGAAATGCCCAGGTGGTGAGGCGGGCCGTTGGTACAAGGACTGTTTGAGTGAGATGCGTCTGCCATTAGTGCTGTCCAACAGCCGCAGCTGGAGGTGATGCTGGCCAAGGAGGTTGGGAAGCCTCGTCGTATCCTGGTGGACTAGCCACGTCAGGTCTCGCTTCCGGTAAGGTTTGCAAATTCGACTGTGACAAAGATGATTGTGGAGTCGGTCTTGTCACATCCTCCAGCTCAACATCCTCCTCGGTATTCGCCCTCTTATGGCTCGGTGTGTAAGCAGGCGGTGCCTCGCCCAGCTCATTCAGGCCTTCTTCACGATTGGCCAAACCGAAGCCAAAGCCTGGTCTTCTCCTACCCGCCCCCTGAGGAGCATCCGCTCCAGCCCATTGCCACCGAGAGTTCGGCCGACGATTCTGTCCCTGACCTTCCAGATCCCTTTCGCTTGCATTTATGCCGTACCCGCGGTATTGCATTCGTCTTTTGTATCGCAAGCATGTTATGATGGCGGCAGCCACGAGAAGGATGAGAATTGGCACCAGAATCCACCTAAACGGATGCGAATTCCACGCCGACCTATCCATGTCTCCTGATTCAAGTGGTGACGACATTTTTGGTGTGCGCAGATGATACTTTTGGAAGAAGAAATGGAATATGTGGTAATACTGGACTCTGAAGCCCTAGGTGGTGAGAATGGTATGATCCAACGGAGATCTTTCCTGGAAGACGAGGTGGCGTGTACGATTTGGCAAGCTGTGAAGGTATCAATGTAACTTTGAGTCGTGTCTTTCCGTGGCAAAAAAAGCTCGACTCTCGGAGCTCATCAGAAATCTTTTGCGGGGTGATGCTGGGTGTAGCATTCAAGATTAGGACGAGACCGACCACGCGACTTTTTCGATTGCAACCCTACGGTAGGAGGGAAAGGTTCTTCTAGCAGGCATACGAGTACATATACAGAACATACTGGAAACAATTACAGAGGAAGAGGCTGAAACAGTGGGCTAGATCTGAACTGCGTACCTCGTCAAAAAGTCTAGATGACGTTGATGTTTGCGTCAACGTCAATTCATCTAATCTTGTTTAGCTTGGTCCGAGTGTACAACGGCATCTCATTTTACAGGTGGATCAGGGTCGGCACCTGTAACGAGGCTGGTGTTTAGATGTTACCGACTGACAATAGTCTGCAGTGGACTACAATTGCGGCAGGAATATCAAGGTACGAATAAAAGGAGCAGATGATTCTTCTAACGCCAGATGGTCATGGCAATGTGATCAGGTATACTCGGGTGACGTGCAAGACCAATGAGTTGACGGCGATAACGTCTTCCAACGGGTGCAGGGGTCTTGGGAGCTCAAGCTTGTTCGGCAGTCCGGGAACTATGTGGCCCTAGCTCTAACAAGCTTGATTTTCCCATTCGAAGGCCCAGGTCCCCCGCGCCCCACGCCCCACGCCCCTTCCCACAGGAAACGTTTTAGGCCTTGACTCGCGTATCGCGGATCATACTCCTTGGTCGACGGTACGTAGTTTTGAGTTGAGATGCGTCGATCTTCAAGATAATCTACATACAGCATTCCAGCCTCAGCCTGACTCTGCAGCACATTGCCATCCATCGGCTTCAGCCAAGTGATAGTAAACAATACGCTCTGCGCAAGATGCCGCGCGCCATTCGAGGTATGATGATCTCCCATCCTCTTTGTTGTGGGAATCATGCCAAAAGAAATTATAGGCGTGCTCATCGAGTGCGATCCCTCGATTAAGTCCATCATCATGAACATCAACGAGAGCGAGGCCAACGCATACGTTATCGAGGATCTTGACGACTCCCACCTGGTTGTCCAGGAGAGCAAGGTGCAGGACCTGAAGCGAAGGCTCGACGACGTAAGTCTAACTCGACCATTGGGCCCCAAGCGCGTGATGCTCACAAAGGTGGGACAGCATCTCAAGGAGACCATTCCGGAGATCGATAGAGACTCGGATTCGGATCGCGATGTCAAGCAGGACAAGAAGGGCTGGTAGCGCCAAGCACATTCTACATGACTTGCCACTTCAACAGGACAGGAGAGTATCGCAACTAAGGAGACACAAGTAGCTGTAATCCTGTATCTGGCACGGGATAGCTGTCGGAGACGAACATGAGAGACACGCCGGGAACAACTATGCAGAGTGGTTGGTCGAACTTACAGCTTGGCGGCTAGGAGTTGGCCCAAACGAACGAAAAATGTTTATTGGAGTCAAGCTATGTGGCCAAGGTGTTCGGTAGTCGCTGCTGTGAAGCTGGCCAGCAGGACTCCTGTATTCCAAATACTTTGAACTCTAGTGTCTAACTCGCCACATGAGTTACACGGCTTCCAATCTTGTTCGGACAAGACGTATATTTTCAAAATAGATAGGTCAACATACGATTTGCCTTGGACAACTTCAGGTTTTCTCGTTTCTACGAACACCAGAAAATTGCGAGCACCTAACTTTCCTGCGCAGGGGTTACATAGGCCGGATCAAGCTAAGAGATGGGTAAACGCGGCCCGGACATAGTAAACGACGTCTGTGGATTCCACGCTAGTTCTCCCGGAAATATTCCTGAACCACCCCACCAACAACCCTTGCCTCAGAGCTTCGCGAAGGTTGGTCTCGTCTTCTGGAAGCTTGACATGAAGGCAGCCTTGAGATCATTTGACTGGAGCATGGCCGAGTTCCATATGGCGGTGTACCGGAGACCTTAAGCCAAAAGTCAGCCCCACAGGGAGATATCAATACGTAAGAGTATGGAACTTACTATCAGCGACAGTGTTTTCTCTGGCATGATTAAGCAATTCCTTTGTGCCCTGAACAGCGACCGGGCTCTTGGAGGAAAGGAGCGTCGCAAGGTTGACAGCAGCTTCTATAGACTTTGCCTTGCTCTCATGAACTTGGCTCACGAAACCAACAGCCAGAGCCTCGTCAGCACCGAATATCCGGGCAGACATGCAGACATCTTTCACCCAGGAGAAACTGCCAACCACCTTGGGCAACCTGCTCAGGGTGCCGATGTCTGCAGCAAGACCGATGTCGACCTCTTTCACCGACAACTTGGTGTCTTTGGAGCAAATCCTGACATCAGCACAGCTGGACACGTCAATAGCGAGCCCATAAGAGATGCCATGTAGCACGCATATCACAGCTAATAAAAGGTTGGTCAACAAAGGAATAATGCATGTGACGGGTTGAGTTTCAGCTTACGCTTTTCACATTTTTCAACTCTGGTTATGCACTCCTGGAACTCAAAAACACCCCTTCGCATCTGGGTAGCCGTCCTGGCGCCGTCACCTGCCGATGCGCTCACAATTGAGCCCTCACTGGCGGCTTTCACGTCGAGGCCAGCAGTGAACGCGCGGTCTCCAGCCCCGGAGAGAACCACCGCCCGCACATTAGGGTCGCAGGAAAGTTTGTCGAAGACCTTGCCCAGCTCAACCCACATGTCCTCGAAGAAAGCGTTCAGTTTGGCTGGCCGGTTGATCTCGACATGTGCCACATATTCGGATGGAGACGAGACGAGGAAGTGCTTGAAGTCGGAATACTCGTGTAATTGAGACATTGCAAAGGGTGTCAAAATTTGAGTTTATTGTCTAAGAAAATTCATGAATACTCTAAGACGGGTTGAGGTGCAAGATGCAAGGAAGAAAACGCGGTTCTCAGAAGAAGTGGAAGAATCAGTGTGTCAGTTTACTAGGTACATTTTGAAGTGAAGTGGTTTGGGAAAGCCCCCAACCTGGGAGGATGGATTCAACCGAGGCACATGCAACTGGATCTCGGGTCTCACAACACTACAGACCCCCAGCACAAGTGTGCAGAGATCAGAAAACACAAAGCACATTTATCATGAAAACCACGATAGACTTGCGTCATATCTTTCGAACTACTTATCCCGGGACTTCCATTGAACATGATCAACTGCAAGTATTGAATTGCCTATGTATCCTTTCGGGATTCACTACTCGCGCATTACAGTAATCATGATTCGCGTATTATTCGGCCTATTACGGTAGCTGCCAATTTAGCCGGCTGTGCTTATAAGCCCACTTTATAGGAACTTTTAATAACTTTAAAATTACGGAGCTTCTGGCTGTAAGTAACTAGCACGTTTCTAACACAGTATCGGCGGATAGGCTACAGGTTGAAATCCTGGTGTATCCACACCTAAAATTCAACATTAGCTGTCTTAGAGCAGCCTACGTACAACCTTAATAGGAAACTTCTAAAAGCTAGCTATAACTAAAGCTATTTACCAACGACGGCAATGGATGACCGCAGGTTTAAGGTGAAAATAATAGAGCTGGAATAGGATCCTTGACAAGATTAGCTGTCCGGAAGAGTAATAGAAAGAAAGATCGAGAGCCTCGTCGTCATACTTAGATTAACAAAAGTACCTTAGAGGTAGGAGTGATCGACTAAGCCTTAATAATGTGACGGTTGTCACGTGATTGACCCACACTGGTCTGAACAGATTGATAAGTAGTTGCAGATACCAAGGTCAGGGACTTTGGTATTGGTCTCTTTTGGTGAAGACACTGTGAAGGTCAACCCTCGCAGACTCACTACAACCAGGTGACGTACAGCTGGAACACCTGCCATGGCAGTGCCAGGTGGGAAGCCAATCATAACCCTTGTAGGAGCCCCGCCAAGCGTGGATGACTTAGTCGCGCTCCCTCAAACCTAAGTTGTCATCTTCTTTCCTTCGCTCCTTAGAGTAGAATCTTGGTCGATAGCACCTAATCGAGGTCTATACCCATGCGATGCAACCCAGGTCGTGACAGACACCTGGTACGGTGGCGTAGTGGCAAGGATTGCAATGTTACGAACCGTTGGCCCTAGACCAACATTATAGGCCCGTTGGCAGGCCAGGTGGATACAGACGCTAGGATCACGGGACCCCGCATCGGAGAAAGGAAAAGACCGACAGGTCACGTGACCTACAGGGGTGGATATGTGGATCAGTGAAGGAGAGACGGATATATAAGGGACAGGACTCCCAGGCATTTCATAGATAGACAGTCTCTACTTCAGTGATCAATCTAAGCATCAATCTAACCCATTGGTTGTAACGAGGCAGAGGCACATAGGTACGAATCAAGGTTGCATATCAGTGCATCTCTATTGTTGAATACTAAACTAGGGAAGAAAGAGAAGGAAAGGGTTACAAGTATGTCTGGCCGTTCTCCTATTATAAGGGGAACGCGCTCGTCCAGATCAGGGCAGGCCATGTCAGGATGTCCCTGCTTATCGTCCATGTGTCAGTCGTCACATTAGTGAGGCAAACTGCCTTGATGACTCTATTCCCAGTTACCCTACTTGAATACTTCAGTTACCCAGAGCCCTATACTCCATACGTCAAACCCCGATATTATTGCTTGAGGACTCCGCAGCAGGACTTACTTACTAGCACAAACCCTTACAGACTCTTTAGTGGTTTACGCAGCTAGACTATTAGAGGTTTCATTACATGCAACCCCTGGCACGGCGTGACAAATAAGCTTGAATAGAACTACCTTAATAGATTATTAAATATTATTATTTTTATTAAATACACCATAGGCTCGAAGCCCCCGGTACCTCTACTTCCGTATGTCAAACCGTGCTCTAATGGACGACTACCTCGCGTTCGCTGCCGTACTACGTTGGTTCTCAACCTACCAATAAAGCCCCCGGAGAAGATCGATGCTATCGGGGCCCTGAAGTTGTCCGAGTCCTTAGCAGCCACCTGACAATAGTCCCACTAACTACCGTCTCTTCTAACTATCGTACGCCGTGGTTGGCCACCCAAAAAAAATCAGATATCAATAAGCAATTATTATAAGTTAGCGCCTTTATTTTACAAAGCCAATTGAAGGAAACAGACGGCAGACGGCACGCAGCTGGAAAAGTGTAGATAATGCGCGATTAGTGAATCCCATCTTTTACTTGCAACTGTATGCAAGGTTACCTAAGTACTTCCCTGTTGCACTAGCATATGCAATTGTGTTATCAGCCTAGCTTATCGTTAGAGCTAAGCCCAAATTAGACTAGGTAGAGCCGTCGGCAGCAAAGTCCCAATTGACCGACGAAATTTTTGAGTGGAAGTTTTCCAGTTTGCCCGTTTTCCCAAGTCACCACAGCCAAGCGACGGAGACAACAATGGCGGCAGAAGTTGTCCCCTTACCGCAATTGAAGCTGCCCTCTGGGCCAGCGCCCATTACCGCCGAGCAGAGGTATTGGAAAACCTTCAAGAACCAGCTCGTCATTCCTTCGCCCACCCAAGCTTTCATCACCCACATCAACTTCCCCGCGGTGAATCCAAGTAGCTTAGGCTTCGCAAGCAATGACCTCTTTGCGGTAACGACGGGTACGAGGGTACAGCTCTTTTCGATACGCACGCGGAAACTAGTCAAGACGATCACGAGGTTTGGCCACATCGCCCGGAGCGGGGACGTACGGCGAGATGGAAAGATTCTTGTGGCTGGAGACGATTCTGGCAAGATCCAGGTCTTCGATATTCTCCAGTCACGCGCGATCCTCAAAACTTGGACCGAGCATAAGCAGCCCGTTTGGACAACCAAGTTCTCCCCCGCAGACGTCACAACTCTTATGAGTACCAGCGATGACAAAACGGTGCGGTTATGGGATCTGCCGAGCCAGCATTCCACGACCACCTTCGTCGGTCACCAGGACTATGTGCGCTCTGGCACGTTCCTGCCTGGCACCATGTCCAATATGCTGGTATCGGGTAGTTATGATTCGACGGTCAAGCTCTGGGATCCGCGTGCACCACGCAACGCCGTCATGAGCTTTAAGCATGCCGCCCCAATCGAGGCCGTATTGCCACTACCCTCGGGCACTCAAGTCCTAGCTTCCTCCGAATCGCAAATCTCCGTCCTCGATCTCGTTGCCGCAAAACCACTGCACCTCATTACGAACCACCAAAAGACCGTCACATCGCTTTCCCTGGCTTCAGGCGGCAAAAGGGTGGTCTCCGGCGGACTCGATGGTCACGTCAAAATCTTTGAGACGACAGGGTGGAATGTCGTCGCTGGCGTCAAGTATCCTTCGCCAGTTCTGGCCGTGAGTGTCATTACTTCAGGGGCAAATGGTGATGACCGTCATCTGGCAGTGGGCATGCAGTCTGGGGTGCTCTCCATTCGAACCCGCCTGACTGGCCCCGAAGCAACACGCGAACGAGAGCGGGAGAAGGAGATGGCGGCTCTGTTGGCAGGCAACATTGCATCCCATGACAAAGCGAAGAACAAGCGCAAGCGCTTAGGCACTGCCACGAACCGCCTAGACATTCTTGGCGAGGGAGCGGATGTTGTGATTGCTGGTAACCCAGCTGGCAAAAACAGATCGAAGAAAGAGAAGATGTGGCAGCAAGATCTGCGGCGTGGACGCTTCGTTTCTGCTCTGGACCGTGTGCTCGATACCTCGGCGAAAGAATACACTCCGCTAACAGTTCTGACCCTCCTGATCGCCTTGCGACACCGATCTGCCCTGCGTGAAGCCCTCGAAGGGCGGGACGAAGAGACTGTACAACCCGTGCTCAACTGGATACAAAAACATATTGTGGATCCCCGCTACGTGGACATATGCGTGGATGTCGCGATGCATCTTTTGGATCTCTACGCCGAATACACTGGCGGAAGCAAGGAGATGGAAGAAGGGTTTCGGTTATTGCATAGGAGAGTTCGACAGGAGGTCGAAAGAGCCCAGATGGCCACACAAACTGGTGGCATGTTGATTGGGCTATTGGTGGGGATGGAATAGCTCGAAAGAGAAAGCATGTATCCTATCAGGAGGAAAAATGTACTGGACCATTTGCATGTTTGCATCACGTTTGGCGTTCTGGACAAAAGAGGAAAACTGGGAGCCGGTGTCTACATTCACCACTGGCGTTTTCGAGACTTAGGGATGGTAAAACGGAATGTGCACTATGGGCCACATGATACCAAATGTATTCAGAAAACTTCGGCGGAGCAATAGCTTTCGAGCGATCGAAGCTAATGCGAGCTCAAGATTAATGCTATAACCCGCTTTTGCTATTCGAGCGTCCTCTACTCCTGCTCCCCACCTCCCCCTATGAGCGGCGCTACCCTCGAGCAACCCCTGCGTATATAGACCGCTTACAGTTGCTGTAACATGCGTCCCGGCATGCAGTACTCAGTGCTTTGAAGCGAGTATCTACGGTTTGGATAGAGAACGCGAAGCAGTCATGGATGATGAAAGACCCCAACTCAGCGAGACGAGGTTTTACTTACATGAATCTGTTGTATCAACTTTACCAGTCCTCCAGTTTCCGCTCATCCATAACGCTCGAGCATAATGCTGTGGCTCCAATCAATTAGGATTGCCATTGTGGCCCAGGGCCAAAACTGCATACGATATGAGCCTGAACTCGGAGTATTCTCCCGTCATGAGACTACCTTTCTTTTCTCACAGAGTAATGAGCTGCCCGTTCGAACGCCATGTCCAACCATATCCGCCCGTCCCATTCCACCCTCTTTTCCTTGCCCCCACACTCAAAGAATCAAGTACAAACTACACAACAAACTCGGTCCCGTGAAAATACCCACCCAGAAAATCATATTTCCCAACGTCTTCTGATTCTTGAGCCACCTGGTACGACTCAGCCTCACGAGCGGAAGCTGGCACATCTGCAGCATTAATAGGTATCCGCGAAGCTTCTTGAAAATGCACCACATGACGAGCTCGTGGATACAGGCGGACAGAAAGAACGTGATGAGGGTCGCCGTGTGCTTGTTAACGCGCATGGACGAAATGGAGCTGTGGTAGACGTGCCGCAGCAGGAAGTTGTGCACGGGGCGGTTCCAGTCGCGGGCGAATTGGTCCCAGGATACTGGATTTGAGTGAGCAGAAGCATTCTTCGAAGGGAATGAAACGGGGATGGTAGTGAGGAGCTTACCGGAATTCCACCAAGCATCGTAAAAGCTTCGGTCCGCGAAACGCGTAAGCTCTGCCAGGAAGTTGAGGACCGTTTCCCAGATGAGGTACCAGGCAAGCTATAGGAATAATAATGATCGTCAGCCACCACGAGCCATGATCAACCTAGACTGATTCTTTGGACTAAGACTTACCAAATACTCCAGCATAAATGGAAACACCAAATCGCTCAAAATCCAGGGAAACTCCCTGAACCGCGCGGCCGTAGACCACCCATTTTCCTTCATCATGACAGCTCGCATAACAACGGGGTATATAAAACTCTGGGAAACCATGATCATTACGAATACGACGCCAAGGGCTGCGGTGCCCTTCTCGGCCACATACAGCCAGTTGATACTATCAGAGCGGGGGTACTCGAGCTCGTAGACCACGGTGGGCAAGACGATGTACTCGTAGTGGTTCAAAAAGGTCAGGTTGCGCGGGTAGAAGTGCGTCGGATTCGTGGCTTTGCCTTTCAGCTCTTCCGTCAGGGCGTCGATCTCCCACTTGATGATGCGTTCGAAGACTTGGACTTGGTCCATGTCGAGGGGTGACCCCGAGTCAATGGCGTGGGAGATTTGCTCCAAGTCGCCGTCGCTGACGTTTTTGGAGACGGACAGGCGGCGGTCTCGGTACTCGGCGGCTGAGGGGCGATGGGACAGATGAGAGACGGAAAGATCCGAAGGGGGGGGCTTCGTTGTGGAGGGGGAAGTGACTGGTGAGATATTATCCAGCTGCTTTAACCTTGACAGAAGTTGTTGGTGTTTTTTAAAGACGGTGGAGAGGTAGCCGTTGTAGAATGCGTAAGAGTGTTGCTTCATCAACATGACAATTCCGTGTAACACGAAAAATACGGTATGCGTCCATGGCCAATCTCTTATCAAGGTGAGGCCGACGACTCCGCCGATGAAGATTGTTTGCCATATCTGATTGCACTGCGTTAGTCAACTCTCCCATGGTTCGTACGGAGAAGTGTCTTCGTGCCCACATTTTGTATAATCCAACCCGTCCTACCCCAGTGGATCCAGCCTTTAAGTACGAGTCTCTGCAGTATCCAGCCTAAGCCGGTTATACCACACATGACACCGTCTGATGCAAATAGCACAGCGACTAACGGCAAATCAGCATCATTATCCAAGAGCCTGACAAATGAGAAGGCACTGGAACTCGGCGTGGGAAATAACCACAGACTTCAAGAACTTACCATCTCTCCGAAACATCGACTTCATAATCTCGTTAGTCCCCAGTGGACTCCCCGTCTTCCTCCAATTGTCAGTCGCCATCTTGACAATGGAAAATGAAACCGAAATCCAAAACAGCACGTAGAAGCCGTGAAACAGGCTCTTGGCCGCATCTTGGTTCTGCCTGTCGAACGTCGAAAACTGCCGAGTGAAAACCATATCTCGAAGCTTTTCCCTACCGCGAGACGGCTGTCTCTTCTCTTTTTCCTATGGTTCCGCGTTAATACAAGAACGGGGGTTTTCATTGCAGGATGACTGTACGCGTTCTAGCCCCCGCTTCAAAATCTCCCTCAGCTCGGTGTCGTCCGAAGCGATGACATACGTCTTCTTGATCTTTTCACCCGAAGAATCGGATCTGGATGTGCCCAAAGGATGCATGTAGTCCGCGTCGGTCGAGTCAGCGCTGGCGCCCCCATCCGTTGGCACGATCTCTGGCGTGTCTATGGCTGAGCTGTCATAGACGTGAGCTTGCTTTGGCGCGCGGCATAGGCGCACCGACACGGACGGTCGCCTTCGTTGCCGCCGCCGCTGCTCATCGTCGTAATCTTCTCCGCTTGTGCTTTCAGACGTTTGGTCTAAACTCCGGCTGGCGTTCGCCATGGCTTCCGCCAGCGCTCCGGCATGCCTTGACCCGCGTCTTTCGGTCTGCTTAGCCCTGTGGGCTTCTGCTGAGGCTGAATCATGCGCGTTGGACATCGTAGCCTCCTCCATAGCCGATTCCTTCTTTCATAAGTCTGAGAAAGGACGATGTCAATGATATCGCAGGAAGCTTATGTGTCTTCTCTCAAAGAGCTGGTAATAACGTCGTGCAACGTTAGATTCGCTTAACCGGCGGCAATCATCCTTGCCGGCGAAAAGATTGGTTTTGCGCCAGACTCTGTGTCATACGACAAAAGGCTCGACAAAGTGAATCGTAGCCGTGGCCCAATTTCGAAGCAATTCCTACGAGATATAAATGGGCGATGGGTTGTCTGCTCGGGCTCCACGGCAAGGCTCCATTTAGACGTCACCTTGGCGTGGTGGGTAGCATGGGACCACTGTGATTCGGTACTTCTGTTTTATATGTCGTCGAACTTGGCCGCTCTCCGACCGTGCCTGGAAGACCAACGGCAAGCTCGGAACAGCTGGGCTGAGATCACATCACGCATGTCAGATCTAGAAAAATACCACTCAATGCAGCCCCGAGGAAAATTACCCACATTACCTCGCCAGGCCAAAATCATAACCATATTGCATCAATAAACAGGGGAGCTCCTGGTTGGGGCAATCACATGAACTTACGTTAGTGGGGGCACGCTACTTCGCTGCTGCGGCTTGGCATATATTTATAGTCAACCCGACTCAAGTACTGGCGCGAGGTGTGCATCAAATTGCCAGAGTTACACGGCACTCTAGTTAGTGTACCAAGTTGGTTGTCAATAACAATGAATCAATTGCAGGCTGCATCTAAGAGCCGTGGGCAGCCCAACAATAATTTGAAGACGGTACAAATTCAGAACTGCGTACACGAGAAACCGAAGACTTTTCCAGTTATTCTGGGCCGCCATCTCCAAAACGACAAGGGAATCCATCAACAACAGTCTACTGCATCTTCTCATGGGTTGCCATCAAGGAGCCTAGCAGCCATTGTTAGTACGAAAGGGTTCCGTAAATTCGGGTCTTTGGGGGAATCATTCTTACCAATGAAAGTGGTCACCAGTCTGCTGCGTACTTGGCAAATGTCTTCGGGCACCAGCCAGATAGTCGCACCCATCTTTCTGGCAATACTGATACTCAACTTGGCGTTCATGTACGCCTCCTCCTCGGTCTGGCCAGTTGCAACCAGATCGTAGTCGACATAGCTGCTCTTCATGCCGTTAAGCACATCCAGGAAAAAGACACCTGTTGCAATGCCAGGATCTTTGAACGATCGAATGGTAGACGTACGGCCACCCTTCTTCACCATGCCGTTCGCCCACCGCACCATCTCGGAATCCGTGATCTCCCGCTTTCCCAGGCGTTGTGCAAGTGCCGCTAGAGTCAAGGTGATGTCCTTCCTCATGAGCTGCCATACGAGACCCAGCGTAAGAGTCTTCTGCCCATCCGTGATGTCGGCGCCCTGAATGCCTACGAGCGAAAAGCCATTCTGTTTTCCCAGTTCGATAACGTAGTTCGTGTTCTCGACTGCCTTGAATCGCATCACCTCGCCCCCATGAGCCGGGCGCTTGTTAACGTGTCGCCAGTTAACAGAGCCCTTGATGACTTTGTCGTAGGCCTGCAGCAGAATGGTACCATCACACAGATCGTCGAAGAATGACTGGACGGCGGGTTGGACATCGAGACTATTGAGCCACAAGGTGAAGACTCGGGCTTCCCTCTCTCCCTCGGCGTCGAAATCCTCAACCTCCAGTTTCTCTTCCTCAGTGATGGGATCCAGGCATGGATGAGTATTGAACAAGTTGGCGACGAAAGCAAGGTTGAGCTTGGGGTTTCCAGCAACGAGGGAAGTAGGGGTTAAGAACTTGCGGCATTCGAGCTTTTCAGCATCCTGCAACACTAGTTCTGCTCTTTGCAGTAAGTCACGGGTCTGCAAGGGGGCTCGACTGCAGCCATACTCGTGACCGATTTGGGCCAGCAGCACCGCGTAGTTCTCTCCGTCTTTCACGTCGGTGGAGAAGTTGTTAACTCGGCGTGGCCAGTTGGCGGCTTTGAGATGGTAGTTGAACCACCGCAGCAGGATCTGCTCCGGAGGCAGGCGCAAGAACTGCTCAAGCGTCTCATCCTCTTCCAGAAGTCGGTACAACTCCGGGTGTAGCTTAATATCGATCTTGCCCAAGAGACCTCTCCGGATAATTTGCCAAATCAGACCGAGAATCAAGTGTTCTCTCACCTCGATAATATCACCGCTGCCAATGTTCACCACGGAGCATCCAATACCCTTGGCGGACTCGATAACGATGTTGTTGTTCTCCGTCATATGGAAGGCGTTTAGCTTCTTGATCTTCCTCCCTGGAACGTTCATGACACGCTCATCGATGGTGTCCGGAACACTGTCGTTGATGAGCTTGGCAAGGACGAGACCATCTTTACACTCGTCGAACATCTCGAACGTGTCAGTGGGGAATGGCAACCGGGCGCCAATATCCGGGTCGCCGGCCAGAACGGCATTGATGTGTCGTGTGAACTCGGTCCGCTCATCTTCATTGATTGTGTGGGTGATATTGGCATTGGATCCTTGAACATGGATCTTGCCAATACTCCCTTTGGAGACATGCCCGCCTCCTGTTCTTTGCGACACAATACCAGCTGGAGATGACGGCGCAGCGCCGCCAGTATTCATGCGCTTTTGCGCGGGAGACGAGTCGCGAAGTTTGGCAACGAGCTAGGACAACACGTTAGCATATAGCACCGAGCTAACCCGAGCACAAGTCGGTGACAACATTGTACTACACACCCCAACATAATCCTCAAGCTCGACTCGTCGCGAAGAATCAAGCTCGACTTCCTTCAACGCCTGTCTGACGACATCGTATGGCTGGCGTTCGCTCTGCTGCGTCGCTTTGATGGCCGTGGCCTCCTCGATATAACCCTTGTCGTCGACGTCGAGCTTCCGGAAGGCGTCGGTCAGCGCGAATATGTCGCCCTGCTGGAACTGGGGAAATTTTCTGCCCATTGCCCACCGTTGTCAGATCTTTGACGCCATGATTCAACCATGATTGCGACTTACCTCTGAAGCTTTAACACATTCATGATGGCGGAATTAGAATTGGCTGATGAGAAAGGCTTGGTAGAATTGCAAGAGGCGATCTGCTCGGCGCGGGTTCGTTACACGAATGCTCCTCGCAGTCATTCAAATCGAAGTGAAGTTGTTGCCTTCGGGAAATGTTGAAGGGAAGACGTAAGTCTGGGCTGGGCGATTCAGGTAACAACGAGCGTTTCGTTCGTTGTGCTGATGAGCCTCGTGGTGTTTGCCTCGTTGGAGGTACAAAATAATCTTCAACAACCAGAATGTTGGCGGGGCGCTTGGGAGAGAAAGAGCGATCAGGAGCAGCTGTATGACGCAGGTAACTGCCAAGGCCAAGCTAGACCCTATGAGCCCTGGCCCAAGCCCAATTTGACCTCAGATTATCCCTGCACCCAGTCACCAGCCACAATACGCGTAAGGCCTCCAGGCAGCCTCTATTCAATTATTTATTGCGACATGACGATTTTAGCATCTGCCGATCTCATCTTGGGCACCAAGAGCAGTTCGATTACCTGAGAGCCGTAAAGCGAATCGCAGTATTATGCCTCGTCAAGACATTTCTGTCTTCCTTGTTGTCAAGCCAAGATTGGGCCAGCATCGAGATATGGACATTGACTGCATGTAAGACACAACTGCCTCGAAGCTTAAGATCGGAAGTGAATATCTGACTTCACGGGGAAAGACAAATTAAATATAAGTCTCATTCGTGTTTCCTGGCCTTTTGGAATATTGTTACAGTCTTCATGTTTGATTACACGGTACGTAGGACAAGCTTCAGATGACCAAGATCAGACGCTCAATACATTGGGCTTCATCCCAATCGAAAAACACCTTTAACCTAAAGTCCTCTTGCCTCCACGGCGATAACTGTACATTTATCATCCCAATATCTTCCGTCAGTTGATCTCATGGGCCACTTTGACCCTTCCATTTTGGTAACTCAACTTCAATTTTTCGACAAAAGAGGTTTTCGTCCGTCGTACAAGTGTCCAAATCCGTGCAGATAACGGTCCCAAGTATTCACAATTACGTCTTTACACCTCACATCCTACTCAACGGTTCCTCGACGATATAGCCATTTATGCAACGCCCCAAATCGTGTCGGGAGTGATGGTGAAGTTGAGACAAGGGCCCGTAAACTGATTATAGACTGTGTTGGCCTTCCCCGTGAAATTCCAAAAAGTTGTTGGCGTCGCCAAGTCAACATATTGGTAGCTGACTTGAATATGGGCTCCAGTTCCCGTGCTGTTGACAGGGAGGAGCTTGGCAGCAACCCGGCGGGCTACTGTGCTGTCATCGTAGAGGGTGCACAGTCGGTATGGTGCGCCTTCGATTTCACCAGCACAGTTTGCGAAGAACGCTGGCTTCGGAGGTCGTGAAACGGTGGAAGCCTCGCCGGTGATGTTGAAGCCTAACAACATGGTGTTAGCAGTTGAACGTGGTTTGGTCTGATGCTCGAGCTTACTGTAGAAGCAACCGCTGCCAGTACAGCCTGAATCCCAGTTTATGATGTCCCACGAATAGTCATCGGTGGCCTCGATGGTCATCATCATCGGGAAAGGACTGGCCGAGACGGCGGCCGCCAGGACCGCGAAGACGGAAGTGATACGCATCTCGGCAATATTTATGAGTCAAAATTAAGTATTCATAGATTGAAAATCCGGATTGTAGTATTTACACAAGGTACGTTGAAAGCTGGGTGTGGCGTCTAATACATGAACAAAGGAGAGGAAACCATGGACTACTTATTTACATAGTTCCCTGTTGTATCTTGATCTGCGCATAGATTCTATTTGGCGGCTGCCAATACGGCGTCCAACGTTGCTTACTGCCCGTGACATTCCACATTGTTGGCGAAAAGTGTTTACATCCGGTGGAGCAAACTCCACGAGGTTGCATCATTCTGGCTAAAGAAATGCCAATGCCATCCCTGTGCCGGGTAGCTGAGGGAAGCGCCATTGGTTGTATTGGTGAAACATAGGCGCGCCAAGTTATTCTCTGCCTAAATGAATCTAATGCGCTGATCCATTCGCAATGCGGAATCAACAAGAGCATAGCGGTATATTAAGGGGCTTTGATGGGATGATCGGAATCCTACTTTCGGCTTACTTGGACCCGCTTTAAGTTATACGCCGCCTCCGGCTTGCCGGCACCCTCAATTTTGAGTTTGCTATTCACCCGATAACACGGGCCGGCGCGGAGGAGATACTGAACGTTTGCAACTCTTCATTCAACTTAACTTTAACCTACCGACTCACGACATCTGGGTAACTCAAATCGTGTCAGGTTCGTGTTGGTTGTAGAGAATGTCCATGTTACATCATCGGGATCTCTGCACCGCAAGCATACCCTTTTCCGTGTTACACACCGCGCTCGGTCAGCCCACAGCTGTGTACACCGGACTGGGTCACAAACTCGTATGTACGACCCATGGTTCTTCAACAGGAATGCAAACATGCGTCGGACACTTTTTACGTCAAAGCGGTTCGGACCGCCCATCCGATTTAGGGCCAAGAGCCCGTGTTCTGAGATGAGCTAACCATCAAGTTCATGATGAGATGACGGGAAGTTTGAGACAATCGGCCATTGCCAATTATTGCACATTTTATCTACCTGTAGTCCATGACCCAAGGACCGAAAAGGGATACACAATAATCCCAGCCCCTTCACAACCGACCCTGCAGGATCTACAGAATCCCTAGCTAGGCATGTGAGTCAAGGATATATTAAACATATCCTCGATTTGAAGGGAGGGCTATGCTGATTGGCTAGTTGCTTACACCTTCTGATATTACGACATAGCTTCAGTGACTGGATTTTGGGTTTGTATAACTCTGGTTCTCTTATTATATTTCTCCCACCAGCATAATTTATTGCAGTCCTTTCTCTATATCAACCTCAAAGACTAGTCATGCAGTTGGTCGTATGAATAGGGCTTCGGAGGCAGCTAGATATGAAAGAATAATATGACATGTGTCCTTGTCACGCCCAGGCTATTGGTGGCAATTGGGCCGCAACAACATGGAGTGAGTGGAGTGCGAGAGGGAATAGTTAAACAAAGTGACTGAGGCAAGCCCATTTTTAAGCCATGGTAAAGGGTGCTTGTACTAGGTAGTACGGCAATAGCAACGCCTCAAGCAAACAGTAGACATACTCCAATGAGACCCGGCGTATGAGATATGGATTGATAACAATCTAATGGAGAAAAAGACAATATATCGATGACTCTAGCCTACGTTTTTAGTGCTCAGATGGGAAGAGCACGAAGTACCAGGTTCCCTTGTCTGAGTACCCCCAAACCCAAAGCAATGTGGTCCCTGCTATCTTATGCGATAGAATGGAGGTACCGAATCGCTTCTATTTTTGCCTGTGTCTTAACTATCAAAGGTCCCAGGCGTATATAGAAATGGTGTTTGTACCACTTTCCATGGGGCTAATAGTTCGCCAAATCCATATTATCAAGCTGCGTCCCCTTTGATCCACTCCCAAGTACTCGGAATCTCTCGGGTAATTTATAAACCAATTCGGCTACACGTTCAGGTACAGAAGATCAGTAGAGCACCAGATAACTTGATGTTTTCGAGACAAACAGAATATGTCTTATCATCCAGAGTTCCTGGCACCCCATGCCCTGCCCTAACTTCGACATCCTCCCTCTCCCCAGCAACGCGGGACCGACTCTACAGGAAAGCCATGAAGTCACAGAAACTGCCATAGCTCTCTATTCATGGTTGTCTGCGCCCTAATTTTGTCGCTAACGAAGTCTTAGTATTTTCGTGTTCTCTAATCCGGTATAATCTACGACCCATTGTCGTACACAGAGTTGAGATTTCTTCAACTACATCAAGCATGCCAATACCAGCCAACACTACACTCTTTGAACAGAACTACTCATCTTATCCACATAAAAATGCCGATGACTCTTGCAGGATGGCCTGTAATCCCTCAGTAATTGGCGCTGCGTCTACGACCATGAAACCGTCAGATGGCATCGCTTCCGGCAACCCCTATCCAGATATTGTAGAGAAGACGGATTCGATACCGAGTCGGGCGAGCTTCCGGCCCGATCATGTAAGCACGGGAAAACCGCCATTCAAACCAACCTACTGAGATTGCATCATCATCAGCAAAGCATGTAGACAAGTCAAGTCGCTCTCGCCAAAGCCGGATGAGCTATTGCAGCTGCAAGAATCGAGCCTTGGGAAAAGATGGAGGTGGATCCGGAACTCATCAGAATCATCAGAGAAGGGGCGAAAAGCAAGACCTTGTATCTCGTCGCAGCGGCAAGTTACAGCACAGAAAGAACTTAAGCGTCAAACATGTGACACTCATAACGAAGGGTATGCATCCCGAAGAACTGTTGACGGAATCAAAGCTGACCAAAGACACAGATTTCGATTCCTCACTCGATCAGTTCCTCGAGGAATACGCTTCGATGTTGTCCATGGCGGAGAAGAGAAAAATACCGGTTTGCCGCCACCCCAGGGAGTCTTAGTGAACGACACGCTTCATCTGTTGTGAAGAGCTCATGGACCCAAGTCTAAACTCAGTCACAGTGCGGAAGATCATAGCGGGCTCCCGGACAGAAGAACTCGTGGCCAGAGTACGAGACATCACACTAAGCCCCGAGCTATGGCTCCGATCGTTTGGCAACAGAACATGTCATGTCCACCATGCGTCACTTGCTTGTAAATTGTCTGTAAAAGCTGGCCCTGTAAGTGGTCCTGTTGAAAACTTGAGGTCCGTTATTATCACCATGATGGATTTTATGGAAACTGAACTTTTGCAATGCTCCTAAACTGCACAGGAATGTCTATATAACGTGTACCCTGTTCAGAGGTGGTCATGTTTTGTAGGATACCATGAAGGTAACAATATTAGCCTGTCTTGCTATGAACACATAAACCGATCCCACAGATCGACAGGACCATTCCAATCCAAGTATCTGCAGCCAACTTAGTCAGGTCATTAGGTATGCGAATTTCGAAGTTACTGTACCTCTGCTAATAACTTTCTTCTCGACCCACCAATCGCCGAGTACAGTGAAGAGAAAAGCTAAAGTATTGACAATCGGGACCGTCAAGCTCAGTTCTACAATTCATTTTAGCGAAACCCGACGCATCCATCTCGATGGAGTCAACTCACCAGCTTTTCCAATGAGAAGGAAGAACCAGATGCTCCCCGTGAGATTGATCAAAAGCGGTATCGCGTATCTCGGGTTCTTCAATAGGTCCATGACGGAAAAGAAGGCACCAAACAACTTGTTTTTGGACCAGTTGTTTTTCACATCTGGTCTGTCCATGATCGGATGCGGTGCTGGGTTATGGGTTTTGGCGGCCCGGCGGATGAACGGGGTGGTGAGTCCCCAGGCTATCCCGACCAGCAGGAATCCAATTACATAGTTGACGGCTGGCGGTTGCGGATCAGTATCTGGAGAAGGCGTTGTGGTGGACATTTTCGCAACAGGTTCCATGTTATATCCGACGACATGGAGTGATGTTGATTTGAATTGTCGTCGTTCCAAGCCGCTGCCAGATCTCAATGCTCAGCCTCAAGTGGCTGGAGTTACTTGCGGCGCCGCATTTATTTGGCCGCTGCTTGTCTGGATGCGCTAACACTTACGCGGCTCAACATGACTACTCTTGGTCTTTGCACCATCATCTCTTGAATTTATCGTAAAACTGCAACGTAATGAAGCCCAGAGACACACGAAAGGCAAGTTACAATCCAATTGGGTTCCAAATCCGTTTGGTCATCAACGATGTCTCGAGCGGACGCATCATAAGTTGAACGACACTGTCCTCTGCAAACGTGAACAACCTAAATGGTGGTATGTCAGTTGCATTCCTTGATGCTCTTTCTCTAGTTCAAGACCATCCCCAAAGTGCAAGTGCTTGTCCGTGCTTCTGGACTTACATCATTGACATTTGAAAACACCAGGTAATCGCAGGAAGCGGTCTTCCCGAAATGGCATTTTCGATTCCATCAGGACTAGCGCTCCTCGGGAAGCCCCTCAAGTAGAATATAGGGAAACACCTAATTCCGATATCTTATGATGCCAAAATTTAGGTTCAAAGAGCACGACATAGTCTAGATGCCGAGCGCCCCATCGGCGGACCAAGTGGTCTGCAAACGCGAACACATATTTGAGCATATTGCCATTTGTTGCCACTCTACCGACCAGGCTTGCTGTTTTTCTGGGTATTCACAGGTCAGAAGTGTCGGAAGGAAACCTCATTATTCGTTGACAGAGTAGGATGCCATTAGCCAAGTCCCCTGTGGAGATGAGTGCCTTATTGATACCTATCTGGCCAAAGACGCAGCACAGATTACACTTCCCATTTCAGGGTAAAGATGTGGAATTTACAATTCCAGCTTGTATGCTCTACATACTGTGCTCGTCATTGATCTTGCGTCGTCAGATGTAGCCCATGTCATGAGGCTGAACTCAAGAATTAGGTGGAAGTCTTATGCACGTGGGATTTCCCCGGATTTGATCTGCACCACGGAGGGACCTCTCCGGGCCCCCTAGTTCACCTTATCTGTGTGTCCGGTGCCAGCCCAGGGGTAAAATCAAACTTCAACTTCACAGACGTCATGACTTTGCAATTCTGCCAGCTAACCAGGTACCTGGCCGTGTAGCAACCGTCGACCCCATTCGCAAGGTTCTTTGTTCGCAGATACACACTAGTGTCAAACGACGACAAGTCGCAGGTTTCTGCCTTCAGAGTGGCACAGTGATAGATGACTTAGCCCAGAAATCGTCATTGCCAAGAGAATCTGGGATATGGTGAGTAGATTGGTGCTTCTTCAGCTGACAAAAAGGGACTAGACATGAGATTTTTCTGCCTGTATAGCCCAGAAATAATTCCTATAAAGACTGGCATGATTCCAGCGTAGTCAACGATGTTCCTCAATGATCAACCCTCCTCCCGACCTAACAACAACGCAGTAGTAACATTCATCTTTGTATCACACATTCGTGAATTAAACATCAAAATGCCTACCGATGCTCAAGTTGCTGGTGGCCACAAGGCTAACCTGAAGAACCCCAATTCTTCGGAAGAGAGCAAGCAGCACTCCAAGGAAGTGCTTGACCAGGAGTTCAATGGTGGAGATGGTACGTCTCTTACACATCTTTATGCAACTGTAACTAATTTGGATGAAGTTCCCAAGGCTGGGGATAATGAGGAGAAAAACCCAAATAATGTTGCTGGTGGACTTAAGGCGTGAGTACATTACTGACTATGCTGCACTTTCAGAAGTTGACACTTTCCAGCACCATGAATAATCCTAATGTATCGGAGGAGGCTAAGCAGAATGCCAAAGAGCGCCTCGATGACATGTAATGATGTGTGGTTAAGCTGAAATAGATACTTGTGACTCACAGCTCCAACGTTTTACATCACACTATATTAGGCGCGAAATAAAATGTTTACCTAATTCTATTATGAAACCAACTTCAAAGTTGTGATCTTGTAGATTATTTTCAATAAAGCAAGATTTTAATTGTTATGCAGTGAAACTATCAAGTCGGTAAGCATTCGACCGACCCATTACACCTATCACATTAACTTCTCCATAGTCTTGTGTTGATAATGTAGTTTGCGTTTGAATAATTCTGTCACCTCTATACGAATTGTTTCATCTCGTCTCGGAAGTTCCTGCAAATAGGTAGAATCTTACGCCCAATTGGAATTGTAACGTGCATACTTTTAGGAAAACCTCAATAGTCATTCCGCTGAGAGAATAAACAGCCTAGAGTGGTTTTAGTCCAATCGCGACCCTATGGCATTTTCAGTGGAGCATGTGTGATCCTGGATCCGCAGTAAACACTAGCAATCGAACTCGAGGAAACTTCGTGCAAGGGATTGTGTCCAAGCCGGGGAAGAATTCTGCGATTCAAAAAGCAGCTATGCCTTCAACCGCGAGCTGACTCTGAAACATACTTCATGCGATTCTCCAATCTGAGCTGACGTGGACCAAGCTTCGACTTCAGACGCCGCGTACTTCGTATGCATCCGGAATACTGGGGAAGACGGGTGCCGATCAGCCTACTAGTACGAATACCTCGACAGCTCCTCGCTGCGACCTATGACACTTGCAGCCTCAGAGCAAGGGTGGAAGATGCAGAGTATTTCCTGCAAGAATAGTCCACATCGACGAGACACATCTCCGATCAATTACGGGGCTTTCCCCATTGTATGGCGCAATTCTTGTTTTGCTGGACAAGTTTCCCAGAATTGCGTTTTCTGTTAACACACTCAAACCGAACGTCATTGGTACGCCGTTCCTGGCATTGCGCCTCAATGGGACGCGTCAGGCACCCGATTAATCGAGCATTAGAGCGGGTTTCGAAACGAGGTTGACGGTCGACTATTGAAGACGCGATGAAAGAATTTCATCTAATCGTCGGCGTCACACGTACAATTACCGACATCAACGTCCCACTCCTACTCCGAATAGTCGTAGCGACTCATAATCTCAGCCCAGAAGGGAACGCGAAACAGAGATAGCTCCAGACTTGTGGGCAGAATTAGCCAGGAGGGAACAAGCGAGCAGATCTAAAGCCCGCTTACCGAGCTTTCATTGGTGCCTCATGCGGTTTCCCCGCTAAACAAGGCCCGGCTAGCCCACATGAGGGGCAATCCCTGCGAACAACCCACCACCCCAACCTCGTTACTTCCAAAGCTGATTCCTCCAGCCACCGGCAACTTCGTACACATGCATCCGGGCCCCCAATTGCAGTAGATTCTAGTCGCCAATTGCCAACTTGCAAATCATTCTGCTTCTCGTCTGTCGCAATCCAGCGCATTTGCCTAGATATCTAGCACTGGTTGAAGTGCAGTTGCCTCTCATTTTTCTTAATTGCATGTCATTTGCAACACTTCTTCACTGATCATCGTCATTCCAAATATTCCAGCTTTGGTGCGCGGGAAGCTAGCTGGATCGACGTAAATATCAACAAAACATTGGATCACGGCTCCACCGCCTAGTGAGCTGAAGCCGGGTTCCCACAACGGTCGACGTCAACAATAACAACAATCGTCGCATTTCATTTCTCCGACAACCCGACAGTGCTCCAAGTTGTCGCCGGCGTTAGGGTCAGATGGTCTTGTGGTGATCCGCAAAGGATGGCCGCCAAAACAAAGATGTCCAACCCATTGAACGGGATGCACACGGCGGGCATCTTCTCGGACATGAGCGCCGATGGTCCAGAAATTGGTACCTTGGTTCTGATCGCGGATCGTGCGAAGAACCTACCCAACAGGAAGACAATTGGCAAACAAGACCCGTATTGTGCAGCAAGACTCGGGAAAGAAGCAAAGAAGACGACAACAGATATTCGCGGTGGTCAAACTCCCAAATGGTAAGAATCCACACCTGCCCGACCCCTGGACAGTGCCCTTGTCTGACTTCTTTGTTCGCGGTGCAGGGACCAAGAGCTTCGATTCACAGTTCATGACTCTCCGGACTATTATCAGCTGAAGATTTCTATCTTCAATGACGACAAGAAGACGGATCTCATCGGCGAAACCTGGGTAGACTTACGCGATGTCATCGTGCCAGGAGGAGGTCAAAACGATCAATGGCAGACCCTGAACTTCAAAGGCAAATATGCAGGCGAGGTCCGGATTGAGGTTACGTTCTACGACAGCCGGCCGAAACCAGAAAAGCCCGTGGCCAAACCGAAACCTGTGGCTTCCGTTGCCGAGGCTGATGGGTCAAGTGGATCGCAGAATGGACGGAGCCCGGTGAAGCGACGGCCTTTGCCCAGCAACCCTGGGACTGAACATGCTGGTGCTCCTCCACCTAAGACCGCACCCGCGCCTGAGCAAGTACAGACTCCGTCCAAGCCACAGTCGCGTCCAGCAGCAGCAGCAGCAGCAAATTTCATCCCCAATCAATCTCCGCTACAGGCCGTCGAGTACAACACTCCACCTCCTGCCCGATACAATCAGCCTGAGCATTACTCTCCGGCCCCTGATCACGGCACTCAGTATAGGACACCTCCTCACCGACCAGATGTACAGCATCATCGGTCCTTGGACACGAATGAAAAGTTCAGTACCTACGGTGACGACCGCCAGTATCATCCTGAACCGTTTCCTCAGTCGTACGAGCCCGAGTCCCGGACCCCCTACAACCATGGTCAGCTGACTTTCGAATCGCCCTCGCCGCATGCTCTGCAGCAGCGACAAATCATGCCAGATGATGACCGCCCGCCACCTCCACCTGCCCACAGAGTACGAAACAACAGTGGCAGCTCCCAGGAGTTGGTGCATCGCGGTAGCCTTGATACGTCCCCCCACAAAGCCAATCCGTCTATGCCAATGAGACATGATGTCTTGCGGAGTGAAGCTCATCGATACTCAATTTCGTCAGTGCCATCTCCCTCGAGTTCATCGAATTATCCCGGGCGTCCTACATATCGACCCTACGACTCGGTGCCTGATGTGCCCAGAGATTCGCCACATAATGACCAAGTGGTCGTGAGACAACATCACTTGCATGATTCTCCTCTGGAGACCCCACCACGGTCTTTGCAACCAACTGTAGAGGACGTCCCAGAGTCATGGACACCACCAAATGCACGGTCCAGGCGCAGCAATTCTCGCCAAGAGATGGAGGACGAGTTGCATTTCAGTCAGGGAGCCAGTCCCGCGCCACTGAACTTGAGCGGACGCGGAAGTGTTGCGGCCTCGCAGTACACACTGCCAACTGTACAGACGCAGAGGCCATATGGGTCCAATGAGTACGCCATTTCGACGTCACCCGTGGCTGCAAGGGAGCCGCTGCGCGGCAACTCAATTGATTACGGGATGTCGACGTCGCCCAATGGTGCAAGAGACTATGCCCATGGGAACTCGAATGATTTCGGCACCTCGGTCTCATCCGGTGTCGCCAGGGATTATAGCCGGGGGAATTCCATTGATTTTGGTGCTACGACGTCTACATCGATGGTTGCGGCGAGGGACTATGCCCGGGGAAATACCAACGACTTCGGGACCTCACCTTCGACCGCGATGGTGGCTACGAGGGACTATGACCGGGGGAATCCCAGCGACTTTGGTAACTCGTCTTCGACCGCCATGATTGCTGCGAGGGACTACCCCCGTGGTGGCTCCAGCCACTCGTACTCTAACGCGTACACGGGACAGGTTGATCCCTATGGGGCCGATACCAGTGAGATGGATAACTCGCAGGCTCTGGTTCCCCGTAACTACGCGCCGCCAGTTCCAGCTACTCTGGTTCCCGGTGTTGATCCAGCGCTCTCCATGGAAATTTCGACTCGGTTCCACGAGGACAGGCGACAAGAGCGAAGGTATACACAGCCTGCCCCTCAATCGACTACACCAACCAGAGGCAGGCAATACAGCGAACCACCAAACAACTATGGAGCTCAATCTTCGTCTCACGGGTATTATCCCAGTCATTCAAGGAACTATGGCGGCAGCCCTGGGGCATACGCAAGTGGAACGAATACCCCATCAGGCCCACCGGCTGCTGGGAACTCACGGGGACCCTCCACCAGCCCCAATCCAAACCACACCATAAAGCGAAAGTCGGTCAGTCCGGCTCCGCCTCCGCGAGAAGAAGGTAGGCGGCTATCTGGTGTCCCCTTTGGGCCTGACTCGTACGATGAACTGAACCCCTCTATTTCATCTGCAAAACAATCCTCCAAATCAAACGAATACACGAACGCCTACGGCAAGATAGTCACCCCTGACGGACGGGAGGTAGACCCTTCCGACCACTTGCCAATGGACACTTGGGCGCCTGAACCAGAGCCGAGAGAACCTAAACAGAAGCCAGAGCCGTTAAGGCCCACACCAGCAGGAGCGCAGCCAATGCCACCGTCAGGTAGGCGGCAGCTGCGTATTGCGGCAAGGCCGCAGTCGATGGCGGCAGTCCCGCCGCCGAGCTACATAAACCACGAGGTAGAACCATCGCCACCTCCAAGCTCCGGCCGGAATCGGCTACAGAAGAAGGCACATCGCGTGTCAGCTCTGCCAGCTCCAGTATCTGCAGGGTCGAGCCCATTGGGACCAGCGACCAGTCGCCAACGAAACAGCACGCCACCCCGTGCCCTCGTTCGAGCCAGCACATTTGACTACGAGAATAATCATGACTACGGAGGTAGTCCAGGCGCTTCTCGTAGCGGCATGAGCGGCCCCCCAATACCGGCCAAGGTTCCATTGATGAGCGGGGGCCTAGGGGCGTCCCCGGGGATGAACAGGGGCGACGGTGAGGATTGGGCTTTAATGGAGGAGATGAGTCGCATTGACATTGGCAGTGGGCGAGCAAGGCGACATGGTGGGTATTAGCGTAATGCCACCATTTGAACGTCTTGCTCCTGACGAGGTGACTCGGACAGGATGGGATGTGACCATGAAAGCGATGAAATGATTGCATCGGAGGCATGGATAGTGTATTATTATGTTTGTACCAGAGAGATTGCTATGGCGTCATCTGCGATACTGATTCTTCGTTTCTGTTTGGTTTGGTACGCTAGGGTAAAAGCCGTGACACTTTTCTCTTTGGTCGCGGCTGGGTTTGGTACGCTGGGAAAACCGCCGAGGGAAAACCGCCGAGGGAGGTGTAATCACAAGGGCGAGGCGAGGGAAGTTCTTCATGGACACAAGTTTGGACGCAGGCATAAACATTTAGAGCAAGCTGGAGATACCCGAAGATACACAATGCATAGATGTACCTCGAAGTTCCTGGCCCCTTGGTCACTACATGATGTGCGAGTCCAGCCTTTTGCCTCGTGAGCAAGGGCATTCAAACTGAATCTAGATATGCTCAAGGTCAAATCATGATGTCCGACCTATAGTGCGTCTCTGGATCGGTACTGGATGAGCCCTGTATACATATTTCGAAACCGTTTCTTACAAACAACAGACAGGCCGATCTCCACTCGTATCATCTCTTTAACAATTGCGACTAATCCTCGCGGGACAGGAATCTAGGGAAACAAAACTAGAAACATGTTATAGAGAGATAGGCGACCAATGAAATCGCAAAATAAAAGAGGTTCATCTCGCATCTTTGGGCAGCATCGCCGGAACTTACTGAACAATAATACACTCATCGGTGGTTCTGGATCAAAACCAAACACTGAAAAGATGCACCTATAACCTCGGTTACAGCTAGGAACTGATATCTTATCACGCATGTTTGGCTTCATACCCGAGACTTCAGAGCGGCTATGGAAGATACGTAAGATTCCAGATGGCAATGAGATGACTACCGATAACGAATAACTCTATCACCTGGTAGCATGGAGAAAGCTCTCATAATATTGGCTATACTGGTTGTGACCCCTTCACTGCGTTTACTTCGTACTTGGCAAGCAGTGCTATTACCCAATGACTTCAAACTCGCATGTCTCCAGTGAACAAAGCGTTGCTCATGTCCAAACAGTGATTTTGCGGGCTGCTTCAGCCGTAAACGAATTCTCTGCTGCTTTCATTCGCTTTCCTCTCAAGTTGGACTTCGTTTTGAATCACATTCCCATCAACTTGTTGCCGCCAAATCAATTCACTACGGTCGCCACACGTCACTGTGGGGGGCCCCAATTTTATGAAGACAAGGCACGGACCATCGCAGCCTTCCCTTGATTTGCTTTCCCAGAGCCAACCTCACGCAAAATTGCATCTTATTTTACCTCAACGCAACGCCATCCTCTTGATCAAAGTCTACACCCAAGGCTGCGATCATCTATCATTTGTTCCCTTCCCCCATAATCCTCTGGTCAGGAGGAGACCCTAGTCATCCATCGTTGCACCTAACTTTTCACCACAGCAAGCAGCAGCTCATCATGTCTCGAGGCGGCACCACGCTTTACGTGACGGGCTTCAGCCACGGCACTCGCGCTCGCGACCTCGCCTACGAATTCGAACGGTATGTCAACTGAGTATTCTCGCCCGTCGGTGTTTCGATCGACCGTCCTTCGGCTGCGATGCTGGATCTATGATTCTGCCTGCCTCCCTCGTCCTCCTAATCGAGCCCTTCGTTCCGTCCATCGTCGGGTCATCGAGGCCTCGAGTCGTCTCCGTCTCCTTACCTTCGCCCTTCTAATCCATCCTCGTCCTCCATGTCTATCTTGACACTTGTCCTCCTTCGATCGAGCGGTCGGTCGGACGACATATCTACCTGCATCGCATGCGCCCGCCAACCGTGGCGGCATCTCGAATCGACGCACCCGATGCGAATATGGAAAGTTGATCTGCGGGTTTGATTGCTGACTTCGGATACTATACAGCTATGGTCGCCTTGTCCGATGCGACATTCCCGCCCCTCGCAGCGCAAGCAGCAGACTGTGAGTCTAGTCTGGCCAGCTCTTACACCAAATGAATACTGATGCCGTTTCGGCAGGTTCGCCTTCGTTGAGTACGAGGATCGACGCGATGCTGACGATGCCTACCATGAGATGCACAACAAGCGCATCGGTCGTGACGATCTCCTAAAGATCGAGGTATGTATCGTGCGCACCGTCTAGAACTTGAACATTCAAGCTGACTTGAATCTAGTGGGCTCGCACTCCTCCCTCTGCCTCGTGGCGCTTCGACTCTGGCCGTGACCGCGAGCGTGAGACGCGCCGCGGCCCTCGATCACCCCGTCGTGGTCGGTCGCCGTCTCCTAGAAGAAGCACGCGTGACTACTCCCCTAGAAAGGATGATCGCCGTGACCGAGACCGTGACTACGACAGAGATCGACGCGACACCCGAGACCGCTCGAGAAGCCCAGATCCTCGGTACGCACCCCTCAACAATCAACTCACCTTCCCCATCCGCTAAACTCGGTACTAGTGACCGTGACACCAAGGACGAACGTGACGACAGAGACCGACGTGAGAACGGCACGAATGGCGACGACCGAAAAGGTGAGTGGTCAATACCGTCGGCACTTGTATTGCTCCCCTTGCTGACGCCAACCCCCACAGTAATCGACAGCCCCCCTCCACAGCACGATGATCTGGACGTTGCGGAGTGATAAGTATTCCTGACCTCTTTCAATTTCTGGGTCACGTGCGGGTAAAGTCAGGGGAGCAAAAAGTCGATATCATTTTCCTTGGTGTCAGGTAGCCTGATTTGTGTTGATTTCCCTCTTGCTGCGTCACTCATCTTCTAGATCGACTCAACTACGCCATCTGCGAAACCTCTCGATCGGCTACGAAAACGGAAATCGGGAACATGTTTATGGACCGTCGAGGGGAATTGACGGTAGGATAGCGTCATAATTTGCTCTAGAGGACTCTGTCTTCATTCTACATCCGCATAGGTAGTGAATTGCGATGTTATTTATACACATATACTAAACGAGGGTTCTCCTCTTTGTTCGTGATATTTTCGAAGCTCGCATCTGCGATGGCCAAGTCTGGCTGTTGAGTAGGTCCCTCAGTTGACGGTGCTAATATCACTACTTGCTTCATATACATGCAAACTTCTTTGTACAACTCTGAAGAGAGCACACGTTCGAGAAGCAAGGTGTTTCATGGCCGCTATTGGATAGAAGTAAATGGACATGATTTAGACATGTATGGGGTGGGTGACGAGATGTAGGTCTTGTAGATTCTAAAAACGCATTAAATCCCTAGTAGTTAAGTACGATTTAGTCAGCTATACGTGCTGGGGCGTTTCTGCAGAACATGTAGCGCAGTAAATGTATAGGTTTTCCTAGGATCGGGCTGTCGAGCCCGATCCAAACTTTTGCTTTTACAAAAAATATAATATTCTATGTCTTCTTTGCCCCTTTTACTTCGCCATACTAAGACCTCTATGTTCGCCTACATTTTTGTACTTTATTTCTGTCTTCTTTGTTCCCTTTCATTTCATAAGCACAGGTCTGACTGGGCCAGGCGAGAGCGCATGAACAGTAACCGACCGGCTGCTTCGTTGTCTGAGGACTGGGCGGCAACACTTGCCCTATGTTGTCAGCTGCAGCCGGTTTGAAGCCTTTTGATAGTGGAGTAGGGCAGACACGCGGGGATGAACATCATTATGAATAGCGGGGGAGCATTGGGAACAAGATAATATTGCTTGGCTATGTGAAACTACAAGCCAGAGAAGCCTCCGTGATATGCTGAGCCTATATACAGTCAACATTTGTCCAGCCCCGTGAAGTCTCATATCCAGATCCCCGTCCTCTGTCAGGCTAGACAACTAGGTGTAGATCTCGTCAGTGAAGTGGTTCAAACTCAATCCTTCCTTAGCCAAATCCTTGACCTCGATCAAGAAATCAAGGGGCATCTCAACGAGGGTGCCGCGGACGCGACCAAGCCACTCTTTAACCTCTTGCACACCGCCCGGAAACTCGTCCTTGACGACGTGACCGTACTCGACCTTGCCTTCCTTCTCCTCGTCCTTGTACTCGACGCCGGGGATGATGAAGTTGCGGCTGAAGAAGTCTTCGTACTGTTGCCAGGTCCTGACGCAGTCGTTGGGGACGGGGTGGAACACCTTGGAGAAGACTTCGGTGTTGGTGCGGGCGGTACTTGTCCACAGATCCCAAAACTCGCGGCTCATAGGATCGGCCACGAGCCTGTCGGCAGCAGAATCCCAGTCGTACTCCTGGGGATCGCGGGTAATGGGCGTCCAGTTGGCAGTCGGGTGATCGGGACGCTGGTGGGGTAGAAGTCCTAGGTGCTTGCGATACAGCTGGCGGCGCAACGATGTTGCGAACTTGGAGGCGGTGAAAGGTCGCCCGTTCATGCTGCTCTCAATTGGCTCGGGATCCTCAATGACGACGGCGATCTCCGAGTCGTGGTTGCCGAGCTGGGAACGGTCGTTTAGGTTGGCGGAGCCGCAGATGACCAGTCGATCGTCGGCGATGAGCACCTTGGAGTGGATGTACAACTCCTCCGAGACAAAGGCGTCCATCTCGGACTCTTCACTGCCTTGCCAGGGCACACGGTTCAAGTCGGGGCCGCCGTCCATGTAGCAGCTGGAGATGCTGTCCCAAGTCAAGTCAGGAGCTTCTTCGGTGGCTCGCTGGTAACGGTCGTATTGGCCGCCACGACCACCCTCGTAGGCGTCGGAACGCTCAACCATGTCATCATGCTCGCGCCTAGCGTCCTCATAGTCCACTCCGCTCTCCCGCTCAACGCGACCCATGGTCGACGAGGTGTTGATGCGATCGTAGTTACGCAGGTTGTAAAAGGTAATGTAGCGTCGAGGGTCATCAACGCCCTCCTGTTGGAGGGCCTCCATGATGCTGTGACCTCCACGGTTGATACTGTTGTATTGGAATTCCATAATGGCTCGGGTTCCAAGTGCACCGTCACTATGCAGGTCGCCGGCGAAGGCAGGTACCGCGGGCATGAGCACAATGACGCGGAATTCCTCGTTCGAGTGGTGTGCACGGCTGATACGGTCGACGATGGCACGACCGATCTTGTTCTCCACCGGTTTCTGTTCATCCGAAGTGGCGGTGATGAAAAATTGGTTCTCAATGTAGACGAAATGTTCGGCCTTGGAGATTGCATCGACATAAGCATTAGCGATGGAGTGCTCTGTCGGGTGGCCAGCAGACCACTTGGTGCAGCTCCTGCATAACTGGATCGAGGCATTACCGCCCTGCGACTGTCCGGCCTCGTACTGGCCGCCCTCCTCCCCTTCTGCGGCCATGAACCTCCGCACACCTCGGTTGAGGCGGCTTTGGAAGTCTCCCGCCAAGCGGCCGTCGCGTTCTGGTGTCAGTTTGGCTCCACTGCTCGATGCTATCTTCTCGAACTTTCCAGGGTTCTTCGTATTATACTTCTGGTCGAAGATGTAGTTCCACCGGTCGGAGAAGTGATCGATGAGACTATTCACGATGGGTCCGTGAAGCGAAATCGATATGTCAGACCAACCCATCCGGGAGCTCTTGGTGCGGTCGAGCTGATTATGGTCCCACTTGTCCACGCCCTCAAAGTCGTAGATACGAGCATTGTTGTAGTCCTGGCCAGGGAAAATAATATCGTCCAGGTTGCCAGGATGGGCATCAGCAATAGGGTGGCTGTTGGTGTCCCAACGTCCAAAGCACATATCCAACCCACCCATGAAAGCGAGCTTACGATCGATCAGACATAACTTCTCGTGATGAGCCCAGTAGAGCACCATGTCGTCAGAAGATCCGTATAGCGCTTTGAGAGCATCCCCAGACACCTTTGACAGGCTGAAAGCGTTCAGACGCGCAATCGACAGGTCGCCAAAGCTGGACTCGAGATCTGCTTTGGCGTCATTGACGTTTGGTGTGTGGTCCGGGTGTCGGAACACATTGATATTGGGATGCAGAGCCTCTAACGCGTGTTTGGTATGCTGATACAGTTGTTAGTCTCCAGGAATGCTAAGTGATACAACTCATGACATACCGCCGAATCCACTGAGACACCAGTTAGCTTAACCGTTACTTGTAGCAATTCCGTAGCATGGAGCATGAGGGAAACTTACGGGTCAAAGCTTGGGTGACCTCCTTGTAGACGATGATGTGGACCTTGACACCACGCTCGGCCGCAGCTTTGAGCATGTTGTCGACGCGGTACTGCTCATTGCGAGATGGTGGTCTACGAAGATAGAGCTCGGGGCTCAGCCACCAGTCAAGAATGTAAATGCTCTCTTGCGCCTCTACACACTGTTGTCAGGGCATGCCCAACTGAAAATCCAAGACGGAGCGGCGCTTACCTTCGAGAGCGATGGAGACAGCGTGGAAATATGAGGCTCCATCAACATACCACTTGACAGCACCGGTGCTGGGAGCAGCGAACGACAGGAATCGGTTTGTGTTGCTGCTGGTGGCCTGGTGCTGTTCCTCAGTGGAAGCCTGTTCCTCAGTGGAAGCCTGTTCAGAATTGTGAGAGTGCTTCTCTTCTTTAATGCCGAAGACTTCCTGGATGCTCTCTTCAACTTTGTCCTGTAGCTTGTGCAAAAGTTCATCCATCTTGACGGTTGCGGTGGGGTCAAAAGGGTCAAAAACGGAGGGGTCAAGACAGTAAGCAAGGGATTTTGTAGATTCTGCGCTCAATGTGTCACCGTTAAATATCTGAGAAAAGCTGTCACGGAAGAACAACTGGAGTGATTCAGAAGTTCTGGGTAAAAAGATGTTTACAGATTTCGGTTTGGGCACACTGGGCCAGGATAGTCTGGAGAATTATAAGAATGGGGTCTTATTATGGAATGGACCTTGATTTGCCTGACATGCAACTTATGAAACAACTTCGGCATGGAGCTCTTGGCATGCATCATCTCCTTGGGCTAGGCTATTGCACTACGGGCCGAGATTGGGATGAAATGGACCAATTGCCACGGGGAATGGAGAGTTCAGACTGTTGTACAGCTACAACAGAAGCGAAGGGTGTGTGAGGATTACATAAAATTGATCAAATAGCGGGTTTGATAGGCCATGGCCAGCTCAACCCATTTTGGGTGCCTGGTCCAACTCACAACTTGAAGCTACAGTTGCAGTATCTACTTCATAACTACCGTGGACATAACATGCTTCGGCTAGTCGTGCTCAGATAAACTAATTGCAAGCTGCAAGCCGCAAGACTGACATCTGACGTCTGAAACGGAGCTACCCCTCACCAGTGACGTATACAGCTCCATCAACGCGTCCTCAAGGATTCGAATCCACCGCATCTTGAGTTACGCCTCAGACACTGAGTACCGAACAGAATCGTTACTCAATGTGCTCGTGGTGAGCTTCGAACGAGTCGGACGGCTGGGCGAACAGCGGAATGACGGTTATGTATCTGATCCTGACGCCCAACATTGGCTGATACTGTTGTAAATCTTTGAAATAGCTTCCATGTGTATACGATGATGGATATGACAAGTTGAGCTCGAACCAACAAGGTTGATTTCAAGGCCAATGGGTCGTGTTCACCGCTGCACTGTTGCTGCGACCCCTCAATGGTGGAGTCCCAAGTCGTCTGGACCCCGCCAGTATCACGTGCCGATAAACTTTCTTATCATCGCAATGGGCGGAAATTTTATTTGGAGTATCGATCAGTGAGAGCTCACGAAGTTCCGAGATCCATAATCCTGCGAAAGAGTTGTCACGGCAAGAACGGCACCTCAACAAAAATGCCCAAGAAGAGCGCCCTCAAGAAGACTGGGTCGACTTCGGCCCAGTCCAGCGATGCGCGATTTGCCTCTTTCGAGTCGGACCCCCGCTTCAGACTTCCATCGAAGAGCTCTACCAAGACGAAGATCGACCGCCGGTTTTCTCGCATGCTGAAGGACGACGAGTTCATCCAAACGGCAAAGGTCGACCAGTACGGACGCAAACTAAAGGCGGATCATAAGAAGAAGGCATTGAAGAACCTTTACGAAGAAGAAGAAGAAGACGATGTGGCTGCTTGTGAGTTGCAGAAGGCCGATGCTTCTTATGATCCCGCAAGGGGAGGTGGTTTTTCCTCCTCTGATTCTGAGTCCGAGCCGGAGGTTGAAGCGGAAGAGGATGAAGAAGAAGGGAGGACAGAGGCGAAAGCTTCTATAAGCTTGCAGAAACTTCCCCAAGAACAGTCGGATGTGGAAACCGGCGAGGTTACAAAACGGATCGCTATTGTCAACCTAGATTGGGACCATATCAGGGCGATAGACTTGATGGCTCTCTTCGCTAGCTTTGTACCCAAAGGAGGGAAAATTGAACGTATCAGCATATACCCTAGCGAGTTCGGAAAAGGTAAGGTACCACAAGCACATGGAGCGACACGGGGACACGACTAACTTGAACTGGAAGAACGGATGCAACGAGAAGAACTCGAGGGCCCTCCCAAGGAGATTTTCAAGAAGGGTGCCCTGTCTGACGAAGAGCCTGAGCACGATTCCGAAGACGACAGTGAAGACGATGACGAGGAGGACGAAGAGGATGAAGAAGCCAACATAAAGAAGGACCTGATCGCAGAGGGGGATGACCAAGATTTCGACAGCGACGCTTTAAGATCCTACCAACTCGACAGATTACGTTACTTTTATGCAGTCATGAGCTGCTCGGACACGCATACGGCACAGAAGATATACGAGGCAACTGATGGCACCGAGTATCAAACCACCTCTAATTTTCTCGACCTTCGATTTGTACCGGACGACGTGACCTTCGATGATCAACCGCGTGATGAGTGCGATAGTATACCCTCGGGTTACAAACCGAACGAATTCGTTACCGATGCCTTGCAACACTCCAAAGTGAAGCTGACGTGGGATATGCATCCTGAGGAAGCATCACGACGGAAGGACATCGAAAAGGCGTTCTCGGGAAGTCGCACTGAGCTTCAAGCCAATGATTTACGTGCTTATCTAGCTAGTGACAGTGAGGATGATGCTCAAGAAGCAGAGGATGATTTGGCAGATCAGCCTAAGCTGTCCAAAAAGGAGCTTTCTCGTCAAAAGATGCGCGAGGCACTTGGTCTGGGTCCCGATTCATCTGCCAGCTCCTCAAAGGCTGAAGGTCTTGGGGAGAAGGAGATGACATTCACCGTCGACGATTTAGGTGGCAATCAAAAGGCGAAGAAACTGACTGAGGTGGAGGAGACCACCATTGAGAAGTACAAGCGCAAAGAACGGGAAAGAAAGGCCTTGAAAAAAGAAAAGGCCTTGGCCAAGAGAGAAGGTATTGAGGTCGATTCAGCTGCCGAAGAGGAGCCAAAGGCGTCAGATGAGGGGCTTGATCTTGGGTTTGACGATCCGTTCTTCACCACAGATGAGCCCGTGAAGGCTAGTAAAAACAACCAGAGGAAAGAGGAACGCATAAAACGAAGGCAGCAGAAGGAGGCCGAGGCTGCCGAAAGTGCTGCGCAGAAAGCCCAGTTGCAACGGGTCATGGGCGATGATATGGAGCAAGCCGCTGGGCGCCTGGGTCATTTCGACATGAACGAAATTACTCGGGCAGAAAAGAAGAAGTCCAAGAAGGCCAAGCACATCAAGAAGAAGCAGAAGGATGGGGACGACCGTGGAGGTTTACAAGAAGGGTTCCGTATTGGCGACGGGGACGTCGATCGATTCAAGGCCATCTTTGAAAGCCACGAGTTCGCGATCGATGCTTCAGATCCAAAATTCAAGCCTACGCCAGCAATGAAGCAGCTGCTCGAAGAGAGTCGCAAGAAACGAAATCACGATGTAGACGAGGCACCAACAAGGCAGAAGAAGAAAGTACGCAAGCAATAGAGATACCACGGAGATCAACTGGACTTTGCTACAACCCAATTGGCCTGGCTCCAAGCTCCCTCGTTTGGAGAGCTTTGTCCAAGGCTGATTGAGGCCAAAATTTGGCCTTTGACCGCTTGGACGAGCAATCATGGCATCCGTCTTAATATCTACCGAGCAAGTCAAGCCGAACATACTTTTTGGCCTCCTTTGCCCCTGCCTAGTATCCGCCTTCAGAAAGTAATAGAGAGTAAACATAGCTCCATACACCTGCGCACACAAACTAATCGTTTACGGACATGTCGCATAAAAACAAGTCATAGTGTCCCATTTCTACAATGAGCGGCTGGCATCATCTGCTTGATGTCTACTTTCTCCCCGTGTGAGGCAATGGCACTGGGCGATTTATGGTGATCAAGGCGTACTAGGTGTAGATCTACTTGCGTATCATGTGTGCAGGAATCCAGCCGCAGGCCCCCAAGCTTAATCCTTTTCAAATTTTCTCAGCTGGTGCCATAGATAGATTCTGAGGCCTAGCGCGAGGTTTCGGTGTCGTTAGTATTAAGATATATATTTGAGATGATTGTAATCATGACGGGTAGTCATGTTTGCCTCCCTCGAAGGCACTCGTCGGCAGATACAATTATTCGCCATTCAGCGTGTTAATCCAACCATGGCCGCGTGTCTTGCCGTTGCCTTTTTTGCTTGTTGGTGATATCCGTCTATAACACCGGGCAATATCGAGCAGTAACCCGCCGCCGCCTGCAAAGTCGCTGACGTGAATATGAAATAAAGGCAAGATAGGGGCAAGACGGCGAAAGTGATTCGTGCTTGGGTTACATTACACCGCAATAGTGAAAATGGTTGTTGCAACCTGATCGTGGCAAAAATGAAACCGATGTTGCCTGGAGTTAAAGGAAGAATCGTGGGTTCGCCATCTCCGATATGTCCTGTACGGATACAGCGGACGAGGCGTGCTTGAGTTTGTCGAGTCGATAAGGCATCGACGGCCGGAACCTCGGCCTCTGTTGGAGGCAGGCGGACAATGGAATGGAATCTCACGGCACTCATTGGAGTACCAGTAACGTAGTCCACGGTCCAATTGCACACTTCGGCAGATTTTCGTACGCTACCACTTTGACCTGCGGTTTTTCACCACATAACTATGGTTGGTTCTTGGAATGAAAGTGATATGATTCTAGCATTACATGCGCTTCAATCTGATCCAAAATTAAGTGTACGTCGCGCTGGTCAGATCTATAACGTACCTTTTAGAACCCTTGCGTATCGACGCGACGGTAAAACCGCTCGAGCGATTACGTGATCGCCAACGCAAAAGTTGACTCCTTCCGAAGAAGAGGCAATCGTACGACATATAACCGACCTAGATTCGCGAGAATTCCCTCCCCGATTGAGTGGTGTTGAAGATATGGCCAACCAATTACTTCGAAGTCGCGACGCGGGACGCGTCGGCGTCAACTGAGCCTCGAGCTTCGTAAGACGACAACCAGACCTCCGGGCGCGTTTAAATCGAAGGATCGACTATCAGAGAGTCCTCTGCGAAGACCCCGACGCGTATCGCGCGTGATTTGACCTGGTACGGAATACAATTGCGAAATACGCGATCCAGGAGGAGGATATCTACAACTTCGACGAGACCGGTTTTGTGATGGGCCAAATCTCGTCCGAAATGGTCGTGACGACTTCTGATCGGCGCGGAAGGCCTAGAGAAGCCCAGAAAGTAAATCGGGAATGGGTTACAGTTATTCAAGGCGTTGGGTCGTCCGGTTATGCCCTCCCTCCGTACATCATTTTCGCCGGCAAAACCCACCTCTCGTCATGGTACGAAAACAGCCCATTACCGCCTGGTTGGGTTATCGCAGTTACTAAAAATGGCTGGACTACGAACGAGAGAGGCGAAGATTGGATAAAACACTTCGATCATCACACCAAGTCTCGTACGAAAGGTACTCATCGCCTATTGATCCTCGACGGTCACGAAAGCCATCACTCGACCGATTTCGAGGTATATTGCAAAGCTAACGATATCGTCACGCTTGGTATGCCTCCTCATTCGTCGCATAAGCTCCAGCCTCTTGATGTTGGTTGTTTTTGCGGGTCAAAAAGAGCGTACGGAAAAGAAATCGAAGATCTCATGCGAGCACATATAGGTCATATCTCGAAAGAAGACTTTTTACCGGCGTTTTTAAACGCGTACAACGCAACTTTCACGGTTTCAAATATCCAAGGAGGTTTCCGAGGGGTAGGAATAGTTCCGTACGATGCAGATTATGTCATATCACAGCTCGATGTGAAATTACATACGCCAACACCTCCGGGTAGCTCGGCTGGTCTCCCCATCCCTTGAGAATCAAAGACTCCGAACAACCCAACCGAAGCCCAATCACAAACCGATTATGTGAAAAATAGGATTGTACGACATCAAAATAGCTCACCAACGTCAATTTTTGCTGGAATAGATCAGATTGCGCGAGGTACAACGAAGGTTATGCATCGGCTTGCCCTTTTAGAAGGCGAGGTCGAATGACTTCGAAAGGCAAATGAGACCTTAAGTCGACGTCGCCGTGCGAAGAAAAAACAGCTACAGAGTGGAGGGTCACTTCGTATACAAGCTGGACAGGACCTACAGTCTCAACGAGAGGTTGATGGGCAGTTACATGACGAATTTCGTCAAATTGGTGGTCGTACGAGGCGGCGAATTGCGCGTGCACGGCGCTGTAGAATCTGCGGCGAGCCCGGACATAATGCGCGCACTTGTGGAAATGATGTAGAGACGTCTGAAGATAACGATTCTGAGTAGTTTCAATTCATGATAGGCGTTGTGGTTGAATTAACTTATACATTGTCGTATAAGGTCTGCCAAAGTGTGCAATTGGACCGTGGACTACGTTAACCGAAGTGATATCACGTAATCTCTCAGCATCCACCAATATGCCGTCCACACAATAGTTCGGAACCTCAGGATGGGGGTGTTCAGGGTCTTATGCATGCGTGTGGCAGTCATGGTCAGATTTCGTCATATGGCGTCTGGTCAGACTTCTGGAATTCTCTACTTCACATTCAAGAATGTTCCTGGTGTGTTCTTGCGACGCACCGTTGAGTTGATAACATTTGGATAGGATTTGGTTGGCGCTGCAAGAGATGCATGTTGTCTGGGGATGAGTAGCCTACTGCAAGACTGCGCGGCTGGGAGCTAGTACTGCGAAAATGATAACTGATTGGTGCGGGCGGCTTAGTGAACGGTTGACCGCCAGGGGTACTACCCTCAACAGCGTTGCGACGTATCTAGGTTAGGCACATTGCAAGATGAAGCTTAATGTGAACAGAGTAATGGATATTATGGAGTGTTTCATCAACTCCTTGAGACCGTGCGTTGTTTTCACCGTGGAATTATGGGGTATCTCTAACTTCTACCGTAAGCGTCCATGTCAGGTTACGATGAGTGCGAGTCATCAAAGACGAGATGTTCCAATATAACCACCTCAGCCTCAATGCTGGACCCTTTCACGGCCCATTTCCTCAACTTGTTGAGTACCATGTTCTGCAAGGGCTTCATCGGAGGGACGAACTGGCGTAGCGGAGCACAGCCTTGTCTGCAAGTTGACATTAGAAATTAGCATCGGGTATCCTCGCAGAGAGCAAATTATGAAAGTGGGAACTCACGCCATCATCAAGACTATCAAGCAAGCCATGCAACTCTGCGAGAAGGACCAAAGATACAGTGTCCTCTTGTCCAGCATCTCGACAGCGTTGTACAGGTACGTCACGCAGGAGTCGATGCAAATTTCGCACTTTTCGATGACCACCTGCGGTAGTCCAGTGCATAGGTCTTGCGGGGTTGCACTTGGGGACCCGGCCGCTTGCGGAACCTGTTGCTGTTGGACCACGGCGTGTAGTACAAAGGGCCGGTGGATGATGTGGCGAGCGGCGTAGTAGCGAATCCTCAGTACTCGACCTGTGAATGGGCAAACAAACCGTGAATCTACCTCTGCGTATAGTTATGGATTTCGGCCGCTTACCTCGGTCAGTGGCTATGGGCTCTGTTTCCCTGGGAGGTCGCATGCCGTCGGGGATAGATGTGTACCACCTTGTAGCATTCGGCGTTAGTAAAGTCATTTTTCATTCATATGAGGAGGATTGCGGCTGTGTTTTCGGAGCAGAGTCTCCTCTGATAAACTTCATCACCCCTAAGAAAGAACGGATGCGAAAGAACGGACCACAGAAAGTTACTTACTGTTCCAACTGGCGATTGAGCTCTGAACTGAGGGATAGCAACTTCTGAAGACTGAGGCCTTGCCACTTCACGGCCGAATCGGACGGCGTCGCCGCACTAGAACTCATGTCGGAGTTTTCAGGACTGTACAGCGAGCTGTGGATGCGGTTGAGCAATCGTCGTATTGCTGTCTCGGCGACGAAGTTGATGGTATCCTCTTCATCGCTGGGGTCAAGTCTGTGTGGTAGAGGCATCTTGTCTCCCATGGGTTCTATGCCACTCCTTGGGGTGTCAAGTTCGGCTGCTCTGTTACTGTTTTCGAGTCAGACTATGCCTCTTCAGAGAATTGCCAGATATAAACTGACCATTCCACCATGAAACACAACCAAAAGACACGCAACTCGGCATCACTATACTCGACAAAATCGGACTGGCGTCTTCGTCTATGACCGGTCAGTTCGTCTATCGTTTCCAGAGACAACTGGCATCTTACACTTCCATATAGTGCAAAAACTTCTGACACGCATAGAAGCCCATTCTCCACGAGTGCAGAGGCCGTCCCAAATGCGCAAAGTAGGACGAAGCCAGTATGAGCGCCTGGCAAACCCGTAAATTTGGTTTGAAACTCCAGTTGTAGTGATGAAGTATGATTCGCAGCGCCGGGTTGAAGAAATCCTGGCCGGGTACTTCATCATTCTTCTCTTCTTCGGCGGGGTGGGACGATATCGCCCCAAGAGCACATACACAGAGACTCATTGCGGTCTCGATGTCTTCTGCTGCCGTCTTGTCGTTTAGCTTTGTCTGCCATGTTTTGAAAGCCGATGGTGTAAAGAGGGGATGATGCGGGTGTGCATTACGAAAGTAGCTTTGGATCAGGGTGCCGAGTGCAGCCGGTCGTAGTGTAGGCCAAGAGACTGGTGTTTGATGCAGGTCATTAAGTACGCCCGGCAGCGGTAGGCGTTCTTCGACGTTATGGAAGAAATCCCTGGGGTACTCTCCGAGGAGGTCGCGGACCTTGGGCACGGAAAGTAAGGTGCTGGCGAGTGTTGTGTGGCCCTTAGGTATGAGGAACTGCATGCTGTCGCTGGGAAACTCTAACGGAACCGTCGCAAGCGGCCCTAGATAACCCTGCTGTTGGGAGAAAGAAGGCGTGGAGAAGTAGTCCGACCGGGCCGTCTGCAGAGATGTCGGAGTCGAGCTCGAGCTGAGGTGATGAAGTTGCTGACTTTGCTGTTCCAGTAGAGCTTCGATTCTGGCCAGGCGGTCAACAACGGCCGTCGGACTAGCGTCCTCGATCCTATTTCTACGTTAGCTTTCCTCACGCCATCCCGGTTCACCCTGATCTCCCAAGTGATACCTGTCGTAAGGCAACTCTTTATAGACACAGTCTGCATTAGAATCTCTACAAGTCGAGCAAGGTCTCTGGCCATCACAACGTCGCTTCCGGTGCCTATTCACCATGCTTCAGCATCCAAATAAATTACCGATCGTCACGGAAGCGGAACGTTACCTGCAAAAGTCGCAGGCGAGAAGAGCGCCTAGAACCCGGCGAGATGTTACCGACATTCAAGCAAGAAGGAAGTCAGATCATCTGGCCAACTTACGTTTTCTCGTGTAATTCATGGGTGATGCGGGCTGCTTAGGCAGGACAGATATAGCGTGTTCCCCCCCGCCTTCGTTCCAATAAGGAGCTTTGTGGTGGAATTATGAGTCAGTAATGACCACTTTGGGGCTTTTGATGACGAAAAGGAGAAGAGGCGAGTATTATGGATGCGGGACATGGACTAGTTGGTACTTGTGTTTCCTTATTCCGATCAGGAGAACGCTCGATAATGAGCTACTTATTTATGACTCGGGTGACCAACTTGACGTCGCCTCGTCCAGCGAAACCACTTTCCCATTGACATGGATGGGTTTTGGCTGAGGGGTTTAACCGCTATGCGCGTTTACACCAGGTCAACAGCAACTTGGCCATGCCTTCCATCTCTTGAGTGGAAGCACGTAGAGTGTTCCACCTTGGGTACTCAAATACTCCAAGCGCAAGACATATGTGCATCCACTAGCTCCGAGGAGGTCCACGGGTAGTATGCTCCAGAGGCGTCGAGGTCATCTGATCACCTCACAGTGGCGAGGCAGGATCACCAAATAGTGCTAGAGCATCTGCGGCTCACGAAAGCCAGATGTAGACTTTGACGTAACAGTTCCCAGCATGTACGTTCTCGTGCTTTTTTAAAAGCTCTTGGTGGACAGAAAGGAAGAGAGGAGCCATGGCATTCCCAGATATGTCCCGACTTCAAAACAAAAAGGCACGTACATACTTGAAGAATTGAGGTTCATGATGTTGACGCTGAGGAGCACGGGGTTCTTGGTGTCTTCAGAAGCAAAATGTGTATACTGAATCAAAGAACACAAGTCTTGAAATACGACAAGGAATCTAAGCAACCTGACAAATACAGGGACGGGTGTTGACGGTGGGCAGTCGACTTATCTGTAGTTGGCAGTGGTGGGTTGAACTGACGTTCCATCCGAGTGCTCGATTTTGTACCAGTCATTGGCGTCTTGCAGCAGTCATCGGGTTTGTCATTCTCAATGGAGCGCGTGGCGGAGTGAAAGGCGACCTTTTGGGGTCACTGTTGTCAGAAGCTGGATGGCAAACTACTAAGACTGAAGGACCCTTACTCAAGTATACAATTCAAGATGCCCGAGGGTGTTGAGCGGGAGGTCTAGTCACTAGGGCGGATGGTGGGTCTGGGGGGTGCATGTGCCTAGATCAAAGTAGGTACGACCAGCATTAAGTCCGGAATTGTTCTCATAATCATGGGTTTGTCATATTGGCTCGCCCTTAATCGCTGCCAGCTCGCGAGCCACGCCCGCTCCTTTAGTCCAGGCTGCAGAAAATTGGATAGGAAGTCGCGATTGGGTCCGGAGGACGAGGAATTTACGAACTGCGAAGTACCCCAACGGCACGAGCCAGGCACTTGAGTCCGTTGCCATATTCAGCTGAGTCTTACTAGTCCTCGAGCAGCAAGTTTCGTCGATCAACCACTTGCTCTCTGTTAAAGCTATTTCAATACAGCCAATTGCTCGCGCAACCATGGTACTGGTCCGGCTCTCATCAACTTTCCATGTCGCAATCGGGCTCTTGGGTGCCAGGTCGCCGTGGTTTTCTGATGCCAGAGCACGTCGGCATTCGGATCGTCCTGATTCAGGCATCATCCAAAATGGCGTACCGGCAAGTCGGACTTTCCACTTACATGCTGAACCAGCTCTCCGGTGCGATTATGCATTGGGCCATATGCACGCTATCGTCATCGGCCTGGGTCATGGAAGGTGGCTTTAAGCATTCCCTCGTGTCTGTCATCTTTTCGTACTGGATTAGACGTATTGACAGGTATTCAACACCAGCTTACCCCAGGAGCTAATTATAACTCTCCAGGTTCAATCACGGGCAACGCGAATAGGGTCTAGTTGCCGAGTGGATGGAAACCACGTCCTTGATTTCAATATAGTTAGCGTCTTCTGGAGACTGTTTTGGGGGACAGAGCAAATTTCGATGGATTGATGGACCGCCATTATGTGATGACCTCCTGTAACTAAAGTTATCACACCAGCCATGACAGCCACTGAAACCTCATCAGTGCAACGATGGCAAAAACTCGGGCCTGAGAAAGCCTCGACTCGATGCGAAGAGTTGCATCTAAGCGTTGTAGGTTCAATGTCTCCCACCAGGATGGATGACCTCCTGCGCCGAGGAGATGCTAGCGTTCGTGAGGACATGGCCGATCCAAGGCGCCAAGACTGCGCCGTCATGGCTAGGGGATGGGCTGCTTAGCCAGAATTTGACCACGCTTCCAAAGCAGCTCGAAACAGCCATGACCCCACTTGAGAACACTTGAAAGCGTTCTAGAATTGGTTGCAAGTTATTAAGTAATCATAGTGATATGTCGTCATTCAGCCCTACTGCAACTAGGTAGCACTGCATTTGGGCGTGCCTTTCTAAAGTCAGGGTCTCGCACCTTACCTCGGATTTGAAATCATTATGATGACTTACTAACAACTCTAGCCTTTCCCTCAAGATGCTTGAGACAGCACACTTTCACTTCCTAAGGTTCCGGGCTGGATGCCATGTTCGCGGCATTTCCACCCCTCGAAGCACCACGCCCCCGGTTAGTAATAGGTTGTATGCTGGACAACTTGTCATGCGGAATCTCCCACCCTGCCCCGGTTTGCTCACATCACAGGCTTCATTGGACACGGGTTGGACGCTACGATGGTAGCTATAGGTCGCTCAACACCATTTCCTGCGAAGATATGGATTAGGTATCGTACCCGCCTAAGGTACAACATCATGGGGTACCCCTTATCCCTACAGAGGGTCGCTTCCTGCGGGACGACAAGGTCCAAATACCGTCTAGAGGGGGCTACTTGTGGTGTCGGATCAGTCATGACTGACTGTAGCTTTGGCATCCCGCTTCCTCCGGTCCGCCAGCTTCAGTCAGGTAGCAAATTGGCAGGAGAGGATGACTTGTACGGGATGAAAGCCGGCCTGCAATGCAAGTTGGATAATACGCCACGATGTTGTGAATCTGTATATAAAACCCTGGGTAGGCGATGCCGCATAGCAGGAGATCTCTTCAGTTTTGAGTTGACACGGGCAAGGCCATCACTCGATCCTGGTACATTCGCTTTACTCCCAAGTACCCACACTTCCCGGCATCATCTTTAAGGCTGTCGATATTGCCACCCAGCAGTCGCAAGCCATCTTCAGAAACCATGGCGCTGAAATCAGCGGGCAGGCTGCAGCTCATCTTCCTCGCCATCGTCAACTCAGGTACCTCTCCAACTCGATGCCTTCCACAACTATAGCTCACCATCAGCAGTGTCGATGGCCCATTTCGGATATGACCAGGTTCCTCACCACAGTCCTGCTTCTCTGCCGGTTGCTAACTCAAAACACCCTCAGGGGATTTTCTCGGGGGCACTGATTTCCGCCGACTTCATCAAGCTTTTCCCAGAGACAAGTGATCCAAACATTTCTGGTATCACGTCTAGTTGTTTTTCGGTTCGTGCTTGACCCTCATGGTCTAGTGATGGTTCAAGTGGCTGATGTCATCCTAGCTGGGAGCCTTCTTCGGCTGCATCGCGGCCTTCCTTCTCGGTGACAGATTGGGTCGGCGACGAACCGTCTGGGCAGGTCTGTTCACCAACGTAATTGGAGCAGTCTTGCAGATTGCAGCCTACCACTTACCGCAGATGATCGTCGGACGACTTATCAACGGCTTTGGCATGGGTTTAACGTCGTCTACGTGTCCCGTTTTCATGGCCGAGACCTCTCCCTCCCATATCAGGGGCAAGCTGGTGGTTCTAGGATCTCTCTGCAACACAACGGGATTCTGTCTTGCTAGGTAAGGATCCACTCCCTTCAACTGCGTAAACTGACGAGTGGGAGTTGGATAAACTACGCCCTGTTCAACGACAACGGACCCCTCCAGTGGCGATTCCCTTTAGCCTTCCAGCTCGTGTTTCCACTGATAGTGACCCTGTTCTTACCCTTCACTATCGAGTCGCCAAGATGGCTACTGCTGAGAGGACGCAACTACGATGCTCAGAGAGCCCTATGCCAGTTGCGAGGCAAAGGGCAAAATCTCGAGGACAAGGATCTGAACGATGACATGAAATCCATCCAGCAGGCTATCCAGGATGAGAGAGCCGACCTCTCGACTCTTCGAGAAACCCTGCTTTTCCGAGACCCCAATCGGAATTTCCGCCGACTCCTGCTGAGGTATTTCTCCCATCCGCGTAAAGGCGGAAAGCGATCCCTGACAGTTTAGTAGCTGCGGCACAATGGTCATGCAACAGTTCAGCGGTGTAAATGCACTAAGTAAGGTCCCCCATTAAACTCATGTTCCAGGTGCAGGCTGATGTTTTCTGTAGGCTACTATCTGCCCACTCTGTTGATCCAGTCGGTTGGCGTGTCCAGTGAGAATGCGAGGCTGCTTACCGGGGCAAACGCCACCGTCTACCTTGGAGCAGCGTTCCTGTGCCTCCTACTGGTTGATCTGGTTGGAAGGCGAAAGTAAGTCCCCAAAATGAAAGAAGGGACTCCGCCTTTTTGGTATCACTTCGTTTACTCTGTCTTAGGCTCATGATGTATGGCTCTGTAGCGATGGGGTCATGCTATCTGATTGCCGCAGTCACCCTGAAGGAGGCGTCGCTGCATCCGGAACAGAAAACGACACTGGGCAGTGTCACTGTGGCCATGTTCTTTCTGTATTACTTCTTCTATGGAACCAGCTTCGCCAAGGTCGCTTGGGTCTACGTAAGTTCAGTCCCTTTCAAGCTCGCTCCTGTATCAAGTTACTCGAAAGTATGGAGTACATAACTCCACCTCACAGGCGGCAGTAATTACGTGTCGAACTATGGCTGACTGTGAGGTTTGAAGAATGCAGAAGTTAATAGCCTAGGGTGGCGAACCCGAGGCGCTGCTGCTGCTACCGCAACTAATTGGCTGGGCGGCTTCACCACCGTCCAGTTCACCAAGGTTGGCGTCAACAATCTCGGCTGGGGCTTCTATCTCCGTAAGCCATCTATCTACCTAACCTGAAATCTCCAAGTCTCATGTCTACTGACATAAACTAGTGTTCTCGTGCTTCTGCTACTCCTACCTTCCCGTTGTTTACCTTCTGTACCCCGAAACCTCGCGGCGCACCCTGGAGGACATGACGGAAATTTTCAAGGGAAACAGTCGCTTGCTGGTCTTCAACAATCACATTCTGACACAGAGAAAGAGACCTCAGGTGTTCATTGATGCCGAACGCAGACGCATTGACGGTCGCACTTCGGGTACTGGCAATGTTTAGGCACTGCGTCGACCCGGTAATGGCTCATGCCATACGCCGGACCAATCATTGGATTTTGGTGAGGGATTGCCGGTATTTCTTCTAACTGGCCTACCCTCTACGTTATCCTTGTGACGCGAGGTCCAGCGTGCTGAAGCCGAATGTCAAGGAGACACAAATGGCAGTTACACACTCCTACACAGAAAAAAGATTCGATAGTCGAAACAATTTTATATCTCCAATCGCACGAGAAACTGTCTTTCAGCTAGATATAATGGTACTGGCTTATTGGTCTGCCTGAAGTCGGAGGGGAACGCCGTAGAAAGTCATTACAACCACTCGACCACCGTCCCTCCCTGTGCCTTTGCTTGTTGGTAAACAGCCCAAACTCGCTTACGTCACGGTATGAGGCTATTAAGAGCTCGAGCACTGCTGCCCAGTGAGCCCCGTCTCGACTGCCACTTTTGGATTCACCTCAACATCCGGTTCGACGAGATGGACGCCGTCCACGCCATGCTTCGCTGCAATGCAGCCTAGAATGCATACACACCTCCTGCACGAGACACGAGAGCTTCTTTTGACTTCATGTCCTCTTCTCTTGGCTTTGGAATTCCCTAGTTTCCGTGTGCCGCAAACCCATAGACTAGCCGTGTTAAGTGCCGGGTGTGGTGCTGAGTAAGGCCATGCCCCTTTTCAGAGCTCCTCCGCTCCAGTAGGTTACCCGGTCCTCGTGCTGGTGTTCGCACTTTATGTGGTCATGAACTGCCGGATTGGGTAACCCGTACCATTCTGTGCCTCGTATGTATGCGCTCAAGTCTTTCAAGACGAGCTGCTCTCAATGCAAGTGGCAGGACTGTTATATCCTGGCAATTGGACCCTAGAGCCGACTCGCCTCGACACGACAAGGGAAAGATGTGAGTTAGCCATCGGGTTGCGGCAAATTTTCTACGAATATCGCTAGATAAAAGTAATTAGAACCACCGAGCCCCTGTCGATGGCTGTTGGACTCGCAAAGAAACAAAAACACACGCCTCCAGCTTCTAGAAGGGCTACACAGCTGCGCTTGTTATTTATCGAGACCCATGCAGCCTTGTGAGCTACCATTGCAACGTAACAAACAGTGATGTTCGGGATTTTCTAATGCGGCTTTTGGACCTGATGCCAGATAACAGGCAATCTTGTATATCTACGTCTAGTCAGCAAGGCGTTTTATTTCGAACAGCTCACCACCGTTACCTGTACGCCAACTTGGAAGTTAATCCACATCTTTGCCATTGCGGCTTCATCAATATTCATCAATATGGCAACTTTGTCCGCGATAACGATTCCAAAAGTCTGACTTTGCCGGCGATTTTCCTGTGATCAAGGATCTGACCGTTCAAAGTCCTGAGTTGACACCGGCTGCGAGTTTGACCTGTAATTACACACATCAATTCGCCAAACCCCTGTTGATTCGTATGGGTCCATGGCTAAAAGCAATATTTATGGCCCCCAAGATGCTATGCCAACGTCCACGACGCGACCGGAATACTCGCTTCACTCCATGAACTCAGAATTAGCTACTAGACTACTGTATCCACTCCGATGGCAAGAGCCGTTCTGCTCGGAATGCCCCGTTTTATGTCATTTCTTGCTATACAGCGCTTCGGCCCGTACTACGAATGCCTGGGCCTCAATATTGGCAGAATTGCATAAGACAGGCTGGGCTGGCGATGATAGCAATGAGGATTGGAATAAGCAAACAGAATCGCATTCGAGAATCACAATGAAATGGATTCGGTACGAGACTTTCCGTATTCCTACTATAAGGAGAGTTACACCTCAAGGTAGCAATATAGAATCTGGATAATCCCAAGACTGTTCAGCTTTACTTAGTTCAAGTTGGACTCCCCTATGTCGTTATAATGGATTGACTAATAAATGTGTATTGTTGCTATTGTCTTGTCCTTAGCTTGCAAGACGTTGATGGAATTGACCTTAACCATGAAATTATGATAGAAAATATGCCAATCATGTAAAACACTTTTTGGTGACTCTAATACTGTTTAGCTAGTAATTGGCGGCTTTATTGCCCTAGCCATGAGCATCGAGAGCACAAGTGGCGTAACCTTGCTCAGCCTAGTCTTGTTCTTCTGTCTTTCCCACTATTTTCGCCCACTCGACCGTGGATTTTGGAAGTACGCGGGGAAGAGAGCTCGTAGGTTTTCATTGCTTTCAGCAGACGCGCACTTTATGCGTCGCTGACTGGCTTTCATATCATCGTAGTTTCTTCCCTGCGTTTGCCTTTCCCAGCTACCCAAATGCCCCGCACAAACGCGGACCGGACGGCTTGAGAGAGAAGAGAATTGAATTTTAGGACGAACCTGGCAACTGGAGATTAAACCAGGAATCCAAGGGAGCTAGCCTGGGGGTGGCCGAAAAAGGCAAGACTGCTGAGAGTGATTTCAAGGAGACCCAACTACGCTGCCGCGTAGACTGCCGCGGAGAAGTAGCCACGACTCTGCCTGATAACTCTTCCAGTTTTGAATTCCAGGACAGCTCGGATATGACCAAGCTGGAACGGCCCGCGATCAGTCGGGTGGAGGCATTGGAGTTCTCGTGTTCTGTTGTATTAGTGCCAGTTTGCTACTTATCTTGCCCTTGGTGTTACAGCCTTCCCCCAACGTTGCGTTGCCACTGAGTGCTTCCAGCTTTCCGAACCTGAGCAGGTGACAGCAAACCTTACAAGACAGCAAGCCCAGTAAGCGCGCAACGCAGTGAATGATGTATTCAAAATTTCGTCAGTCCTGTCCTGCCGCAAGGTGATTGAGGAACCTTAATTGCTTCAGGCTAAGTTCTAGAGAGCGTTGCGGGAGAAAAGTCAATACATTACTTCGGGGTCCACATACGTCCGAGGTGCAAGAACAGAACCAAGTATTCGGCACAGGGGACGAACGACTCTAGGTGCCGAAGCAGGAATTGACTTTCGACAAGAGAGATTGACCGAGAACAAAATAGCAGTCACCACCCCGAGGCAAGATGTCCTGCAAAACCCACAACGAAAGATGGCTACCAAACCAGCCGCCGCGATGGCCTAGTGCGCCGCGCCGCGCTTACACGGTGAGTGTTGTCTGCGAATCATGCAGTCGCGGGTTGGGTGGCGCTGCTCGGTTGTCTCGTCCCACCGAGCTGGGCCGTACGATGCAAGCCGTGCAGAAGCATTCGTTGGTGAAAAGACACGCAAAACGCGGTGACGTCGGGATGCACGCGGCGCATGTTGGCAATTCTGGGGGAGTCTGTATGTCGGTAGATGGATCATCTGAAAATAGCCGATAGGTACCTTGTTTCGAAGGCGACAGGGGGCAGGTGCGACCTCAAGCCGGCACCGCCAATCAAAGCCTGCCGCTATTTCAGATCTGGATTCTGTACCTGCAGGTCCCTGAACGGGGATTTTCATTAAAACGGGTCCAGTAGGCCCATCTCCCCCAGCTTTCGGCTTTTGCCCTCCACTCATTTCACGATGCCTTCCCTTGGTTAGCGCTCTGCTTGGATGAGCACGTACACTTGCGGCCTCAGTTGGCCATCGTCTTCTTTCAGAATGAAGGCTCATGGGCTACCAAGCACACATCCCTCTGGAGTTGTTACTCCTTGTTGCTCGCGCCATGTTTGCTCCTGCGCGCAGCAGTGCGCCAGAGCCGGAAATCTCTCGTCATTTCGTCAACGACAATCCACCTGACCAGCTGTTACTCGCGGGGCCATTTGACGGCCCTCGACATCCTAGCTGTGGATCGCAATCGCGTTTGCGCACTACTCGTTACCTGTGCTCACCTTGCACCTTTCGGGCGTGGTAAGCATCGACAAGGCGTTAGTTGCGCGCAGTAGTTTGATTAAGGAGATCAAGCCGGTAGTCATGCCGCCAGACGGCCCTTGTTGGCCCAGTGTTTATATGGAGGGGTGCGTACCCCTCCATATAAACAATTCTCCCATGTCTTTGTTCTGTATATCATCGCCCGTCGGCACTCTGCTGTGCTCCTTCTCCTTCTGGGGCCCTCTCTCTTTCCCTCACCTTCATCCTCACAAGGGCACATGCGCAGCTGTTGATACTCGTTCCTTTCCTACACACATTCATTCGTTGCGCTCTATTGAGCATCCACTCTCTTTCGTTACTTACACCAGTCCATCGTTTTGCGTTGCGCCTGCAGCCGTTGCTTGACACCTTTCCTGCTTCGCCTCGTCGGCCGACATTCTAGAGCATTAACGCCAAAATGCTATTTCACGCTTCGCTAGCCGTCACGGCCCTCGCCGGCCTGGCTGCGGCCGAACCTGTTCCCCAGCCATACAAGTTGAACGTCATCAAGATGTCCGTCAGAGACATCTTTGGTCTTGAACGTCGCCAGGACGGCTACCAACCTAGCCAGACCTTCTGCGGCACTGGCTTGACATGTACTGATGCTTGTGGTGCTGGTTTTGAGCAGTGTGATTCCACCGACGCTACCATTCATTGCTTCGATCCTACGGCTAAGCAGACCTGCTGTGGCACTGGTACTGGAGGTGAGAGGTCTGCCTTTCTGGGTTGTTGATGACATTAACCATTTCCTCCAGATTCTTGTGACGAAGGCTACTTCTGTTCTTCTGATTCAGCTGGTGCGACTTGGTGTTGCCCTGACGGCCTTTCGCTTGAAGAATGTGCCAAGCAGTACTCTGTTACCGGTGGTCTCTCCTCGGAGTTGCCAGCGTCCACCCCCGTTGGTGTTTCTATGCCGACTACCAGCTCCGTCGAGACAGCCAGCACAGCCAGCACCTCGGCTACCCCTGCCGTCACTGGCACCGACGCTGAAGCTACCGCTGACCGTACGACTTACATCTCCGAGATAGTGAAGACTGTTGTCCCCACTGCTGCAAGCGCTGGCTCCAATACCACCGGTGTGTCGCCCACTTTCGCTTCGACAAGCACCCTGCCTGTTCAGGCCGCAGCCAGCAAGGGGTCCACGAGTTTCGTTGCCCTTCTGGCCGCCCTGGCCTTTGCTGCCATTCTCTAAGTCTTGCGCGATATGCTGCTGAGAAGCAGTTGAGGGACGTGGAAATCAGCAAATGGTACGCACTACGACGACATGAGCTACGGCAAGACGAAGGCACCGGCGTTTCTAAATGACCAGGCCCATCTTGAAAACTCGGATCCGGCCCGTTGTGCTTTTTGGACTGTTCATAACAGACCTCTTCACTACCTTCTTCTCTCGTTCTTGGCGATGTGTGTGCTGTGCAAGGTAGGGCATTCGGGGGCTTGGACGGTATTTCTAGAAGGGATAATGGGATGGTTTTAATTTGTGTACTATTAGAAATTGGGCATACTATATGATGTAAGCGAGCGGCATTTATGAATTGACGGAAGCCCACCAAGACTTGTCCAGATAAGCTCTTTGGGTCTGTCTCGGGTTCAACGTGTAATAATTTTAAAGGGGGAGGTAGATAAAAGCATCTCAGTTTGCACTGGTCATTCCCAAATGGTGTTAGAAATGAAGGAATGAATGACTGCTGGGTCGATCCTACGAAAGACACTAGCTATGGTCAAATAGACTGCGCATTAGACCTTGAGGGCCAAATTATTATGGCGTGAACCTACAAGCCGTCCCACAGGCCATTTAACAAACCTACTAAATTGATGAGACCTTTAGGCCGATTGCGAAGGTTTGTTCTCATAACCACAACCTCGACAGATAGACTTGAGCGCATACATACGAGGCACAGAATGGTACGGGTTACCCAATCCGGCAGTTCATGACCACATAAAGTGCGAACACCAGCACGAGGACCGGGTAACCTACTGGAGCGGAGGAGCTCTGAAAAGGGGCATGGCCTTACTCAGCACCACACCCGGCACTTAACACGGCTAGTCTATGGGTTTGCGGCACACGGAAACTAGGGAATTCCAAAGCCAAGAGAAGAGGACATGAAGTCAAAAGAAGCTCTCGTGTCTCGTGCAGGAGGTGTGTATGCATTCTAGGCCTACACCAAATATTCTTGTGACTTGCCTTTTATCAGTCTTCAAAGTGATTTCTGACAGAAAGGGGCCGATACAACCTGCTTCCCAAGGCACAACTTTGCGCTCAATCGCACTTCGAGAGGGGGAGGAGATGTTGTCGTGATTAGATCTTACACAGCATGCCATCGTCCCGAGCAATAGGTACCTGGGTAGTATTGCTACGCAATATTCGGAAATATGCGGTTGGGGTCAGGACGACAACCGGAGCACTGGATCGCATTCATTGCCGGATACTTTAGAAAACGTAAACGCATACTCGAACCGTAGATTGGTCAGGTAGTTGAAAATGGCACTTTCAGCTCACAGGTCACCGAGCCAGATCTCATCAATTTGGGCCCCGAAACTCAGTCAATTAGTTGGACACGCCTACTCATTTAGGTAAGACTCGTCGAGTAGCTGATTGAGGAGCTACTAGCCCAGGTAACTAATAACCGGATCAGACCAAGGTCTTCTTACACTCAGTGTGCTAGACTGTCGCGACTTCAGAAAAGATTGTGTACTCAGATCACGCATGGAAAGACCGAAATGAAATGAGGTGATGCAGCTCTTAGAATTGTGTGGTCATTTCTCATTTATCTTATTAGAGCGCCTATGCAACTGAATCAAAATCCCATGTGTGGTGCCTATATGAAGCGCATTTTCGGAGAGCACGACGGATCTGCGTCGATATTGCCTCAGACCTCTTCGAGGACGTCCATCTCACCGTTGTCTTCCGCAGTCACCGGCAGCAAGCCTTCTGTTGGCTCGCCTTCGACCGGCTTGCCGTCGCCCTCGTATGTGATCCTCTTCCAGCCACACGTCTCCGAGCTGTCCTTGATCCACTCCATGGTTGGAAAGTAATGCTCGTTCTTCTTCATCGTGATGACCCACGGGACATTGTCAAACGTGATTGCCTTGATACGGAAATCTGTAGCATTGATTAACATTATGACCTTGATAAAACAAAACAAAAAAAAGGGGGGGGGAGGGAAGTGGGCCTACAAGTATTATCGGGAATCTTGGTGACAGCATCAAGGAATGTGTTGAGATCCGGCGTCGGCTTCCCGTTGATATGGGTGATGAAATTCGTAGGCGCCAGTCCGTACTGGTATGCCGGCGAGCCTCTAGTTCGGGCGGATACGTATACTTCACTGTGTAGTTTGCTGATCTGTTGCCGAACAGCATGGTGAGGAGCGTGCAGAATAGCTCCGCAGAAGGAGATGGCACGATCAGTCTCAATATCGTCAGCAGAGACCGTAGGCACCTGCAGTTCCATTTGTTGGCAATCTCGGACGATGACAGCGTCCAAGACTTCGTGCGAATACATGACATCGAATTGGGACACTTTGGTGATCATGTTTCCGTTCAATGTCAGGATGATATCGCCTTCCAAAAGGACTTGGGGCTGGTCACCCCGCTCAAAGGTCCGTTTGGAGACCATGAAGAGCTGGTGGTTGTATTTGTTGACCTCTGAGACTCTGGATATCATTTCCTCCGATACTCCCATGACCCGAGCCTGAGACATGTGGATAGACCTGAACTCCATTGAAAGCATTCTCAACTTGGGCACTTGCCCATTCCGAATCTGGGCAACGACGGGCAGCAAGGTTGGCGTAGCCAGACCCAGGTGATACTCCTCGTCCCGGGAGCCGTGAGGCGATCTCTCTCCGAGGTATGTAAGCCAGAGAGCCTGTACGGTGCCGCTCTTATCAACGAGCACTCCGCTTCCGCATTGCCCACTAAGACTCGTATCCACTGTAATGGCATCAACATTAGTGGCACGATATCTTGGCGCTCCCGAGTTGGCGGGAATAGCAACAGCCGTCATCTCTGTCACGGTTGTTGCGGCATGCACTATCCTTCCGCTCCTGTTGTAGCCGATGAACGTAGTTGAGGCGCCTTGCGTAATGGTTTCGTTTCCAAGTTTGGCACCCAGCACGGGGGCGTCTACGAGCGAGGGGTCGTATTTAACAATGGCGTAGTTCTGTAAGGGATGCAGGAAGACGACCTTGCCTTCAACGACAATAGAGTCAGCAATGGTGATCCAGATATCACACAGATCGTAAGGCACGATTGCTCGCGAAATCACCACCAGCCCCTGTTCAGCATCGATAACGAGGCCCATCCCCCACTTCCGATTTCTAGGGAAACCATCCAACTTTACGGGCATGGTGCAGCTTACATGCACAAAGCTTCGAACCAAGTCGGCAACAGCAGGGTGGGAGGTGTTTTCAAGATGAATAAAAGCGCCCTTTCTCCGAACTGGCGGGATCGGGGGTAGAGCATCGGCTAGGTCTTTAAAATCCCAGAGGCCACTCGTGTCGTTTCTCACGGCAAGGCGCATCTTGGTTGACCAATGTCTATCGACATTGATGATTGAGGTGTTGAGTGTGTGGAGATCTCGTAGGTGCTTGTAGGTAACCACAACTCGCTTCTTGTCAGGAATATGCTTCATAACCTCGATGAAGGTGTCAAGGTCGGGCGTCTTCTTCTGGTCAACGCTTTGAATCATCCAGCCGTTATCTGCCGATTCGAAACGAAAAGACCCAGTAGACTCGCAAACAAAGACACCTTTGCATGCGATGCCGTATAGGCGCGCCTGTTGGTACGACAGACTATGGAAGCTCGCCCCCGCGACAGACACGAAGCGATCAGGTGTGATTTTGTGAAGATCGCCCACCGGGACCTCAACCTCGATATCTTCGCCTCCTCTTTGTAGGGTCAAGCGAACACTCCTTCCAACACTCGAGTCGAGGATATCGTCCAAGCGAATGAACTGAGTAAGTAACTCTCCGTTGACCTTGAGCAGAACATCGCCTTCCTCAATGTTGTTATGCGAAGGTCCCTCTGGCAGTACAATCTCGGCGACTAACATATTGGTTTCCTTGGGGAACTGCTTTCGAACTGCTGCCTCCCATTGTGGTGTCAGGCCAAGTCGACGACATTCGTCGAAAGGTTTCATCAGGAATTGGCATTGGATAGAGCCACGCTCAACCGGCTTTCCTTGCTGTATGCATTTCAGAGCTCGCAATGGGCGATCCAAGGGCAAGAAGTAATCCGTCGATGCGCCGTCGGATCTTCCGCCGGCCTGAAGGGCAATGGCAAACCCGTCAATGTTGACAACCGGACTTCCAGAGGATCCTCCACTAGCAGCGGCATTCGCTTGATAGTAGCAGGTATTGAAGTCACTGTATCCCTCACCATATTCAGGTGCGTTTCGATCGAGACGGCTTATAACGCCCGAGAGAATACTCAATTTTTCACCAGCATCGTTTCCGACAACCCTGATTTCAATACCGACTATGCATTGGGTTAGCGAAACTTTGACTTCGCTCGGGCGATATACTTAATTACCTTTGGCTAAGTCGGGACGGAGTGTCAGCGCAGAAACTGGCATATATTTGATGGCTTTGGGGTCGAAACGAAGAATGCCGAAGTCGTGAACAGGGTCTCGGTACACTGGGAAGCAGTCGACCTCCTCGTGGTTATCGAATACGACGTAGCCCCAGAAGGGGCCCGAGCCGACGACGTGCCGGTTTGTCAAGATGTATCTGTTGAGACCGGGGTATTAGCAGAGACCACATGATGCTGCTTCACCCTCGTTGCCACTTACCCTTGGTCGGCATCTACGACAAAGCCCGTCGCCTCGCTGGTCAACGCAGGGTCTGTATCGAAGGCACACGTCTGACAGAAGCGAATTGAAACAACATTGCTTATAACCTTTTCCACCGTCGCTTGCCACTCCGCAGTATCGGCTGGCTGGGGCTGGTAGAAAGCGGCCAAGTCGTGGTCATAGTCGTCTTCCGCGGCCTCCAGAGACCTTCCTATCGTATGGATTTCGGGTGTATTGTCGCCTGGCGAAATCTTGCCATTGATGGGGCGGAGCTGCTTTTGAGGACGTTCCTCATCTGAGAAGATCTCGAGCTTCCGTTTGGAGCGGGTTGCTGGACTGGTGCCGTTCATCTCGACGGATTTGACGAAGGCGTCTCTTGGCGCCCGTGGTTCCCAGACCTGGGAAGCGAACCTGTGATGGAGTTTTGGTCCCGCGATAGCCGGTGGCTTTATAATTATGTGTTGAAGTAATGGTAATTGAATTGAAAACGCTGAAACGCATCTGGCGTGCCTGCTGCTGGTCGAGCGAAATTCGGCAACACTTACGGAGCTGAAGCTGTTGCGCAGACCTGGAGGCACGGGGAAGGAGCACCTCATTCACAGCGCTGGTTTACGGCAACAACGAGGATCTCCGACACATGCGCTTGAACTTTAGACGAACCATCAAATAATGGAATCCACTTCGATGACCTTGTTGGACCCTGTCAGGCTCGTGAATTTTAAATCCAAATGTGCTGGACAGCCCTTGATGAGCATTCCCAGATTGCAACTTTCGCAAGACAGCCTGGCCCGACGCTCCGTGCAGGCCCTTCTTAGCTGCATTTAAGTTGGGGGAAGAGCATGGGTAGCGTCCCCTTTGCCGCGCACGTCCCACAACATCATAATAAATAACGGTACGAGTATACTTCCTAGGATACTTTCCGTCCCTTCTCAATTATAACTTGCAAGTTTTCAGTGTTATTTCTGACCCCTTCGAAGTTGCCGAGACACACTCACTCCTTGCCTGCTCATGCCACTCATTGCGCCGAATTTAAAGCTTTTCTGAGACTTAATAATGATATGTTTACATTGGTGACGAGAGAGAGACGGCATTTGCCCCGGAAATAATTGTCAGACTCCCATCATACTACCAACTTGTCGCGCTGTGGCGTGACTATGTTCAACACACAAGCCCCTGATGCTGTTTTCCCTGCTGAATTCTCACCGAAACCATGAGAAGGGCTCCATGGGCTGGCCAGCGTTCCGCTTAATCTGAAATTGCTCGGTTACTGATGATTGTTACGCTGCTGGTGATTAGACGTGGATAAGCGTCGAGAGCAGCTGAAACTGCCTATGTCAAGTTCGAAGCCATCAGAACTAATAGCCATTGGCTCTATGTAGAATAAAGCCCCACCAGCTGGACTACCGGCCTCCATTTAACTTGAGGAACCATGGCTTCGTGAGATCCAAGTTGAAACCCACCACTGAACGGTGCCTTGTTTCCGTATATAAGAATTCTTGATGGTTCTTCTGAGTGGCATAGCGCCTGCCACTTTACCTCCTTCAAGGATGTTGTGCCCAATAACTTCACAGCAGAGAGTTCCAACACAAGGTACCTAGGTATATGTTTTGGTTAAGTCTGTGTGTGGCGCTCACCTGAAGCAGCTCAAAGACACGCTATGGACTATGCAGAGCTCGTCCCTTTTCAGATATTGAGGTTTAAGCCTGCGCAGTGTGGCACCTATCTATCCCCTTATGCAGCAGTACCTGCACTAGAACTCTTCTATATCAGCTTACATGAGTGTACTTTGCTGAGTTGGGTAAGTGTTGTTTCCAGAAGCCAGCGGGAATGGCGCTCGAGGGCACTCTTTCTGTCCAAGCCAAGGCCCTGAACCAGGTATGATGAGAGACTACGCCTGCCTCGATTTGATTTATGCAACTCGCGCATGCTTCTTTCTTGTTGCTTGGAGATATCCAGCCCCTCAGAACTAGGACATGGCTTGCACGTAACAATCGATTATCAATGAATTGATTGTCATACTCAACTTTACCTCCTTTTTGTAGGCCGGGCGTTCTTCGCCTTCTTCCTTTCCTTCAATTTCCTCTCCTTCCTCATATCATCCATGCCTTTAAGCTCGTTCCTATTAATACCCACACCATCCTTGAACCTGCCAATCCTCTTCTCCTTGGCCTCGTCAACTCTCTTCTTCCTCTGGTAATAATCGTCACGGAACTTGTCGGCCTCCTTAGGTGCTTTCTCCATGTTGTGCTTGTACCGGACACCGGTCGGCAGATTGCCCGCATTTGGACCATTGTTCTTCTCCGATTCACCGATGCGCGGCATCTTGCCCAGTCGCTGCGCCTTCTTCCACTTGTCGAAGCGGCCGCTCTGGAACGACGCCGCGATCTTCACACCCGATTCTCCCCGGATCATCTTGGCACCCTTAGACCCGTCGTCATCGTTGTCCCGAGACACATATTTGCGGCTCTTCTGATCCCAACGCATCTTAGATCTCGTCGGAAGGCCAAAGCCCTTGGCTCCTTCGTCGTTGGCTAAATCCATTGTGACGTTCCGTGCATGTTCGACGAAGTTGCCACCCGAGTGGACTCCGTAGCCACGCTCCTCCGCTGCATTGATGGTTCGCGGTGTGTAAGACATGAAGCCCTCCGAGTCTTGCCATGCCAACGGCGTTTTCTTCGCGGTTTTGTTATTGTTTGAGATGGTCACTTCCAGATCCGAGTCAGAACCTGCATCTATGTTGACCTCCTCGTCATCGGTCACAATTTCATCCTCATCCTCCTCGTCGAAGAGATTTGCGTCATCATTATCTGACGCCAATGAGTCCTCTTCAACTTGATCAGACGCCTTTTCTTGTTTTACTTGATTCCGAGGGGTAATCCTTTGTCTCAGATTTCGCATGACTTCTGCTGCCTCGTTGCGAGTTCCTTTCGTTTGCATCATCCTCGTTTCGAAAATGGTTTCTTGGGGCCTATAGCCGCTGATCTTGGCAAGCATTGCAGCCCGTGCATTCTCGGCCTCGCCAACATCTTGACCAAACAGAGGATGGAGCTGCACCCACTCCGCGGAAGAAACGACCTCTCTGGCTCGCCGCGCGCTCTGTGCTGAAGCTGAATTTCGTGTTCGCATGTAGAGCTTCTCGGCCTTTTCGGAAACTCGACGTAACGCGTGCATATCCTCACTGTCGGCCAACAGTTTATTCAACCATTCCACGTTGTTTTCCACTTTGCTCCTCATGGGCGCACCCACTACAACGTCCTCAGCGTAGTTCGACCCTGCGCCTGCTTCACCAAGAACAAGTTTCTTGCCCAGGAAGAGTTGAAGATCTATTAGATATGGTGCATCCGTCTCCCTCACGAGGCTGTAACTCCAACCTCGTTGGCCGGCTCTGGCGGTACGGCCGACTCTGTGGACGAACACTTTAGGTTGCGGTGGGAAATCGTAGTTGATGACGTTGGCCAAAATAGGGATATCGATACCACGTGCGGCAACATCAGTCACCACCAGAATGTTTGATTGACCACGTCGAAAGTTGTCTACTTGTTCCTTACGTGCCGTCTGGTCAAGCGAACCATAGACATAGGAGACTGCAAATCCAGCTTCAGTAAGTAAAGCTGCCAAGTACTCGACATGATGTTTGGTCGCCGCGAACACAATAGTTGAATGTTCAGTCGGCTTCTCCTTTACCCTCGGTGCATCGGACCCTCGCTTCCTCTTCTTGGAATGTCTGTCTGACTCTGGTTCCACGCCCTCGGGTAATCCGACAGGCATTTTGATCAAGTCATGTAGAATGTGGAGGAGCGCACCCTCCTTCTCAGCTCCCTTGACGGTGAAATAAGCACTTTCGAGGTCTGGAGAAATCTTGGTTTCGGCATCAAGTCGTACGAGGCTTGGGTCCTGTAAACCGGCACGAGCAAATTCAACCAACGAAGCTGGCAGAGTAGCAGAAAATAGAAGCGTCTGCCTCGATGCCGGCAACGCGTGCAAAATCTCGGTAAGTTGGGCAGCAAACCCCATTTCGAACAGCCGGTCTGCCTCGTCGAATACAACGTAATTGATGGAGGAGATGTTGAGAGACATTTCGACCTTGAGATGCAAAAATCGTCCAGGTGTAGCAATGACAATATCCGGGTTTGCTGTCATGAAGCCAAACTGCTCTTCAAGACTGTCACCACCCACCAGGAGGACACATTTCAGATCAGTGCCTCGGCTGAACTCCTTGACGACTTTCAAAGTTTGTAGAGCCAGTTCTCGAGAAGGAGACATAATCAGGGCCCTTGATCCAACGGTGGCGCTGTGAGCTCTGAGACGCTCAATCATAGGAATAACGAAAGCAGCAGTCTTTCCAGACCCAGTTCTCGCCATGCCCACAACATCCTTTCTCTCCATTATCAAAGGTATCGCTTTGCGCTGAATGGGCGTCGGGACCGAGAAGCCCTTGCGTGTGATAGCTCGAAGAAGATTCGCATTGATTCCTGTAACTCAAGTCAGCAAGTCGCCTTGGAAAGAACCACGCGAGAACCGTACCCATAGCCTGAAATCCACCGCCTTTCTTGGCCGTTTTGCCCTTCTGGTTAGCTGCTCCTTTCCTGAATGAAGCGGCCTGTTTCAAGGCAATGAAAGCCTCGTCCCCGTCGGCACCATCGCTGTCGCCATCAAGGAAGTCTCCCGCATCGAATCCGAGTGCATGGTTGGCACCTCCCGACTTGAATCGTCCAATTGCATTGCCAGTCTCTTCGGTGAACAACGACCCTAAGATGTCAACCTCATTCTCTGAGGCTGCAGGCGAGACTGCGCGTCGAGACATGATGGTGTACTTAGGATTATATGGATTTGAGCATGTCTAAACTCAAACACGTTGAGATTGTCGCAAACTGAAGATGTGCTCTGGGCTGGAAATTATCGACCATATATACGCTGTATTACTGTCAGGCTGAAGGTGGGCGCTTGCTCTCCAAAACTTTTTAGCTAGGAACTCTGGTAAATCGTTATCGGCGCTTATCTTATCTTATCACCGCGACCGTTATTGCATGCCTATGATACCCTGCTAAGACGACGACCTCCGACCATCTTCATCTCCGTCACGTTCAGCGACACTTTGTGCTTTTCAACCCATCCCGCTCTCTACAATCGACTCGACCACAACATGGCGTCCGAAGAAAAAGATATTAAGAATCTTGAGAAGGAAGACAAGGATGCTCTTGACGTCCTGGCCTCTGAGGCCAAGGAGTTCGAGAAGGCAAGTCATCCCTGCTTCACATGAACTACAACGAGACACTAACACAGCTTGCGCAGGATGCCGAAATCGACAGAATTCTCAAGGCCTTCAGGCTAGACGCCTACGCAGTTCTCGACCTAAATCCAGGTGTGCCCGAATCCGACATTAAGATGTGCTACCGCAAGAAGTCGCTGCTCATCCATCCGGACAAAACACGCAACCCGCAAGCGCCCGAAGCCTTCGACCGACTGAAGAAGGCACAGACGGAGCTGATGGACGAAAAGCACCGCGAGCGCCTGGACGAGGCCATTGCCGACGCGCGCATGCTGCTGATCCGGGAGAACAAGTGGACGGTCGACTCGCCGGAGCTGAAGACGGAGGAATTCGCGCAGAAGTGGCGGGTCAAGACGACGGAAGTGCTCATCGATAACGAGCAGAGGCGGAGACGGCAAGTCAAGGCGCAGATGCAAGAGGAGGGCCGCGAACAGAAGCGTCAGGACGAGGAGATTGAGGAGCGCAAACGCAAGAGACAGCATGAGCAGGACTGGGAGTCCACGAGAGACCAGCGCATCGATAGCTGGCGGCAATTCCAGAAGGGCAAGGGCGGACCGGAAAAGAAGAAAAAGAAGCTGAAACCCATCGGCTGAGCACACGTTTACAGGGGTCGAGGGGCGATGATGGTATGATTGCCGCTACTATGGACATGGGCTACGTCGGGGTCTCCTGTGAGTTCAAATGATAGTCACGAATGCGCTCTTGAACCTAACTCCCCTAGAGAGTGATGTTTTCTTTCGCCGTGTAGGCTGGAAACGGTGCCCACCAATTGTAAATGGCCAAAACGCACCTGCGACAGTTGACCTGGGATATGCGTTGGTTGGGGTTTTCCTTGTCCCAGGGGTTGGACTTGACTAGGGGTCTTCTAGATTCGTGGGGACGTGCTGCCTCAGGTGCTCCGCTCGATGGGTCGGTTAACATACAAACCCCCCCTTTCCGGCCACCCACCTTTCTGGCCACCTAATCTGCCAACTACAACAACCTTCGGCACAACAGATTATCGTCGGTATCGGCTATTATTATACAATGCCTCGATATTCAGAAAATTCGATTCAAGGCGCTCTCAACGATATCAATCAAGGGATATTCCAGCGCCAGACTTCCCTCCGATGGGGCGTTCTACGCTCTACCCTCCAATTACGACTCGGCGATGGCCTCAGCCATTCTGACGCGTCAATCGCGTCGATGAAGCTATCTAGGGATCAGGGAGACGCGCTGATTGGATGGATCCTCGAAATGGATCGCGAGGGTCGTAGCCCGTCGGCGCTATTCATCGCTAAGATGGCGTTGATTCTGTTACCTCAGGATCGTCGATCAGAGGGCCTCGGTCGCCATTGGGTTCATCGCTTTATTCAACGCCATCCAGAGGTCGGAAGTATCCAATCTCGACGCCTCGACCGTCAGCGATTTGATGGCCTATCGACGCAGAATATCGACGATTTCTTCGAGATGTACGAAGCCTTGATGTCAGCTCACGACTACTTTCCACATAACGTCTGGAATATGGACGAAACAGGCCTCCAAGCCCAATGGTTTAACGATTGCGACGATATACCTGATTGGCAATATACTTATTCATCTAACGGTTGGATCAGTACAGATATCGCCGTTCGATGGCTTCGTGATATCTTTATACCTCGTAGACAACCAGTTGATCCCGACGAGCAGCGGCTCTTGATATTACATGGTCATATCGCTCACAACAACGTCGAGTTTATGTGGTTAGCCTATTGTAACAAGATCTCGTTACTATTTTTGCCAGCACACTGTTCTCACGGGCTCCAACCTCTCGACGTCGCCGTATTTGCTCCATTAAAGCGGTACTATCGCTCGTTAGCGACCTCTCTCGATCGAGTACTGTTCTATTCCATTTAAAAAGTCGACGTTCCTCTCGCTATACATCGAGGCATATACGAAGTCGTTCACGATCAGTAATATACAATCAGGCTTCTCTGCAACTGGAATATACCCTGGTTGTACCTGAATAGCTATAATAGTACGTTGAATACACTGTTTCGAATACCTTCAATTGGATTGCAATATGTGGCCAGAAAGGTAGGTGGCCGGAAAGGTGGGGTTGTACGTTACATTCGCATTCGCGAGGAAATATCTGCTCGCCACGCAAGCGCTTTGGTTATAATTCACATCATATGGCTCTTGGACCTCAAGGTAAGTTTTCCCGTCAGTATATCGCTGTGACAGTGTATGTTGCATGTGTTTGTTTTGTCAGCTCTACTCAGGTCAATTATCCTGCACAGTGAACTCCACATCCGGGTGTCATCTACGCCGTTGACTAGCACCCGTCTAGTGTATGTACCGGTTTATACTTCTTGTCTCGTATGCCATCATCTATGGCTTGTTCTTCTGCTTGTACTGAATGAACCGCGTCAGATTCAAGGCGGCCTCATCGGCTCGAGTTCTCAACTCTGTTTGCTTTCTCTTGTCTATTTTCTTTGCCATTGCCTTAACCTTGGGCGTCGACTCCTCAAAATGCTTCAGGATGCCATCCTTCCAGAAGACTTCCCTGTCGCAAGCGTGCCGTTCATCGCCGTAGATGTCGAATAACTGGTTGAGTGCTTCCACGACGTTTGCTGCTGGCGTTTCGGGAAGCGAGGCGACGATTGTGAGCAGGAATACTCCTATTTCGCGGTTAAGCTCTATCGGCGCGGGGTCAAGTGCCAACTGCCCCAAGACTCCAATGCACTTGACACCAAGGCTTTGGAAAGGATCCTCATCGACAGGCAAGTTCCTCGAAGCATGGTACAACGACATAAACTTTTTGTGCTCGTCTCCACTTATAGGGGTTTTCTCCTTGAGGGTTCTAGCAATGGCCCATGCGAGACCAGTCACCAAAGTCGCCAGGTCGACGTCCGACGTGTCGCTTGCAAGGACAGGCGCCACGGCAGAAGTGTATATCGTTCGTGCTACAGGGGCCCATGCCGCATGGACTGCAGTATTGTGTCCATCTGAATAATCCAGGCACGATAACGCCCAAGCAATGTTGTTCAGGGTTGACAAAGCGTAGCCTCGTAAGAGCGATGCGGCTCCGTCTGTGGCGTTGCTGCTAAATTTGGTGATCTTGAGAACCTGAGGTATTGCTTTCTGCAAGAGGAGCTTTAAGGTCGGCAAGTCGTCGATACCAGACGATTCATCGGGGTAGTCGTCAGCCGCGGTGACGAGATCCATGTCGGCTTCGATTTCGTCTTGGTCCATCTCATCATCATCGTCATCATTTTCCTTGTCTGAAACGTCACTGTTCTCATCCGCATCCAAGGCCATGTCTTCATGGTCGTCGATACCTTTCCATCCGCCTCCAGTCTTATCACCTTTCACTATGGACTCCTGCAGACTTGTGCCGATAGACGCCAGGATCTCGAGAGCGAGCTGAAGGATCTCCACTGGACTCGAAGCGTCTTGATCATTTGCCGCCTCGCTGTTTAATTGGGCTGCCTCGAGTGAGTTTGTGAGAGTGGGAATCAGGATCGCGTCACTGGATTTATCCCTTCCTGGACTCGAGTCGAACCATTCCATGTTCGAGAATATGTTATGAAGCACTCCGCAGGCCAATACTGCCGGTAGTCCATGTCCTCCCTTCAAGGTCATAAGAAGCTTGAAGCACCTGGTCTCCTCGTCGGCAAGGATCATTTCAACGAACCGTGGGTTGTCTTCTGACAGGGTCATCATGCACGAGAGACCACTATTGATAACTTCTGGAGGTGCCGAATCGCTTGAAATTAGCACAAACAGCAGCTGGACAATGTACTTATTCGCGACTACCACCTGCAACATGTCATCCTGGGCCTCTGCGAGGGCCGAAATAATGGTCGCGAGTGCCTCGGCAATCCTCCAAACGAAATTTTGCTCTGCCTGGGTTGCCTTGCTGAATTGTGCTGCGTTGGGGCTGGTAACAGTCTGGGTCACCTAAGATCGTGTAAGTCAGGTCAACTTCCGAGGACGATCTGAAAATACATACCTTCTTGGCGGCATGCTCAACAGCCGTCACCACATCAACCCGGAACAGGTGCACGCAAAAGTCGGCTTCCTCCTCCTGCGTCAGGACTTTGAGGATTTCCCAACCAGCAGCACGGCTCTCGAGGCTTGCATCAGTGAGCGTTTCGTTGAGCACGATGTGCACAACTTGCTCCCGTAGAAGCAACTTTCGGCACTTGGTGTCTTGGATGATATTGGCGATGGCGCCGGCAGCTGCCGTACGCGATTTGGGGTCGGCACTCTGAAGATCTTTGAGGGCGGGCACCACCGTTTTCTCTCGCAACGCAGCAAGTGCTGGATCTGAAGGAGGTTTGATAGGTTTGGCAATTGGATCCGAGCGCTCGCCGCCCTTGCCCTTATTCCGACGTGTCTTGCCCATGATGATATTGTTGATGAATTACTAAATGTCGGTTGTGTTATAAGAAGTTCTCAATGTAAGCTTGTCCATTTCACCTAGCGATATCTCATGCCGCCTCAAGAGCAACTGCATTAAAAAACAAATCCGGCAACTTCTTAGTATCATCAGCCTTGTAGAAAAACCCGTCTGAGGGTCGGTGACGAGATCAAGCCGGTCCCATCGCGATTACCCTGATATAGACTAGCTTTGGCGGGGTGCATAAAGCACGGACTGTCCAAGCCGTTAGGGGCGTGTCCGAGGACCGACGCGACTCTGGCACTCTACCTCGTACTATAGCGTACTTCAGCCAGCGTGGACTGCCCTGCTCTGCATGAAGCCAACGCACCCTAGATTGCTGAACACCAAGATGTCGTACTAGGGTCTTCCAAGATGATCTGACCACCTGTCAATGTCGCGTTCTCCTTGTGCAATAAATTATTTTGCCGTGCTGTTCGCACTTTTGCCCGTACACGGCTTGCGCAACTTGCGGCCAAGGGAAACAAGATCAACACTGAAGGCGCTTCTTCGGTCGTTCAGTGAAACCTCTGTTCGCAAGCTCCCCAATTCCTCTAGCCTCCCACTCCAGCACACAAGCCAGATTCCAGCAGGACCAAACGTGAAATGCGAAACTCAACACACATAACGCCGCGGACTGCGATATAATACCAGCGTTCTCCCCCCCGGAAGGCTCTTCAGCGAGCATGTCTATGTGGGGGAAAATGCGCGGGCTATTTCTTACGGATGTGGAGATAGGCAAGAAGGACGACGACCACAAGCTGGCAGCTAAGAACGGTGGTTTGCGCGTACCTAGCAGCTGGCAACCCGCGCGAGGGCCTCTGCGAAGGTCGATCAAGCGCATAGCCGCGCTGTTGGGAGTCGCCTTCTTCGTCTACCTCTTTATACACAATATACCGACCGATATTGGCCCACGAAGGTCACTTCGTCCCATCTACAACGTCCCCGGGTCCGCGTCAAACCAGCATCCCCCTCCATCCGAACGTGGATTTAGCCCCGAATCGAAACATGGCAGTCCAAACCAAGTCTCCGGTCCTCTTGAGCGTACATACAATGGACCTCCAAGATTCTTCGAGCTTGGGGCGTCGCTTCACGCCATCACCAGCACAAAAGGTGGGATGACAATCAACCGGAATGTGCTTTTTGCAGCGTCGAGTCTGAAAAGCGCGGCTGCGCTACTTCCAATTGCATGCTCGATGGGTATAGAGAAGAGGAACTACGTACATTTTGCGCTGATGAGCCGGAGTGAGATCAAGATGGAGGAGCTCCAGAAGGTTAACGGCATCGACGAGGGGTGCCAGATAATTTTTCACGGTACGTTGAACGATTAATGGCCTTCCTGAATGCGCACGGTGAATTACCAAAGAGGCGGTAGTAATGGTAGCTGATACATATACTGACTTGGCGTAGACGCTCGTCCGGATCATGCGATCATCTCAACAGAGGAGCGAATGGAGAAGAGTGCCTTCCGCGCCTTCCGTACGTACCACTCGTCTTTCTGATTCCCGCTTGGTCTGAAGCTTACATCTGCTGTAGATCACATCCACATGTACATGCATCCCCAGGCCATCTTCGTCGACGGATCAGAATCGGAAGAGGCGCATTTCCTGAGAGGGGCGAGATCTCAGGCCAGGGCTACGGGCAATACCTTGATAGAGTTGCCAGAACGTTCCGCAAGGAACATCATGTGGTTGACGAAACTAGATAGCTCGTCCTTGCGGGGTAAGAACTATGACTGCCGACTATTCAGCTGCATTATTGACATGCTTCTAGTCTGGAACAAGTATGATGTCGACATATTAATTCATGCTATCCCTGGAGCCTCAGGCAGTCTTATCAGACTGCTCAAATCACTTAGCAAAGCTGACTTCACATCAAGCTATATACCTCACCTCACTATTGAGCTGCCACATGACATTGATCCTCCAACCAAACGCTTCCTCGAGAATTTCCAGTGGCCGCCGGCTCATATTTACAACCCAACCAACGCGAAATACATCTCAATAAGACATCGGATCCCACGACAGAGCATAAACGAAGAAGAAAGTTCTGTGAGATTCCTAGAGTCGTTCTGGCCAGGGAATCCGCAATTATCCCACATCCTGGTTCTCAGTCAGCAAGTCGAGCTTTCGCCTCAATTTTTCCATTGTGAGTGGCCTAGTAATTCCTGACCCGACAACTTTCTCCCAACGCCCAAGTCCTAGTTCTTCCTCGTGTGGCATCTCCGCCGTTCAGAAAAGTAATAAGCTGACTCATGTCAGATCTGAGATACACCTTGCTCGAGTATAGATACTCAACCACGTCTCGCGCGCAGCGGTGGGACGCTCGACTGTTGGGGATAAGTCTCGAACAGCCACACGTCCATCTGAATGGAAAAGACAAATTATCTCTGCCTTTGAGGGTCGAAGACTCTGGGGACCTGCCCACACCCTTCCTTTGGCAAGCACCCACCAGCAATGCTATACTGTTCTTCGGCGAGAAATGGATGGAACTTCACGACTTCGTTTCGCGAAGCCTTGAGGCACAACAGCACTTCAGCAATGTGCCATCATTACTGTCCGATAAATCGATCAGCACCCGACATCCATCCTGGCTGAAATATGTTTTGAGACTGGCGCGGGTGCGAGGATACCTCACGTTGTATCCTGGCGAGGACATAGCCAGCAACCTAGCCACGGTGCACAACGAACTGAATCATCTACCGGAAGAATACGCCACGCCAGAGGAATCTAGCGAGGTACTGGCCGATGACGCGAGTGATGCTGAGATTGAGAAGGCCATCCAGAAATTCAGACAGGGGTCGGAAATCACTTTAGCGCCGGTATCACTGCTTCAGGGTTTGCCTGACAACGGGGTACTCAGTCCATTCAGTGACCTCCCGATGCTAACGTGGACAGGCGAAGGTACAGATGTTGAGGGATTGGACGAGCTCGCGGCGCAGTACGCGACGGAATTTAAGGAGAAGGTTGGCAGCTGCAGCGACAAGAATACCCCGAAGCAACGTGTTGATATGTCGGCCCAGGATCTATTTTGCGGGAATGAATAATCCAGTCCTCCTAAGTCGAGATGACCAACCAGTAATCAATCCCCTAGCTCACACTAGGCGGAGAAATATTCGGGGACAATATCAAAAGGTCAAGGCCAACAGGCTTGGTAATTAGCCAAGGCGAAGGGTTCGTATGGAAATAGAGACATACGAGTCCATACCTCTTTGGGGATGACATGTATATACTTGTACTTAGAGTCGGCAAGAATTTGAAAACACTTAAAGGACGTGGGGCCAATTCAGGGTGTTCCCGTCTGGGTTTCCTGTCTGCACTTTGGCGACGACAAGGAAGATGATGCATGTGCCTATTATGGCGAGAGCGACAAGAGACATGATCTCGCAGACTTTAGCACCAACGTGACACAGAAAGACACAGGAAAAAACAGCAACTTACCGACTGCGTTCGCCAGCCCGTCTGCACAATGGCGGCTTTCCTACTGTATCGGTTCACGGTCCCTGGAGAAGTCAGTCCCGCGGCAGGCTGGAGTGGCAAGAAAGAATAGTGCTCAAAGTTCGACTTACCGATGTAATTGCCAAACCCTACCAGAAGGCATGCCACTGAAAGAACCCAAAAGACAATGCCCAGAGGGCGTGCCATGCGCAACTCGATGTCTGACGGTTGCGTCTTCAAATGGAAGGACAGGACTATAGCAACCGCTACAATTGCCATGTACACTGACAGCCGCAGGTACGAAAGAAATGTCCTCTCATTGGCACAATGATCCCGAGCATCGCTGCTCTCGTTCTCAAACAGCAACGGACCCAGAAACGGCCAAGTCCAGAAAGTGTTGGGCGCATTCCATTCAGACCTGGCAGACAGATTTGGTGTCAGCAATCTATAGATATTGACTACTCGGCGTCTTGCTCCACAAAGGGTAGCATACGAGAACCCGCTATCATCAGCGCCGACTTCGACCGGCCGCGTCAGTTCCGAAAAGGACAATGGGCCACAACACGACGCCCCATCCTCGAGGTGAGAATGCGGGGCTCGCTGCATGGTTGGACGATAGGGACGGGCCGTCGGTCCAATGATGAATTTCGGGAGAGTCTCTTAGTTGATGCAAGGCGCAATCTGCGTCGTCAAGTCGGTCGATAAGATCAGCTGAAGTTGGAAGTTGATAGCGGCGCAAAAAAAAAACACGATGTCGTAATCTCCACGAATTGGGGTGAACTCTATGAACCGAACCCTAATATGGGATCCCGGGTTGAAGCGGAACTTCCAGAGAGAACCGCTCAACGGCTGCTCCGAGCGGCTGGAGACAGGGTCTCATTACAGGAATTTCCCAACGTCATAATCGGCTCCGAGGAAAACAACAACCAACCTTGTGCCCAGATTCAAGATCTGCCGTTCGCGTCAGAATGCGAAGGACTTGGACTGTGTATCGAATGGGATGTCGAACAATCAACAATCCAACTATCGGCAGCCGGCGACCTTCGGTGACTCGAATTATCATTACCAAACGCAGGTAACTAATGCTAGGTAAACCGTGGTGACAAGGAGCATCGGCGTGGGGCACGACGGACGCGAGCTGCAGCGGGAACCATGTTCACCAGTCTCCCACGCTAGCTAATAAAGCCGTATCTCCCAACGCGCAGCTTCACCACACATGTCGTATTACCGATTACACCCCAAAGCCGAAAGTGTCTTGACATATTTACCGTCGGAGGTTGCCATCCCAGTCTCATGACAAGTTTCTGCTCTTGGAAACACTCTTTTGCTTCCTATTTATACTGCTTGTTTCAGAGCTGCTACTGAGGCCACTAGCATCGACAACTTCCGGCAGCCATGGCCAGCTCAAGGCAAATCCCACCCAGCAAGATGCCGGGGCCGGATTTTGCGTCATCGCTCCCCTCGTCCTTCAGGACAGGGTCGCCCATCGCGCAGGAAATAGTGGCAAGAGACATTGCCGAATGCTCAGAAGACGGTATCGTCAACGACGCATTCCGTGACGGGTCTGAGTCGGACACAGAATCCGAGGATGGTCCCACGCTGTATCGGCAGCCCGTAGGTATTGCCTTTGGCTATCGACGACCCAGCCTTCTCCCTGAGCCTTTGGAGGAACCGGTCCTCACCAAAGTGGAGAAGAAGCAGTCCCGGAATGAGGAGCGCAGTTTGCTTCGGGATAACCACATCCTGCCTCCTAAACATGCCGTGGAAGCGGAGCCCAGTCGTTTCACGAGCATGTACAATCGGTTGTTCAGCACCAAAGTCCGCAAGACGCCAGGTGGTGACGATGTTCCCCAGATCACGGTAGATGCTTCTGAGACTTCGCCGCTCCTGCCAGGCGGGGGAACTGCTGGTGCTCTTCCAGAAGAGCACCTGACCGAGCAATGGGAGGCTGCTGTGGCGTCTGGCAAGATCCAGACTACATGGCAGAGGGAGGCCAAAACTCTTACCGTTTATTCTCGGTCTCTCATCGTCACTTTTGTTCTGCAGTACAGCGTCAACATTGCCAGTATTTTTGCTGTTGGACATATAGGCAAAATTGAGCTGGGCGCTGTTAGCTGTGAGGCACCCCCCCTCCTTTCCCCTGTCGTTCCGATGCAGAACTAACGGAAAACAGTGGCTTCCATGACCGCCAACATCACATGCTACGCTCCATTTCAGGGGCTGGCAACAAGCTTAGACACCCTCTGTGCACAGGCGTATGGCTCCGGTCACAGACATCTCGTAGGCTTGCAGTTCCAACGGATGACGTACTTTCTGTGCACCCTCATGATCCCCGTCGCTATGCTGTGGGTTTTTGCAGAGGACATTCTACTCAAGATCATTCCAGAGCCTCTCTCGGCCGAACTGGCTGGTCTTTATATGAAAATCATAATCGCCGGCCTTCCAGGTTTCATTTTCCTGGAAAGCGGAAAGCGGTTCGTCCAAGCTCAGGGGCTGTTTCACGCGACCACTTATGTTTTACTAATTGCCGCTCCCATTAACGTTTTCCTCAATTGGCTGTTGGTCTGGTATTTGGGCTGGGGATTCGTCGGTGCACCCATTTCCATAGCCATCACACAGAACTTGATGGCGGTATTATTACTGCTCTACGTCATGTTTGTGGATGGGTCGCAGTGCTGGGGTGGGTTCAATTCGAGAGCTCTGACAAATTGGGGTGAGTCCCCTTGCTTTTCTTCGATGGGCAGAAACGAGTACTAACTCGATACAGGGCCAATGGTCAGGCTCGCGCTCCCAGGCATGATTATGGTTGCGGCCGAGTGGCTAGCTTTTGAAGTGTTAACTCTAGTGGCCTCTCAGTTTGGCACGTCATACTTAGCCGCCCAGAGCATCTTAGTCACCCTGACGAGCACCACCTTTCAAATTCCCTTTCCATTATCCATCGCCGCCTCGACGCGCGTCGCAAACCTCATCGGGGCCAAGCTCGTCCCGGCCGCCAAGACGTCCGCCAAAGTCGCATTTGGCGGCGCCTGTTTGGTTGGAATCTTCAATATGACCCTGCTCTCCAGCTTGCGGTACCAGCTACCCTTGCTCTTCACCAAGGACGAGGAGGTCATCTCCATCGTGGCCAAAATTATGCCGCTTTGCGCGTTCATGCAGATTTTCGATGGCTTGGCCGCCATGTCTCACGGATTGCTACGTGGGATAGGAAGGCAGCATTTTGGGGGGTACGCGAACTTGATCAGTTACTACTTGATCGCTTTACCCATCTCTTTTGCTACCGGGCTGGGACTTGATTGGAAGCTCGAGGGACTCTGGCTCGGGGTGACCATTGGTTTACTTGTGTAAGTGTTCTTGAGGGTTGTATTTCTCGGTAAACGTGGAATTTTACTGACTTCATATGTAATTGTGTAGGGTTGCGGCAGTTGAGTTTTGGTACATATGTGTCAGTGACTGGAAGCAGTCGGCGAGAGAGGCTGAGCGTCGTAACGCGGCTGGATGAATACCAGGTAGGCCGTCTAGGGCTGCTTCGTCTGTTGCATGACCGTGGGATGACTGCAGATCATAATAGGAATCATTGTCAATTGAAGCAGGCTATGTGTGTGACATGTACCCAGTATTATGACTATAGAATCCGTCTGTCGTACGAGGCTATCCCTAAAAAGTGTTCAGTCTAATTGGTAGATTAGGTGCACCTTCGCCCTCTTCGCCCACCACATTACCCGAGCACGCAACCCCTTTTCCGTTTCCCCTTTCTCCACTTTCCCTTCTTCATATCACCAAGAAGATCCCAACTCTGCAACTCCTCGGCAACCTTCTCATTCTTCGAGCCATTGGCAGACTGAACCCTTCGACGCCGTAAAGCAGCGGCGCGTCGTCGTGATGCTTCATCTTTGGCACCTACGAAAAATCTTCTGGCCTCTCGTCTCTATCATGAAGCAGTGAACAAACAGCTGGGGCGGGTTTGTTTGGATTACTCGCCAGCATATAGGCCCAGGGCCATAGTCCAAACACCAATCCCGCCCAGACAAGTTTTCTCCAGTACTGTGCCTCGTCGTGCCAAGCACTGAGAATACCAACTGTGAACATGCCCAGCATCAGTCATCCTATTTCGGTGTCTGAGAGGAAGTAACCCCATGGATTATAGAACATTTCGTTCCAGATGGCGTTTACCTCGGCGGCATCCAGCGATGCTGCAACAGAATGAGCTTCCCGAGCCTCGAAGTTGTCCTGGGCATCCGTTTTCCAGATACTGTAGTTCTCCAGCTCATCCCGGATACTTGATGGATAGTATTCTGGCGCTTGGGGTCCTCCCGAAAGCTGATTAGAGTTGGCTCAGACATGGTGATAGCCTGCTGATTGGCTTTTTAACGGATGAGTTCTCGTGGCATAGTGTGTATACCCAACGGCAAAAGCCGGCTGTGTACAAGTCGAGGGAGGAATGATTTCGAAATGATTTTTATTCTGACTTAAATGGAACTAAACGCCTCAACGGCATGGGCCACAAAGAAGCGAAGGCTTCAGTCTCGTAGAGCCTGGCTTGCGCCAGTGGGGCAGCATAAGTTTGTCTTCACTAATGTTGAACAAAAAATAGACCCTGTGTATTTACTTCATCGCTACTAAGGAAGGATCATGGAGTAGCCGAGAATATGTCGTTGATATTCGAAAGCAGGGTTAGCAAGTGCGAAGAACAACAACGACGTGGAAATAAAACACTCTCAGTTTGGTTCTTTGTTAGTAATTAGTTACTATGCATCGAGAAAAATTCTCGGGAAATAGCTTCATGTATCATCCCCCAGATTGATGACGTAAAAAATGTGTATAGAAGCCCGGAGCGCCAGCGGCAACTGCCTATACTTGTTCTTCCTCTTGTTAACCTCTACCACCATCATATTCCCCGTAAACGGCAGGCTAACAACGCTCAAACACACGATATAACCCCTTGAGATCCGCCAATTCGAGCACACCACCACTCATCAGTGTCTTAGTAGCGACAAGCCTAGCTTTGAAGGCCGGAAAGAAGATATGCTCTACCGCTCGTCGTACATGTTCCCGCCGTGCCTTGACTTCGTCGGGTACATCCTCGCTCTCCAGTGCCTCGCTGTTGCCCGGTAGCGGTGGGAGTTGCTCAGGCGCGTAGAAGCTAGCCAGCTCGCGTAGGAAGGTATTGAAACACCCAAGCTCTTCCGTCCAGTCAACGTGGGGTCCTAGTCGTAACAGAAATTGCGGCAACTTCGCTATTGGCGGCATGTAGCCCTTGCATAGTAATGGGATAGAGAGTAGTTCGCCGGCAGGGTTAATTTCGAGACTGAAGTATTCGAGCATCATCTCCCGACGCTCTATCAGCTGTGCGGCTACTGTCTCCACTACCTCGGCTACGTCGAAGTCATCATCATCAGCGAGCTCGCCGCCGGCCGCCGTGGCTTTTTCGCGCTCGGCGGCGATGGTCAGCACTTCGCGCAGATCAAGCGACGGTTGGAACTGGATCGTGCCGAAGTTGCCAAAGTCAGTAAGGCCTACTTGGTAAAAATACTCCAAGCAGGCGCGGCCGTAGTCAACGAGGTAGAGTTTTACACCACCCTGCATTGCGGCAAGGCGGCGCCTTTCGTCCACAATACCCACAAACGTGTGCGACGCGAAGATCTCCGTTAGAGAGTGATGCATGTCATCACGCACCGCTCTGCGAAGCTCACGTACACTGCTGAGGCGACAGATAACGGGCTCCCTGTCGGTGGTCTGGTATATGGGCTCATTATCCGCACCGCTTGTTGCTGTTGACGTGGAAGGTTTGGGGGCGGTGGGAAACATACTCGTGATCTTGCGGAGTGAGCCATCGGTCCTGACAAGATTGTTCTCGTAGAGCCGCACTGGCGGTTTACCTTTGGCTGCAGTATTTTGCATCGAGGACACGTCAGCACCCGGCTGCGGTGATCTCGAGGGGACAATGGAGCCAGGAAGGAGAGTCTGCATCATGAAGGTGCGGCTGGTATCCACGGCCGCCAACTTGTCACGGATATTCTCACACACAGCTTGGATGATCTCATCCTCATTGAGGAAGTTGACCTCGCGTTTTGTAGGGTGTACATTCACATCCACACGCTGCGGGTCGATCTCAAGGCTGAGATAGACGAACGGATGCCCGCTTTTGGGTAGAAAAGCCGAATACGTTTGCTCGATCGCCTTCTTGACACCGGACGACTCCACACACCGGTGGTTAATGAACAGCAGCAGGGTGGTTTTCTTGATGTGGTAGTTGGCATTGGTTGCCCATCCTTGAGCCTTGAAACCCCAGCGATCATCTGAGGTAGCGTATTCGATCAACTCATTCGCCACGCTACCACCATGGATTTGGCGAATCCGGTCGACAACTGAGGCTTGTGATTGAACCGCAATCGATGCCCCCGAGTCGCCGTGCTTCTTGCAGGAAAATGCGACGCCACTGCAATGGATGGCGTAGCGCCCGACCATGTCGACGATCTTGTTGTATTCCTCGGAAGACGATCTAAAAGCCCGACGACGTGTCGGCACATTGTAGAACAGATCCTCAACCGTAATCTGGGTGCCATTACGTCCTGCCGTTGGTTTGGGATCGGCTGACTGGCCAGGTTTTGCGGGAGAGAGCTTCCCTCCATCATAGTGGGCGCGCCATGCGCAGTTGGAACCCTTAGTCTTGGTAGTGACTTGAAGATGGGCTATATGGCTAATGCTCGCAAGAGCTTCACCTCGAAAGCCGTAGGTGGCAATGCTAGTCAAGTCTTCAAACGTCTTCAGCTTGGATGTGGTGAACCTCTCGCACAAAATTGCCAAATCGTCCTTCTGCTTCACCGTGAGTTACCATTTTAAGAGCCATCAAATGCTGCTACTCACCTCGATACCGCAACCATTATCGGTAATCTGCAGTAGCTTCAGGCCACCCTCCTTAACCAGGACCTCGAGGGATGTGGAGCCTGCATCGACGGCGTTCTCCATCAATTCCTTCAGCGCGTGAACAGGTGCCACAATGATCTCGCCGGCAGCAATTTTATTCACCACATCTTGATCCAGAGCCTGGCCGGCATCTCGAGTCAGCCCCTACGAACTCAAAATAGCAGTAGGCAGCAGGGACAGGGTACTTGCCTTGATCCGACGAGGAGCTATCACATCTGATGAAGCTTCGTCCGCCTTCCTTTTGGTGCCTCTGGGGCTGTCGATGCCCATCTTATCCTCCATGGTTGGTGTCGCAGTCACTCGGCGCCCGGCACCAGAACAAGGCTTGCCTTTCAAGACGGGGCGAAGCTGCATTCGAGGTCTCTCTCGGCCGAGACTACTTAGGAGGAGTGGCACGCCCAATAATTGACGGTTTGGCGACAAGGTGCACGTCTTACCCGGGGAGAAAGGGACCACTCATCAGCCTGGAAATCTCAAGTGCCTTGCTAGATAGAGTTGCAGATGCCTAGAAAAGCAGGGGAAACTGCATTAGCAGTCGCGAAATTGTTAGCGTTTCGTAGCTCGTGCACGTACCAACGAAGCTTCCGATTTCAATGTCGAGGCTTACCTTTCCTCGACATGGCACTGTATCGCAGGACTGTTGCGGCCTCCTATTGATGTTTGTGTTGTCTTTCTTCTTTGGCAGCCTACAAAATGGAGCAACGAAGCCCTGCCAGGCGTCGGTAGACACAACCGCGGGGCGGTCAATGACTAGTGCGAACTCCCCAGGTAGACTTACCCAGGCTGTGGAAAATCCAAACAAAGTCACTCCCTCGATCGTTGCTTACAAGTGTTGATAGCAAGACTAGGAAACTACTGCAATGAGCTCTCATCGATACTCTCACCAACTCTCGTCTCTTTTGGGCATCACATGCTCCCACATCCGGAGTTTCTGGTATGCCGTTGGCTGCATCTGCGGCCGACCTCTATGCGGCTGCACTGGCCGTGGGGACTACAATGTAACATCGAGCTCCATCATGGGGTGCGCCTTTTGAGCCTTTCGGTGTTCCCGAATATTTCATCCACTCGGCCTCGATCTGGGCTGTAATATGATGCTGATCGCCGTGGCATTTGGGTAGCCAGTGCTGTGGTATTCCGTTGTCTGCTGTAGGCTTCATCGCTTCGGTAGCGTTTCATTTTGGTGCGATGCATATCGTTGTGTTCTTTCTTGAGCATGTGCCCAGCTCGACTGTATAAGTATTTTGGACCGCAAGAAGTGCAAAGCCCCTGTTGGCCGGCCAGCTTAGAGGCTTAGCCAGATAATGTTCCAATGGGTATCTCGGCCGGGAAACTGCCCTTTTTTTTCTTGAGGACTGCAATAATGTCATACTGCTATCTTGGTAGATATTGCACATGGTTGCAGGACGCAGGTTAAATTTACAGAGACTGCTGAATAACAACAATCACTTACCCACGCTTACATCGTCTATCAATAATAGCTACGGCGCAAAACATTTCGGGCCTTGTAGCTATCAAATGCTGCTACCTGAAGAAGTGAATAGTTACACTACAGGCTCGGCATATTCGATCTCGTGCATCAGGGTTTTGTCTTGGCCGGTACGGCAGCGAAGGGGCGTGAGGCAGTCTGAGGACTCTGTAGCCTGGTCAAGCCTGGCGGATGGATTCAACTCATTGAGATGCAAAGCTCTGCTGGCGAGGACGGCGGCCCTGCTGTGCAACAATGGGGTTAATTGGTGAATCACATCCATATGCAGATAGGGGCCCCACGGAACTTACCAGACTTGGGTGCCTTGAAGGCTATGTCAGGGCAGCTGGCTTCCAACGCATGCATGGGAACTGTCCTGGCTTCTAGAACTCTCGGCGCTAAAGTTCCTAATCCGAATCTCTGAGAACCAGTACTTGAAGCTACCTTGGACTCGGCTACGAAACTACTTGAAGTAAATGAAAGTATGCTCCCGTTGCCTCATTCCATTGGTGGGGTTGGAGTGCAGATTACAATATCGCCATGCGGGTTCAGACAAGAGCCTTGGATTTTTGGAGTCGTCCCATTACCATTACTTCGAGCTGATGTCCATAGCGTTTAATTCCGTAGTTTCACAAGGCTTGAAGACGTTCTTCGGGTAACGCCAAAACGTTGGAGACAGCACCCGTTGCTGAAACCTACACATCCAACGGCGCGCGTGGCTGGAGCCTTCCTGAGTGGTGCTGTCCTTTCCAAGTCAAGTGACTTCACTACTTCCTGTGGAGTATACCTTTTGGTTTTCCCCCTCCATCCTTCCTACCTTTTGCCTTGGGTCAACCGTCAGTCAACGCTTTTATGCATTTGTACCATCAGCATTGTTTTTGGGGTTTGCCTGTTTCCTATCGACTGATGAGTTGGTACTTCGTCCACTTTGCAAGCTGGAGGTTACACCAGATGTTGATGCTACCGTACCCTTACCCACCACCCCAACCACCACATTCCTTGGCGGCCAACACCTTGTTTTTATGAGCGTTTCTTTCATCTTCACCAAGCAGCACCTTTTCGATTCCCGATCGCGATTCCTACTGATTCTTGGTTGTTTCGTTCGTCATTACGAGAGAGTTGTCACGGTAATCAATGACATCAGATCCTACCCGAAGAGGAGGGAGAAGGGGAGGGGGTGGGAGGGGGCCCAATGGGCATATTTCACAGGAGCCATGAGTGAAACAACAGGGAGGAATAACAGACGCGAACTGTTGTCTCTCGGTCGGCGCGTCCCGAATATTCAAACTGACAGCCTGGGAAGCACAGAACCAGTCGGGATAATTCTTTTATCTAGCGCGAAGACTAGACGACGTTTTTTGCTTGCCGAATCGAAGCGGCTCGGACAATTTTCAGCACTATCGTCCCTGTCTGCTGTGCGAACCCCTGCAAATGATGTGCCGCCGTGGCCCGCTTCATCCCATCCAACCACGCCTGCTCTAGTGCTTGGCCTACTTCCCCAACCATTGACCAGTCACTGAACCTTCAAGCATGTACTGGCCTCTCGCCTGCATCGTGCGTGCTTTAGGCAACCCTTGGTAAGATGCAGGTTGTGTTTTGCTGTGCAATGTGCGATGTGCGAGAGACGGGACGTTGGACCTTGAATCCGAGCGGTGGGTACAGTATCACTTTTGAACATATACCAATTCCTCTCTTCGCGATGAAACTATGAGTATTCTATTAAACCATCTTGTGCTACAACGACCGAAGTGTCCCATCGGAAATGTCTTCCGCATCGGTCCAAGCCAAAAAAAAACCTATGTCTGCTATAGTCTCGGGATATAATGCGCTAGCACAGGCCGCTGCTTGTCTTGTTCCGATAGTTGGCGCGGAATATAAGTGCAGATGCGGTCTGGATTTGCGTGACCCGGAAATTGAGCCTCTTGGTCGTTTGCTTGTTTGCAGTACCTACACGCAACCATTCGCAGGCCGTTCATCCCAAGTCTCTTGTTTCCTCTCACGTCATGCATTGGAACTATCTTCTTTCTACTTCCTCTTTCCACCTCCGCCAGCACCGCATTACGCCTCATTCCATCTCGCTCGAGGCCTCGGGTATTCTGTGCTGCTGCCCAGTCGGGCTAACGAAATATACACAACAAGAGCACTTGCATTCAAAGCGGCCCCTGGACAAAGCAGGACCCCCGCCTCGTGCAACGACTGCCGAGCTTCCTTAATAAACCGGCTACTGAGCTCTGCGCCGTCCTCACATCTCCTACACCACCCTAAGCCAAATAGCTTGAATGCAAGACAAACCCCGCCTGCAATGCTTCGCTTCTTGATACTTGGCTGAGTCATCTTGTATTCTCGCCATTTCGCCGTACAATCGCAAATGGCGTGCCTCCCAGCGCCATTGTTGATGGAGGTAATGTCAAAATTTGGATAATATGTATCCCACGCGTCAAAGCCACCCTCGTCCCACGCCACTTAAGCTCCTAATCGGAATTGCCAGGGATGCGGAAGAGGCGAGGAGGAGGGGCAAAATAAACCAAAAGAACGCCGAAAATGATGCTATATAAGACCTTCACCCGAAATGAGAGTCATGAAATATCAGAAATGTGAGGCAAATGGAAGCATTGCTGTTGTACATGGTATCTTCTAGCGCGACTGAAAACAATGAAGGGGTATCCAGCATACAATTACAGTCAATGGGTGTGGGCAGAGTTGGGGGGTGCTCTGTTCTTGACACCGCGCTATTCGCCGAAACACATCGAAATCTCGAATTGCATTCGTCAAAGTGATGGATTATGGGTTTCAGTATGTGTTCCGGATTCATGGTCCTCGCCGTGTGTCAGGCTTATCGATCAGACCGCCAATGTCGACACGACCTGCTCGAAGATCGGGCTGCCCTTGACTGCGAATCGGCGGAAGTTGAAATGGCTGCTGAGGGGGTCTTTGTCCCGGCAACTCGCTTCTCGGAATGTGGTATGACGGCCCCGATGGGTGTTCGGCTCGGGTCGTCGACGTGGGCGAGGAGCCCGGCATGCTAGGGCTTACACCGGGACTCAATCCTGCCATCAGCTGCGCCGGAGTGGGCGGTTGGCGCGGTGTGAAGGCCCCTTCCCTATGATCTCGAGGATCCCCAAATCGTTGCCGACTTGGATCAAAGGATGCCGAGACTGGAGTTAGTTGCGTGTAGGGTTGAGGTTGGTATGAGTAGGGCACTTCCCTCGCGTGGGGCGAAGGCGTGGGGTGTGGGAATGGCCTTGGTTGCAGGACCATGACCACAAAGTAGATCGAATCCTCCTTTGCAAGACCAGTACGGATGGAATATGGCCTGAACTGCCCCTCGAACGAGATGAATGTCAAGAATTCTTGCCGGTCGAGGGGAAACCTGGAGATCGACTCCGGATCAAACGGCAGAGCTTGAATCACCCTGTTGGCCTCCTCTCTCCCAAAGATGGGTGGTAGATAATTCGGTTCTTTCCTAGCCTGTTCATCTTGGAGCGACCGCTGCAGCCCCATCACTCTTTCCCGGTCGTTGGGACTGATCAGCTCGACCAGTTTACGTCGCTCTATCGTCTGCGCCGTACCAGCGCCAATGGCCTCAACAAAAGTGTTTGAAACTCTCGTAACCTCCAGGTCTACCGTCAGGAAAGCCACGGGCTCCAGAGCTCTTGTAGGTATAGACAATGGCGGTGGGTAAATGTTGGCCTCGCCAGCAGACCCACGCTCCAGATATCTTGGAGCAATAGGGTCGGGCGGCTGCGATTTGAGTATTCGATACGATTGTGTCCTGCGCAATGGATCGTCGAACGGGATTGCAGGGGCGCTAACGGGGGCATATAAAGAAACCGGTCGTCTCGTGGGGTCTGGGTGTTGAAATCGAGGATGGTTCTCGAATCTCGTCTCTCTGTCGTCGCGTAATCGGGGACGGCCGCGTTTCTTGTGCTGCACGTCGACGCATGCATCTTCTTTGCCATTGCTCAAGCACCTTGAGCATGGTCTTTGGGCTACTCGATAAAACTTGTGTCAGCGAATCGTCAAAGCTTGATACTGAAGTGGTCGAGTGATCCCATAAGCATATGAAGAAAACCCTTTCAGCCATGATGATTTGTGGCACACCTTGCCCCAGCGTCGGCTTCCACTTGGTCACAGCGACCGCACAGTTTCATCTGCAGAACGTTCCGCATCGCCGACGGACTGGGATATAACAGACTTCTGCCAGCTCATCCTTCGCCAACTCAGACACCATCTTTGCCACACTCTCTCCCGAGTCAGGTACCATACCGACTGTCCAATGCCGGTCTGCGCAACGCTGACGAAGTGGTCGAGAGCTTCCCTGATGTCCCCCGGGCTACGCTGCCTGAACTTATCCCACGCGCATAATCTAAACAACGCTTGTCGTGGCAAACAAAAGCTTCCGACCGCGATTCGAGCTTTCAGGGCTCGCGAGCAGACCATGTCATTCACGGCAGCGACTGAGGTCACAATGCTATCCACGCATCTTCATCGGTTCGGGAAAGAAACGCATGCAGAATTCGCTCGACCTAGTTCTCGCTGGCAAGTTTGGCCGTCGACGTGCAACTTTTTGTCGGATCGAATTCGCAACACATCAGGCCGTACAATTCCGATGGACACAATGAAATGCAGGGGACTTGAAACCACCGGGGAAGCAAAGCGTTAATACATACCATCACATCTGGGGCAAGAATCAGCTGAGTTTCTTCGTCACAGTTTGAGAGAGCGCTCGAGGTTAGAGCATTCGAATAGGGGAACTCACCTCAAGTGCGCTTTCTTGCAGGGCACGCAGGCCGATGCAACATGACCTTTGGTCTTCCTCTGCGACTTGGGAGAGGTGTAGGGAGAACTCTCCGAGGTCTGCGGCCGGGCGGGCAACGAGTACGGGGAGGCGCCGGGAACAGGCCCTTCGACTGGAGGGAGGGGGTAATGCGGTTGAGAACTCATCTGGCCAAGTGCGTATGACATCGGCCGGCCCATAGCCTCTTCAGGACGGCGATACGGGTATCCCGTTTGTTCTGCAGCTTCTAGCTGGAACGGTCGCACACCTCTACCAGCAGATCGGGGTGGTAGTGGTGCTGGGAGAGGCGGCGCTCCCGGTTGTGCTCGAAGATCACCTCCCTGCAAAATCGAGCCAGCGCGGTATGCATCGTGGCTAGATGCTTGGAAGCTCCCTTGCCCTCGATCACCGGCCTCTTGATTTTGCTTGGGTGGGAGCGGTGGAGACCCTGACATGGGCGGAGAGGGATAGGCCGTTGTGCCGGCCGCACTCTCCGTCTCTGCTCTGGCCCAAGTCAGGTCGAGAGCGAAGCGCGCCAGGTCGGATGTGCCTCGGCGCTGGCCGAGTGGAACGTACGTCTGGCTACTACGATGGATTAAGACTTGCATGGATTCAGCAACAAGCCGTCCGACGATTGAAGCTGCAAGCTCCCAACGTCTGCGTTCAAACGGCGGCCTGGCGCCCTGCTCGAAAGCAGACGTATCTCTCGAGACGGCGAAACCGGCGAAAAGCGTTGCGCAACCCAGGGCAGCATGCCAAAGCAGATCGGGTGGGATGGTAGTAGTGGGGTGATCTTTTGAGTGGTTTCAAGGTGCTGGTGGAGTCGCGATGTTCGTTTTGCTCGACTATACCGGCCAAGCTAGGAGTTTCTGCCAACGGCCAAGAGGTCGGGGGCTGCGAATGAGGTTGTCGGGACAGCTTTTGCTGTTCAAGTCGGCAAGGTGGCAACCGGTAACGGGAGGCCCTCGATGGATTTTTGGCGGGGGCTTAAACTCTCCAGTACAGGCGTGGGACACGAAAGAAGTTGGTGATACTTTGGTCAGTAAAGATCAAAGACCAAGTGGTACAGCATGCGGCGGTGTTAGTAACTTGGATTCCAGATGGCGACGGAGAGCTGCAGGACCGGTACAAGACTTTCCCATGTGGAACCATGAGCGAGTCTCTCGGGTCTGGGGGCAATAAAGGCTATTATCAGAAGCTATTGGTCGGGGCTGGGTTGATGGCAGATGGAGACTGGGAAGCTCGCAGGACTTTCATGTCGAGCCCTCGTGGGATCGTTGGAGGTTTTTGTGCAACTTATTAGAGATTGGCCTAATAACTGCGAGCAAGGGTGTGGTGGTTCATGGGGCGCAATACCGCTGCACACAGACGCTGGGGCCAGTCCGTTGAGCGGCCATTGAACGGGGATGGGGCCACTGATACCGCACTGGCACCAGCGCGCCGAAAGCGATTGATTGATTGGGGCGCTGGGGGGGGAAGGGAAAAAAAGACAATTGCAGTGCAGAGAGCAAGCATCAGTGATGGAAGTCGTCAAGTGGGCCGGGTACAAAGTGCAAGTGGTACAAATTGGGCCGCTGGGGTGCCAGGGTCAGGGGGTGCTAGGGCCAGGGCCAGGGCAGCCAGGGCGTCCGTCCAGGGCAGGGGCCAGGGAGTATCCGTCAGGGTCAAGTGTGTCCAGTGCAAGTGCAACTGGGCACTTTGGTACCTCGAGCTGCCCGGCAATAAAAGTTGCAAGGATTGCGGCGCCCCGGTCTTTGGAGAGGCACGCGGGCTGGCTGCTAATCAAGAATACTTTTTGCCATGCCACTACCTCCACGTGGTACATGGTATGCCACTATATGCCAGCCGAGCTAGATATGTTGGACACGTTACCACAGGCGGCGAGCGACTGTTGCCCACAAGACTGATAGCATAAAGAAAGGTGCTTGAGTACATATGCAATTCGGACGACTAGCTGGCTCCTTTGGCTTGTCGGGAGGCCCGGGCCGTGTGTGAATTTGCGCCGACAAGAGGTCCTCCTCTGGGCGCCTGAGGTACGAAGTGAAGTACTTTTGGTGCCGCAAAAACAACGAGAGACAGAGACACGCAACTGTCTTTTCCATGTATACTTGGGGGGCGTGCAATAAGACATGCAGTGGGGCGTGCGGTGCAACGGTCAGAGGGCGGCGACTGACTGGTGGGCATGTGTGATTATCCCGAGAATCGACTTCGATAGACCAGCCAATCCAACAAGTACGAAAGTACTACAGTATAGTTCCTCGCTTGGTCGTTGACCGTCTTGGGCGGGCAGCGTAATAAGAGCACCTTGAGAGGGATGATGGCATCAGGGTAGGCAAGCGTTAGATCCGAGTGGCGCCAGCCCAGGCTAGCCCTGGGTTATGGTGCCAGACAGATAGCAATAAGTATCATTGATGCATGCAGGCTCCTCAATAAGATTGACAAGACAAATGAGCTGAGTATCACATCTCACGATAGCCGGCAGCCGGCCTGTGAAGCAACTCTAATTGGAGGAACACCATGCCGGAGTTGGAGGTGAAGAAATTGAGGAGCGAGATGCGATACATGCGGCGTATGAGAACAGCACGAAACTCGACCTTCAAGCAACCTATAATACTGAACGAACCGCTTGAATCGGCGGCTGCATGGCCAGCCCGAGTGTTGATGTGGGTGAATGGGGGGTGGGGGAGAGGAAGGGGGGAGGGGGAAATTCCGTTCCGTCTCTCCAAACTAGGTATGCATGCTCGTGTATTATGACCTGCACCCGTAGGTCCCGTCTCGGGATTTTCAATCGATAGCCAGATCTACCTAGCTCGCCGGTCTGCAATAGTAAGCTGGCTATGGAGAGATCCTGGGCATTTTGATGGTCAGAGCTGAATTAATCCCAGTATTGGCTACGCTACTCAGGTGATAATATAGCACAATGAGCCTCACTCTGTGAACTAATGGCGCCGGCCCAGAGGACTGCATTGCATGCAAGGCAGATGCAGAGGAGAGATGAGACGGATTTTTAGCTGGGTCTGCAGCCTTACCGAAAGCCAATTCTAGATACCCATGGCGGGGATGGGCTCGGCCACGTTTGATGCGATCGACCATCAGTCAGATAGGAAATTCGTTGAGAGCCTTGGAACTTTACCAAGGACCAAGGAAAACGTTGGCAAGCTCAGGTACTATGAAGTACGTACTAATTAAAGTCTGAAAGCGCTCAGACGGTGGTGGCCATTGGGAAGCTGTCAATCAATAGTCCGGCGACAATCTCACTTGACGTCGGGCTCAAAAGTAAAGATGGTGGCATGCAGTAAGTAGTGCGTCAATTGGTCCCTTGTGGCTTGCCGTCATTGATTTCCTGGGGTTGATGTGGACATGGCAGAATCATGATTGCGAGTCCAACAGCATCCAAGATCCATATTATTTTCGAGGCCAAGACGCAGCCGCTGTTGACGAACAATAACAACGCCAATGATAATAATAATAATAATAATAATAATAATAATAATAATAATAATCATGTCTCGCCGCCCGTAGAGCGCGAGCGACGCGACTCCGAGAACAGCGTCACGAACTGCGACCCATAGACTCCGTCCGACCAATTATCAGAACCATTATGCGACAGCAATAAAACCATCTACTATTCAATTAACGACGATCATGAGTTCGCCTGAAGGACAAGATCTGCTGCTGCCCACTGAAGCACTAAATTTGGGATCCCTCAAGGCTTCTCCTTGTTCTCAGACCTCTCGCATGGCCGGCATGGCTGCGGTTCATGTCCCGAAAGAGAAGACAGCAAGTGATACCATACTCGAGCGGGCATATCGTGCATTGCATCCGATTGCTTTGATTTCAAGTCAGGCAGGCCATACACCACCCCGCTGTCGTCGGCAGTCTGTTCACGGGAGCTATTTATACTCGAGACGTTGGCACGGGTTGAATCGTCCCGTCTTTACGATTGGGATGCGTCACTGGCACGAACTGTCCCACCAGCGAACGCGCGTTTCTGGGGACATGTCTACTTCGCTGAAAAGAATCTTCTACATGCACCATATTGTGGGGTTGATGTACTGGAACGACGCTATACGAGTATGCATACCCGGTGGTCATTTGGGAGTTTAAGCTCTCTCCTTGCTGCCGCCGATGTGACCGTGTCGCATCCCGGCACGCACAGTTCGCTAAAATTCGTTAGACTTTATACGAAATATTGGCAAAGAATTCCCAAACACTAGCCGGGAAATCTATTGCCATATTGGGTACGAGACTGAATGTATCCACGGTTCATTCGGCAGACAGAGCGAAGGGATCCCAACTCACAAGTCTTGTAAGGCAAGCGTTTAAGCGGGGCAACGAGCCTATCTGCTCCAACTCAACGGATATTCGATAGTGACTCCGGTGGCTTGAACCCACAGAAAATCGCGTCTGAATCAAGCAATGATCGCGGGCCGAGGGACGCTCTGACACGTAGGTTGTGGGTTCATTTAGAGAGCTGTCATGCAGCGTTTTTCTTGCACTTTCGCGGCCCTCAGCTACGAACCTATAAAGAAACTCGACGTGTACGGAGTACCATTAATGTGCCCTCGTCATCAATGCATGCAGCAACTAAGGGAAGGGATGATGTATTATATACCCACCATAGCATCTCAACTTGTCCAGTAACAACGCCGATGTCCAACTACAATCCAGATCCCTGGCGAGCATTCGGACGGCAAGTCCCATTGATAACCTGTCCATTATGCCGGGTTGCGCTAAGCTCGCACGTCAGTTGGAGTCAGCCTCCGCTTCCGCCTCGGCCTATAAACTGATCCCATGCTATGAGGAAATACCTAGGATATCCTCAGACCCACGACCAGGTTGCCCGGCTGGTAGCAGAAACGGCCGCGAATTATGACAAGTGCGGTTTTAATTTGGCCGCAGGCTCAATCACGTCTGGCGCGTAATTTGCACGCGCGCACATTGTCCCATCGGTGTAAGAGCCGTCAGTCACCGTCTGTGTGCATTCATGCGTTGTTGAAGATCGAAAAGGGCGCAGGGCGAGAGGCTCGAGCCGGCAACATAATTTAAAAGAAGAAAACGTTATTGCGTGGGGAACGCCTTGGTCTATCCAGCTATTGGATCAAGAGGCCACATCTCGGCACTCTCCCGCGCTCACGGAACTCTTTCAGTAAGATAAATTAAACACCCAGAGCGCCTAGGTTCTTGTGTCCTTTATTCTAAGTCTAAGGTAATGAGCTTCAGTTTGACAGTGGCAGTGGCAGTGGCAGTTCCAGCGGCGTTCGGATCGCTAAATGACTAAACTGGGGTGTTCGAGAATCTATTTCACCTGGGATGCTACCACATCCTGGTCCCTGTCTTTCGTCTGATCTCTGACGATTCGGATTTCGAGACTTGGGTCACGGAATCGCAGCTCTTTGCTTGTTCATGACATGTTCGGGTGCAGAGCCGACGACAGATTTTTCGCTGACGGGTTCATCCCGCCCCATCGTCTTACATTCCTCCACATTATCGTTCCGTCCCTTGCCCATGTGTGTTGGTATTCGAGCCCAGATCTCGGTCGGCTTTGTACGCCGTTTCACCGCGTCTCCGTACCCTTTTCCTTCTCTCGCCATGGTAGTTCCCGTAAGTACGGATTTACGTTGAGCGATCCTTCACAATCTCTTCACTTTATTATTCGCTTCACCTGAGATCTCCTCTCATCATATCCCCGAGATGAGCCGGCTTAAGATTACTGAAATGATCTCCACATGGAATGACACTTGAGTGCATGATGGATGCCTTTTCCAGCTGATTCGTAGACCCTGGCAACTTCCGAAGCCAGGGCAGGGTGTTTGTGTCCATGTCTATTTATCAAACCCCAATATCTTCATTATGCCTGCCTGCATACATCCTGTACATCCTGCACACACAACCTGAAGCCATCAGGCTTATCATCCAAGCCCCGGATCGGGATGATTAATACTGGTAATAATGAGCCTCCTCCAGTCATCACAATTGTCCGAGCATGCCACGCCTTGATCATATAGACGTGTTACGAATATTGAGGGTGTTTGCTTGCTTACACCGACACATTGGAGGTGTGCAGGCCTCACTACCTTTGACCTTCCATCTCCCCCTCCCCCAACGTCATGATGCTGGATGTTGTTTGTCAGTCACAGGACCAATTCTCGGATTGATGCTTCGGCAAACACACAAAAGGCGAACTCCCTAGCCTCACTAACACAAAGGTATTCTTTGGAAGACGTCTAACGATCTCGCATCAGATGCGCAAAATTGTAGTGGACCTATCGCCAAGTTACAGCGAGCCGGTTGGATCAACTAGACGACCGCGCAGTCCCGGTCGCCACGAGTTGTTGACCGCTGTCATCTCATCTCAATACTCGACCCCGGCACGAGCCCCTCTCAAATTTGGCGAGATCCTGGTGCCGTACCTGAGTGTCAATGTCATGAGCTCTGTCTGGCTGTCGGTTCAAGTCAGGAACCGAGATTCCTTGCAGCTTTAGTGTGGTGTAGCTAGAGTAGACTGGATGGAGGCGGCCTGTGTAGGCGTGATTAAGCTCCCGTGATGAATCTGCAGCTGCGGCTGCGGACTACATGAGTACTTTATTACTAATTTTCCCGTGCCTTCCTCGCCGCGTCAAATACCTCAAGGTACGTACTCACAATATAAGAAATAAGAACCCAAGGCATCTTGGTATGAACTAGACATCACACCTCACCAGCGCATATCCGAGGTCCTCTCAATTAGAGAACCACATCGAGACAGCGCTCAACCCGGAATGACGAAATGGCAGCGCTGGGCCTCGACAGCTTACTTTCACAGCGGGACAATATCGTGCACCGTGGCAGATTGTGGCTCAAGGTGCCGATCCACCTCGAGCAGCATTCATCAAAATCAATCAGCATGCCCATAACGCAGGGAACAGGGTGGTGAACCTAGCATCTCGACCCCGTGTTATCAAAGAAGGATATGGATATACATTTATGTCCGTGATTGCCCAACACCTTCCCTTATCTCAAGCAAGTCGACATTGGAATACCCCATCACCTGGATTGGATGCCCTGCAATATATTGAATTCGTGACCCATTGCCCGACCCTACTACGGCTTAGGTAACTTGATATCCTTATGCGTCAAATGCATCAGCAGGCCAAATACCAGATGGAAAGCAACGTGCGCCATCTGCATCGTTCTGAACTATCCTGGCTGTGAATGAGCAACTGCAATCGAAATTTGACCTGAAAGAATCCGAACGAGCAAACACACATATGCCGAAAAAGTCATAGAAAACGCAGATGCAGACGACGCTGCAGCGAGAGCTGCAGGTGGAAAGTGCCGAGAGGAACTGAACTCCGCACAGATACGTAGCCACTGCCGTGAAGAGTTGCTTTGATCGCCAGTGCGTCTGACAAAGCTCGATGGTCGCTTGGGACGAACTATTGGAAAACAAGTTGCAGCATGGAAACTCGACGCCTATTGTTGCTGCACCTGCCCTTTCTCATGTACTTGACGGCCCATCACACAAGCAGTACCAGTATGGAAATTTGGATGATCCCAAAGTGCCCAGGTGGTCCGGGAGTTGGTAATGTGGGGTTGACGCTGCCTCTGGAACATTAAGGTTTTGCATCGACTACTTTCACTAAGCAGACCGGGGGGGCTGAAAGCTCTTTCCAATAACTATTCAAGTCCCAACTACAAGCCAGCACCCCTATATTTGACCTCAAGTATCAGCAACGGTTGAACAATGCACTGCTCATTAATACGCCAAGTAAGTGATCGTCAACGCGTCAAGAGACGGCATGAACTACGTCGCAAGCAGGCATTAAGGGCTCCATTTCGTCCCTCGGAGCATTTTACCTCGGTCCTCACGGGCCTCATAGCGGCCCTCAAATGACGGTGTTACAGTCGAGCAGCCGTCATTTCGTCCAAATTCATGCGAATAACGCCAGCCAGCCGGAAATTTTCTCCACGGCAACGGTCCTGACTCAGGAACCCCATGCACTACTGTAAAGTACCACAGTCGCCGTCACATGCCAGTTGGTTTCTTTACGTGCTTTTGCGAGTTCGATGATCGCCGTCGGCTACGAGATGAGCGAGTCCGCGAGAATTGAGATGCCACCGCGATACCCCAATCGAAACCCAAGTTGACGAGCAAGCGCCACCGTTGCTCAACAGTAGTGAGTTACCAGACACTCGGTAGGGCTGGGGACTGTTGAGCTCGAGCTTCAGGGTTGATACTGACCCTTGCCATCAACGGCCACGCGGGCAGCGGGCTCGCGGTTCCTGCGTGGACGCCTGTCGGCGGATAATTATACTAGACACTTGACATGGGACAGACACAGCTCTCCGACACTTTCGGCGGTGGGCAGGTCCACCAACGGCGGTCTCTTCCGAGCAACGCTGAACTGGTCGCTCATTTTCCGTGCGGCTTTTTGGTTAGCCAGCTCGTCGTACCTGCATGAGCAGAGTACATTCGGCTATGAGCATGGATCTTTCGCTGCAAGCATGGGCATGTTGCATCGTACCAAGTCAGGCCCTGTCTACGGTCAAAGCTCGTGCATCCAGAACAATGGCGGCTATCTGATGGGCTGACAGCCCGAAAACCAGGTACAGAAACGAGGGTAAACGGGCCTGCAAAACTGGGCGCTCTGGAGCCCGCGCTGGCTACTCTCTTTTTGTTCCTCCTCCTCCCACCCTAGACCGACCCAATTGCACCGATCGACACCCTCCGCTTCTGCACCGCCCGCCAAATTGGCATTGGCTGTCTTTATTGGCAAGCAGATTGATGTCAGGGATCGTACCATATTGAACAGCGGCCTTTTCGTCTGAAAACGGGACGGGCTGCCGTCCATCTTTGCTTGGGTGCTATATCAATCGCGTCCTTGTTCTTAATGGATGGCCCATCCTCTCTCCACTCTGTCGATTCCATTCCCAAACACATGGCTACCCGCGCCGTCTAGCGGAGAAAGGTTTAGAGCGATCGGGTTTCAGCCTTTCAGCGTCACATTCGGCGTCGTTGAAACCTAGCAAGCCCACCAAAGGGAACTGTCACCCTCGCTCGACCTGAACCAGATTACAGGAGCGCCTCCGAGCCATGTTTTACCCCGGTTTAAGGCGCCTTTGGCTTTCTCAAAGGTCTCGTTGTCGTCGCTGTTTATGACAGAGGCAGTTTCGTCATTGACCGTCAATTGCGTACTTGCACGAATAGGATCATTCTATGGAGAATTCTATGGAGAAAACTCGGAGATGCACAGCGGATTCGACATCGACCTGGGCTGACGAAGTTCTTCTTATTAACCCCGACCAGCTCCCGACACGGACCCCAACCCCGAGCACGACCACTGGATAGCGGTAGATACAGCCCCTTTGCCCACACAGTGGGTACATCGGGGAGACTTGAGCTTATTCTTGATATCCACCATGCTTGTTACCAGTTGTGCGGCAGGTATTCACAGACTTCTTGTCAGCAAAATGCCGACATGACGCGTTTGCGCTACCACCATTCCACAATGGTGGCTCAGCAGGTTCATGTCACGATGACTTACAAAGTAGTAGACAAGCCTACACTACACCGGTCGAGTCAGGCAAGTCGGTTCCACCGTGGTCAAGGACTTACTTGCACGGAGGCTGGAACAGGCCTGATGTTGCATCGCGTCCGCTGGGTATGCAAACTCAAAAGCTGGCAGCCACACGGATCAATTTAGTGAGTGTTTTGGAGATATTACATTAAGATTTCGTGTGGCTTTCTTCCAAATCAGAGAGTCCTTCCAAACTTAGTCTAAACCGGTCTCTGACGTGCTCTCCACACACGGCCTATGACAAACACGTTTGCTCTGTCTTCAATAGCGACGTAAGTGAGCGAGTGAGCCGCGGTACAATACTTACTCAGTTTGCAGTTGATGCCTACGACAGGCTCGCTTCGATTAGCTCTTGCAGTTGCAACTGTGAGGTGCTTTGCAATCTATCGCCGGCCCCCCTCACCCTCACGGTTCTACGAAGTCATGTTGTTTACTCTTGACTGTGAGAAGTTATCAGCGTACCCGTCAACATCGTCGATCAACAATTGGCCCGGAGAGTTTAACACTAGTGCCATTGGCGACCCCTCGTCAACAAGGATTTTGCTAGCACCTCAGCTCAACCATGTACCTTTGTCCCCTTATGATGTGAGAAAATGGTCCAGATATTAAATCCAATCTCGGAGCGGTAGAGCAGTAATCTATCCCTCAATGTTTCCGTCCGAATATGTTCCCGCCGGTCCACAAGGGTAGCTTATAATAACTGAGACGGCCTAATGTTCGTGAACCAAGGTAGACAGCCATCGCCAAATCGAAGATTAGGGTAGGGACAAAGTATAGGGATGTCAAGAAGGTTCACATCCATCAGTCCAGGATGGCGGAACTCGCTCTGTTGGGGGGTTCCATCGTCATTGTCGTCAGTGTGGTGCTGTGGAAAGTAAAAAGGTATCCGCTGACTCGACTCAGACCATCATGATGGATGTCCTGCCTCCCGACCGGTTCCACAGTATATTCCTGGACGCTGGATATTGCATTGCGACCCAGCAAGCGCTTCTGACGGGACCACACATGTCCCAAACTGTTATCTTAGAGATGTTGGTACTACGGCCCAGAACCGCCACTTGGTGAATGTGGCGTTGCATGCATAGGGCTCGTCCCAGTTGCACGACAACTATTAATCGGCTTGCTACCTCGCTGGCCCATTTACTTCTGCTTCCTCCCAGCGGACTGGAGCACCTCGTGTTGCACAAAGCGGCGTGCTAAGCAGACGGTTGACCTATCACCGGGTCGCCTCCACACCTATTGCGGCAGTTGGATGCATAGGCTGAAGCGGTTCCGCAATGCTCGCATTTGTTTATTTATAGATGTCCTCCTCGCTTGGCTGAAATCGTGTCGCAAATAACCGGATGTGGGATGCTACAACATCAAAAGTTGGAGGAGGTGTTTTGTGGCTTTCACATGGCCTCCAACGGGCTTGGGAGCCGCTGTAAGGCCATAATATCTTATAGTGATAGACGGCATTTCAGGCTGGGTTACTTTGTCTCTGATGCAAAGTTCCGAGGGCCACTTACTACTGGTGCCTTGGGAGCGGCAGGGAGGTAGAAATTCATCCGGTAGTAACATGGGAGGCGACCGAGAGAGAGTAGTTTAGTTACGAGATAAGACTTCTGGTCGAACGAAACTTGACACCGTCTTCAAGAATTAACGTAGCCAAACCTTCTCTGATTCGTGGGAGTGTTAAGCGTCTTCACTTATACGGAGCGCTCGGCGTTACCTACTCAAAGCATATGTCACCCTCACATAGAAGGGTGCCAAACCACTTTGATAGATGCAGCTTATGACGATGGCCCGGCTAAATTACAAGGACTATACCAAAAGGCCTTTTTCCCCATCACCTGAAACAGATACTTAATATACAGATTCTGAGAATTTGTTCAAGACGAGATATTCGCGTTGGAAGCGACTTTCAGGGTTCGTATGTAAGGGCGTCAGCCTGTTCACCAACATACCCATGTCCTCCTCCCTACACGCTACTCTCATTTACCTTAAGTCAGGTACCTTTTACCCCCTGGTGAGCAGAGCGTTCACCCATAGTAGTAGCAACGAGTAATCAGGCATCATATAAAGGCGTCACAACCTTGGTAGTACCAATAACTCCTTCTGCCAGCCAGCAGAAACTGACGTCGCCCTTCTCATGAGGCCTCCACCGGAAGTAAAAAGCCAGCATAACCAGTTTTGAATCCCGCTATGCATCTACCCGAAGATGCGGAGATTTTTAACAGCTTGCCCCTGGGCGCCAAAAGCAGGACAGAGATATATGTGTACGATGATCATGCAGACCGCGGCTGAACGATGAAAACGGGAGAATACATTTCGGCGGTTCCCCTTTTGAGTATAGTTGTACCTGCCATCCTCGTACCTACATTCACAAGACGAGCTAGCCTGCTTCCTTCTACGGTGGACCACAAACGCAAGTGCGACGAATGACGAAATTGTGCAGAGGGTTTCTTATATCGGGAGCACCGAAGGTGATGCGCATATGTATGTATCTGTGTGCGTGCGTGGTAATTCAGTGCTCCAAAGGGAAAATGAAACGGTTTCCGGGTTGTTGGTAGCCGTTTTGTGTTCCGGCGGTCGTATGTACAAACCCTTTCTTACGGCCGTTGGGAGGCAAGGTTGTCGGACATCCGGGGTAGTGGTGTGTGCTGTTTTGGAGGATTTTGTGCCACGCTTCCTCTTTGGCTCTGGTTGGCCCTGGTCTTTCTGTACTTGCCAGCGATTCCCTTCGCAGCCTCCTTTCGGAGAGAAAAGATAGGCGAGTGTCTCGGATGCGAGAGACACGGGCAACTTTTTTCTCGGCAAATGCCGTATGACTGACGCTGTATAAGTCGGATGTGCTGTCAGCGCAAGCTGGCTGAGACCAGCTTCGCATGGTGACAGCCCCCAGCCCCCAGCCCCCCTCCCCCCCAATGCAGATTCTACTCGGAAGCATCGCGTGTTGCACAAGACAGCAACCGTCAGCGGCTGATGGCCACCCAAACGCATGTCTCAGTGCCACACGACATTCCAGAGAACACGCAGGTCTTGCCGACCTTACCTACCACCCATTCCCTTCCCCTTTCTAGCCGATAACTTCACCTTTCTCTATCTCTATCTCTCCTCGAAAAGCTTCACGATAGTTCATTCCAGTCACATCAGGTCCGCTGCTGCAACACTACACGTTTGGAAAACACAGCGAGGTCACACGGAAGCTCATGTGGCACACTACATACCGACGGACATATTTTATCTCGTTGCCCGTTTCCGTTTCCGTCTTCGTCGGGCTCCATCTACCTGGATCATGCGGGATCGCGCAATGGAAAATATGTTGTACGCCCTCCTTGCTCGCTTCCTCCGTTTCGAGTGGGTTCGGCTGTGTCATGGTGCCACGAGATCTATCGTCTAGACTGGTGACCCAGTAGTGTGGTGACAGCAACAATTGGATACTGACGAGAAAACAGCACGGTTACGCTGAAGGAAAGAAAGCAATACACACCGAGGTCAAGACGTGTTTCTTTTTGTGCTGGGACTTGTTAGGGGCGTACTCGGATAACACCAGGTGCTTGCAGCTCTTAACCGGATGACCGAATAAAAGACGCATCCAATAGCGGAATCATGTAGCATAGGCTAACCCGATATTCCAGTGTCACTCATAGGGCATAATGTTATGCCTGTCTACTATACTAGGATATCGGGCTATCCCAGACTATTCCACCTTCAATGCGCCGTTTGTTCTGTGGTCCCGCTGGCTCTGCCCGAGATAAGAGCTCTAGGGATAAACGCTACCCGTCTCTGGAGCAGCGTCTTTGCGTACATCAGTCTGTCCGTCACCTGGCTGCACTTGTCTGAGCTGGAGGGAGGCCAAGAGTGAAGATTCTTTTATACTGGCGATGCTCATATTCGGTTCTGTCGCCCATGCATCGGCACTATAATTTATAAACAAACAACGCTATGGTGATGTTCTCCTTCCCCGGTTACGCCAAATCTCGCATGCAGGACCCTGGCCTGCCATCTGCTAAACATGTAGCATGTACTCGTACTCATACAGTAGCATCACAGGCGTGACTGGATCGGTGGTGCAAACGCCTCGTGCGGCCATTGTACATCTGGCCACACTTGACGGATCGCCTCCCAAATATGGCTGGACACTTGATTAGCGGCCATGGTTTGGGGAGAGTGGACTGGCACGCAGCAATGCAGGGGCTGGAGTGGGTTCGTAAAAGCACCGAAGGGGATACTTGGGGTAATGGGAACGATGGAAAGTGACATGTGCGTACCTTACGTAGATAACCTTTAGGCCCTCTCTCACCTCCGAAGGTACTTCTCTGGCATCTTTCTCGTTCTGCGCTGGGAGCATAACGGTCTTAACGCCTGCTCGGTAGGCTCCGATCAGTTTCTCCTTGATGCCCCCCACACGCTTTACGTGGCCAGAAAGTTGGAACTCTCCCTGTGATGGATTTCTTAGTCTTAGTATCCGAGCAGCTGCTCAAGGGTCTGGCGGGCGTGGGGGACTTACCGTCATGGCCATTGTTGGCGGCACGGCCCTGCCAGACAGGAGTGAGATTAGAGCAATGGCTTGTGCCATGCCACTGGAAGGTCCGTCCTTTGGTACAGCCCCGGAAGGGCAATGGACGTGGAGACTGCGGTTCTTCATGATATTCTCCGTCGGATCTTGAGTTAGGCCTAGCTCGTATGCATGGTTCCGAACCCAGCTCCGAGCGACTTTGACGCTCTCTTTGAGAACTTCGCCGAGATTTCCAGTAAGTTCCACACTCCCGTCGCCAGGCATGTCAAGCACCTCGATGAAAAGAATGCCGCCGTTACCACCAGAGCTGTATGCTACTAAACCGGTGACAATTCCCGGCTGGCTGGCCTGCTCAGCGATTTCGTCCTCGAAACGTTCAATACCGAGGATAGACTCTAAATCTTCCACGGTCAGGCTTGCTCGGTATGTCTCAGCTTGGCCCTTGTCGTTCGCTTCGACAAACTCGACGGCTTTTGCACGACATACAGAGCCGATCTCGCGTTCAAGGTTACGGACCCCTGATTCACGGGTGTATGACTCGATGATCTTGGACACCACCTCCTCGCTGAAGGTGACCTGATCTTCTGTCAGACCGTTCACCCGAATTTGCTTTGGCACCAGGTGGCGCAAGGCGATGTGCCGCTTCTCGAGCGTTGTGTATCCGGAGAATTCTAGCGTCTCCATGCGATCTAACAAGGGCCCCGGGATCGTATCTAGACTGTTTGCCGTGGCAATGAACAGTACCTTGCTCAGGTCGATGGGAACCTGGATATAGTGATCGTTGAAGGCATGATTTTGCTCGGGATCAAGCACCTCGAGCATAGCAGCTGACGGGTCACCATTGTGGTTCGACATGCCCAGCTTGTCGATCTCGTCCAACAAGAAGACAGGGTTCCCCACCCCAACTTTCCTCAGCCCTTGCACGATGAGACCCGGCATGGCAGCAACGTATGTTCTCCGGTGACCTCGAATCTCTGCTTCATCTCGCACACCTCCAAGCGAGATTCGGTGAAACTTGCGGCCCAAGGCCGTGGCAATCGACCGGGCTATGCTTGTCTTGCCGACGCCAGGCGGACCAACCAAGAGGAGAATCGGGGCCTTCTCGGCTTGCCGCTTGCTTTTCAGCATCTGGACCTTAACGCCGCTGGCCTTGATCTTTTCTTGCAGCTCTGGGTCAAGCGGCGATTCCTCGTTGGCAGAAACCTTCGTAGACTCGAGATCAACAACTTCCTGCTCAGCCTGCTTGACCTGCTTATCTACGGCCTCGTTCGCTGACTGCATCAGTCGGACAATGGTCAAGTAGGATAGCAGCCGCTTCTTCACCTTTTCAATGCCGTAATGGTCGTCGTCGAGTTGTTTCCGCGCCCTGTCCAAGGTGCCCGGGCCAATTGGGTCATCAGTGAATACCGACCAGGGGATTTCAGTCAAGGTTTCGAGATATGTACGGATCACTTGATACTCGGCCTGGGCAGGCATCATCTGTTTCAAGCGTTTGAACTCTCGCTCGGCCACCTTGGCCGCTTCCGGTGGTAGTTTCGCTTCCTCGATCTTCTTTGCCAGCTCTTGCATGTCTTCAGACTCCTGCTGTTCTCTTTGGCCGCCGCCTCCTCCTAGGAGATTATTCAAGTTGAACTTGGCACCAGGGGGCAGCAGGGACACTTGACCATTCTGAGGTGTCCGCTTGCTATTGATATTTTCTATATCATTCTGGTCGATGTGGATCGGTAAGGTGGTGCTGGTGACTGTGGTGACTTTGATGTTGCCCTTGATGTCATCTACTTGACGCACGAGTAAGTCGACAACTCTCTGCATCCGATCACGGGTCTCAAACGCAGACAAAATTTGGAGCTTCTGTTCGTACGTCGCTTCCACAATGTTCATCATGAAATCCGCCAGAGACCCTCCCTCGTTTGGCGCCTTTTTGGATATAAAAATATCCAGTCTTCTCGACAAAAGTGGGTTCAGACCCGATGTGCCTCTAGCCAGAAGAAAGGCAGACACGCGCAGGTATTGCACAAGTTCGCGCGAGAGCTGCTTGAGTCTGGCGAAGAGATCCTGGTACACAGTGCTCTGGAGCTCCTGCGACGAGACGGCATCAACATGCGGCGTGACCTTGCCTTCGTAAAAAGGATGCTCTTGTGTGATCTTATCGACAACGACACGATCGAGGCCTTGGACCAGCAGATTAAACTCTCCTCCATTTTGGCCCTGTATCCCCGTGATCTTAGCTGTAACGCCGAAGCCGTATAGCTTGTCCTTCCGTATCTGGAGCGAATCGGCTTCTAGGAGGTCGTTGTACTTGTCGGGGTCGTTCTCTATGACCAGCTGGCCACGGCGACTTCGGAGAGGTGAGCTCAGAGGCACGCAGGCGACGGGGATCTGGTCGACTCGTCTGGAGCCCTTGGATGCTCGCGTATAAACGTTGGACAGCAGCGCCGGAATGTCGTCTCGGCTTGATGGTACAGGGATTCGCAGAACCGAGCCGGGGAACAAAACGGTGCCTTTGGTAAGTGGTACCACTCCCATAACAGCTGAAGGGCCCATATTGCCGTCTATGGTTGTTTGGGGCTTCGCGGGCTGCTGAGTGCTGGTGAATGTCTGCTGTGTGTAATGCACAGTAAAGCTATGGAGGCCCAAAGGTTGAGGGTGTCGGTGTTGATGCTTTCACGGAGTTAGTCGCGGTTATTTCACGGGGTAAACAGTATTAATCCATGGAACAAAAGAGCTATTCCTCTGGGGGAAAAAACGTCCAGGTGATTATCTGTGGATTTGGAACTCAACCTGGAAGGGCATGCGTACTGATATTGTTGCTGGCGCAAGTTGGGTTGATTGTTACTTATTTGACGAGACGACAGAAGGTCTGGAAGTTCGCCGAATGCAGCAACCAACCAACCTTAGGTCACTGCCGAGGCCCAAGGTCCGAGCTGGCACCCTGCATCACCAACTATCGCCGGAGTACTTCGTAGACTATTCTAGAAAATGACGAAAACCACATGCAATACACCTTTGGTTCTGCACAATCGCAACATAAATGTAATTTCGAAACTTCACATACTCTTCCGACAACACGACAATGTCCACAAAACTGACACAGTCTGGTGCCGTGACGGACATGGAGCAGACCACCTTCTAATCCTTTACCCCTTGACGACCGCCTCATCGAGTTCCATTGCGACCTTTCCTTCTGCTTCGTGTGCATCATGCATCATGCATCCAGTCACTTGGGAAAACGGTTTCACGTGGGCTCATCACAATCAACACCGTTCCTACCAGGCTAGAGGCAGCTAGCCCGAACTCTGGTCTCTCGTTGCATGGCAGTTGCGGACAGAGCCAGGCCTTACCTCCCGAGTGGAATAGCGTGAGATGGCCCGATTTTCCAGCACGATTACAGTAAGTAAAGTAGCATGACCAGGTTATACCAGTGCCCATACCGATGTATTGCACGACGGCTATACCTATTTATCGCACCGTGATATGACTAGTGTTGCACCGTTAGTTTGATGTTCTCTTGCAGGTAATACTGCACGTCGAAATTGAAGTACCAAGTAGTTGCGCCTGTGTAAGCCTCAGGGCATCCTTGCTGCAGCAGCGACCCCGCGATTTCAAAGCTCAATTAAAACAAAGTCGCGTCAAACCCAGTAGCGACACGTTCTCCCCACCACCATCTACACATCCATTCCAACTTTCACCATAATTATGAGCAGTAAGTATTCAGAACACCAGTGAGATGAATTAAACACCCATAAGTCCTGACTCCCAGCTTAGATTCATACGGAGGCGGCGGTGGCGGCGGCTACTCGCGTACATCATATGGCGCCGGCGGCGCTGAAGATGGAGGCGGCTTCATGTATGGCGGATCTCAAGGCGGCAGTCAAAGCGCAGGAAAGGTATGCTACAAACACACTTCCAAGCACCCGAATCATGGGTTGATTGGCATGAGACAATGGACGAAATTGACAGATCATTCCATAGGGCTACAGCGATGAATCCCTCCGTCCCGTAACCATCAAGCAAATCATCGACGCCCACCAAGCCTACCCCGAAGCGCCCTTCCGCATCGACGACATCGAGGTTTCGCAGGTGACCTTCGTGGGCATGGTGCGCGCCATTAGCCCCCAGACCACCAATACCACATTCAAGCTCGACGACGGCACGGGCATGCTCGAGGTGAAGCAATGGCTCGACGTCGACAAACAGGACGACAGCAAGCCCTCCTTCGCCCTCGACCAGTACGTGCGCGTCTGGGGTCGTCTGAAGAGTTTCAACAACAACCGCCACGTCGGCGCCCACGTCATCAAGCCCGTCACCGACTTCAACGAGGTCAACTACCACCTGCTCGAGGCAACGTATGTCCATCTCTTCTTCACCAAGGGCGCGCCCGGTGCTGCTGGTGGTGACGCTGGCGGAGACGGGGATAGCATGTTTGTCGATGGGGGCTATGGAGGCGGTGCCGATGGCGGGGGGGCGAGCGAGGACAAGTTGAGGAATATCTCAGCGAAGGGCAAGAAGTTTTATCATTGGCTCTTCAACGCTAATGGTGGGAATGAGGGTCTCAACGTGCACGTCATCTCCCAGGGCACTGGCATGTCTATACAGGATGTTCTAGCAGCTTCGGAGGAGCTCATTTCGCCGGGACTGATCTATACGACTGTTGATGACGACACTTTCGCGATTCTGGACAATTAAGCTTCTGGGCGTAAAGGAATGGATGGCTTCTAGAATGGAATACTCAGTTAGGTCATTGACCGACTTACGGCACGGTTCGGGAATGTACATACACCGGCTGACGGAGTATGCGAACAAAATGAATGTTATACTAGCTATCTGGAAGGACGGAATGACAGATTAATGATACCTGAGCAAAAATCAAGCTCAACTCACTGCTTGTCCCATTGCAAGTGAATATCACTTTAAGCCCTTAAGTATGAACACAGCTACGTTAGACACAAGATCCGGCCCAAGTGCATATCGACCTGATCAGACACGCTGCTTTTCGTTCAGATCATGGTTCATATCTTGCGTCACTATTTGTAATTTATGCGGGGAGCTCAAGAGGTTCGTATATGCGGGGTTGCTGTCTAGAAGCCTCCGTTGACCAATTATGCATAGTGAAAGGGCCAACCTAGTCTCGCGTCAGGGGAACCGAGGAGGGTAATTATACCCAGTAAGACAAGATCAGTTCTCCAACACGTCATCCCGCTATGTCGCTTACAAAGGTGCCAACTGGGAAGGCTGAAAGAGCCAAGGTGGCATTCATGTATGAGGAACTAAGCAAATGGTCGGCCGGTTTGGTGATAGCTATAATATTTGCTCGTGGCCTTGGTCCTTCAAGACAACGTTGATCGCCGATGAAGAATAAGAATATTGCAGCTGGGTACGGAAAGATAAGTCAATACTAGCACTTGGATGACGAGCGTCTTCAGTTTCGAAAAGGCCAGTTACTTGTCAGTTGAGCTGTGCCAGTTGAAATAAACTGGTCACGTCAAATCCTTTACCCTTGCATGTTGACAGGTCGTTAGTATTCGTTTGATGGCCATAGGTGATCGGGATTGTCGGGACGATCACATAGAGGTGCGGCGTAATCAGTGACTCGGAAGGATTGGGTTTGAGGCCGCCAGACATGACATGACATTTTCCGGCTCCAGCACTACAATACAGGCCGAGGAAGTTCTAGTCGGATAAGCACTAGTCGGGTGCTGGACTCTGTCCTTGGAGGAATCGCTCCATTTTCATACTAGATATTGGCCATGGGTTGATATCGGGTATTTAGTAGTTACCAGAGGTTTGGTGTCGATCTGACTATACTGCGGGCTCCGTCGTATTCTGCTGTTCACGGCTCGGAGTACATCAGAGGATACTTGTAATGATATCCTGCATCGGCCACTGGAACACAGCTCGTGGACGATCACAATGATGGGCCGCTCATTCCGGCGAAGCGTTTCAGAGCGAGAATTAACATCGCTTACACCGTGTACACGGACAAGTACAGGCAAAACCAACAATTCACGTATGAGATTCAACGGCTGTGTAATGACTGTGTATTTGACAGCTGCAGACTCAAATCAGATAGTCCGAACCGGGTGCTGTAACGACTGTAGAGTGGTAACTGGTGTTGAACGAGCACCACACACTCGGCAACTCAGAAACTCTGAAACCGCAACCAATATATCAGGACTTTGAGCGAATGTAAGCAAGGGAATTCGGGCACACTCAGGGGAACCATGCACCAAAAAAAACAAAACCACACCTATCATAATAGTCGTCACAGACGTCATTATCATCAAAAAGATGACAGGAAGCAACATCATATTTCACTGCAACACCTTGCGATTGAGCTTGATGGGGATGGACTTGGCCAGCACCTGGGGCTCGCGAACCATGATGGAGAGTTGCACAGGCCGCGAGCCAGTGCCGGTGCCTAGGAAGATGTCTTTCTTGACCTCGAAGCCAAACTTCTTGTAGTAAGCGTTGTTCTTCAGCGAGCTTGATTCAAGGTACATGGCACGACCTTCGGCATCAGCCTTGTTGGTTTTTAAGCTCAAGTCAGTGCATACGTTTCATAGCAGGATCGACAGACATTGATTAAAAATTATGAGAGGATGGATACTGGACTCACCTTGATGGCCATCTGCTCAATGAGCTTGCGGGCGTAGCCTCGGCCGCGACCACTGGGTTTGGTACCGAGGTACACCAGGTAGTAGCAATCGGCGTCCCGGTCGCCCATGACCTCGAGTTTGGTGTCATGGAGTAAGGGCAAAAGCTCGTCATAGTAGCGCTTTTTGCCCCCGGCAGACAGTTGATAGTAGAGTCGCCACATACCGCTGCGTACGGTGGTCCACCAATCATCCGTGTTCTTGCCCGGCGGGGCCCTGTATGTCTCAACCACGTTAGTATTCAAGGGGATTCTCATACAGCATGAACTTCTGGTTTTGTGAGACGCAAGACACAGAGCCCGGAGTCAACTCACCAGAGCGCGACCCCCTCGTAATCGGGCCCAATCGTCGTGACCAAGCCGTTGTAGCAGTGGGCGGCGACAATGTAGTTCATGATGTCGACGTGGAGCCTCCACTTGGCCTCGTCCGAGTACGACGACATGTCTTCGGCGTCGAGGAGGTACTGTGCCAGGTCATCAGTAGCAAAGGCCTGCGCGAGCGAGAGCGCTGCTTCTTTGTACTCATTAATCCCGATTGCACGAACGTGGTCCTCCCACTTTTCGGGAATGAGAGAGCGTTTGAACTCAACAAGGGTGACATTATTGTTGCTTACGTGCTCCATGTTGGGTGCCGGTTGGTGATGATGGCGGTGGTCTACTCAAACTTGCTTGACTGTAGGGATCGGACTAGAGTTAGTCTCGTTTGAATGCAAATGGGCATGTTGATTGGCTTAGCTATTGTGGTATATTAGATTAAAACTCACTCTGTGTATTGATATATTCTGTATACTATCACCCGTGTGCACTCTCGACAGTTGTGTTCGAGAGACGGGCATAAATCTCGCCGGATGACGCAGGCAGTTGAGGCTCGTTCGTAGGTCAACAGACATCAATCTGGCCTTGATGGGGGTGAGTTGGTAGAAGGTGAAGTTGTTCTAGTCTGAGAGTGTGAACAAAAACAAAAGTAGTCACGCAGATGGAGATAGCGGTGCTGTGTAGGCTTGTAAGCCGCTGCGGTAGTATTGGTAGTTGGACTGGATTGTGTGATAAGTTCAGGCTAGCAACAAGAAGCAGATGCGTCTTGAAAGCAACTAATCCCAGTGAATGGGTGGTTAGATCGTTGCAAGAGCGATCAGCGTTGCTTGTTTCCTCGGATTCTTGAAACCGTATGCAACAACCAGACTTGTTATACAAGTTTCGAGAGAGGTAAAAGGGAAACGGGAGGCGGAGCCGTGAGCCAAGGCGGACACTTTAAAAGCGACGGAGATCTGATGTACTACACAGTATAGGATTGCTGACTCTCACAATCATTGGCACTTTGCGCGGGATGGCTGCAGGAAGCAAGCCTCAATGAGAAGTGCAAACCTCGCGGGGAGCAAAGCATCATGATGACACTACTAGCCCCCGGTGTAGTCCAGAGTGTGTCGTTACCCCAGCTCGATGGGAACAACTGGATACTCGGCATACGACAGACAATGGCAAGGTCACAAGCTCACACTATGCCGTCCCCATTGGTCTGTGGGCATGCTGTCTTTGTTTTCCAACACCACGGGGGCCGGTACACAGGGAGGGGAGTAGAGACACATATCGGCCCAAGATATGCAGTGCCTCAAGGTGGGAGTACACTTAGGCTGACATCGGTCATGCGGCTAGGCCTACCCACAGGAGTTAGCGGACGACAAAAGTGGGGTTGGTGAGCATGATGGAAGCCGTATCAAGGTGAGAAGGGGACCAATCAGGAAATGGGTTCGGAGCCGTCAACGTCGGAGTGGTTTGCTTCCCTATGCACGGGAGCCCGTCAGGTGAATGTGCTACTATTGCCACAGCACACATGTAGCACGCCTCTGCTGGCTAACAACACAGATCAGTAGTCGCATCATTTTTAATGACTTGATACTCTTAAGTGTTTGCTCAAAGGTGTAGCCTGCCGCTTACCTTAATACTCCGTTCAAGTTCGGGGGATCCCGATTCGTCATTCCAACGTTTCATCACAGCGTGGGGTGAAGGGCAAGGCAAGGCTTATTGTCTCTGATGTGGGCAACCGACTTTCTTCTCTATTGACCGAGCAAGACCATATGATGACCAGGAGAGGAACAGAAAATATAGGGAGGCTTCACAGCCGCAGACTGAAGCGGCTCTGCGTCGGCTGAAAAGAATGGATATCTAAGACAATATATGCTGTCGACCGACCAACAAAGCTCCGTGTTGTAACTCCTGCGCGTCATTCCCATTCACATTGTGCAAATCGCATAATCGTACGTTTGAGACATGGCTACATGCGCCGTATTTCTTGTTCATTTAAGAATTTGTCGAGCCCGGAGTCGAGATGCTTCCACCACTCGAAAAGCATCGATTCGCAGATGAGTTTGAACCAAGGGGTGAACTTCAGCTTCGGGTCGGCGAAGAGCGCTTTGAGTTCCTCTGGAGACACGTATTTCGTGTCTTGTACTTCGTTTTTGTTGACATCGAGATCGACGTTCGCTTTGATGAACAGAATGTAATCGACTGACCCCCTGCTGTTAGCAAAAATGGACCCATCTCAAATACAAACACAAACTCAAGAGCGGGGGCGCATACTCTCGTGTTCGCCCCATTTGCCGTCACTGGGTGCCTTGTAATGAATGCGCGTCAAGAAGTGGAAGTCCTCGATGGGCACCTGCTCCTTCGGGATGCCTAATTCATGGTCCAGCTTTCGTTGTGCAGCGTTTTTGACACCTTGAACGGAATCGGGCAGGTTCGACCCCGTCTCGCTAGGGATGTGCAATGGGTGTGAGCAGCAAGTGTTGGTCCACATGTCTGGGAATGTGATCTTCTCAGGAGCGCGCTGTTGCAAGAGCAAACGGTTCTGGTCGTCAAAAAGGAAGACCGAGAAAGCTCGGTGGAGCAAACCCTTGTCAATGTTGGTCATGAGGTGGCCTGGAACAGTTAGTTGCGGCTCCATCAGACGTTGTACAGGCTGTCGCTTACAGAGCTTCTTGCTGGCAGTTCCAATGGGCTTGTCGTCGTTGTCGAGAACAATGCATACCTCGTCCATGAGCCGAATCTGCTCCTCGTCGTGACCTTCGAGGGCGGCCGATGTTGTGTCGATGTCGGGGAACAACCTCAACATGTTCTGCGCCGTGATAGGCGCAGACTCTGTGACTGTCGTTGTCGTAGACATGTTGCCTGCTTGCTTGAAGGGCCTTCTATTACGATGTCGCAAAACCCAAAAGCTGGATGAGGAATAGGCATGCGGAATGGAGGCGATTTTGCTGCCAAAATCGTCAATTCTGTGCTACTCTGAACTTGTTCAAGGGTGCCGATAGCGCATCTGCGGGGTACTATTGGGGGTTTAAATCAGTTAACCATCATCTCAGCTGGCCAATCAGAGGAATTATTTATGGAAGTCGCTATCAACCCATTTCATCTTCTTGTTATGTAAGCATAGACGTTTTGTTTCACTCGTCGATTACTTTACAGAGTAAGCACTATGCAATATGATATTTGTTGCCTTTCAGGACGTAATCGGTGACGTACGAAGTTCGAAAATCGCTGCACAATATATTGGACATCGGCTTCTTTTTAATTGAATCCATTTGCCATGCCAGTAAGATGACACCCTTCAGAAGACAGTGAAATAATGAGCTCTAGACATAAAGTACGCAGTCACATGGTGGAGAGTAAAATTGTCAAATCCTGCTCGTTCCAGACTTAGCTGCAAGTTGTGCACTGCTATGCCAAAAAGCAAATTCGATTCCGTGTCAGTCGAAAAGACCGGAAGGGAATTTGTGTGGTAGGAACACGGAGAAGGCCTTGACATATTTCACCCCAGGCACACACAGGGGGAAGAAGAGATGCCCGGCATCTAAAAGCTCAATCTCCACCGTCTATTGTAGAACGACCAAGTCGCTCTCTCGAAGGAAACTCGCAGCCCCCTGTACGCGGTTAGCTACTTGATTATCTTAATTGTACACTGTATGACATTCCATGCCCGATCTTGTCTCAATCCATTGATGTGAGTCGAGACCGTCGCAGCCAATGGATTTAGCCCTTGGCCACCATTGCCCCAACAGACAGCCGTATGCTCCTAGTTTCCTGACCATCAATCATTTGCCATCTTCCCAGTCCGGGTTCTAGAGCGCATTAGCGTTCAGGTATTCAAGTCAAACCAGGGGGGTATGGGAACCACTACTAACCTTGCGCAGGATGACGAGACCTTCCAGTGTGCTGCTTAAGCTGATGTACTCCTCATCTTCAAGCTCTGCTCGCTCGCCGTGGGCCAGCAGGACGGGGGTACTCTGTGTTTGCCAACCGGTAATAGTCTTTGGCCGACCGGCCTGGCCCACCACATCAACCGCCTGACCAACACGCACATTTACCGTGAGCGGCTTCAAGTTCTCGTCAAGGGTGACCAGGAAACGTGGGTGCATGGCTGTCACCATGAAGTAGAGGAGGTAGTGGGATGATGAGGTAATGAATTGCTTGGCGTCGATCATGGCCACCAGCACAGCAAGCAAACCGGCCGTCGATACGCGCGATAGAATCTGCCTGTCTGTGTGGAAAGGGTTGAGTGACATGGTGCCCTTGCCCATGTGCAAGAGACCTTGAGCAATGCGGACCATGAATAGAGACTCCTGGTCGCGGTGGTAGTATGATGCGAGTTGGCGCAGTAGCTGGGCTAGACGTGCATTATTGGTGCCAGCGCCAAGGAGACCCATGGCGAAGATGGCATTGATGGCCACTTCGTTGTCGTTGTCGTGGCTGTATCTGGACAGTGTGTCATAAACTTTCATTTGTGGGTTGCTCGGGCTGATGAGACCCATGGCCAGAGGCACTGCTCGGCGAATGTTGGCTTCGCCGTAGTGCATAAGGTGACCGAACTGGCGGAGCACCATTTCTTGCCCAACATCTTCGCCCATTGCTACGAGTGCAATGCCAATGACTGCGTATGCCTGCAACAGCTCATCCCCCTTCTTCTCTTCGGAATCTTCGATGTGCTCATTGCAAATGTGTAGCAGTTCCTGGATCTTCAATACAGCACCCGTACCAGCCCACGCGCAGATCTCAGCCAGAACAGCTGTAGGCCTTGCCATGGGATGATCGACGGCCTTCAGCGTCTCAAGAATAACCTCAACCTCTTCTTGACGTCCAAAGAACAGCAGACCCAAACCAAGAGCCAGGAAGCGGGTCCACTTGTCTGTGAGTTGTGTCCTGCGTTCATCGTCGAGTAGAAGTGTGACTATCGCCTCGCTGATATCTGCGTTAGAGGTTCCAACATACACCAAGCCAAGGGAGAGTGCAGCCATGGAGGAGATTTGCATGTCCTGGCTCGAATCAGTGATGATGGGCAACAATAACTCCAGCAGATCTTCTTTCTGCGATCCGGCATATGATAACCCCAGCCCCATGATCGAGGCCGTGCGAACAAGTGGGTTCTTGTGCTCGAGCTTCTCCGAGTCGCCCAATAAGGCCAGGGCTGGCTCGGAATCTATGCGAACTCCAGAGTTCATGATACCAATGGCGAGCATAGCCCCAGCCTGAATCTGAGGCTCAGGGGCATAGGTGAACTTGTCAATCTTGTCCAAGCCATTCTCAACATCCCACATCAGCAGGGTGCCAAGAGATGCAACAGTTGACATCATGCCCTCTTCCTTGGTCTTCCATACCCAGCTTTCCTTGTCTTGCTCCACAAGCATCATCTTGTCGTTGCCAAACCCGGCATTGACGAAAGCGTTGACGAACGCTGCGGCCAGATTATGTCGAGCCGAGTCCAAATTTGTCATACCGGCAACCCTGCTGCTCTCCAAGTGACTCTTGTAGATATCTTCGGTCGTTTTGGGCTCGAGAATGTTCAGGTCCTTCCCAAGCGTCTTGAAGTATTCTGCGAGCTTGATGTTACACAGAGCCTCGTCGATCTCTTGAGCCTCCTCGTCATCCTTGTCAAAGTCGAGCCAGATCTTTTGCCTGCCGATCAGGAAGGCCAGCTGTTTCTTCAGGGCAGGACCTGACGCACTCTCGAAGTCTGACTTGATCAGGTCGAGGTCGTTCAGGCGAATGGCGATAACCATGGCCTGGGTGTATTCTTTGTATGTCTTGTAGATATCGTGGGCGGTGCGGAGGAACTGCTCATTATCCGGGTACGTCAGGAGATTGACCATGCTGACTAAGTACAGGCACACTCTGGAGTACGTGTTATCGTCGACTAGCTTGGGCAACTCCTCAATGATCTCCAACTCGCTCATGAGATCAACAGCATCTGCCTCAGCGTTGTTCTGGAGAAACAAGGGTATGAGGACCCGGGCCAGCTCGATCAAGTCTTTGATAGGTTCATCGCCTGTGATGCGCTTACCGTAGACCTCGCCGATCTCCAAGGCCAAGTGCCGTGTGTACTCATGCCCCCACGATCCGATATCTTGTGAAGGCGAAAGAAGACGGTACTTGAGAGTGTCTTGTCGGTCCTCGTCAGAAAAAGTCATGCCGATGACGGACAAGACATCTGCCAGTGACGACTTGTCATCACCCTCGGGCCACTCGTCGTAAAGTTTGGTCATGGTCTCATAGTGTGGTCGCAGAAACTTGAGGGGTTTCGGTACTGCAGTCATAGATGATGTGGATGTCTTGATGGACGTCTTCATGGCCTCCAGGGCGGGCTTGTAGAGCGATGCATCGGGTTCCTAATGTCTCCGTCAGTCAACCGCAATGAATTCCAACTGGGCGCCGGATTAAGGCAAACCGTCAACCGTTCCACGAGCATATCCAGCTCATTCTTCAGCTGCTGATCCTCTTCACTGAGCTCCTCGGCGGCTACCACAAAGTCAGCATTTGTTGATTGTCGAGTGTCCAGTCCGTAGAACGCCATACCGTCTATGATCTTATCGCCATCCTTCTTGCCGTTGACCGCCAGTTGACCGTCGTTGCCCTTTTTGGACTGATCCGGCTTCTGTCCTTCGACAGCCTTTCCCTTGCCCTTGTCGGCGGCCTTGGAGACGTCACTGTCTTGCGCCATGGTGACAATTAGGCGACGCAGGGCAGTGGAAGGAGGTGGGTCGTAGGTCGGGACGGGGCGGAAGGGGCGTGCAGCAACGGTCTAACGGGTACTGTGTGGAAAAGATTCGAGCACCGCGATTAAAACACCAGAAATGCGGAATCAGTGGATGTGGTTGATTGAATGGCGTTGTTGGGGGCGGGATGGAAGGTGATAGATGCACGACAGCTTTGTAAAGCTCCGAGTCACGTCGATGAGTTGCAGCTCCAGAGAGGTTGGTTACGCCTCGTCTGGCCGCCTGGCCTGGCCAAATAACAAGAGTCCACTGGTCAGTGCCCAGATGCAGCTCTCCATGAGGCTGAAATAAACAGAAGTCTTCAGCAATTGGATTCCATCATTACCGCAGTAATCCCGGATAAGACGATTGATATTCTTTATCGATAACATTTCTAAAATGTGGATGTTGAACCTCATCGCGGGGCATTGGAAGCAATTTACGTGTGAAGTCAGATCTTAGGACCTCATCTTGGAGTCTTTTAATTCTAGTTCTTGAGGAATTGAAGAAACAAGACTTACGTCCCAGCGGAACCCCCCGAATCTGGGGTACATACGACCTACACACCACGCTATTACGCCTACAGGACCCCCAAACTTGATCAAATTTCGAAACCTCGAAGACCGGCGGGTACCAACCGGCTCCGCCCATCATGATTTTGGACTCCAAGGCGATGCGCCATCTCACGGCGGAGGACTGGCGTGTCCTCGCCGCAGTCGAGACAGGCTCCAAGAACCACGAACTCGTTCCCACTCCGATAATCGAGCGGCTTTCACGGCTACGAGGCGGCGTGTCAGGTGTGCACAAGTCCATCTCGGCCCTGGCCAAGACGGGCCTCATCGCAAAAATGAAGGAGGCAAAGTACGACGGCTATCGGCTCACCTACGGTGGGCTCGACTACCTGGCCCTGCACCAGTACGCCTCGCAGAACTTTGTCTACAGCGTGGGGAGCCGCATTGGTGTGGGAAAAGAAAGCGACATCATGATTGTGGCGGACAACAAGGGGACGCAGAAGGTGCTCAAAATCCACCGCCTGGGTCGGATCAGTTTCCGTACCGTCAAGGCCAACCGGGACTACCTGCGCCGTAAGAACCATAACAACGGCGGCGGTGGCAGTGGCTGGATGTACCTGAGCCGCCTGGCGGCCATGAAGGAATATGCCTTCATGCAGGCCTTGCGCGAGGAGGGATTTCCCGTGCCCGAACCAATAGCTCAAAGCCGCCATACCATCGTCATGAGTTTGATCGATGCCTTTCCGTTGCGCCAGATTTCGCATGTGGGCGATCCCGCAACCCTGTACGGCGAGTTGATGGAAATGATCATGCGGCTAGCGCGGCACGGGCTGATCCACGGCGATTTCAACGAGTTCAACATCTTGCTCAAAGAGGAGACGGTCACAAACAACGAGACGACACCACCTACCGAGACGGTAAAGGTCATACCCATCCTGATCGACTTCCCCCAAATGGTCTCCATGGAGCACCAAAATGCCGAAATGTACTTTGACCGCGACGTTAACTGCGTGAAACGTTTTTTTGAACGGCGTTTCCACTTTGTCGGCACCCAGCCCGGCCCCTTCTTTAAGGATGCGAAAAAGGCGATGGGTCAGCGTGGCGCCAAGAGGCTCGATGCCCTAGTGGAAGCCTCCGGTTTTACCAAGAAAATGTTGAAGGATCTCGAGGCAGCAATCAGAGCCCAGCAAGCCGAGGCGCCTGAAGGTGGTGGCTCGGCCGATGAGGAGGCATATGAAGATGAAGAAGATGATGATAATGATGAAGAAGAGCAAGAAGCCGATGAGGGTGAATTAGAAGAAGAGGAGCCTGCCGCTACCGGTTCCAACGCTCCAGATATGGCCAGATTGTCCATTGGTGATCAGACATGACCAGCACTAAATGACAAGAATAAAAACCAAACCATTGATACCCTACGATGTTTTCCATCCAATCAGTTGTCCCGTGTTCACGGCGAACTACGCGCCTCTGCTTTCTATATATTCATGTCTTATTTTGTCCTCGTTCGTCCGCTGGATCCCCTCCTACCACGATCGAAGCTTACTCGGCTATTATTGTGTTTGTGTTTGGTCTAGGTTAGAGCTATGCGACTTATCTCATGTTAGTTCGGCCAACACCAAGGAGTATGCACATTTCCTTCCTGTCACAATCCAAAGTCCTAGGCGTCGTAAGTCATCCATAGCTGCATAACATTATTGGCCCAAGGGGACCGGATCCTTTTCTTTTCTTTTTATTTTTTTATTTTTTGCTTGGTCTATAAACATCTATAAAAGGCCCTTTATAACTAATGCCCTGACTAATCTGGGATAGTGTCGAGGGTACAATGATCATGACTGAAAGGTCTCAAGATAAGAACCTAGTATGTCCGATCCACTCAAAACTTCATGAATGGCAACTAACATACCGAGTCTATCTGCAGACAACAAAGACAAACGTGATGAATGGGGTAGTAAGTGAGGTACAAGAGTTCGTGGTACCAAAAAACCCTGATGACTGATCAATGCTACCTTTTGGTGGATATGCGAATGCTGTCGTCACAACAACATAAGACCTCCTTGTCTCATGGTGGATAGATCATGCCGTTGGATCAAGATAGGGGTAAAATGAGGGATACCGGGGACGGTGACAAAAAAACACAGAGGCCCAATGTCTAGACCTTCTCCTGCTTGATCTGCTTCACCGGAGACGACTGCGTGCTTCCGTTCGCCACGAGGGGAGACTCAACATGAATCGTCACACCCTCATCACCAGAGCCATCCTCCAAAGACGGTGCATCATTGCTCGGTCTGGTAGGACGGTTAGTGACCGAGGAACTGAACATAGCAGTTGCAGGGGGTTCCGTACGGTACTTGCCCTTGTCCAACCTTGCAACTCTCGACATGGGTATAGGCCGGGAATTGAGGACTGTTGTATAAGAAGTCAGAATTCGAAGGCTTATATATGTGACAAGAACTTACGCAGAACCAGTCGTAGGCTTCTGCTTCCAACCAGGCTGGCCATAGATGGTCGGGGAGATGCCAACAGCAGCAGTGCCATAGGCACCGACATTGTACTCGTTAGTACGGAACTGACGTCGCTCAGCGGTGACACGCTTGAGCTCCTTCTGGGCGGGGGTGTCGGCGTAGCGGATCTGCATGCAAAGGCCCTCTTCGCCAAGGGGCTGGCCTGTGAAGGTCTTAATGATCTCATCGCAAACATCACGAGATTCAAAGCTGTAGAAACCATCAGTTAGACGACCAAGGCCACAAAGAAAAGTACGGGATCCAAAACATACCGGGCGAAACCGACTCCACGGCTATTTCCCAAGCCGTCGCGAAGGATCTTGCTCGACAAGATCGTGTATCCGAGAAAGATGGCGGCGAGCTCGTTTTCGGTGAGTGACTTAGGCAAGTTCGAGATGTAGAGGTTCGTGGAGCTATCGTCGCCCTCGGCCTTCAAGCGCGAGTTGAAGGACTCCTGATCATCCGGGTCAAAGTCAGTCCAGTGCGGCGGGTGGAATGCACATGGGCATTCGCAGAGACCACTCATAAGAGAAGGATAACGACCGCTGTTGACCATGGTATGGAAATCGCACTTGCAAATGCACTGCTTGAACACGGTCTTGGGGTTAGACTTCAATGTGACGAGGGCAAAACCTTCGCCATCACAGAAGCTTCCCTCAGAAGTCGGAGAGGCATTCTCGTTAGGTCCATAATAGGCACTTGCGCTTGGGGGAGGGGACGGAACGTATGGATGGACATCCAACGATCGAGTCAACTCTGACTGGGGCTGGAGATACATACTGCCGCGGGGCTCCATAATGCCATTGTGATTCATAGGGGGCAAGACGACAGGAAGCTTAGGTACCCTTGCAAAGCCGACTTCATATCCCAAGCGGTGGAAACCCCGGATGCACTTCTCAGAGTCCTGAACGCTAGCGAACTTGGCAAAGCCAAAGCTGGAAAGCCAAACATTAGTTAATGATGCCCGCAGTGTAGTACATGGGGAACTTACCCTTTGCAAGCACCAGTCGAGGTGTCAATGATGGCCTTCGAAGTTTCGACGGGACCAAAGCGTTCAGCATACTTGAGGAGAACCTCATCGTCGGTAGTGGGCATCAGACCTCTGATGTACACATTGCGGTTTCCGGGAATGTGGTTGACCAGGCTCTGTTCAAGGGTCTTCATGTTCTCAACGGGTGTGAACACAGCGGGAACAGCCTTGGGAATAGGGGGTTCACGCTTCAGCAACGCATCCAGCTCATGGTCAACCGGTGGGATTGACGAGAAACCTTTTGGCTGCTCGACGAGGCCAGATGAAGTGATCTGGGGAGGCGATGGAGTAGTGTAGGTTGAGTCATAGATTGCAATGTTGTTGCGAGATGCCGTGCTGCCAAAGAAAGGCGTCGCAGGGGTAGACTCAGTAGTGGAGTACGATGATCGACGTTGTTCTAAGCCGGGAAGGTTGCCAGTGAGTTCCATGGACTGTGGACTGTACTTCTGATAGAAGGCCTGCAGAGCGACAGGATTGTTCGCCATGTTAGCCGACATCTCTCTGAACATATCCATGTTTCGGTTGTCAGCGTAGCGCCATTGAGCAGCAGGCAAAGCATGGCCACCTGCCATGTAGAAAGGCTGGTTGCCGGGGATTGCAGGTTGGTTGGGACCGGCAGCATAGCCGCCGACAAAATAAGGCACTCCCTCTGCAGTGATTCCGTAGGGGTATGAAGTGGACAGCCCAGTGATTCCTTGAGGGGTGTTGGACATCATAGCACCACTGACGCCAAGTCCAGCGAACTGGTTGACGATGGCCGACATGCCGTCCTGCTGGACATTGTGCGAACTAGCAACGTCGGAACCACGAGGAACGGCCATGGACTGAAGATAGCCCTGGGAAGTCATGTTCTCCAAGGGACGACCCAAAGGAACATGAACACGATCAGCGTGGTTTTCAGTTCCGTTGTTGGCGTCAGAAGACATGTTGGTAGTATAAGACATAGTCTTGCGTCTAAGAGATGGGTTTTAGCATTTCTTATCCTCTGGAGGGGCACAAGGGTCAAGTCCGGGATGGCTCTGACCAAGGTTGTATGTAGTGTTAAGAAAAGGAAATGTTATCAACTAACTTGGCGACAAGAAGCTGTAGCTGAAGAAGTCAACGGAATGAAGGACTTGTGGACAGTAGGGATGTGGCTTGGGGTTGAAGTCTCGACTCGCTGTGTGAGCGCAGCGTGAAGTTCCAGATAGGAAAAAACCAGCACCATGAATTTGGGACAGACCGAATCGATCCAGAGACTGTGGTAAATAGGTATAGGGACACCCAGACAAATAACGTGACAATGCTGGTGAAGGAGGAAAGATTGGTGCTAGTAGTTGCGCATAGCACAATATCGACCCGGCAACCGAGACAAGTCCAATTACAACGAGATGAACTTGGTGACGGAACCGAGTTTCGACGGGTATCGGAATGGGGCGTGGATGGGGCGAGGGGAGCAGGCGACAGAAGAATTTGAAGTATACCTTTCGGACAATTGCTGACAGTGTTGACGATCGGTCTCGACCTGAGGAAGCACGAACTGTTGGACAAGGAAATTAGCCAAGGTGAACTCGTGTGTGTAGAAGAGGAATGTAAGAAACTTGCTGCTCGGCTCGAAAAAGGGCGAGTGTAAGAAACGAGTGTCGTGAGCTTCCAATCTAAAGGTCAGAAAACAGAGTGCTCTGAATGTTGTGGGTGGAAGGCAGAGAAGTGTGACCTGGAGGAGTTGGGAAGCTGCTTAAATAGAAAACAGGGCGGTGACGTCGTTGCCGGCAGAATAACAAATCGATTGAGCCCAGTTGTTCTCATACAAGGTGAATTTTGTGAGGCGGTAACAATTGATCCTTTGGTTGGGAGATGCTGGGATAGGTGAATGGGCAGAAAGGAGATGTTTGTCGTCGTTGCTCAAACCAGCACAATTGAACCAGCACTACCACCACCACCACCGCCACAAGAGTCGCCCACCACAGGAGGCTTACCTTGCAGGATCTGGCAATGCCACCAAGACGATTGTTATGAAGCGAGCGGGTACAAGTAAGATAGAGTAGCTAGCGAGCAAGATGGGAGTCCGAAGAGATTGTGGGAATGTCGGTGCTGGATGAGTGGATGCTATGCCGTGAAAGGGGAGAAGGGAAAGATTCCAAGACTGGCACAAGGAGAATATAAAAGACACAGATCCACTGACCTTTGGTAACTGCACCGTAATGAGCAGTCGCGATCAAACGAGGAAGGGAGGTACGGATGCTGGAGGAAGTTAGGAAGGCCCAGCGGCGGCAACGAGGTTGACAAATGTTGACCAAAAATAATGATGCAATGGTCACCAATGCAGTTTGTGCTCAAAGCATGTGATAGAATGCTAGAACGCCGGAGAATACCTAGCTGGCAGGTTGTAGGAGAGTAGAAGAACTCGCAGGCACGTCGGGAACGTTTTTGTAGTAGGTGCCGGATCTGGAAATCACGTTATATCATACAAGTCGGCAGGAGCGAGCGGTCACCGCAACTGGGACAATTTCAAACTGGATCCAGGTGATCTCCAAGTCGCAAAAGCAACAAGTCTCGCTCAGAAGTGATGCACGTCGACGTGGTTCTTTTTTGCCTCGCCTCTGCTCCCTTTCTGCTTCCCAGACACTTGCTGCTCTGGGGTTCTTCGGCCCTTGGAGGATAAATCTCATGAGGCTGGCTGCCTGGCAAACCTGCGGAGGCTCGGGTAAACAGCCGTATAATCAATATACCTCAATTCTGCTAACAATTCTAGACCTCTCTCTGTAAGCAAGCAAGAAGCCAAGTCAGAAGTGACAACCTGCTGTCAATCTTTGATACTGATACCTTTGGCCTGTCCTGTCATCAACTCTTCTTGTGTCTTTCATAGATTCAATAGGCGACTGAGTCTATGGCACTATAACGGATATATTTGATGGCGATGTTCAGGAGAAAGGGTAATCATGTGTACATATAAATAGAACAGAAGACACTAAACGGATCATAATGACAATTATTTAGCATGTATACCGGAGCACTGAGAGGGCTTATATGGAAGCCAAGTTGTACCTAAACCGGGCAAGTTATACTCTAAAACGCCCGTTACGGAATACTGGGCAACGGACCTTCCATTTAAGACCCCATGTAGCGGCCAATTGCAGATCATCTAGCAGTTAAGATATACTTGGGTTATACCTGAAATATTGCTCGACTGTTCAAGTTCATCGCTTATTATGCACTCACTTTCTTAGTACTGGATGATAGGGCACGCAGACCACGCAAAAGGACAACGATGCCTTTTGTCTTTGACATCCATAGATTTGATCTGTGGAAGGCACACTGACTCCTATATATCGTCTCCCACTGAGGAAAAGGGGTTGTAGATGCAGAACCGCCATGTGGAGGACCAGCCTCTTCGACGTGGGACAGTACTCAGACGTCGGGGACCGTATTAAGACATAAAGCTTCTCCAGGTTGCTAGTAGGATTTCTCCGCGGTGACACTTAGCTTGGCACGAACAGAAACCGTTCTATGCACCAATGGAAGAATGGCACTTGACGTAGAGATCTGATATCTGACCGAGCAATCGAAACTAGACGAACTTGCATCCCAAAGAAATCCTTGTTAGGGCAGAGCATCTGTACTCATTGGTATGCGCTAGGGTGGTGCAGTGACAAGATGGCTGAATGGCTCAAGTTCATCTCCTGGTTTCCGTCAAGCTGCGCAGCCTCCAAACCCGGTGATATTGTCTCGTGTGGTGGCTTACGGCTCAAATAAGTCAAACAGCCACGTTCCTTGGAGAAAACCCGGTTCGGATCCTGGACCCGTTGAGATGGGACCGAGTAACTCGCAGGACTCGTTTGGGATGCTTGCTTTTGCATTCTGGAGTAGTTTTCTATCTAGTTCATATGCCGGCAGGAAGTCCCGATCCCCGTGCCTGGCTGAGGAAAAGGAAGCTCAAATTTCTGGCGGAGTAGGAACACCAAAAAGTCGAATTGTTCGAGTGCTGGAACATTTCACTTGCAATCGAAGTTTGGGGGTTTTCCATTGTTGCCGCCTTTCTTTCCACTCGTCAACCTCGAGCCCAACGAAGCTATCCCACTACTGCACCGCTATTACGGCCTCGCTCCCCGTTTAACATGATGTGCATCCGCTGAATCTTTATTCTGACTTGACGATCCAGACAGTTAAGCCTCCGGTGCAAACTCAAAGGTGGTGTTGGTTATACGGTAGAAGAGACTCAAGGTTAAATACAATAACTGCAAGTATCTTATCATGAAGTCAAGCAACTAATGGGCGTGTCGAAGCCCTATGGTGCTCCAAGATATTGATGCGACAAGAGCACAAGTCTTCGAGAAATGGCAATGGGGTACATGACCGAAACAGTCGCTCATTATTGTGCAATCTACTACTGAAAAAAACAATGTCTATGGGAGATGTCATTATATACTAAACCCGTATAAGCCGATGCCAACAGACGAGAGAATTCTGATTCGTGATCCCGGAACGGTCAAATGGCGTCGGGGATAGTACAGTGACCTCAGCCCGTAACACCTCACCAATGCAGAAACGCTTGTGGCTATATACCACCTGTCTAGCGAGCCCATTATGACCAGACATCTTCCTGGATGGGGTGTCAGTGTGCGCTTGTCCAAATATGTAGGCAAATCCAACCCTGGGTAGAGCTTCGGTCTTGATTCGACGGGCTGCATCGATGGGAAGCCGGTAGAGATGGATTGTGCAACAAAACTTTGACGTACCTGGTATTGGTTTGCTGACCTCATGTTCTTCACAATCTCCTCGGCCTTGGTTTCAGGAATACCCCTCTGCTCCGCGATGATCTGGGCCAGCACCGTGTTGACTTCACGAGCCATATTTGCCGCGTCACCGCAAACATAGATGTAAGCCTTCTTTTCAAGTAGTTCGTTGATCTCCTGAGCGCGCTCCTTCAGTCGGTGCTGTACATAGACCTTCTTGGGGCCCTCTCTCGAGAATGCCGTGATCATTTCAAACGAGTCGCCCAGCACCTGTTTGCGTTCCTACGAAAACGGTTAGTCTCGATGTCATGCGCGCTTACAAGGGCGTATTTACCTCCCACTCTGACTCGTACATGAAGTCCTCTCCGCGTTTTCGGCATCCAAAGAACAAAATGGTTCGCCCGACAGTCTCACCCGTTTCAGCTTGCTTCGCACGCTCCTGCACGAACCCTCGGAATGGGGCAACACCAGTACCAGGTCCGATCATAATGATTGGTTTCGAAGGATCCGAGGGGAGTTTGAAGTTGGAGTGGCGGACGTGGACAGGTACGTGAATTCCGTCGTACTTGTTTCTGGGACCACAGATGTCATATGTCAAACCAAACGGCTTAGGGTTGGGCTCGCCGTTTTGCTTCTCCTTTAGAGCAAGCAGGTAATTGGTTGCAACGCCCTGGAAAGGATCGGTTCGACCAGGGATGACTTGGTTTTCGACAATAGCGGTAATGGAGATCTTCTTGGGCTGCACAAGGGATGAGGAGGAAATAGAGTAGTAGCGAGGCTGGAGCTTTGTCAAGCCCTCGATGAAGGCAGAGAAGGGGATGTTGCTCCACTTTTGGCCGCCACCAACGATACGAAGGACACCGGCGATATTGTAGTCATACTTGCTGATCTTGTCGTGGAAATAGTCCTTGTCACCACCCAACTTAGTCATCTCCGCCTTGGAAGCTTCATCAGGAGCGAATGCGGCCAAGGTGGCGAGGAACTGACGAGAGATGGGAGCGCATATTTCCAAGTGGTATCTGACAATGGCATCGTATGTGGTCGGGGTAGGAAAAGGCACCTTGGCCGTTGGCTCGAGAGCCCTGATGCTGATCACGGTGTCCCTCTTCTCTGTCAAGTCCAGGATATCCAAAAGATAGTCAACCTCTTGGCCTGCGTTGGTCGGCCAGATTGCGATGTGATCACCAGTCTGGTAAGATAGGTTGGAACCGCTAATGTCAACTTCCATGTGCAGACAGTTTCTGTCCTTGACGGAGAAGAGCTCACGCGATTCGGCGATAGGTGCGATATAGGGGTTGTGGGCATTGAAGGGTCCCTTGGCAGATCCCTCGAGGTGCATCTTGTTTGGCTCGCCAAGGTAGACCTCGGGGGAGTCCTTTGTCAAACCTTCTCGCTCAACGATGCCAAAAATGGGTTCGTACTGAGCTTCGCGTTCTTCCAGACCCATCTTCTTGGCCAAAGCTGCCCACATGGGATCCTTCCAGGCAAGAAAGTCTTCTTCCATGGTGCCAGCTCCATCGTCGCCCTCACCGGCAGCGCCAATTCTGTGCGCTCCGAGTGTCTGAAGGGCCTTGTCGACGTTGCGGACCATCGAGTTGTAGTGTTCGTACGTGTTGTTGCCGAGACCGAAAGCGACGTAGTTGAGGTTATCCAGGGGCGTGTCGCGCGACTCGGATAAGGAAACATCCTCGGCCGTGATGAACTCATAGAAGTCAACAGCATTGTCAGTGGGCTCGCCCTCACCGTAAGTGGCCAGAACAAACATGACAACCTTATTCTCAGGGATGACATCGAGGTTCGCATAGTCGTAGTCCTCGAGATCAGCAACCATGGTGTCGAGCCCGAATCTGCTTTTGCCCTCCTTGGCCAATCTCGAGGCGTAGTCCTCGGCAGTTCCTGTCTGGGAACCATAAAATATGACACAGTTCTTGCCACTCTCGTCCATCTTCTCTATTATGTTCCTTGTCTTGCCGGCCTTGAGCCCATTTGCGTGGGCAAACGAGTTCGCGTAGGGGTCTTTTGTGACACCCCAGAATTTGCCCTTGGTGAAATAGGCTGCAGTGCCCAGCAGGATCACCGTGAGGACCAATAGGTCCAGCGTGTCGAGTTGCGCCATGATTGCAGGTAGTCGCACGTTATTGAAACTGGCAGGAAGGGGACTCGAAGCTATCGCAGGCTGTCCGTGAGGAACCGAACGTGTTCCTTGAAAATATTCGTTGGTTGGGCGGGTCGGGCGCGCCGATTATCGCACGTCGGGGTACTTCAACCCTGCACTGGAGAACTCAAGGGGGGTGGAACAACTGCACGATTGCCAACACATAAACTCGAACCAGAGAAATTGAAAACCGTAGGGCGCGACTCTATGGGAAGCGGATTCTCGCTTGACGGCAGAGGCCACGTACTGACTTTACAGCGCTTGGTAAAATGACCAAAATTTGCTCCTGCAGCAGATAATGGTGCACGTGGGAACGGCCGGACTCGCTTGGGGTGCCAAAGTTATGGGTGTCCTAGTTAATGCGCTGCTGGAACTGGTACAGAGAACGGCAAGACAGAAAAGGAAAAGGTGGGGGTCCCAAAAGGGAATTATGGGCAACTAGAAACTGACGACCTGTTGGCTAGGTAAGATCGAAGTAGAGGATGTCGAAAGGGTTGTCTTCACTGGCGGCAAAAGGGTATTTAATGACCAGCACGAGTCTTGGTTGGAGTCTAGGCGTGACCAGGGCCTTGGGGGTTTGGGCAAGTCAAAATCGACCCTGTACTATAATAGATTCATCAATTCCAGCTAGGGCTCACATGCAGCGGGCTTGCTAGACCACCGAGCCACAGCCACTGGGTCTGTTTTACAGCGATTTCCATGGTTCAAGGTTATTTGTTCTGTTCGCTCTTGCGATGTTGAGAACACACTTATGTGCTTGTCTTCAATAAGGCCAGTGATTTAATAACCTTCGAAGCCAAGAGAAAACCTGATGTCGGGCAGTGCTTGATTCGCGATATCAAGATTGAGTTGTTGCCACGACCTCGACATCACCTACATAGGGCTATCCGACAGATGGGTCAAATGCACGCCGGGAATCCTACCAAACCAATCTAACTTGATGTTGCAACAGGCCGCGGCGTTTGCCGAGAAGGGGTCCACGTCCTTCCATGCACATCAAATGCATATAGTCCTAAGGAATCCGTAGATGCCATGCCACAAATAGTGCAATCCATCAATATCACAGAATCTATGACTTGTCAGGATTTCGGACCATCGTATTCATAATGTCAGCACTCGCCAGCCCTCCAATGCCAACCGTATTATGCAGGGCTAACCCAGGCCTACTTGCCACCTGTGCTCAATTTGCATGACAGTCCAGCTGTTCCGCGTATTAGTTAACCAACCACGTCCTGATGTATGGGGTAATTCTGGGAGACTCGGCAATGCATCAACCCCGATATGAACGATCTGGCCTTCCGGATCAGCAGCTGCATAGTATTCTAACCCCGTTCTTACGGACGCCAGCGGCGCAGCGGCGGTGGCCAGCTTGGACGTTGCTAGCAAGTATCTCATCTCACCGCGGGAACGACAACATTAATTACCACCTGACTAAGGACGTATTATCCGTATTTACATATCGTACTCGACCGCCAAGTATTTCATCCTAAAGCAGCCTTATCAAGTGGTGTCTGACGGTACTCCCCGAGTTGGTTAGCCGCTGACAATTTCCACTCACTATGTTACATCAACGCCACGTGTTGAGCGAGCTGCCGCAAGTTGACCTGGGCAATTCGAGTTTGGCTAAGGCAGTCTTCTTTTCAATACTACTCAAGTCGTTTACATGGACTGTTGTTCAGAACGCCTACGTTAGATGTGACATTCCGGTACTGCGTTACTCTCCGACACTGAGACTTGGATGCCGAGTGGGTCTCGGGCTGTTGACGATTTTGAACTGACTTGATTCCACTTGAACGGGCCGCTAGGTCGTTCTGTTGCGGGACTAAGGTACTTTAATTTTTTCTATTCAGTAAGTATTTTCTGCTGTTTGAGGCAACTCCAGAATCCATGGACGATCTTGTAAACGTGGATATCCCTGCTCTTAGTTCTGCCCACGTCTCTTTGCAACCGTCAAGGTATTGTATGGGTTATTATTAGGCATCTAAGCCCATAAGCCCAAGCAATGCGACTACTTTATACTTCTCATTATCGACGTCATTCATTAGGAGAACCCCAAACTACAGAGGGTGAAATGCCAGAGTATAAATATATTTACGCAGAACCTATACATTCTTATGTGTTTCATTGAGCTGTCTACGCTGCATTCATTTAACATTCAAAGGTAGTTTTGAAAGGCAATTGTGCCGACATCTTCCCACCACTCTCAGCAATGCCGAGGCAGACTCCAGGAAACCTTGTATCGTTATTTGTTACATATAACTATTAGATTTTCGAAGAAACACTTGGACAACTCTGTGATTATTGATGCTCTCGTAATAGGCGAGCGACTGGCATGACAAAATGCCGGAGAGAATAGCTTCAACGAGAAAGATGATTGGTTCATCCAACTCTTTATATCGTCGCAAATTACGGGAATGGGAATAAGGCTTAATAAATAATACTATTGAAACTTAAGCTTGGAAGGGAAGGTAGGAATTGACGTTTACTATTCGTCAAGATATAAAAAAACTAGAATTCTGGAATGGTTCAACATATGGCTTGCATGACTTCGACAGGTCGACCATATGCTCCAATGCCAAGTCCACTCCTCGAGAGGTCTGATTGGCCAGTGCCCCTGACGGATTACCCTTGCTAGTATATTCGAAGCTGGAGAGCTTCCCGAGGTCGATATGATTGATTGGGCTTTGGAGGAGCGGGATGTGCTCAGGCGCATGCATTGCCAGAACGAGAAAAGAGCAGCATCCAAGCACCAGATTTCGGGCCATATGTTCATGGACAACGCATATCTTTCAGACGGGACATTGGTCAGTATCGTTCGTCATTGGCAAATAAGAGTGCGATGGGCGCCATCTTATGGTAAATTTTGAGGTCTACGTGATCAAGATGGAGTGGACACTTGAACACAACTGGCCAGCAGCCACAGAGCTGAGAGCTGTAGAGCACTATCTTAAGGTCGCATTTGAGCACATTCGGGGAAGACAACATCGTGCCTTGTGCCCACCGTCCAGTAACCTACTTAGTAAGATGCTCACGCATCAACTGCCAATGCTGGTATCGCACTCTCGATTCGGATAGATCATGGGCACTTCGCCAATCCAACAATGGGTGAGTTGATGAGTGTGGTTTGTTTCGCGTCATTGCCCATTGCAACCCCCCTCCCCCCTGCGAACGAATCCTTCGCAGCAAAAAACCTTCCGGCCAGGCCCCAATCTGTGTAGCCAACAAAAGCTATGTTACCCACGACTGTTTCACAAGAAGGGATTCTGCAGTGAACTGAAGCATTACTTTCTACTCTGGCGTTGGGGGTTTGATGCCGTTGCCGTTCCCGTTGCACGCCATTACTAACAGAAGCATCGCAACAGCTCCGCAACAGGTGCTGTCAGAAAAATACTCGCCTCGAGCCGCATCGCGCCTCAACCACGTTCACGTCCCCGACCACGACGAGGACGATGGCAGGGACAGCACCTTACGACCTGCTGTGCTAGACCCCTCTACCGCCCGATTTATCGCCCACTCGCGCCAATCCTCCCTCGAGAAGCTCGAGTCGGCAGGGCTCGCTGGCATCCCCGAGTCGGAGTCTTCGTTGCCATCATCGGCTGTCTCGATTACGTCGCCGCGCGCACAGTCACCCGCTTCGCGCCAGGGCCTGGCCGGGATATTGGAAAGAGTGGTTGATTCTAAGGCCACCGCAGCCTACGGGCACCACAGGCAGACGTCCATTGTCCATGGCATCCAACATTCGAGGAATAACTCGTCTTCGAGTCCTCTCAGCCCGCAGATGATCGCTGCTGCTGGAGCTGGTCTTTTGCCCGAAAGACCTGAAAGGCCTGATTTGCATGTAATGGGCCGTGTCGACTCCGAGATGTCCAACATGTCCATGACCTCCAGACCACCGACAGCCATCTCGGGCACCGCCGTAACCTCCAGCGCCCACCCCGGGGCACCCGAGAGTATAACTAGCACCCTAACGCAGAGAAAGATGGAACGGATGCACAGCAAAGCCAGGCGCGATCACAACCACCATCATTCACATTCTTCCAAGCACCACAATGAGCAGAAGACCGTTGGCGAATATGCCTTGCATGTTCTTTTTACACATGTCAGTACATCTGCGAGAGCCAGATATTGCACAGTTGCTAACGACCATCAAGTTCATTGCGCTAGCTGAAGAGAAGCTCAATGAAAGCATTACAGTACCCTTTGATCCAGAGCCCCAGATCGAGCAGATATGCGGCCCTGGAGCCGATCCCGCCTTTGACCAGTTTATTGTAGCATTGGGACATATTGCAAAACAGAAGCCAAAGCCCTTGATTGACTTGATTATGCTATGGAGGAAACATAAGAGCGAATCAGCCAGTGAGGCCCGGGGCCAACTCCAACAATCACGTAGCCAGCTTCCTGGCGGCCCTCTGTTGAGGCGAAATACGGAGCCGCTCCAAGTCGTGGCTGCTAACAACCCAACCGACAATGGCGCCGCCAATGAGCAGACATCCATTGTATCGAGGCAGGAATACTTGGTTCAGGCTGACCGACGCTCAATCGTGTCTATATACATCCTGTGTCGTGTCCTCCTAGAAGTCATCAGCCAAAGCAGCCTCATCTCCATCACGCTTGAGATGGAGGACAAACTGGAGGGCATCATTTTTGGTCAACTCAAGATTGCAGACATCGAGCAGCTCTTCATCTCCCCACTTAAGATGGCCAACTGGAACCTATTTGCCCAACTGCTCGGGGCCATGAGCGAAATCAACTTCGTCAGTGTTACCGAAAGGTTCATCACGGACCTTGACCGGTCGCTGCAAGACCTGGCCGCAAGAAGTCCAACGAACGCCAATCGAGACCCTGAGGGGCAGATGGAATTGGTTTTGAGTGGCATGAAACATCTACGCATCAAGTTATCGCCAGACGAAGCGTGGGATCAGTCCTGCGACTTTTTAGTGGCACTGGGGCGGCTCTTTGCGAGATCCCATGGCCAGAAGGTCAAATCGGCCTTCTGTCAAGTCCTTGACACACTGTTGCTCCCAATCGCGGCCAAAGCAAGCAATAGCCACTTCAGCCATCCCAAGTGGGGTGAAGTTATCAGCAACATCAGCCCACGTCTGGCGCAGATGTTCATCAAGCCGCGACATTGGCAGTCTGCATTTCCCCTCACGGCGACCATGGTATGCGTGTCTCCGCCTGACAATTCCGTCTCTCAATGGTTGCAACTAGTATTGCCCCTTCAGCCGCGGTTGAAAGATCGGGCCGTGCGACCTTTATGCCTCCAGGTCATTTCGAGGCTGCTGTGGACCTATCTATACCGAAGCAATGATTCGTTAACGGGCGTGGTCCGAAAGCTGGATGAGGTGATGAAGCTCGTCTTGCCGCCTAACAAACGAACCTACACGGTGGCCGACACGGCTGTGTCTGGCCCTCTCATCCAGATCATCCGTGTGGTCGGATACAAACATCCAGAGTATTGCTTCAAGAACGTCATCTTTCCACTCATCAATGCGGAGCAGTTCAATTCCAATAAAGAGCTCAAGGTCGAGCAGCTCGACCCTGACAGAATAGTAATTGGAATAAGGGCCTTTCTTGCCATCATGTCTGATTTAGAGAAGGGTGAGCAGGGCCGGCCGCCGTTTCCGCTAGAGAACACAGCCCCTTCTAATTCCGACCGTTTGGCGCCCAGCTCCCCCGGTGCTGCTTCAACCCAAAGCGCACCGCCGTCTGGCCTTGCCATGGCGGCAGTCCCTGACAATACTCTGTCGAAACCCGTCCGGGTCCAAGTCTTGAGTGATGTTGCTCGGGACTACTACAAGAAATTCTCTGAAATTCTTGGCAAAGTCACAATCATCTGCGACAACACATTCGGAGGGCAAGCTGTGCTTGACGAGAAGTTCAACAGTCCGGGACCCAAGACGCCAATCGCCGAGACCTTCAATTTCTCGCGCCGAGAAGACCACCAGAGCCAGGCCGAGCAGAAGCAAGCGTTTTATGAGCTATTACACGTTGCTGTACAGGCGTTACCCCGTTGCCTTTCCGTGGATATCCCCTTCAACTCGTTAATCAACCTATTGTGTACGGGTACAGCCCATGTTCAACCCAACATAGCCGAGTCCTCCGCACAGTCTTTGAAATCCATCGCAAGGCAGTCTCATGCACACCAAGTCACAACTGGATTTGCTCGTTTTATTTTCAATTTCGATGACCGTTATTCCACCATGTCTGATGGTGGAATGCTCGGGCCGGGTCACATAGAGAACACCCTTCGCCTGTACGTCGAATTGTTGCAGATCTGGAGGGACGAGATCAGGCTGAAAACGAAAGAGGCCGCATCCGACGCTGGAGAGGGCAATGAATCTGACAAGCGAGCAATGAAGCTCGACCTGTCCAGTATATGGGCCGAGGTTGAGCACGTTGAGGCTCGTGGGCTGTTTTTTCTCTGCTCGCAATCACGAAGAGTACGATACTATGCGGTCACTGTACTTCGACTCATCACCGAGTTCGATGCTGTCCTTGCAAAAGACGCGGCCAAAGAAAATGACAACCAACGCCTGATAGATATCCTGGAAAACGACTCGGTCCAAGTCATGAATTTTAAAGACGAACACCTTTCCGTCGCTGAGCGCAGCCGGTTGCAACGAGGCATGCAGAACAGTAATAATCGTGGCGCTTTGATAGAATTGTGCACCAGCGATGTATCCTACGACACGACACTATGGTTCAAAATATTTCCGAATCTCATTCGCGTTGCATACGATCGCTGCCCCTTTACGGTCACCATCAGTCGTGACCTAGTTTGCAACAGGATACTTCAAATGTACAAGGGCATTGTCGTCATGTCTGAACCTACCAGGGGCCTATACTACGGCCCCGAACCCGGGAGTTCCCGGTACACTGGAAGAACGCCAACAACGCAGCCAGATGTGCTGGTCGAACAGTTCAAGCTGTATCTTACATTTGCTTGTACAACACTAGTTGATACTGGGCCGTCTCAGAACGGCCTGACCCAAGGAGGCCAGCATTCTCGGGGGGGCTCCAAATCAACGGAGAAGATTATTTCAGCGAGAATACTCTTCAAGTATCTGATCCCATTACTATCCGTCTCCTCTGCATCGGTTCGGGAGGCCATAGTACTCGCAATGGGCTCCATCAATGTCAACATTTACCGCACACTCCTCGAAGAGCTCTCAGGACAGGTATCACGGTGCAATGATGAGGCGAGGGCACGGCTTCACCAGCGAAGCAACAGCAGTCCGCGGCGCAACCGCAAGATGGACCTCTTGCGGACCGAGTTGACTCATGTGTACAAACTTACTTCTCACTTCCTCAAGGACACGGCGGTCTGTCAGGATGACTGGATTATGAACAACCTCTGTGTATTCACCAAGGATCTGAAACTATTTCTCATGGATGGGGAGGTGCAGATGGACTGGGAGTTTCAGAAACTCCGTCGCCATTACTGTGGCCTCATGGAAGAACTCTTCGAAGGTATTAATCGAACTAAGGATCCTTCGAGATGGATGACGTTTGAATCGAGGAAGTCGTCATTCGCCTTGATGGAGGATTGGTGTGGCTTCTCACCCCACCAACAGCAAATCCGCCAACGGGAAGACTCCATGAGACAGTCGTTGATAGACCAACAGTCGCTAGGCGAGCGAGGCACAGTGACTGCCGCCATGGAAATCGAGAAGAGAAATCTTCGAACGGCAGCCCTGAGTTCCATGGCCGCTCTCTGCGCCGGCCCAATAAGTGTTACTACGGAGAGTGGGGCCGCGCTGCAGTTCGATATCCGACGCATGCTTGCCTGGGTGGAAATGATCTTCAACTCTGGCAGTGACAGACTCAATGTTATCGGCAGACGTGCGTTGAAGAACCTTATTGTATGCAACCAGGAGTACCCGTACCTTTTGGAACATTGTATTGCACGTTGCTATCTGGCAGACGTCGCCAAAGTCCTCGAAAGCTACTTTGCGGTAGTGGCCGAGGTGCTCCTGGAGCATACTAATTACCCTTCACCGTTCTGGAGACTCCTTGGTCTCTGCCTATTTACACTAGGCAATGATTCGAGCGACATCCGATCCAAGTCGGCACATGTTCTTAGAGCCCTCGAAGAGAGGCAATTGGCAGCCCGTACTTCCAAGATCCAAGATTTCGACATAAGTATCTCGGACAAGACCAAAGCAGTGTACAAGCTTGCGCAGTTCGAGATATCCAAGCGACTTGCCAAACAACACCCAGAACAGGCCTTCCACATCTTCTCCGAATTCACGCTGTATTTCAAGAGTCTTCAGGCCGGCGCCCAGCGCAACGTAGTTGCAGTCATCCTGCCATGGATCCAGACGATTGAGCTTCAGGTTGATCCTAACGGCGGCCCAATTGCGAACTCGTATGTTCTGCTCGCCAACCTGCTCGAGATCACCATCAAGTCCAGTGCGGCTCTGCACAACGAAGTCCAAGCGCTCTGGCAAGCACTGGCGACAGGGCCGCATCCTGGCAATGTTCGTCTAGTTCTAGACTTCATCATTTCACTGTGTCTGGAACGACGTGAGCAGAACTTTGTCGAGTATGCCAAGCAGATCGTTGTATTCTTGTCGAGCACCCCGAGCACGCCCGGGATCAAGGTGGTCGAGTTCCTGCTCCTGCAGATAAGTCCCAAGGCCATGGTGCCGAATGAGAAACGAGAGGTCGTTCCACCGCCTCCAGATATCAACCAATTGCCGTACTGTGCCGATTTAGCAGAGGCTCTTCCTGTCGGCACTAAACAAGCCGGCTTCTCATTAGGACAGCTGTCGCTGATACTGTTGGTCGACTTGATGGTTTCTCCAGTTCAGTTGACAGCTGACAACCTACCCGTGCTTCTGCAAGTGGTCACTGTGTTATGGGATCACTATACACCTCTTGTTCAAGAGCAGGCTCGTGAGATGCTCGTACACTTGATCCACGAGCTTGTCATCTCCAAAATGGATGATGCCATCCCAGCTGAGACCAAAGAGTCGATTGAAGACCTGATTGATTCTATCCGCCGCCACGACCGATCAGTGGTATGGAGCTACGAAGACAGCAATGGAAAAGCCGACGACCGGGAAACCAAAGTACCACACAGCATGGAATATTTGACGTCCGAGGTGGTGAGGACATTCGAAGTGACCTTCCCTGGTATCAAAGAACAGTGGAGCCGCTTGTCACTGACTTGGGCGACATCATGCCCCGTCCGGCATTTGGCCTGTCGCTCTTTCCAGATCTTCCGGTGTATCCTGACGTCGCTTGACCAGTTGATGCTGGGAGATATGCTGGCAAGGCTGTCTAATACTATTGCCGATGAAGACTCTGAGATACAAACATTTTCCATGGAAATCCTGACAACGCTGAAGACACTCATCACCAAACTCGACTCGGAGAAGCTCCTATCCCTCCCTCAGCTGTTTTGGACTACGTGTGCCTGCTTGGAATCCATCAATGAAAGAGAGTTCCTTGAGGCCGTCGAGATCCTCAACGAGTTCCTGGATAAGCTCGACTTCCATGACCCTAACGTCAGGCGGATTTTGGCCGAAGGCCAGCCACCCAGGTGGGATGGCTCGTTTGAAGGCGTCCAACCGCTTCTTTATAAGGGCCTACGATCCTCTATCTGCCTAGAGCCAACGCTCAAAACTCTTGATAAGCTTGTTCAACTACCAAGCGATAACCTTATTGGGGACGACAACCGTCTGTTCTTCACAATCGTTGCCAATTTCCCGCGGTTCTTGCAAGCACTGGATCAGGAGTTGGACTCCCTTAGCGACGAGTTGACACATACAGCCTACATCCTCTTCCAAGTTGCGGAGATTCTGGGATATAGAACCATCTGCGTGGTGTTGGATGGCTTTATCAGTTGCGGATACCGTTCGAGCAAGGACTTCCTCGTGCAGCTCTTCTACGCACTGCGAGAATGCTACCTGCCACAGCTGGACTTTAGGATGCTGACGACACTGATGGGGTTCCTGACCAATAGCATGTCGTGGGTCAAAATTATGACAATGCGTATCCTCTGTGTCATTATTCCGGAGATGGATATGAGCAAGGCAGAGATCGCCGGCCACGGGTCGGACCTCATCTCGCCACTGCTGCGACTGCTGCAATCCGAATTTTGCATGGAGGCGCTCGAGGTCCTGGGCAGCATCATGACTATGTCGGGAACGTCGATGGACAAACATCACCTGCGCATGAGTATGACGCGTTCGTCGTCCAAGACAGTCCGAAAAGAATATGAGCGGACACAGAGCCTATTTGGGATTCCCGAAGAATCTGGCTGGGCCATCCCCATGCCGGCCAAGAAGACAGACGTAACGCGCGCAAATATCCACGCCGCCTTCTACATGTGCCAGTCGGATGCTGAAGACGGTATTCCGACTGATCCCACTCCTACGCCTGAGGTCGAGTTCCACAATGATGATTTCCCCTATGGCTACTTCCAAATGCCGGATCGAACCGACACCATGATGTCGGACGACGTCCGTGGGGAGGGCCAAGCGGGTGCCGACTTGGTCACTAAACTTGACAGTCTCGATGACTTCTTCGACGACATGTCGCAGAGCCCCCCGAGCGATGGGCGCTCGTCGCGCACCATCACCGAGTTCTCTCCTGACGGATATGAATCCACAACACAAATTTACGACGAGCAAATTCTACCCATCTTGCACCAGGCCAGCAGCAACACGTCGTTCCAGAATGGCTTCGTCGACCGTCCCACCGTTACCCCTCCGTCGCGCGATGGTCCCAGCAATACGATGAACCCAGGCGCATTCAGCATCAACTCGACGTTGCGCCCGGTACTTCATTCTCGCTCTGTCACCTCCCCGTCTGCGCCAGCCAGCTACAATCCCAACATGGCCGAGTTCACCTCGGATGATGAGTTCAATGAAGACGTCTTCTCGGACGGAGATGACGAGCGGCCGAGCCAAGGCGGGCCAGCGGACGGTTCCTTCTTCCTCGAGAACATGATCAGGCCTGTCAAGCAAGCGACAAAGACACACATGCGTCGGCTGACTGGCGGGCGATCAAGAGATGCCGAACGCCAGCGGGATCTTTTCCGCACCCAGGCACAAGCCAGCCCGCAGGTTCCGAAGGTCCCTAATTCGTTCCTGCAGATGATGCCGAACTCCCCAGGAGACATGTTGTAAATTGGGGAGCCCGCAACGGCGAGCGAGCAAATTTGGAGTTGGGTCCGCCATTATTTTGTACCATGTTTGGCATGCAGAAGTGGAGGAAGCATAATGCCGTACTGTATCAGGCGAGTTACAAACGGGCGTACAGTATCACATGGAACGACCGGGGATGTCATGAACAATCACATTTACAGGAGCCTGGAGTTATAAGAATATGGAAACGAATCTATACGAACTGGTGGGAGGTATGGGTTGATTGCGATGGACAACACTAGGCTAGGGCTCGGGTTATTTAAGGAATCAATAAATCTCTATCTTAGCTTCCGAAGTGATTGGCAAAAACGAGATATTACCAAATGCGATGACATTTACGCAACCCCTATTTTGCGACCAGCACACACCTAAGACTGTTGGATGTTGCCTCTTGGCTAATGCAAATCTCCGTTCACGAAACCAGAAGCATGATGATGCATGTCACCTGAACAGCGGGCTGTGGGCACGCAGGTTAGCGAGACGGAGGGAGGTAGTATACCTGATGGACGGCAAGCATCGTCACGGGATCTTTGAAGAAAACAGGCATTAGCATCATCAGGTTCGGTGTAGTGTGTGATTGACTGTGAGACCAACCCTAAGAAATCCATCGAAACCCCTTTCTCCAGGCCCATAGTGAATCTAAAACCGACTCCGTACGTAGGTGGTTATCTGGTCGGCCAGCACGATCATGCTGATTGATGATCGCGAGCAACTGCGTGCCAGATTTTCCGCTATCCATCATGTAGTATCCGACTTCGTATCGTATCATATCGGGTAATCGAGCCCAGCCTTCTAAAGTCACCACCAAAAATTTAGTACCGGTACCGCGTCGAGTAGTCCTTGGGGCTGACGACGAGACCGCGGCCCTTCTTAGCGCCCTTGTAGATGGTCTCGGTGATGTCGATGAGCTCCTGCTTATCCTCGAGGACCCAGTTGAGCTTGTTGTTGTTGCCCGTGCCAAAGTCGCACATCATGTGCTTGTTGCGGAAGAACCACATGATGGTGCACGGGTCGTACAGCTCGTACATCTGGTTGAAGTCGGGCACCTGGTCGATGTCGCACAGGTAGATGACGGCGAAGTTTTTCACCTTCTCAGCAATCTTGTAGAGAACTTCGTCTTGCCGCATGCAATCTGCGTCCCAGTCCCGACCGAAGCGGATCATCACTAGGCGCTCGTCCTCTAAAGACGAAAGGGTTAGTACGGTTCGAGGGGTGCTGGGCAGGAGAAGGGGAGGCGAGGGGTAAGCGAGAGGCGAGGGGTAAGCGAGGGGCAAGCGAGGGGCCATACCTGAGAGGATGGCTTGGTCGACGTGCCAGCCGGTGGTTAGGTGGGGAAGGACGACGGAACCCATGATGGCTTGTTCTTGATTTGCGCGTAAATGCTCAAGCGTTGTGGTCGATGAGCGAAACTTGACGACGTGGATGATTGCGACAGATGTATGAAGTTGGCGGTTCCGTATCAGTTGGTGATGGTTCCAGAGGGCAGGGGCAGCTGCAGGGTGGTGGGACAGGCGCCAGGCTTTTGGTGGGTCCTTCGCACTGCAGCTGGTTGTATTTAGCAGGCGGTGAAACTTTCCCATCGGCAGAACCCAACTTTTTCGTGGGGTTCGAAGCTGGAGAAGTTCGAAGCGCATGGGCTCGCGGTGTTGGCTCTGGAGAGTAATTCTCGTCAACGTAATACCTGTCAACGAAACTATTCGATTTAAACCCGAATCGGTCTACGGCCCCTCTCTTCGGCCTACGTTTCACCTACATTAACAAGTCAATTCAACGAATACAGACACATCCGCACATTAAGCCATGGAACGGAAGCGGAAACAGGGTGCCGCGTCGGAGCAAATCGATACATCCAGGCCCCCGAAGCGGAAGCGCAATATCGTCCACGAGGCACCCACTTCAGAAGAGATTCACACTGCGAGACAGCTTCATCAGTTACTGACTTTCGAACAAGACCTCCGACAATCAAGACATGGCCTTCAGTCCTTCAAGGATCTGCTCGATGGCGTTCTCAATGAGACTGGCGACGGTGCCAACAGAAAGCTGAATATAGTGGCCGAATATCTTGAGATAACCAAGCCCAGACAGGCCCGAGACGAAACGGAAGATGTGCCTGTGTATCTACCCGACATAATGGAAACGTGGAGCATGGCTGCCCAGATGGGCAACGAGAATGTCATGTCCGCCGTCGCAGTTGTGCTCGCTCTACTTATCAAGGTGATATCGAATCACGTAGATATGGTTCCAATTGGTATGGGGATATGTCGTACAATCCTTCAGCGTCGTCAATTGGAGCTGCTAGCCAAAAACCTCTCAGCCGACAAGGGCAAGGACTTCATTGTATCACCAACACTGCGCCTTGTACGTGAGATCGTCAGTCTAGATGGTGGTGCTCTGGCAATGCATGTCTTTCGTGCCCGGAACTTTACTTTCAAATCGTTGGCAAGGAATATGAGCCTCCGTTTTCTTGGCGATGGCCTCGAGGACCCCAAGAGACCGTCCGTGAGGACAAATGCTGTCAGGGTGCTCATGAGCGCCCTGAAGCTTTCCAGTGTTGAGGCCAAGAGAGATATCCTGTCCCAAAAAGATGTCGTTGCCGCGCTTATGAGGGCTCTGAAAGAAGACCCTCCGTATCTCGTCTTCGAGATTTTGGACACGCTCAGAAGCTCCGTCGTTCTGGACCAGAAACTGCGCTCAGACGTCAAAATCAAGATCTTGAATTCACAGTCTTTAGCACGTATCGCATCTCTCTACTCGTACCAGCACGCCAAGTCGTCAGAAGACGGCACACCATCGGTGGAAGACGCAGCACACAACTTCTTGATGGCTGCTTGTACTGAGCCATCCGCCGGCATCCTGCGCTCCCAACAGGGGTACTACCCCGAAGGCGTCGACTCCGACAAAATACCGAATCTAGACGTCGATAAACTTGGAGACCTAGGGCTGGAAAGCATTTCCTGGATGGAGAAATTCAACGTGGACGTGCCTGTACGAAATTCCTTGTTGTCAGAGTTCATTTTGACTCTACGACCCTGGTCAAGTACGAAACAAAACGAGCTACTTGTCGCAATCTTTGAGGCTTGTCCAGAGCTCATCGCCAACTATTTCGCGAACAAAAAAGCGTTCAGCTTTGATCCGAAATTGTCGGCGACATGGATCGGTTATGCGACACTGCTCTTCAACACTATTCGGCTGGACGTTCCACCGTTCTTTGGCCACTATAGAAAGTATGCCAGGATACCACCTCCTACAGCCGTTGTGCTGGGCAACATCATTCCCTTGCCTTTGGAACTGAAGTCCATCTCACGATGTCTGAACCAAAAGTCCAAGCTGATCTCCTACTTTGCTATACGCTTGCTCGTAATAGCCTTGGAGAAGCTGTCGGCCGTTTTGGATATGTACCGGGAGGCATCGAGCTTGTCAGATAAATTGTGGATGGAAGCTGCCCATCGGCTGGTTGACGACTTTTGTCAGAGGATTCCTACCTTGAAAGATATCATCACCGCTTATCGAGCTATATCAGATGAGGATATCTTGCAACGGGCAGCTGCTAGTCGACTGTTGCTACTCTACCATGAGATCATTCCGCAAGCCGCTCTTGCTGCGAAGTTTGATTTTTCTCCTTTGCTATCGGCCGCTCTGAAGAGACTCGAGGCCCCGGACGAGAGCGTTGAGGATGCGACGCTGCGATTGATGGAGCTAGAAAATATGTTTGCAATGGCTAAACATTCTCCAAGCATGAGGTGGTTCGCCCCCCGAAAGGACGCTCCGCACTCCCCATTCATAACGGTCATGAAGTTGTACATTGACAAGACTCAAGACTTGTCGGCAAGCAACCTGACCAAAATCCTCAACTTCATTGCCGAGGAGCATGATATAGTGGAACGAGGGTCAGCCGTTGCCGGTATCAACCCCATCATCGTCACTCTGCAAAGCCTCGAGACCGTTGACCCCTCAATTTGGACTTTCCTCGACAATTGTGCAGAGAGATGTGCGAGGTCACCAATGAAGTACCAGGAGATGATCTCGGAGCTCGCTCTAGAGCTCGAGTCGAGTAGTTCTGTACAGTCGCGGGTATCTCTAAACCCTGTGGTGATGACAATGGCAGAACAACTACCGTTTGCCGTCTCTTCCTCGACGAAGGTTCGCCTCATCAGCTTAGCTGGTTTTCTATCCGAACTCCTTGGCAATTCAGGGGCTATGGGCACCGGCCAACCATTACTGGCAGCCGTCTTGCAAAGGTTCATGACTGGGTTTGGAGACTCGAAAGCCCGAAAGCACTTGTCGATTCCCGAGAAAATGGAATTTAGTCAAGAGGAGAAAGAGCCAGGCCTGGAGAAGTCACTTGCCGTGTTTGATGCTGAGACTGGTCCAATCAGCCAGGAGCAGCTTGAAGAGATGCTCTCGGTACCAGTCAAGGCAAATAAAGACAACAGTGCGCTGATGAAGTGGTCTTCCAAAGCGGCAGAGGACCTCATTGAAGAAGGATATGCAGCGTCGGTCATTTGGCTTCTGGCATCGGAGCATCCCAGCATTCGTAAAGAAGCTCTCACCGCCATCGTTAAGATTGCAGCAAAAATCAAGGAATCAACTTACGAGGAGAGTGAGCAGGTTTGGCTCCTGCTATCAGAGCTGGCAGAAACCTCTAGAAAAACCATCAATGAGGCCCGAATGCCAAGTACTATCTTGTCATTCGTCTGTCGTTGTCTTGATGTTCTCAAGAACCCAACGCATTGCCTTTACCCCAAGATCAACACATTCCTCACTCGCGTTCCAGTCTGGGATTTGGAAAAGCTACCGCTGGTGCAGGACATCCTTCAAGAGGGACCCAAAGAAGACAATGCATATTACTCCGAAGTTAGCTGGCTGCTATCTTATCTTCTCGACGGCCTTCGCACGCCGACCGATGTAGCGGTTTTGCATAGGAGGAAGGTTTTCGAGCGGATCCTTACTCTTTACTGCAATCCGTACATGGGTCCCAACCTACGTACCCAGATTCTGAGAATCGTATACAGACTCACGACGGTCGAGGGAGGGAGTGATACTCTGATCACGCGGTTCGGTGGCTTGAGCTGGAACAAAATCCAGGAAGGTATGGGAGGGGGCCAGAGTAGCGTGTACCAGGGCCTCATGAAGAGACTGTGGCAAACTTGCGACCAGGAACGAATTACCAGCTGGAGCAGTAGCTTCGCCAAGAATTTGGCTGCGTTCGATTGAGATTGTGGGTGACATATAGTTGAACAGGTAATAGGATGAGAAACAACAACTAGATACCCAATTCTCATGCAAGGTTCAACAAGCAATCCCAAGCCTTGGCCCTGTGATGGAAGTGATGTATAATACTTCAGCTCTCTTCTATTCTACAACTCAGGAACATGTGAGCTACCCTATATAGTTCAATCCAACCTCGTCATCTCCTTTCTGTCGTTCATGTCTCAACTCAACCGATACTACAGAAACCCAATACTGAAGTAGTTCAGTACATTCTTACGCACCTCCTGGGTCTTTGAATGTTTGATTCCCTGATTGGCAGCAGCCAACGACTGGTGGTTGCCAGCTTGAAGCAGTCCTTCGGACACCCTGTATTCAAAAATTAACCTCCACGTTGGGTATGCCGTGTTTGCTTCAAATGGTCTCGGGTCATGGTTCAGCTTTGTTGCATTTCGACGCCATACACTTTATAGTTTTGGTACCTTCGGATTTGCCGACTCAAACATCTGACTTTTCTGGAGTTGTCTTGTCGGGTCGTGAGGTGTTGCACATAAAACTCAATTCACGACCCGACTCACCTAAGCATGGACGTGTATATATAGAAGCTACAGAGAAATGTCTATATCTCCCACAAGACAGTTGTATACCAAGAACCCCATAAACATTTTCTTTCACCTTCCATCTAAGCCGTTGATTCCTAAAAGCATATCGCCAAAGAGTCAACGTTGTGGGTAAATGAAGGTTTGGAGCGCCCAAGTATCAACAGATGGGTTCCCCTGTTGGCAAAATAACTTGCACTATAAGTAGCAGATATTCCTCCTTCAAAATTTCATTCCCTTTTTCTTCTGTAAAACAACTTTCTATTCTCCTCATCTGTCTCCTTTACGTCTACCCTTCAGCTCTCTTATCCTCACTGCCACCACTAACCCACTCATATTCTACTACCTGATATCCTCCATCACACCTTCGTCCGCGGCACGATGTTAACAGTCTAATCCAGGGCAATGATGGACAAACTGCATTGCGACCTAGGCCAACTCGCTAAACTAAAGCCCGTCCTTACGTATTTTTAAATTATCATCCTAGGCAAGATGTAAAACTGCAGCTTGACCTTAGCCAAGTCGTCAAAACTGAATGCCGACCTGGAAAAGTTGTAAAACAGACATGCATGTACATACGTAAAAAGGCCTCGCCCAGCCAGGGCTTCGAGCTTGAGGTAAGTACCGGTAAGTCATTCTCCCTTGTTCATCCTTCCACCTTATACAACTTGTCGTTCTCTCCTGACTCTCTCATTCTTACTCACACTCGCTCTCTCCCATAGCCGCCCTCTCTTCTCCCCTTTGCGCTCCTTCTCAATTTTGTTTTCCTCTGTTTTCTTTTTCTCTCGGCCCATCTTTCTTGATCTCGTTTCGCTTTATTCCTCTAATATATCTTCTACAAATGCGACATAAGAAGACAGATCCTCTCCCGTCACACTTGCATCAGGGGAGAGCAAAGGCGCCCTTGCCTGGGGTGTCCTGCGTCAAGTGCATATGGCACTCAGGGCTATGACTCGTTGTCACCTCCACGTGGTGTGGCCTGGGCGTCCAGTAGCGGCGAGAAGTATCGAATAATTTCTTCCCCAGAGCTGGATCAAGATCACATATCGTCGTTGGTATTGTACACTTCAGCCTTTCGTTTTGCACCCCAATCTGTAAGAGAACGTAGCTGTACCCGTGGACGTTCACAGACGACACATGGCCTATAAGGGGTGTGCCCCGTGCCTCACCAGTAATGAGTACAATGAATGAGACCTAGTAGTTGTACTCGTGCGGTAACTACAATACGTCCATCGCAATCGTACTTAAGTAGTGTTCTGTGAAGGAATCCTGTGTCTGTATGTCTAGTAGTTGCATCCTGAAACTAAGTTGGAAGCCGTGTGGAAATTGTCACCCTGCCTCGCCCTTGACAGTGCACGCAATGTTGATTATTAGATATTTGCGAATCTGAAGGTAGGAGTCATAGAAAATAGATGTTGGGAACTCTTTAATGCACGTGGTTTACCTAGTGTTACCAGCGGACTACTCGCTTCTAGGTAAGTTAGGCCGTAGGCAGCAAGAACGGGCTAAAAGTAAAGTGTAGTGGGTCAATATTGGCGTGTGACGAATGCACCCCAGCTGCCCAGCCAGCCTTTCGCACTTGACCTGCAATGCCTCCGTGCGTTGTATCCCAACTTTAGAAGTTCACCCTCATAAAAGTATCCCAGAACAAGAACACAGAAATATTGACCCTACGCCGATCAACGTTGCACTATCATCTGGAAACTTCATCGTCGAACCTGCTGCCACAGAAAACCAAGCAACTGTCGCCCCTCCTACTCCTGGAAACGCCTGCCATTGAACAACAGCTCGCCAGCAAGGGCCTCACCTTACTCTTCCTCTCCCAAAGGGACTTGGTCGGGTCGTCGCACATCAATTGACATTACGTTCTTCTCCCTATCCTCAGTTGTTCCTACATCTTCCAAAACCTCAAGATCGATTGTGCCTCGAAGACTCTCTCATCTCCTACCGGAAACCTCCCAAACATATCTCGGCCCTTCACTTCTTTCACCCCGCACAAACCACGTATTTCGTACACCAGTTACAGCTGAGCTACTGCTTGGACGTCGCCACCTTACTCGACTGCCAGCTTTGCCCCTTCAATTCCTCAAGCTACTGGACGTTCGATTCTCAACGCTACACCTTGATGTCATATACACCTTGGTCTACGTAACGACTATACGGCAGCCTCAGATGATATGGCAACACGATACACAGTAGAAGCCCTGCTTCATTTGCGCGAGTCGCCTTTATGTACCAAACCGAGTAGCCTTCCTCCCGCCGAAGAATGGATGGGGTATGTATATTCGAGTTCTGTACCTCCTAGATGTGCCTACGGTATTGACATCAATTAAAGACCACCCCCTGAGACATTTCGCAATAGCCAAAGCGCCGGCAAGACTGGACCTGAGAGGACTAGAACCGCTGGCGACAATTCACTGCTTGACAACACCAACAAACGGCCAGGTGTCGAAAGACATGTGCCGCGCAACAGCGCAAGTATGCATCCCCTGATGCTGAGCTTACTTGGCTTCCTATCGCTAACTATACCAACTAGATCCCGCTGATATCGTCCTCGGGCCACCGCGCACAACCTTCTCGTCGGCTACCATATCGCGAGGTAGCAAGCCTTTCGATAACGAAAAGACCCTCAAGGAGTCGGATGCTCGAGACCGCTTCGCCAGCTTGCGCACCAGAAATGGTGACGGAGATCGGGACCGTGAACGCGACCGTGATGGCCGAAACAATTTCCGTCGCCGTGGCGATGCTGCCGATCAGGACAGCGACGGCTGGAGCACCGTGAAGCCCCGCAAAAGCTTCGGGCATGAGGGCGCTGAGCGGTTCCATGGGCGCATGGGTGAGCGTCCCGAACGACCTGCAGCGGCCGAGCGTCGACCTCGAGACAGTCACGATGATCGCGACCGAGACAATGGCGACCGTCCGCCGCGCCGGAGCAACTTTGGCGAGTTTAGCAGAGACAAGGATGGCGATGACGGCGAGCGTCCTCGCAGAAACGGCCTGAACAAGAACAGAACCGACCAGCCCACATGGTCCAGGGGCAACACTGCCGAAAACGAAGCAACACCAGCGCCGGCGCCTGTGACTGCATCAACTCGTGAGCGATTTGACAGGGCCAAGAGTTGGAGAGAGAGGGGTGACCGTGAGCGAGATCGTGACGACCATCACGATGACAGAGCGCGCAGATGGGACAACCGAGACCAGCGCCAGGAACGCGAGCCCGAATGGCTCGACGAACCTGCCGATGGTAAGAACCAGACCCACACTGAGGAGGACTTCAAGAAGTTCATGGAGAGCATGAAGGCGGGTAAGACTGCCAAAGCCGCACCCATTGATACGTCGTCTCATGAAGAGAGTCTGGAGCCCGAGAAATCCAAGGTCAAGTCGGCATCCGCTATCGATCTTGGCCCTGACAAGTTCTTCGCCAACTTTGCTTCTACTCCCAGCGCTGATATGAGCAACCCTCTGGAAGGTCCAAAGGAGACTGCTGTTCCCAAGCCTAAGACGGGGTCGAGATTCCAGAACTTTTTCTCGTCTCAAGAGGATCGCCGGCAGACGGAGCCTACTACACCTGCGTCGAGTGTGCCGATCCAGGAGCCGAACCCTCTTCTGGCTTTTGCTGGTGCGGGCGCTGGCGCAAGCGCAGCCATGAGCGGGCAACCAGGCATAAGTCCCGTAACCCAGGCTGATCCCAACGAGAAAGTGGCCTTCCAGGCTCTTCTTCAAAAGCTGAAGGGTTCCAAATTGAACAATACCCCACCCTCTGGAGGTTTCCCAGTCCCAACCCCGCCTAGTCAGGACATGGGATCGAAAAGCTCTGTTGCGTCTCCGGGCGGCCCCTTCTCGCCATTCCATCATCCTCGCGATGAACCTTTGATTCGAGGTCCGCCACCACCTTCTCAGCAGCAGGAGATGCACGCACCGAGACCACAACAGACGACAGCCCAGCCGCCGCCACCACCAATGCGTACTGACCAGATGATGCATGAACTTCTTGGACATCATATGCGGAACCAGGCCCCTATCCGCAATGACCAAAACCACAGCCGCAATAGCAACAGCAATGCTGAGTTCCTCATGACGTTGATGCAAAGTGCACGTGGCGTCCCCGAGCCTCCAAGGACTGAACAGCTCATTAGAATGCCCCAGCCCTCTAGGCCAGCTCAAATCCCTCAAACACCTGATCGCGAGTCCGACTACCAGCGTGAGCGTAGTTCATCTCACCATCAAGGCCGGCCACAAGGCTTGCCCAGCTTTTTCGATGTACCACAGCTTCGTCACGAACAAGACAATCGTCGACAACAGCCAACCCAAATCCTACAACGTCAAGGGCCCCCTGGCTTGGATCAGATGCACCCCAACACGTGGATGCAGGGCGCAAACCAGCAACTCCCTCCTGGTCCAGGTCGACCTATGATCCCGCCACCGGGGCTTGCTGGCAATCCCCGCAATGGCCCGATGCCGGGAATGTTCCCTCCCAACTTCCCTAATCCTATGGGTGGCTTCGCCCCTCCAGACGGGATGATCGGTCATCCACGCAACATGGCCCCACCCCCTGGGTTCTTCGGTGGCCCACCGGGCTTCCTGCCACCGCCGGGTATTGGCCCAGAGGCTCTTGCTTATGGCTTCGATGGCCGTGGAATGCCGCCTCCGAGTGCTGGCGGTGCCTTCCGTCGTAACTAGGAAACTACATTGACACCGCATCAGATCAGACCAGAGCAGGGTGCACTAAAGCAGAGCAAATTACAGCAAACAGCATGGTCTGGTTTGTACCCAGGAAAAGCTGCATGCGAACGGCTTCTAGACTCACTGTTACCGGCCGCCATCTTTGACGGTACGGCAGATACTGAAGGGAGCGACGACGACATGGTTTTCCGAGAACGAGTACAGTATAAAAAAAGAGAATGAAATATTCAAAAAAGGGGACGAGCTAGTCAGAACGTGGCCAGCCGCGGTAACTCAACTGCGAGTAGATTATTGTATCAATGTAATCAATCCTTCCCACCCTTAGCCTGATAATGCGTTGACACCCACTGGTTGAGAGGAAGCAACTGGGCTCAAGAACTATTCGTGCGACGAACAATATCATCATAGACACACATTGGGAAGGTGTGTTTGTCTGATCACTAGATAGACAAGGGAGGAAATCAATGAACATTGGTGAGGAACGAATATGTCAACGTGCATAAACCGCCTGACGCTACCTTCTGAGCATGATGTTATTGTTAACCATGTGACTGATGTTGATATCGAGAAATACGAGTTGAAGCTGGTTTGGCCATGCAGTTTTGACGGTATTTAATGACTCGATATGTACAGGCGAATTTTGGGTTTGAGGCTTAGGACGTATGTTTTGGTTACAATCTTAGGTTAGACATATACCTCACAACTCTTCATGGAGTACATCACCATACATCACCCAAAAAGCGGCCGGAAGCGCATACTAGGCCGCTTTTCCGCGCCACTCTGCCCTCCCCCCCAGAGATCAACGTGTCTAGATACTTGCAAGCCATGCCGCAAATTCAGTCTTTCAACAGCAGTGGCAATTTAACTATCAATACAGTCTACTCAAAACGCCATCGCCATGCTGTTTGTCCATATGCTACTTTTAACCCATGTTAACAACGCACATTCTCACATCAGCTCCTCCCATGCACTGCCATACCCAAGGAGTACATTCAGGCTCATCCTTCTCATCCACCCTTTCCAGTTCATCCGTGGCTGTGCTTCTTCATCCCGAACAATCCCCGCTTCTTCTTTTCCTTTTCTAACTTGTGTGGCTTCTCGCTGGAACCACTGGGTGCCGGACTCGGACTCGGTACAGCTGGACGCAGAGCCCCTCCGTTGGCAGGCGAAAACGCCGCCCCTGAGCCCAGTGACATGCTTCCCATCGCTTGTGTAGGCGGTTGAGAGGTGGCATCTCGTAAACGAGGACCGCCCGGTAACCCTCCAGGAGCTGGAACCCGTCCTATGGGTGCACCGGGCAGTCTCTGTCCTGGCGGTGGAGTAGCTGCAGCGGTAGGCGGTGCTGGCCTCTCGAATAAGTGAGCGGGCGCACGGGGAGCTGGCCTGTCCATGGGAAGATCCAGCCGTCGCTTGTCCACCGATAGGTCGCCAACCTGACGCACGAATAGCTCCGGCGTAAGCATATGGCTGCTTGCAAGGAATATGTCCCTGCTTAATGCGCTGCCGACCTCGTAGCACACCCGGCTCTCGGAGTAGGTAGCGCCGCCGGCCATGAAAATGATGATGCGTTGGCGATTTTCGACAACACGGCGCCCTGCACCAGCCCAGCTCGGCTTAGCGGCTCGCAAAGAACCTTGGCCAACAATGGCATCTTCATTGGGGTCTAGTGGAGGTTTGACATAAGGGAATTGAGTCTGATCTAATGCGCCTCGGCACAGATTTTCAAGCAGGGGCTTGAGTACGGGTTGGAAACGGGACAGAGAGTATTCCTCATTAGGGACTAGGTTCTTGGTGTCGATGGGGAAAATTGGGGTGAGGTCCCCTTTCGAGTCCTTGAGTCCGTGGGTAGTGCGTCCGCCTAGGAACTCGAGATTGGCGATAATTTCGCCGTCTTGCGGCGGGAGAGAAGCGTGGGAGAGCAAGCGCTTGATATCCTCCATTATGACACCGCCACGGTATAGAATGTACATGATAACGAGCCGTAGGCGGTCCGACTGCGTAATGGCGTCATCATCGAGAAGCCGGACTACCCCCTCGAGGACGTTCTTCGGCTTTCGGAAATCTTCGTCCAGCCCTGTGGCCAAGGTCTGTTCTGAGGAGGCGATATCGGGGAGTTTGTGGTGTTGGAAGATGTTCATGCATTCTTGCGCCATAGTCAGGTGCAGCGAGTATGTCTCCTTCATTTCCTGGAACTGCGGTAGACCGGCCAACATGTCCTTGATAGCATTCAAGCTAGTCGTGTCGCCGTCCTTGTTGGTGAAATGAGGATTTTGGTCCAGGAACTTTTGGAAGTCGCCCATCAGCTTTTCGATTGTGTCCTTCATGTGTCTATGTCGGTTGTCCACCCAGACCTTGTCCTTATCACCCAGCTCCATGTCTTTCTCTTCGGCCTCAGGACTGTCTTCGTTCACAGTCATGTGGAACGTCGTTTTGTCACCTTCCTTGATGGGCAATAGGTCATGCGCCATAGCCTGGTAAGTGAACTCGTGGATCAAGGGTGCCATGAGGTCCATTGACCTATCTGTGACCAGTAAAATACCCTGCGGCCTTGAGGTGGGCGATGGGAAGTTCGGGTTCCATTGGGCATACTCGTCCAACTCCTCAGATACGAATCTAGCTAAATGAGAGCTGAGGACGGCGGCCTCATGTATGGGTGCTCGTGGGCGGTAGTATCTTACTTTTGGATACTCGCCTAACGAGACGCAGAGTCCAGTGATCTGAAGGTCGTCAGCACATATATTTTCTTTTTTTCTCGTTATCCCTAGCTGACCTTCTGGGCCAAGTCCCGCATATGCTTCGCCACAAGCCCATTGCAAGCAGGATGGTAGAGCACAGGGAAACTCCAGGGATCTTTGAAGGTGACCAAGTGGGATTCCTTGGGGAAGTAGTCTATGGACAGAGTCTGGAACCCCCCCAGCTGCTGCTTAGCCAAGGGGGAGGAATCTATGCGCCGTCGCAGCGAGGGCTCCAGCACACCTGTCCACACCAAGAAGCTTTTCCGATACCTCCTGCTTTCGAGGTCTGCTATTAAACAGTCGACAATATGCGGTTGAGGCGACAAAATATATATGGCATCCATGGTTGGATTCATGGGCCTCCGTTCCTCGATACGCTCGATGTCTGTTTTGGCCGAGGTCAGTCGGTGCACTTAGCTAGTCGGGAATTCTTTGACGTACTGGCGATATTCTGGTTGAGGATGTCATCTTCCTTGACGACATTATCGATGACCTTCTTGGAGTTCTCGTCGATGACTAGTACTTTCCACTATTCGCGAGATCCGCCGTCAGCACTGAGCAACCGCCTTGGAAAGGGGGGGGGAAATAACTCACGTCACCTTGAGTGATCTGCTTGATCGTGTCTACGATGACTACAGGCAGATAGTTAGCTCAAGAAGCTGAGACAGGGAGGCAGACACCTGGGGGCTCTCACTGTCGTGCTGTTCTTGGATAACGGAGACGCCCATCTTAGCTCTCGGCCGACTTGGCGGCTACAGTTGATGTCCTTCAGCGTTGTAGTATTCAAGCGGAGGGTGGGGAGCAGCTGGAGCAACTGCTGGGTACGACGTTCGAGACTATGGGCTGGAATCGACACTGGAATGAGACTGGCGTAGCTAGGTACGATGGTCGAGGGTTGAGTTAGGCACCTGTCAAAGCTTGGGCATGGGAGCAGTATGGTCCGGCTTGTAGCTGCAGCCTGTTGCTATAAAGGCCCCGAATGCGATGCTCTCGAGCTAGTCGCTTGATCTGGTCTACTCGCGTTTGTCGGAGAAGGGCTCAATTTAGAGGGTGATGGGTGTACATTGCCCTTGGCGGGGTTTCAAGAATCCGCGGATGGACCGAACAATCAATGCGCTTCTCGAGTTGAGCGACTTGGCCCCACCTCCCGTGCCGGTTTGGCGTCGACAGTTGGACAAGGTTCGGTGCCCCTCTGGGAAGCATTAGGAATAGCGCATTGTTTCGCCGAGTCTTTAAATGTGTACGACCCACCCCCGTGGTCAGCCTTGCATGAAACTGCAATAGCATCGTGTAGGTAGCTTCAGTGTGTTTGGTAGACAACTGATAAGTCTCGGTGATGCAAAGCGCCAAGAAACTGATATATGGGCAAAGAATCTTCGGAAACAGTCTATTATTCGTTTTTATTCCAGACCTGTGTGTGCGATGGGTATCATAATCTACTCGCCAAATTCGCCCTCGCCACCTATGTCGCATATTCGTCCCAAAGCGTAAACAAGCTCGCGCTTGCATGGTTTGAAATCGTGATGTCCACGGCAGACCAACCTGACTCTACCCTGTCCCCAGATACTTTTGCAGGTCTGAATTTCCGTAAAATTGCCGTTGCAGTTGTTCACGTCGCTTTTTGTCTTCGAGCGCCATTTGACGCGCCTTCTTTGCGTCGAGCTTCTGTACTTTCTCCTTCTTCGGTTCTAACACCCTGGGAACCTTGACCCCTATGCCTAATGTATCTTTTTTGGGCTTTACCTTTATAGGGTACTGAATGCCTGACTGCGTGGCGCCCAAGCCACGCCGAGCATCCGGGTCCCAGCCCTGCGCTGAGAGAACCGCTAGGCCCATGCGAGATCGATCCAAAGCCGACGGTGGATGGGAGTGCGTTAAGCACACTTGGTGTGCTATTGAAGCTTCGTGCTTTTGGTTCGGTCGATCTCTCTGCAAATTATCGGAGGGGTCTTGATCCAGTGGCCAGTCGCACACTTCACATAGCTGGGTTGTTATGGACTCGGGCGTCGCAGAAGCAGATGCAGAGCCATTCGGTAGTACCAGGTCCAGGTACATGTCTGCAACAGACCTTGCCGGCGCAGCGGATATGTTTTCCTCCATGGAGTTCAGGTTCCCTGACGAGGCCGGAACAAATACAACTTGTTTCCGCCTCAGCCCCGCGCCGAAGGGCTTTCTGTGTTGAAGGGGGATGCCATCCTTCACATCATCATCCGATGCCATGGTGATAGGTCTGTTCTTCGTCCCTCTTGCTGTAAGGCGAACGATGAGTAGCAAAGCGATAGATGGATTCGCACGTAGAAGAGAATCGTGGAAGTGGACTATTGGTAAGTGATGAATTCAAAGTTTCGACGTCCTAATGCCAATAATAGAAGTGGGTCACTGACAAGCAGACCCCTGTGTCAGCTTCAGCCTTGCCTTCCCGGCCTTGCTTTTTAATTCCCGATTCGACATACGCTTTAAACCCTGTACTTTGTCCACGACAGCAACTTTAGGTCGATAACTCCTTCTAGAAAATGACATGAGAAGTCCTTCCCACTTTCAATCCCACTTTCTTGGTCTACCGTCGCCATGCCCATCCCGTTCTTGACCGAGGTTTTATTCAATGGCCCTCCAAAATGGATGCCAGACCCCTGGATTCTATTCGCCGTGGGCACCACCGGAGCGCTGCTATATATTCTCAAAGTCTACTGCAGCGGCTATCTGAATCCTGCTGAGAGAGACATGCATGGCAGGGTCATCATGGTAACAGGAGGGACGTCTGGTATCGGCGCCGCAGCAGTTGAGTCACTAGCCACCAGTGGAGCGCAAATTGTCCTACTCACCCGCCTCCCGCCGTCCGATGCCTTCCTTGCCGACTACATTGGCGAAATGCGCAAGCGCACCAACAACGAGATGATCTACGCTGAGCAGGTCGACCTCTCTTCCTTGTACAGCATACGGCAGTTTGCAACCAAGTGGATCGACAATGCACCCCCGCGCCGACTCGATATGATCATTTTGTGTGCGGCGACACTCACCCCGCCCGGCGGGAAACGTACGCGGACGGCCGAGGGAATAGAGGAGATGTGGATGGTGAACTACCTCGCCAACTTCCATCTACTCGGCATACTGAGTCCTGCCATTCGAGCCCAGCCCTTCGACCGAGATGTGCGGGTCATCATGACGACCTGCTCTTCCTATATATCATCCCCATTGCTCGGCGAGGATCTCGATAAGAAGAAATGGACGCCTCGCAAAGCATACGCCAGAAGCAAGTTGGCATTGATGGTATTTGGCCAAGCTTTTCAGAAGCACTTAGATGCGTACAAAAGGCCCGACGGACTACCTATGAACTCCAGGGTCATTTTTGTGGATCCGAGTTTCTCACGAACGCCAGGCATGCGGCGGTGGTTAACCCGCGGCACGGTCTGGGGCTTGTTCGTCTACGTAAGCGTTTACTTTCTCCCATGGTTGTTCCTCAAGAGCGCAGAGATGGGAGCCCAGTCCATTTTATTCGCGGCTATGGAGCAAAATTTGGCAAGAGGGCCAGGTGGCAAGTTCGTCAAGGAGTGCCAAGAAGTGGACTTCGCCAGAACTGATGTCAAAGACGAAGCCGTCGCGAAGAAACTTTGGGAGGTTAGCGATAAACTGATTGAGAAGACGGAGAAAGAACAGGCAGCTTTGAGGGTGATCGAGAAGAAGGCTCAGGAGGCGGCTGAGAAGGAGAAGAAAGATGCCGAGAAGGCAAAAGAGTTGCAATCATTAGTCGACGCTATCAAGAAGGGCAAGGAGAACGAGAAGACCAAATCGAGGAGGAAGGGAAAGAAGGCCGCGGCCTCTTGAGTGGATTAGGGTCACGTTTTGCCAAATGAAAATACATAAAGGTGCCAGCTAATATACTCCAGCATTGGTGCCAGGGGGTTTGTAGAACTGCTCTTCTCAGCCTCGTCGGCTAGCGGCTATGTCGAGTTGAGTTCCGGCTGATCCGCCGAAACTTTAGAAAATGCCTAGGGAAAGCGGCCCACTTTCCCCGATCTCTGTAATGAGGTCGGACCCTGTCCGAGGGACATAGGGGACTATCCGCGTCGGTTAACGCCGCTAACGGAAAGTGGCATCTGGATTGGAGCAATCTGCCAGTACAGTAGAAGTCAATTGAAATCCTCAAGAATTTACACAGATTGGTGTTTGGCCCAAACAATCAGCCAATGTGATCGATTCAAAGATTTGAGGTTGACAGTAATGAACGCACGATATTCTGCATCGTAGATCTTCGCCTGCATTTGTCGCCGGCACATGCAAATGACGCAGGGCAACTTTGGAAGTAGAGGGGTCAAGCTCATCAATATCCATGCCAATATCAATTTGCACCTCAGTCCCAGCAGTCAGTTGCAAGACATTCCCCATCACATCACATCGCATCGCCATCGCACGCGTAAAACAGCAGGCCTGACAAGACACCACAGCAGAATCAGTGCCAATCGTTTCCATCGCATACATTTTCGTTGAACAACGTAGTCCCGCCGCAAAACCCATTCGCGGAATTCGAACCGTACTTCCTCCCCCTGGCTCCGATATCAATGCCGACAACATCATTGGCTCCGATAGCCTCAACGACACCGATAGTACCGGTATTGCAAGCAGCATGGCATAGTGGCGACACAGCGGTTTTGCACCCAGTGTTTTTCACGCAAAGACTGCATAGGTCGCCGTTCGTGCCACTTGCTGCGGCGGCAATCACGAGTCCTGTCGCGCATGGCTACACATATTCGGAGGCACAGAGGCGGAGTGGTGGGGGACTGTCATCGAGGTTATGAGTGGGCAAAGCTTTGCGATTGAGTGGCTCAGGAGTATCATGACGTGAGAGATATCTAGGAATTGATGAATACTTGGCCTTGACTCCCTCGGCTGCAGCTTCTGGGTCTATTTCATCAATTTGGCCAGGATGACAGAACGGCGGGCGTCGTATTGCTGACCCTCACCACATCATTGGATGGCAGCAGCTTTGGTGATAATGATTTTTGTTGCCCTGCAATTTGAAAAGGGTAAATTTATATACAATGGATTAATACATGCAAACTCGGGTTGAGACCTCCATGTTGAGATATTCACTTAAACAAAAAGAATGGTGCCTCGGAAGACATTTTACGTGTCCTGTCCTATTCAACGTCCTCCGGGTAATGAGTACCAGCCCAAACCGGGGCCTTTAAGAACGCCGTTAAAGCATGTCGCAGTGCTCTGTAGCTTCGCTCCCTGAGACCATCGTGTTTCCCACGTTATGTAGCATTCTTCACGGCAATTACGATGGTCACAATGATCAAGACGACCACGAGCACAAGAAGGCTCATCAACTTGACATTCTTCCACCACATCCTCCTCTTCAAGCCGCGACTCCGGACTCGGAACTCCCGTGCACTACCTCCCAGGCGATCCGTCTTGTCGACCAGTAAGTCGATCCTCTCGCCCCTCTCCAGTAGGCCCTCGATATTTCGCGTCATGATGCCCTTGACGTCATCAATCTCGCGCTGGACATTGCTGATGGCGTCCTCGCGCCCCCCGCTCGTGGTGCCAAACTCCACCATAAGCTTCTTGAGCTCGGCGTTGAAGGAGCCCGCACCGTAGTTAGGCATGTCGGCAAAGTCAGAGCGCTCGGCGTCGAACTCGTCGAAGAAGCGCCGGCGGATTTCGAAGAGGAAGCCGAAGGGCACGCGGCGACCTAGCGACGACTCGGCGATTACCATGAAGGTCAGGCCGCCCGCCGAGGCGTTGGACGGATGCCCCTCCGGCGCCTCTGATATGTAGTGGATGTGGTTCGTGCCGTGCGTATACGTTAGCTTCTGGGGGCTGTCGTGGTTGATTTTGGGCAGGATCAGGGATGAGAGGGACGAGGTCTGGGAAGAGGCCGAGGTCGTGCATTCTGAGAGGATAGTTGTGTTATGTGCGATGCAGGAGCTGTCGTGGGCGCATATGTTAGCATATGGGGTTTCGATCGGATTGGGCGGGGTGTGGACGAGGAGAGCATACTAGAGGAGCGGCGTTTGAGATGAGGAAGAGGCCATTTTGACGGTAGTCACCTGGCGATCAGATCGCGCAGCTTGGTACTAAATATTCTGTAGCAGGACGAAGTTCTTGCTGTGTTATGGGCGCAAGAGCGTACAAGGAGGCCGATGTACTGGGGATGCGCAAGTGATGAAATGCAGTCTGTTGTTACCTAGGGAGGTAGATAAGCAGAGAGCGAATTGCATTGTTGAGAATCGAGGATGGGGCAGAGGATGGAGAGCCAGTAGGGGCCTGGGCCTAGGCCTGCATGGTGACGGTGGGTACCGTGCATTGACCACTTCCCCAGCAGAGTGACCCGTGGACTGGTAATGGAAACGGCTGATAAGCATCAATTTTTCCCTTATCGTACTGCATGTGGACATTTCATAAATGGGCTGTAGAATGTGCTGAGCTCCAAGGCTCTTGTATAAGTATCTTATCCCGTGGCACGACGCAACTCGTGCAGATAACTATGCGAGGGAATCAGCTCTAACATGATTCCCACTGTTTTCTGTAGCTGTCATGCGATCCCTCTTCAGAACTAGTCAGGCTAGTTCAAGCTATGCGGTGCAAGCATGTCGCAAACACGCCTTCGCGTCCACTGCCACAAGTGCGCGTAAGGATACTGGAGTATGTACAAGCTCTTTTGACCTTTGAAACAGCTCTTACTAACTGCCCCTTTTCAGTCTAGTAAGGAGCCATTCTCTATTCGAAGGATCAAGGTAGAGCACAATGCTCCTGTTAAGGCCAAATTACGCGGACTGGACAACCTAGAAGGCGCCCCTCGCGCAGAAAAAGTCACCCGAAGGACCTACAACATCTTCCGTACACTCGCCCTGGCCAAATGTGACCAGCTCATGAAGGAGTCTGGCACCTGGGACAGAAAGCAACATGAGTACAAAGCGTTTGGTGTCGAGACCGCCGTCGATTTCGACCGCGAGAGCAAGTTATTCCGCGTAGCCATAGATAAAGCCTGCGACGCTGCCGCCTACAAGAATGCCATAAGTCGGGCCGAAAATCCTCTTTTCTGGAGTATTCGACATGCCTTTGTCCAAGGCGACGTCGGCGGCTTGGTCAAGGAACTCAAATTTGCCTTCCAGAACTTCTTGATGCGCTCACACTTCTCCAAGAACATATCCGCTACGCATCGCAAAATTGCCGATTTTCGCTTCCCTCATGAGTGGTTCCCGGCCACGCGGGCCATGCAACGGACCGTCCACCTCCACGTTGGCCCAACTAACTCGGGCAAGACGTACCGCGCCCTGCAGGCTTTGGAGAATGCAAAGTCGGGAATATACGCCGGTCCTCTTCGAATGCTGGCACATGAGGTTTACACGCGCTTTGTGGCGAAGGGAAAGCCATGTGCCTTGGTCACAGGCGAGGAACAGCGAATCCCTGAGGATGAGGACATGTACTTTCGAAGTTGCACCGTGGAGATGACACCGCTTAATTTGCGCGTCGACGTTGCCATTATTGATGAAATACAGATGATCGGAGACAGTGAGCGAGGATGGGCCTGGACTCAGGCGTTCCTTGGAGTCCAAGCCAAGGAGCTTCATCTATGCGGCGAGGAGCGGTCCGTCGAGCTGATACAGTCACTCTGTGACACAACTGGAGATAAATGTACCGTGCATCGATATGAACGCCTTAGTCCTCTCGAACCAATGGATAAAGTCTTGGGGGGACTGAAAAACCTAGAGAAGGGTGACGCTATTGTCTCCTTTTCTCGAGTCGGTATCCATCTTCTGAAAAAGCAAGTCGAGAAAGCGTCTAATCGCCGTTGTGCCATTGTCTATGGCTCTCTTCCACCCGAGACGCGTACTCAACAAGCGGCGCTTTTTAACGACCCTGATAACGACTATGATTTTATCGTTGCCAGCGACGCTATTGGTATGGGATTGAATCTCGACATAAAGCGTGTCATTTTTGAGGCGACGTCGAAACGGGACCAAAGCAGCTTCCGCCCAATAACGACATCGGAAATCAAACAGATTGGTGGTCGTGCAGGCCGATTTAGAACAGCGTCTTCGGCCATCAAAGCAGGCAGCGAAGAGGACTCAGCAGGGACGGGAGAACCTCCAGCACCGCAGCAGAGACAGCCAGGGCTAGTCACTGCTATGGATCGAGACGATCTTGCGGCCGTCCATCGAGCGTTCCATAGCGAGCCAGAGCCCATCAAAACCGCGGGTATTCAGCCACCGCCGTCCGTCGTTGAGCGCTTTTCGTCTTACTTTCCACCCAACACACCTTTCGGCTTCATACTCGCGCGCCTACGTGACATTGTGAGGCTGTCACCTCGTTTCCATCTTTGCAGTCCCAAGGAGATGCACGATCTGGCAGACTTGATTCAACCTTATGCGATGTCTGTGTACGATCGTTGTGTTTTCCTTAATGCGCCCGTGTTTCTCAGGGATATGAACGGTGCAGTCGTCGTTCAAGCGTTTGCCAAGTGTGTCTCTAACATGGATGGCGGCCACCTCTTGGATATTCCCGAAATCGATCTGGAATTGCTGGACGTCGATGGGGAGCGTTACATGTTTGGACCTGAGGAATATCTCCGTCGCCTCGAGGCGCTGCACAAGGGCATCACCCTTTACCTTTGGCTCAGCTACCGGTACTCGGGCGTTTTCCAAAGCCAACATCTGGCTTTCCACGTCAAAACGCTGGTGGAGGAAAAGATTGATAGCCACCTAGGCAGGCTCTCTGTCAGTGAGGAGGCGCGCCAAGCTAAGCTTGCTGCTATTCGATCGAAGGTCAAGAAACGAGAAGACAAGAAGAAGGTGCTGCTTGACGACGTGGGGGCTGACGATATTGCTGACGAAGATTTCGGAGGGCCACCGTATAACGACCCGAATGAGGTCGAACAGATTACGAGACTCGGCTCAGACCGCAAAGAAGCGGGTTCCATTGTGTGAGGCGATTTTCAACACTACGCAGTTATGAGTTTTATACCAGACGCGGCAAAGATACACTAAAATCGATGTACAACAGGATGACATTGTAGATTAATGAGACATGTATAAACACCGCAATGTAGACAGGACACTCCGGTCATGTAGGCAATAGATATAAAGCATTGCAATAAAACAGGTGGCGCCCAGTATGCATTAAAGACATTCTGTGTATATCGGACTGTTCTGCTGCTTCAGCCCTTACGTCAGAAAATCTAAGTGATGAAAGCGAACTAAGAAGGCTCTGGGGAGGCAGGTGCCATGCCGCTCAGCTATTTGCCCTTACCTTACTCAGGGCGAGCGACTAACAGAACTCTCAAGAAGGTAGATGAACTACAGGGTACTTCGTCGCCAACCTCCCGACACTACCAAGTCAAGGCTGGGTTTTGAAATCAACTTCTGTATTTGAACGAGACAGCTACATCAAATAAGGGTAGACGTCGTTTTTGACTCAAAGAAGTTCCACAAGTTTTAGAACCTTTCACGCTCGAGAAAGACTTCATTCAAGCCATTCACCCTGCAAATATTGTGAAGTTCTTCTCCATTCTCCTCATGGGTAATTCTGATGATGGAGTAGAGGCAGGCAGGACCCCTGCTATTGATGAGACCACAACTACGGCAGGTGCAAGATAGCTGCCACATGGGCGTGGATTCTGACACATTCCAAGTAGAAATTTAGATCATATTTGTCCTGCCGCTAAGCTGGGCCACGCCAGCCTAGCTACAAGACATAGCCCTACGATATATCCTTTCGACAAGATTTCAAGTTTTCCTTTCACAATGACCTCTTTCTCGTTACTGCATACTGCATCTCTCAATGGCGCAACGACCGAGCCGAAGCTCATCTCACCAGAGCAGCTTGTTCATGAGAACCTTTTCAGTTTGCGACCCGTCCACCATGGAGCGAGACAATGACATCAGCCCTCAGCACGAGCGGAGTCCCTCCCAGGATGCCGAGTCCGTCGTGATGAACCGATAGAGGCGGTCACTTACGTGGAGTATCTCAGCTATGGATGGCCCCACGAGTCGACTGCCCTCTATCGTCACCCCGTACCTCCCGCCTGGTGTCCCAGGAGCTCGCCCTGGCCTAGCCGACCGTCGCAGCAACAAGGATTTCTACTTCAGTGGCCTCCCATCCAGCGCCCCGCCAACGTCTACATACGGTGTTGACCCTCCACGCCCTGCAAAGGAGGGCTACGAATGGGTGTGGTTCCCCGAGGGATACTGGGCTGAGCGCGAACGTCATGACACTCCAAGCAGTTATTCCACTGGAAAACCCTTCAAGTGGCGGAAGCGGTCGGCCAAAGGCAGCTCAAGTCGCGAAACAGACTCGACCGGCTGGCAGGTAAGTCCCAAAAGCGCATATGGTAACCGAGTCGGGATCGACGAGAGTAGCAATGCCCCGCTGCCCAGCCCCTATTTGACCGAGGAGGCGCATGTCCAGTCATTACAAAGGCCAAGATTGTATCGAATGGGGTTCAGTGAAGACAATACCAGGAGTCTGCCATTGGTAAGATTGCAGCAGGTCTTGAGCAATGGCACACAGCCGAGCAGCCCCTTGAGCAATGTCACCGTTTCCGACTCGACCACACCACAGGCCGGTGTGCCCTCTTCTACCGAGAGGACCTCGCGGCCTGGATCCAGCTTGGGGATCTTGTCGCCAAAGAGGTCGATGGGGAAGACACCGCCGAAATCTCCTGGTTCTCCAAACAACGGGTTGAAACGATCTTTCATGGGATTTTGGTCCCGGGCACCAGCCAAGACAGTATGTCGAAGCCTGATTTACAAATGAATAAGTCTGACAGTTTCTCAGACAGCCGAACAGGCTGAACCAACAGATGTTGTGGACACAGACGCAACTGTCGAAGCCGCCAAGCAACAGCTCAAGCAAAGCACAAGTTGCAACCCTATCAGCCGCATTTCGTCTCTTTTGCGCGACGAAACCAAGAGTCCCCAGTCTCAAGGCAAGCCAAGGCAACGCAAGCTCTTCGGCAAGAGCCCCTGGTATCGCAAAGCCTCGCATGGCTCCGAGAACAGCGTGTCGAGCTCGATTCGCGACATCCTTCGAGGCCTAACACCCATGGCCACACCCACGTCGGAGACGGGTGCAAATCGCAGAAACTCGAGAGATTGGACAGAGACGTACCCCGGCGGTGTAAGCGTCCCCCTCTTTCCAAGTTGCCCCCAAAAACAAAAAACAAATTGGTGCGGCACACTTGATCACTCACTAAACTTGGCAACACCTATACCAGGAAGCAAGACGAATCAAAACGCCCCCTCTTCGCGCAAGCACAGCAGACCGTCCTTGTCGGTCCTTCTTCTTCGATATCAACAGGGCCCCTCAAACGGCGTCTTCGCCTCTCACCCCACCGGAAGAAGCCGCCCTCAAATGTCCATCGAAGCGAGCCACGAAATCAGAGCACACGACCAAGGAGTGGTGGGAGGTGCCACTGGCTACTATGCGCTGGGAGGACTTGGGCCCCAAAAGCTTCGAATTTGACCTGCCTGAGCATCTGCCCAATAGCCCCATGTGCCCGGCGAACAAGAAACACAAGTCGGGCGGCACCGGGGTTTGCGTCTATCATGGCAGGAGGAAGAGGAGCAGTACGCTCGAGGGGAGTGAAGCAGATCCTGCAAGGGATGACGTGTTCAACAGTGGGAATGAACAACCTGACCCCTGAAAGGGGTTCTGGGTGAACCCGAGTTGGAAAGCATGAAAAGGGGCCGCCGAAAAAGGTACTGTAAAATGGAGACTAAGTGCGGTTCATGAGACTTGAAGTTACTCAAAAGTGATCTCGATTCCTAGAATCTGACAACAAAAGCCCAAAAAGTAGCATACACACACTATACGACCAACGCCAATCCTGTACCTATGATGTTGACTGTCGCAAAGGCCAAAATCCTGTCGGTGCCTCCGCAGGTTTTCCGCATTGGTGAGCTAATGGGCCTCCTAGCCGTTCGTACCAACGGCAGCCAGTGCCTTCTTGACGTCATTCCTTTGTTTCTTTCCCCTTACGCCATAATATCCCAAGCGCTCTCGAATTCAAACCGGGACACTGAAGTTTACGAACTGCAAATGCTCCCTCCTGTCCCCTGACTAATATACTCCCGCCTCCCTGAGCAAGCACTCAAGTGATAAGAAAGGTCTACCTGATCGCAACTCTAGACCCACCATCTACTTCTAGTCTTTAGTCTGCACTTTGTGGTCGCCCTGGACAGCCTCCGCGTACGATGGCGGCGCCCTCCCAGAATCTCCATGACTACTACTTCCCGCCTCAGCCACCGTCGGCGATGGCCTGTGCTCATTGTCGTCGTTGGCCGTGGTGCCATAGCTCATACCGCCATGCTGCCCAGGCGAGACGGGTTTTGGCTGTTGTTGCTGCGGTTGCTGCTGTTGTCGAGCGCCTCTGCCGCCCTGCTGCTGTGGCTGCCCATTGACAAAGACGTACGTCACGCGACCATTCTCGACGTCCTGCGCTACGCGCTCATACGATTGGTCGCAATCGGGGAATTTCGCAATGATGTACCAGGCGTGCAACAGACCGGGGAGGAAACCGAGCATGCAGAGCAGGATGTTGATTATTGAGTCGGCGGAGCAGATGCCACATTTGACCCAGACTGGATTGAGAAGGGTGAGTTAGCGTGATTGTATCTTTGTCACATTTGTCGGGAAGAATCCCGCGGATTCGAATGGCAGAGTCCTATTTTCAAGATCGACATCGTCACCCCCAGGCGTCGAAGGTCTTCACGATGACGCCAGGCAGATGGATAATGAATCTCGACGGGAATGCGGGGAGCACGAGGCAATGAGATGACGTACCTGCTAGTGGAGGGAAGAGGATGGCCAGAATACCGAGGAATATATCGGTCGAACACATGGTTACTGAGCTCAATGAGCCTGGAGTTTACTGAGAGAGTTGGATATGGATAGATCCCTGAAAGAGAGTTGGGATGGTGAGGTGGGGTGTTGTGGTTGGACGTTTAAATGCGGTTGCGGAAGGTTGTGAGCCGAAATGGACGGGGAGGCAAGAGTAAGTAGGCAGCCACTTTATGATGCGATAAGCGCTATCTATGTAGGGAGAGTCAGCGGTGGTGGCTCAGCTGCAGGGCCCAGATTCGCAACCGGATAACGGGGGCTTTAAAGTGGGACTCGTCTGGGGAAAACGAGATTCACCCTGTTCCTAGGCGAGACGACAAACTGGATCAGAACCTATCGATTTGGACTTTAGGACATCTACTTGTGAAGTGTTGATTCGTAGTTCTATAAGACAGGTAAAGACAATACGTAAATCAGATTTACTGTATCATTTGGGCATCACAATGTGACCAACAACTCAGCTCCATATTATGACAGTCGGGGAGGGGATTACATGGCAAATGCCGTTCCACGTCATTGACTCTACCATATTTTGGCCATATGTTAACAACAGGTGTGTAAGATCAGGTTGCTATTATTTAGATGCTATGGTAGGCATACAGAGTGAACTACGGTGCTTCGTACTGCAAGGCCTCCATTGCCTCAACATTGTCAATGCAACCTTAGTTCATCTCAGCTCTGCTTGGTTTCTTCGAACATACTTAACACAGCGCTGTTTGTAGATTCCTATGGTTATCTGCTCAAATAATACCGACCTATCCTCAAATCCTGTACTGTCAAGTGTTTGATCAAGCCTTCATCATCATTCTTACCTTCAGACTTGGAATTGCTCAAATGCAGGCCCACATTGATAACGATAAGCTGATCCGAGCCCCAGCTGTCGAGCTCAGAGCCACCTGCAGTGCAGGCTCTAGGCTTATATGATCGGCGCCAGAGCTTTAACTTTCATCCAAGGTGCCGCGACTCCGACCACTTTCGACGCCGTGCACCTAACCTCGCTGCCGCGACAAGTGATCGCTTGTGAAGTCCAAGATGGACGATTTCGAGGAGCTCGAGCTTCTATCGCTGGTCTCCAAGGTCACCAGCGAACTGCAAAATCACTTGGGTATTTCCGAGAAGACACTGGCAGAGTTCATCATCGCCCAGCGCTTGGAATGCAAGGACATCGACGACTTCAAGGGCCGGCTCGCGGGCATGGGAGGCGCGAAGTGGCCAGAGAGTCTGTTTGACAGTATCGACCGTTTGGTGCAGACCATGCATCCAAAGTTGAAGCGCAAGAATAAGGGCACCAATGGTTCTTCGAGTGAGCTGACCGGACGATCTCTTCAAGAGAAGAAGACGCTGCTGCCGGGCCTGGCAATCCCTGATAAGGAAATTACGAACGGTGAAGACGACGGTGATGCTATTGACGACACCCTGGCGTTACTCGAAGGTCTCGAACCGAAAAGAACATCACAAAAGCGAACTAGAAGCCCCGAAGTCCATCAATCACGCCAGAAGGAAAGAAAACGGTCGCGTGATCGGCGGAACCGAGATTACGAAGACCAAGATGGGGAATATTCGAGGAAACGTAGGAACAAACGTGACGAACACGAAGATTACGACGATGGCTACACAAAGTCACGTCGCGACGACCGCAGGGGCCGGCGCAAAGAAGATGACAATTTTATGCGCCCACCGGAACCTGAAATTGATGACGAACCAGTGATATACAAGGTTTACGATGGACATGTTACAGGTATCAAAGATTTCGGCGCTTTCGTGAACATCCACGGCGTCAAGGGCAAAGTGGATGGCATGGTACACATATCGAACTTGGTTCAGGGGCAACGCGTCAACCATCCATCGGATCTACTCACGAGAGGTCAAAGCGTGAAGGTTAAGGTCACCAAGATTGAGCCCAACAGAATAGGACTCTCCATGAAAGATGTCGACCAAGAGACCGGCATGGATCTGGCGCCGCAGGCACGCATACAGTCGGGGGCAAATATGGAAAGCCTTGGAGGCAGAAACGGCTACGTTGACACCACTGCCGCACTTTCCGAATACGCAGCCCAGCCTAGACGGCAGAAAAAGAGGATGACCTCCCCAGAGCGATGGGAAATACGACAACTTATCGCATCTGGCGTGGCCAAGGCTTCTGATTACCCCGACCTTGAGGAGGACTATAACGCCACTCTGAAAGGCGAGGGTGAAATGGAGCTGGAAGAGGAGGTGGATATCGAAGTCCGTGAAGAGGAACCCCCATTCCTTGTCGGCCAGACGAAACAATCGCTCGAGCTGTCTCCAATCAGGGTGGTCAAGGCTCCCGACGGCTCCCTCAATCGCGCTGCTATGTCAGGCACAAATCTGGCTAAAGAAAGGAAGGAAATGCGACGCCAGGAGGCCGAGGCTGCTGATGCAGAGTCAAAAACCGACTTGTCCTCGCAATGGAACGACCCGATGGCAGATCCAGACCAACGAAAATTTGCCAGCGATTTGAGAAACGCCAAGGCGAACATCCCCAAGCCGGATGATGGAGCAGATTGGAGGCGAGCGGCAATACCGAGAAATGAGCCCATGGGGAGGCGAACAGACATGAGCATCAAACAGCAACGGGAATCCCTCCCGGTATTTGCCTTTAGAAGCCAGCTCATCAAGGCTATTCACGATAACCAAATTCTCATTGTCGTTGGTGAGACTGGCTCCGGCAAGACTACGCAGCTCACTCAGTATCTGGATGAGGCTGGCTTCACCGAGAACGGGATGGTGGGCTGCACGCAGCCCCGTCGAGTGGCTGCTATGTCAGTCGCCAAGCGTGTCGCCGAAGAGGTCGGGTGCCCACTGGGTCAAGATGTTGGCTATACGATTCGATTCGAGGACAACACAAGCCAAGCCACAAGAATCAAATATATGACTGACGGCATGTTGCAACGAGAGATTTTACTCGATCCCGAACTTGGGCGGTACTCGGTCATTATGCTGGACGAAGCTCACGAGAGAACTATTGCCACGGACGTTCTTTTCGCACTCTTGAAAAAGACTTGCAAACGCAGACCCGATCTGAAGATTATAGTCACGTCTGCTACTTTGGATGCTGACAAGTTCTCTTCTTACTTTAATGAGTGTCCGATTTTCACGATTCCTGGCAGGACGTTCCCCGTCGAGATCCTATACTCGAGGGAGCCCGAATCCGACTATCTCGACTCTGCTCTGGTGACAGTGATGCAGATCCATTTAACGGAACCACCCGGTGACATCCTACTCTTCCTGACGGGACAGGAAGAAATCGACACCAGTTGTGAGATTTTGCACGAACGTATGAAGGTCTTGGGGCCAAACGTTCCCAATCTGAATGTTCTGCCCGTTTACTCCGCGTTGCCCAACGAGCAACAGAGTCGCATCTTCGAGCCAGCTCCCCCCGGCGAGAGGAAAGTTGTCATCGCAACGAATATTGCTGAGACATCCATTACGATTGACCACATTTACTATGTGGTTGACCCCGGCTTCGTCAAGCAGAACGCTTATGATCCGAAACTGGGAATGGATGCACTCATTGTTACCCCTATTTCCCAGGCACAAGCTAACCAAAGAGCCGGCCGTGCTGGCCGCACGGGGCCTGGAAAATGTTTTCGACTTTATACCGAGGCTGCCTTCCAGTCTGAAATGCTTCCAACCACTATACCAGAAATCCAGCGGCAGAACCTGGCGTCTACCATCCTCACACTTAAAGCAATGGGCATCAACGATTTGCTGAACTTTGACTTCATGGACCCACCACCTACGAATACCATGCTTTCAGCCCTGGAAGAACTCTACGCTCTGAGCGCGCTTGATGACGCGGGTTTGTTGACACGCCTTGGTCGCAGGATGGCAGACTTTCCTATGGAGCCGACTCTAGCGAAGGTCTTAATCGCTGCCGTGGATATGGACTGTGCGGATGAAGTGTTGAGCATTGTAGCTATGCTAAACATGCCCAACATATTTCATCGTCCCAAGGAGAAGGCACAGCAAGCTGACCAAAAGAAAGCCAAGTTCTTCGATCCGCATGGTGACCATCTGACGCTTCTCAACGTCTACAACGCCTGGAAGAACAGCGGCTTCTCCAATCCGTGGTGCTTCGAAAATTTCATTCAGGCGCGTTCCATGAAGCGCGCCGGTGAAGTCCGTAAGCAGCTCGTCCAGATCATGGCTCGTCACCGCTATCAAGTTACGTCGTGTGGCCGCCACACGCAAAAGGTGCGGCAAGCACTCTGCATGGGCTTCTTCCGCAACTCAGCGCGCAAAGATCCGCAGGAGGGCTACAAGACGTTGATCGAAGGCACACCCGTCTACCTGCATCCCAGCTCGGCGCTGTTTGGAAAACAGGCGGAATGGGTCATCTACCACACGCTGGTGCTGACCACCAAGGAGTACATGCAGTGTACCACTAGCATCGAGCCCAAGTGGCTGGTCGATGCCGCACCAACTTTCTTCAAGGTTGCCCCGACGGATCGGTTGAGCAAGAGGAAGAAGGCGGAGAGGATTCAGCCCTTGTACAATAAGTTTGCGGCTGAGGATGACTGGCGGCTGAGCGCTCAACGCAAGGTCGGGAGATCTGGTGGTGGTGGAGGTACCTGGGGCTAGACGGGGCGCTATTGTGTATTTATGGACTGTCACACATTAGCGAAATTGAAATTGACATGAAGCTTGGATAATCCCTACGATCGTATTTGATATACCTTGCCGAGAATTGGCTCTCAGCAAGGTGGAACTGTGGTCTTTCCATTGGGCACGACCGCCAACGAGCCAAAAGCTTGACAGACAAGCTGCATTGAGCAACCCAACAGGCCGAAAAGCCTAGAGCTTGGCTAGAATGAAATTTGTCATTGAAAGGGTGTGATGGTTCCTCGGCAGTTATGTTAGCAAGCGCAAGCCGCAAACATGTTGTTCACGAAGGCCCTATTCGTGATCAAGGAGCATTTGTCGACAGCATGTCATTATTGTAGTGCAGTCCACTGGCATCTTGACTTCTATCGGTATAATATTGCTGCCGGCATAGTCGACAAGTTGGTTTTGTGTCGATACGACACGAATATCCTTCTTGCTGCGTCGTGAATAAGTCAGTCCCCAAACTTATCCCTACATGAGGGCTTCGCCCAAGTATATCAACAGGAAGTACGTTGTCTTCGACCCGCGGATTGCAGGGAGTCCACGTGTTCCAGTCCAAAGAAAGTTGGCTGCCTTTTTTGCTGACTTGTACATGACATATTATCCGTTCTGCTCCGACCAATGGCAACGGCAGTCAGCCGCGTTGGACATTAACCGCGTTGGCTGCTAGCCCTATCCCTGGTGGTATGCTCTTATTCTCGCTCATTCTCGTACCCACCACCATGTTTAATGTTTTGGGTTGGCTCTCGAATAACGTCTGACTCGCTATTTCTGTTTCCTTGTGAATACCCCTGATATCTGACGTGGCCAGCAAAGACAGGACTTGACTGTGACATCCGCGGCCCCCAGCATTATATATCTAGTGTTATCACTTTTGCAATTGCCACTATGCCACAATATTCCAAACCGATGTCTGCCGTTGGCGGATACTGGTTGATATCACCCTGCCTGATTCCATTTATGGACTCTCCATGGCAGGTGTTTGCTTGTTCGGGCATATGTACAATCCCAGCAAGCATGGTATTGGCGCAGATCTATTCGAGGGTCCTTGATGCAGAATTTTCCACCATAGACAATAGCCATGCCATCTTGAACCCTTATCCGATTCGTACTCATCCCATGATGGGTTGTAAGTCAGTTGATAAACTAACGCAGTCTAACTGACACAAACCAGAAAAACATCATCTACCTGATTACACCGTACTTTAAGAACAGTGGCTCAACCCGATTGTTGTAAATATCGTGTGTTCTTGATTGATATCACGGACCATATCTCGTCATGTTTGCAGCTCATTGTCGCCGGTTTTGGCCCGATATACTTGACACTCTAACAAACTGTTGGTACAATCTCATCAACTTTTCTTTGTCCAAGAATGAACATAGCCGGGTTCTCATCTAGGTGTCTGAAGGATGAATGACCAAATGGCAGGAAACGGTTGGCCGAGTCTAGCTCTCTCATCCTGTCTGGCCAGTTGTTAGATGGGGAGTAAGCATATGATCGGGCCGTTGGAAGACTGTGTGACCAAAGAAACTGTTCTAGCTTTCTTTGTTTGCGACCAAACAAGCCTGCCAGTTGGCGTGGATAAATAGGGATTCAAGGGAGTAGTTAGTCGAGGCCTCAGTGTCGCTTTGTTCAGACGCCCATTTCACACGAAATCTGTGCTAGCCTTTCCAAAATGTCTGATGCGGTATACAACATTCAGTATGTCCGCCACGTCAAGTCCGAGTCTAACAAACCATACAATGCCAATGTACACAACATAGACCCTCCTTTGTTGTCCTGGGAGCTCGAGTCGCAATGGGCCCAGGAATCCGGCCAAGAGGGGCCGAAACAGGGGCAAGGCGAAGGCTTTGACCTGATTAGGAACCAAGTGGCCCTACACCTGGCCGACTTGGAGAACGACCTGGAAGAGCCCCCAACCCAGCTCATAGCCGTTTCTCCCCTGCTCAGAACTCTGCAGACCTGTCTTATGGGTACCCCCTATCACTTGCTCGCCAGAGGCAACCGACAAGTCCAGATCGTCATTCATCCTGTCTTGGTCGAGCAGACGTACTGGATTTCAGACAGGGTCCGACCCACCGAAGACATCAAGGCCACCATCAGTGATGCACTCGAAAACCGAGAGTACAAGCCAAAAGAGATGCCACTCACCATTAATGACCTTAACATCGACTGGGATGAACTCAACAGGCACTGGAGTGACGATGGCGTGCCGGGAGACCTCGAATACAGCAAGACACTTAAATTATGGAATGTCAAGGAGCGCTTCTGGGCGCCTGAGAACGTCATCGAACGAGGACAAGCCGCGAATAGGGCCCTGATCCGACTATGTCGTGAGCTTTGCAATGGGACCCGCGGCAAGGGGGCACAGAAGCCGGGCGACTTCACCCTAATGGTTTTCGGCCACGGGGGTTTTATCAACTTCTTAGCAGAAGAGCTCGGAAACGTTAACTCGGAAGCCGATCAGCTGAGACTGACCGACTGGAATGTGGGCGAGATCCGACGCTATGAGCTGGCGGAGGCGGACTACGGCGGAGACAACTGCTATCTGAAGGAAAACCCAGCGCGTCGAAACTGTCGCCTGAGGCTGAGAGGGGAGCCTTCGGTAGGAGACTACGATCGGTTTGCCGAGAACGAGAAGCGGGTGAAACTGAGAGGATGGCTTAAGAACCTCAAGGAAGAACTCCTCGTCGGGAAAGATGGATCGGGCGGGTATATCCCGAAGGAAGAGATGGTGAACTACCAGAATATACAGAAGGCCTACGAAGAGGAGCGGGCACATCGGGGAAAGTGATAGTCGGAGGAAGCATATGTAAGACGGAGGCTAGGAAAAGTTAAGCGAGACCCTGGATTTGCGAAAATGGGAAATATTCCTTTGGATATTGAGTCGAATATGCGATGTTCTGGATAGCGGCTTGATTTCGGAAGGGAACTTCGTCTTGGATTTACATGGGTATAGGATCGTTCGGAGATTATCCTTGGGCGTTTGGGCAGTTTTTAGCGGGAATTCGGCTTGTTGTTTTGTTAATATCGTTGAAAGCTCTACCGAATCAATCACAGGAAATGGAGGGCGAAAATCGACCGTCGGCAAGACGGCAGTAATATATACTGGTCATCTTGAAGAGCTAGCTGTGCGTTGAGAGTTCAAATCTCCTGATGTTCGGTGAAAATCGCCACCGCTGTTCGTGAATCCGTGTATTCAGTAGTCCGGATGACCAATCTGTTCCTAGTTCCACCAGAAACTGACACTGAAGCTCACACTCAAGCCCCTGACATAGTGCCACCAACCGTTCGGGATGTAGAGCGTATCTCCAGGCTCCAAGATACAATCCACGAATGGCACCTCTTTGAAAGCTTGTTGGACTCTTTCGTTCTTCTCCTGGTCGGACGCGTCTTGGTCTTGGTCTTGAGGAACATGGTCCCAGCCCTCGATGACCCCAACGTCTATCATACTTGTATTTCCCATCTCGACCCCTTCTTCCTTCCCCCGTGCGTGCATTCTCTCCGTTTCCAAAGGTGAGTATAGCCTCACGTACTTGCGTCCCACCACCTGTACGAGCAGATTGTGGTAGGGGTCATTGTGAAGTGGTGTGATGGTTCCAGGCGGACCGAACCATGCATTGAGCAGCGGCTCATCGAGCTCCGGCTGATCTATACTTCTGTCTGTGGGGTGCGGCGGCGGCGATGTGTAGCAGTAGTCTGGGATGAGAATGTCATTCCGCAAAGCAGGAAACTGCGTAAACAGCTGGTGCTGGGCAAGATACGCTATGGGTTTGTCTGGTGGCGGAGCCAAGCCGTCCTCCGTTTCTGTGATTTCGGGCTCGGAAAGCGATGGGTCGATGTAGTCTCGAAGAAATTCGCCAAATGTGATGAGTTTCTGGCCCCACCCTTCGTCGACGTAACTGCGGCCTATCTCCACGGGCACCAAGCGGCGACCATCCAAGGTCTGGGACAGTAGATATGCTGGCCTGTTCCATGGATGTGTACTGCACGCCGGCCATCCCTCGACCACATTGGTCAGAACAAGCGGCTGGGGTCCGACTTTACGATCGAGGGGGTTGTCCAGGTGCGATTGAAATGCGTAGAGCGACACGGCTTCCAAACGCTTGATTGGGTGTTTCACGGGAGGTGTGAAGGGCTCACGTGTGGAAAACACTCTGGTCGCCGTTCCCCGATCAGGAGAAACGACCCCAAGTTCCCCCTCGCCTGACCTGAGCCGTTTCTTAGGCCTTTCCATGTTGAAGCTGGCATCATCACCAGTCCCCTGCTTTGCAGCCCATGCCCGATGAAGCAATTCAAAGGCCTGGTCAATCCATTTCCTTCCTCGCTGTTGCCCCGCTCCTCCAGCCAGTATCAAAGCTAGATCGAGGACTTTGATGACTTCAGTGAGCTCATCTCGATCAGGGCCTTTAGTTTCTACTTCAACGTCTTCCCGCACGCGCGACGTCTGCTCAACGAGCAAGCAGAATTTGAGAATACTGGCGTCTGTGTAGAGTTGGCGCCAACAGTACGGCAGGTCTTTGAAAAGGAAAGCGTAGAATTTGGAGTAGGTGATAGATATGATATCTTCTAGTCGCCGCAGCACGAAGCTCTGTTTTCCTGCTGCAGTAGGGGTGTCTGGCGGATCTGCAGACTTCCTCGATTGGTACCTGTGACTGATCTGCAATGCCTGGCGGCCAAGTAGACTGACCAGGGCTGAGCCACATCCAGCCAGACCGACGTCGTGACTTTGTGAGCTTGTGCCAAGTATTTCTTCGCATTCTCGGTGGATTTGTTGCGCAGCTTCGCCACAGGCATGGAAAACACTCGCTAGTTGCAGAGACACGATTGTAGGTGTTTCATAACCTTTATGGCCCACAAAGAGTTGAGCCATTCTCCAATGAAACGCCTATAAGTTCAGCTCTTGAATACATGGGTAAGGAGGTCGCTCGGAATCCAGTCGAAGCCAAGCTGAGGAAAGCTGATCCTTCTGCGTGTTCCTCGAAGCGTTTGCGCCGCCAGACACATCAAGAAGTTCCGGCTTTTCAGATTTTCGAACGCAGCACAGTTTTAATCGTAGTGAACCAAGAGGGCAGGCTTGAGAAACCCAGAAAAGCTAGCCAAGTTATACGCTGCACTGTAACCTCTTCTATCCACCTACCGTGCGACTGTTCGTCCACCGTGGAAGAAGGAAAAAGTTGGAATCGGGTTCTTCCCATCCGTAAGTATGTACGCTGTCGGGTCGGCAGAAGTACGGCTGGCCTGTGCGGTCATCTGAAGCCAGCTGTAAGCTCAAGGGTCGAAGTAACTCCTGAAGTCTTGATATGTCTTGACCAATTCTTTCGACTCCGGAAATTATCTAGAGACAATCCGACACAAATTCGTGCTTGTATTCCACCTAACATGAATATACTCAACTGTTCTCGCTTTTTCGAAACTGACTGAACTCTTTATTGAAGGGCTGGTCGTAATCTACACGGCTGACCACCAAAGGATGTCCGCAGACATGTATATTCCGACTTCGATAACATCACTTCACTGCGAGAATTTCTTGAATGAGAAGGGGAATCGGTTGTATGAAAATCTGTAAATCGGAACTGTCAACCAGCAAGAATTCGTTGCACGTGAAGCCCCCCATGTACGCATCCATGTATTTCAACCGGTATGTACGCCCCAACTTGTCGCTCTAAGAATCTCTCTCGCCTTGGACTTTTTTCTTTCTTCTCGGAAGGGGGGCCGGGGTGTTTTTTGCACCCCATAGCTGCCTCTACTAGGTTGTTCCCATGGGAAAATTTTTGCTCTTCAAGTTAGCCTTTGTTGGTGTTTGATGCCGGAGAGACACCAACAGTATGATACTCGGTTGGATAGATCATCCAATTGACGGGCGAGGCATCAAAGATACCATCCCAATCGACCGGTCAGTCGCCGTTTTCATTGTCGAGAGGATATTTCGGTTCAGTGGTGTTAGGGGATCGCTGATTTCCTACCACGCCTCCGTTAGATAGGACGGGAGTGGCTGAGATGGTGGTGATCAGGGGCAGGCAGGGTTGCTGTCAAGCAACAAACAGTGTTTTGTAAAGGAGTTGAATAATATTTCAAGCATAAGACCACGATAAAACCCCCGATTGGGTAAAAACACGGTTTACAGCACATGCGTAGAAGCAAGACTTCCGTAATGCCGGGCCAGGCTCCTATATTCAGGAGTCGACAGGTTTTGCCGTGATCACAGAAATCGTTCCACTGTCCTCAAATTTCAGAGTAATATGGCTTGGTCTCGGAGCACTGTAGAGTTAGCACAGTTGGGTACTATGACAGTGCGCAAGGGGCCAACCCCTATTTTCTCCATTTCCAGATGTCCTCCGCATGAATACAAAATCTGTATTGGTATTGTACGGCTTTAATAATCTTCCAAGAAATAGCTCAATAATGAATCTGAATTGGCCCAGAAGCGCTTCAACTTGCTTTTGAGCATCGACTTGGGGGCAATACGGCCACGGTTCTGCCAAGAATCTCTCTAGGAGCTGTTGACTACGAGACAAGGGTAATTTGGTGTGGGAATAATGACGAGCTAGGGGGAAATGATTTGGAACAGCCAGACAATCCTATGCAGTGTAATCGACGGGCATAACCCGATTATCCCAGTTGGAATGACGATCTATTTTGTGTGATACCGGTGGCAGTAAGTGATTCATTTCATAAATCGCTCGGGAATCCTGTTATGGTGTGGCAATAACATGTGATGCACTAAAAGTGTGAAAGAAAATCCTGGAGCATTCGAGATGGGTGTAGGAAGTATGCAGAATTAAATATTTTGAATAACGCTTTTGTGATGATGGATGAGAGGCTTGATTGCCATAGGTTCCGAGAAATGGGCGTTATTGGTCCATTGAGCTGACAGAGAGGTGTTAATTTGACGAATGATGATAGAACAAGTGTAAGAGTAAACACCTCCAATATGAAACGCAAATAGAAGGTATGACAGGTTACGTGAAATTAGCATCTATCTTAACTAATCCACACGTTGATCGTGCTGAATGTTTACTCGTGTATTGATTCGTATATTGTCTAGCATAAAAATAGCTCCACTGGCCAGATATGGCATTGTCTATACCTGAAAAATCTTCCAACCTTAATCTCGGTGATGAATGCAGTGAGTGTGTAAACGCTTGTAACCCAAAGGTACCCAAAGGAACCTATTACGCAATACCCGATGTGATATTAAACCGTATCCATGCCCTTCCAACCTTACCCCATAGAGGTGCTTGATATACACATACTTAGCTCTGTACGTGTGTATAACATAACAAATGAAATGTCAAAATGGTAACCCAATGCGACCCGAATTCCAAACCAATTACACAGACATACCATCCTTCATGAACTCGCCGAGTTGTTTGGCGAGATCACCATGCATCATGGAGAAATGATTGCCGGGGAGGTGGAAAAATGTCATCTTGTTGATGTCAAGATACTCATCCCAGCGGTTGGGACCAAAATCAGTTCTGTTGTCAAGCAGGAATAGGGCATGGCCGGTGGGATATGGGTCAGGACGGGGGTCGGTGGGGAGGTGGCACACACCGTCCTCACACCAAATAGCAGTGACCTTTGGACACTTCTCCTTCGCAATGGGCTCGGCCGTATAGTTTGACAAGGCAGTAACAGACGCGGCGAAATGTGGCAGGAGCCAAGAAGGAATCTTCTTAGCGTCATTGCTGTCACCCTCGCCCAGGAGACCGATCTCAGCGAACCAAGCGTGGAGGCCGGCAGGGAGGGGCTCAATAGTAATTGGACAAGGAGCGTCAATGATAATAAGATTCGAAACTTCCTCGTTGGCCTTGGTGAGCTGATTCACGATTTCATAAGCAATGACACCGCCAGCACTCCAGCCAGCGACAGCGTAAGGGCCCTGCGGCTGTCGACGCCTCATCTCAGCAATAAACTTGGTAGCCATACCGTAGACACCACACTTATATTCCTCAGGCGTCTTCATGAAAGGCGAAAACATGCCCCAGACGGCAACGTCCTGACTGATTTCAGAAATCTCCGTGTACGAGGTGGCGCTGCCACTGCCGTCAGGGATCATGAAGAGATTGCGAGTCGCGGTGCGAGCACTGCCTTGGAGTAGAACCGAAGTAGCCTTGCGATGGGGATAATTGTCGACCGCAGTAGGCTGCACCTTGGTCGTGGCCTGCGAAGTCTTGCTCTCGCTCTTGGAAACTTTTGGAGCGACGACCTTGGAAGCAGACACCTTCTTGGGCTTATCCTCGATGCCAAGGGCGCTCTCAACATCCTTCAGTGAAGGGTTGTGGCCAAGAAGGTCGCCTGGGATATTTAGACCAGTCTTCTCGCGAAGAATGCCCAGGATAGATAAGCTCATGAGCGAGTCCATACCCAAAGCAGCCAAATCAGGGGCCGCAATAATCTCCTCAACCTCGACGCCCATTTCGACACATATCGTTTCGCGGACAATCTGCCGGAGCTCGCTCGCATTGTCACTGGTGGGGGCAGCTCCGACTTTCGTCTCAGCTTTCTCACTCTCATCATCAGGAGTGGTGACAACCGATTCGGTATCATTATCTTCATCGTCAGAAGAACCACTGGAATCGATACTCTCCTCAGCGCGGGCGGAACCAGCAGACTCGAACTTGGCGAGGAAACCCTTGAAGGCACCTACTGTAGCATATTCGTTGAAAGCATGCGAGTCCACGTCAAGATCAAGTTCCTCGCGAAGGCGACCACTTATGGTAAGGCCCATCAAAGAATCCACACCAAGATCACCAAAGGCAATGTTATCATCCAACTCATCGTGGCTAACACCAGTCTCTTTGGCAATGATGTCCATGACCTGAGCGACGACCGAATTCTTGGTGAGCTTCTTGTTGACGGCAGGGAGGTTTTGAACAGTAACCTGTTTCTTCTCCCTAGATTTCTCCTTGGCCGAAGCAAGGACTGGAGCAGCTCTGGCAGCCGGCTTGGCTGAAGGGACAGCTCGAGAAGCGGCGGCACCTTGAGGTGGAAGGACGATGTTGAGAACTTTGCGAGGAATCGCCTGGAAACGGATGTCACCGACCACGCCGATAAGATTGTCCTCATCGAAGATATAAGCATCACCAGACATCATCTTGCTACCCGTCACCTGCTGCATTCGTATGTATGATTGGTATGTCTTCGTCGCCTCCAGTCGCTCGGCAAACCGCAATGAGCCCCAACCATGGGATATGAAAACCTGGTCGCGGGAGTCGACGGCATCGGACCCGTTGACAATAAATCCAGAGATGTGGCAGACACTGTCGATCCAATAGGGCGAAGTGTGGAAGATACCATCTTCAGGACTGGTCTGGAACACGACCTTGGCAGTAGCCTCGCAAGTTTGGCTATCGAGGATAACGGACTCCATGCCCCTGTAACGGCGATCATAGTCGACAAGGGCAGCGAACAGTTTATACGCAAGACCTCGACCAATCTTTGAAACCTCACCGCGCTGCTCTGCCTTCTTGAGATAGTCGATGCGAGACTTGATCAAGTAGTTTACACGCTCGAACTCACCAAGCCATTGCTGGTTGTCGCCAAAGTAAACTTTGCAGTTCGCATGCTCAGTCTTTTGCGAACCTTCGCCAGTGGTCCAGGTCAACTGAGCAAAGCCCTCGGCCGCGTTGGCCATGACGGACATATGAAGAATTTGACTCTCAGCTTTGGTGTCGAAAATGAGCGTCTTGGGTACCTCCATGTGGCTAACATTGACACCTACATTCTCTGCCTTAGGGCGTAACAGCTGGTAGGCATATTCGCAGATGGTGATAGCCATATCAGCGTAAAGTGTGGACGGGGTCAAAGCAGTACCGTTAACGAGGTGACCTGAGCACACCTGTCTCAAGTCCTCGCGAGTCATCTCGGATTCAGTCTCAAGGTGGGCGATGTCGCCATGGACTACCTGTTTGGTAATCTTCTGCACCGTGGTAGTGGACAGCTTGGGCTTTGCAGGCTCGATCATCTTCTTATCAGCTGCGGTAATGCTACCTCGGTTCTTGGTCAGACACCAATCACCAGTGTATTGCAGCCAATAGTTCTTGAAATCAAACGAATAACTTGGCAGATCTAGGAGCCGAACGGACGAGTCGAAGTCGCGGTGAAATTCGTTCCAGTCAAAGTTGAGACCGGCGGAGTGAAGAATACAAAGAGTAGCGCTTAACGTCTTGTACGTAGCTTCATTACGGCGAAGAGTGGGCGTGGCTAACGTGGTAGCGCCAAAGGCGGCTTTCACCATATTGGCGCAGACGGGGTGAGGACCCACTTCAAGCCAGACCGTCTTCTCATCAATGATGCCAAATTGCTGAGCAGAAACCAGCCCGCCGAGGAAATTGACCGCCTCACGAGCATGGTTACGGAGGTAGGCGGGGTCAAGGGTTTCACCCTCAACCAGCTTGCCGAGAAGAGGAGAGATGATGGGAATCTTGGGACTCTCAAAGCGGACAGAGCGAGCCAAATTCTCAAACTCATCCAATATAGGCTCTACCTGAGCAGAGTGGAAGGCAAAGGGCACCTTTAATTGTGTGCACTTAAAGCCAGCGTTGCCAAGCTGCTCAGCAATTTCGGCAACCTCAGAAGAGGTGCCACTGAGAACTGTCTCGCGAGGACCGTTGACACAGGCAACATTGGTAGAGTCGGCCTTCGCACCAAGTGCCTCCTGGACGGTCTCAACCGAGCCCTGGACAGCCAACATGGCATGGGTACCAGCGGTACACTTCTCTACCAAAAGTTGGGCGCGAGCACCGACAAGGTAAATAGTGTCGCTGGCCGACAATACACCAGCCACATTGAGCGCAGCGTACTCGCCCAGGCTGTGACCAAGGACAACCCCAGGCGTAATACCCCAAGTAGCCCAGAGCTTGGCCAAAGCCATCTCGAAAGAAACCAAACCAAGTTGGACGACGACAGGAGATAATTTCTGAACCTCAAGCTCACTACCTTCAATCAGTGGCAAGAACGAGGGGAAGCCGTGAATACATGCCAACTGATCGTACTCGTCAATCGCCTGCTTGAACACATGGAAATGAGCGTATAAATCCTTGCCCAGGCCGGCATAATGCGAGCCCTGTCCAGTAAACATGAAAGCAACCTTAGGTTGCTCGGGAGAGACGGGGACAAAGTTGAATTTCAAGCGATCTTTGAGAGCCTGCTTTGCCTCAGCCAAGTCGCTCGCGGTCACGCTCATGCGCCAGTAATGCTGAATCTTGCGGGCCGTGGTGGTGTAGGCAACATCACACAAAGAGGTAGATGGGTTCTGATCCATGAATTCGATCAAATTTTCCGCATTACGAATCATGGCAGATTTGGACTTCGCAGTCACAGTGATAACGTGGACAGCGCGAGGATCAACCGTTGCTATCGGGTATCGCGGGCCGTCTTCGAGGAGTAGACCAGTATTACCACCAGCTGCGCTGAAATTGTTGACGAACACGCGGCGGGGTTTACCGTCCTTGCGGGTGAATGGTGTCTTGTGGAATGCGATGTTAACACCTCTATCACCAAGATCCTTAGGGAAGGTCTGATTGATGACATTCTTAATACCAATGTGGGGAGGAATGGCATTCTTCTGCAGCATCATCAGGACCTTGATGAGAGCGGTAACACCAGAAGCAGCCTCTCCGTGGCCAATGTTGGACTTGACGGCACCAAGATACAACGGACGGTCTGCGGAACGGTGACGATTAGCCGGCGCAAAGACATTGGTGACTGATACCATCTCAGTACCATCTCCAGCCTGAGTGCCAGTACCATGCATTTCAACATAGTCTACGTCCAAAGGATCAACACCCGCATCATCAAGGATTGACGATGACAAGATCGACTGCGTAGGGCCGTGAGGGTGAGTAATAGAGATGGCATCTGCTGAATGATTGGTCTGAGTTCCAAGTACAATAGCAAGAATGTTGTCCTTGTCTGCCATCGCATCATCCAAACGCTTAACGATAACGGAAGCACAAGCATCGGCTCGGCAGTAACCGTCAGCGTCATTGTCGAAAGTGTTGCAATTACCCTTTTTGGAGAGGAATTGACCACGGCTCAGACCGGCGAAAATATCGGAATTGGTCATGCACGACAGCCCACCAACTATGGCAGTATCGCAATCTCTTGCCCACAGGGACGAGCAAGCAACCTGAAGAGCCGCAGCGCTCGATGAGCAAGCCGTATCGATATTGAGGCTGGGACCGCTAAAACCGAAATGATAGTTGATACGGCCGGGACCGAAAGCTCGAACACCGCCGGTGATGTAGTACGTATCCACCTCCTGGGCGGCGTTGATTTCACGCCAATCATCTGAGGTCTGACCATAGAAGGTACCGATGCGGTCCAGTCGTGTGGACGGAGTCCGGTTAGGTACATAACCAGACATCTCAAGAGCCTCGTATGCGGTAGTCAAAGCCATGCGCTGCATTGGATCCGTCTGGAATGCCTCGCGGGGTGACATGTTGAAAAATCTCGGGTCGAAAAGACCAGGGTTCTCAATCCAACAGCCGTAGGGAGTGTGACTGGTGTTCACAGCTTTACCTGTGGGATCGACGTGAGTGTCGACAGGAAATCGCTCGGCCGGCACCACGCGATGGGCGTCTATACCCTTTTCCAGCAACTCCCAAAGCTTCTCGTGGCTTGCCGAGTCGGGGAATCGGCCAGCCATGCCAACAATGGCCAGCTTGCATCGGCCAGTTGACCCATGGTTACCGATGGATGAAACGTTACTTTCCCGCAAAACCTGAGGCGGTTTCCGGAGCACAACCTCCAACTTAGTTTGTGATTTCAACAAATTGGCCAGCGTGCTAGCCGCTTGGGTAGGACCGTACGGAATCACCAGTACACGAGATCCCTTAAATTCGCGTGCGTGCGTAAGGCTACCGTTAAGAGCTTTGTGAAACAGCAGAGGCTCGTTCAATATTTCATGAACGACGGCCGTGAGAAGCGACTTCGTATCCGTCTCTGTGAAGGACTTGCCCGTGACGCACGACATGATACCGCTGCGTGGCTTCGAATCTGCCAAGGCGGCAGTGACAACGGGATCGTTGAGCTTGAGGATTTCCTCGATGTTAGCGGTGCCGTGCAAGTGAGCGGCATGATACGGCCCATATACGGGAATGGCCGTCGGCCTCGATTCGAACAAATCTTTGCTGAAGAGAGATTTCAATGTGGACGGCGGGCCAGAAATGGCGATGTTGCTGGCGGACACAGCGCTAACATAAGCATGTGCAGCCTTGGGTGTTCCCTAAGTACTAGTTAGTCACAGATGTTACACAACATAAGAAATCGCAAGTGATTCTTACCTCTGTCTTGTGGAACTCTGCGAGAATGGACTGAGCCTCAGCCTCCTTGGCTCCTGGTACGACGTACGTCCAGCTCTGTGACTTTCCAGTCGAAGGACTTAGCCGTTCGGCAAGTGAGGCAACGTGGGTGCCAGTTCGGTAGGCCATCAAGACGACTTGAACGGCGATGGGGAGAAGGTACGATAGCGATGGGCTTGAAGCGATCGCCGTCGCGGCAAAGAGACCGGTGCAAAGACCGGACAGGTAGGTGTTCTCGGATTGCGTAACATCTTCATATTCCTTCTCGGATCGGCTACCACCATGTTAGCATCGTGCCGCGCTGGCTGTACAGATACGCGGATGTACTCAATGTAGTGAGCGAGTTGTGCTACACATAATAAGGCGCTGTCGATGCCTGGGTACTTGATGCTCTGAGCATGATATCTCTCGTTGAGTTGTTGGAGTGTCTTGAACACAGGAACCTTCTGTCGCTCTATTCGGGGTAGCTTATCGATCTCATCCCTCAATGCGGCGCCTGCTTGGTCGAGAAAGGTCTTGGATAGAACGCTCGGGTTCCCTGTTCTACAAAAGTCGGCGAGAAAGCTGTGTGTGTCGAGTGACTGGTCTCCAAAGAGGAGAAACGCCATCTGGTCCGCCATCGTGTGAGTGATGGATCAGGTTGGGTATCCTGGAATGTGGTGTGTTGTTGTGTGTGAAGGTGAAGAGCCTAGGCCATGAACAAGCTGTCCTGGATTTATATACATGATGAGGGATACAGGCCGGATCTAACAACCGGGGCCAAATATAACTTGGGACAAAGCTTCCGTGTGAGAGAGCTCATCGCAATACTCTGGCTAGCCGTGGGGCGATGGGACATCAGAGGGGTGTGCGTAACGATGGTACGTATGGGATGTCGTTAACTTACACGCCCTAACCCATCAACGCCATCCTTCGATGTAGTCTGGCCCGTGGTGGCAGTTGTCCGGTGCTGCTGCTTCTCGGTGACCGAAGCCTCATGAATGATGATCATGAAGTATCCATTTCGGGACAGACTTTGGCCGTTAGGCCTGCTACCCCAGCAATAGACGTGTCCGATGCGACTAAGGTCACGGCAGGGGGCCCCGAGTGACGTCTATTTCAAACCAACTGGCGCCAGGCTGTGCAGCGTCTTTGTCCGGTTCCTGACGCCATTCGTCATGCAGGTGCACCGCAATTGCAACACGGCATAGTTTTGTTATCATTCGGAGAATAGTAAATTAGACATATCGTCTACCTGCCTTCATGTCTATCTGGGGTAATGAGAACTTCCCTGGCTAGGTCACTACAACACTCCGCTGACCCGTCAAGTCAGTATGGGGAAACATCTGGCGTAAAGAGGCAACGCCCACCTGAGACTGTGCACAAAAACATCAGCGCGTCGAATGTTTTCCCTGCTGATCCTGTGCTGTCCACAAGAAGCGTCGGTGGGTCGTAGGCCGATGGGGATGTCCGCCGACAGTACCGCAGCACGGCCGCGAGCAACAGAAACGAGAAACGAATTCTTGGACTGATGTACCCACCCCGTGCGCAGGGGACCGTCGATAAAAAAAAGAATAAGGTGATATTAGACGTGAATCGTGCTGATGTCCACTGCTTGTCTCACTGAACAAAGTATGTGAGACGAGCCTCAAGCGTTGCCGCCGAGTCTGAACCCTTGGTCCTCTCACCATCTGCCCGCGCACCTTGAAGCGACCCGCAGCCCGAAACATAGCCACTCCCAGCACAGTGGATTCAATGATATACCAGAGCCAGATTTCGATTTGACGTATTGCTTTGCATAGTCCCTGCCATTGATCGAACTGGCAGCTTACATCACAACGCGAAAAGAGTGTTGAATTGGCAAATTGACTGATAGTTGGTAGCGCTTGCTGTTTGAGATGCTTCCTTCGGTTTCAGACGAAGATGTTCGATCATTGCAATCGGCGGCGGTGGTGCCTCAATTAGTCATGCTGATATGAACAGACGAGGGGGTGGCAAAGAGGTGTCAGCATAGCAAAGCACAGCGACGGGGCCGTATGCACCTCGCCAACCCAGATTATTCCCGTCAGTGAACGGTTCATGCTATCAAACAATGGATCTAAAATGCAGGTAGGAGGCCATGGCCATGCGTGCAGTGGACTATCTTTGTCGACTTCGCGACTAAGCGCAATTCGCTTGCCGCGTCGTGTCTTGCGGAGGGCTCACCTGCCCGCTGCTCGAGGGGATGGGAAAACGAGGGAAATGCTTCATGCGGGACCTCGGGAGCTACGCTTGTTTGGGGCCTCCAAATGGCGCGTCGGTATTGAGTGGTCGTGTTCTGGGCCGTTGACACCGATGGCGCTTCTCTATCATGTTGGTGATGAACGATCATGGTTTTGCTGGGCGAGGACGGGCAAGCGTATCTCCGAAAGAGGGCCCCCGCGCTGCCGCCTAGCCGGCGCTATTGAACGTGCTAAAATCTCCTGGGAAAGCCTCATTGACTCGCGCGTTCGACATAGTGTTCCACACAACAATTTATTCTCCTTAATGGCTCGAATGAAGCTTCTCTCGATCCCTAGTCTTATCGTACTGAAAGCAGAAGGCCCCCTTGGTTCACAAAAATAAACTTCGACTCCTGGTCCTCGCAGACTCCCGCATTTCAAGCGCCGTATAGTAGCGCGCTGAGTATGCTTGGCTCTTCATCCCGCCGAGAAACAAGCTCACGCTTGAACAACTTGCAACCCAACAGACTAGGCTTAGGAAAGCCAAATTCCATAGCGTCAGGAACGAAATTTCATTTTGGCCACAACCCTCTCGATATGATTTTGCCTTGATTCGAAGCTAATTATTCCCGAATACCTATTAATGGCCTTGACCAAGGTTGCGCCTGGCAGCGAGTGTCAAAAGTAAGCTGCAAGTACTTAGTATTCTCACCCTGGACTTCTCCCGATCCGACGAACACTGCACAAGTTATCCTTTGCAAATTAGAATCGGAGTCTGATAAGTCAGACAAAGGCAAAGCCACAGCAGCCGGTCAGCCGTTGCATCCTTCTGAATCCATTTGACGCCCATCTGAGTGGAGGGTATATCAAGTCTCTCACCAAGGATTCTCATCAAGCTACCCCCTATTTCTATACACAATGCAATGCGTACCTTCAGGCCAATTGGGGCTCTGGCTTGCCCATTTTCAAACACATGTTCTATCGTACGTTTCTCACTCTGGCGGAGTTCCTATCGCCTTTCCCCTTGCACCTCTCCCACATCAGAGTTCAGTCCTTTCATCCCTTCTAGGTGAGGGTGACGCTTTGAACAAAGGACCAATGCAATAGCGCGACACATGATGCAGTTGCTCACAGGCACCGAGGTCACGGTACAGCAGCCCTGCAGGACGTGCCAGACGGACATCCGGTAACGCACAGCAGAAATCGCCTGCTGTAGATCGAGGCTAGATACGCTTGAAGCGAACTGTTACAACCAAATCACACAGGCAGAGATCTGATACGAGGCACTTGGAGGTGTCCAAAAATCGTTATCTACCCTTCGTAGCTCGCAAGGCATCAGGGCCTACCCTTCCCTCGGGTGCCTGTCGTCCGGACATTGTCCTTGGCAAGCGCATCAAGCTCTTTGCCGACGGTCTGAAATATTCTCCATGAGTAAGCAAACAGAGCAGCTTGTTTGAGAAGGAAAATGGCATAGATTCAGCTAGGAAACCCAGATCTTGGCAGAAGCTGTTCTGCATTGTATAAGCTACCGCGACTCCACAGTTGCGCGTCATATTCAAGGCCGAAGTGGTTCTATACATGCATGGAAAGTCATGCGAGCTATCAAAAGTTTTCAGTCATGGGTACAGTGATGTTCACAGCCACAAATGGTTCGAAACACACATCCAAGCAGCATATCATGACAATATCGTCTCCTCCACCAGCGATTTCAAGATCACCTATTTACGCCCAATTCGGCGTGGGCCGGCGTAACGATTGGTCTGATAAAGAGATAGCATCTATCACAAATGCGCACTCAACGCCATCTCGGATGCAAATGATCAACTCCATGTTTGGAACTCCGGACCGGTCAGATGCCTAACCTACCTTGAGATATGATGCCATCTGGACTCGTACGTTGGCATCGGACTGCTCGTGTTCGCTTAACCGCAAACTTGGGATATCCATTCTGGGTGCTGGAAAATATCTACAGGCCATGTGCCGGTATTGTGATGGAGATAAGACCATTTCCCTCGTCTGAAAGGTCCGCGTAGGGTACTTCGAACGTGTATTCTGAAACTTTTTCACCCTGCTACTTTCATCCCATCACAGCCTGCCTCCTTGTGGAAACAAGCCGAAACTACAACTACCGTGAAACATTGGTCTCGTCATATTCGCTCATCGTGGCATGGGGCAGGTCTCACTGGCGTTGGCGTTGTTTACGTGACACAGCTAGATCAGATCTATTCATGCCGTTGCCTGCCGGTGTGGCTCGCGGCGCCACTCTTGAGTTGGTGCCCGAACCGGTATTGCAAAAAGTACATTCAAAGGCCCGGACCGAAAGTCAAAACACTACTCGCATTTTCGTGGGTATCTTTGTGCCCAAGTCTAGTATCTTTGGCGCAAGACACATAGGACGGAACGAATGCACACTCTGACTGGCGGATTTTCATGTCATTGACCTTACTCGTTTCAGCTCTCGGAATAGCTCGTTAACAACTGGCTCAAACTCCCGCAAGCGCTCGTCGACATATTTGGAGATGCAACTAGCTTGACAATTATCCATGCTCTTTGTTGTTGTTTGCTTCAAATAGTCTCATGCAAAAATTATACACCGTAAAGAGAAGGCTACAACCAATCCTCTCAGTTCCGGTGGCTTACGGATATCTTACTCGATTGTGCAACCTGTACAATCAACCTATAATGCCTTCAAGGATGACTTCAAGGTGGTTGCCAGTACAACCAATGAAGCGGTTCACATGGCCGAGACGCACATATTTCGAGACAGCCAGCATTCTTGGCGTAGCTATATCCCAGACAACACCGAACAAGGCATTCTCGCATTTTCGTTCTCACATACATTGTGGGATTTGATCCTTCCACCGTAAGCTCCAAGGTGGTAGTGTGAAACATTTAAATTATGAGTCGCCCAAAACACTGCCAACCCACACCGACCACATCTTCGACATAAGCCTAAACAAAACTATCATCGCCCAAACTTCACCACTCTGCTATTAACAATAACAAATGAAACATAAATATACATAGTATTCTTAGTATTCTCAATTTTCTCCGCAGCAACCTGACGCTGTTTACCAGATCTCACGAGGAGATGACTGGCTAGACTTGCTTCGCACCTGCCTTTCGCGACGCTTTTGGGTCGTACCTGGAGCAGGCCATGTAGCGCCATAGTATGATGTGGGAGGGGTGGTTATGAATCCGGTTGTATCCGAAGGGTTGTCCGTATTCCCAACGGCATTGCCGGCAGTGGGAATACCCTGTGCTGAGCAACTGTCAAGCATGTCGCGCGGAATGGGATAGTTCTTCAGCTTCTCTGGTGCCTCGATCAAGGTCGCCGTCAACCCCATCTCGACGTGCCACTCGATGTGGCAGTGGAACAAGAAAATACCCGGATTATTCGCGACAAACCGCAGAACCGCAAACGAATTACCGTTCACGGAAATGACATCACGCTTGGGAGGAGTGAGATTCGCTCCACCGTCGCTGCCGCTCCACTTCCCTGCGCCGCTTTGAGGGCGGTCGAGGACTTGGAAAGTATGACCATGCAAGTGGAAAGGATGGATTGCTATCTGTGGCATTAGTAACAGAATCTTCGGAACTTCGCTCTACTCACCCGAGTCAACATTGTTGATGACGATCTGAACAATATCGCCATACTCGGCGAAGAACGGCAAGACCTCGCCATAGATGGCCGGGTTGGTGTTATTCTCGACAGTGGCCGCTGTGTACAGCGTTGGAACGTTCTGGGTGATATAGGTCTTGCCGTTGAAGAATGCACTGGGGAATGTTAGTAAGTACTTTATCAAATGCCTGGTGTCAGATGCCTGGTGGTGCTTACCGAGGATACCCATTGGCGTCAAGACCGAAGTCGAAGTCGAGTTCCCAGTACTTTGTGACGGGTCCGAGCGCCGGCTGGTTGTCATATGGGACGAAATGTGCGTCATCAAAAGGAAGCCAAACGTCAACAACATCAACGCTGTCTATCGCCAACTTCGAATCGGTGATCAAGTAACCCGTGACGTTGTGTGGCCATTGTGGATTCACTTGGAAATCTTTATTGATATCTAGAGATACCAGGAAAGGATAATTTCGGCCCTGGTCTCGATCGATACCAGATATGAGCACGTCGTAGCGCTCAGCTGGCGCGATGCGAAGCTGGTACACCTCCTGCTTCTGCACATAAGAAGCATCAATTTGAATAACGCTCATGGTGTGAGAGTCGAAATGAAGCATTGCGGACCCCAAAGCGGCGAAGTTGAGGATGCGCACGCGGTAGGTCTTCCCGATGTCAAACTGGATGTTACTGGTTTGACCCTCATTCACAATAATGTTGTCGGGGATAGGAGGCCGGAACTGAGTATTGTTTGGTGAAAGCATTGCTTGCACGAGAGGAATGGTTTGCGAGTGGTACCTGACATTCTCAAATCAGATTCACCAAGTTCACATACTATCAAAAATGGTGAAATTTCAACTTACCAGTCGGATATAGTGAGAATGACCTCTTCGTCATAATGACCATGGTACGGGTCGTTGGGATCGTGAATGATCAGCGGGCCACGGAAGCCATCAGGATACTGGCCCATGTTGTGGCTGTGGTCTTTTGTTCGTCAGTATTTACATGTTCGAATTTCGAAGAACACCTGACTTACACCAATAGGTACCCGGCACATCAGCAATGAATGTGTAAGTGAGGGACTGTCCCGGGGGCACAGGGCACTGGTTGACCATGGAGGCACCATCGAAGTAGTTGGTGTTAATCTGGTTGATACCATGGAAGTGCAGACCGGTAGTCTGGTTACCCAAACTATTCTTCATGTTGACCTTGATGTAGTCGCCCACAGAAGCCTCAATGGTGGGGCATGGCCATTGGCCATTGATGCCGATGACGGGTCTCTCGAAACCATCTGGGGCGGCATTGACCCAGGTAATCTCCCAGTCATACGAGACGGTTTTCGCTATGGTTCCCACGACCTGGCCCAGCGCAAAGAGCGAGACAAGATGTGTCTTGATGAACATCATTTCAAGGAGACCGCTTGATCCACTCGATCTGGAGAGAGATTTGACAACGAATGAATTAAGAGAAATATGGAAATCAGGGGATTAACTAGAGAAAACGATGACTCTGCGTGATGATGATGATGATGATGGAGATTCTGTTGTTGTTGTGGGACACTGCAGGTGTTTATAATACCAGCGATAAGTCGATACCGACAAGTCGGTCAGCTGGGAAAGTATCAGCTCCAACGGAAAGTCCCTGGATAGCAGTCAAACTTCGATCCTTCCCAGTTGAGTTAGGACAACAGAGTAGAGGATTAGTTGATAGTAGACAGGGTTGCGGCACTATGGATGAGGGTTGTTCCCACAAAATCTTGATAAGCCATTGCAGTGACGTGCCGGATGTCCGTTGTACGTGTTGACAATGAATTTCTGATTGTCTGCTCGTAGAACATCCGAAAAGCGTCTGTGGTGACAGCCATCAGAAATCCTCCGACATGCTGGGCGTGTTCTTTTTCTTCTACCCAGTGGCGCTTGTCAGTGGAGGCATGGGGAAGACCTTACGACAGACGGCGAATCACTAGAGCTGCACTTCAAAAGTATGAGCATATCTCGAAGACATCAAGGACTCAGAACTTCTGACTCGAGAACGATTAAGGCGTCAACTTGGATAGATCATGAGGTGATTGGTCAAGGGCTGGAGAGCCCCACAGACGGTCAGTATGTCAACGGTCCGGGATCTAAAAAGGAGCATGGCCAGAGTTGAGGCTTGTGTCACAATGAAGAGAAAATATAGACTGCAGGAAGCCTAAAGGTTCCTCGCCGCTGGGATTCTGAGCGTAACGGTAGGTTGATCCTGTTAACCTGGAAGTCGACTTGGCCATTTCGATTGATTCAAGAAAAAGGCCCCCGCAATTTTGATAATCATGGATCTATGGCACTTGCCTTCGTCTTCGTGAGTTGAAGTAGTGCAACAGAGACTAACTGCATATTACAGCGCTCATCTTGACATGCAGCCAAAGGGGTAATCACCTGCCCACCATCCCGGACAACTGCTGGGGTCATACTTGGTCGTTGAGCAGGTGCATCTCAAGGCTAGAGCACAGACGAACGGTCGACCAAGAGAGATGGGACGAAATCAACGCCCGTACCATTGGGATCGCAATGGTGCAATGTCGGCAAAATTAAGGAAATCTTCACCTCTACACGGTTAGGCACATGCAGAATGAAAAAACTCCAGTCCGCAGCATAATTCCAGGCGATCTTGGCGTTTTTGTTGTTGTTGCCAATTTGCAGTAATAAGCTTCAAGGCGAACAGAGTGTCGTCAAAAGAAACAAAGCTGTAAGTCGCGGAGCAGGGGTAACCCCTGGCCACTGGTCGTGTTCAATGTAACCCCATAATAGCGGCGCTATTTGAACATTACAGCTGCATTCGTCGATCAAGACACTAGCACATCTACAAAGAGTGCCAAACTATGCCCGATGTCGATGCAGCATACTAGTCGATCTTCGATTAGCCTACTAGAAGCCTGCCAAACAGAAGTCAGATCAGCTGCACCTGATGCCAACAGCTGTGAATTTGCCAGCACACAGTTCACGTACGAATGGGGCCGTCGTTAGCGAGGGGTTGCTTTTGGCCGCGGTGAAGCTGTTGATCTGAAAAATCGATTTGGTCGCACAGGCAATTTCAAACCCGGGCAGGAATGATGCGCTCTATCCCATACTGTCGAGGTCGATGATGCTAAGAACTATGCTGCATAGAATATCCCAGGCGCACTGTTCCTAACCGGGTTTGAGATTACTTGTGTGACCAAATTGCTTTCAAGATTGTTGTAATGTACCTATTACGCATGCAGGTAATCAATAGAGCTGCTGCAATGCAGGCCAACTCGCCGACCTGTCAGTGCCGTCCACTCATGTGGTAAATACGAGCCGCGCTAAATGGCGCCGCCGTAGGGGAGCTCCGACAGCACAAAATGAACAAGCCGACAAGGTTAGGCGGACTGATATATGGCCTTAGAAGATATTCTGCTTAGCGGATAACCACTAAGTAACAAGACGAATATCCGAGAGATGCCAAACCAACTACACTTGTCTTACCGCCATGCAACAGCTGTCGCGCATGGTGCATATTAATTCATGGGTGCACCTGGGAGACTCAGCTTACTGCCCTTGGCTTTCCAGCCGTTGGGGCCTAGCCGGACGATTCCAGAGCGGTGTACCGGCTTTCACCTCCACGATCCACGACGCGAGGCTCGTAAGTTAGCAACGCGAACTGGTTCCAGTCTCGGGCGTGCCGTTTGATTGCCTACAACCTCTACGTTTTGTAAGTTTCAAAGGCTGCAGGATTGTTTTTTTGCTTCGGTCCCCACTGCATCGACTAGAGAGTTCAGGGGCCGATAGATGAAGTGCGTGGACATGTTCCTCGGGTTTCCGCAAATAGGTTACTCAAGGTTGGATTTGGCAGGGGTTGGTTGCTATTGAGTCCGGGAGGTTTGTTGAGTCATAATGATTCGTTGGAAGACTTCGACTTCAGAGTTGATTCTCGCACGGACCGAGCAGCTAGGCGGCTCGGGTCAGTGGCCCCCGCACCTGACCAAGTCTTTAGCGGGTAAATCATATTCCACTCACCCAAGACATGGGTAATGTATGTAGGTGGGTCTTCGAGATAAGATAACACTAAGATGACTGCAACAGCATAACGTCAGCACGATTTCAAATCCTGCGGGCGTGTCAGCGCAACAACTCACCAAATAGGAGCCAACAGAGTACCGAAGGCCGTCAAAGTTCAAAGGTGCCAAGATGAAAGCTGCCATCGCAGTCCCAGCGACTCTCGCGTTGGTATGGAGATCCTATTCACACAACTCATTGACTCCTCTCGGAATCCTGGTCGCAACGCTCACGGCAGTGGCGCATGCGATACACCCGTGGAATCTACCTTTTGTCCTCCTCTGTGTCTTCTTCCTGGCTGGCACACGGGTCACCAAAATCAAGAAGGATGTTAAGGCCAGTCTTACCCTACACTCGCAAGGAAGCTCGGGCGGTGAAGGCCCGCGCACTCACGTCCAAGTCCTTGCCAACTCCCTGATGGCGTCCGTCTTTACGCTCCTCCACGCCTACCAGCTGAGTCAGCGGCGGAAGGCAGTTCTATCCGGACAGATGCCCGAAGGCTCTTTTTGCTTCAAGTGGGGTAGCGGGGATTTGCTTGTCATTGGCATCATCGCCAACTACGCTGCCGTGTGTGCCGATACGTTCAGTTCCGAGCTTGGCATATTGTCCAGAAGCACCCCACGCCTCATCACGTCATTCAATCTGCGTAAGGTCCCCCCCGGAACAAATGGTGGAGTGACAGTTTGGGGCTTGGTTGCTGGCGCGCTTGGGAGTTTGATTATAGTTACAGCCTCGTTGCTATTTCTCCCCCTGTGTACAGACGAAACAGATGGAAAGCTTTTTGGAGGTCCTGCTTGGAGCCCCTCCCAAAAGGGGATGCTAGCTTGGGGTTTGGTCATTTGGGGTGCATTAGGTTCTCTTCTGGACAGTTTCTTAGGCGGTTGGCTTCAGCGAAGCGTTGTAGACTCGAGAACCGGCAAGATTGTTGAGGGGGAAGGCGGCGTTCGTGTGTTAGTCTCCACGGACGACAACCCTCAGCGCTTCAAGAAGAGCACCGACGTTCATGCTCATATACTCAAGGGGGAAGGCAAGGACGCCGTCGAGAACGTGGACGCTTCTTCCGCCGTCAAAGGCGAGGAAGCTTCGCGTGGCCCTTACGAACCAAAAGATAAGCATCGAAAATCTACCTTTGGAGACCACAACCCAACCCGAGTGGTGGAAAGCGGACTTGACTTGCTGGACAACAATGATGTCAACTTCCTGATGGCTTTCACCATGAGCATTGGTGCCGTGGCCATCGCAGGCTACTACTGGGGAATTCCTCTACAAGATATTCTGCGAGCATAAATCTTTTCCGCGTTTTGGGATCTTGCTCAATCTTATATCATTCGTAGAGGCTCGAAGACGGTGGACAGGCTTATGGATGTAGGTGGAAGTGGGATGCCGTATCTACAATTACATGGTATTGGTGAGACTTCGACATTTGCAAGACAGAAACTACGACTAATTTACGATGGGGATGTAATGAGGGTCATCAACTACATAAGATGACGTAAAACCTTTCATACTTTAATGATCTCCCAGCACCTCTTCTCGTGGTGAGGAGATTGCTTGTTTTGTTTATTCTGCTGTAATATTCTTGATCACGTGTGACGGAGACCACAAGAGATCCATGACGTCGAGACTCGCCTGTTCTGAAGGTACTTATACCAATTTGGTCGTGATGATCATCACGAGGCCTAGCACAGCCGTGGCATGTTAACCAAGGTACTTAACTCAGTATGCTAGCCTTGCAGTGCATATATCTTCTAGAAGTCCGCGCTGGGCCTAGACCACATGATACCAATGTGCAAAGTGATAGTTTGATGAGTGTATGCAAGCATTGTTTGCCTCTGATCTCAGCTAGACGACACAAGCGGTGAAAGCTTGCTGCCAACTTCCATTCCCCATTACTTGCGCGAACACAGAATCATCGGGAAGCTTCGAGCGCTTTCAATCCAGTTCACTCATTTTACAGATGAGGTTCCTGCTTTAGGTTACGGCAACAAACATGAAGTCTGCATTCTCAGGCTGGGTGGTTTGCATGTTCCAAAAATAAGGCAACATTCGTCTCACCTAACAGCCTCTTACAGAATTTAATAGACGTTGAAGAAGCTTCTTGGAAGCTGATGGCCGACAAAACTCTCTTCGTCTCCCAAGCTACTAGAGCGAACTGAGTCCGGACGGGCGCAACAAATCATCAGTCAAACCTTGCAAATCCGCTACCACGCTGTGATGCACTGTGACAACTTCATGTGCTTTTCTACTCTCATGTTAATGCCCGCTGCAGGAGCCTCAAGCCAAGTATTCAACACTGGAATGATTGTGCCGGCCCACAAGCTCCCAAGGCACATGAAATGCTACGTCATCTAAACCCAATACTCTTTCCAATGTGATCGATTGGTGACAATACACTGAGGCACAGACGACTGTACTGGTGGGTCGCGTACATGGACACAAGAACCAGAAAACAGCTTCTCTCGATATGTGGCGGCCTAGATCGTCGTTTGACAAGCTTTTACATGTCCAGCGGCCTTTCGTCTTCGTATAATGTTTTACAAGTTTCTAATTTCACTTCCCCACCAGGTTCAAAGCTGTTTCCCTGCCAGTGCCCCGGTTAACGATTTTCTGTGCTGATGAAACAATGAAGCCAGGACCTCAAGGTTGTGTAAAATTCCACGATTTGTACCCATAGAAATCCAACAGAAAGTGCAGATGATGCGACGTTCCTGGACGAACGAAGTCTCTGACAGTACCTCTCTATCCGGGCCCCTATATAGCTGAGACGACTTTATGCGATCTACAGATTGCCAATGAGATTGTTTTCTCTTTCAGGCTAAAATCATATGATCAGCGTGAATTATCTCATTGATGACAAGTCAGTCAAGTAATTCAATGCGGCCTGCACGAATTATGACGAAATCGGAGCGTCCACGCAAACCTGCGCGGTGACAGTCGTGATAGCCGAGGCTCATAGTTTCAAGAACAAGTTCTACCCATATCCCAGTCGGCCGAGAAAATGCAAAGATCTACACTGCCCTGCAGGTTCCAAGGACGGCTCTGCGTCATCCCAGCCTGAACGTCTTGACGGGTCGGGATTCAATCATCACATGTGATTATCATAAATAAGGTGACTTCATGAATTATTGCTCCTGCAGGATTTTTGGAGTGTGATAATGTGACTGTGAAGTATCGTAGTGGTCCCCAGTGGAGTACCAGGAAGTCAACGAGTGTGTCCTGACTCCCGATACGTGAGATACGTTTGTTGGATACAGCTCCAGATCCCCTTGTGAAATCAGACTGGGAAAATCCAATCATAAATACTTCAATCAGTTCTAGCAGATGATCTGATTTGGCGTTGTAAATATTTTCACGGAGCCACCCTGATAGTGAAGCGTGATAGCTCTCTAGACACTTCTCAACCTAGAAATTGCATTAATACCTTCTCATGCCCAAACTTGATTTAAATACTAGTGCCTGAGCTCATCGGGATACTTTGAGATCACCGGGCGTAATGATATCAGCATGACAGACTGTCTAAGATCTATGAACTATGACATGATTCGCAAATCCGGAGACGATGAATAATGTATGGTGTTGCTTCAAATGACTAGTTTAACACGAATTTCATACGGAAAGTAGGAAACATAGTCTTCATGAAGCCCCTGGAAACATTTAATAAGTGTACAAAGTCGTCTGCTGAGTTGGTTGCTTTAGGTACAGCCAACTTTCTCCTCAGGACATCTGATATAAGTAATGATTTGGATGCGAAATGTCCAGTGACCCTTGTTGTTCGTTTTTCGTACATATAACCTTGAGAACGCAATGCATATCTTTTTTTATTTTTCATTTTTATCTTGTGCCGAAGTTATGTCCGTAGTTCGTTGCGTTCCCGATATGAGTGTTCTTCCGGAGGGGTGGCTGCTGGTGCAGCCGAGCGAAGCCATAGTCATGATCCCATTGCACTATGATACACTGAATAATCGTGGTTTACATGATTGATTATTGAGAATTCCGTGTATGTAAAATGCTTTCATGCGTTGAAAGTGTTGTATCCTACGATGATCTGAGACTGCGAAAGCATTGGAGATTCGCATCCCAACCAACCTGTTCTTAGTGGACGCTATTGATTCTGTAAATTGTATAGTATAATGCTCAGTGACACGAGTACGTGTCGTTGAATAATCCAGGCACACTACTTCTGGACTTACGGATCAACTTCAATATCGTGAGGCTTACGAAGCAGGCGAGAATGAATTGCGTCCTCTCTTAGCTGTGAATATTGTGTAATGGGGCGACTTACGTTAGGATAGGTGTAACATGTTTTCGCTGCCTCTTTCGTCTTGTAACTGGAATTTACGAGATGCTGGCATACTCTGAATATATTGTAGGTGCCAAATACCAGAATGCCACGCTGGAATGGCGTGTTTTGCTTTTAAACCCGAAGACTCGCTCATGTTAATCGAAGGCCTCCTTCTAAAGACTTATACCCGCCGCCCCGGAATTGTTGGTATAGTAAAATACGTAATGTGAGCGTATCCCTCTCCCAACCCTGCAGCCAAACAGAGAATAATATGAGAGATGATCTGAATAATCCTTATGCTACTCGTTGTTTATCTAACTAGTCTATTGAAGTGGAATTAGACATGTGAATATAGTGAGACTAGAAGTTCCAAGTTTAACCGGCTTATATTGACCATGTGAAGTCGTGTATGTGTGGCGTTGTCTAGGTGGTTCAGGTTCGATGGCCAAACACCGGCGAATCTGAAGTAACTAGACGGTAGCTACCTTGATTGGTTCTATAGTGGCGGTTGTATATAGAAATGCCCACAACACTTATATAAGGTCAAATCATGACAATGAAGCCTGAGTGTTTTGTACTGCGCTGGCGCCGTCCAGGGGCTATACGTAACTTATTTGCAGACAAGCATCTCTAGATTCAACATGACGCATATTGCCAAACATGATTCCATGCAACATGATATACTATATATTGCATTCTACCAGAGAGTAGGTGCAAGTCTTTTCGAATAAGTATGACCAGCATCCGCGCGGTAGTTTGGCAGTACTGACGGTGACATATCTGCATCCTCGCTGCAACACCGTGTAACTGCTCAGAAGTGCAATGTTCGGACATAAACCCCAACGCAGTAGTCTTCTTTCATAAAATAATGATACGAATGGTGGTAGTCACAGCAGGCAGCGAGGTTGTATATCATATTCGTCAGTCGCTGCCTTCCCAGAGAACAGATCTTCGTGGCACTCTGAGTGGGACAACGAAAATTCAATACGAGATCGATTTGCCTGCGATATCTTTTCTGTGCGGAAGCCCATGGGCCTGCCACGTTGAACTTCGCCAACGTTACCTGGTTGCACCTTCATCCACGCCGTGAAACCTCACGTTTTCCCCAGCTTCCTCCCAGTTGGACTTCTACGAGACTGTTCCGTCACACCCAGACTGGTACTGGAGCAGGACGTTGCCCAAAACAAGAGACGCAGCTTCCTGATGACAAGTCGACCGCACTCATTTCCGCGAGTTACTAGGAAGTAACCGTATTATGTCCATGTTTGGAAAGAAAGTTGGCTAGATATGGGTTTTGCAACCCAGTTCAAACTAATGGATGGCGCAAACAAAACTTTCAACAGCATCGATTTTAAGGACACTACTTGGTGTGTCACTATGCCACGTTGCAGAAATTGGCCACTTGACTCGCCGACAACCACCACCAGCGCAGATGAAGAAGGGGAACAGTTATCAAGCCAACTGGAACATGTAGTCGTATTGGAACGCGAAGAAGGAGCTTGTTCGGAAATGGTCTATCTGTCATGGATTTCCACCAGTTGACTGTTCCGAACTTGAATAACCACTATTTCCACGGACCTTGGCTGGGCCTAATCACCTAGATCACAAATGCAACCAAAGCCAAGTCGTTCATTTGGGGCCAGATGACGTGGCCGAATGATAGACGATCATGATTGGCCCCCGACAGGACAGAAACAGCATGTGTGTAGCCTCATCAGCATAATCCTTCCTACAACGGAAATAAACCTATGCTGCCACTAAAGAAGTCGGCGCGACTCTACTCCCATCCGAATATCGTTGTGCCACGAAATTCTCTGGAAGCACTGGATGGTTGGTCTAACCGAGCAATTCTCTCACGCAAACCGACCAAATATGGAGTTGTTCTGACTCGGAATTCTACTAATAGAATCTCAAGCTACAACTTTAGAAGTGGCACTTGCAAATTCTAAAGTCGTAGCTTGAGGCGGGTCGACTTCGAGGGCGCAGGCGTCATGGTGACTTTTTTCCCAATCGGGAAAGTGTGGATGACTGTGAGTGGCGTATAGTCCAACCACCCTTGTCGCCCCCTCGTCAGCCCCCAAAATAGCATTGCTGGAGAGCTCGAAGGATCAATCGAATGTCGTTAATGTAGTGGAAGCGGTACGTCACACTTGTGGGGTACGCGCTGTTGTAACTGACTATGGGTCCGTGATATTGAGCTTTGAGGCATCGCCACCATGCACGATGAAAGAAAGTGCGGCTGCGCTCAAGAATAGAGGCTCGACGACTTCGTCAGCACTTACTTCGATCCCTCTCAAAACCCTACTTGCTTAATTGATTGATAAGCAAAATTATTGCAAATCATTTGCTCATGCCAACACCCCCAGAAAACCCGTTTGTTCAGGCTGGGTGTCAGACGTCGCCGCATCATGGTGTGGTCGAGGGGGTACAGAGGGTATCCGCGGTCATCCCTTGATCGGATGCAATCGAGTTCGATAAGTGGTGGGACTATAACACAGACTGGTGTAAGTTTAGAAGACGGGATTCTATCAATCATAGTATATTCGCATGGCGAGGCTGACGGGAGCAGGTAGTCTGTCAGACATCCCATACCACGAGATAAATTCATCTTAGACCTTTCGTGTGTTTGCACAACCCTGCCACCTGTAAGCACCAAGTTTTTCTAAGCCCCAAGCGCTATAATAAACCTCAATGGCAACGGCCGGTGATGTGCCATAGCTTTCCTTTGATGTCGCTTGTTCGTTGTCGGGGTCAGTCATGTGGTAATAGGGTATGCGTTCGTTTCCCGACGGCCATTGGGTCGGGCCCACCTGTTGGATGTGTAAATTTATCCAAGTATCGGTGGCACTGCGGTTTCAGTAGTGGCGTCGTTGGTTACGAATGGGGATCGCGTCTCGTTTGACATCGTTGGTCCTCAGGGTAGTAATCCATTCCACAACAACAGCATGCCCACCCCTTCCAGTTGTAGAAGTTCCATAGCCACCCAATTCTTGATTAGGATTTCCAACGCAGTCAAGCTTTCTTCAACATCGTTCCGTGGTAGCCTGCTCTTTCTCTTGTGCCGTATGCCATTACAGCATTTCCCTACGCCTGGACCGTACCATCACGCCTTTCTCTTTCATTCCCAATAAAGTATGGGAAGCATTTTGACCCCCGAGTTCTCGATGTTTGTTGTCCAGGTAGGGTATTTCGGGATTCGAGCCTTTGTGCAAGCCGATAACCAGGTCCTCCCTTCCTCCCTTTTTTCCCACCTCATGTCCAGCAAGGTCGAGTATGTTTGAGGTGCTTTAGTATGGCGATAAGCCATGCGGTCCGACGTGATTTCCCCCTTTTAAGCCTTTTACCAGACCTCCTTCATCTCCTGGTCGATGACACCGATCCCCATACCTCCTCCCTCTGCCCAGCCCCAGATCTAGACCAAGCATCTTTCTATCCTTGAGGTTCCTACACGATAACGTTCAAGGAAGAGGGTTAGGTGGTGGACAAACACGTCAATACGGTCGTGGATTAGGACTCCGCTGTCTATTCTGGACATCATCGGGTTGCGTCGTCGAGTCGAAGGTGTCCGGAAGAAAATGTTTCTGTAAAACCAATCCTGTCCAGTAGCAGGGTGTCCTGAGGAGGTCTTTATACCTATGCTGAAATGCGAAGTGCGAAATACTTCTTCCTTCCACCCCTTCGGACATCAAGACAGGCCTAGATACCCGAGTTTATAGCAGCAACCCGCGTTCGTCACCATGTACATGCAGTGGCCCCCTCCGAGCCCCGGATATGGAACTACAGACAGGTAGATCTTGGATGAGTTGGGTATCGCGTTATGGATGGAGACGCATATGGCGGACAGGCGGGAGAGGGTAGACGCTGCAAAATATTCATGTCTCGGTGCATATTCCATACGCAGTGACTCGTTCCCCACGTTCCCACGTTGGACAATCCTTTCTTGGATGTAAAGGATCACACAAATGCTACCTAACTTTCTAGTATGCTGCTGCTTGTCCGTTCGGCGCAAGCAAGCTGCGAGCCCCGGTGGATGGTTGCTGTACCCTCTGGGGCGGCATACCCAGCGGCCATTCCAAAGGGGATCGATTTGTCAATATATCAACTATACCCCCACAGTCTTTTGTTCCTGTCTATTTGTTTCAAGTTGAACACTAATGCGCTGGTTAACCAATCCTACTGGCTCTCCGTGAGCTTAGCTCATCCACCCTGCAGCGGCTCGAGAAATTTTGTGCGATGGCGTACTGCGCATACAGAGGGTGCCGCGACGATGTAGTAGTAGATTACTGTTAATTTCTTGCTTTACTTGGCTCAAAGCAGACATATTTTTTGCTTCATCTTCTAGTTCTTCTGGACGATCTGGTCGACGAACCGATGCAGTGACTCAAATCAATGCCACTTTTACGGTCCCTGCGACCCTCGGGACCGAAGCAGCAAGAGTAAGGAGTGTTATTGTTTCCCCCCTGGCAACGGGCATCAATGATGCTGTGCACCGAGGGATAGGACGTCCGTCAAACGTCCTGTCAACAACGCGGGATGACAAAGCGGTGTCTCGGTGATTAAGTGATGGAACGCCAATAACTGCTCCTTCCAAAGGCATAGAGGTATCCGAAAAGCACCTCACCTCACCGCTAAAGTGGTGATCGCTATGCTATACTGCTCAACCCCGAAGCGATTCCCTGGTGCATGACTAAAGCCCTTCATTGCGGCTATATTAAGATTCAGGCCGCCACAACGTCACAACGTCACTAGAGGTCAATCACCTGGGAATATTACGCCCTCACCAATTAGAAGATACCTCCATGATGAAGGCATAGCCTGTAGCCGCCCTGTCGTATCCGTAGGCTTCGAAGCTCGGTACCGAAGGTAATTAATTGACAGCTTCCTTCTCGGGATATGGCTCCACTGTCGGTATTCCAACCGCTTCCACTATAATCATGCACTCGGTCACCGACGGGGGAAGGGGGGGGACCGTTGCTACCATGCAATCTAAGGGCATCAAACACAAGGATGTCTCCCACAATCCGTTCAACCAATACATAACCCACGTCCCATGTTTCGGACTGGAGAAATGCTTGACTAGACTACCAGTTTCACAGTGTGACGGACACCTACTCTGATCAATATCGATATGCCATGACCACGCCCATAAGCTCGGGTTGGCCTCCATCCTCATCGCCTTGTGGACCTTCTCTGTCCTGCTGTCACCGGGTGACATGGGGATTTGAGGTATACAAGTGGTATAGCCGGTAATAGAAATTTGTTATTGACAACTTGCAAACCCAGGCGAAATTGATCTTCCAGGCGTAATGCAGACACCGTGATATAAGCGCCGCAATGGAAGCTGTGAAACAGTTGGGGATGGGACGAATCCATAGGAAACAGCCAAGACAAGACGACTATGTATCGGACTTCCAGAAACAGACACAATATCACAGGTCTATTTACCTAGAATGGACAGTTGAAGAAGCACACGAGGCATTCGCATCGTATCCTGTACAACGCGTCGCTACCAGATTTACCATAAATCCGCCCTCTACACTGGGGGTTATATTGAAACTTCCGATGTTGCTTGTACTAACAAGCGGTCTCGTTCAACTGCAGGCTGAATCAGCGCCGATGAGATGCCCTAGGGGTCCTTGGTGCAATTCAGTATGAATTTGGGGGTCCGGTAGGTAACCTCCGTCCACGTCCGGGCCCGAGATGACGATCACGGGAGGTTGGGGAGCTTTCCCTGGCCCCGACAACGACCACCCACGTCCCACGTTCAACGGAGAAGAAAGGGGATGAAGTAAAAACCAAACACTGCATCGGTCTTTGGAGTGCACAAAAAGACTTGATACTCCCGCTTACTGAAGAAAGAAGCTCGTCGACTCGTTTACTAGCCCGGTATGCCAGCACAAACAACGGGATTTCTTCGGATGCCTTCGAAATATCTCTACAAGTACTGGATTCTATCTCAAGAGGTCTCAAGAGAAAATCCAAAGAGAAACACCACGTGGTTCCCGAACTGGACATGATTGAGAAACCTGGGAGGATGGTGCTACGATGAAGCACCTGTGATTCGAAGAGACAGACGTCAGCATACAGTCGACTAAAGAAGGATCAAGTTGAAAGAGCCAAGGTGAGCATCGCAATAACAACGGGGCAAACGTATCTCAGTGTAGAGCTGTGGCGCTGACAAAGCACAGGGCTGAGATCAGCACCGTCATGCTCCGTCACGTTCCTAAACTTGATAAGGTATACTGACAGCATCCCATCCTTCAAGTTGCCGTCGGTCTTTGAGGAGTACCCCCGAGTGGATCTTGCGAGCTCTCGACTACGTTATTGGCTCCAGCGGTCCTCTGCTCAGCATTTACATAATCCTGTCGACCACCCTCATCGAATGAGCCATCGGCCAGGTGTAGGTAAATGCACCGACCGGGCTTACGCATACACTATTGAATGCGAGCCACGCAAACCTCTCTGCGGCTTGGCAGTGCACGCGGAGACGGCACGTTGTGACTAAGATCGTCTAGACGCAACTCTCGGGACCGAAGCGTCGTATATGTGCAATAAGGAAACGTGGAATAAGGATCTGAGCTCTTTGGGGTTCGTGGGTTGTACCGCATCTGCACGGAATATTCTCCCTTGGCTACTTCCCCACTGGAGTAGTAGTCGGTGAGGGGTGAGGAGCTGCTTATTCCTCTCACACAACAATTCTTGGCCCCATTCCTTGGCCGAAGGCGTCGAAAACAACTGAGCTGGCCGAGACGTCAGCGAACCTTCTATCACCGAGGTATACCGAAGTTAACTAACTAGCAACTTTCGGCTTGCCTTATATTGTCTCATTCAGGTGGACTGGGTTAGATGTTCTTTGGAAACGAGTAACCCAAGCATACGGTGTGACATGTTTGTTGCTGAGCCATCGTCGGTTATGTCAAGGAATGTGAAGTAAAATAAAAATAAAAAACGTTGTCGCATACTCAATACCGTTATGAAAACAAATGATTGTGCATCGCAATTAATGTCTCCAAGTCGCGCAGGATAATATACACGGGCTGTAACACGAGAGGCTCGGTGACCGAATGCTTTAGCATTTTCAATAATGGATCTTAGCCCGGCCGACCAGCGCAGGCCGACAAGCCCCGGTACACGGACAACTATGGGTCTTTTACCCATCGAAGCAGCCTCGTAGCACGACAAAAGAAACGACGGTACGCCAATGCTGGCCTACAACGACGGGGGAAAAGTGTACAGGGCCCCTTCGCGCAGCAGGCTTGATCCTGTGATCGATGCAGCGAGATTTGGGGGCTGAAAGAGAAAAACGATAAGATTTTTCAGTATCTTCGTGTGTCTCGTAAGCCATGGCGAATCATGACGACTGGATTCGGTTACATTTGGGGAGAGTCGTCAAAGTTGGAATTGAAAGTTCTCGAGCGCGTGCTTACCAGGCGTAGCTTTCGCGGGAGGAACAAGGTGCTGACGGTAGTGCTCAATGGCAAGCTTAAAAAGAACATCCCCAGATAGAAGCTTACCACAGCCCTAGAAACCTGAAACGAATTAAGAGAACAGGGCTTGCAACGAATAATATCTACGGTGCGTGATATACTGAATTGTCTGGGCATGGCTTGCATACGGGGCTATACGTCAATCGCTTCTTCAGCGGCATAAGCAGCCAGGCCTGTTGAGTTTACCCTAACCGCATTGACCACCTTTTTGCATGCACCCATATTTTGCAGGGTCTAACTGAATCAACCTAAATACTTCGTCCATATTATTTATATACAGAACATATTTAATTTAAGTGTCCGAAGACTTAGATATATTCTTTCGAGCCCTCTTTTTAGGAGGGACCCTTCCTTCGAGTAAAGTATCAATTTCTAACTGCTTATCCGGTAAAATAGGCCGTATTCGCTTATTTCGCTTGTCCTGGGCTGTTCGGATCGCTGATAAGTTAACGAATACTTTATTCGGGTCTGGCTCGACGGGCTGGCGTATATCTGGAGCGTATTTATCGAGTTCTTTATATGGTTGCTCGTTTTCGAGACGTAATTTGGCATTCTCGGCGGCCTGGAGTGTAAGGGCCTTGCCCGCCTTGTCTACTAGGGTATGAATCTTACGAGATACCCCGCCCTCGGCTTTCTCTATCGACTGGAGTTGGCTAGATAGATGCTGCGCTTTCTGAGGAGTAAAATCAACTAAAGGTGGTGATATATGAGGCGGAGGATCACAAGATACGTCAACTAGTCCTTCGGAGCCTAGGGGCCATGTACCAGTCTTCCGCCAGCCAGAAAGTCTCGGATCTTGGTCGAATCGGACGCTCTAACTCGGCTAGCATCTACGACGCGCCCAATTTTGGTACGTATCTGTGGATGGCGGCTAACGAAGTGATCCACCCAGTGTTAGCCGAGTGTATTGTTATCCCCTTGAGCAAGGAGGATTTCGGCAGCGAAGTCGGCCACATAACGCTTGCTAGGAGCCCGTCCACATACTTCTTCGTGTAGGATCCAGTTCACGATAACCTCCTCTTGCTCTGGAGTCAACTTTTGTTGCCTGGAGGCGGCGTCGCGATGCGAATTACCGTGACGAATACGGTAGGACAGTGTAGTCCCCTTGATACCGTACCGATGAGCTGCTACGGCCTGGGAAGAGCCCTGACGGACAAGCTCTTTAGCGCGTTCGATTCGCTGCTCAAAATCGTCCAGACTATTCTCCACTGGATTAGCCATTTTGTACGTAGATAGGGAGCAATTGCGAGGTAAATTGAGAGACGTCGTGTTGTTGAGGCGTAGAAATTCCCTGCAAAATGGGGGTGCATGCAAAAATGTGGTCAATGCGGTTAGGTGGTTGTCTGGGTATTGATAACGCTTAGGTTTCATCTTTTCTAATTGAGCCCATACTCGTTGCCAAGGGGCTGGAGGCGGGACAGAGTACGACTAAATAAGGTTGGGGGAAGTGGTCATCTCGGGATCGTTCGGTCGAGGCGTCGATGAAGCACTTTATTAGCAGGAAAAGGGAATGATTGGTCGTCTCGGCGTTGGTTTGATCCGCGTCTAAACCCAGTTAATCGGCTCATTTTTTCCTTTTTGTTTCTTCACATATTACAGCGAGGCGATGAATATAGCCCGTCACCTACGTCAATGATCTTTATGTTAACGAAATGAATGGCCCGTTGCAGTTGCTGGGTTGCAGTAGGTAGCAGAAATAGAGACTGCATATCATGTCGAATGGTATGTATATCGCCAATGCCAATGAGTCCCCATAAAATCGCGACCGCTGGTCAGTCAGGCCCTGGACTTTTATATAACTAGCGCATACAAAGCCACCGGAAGGCTGGTGCTCAGTCTTACCAGGCTTGTCCTCAATTAAGGAGCCATTGAGCCTTTCCCATTTGGGGCACCCAGATCGACCACTATGCAGATTCATAGTGGGTTGCCAGTCGGTCGGATTGCGTCAAGCTTAATTTTACTCCATAATTAGTGTCTCGCTTCTCGGGATGACTCGATGACGGCTGTGGTGCCCTGGCTACAGCTGGATGAGGCTGGAGGCTGGAGAGGCTCGCCCTCCTTCACATTGCTCAAAGTGGCCTAGCCATTCGAGATCTGCACTGAAACACTGAAACAATTTCCACCGGCGTTTGGCAGATGTCCCACTGTCCCGGGGCGATGGATACCCATGCTGTGCCGGGTGATAGTGTTAGACCCTGCGAACTCGCGCGCGGCACCTGAGAGAAGGAGACGAACAAACAAACGGATGCTGTTGGTCGGACGGCTGTCTCGATAGTGGACCACAGAAAAAAAATTAGAAGCATCCGAGGCCATCGCAGGCTCTGTGTGGTGTGCACGGATGACTGCGATAAGGGAACACACGAACTCCAAGATCCGTATGGAGTAGTTGCTGGAGTGGTGTGGGAAGACTTGATTCGCCAAGGTGCGATTAAAAGACCCGAACCCCCACCATGATAGCAGCCCCCAAGCCGTTTTAGAGGGCACCTCGAATGCTTAATTCCATAGCCCATCCCTATCAGGTCTGGCTCCCATTGCGTTGCCTAGTAAACATCTAAAAGCCGTAGGAAGCTCTCAACTAGAACCTTGAACTATCCAGTGCCTGTAAGGGGTGTGTGCCTTGGTCACTGTATAGTCGTCGAAGATTTTGTGCAATACTTGCTATCGACTTTGAGTTTGGAGCTGATCTTTGCCAAGTCGAGGTTGCTGACAGCTTCAAGGTCTTCTCGTAAGATCGCAGCTGCCTCGCTATCGGCAACATGGTCCGTTCATTCCCCACATAGAATGCGGCAATATGGAGAAGTCGCAACGGCGTTAGACGTTTGATTGCTCATCAACGTTATGCCCGGGTGTAGTCGCCGACGGCTGTGTTTCGTTTCGACGAATTTATCTCTTGGTGAGACACAACATGATGAGCTGTCTGTTACAACCGAGCCGGAACTGATCTGACTGACCCGCCACGACCTTGGAATTGGAACTGGCTTTCTTCATCAACCTGCGGTATGCTGGGCATTATTGCTATCATGATCAATGGTCCACCTCATCGTGAACGGCATCGTGGGCAGTCAGAGCACGGTGGGGCGTCGTCGTAGCGGCTGAAGGATCGTCATCGTCGGCGGCACTAGGCGAGCGCCAGGCCGCAGATCGTTTACCGTTTGATCCAACACCGAACCTTGCAGCACTAGTTGATCTGAGGGTACCGAGTACCACCGTCCAGCTGGCAATGCTGCCGCCTGCGCGCCCTATCTCTTCCATTTTCGCATCAGCTCAGGCACAGCAAGCTTCTTCCCAACCCATCAACAGACTCTCCGCGCTGGGCTCCTCTGCTAAATCATCCATCGCGCATGTATTTAGCTCCTTCTCTATTGCGGTAGCCCCAAATGCCTATTTCGGTTATTGACGCACCCCTACCCGACTAAATCATCACATCATCACTTCGAAGTTCGAATTATGGCCTGCTACCCACCAAGTGTACCACGACTTTGTGCCGACCTGTTGTCAGGCCTCTGCTTCGCTGTCACCCATCACCACCCATCACCACCAATGCACACTTTTCCCACTACTAGGGTTCGCTAGGGCCGAGATGCACAACAAATCTTTACGGTGGAGAGTGGTAGTGGGAAAGCTTTTCCCTCCCTAGGCCACAAGTTTGTCGACCCGTCACTACGTTTCTGTTTCTGCTACCCGTCGTCCCCATTGCCGGGAGTATGGCAAGCATGGTTCCCCCTCCTCCCCCCAATCCCTGTCGAGGCGCAAAAGGCGTTCAAGGTTCCTGGTGCCCCTCCTTGACGAGTCTGTTTTGACGTTTCCCATGAAATTACACGGTCGAGTAGCCCCTCTACCCCAGGGCCAGGGCCCCTGGTCTCGGCGTGGACTGTTCGGCCACAGGGTGTACCTGGCCATGTACTTTTGGCGGCTGAAGTGTCTGAACCAGGTCGGGCAATTTTGCTCTAGCCGCATGTCTCGAAATACCTTCCTAGCTACATGCATCCCCGTCCCGAGTTCCAAACTTGGCGCACTTGTGCTGAGATGATGAAGCTGGCACCGCCATGGCCCACAAGTTGTGGCCTTGCGCATTTGTCTTTGGCTCAATGTGCCCGATATGGAGGGCCGTTCTTTTCATACTTAGAAAAGCATATTTTCTAACCGATTCCCCGGCTTATCCTTGCGCATTCACTACCCTGCTGCTGTGTATACTTCTATTTCTTGATCCTCCCTCAATCATATTTGACGGGGACTCTTCGTTCGCTCTTAGCTTATCTAGCCTAATCTGCTCCTTCCTGCGCTCGCTTCGCTTTGGCTTTGCTTGTTGATCATATATCCTGTATTAAAACTCGGTATCACAATTTCTCGACGCACATCCTTCGATACTACACATACTCATACTGCCAACTGTGGTCGAGCCTCAGCGCAGACGACAGTTACTAATCAGTTGGACCTTGACATGAGGAACGACTGACACCAATAACTCCTGGGAACCCTGACAAGATGGTGTTCTGTGCATATTGCGGGAAGAGCTTCACGCGCAAGGAGCACTTGGAGAGACACATACCTATCCGTCAGTATATTCTGGTATTAGTCCTGGTTCCGAGCAATTTTCTAATCCGAATATACAGACACAAACGTAAAGCCTCACCGATGCAGCGCATGCCAATTGTCTTTTGCGCGGAGAGACCTCCTGCAGAGACATCACTCGACATATCACGAAGCCCATCCGATGGAGCCGCCACCTGGGGGGGTTCCGACTGTTGCCGGGAAAACACCTATCGCTTGCCTGAATTGCGCACAAGCAAAGACCGGTTGCGATAAGAGAGTGCCTTGTGCTCGTTGCGCCGACAAGAACCTTCCATGCGCTGCCCGCTTCGCCAGACGGTCTTCCAAGGCGGCGCTCCGAGCTGCTCAAGCCAGCGCAGCCATGAGCAGTCAAGTTTCATTACCACCGCAGACCACCTCGGATACACCAACGGTCAACCCGGCATTTATGGACATGGACCCTGCGACAGCAACAAGGCAAGACTCACCAGGTCAGCCCGTCATGACCCCTGATGGTACTATAACTATCGACCCGAGGATACAACATCAAGACAGTCCTCCGAAGAAGAGTTCGCCCGCCAGCTCCAACCATTTGAGCCCGGAAAACTATCCTTCACCGCACGCGAGGGTGGATGGCATGGACGATTTCATGCAACTAGGCAATGATTTCATGCCCCACGATGGCAACTATCAGGACATGTTAGTATGGCAGGATTACCCTTTGTCCATGGACATGTATCCTTCGAGTATGTCTCTTGGGCGCGCCGATGTACCCTTGCCTACCTTCACCGATCTCAGCGACATGTCATCCAATTCGGAACACATGAGCTCGTCGAGGGGCTCTATTCACACCAGAAGCACCAGCATCATGTCGAGTGGTGATTTTGAGACTACCATCAAGACAGTTGAGATGGCAGCGTCGAGTCCCAGCGAAGTACCCGAGTTCGAAGTTGTTATCGCAGCCGAGGCCGCCTGGCCGCTCGCGCGTTGCAACCCCCCAGTTTTTTCAGGCACCTGCCCTCGAACTGCAATAGTACATTTGGAGTCGCTGGAGCAGAAGTCCAAGCACGAAGGTACTTGGGACGCCCTGGAAAAGTACCTGGAGCAAGTGGACTGGGACGCAGCCGATTTAGCATCTGTCATCCCTATGGACTCGCGCACTCGCGACAAGATGCTGGCAATCACCCAGACCTTCCTCCACAAGGCCCTCGAGATTCACCGCGGCGGTGTCAATAGCAATAGTAACGGCCGATACAGCAGCGCCGGGATGCTGACATTCCTGGTGTTACCGCCGCCCAAGATCCTCGAGTACTTCCTCCGGAGTTACGTCAGGAGCCTCTCTTTTTTCTATTCTCTTGTGTCGACGGGCTGCGTAGATCCCAACGAGATGATCCAGAACAATCAAGCATCAACCCTCCTTGTGTTGCTCATGATTGCTCAAGGTGCCTCGGCGGTACCTACGGCTGAAGCGAGAGCTTTGGCTGCGGGTCTCATCGAGACGTGCCGCATCTCTCTGTTCGACATCATTGAGAAGGATATTGAGATGTGTGCTGATCCCATAGCACTCCGCTGCGCTCTGCTCTTCACACTGCTCGGTGCGTGGAGCGGCGACAAGTGGCTGATGGACATCGCCATGGGCCAGCGCGGCATGTATCTTTCGGTGAGTGTCCAACCGCATTGTATCGGCTGGTTTGGATTGAATGTCTAATCGATATTTGCAGATGCTTCGACACGCGGGAATGCTCGAGTCGCAGCCATCCATGATCCCCTCATTCCAAGGCTCCACCAGTACCGAGCTGCAATGGCGCACTTGGCTACACAGAGAAACGCAGAACAGGTGTGTCACTGGAGTCTAAATCATGCCGCACTAGCGGAAAATATTATGTATAGTGCTGATCTCCACTAGGCTAGTGTACAACTATGTGATGGTGGACCAAGAACTCAGTTTGTTCCACGACACAGCTCCCATGCTGTCTGTTAGCGAGCTTTGCGCTCCTCTTCCTGGGCCCGAGTTGCTCTGGATGTCGGCCAATGCTGAACAATGGATGGCCGGCATGCAGTCCATTTACGGTTGCACTGCCAATGTCAACGCCCAACTGCTCACCACACCTTCTCTTACACCCTCACTATATGACATCTTCCAAGACTTCCTTCACGACAACCTGTCGAGGAGGCAAAGCAGCTTGACGCCACAGCAGCTCCGGTTGCTTTTGCACCCACTGCAGTCTCTGCTGTGCCATCTGCGTCAGATGCTGTCCTGCTTCTCCGACCTGCTCAGCACGAGGCGAACCACGGCACGAACCGTCACCAAGGCATCAACAATGTTGCGTCTTGAGGAGGTGCAGGCGCTGCTTCAAAAGTGGTATGAATTATCTATCACGTACCACAAAACCAACCCCAACTGTCCCGTCAGCAAGACAAATTTAGTGCTTTACCATCTCATCTCATTGAACGCTGTCACCCATTTTCCCGAGATTGAGCGCCTAGCCCGTCGCGAGGCGTTTGACGGCTCGTACTGGGAGCTCGGCCTCCGCTACAAGCGCTGTGTTTACCAGCGTGAAGAAGCCATTTTCCACAGCGGCCAAGTCCTGCGTCTCGTCCGCGCAATGCCCGTGGACCGTCGGCCCTGCTGGTGGAGCGTCGCACTCTACCGCGCGACTCTCATCCTTTGGACCGACAGTGTCTCAAGACTTGACCCCAACTTTCAGAAGCATGACTCGGGAAATCCGGTCGCCATCGACCAGGTCACACCTGAGGATCCGGCCCTCATTGCTTATCTTTGGAACGGAGACGGCATCCCCGTCTTGACACATCGCGACGGCACCACAGCCAATCTGGAAAAGCCCAACGATGTGCTGAGCTACGCGGCTAAATTTATTGAGGAGGGCATCAGCTCCAGGTTGAACGACGGTATCAGGCGCAAGATTGTGGCGCTGGGGAACAATTGGAATGTGGACGGGACGGTCATGACTACGGCATAATGATGCGGATGCATAGCGCTCATTAACTGCGTGTCAACCTGGCTCTTGTCTACTTTCACTTTAGTCTTCCCCTTTTCCTATGTTGATCGCTCTCATCATTCTCTTGACCCTGTACAAATATAGAGCTTTCTCGCAACAAAGACGAAGAATGGGTATGGATTGGACTATGGGCATATACAGGTTATGTTTGGGCTATGAATCTTTATGCGCGGGTTGCTTACTGGGCGTTTTATGGATCAGGGGATTCTTGTTTTTTTTGGATACGGTCTGATGAAAATTCACATACACCACAGGGAAACGCTTCAAGTTGGACCCGGTTGGTTGGTCGGAGAAATGGAGTTAGGCTGGTTGGCATCCGTGGCATGTATCACTGATTTATGGTTTTTCTCATATTTCCCTGTTTCCCTAGATCTAGATCTGAAAGTTCGGGTTTCGCTGTCAACCCTAACTAGTTAATGCGAGGGGCGGGGTAGGGGGCGTATCGGCTGCTGGCTACCGCAATTGCATATCGGTTCTTATTCATGTCTATTCTTTTTTTTTATAGTTCGATATTTCATTCATTGACTCAGCTCGGGTTAGACGTTCCCGCACCCCTTAATCCTTGTTTGTGCCGAGTTGGAAGAGAAAGGAAATATACCAAACCAAGATTTGCTAGCTGAAACTCGAAACGAAATTATTCAATGCATTGGATCATCAGGACTGCCTAGCCACGTGATGAATCATATACTACTGTCTTCTCTCCTGTGCTCCTTTGCAAGCGTTGAGAGTCCTTGGGGCGCTTGCGGGGGCTACGTCTTCAAAAGGTTTGAAACCAGCTTACATGTGAAATATCGAATCTTTGTATTCTAGATTTTCCCTTTTCATCATTTACCGCACAATAGACAGGGTCGTGTTTCGGTTCCCTCCCTACACTGTATCTCCAGGTTCTCAGCTCCGAGGACTGCTGGGCTTAGCCTTGCATATTTTCCATGTCATGTCTGTTAGACTGGGCCGTATTTAGCGAGACCAAGAGACGGATGGGGCGGCTTACAGTGGCAGTGTTCCTCGGATTTGATGTGTAGCTTGCGCTCCCTGGACAAATGCTCATGTTGCTTACATCCTGCCGTGCTGCAGAAAAATAACCCGAGGTAGATTAGAGGTTCCGTTGCTGGGCCGCAATTGAGGGCAGGATGGCTCACTCATCACATGATGAGCTGTTTGTGATGGCCAAGTCGTTTCTCTATACATATCTTTTCTGGCTAGTGTCAATTTCTCGAAACTTTACTTACCTAGCCTGTGGCAATTCCTAGTCGATGACAGTGCGTCTGCGTGTTGCCACAGCAAAGAGATATCCAGGTCAGCTTATTAGCTTGGTATACCAGGACCATTGAGGTCAGGCAAGGCAACAAGGAAGGTTGAAGTGAGATGAGGCGCTAACGTCAAGCCGTACTTTGGACGGTTGTGATGGGCTCAGATTGTTAGTTGCAGCGCTCTGATCTCTCCAAGTTGGCAAGTTCCCAGGTGAAGGAAGGGATGGCGAGATACGGGTTCCAAAGGGCCAATGTCCATTTTTCTTACAAGTGCGTGCATGCTCTCAATGACACATACATATAAGTGCTGACACTTCAGCAGAGGCGCATTCGCACTCGCCTCAATGACGATGGCATTATCTTGCGCTAAACATACGATACGGCACACCTTGTCTTCGAAGCCCAGGAGCTCGAGCTGTAAACGGATGGATTAGGTGGGATTGGATTAAGCCCACGTAGCCACATTTGCTGGGTTACGAACTCCACACAACGTGCTTGACAGGGTGGGCGCTAGTGCAACGAGTCTGTGCTCTCGAGTTCGATATATCCTCTTGGCCCGATCGATTAGGTTGAAGAACACGTTCCGTTCGAAAAGTACCCGCGACAGAAGCTTGGCGATCTTAGCACGAAAGTTGGGGGCGTTGGGGACTCTCTGGGATTGCGCGGACCAACATAATGCGGCGGTATCCATATATTGTATTTTGTGTGGATAGACGTGAAGCAGGTTGGGAATGTTCACACCGCCTTGCTATCTCGCAACTCCACAAGCTAGTCGAATAGCACGCGCTTGCGATGTGAGGCGAGGTGCAGGCTCTGTTATACGGGGTATGCAACATGTAGCTAGCTGACTTGGTGACTTCTTACAGTATTACTTGGTTTGCATTTTGGCCATGCTAGCGTCAGTAATTTACACCAATAAGAAAATAGATAACAATGTGGGTTTATATAGAAAGAGCCTTGTGCCGAGCATGACGGTGCAACATAGCCATACGCTTGAATTCTTCTGTGAGACTAGACTCGAAGACGACCTGATATGATTTCTGCAATATGAGTGAGAACTCTGGATCTTTCTTGGTCTAGACCGTTGGAAATAGACAAGCTGGTGATCAACCAGCACAGGAGAATGTCGCGTCTATACACGTACTACACAAGCGACATGCTGCATCTGCGGCGACGTTCGATGAGAGCGCAAGCGAAGAATCTGATGGTGGAATATTACAAAAAAATCGGCCCAGCACCCAGAGTGCGGTTGCCGCACGGGAAACCTAAGTGGTCAGTCGGAAGGTAGTAATTCCGGTTTGCATTACACAACTGCATTGAAGTACTTCGTGTCAGTAAATCTGGGCCCTTTTGGGAAGTGGCATTCTCTACCAAATGACTTGCATCGCCAACCCGCAGTCACCAAGCCAATATGACCGCGACACCAGCGATAACAATCAGCACATCTAAGGGTCCTCTCATGCGTGGCTACTTACACCCCTCAGGCAAGGTCCCGAATAACACCCATACACCTCCACTGTTTGCTCAGCTTGCTGGAAGATGTCTGGATCCAATTTCCTGCAACTCATACGAAGCGTCGACCCGCAGTTGTGCCCACCTTTCCGATGTGGATTTCACCATGTAAGCTAAGCTCTCGTTAGCGTCGTCGCTGATACATAGTAAGAGACGAAAAGCAAAAGAGGGCAACACGAAGAAGGAAAATCATCTGATCTCGCCTCCGACGTAAGTACTTAGGCAACCGAGCGGCAGCCGTGATAAGATTGCAGCTGACGCCGAGCCGCGGACCAATGCCGGTGCTAATCAAAGAGGAAATTGTTCGGCCAGGTGCACAACACAATATTGTCTACCTGGCGAGTACGGGGGACCGTCTGGGAATTGGAGGGTTGGTATATGTCGTTCGATCTATATGCAGGCTAGGTCTCAACGAACTCAGGGCTGACTGTAGTTTTAGAACTGGTTGTGATATGGTTATGGATGCTTTCCGTGAGTCAGCGTTCGTTAAGGAACCAGTGACGGCTCTGGAGACCAGGGTGGAGAACAACATGTCCCGGCAAACACCGACCGACCTCTTCGGGCAGCTGAATGCATTCTTGCATCTTGGCACGAATAGATACCGGACCCGTTGCCGGTTGGCTTTGAGCATGCCTTGTCCCGTATCGGGACTTTGTGAGCGGATGGCCGCCGATTCGAGGGTCTAGATTGCATTCAAAAACATCCCATGCGTCTACTCTGCGCGTATTCTTTCATTATTGATGATTTCAACATGTCCTCTTCCAACAAAATCCTCAGTTGTCTCCGGCTTTTCTCAACCACGTAATCCCCATACTGGATAACACCCAGACGCTCCTGTAATCTGCCCCGCAACAGTGCGTTTGTACGACTTGAGGTTGCGATTTGGCGCATTGCGTTCAATGAGCCGGTTAGGTTTCGCATCCTAGGGCCCTTCGCTGAGACCCGAAGTCGCTGAGGCCCAAGGTCCTGTGCTACCTCTCTCAGTAATGGAATCGGAATCAAAATAATTCCGCAGCCGTATTGTGGGCGAGCTGTAGCCAACGGACGTCCGTTGGGGCGCTCGACCTGGATGTCGCAGGGCACTTGTAGTAAACTGGAAGCCTAAGGCCACTGCGGGTTTTAGTGCCTAACAGAGCGCTGTGGGACAATATCCGGCTGCTGTGGCGATTTGCTTCCCCTGTGATTCGTGCAAATAATCTTGAAACTCCTATGAAGCTGCTAAACGACTCTAAGTTGCTCGAGGCAAGGCAACATGTCCTTGAGAAAGTTGGGTTTTCTCATAGAACTCTAGAACCTTAAGAGCGACCACTGTTCTGTCCAGTAGTGGTCCATTGTAGAGGAAAATAGCGGATGGCGGTGCACAGTGTTCCAGGTCCAAGCCCGGCCGTCCCTGCGTCCGTCCGTTCGAGGGGAGAGCTCCGGACGATTACCCCAAACATGGGCTTTGAACTTCGTCCGGAACGGAACCCCAAAATACGGACATCATAGCGATTATCAAGTACGTATAAAGGAGTGAGTGTTTGGGGATCGTGATAGACATTGTTGTTCATTATTCTTCGTTCGCTCTTCATATTCTACTTCTATTTCCATCTATCTCAAAAGTTCCCGACTCGGTTAGTCCACTTCACTCTTATTCCACAATGGCCCCCTCCGCTGTGCAAGACGTTGCCTCCTCTGTGGAGCAGCAGCCCATGAGCAATCAGACCAAACCTCTGGCCGGAAAGGTCGCCCTCATCACCGGCGCCGGCCGCGGTATCGGCCGGGGCATTGCCCTGGAGCTCGGCAAGCGCGGAGCCAACATCGTGGTCAACTACGGCCGCAGCTCCAAGCAGGCCGACGAAGTGGTTTCGGAACTGTCCAAGTTGGGCTCCAAGTCTGTCGCGCTGCAAGCCGACATCAGCAAGCCCGAGGAAGTGGCCAGCCTTTTCGACCGAGCGCTCGAACACTTTGGCAAGATCGACATCGTCATCTCTAACTCGGGCATGGAGGTCTGGTGCGAGGAGACTGAAGTGACGCCCGAACTGTTCGACCAGGTTTTCAACCTGAACTGCCGCGGCCAGTTCTTTGTCGCCCAGAACGGGCTTAAGCATTGCAGCCAGGGTGGGCGCATCATCCTAACTTCGTCCATTGCTGCGCAGATGGCGGGAATTCCCAACCATGCCCTGTACGCTGGCTCCAAGGCCGCTGTTGAGGGGTTCACTCGCTCCTTTGCTGTCGACTGCGGCAAGAAGAATATTACTTGTAATGCTATCGCCCCTGGAGGTATCCAGACCGATATGTTCGACGAGAATAGTTGGCACTACGTTCCTGGTGGCACTAAGGACATGCCTATCGAGACAATTAAAAATGGGTTGAAGAAGATGTGTCCCCTCGACAGAGTTGGTGTCCCGGCCGATGTAGGAAAGGCTGTGTACTGCCTGGTCAGTGATGAGGGTGAATGGATTAACGGTAAGAGGCTCTTCCCATCCTGTTCAGGAACTATGGAAACTAACGTATGACTAGGACAAGTTATTCGATGCTCTGGCGGGGGTGTTTAAAACTGGTGCATCAGTTTTAAACGTCTTTGCACGGGGTTTGTTCGTACAGAGGCTAAGTTGACAGCTCCTTTTCCACAACCCCTTTTAGTGTACTAGTTAAAATAGGTTTGGATCTTGGTGCGTGAGCCACGTTTGAATAGGGTAAATGTTTAACTCCTTTACTTGCCTATGAGCAGTCGATACATGTTGAATTTGAAGAAGCTGCATAAGTAACATTTCTATGTCAGGCATTCACAGGTCACAGCTCGCCATCACATGCACTGGGAAATGTGAGTCAACGTGTCGCAATCCAGTAGGAAATATAGCATTTTACAACACCACCTTTCCCCGGTCCCCTCTTCCCCGAACCCCTTCCTCCGGAAATAATCAGAAGCTGCACACGCTCCAGTGCTGAAAGATGTAGTCTGCCAGTTCAGTCTCTATCACACAGCCTTGTGAGTTTCCCATTGACATCCATTGCGTACTTTACTATTTACCAAGTGTCAATCAGTCCAGGGATATACTGATTGGCTTTAGGGGTACTTATAAGTCAGGTTTAACGTATTGTATAAAACCGTATAAAACACCTGGGAGGATTTTAGGCCTTCCTCCAAGCTATAGACAGGAGAATTGATGATATGCGATCCACGAGCGACTGGAAATGCACAGTCGAACAGCCCTCCACAGATGATGTTACCAATCAACTTGACAGCTGGGAATGGGAAGCCCAGCGAATACAGCATCGCGAGATCCGAGTGTTGTCAACCAATCGAATTCTCATCCTATTCAGCGAAACCAACAAATCCAAGAGCCTCCTAAAAATGAGGCTTCCAGGCACCATACTAGGGCCTTGCGGCATTGGGATGCCGATACTCTAGCTTCCTCCACCAACCCACCAGTCAAAGTCCATCAGCCCCCTTTCGCACCATGTCGTTCAATCAGGCCGATAACTACTTGAAGAGAATATGAACGGATCTGGTGGGTGTAACCATTGACCACAACCACTCTTCTCTCTTCTAATCAGAGTCTGGGCGAGTCCGCCGCCGCTTCGGTCCCGTCGGTTCCGTCGATCCCGTCGATAACACTACTTTTGGCGAGCATTTAGCCAGCCACGGCGGCCTAGTTGTCGACTTGCTACACTGCCACGTGGAAAACACAGCGTTATCGACCAATCCATGTCAGAAACAGGCTTGTTCGGAAAGAATCATGGGTTGCCATCATTGATCGGTGAGAGCGTGGGATCATCGGGGATCATACGGTGGCAAGGCTGGATATCATTACTTCGAGAAATTCCATCAGCCACTATATTAGATGCTTATAAACTCAGTAAATTTACTTGTTGCCCCATCATCGAGCTTGGCGCCGCCTTCAAGGCCGTCATACTCGGTGGACCTATCGGAATCCAAGCTCTCAGCAAAAAGGGGTGGCGATAGCGTCCACTCTCTCTGTAATTTGTAAGCGACGCCAAAGTGAGGCCGATAAAACTAGGTAATTCATGATAAGGCTCGATGGTCCCCCAACTATCCACCCATGGCCCTGTGATGCAGCCCAGCTTGGCTTGGGTTCACGTCGTACAGCGTATTTAAGTGGCCTGAGTCAGAACTACCAGAACGGCGGGTGACCAAACACAGAGTGGGACTCTGCCGAATTTGTAACGAATCCAAAGCCCCGATATGTAGACAAGCTTAAAAGAGAGAATAACTGAAACAAGGCTATTGCTATTTTTTCTCCGACTGGTTGAGAACCCGGGACATGTAGTAGTCTCTAATCGGATCCCAGATGGGGTATCAAGCTGGCTACCAAGACGGTCGGTCAGCTAGGAACTGCAAGATTGACATCAAATTGTCTTGAATACTAGTTTCATGTTGTGTACATGTACAGAGAGATAGAGGACAAGACCGATAATAACGGCTCGATATACTACCCCCGACAGGAAGACCCTGGCATGGGGCATATCAGTGTAACCCCAGTCAGCAAACTGAATAGCAGGACTTTTGATCTGGCACCCTGCCTCTGGAAGGATGAGAGACGAGTTATGCTTACAATGAGCCACCCTTAGGTGTCGGCTTTTTGGGTGGGGAGGGAGCCAAAGTATGTTAACATCCTACCATAATAGATGTATTTATAATGGTCAGGCGGCGAAGACGAACAATCCTGATCGACTGCGCTGCATTGCTTACCTTGGGCCGCCACAACGAATGCAAACTCTGTCACCTGGTGAAAAAGAAGCTCCCAAGTCCGTCACCGCAATTCGGAGAGAACCTTGCGCCATAACACCAGTTCCTTCGGGCATGTGGCATGGGGAGCTCCGGAGTAAGTGAGTGTGCAACAACTTCTTGTACCACGGTTTAGGGATAAGGTTGAATAAACCTCGTCACCCTGCAGGAAAACTTGGGCGATAACATGACGTTGCTGAGATCTCAAATCCCGAATCAAAGTATGATGCTCATTCCTGGGGTTCTCTGATGCGTTACCGGAGCACGACAGCTATATGTGTACATGGTCTCCGACGTTCATTGAACAGCCAAACTCGTCATTATTATTACTCGCTGACAGTACGTTCGAAGGGCATGGCGAGAAGGAGCAGGCAGCAACCATACACATTCAACGTAGCATCTGTCACACTGCATAGCTTTCTAATGTCAACAAAAAAATCCAGCTCGAGTCGGACTTTGCTTTTGATACTAAAGTGCGAAACGAATTCCTCCAATATATGTCCGAATTGCTAAAATAGTTCCGCAATTCGCGATACAGAAGGGCCATTCGGGTGCATAGCCGAGTATCCCCCGTCCGGCGCTGCTGCCAACACACTGCACTGCAGTCGCCCTGAACAAATTGTTGGATCTATCACGAGTCATCATCGTAGCAGTAGCTCTATGATTGTTTATTATGCTTATATTATGGAAAGGAAAGCAGCAGCTACATGTGTGTTGGGTATGTCCACAATATTGAAAGAAAAAGCAGCAGCTATATGTGAGTTGGTTATGCCTATCTTGAAAGAAAACGCAGCATCATAATAGCTCGGCTCCATCGTTCCAGGACCTACTGGTACAGCGGCGGCACACATCCGGGGTCACCCTGGGAAAAGGCTCGCGCTGGACCTGTGAAATCAAGAATGTCCAGTTGACAAGCAAATCGGAGCTCCCAGATACAGTATAATATCCTTGGAAACGTATCATGTCATAGACGTATCACCACCGCCAACACGGCTATCAAGGAAATGCTCTCCTACCCTCCGAGAACTTGGTGCGGTGTGCACTCAAGAGTCAACAGATACCCGCGGCAGAATCCAAGGCGGGAAACCCTCCAGCCATGCAGTACTTATTGTGGCATTCGTGGTAATATCGATGATTGACATCGTCTTGTCCTGCAAACCACGTTTGGTGATTTAGGGGGCGGAGGGGGGTGGCTGGCTTGAAAACCAAAACTGCGTCCAAAAATTTCTTCTCGTGAAGAAAGTCGTCGATGTATCGGCTCTTTTAACCACGAATCTCGCATCTCAATGATGCATGCCCGCCTCGATCTGGGATCCGAATGGTCAACCCGTGCATGAGTAGACCAGGTCCACCTGCATATAGTGGTGGTTCCTTATTCCTCTTCGGTCAAATTGCGCGAGCCGCTACTGGCTAGAATATCTGGTGTGTAGCACCCACCATTCGTGAACTCCAATCGGCTATTGAGTTGTCTTGACTAAGTGACGGAACAAATACTTTTCTTTTCAAATAGCCAGTTGCGGGACAAAAACAGCTTTCGAGAGAATACTGGGAATTTATATGGCATCAGGTTATTCACTGTAGATAATCAATAGTGTGAACTCACTAAGTCCTACGCCGCCATGGTGATGGAGTACCCGTTGAGACATTCTGGGCTACTCTAGTATAGCAGAGTTGGGGGAACTTCCACTCTACGATTGCAAGTCTATAGTCAATGGCCAGCCATTGGTGTGTGCAGCTTGGGAAGTGTTCGAATGTTGGTACTCCAAGCTGAAGGTCCAAGCCAATAAATGCGTTCGACATGGCGTTGTAATCACATTCCGAGGACGATCATTCCTGTTTAAATGGCAGGAAGAATGTTGTTTGCATAAAATCGGGTTCCCGAGTCAGCGTTGGGACTTTGTTCTTGTTTCTGATCGACCTGCCGCAACCAGTTACATGGGATCTCGTGTAACACTCGGTTGTCCGCCTCGCACTTCATTGCCATGCCACTAATTATTACCGGTACTATGGAGGAAAAATTCGGTATCAAACCCTATGGGCTGGTTCCTTGGTAACTGCTCGCAATCACCCGGTGCCAAGCTTTTCCCACAGAAGCTCCAGACTCGGTAGCCTGGTCGCAGCTAAATTAATTCAGTAGATTGACCTCCAAATATCCATGCAGAACAATGCTATATAGCATACGAAGAGGGTGTGTACTCCATCTAAGAAGAGCACACACCTCACAAACAACAGGTGCGGGCGGCTGAGACCGACTTAGATCCTAGATGAACTGACATGTCGAAGATAATCAATACTTTGGTGCCGAAGGATGATTCGGAAAGACTGATATCCAATCGTATAAATGAAGGTGTCATCGACAAGGCTTGATATTCGTGGGTACGATACGCAGCCGTTTGACGTGATCAGCATATTTCCTCAACCGATCTAGGAACAGATACAATACTGCAGGTATAATTAATATGGATTGGTCATATGGAATGGTATTTGAGTTTCCCGACGATTAGGGTGATCCCACGCTTCGCCGCCCTTTTTTACTTGAAAATGAATTGACGCTAAAGGGGGAGTCACACTTAGATCCTCTCTGCTTATACTGTGACGTACTTGTCAAGATCACACCCCGTAACTGTTCTTCTTACTTCCTCCACTCGCCAGTTGCAGATTGATCAACTTTTCTCTACGTACGTAATAAAACATGACTTGCAGCTTGATAAAAGTGCGACTCTGAGAAGTTTTGAATTTGAAAAGCCCCCAATTCCGCGAATCATGCAATATTCCTAGTTTGGGAAACGAAAGGCAAGATGGTACGAAAAGAAAAGCATCTTCTTGTGAATTTCCCGTGCTCTGACATCTTACATATGTCATTGCTTTGGTGTCACCAAACTTATGCATATGGGCTTCACCCGACATTATAAGCCAGCCAGTGGATTGTGAGATCTATCGGAGACATCATCAGCTAAACACACTGACAAATAAGTTTTACATAATTATGGACACAATCGCATGAGTCATACGTTAGATATCTTACATTATGAATGCTCAAATGGATTTATGATGCCTCTGTACAGCCGTGGCGACTGGTAGGAACTTGGTGCCCAGTGCAAGTGTAGGCCGCGCAAATCCAGCGGCCAGCAAACTACAGCGATGGTGAGAGCGTATGGTGGAGATCAACTTTCTTTTCAAAATTCTATTCTTGCTCACATGCCGGAGATAATTCGCTGCTCGTCGCATCATCATAGTGGTACACAAGAAACGTCATACGTACGAATAAAATACCGACCAAGTAACCAGCGCCACCTCCAACGGGATGTAGAAAGCTAATCTTGTTGGCTCTACCCTTCGTGACCAACCGAGACGCCAAAGGGAAATAAAAACGTACACTAGTAGTACTGCCGCTATACTGTGAGTCTGACCAAGCACTCAACAGCTCGAATAACATTGGTATAACAACCGGCACCTGAAGTTTTCGTGTTGGGCATATGGTGACATAAAGGTTTACCCCTTCCCCCCCTCCTCCCCCTACCCCACCCCCCAAACCGCTTTGATACTCAGAATTCATGAGCACCGACATCCCGCATCGCTATGGCGATCCGCATATGTAGTCCCTCATATCCGGGGGAGAAATGAAGACGAGAAAAATGTGATGGCAATTATATTAGTCGGTGTGTGTGACTAAGTGAAGCAAAAACTTTTGGCATGTTCACTCGTAACTTCATTCATTCGCTTCGGAGTTTGTGCCTTTTCTGTTTCTGTGAACAGCCTGGGAAGATGGTCAAGCATAGGTCACATCGCCCTTCCTGTGACTGATCACCTCTAGCGTCGACCCCAAGTTCTGCCCAAGGTAGCCAATCATAGCCTTGCTGACCTCGGGATCGTCAGATAAGTCGGAGAAGACCTCTCGAAACCGCGCATATACCTCCTCGAGCTTGCGGAGTTCTCTCGCCAAAATCTCCAGCTCCAACCATCTTCCGTCTTCGCTATTGAGCTGGTAGGCGCCGAGGCTGACGCCCAGCGCACTCGGGGGGCTACTGTGACTGCTCATGCCCATGCTCCCGTTTTCAAAGTAGGAGTGCGACGCGTTTCTGTAAAATGAGGTAATCTTGCCCATCACAGTCGCTAGGAGCATAGCCGCTGTGTGGGTGCCCGAGCGATTCATACATTTGGAGCAAGAGAGCATGGCGGCACACCCTTCGACAGCCTTCCTGTTGAGTGACAGGACGAGATCAAAGGGTGGAGAGACCTGCCCCGAGGCATTGTGCAAATGTTGAAGAGACTGCAAGCAGACAGTAAAGCAGTTGCAAGAACCCCCGGCGGATGTCGAAGACGATGGCTTGTGCCGCGAACTTGCCGGTCGAATGTGTGGGGTGGCGGTAGGGCTCGGGAAGTAGTTTGACGGCATACTGGACGGGGTCGGCATATGGCTATATGCCATCATATCGTGGGTGCTTGGATCGGACCATCCCATGGGGGCTGTCATTGACAGGTCGAAAGACTGTGACCGCACATGTGCCCCTGGCATCTGAGCTACCGAGACGGCAACATCCCCGTATGGCGCACAGGAAAGGTCTGTCGGAGGGGTCCACGGCATCGAGGCGGGATACATCTCTGGAGGTGCCGACATTGAATCGTGTTCGTTCATCATCTGCTCCTCCACCCCCATGAGAGACAGGCCAGTGGAAATGGAGGGATTCCTGCTCATAGAGCCGTCAACGCTAGTAGGTGGAGTGGTCCAGCCAGTCTCGATTTTGAAAAGGTGCTCGGAGGGCCGAGTATTATAGGTCATATTGGTGTCCTCCCCCATACGGTGTCTCTCTGTCAGATCGTGGCCGGCACTCGCATGGTGACTTGCGTGGGCATCAGACTTTGGCTTGCCAGCCCTGCTGGAAGGTGAGTATCGACACTCAATGCCGCAGGCAAGGCAGCGGGAACATATTGGCCTGGCCTTGGAGCACTTGACCTTGGCCAAGAAACAGCCGTCGCACGACGCTCGGAGTCGGGGTTGACGAGATTTTGCGGAAGACGACATGATTTTGATTTGGTTATGGGAAATGATGGGTGTACTCAAGGAAGAATCGGTTCCTCTAATATAACAATCGTGGGCATAACTCAAGAAGGAAAAAAACGAAAGGAGAGGCGAGGAAACGCAGGTAGTAATATAGGACATGCGTGTATAAGCAAGACTTAACGGGAGTAGGGGTAGCGCAAAGCTTATGGGGTTGTATGGCAGTATGGCAGGGATTGGGGACGTTGAACGAAAGAGGGGATCGACGTTTCTTTGATGACCAAAGAGGAACGACACATGTCATTCTGTTGCTAGGAGTCCGGGGATGAAAAACGAAACAAGTTCAGCTGGTCGAAGTGGCAGAGCATTATGAAAAGGTGGAAGATGTGCAAAGCATCCGGGGTGTAAGAGAGGGAGTCTAGTTAACCTTGAGGTGGTACCGGATAAAGGCACGGGCGCTAGGCGCTGATTTGACGTTTGGGGGACTAGAGAGAACAGACCCACGCATGGAAGCAGAGGCTGTCTGAGAAAGCCTATTATCGAGGGGCCGTGGGGTTGACAGTGGCTGTCGAACCCATCGAGCGCAGTAGCAGGTGCTTGTCTTGGTGAGGTTCGCATGGTGTGGATGAGCTGCTGGGATTGCTGGGATGCTAGACTAACGGTAGAGCCGCCGGCACATTTTGACCGTAGTCCGCTGGGGAAACGGTGAGTGAGATAACCCAGTACGTAGTCTCAGTACACGTACCCGCTGCGTGAAGTACGTATGTGGCACCAATTGGCTGCGGATGATAGTGGCCGTTACGATGGGGGCATTTCCCCCAGGCAAGTCAGGCTTCTGTTACCAAACGAAACCACTTGTTTGGGCAAGAAGCGCTGATCGTCAATCGAATCTGCTGACAATAGACTGGATTGGTGTGGTTATTGACTGGCTACAAAGCGAAAATGTTGGCCTTGGCAAATGGAAACCGCAGCGTCGAGTCTGTAGCGGTACCATGGAAGCAACAGGTTGCTTACTGGGTTTAGAATATGCAGGCTCGGGTCTACCAGTGACACGAGATGCATGCGCAGGCCTGTATGCAATATACAAAAGGAATTGCGAAAGCCCCCAGCAGATGTACATGGGCAGAACATGGGGACGCACACGTAGATGCAGACGCAGATACCCACAGCAACAAGTTGATGAGATGCGGAGCGTGGGAGCCGACCACATGTGGACACTGCCAAGCGATCGGAGTAGGGATGCTCCAGGGTGAGTAAAGAAACAAAATTGGAGTTGACTGACCAATAGCGACTCGGGTGGAGGTGCCATATCTCCCCAAATGTCCCTCCCAGTCGACAGGGCCAAGTTGGCAAGCATAGACGGCATTGGCAGACCGCAAGATACATCCCTCCATTCCACCCATTCCTTCGATGAAGAACAGACATCCCGGCAGAGTGTAGACCTTTCAGAGTTCATCCTGCTGACAGTGATCCAAGTGTGGCCCTGCTAAGGCGATTTTGCCTGATGGAAGACAAGGGTTGTCGGTCCCGAGGATGGATTGGCCAGACAATTCAAGCTCTCTCGAGGACGACAACGACTTTGGGGATGGGCGCAAACATGTGGATGGTGACGGAACGCTTGCAGAATGAAAGGCCAATTTGCCCAATTTTCAGCTCAGCCCAAGCTGAAGGCCATTGAACGCTCTTAAGCCTCGGGGCGCGTTGACGCGAAGCTCCATCTTGGCAACTGCCAACCTGGATTTTCATCAAACTGTGAGGAAAGAGATGTTTGAGAGGCCTGAGTGTGCCTTCACAAGTGCTCATGCCCAGCTTCTGCTAGGTAGTAGATCATAAAGTGTAGATTTTCAGTGATTGCACGACATTAAATAGGTCGAGGTTGAAGTTCTGATGAGGACGCTGTAATAATGCCTAGGTACCTACCTACCTAACCTTGTATTTCTTTTAGGCAGAGCAGGATTGTGCACGTTCCTTCCCCATTGAAGTTCCCACGGAACAACTGGACTCGCCGGCGCCACTGTCACAATACCAGGCAGGTAACCTCGACCTCGTCTTTTGACGTATGTAGATGCTATCAATTTCTGTCAAGCTCTTTTAACTCGATCTTTCCTTTTTCAAATTCAATCTGCCCAACTTTAAAAGCATTGTGACAAACTTGCGATTGACCCCGTCACCTAGCGGCATTTTTGCTCTCTTAATCGCCTCATTATGGTCTGACATGCGCCTTACGAGGCCCCCCTCTAGTGGCATCTATCAACCCAAAAAAATTCACGATTGTTGGTCTCGCCTCAGCCCTATCTGATCCTCCGAGTTGCCCCACAATTCCGAATAATGCACAGATTGCTACCCGGTTTTGTCATGAATGCATTGTCATGAACGCACGGCGTTCCCATAAGCATCAAGCATCACATCATCGGCCTCATGGGCCTAAACAAAGGAAATTCGTATAAAATACATTGCCTCAAATCGACCATGAGTGGTGTCGCTTATCCATATATATGGATGGTTCTTCAGCGAGCGGGAGTCGAAAGGCCGGCCGGCTGAGGTCCTGGCCAGTCGGCACGACACAGCTCCCGTCCCCGTCTTATGTGAACGGACGCCAAAGTCGACAGCATCATGTGGTGCAGATATACGACATTTAACTTGTACGAATTAGGCCGCTGCATTTCCCAAGAACACGTGGTTGTCCGACCTGATCCTACTCCGCCCCAATGATCAGATTGTTGAGAGTAAGCATCGAGGCTGTATCTACGAGACAGAAACTATCAAGAACGGATATCATCCATCTGCAATCATGCACAATTGCAGTCAAGCAGCAAATCACATGCTTCAAGCCTCCGGCAAAGCAGATAGGTGCAGATGGGTGCAGAACTGCGGGTCGGTCGAATAGCAGGACCTATACCGACTTGCTGCCATGCCGTCGTTATCAAGAAACAGCGAGATCAAGTTTTGTTGACCGTTGATCACGTCGGCTCAACTTCCTCGCTTCTGGATGGGGTAAGGTCGGATAGTCGTCGCCATCGTCGTCGCCATATACAACTTCGTCGCCGCATCCTAATCTGGCTCTGGCTTAGGGAAGTCAATCACTTTTGACGTAGTATCTCGACATTATTAAGAGTTTCCTTTCTGATTCAGGCTCATTCCCAGAGTCATTTATCATAGCCCATCACATCAAGCATCATCTCAATATAACCAAATCCATAACAAATCCAAGGATGAGAGCACCTTGGGAGAAGACCAAGGCTCGGTCCTGCCTTTTCAGCTCTCCAAAGACGGTCATGTACGCACGCTGCATCCCACTACGCACGCCGTAATGTCGACTGGACGAAGAACGAAGGGGAGACTCCTATTGTTTCCTATTATTGCCTTGGCCTGCTGAGTCGAAGCTCTACTGAAGCTAGTGCCCGAGTACGCTCAGCTTGCAATGCATATTGTCTGCAGACGGCGATATACATGCAGTCGGGGCCGTTGGCTTAGGAAAGGATCGGCACGTATCTTAAGCTGAAGGGTGTATATTGAGATGTGTCGTGGTTGGCGCTGGCGCCTCTCCTTCGCCTATCTACTCTAACTGGCCTTGTCTGACAGCTGCTCCTCAAATCATGCGTACATGGCCCACAATATAATGGCTTGATGACGACCAGGAAGGATGGTGGGCGACGTGGCTTACTTGACTCGACGCTCGACGCTTGTGGCTGGCGTCGGCACCTACAGAATTGGGCCTGGGTCTGCCATTGCAAACGGTCACAAACAAGCTCGACGGGTGTGGACAAACTCAGCAAAGAGAACTCAGTCGAGCCTAGACCGCAGGATTGAGTTGCAACCTTCATGGCACGGTGATAAGCCGAAGGCGAGAAGGCGATAAACCATCATCACCAAAAGTCAAGCTTAGTGATAGACACATAAGCGAATCCCAGCTGGGACACAAGCTTAATTGCTAGTTCGCCCGATCCGTTCTAGCTTCGATAGGCTGCGGAGTGACAGGTCGACAGATCCCTACGAGGGGTTACATCCCAAGTTACGGCGGGCTGGAGACGGTTACCTATGATGTAACTGACTCATGGCGAGCCGGGAGATATTATAGTATCCTCACCATGAGGGCACTCCAAATGATGAATCAGCACGAAAACGATTCCGGTACCTGAGACTCTACTGGGGAGGTGTTCTTGCAACGCTTCCACGCCCAGAAAGGATTTCGTGCTATAAGGAAAAGGCAGGGGTGATGTGGGGTTGCTCTTGCAATAGTGAGTGCACTGGCCAGAAAAGCACCTGCTAGGCCGCCTCTAATAAAACACATCCTGCGATGGCTAGTTGTGCATCTAGTTATTCAGCCCAAGCTCACTGACGAGGTATGACCTAGCTTCTCATTGGACTAAGCCGTCACGTTACTGCTGACTAAAAGGTATTATTAAAGAGAGCGCAGAGCACCGCGCTATTATAATACAGACCCTAGCCCTCAGTCGTCCCGGACAGGGGACCATGGCATACAAAACAGCCTCACGGTTGAGATCCCTGTCAGAAGCTTTCTGACAACTTGTCACGAGCTTGACCTGATGTCATAGGCTATAGCACATCTGTGGTGATAGGAGTTCAAGGCAATCTTGACGGTCCTGTTGATGCTATATCGTTCCATATTGAGCGTCGTTTTCTGGAAAAACGACTCGTCTTCCACGACAACCTGCCCGGCGCTTTGGGTATGCGACCCACAATGCCCCGCTTCAGCTTATGCCGATCACTATTTTATCTGGTCGAGCGCACCGTATCCGTGCGGACGTTCGAGGACGAGACCGCTTTTTTTTTGGCCTGACAAACATGCTTGGATGAGTCCCGCAGCATGAATTGGCTCTCTGACTTCTGCGCGTCTTTGCTGATGCGTGGGATGAAGAAGCAAGCAATCGTGGCGCCCATGTTACCCACGGTCTCTAGACTCTTTCCGGCCGTCTGGCTTCCGGCTTATCCGGGGTTTTCACATCGAAACACTTGGTTCCTAGCAGTCGCTGGCTCATCATCTCGCCAACGAGGGCAAACGTCGAACACTAACAGCTTCAATTATAGATTCGCGTGCATATGCGCCCAGGCTTTCAAGTCGGGGACGCTGTTCCGCTGGGATGTCCCTGACTATAACACCGTGATTTGAACCTAAGCAAACCTTGAAGGGCTGCCGTAATTGGTGCTGATATAGCATTTATGCTTCTTCAGATGAGTTCTGATTGCTTATCCGCATCCAGTGAACAACAGTACACGCCAGCTTCCACTACGACTCGTCTGCGAGGATCAAGCTATTTTATTTACAGGAACATGAACCCAAAGATTATTAAACAATGAATGACTCGACATTCAGGCGAGCTCTTTGTAATGACATATAGACGCCAGCAGTTCCAGCTGGGTCTAACGCTAACCAGCATCGCAAGACCCCAACGAGATTTGCTTACAGCTAGCATTCCGGCTTGGAGTCAAGCTGGATTCTGAAGTTCGTATTTCCTTCCCCAGCTTAATAGACAACTAAAGGTATCGCGCTAATGGACCTTTGCTGCGGTCTACAACATGAATTTGCGATTCGAGAAGCCGTTGCGCAACCGTCTCATCCACACCTGCCTTCGGATTATTCCCACTTACACCCCGTCCGCAAGTGCCTCAAGCTAACAGCCTCAAAGTTTCTTCCTCGCAGCTTTGCCATGCAGAAAAGCTTTCCCGGAAAGGCATTTCAGAGGATTTGAGTTTGGGCCTGCTGCCAACGGCTGAGTCAAGCAAAGCAGCCGGTTTCCGAGTCTCTGGGCGCAGTCCGAGAGTTGTCAAACTTCTAAAGAAGAGCCATCGCTTTACTTGGCAATGCCGCTAAGAGCAAGAGAGCTCACAAATTTGGGAAACTTGGGCAAAATGCCTCTCTAAGATTGGGGGAGAGAGGAAGAGCGCGCACACAAGATTCCAAATCTGACGTTGCGCAAGTTCGAAAAGAGATCACACACCGGCACTTGTGTAATGAAAGCAGTGCTCATCAAAGAGCACAGCTTCAAGACGAGGACCCTGCCTACGCGCTAGCATAAGCAAATTAACCAGCACACTACCAAGAAGCCGTGGCGGAGCAAGACTGTGGAACCAACGGTAATACCTCTATGAGAGTTACCGCGGGTCACGGCATCAACAATTGCGTCGAAGCTCATTCATTCATTGAGCTGCTGGCCGGAAACGCTTCCTGAGCTTGACCTGCCCGCATTTAGTCCATGCCAGTAGGCAAGCTGCGTCGCATGGCTTCGGGGGTGCCTACAGCATCTTGCTCGTGCCTTTGCTTTTGCCCGGTCCACGAGAGAGCCCGCCTGACTGGTTCTAAATGAGGAAAGGCGCCAGAAGACAGCAAGAATGGGCCACCCTTTTAGGTCAGCACCGTGGTCGTGTATGTTTGCGAGTTTTGTTTAGAGTCCAGCGGGAGGAAAAGGAATGGCATTGATGGCAGAGACTAAAGTCTGACTAAGAACCCTGAAGCCCCACAGACATTTTTGGCATCGACAACCGTTCGTCGTCGAGCTTGTTTCACCACGAGGCAACAGCACTAGCAAGTCTTCCGCAAGCTCCAAGTCCAAGGAAACTCGGAGCAGAAGCTAGGGAAGGGAAGGGAATTGAGGCTTTCCATCCTTTTTCGAACCAGGGCCACGGGTTCATCTATTGGCAAAGCAGAGACGGACTACGCACGCCCGTTGTACATCGGATGGAAAGTTCTTGTCATGTGCCCCAACTAGCTTGGCAGCCTTCCTCTGTGACACAAGGCCCGTCCGGGGAATTTAGCTGTTTCCTTTGGAGGTCGGAAACAAAACATGGGGGCTTTCGTTGATGGAACCGTGGACTCTGCTCCCACGTCGCAAGCTTAGAGCTGCGGTGGCACGCCAACGATCCCCCCTCCCCCCGCCCCCCACCACCACCCCCAAGCTGTTAACAAAATGAATGGCGCGTCCATGTGGAATGACTAAGGTTATACCAGGTCTACTGCACTGGAATATGGATCTATCCCATACATTATCCCACCCTGTTGCACCGCTTGTTTGGTTATGCACTTGGCCCCCTTATCATGGTGAGGGGTGCTGTGAGGTAGTCCCGCAGCCTCCCCCCTTTCCTTCCCAAGGCTTTTCCTGGCGATCGAAACGTGGTGCCGATGAGGGGAAGTAAAGTATCGTGGTTACTTCACTTGGGACGGCAGAGGGCACGCCCCTTCAAAAAGAAATAGAGTCACCGATTGGCACAAAGGCAATCGAGCGTGCGTGCATACGTGGGGACGGACGGACGTGCGTGGCTCGGGACATCGTGAAGCGAGTGAGGAATGCGAGCAGTTTGTGCATATTTTGGTCTTTACTAGTGTACCAGTGTACACTTTAAGCCAATATGCGTGCATGCCATGCAATGCAATGCAGCAGCTTAAGTTGGCTGGGAGTGTAGTTCAGAGAGAAGACGTGAAACGTGAAACAGGGTTCCTTCCTACCAGAACGTTGGGTTCTGCAGCAGCAGGAAGAAAAGCTTTCGGATCACCAAATATGTGTAACTGCAACGTTGAACAAGCCCGCCCGTTAGTTATGTCTAGTATTCTCTCTGAATTCGTCATTGATGTCATAGACGCCCGCCAAATACGGTTGTGGGTTATTGGTTGCGCAACATGTGCGAGTTCGATATTCGCATGTGCCTACCCGTCACTTTCCAAGCGTGATGTCTCTGATGGGTTGGGGGTTTACACCGCGTTTGGGTCACACGAGGGATATCGTGAAAGTGGGCTTTGCCGTTACACGGATTGCCGTTCTAGAAGTTGTGATGTTTCGATACGTGATAGGCGGTGAAAAAACCACCCCCCCCCTAAAAAAAGAAACCAGAAACTAATGAGGCCATGACGGTTGTCGGCCATGTAGAAAACGGTGAGCATATCGGTTCGGCAACAGTTTGCAGTTATTGCCATTGTCTTGGAAAGTGGCTCTGGTCAGTTAACAGACAGTAACTGAGGCTGTCTGCGGTTTGCTTGCTCGGCATCTGGTATTGGTCGGTGATATTGCAAGTCCGCTTGACTCGACCGGTCAGACTGAATCATTCGGGATTTGTCACAACCGTGGGAACCTACTCAGATCACGCGGACCTCCATGGTGTGTCGAGCTTCCAAGACAATAGCTTGCGATATCGTGAACTTGGTGAAACCCCCAAAGTTGAACGCGACTCGCGCTATTCTCGAGATGGAATCTCCATATTTTGGATTCGAAACCACGAGCTGAGTAATCGGTGGATGCTATACTGATGAGATGGGACGGGTAACAGCGCTGAGATGCTTAGATAATTATCTAGTTGATCTAAATCTGTTGCGACTGGCCGTATTCGGCTTGAAGAAAGCTCTACGGGCCGAGAGCTGAGTAATCCGCGGTTGGTATACACATGAGATGGCAGCAATCTTAAAAGATATTAAGTAACTAAATAACACTGCCAGATCAGTTGCGACTGGTCACTGTTTAGATGAACAACGAAGTACGGGCCGAGGACTGAGTCAGTAGAAGGTGGTATACTCATGAGACGAGAGCGTCGTTGGGATGATTAGATAATTATGAAAGTCGCGTCCAGCTTGGTTGCGATTGGCCAAACGCAGGATGAAAAGATATAGGGACTGGTTAAAATGTTGAAGCAGCGTATTCCGAAGGTCGACGGACCCTGATATGGGGCTGAATACGGGAATTCCTTCTAGTCATAGCGCCGTTCGTATACCCGAAAGAGGAGAGACGAACCGAAGGCCGACCCGGCTATATGTTGACCAATAGACTAGAAATCTGAAGATGCTTGATGAGTAAGATAAACATGTTTGAAACCCGGGGTAACCGCGATAATCACAATATTCAGGTCCTCAAGTGGTTTTGATAAGTCTGCGTTGTGCTTGTGGGTTGATATATCGTCAGATACTCAGTTGACATACCAGCTTAGGACAAGTAGAACTACTGAGATAGCTTCAGACAACGCGATTAAGGTTAAAAGGTGACTAATGTGAGTGGAAGTTGTGCACCATTACACCGACAGATAGATCTACGGGGCGTGTTTGTCGAGTAGAGGAGTTCACCATGGTGAAGATATCTGACGCAAGATCAGGGAGGTGATGAAGATACCTTACTCATATCGAAACAATGGGAGAAGAAACAACCGGCGGTGAATGAGTTTCGTGACTAGAGAGGCGAGAGCTGACATGATGTGGTATCGATCAAGCTTCATGGGAACTGCGCAACGCCAAAGACTTGGCTCGCCAGGCTGTTCCATGCGCATGATATAGTTAAACAATGTGACACAATACTATCCTAAAAAGAAGAGAAATTTGGCAATACTATGGCCCAGACGACAAAAACGGGGTCCAATGACGAGAGGCAGACTGCCGCGGTCAAGTCAGAAGAATACTTGTTCAAGACTTACGCGGAAATACTAAACTCGCTATCACGAAGGACCACTACAATGGAACAGACGTGCTGAAATGACCAAGTCTTAGTGACGAGATGATGGAATAATAAGTACTCTGAACATATCACTTCCAGCGCCGGAGAAATACCCCGGAGTAAACAAGGCAAGAACTCACATAAGTTCAACAAAGACCAACAGACCAACAAGTAGAATTACAGCGTCGATGTCCAGCCAACATACTCTATGATATGTAGTATATCATCCATAGCTGAGGAACTGACCCCTATTCCCCTATGGACTCGCCCTTGGACAATTATATTTTGTTGTCATATTGTGCCACCCGTACGGGAAGCAAGACTTAAGTGGTTCCATTTCTTTCTCCATGCATAACTCCTATAATTCATCAAAATAGCTCAAATCTCCAAGCTGAAGAAGGCCTTGTAGTGAGGAAGTCAATTCAACATCGGGACGTTCACCACGCGAAGTATCACGGCAATGTCATCAAATGGTGTGAAACTGAAGCACAGATATCCTGTACGTGATATAGATCAGTCCAGTCAAGATGCTTTAGGGGAAACGACAAAACGTCGGTTGTAAAAATAGAAGCTCGCCTCCGTATCCTATGATAGACGGTAATAATAATTTCTTCGCCAGTCAGGATAGCGAAAGAACGATTCACTCGCATAGAAAGTTTGGGCAACCTGGGTCAACTTGAAAGAGCTTCACCCCACGGTCTACAAGAGCCATCAACGACGTTTGATTTTCTGATGCCTTGTACAGTTGCTCCGTTGAGATTCCAGCAGTTGTCTCACCGTTTGCGTGACACGGCTTACTCAAATATATTATATTTCATCGAAGCCATCATACTCAATGGTCGTGTTCGACAGCTGCCAGTTATCTCATATGGTAGACAAGTCAAAAATACCCAGAGACTTTTCTGAACAGGACACGTATCAAGGGTACAGTAGTTTCTTCATTATATTTATGCGAGGGATCAGGGGCTTGACTGTTTCAACAAGATAGGTGTCCGAGACACTCATTACCTTACTTATTAAAGGTCGGAGCAATATTCTTCCCCAAGCTACACATGGCACTTTGTGAAGTCAGGCCTTCGATTCGGAAAGCAATAACTGAATATCAATGTTAGTCTTAACAATGTATGCATACATGTACAAACCCCCCACAAGAACTAATGGCAGCAAACCTTCAGATGCCCCAACGCCAATGCTATATCCGTTCACTTTTCTTTTTTGCCGTTACTGGAGCCGATTAGGAACCTCCTGCGTGTCCTTTTAAGCCTTTCGCTTCTTGCGTTCCTTCTGCTCCTCGCCCCAGGCATCCTCGAATGTTGTACGCTCCTTCTTAAAGTCCTTATCCTCCAAGCCTAATCGTCTCACAACCTGGAACGCGCCAGTACCAACACTCATTGTCTGGCCCATGATGATGCATTCCGAGACGCCCTCAATCCGGTCAGCCTTCATGCCGGCCGCCGCCTCAAACAAATGGTCAGGCGTCTTCTCGAATGACGCTAACTGCAGCACCGAGTCACGCATCTTGGAGAGGCCGAAACGTGTGATGCCGAGCACCTCGCCCTTGTATGTCATGACGTCGGCAAGAAGCTGCATATGCCGCGGGTCGATGTCCATTTCACCCATGACTGCGTTGATTTCCTGTGCGATTGTGGTGCGTGCCGCCTCAATGCCAAGGATGTCCTTGGTTTCCATCACGGAATTCGACCACACCTCAGTGCCGACCACTCCTTCTGTATTCATGCAGTCGCGGAGTCCATAGCCTTCCACCAGGACAGTGTTGAGTAGTTTTTCATCGGTCTGGATGATGGCTCGAAAAGCCTCGGGATACCCAGAGATAGGTACGCTTGGGAGAACGCGTTTCAGGTGACTCACCCGAGTGAGCAAATCAGCTTTGGTCTCTACAGTTGCGACCTTGCTTCTCACGGTTCGCTTCGCAGCGGAATCCTCAGGGTTGTGCACCGAAATCTCGATGGTTCCATCTACCGGATAGACGCGAAGATCACCAGGTAAGATTTTCAATTTCTTAGCCTTGACAATGGCAGTCTTGATATCGTAGATGCCGATACCAAGATGCATGCTTTCAAGAGCTTCGGTATCAATGGCAAGAGTGATATAAGCGCGGTTCGACTCCCACTCGTCTTCGATATATCGAAGCACGTCTTCAATGTACGTTTTCTCAATGCGACCCTTCACAACGCGCGCCGCCTCAATTTGCGTTTTGTTCTCCAGCGGGCAACTAATGATCGGGGTGCTGATGGTCTTCGATGCGTTGATGATTTCTTTGATACGGGGTACACCTTGCGTCATACTCATACCAGCGACACCAGCAAAATGGAAAGTCTTCAGTGTCATTTGAGTACCGGGCTCGCCGATAGACTGCGCACCGACGGCTCCGACAGCATGCCCAGGTTCGACATGCGCCTTCTTGAACTTCTCCAGGCACAACGTGATGAAGGCCCGGAGAGTGGGTTCGGAAACTTTAGCAACTCTTTCCGTGTATGTTTTTTCAGCTTTTCCTCTCTCCTCTTCGTCAATAGTGCCGGCGCTTACGTCTGGCTTGGTGTAATACTCCTTGAGGCCGACGCTCTTCCTCGTTTCAGCCAACTTGCGGGCTAGATTGATACAATGAGCCTCGATTGTTGCCAAGAAACCTCGACTACTCTCATGCTCATCAATACCATAGTCAGTCTGGTCGTCATACGAGAGTGGTTCTCCATGGAGAAGACCCTTCCTCTCGTAGCGCGCTCGCTCCTTGTCGAGCATATCGTTGCACATCTCCAGAATCTCGAAAGGCAGCAGAGCTCGGTCTTCATTACTCCATGTGATATTCTCCGCATGCGAGAGAGTCCGATTGAAGTTGACCGGAACCGCCGTACCCTCCATATCAAGGGGATCTAGCTTGTCGGCGCCGAACTGGAATTGCACCACGCCACCTCCAGAAGTACGCACCGTATCGTCATACTGAGTGGAGAGATCCTCGAGTGACTTCATGAGACGTCGCGACATGTATCCAGTCTCTGCCGTTTTGACCGCTGTATCGACTAGACCCTCGCGGCCAGACATGGCGTGGAATATAAACTCGGTCGGTCTCAGGCCGGTGTAGAAACTGTTTGCAACGAATCCCTTCGCGGCAGGTTGACGAGCGAGCTTATGGAAATGATGAAGTGTTCGATCTTGGAATCCATCAGCAACACGCGACCCTCCAATAATCTGCTGCCCCACGAGCGCAATCATCTGGGCGACGTTGATGTTCGAACCTTTAGATCCTGACGATGCCATGATCCATGGTGCGTTGTTCGGGCTCAAAGTCTTGATACAGTAATCTCCGGCGTTTTGACGAACTTTACTCAGAGTTCCAGAGATACTGTTCTCCAGGGTCTCTTCCAAAGAGCATCCTGCCGCCTTCTCCAATTTCTTTTCGTTGTACTTGTTGATGAGCTCGTCCGTCTTGAGAACAGCATTTTTCACCAGTACTTCTTTCTCCGCTGTCAAGGTTGCTGTAGGGAACACATCACCGATACCAATCGAGAACCCCTGGTTTGTCAACGTTCTTGCGCATAGTTTGGCGAGGCGGTTCATCGCGACGACTGCGGCATCCGGTCCGAAATCTCTCATGATGACGTAAAAAATCGAATCCTTCTTACCCGACCCTACTGTGGATTTGTCCATTCGGCCGCACATGACCTCGGAATTGCGGACTACGAGCCAGCCGTCGCGTGGACACATGTCAGGGGCTCGATTTGCCTCTCTCGGGTCCGAGGAGGATTTGTTCGGTGCCACGAATTCTCTACACTTAGCGTCTAGGTTAATCTTGACGGGAGACGCCTTGTTGGGTCGCATCAACACGCTGAAGACCTGCTTCCCAGTCCACAGTCTTTGAGGCTTGAAAATGGCGGGTGGGGGTAGATCCAGGTGGGTTTCCCCATCCACCATCATATGCATACAGACGTATGTGAAAGTCTTACGGTCGAAGAAAACGTCTTTGCCGCTCAGGATGTATGCTGCAGTGATGAAATCCTGCGTGGCAGCAATGATGGGCTCGCCATTCTTGGGTGTTTGTAGGTTGTGCTTTACCCCCATCAGGTTGATGGCCTCGGCACGAGCTTCTTCTGTCTGTGGAATATGGAGGTTCATCTCATCACCATCAAAATCAGCGTTGTATGGGCCGCAGACACATTCATTGAGGCGGAATGTTCGCCAAGGTCTCACTTTGACGAGATGGCTCATGATACTGAGTCTATGCAGCGAAGGTTGACGGTTAAACAGCGCAATGTCGCCGTCTTCCAAGTGACGCTCGACGACGTCGCCGAAGCGCAAGCTCTCAGCCACTCTTTTCTTGTCTCCAAATCTCAAAGACACCTTGTACGTTTCGTCCCCATCCTGCTTTATCACTTGCTGTGCGCCTGGATAAGTCTTTGGCCCGTTGATCACACACTGTCTCAACTTGGCTATGTTTTCTCTCTGGACCCTTTCCGGGTAGGTCATGTTCATAGCAACGAGCACGGGCACTGCCACCTCGTCGATTCCTAGGTTGGGATCGGGGGAAATAACGGTTCGGCCGGAGAAGTCGACACGTTTTCCTGATAGATTGCCGCGAAAACGACCTTGCTTTCCTTTCAATCGTTGGCAGAAGCCTCTCATGGTTTTTCCTACTCCACTGTTCTGTAACCCGGGTACATCGCTGTTCACGTAGACCGCGATCTGAAGTTGAAGGAACTCCCATTGCTCCATGATTGTTTGCAGGCCAGTTCCTTTCTGCAGCGCGGTGCGGATCAGACTGCAAGCCCACACGATATCTCCGAGTCGTGATGTCAGATCATCCTCATTGCTTGCTCCCTCTTGAGCGACGGAAGGACGAATGCAGACAGGGGGGGCGGGGAGGTACTGCCACAGAAACATTTCCGGTCTGCCCTCAACCGGATCGAGACCCAAAAGTTCACAATCGGTGGCACTGACTTGCTTGAAGAGATTCAAGACTCTCAGGGGGTTTAGATCTTCCATAGCCTTGCGCACGTGCTTATCCAGATCTGTGTTGTGCTTCTTGGCCTCGGCGAAGGAGTTGTCGAAGTCAATCTTGGCTTGGGGTGTCATCTTCTTCTGAGACGTCGACTTGTTGAATGTTACAAACTTGTCGTGGACGAGCTTGAGCGCTCCAGCCTTTCGGATCTGACCATTAACGTCACCACAATAAGGGCATGACTTGCACTTTCTACAAGTCTCATTGATCTTCTTCAGAATGGCGGTTCGGCGCATATTGTCCATTCCAGGTTGTCTCAGTTGCTTGAGAAATGACCGACGTTCCGCCTCGGGCAAAAGAACCCTCGAACAATTTTTGCATATCTCCTGCAGCACCATCATGGTGAAACGGATGTAGCCAATGTGAAAGGCGGGCAGAGGTAGTCGAACATGCCCAAAATGGCCGGGGCAGTCTTGCAACTTCATTTCGCAAGTGACGCATTGCGCCGTCTTGCCAGAAATGCCGAGGCGCTTGTCGAGAACCCCATTTTTAGTGGGCTCGCGTCCAGCCTCGACGTCGTACATGTTTCTGTCAGACACTTCGACGACGGCCTGGTTGACGATATCCTGATTTGACTGAATACCGAATTTGAGCTGCTTGAAGCGCTTAGGCAACTTGTCGACAACTTGACGCTTGACAGGCGCCGCGTCACCCTCGTCCTTTGTCGCGGTTTCCGTCATGGTGGCCATCTTGTCGCAATCGCAATCGCGTCGATGTGGTTGAGGGGTCTTCCTCTTGGTGGTTTGAGATGCAGGCAGGTCGTGCTAGCTCAAACGTGAGCTTGAGGTAGTATTCATCGCCAGAGTTCGTAGCGCGCTTGATCGAGCAGAGACGCCTTTCAAGAGCGGGTCCCTAAGCTGAACGGTTCGGTTGGCGAAGAAAGGTGTCGACGTGAGCCAGGTGAACGAGTCTCACCCATTTGCACTTGTTGAATTTTTGCGGGCTGCACCGTTCGAGTCACATTGCCTGAGCCGATCCAAAGTCTCGTAGTTTGGTGGGGCACGATATCATATTGGCGGGGCAAGACAGCTACAGGTGGGGTGGGGTTTGTGGAAGCTGACCTGGGAGCCTCAATGGAAAGGGTATTAGTGGCTCATGTCAACAGCAAAATGCAGACCCTACCAATATGACGGGTGCAAATATCCTCAAAGCGCAAACTGGTACAATACATAATTGTAGTATCGATATCACCTGATTGCACTAGTTGAAGTGGCTCGACGTCATCTATGGAATTACCTGAGATGAAATAGGTAAAGTCTTTTCCGGGGGTATGGGAGAGGATCATGTCTTCGAAGTAAAGCGATTCCTAGGACAACGTGATGGTGGTCATGCTTGAGTAATGTGAAATTGTCCAAGACTATTATGAACCAACTGATCACCTTCATTGCTATGGAGTCACGGAGCTTGCAGAATGCAACAATAGCCCCCAACTCCTATTTCACCATATTGCTCTGATCTATCGACAAGAGTAACAGACCCCTTGCGTCTCGTCTGCCCGAATCATTACAACACCTAGAAATTACTTATCCTTGCTAACTCTTTTCATCCTTTCTGGTAACTTACAGAATAACGCTTTCGCAGTTGAGGCGCTTCCCTCTTCAAAGTACTGAGTGACAGATTGCCTTTCCCAGGCTGATGGCTGCATTGTATCTTATCGCTATCAGCAGCACGCACCCCACCAGCTAGCGCTGCGCTAGTGAAGCTGAGCCATTACGTAGGGTCTATCAACATGTGAATTACTCAAGGTTGCCATTCGACAGTGGGCTTTTAATTGCTAACAATCATCCATTACTTGACTTCTAGCACCTACCTTTTCACCCCTCTATCCTAAGAAGCCAGGCCCGAGGCCCTTGGCAACAACTTGGCTTGCCTACCGCCACATGCAAACCACTACTCCTTAGTCCTCGGTCCTCCACCCAATGGGTAATTGAGGCGCGTTAACAGCTGACGCATGCGGCCAAGAGACACAGTGACACGAGTCTCCAGCCGTGGATACTTCGCAGCTCAAATCCTCAACCTCTACTCCTCGTACCTCCATTTCGACAGATAAACACGTTGGCTTACCGTGGCCTAGTTGTTTGGAAAAGTTGTGGACAGGCCCCGAAACTCGCGGTCTCACCACAAACCCGCCACTACTGGAGCGTCCCCAAGGGTTTTCTCGGATGGCCTGGTTGTGGCACAGACAGGATGCCCTCAGAATCTGGCCGTCGTGGAGCAGGGCCTCCTAGTGAGAAGAAGGTTGAGAAGTCATACCTCGCCAGCGCTGTCGACTCGCTCAACCCTTGGACGACTAGTCGAAGCATTTCTCCCGCGCCGAAACAAAAGGAGATGCCACCGCCTTCAAAACCCGTGCCCGCCCCATCTAAGAAGGCCGATGACCACAGCATCAATACTCTCTATGGCCAGAGTTTCAAGAGATATCCTGCCGACTGTCCACCGCTAAATGTACTATGGTTTCATGCCGTTGATGTAAGCTGCATTTTTCCATCCTATCCTCAGCTGCCGTGTCTAATAATCTGCTGCCCTGGCAGGTCCCGAAGCGGAAGCCTCAGTTTCTGAAGGGGAAAAGAGAGAAGGAAGAGCAACAGAAGCCGGTTGCCCCGAAGAAGTTCGTCGCATTCACTACTAATGACTCCCGATGTATCGAGCTCGCATACCAACAGTTGCTGGAGGAACTTGAGGATGCACGTGGAAGGGGCCCAACCCGCCAAAACCCGCGGTCAAGTTCCCAAGGAGGCCATGCTGTGGTCAGCGAAGATGCGCAAAGCATTAGCCTCGACCAGGAGACGGTTCCCAGATCTGATGGTGTGCGAGTTCCCGTTAACGAGGACTTCTTGTTCGATGTAGACATCGAGCAACGCGAGCTTGCTCCTGTGTACTGGTTGGGTCCTGTCTACGATGTGCGCCGAGGAAGCTGGTTTTATCAAGAAGGAAGTGCGCTCCGGCCCTGTGAAGAAAATCTAGCAGCTCAAATCGAGGAGGGTTACCTAAAATGCAGACCCTGGGCGTACCCTGCGCCTAGAAGTCGCTGTAATTCCGGCATGGCCCAAGATATTACCCCTAAAGCTTCAAGGGATAACTTGAGGGCTGCAGCTGCATCTCAAGCGGAGAGTTCGAGCAAGCCTCCTCCTTCGCCAGCTGGACCACAGCACCAGCCTCTGAACTATCGACTCTTTGGGACATACATGAACAGCACTGTAACTTACTCAGACGCGACCACTGCCTGGCTTACCTCTGACAGTATGCTCTCCTGGGTGACCTCAACAGTATATCAGAGATTCGCTGGGGGTGGCTACATGAGCGGCGTGAAGTTGGTTCGTGGTTACTCGGAGCCTGGCAAAACAAAGGAGGACAAGCGTCCCGCAACTCCCAACATGGCCACGATGCCAACGAATCAGGAAGCTGAGGACGATCCAAAGGCTCTTAAGTGGAGGTCCGCTCCGCCCCTCTCCCGTGCTGACTCGGCCGCCAGCCTTCAGGAGGAGGCCGCCTCTGAGATGGAAAGACAAGAGAACAGACTAAAGCGGCAATTTTCGTCTTACATTGAGAATTCGGATGATCCAGTCAAGCAGGAAGAACAGATTCGGAAACGCGAGGAGCAAGAGATCCAAGATGACTACAGCGCCCCTGCCGGCGAGACCCAGGGGCGAGAGATTGAGCATCTGGTCTTAGTGACACATGGAATTGGCCAACTTCTCGGATTAAGGTATGATTGCAGCCCTTCCCCGGTATGGCGCTCGAGCTTCTGATCCGCTCCAGGATGGAGAGTCTCAATTTTGTACACGATGTCAACGTCTTCCGCAAAACAATCAAGGGCGTGTACACTCACTCGGCCGATTTACGAGCGCTCAACGCGGAGACTGGGGACAGTTCCAATAATTGTCGAGTTCAGGTCCTGCCAGTCTGCTGGCGACATCTCCTGGACTTCCCCAAGCGCCGGGAGAAGAAAGCAGAACATGACCTAGGAACGACTTTCGACGACGAAGATGATTGTAAGTAGCACCACTGGTCGATGTCACCATAACTGACACTTTCTGCGCAGATCCATCGCTGGAAGATATCACCATAGAAGGCATGGCCTTCGCCCGGTCGCTAATATCCGACTTAGCCTTGGACGTCTTGCTGTACCAATCGGCGTACCGAGAGCAAATTGCTGAAATTGTGCTGAAGGAGTCTAATCGGATCTATAAGCTCTTTACGGAACGTAATCCCGAGTTCAAGGGCAAGGTGCATATTGTCGGGCATAGCTTGGGATCCGCCATCATGTTTGACATTCTCTGCAGGCAAAAAGAAAAGCTCAAGCATGCTGAACAGCCCCGTAACCCGCTGCGCATCTGGCCTGCCAACGACCGACCCGAATCGTCAAAACATCCGCGGGAGCTCGCGTTTGGCTTTGATGTTGAAGACTTGTATTGTCTCGGTTCGCCCATTGGTCTCTTCCAGATGCTTAAGGGGCGGACGATCGGGGCTCGACACCTGCATGGCGCCGCAACCGAATCACCGCTTGACTCAGAATACATGGACGACCCATTCTCCACCGCGACGTTGGATCAGCGTGTCTCTCCCATCACAGGGCTACCCTTTTCTATCTCGTCGCCCAAAGTAGCACAGCTCTTCAACATCTTCCACCCTTCGGACCCAATCTCGTACCGAATGGAACCGCTTATCTCGCCTGCGATGGCCTCTCTAAAGCCTCAGGCACTTCCGTACACAAAAAAGGGGATATTCAACTCTGTGACCCCGCAGGGCTTATCTGGCATCGGTGTCAAGGTTGGGCAAAGCGTCTCAGGTCTTTGGAGCAGTATAAGCGGCGGCATTGCCAGTTCTCTGCTCAACCGCAGTCTTGGCCTGAGCAACGAGGACGTAGCAAATCTGACAGCAAATTCGAACTCTGCAGCGGCAGCCAGCACACCGCAGCCACACTCGTCTTCGTCCACGCTATCCCCAGGCGCCGGGACCAATATCACCGGGGGCGGTGTCATCGACCTAACTTTGCAGTCCGAGAAGTCAGCTGCCCGCAAGAGGGTCCTCGCACGGCAGAACGCAGCTGGCTCCTCTTCCACACAAGATCCATACAACGAAAATGCTACGCTAATCGACGAAGAACTGGAGACCTTGTACACCCGCTTCCAGAAGAAGCGCGTGGAGGAATACAAGGAAGCAGCTAGCCGTGCGGACGAGGGTCAAGAGCTCGGTGATGCCTGGGCCGCAGAGGAGCAGAACGCCCAGAAGTACAGACGGGAAGAGCTTAAGGTGCGGGCTCTTAACCGGAACGGGAGGGTCGATTACAGTATCCAGGAGTAAGTACCTTTTTCGGGGTTTCCTTTTACCTTTTTCCCAATAATGTCGGTTTTCTTTTGAGCCCGATTTTGGAGCCAGGGCATGCCAAGATTTCATAATACCAACCGCTAACATCAATGATAGGAGCGTGCTCGACTTCAATCCTATCAATACCATTGCCTCTCACATGGCGTACTGGCAAGACGAGGACGTAAGCCACTTTGTCCTATCGCAGCTCCTTGCCAATAAGTCCAAGTCAACTACGGCACATGGGCAGGGTAAGGATGTGGCATAGTAAATAGGGGTAGATAAAATTGCTCGCAGAGCCTCTATCTAGCTATCTAGTCTCATTCATAGTGTTGTGTGGACAATATTCGCCGGAGACAGGTGGGGAATCACAATCATCAGCCGTGCTGCTCCTAGCTCACCCCAGGTCTAGTAAACCAGCGTATTATTAGTGAAGCATACAACTCTCCACCTCCAATCCCGACTTGAGCTTTGTTTGCATAGATTGGCTAGATTCTCTGGGGAGACTGCACAGGGTACGGGAACGCACATTTGTTGATAGAGTGTGGGCCGGAGCAATTGCCAGACTTACAGTGGATGTCGTCAGCTTGGCTGAAAAGTCAGGCTACTTTAGGGACCAAGTTCCTTGCCTACGTAACTTGGGTTGGGGCAAGTATGATTTGTTGTTCAACTGCTGGGTGCTGCAAGTCAACTCAGGTCTCATAATCACAGGAAGGCAACCATATGCAGGCTTTGATCTGGCATGGACACGGCTTAACGAGACTCCTTTCAATCACTCTCGGAAGCGCATAAACCTTTTGCATTACAGCACGCGAATCAGTTTCATTCCTAGGCTGGCAGCATCTACACCTGATGACAAGCCTAAGTCGCAGAAGATTTAACCCTCAGGCAGATCTGAGCTTTGCTTGATGCAAAAGCGTCGAGATATCATGAGAAAGACGTATATCATACCCTTGCCAAGCTATGTCATGGACGCCATGAACTTTTCCAGGCCCAATGCAGATTGTGAGGATCCATTTGCAGTACCAAAATCAAAGAAACGGACCATGCCTGGAGAGCGTGCCAGCTAATCCACGACCATTGACCCAGACGGAATGTGGGAACGAGTCACTCGCATGACCGTCCACCACAAGAAGGGAGTATACTCCAAGATGCGCGTCGAAAATCCATTAAATCCTCTCCTGCCACATCCGACATATCTTCTGAAGCCGAGAGGCAAAATCGAAGATTGGTTGCACTGCTTCGGTCGTCTTGGTGGGTCAACTGCTACTCCGAACCCTAAGCGTTGGGGCACTGAGCCTGGACGTGACCGGCCTGCTGGCACTTGTAGCAGATCTTTTCACCGCCAGTGGACTCCTTGGGGCAGTCTCGGGAGAAATGACCGTTCTCGCCACAGTTGTAGCACTTGCTGCCGTTGACACATTCTCCTGTATAAAAATTAATATCTGTGGATGTTGATGCAAATAATGAATGGAGAATGGCAATTGACGTGATTGCGTGGGTCACATAAAGATTAATCTGGGAAAAACTTACGGGACATATGGCCGTAGCCGCCGCACGAGTAGCAGGTCTTGCCGGCTCCTCCTCCACCGCCGTAGCCTCCTCCGAAGCCGCCACCACCACCGTAGCTGTTGGCACCACCGGCATAGGCATCGGGGCAGCTTCGAGCAATGTGGCCGACCTTGCCGCACTAAACAAAACGTTTTAGCATATACCCAGGGCAGAGAGAGTGATGTTGGCCAGCTTACCTTGTAGCACTCTTGGCCGCCCCCACCACCACCACCAGTTTGTCCGCCAGCTGCGCCGCTGCTGGGGCAGTCACGGCTTATGTGACCAACCTGTCCGCAGCGATAGCATGACTTCGCGTCCTTGGGGCCATCGGGACAGTCGCGAGAGATGTGGCCCTCGTTGCCACAGTTGTAGCTGTTGATATTAGCGTGGACCACTTTTTTCCTCATCACCTCCATGTTTACTTACCACTTCGAAGCGCCACGGCTAGGACAGTCACGAGCCTGGTGGTTGGTTGCACCGCCTGTAAGATTGGTCAGATGAGTTCCCGTTGTTTGCTGGCACGATAGACGTGGAAATGCTGAAGCTCTATCCGGCATCACCATCGGCTAAGCGCAAGGGCAGACACGATGTTGTCGCATGTAGACCAAATATTGGTGAAGCTGGTGAAGGGGCGAAGATGATGGGTCAAAAAGACTGTTGAACGATGCCCATTCAACAGCGATACTGCCAGATAATTGTGTTGAATTTGGGTGGCGAAAACATGTTGTATGGCCACGCTGCCGTAGCAGACAAAAAGTCCAGCTAAGTAAATTCGAGGAAACTTACACGTGAAACAGGCACGGCCTTGACCACCGCCAGCGAAAGAATCCATGATGATGTCGAGAGGTGTTGGTTGGTTGATGAGTACTTATGTCTGTGAATGGAGAATGTCAGTCGCAGGCGACCGGATGGTATAAAACAATTGGTTCAACGGGTCATGGGCGTCTCGACGATGCGCGATGCCTTGGGGCGGCAAGCGGTTGAACCGTTGCCAAAATGAGGGAATACGAGAAAGACATATTGGCCGCCGCACAAGGTTGGCCGTTTGAAGTCGTTGCAATCGATGGTGGGGTTGGAAATGTCAGGTACCACGCCCGCGGGCAGCTCTTGAAGCTTGGGCTGGCAGAGCAGGTGGACAGGCAAGTGGGGTTGTTGGAGGGGTGGGTGAAAGCCGTTGCAGAGCTTGAACTTACTTTGTAGATGTCGACGACAACGATCGACAATGAGAGGTGTTGTTTGGGAAAGAAGGGGATGGGCGAGCTGGAGGTATTCGGTCGATATCGAGCTCAATAATCGACGATGTACGTTTGAAAGAGGGAAACGAATCGACTCGACGAGATGAAGAAAAGGTCCAGAAACTTTCAGGGAAGCGGTGAATTTTTTTCTCTCTTTCCCCAAATTCTGGTTTCGGTTCACAACGTCAGAAAGTGGGAACAGTGCTGCTAAATTGCCCGGTCGCTTAATCTCCGGGTTCTGAACTTGAGTAGTGGCTCGTGCTTTCCATTCTGCAAGTGGTCTGCCTGTCTGGCAGACTTCTGGACGGGAAAGAACGATATAGAGCAAATTGATGAAAAGGGGTTATTCCTTCTTTGTTGTTGTTGATTTTAGTCAAGGGTTCTTCTTCATACTATGTAGAAATGAACAGCTTGCTGTTATCCCTGTCCGTACAGCAGTAATAATTATATATCAGACAAACCAATATCAACTAACGTACCCCACAAGCAAGTTGGCCACTTTTTCTTGGCACCGTACGAACAACCTTTTAATTAACATCTTTACACATACTAAGATGGGATCGAATTGGAAAGAAAGTGACATGATTCTAGCGTGTCAGGCGCTTCAATCGAAACCCGAATTAAGCATCCGACGCGCTGCCTAACTCTACAATGTCCCTCGTACAACTCTAGCTAACCGAAAACGCGGACTACTATCTCGACACGATACTCGATAATCTAGTTATAAGCTTACGGAATCAGAAGAGTTAGCGGTCGTATAATACATACTTGACCTAGATTCGCGATTATTTCCTCCCCGGCTCTATGGTGTTGAAGCTATGGCTAACCGACTGCTCCGTGACCGTGGCGCTGGACGCGTCGGCGTCAACTGTGTCAGAGAACAGAATGCCATAGGCACCAGTGGGTGTCAGGACACTGAACGCAAGACACCGGTGGGGCGCCGGAGGGGTGTTTCGGACAAAAGACTCCCGAGTCATGATTACAATCTATGTGAAGCTTTGGGATGACGAGAGTCAAGATCCTTGGCATCGCCGACCCTGCTGTTATGCCGGGTCCAAGCGGCGGCCTAGCTATCTATATAAGGACCATCTCGAAGTAGGATAGGGAAGGAGCAGAGATCAATGCATCACCGTGGGCACCCCTACCTGAGACCGCCAGTGACCACCCGGTGCTACGTAGGAGGGACGCCCGTTACTCCCCATCACTCTGTACTATTGCCTTCGGCCTAGCCGTACCCTGACAAACTGGGCCTCGAACTTCGTACGACGACAACCAGACCTTCGGACGCGTTTTAATCGAAGAACCGACTACTAACGAGCCTATTGCAAAGATCCTGACGCGTATCGCGCGTGGTTTACGCTCGTACGAAATACAATTGCGAAATATGGTATCCAAGAGGCGGATATCTATAACTTCGACGAGATAGGGTTCGCGATGGGCTTAATCTTATCCGAGATGGTAGTTACAAGTGCCGAACGACGCGGAAGGCCTCGTACAGTCCAACAAGTCAATCGAGAATGGGCTACAGTAATCCAGGGTATTAATTCGTCCGGCTGGGCTATCCCGCCGTAAATGTAAGGGTCAAGGGTAATGTCGATGCAATTAGCCTAGTCTACTCTACGAGTACTATCCATCTATGAAGAGAAAAACATTAGATATATTCAGTGTGGTGAACCCTTCTCCCTTTTATCCTTCTGTCCTCCCGTCTCGTCGTTTCAGGAATCTTCGAGGAGTGAAGCTTACTCAGAGATTTCCGTGGGTCCAAGTGCTGTAGGAGTGAAGCTTATTCAGAGCTTTCCGTGGGTCCAAGTGCTGTCGGAGTGAAGCTTATTCAGAGATTTCCGTGGGTCTTTCTGGCCGAAGGCGTCGCAGAGGCCACATACCGGTCATAGACCGTGACAGTATATTATTGTCGCGGGTTAAAACCACCTCTTATCCTTGTACGAGAATAGCCTATTCCCGTCCGATTGGGTAATCGCTGTAACTAAAAACGGTTGGACAACAAATGAGCGAGGCGTAGACTGGATTCAGCACTTTGATCGCTATACGAAGGATCGTACGAAGGGTATTTATCGTCTTCTTATCCTCGACGGGCATGAGAGCCACCACTCGACTGACTTCGAGCTATATTGCAAAGAGCATACTATTATTACACTTAGTATGCCTGCTCATTCGTCACATAAGCTCCAGCCTCTCAATGTAGGCTGTTTTAGGGCTTTGAAAAGGTCGTACGGCAAAGAAATTGAAGACCTAATACGGGCGCATATAACCCATATCTCGAAGGAGGATTTCTTTTCGGCATTCTATAGGGCGTATCGTACGACTATAACTAAGTCGAATATCCAGGCAGGTTTCAGGGGGACAGGACTTATTCCGTACGACCCGGAATATGTGATTTCACAGCTGGATATTAAGCTACATACGCCTACACCTCCTGGGAGCTCGTCTGGCGCCCCCTTAATCTAGGAATCAAAGACTCCAAATAACCCAACCGAGGCGCAATCCCAGTCTGAATACGTTAAAAACAGAACCGTACAGCATCAGAATAGCTCCCCGACGACAATACTTACGGCTATTGACCAATTTTCACGTGGTGCGACGGCTGTTATGCACCGGTTAGTTTTACTTGAGGATGAGGTCACTGCACTTCGGAAGGCTAATCAAGAGCTAAGCCGTCGTCGAAGGACTAAAAATCGACAGCTACAAGATGGAGGATCTCTTAGTTTATGAGACGCTCAGGACTTATAATCTCAACGGGATATTGAACAGCAGCTACAGGATAATATACGTGCAAGTCGTCGTCGTACGAGACCGGCCGAACCACGCCGACGGCGCTGTAGGATCTGCGGAGAGCCCGGACATAATGCTCGTACTTGTGAGAATGATGAAGATACGTACGAGGAAGAGGATTCCGATTAGTTTGAATTATTATTTTCTAGTTTAGTTAAGTTATTGAAGTTATTCATACGGTGCCAAGAAAAAGTGGCCAACTTGCTTGTGGGGTACGTTACCCCTTTCGTCTACGACACTATTTGTTCTGATTACTCTTAACTTCCGAGTTACTTCGAGAAACCTACGCTGATTCTCGAGCCTAACATTGTGCTATATCTCTACCATAACCCATGTTTTGGTGGCTTATTACCATATACTACTGTGAAGTCCTTTAATTAGGTAACATAATAAATGTTAACAACGTTTTGTAGTACGAAGTAGTTGATATAAGCCTTCCCTCCACTCTTTCTTTTCAGGGTTCGTTTTCTGAGTTATCTCCTAACGATAATTGCCTAATTCAAGTCAGGCACACAATAAGATTTAGGTCTTCGGAGTCTTAAAGTTATCTTCCGTCTGCACTACGAGGCAAATATCCTATCTAGAAAATCCAATTGTGTATTAGAATACATTCTTTGCACGTAGCATCATTAGCCATCAGCCGTATGAATTGCCTGGGCAAATCCTCGTGAGTCAACGTAATCCCATACTATAGCTTGCTGGAAACTACATCACATTAAGTACACCATGATAGCACATGTTCATATATAAAGTAATCAACGTGCTCTGTTGTCCTTCAGCAAATTCATCACTGGGTATTTCCACTGGCCAACTGCCCAATAAGAGACGAAGGACCTGGTTAAACCCCTTAATCTTTTAGGCAGTAATGAAACTTTCCTATATATTCTGAGATCTTCTTGAAAAAATTCGACTTTGTTGGATCAGGCATGGACTTTTCGGGGATTGAATTAGCAATTTGTTCAAATGCATCAGGTTTTCCAAGCTGAAACAACCAGGAAGGAAAAAAAGCATTCACCAACTGCGCAAATTCCGTGTCGCCATACCTGCTGCCAACCCTTCCACCAACTTGGGCTCGCATCTCAGCAGCTTGTTCACGACGATTATCTTGATCTCATTTCCGGCAAAGAACCTGCCAGGACACGCGTGGTGTCCGTACCCGATGGCCGAGCTGTTCTGGTTCACATTGACAAACTGGTTCTGGGTGGAGACATCGGCGCTTTCCGACATGGCCTTCTTGCATAGCCGGTGGAAGCGAAAATTTTCGGCTTCGGGAAACCGGTCGCTGTCGTATTTGATAGCGTAGGTGGGACATTCGATGGCCATGCCAGCCGGGATGATTTGTCCCGTGGACAGCTTGAAGTGTTTGAGGACCTAGGGTTGGTAAGTTGCTAGGCCGGTTAGTCGTCTTCGGTACGTCAACCAAGGGATAGTGAGTACAGTTGACAGAGGTCGAGACATACCAAAAGCAAAAGGATGGTATCGCAACATCTCCTTCATGAAGCTATCCGTCTTCTTCAGGCCTAGGAGAGCTTTGCTCGAAAATACTCTATCGTTCTCCGCCAGCACTACACGAACTTTACAACGAAGTTCAGAAGCTACCTCTGGCATTGCGGCCAAATTGAAGATGACATGTCGTAGTTAATGTCGTAGTGTGAATAGTAACAAAATTGACTCCTAAATGCTGCTCTGTTAAGTCCCTGTCGCTCACCCCTGGATTTACGGGCTTCTCTTGTGCATCGGTTAGCTACTGGAGCATGTCGTCTGGCTTATCGGTAATAGAATTACTGAAAACTGCCCTTCCCTCGCTTATCACAGGACGTAAGAACTCTTCAGGTTCCGCGCGTGACTGGTTCAGTTTTTTGATTTTCGGTAGGTAGTTGGCCAGGAATTTTCGAAGCCATTGCTTCGTCTGCTGCACTGCGTTCTGCGCTGCTATGACTTCTGTGCTGAGGTTTGATGGAGGCATTTAGGTGCTTTCCTAGCGACAGAATTCTGGCCCGACAAAAATTCGTCCAGATGCAGTTGCCACAATTTGGAGAGAACAGGTTGGAGATCTGTAGGCTTCCATTCGTAGCAGGATAATAATCCCTGCCGAGGCCCGTCTGCACCTCTTCTGCAATGGTGGGACTGAGACGAACTACAGTGATATCAGCAGGTTTCCTCCATCTGCTGGTCATCAGAAGCAGTCAAAATATCCAAAACATGTGTTATTAGTACCTTTATCGCATATGGAACGATTGGTATGGGATGGTGTATTTGGCTTCTATGTTCTAGGTTTGCGGTTAGTACGTGAGGATAACTATACAGCGATGTGGAGACATTGACTCGCTTCAGGGTGCGCAACAACAATCAGCACGGCTGGAATGGGTTGCTTCAGAAAGGCTATGGAATATTTGACAGATGCTGGTTGAACAAGTACTTCTGGAGGTGGTGATTTTGAAAAGCCAATCTATGAACTGGGTACTATTGAGCTTGTAGTACGGTTAACGCCGGCTTCTATGACCGCACCTTTTGATATCCTGCCTTGTAGAGGTTCTTGGCTCTGGTTAAATACATTAGCCGTCGTGTCTCTTCGTTCCCGATTTCCAAGCCGACGAAGGGTATCTCGGACAGAGAGCCAGGGGAGGATCGATGCTACAAGAATAGATCAACAAGACCTGCCAAGACCAGAATCACCGCCGATATGGCTTGCTGCTCCAAGCTGCGATAGTTCTTAATCGCGTCCATCGCTAAAACTAATGGATCTGGAACATCGCATTGTTCAATGGTTGTACAAATAACCTTCATCAGATGTGAGTAGAAACATCGAAAGATCACAAACTTTGAAGGGTGCTTTAATAGAGTTGTGTGGGATGTAACATTAATAGGTTAACTAGACTGAATCGGGTAAGTATAATGCGTGACTGAGCTAGGCTTACTCTAGGCGGTCCAGTAAACTAGCGCCTCTAAAATACAATATGAACAGCGTGACTGGGCTTTTAGAGAACGAGTTAGTTATATTTGAGGTATATATCAAGTCACGTGTGAAAGTAGCTCGATTCTTATAATTTGAAGGAGCTAACTCTTAATATTGTATTTTACGTCATTCCAATATCTCTGGACAGTAGTTTATGGGACACCAAGTCTCCTGGGGCATGTACGGACATTGCCTGTGTCGCATGACATCATCCGGATTAGTGTGATGGCACTCGGCAGCTTAGAGCCTCTTGAAGACTTATGTGTCGGTTGCAAGTTTAGTTCTATCAGACATGGCCAATACGTGAGATCTCGTGGATTGCGTTGCATAGCAAATTTACTACGAAGTTGAATTCCGAGCGTATAACAAGAACTGGAAGGAGGGAGGGGCGGGCAGCTAAAGTGCGTGCACGGACCCTGACGCGCCTAGTTTGACTGGACGCGTTCTGACCAACAACAGCTGGAATGACACTTTGGTCGTGTATTCAACCTTGTCTGACACAAGGGTACATGGTTTCAACAATTGTGAGCATTGCAGCAAAAAAAAGGAAGCCAAGAATGATATAGTATGATTTGCATCGCAGCCATGGATGATTGGTTCACTCAACACAGCACGCCTGCTCTCTTGAATGCCCTCAAAGAGGTCTGTGGCCAGCTTGAAGAACATTATCGAGAGGGTAAGTCGAAGCTTCAAAGTCATGGATCATGCAGTCCTTGGTGGGAGATACTGAATCATCTACAGCCGCACAGGCAGAAGCTCACAGCCGAGAGTTGCTCGAAGCCGAGCTGGATGTTCTCAGGCTCAAGGCGGCAAATGTGGATCGACTACAAGAACAAAACAAAGCTCTAAAGGACGAGGTCGCCCAACTCAGAAGATCCAATCGGTCGCTGCAGAATGCGCAACAGAAACAAGGAAGTCCGAGCAAGAGTCGACCGCCCTCGAGTCGAGACACAAGGTCACCTTTGACGCCGGTGCCTGTCAACGAGGTTTCAAGTCTTCGAAGGTCGGTTAAGCAAGACCATCCTGATGTCGAGACCCTCGCCCGCCCTGAGCTCCTCATTGAGTACAAAAAGTTGGACGAAAAGTACGAAAAGCTGCGGGAGACTCAGTCATTTGCTGTCAAGTCCAACAATCAGCTCCAGGAACTTCTTCGAAATAGGAAGAAAGAGTGTGACAAGTGGGTGGAACATGCGGAGACACTGGGTAGCCAAATCCAAAGTTTGAGGCAGAAAAACAAGAAACTAAAGGAGATCTCTGAAAGATCTACACGCAATGTCAGTGGTGATTCTTCATTCACTTCCGAAACGCATTCCAGCCATGGGGATCCTCACGGCGCACTTGACGGAAGTCTTCAGCGCGCTGCCCCGCAGCCGGCGACCAAGACTACAGAATGGCCAATAGCCACCTCAAGAAACTCAGTCGACCAAGCTTTGACTTCGGATAACAATGATGATATGCGTGCGACCTATAACGGGACCGCAGGAACCCCCAAGGTTCGAGTTGGGAATACCACGCACACTGATTTTAGTGATGCTGCGGAGGTCGAAGACACGATCACTTTGCCTCCTCTGTCAAGAACATCAAATGTTTCTCGTCACAGCCCTGTCAAGAATGAGCCCTCTTCAGATGCACCGGTTATTGTGTCTGAGCGCCCTGTTCGCAAGAGAAAACACAACGATAAACCAGTCGCACAAGGTCCGCCTGTAACAAAAATCAAGACGGAACACAGCTCTGATCCAGTAGTCACAGACGAGCAGTATCACTTCGCGCCACAAGAAAGCGTCGACTTCGACGATGCTGAGGACCGAGTGTCTACTCCTCGGAAAACCCGCATGAAGCATCCCAAATCCGGCACGGAAGAGCAACTCAACAGGACGCATGCCTGTCGATTTAATGGCGGCCATGCACGATCTATACTGGAAAATGCGGATCTACCTTCTCCACTTTCTGCTTTGCCTTCAGGTCTTAACAGCCCTCTGAGAAGGAGCCGGGCGAATCAAGTGGTGACTAAAGACATTCAAAAGTCCGATACCAAATATCCAGGTCCACCACATGTTGAGCAAAGGAAAATGAACCCAGACAACAGTGATGAATTTTCTCGATCCACTGTTTTACAGCCCTTAGATGCCAATACGCCTCTAGCGAGAAGCTTACTAAGGAAGCCAAAATTCAAAACCGCCGTTGCTTCCTCTATTCGTCAAGGCATAGAAAGCCTTGCGGAAGACGGAGAGCGTCTCGGCTGCTCGAAACCCGCCACGCCCCTGACGAAAGGGACTGGTCGTCTCGAAACTCTTCTCAATGTTGCTTCACCGGGACGGCAGTCTCTGCCTACGGGTGGACGAGACGAAGACACCAGCGCCACCCAGCCGTTCCACTTCGCCTTGCCCCAGAGACGTGATTTACCGCTTGGGAAAGAATCGCGCAACAAAGTGAGCGAGGCTCTCGAAGTATCTGAAGATTTTAGAACATCCGAACCTAAGCGAACATCCACTGAGATTCAGCCGAAGGCGAAAGCCCCAGAGGCCCAGAAGAAGAAACCAGCCCAGGAGTCAACTCCCCTACGCGAACGGGCAGTGAAGGACCTCAAACTTACAGACTTCAAAGTTAACCCCAACCGTAACAACGGGTATGACTTTGCTTTTACGGATGTGGTGCGCAGCAAGGGTGATCGTATACACATGCTAGGTTGTGTCAAGGAGACATGCTGCGGGCCGAGTTTTCGAAAGCTTGCTGAAGCTCAACTGCCCGACACTGGAATCCTGGAATACACCTCACTTTTGGAGGACTGGCTTGGTGATGACGCCCGAAGGCTGTCCACAATGTCCAAAAAGGAGAAAGACGAGCTGTGGCTCAAAGCTAAGACGCAAGACCTTTCCAACAGGTATGGGAAGCACCGGGATAGGTATCATCCCCAGCCTTCCCCCCCCGGTTTTTGGGACACGGATTTTCCAAGCACGCAGGAATTGGCAGAAAGTCGAGAGAAGACGGAAGAGATGGAGCAACGGATTGTTAAGGAGAGACGCCGAGAGGCGATGAGGCCGGCTGGGCTCTGGGTTTTCAGAGATGAATAATGGCCATCGACTGTTTGGTGTTGGCATTGTTTGGTAAGGTGATCAAGGCATGGCTAGAGGCATTCACATACAGTGTAGCTGCAAGGTTTCCGTGTACTAGCTCGAAAACGGCGTAATAAAAGATAACATTTGCTTGCAGGGGTACTGTATGAAGATGCTATTCACAGCCACATTCCAAGGACATGATATAAAGTTCAACAATTATTACCTACCTAAGTAGGTAGACATGAAAAACGTCCCATATAGCCGACTGTGTTAAAATCCATGGATATGACAGCATGACACTGAGTCTCGGCATTTGCTTCGATGGCTGTCGTGACACATTGGCACAACAAACAACTGTAAGTTCGGGAGTCCAATGGGATCATTGGTCACCTCTAGAAAGGGAGTTTAACAACTCGAATTATGCGGAAAGCTTAACAACAACTGGATTCTAATGTTTCTTTCTGATGTGTTGGAGCCTGTAAGCACCAATATTCCAATCTCAGCTCTCCAGAGTTGAAATTCTACTATAGTAGCTCAGTTGCGAGTTGCTCAAATTGCTCCGAGCACTTAGCCACACTGTGCTCAAGCCCGCACGTTCCATCTGAGCAAGTCGGCAAGCTAGAATCGGAGAAAATCCATGAACCCAAAAATCTGGCCCCGATTAACTTTGGTCTTGACCTCGATCTCATCCTCTGCCAAACGCGACTGCTGCGCAACCAGGTCTACCAACCTATGTTCAATCGATAACCGCATCCAAGACAGGCCTCTCTTCGTCGCGCTCCCTGTTCATTTTCTTCACATGCTGCGCCCTTCCTGGACTCTTATGACGCAGCATCAATCTCTTTCGTCGTTCTTCGTCAGATGCGAAAGTCGGGTGGATCGGAGCTGATACCTAACAAAAACGTGACGCACCGCAGAGCCGCAGCAGCTTTGACGCGACCTCGGCAGCTTTAACAAAGCCGAAAGGTTCCATTGACGGCCCGCAAGCGAACCCAGCAACAGTCGTTACACATTACATAGCCAGCAGCCAGCAGATACTACCCAACCGTCTCTGTCTACCCGCCTGGCATTGCAGCCTCGGCCAGGGGCAAACGGCAAATAGAGCAGGGCAGAGCACGCCTTCGCACTCGCGGCGCTTTGCGGAAAGGCAGTGGTCGCACAAGCAGTGGATAGCGCAGTCTAGCCACTGCTTCATACACCCCAAGCCGGCAAGATGAACGGTAGTCATCTGCCGGCTGGGCAGCCCATGCCTGGCGGAGGTGTCGGCGGCGGACCTGGACTTGGAGGAAGAGGCCCGCATGTCGTCGACATGGGGCCAGGCCCAGCGGGACCTATTGTTAATGGCCATGTTCATGCTCATGCATCGCGACGGCGTCCGCCTCAGTACCCATCGCTCCAGCACCAGCATCAGCATTCGTACCATCAGCAACACGTCAACCACGGCCACATGTACTACAGCAGCCCCATGAACCCCTATGCAAACAGCTACTATCCTCAAGTCCAAGTGCCGCCTCATTACCAGAACGGCACCATACCGGCCGCGCCCTACATACCCTACAACGCCTATCAACAACATCAGCCAGCGCGCTCTCCTCCGACTATGCACCAGCACCAGCAGTATCCCCCCATCGTATCTTCCAACATGCAGCCACCTCCGCCTCCTCAATCCTACTCAAGACCGCCTCCACAGCCGTCCCCTGCCATGTCCACGCCGCCTCCCTTCCCGACTGCCGTGCCCCCACCTCCTGTACCTATACCACAGACACCTGTCTCCTCGCACTCGTCCCAAGCCGTCACCGCCTCGCTGACGCCCCCTACCCCTCAATCCCAGGTAGCGACTTCCCAGTCAGAGGTCGAGGTCACACCAGCGCGAATCCCCTTCAGAGCACCTGTGAGTCAACAGCTTAGAATGGAAACTAGCTAATTGAGCTATTGCTAACTTGTGTAAACCTCAGTTACCATGGTTATCACGGCCCGAACTCCCCTTCCCGGCAAAAAGCAACAAGGCCAGGAGGAGGCGGCGCATAATGTCAAGCGAGAATGGGCAGGTGGAACTTCCAATCATACAGCCAAATGGTGTACAGCCAGTGGACGAGTCCCCAATCCAAAACCAGCCGGCCGAGACCCCGGCGCCCGATACTCCCACCCAGACGAACACAGGCGGATCTGCTGAGCCGGCAGAACGGCCAGAAACACCGTCTACCCAGAACATTACCTCCGAATGTGCCGAATCTACGTCCCCTTCTACACCGGTCTCCGTTCACACCGCCCAGACCACCACTGCCGACAGTGTCACTCCCACGAAGCCTTCCAAGCCCACCCCGCGGGCAGCGAAGCCTGCAGTCCCTATTGCTCTTCCCGTGCTGCCCAAGGCGAGCCCCAAGGACACACGGAGTACCGCAGGCATTGATAAGCTTGCTGCAGACCAAAAGCAGGCGGTGCCCCCAGCCACGTCAGATAAGGCCGCCGGTGCTCAGACTAGCGCCGAGGCTACACAATCGGCAGAGACAGAGGCTAAAGCTGAAGTAGCATCTGCTTCAGTCAAAGTTGCACCGAAGAACTGGGCAGGCCTGTTTGCCAAGACAGTGCCGGCTGCTGCTGCGGCTCCTGGAGTCAATGGCGTGGGTGCTTCTTCTGTGACAAATGGTGGCTCTTCTGCCGAAGCAGTAGCTGCTGGCAATGGCGGCGCGGCCTCTGTCGGATTTGCTAAGGCTAATGCTAGTTCTCTCGCTGAGGCTTTGCGTTCATATCGCGTTACGGGTGACTCAAAAATTGCATTTCTCGAGCCCAGGGGTTTAATCAATACTGGGAATATGTGTTATATGAATTCGGTAAGTCGCAGGGTGCATACAAATCCGTCTAGTTGTCGTCACTGACATTTTTCTCAGGTTCTACAAGTTCTTATTTTCTGCATACCTTTCTATGACTTCTTGGATCAGGTTAGCAAGAAGGCGGCGTATAGTTTCAAGAGCGAAACGCCCCTAATTGATGCCATGTAAGGAAACATGACCGGCCAGCCTCGATGGCATCTTGCTAACATATTGTGGCAACAGGGTCATGTTCATGCGCGAGTTCAAAATCATTGACTCTGCAGTCTCTGTGGACCTGCTGCGAAGACGTTTAAAGAATGAGGAGCTGGAGCAGTACGGAGAGCCCTTCATTCCCGAGTTCGTTTACGAAGCCATCAAGAAGCTTCCACGATTCGCCAGCATGAGGGTAAGTTCAATGGTGCTTCAAATTTGATGCGTATCAGCTGACGGGGTTCCTCCAGCGTGGCCATCAGCAGGACGCGGAAGAATTCCTCGGTTTTCTGTTGGAGACTTTGCAGGATGAGTGCTCGCTGATTATGCGGCACCTACCGGACTCGTCTTTGACTACAACAACCGCAGCAAACTCTTCTGTCGTGACACCGACGGTGTCGTCCCCCACAAGCATCGTCGATACAAGTGACTGGCTTGAAGTCGGCCCACGGCAACGTGCAGCAATTACACGTTCTTCTGGGCAAGCAACCTTATCGTCGCCTATTACGAGAATCTTCGGGGGGCAATGGCGATCCGAGCTGAAGGTGCCAGGTTGCAAGGACTCGGTTACTCTCCAGCCTTTCCAGTCGCTACAGTTGGACATTAGCTCGCCCCAGGTACATAATATCGTAGACGCCTTGAAGAATTTGACGCGGCCGGAGATTTTGTACGGAGACTTCCATTCGCCCAGGGGTAAAGATGCTACGGCCACCAAGCAAGTCTCCATCGAGTCTCTTCCGTCTGTCCTAATCCTCCACCTCAAACGCTTCCAGTACGTCAATGCCGAGGGCGGTACTGTCAAGATCTGGAAACAGGTTGGCTATCCCTTGGAGCTAGAGCTTCCCAAGGAAGTCATTTCGCGGCAGAAGAAGGCCAGTTTGTCCGCCGAGGGCGCCGGTTTCCCCAAGTACCGACTCATCGCTGCAGTTTATCATCACGGTAAAAACGCAAGCGGTGGCCACTACACGGTAGATGTTCGCCGCCAGGATGGCAAGGAATGGATTCGCCTCGATGATACGGTGATCCGAAGAGTAAGAAGTGAGGATGTTGCCGAAGGTGGCGTGGAGGAAGATGTCAGCAAGCAGAACGAGAGCAAGGACATCGGGGGTTCAGCCAACCGGTTTGACAGCATCGGCGAAGAGGAAGGCTGGAACAAGGTCAGTGCCCCCACCGGGGGTGCGAAGAAATGGAGCAGCGTGGTCAACGGAGCTGCAAGCAAACCCGTCGCCGCACCCAAGGGCAAGCAGGTGAAGGATAACATGAAGGACAACAAGGTCGCATACCTTCTGTTCTACCAAAGAATCTAGGAGGCAGGTGGAAACCCTCGTCTGGGACAAATGGGACAGGCGGTGGCCGCCTGTACAGCGACCGAGGGCCAAGCGAAAATGCCATGCAAAGGAGAGCGCCCCAGCGATTCGTTCTTCCCAGGCGCTCCAAGCATGCTTGGTTTTGGCGAGTACGTTTTCGACGGTATTTTGACGTTTTGTGACGCTGTATGAAATTGCATTCGGCGTCATGGCGGTTCAAAAATAAAGTTAATCGAGGAGCAGCTTGGAATTTGCGGGTTCAACCAACGGCAACGCCACTGTGCTTTCCAATATGGTAGTGCATGACAAATTGGCAACGATTCCCTAGGAGGGGGGTTTTATGTGGTCATGATGAAAAGGAGGTTTGCACGGGCTGGGAGCTATGCTTTCTTTGGGCGGATGTGGTATGTATATCGGAGCTCCTGTGGACTCCGACAACATAGCAGCGGGAAATTTACTCTAGCCTGCCATGAAGTACCATATAGGTGCCAAAATACAAGTCCATTGTAAAGTAAAGGAAAGACGATGACGACCCTAATAGATACCATTTCTTACCATTCCATCTTCTGTTATGACGTTTCTGGCAGTTTCGACCGTGTTATTCGGCTACCATTACCTGAGTAGGGTGTTATTACTAGCGGCACATTCATGATATCGCATGTGAGCTTTACGCAACACTGTTGTAATGGAAAATTCGAAAACGACTGCCCTTGTGCTGTTTCCACTCGAATCTCATCATGGCCAGGCTCGGGAGATGATCTAGGGGAAAAGGAATCTTATAAGCAGTGGTCATGCGAAACTCAACCATCAGGGAGAACTTGAAGCAATCAGAGATGATTAGCGTGATGTTCCGTATGTTTTATTCAATAACTTACACGAGGCCTTTGTCGTGCTGGAACTGCATATCGCTGCACAAGGTTCACTTCGACGGGTGCGTTGTCTTTTAGGTCCTGAGAGATATGAGAGAGAGAGGTATGGCGGTTAGGATCATGTACACAAGGGCATGTTTGCATAGGAGCTGCAACGCGGAGGGTTTGGTTGTATTCAATGCTGACGTTTCGTATCACTTAGGCATGAGGCAGTGGTGCCCCGAGCAGCATGCTTCGCGCGACAGCGAAATCGCACTTCGGTATATTATGAGATCAACGAGCAAAACTCAGAAGTCATCTGCGAAGATGAAAATACCGCACAGCCCATGTTCGTATGACAGTGTCCTCAGCGGGCCACGACTTTCCCTAGAGACAAGGCAGCGGCACGGAACGGGAGACTGAATAATAATATTGATGAGTGTCAAGTTCGAAACCCTTATTACCATCACGGACATAGACAAGACGGGTTTTTGTTAGAATAGTCCGTCAACTCTGGGAGACATAGGGGCTGAAGGTGATCTGGAGTTCCACCTCGTAACTCCGCATAATAGACCGAACTCTTTGTTCCATATGGAAATGTGTAATAAGTCAACGAACGCTCACTAGACATCCGTACGAGACTTGCAGAGGCTGGACAGTTATAGGTGAGACGTTCCCCCTCAGGATGAGAGCTAAGCAAATATGTATTACTACTTGAAGGAACAAAATCTCATCCTCAAACAAGTCTTGCAGCTAAGCAGGGGTGTTGATCGCTGTTGGAATTCAAAGGCTTAAAACTATCCAAAGCTCTTGTGACTATGCGTGAAAATATCAGGTACACTGGACGGCACAGTTGGTTCAAAATTTGCTGGTCTAGTGGCCTGCTTTCATCAGTTTGTAACACCCCCCCCCTTGTTGTGTTCTTTGTCACAAAGTCTAACCTGTGTAAAACTTAGAAACCAACACAACGCATTCAGGGTTGTACGCAGATAAAGAACAACTGACCAGTTGCGATTCTGGGAGTAGGCCGTGTGGTATATATCGTTGTATGCTCCTCCAAAGCGTTCGCGTCGGTTTTATGACCTCTTTCCATTTGGCCTTTGAGATCCTATTTTCTTAAGCATTTTCCATTTTAGGTCTGCTTCTCACAGCCTTACATCTTCAGGAAAGGAATGTCAACCCCTGTCATCATCCTCTACGATCCTTCAGGTCAGCGCGTGCCGCTTGCAGCTACATTCCTCAGACCTAGGGCCGCTTCCCTCCCCACAGGACTCACCACAATGGATAGCATCACCACACCCGCTAAAGCCGCAGGAAACAAAATCGCAGAACTTGTCGCCAGCATATCTTCCCTTCAGGTCTCCACCTTGGTGAACGGCTGCATAGAGACAACAGGGAGATGTTCTAACATAGCTCTCGAGGGGTTTACCGAGGGCGATGGTCGACAGCTCATCGATCGCGCGCAGGTCAAAATACTTCGGGAACTCCTCAAAGGCAAGAAGCTCGATGAGGCGGTGATTGACTCTATTTTCAATGTTCCCAACTGCACATCACAAGTCAGGCTCGTGCGTCGTCGACCCGAGGGAAGCACCATAAACTCCGTGTCGACTGTCATGGTCGCGATACGAAACGGCGGTAATGAGAGAGTATCTCCAGAGGCGTTGAAGGAGACTTTCAAAGCCACGAAGAAGTTCATCCAAGCGAAGGGTTTCAAATTAATATCGGGCGTAGCGTTGGAGATCCACGATTCTGCGTGCTTGAATAAAACGTTTTGGAAAGAGAAGGAGGGCTGGTTGGATGAATGTAGTGTAGCAGAGATGGGAGAGGGTTCCACGGGGAAGTGATTAGAGGGATCTGGTACCAGAGTGTCATGAGGCGCAGCCTTTGACCAACTATGCATCGAAGAGCAACAGGCTCCCTAACTTGGTTCTCCGGCGTACTTTCACCAAGTCTTCCTTGGCGTACAGTTAAGTGGGTATAGATAGACAGCACAGAAACCTAGTGATTCCATAGGCTATTTTTCCTGCTGCGCGGATGCAGTGAAACTTTGTACTTTTATTTGAATACTGAGGGATTCAACCCTCAGATGATGACTCTGTACAGATCCTGTATTGGTTACGATGCTCGATGCGCAGTGTGATGTGTGTATTGACTGCTCGGAGTCCTATGTAAGAAGTTACATCTGGGGTAGGTAGGCAGGTGCCGACCTTTTTATCTACACAAGCGATTTCACTGCCTTAGGCACCACCTCAGGCACCACCTCAGGCACACATATGGCGCTCAATCCCACAAATACCATGAATGTGTCGACGGAACCTACAGGACACCTACAGAGATGCCGTACTAGATGGAATTGCAGATATCCGAAGATGAAACAGCTAACCTCCTGTCCAAGGACACCGTATTCAACGTTCAGACTCATATAGAATGTACCGGTCGCCGGAATTTGAGACTCTTCTTTGCTTGCTTGCTCATGTAACAAATCCGCAAGCGGGTGTATGTCTAAGATAAAGCCAAATTCGAGCCGAAATATTAGCTAGCGTACCCTGGGGAAACACAAACATGGACGCCCAACCTGCATCAATCCACAGAAGACAATTCTTCCATGTTTCCGATCATATGATTACTAGTGACCGTTGTTTTCTTGCCCATTCATAGCCCCTTGTAGCCAGACCCTTCAATTTACCTTTACAGCCCACGATGCGACTCCACGAAACATGGCCTGTCGATCGATAACCACGGAACATAAGCCCACCAATAAATGCATTTCTTTCCCAAAATATCAAAAGAAGGTACAGAAACAGAAATAGAATTTACACAACAGGAAAGAGGGCTGCCTCGGCGCCCTCCTCCAAAAGCCACGACCTCCCCAACCCCTGGCCCCCTACGGAAAACCAGGGGAAGTCTCCAAGCCGGACCCACTAACCAAATTCTAACTGCTGATCGAAGAAGCCCATGTAGCAAGACCCCGATGACCACAACGCCGAGCCACCTTTCAGCTACACAGGACGTACGGCGTGGGTTAACCCCCTGTGGTGGTATAATATAAATACCGTCAGGGTGCCTACTATTGTGGTTGGGTTGGAACGTACACTGGGAAGACGGGGAGGAGGAGGGAGTAAGGGCGTATAGGCTCGGAGGGTGCTACTACTACTACTACTGAAGTGTGGCTGGGTATGTGCCAAGTTTTGTCGTTGTTTTAAAAATAAGCGGGCGTTCTGGTGAGGAAAGGAGTGACGTATTTCGGGCTGGAAGTTGCTGCTGAATTGTATGAGTGGTGTTTAAACAAGGGAACTTGGACAGACAGCCTGTCCGAGGCGCTGTGGGGATATTATTATATAGGTTCGGAAGGTGACACATGTAAAGTTGTGTGTTGAGGAGATAGGAAAGACGATGAATAAGAGGCATTTTCATGTAGCACTGCTTCCACTCTGGAATACGTTATATTTGTTACATTAGCAACTGCCTAGCAATTCAGGTGTTCACGTGGCATTGCCAGAAGCTAAAGTACGGGATAAGAGGATTTTCCATGATAATACACATCACTCCTGACAATCCCTCCCAATCATCCTCCCTTCCACCGCATTCCGAACACCGTCAAGACCGCTTCCACCTTTGGACTCAGCTCCTGTCCATAACGCTATGCCGAGCTGCCGCTTCGAGAGAACATCCAACATGGCCTTATTCATAGCCAGCTGATCAGAATGAACCCAAGTTCTGTCTGGCTATTCGAGCCTTATTTCTCGGAATCAAGAGTCTTGATAAAGAGGTAGTTGGTCTCCCGGAAGCTGTAATCTAGGCTGGTTCGTATCAGGCCGTGGTTGAGATACTCATCCTGCAAACTTAAGCTGATACGTATTTCAAAATTGCTTGATAGACTCTAGTCCTTTTGCCCCCAAGATGATATGAATACGGATGTCCATGTAATTACATACGGATGGTCTTTGTGTATATTCATTGTTGACATGAGTTGTCATGAAATCTAGGCATGACGAAATATTTAATTATACATGGCAGGGAGGGGGGTTCCTTGGCATAGCACGCTAGTAGCTTCTCTAGTTAAAGCATTAATGCAAGTTGGTCATGCCCTGAGGCACCGCAAACCCCCAACAACATTTTTATGGCTCTATGATGTTCATGTCTTTTCCATATCATCCTTTCTTGCTTTACACAAACACCTATTCGATAAAAACGCGCCAATCCGTGGCTGGCTGGCTGTATCAGTGCACTGTAAGACGCTGTTAAAATACGAAGATCATCGCTATACGATCATTCAAAACTCGAGTAAATGCTTTTGTAACCAAGGTAAGAATATATGCGCCTGTATACCCAGAAGAGATATAGACCCCTATCCATCAGGTTGCGCTACTTCATGTAACGCTCACACGTACGCTGGTCATTGGAGTTTAAAGTAAGACTAGGGGTCCAGGAGACCGTAGAGAATAGATTGGACAGTGAAAAAGTACAATACTGAGTCAAAGCACAAACATGTGTTCCTTGATTAACTCCACCTCCTGCAAACTCAATACTAAAATAGCCCCAAACTTCGGTACAATGCTTGATATCAACTATACGTCGCATGAAGACGGCTGTTTATTTTTACTGACATCATAATACAAGCCCATGCCTGTACTGAATAGCGTCAATACATTAGGCGGTGACATAAAGCGCCGCCAAAAGAGAATGAATGTATCCAATGAGTATCCCCCTGAAACGATACGGAAATAGAATAACCCTGCGGGTGCTGGGGTTGATGAACATGCCTCGTTGCGAAATTAAAATCCATGTCGAGCATCATCAAGTATAATAAATGTCAGGGTCTTGCTCTTAAAATTTCGAAGATATCATAGTTATTAGAATATATGTATTTAATTAAGTTTGTCAATTCTTGTATCATCCACCATTTGCATCAATAAAATCTCATAGAGCAGCCAAAGCGAGGTTGTTCTGAAAGTTCGCATCCTTAAACGGCACATTCGCACTCCCAAAGTCCGTGTTTGTCAGGACGGTCCTCGCAGCGTCCGTCATGCTCTCCCAGGCAATGAGAGGCTGCTCGCCGCCCTTAGTATCAGTAGTTCCCAGCTGGTGGTTGGTGGGCCAGGTGCTGTAGTACTGAATCTTAGCGCGAGTGCCGTCAAGGGGCGGGCTGGTTGTAGTGGCGTATTCGCCATGGGCTGACGTCGCGACGCCCAGAATGGTGGAGTAGGATGTGTCGGTCCAGACAACGATGCTCTCCCAGTCGTGGCGGTGGCCAAGGCCGCTTGAGGGGGAGTCTTTCGGCATGTACCTATTTTGCGTGGTTAGCGAGGGAAAGGGGAAAGGAGGGTCGGGGGTTTGAGTGTATGGGCGACTTACCAGGAGTACATAAAGGCGTACGAGGAGCCCACTGCCGTGCTGCGGACGTAGACCTGGCCGGTGCTAGAGTCGCAGTCGCCGTTTGATGCGCCAGTTATGTCCAAACCACCCCTGTCGGATAAAATGTTAGCATAGGGAAATACTGATGAGCTTTTGCTAGAGATGCGAAAGGAGAATTTACCCAGTATTGCCCGCGGTGTCAACAGCAGGAAAGGGAACGCAGCCGTTGACCACCTTCAGCCAAGGCTTAAACTTCAGATAGGCGCTGCCGAGGGTGCCACTGGGAACCGTCTCGGCAAAGCCGACCACGGCATCGTGGGAAATAACAGCGCGGGCCGCAATGGGAGCAGCACTGACTCCAAGACCGGCGGCCAAGGCGGCAACAATCTTGGAGGCGCGCATATTGGCAGAAGAACAAGAGGCAGCAGGTTGATGGCTTGAGAGTATCAGGGCTGTCAACTACCTTGGTTGATAAATGATCTCGTAATCGCTGGCCATGCCGTTACTTATAGACCCAGGGCATTGGCAGACTTCCTGTCAAAGGGCGGCTCTTCATTAGACGGGAATCCGGCATAACTTGGATCGGGCCTGCATGCAAGATAGGGTCTTCTCCGCAACTCAGCAGGGATTGTAATACCAGTCGAGAGTAACGAGAAGAGAGGGTCATAGCTCGCCCGGATGCAGGTAGTGGTTCACTCGGGCGGCGCCGCTCGCTCACGTTGTCAACGGACTCCCACTTCCACGAGTCACAAATCAGCGCGACGTTGCAATGTGTTCACTCTGGGGCGCGCATGGTCTCCAAGTAAGCATCTCGGGAAGTAATCACAGCCATAGAAAGCCACAACGTGGTGTCGTCGTTCGATCCGGGCAATTTAAACGTTTGTGCAAAGCTTGAGACGACATGCGCTAACAGCCAGGGTTCACCCCCCTTGTTAATCAGTGTATGAACCTGGCTGGTGGGTTTCCATGCCCTTTTGAGACGCCGAGCCGCCTTCTGCTCCAATGGCTTTGTTCGAGAGCGGTAAGGTCACACCAGCGTGCTAATCGATCATCTTGGCAATGTCGAAGAGCAAGTCATTACACCTCAGAGGATCTGGACCATCGCGGCGGGCCTCGTAAGTCGTGATATAGTTGGCGTGGTGTTGCTTACCGGGGGCGGCTGGGTACACTAAATCGAGTTCCATTCCCAGTGTCTCGCTGCATTGGTACGAGTCAACAACGCCTGGCGTTCCAGCAGGATTTTTGGCATAATCGCGCCAAGTCGAGACATTAACAGACCCTATATAAACATTCGGAGTGGGGAAGTTCATTGTTCCCCAATATCTTTTGGGTCAAAGTGCGGAATGTACTCGTAGTAGATATCGTGAAGAGCGTGGAGTTGAAACAAGGAGCTCACTAACGTACAACCCCACCTTTCCGGCCACCTAATCTGCAAACTACAACAACCTTCGGCACAACAGATTATCGTCGGTATTGGCTATTATTATACAATGCCTCGATATTCAGAAAATTCGATTCAAGGCGCTCTCAATGATATCAATCAAGGGATATCCCAGCGCCAGGCTTCCCTCCGATGGGGCGTTCCACGCTCTACCCTATAACTTCGTTACGCCCCAAACCACGTAAGAAGGTACGATTAGGGCCTAATGAACGATTTGGTAACATTGTACAGATTAAGGAAGCGATGGATCGAGCCCTTGAAGTAGAACGGCAACGAGACCAGGTACAACGTCGGAATCAGGTAATACTGGACCCAGCTAAGGCGTCAGAATCTATCAGATCTATACCTCAGGAAACCCTAGAGCACAGCTTTCTATTAGAGCTGGTTGTACATGAATAGCTATAATAGTACGTTGAATACACTGTTTCGAATACCTTCAATTGGATTGCAATATGTGGCCAGAAAGGTGGGTGGCCGGAAAAGGTGGGGTTGTACGTTATGTTTCTGCTATTGAGCTCACTTGTCATGGCCATTCGTGTAACTTAGATTGAATGCATTCTCAGCGCGCATCAATAGCTCACGCATGTGAGGAAGTCTGGTGCATACGTGCCCATACAGACTAACCTAGGCATCGGCAGTCAACATTACCTCAGCCACTAAGGGTGCCTGAGTTGTCCGCACAGGAAAAAGCAGAGCCAATCTCCCCACTCGCATACGCATTCATGATAGCCAGGATCGTAGAATAGCTGGTACCAGATGTCAGTGCATCTCAAATCAGGGTGCGACTGGAGCATGGACTTACGTTCCGCCCACAGTGATAAACGCGCCCAGAAAAATGAGGAACCAATGGAAAAGAAACTTGGCCTTCTGCCAAATGTTTCCTTTCCGGTAGTCCCAGAAATCGTAGAGCCACAGTACTGCCGGTATCATAATCGCCATTGGCGCAAAACAGACTGAGCCGGTCAAGGCAATGATGTAGCTGAAAAGCGCTATTGCCTCGGCCAGGATCCAAGCAATCACACCGAGTGAGATAGAGCACCCAAGCCACGTCGCCCAGTGAGTGACCGTGTTGGACTGGAGATGTTTGGTTCCACGTAACAAACGCACGAATAGGTACTTTGCCGCGACGTGCAAATATAGACAGCCGCTGACCATTAGGCCGATGAGGGCGATTCCGTATGACACCTTTTTCAGGGTGCCACCTGCGCTACCAAGCGACGGATTCGTTACCCAGGCGCCGGCCCACCGGTAAACGACAAGGGAGAATGACAAGTACATACATAGCACAAGTCCCATCTACCATACTTGAGTCAGCCAGAAGTGCTTTCGTGGTTTTAAGCACGATGTTGGGCGCCCCACGGGGCCAAGACCCGGTCGACTCGGCCGGTCAAACAGGATTTGCTTTTGACACAAACTAAGAAGAGAACGACACAACTCGAGAAAAATCGCATACGCATATGTATAAGGCCTTTTTATAGTCCCTCGGATTTCTCATCTCGGATATCACTGGCAAAAACGCCGAGGTTCCAGCGCTCGACACAAATATTGTCGCCGTCGCCGTCATACTGAAGCGGTGGTTAGCGCCAGCACTTTGAAGAATACCAGAAATGTGTGGGGTTTTCAGTTGCGTCTAGAAGTTGAACGTCCTGCGTGGACCGTTTCCCCACTCCGAAGACAGCGCTCGAAGGAATGAGGAAACGCGGATACTGACCCTTCGGCGAAGGTCGGGTATGCGATAACGTGGTAGCCAAGATCGAAATCCCCAGTCTGTGGAGCGGCAGCGGGACGAACCCGCAAGGTGACGCCGATCACCACCACCAGAATAGCAATAAATATTGAGAAAAACCCAACCCAGGTGAGCCATCCAATGTTCCTAAGTGTCCTCACTGACGCAGCTGCCGTTATGAGGACCATCGACAAGAAAGACCACCAAACGGTGCAGGCGGCATGGTCGCTAAGGGCGTTGAAGCCGACGGATAAACCGACAATGCCACTTCCCGTGCAGAGAATATATGCGACCAGATATAGGATGCCGATGATTTCTCTAAACACAACGCCGCCGACTTTATGGCCCATATCGGCCAAGGTGTGACATTCGGGATGCCGAGTCTTGAAGTTGCCTTGGATGACGGCAGTATCTTGGAGGAGGTATCAGCAAACCAGCCTGCTTACCAACGCTACTTACACTCACAGGTATTCATGAAAGACCATCCTATGACGCTTAATGCGCCTCCAACAGCGCCCAAGCTGTACATGGCCGTCGGGATGGACAAGACGCCAGTTGCGAAGATGATCTTCAGAAAGATGATGGTGGCTCGCGGCCAGCTGACGTTTCGGAAGTCCACGCCGTCCTCCGTAATTTGGAAAACCTCATGGTTCTCGAGTTCGGCCTCTTTGGTTGACGCCACCTCTGGTCCATCGCTTTCAGCGGCCGGCTTAATGCCAAGCTTTTCATGTTTGGGCTCGATTTCGGCCATCTTGTCGGTAGCGAGACCGTCGGTGGAATCAAGTGAAAAATGTCACAAAACCAGACAACGCAAATATTGACAGCAGATGTGCATAGCATGGGATCGTTCGCGTCCAACCTTTCTGGAAAGCGCCGTCGGAGGTACTAGAAGGAGGTTATGTACATTGCAGAAGCCATGCTGTGCCATGCGAGAAACAATGGCTATCATCGTAGCACAACGTCGGCCGTTATGATAAGATGAGCTTGGCCACATAAAAGCGAGCAATTGTAGCGAGCAATTCGTTATCAAGCTCAAGAGCTACCACACACAACATGGCAGGATTCTGTGAACATCCCAAAGTGTCCAAGAGATAGGGATAAGCTGTCCAATCAAGCAACACAAGGGGTTGTCAGGATTGGTTAATGTGACATCGGAAGCTCGATGCTGTCCCACAGTAACGTCGGACTCGATTTTCATGTGAGATAATGATGTTCGGAGCCTATGGAGGGAGCTGGGAGATAGTGAAGTAATCTTTGGCTTGTTGAAGAAAGCTGCCCTGATATCAGCGTCAATGACATCGGCAGGTCCGGAAATACCACTGGTCCCATTTCCATGTTGCAGTTGTCAACTTTGACGTCAAAATGGAGAAACCCCCACGATTCATTTCTGGCAATCCCTATCATCAAGCTGGCATTCCGGCATTTGGACTCCTGATGAAACAGGTGCAGTCATCCAGCGTCCTCCGACAGAAGCTGCGAGGTTGATGTGTTACACGCGAAGCTCTTCGATAGACGACGCCATGCTCATGTACACCATTTGACCGTCTTGGAGTCCCAGCTTCGAGATTCGGATCCAAATCGGCCTATGATAGCTGTGTCCGTCATCAAGCACTTTATCGGTGTCAGCGGGCTTGAATGATGGACCCCTTGAAATCCTGCATGCCATGTTTGGTAGGCTGCGATTTGTGCTTTGACAAGGTTTAGTTTTATTTGTTGCTAGAGTCCTACACGCGGCAATTAAACAGCCTAAGTCGAAGAGAAAGTGGAACAGGCAGGTGCGTGCCTGGCCTACTTCAGGATATTAGCACGGGCCACGCTACTAATAAGTTAAGCATTACAGGCATTAAAGCAAACGACGTTTGAATGTTTCTAACACTCATAACGTTCTATTGAAGTTCTATGAAGGTTATGACGGTCAATAGCTGAATTCCTATCGTAGGGTATGTATCAGAAACTCACCAAGGAACGTTGTGCCTCTGTCGTGTCACATGATGACAGAAGGAACTTTTGGAATCGTCCGCGCCAGGCGTGATGCTCCACGTTTGTCATGCTAAGCAAGGCCCGCATGGGGCGCGATGTGTTGAGGGCTAAATGCTATATCTGCGACGATGCTGGTCAACTATAAAGTCGTACGGTCATAGTCGCCAGCGTTGTCTATAATACACAGATATTGCCTGCCCATGTGAGTAAGGGCTGGGCCTCATGGCATCGACAAAATTGTTCCATGTCTCTCGACAAACGTTAGCCATTCCATATGGAGCAAGTAGTTCCTCCCTATATATCTCTCATGGCCGCTTGGAAACCCGAATCATTACTCTTCCCTGTATGTAACATTTTGGGGTCAAAATTCTGCTAATTTTCACAGTGCTACGCTGACAGAATTGTCCAAACTTCGGCGCAGGGTCGCAATACAAGTTCTTGGGTGGACAAGTTTGCAAAATTATTATGCATTGTGAAGGAGCTGCGTCAAAACATGAGCTGTTGACACAACGAAGCGGTGATTCAAATGTTTCTTGTAAGTCGTGCGATGACTGCTTACTGCCTTGCGAAACAATATAACAATACTTGTACAACTTCTAGCGGACCAACCCCTTAACTTTCCCCTTTCACCCAGCTGTGAAAACAAATGTTTGCCAGTACAATCAAAGCCAATTATTCCACCTAATTCCACCAGAACAGATTAACCAAAGAGTCAAAGAATCAAAGAATCAAGACTAAATCAAGACTAAACCCCCTCTCCCCACCCGCATTCGCGTATGAATGCTTCTATTGCCGACGCCAAATATGTAGTGTAGAAATTGATGTCCTTTACATCTGGCCGCGGCGGCCGTTGCCAGCAGTAGCAGCGGAAGTGGAAGACGCGGCTTGGCTGACGACGACAACGCCCGAAGGGAGGAACGTGGCGACTCCGGAAGGAAGCGAAACGCCGGAAGGCAAAGAGATGGTTTGAGCCGATACCATGGCTGTCATGGCGGCGAAGATGGCGGTGAAGATATAGGTCTGCATTTTGATATTGGTGGTTGAAGAACTACTTGGAGGTTTTCTTGAGGATAGACAAATAGTATGGAAGCTTGTGAATGTGTGTGGAAAAATGTAGTAAAGTTCTGAAACTGTGGTGAAGACGATTGTTGATGATTGATGCTGATGATGAACAAAGGTCCTGTATGATGGCTGGAAAGGGGGGTACTTATAGATTGTGCTGCGTGTTGCTCGAGGGGAAAGCCCACAATGTCATCCTATTACATGCCGCGAAACCATACAGTTTGGCACATTGCGTAAGTCTCTCGATTGTCTGAGACTTGATGATGGCACGTCCACCCGACGGTTTGGAAGCTATGTGGCTGCATGTGCCTGGGATTGTGTCACCCATCCACGTAGCCCCCTACCTTCGGAGTGCCATTCGACATGAATTAGAAGGTGAGATCCGTTACTCAAAACCTGTGAGATTACTATTTTGGGCCGAAATAAGAATATTGGAAACTTCCTATTGGCGAGTTGCGTCTTAGTGTCGCATCCTTAACCTAAACTGCCCTCTGCCACGCAAGGTCCAACTCACTGAAATCAAGCTACTGGATTCCACCATAGACCTTATGCCACTTAACATAATCCTCTGTGCTCTTTCGACATATTTTTCAAACTTACTTGCTTTAAGTCTCACGTACCCGGGTTATGAGACTAGTGTTGGATAATACGCCGGCACAATACGGAGGATCAACTTAGAAAAGATATGGCGGCCTGCGTGCCTGCCAAAGCGTGAACGTGCTGCACGATAGAATTTGCCCCAATTGGGACCTCCGAAGTACAGTCAACCTCGCAACACCGGTAACGATTCATACAATTGAGAAGTCGGAGTGTTCAGGAAGGATCGGTTCCTTCAAGTAGTACCAAAAGACGGACTCATAGGACTGCATTTCTAAATTGGGAACTACTTCGTCGTCTAAGTAAGTAGGCTAGGAATTATGCACACGACTCAAACGGCCGCTCGACAATTGCGCGCTGCTGCTGCCACCGATTCCAACCTCCAGCAGTTAACATCCAATCCGCCATGCCAAGAAGTGATTCATCACAGCACGCGCAAGTGGCAGCATCAGCACCTAACTCTATCGTTAACACTGATCACTAACCTCCATGAATAATCTAGGCTCAAACTATGCTCAAACGGAACCGATCCCTCCTGGTCCTCACTCGCAATCCCCAGGACGTAGCTCATCTAATCCGCGCAAGCAAATATATTCACAAACGTGAGGAGGTCAAAAAGCTGATATGCATGCTAAGTACCTGATTGCTTTGGTCTCTTATCCGTTCTTTCTAATGGATATACCAGGACGGTATAATCGTGACGCAGACGACTGGTGACAACAAACTCGATGATCCAACCAATTTCGAAGATTATTACCCGGCTTGCGTTTGGGCTTGAAGACATGGAAAGCAATGCGCGTCCACGCCCTTGATTGGGTAAGGCAGGCTTGGTTGGATGAGTTGAAGGATGACTAAGATATGAACAAGACCATCGAAGACATCTTCAGAACATGATTTTGAAGGAAAGACCCAACTTACTGGCATGCCGATAGCATCGAACGTTATTTCAACAATACGTTGACGAATGCCATGCCAGTGACCATGAAAATAGATGGCTGCTGAACGTTTCTCCGCAGCATGTTCTCTGTAATATTGGGATTTGACGATAATGATGAGTATCAGGTTATTTGCTTTTGTATCCAGCCCTGAGCTTTCTTCTTGGACTTTCACAGAACGAAGAGGCATGCTGATACTGTTTTGTGGACCACTCGAAAAGTTCCTGCGCCCACAGGTACTCAATATGCATATTGAGGAAGAGAGGAACAAATAAATAGTTACCAATTAGAAGCTTTAGTAGAGGCTTCTTTTTTTTGTTCTTTTGTTTTGCAATACTTTGGGTGTCCTGCCGAGTTTTGCATCCATATGTGCTTTTCGCATTGGTCGTACGTCCCTGTGTGGCTTTCACGAGGCAGACGGGCAGAATAAGGCTCTTGATACTCTTTTTATAGTGATGTGGGTAAGTATAATCTTAACTACGTACCATGATCTCTTCAGGCAGCATGTTTTGTCACGCAGAGCAACTCCCCGTGTACGTTATCTTGAGTCTTCGCAAAACTCCGCTGAAGCGAGCCCCTAGAGCTGGAAGCTCACGAATTCGTCCAAATAGAAGCTTGCCATTCGCTTAACCATTATGCAAATACTTTATTATATTGTATTATGACAAAGGAGACGATCGGGAAACCTGAATCCCGATAGCATTAACCACCATTTTTCGAGACAGCTGCGGTAACATACCTTCGAGGGGAGACCACTATGCCGCTCCTACGACGACACCTCATTGCGTTGACACAAAAGAACAATTCTTACCTGATACACTGACCAACAGATGGCGCTTTGATATTCAATAATGAAAATTGGATTGTTTCGTTGGCTATGTGTTCGAGTAGAACGTCCCGGAGAAAGAAGAGATGGATGCAAGATAAGAAATAGGCTTGTACAGAAGGCCCTGGCTGTCATAAGACCCCTTGTGGCAAGCTGAGTTGGGAATAGTCACACTTTAACGCAACAGTGTGAAATTTAATCACGCCGATACTATGTACTTGTTTCCCTTTCCTGTTTACTTAGGAAACAACTACTTCGGGATGGCATTGAAAAGGAAAAATGAAACGGCGTTCTGGTGGGCAGAGCCTTACTATTTATGATTTCAATCTTCACGTCATGAAAACAATTTATGAAGGAGAAACCAGGTCTAACAAGCTAGCTACCATCGTTTGGAAATATATTCTAGAGCCATTGTAGGAGTAAAATGTATGTATTAACTTGAAGGGTAGCTTATACGGGGTGTCTTTCGCCAACCTCATTAAACATCGTGTTGAGGGAAAGTAACCCACCCAAATCAGTCTGGCAATTCAACCACAGCTCTTTTTAGACAAGGGAGTACCCAGGAGCTTTCAGAATAAACAAGAGATGTGAACATGCCCCAACAACTGATTCAAATAGTAAAATTTGTGTGGCAGGTTGAATACCTGAATACCTAGCGATTTAAGTACTGTAGAGTTGTTATGGCTGATATAGGTGTTGAACTAAATCCAAGCCCTAGTGACCCTACCATCTCTAGGCTGATATAGGAGAACCATCGCATGTGAGAGAATAAGTGGACTCGCCCAGCAAACGATAAGATAGACCCCACGCATTTACTGATAAGATAGGATCTGCCATCTACCCCACCAAAATTTCAAGCTCTCCCTGTCTGGGAGAGTCATTTCCTTGGCCAGATGTCCTGCAACAAGCTCAAGATCTGTTGCAATTCATATTTTTAGTCCACCGAACGACGGAAGAATGGAGGTCGACAACCCCAGTCCTAAGCCGGAGGAGGCAAGACCCGTGGCGAGTTCCAACAGCAGCGACGACCCCGACCCAATAATAGCATCCTACAATGTTTTCACGAACCCGAGTCTCCCCTCGACGCGCAAGATCTTCATCCTCCAACACCCCAACAAGCAAGGCGCGGCCGCGACGTCATACCCGTCCATCCAAGAAGTGCGCATCAAGCCATCCTCTGGCATGATCGAAGTCGACGTGCCGTTGCCGTACCAAGACGCCGGGTTCGACCGCGACAAGGGCATGAAATGGGGCGGCGCGCTGCAGAAGTCCATGGGATCCAAAAATGGAGGCAGTCACGGTCTGGCTGGTGGCTTTGGAGTTGGCGTGCCTCCTGCGAGAAACGGAAGACGAGGCGAGGGTGACCGCGAGATCTACGATTGGAGCGAGGCAGTGCGGCAAGATAAGGTGTTACGGACGCAGACGCTGGGAGGCATGGTGGGCAGCGGGGAGGATTGTCGGTGGATGGTTGGTGTATTCAAAGGGGGTGAGTCTTTCTAACATACATATACTACCACGTAAGTGGCATAGCTGACGCCAATAGGAAACCTCCACCTAACCCCCGCAACCTCGGAGATCCAACTTCGCCCCCAAATGCACCACCTCGACGCGCAAATCGAACAAGAGCGCCTGAACCGCCCCCGTGACGGTGGGCTCGGTCAAGGGCCCCTCGACGGCAAGACCGGGCCGACCCCAGCAGCAGCCAAGGCGATCACCATGACGGTCAAGAGTGCCCTGACCGGCGGTGAAGTCGTCACAGAGACCATGACGGACCGCCTGCGGCACGTGCAGATGGAGGCCTGGCAGCGGCTCAAGTACATCGGCGAAGAAGAGGACGAAGCCTGGACACTGCACGACAACACGCTCCTGTTCCAGGGCGGCGCCAAGCCCGGGGATGCCAACGGCAAGAGCAAGATACTGAAGGCCGAGGACGCAGATCTGGAGAAGGAGGCCGTGAAGCTGACCACACGCTGGGGCGAGGAGGATTTTCTGCGAGCTGTTGCAGGCAAGAACCGCGATGGTGTGCTCGAGGGCTACGGTTCGACGGCCGCGGCCGTCAAAGATGAGGACATTGAGTTCATCAAGAGCGAGGAGCATCTCGAGGGAGGCATCTCGGCAGTAACGGGCAAGAAGGCTGCTCCGGCTGCTGCCAAGGGCAAGGGAAAGGCGACTGCGGCTGCATCGACGGCGAAGAAGCCAACGGGCACCAAGGGGAAGTGAGACCGTGACGTGGATCCTGGAGAAGGTACAGGTGATGAAGTTTTCTTTCGGCGCTGTTGATCTTCACAAGGAGTGATGCCTAGATCCTGTGAACTATGATCCCGATTGCAGTCCTGTAGGGACTGCCTCATGTATTAGCTTTGTTTCTCCCGTACAGAGACATGGAGGGAAAAGGTCGCTTGCTTGGTCCGGCATTTCATGGCTGCATCTCACATAGGCAGGCGTAGGAGGAGGTAAAAACTTGATTTCATCCCAATGGATTTACTTCTTCATCTGCAACTACGTAAGTACCAATGCTATTCTACTCTAACAATGTATGATGACTCGACTAGCCGGATGATAATTTCCAGATTTCCATCACCCACAGATCATTTTCATTTGAGTGCCACCGGGTTCTGTGACCTCTATAGACATGTTTGCTGAATTCCAGCTTGATTTCGCGTCAGTCGTAAAGTCCACCAATGTTGACACCGGAGGGCACGATCCACGGGCAAAGATGATTTACAGAACCACCTGCTCGCACTGCATACTGCCGTTGATGCGCCGTTCGTAACGTGGCCCAACTATCAATTCTCGGTTGAAATCCAAGCCCAGTTGTCCCCGCCCCCATCCTATAAATCCCCTTGTCTGGACAAATCCTGGTCCAACAGCATTTTGTAAAAAATATCTCTCTTCACTGCAAGAGCTCCACGTCGAGGCCAATGGATCGCATGAACAAGTTGACATTGTCCAGACGCTGCTTGGCCATATCGGCAGGAAGCGTCTTCGACAGAGCAACAGTGTCCATTACTCGGTCCTTGACGGCAAGAACCAGTCGTTGCTGTTCGTCAGGACTGGCTCCAATGCCAATGGCGGCGAGGAACTGCCAGACGTAGACATCCTCTCCGGATGTGACACTGCCGGGGAAAATATTGGGAAGAGTGGGTTCCAGATGGTTGAAGAAGTCGTTGAATTGAACAACCCTAGCACGATGTTAGCTTGAAACGCACTACGGAATTCGAGTTACGGACCATTGTTGCCAAGCTTGCTCATTGGCCAACCCGGCCTCCTTGATGATTTCGGCACGACTGAGAATCATAGTTAACATAGATATGCCAATACGCGTACGAGCGATGGTGTCAATGCTCAGCTTCTGAATGATGATCCCAAGTACGGCAGTAACGATGTGGAGTTCAGTGTCATTAAGAAGGTTGAAAAGACACGGCATGACAGCCATGGAGAAGGCCTCGATGCTCTCACGCATGGCAGCGCTCAGATTGATGGGTTCACCCGACTGAACTTGAGCTCCCTGAACAACATCGAGTTGGTCCAGGTGGACGACGATCAATGTCAAGATGGTAGTTCGCTGCTCGTGACTGAGCTGTCTGAACACTCGAGGAATGACCTTCTTGCCCTTAGGGTAAGATATGAAGGCGATGAACGGATGGACGGCGTTAGCACCAATCGGCTCGTGGACCTTCAGGGCATCCCACAGCTGATTATTCAGCTTCTCTGCGACAAGTTGCCACTCAGATTGTCGTTCCACGGATTCCTGATCGGTGTCGCCATTGGCCAGAGGTGGCATGGTCCGCTCATGATCCTCCATTTTCATGAGAATCATGTAGACAGACTCGATAGCGCGCAAAGTCACCTTACGATCTGTGACACCAGTGGCCGCCGGGGTGCGATGATGAGTACTTGCAGGCCGGTTGACCTCGGTACCGCTTTCAGTTCGCTTGATATTCAACAGAGGCTTCGGCGTCTTCGCGTTACTGAAAGAAATCTTTCCGAGACTGCCTTCAATCACAAGCTGTTTGTTCTTGGGCTTGTTCTTGGCGGCCTCGACAGCACGCTGCACCTGTTGCTCCATACGCTGCATGTGGTTCTCAGGCCCGCGGTTGTGGCGTCTCATGCCACCATGTCGATTGCCGGTCTGGAAGAGATACGTTTGAGCAAAGTTGTTCAGGGGTTGGCTCGGGTTGGGTCGCTGAGCAGCCAAAGAGCTATGGACCTGATAGTAGAAGTCCTCAGCCAACGCCGCATCAGTGCCGTATTCGTTCGGGTCTCCCGTGGCCGAGACAAGCTGCTGTAGCTGGATCCTGGTGATGAAGCTCTTGTCATGCGGCGTCATCAAGCCATTATCCTTGCTAAGAATATAGATCTTGTGATTCCGTTTTGCGCGCCGTGCCTCAGCCTCCAGATATGTGGCCTTGTCCTGATCCGACATGGCAGGCAGCTGAGCTGGATGACTGACAGCCTGTGGCTGGCGGGAGAAGGAATTCTGGGAGCGATGCATCTGGTGCATGGGGTGCGTCGGCTGCGCAGGGTAGCCCATCCGCGCGGCATCGCCCGACATGCGACTAGGGTTCTGCAGGATCTGAGTCGGACCTGACATCGAAGGTTGCTGGAGATGCTGCTGCTGCTGCGGAAGCGAGCTAGACATGCTCGGTCCAGCCGGTACAGGTTTGGACGAGGGGCGCTGCAAGATGGTAATCGGATGACCATGCGGACCACCCTGTGCTTGCGCAGTATGCCGGACATCGTGCGACTGGAATACCTGCGACTGGCCCTCAGGCTGCTGGTATCTGTAGTCGACCGAATCTTGACGACCAAACTGCGGCGGGGGCTGAGATTGAAACTGAACTTGAGGCTGCGGCGAAGCGAAGTGGGGCGGATGTTGGGCTTGCACTTGAGGTTGCGGCATCACAGCAGGCTTGGCTGCGTGCATGGCTGCCTCAACTTCCTCTAGGCTCATCATCTTTCGACCAGCGGGCGGCGGAGCATATTGACTCGGGTTCGCGGCAGCTGGTGTCGCCGCCTTCTTCGGTGCAGTGCCCCAAATGGACGCATCGACCTGAAGATCAGCAGTCGGCTCTGGATCTTTATACTTCTCATAGCCAGTTCGAGCGGGTCTCGGAGGGTAGGACGCCTGATTGTATCCGGGAAGACCATAATTGGTGCTGGTGCTAGCGGCAGTCGCAGCCGCTCTGGGAGCAGGGGGTTGACGGTTGAAGCGGACGTATTCCTCCTCCATGGCGTTGGCGACTTTGGCAGTAGAGCCGAAAAAATCGAAATCCCTGCCGACCGGCGCATTGGAGCTGCTGATAGCTTCACCACCGAAGGTATCGTCGTTGAAGGCGTCGTCCGTCTCATCAAGCTGGTCGCCCAGACCATCGTAGGTATCTTCGAAATCCAACGCGTCCGCATCATCATCATGTCTGGACAGTTCAGCAAATGGATCATACGACTGGCTGAAGCCAGGCGCGGCCATGTTGTGACCCGCCATCTTGAAAAAGTGGGTGGCGCCTTGTAGAAGAGGGATGCTCCTGAAAGCGAAGCTCAAACAAATTGGTGAAAGAGCTAAACTCGTGAATCAGTGGGATGTAATCAAGACTTTAAGTAACTGTGTGGTAATTTGCGCAAAAGTGCATAAGAGAAATTGGTATAACAAAGGTGGAAGGAGGGGCGCTCCGGGTTCAGCTAAGACAGTGGGATTAAAGATCCCCAGCAGGGCTTCACTTCTCAATCCGCAATATTCCTCTTTGTGACTGGAGCCCCACGCTGACTTGAGACAAACAGACAAGGTCCTTGGTGTGCATCAAGGTCTTGACAGACCACCCCAGGGAAAAGTATTGTCTATGTCAGGCTGCGTTGCGATTGAAGAATGCGAGGAACGTGGGGTAGGCAGCGGGGATGGCCTGTGGGAAGTAGCACTTGCTGGTACAGGCTGGTTGCAGGACCAAAAAAAGAGCAGGCACTAGGTAGTAAAATCAGTAGAGACCACTCACCAACTAGGATAACTCGGGAACTGGTCGGATAGTAACGTCGTCCAGGTGCTGAATCATGATGCGAAGGTGAAGTGAAAGATCAAAAAACACGACAGAACGCCTAGTCGTGAAGCGCAGTGCAGCTTTGCGATCCCAGTTACACAATTTCGTGATAAAGAGAGTAAAGCAGAAGGCAAGCACCGTTGATTCGGTGCAAGTTAAGAATGAAGTAGGGCTTGCGAAGAGTTTGACAAGTGTTGACACGAACGAACTCGACGCCGCACGGTTGGCGATGATGAATTACATTACATGCAGGTGGATTTGAAGCCATTGTTCAAACGCATGGCACCCCACCGAAGCTCAATGGGCAAGTGCGGTTTAATATTATTCCGGTGCCGAAGATTCCATACTATCTCCGACCTTTACCCTCTGGGACGGTTGCTATGGGCTTATTCTTGACATCCGATATTCCAATAAGAAGCCTAACCACTATAACTTCAACGTAAGAAGGGTTGAGTTTGGCAAGGAGAGGTCATTCCAAAGAGTCACTGAACTTGCTTTAATACATAGGTGCTGTTCTGTTTTGTAACTTCAAAAGAACGTCCTCAGGATGTTAGTGACCCAACTTCTAGCCCACACAGCATGGGTACAACGCACTCTTCAACTACTTCGGTTTTTAGTACTTGTTAGGCGACTTATTAAATCTGCAATTACTATACTCCAAACATGCTTACACATATCCATTGTTATATATTGCCAAATTGACAACTTGAATAATGTAGGGATAGAGTACGTGAGTGGTGAGAGGTAGTTGACACATAGTCCCCTGTTTCATTCAGGATGAAAGTCGGCAGCGAATAGGGCAACAGCCGACTATGGCTATATTGCAAAGTTTGGAGAAATGCTGTACTTGCACCAATTCTTCCTTTTCGCGTCTCTGAAAAATATGATTATGACATGCCGTACGTAAAACATGCTCATCATAAAACTCTAGAGAACAATGCGCTCATGGCTTTGGGTTTTTGGAATATGCACTCTCTTCTCAGGGACGCAGACTACATCTCCTTGTTCTTAGCCTATCATAGTACTCTTATACTGGGTACTCATATTTGAAGAGGACCAGTTGCGCAAATGCTGAGGAAATTGTTGTGGGCAAAACCATACTGTCAACCCATTGGGCTTATTGAAATTCACAATAAGACTGTGCAACCAAAGCGACTCAGTTCATTAGGATACTTTCACATGTTTTTTTCCTGCAAACGGGAAAGAAGCCAAATGTTGTCATCGCTTTTCATATACCTTAAGTACACTTCATGGATCAGTGAGCCTGATATTCCAGGTGGCAATGGAGAAACTCGAACTCAAGATCGCATGTTAAGGAAGGTAGCTTCAAGTGCTGTACGACCTTAGAATCGTAAGCGTAGTACCACAAAGAATGGTTCGAACCTCTATACAAGCGGTATATCCCCAGCGTGGCATGACGGGTCATTTAGAGTTCGGAAGAGTTGTTGAGTAGTTGGGGATCGGATGGCGAGGAGGTGACACACACGTGAGCAACAATATACACTGTAGCGGCTCAATTGTAACTACGTCATAGCGGCGTTGGATGCCAGGATTCAGGAGGGATGCCAGCCATCATGGATTTGGTTTATAATGCGCACTTGCACAAAGGTACAAATGAAATAGAGTTTGCTTCAGGACCCCATAGTTCCGGACTTGATTCAGCTACCCCTAGGCACTTACTGCCGCTTCCCCAGTAACCAGTAGCATAATGATACGTAGGAGATTGACACCAGTTTTGATGAGCAGCTGCAGAAGACCGCTTGTGCTAACAGGGCTGGGGGCGTACAAACGTCCATACAATGACCTCGGCAGTATGCATTGGTAACAAGATTGTAAGGTACAGATAAGGAAGGGTTGCGTGTCTCAGGATGAAGTTGTCACCACAGGCAGTGCATCTAGCAGGTGGAAGGACAAACTTCCTAAGAGAAATGTTAAGCAAAAAGAAAGATGAGTATGCCCGATATTGACGCTTGTGGGGTATACATGAAATTGAAGACTGACTGCCACACGACAAGACATCGGAATTGTACGCAAGCCGGGAAGGCGCTCTACAGGGGAAGGAGAGGTCTGGGGTCGACGTGTTCTAGACTGCAAGGGCCTGGCAGGGATACGACTTCAGCAGCTAGACCCAAATAGGGGATCCTGGGTAGAATCTATGGATAGTGGCCTGTTGGCCGCTGGAACATTGAATTGACCGCTGGAATCGATTCACTTTAGGAGACACCTCATGGCTGACAGAAAAGCTCCATCGTACCCAGGGTTACGGACGAGCTTGAGGGGCAGTTACGCGCGGTCGATCCTCAACTAATAGAACTTAGAAAGCTAAGGTATCTTGGATGACAAGCCTCATTCATTGTCTTACTTCAGCTGTGTACTCTCCTCTAGTTGTGCTTTGGCACTTTCTTCGATTCCCCATCCTGCTTCTTTTCTTACCTTACCTTACCTACTTCTCATTATTTAATTCCTGTCAAGTGGAAGATGATCAGCATGATTTGAATGCTTGAGTGCCTCGCCCCGCACAAACCCCTTTTACGCGAAACCTTGCAGCGAATCCTCGATACTGTGCATTCCGCGTCGAGCAGCATTCGACGAACCCTTGAAATCTGGCAACTCCGTTTGCAATTTCCGCGATCCAACGTTCTTTCCGACACGACGTATCCAATTGTGCATCAATTTGGGCAACATGGCGGCTGGTAGCGCACGTATTGTGCGATACATCCTTTTCGCTTTCTTTGTAGGTTGCCCGTCATTATCCTGATCCGTTGCGCTATTACTGCCCAGGCTGCCATACTAATAGACCCATCAAGTTTATCGCAGTCCTCTACTTCATCTCGCACTCCTCACCCCAGGGTCTACCGCTGACGCCCGATAACTTTGGGGTGGGTAAAGGCTCGAGTTCGTCAGGCTTGGGGAAAACTGAAGGCGCGCCATCAGGCGAAAAGGAATCGACTGGCTTCGGCTCGACAGGCATAGAATCATCGTCATCAGCAGGCACATCCAAGGAGGACATACCTGGCAGCAAGCAGAGCACCAAAGGCAAAGGCAGCAGTAGTTATGGCGATATCAAGGATTCGACTGCCCATGGCGACCTTGCCGAAGCCCCAATGGCACTCACGCCGGCGGATGCTGGATGGGACAACCTTCTCGGTACGGCTCCAGGGCCCCGCATGAATGCCACCTTTGTCAGTTTGGCACGAAACAGCGATGTATGGGACATTGCGCGATCGATCCGCCAGGTCGAGGACCGATTCAATCGGCGATACAACTACGACTGGGTCTTCCTCAACGACAAGCCATTCGACGCCCAATTCAAGAGAGTCACCACATCCTTGGTGTCGGGCAAGACCTTCTACGGCGAAATCCCACATGAGCACTGGTCCTTCCCCGATTTCATCGACCAAGACAAGGCTAAGAAGGTGCGCGAGGATATGGCCCAGCGAAAGATCATCTACGGCGACTCGGTCAGCTATCGTCACATGTGCCGCTTCGAGTCCGGCTTTTTCTTCCAACAGCCTCTGATGTTGAACTACGAATGGTACTGGCGTGTTGAGCCCAGCATTGAACTATTCTGCGACATCCACTACGACCCCTTCCGGTTCATGGCCGAAAACAAGAAGAAGTACAGCTTCGTGCTCAGCTTGTACGAATATGTCGAAACTATCCCCACTCTCTGGGACAGTGTCAAGAAATTCATGAAAAACCACCCCGAACACATTGTTGAGGGCAACTCGATGGGGTTCCTCAGCGACGACGGCGGTGACACGTACAATCACTGCCACTTCGTATGCAACACAGCATCCAATCCAATCCAAAATGACACCATTGCTAACATGGAAATAGTGGTCCAACTTCGAAGTTGGCAACCTGAACTGGCTGCGATCGAAGGCTTACACCGACTTCTTTGAGGCTCTTGACAAGGACGGTGGTTTCTTCTACGAACGATGGGGAGATGCTCCTGTCCACTCCATCGCTGCCGGTCTCATGCTTAAGAAAGAGGAGATTCACTTCTTCAACGATATTGCCTACTACCACGTACCCTTCACCCATTGCCCGACTGGCGAGAAAACTCGCATCGATCTCGGATGCCATTGCAACCCTAAGGATAACTTTGACTGGAAGGGCTACTCTTGTAAGTCATGAACTACAATATTCCAAATCCGAGCTCACCGTGAATCAGGCACCGCAAGATATTTTGAGCTCAACGGGCTGGAAAAGCCTGAGGGATACGAGAACCAACAGGATTAGGTGTCACATCAATTTGGAATTTTGTAAGATTAGTATTGCTATAATGGTGGGTTCATGACAACTCAATCGCGTGCATGTTAACCGGCTCAAGAGGGAACGGAAACACTTAGGGGGATGATAGGCGTGACAGGTTTTTCTAAATCGGACTGGAAATCCAGACTTCTTCGTGTGTAGATACTTCACATTTCATGGGTCAGGTCATCGTTCGAATCTGACGCCGGATTGCTTCTTCTATGGTACAACAACATGATTTACAATTGTGGCCGATTATTGACGTGATTGTAACCCCTTGTCCTAATCATGACACGGGACCTCCGATCCCTATAGCCACCACCAATCCTGCACCATATTGTCGCGTCTATGTTCCTACCGAAGCCTTCTTGGGCTTCTTGGTTCCGTATTTACTACGACTCGTCGTTCGGTTGGCAACACCACCCTATAAGTAACCCCTTAGCAACCAAACTCCAACCTCGCTCCAAATCTTCTCCAAATCTTCCCGGCTTTGGACCGTCGTGAACGTGAAGGTGCAAATCCTAAGGAAAGCTTGACATGAACTCACCAAATCCAAAGCTCCTCTAACCAAATGGTACCGCACACCGGGACAATCCTGGGCGCGCCCACCTCGCACCAAGACGACACTGTGCTGTTGGATATTGTGGCCCTCACCGGGGATGTACGCCGTAACCATAGCGCCGCTACTCAAGCGTATTCTGGCCGTTTTCCGCTCTCCGGAGTTGGGCTTCTTAGGGCGTTGGATACCGACTTTCAGACACACTCCTTTGAGTTGGGGGCAGTCAGGCCCGGCGAGAGCTGGGGAGACGGCGTGGCGAGCGCGCTTGCCTTGACGACAGCCCTGGATGAATTGTTAGTATTTTTGCAGCATGTTTCGTGGATATCATGGGGGAGACGGACTCGCAGGACTTGGTTCAGCGTCGCATTTGGTGCTGGTGTGGTCGAGAATAATCGGGACGGTGAGAGGTGTTGGGGGAGCGCTGATGGCACCGTTGGCCGCCGTGCGAACGATAGGGATATGTATCTGAGCATTGGCGCTGCCATGATCGAGTCTGGTGGTTTGGAGCCGAGTTGCTGTCCCGAAGGCTCGAACCCGCAGTACATCCATACCTACAGGCCGACTCGAAAATTGTCCGCTGAGGAACGGCGCTGGTGGCCCAAGCTCAACAACCAGGTTTAACTCCGTCTATCTCAAGCTCAGACGCCTCACTCATTCAGCCAGACCTTATGAGATAACAAGCGCCGATGTCCGACCTTTCACATGCAACTGCTTTCAGAAAGACCTTCAGAATGATCTGTGGCAAGTGTCAACAATGCCGGCTTCAGTCGTTCGTCAGCTGACGACCAGGACTGTGCTTCCGGCTGCTCTTTTGGCTGCTAGAGGTTATCCTCGGGCTGCCTCGGAATCTAACCGGTGGTGCGCTCTGTCTAAGAAGTCAAGGTCTGGGGGCAACAGCAGCAATTTGGGCGTAATCGATGGTCGAACAGGCGGACATAACACTTGCACATTCCGAAAACTCTATTGCTGGTGAAATATCAAGACGTTGATTTTTCTTGCATCCTCTTCAGTTCGATCTTTCAACTGCTTTGTTTGCAATCATGTCTTCTATCGCGAGAGTGCTTCGTCCCGCATTACGGCGGGGCAATGGAGTAGGTGCCAGAGTCTCGTCAGCCTCACGTTGTAACCGAACAATAAGACCGTTCAATGCGCCGCAGCAGTAAGTGCAACCTGCTCGAAATCCTGTACTCGTTAACTACATTGCCAATTCTCATACACAACCAACCAGACTAAGATGCCTCTCGGCAACGCCCCGTCGCCTCAGCGACATCAGCGACATCCCGCCCACACCAATATCCCACCTGTCCGAAGTCGAGGCGGCCATGCAAGAAGCTGTGTCCAAGTTCGCCAATGATGTGATCCTGCCCAAAGTCCGCGATATGGACGAGGCGGAGAAGATGGACCCGGCCCTGGTGGAGCAACTCTTCGAGCAGGGCTTCATGGGCGTCGAGATTCCCGAGGAGTACGGTGGCTCTGGCATGAACTTCACGGCTGCTATTGTCGGTATCGAGGAACTGGCACGGGTCGATCCCAGTGTCAGCGTCATGGTGGATGTGCACAATACGCTGGTCAATACGGCCATCATCAAATGGGGCAGCAACGAGATCAAGAAGAAATATCTGCCCGCCCTGGCGACCAACACCGTCGGCTCCTTCTGCCTGTCGGAGCCTGTATCTGGGTCTGATGCCTTTGCGCTGGCTACCAAGGCCATCGAGACGGCCAATGGCTACAAGATTTCGGGCAGCAAGATGTGGATCACCAATTCGATGGAGGCCAACTTCTTCATCGTCTTTGCCAACTTGGATCCCAGCAAGAAGCATAGAGGTATCACGGCTTTCATAGTCGAAAAGGACACCAAGGGTTTCTCGATTGCGAAAAAGGAGAAGAAGCTGGGCATCAAGGCCAGCAGCACGTGCGTCATCAACTTTGACGAGGTGGAGATCCCTAAGGAGAACTTGCTCGGTGAAGTGGGCGAGGGCTACAAGTACGCCATTGGACTCTTGAATGAGGGCCGAATCGGCATCGCGGCGCAAATGACGGGTCTGGCGCTCGGTGCGTGGGAAAATGCCGTTAAGTACGTTTGGAATGACCGGAAGCAGTTCGGCCAGCTGGTGGGCGAGTTCCAGGGCATGCAGCACCAGATTGCCCAGTCGTACACCGAGATCGCTGCCGCTCGCGCATTGGTGTACAATGCCGCCCGAAAGAAAGAGGCCGGTCTAGAATTTGTCCAGGATGCTGCCATGGCTAAGCTGTACGCATCGCAGGTTGCGCAGCGTGTAAGTGGGCTGGCCGTCGAATGGATGGGCGGCATGGGCTTTGTCCGCGAGGGCCTGGCGGAGAAGTACTGGAGAGATAGCAAGATTGGTGCTATCTATGAGGGAACCAGCAACATCCAGTGAGTATTCCGAAAGACTGAATCATTGAATTGCAGCTAACAACCAACAGACTCAATACCATTGCCAAGTTGCTGCAGAAGGAATACACTACATAGTTTATATTTGTCGAAATAAGGGATAGTGTTGAAGCCCATCAGGCGAGAGCCAACTTGTTACAGTAAACTATGTTGATCGATTGCGCGCATTCGTTTCTAAATTTCATAGTCCAGAGTGTACTGTTGATATAGGATGTAGAAATAAATTGTCTTCATATGACCGATTTCGGTACTAGAGAAAGAAAAGGCTAGAGGAATCCTCAGGGAACCTGTCGACACCACTCTACAATGAGACTCTTCGGTCTAGTCAGTCGAAGGTACCTCATGGCAGCAGCACAGCTCTGCCTCCTCACTGGCACTTCCCAGTACCGAATGAGCCCGACCGACCAGGCGAGTGGGCTCGCAGGGTTCCCAATTCAAATTCTGAAGTGCCTACTACCATGACCTATTCGAGACATTATTCTCGGCATGGTTACTCCTTTCATCTACACTTATAGCTATCGAAACAGTCCGTCTCCTACATCTCCGACTGACATGGACATTGTTATAACTTCGGCTGGCCACGTCTCTTTACGTCTACCAGGTAACACCGTCATTGAAATCTGTGGATTCCCACGTGCAATGTTACATGGCAATAGTTGATTGAGTTGATCCGGTTCAAGCCACACAGCCCGTAGACGACGCTCTAGTGGGTTCCATTTTTCAGTCAGCGCGTCAACTACTCAGACCTCCTCTAGGAACCCCATATTATGAGCCTCATGCCAGCTCAATCTAGCGCCATGACTTAAAGTCCCGATCATGCCAACATCGAGCTGGATCCCAATAGACTCACTTGGCACGTTGTCTGTCACCATGACTACTGTTCCCCATCCCGGCAAAAAGCCCTACCAGTGACTCAACCCGGCGGCGCCTCCGGCATTATTAGAATTCTCAAGGCTCGATCCGAACCGCTGTCAGTTTACGGGAAATATCTAAGTAGTCATGAAACCCAAGCACAAGCACAAGTTTCGACCGTTTCCACGTTCTTGTCTTCTTCCCTCAGAACTCGTAGACAGCGTCAAACAGGATGCTGCAAGAACAAAACGATATGACGTCTCATCTAGACGAACCCTCGCACGAAGATGACTGCGGTCTTGCCCAAACGAAGCTTCTTTTTTTTTCCAGCCCAGTGGCCAACTATGATGAGATTACACAACAAGATTTCATAGTGCAAGACCTTGAGTCCTCGGGTTCAAGGCATGACCATACTGCCGGTTGTCCAAAGTTTGTCAAGGTATAAATTTCAGGGGCCATGTTGACTTCACGAGCTGACTTGACGTAGCATACTGCATCGACCAATTCCGAGGTATGGGCTTGAGAAGAATTGCCAACACAGTGGATACTAAACATGATTTCAGCTATTTTATGATTTGTGGTTTGTTGCTAACTTGGAAGTCTTCTCTTCGGTAAATATCTCAAGTTTGATGAGATTGCCTTCGATCTTGCCATTTTCTGACAAGTTCCAGGTTCATGAAGTCACTCAAAACACAAAGCTGTACTCATATATGGGTTACCTGACGTATGTTCCTCTCCTATGCCGTATCTGATCTCACCAACTCTTGCTAATATCACGCACTATAGTATCTTATGGTTCACCTGGTTTCTCGTCGGACTATTCGATGTTCGATATGTGACCGACAGCATCTTCGAACGCCTGGCCCGGACCGTCCATCTCGGTGTCATGGTGGGTTTTGCCGTTGTGGCATCGCGTTTTCACCCTGACAGCCAAATCAAATCCATCTTTCAAGGATTGTGTAAGGATACCCCTATTTCCGACTTCCATGATTTCGCCATATCTAATCAGTGAAAGCAATCATCCTCATGGTCTCGAGACTCGTCCTTGTGGTTCAATATGCCGCGATCATCTGGCATGTTCGTCATTTCAAAGACGGGAAATGGCCACTCACTCTCGTGGCCGTGTCACATTTCCTTTTCGCAATTATATACTTCGGTCTTCTTTTTGGTTTCAATGATGGACAAAGTCCCCGGATCTTCATCGCGTGGTATGTCATCGCGGCATGCGAGGCGTTGCTGAACCTCGGCCTTGCACTAAAATGGAAGGTCCTCAGCTTTGCGGGCACGCACTTGACCGAGCGCATGACACTACTCACTCTCATTATCCTAGGAGAGGGTGTTATCACCATTGCGAAGAATGTGGTGCTTATTGTCAAAAATCAAGGATGGAGTAAGTCGCCCAACTTCTGTCGTTCTGGTTGGTCTTATAACCTGGGCAGCTTCTGTGACCATGGGTATTTTGACAGCTGCAATCACGACGGTGTACATATTCTTCATGATTTACTTCGATTGGATGAATCACCACCACATGACAGGAATTCGGCAGCTGTTATGGACCATCCTGCATTTCCCCTTTCATGTTGCCCTGCTTCTGTTCATGGAGGGGGCAACCCAATTCATCACTTGGTGGAAGCTGGTATGCCACCTAAATTCTTATCAATACAGCCCCCTGAACCTAACGCGCAACGCAGCTTGAAGTCCAAGACTTCGCGAACGACGAATTCATGAACGTGGCCGCCAAGCTATCAACACATGACAACAACATCACGAGCGAGGATGTGGCTCACTCGCTAAACGACACAGTTAACCACCTCTTCAAGCAGTACCCTGCTACCTATCAGCTGACCATCAACGAAATTGCCAACATCCTGCAAAACATCGGCAACATTACGAATTGGTTCTGGTCGTCCAACGAGACGGGATTTCCCGAGATCAACCAGCGGTTCACGCGGGATATTGACAATCTCTTCGTCACCGTCATCAATTCCATCTTCGTCAACTTCAAAGTCGACCCCTTCGAGGATAATGAGGAGGTCGACCCGGTCAAGATGCAGTATAAGGCGTATACTGAGACCAATAACAGATTCATTCTTGTAGTTAGTTAACCACAGGTTAACCCGTGCATGTGCGAGTCTAACACTTGCGAAACAGTTCCAGTACACCTATACCACGGCCGGAATCACCCTAATCGTCATGACGATGCTCTACGTCCTTACCAAGCGGCAAGGTTTGACGCCCTACAATATTCTTCGCACCTCGCTGTTCTTGGTCCTCGGGATCGGTCTATCTCTGGTAACGCTGGTGTCTATTAGAGATTCGCATGGTAGGGTGTTTATCCGTAGTCCCTGGCTATTGCCTACTTTGTGTATCGTATTCCTTTGCGTGCTCATCCTAACACACCTCCCCAAGCCGCCTCCACTGATAGTTCCTTTCAGGGGCGGGACATTCAGGGATTTCAACAAACAGGATCTGGCGCCCTCTTCCAGGGCTCGAGTACACAATGGCAATCAAAATCAAAGCTTTGATTCTACGGAGCGGGTTTATAGTGAGAGAGAGTATAGTAAAGCGTCCATGCATCATGGGCAGGATACCATTTCAAGGGCGCAGACTGTAGTAGTTGATCAATCTGCGAAGCAGAGTTAGCCAATACGGATGCTCATCTCTTGAATAGAAATCTTTGTTGGACTTCGACCTTCGAAATAATGGGAATTTCAGAAAACAACTGATATATTTGTCCCACAGGTCTGTAGCTTTTTGCTTCTCGGGTGCCGTGTGTGTTCACAAGCGATACGTAAACAACGTAACCCTCGTACTCGAGTCCTCCAGTACACGGATTGCCCCGAACATCAGTGATCCTTCAATGCACCCCCTTTTTAATACTCAGGGACTTGGGTACGTGGCATTAGGACAGCGATGTTGCCTAATCCGCTTGACCAGGCGATGGAAAACCCCCTCAACCTCCGCTTCTCTCTTTATATAGCATTCATGGTGTTCCACCCCCAAGCGAAACGCTAGTTCCTCTGCCGTCCCTCTGGGGACTTCCCGCGCCACACCCGGCTCCACGTCCACCGCCACCAGAATCACCGGCCACATGCACCGATCGATACCTTCCGCCTCGCTAATCAACAACCTGATCGCTTTCTCTGCAACCTCTAGGGACGAATGATGGGCTACGCTGTACGGAACGATGATACCGTCCGAAATATGAATAAACATCTTGAGCAGCGCAGCGTAACATTCTTCCCACGTCGTCGACATAACTTCCAACGAGGTAGACTGGTCATCAATAACGCAGTGCGTTCTACTCGACGGCTCCTCTTTAGTCGGATCGAATAAGTCTTCGTGACATGTAAACTAAGGACATACATCCCCCTCGAGTTAGAATGTGTGCCGTTTCGGGTTTCAATCTCGTGGCCAGGAGAACTTGAAAAGAAAAGCGCATAACAAACCATTTTACCAAACTCCCGGGCTGAGTTTTCATGTCCGCCCATGACGGTGATTTTGTGTTCGATGATTTGAGTGCCAGCGAGAAGTCCCCCGGACTGACTTTGTTGCCGCACCCATGCCTGTGGACAAGATCGGGTCGATACTGGTTCAGAATCCTGTTCTGGCGTTCCGTGGCTTCTATCACCACGAAAAATGCTGGTCCACTTTCGGGCGACGTCTCGTCCTCTAACACTAGATGGGCGTGGGAAGCATGAAAGTGATCGAAAGCCACTCGCCTTTCGTGGACTCCTAGGGGTTTGCCTTCGATGCTCTAGGCGTTGTTTCATCTAGTTCCCTTGATAAGATCGCAGCGCTTGTTGGCTTGGCTCGGGGCAATGCTCGAAGTTAATTCTGTGAACTAATAGCCCAGTTGGCGCATATTTCTCTTCTTCCACGATACATTTGGACGGCTTATCGAACTCTATTATACTAACCGTCCCAGGTTGGCCCGTGTTTGCGTCTTCCTCCACGGACCTATACCTTGGTGGATATAAATCGGATGGATGCATCTTCTCAAAACGATATGCCGACGTGTCGACAAAGCAAAGACATGTTTGGGTTCTTGTAGCCAACAAAGAGGATGTAGGAGCACCCGGCTCCGTTACCAATAAAAAGGCATAGTACTAATTTGGCCAATCATCATATTAGCTTAGCATTCTCGGTAGTGCCTCCCTTGTAGAAACAAAGAGCACGAACACCAAGCCGGCTAAGGTCTTGGGGCTACACCCTGACGTTCATTCCCAGGCGATGGACGCGGACGGTATGCTGTGCTGGTAAAATCTGCGAGCTTTGCGATTGCAATTAGCCCTATCCGAGCATGAAACCATTAGGTTAGGAAGGCCTGCGAAGATCCACGTAGTTGTTAAAGACTTTTGTGGGACTTGCTATGGAGGAAGATCTGATAAGATTGATAAAACTTACGCGGGGCCCCCTGCTCACTTGACATCGCTCATTCGGTACCAAGTACACGAACGTAATTAAGCTCATCCGAGCTCGGCTCAGATAGCTAGCTATCGTCCCAGCTCTGTAAGCCGACCCGCTCCCGCTTGGCACGCCATAAAATAGCTGCCGCCATGAAAATCAGAGCCGGTTTCTCCGTGTTCCCATCTCGTACCGAGATCTGGACTGGTAAGACGAGAAAATGAATGCAATTATGGCCGTTTCCGGGCTCAATCGGTGGCTGCTTTTATTACTCTTAATTGGCGTCGTCTCTGCTTCCGTCGCAAGCAACCCAAAAAATGCTACTGGGCCAATTGGTGGCATCACCCTTGCAGACTTAGAGGAAAGAATACAGGTAGGTTATCGAATCGCACAAAGTGTCCATGCAAACTCGAGCTGACTCGTTCCTGCCTCCACTTAGCTATGCCCGGTGGTAGTCGACCTCAACACTGAGAAACTGGCAGCTTCCTCGGACGAATCGACCCTCATATCCCGCATCTTCTCAGTGCTCTTTCCAGGCAGCCCTGCCGTGAACGCCCTCCTCGCAACGCTATACATATCCGGACCGCCCAATTTCTTATTGGCATTATGTCCGCCCAACATCGACCCAGCGTCACTGTCCGTCATGGTAGCGTTCGCGGTCGGTGGTTTGATGGGTGATACTTTGTTCCATCTACTCCCGGAGATCTTCCTGGGCGAGGATAGCCCCCAACATGTCCGGTTTGTGCTTGTGGAGCCGAACCGAAACCTGCTACTTGGTGTCGCAATATTGGTTGGGTTTATGACTTTCGTTGCCATGGACAAAGGACTACGCATCGCGCTGGGTGGCGAGGGGCATGACCACAGCCACGGAAACCACACCCATAGCGGACACGAGTTAACTAGTAAAGCCTCTTCCACCGCAGTGGACGTATCGAACAACGAAGTCAAGTCGCGCAAGAAGGGCAAGGAGGGCCAGAAAATAGTCGAGATCAAGGCTGAGAAGGACATCAACCCATCCGTCAAACTAGGGGGCTATCTCAACATGATGTGAGTTGCATCTTCTGAGTGTGCTTCTCTTGGTCATTAGAATGCTAACAATACCGGCCAGTGCTGATTTCACCCACAATATCACGGACGGCTTAGCCATGTCCGCCTCGTTCTATGCGTCGCCTACAATTGGGGCCACAACAGCTCTTGGTCAGTATCATCTCAAGCAGCTCGCGGAGGCTATACTGACATATGTTAGCTGTTGGCCTGCATGAGATCCCTCACGAAGTTGGCGACTTCGCCCTTCTGATCCAGTCTGGATTTTCGAAAAGAGCGGCAATTGGCGCACAATTCGTTACAGCCTCTGGTGCGCTCTTGGGGACATTGATTGGAATCGCAGTTCAGGAATTCGGCGGTAATTCTGAAGGCAACTCCATGGGCATGAAGGATGGTCTATATGGCACGAGCTTGACGTGGGGCGACATGCTGTTGCCATTTACCGCCGGGACGTTCCTCTACGTGGGGACCGTTGGGGTGATACCCGAGCTGCTCGAAACTGGACCGAACAAGAAGGCGGAAGCTCAAAAGACACTGGCGCAGTTCGTTGCCGTTGCGCTTGGGGCAGGTATCATGCTCTATATCTCGTGGAGTTGAGTATAAGCGGGGACCATTCGACCCACAGCAAGGCTTGGCAATGGCCAGGCTGTCGTCAGCGGCAGGATGACTCAACTCAGCTATGCTTCTGGCATGGAGGAGAAGCAGGTTGTGATGCCGAGGACAGGGCGGTCGCGGCTCTCAAGTACATGGTGATGGTGATGATCGTCATCGCTTGATGAGTCTCTCAGATCCTTTTATTGGGGGAGCGGGGGGAGGACGGACCTTATAAGAGTGACTGGTCAACCAGACAAGCTGTAGTAGTTGCGATGTTGTCCGGCTTGCGTATCAGGGGTGAACATATAGATCATAGATTAAGGTAACCGTTGAGGACAAATCTCAATGTGGTTGTAGCATGAACCCTCATACCCCCGGCTGCCTTGTGTAACTTGGAATTTGTGACCTCTATTTGCCAGTTTTTCTTACCGTACAGCCAATCGGTATGGATGCCCGTATCTCGTGGTCTCGCATAGGTGGGTAGCGCTGGGAGAGTTGCCCCGTATTACTCCAGCTTACCATTATTCACCAGCGGATATCGGGACTAGATTCAAGTTCCGAACTAAAATAGTCGTGTCGTCCCAAAGGCGCGCGCAGCAGCAGCACTAGCAGCACTCCCGGATCGTGTCAAGTCAGCTTTTAGGGCGGATTTTGCCGATCGGCAAGGAGTCATCAGTGTGGCCCGCCAAGGCGTCAGTTCTCTCTACTGTGAAGACCTAAGTTCCTGCGTCTGTCTCCTTCCCCGCGTTTTAATGATCTTGTAACTTTGCAGTAATGTTTAAATTCAGATTCAAAGCCAGAAGCTCAAGATTTTGTGCTAAAAGATCGAGACCGGTCCCTTGGAGAACGCCAAGGACTCTGCAGATGGTGTCGTTCGACGGTACGCTTACCCGGTTCACGAGACTGGCATTCAAGCACGAGATGCCACCTCGATATGGCCTCACCAAGTAACTTGAAATATGATCATATCAGGCGCTTCAAAAATAACACTAATAAAAAGTGGAACGAGAAACAGACCGCCCGACTCTCGCGCACTTGGTGACTCGTAAAAGATGCTAGAACACGACTCACCGTAAATCTCCGGTGCGATATAGCGGCTTCTATATCCCGAAGCCGGACATGAATCTGGCCCCGGGGCTTGAAGGCTGACGACGCGGGCATTCTTGGTGACACAGTTGAGTTGACATGCATGTAAACTGTGCAAAAGGAGCTACTCCGTCTGTGGTTGCACCCTATAGTTTAGTAAGCACAGTGCACCGCGGAGTCTTGCCTATTCGTATCATGCCTCTGGCAATAATCATGCATTCCTGTGACGGCATTTCTCATCCGCCATATCATCCCCCGAGGAATTGTTATGTATGCCTTTTGGTGCCGGCCAACAACCATAAACCGCAACTGACAACATGGCTTTGAACCAACGGCCTGAAATCTGCGAATTGGAATAATTGACATCGGATGGTTACAGTTGAGGCTGAAGCCGACTCATGACGAACCTCCTTAGAAGACAAGCTCGCCGCCGGGTTTGGCAGGTGAATACCAAGATGGAAGAAGGTGTATCGAGGACTTCGTGAGATATTGCTTGACCCGGTGTTTTGCGGGTGGGAGTATTAGCGAATTATACAGTTCCCGCCAGAGCTATGACAAGATGCACTGTGCGAAGGGCGAGCGCATGTAATTGATAATGGACAATGTAGCTCCGCTGACGCTAGAGAGGGCCCTGAAGCGCAACCAATAATCCCCCATCCGAAAAACGGCGCTGCACTAGGAGCACTTCGCAAGGATTGCACCACATACATACAAGCATGAGATGGGCGAGAAGGGTGCACGACATGGGGCCATCCATCCACACCCGATAAAATATAAAGTTGCAAGCCGTCTTACCGTCACTGTGGACTATGATATTGCACCATCCACCACGACGCTAGCACGTCAAAGGTTGAGAGTAGAAGGGCGCATGCGTCTTGAGGAGGGTCAGAGGGTCAGCCACTACATTCATGCATGGCTCTCCAATAGACAAGGGAAAACTCCTCCTCGAGATGACTCAGTGAAGGATATACCCATGAGACCGGCCCGGTCAGTGGCTGTCATGGTGAGCATCCTTTATCTTCATGGTTTCTATATGAGCCGAATCCCCCAGTCCGGATGCGATTCAACTGGAACGTCGTATCTGAGCATATAGCAACAACACGCAAACTCCAGGAAAGCCTACCAATCCACCCAACCCCAACGCATCTTGGCATCAAACTGGCTAGGATCGACAAGCAACAGCACCCGCGGAGTTGAGCGAACACTTGATTCCTGAACGGGCAAACTCATAAGGCACCGACCCCGCAGATTTATGTAGAGTGGCATCGTCATCTTACAACAAATCAACCCCAAACCGTCCATCTTCACCCGCAAGACAGCAAAAATGTCCGTCTTCACGGACGGCAGCAACCACAGCTCTCTGGGTGGCTTCAACCGCAGGTTGTCAACTGGACCGAAGCCGAGCCTGAGCATCCACGTCGACAACCACTATCAAGCCAAAGTCTACACGACGTCGTCGTCCGTCTCTGGCCGCATCAAAATCAACACATCGAGGGATGTTCGATTCGACCATGTCGAGATCCTCTTTTTGGGCGTCAGCAAAACCGTCGTGGAAACCAGCTTTTCGCCACATGCAATCAACCACACATTCCTGAGGCTTTCCATGCCACTCTCACAACTGGAGGATTCCTTCCCCGTGCCTCGAGTGTTCGAAGCAGGCCGCACTTACACCGCCCCATTCCACTTTGTCGTTCCTCAACATCTCACCATGAGCGCTTGCAGGCATGGCCTTGAGTCAGGTCCCGTCCACCAGGACCATCTGTGTCTCCCACCAACCATGGGTCGCTGGGAAGGAAAAGACGATTTATCGCCAGAAATGTCACATGTCGAGTACAACATTAAAGCGCGGGTGTATCGGGACGAAGAAGTGAGTGGGAAGCGGATCAAGGTCATGGAGGCGGCGCAGGAGATCAATGTGCTCCCTGCGTTTTCAGAACGAGCACCCTTGAACGTCACCAAGAATGACAAACTCTACAGTATGAGCAAGAGCAAGATGTTGAGGAAGTCGCTCTTGACTTCAAAACTGGGAGTTATGACGCTATCGGCGACCCAACCCCGCGCAGTCATGATGAAGACAGACGGCCGCTCCGCCTCGAGCACAGATGCCATGCTGGACCTGAAGTTCGAGCCTGCATCGAGCAATTCGGTGCCGCCCAAGGTCACGGGAATCTCGGCCAAGATCACCACGGTCACATACTTCAGCTCAGCTGGCATCAAGGTCGCGCCCAACCTTGGAGACTGGAACCGGTCATTCGACAGTAATGGGCCCGGCTCCTATTCCAACACGATGTCCATCTCCTCAGCTGAAGCTACCAATAACAAAGTCACATGGCAGCAGAAACTCTCCCCGCAGGCAAGACGGGACTCGGGCTACGCAACCGACGAGAACTCCGACAACTCAAGGAGCAGCAGCGACGGAGGGGATCGTCGGAGAGGCAGCAAGGCATCGAACAAATACAAGAGCGCACCCTTTTACTACGCCGCCAACCTGCAAGTCCCCATCAAATTGCCCACGAGCAAGAAGATGTTCATCCCATCCTTCCACTCGTGCATCACGTCGCGGGCCTACGCCCTGCAGGTGACGGTCTCGCTATCCGCCGGGGGAATGAGCTCGAGTCTGTCTGTTTCAGTACCACTGCAAGTCGGCGTTGATACCACCGAGGCCGACGTCGATAGCACGGGTCTGCCGACCTTCGAGGCCGCCGTGGGTTTGGTGGACGTGGATGAGCCTTTGGGACCGCGGTCGATGTTCCCGCCGAGGATGGAATTTGAAAGGCATCAACTTCCGGGGTATTCGGATGGGTTGGTGGCTGTAAGGTCATAGCTCTGAGATGGGCGTTGGCCGGTATTGGGCTGCATAGGGGGCGGGTGGAGGGTTGCAGGTCTGCATTCTTTCGGGCCAACATTACGCAACTGCCTTCAATCCCTTTCTTCTCAACCAAACTTGCTATCGGTGAGATTTGGTAAGTGGGTACTGCAGAATCATATCCCAGGCACAGGCACGATGGTGTTAATAGAGTTCGGCATGTTCATATAGTCATACGCATTCCCATACGAATGGGGTAGTTTCACATAATCTTATCTACCATCAATGTTCCTCCTGCCGATAAAGACACTCTCAGTTAGTCGCCATTGTCCGAGTTCAACTTATTCATGAGACAAATGCCCTCTGGTCTTCGAGCCGAAGGCCGATCAAGTCGCGAGCCTGGGAGGAATACGGACCTGGCTCGGCGACAGGACCTCGAGATGTGGAATGGGGTTCGAGGTAGAGAATACACATAATCCCCGGGACGTTGCAGAAGAACATGGCAGAGTCAGACGACGTAGGGAAGATAGTGTGAATCGCACGGGTACATACGCAGGAACTCAACATCTTCGGACATGATATACTGTATGTTTCTACGAGGATGGGTTGCTGAGGTTGGATGACCGAGAACACCAGCTTGCAGTCATACTCCAAATATACCTATTTTGACTGCGTAGATACCGAAGCACTTTAGCCGAATTAGGTGGGTCGAAAACCTTGTTTAGATGATGATCATTACAATTGAGGTCAGCTGCGTCTATCGGCTTGTTCTACAAGACGTGAAATGAGCCAAGCCACCATGCGATAGCGCATATAAAGCTCGAGTCGGAAGTCGCAGTCGGAGTTCTCTGTAGACTTGGTATGACGTATGTTGGTGTAATTACTTTTGGTGGTGGCTGTGTGGTCTGTCTGTCTTGGAGATGAAGCAGTTGCGTAGAGACAACCTTAAATACTGGCTCTCAATCACAGCTATATGATCGCCTAGGAAGGTTTGAGGCGATGGACCCTTGGAATAGTTCCCGTATTGTGTATTGGCAGTAAGCAAACCCGCTCTTCCGATGAACTCTAATGCCTCCTTTTCAGGAACGCGGATATTTTGAGTCACAACGCCTAGACAATTAGTGCACAGTTGACCAGGGGCAGAAAACGTTGGCCAGGGTTAGGAATTTTGTGGCGCAGCTAGTTCATTGCTTTTATCAAATCTTTATCTTTTAAGCCTCTTCTAACACATACACGTTGTATATGCATATCAGACATTTTAGCTCTATATATGTGCTCCTATATCGCTATATATACATGTTAGACACTTCGGCCCTATATATATGCTCCTATATCGCTGTATATGCGTTGTATTTACTCCGTATGAGTTTTGCTCTTATACTATAGCCGATGCCTAATATAGTTAAGCTATCCTTGGCAAAGGTTGGTCAGGGTTAGAAATACTTTCAAACCTCATGAACCTTGCTGCGCCACAAATTTCTACCCCTGGCCAACTGTAACCTGCTAGACAATGACTTGAGTTGTATCAACAGTTGGAGCAATAAGAATATATCAGGCTACCCCACAGGGGAACCGAGACCGAAAACACCCCTCTCCCTGTTGCGGAGCTCTTGTCCCCAGCATCGGTCCGCTTTGCAAGGGGATACTGAGTCCTGATTGGTCCCGGCTGGAAATAGCTACTATAACTATGTGCTGGGCACGGGAAGTTGCTACGAGTGCGAACGGGAAAGGCTCGTCGGTAACAAGTGGAGCATTGCAATGAACCCCGACGAACGCGCGATGTGTACAAAAGACGGTTCATGCCTCGAAATTCTGGACGTCCTGTTCAGTTGTTATCGGCAAGATACGTATTGCACCTCAGCATGACTAGATTCCTGAATATCGCCGCTGGCATTGTGGCTCTGGCTGCTCTTGGGTCCGCCAGCCCGCGACAACGCGCCGAGCCAGCCGGTCTCGATGCTTTCATATCCGAGGAACGAGGCATTGCCCTGCAAGGGGCGCTGAACAACATTGGACCTAATGGCTCATTGGTGCCTGGAACGAGCGCCGGCTTTGTTGTCGCGAGTCCATCAAAAGCCAACCCAGACTGTAAGCCAACCACGTGATTGTCGTAGGCACCATCTAACACTTCTCAGACTTCTATACTTGGACTCGGGACTCGGCCTTGACGATGAAGACGATTGTGGACGAGTTCCTCTTTGGCGACACAAGCCTGCAAACGTACATTGAGGACTACATCCACGCTCAAGCCGTTCTGCAGACTGTCACCAATCCCTCTGGAACGCTGCTCCCCTCCGGCACTGGACTCGGCGAACCGAAATACTACGTCGACGGAACCAGATTTAACGCCGCCTGGGGCAGGCCGCAGCGCGATGGCCCAGCACTTCGAGCCATCACCTTGATGACGTACAGCAACTGGCTTATTTCCAACGGCCAAGAAGAGAAGGCGCGAGATGTCGTGTGGCCTGTTATCGCTAATGACCTCTCATACACCGGCCAGTATTGGAATGCGGTAAGGGCTCCCCAAAATTACCAGGCGCATTGCGTGTACAAGGACTGACGCTGTTTTTCTTCCAGACTGGTTTCGATCTATGGGAGGAAGTCTCGGGCTCCAGCTTCTTCACCACCCAGAGCCAGTACCGTGCGCTATTCGAGGGCGGCGAGCTTGCAGAAACCCTCGGCGTTGAATGTACCGGCTGTGACGAAGCGCCTCAAGTCTTGTGTTTCCTCCAGTCCTATTGGAATGGCGAGTACATTACAGCCAACATCAATGACCAAAGCGGAAGATCGGGTCGCGACGCCAACACCATCCTTGGGCCAATATCGGTGTTCGATGTTAATGCCCAATGCGACAGTCTCACCGTCCAGCCGTGCAATCCCCGCGGACTGGCCAACTTCAAGGTCTTGATCGACGCTTTCCGCAATGCTTCGCTGTACCCCATCAATGAGGGCATCCCGCAAAGCTCGGGCGTGGCCGTCGGGAGATATCCCGAAGACGTCTATTACGGCGGCAATCCCTGGTGAGTAACATGGTTTCACCGTCTACTTGAGTACTTTGGGGCCGCACGCTAACCTGGTGCTCAGGTATCTGATTACGCTGGGTGCCGCAGAGTATCTCTACGATGCCGTTGCACAGTGGAAGACACAAGCATCTCTTACCGTTGACAAAACATCCCTGCCTTTCTTCAAGGATATATACGCGGCCGCTCGCGTCAAAACGTACAAGCCAACCGGGAACGGCACAGAATTCTCAGACATCCTCGCAAAAGTCACCGCGTACGCAGACTCCTTCGTCGCCGTGGCCCAGACTTACACCCCCTCCAACGGCTCTCTCTCAGAGCAATTCAATAAGACCGCCCCTGGCAATCCCCTGTCGGCGCACGACTTGACTTGGTCCTACGCGTCCTTCGTGACCATGGCCGAACGCCGCGCCGGCCAATATCCCCCAAGTTGGGAGCCATCGGTTCCGGCCGAGGTACCTGCCCAGTGCGCCGCTTCTTTAACCAAAGGCACGTACAGCCCCGCCCTCGCGGCGGGTGCACCCAACGTCACGACCACCTGCATGTCCAAAGTGCTGTTCGCTGTGAATGCCTCTACCTACTACGGCGAGAACGTCTACCTCGTGGGTAACACGACCGACCTCGGGTCTTGGAATATCCGCAACTCGCATCCCCTACAATCGTCAAACTACACTGAGGAGAACCCCCTCTGGTTTCTTCAGGTGGACTTGACGGCTGGGGAGACGGTGAGCTATGGATATGCTAAACATGAAGACTGCAATCAGCCTTACATCTATGAAACGACGAACCGGACGCTCGTTGTGCCGGCTTGTGTCGAAGGCGCGGATGATGTCGTCGTGGCGAGAACGAGTGATGAATGGGAGGGACCGGATGGGTCGAGTGGTGGGTGCGCGAGTTGAACGTGAAAGGGAGAGACCAAATGACCGAGATGTACTATATGGATAAGGTTTTCATTCATGGTTGTGACTATTCTACAGTAATCATTCATCCCACCACCATATGAACCCATGTCACGTACACATATGTAGCAACAGTCAAATGAACGGGAAGCCAGCCCCACGTGCGAGAATAAGCAGTGTGCTTCAGTGCGTTTGACTTTGCTTTTAGTGCACCTCTGGGTGAAGTATCACATCTGACTCTGGATGGCGACGCAGACAAATCAACCTGCGCGTGGAGCGGGACAATACGGAAGAACCAACACTACTGTATACTTTGGTCGACTGCTCTCTGGATTCATGCAGATTAAGTTTGCGGGTGGTTGATAATCGAAGGCCCTACTTGAGTATGTAGCAATACATGCGGTACATCTACATCCTATCCTTCCTTTGCAATCCGGTGGTATGGCTTGATCTAGCAGGCAATCTCTTAAAACAGCTTAACAAGTGCTCCTCTCTCCTTGCTCCAGCGTCTAATCGTCAATATCATCAATGCATACTCTACCAGTCATGAATGCCATGCCGCCATGAATGTCCCCAACAGCCCCCTGTACGCCCAAATTGATAACCTCAAACCAATTCCCAACAACCGTAGCTTTCCCAGCTCATGCCATAATTGCCCGAGTTCTTCGCACGGATGAACTCTTCCTTGCGCAGCCCTCTCACATCCTTTGAATTAAGCGACGTCAGCCCGTACAACCAGATAGTCTGCCCCGGCGCGCCCAGATCTCGAGCCCTGATGTCGACCCAGAACCAGTACCCGTCGGTATCCAGAGGCACCAGATCATCTTTCCGACCGTCCACACCGTGGATCTTCATCATGAGTAAGTAATTTGGCCCTTTTCCGTGCTTGACCGGATCCCAGTGCTCGCAAAGCTTTGAGCACTGAAACCGGATGACTTCATTGCTGTGAACCGGAATATGTTTTTGCACGGGACTAAAGGTCCACTCGGAAAGGCCTTCCCTCAGGCCGTGCCACTGCGCTCGTTCGCCAGCTGGGACGCCCGCATAGTACTCCTCCCACGTCAATGTTCTCCCGTCATCGCGGAAGAGGTATTTGCTGTCTGTAGGGAAGTGCTTAAGCCCGAACAAATCGTTTTTGAGGTAGAACATTTCGGGACTGAATTTGCGGTTGTATCTATTGCCGTCCGCGAGATGACCGGCTCCCCAGCATGGGTCTATTAGTTTCCACTCACCGTTGTCGATGCGGACGGCATTCCAAGCGTGACCTGCTTTTTGAGGCGGAGGCCGTTCACCCGGAGCTACAGGTTTGTGACCGAATCCCTTACCGTGGCCACTGATGAGAACGCATTGCAGTCCTGCTCGCTGCGCTATATCTCGATACGTTTCAGCATACCCCTGACAGACTGCCTTGCCGTGAAAAATGGTTTCTTCGACCGTGCGGCGCTGCTTGGCACATTTCCCGAAGAATTCATCCACGTTGTAATCGATGTTGTGGTGGCACCAGGTAAATATTGCCCGAGCCTTATCCGTTGCTGACGGGAAAGGACCGCAGAGAACATTGGCAAGAAAACCTACGGGATCGGCCCGAGGCAGGGAGTGGGCTGGATACTGAGCTGCCACAACGTCCGGTTGTGTGAAATCCCGGCATATCAAGCACGACGTCGCTGCGTTTGTTGTACTACGAGTGACCAGTGCATCTATTTGGGAAGCCGAGGGTCGCGAGCTCACAGGAACCGGGGGCGGCGCATTCGGTGGCCGGTTCGATGATACAATTGGCGGTACAGAAGGAGTCGATCTAGAGAAATCGCTCGCAGGTGGTGGTGGAAGCCGCCGTCGCGGCGCTTCATTATCTTGATGCGGCATAGCTGGGGACTTGGGTTGTCTGGAAGGCAATCTAGGTGGTAATCCAGGTCTGGGCGCATCCTCGACTTGACACACCACCGGGCCGGATTTGATCGACTTCAATGGTGTGTTGATAGTGGCAGTTGCTTCTCTTTCTGCTGCCTCCTTTGCTGCTTGCGCCTCGCGTTCTCTCCGAGTGGGCGGTAGAGGTGGAAGCTTTGCTTGGTCGAGCGCGGGAGGGAGTTTTCGAGTAGGCTGGGTTTCAGTTGAGGTGGTGCTGGTGCGAGAAGAGACAGGATTCAACGACAAGCTGGACATGGTAGACATGTGCGACATATCCGAGGCATTGGAGCCTCTTCTCGTGCCAAGAGTTTGCGTAGACGGTCTTCGAGGCGGAAGAGTAGGAGAAGACTCGAGTTGCAAAGAGTTTGTGTTTGTCCGGCCGGGTAAGGGCGGAGGCGCTCGTCGGCCTGGAATCGAGAGGCTCTCGACAGCGGAATCTGCAGTCGGTGTGCGTCGAGGCAGAGTAGGCGCCGGTTCTCTCTTCTGCGGTCGAGCGGGCATCGTCGGACTCCGCTCTGGAGCGATTCGATTCCCATTTTCGTTCCCATTTCTATTCCCGTCTGGTGCTTCTAACTTTGTTTGACCAGAAGGTGGTGGTGGCGGGGCGCGTTTCCCAGTGCTGCTGAAGTTCTTCTGCTGATTAAGCGCTGCTATCCTTTCGGAAAGAGAGCCAAATTGGCGCTCTTCCACCTCGGCCATGGTGAATTGGTGCAATGCGTCAATCGATCGGCTGTCTTCTGGTGTACTCGAGAAGGATTGTGAGAGGGCCAGGGTTGAGGGAACAGGGGGGTTAAAGATGAGAAGGCCAAATTAACACATTATAAGCAAACGAACTACGAAATGCATTGCGGAGAAACGAGGTACCGTGATGATGATGATGTCGTGCGACAGAAAGACTCATCCACCGGCCTACCGAACCAAAGCAGCCAACATTGCGATGCCCTAGCAGGCTTCGACGACTTTTGAGTGTCATGGCCATGGGAAGTGCGGCACAGCCTTGCGAGTGGGGAATTGGCGATCCTTCGCAAAATCAAGTACGTAGTACAGTACTTAACACTAGAATGGACCCCAGCTCTGGAGGATGCTAAGAAAAGAACAAGAACAGGCTTCGTCCAATTGGACAGAAGCTCGTTTCAATTTGAATCAGGTACAGTACGAACGCCTTGATGCGAACTGGCAGGGGACCCCTTGAGCCGTGTGAAAACCTCACGCGTTCGCTAGTTTATACTGTCTGCAGTACCTCGCGTAATTTTTGTCGCCTATGGACCCCGGGTCTTTACGAGGGATTGTTTCAGGGGGCTTGATATGTTCAAAATGTCTGGGTTGGAAACATCCTAAGTATCTTGCAGTATGTTAGATGCGAGTACGTTAGTTATGTGTACGGCTGAAGGGGCCCTTGCCAGTTCACACACTTTGGGCCCGAGGCTCTGTATGGACTTCCAGCACTGCCCAGGAGGTCAACGAGTTCCACTTTATTGTGTGTGAGTGTTTTGGAGCTCAGCTTGTTAGTTGTTAGTGTTCGTGTCCCATTGATAACAAGCCCAGTTGCCGATCCAGAAGGCAATGTACATGTCCTTCCTTTCGTTCTTATGAGTTGGTCCTTGGCTCTTGGTTTCATGGGGTGGTTCATAATGCAGCTCACACTCGCACCGAATCCGTAATAGTGTTGTAAAGCAAGTCTGAAGAGCTGAATCAAAGCTGGAAATGATATAGGCTTACAAGAACTGGTGCACCCACCGAGATCTGGCACTGGGTTTTAGCTCGGCATTCGATCAGACACTTCGGCTCTGTGAATTGTTTCGGGCCGAAAACGCTTGATGAAAAATATCAAGAAGTTGACTTACAGTTAAAGAGTTTGAGAACTGGCCATTGTATACTAACGCATGAGGCGGTGTGATTCGGTTATATAATGAACACATTAGAAAATGAAGGCTTCTCGTGAGAAATTCTTGCGATGTGGTCAAGAACTTTGCATCCTGCTGATTTGTCTCGGGTCATGGTCTCAGATAAATTCAGCCTCAGGAGCATCGACGAGTTTCCTACTCCAGCGTACTTAGTATGATAACAGACCATAGACCATCGGGGCAGATACCTCTCGACGATCCGTGCTCCCCCGAGGAAACTGCCTCGATCATCCCAGCTTTTGGAGGCCCCATCAGCGCTGACCAGTGCCCCGCTTGCCCGCCTCAAAAAGAGGAACCGCAAAGGTGGATCGAGTCCCGCATGGAACCACTTCGATTGCGACTTCCGAATCGCGTCGCCGCCTTGGGCTATTCCTACAATTAATTCATGGACCATGGTGAAGGTACCTTAGTTACCAACATCTATACTCCGGAATCACTAACCCAACAACCTCCTGGCCAGGACAAAGAACCAGTCAACCATTCAACATCCTTCAACTACGGGTTTGCTACGTCTACTCTCCAAGCATCAATCTCCACCTGACGTGTGGTCTGCGTTACGCCTTCTCAGAATCGTAGGCTTTTTATTCCGTCCTTACAATTTCTGATTATAGGTGCACCGTATCTATTTGGCTGCAAGCTCAAGAGGCGCGACCTTGCATCTGTCGCCAATCATTTACATCCTTCCGGCACAGGCACGCCCCAAAGCTTCACGGCATCCCCTGCACGATGGCTGCTACTACCGACACAGAAGCTCTGTCAGCCGCTGGGGCTGCCTCTGCCCCCATGAAAGCTGGGAACATCCTCGACTTGCCTGAGGAGGTCAAGAAAGAGATCGTTGGGCACGTACGTTATGTTATTCGCAATGCGCCTTGCTTCACTGGATGACTAACTAAAGGACTTAGTGCTCGCAATGCGATCTGATCTGTCTTTCCATCGTCTGCAAAGACTTCCACGAGCTTGCCGCTGCCCAACTGTACCGTAACTTCCACATCGTGTTTCCCGACGAAGACGACCCCAGCTTCGACTCGCCTATTGATGGTTTAGCTGGTGGGCTCGACACGTTCGTGACCAGTGAATACAACTATGCGAAACATTTGCGCGATCTGTCGCTTGACACGCTCTCGTCGGGGAACAAGGCTGAGATGGCCTATAAGCCGTACCTATATAGCGTGAGCTGTGGCAAGTTTATGAACACATTGCTGCTTCTCACACTACGAAAAGCCAAGCTTCTTGACACTTTCAGGTGGAACATTCGTGTCGAGCTCAGCAGGCCGGTCTACAAGGCGTTGCATGACATCCCGACACTAAAGCATCTACTTGTGCGCATGCAGGCGGGTCCTTCGCTATACGAACCGCCACCACCCCTTCCATACTACTCGCTTCCGTCGCTGTTTTCTGCCTCACAATGGCCTGATGCTGTACCTCAGTTTCCACCTTTGCAGATGAACTTCAACGTTCCCGTCTCTACAACGTTGCCAGTGACTATGGCGGGCTTGCCTCCTCCGCTACCGGGCACAACAATTACATATGGACCGCCGCCGATCCTGGGACCACCCACACCTATTTACAAGCCTTCTGTGAAAAGTAAATCGAAGACACCACCCGGATCGCAACCCCCTACACTAGGCGGGTTCAAGCAATTGGAGAGTCTATCGATTCTGGACATTGACAACCTCGACGACGTAGATGAGATCAAAACCTCTGTGCGGAACTCGGCTTCCACATTGAAGAAACTGAAGCTTTCCTTCTCGGACGGCCTCGCTACGCAGGCAAGAAGGCCATGCGTCGACATGGACTCTAATGAATCAGATGACGACGACGATGACTTTCAAATCATTCCCATGCACAGTTACGATGATGGGAATAGTCCACACAAGGCCTTTCACGCTCAGGAAGAACGCAAATCTCAAGAGGGGTTTCTAGGGCGCATCTTCGAAGTTGAACCCGCTGGCCCCCGGATCCAGAAGTTGGCATCGAAAAAGAAGAAGACTAAGGAACCGACGTCCAAAACCCCCGGCAGAGAATATATTGATTCTATGCAGGAAGTATCTGGGCGTTTGCTCGGAAGCATCCACGGCACCGGCGATCTGACACAGGCTCAGCAGGACATATTGGATATCATTGTGAAGGCTGCGAAGAAGTACGTTGATGCAGAAGAAAAACACGCCCCAGCAGAGCCCGGTGCGAACTCAAAGGAGAACATCAAGCCGGGCTCAAACTCAAACTCGGGCCCCGAACAGAAAACCATGGGAGCGGCGGGTACTTCAAAAGACGGCCAGGCATCATCTAGTTCTGGGCTTTTTGACAACAAGACAGCCAAGTCGAGAGACGACGAAAATGGTGCAAAACCCGAAGATATTGATGTCACTGCACCACCTGACGAGCAACTGACCGTGGAAGCACAAGAAGACGCAAGCTTTGGTGCTACAACAAAGGACGATTCTTCCCCTGCGAGCACTTCAGTTGCGACGCCAATGGCGACAGACTCGACGGAAGAGGGCACATCTCAGGCCATCTCCCAAGCGGTAAGCATGGATGTCTATCAAGCTCCCATAATTTCTTTGGCTCATGAAGCCAATTACGTCGACATGTTCACTGATGATATCACACTCAAGGCTCTCAATGACGTGTTTAACAAAGATATGGCCGATGCTCTGAACGAGCAGTTGGGGCATAAGCAAGAGAGTCTCGAACTTAACATGACCGATGTCCAACATGAACTGAACGTATTGGAGGCCGAAATCACGGAAGGTCAAGATGACCAGGATACCCCTGGTACCCAGGATAGTCCGCCGCTGGATAGGCTCGACGTCAAAGAAGAGTTGCAGCGTCAAATCAGCGCGTACGCACGAGGGACCAGAGGCATTTCCCTTGATTCTCTTAGCATCCACCTCATTCCCGTCAAGGCTTCTGTGCTGGGGCGCGCAATCGACCTCCGGTCCCTCCGCAGGATTACGCTCCTGAACGTTGGGAATCAAGTGCCAATCTGGACCTTGATGGCTAAGGAGAACAAAGTCCAACCTCTGGCATTACGCAAGATTTTCACCGATCACGTCTCTCAGCCTTTTCTGCATTTGGTATCACAACTCGAATGTGTCACAGACTTGTTCATGCTAGAACGAAACCAAAAGCACAAGCCTGAAAGCTTTGCGCCGAAATCCAAAGTGACTCTGGAGCAGATCCGGAAGTATGCACTTAGGAAACACATGGCGACCATGAGGCGTCTCCTTCTCAGGAATGAGGCTGATCATTCCTGGGATGTTGACGAAAGGACGATAAAGCTGATCTGCAAACGAGGGAAAGTACTCGAAGAATTAGCTTTGGTTATGGGCATCAGGGCTATTGTGAGTCCCCCGACCAATTTTAGCAACCGAAATACTAATATATCATCCCAGCACGCTTTCTTGCAGCATATATCTGGTCTCATCAAGCTCCGCGCTCTGCACATCATCGCCTTTAGAAACGAAGATACATGTCTGTCTGTCATGCGGGAGACACGTCACTTTATAATCGACACAGTCTCTCACTATCCTCAATTGCAACTTGAGTGGATCTCAATGGGTGACGAGGATAAGGCCGAACGCATTATTCGCAAGACGGATGCACAGAAGAAATCGAAGCAGGACAAGGACAAAGGGAAGGGCAAGACAACTGCCAACGATCTGGATGCCAAGCCAAACTCAATCAATCCTTATCCCATACTCCCTGTGGATGGCCTGGACGTAGCGGAAAGTGAAAGTGAGGATGAAGATGACGGGCTGGTACAACCTATGCTCAAGTTAGACCTGATCGACAATATTCAATTCTACGACGTCTGGGGGGTGCGGATTTTCAAGAAAGAGGTCCTGTCAGCACGGCTCTGAGGAGGGTCTGTCTTCCATATAGCACCGGAGCACGAGGTAATTTGGGGTCAAGAAGGCGCCGCGCGAGAGTCTTTGGTGGGCAGTGACTCGAACAAAAGGTCGACAATGGTGCGAATTACATGCACCTCTGACGTCGGATATACTCTAGACTGGCATTCATTTCGCATGGCGTAAGCGAGCATCGCGGCATAGCGAGGACCATGGCATACAGGAACTTTCTCTACCTGTCGGTTATATACCATATTTTGTTTCAATACAAAGCGATCTGTTTCCTAAATTTGTGGGCATTTTTCGAAATTGTGCCAGAGTTGTCAGGAGGCCATGCCCTCCTTTTCGGGTGCAGATCAACCAAATGAGTTCAGAAACCCGATCTTCATCCCCGGGCACAAGACTTACTCACTGTAGCAATGCCCATATACGACTTGTTTCTGATCCATTTCCGGACATGGTATTTACCTCCCTTCATAAATACCAAATTTGTCATTGTGGGTCGCTTATACACCTCAGAGACGAGACTTCAAAGTATTCACTGCCCCTTATGAGCTGGAAACAAGCAGGGTGTGCTTTTTCGGACATGGAAATCCCTCGACTTTTAGTACAATCCCACGGCTTAGCAGCAAAGCTACCCACCCCATGGGAGTCTGTCGGTCGGTACAGTAAGACAAACGCACATATACCGACCGGAGGTCAGTCCATTAATAGTAGCCGGCATGCAGCCTAGGATAAAACAACAGCAAGGGTTCTACAGCCTCCTGTGTACTACGCCCGATGTGTATGCGGCACAGCTGTCTGTGCAAGGCCTACTGAGTCTTGGGACCGGCGAGCTCATGGTACGGAACTTCGTTGGTGATACTGCTTGCACTGCCTAGTTCCAGAGAGCATTTATTCTGCGGGAGGCCGCCGTCTAGTGCATACAACGTATCCTGATAGGTTATCTCTAAAGGTGTTTGAGAGGTGGATGAAGTGTATGGCATAAGCTCTGGCGATGTAGCCTTGCCCCCTAGTCCATAAACATATGTGTGAGTAAGTGTTGTTATGTATTGGCGCCCTGAGCTGTGGCGTGCAATTCTATAAGTCGTACAAGTCGCTCAGGGAAATATATTCATCATTGAGTAGTAGGGTTTGGGTTTTAGAGCCTGAAATAATATGGTTTCTATCTGTAATCTGAACATGCTTTCTTCATGTATTCCGCAGCTGGTATCATTCTTCCACATACGCCTTAACGCCTGATTCATACAACACACCGCTATATTTGCATTTTACTTGTGTGATGGTGTTTGAGCCAAGTCTAACTCTTGAAATTGGTCCCTTGAAGGCTCGAATGGTTCAGCGACCAGTGTATCTGCCGCAGATTGCCTTGCACTCTGAATATCGTGAGGCTTGGAGAGTTCAGCACTGTACACAGTGGATGTTTCGTCAACTGGATTGGCAGACTGCTCTAGGGATTTGGGGGTGGGAATTCGAGGTGGTTCGATGTCAGATATGGCTTTTGTGGATTGCATCCCCTCTGGCGGGTCACTAGAGCCAGGGCTAGCCCTTGGCGGTCCCGTCTTCTTGATATTCTTCCACTCCATGAACAGGGCGGCAACAGTACCGACAAGTGCAACCCCCATCCCGCAGAGAAAGATTCTCGTCAGGGCGTGGTTGTAAATCTCCAGGACAGCCTGGCGGTTTTCGGCGGGCACCTGGTTGACCAGGTCGGTGGCACCCTCACCGTTGACACTGGAGGGGTCGAGGCCAGGAATGCCAGCCAGCTGGTCCGCCAGTTGGTTGCTCAGCAGATTTTGACCGACGCTGGTGAAGATTGCACCTCCGAGTTGCTGGGCGAAGAACATGATGGAAATGCCAATGGGGATATCAGGCTTTGGGAGAACGGCTTGAGCAGCAAGGCCGGATGCCTGCATGCCGATGCCAAGGCCGAAGCCAGTGATTAACTGGTATCCAATCCAATGAGAAGAACTCTCATGGACCCTGAAGGTGCTCATAAGTCCTTGACCGACAGCCATGACACTAGGACTCATGAGCATGGCAGGAACATAGTATCCAATCTTTTGGGTAAAGGCTCCCGACATGATACTTGCTACGACCAGACTGAGAACAAATGGAAGCGTGTAAATACCGCTCTTGACGGCACTTACACCCTGAACTACCTGAACTGAGGTTCAAAGTTAGCCTGACGGCGTCGATGGTTGGAGTCGGGGGGCTTGCACTTACACCACAAAGGTACGAAGTAAATGGACATCAACATGGAACCTGCAAGGGAAAACATGAAGAAAGTCCCGGCCAAGATGCTTCGCTGGGTGATGACCCGAGGCGGTACGGTCGCATTGGGGTTGAGAATCTGCACTGCTGTAAAAGCGAGAAACAGGACGGCGAAGACGACGAGCAAAGCAATAGCACGGGCAGAATTCCAGGCGTACGTGGACCCTCCCCATTGCAAAGCCAACAGGAGACTGACGATGCTGGGAACAAAAAGGAAAGTGCCAAGCGGGTCGAGCCGTACGACTTGTTCCCGAACCGTTGCTGGTGGCGTCGTCTTGACGGGAATCTTAAGGATCAGCATCAGGCAAGCAACTACCACAGCACCAATGGGCAGATTGATGTAGAAGCACCATCTAGAGCACGTTAGCATAGATCGGACCTTGGGTCGATGTTACGAACCTCCAGGAAACGCCGTCCGTAAAACCTCCACCGATCAAAGGACCCATAACTGAAGCCAGACCAAACACAGTGCCGAAAATGCCTGGTATAGGTGTGTTAGCTGATGGGCGCCATATGACATCGGAAGACTCGCAACTCACCCTGAAACATGGGTCTCTTCCGGAGGGGAATCATGGGGATCATAATGATCATGACACCGGAGAAGATGCCGGCGGACCCGAGGCCGGCGACGGCGCGACCGATGATGAAGGCAGTGGAATTCGGGGCGGCACCACAGATGACGGAGCCGATCTCGAAGATGGCCACACACCAAAGGAAGGTTCTGTCAACGGGGTTAATTGTGCTCACACTAGTGACGCCACAGCGCCAGCGACGGAATACGAGTAGGTGAACGTACCTCTTGGTCTCGTAGAACTTGTAGACTCGGCCGAAAATCAATTGCGACGCAGAAGTAGTCAACTGATACGCCGAGCCATACCAACCAACATCGCCCAGGCTCTGGAAATCAACCGTGATTTGGGGAATGGCGGTACCGATGATGGTGCGGTCGATGGCCACCAGGAACAAAGCCAGGAAGATGCTGATCAAAACAGCCCAAAATTTCAGCGTCTTGGGCTTGAAGTTGTCTTCTGACTCATCCACCTCTGGCTTTGCTTGGGCCACCTTCTCGACATCATGGCCATCACCGGCGGGCTGCTTGGCTGGCGGGATCTGGGCTGCAGACGAGGCAGCGGACATGGTCAATTCAAGGTTTGGAGAACAGACCGGAGGGATCAGTAAGCCAAACGGAACGAGGGCACTTGACGGTGGCTATAACGAGTTGCAAGCTGCTGGTGAGGGGAATCAACGAAAGCTAAATTTGAGTCATGGCATATGCGATATAAAGCGAAGGGCAGGGTGTCAAGATGGAAATATCGAGAGGCAGTCCCCCAGGGCACAAACAGTAGATATACGATGGCCCCCAGATCCATGTCCGCTCCGTTGCGTCTTGCACACGCATCTCGCATCTTGTCGGGCATCTGGACCCTGCAAAACATGGCAGTCGGTCATCCAAAAGCCTCTTACACGGGAATGTAGCGTGCTCTGCGTTGGGGACCTCCGAGCGTTACCCGTCTACCCGTCTTGCATACATGCTTTTGATTCGGCAGCCCTGATGCGACAGCCAGTTACATCAAGTAGTCAAACACAACTAAGCCTCTTTGGGCAGTAGCCTTATTCGCTAGTAAGCATTGGTTCGGCGGGCAAACGCTGGCTTCGGGACCGAAGTGAATCTGGAAGCTAATCTCGTCTTCATGTCGGTCGCGACTGCCCTCAGCCATCACTTCCCAGTCTCGGGCTTTGAAGGCTCGGTCGTGGATGCCCGGTCTTGCATGTCTCCACGGCTGTTCGTCACCGTTCATTTACTACCATGTGCCCATTTCTCATAACCTTGCAACGCTCCAGGTTCTGCGCGTCTTGCCTCGATTTGCTTTTCAGGGTATGGACCTCTCAAACTGCATGTAAGGGCAGGACTCCGGTTGCCTCCGGACAAGCAAGAAGCAACGCGCTATTGGTGTGGTAATTGTCGGTTCAATCCTTCAGGTCGTATCAAGTAAAATCTCATCCGTGACTCTCGCTTGTTGGCCACAGTACTATTGTTTCCCCTTCTTTTTAATTCAACGGGTCGTATACATCCCACGACTCCGCCATCCCATCGATCGTCCGCGTGTGGGACTTACTACTCTCGAAGGTAGCGAGTCGGTCCCGAGACCCTCCAGCTTCCCCCATCAGCCACCCTCGCTTGGCGTGCATAGCCAGTGCTAGCCCATCTACCCCATATGTTGCAACTGATGATTGATCCATAACTCGACTCATCTCGGTTGCTGCACGCACTCTCTAGTCGTTTTCGGGGCCGGTCCACCACTGATCATGTCAGATACGGCCGACTCCAACCCTGGCGATGGCGATTCATATAGACAAACCTCGTCTCCGGGCCCGAATTCCTCGATTCCGGCCAACTTCTCCGTCTCCGATCTCTCAAATGCCATGAAGGTTACCAGAGGCCATTCTTGTGTCTTGTGTCAGCAGAGGTGAGTGTCCAATCCAAAACTCCACACAGCATGTCAGCCACCGCCACTTTTAAGTAACCAACAAGACGCTCACATATATGTTGCACCCAAAGGAAGGTGCGTTGTGACAAGAGCAAACCCTGCTCCAACTGTGTCAAGGCCGGTGTCGAGTGTCGGGTCATACCTCCTCAGCCTCCGAGGAGACGGAAGAAGCGCATTGCTGAAAGAGATCTGGTGGAGCGGCTCAGAAGATATGAGACTCTGCTGGCCCAGAACGGCATCGAGTTTGACGGCTTGGGACCCGACGTGAAGATCACGGATCCGGGAACAGCCCAGGAGGGAGATGAACTGGATGCGGACTTCGTGAGAATCAAGGAGTCGCCCGCCGCCGTTAACCCCGAGTTGATCTCCTCCCCAGGCGAGACCCCCCATATGCCCAAGTGAGCAGAGTCGTCTAGATAGTGTATTATTTGAGGAGGTGCTGACAAGTTGCCATCAGGACTTTCAAATGGTTTCCGTTCCAAAAAGAGGTTTGTTGCCCCCCGCACCGCCCCCATAAGGAATAGCACAAACTACGGAACACAAATCTAACCGTCAGGTTTCACAGTTCCGCTCCGCAGAAGACATGCTTAGGGACTCATCGGAAGAAGACGATATTGGCTCGTCTATTAACGAAGCCTACGACAAGATGTTTGATAACTCGGACGGCTTTCCATTCGTTATAGGCAATTCCTCCCAGAGCGTTACCGACAAACACCCATCTGCCATCCAGATATTCCAGCTGTGGCAACTGTATCTCAACAACGTCAACCCCCTTCTCAAGGTGACCCACACCCCGACTCTTCAGGGCCGCATCATTGAGGCCAGCGCGAACCTGGAGAAAGTGACCAACAGTCTTGAGGCCTTGATGTTTTCCATCTACTTCATGGCCATTATCTCGATTTCCGACAGTGAGGTTCAGGAGACGTTCAACGAAGAGAGGCCCGTGCTTTTGCATCGATATTATACTGCTTGCCAGCAGGCGCTGCTCAATGCTGGATTCATGCGGACACCAGATTTGACGCTTCTCCAGGCGTACTTGCTGTATTTGGTGCGTCCCCCATCGTGCCTGCCTCGAACCCTGCGCCTAATGTGATCTAGCTAGGAATACGGCAGTACGTAGATCCTCGGCACCTGTTCTGCCTCACTGGTATTGGCGTCCGGCTTGCATATAGGATGGGACTTCACCGGGACGGGGCTCAGTTCAACTTGTCCCCGTTCGAGGTGGAGGAGAGGAGACGGCTCTGGTGGACACTTGCTGGATTCGATAGGCGCATTGGGGAGATGACGGGTTCAACCATCACCGCCATTTCCAACGGTGGGGACTGCAAACTTCCCCTCAACATCAATGACGCCGACCTTCATCTCAACGCCAAGGATCCTCCTACGTCGCACATGGCCGCCACCGAAATGATGTTTGCCTTGACGCGACTTGAGTTCTCGAAGGCACCGGGAAGTGACAAGATGAGGTCTATGACGACGCAAGGTAACAACCTACAGACCGTCACGAATCTTGCTGATCATCGATTGGACACCTACCTCGAAGGTTTTTCGTCCCATTTGGAAGAAACATATCTCAAATATTGCGACCCAAAGGTCCCTATCCACTACTTTAACCTGATGATGACTAGAGCTATGGTATGCAAACTGAAAATTATGTCTGGCTTCTTCCGAGTTGCCCTCACCACCCCATCTCCCCTTCCTGCGCAGGAGAGCGAGGCGCTTTTTATCGAAGCCATCAAAATGATCGAATACGACACCATGATCCAAGCCAATGAGAGTCTGAAAGGCTTCCTGTGGTACACGCTCATGCATTTCCCCTTTCCGGCCTACATATGCCTCATCACCGATTTACGAACTCGCACAACCGGGGAGTTGTGTGAACGAGCGTGGCAGACAATCTTCGACAACCACGAAATCAGGCACATGACCAAGAAGACGCGCAGCCCCATGCATTTGGCCTTTAGCACACTATTCGTCAGAGCCTGGGACGCGCGGGAGGCGGCCGAAGCCCAGCTGGGCCGCACCATAGCTCCGCCGCGGCTGATCACGACCATGAGACAATTTGTGGCCCGGATGGGCCCTAAGATCAAGAGAAAGACGCCCGATCCGGCCAACCGCTCTCCATCTCAACCGGCCGTGGCAGCTGCCTTCTCGACACCTAGACCGCCGCAGGCTCAGATCCAGGCGGAGCCCACCCTGCAGTTGTTCCCAGACAATAGCCTATGGGCTAGTGTCCCGGACGTAGTCGCCAACCGGCATTATAACGCCGCGTTCCAGGATGTCGACCTCGGCGGCGAGATGGATTGGCAGTTCTTAATGACGCAGTATGGCGGGTTTATGCCGCAACCGGACATGTCCAATTTGCCCGTGGGCCAGGGCGGGCCATGGAACTGGAATTAACTTGTACAACGCAGGACTAGACGCCCATGCATGATATGCATGATTTGTATAGGAGCTTAAATTGTAATTAAACCCAAGTGTACGAAGACGTCTCGCTGAACAGCAAATGGTTAGACCCAGCTTCGAGCCACGGCTGTCTGATGAATGTGTTTGTGTGATTCGACGAGATTTCAGATCCTTGTTGCATCAGAATCCAATTATACCCACCTGCTACCACCCATATCTGTCAGATAGGGCACCTGGTTCCTAGGTTCAGAAATAATATGGCACTAGAGAAGACTAATGTCACTTGAAGTTCAGAAGGCGAAAGGAACCCCTTTCCCAAAAGTAACACCAAAGTTACTGTCCACTTAGGGGTCAGACACCTGAACAATGTACCTCCGACATGTTCTACAGAATCTATAAAAGACAGAGCAACGGGAGTTCGCGAGAACAGAGAACACAGAGAACAATACACCTCATTCATATACAATCTTACGCACTTCTGACTACTCGATTGGACACACGTGATATTCGACAATATCAGACATTCATGGCTATTCTTACCTTGCTAGCGTGGACCTATTTTCAACCGGTGTTCACAAAATACGGTTCCCATGTGCCCAGCCGAACGTAGCATACGTTAGACCAGCATTAACTTACTTTCGTGGCTACAAATCTCACGCATTCTTCACTGTAACGTCGCGGCATTAGTTTATGGAGAAGGGATGCCTTTTATGGTCCCAGAGCGGGCTGACGTGTGAGGACATAACTATCGTAGCATCGCAAGTACTTCGGTAGCCGTGGATGGACGAATGTGGTACCCTCACTGATGGGCCCCTCTTAGAACCATGCTCTAACCAATGTTGGCGGAGTATTTGAAAGCGTTAGATATAGAGCCATTCACGAACAACCGTTCAAGGAACAATTACAGTTTGCCTTTGCTACACTGCATATTATACACAGACCCGCAACCAAGCAATTAGCTAAAGAACGGCCAACCTCACTAGACTTTTGGTGACACTCTCTACTCATGTGAGCATGGCCCTGCTAAAAATAAAATGGTATCCTATGATGGATTCCGTCCTTTGTGCCCCATTACCAACCACTCCATCGCCTCGTGCCGCGCTATACAGAAAAAAACAAGTTCGGTCAAATAGAGAAGAACGAATCACCGCGATGCTCTTTGCTGCTGCGCCTGGATCAGCTGCAATTCGAGCGGGAAGGGACTCCACTACGACTTCAGCGCTTCTTGGCACCTTCCATGCTTCCGCCTTTGTCAAGTTACGAATATCAATCAAGTACAATCCCTCAGTGTTGTCCCGGGCAAGCCGCCCAAGGCCTTCGTCCGCTTCGCGGCGTCAACGTAGGGGAGAAAAGTCCGGCTTGGGAGAAGAGGGAACTGCATTAGTAGAACATGGTGAAGAATTTCATGAAGCAGTCGGCGTCTAGCTCGACCCATAGGCCTCTGCTACCTCCTTCTCGTACTTCTGGACGAGGCCTTTGCGGTTAAGCTTCTGGGCCGCGGTGACAAGGCCCTAACTCATCGTTAGCTGCAGTACATTACCATCGGACATCTTAGTTAACAAGATTACTCACGTTCTGTGGTGTCCATTCCTCGTCGGAAACGACAACACCGTCGATGATCTCGATTCCTGACAGACCACCCTGTCGTCCTGCACTCTGCAGCTCCCTCAGCACCGCACCTTGCAGCTTCTTGTTGTGCACGAGTTCTTCGAGACTGCCATCCAGGACACCAATCGACTCGGCCAGCTTCTTGAGTGCCGGTTCCATCGGTACAATAATGGCGATGGGCTTCGCCTTGGTCGGCTCGGCGTAAACACAAATGTTGGCGACAACGGTTGCCGAGCGGTAAATGGACTCCAGCTTCTCGAGCGCAATATACTCGCCGTTCAGCGTCTTAACCAAGTTCTTCTTTCGGTCGATCAGCTTCAAATGGCCGTTGTGGTCCCACTCGCCAATGTCACCCGTCCTGAACCAGCCACCTGGTGCGATAGCCTCGGAGGTTTCTTTTTCGTTCTTCCAGTATTCCTGCATGACAGAAGGACCGCGGATCCAGACCTCACCTTGGGCATTAGGCTTGTTGATCGCATAGTAGCCGGCGTCAGGGAAATCAACCAGCTTGACCTCGATACAGGCTGGCATGGCACCATGGGACTCGCTCGACCATTCCAAGGGGTTCATCAGCGTACCCATGGCATTGGTTTCAGTGAGGCCGTAACCAATGATCATGGGCGCGATGGCCATGGAGATGAATCGCTGCGTATCTTTGGCAACCGGTCCACCACCGTTCATACAAAGCTTCAATCGACCACCTGTGGCAGCCTTGATCTTCTTGAACACAATGGCGTCGAGAAGCCCGGCGCCTGGGAGGCCCGTTGCCATCAACTTGTTCTTGGCCCATAATGCGCCCCAGAACATGTGCTGCAGGATTGGACTGCCGGCACCCACCTTGGCAGTGATGCCCTTCTTCACGTTTTCCCACACAGCAGGGACGCCGACCAGAATCGAAGGCTTAAACTCGCGGATATCACCGGCGCAATGTCGAACCGACGTGTCCGACAGGGTCTTCGGGTTGCCGTAGCCCATGGTCGATCCCCAATACAACGAAGCATTCTCAAAGACAAATTCAAGAATGTGCGCAAGAGGAAGGTAGGTCAAGACGCCATCGCCGGGGCCAATGAATGGCTGCACCACAACACTAACACCAGCGACTTGTACTGATTAGTTTTCATAGCAAGCCCCGACGGGTTGATGAGAAACTTACCCGCAGCAATGACGTTGCTATGCCTCAAGGGTACGCCCTTGGGCGTACCGGTCGACCCCGAGGTATACATGATGCAGCAGAGGTCTTCCGGAGTGGGCGGGACCGGGTCGAAGGGGTTATCCTCGCCCAGCTGCTCTAACTCCTGGAAGCTGAGAACGGTGATGTGGCTGTAGTTCTTCTTGAGGCTGTCGATATGCTCCTGCTTGACCTGATTCTGGTTGTTCCAGATGACGTAACGCACCGCGGTCGCATCCTTGAGGACGTTGCTTAGGGTCGGCAGCAGATGAGGGTCCAGGAAGATGGCCTTGGCTTCCGTTGCTACCATGGAGTGTCTCAGGCCCTCCTGGCCAAGCGTGTCATATGCTGTGACAATGGGCATCGACTGCGAAGCAGCGGCGTGTGACATGGCCAACCAGTGGGAACTAGTCGCGGCAAAGATGTGCACCCGGTCACTCTTCTCCATGCCCAGCTTTCGCAGGCCCGAACCGACGCTCAATACTTGCTTCTCGTATTCGTTGTAGGTCAAGTACTCGTACGCGCTCAACTCGAAGAAGGTCCATTCCTTGTCGACTTCTTGCTCGACGCCGTCGATGGTCTTCTTGACCTTCTTGGTTTCAAGATGGGTGCGGACCAGACGGCGCGAGCCCAGTGCTTTGGAATTGCCATACTTTTCGGCACTCACGCGCAGCAACTCGTACGTTGTGGATATGTTGTCGGCAGGTTTGTCGATGAGGCCATCGGCAGTCAGCGGGTGTCGGCGGGGGATCGTCTCTCCCTCGACGGGCTTGCAGTCGGGGGACTCGATGGAGAAGGGCGCCACAGCTGTCACCTTGGGCTGCAGCGCCATGTTCCGGAATTTGGCCTCTTGCCACGACATATTTGCGGGCTGCGGTAACAAAGAGCAGTACTGTTGGGGAAGCTGCAGCAAGTAAGGGGGGGTTGTGTGGATGTCTCGGTTTGGCGGGTGAAGTTTCAAGGTAGATGGAAAGGATAAAGCTCGAAGTCGCAGGGACGAGACTGGTCACGACAGGGAGGTAGGTTGGCCAGCTATATCTAATCAGTCTATGAATGCGCGCCTAGCCGAAAGCGCGTGCGTGACCCAAGTGCTAACGAGAGGACAATATGAGAGAACCTTATGGAGCGAGTTTCGCCAAAGCCATCCAGGTTTCCAGGTCTGGGTAGATTTCTTGGACCTTGAGTGGACTGGCTTGGCTCGAGCTCTCTCAACCGCAGCGCCGATGAAGATGACGGGTTGTCATCTAAAATGTCAAGGGCGGGCCCATGCATTCATTGTCAAGCGGTAATCGCTGCCGAGAAGCCAATTCCGGTGCCGCTATGTCCAGACAGGCTAAGCGTACCTTCTGCAAAGACGACAGACCCAGCTTCCAGGCTCTCCGAGCTTGGATTGGAGCTGTTATCTCCACCTCTTGGAATACATTCACACGAGACAACGTAAATGGCTGTCCAAGAATTCGGGCGTCACTCAGCCTTCAGCCAAGAGAGGCTGTACTGCTAGACCACGGGCTGGTCGGATTGGAGCATAATGCGGACGACAGACGCTTCGGCACCTTCGTCTTGCGTTATTGTCACCCTGCCAAAGTAGACAAGGGCCAGTGAATAGATCCCAGTCGTGTGACCCAAGCTCCCGCCATGCGGGGACAGTGAGTTCCAATAGGTAAAGAGATTGTCCTGCAGGTTAAAATGGCGTTGCAACTTGGAACAAGTTTTACGGTACTTCCATATTGGTCATCCAATACTCTACCCTCCTGATAAGTGCCTTGAGGTCTATTATCCCAGCTTCTGCATGCAAACCCCCTGATCCGGTTTGGTGGATTATCTTGACACGCAATTCCTCGAAGTCGGCCACTTCTATACTCCTCTTGCCAGACCGCGGCGACTGAGTTCGCGCCGTCATAGCGTACGCGATCAATTCGGGCTTAGGAAACTCTAAACACGGCCACGGAATGTGAGAACCTCTTATTTGCTTTTCCAACTGTCCTGGCCGAGGTTGTTTCCATATTATTCTGGAGCTTGTGAAGACCACATGATAGGCTTGGCATAAACTCGACGCATACGAAAGAGCAAGGGAGAAACCAGTATATTCGCGCGTTCATGGGGGTTGGCCGAACGATGAACTTCCATCATTGCTCTGGATCCGTGTGATGGCGATGGAACAAACAACTGGCCTCCTTTGCATACCGCTTGGACAAATTCCAAACTGTCGGGGGCAATGACAGGTTGAGAGCAACTCCTTCGGCCGATGCACATGCTTACCCCATGGTTTCTAGAAATTTCCCTGTCACCCTCCCCCACCCCCAACCAAGTGTCAGAGATGGCTATACGTACGCTACTGGAAAGTCTCGGGCCTGAAATAGAGGATCCTGAAGAAGGTAAGACTCTCCACGCGGACATAGGTGGCTGGACTAACAAGCCGATCATAGAAACGTTCCTTCTCTTTAGCCGGGACATCCCGTCGCAAGACCTAGGGTTTGTAGACTCGCGCGCGTCCACGCTTGATCTAGTAATTGCCGACAGAGACTATGTAATCCATCAATCACCTGCTGTCCTATCATCAAAGCGTGCAGGAGGCACGACAGGGGCGGGTCAGCTCATTATCCTTCCTAATTCACAATCGGTGTTGCTAACATTGATGTAGTTTTGTGGAAGATCACGCCTATGTTTTCTGAATGGATTGTATCTCCAGAAAACCCCCTATGGAAAACTGGGGCTCTGAACTCGTCGTCAAGCGTCATCGAGCTCGGGTGTGGCATCTCGGGACTCGTTGGCTTGGTACTCGCTTCGACTATATCGCGGTACGTGCTCACAGACCAGCCATACGTGTCCAAGTTGGTGGAAAGCAACCTGAAGGAGAATGAAGTCAAGTCCCGCCCCTCGGCTTCTGCATCACGGCGCAAGGGAAGGACAGCGGCGGTCCCACCCAAAAGTAACTTGACTTTTACTCCGCTGGACTGGGAGTTGGATGAGGTAACGTCAAATCTCACAGGGGCCGTCGATGTCAAGAGCTTCGATGTCATCATTGCCTGTGACTGCATCTACAACGATGCGCTGATTCAGCCATTAGTGCAGACATGCATGGCGTGCTGTCGGCTTCGGGTGTCGGATGATGGGGCTCAAACGACATCGCAACCGGCTATCTGCATAGTCGCCCAACAACTCAGAGACCCAGAGGTATTTGAAGGTTGGATTCGGGAGTTCCACCGATATTTTCGCACTTGGCGGATCCCTGAGTCGGCGCTTTCGGTTGCGTTGGGATCAAATAACGGTTTCGTCATTCATGTAGGTATTCTACGAGAATGAATGATCAACCCGAGAAGCGTTGAGAAAGCAGGTGGCCATGTTCCAAGAGAAAGTGAAAGTAGCGGCGCATTCACTTTTTATGGTGAGTGGAAGAAGTCTCAAACGCTGAAGTGCGAAGCAAGCGCTCGGCAAACCACCTATTGCGATTAATCGTCGTCCATAACCTTGGTCTTGAAGTCAGGGAAACTGCTTGGCTGGGACTAGCTGATCCGGTTTCCTAGGTTCACCTAGCTTACATTGGGGGGAAGGAACGTTCTGTTGGACATCTGGGAAGGCAAGGCACCCAGCATTGGAAGCTACCTTACCTCGTTGACAACCTCATAACTGCAAACAGCGCGTCTGCGCTTCAATAAACGGAGATGATCTTTGCGTTTCAACAAACGAAAAGAATAAACATCCCAATTGGTGTAGTGGTGAGCATGCTAGATTCTCATTCTGGAGACCAGGGTTCAATTCCCTGATTGGGAAATACTCTGCGGTTACTGTGAGTATTTTTGTTTCTTCTCGCCGACCAACCATTCGCTTCAATCCAAAGTGTTCACCCAGAATACTAAATACCACTAAGATAGCCTTTAACCTCTGGGAATTTGAACTTGAGCTACTTCACTATTTTGGAAGCTTTCAGACAATAGATTGTATATAAGATTATGGACTTTGCTGCCGTTCGAATAGTCATTTGCCTCGTCTCATACATTACAACCACAGGTAGTCGAGGCGTGGGGCCCAATGTAACCCTGTTCTTGTCCCTATATCGTATATTCACTGCTGCGGACTACAAAAAGAAAAGAAATTGGACAAAATGGGAAACCCGCGGCATACATCTGTTCCATCACCCAAGTCTGCATAGAGCTGTCATTAACGATCTATATAGACAAAGGCATCGGACGACAATCTATAATGACCTCCTTGGTTGCTTGCTAGTCTAGCACGTGCTGAGTTACGCTGAGCACATGATACTCGAAGTTAAATACCACAATTGCATCAATATAAATCAACTTGATGCTCTACTGTAATCAACTAACTAGTAATGAAGGATATATAAGTAGGGCCAGAGGTTCCCACCTCGAAGAGCACCCTCTCACCGGCTTCTCTACTGTCTGTTCTCGCCCTTGTGTCCTACCTTTTCTTGTGAACAAGGTTCACGTATTATTCATCTCTCGTCCAGCTATCCAGGGGGTCGATCAGGTGCAAAGTTTTAAGTATCGAACCGCTTCGATTGGAGTTCATCTAGTAAGACCTTGGAGCCGATATGTTTTGACAACCACTCATATCAAAAGTCTAATTTAGGCTTTAACGCAATGTCTGCCGTTTGAGTCATCTCGAAGTCGGGTTTCTGGTACGGGTGGGAGAAATCGTGCCACCCTCTAGACAATCGTTTCTCCCGTGTTCAACCCTTCTGCCAGTATAATCATCTCTTGCTATTTCAAGGGCCACAATCCATCACCCGCACATGGTGTGGCCCTGTACGATGGCGGGAAGTAACGGCACAGGCTAACGTCAAGTAACTTCGGATGAACGAGTTTCAATTCTCCCTTCATCCAAAAGCCCTCCGCACGAAGGTACAACTGCTTGGCCGTCTATTCGGTGGTGAAACCGGACTCCGCACTCCTCCTCGTGGGATCACCCGGACTCGTCAAGACACGAACACAGAAACTCACAAGAGCATACATGCCATCTGAAGAATTCCGATCCTTCCTGAACACGTTGTTCATTAATGGTATGAATCGCTACTGGCTTTGCCAGGCTGGTCGTGCTTACGGGCCCTATGGGGCTAAATTCGATCATATAGTATGCTCACGCTTTAGGTAGGCGCGCGGGCCTTATATCTTATCTAATCCTCGGTATTGTACCGGTGCATTATCCGACATCATCTACAACTTTCGTTTCAATTGACCTATCAGCTCGACTCACCTTGGCCTCGAGTCAGACCAAATATCATTAAAGCAGCTGTTTGGTGGGCTTGTTTGGCAATTGACCGGAATTCGGCTGTTAAAAAACTCAAGAGTATTAAGTCGACTTGGGGGCATTGTTAGGAATATGCCCTGCAACTGTTCAGGTTAACTATGTAGTTCATGTTATCTCAATTTGCTCTGTGGCACCCAATCCATCAACTCGCGTAGGCGTTTCATATAGCTGCAAACCAATTGCTGTCTGTTAACCAGCACAAACGCCAACAGTAGGTATATTACTTTCCGCAGAAGACACAACAAGCGGGGGATCATACAGTTGTAAACTATGCATACAGGTGAAACAACTTCGTTATTCCTGTATACTACACCGGAGTATCGGGTATCCCAAATGTTCCATCCTGGGGGTGTCGTTTATTCTATCCTCCGCTTAATATAAAGGTTGACTTGTCAGTCCTGCACTTCTTATTCCACGAAGTGCGTTGTTCCGGTTCTCTCTATACGTTGAGCACCCATCGTTGCTACTGAATAGTATGATTAGAAATCTTCTAGACAGATATTAATATCCTTTGGCTTGCCTGCAGTAGATCGATGTTAATTGAATACGATGTCTTGTGAACATGCCTCAATGATTGCGTAAGGGAGTAGCTTGTAAATTGCAACTCAACTCTCCATGAAGACGTCGCACGAGCGCGGTCGAAGGTTATTTGGGTTCGGGGTGGAGATCGCGTCATGGGTGTCCAAGTTCTGAGAACGGACGCTTGAGCACATCCTCTTCCCAAATCTGGAGTTGCCAGCATCCTCTGCAATGCCTCTGCGATGCATGACGTACACCGAGACTAGGGAGGAAGGGAGAGAGGAAGCTTTGATGAAGGCTGAGTACCCTTGGCTCGACAAGTAGATCCCCGCGTGTTCAGCCCATACTGAACTGCACTGAATGTTCGTTTATGCGCTCCAGGATCGTGCAGATTGCGAAGAGACGAGCGAACGGCAAACCGAGACTAGAGGGGTGTTTGGAACACTTGGCAGAATCATATTTGTATCCTGTCTCTTGGTTATGCAGGATTTAGACGTAGAGAACAAGCCAAGTTGGAATCCGCGGGAAGAAAGATAATATAAGAGCCGTCCGTTCATCCATCCATCCATTTGGTCCTCTCTTCTCTGTTTGGAGGATGGCCTTTTCTGGCATCGTCATCCATAACCATAAGCTACTCCCCGCGTTCTGAGCGCATCATTTATTTCCTCGCGTTTCTACTCACTTCGTTGTCCGACCTGCTGTTCCTCTCGTCCCACACCGCGGCCATGGAACGCGTTCATACTAGGCCATCGTAAAGGGAGAGGGCGGACACGATAGTCTCGTCGCGTTTGCTGCCCTCCTTGAATTCTTCCATGTCTAGACTCCCGTTCTCATCCTTGTCCATCATGCGGAATATCTTCTTCACACGCTTCTCGGGGGTATCTTCGTCTTCTGGCAGCTTCACCATGGAGCCGACCTGAGGGTTCCACGTCAGTTCCTGGGGTATGCACTCATAGGCTCCAGACATACCATTTTGTAGATCGCCTCGACAATCTTGAGCATCTCATCGTAGCTGATCTTGCCGTCTCCGTCGATATCGTACAGCTGGAACGCCCAGTCGAGCTTGTCCTCCATCTTGCCACGGCTGGTAACGCTCAAGGCGCAGATGAACTCCTTAAAGTCGATGGATCCGGATTTGTCGCTATCGAAGACGTTGAAGACATAATCGGCGAATGATGACGGGTCTCCGAACGGGAAGAATTGGCGGTATATCTTTTGGAATTCTTCCTTGGTGAGCATACCCGATGGGCAGTCCTTCAAAAAGCCTGCAATGATCCAAATTGTTAGCGGCAAGATTGAAAGACACGAGCTGGCCCGCAAGGCCGCGCTTCAGTCGAAGCACTCTATGCCCTACTAACCCTTGTACCATTGCTGCAGCTCCTTCTTGTCAAAGTGAGTCGATTTTTGGAGTTCGGCCAGCTGCTCCTGCGAGAGCTTGGATTGACTGTACCTGGCATGTTAGCCAAACTCGTGCTCGAAGTGGCAGCAATGCAGTGAGGGCGGTTGCGCGTCTTCGTGTGTGTTTGATGAGCGCTTGCGCATCTGCTGCGCGGCTAGGCCACGACCGAGACCGACCCGGCCTGTTGTCGCAAAGCGCGCATATATGCCGGAGGCTGGAGAAATGGCAGACTCACGATTTCCCCATTTCGCAAGCAAGTGCTCCAACTAGTTTTGGGTCGTGGTGGTGTGTTTGCTAGGTTGCAGATGAGTTTGCGACGTGAATGCGACGGTTGTGGAGGTGGGGATAGATGTGCAACCGTCGGAGATGATGAGGAATGTTATGGGTTATGGCTTGATCGTCATGTATCGCAACAAGCAAATCTTGGGCGCCAAGTCGCGGTGATCGCCGTGGGTACCGCAGTTTAGCTGTAGCCTGCGTATGTTATCTCAAAAGTAGATTTACTGATGCACGCAACTTTGTTTCAGGAACGAGGCTGATGAACAGGCAGAAAGACTAAGCCGCGCCGCTGACAGACCAAGTTGGAACCTTGACAAGACGGGATGAGGCTAGAAGGACGCTGTTAAGAATTTATGCGAGGCTCGGACGAGGGACGAGGCAGGCGAAGGACAAGCCTGGCAACCCTGGATATTGTATCGCAACCGCAAAGCAATCCTGTCCTGAGAATTGATAGAGGTAATTGCAGTGAGTTCTGGCCGAGGTGTTGACGCCGCTCGAGCTGGGCCTGGACTCTTGGGTTATGGAGGGGTGACGGAGGTGGGCGGCGAAACCTGGCGATGTATTTGTCGTGGGGACTCGTCACGCCCGTCTCGTCTCCCGCTTCTCTGGCCAATGCTCAGCTACACGCGCGTAAGGACCTTGTGACGTCGCGCGATAGGAGCAGGGCCGAGGAGCAAAGATGTGTGCCTAGTGATTCAGGTGGGGAGCACGATTATCGTTTTCTTTAGTTACGAAGGCAGCTGAAAGCAAAACGAATGAATGTATCAATACTGCTTGCAAACGCCAACCTGTGCCAATCTGTCAGTCTGTCAGTCAATCAATTGTTTTTTATCTACATTAGCGGGGTTGACTGAGTTGAGGCGGCCCAGCATTCTCACGGTTTCAAGGAAGCAGGACCCGCTGCCCTTCGCACTCGCGCAATTGCCAAAAGCTATCCAATGGCGTGGAGCAACAACCTCCAATGCTGACATAATGGGGCTGTGTAAAATTACGCTAAACTGCGTCAGGCTAGGTGCGCAACCATTCATCTATGTATCTACCGTATTACTTCTCGGCGCCGAGCTTGTCTTGTCAGTGTCCTGGACCCAAGCTATATTCAAGGAACGTGTGCCGCACAAGAAGTAGTGGTCATCATCCAGGTGGAATGAAGCGTGTGCGTAACCAATTTCATACCAGCCTCTTGCACTGGTGCATTCGCTTTGCCGATATTGTGCCTGTCTATTCCACTGTAGTATCAAGGTACCCCGAACTACTCCATTCGATGCAGCTAACATCGCCAAGCTCATCACCAAGCTTTCGGAACTGAGCCTCAAAATGAGGCTATGTCGCCAATAGCAACCTTGACAACAATAGTATATATACAGCCGATTCTGTGTCGAAATGGTATATACTCAAAAGAATAGTGGAGATATTCTTATTATGATGACTCGAGGAGGCCGAGTTCTAGTGTTGACCTCTGATGATGCTATTTGGGCAGAGTCCCCAAACTCAAACGATGCCCCTAGTAATTGAGATGGACCACGCGCTGTCTTGCTGAGTAGAGGGGTTTGTGGACAACAGGTTGGCTGCTCACAACTGTTGACCCAAGATTCTTTGTCGCATCGTTATGCGAAACAACACTCGAGGCATGCCGGATGAACTGCAAGGTTCGAATCTCCATCCGTCCTCATGTTTTGGTATGCACTACTAGCAGAAAACGAATTGCCGTCCAAGAAATTGTGGGCCATGAACCGACTCCATCCTTGAATCTGATGAGGCAAAAGGTGTGAAGTTAATGCATTAACAACATCTGCCAGTATCAAAGTTGACCATCAGAACCAATTCGAACGAAGGTAGAGTTGCGGGGTCATACGAGTCTAAAAATGCAAGTCAACAACCAAAGGGCACTGTAATGCTTGCTGTTCCTCCGGAAGGGGCCGGAGGCGGCGGAAGACAAGAGCAAGTGAAATATCACGGCGGTGGCAATCCTTGATATTTCAGGACAGCGTGTAACTAGTATGCAGTTCTAGTTGCGACTGGCAGTTTCCAGCTTCATTGGCCTGCCGTACAGTGACTCTGCGTGGAATTATAATTTATTACTTAGATATCATATGATGATGTGCAAGCGCCAATGGGCTGTATGTAGTACATGAAAAGACCGATGCCTATATGGAACCGTTGGAAAAGCATGATCAAGCATGTATATTGTCTCGACCATGATATGTTTGCGTGGAAAAAGCACATGTCGCTACATTGAGTATCCACAGCGACACCAAAAGCCCCAATTCGTCATTATCCATGCATCGTGAGCTCACTCCAATTGTACTGTTCACTCTTATACTTAAGTACCTCAAACCCGAGCCCTTCCATATTCACCGAACAAGCCGAATCGCCTCAACGCCAAGTAGCAATGCTCCCGTAGCCGGATTTCAGCCCACAACAGCCTTCATGCTCAAGCTCTCTAGGAAACCGCCCAAGTCATCTTTGCGCACCTCCACGACGCAGTGCTCAAAGCTATCGATCCTGACGCGGGCATTGGTCTCAGCAATGACGTCCTGGAACGCGCTGCCGAACTTGTTCAGTCCATAGCCGCGCTCCTTTCGGGCTTCCAAGCCTTCGTCTTCGTCTTCCGAATCCGAAGAGTCGCTGCCATCCGATTCTGTTTCGTCGTCCTCTTCGTCATCTTCATCATCACGCTCCGCCTTTCTTGCTGCTCGTTTCTCCTCCCTTATTTTGTATTTTGCTTCGCGCTCTTTGGCTTTGGCTTCTCTCTTGGCAGCCTTGCCTTTGGCACCTTGCCTGTCCAAAAATGCCAAGTCCGGACCGCCTCCTCCGCCCGTGCCAACGACAACGTAGACGCCCCTTTTCTCGTTCAAGCTTGCGACCACGAGTGGTGTGCCACGGCCACCATGCGCCAGTTTCCCCGTAGCATCCTTCTCCTGCTCTGCGAGCGCCTCGCCGATCCACAACGCGAGTTTCGTCAGTGCAGCCGGGTGGTTGAAAAGCGGCGCATCAGGGACGTCTTTGATGACACACATTCGAAACGCGTGCAAGTGTTTGATCTGTCGTTTTCCGAGAAGACTCGTGCCGGTCCGAAATATGGCACGATGTAGGTACTGCGCAGTTGGCAGGCCGGCCTTGAGAGCATCGATATTTTCAAGCGCATCATACGCCTCCCAGAAGCGACCGACCCATTCCTGTGATTCGGCTACGCCACCATCGTCTATGACCTCTGTAACTTGGCTAGATTGGTTCCGGCTGTCATCTGCGATACTTGCACCGTATTTGCCTACTTCCAGCAGAGCACCGATGACAACGCCCACATCCTGTGCTGAGAGCGTAGCACGCCAGCCCCAGCTGCGGACGAAACCCCAGCCGTCTTTAGTGCCAGCGCGGTCACGGCCGTCTGTTTCTGCGGCCGGAACCATGTCGTCAAGATTGTACAAGGAGGCATATTTGAGAAGCTTCGTCCGCAGTTCTTTTTTAAGCATCATGTCCATATGGGTGTAGCTCTGTTTGCATTGCACGAGACTGACGCCCATCTTGGCAAGAAGCTTGTGCAGACGCTTCAAACCACTCTCGCTCCAAATGCGTAGTTTGGCAAAGAGATAAGGAGAGTGTAGCATGCTATCATAGAGAGACCAGTGCCGGATGAGGAGGAATTTGGGCTCAGGCGAGAGCCGGATTGACGTGTCTTCGGGACTGCGAGCTGTAGTTGGGATGATTCCCGCACTTTCGGCTGGTGACACCCGACCATTCAGAGGCGCAAGGTCTGGGGGGTTGAGGCGTCGTACTTCATCTCGTAAGAGTTGCCGTAGTCTCGCGCCGCGCACGCCCATCCAGCCTGTCGAAGATGTCGTATCAGGGCCTCGGACAGTGACCGCAAGACCTGCTGATGATCGACCATAGAGCTCCATTGACGTCACACCCACAATGGTCAGCCAAAGCACGTTATTGTCTTCTCGACCTAGTTCGGACGCCAAGGAATAAATCATGGCCGTGATGGGTTCCGAGTACGAAGCTCCCATGCGGTAGTATTTGCGTAAGACTCCCTCGTGTTCAGCTTTCATACGCAAGAGCTTTTTCCGGAGTGAGCGAGCCGACGGTCGTTTGGGAGGCTGGGCTGCTGAGGGTGGATCTTCTGCGGTGTCAGATAGTATCATGCCAGGGTCTCGTATCGATATCAGGCCGCGTTGAGCTGGACGAGGTGAATCTGGGATAGGCGTCGACTGGAATAGTATAAGCAACCACACTCCAGATTAGCAACTGTGGCAACAAACTTACTGAGTTGCTCCGTCGCCTTTGCCGCGGCCGATCATCATCATCACTGCTTTCCTCATCTGGATCTGACCATGACTTCCTTTTCTGGCCCGGTTTTGGCTGCTGCTCCTCCACCTCATCGTCTGATTCCGAGTCGCTGTCACCGTATATATCGCCGTCGTCTTCGATGTCTGGCATATCCACCAGGGCCAGGTACGCGTCTCGTTCGGTGTCGAGTCCTTCTGCGACGTCACCATCATCGAAGACCACGATGCCACCCTTTCCAGGCTTATATGAACGTCCAATTCGACCTGAGATGACGCCCTCGGGTGCGCGTGCTTGGTAACTTGTCGCTACATCGGAAGCTGGCTCCAGCGGGTATCCTCCAAAGACGTTGCCCAAATTCCACGGCCGATGTGCGTCAACAATCCAGACTTCAACACCGCCAAAACTCGACTCCTCGCCTTCAACTTCCAGACCCAGAATAGTGCCCATGTCCACCATGCCACCGACACCCAGGCACACAACGACTCCTCCACTACCTCCCCGCGTTTCCATCATGGGAGCTACTAGCGCCTGTCCTGCGCGTTCGAGATCGCCATACCCAGCTATCGGATGGATCTTGTGTGGTATGTAATCATGCTTGAGGAGTCGGGTCAGAATGCGACAGGCGCAGAGGGCATCTGGTTCGAGGGCCGCGAGGATGAGGACCGGAGGAGAAAGTGGATGCCGCGTGTTCTGGAGATGTACATATAATTTCGAAATCAATTCGCGTGGCAGATACATGTTGGGCAATATCTGGACGCGTATTTGAGGACTACCAGGCAGGATTCATGGAAGCTGCGGCTGTGAGGTCCTTCGCGCCGAAAGTTATATGGATCTGGAGGAGCAAAACTGCTCACACAACAGGACTATTCGACGTTACCGTGGGCAACTGACATTTAGAAGCAAGAATTGACGCAGGGTTCTGACCATGAGTGCTGTGACGAGGTGTTGCCGAATTACGGTTAGTACAGATGCACCGCGGTGCGAGAAAATAGTTTGAGGTGCGGTGTAAGAATGTGGCAGAGTGTTTATGATAAGAACGCGCCTTAACACAGCAGACGCGACTGAGTGGTTTGCAGGTACTTGCCCAGAAGTATCCTGTATCCACTCTTGCACGGGACATTTCGTTAGACCTCGGGATACAACAACTTGAAGTGTCAATCTTTTTCAGTTCGGACGGGGGTATGCAAATATGCAATTAAGCGAGGACAGGCATTGCATCACCTGTGAGAGGGGGTGCCCAACAACTTTGGCTCATGGTGCCCTGTTCCATTGCAAAGGCTATGGGAAACTTGCTTCAGCTATCCTGCGAGTTGTACTCGCCCTGAGGTTAATTGATTCTGCTTCACTAACATAACAAATAAAGTACACTCATCATTTCCAGATCGGGAGCAAACACTGTCTGAAAAGCAACTTATACTTTGGTCCCAATACTATCCCACCCGCAGGTGGCGCCCTGAGTAGCTTCAAACCTCATTGTTTTAACTCAAGTCAGGATCTCATAATATTGCTCCATGTTTCCCTTTCAGTATTGAACTCTCGAGATGGTTTGAGATGGCAATTTTGATTGTTGCCGATAGTGTTCGTGAGATGGTGATCAGGATCGTTTCGACCCTGCTTCTCCGACGAGAATATTTGCAGTAGCTAATGCTAAGAAGTGACCGTCATACTAGCTGGATGGATTGCATTTATTCTCAGCACCCTCAGAGCAAGGGGCCTTCTCCGCTACCCAATTCCTGCGGGGTATTCTGCCATGTTTGGTCGGACCGTGTGATGCCAAAGCAAACCGGATCTCAGGCCTTGATCACATATCGAGGTTGGTTGTTGCCTGCTGATATTTACTGAAAGACCAACGATGATTTCCAAGCTGGCGGGCCATCCCGCGGATGTCACGGTGCATCCATGATCTTCCTTTACCTCCTGCCTATGTGCTCAACCCATGCAGTGCTTATTAATCATATTTTGCCAAATCTTTGGAGAAGTTCATCGGTTGCATGTTGGTTCTGCCGTATATGATGTATAGGAGCCCCCATGGGCTAGTACAGATCTGCCGGCATCTCATCCTTTTGGAGGCAGTGTAGTGTTCATCCGACAATGGCCATTCATTTCTTCGTCAGCAATTTTCCATGTATTTGATTTCGGCTGCTTGCCCATATGCCTCTAAGTCGCTACCGCGTGGATCAACCTTCTGTCTTTGTTCCTTCCCATATAATTTTCACTACTCCAACATGGCCGAGTCTGGTGCCAAGTCCAACCCAGACTTTGTAGTTGAAGACATTGAGGCAGCCGCTGAAGGAATACCCTACCAGGATGGGTTCTCTCAAGTACTTACTTTGATGCTCCTTAGCCCCTGACGGTATACGCTGAGCAGCAGCGTCGCCCGGCATCACTACGAGAATGGAAGGTACTTGCTAAGTCAGCTAGTGAGTCATTCTCTGGTATTTTTCAATCACATCACTGACCGAGGCTGGTGGTATTCGTAGTCAAGTGATGGAAGTAAGAAGGCAAGAGAAGAGATTCGCAGCATATTCTGGCTTGAAGTTCTTGAAGGCAGACTCCACCTCGCACTTATAGGGAACAACCTTCAGAAGGTGCTTGATGTCGGCTATGGATTTGGCATGTCAGTTTGATTTTCCCTCCGTGTTTTGCGAAATAGACCACTGACATGAACACGTCAACTTACTCAGGTGGGCTATAAATGGTGCCAAGGCTATTTACCTTGCATCTGCTCAGATACACCGGTAACACTCGACGACAGCAGCGGAGAAGTATCCGGAGGCGGATCGAGTTTCAGGAGTACAACCTCATATTCTACTGTCATGATGGAAGCATGACTGCCGAAGAGACTCCATATGGATAAATACCGCGACCTCTATGTACCAATATTCCAGTACCATGCAAAACATATCGACTTTTCTCTAGAACGCCACAAGAGTTAGAGACCGCGGGCTCCACCAACGTGCGCTAGGTTGTCTATAAGATAACTATGGGCGTCTGGGCCAAGGACCCCGGGTCGAGGTATCTTGGTTTCCTCATGGCTGAGACGGTGTGAGAATCATTAGGCTTCTATGGTCGGCTGATGGATCAAGTCAGGCATGACCCAGAGCGATAGCAACGCCCTGGTTTTGGACTTTGAGGATTGCCTCGTGGATAACAGAGCGCATTCATACGTCAAGATCTGCTTTGCTTTAGGCCAGAGGCCGCTTGATGCACATTGGGCCGGTATGGTAGTTTTTTTCGTGTTTTCTGTAGCGATTTTACTGATTTAGGATTTACGATAGATGGTTCGAAGCCTAGCCTGCCATGTTCTATAATATGAATCAGCCACTTCGGTATGTTGTCGTCGCCCCTTTTCCCCTAACGTACTATGATTCAGCCTCCTTTTAATCCTGCCTCACCTCTCTTTTTCCAAACTGGGTCATAGATTGTGACTGTAATGATTGAAGTACTGAAGCCTTATACTTATTTGGTTGTTTGTCGTTCTCTACCCCTTTTATGTGAACAATGTTCCGGACCAGCTGGTACGCTACTTAGCCATGGTTATTGGTCCAAGTCAGCTTGATTGGCGAGATATCAGCGCTTGGGTGAATGCAGATTAGCTTAAAAAATCCTTTATGCCGGGTGATCGACCTAGGCCGCTCCACATGTGGTCAACGATGTACTACTGAATATGCATAAGGATGAGCCGGTTTCATCTCATACCTTGTCGACATACCATTAGTCGCTTGTATATACAGCTTTCCTGCTTGAATAAACCTAAACAGTCCGTACTTGGAACTCGTACACGTCGGCAACGGACAGGGAATACCGTAGCAAAGCACTATCAGTGTACCTGAAGTGTTCTCTAACCACACCTCGTCATGTTCAAAAGCCCTAATAAGTAGTTCAGCAATCTATCAACATTGAGTAGGAGAGCGCCTTGTATATGGATGCTAAAAGACCTGCAGTAAGCTCCGGCTAGAAAGAGTCATCTGATATTCCCAGCTATACTTGTAGTTGGTAACGAAATAGTATAAACACAGTTAGTACGTCTTAGGAAAACAATTTGCCATTCCAAGCACGTTGGAGTACAGTATCCCAAGCATCAGATACACACTATCGTCTTCATGGAGTAGTTAGGATGTGAGCTTTGAAGCCCATTCATTCTCTATTTCATAGCACCGCATCAGCAGCTTCGGGTTTCGCTGATTGGTATATACAATAAGTGCAACGTCTTCCTCAAAACCTAATGATGGAAGTAGATCTCTGCACCAGGCAGTCTTGTCTTCCTTTCGCTAACAAGGAGATTGCATCTCATATTCCTCGGTCTCCTTTCGTCGTGTATGTTCGTATTACCGGAAGACTTTCTAGGTACTCGCAAGATGATGCTGGAGTTGATTTCAAATATTTTGGTGCTTTTTAAGTGGCCCTCGGCCGTGAGCGTACCCAGCGCTGGACGGCACGCAGGCTCGGGTCTTCTGCCGTCCAGCGGCTCATAGTCATATCCGAGGCTTGCAGTTGACCGTATATGGTATTGTCGGCGATCTGTGCGAATTCCTTTACATGCAAATGATTGTCAGCCCCCTCTACTCATCCCTGTAACCTCCCGGGTCAGGGGCTAGCCTTTGATTTCTTCTTACATTGCGCAGTTGCTCGTCACATGCTCTCAGTTGTCGTCTATGAGCCGTGCTGGGTCTGTTGCCCTGGAGAATATGGTCTCGATACTCGACCCAGCGTTGTGCCGCAGCCTGGCGGAGGTAGATCTTCTGTGCCTCGTGTCGTCGGGCGTAGGCGTCGAGAGCCACTCTATCAAGATTGCAAGGGTCAGTTCTATCCACAACAGTACCATCCATCTTATGTATTACCGTTATTGTGTTTGGAGATCATGACGCACTGTTTTAATTCGGCCTTGGCCTGCTCTTCCTCGCCGCCCGTCGTTTCCGGGACCGAAGTGTCAGCGGCACAGTTGAGGATATGTTGGCCGTCCAGGGCACACTGCCGCAGAGCTGCCCAGCCTTCCGTGTAGTAGTCTTCCGAGTTAGCCGGGTCTACCGGTGCTGCCGCGATGTAGTACTGCAGGGTTCGAAAGTCCGAGAGGATCTCGGCCACCCGTGCCGTGCGAAATTCGTTGTCTTGAAGTTTGGCAGGTTAGGCAAAAATGTCTATACAGCAACAGGAGGCATCCTCATAGTGCGAATTGGGCATTGGAAACGCATATCATCCCGCGCCTTATACTTACAGCCATCCATGGTTTATTGACAAGGCGCTTGCGGCAGCAAGTGGATGCGATAGAGTAATTGGGTTCGGATCACCGGTAGCCAGAAAGGACAAGCACCTTAAAACAGCTGAGGAAAACGCTAGGCCCAATCATCAAAAGGAGCCAAACAAGACACAACAAAACTCCGAGTTCAGAACAAAAGGGGCAATGAGCGACGAGACTGCCGAAGTTTGTAGACTTCTGTCGATGGCATTGGGCTTGAGGTTTCGTGATAGAAGTGATCCTCATGGTGGCGGCGGAGTCTCTCGCTTTTGTATTATGGGATATCTGACCACGAGTATTGTGGACGCTTCAGAAGTTATCACGAACTCTTGCATCGAGGAGGGTTAGCCCCCGTTAGGAAGTGGAGATAGTTGCTTGGTCATCCCCGTTAGGGTGCAGGAGAAGAGTACATCATAGTCAGCTCGCGTCTTGAATTTCATGGCAACAGACCATCTCTACCAGATCAGACATAATATCTGGCCTCTCATTCGCAAAAGACAGTTGCAAGCTCAAACCTGTATATCCTGACAGAGCTGGAAGATGCATCATTGGTCCCGTCTTAGTTGCCGTTGGGAAAACCAGACCCTGGTTCACCTGGGAGGTTACGTGCAGGCACAGCACCAATCTAACTTCTCGAAGCTGCACGCCACTGCGGGCACGATAACGTTTGCCGTCAATGGCTGGCAGAGTCAATGAGTCGGTAACCAGCACAAGGTACCCAGCAAGTTGGCCGTAACAGTTGTGGAGAGAAATCATATAGTAGTGCCCACTGGGAAGCATTGTCGCGAAGAGAGCCTGCCTCCTGGGCGATAATGGGGCAGCCAGGGCCACTATTCAGCAACGCCACCACTGCAGCTTTTACCCCAAAGCGGAAACGCCGTCAGGCGCAGATGGGTAGAGTTGTGTGGAGGTTATGAACAATAGGATAGAGCTAGCCAATCAAGACGCGCAGCCGCTTCAGGTCGATGGCTGGCACGTTTTTGGCGCAGCTGAATGTATATTTTCGTACGAGTCGCCCACATTGGGATAATCAGCCCCCACGAGCCCAGCTTTTGTTTTGCATACTCGACAGAATCAAGCCAAAAAGTGCTGTCTCATGGATGCCCAGCTGGGATAGTATGGTCACTGCGCCATCCTGATGTCATGTGCCTTCGGATCGACGAGGTACCACGCTTACGGGTTGTTGGCGTATACAGTTTCGCAGCATGCGTAGCATCGTCGATGGAGATGATTAGTTTCTGAAGCGTGAAAACACTCACTATGGGACTAGCCGTAGAAGAAGTTGACGCCGCCACCCTCATCCTATTGCTCGCCCTATACTATGCCACACCGGTTCCACGAGATGTGGCTTTCCTGATGGCTGCAGCTGAGGAAGCCACCATCGTAAGGCTGATCATCTCGATAGCCTCAAGCCCTTGGCTAGAGCCATGGATGGCTGTGCTCGAGTGACTGCATATTTGACCTGGGCTTCGGATCCGACCGCTTCGAAGAACACTCAGTCCCATGCTGAACGGGTCTATTGGGATATCGCACTAGTAACACACGAGGGATGGGCAACACATAGGACTTGCACCCCACACCCTCTAGATTATGCTGCCAAGCTGGCGAGCCAATCGACATCTCTCCTTGCCACCAGCTTTACGCCGCAACCGCCTCGCCCCCCTAGTCCTTCTCAGCAATGGCCTGTAATCTCTCATCGATCTCATCTTCTGTGAGGGTCCTGAAGTTGGGGTTCGGCCCCTCCTTGCCGTCTGGTTGAGGGCCTCCAACGATTCCGATCTCAATCTCACCCTTCTTGAAGTCCATGCTAAGAACCGTGCTGAGAGTGGTGATGGCCAATTCCACGACGTCTTCCCACGTTCCCTCTGCATGATCCTTGTTCTTGAGCTTCTTCTCGAGATGATTGAGCGCCTCTTGCTGCTTGGGTCCCGCAGCCGTGCCCTTGTAGCCGACATAGTAACCTGCAGGGTCGCACTTGAAAAGTTGGGGTCCAAATTCGGAGTCCAAGGATATCAAGGTCGTTGCTACGCCGTAAGGTCTCATGTACGCCTATGGTTGACGTGAGCAAAGGCCGTAATTTGAATGAACCACCGGTACTTACTCTCTGAGTGTAGACTTGGCTGATGTTGGCCAGTCTCTTAGCCAAGACGTCGCATGGCATTTCGTATCCGAACTTGTATCTGAACTCAGCAGCCTCACCCTGGGCACGCTGCGCAAATGCACGAGCATCTGCAATGGAGCCGGTCATAACGCAACCAACGGACGGCGAGATCTGGAAGATGTGCGACACAGACGAGGGATCGATCAGTTTATCCTGGCAATATTGGTTAACTTGAGACTTAAAGGTGTGCCCAAGACAGCTGAGCAGCGAGTAATGTGTCGCAACTTGACTTACTGGGACCTTCTTCTGTGACAGCACCACGGCGCAATCCTTGCCTCGGACACCTATCGCCATGATGTTCGCCGCTGTGATTGCTTTGAAGGCATATTCTGCATCGACTCGAGTCAGCTTACACCGCGCCACACATGCCCAACGTTGACTTGATCGCAGCCCCAATCACAAGTGACCTAGAAACCAGGCTCGACAACGTTGTAGTCAAACGGAAGCCCACATACCGACTTGATACAGTCTACCCTGCTCGGAGAAGATAGTGATATGTCGGTCGTATCCTGCGCTGCCTGTGACGATGATGTTATGTTAGCAGTGCGGTACCAGTTGGGGGGGGGGGAGTGGCTGAAGACGAAGCGGTAGAGCTGGCGTACCCGACATTGTGAAGAATGGACGACGGATTCAAGAATTCAAAATATGGTGAATCGGGCACGTATCGAGCAAGTAATTTGTGCAGCTGTTCGTCGTCGAGGTGAGTGATGATCTGAAGTTGCGAACGTAACAAGGCGGCCGGACGACAGTGAGCTCTACCCTAGCCTAGCTCTGAGACGCGTGCTGGAGCTTCAGCCTGGCCAGCTACGAATGGCAGCTCTGGCCGAGCCGGTGCCTTCCCTTCCAATTGCCAAGATTTCGTTACCAAACCAGCTTAGCTCAGCGGTAAATGGATCATCTTTGCTTCCGCAGTGGGTCATTTCTATCGTCACTGCCCCACCGGCCTAAGGAAAAGTTCAGATTCCCTGCAAGTGTCTCTGCTCACAATAAGGCGGCATCCATTGGCGATCCAACGTTCTGGAGCCCAGAGGATAAAAATTAGTATCCACGGTTGTTTTACAGGACTGACCTTGCAGTGGCTCACAGCAGAAATCTCTGATTCAGTGCTGCTGGTCTGCGTCGTTCTGAAGACACCACCCTATCACAACCATTGCAAGCTCCGAAACAAGCTTGCTTAAGCCTAAATTTACAAGACATCTCGATACCTCGACAAAAAGGTGCATCCACTACCATAACTGGAGCCAACGAATCGATCAGTCGCAGATACCTTGTTGCCATTGGAAGAGAAGTAGCACTGCAAGCAGTATTTCTAGCCGTGATATTCTCTTGCATCTGTTCTGTACACCTGTCTGCCTGCCTCTCATATCATTTGTCTGGGCGCATCTCTCGTCATGTCGTCTCCCATGCTCTCCACTGGGAACGCGCCAACGCAGCGAGTTCCTGCGTGGAAGCGATTGGGTCTCAAGCTCAAGCCTGCATCTGAGCACCAAAGTGAGGGCCTGGCGCCGCATACAAGTACGGCTCATTCTTCGGGCACTTCTGCTTCAGTGCCCAAAAGTCACGGATCGCCGCCCGGTGCCTACGGTGCTGTCAATGCCGCCAAAAGGAAACCTTTTGGTGCCCCTGCGTCAGACCATTTCGCAAAAAAGGCACGACAGGACAATTTTAACTCTACCGCGACTCATCACTCTTCCCTGAAGAAGAAGAAGTCTGTTTCATTTGCGAAGGACCCCGAGGCCTTATCCTCCCCTGCGACAAACGGAAAGCAAAACACGAATAAGCAAAAGCGGACATCCAACAAGTTGCCTGCCAAATCTCAACCGCAGAGACAAACTGCCGTCAACCTGGGGCCTGCGCTCGACTATTTGCGGCAGTGGCACAAGGCAAGAGACCAGTGGAAGTTCAGTAAGCTGAAGCAAACTAAGCTGCTAGAAAACGTGTTCGCCAACGAAACCACTATCCCGGCCGTTGACATCAATACCTTCTACGACTACATCCGAACGCTCAAGGGCTACGGCAGAATTCGATTGAGAGAGACCGCTACCGAACTCAAGGAGAAGGACATGGAGCAGGGCCCCGCAGGCTTCTCGGCATCCTCAGACGAGGTTGCGAAGAAAAAGCAGGAGGAGTATGATGCAATACTTGAAAGCTACCTACGACAAGAACGGACACCAGAGAAGCGCCGGTTCGACGAAATGGAGTATGTGCTCCGGACCGCCGACATGGAGATGCAGCGACGAGTTGTTAAGCGCATGCGAGCAGAAACCGTCCTTGAGGAACTCGAGGCCAGTGAAGAAGATACAACAAGCACGACCACGACCACGACCACATCTACGACAACAACTGGCACAGCAGGGGAGGCAAGGGAGGCAAGGGAGGCAGGGGGGTCTATGACCAATGAGAGCCGTATAAGGTTAAGCGATGGCACGCTCAAGCGGAAGAGAAGCAGGAAATCACGCACCGCTGACGTTGTCGAAACCGAAACAAGCAGCTCTGAATCCGATTCGAACACCAGTGATAGCTCATCAGAGGACTCAGAGGACTCAGAGGACTCAGAGGATTCAGATGATGAGGAGGAAACCGATGTCAATCTGACAGCGAATGACTCCGATGAATCATCCTCCAGTAGTTCATCGTCATCCTCAGAGTCAGATTCAGATTCGGACGAAGGTGGCGCGGCTGGCGCAGACAGGAATGATCAATAGCAAACATGTGAACCGTGCTGGTTGATCAGGTTGAGTATCAGATACCCTACCAGAATGGCCACATGGCGAAAGTCACCTAAAGGGTTTTGAGACAAGTGACTGAAATATTACAGCACGTCCATCCGTAGGGGAGCTACTTCAATTAAGGTACTCGGATGTTACGCTCATAGACAAGTGCTACACATCAACGGCGAATCAACTGGGGAATCACATGCGATGCCCTCTGGTTCAATGGTCAACTCCCCTTTTACCATGCATTCCGGAAACCAAACACCCTTGACGCCTTGTCCCTATTTATGCCTTCGTATACGTACAATGTTAAACATCAATAATATGAAGGTACAGCCTTCATCGTGTTCTGCGTATACATTTAACGTGACGGAAATTCGCATTCAGAATCCCTGAATTGACTAAACGTCGTCGATAGGGTCTTCCAGGTATTCATAGTCGTCTTCCGGCGGAAGCAAATACGCAGATGTCCCGAGAACGATGGCGAGGAGCACCGATACGCTGGCACTAACGGTGCAGAGAATCCACGAGTAGTCCAGCTTCCATCCTGGCACAGTGAACATCTGGTCGTGGTCGAAGAGGTAGGCCTGTGGAGTGTTAGACATGCCCTGAAGCGAAAGCAGTCGTATCTGCGGCCCCTGTCCACAAAGGCTTCGTGGTCAAATAGAGCACAACTTACAATCAGACCCATGCCAAAGAACTCGATGACAGCATCAGCCAACAACAATCCCCCGATTAGCTTCCAGCCCTCCTCGCGCTTGTACTTCCCGCCGGCCATGACGACGACGAAGGAGACGGCGGTGGCGAGCTCGACGATGGTGGCAAAGGACATCAAGAAGCCGCTGCTCCGCCACATGCTGCAGAAGAATTGGTCACCGCGGCAGTCATCGTCATCGGGGAAACGGCGGCAGTTGGGGTCTGCGGTCGAAGAGCACGACTGGTGCAGGCCCATGTGGTGGCTGAAAGTCGCGTTGGTGTTTTCGGCCGACACCGTGTAAGTAACCCAGTTGGGCGTCAGTATCGATGTTATCGTCATGACAGTGGCTGCCCAAGGGGAAGAAGGTATGTTAGCATCATTGTCATCCCGTGGTAGGTGAGCTGATGATGTTGAGGGTGAAATGGGAGGGGCGATTTATTGTTGGGTCGCACATAGCTAGGACCAAAGAGCATCGACGAAGCCATTCCACCAGCATGAGCAAGCACACTTGCGCCCTTACTTCTCAGCAGGCCACTTGAGTACATCGCGAAGCACGAATAGCTACTTGGCTCGCGGCCCCGGGTGAAGGCGTGCGCTATGGTGGGTCGGCGGGCGACCGTGAGAGATGCAATCGGAACAGGGGCATGACGTACCAGCGACAAAGACACCAAGCGCCACGCTGTAAACAATCATGCGAGTCATGATGGGCGATTGAGTCGAATCCTCGATTCCTACGCTATCCTTCTGCTATGTATTCCTTCAATTCGAGGGTGTTCAGTTTGGTATCCTCATATCAGTCTTTGTCGGGAGGTGTCCTCAAGTTGGTCTGGTGCTTGTGCCGATAATAGGAGTGTAGTGTGGTGTGATATGCACCTTGGAGAGAGAGATCATGGATTACGCATTTTGCTGAGGCGCCACTAGAAATACCAAACAGGCAGTTGCGTCGAGTTGTGTCGCAGGTCATTGATAGTGCATCGCCGATCCTGTGGCTGGTGCACTAACATACCGAAACAATTGCAACAAACCCGGGGTGTATCAGAGCTTCCCAGCTTATCATAGGCAGCTGCAACCGTTCATCGGAGCTTGGCCTACAGAAACCCCGTGCTTGCGGGTAGGTGAGATGTCGTGTCTGTGTGCGACGAATTGCGACCGCTTATCTTATCTCGTCAGCCTGCTTGCCAGGACTCTATTTGGCGATCGGCAGCGAAGCCAGCCTTTTCGGTTTACGAGATACGATCGTCGTCGACCAAGTGGGCGGCATCAATGTCGTCACATAATTGCCGGGGTTGCCACAGCATCTGCAGATCATCTGGGGAGAAATCCAAGTATCATCATGCCGCGAGCAATCCTACAATATCAGTGTACAAAGTGGTTCGAGGCTCAATTCACTCAGAGCATCCCACATCATTGCTCCACGACCCTCGTGGGCTAACACAACGGCATTGTTTTACCAATTACACCCTGTAAAATGATGGAACGGAGGAATGGCTCCAATATGGGAGGCTAACATCGATACTCCGAGATCCTGTCACCGCTTCGAGTGTCATGGCTCTAATTCGAAGTATCCTTATTAGTACTCGTCTATTCCATTGACATAGGAGCTGAGGGGCAGTTACACCAGAGATACATGTCGACACCCATAGGATATTTTTTTTAAATACGCTGTAGGTGTTAACCCTCGGTCCCCCTGCAAGTTTAAGGGGCTATAGATGATATAGCGGGTTCTTAAGCCATGTCGGGCGGTTATACAGGTAAACTTGTAGCCAAACAACTACTAAAGCTCCTGTCCCTCCCTAAGTATGTGCTAGGGCCCCTGCCTGAACTACCGATAAGTGTGGTAATGTGGCACTTAAATTCGTCCTCAGGGGTGGGATGCTGCTGATGTGCACAAGATACTCGACTAATTTTTGTCGCGGCAAGTCGTAGTATCTGCTAATTGGGGTTCTCGTCGAGCGTATACATCTCAACCATACGCTCAAGTGGATAGACCGTAACGTGGGCTAGACGCTCGCAAGAATCGCGGCGAGAGGGCGTGCTACACCCCTTCTATCGTGAGGGGACGGGTTCACCGACGAGCGTTATCGGATAGCCTAGGTCCGATAAGGGGCCGGATTAACGATTCGAATTCTGGACCGGCTGTCGAGTTATATTCCGCCGACATAGTGCTTGACGGTCGAATGGCTAGGATGCTCGTAATCCTAAACTGCACCAATCTTCCTATTATCGCTAGGTAGGCGAAGTCAACAAGGCGGGCAGCGCGCCGTAAGGGTTGACTAAACCCCCTTGTGTATCAGCTGCGGGATTCGAACCCGAAACTCGTCACCGACCCAAGTGGGTGAGGCTCAAATCGGGACTTATCTACCAGCGAAGTGGCCAACTACACCAGCCGACTGAAAAGACCGAAACGAGATCCTAGTTCGTAGCTAAAGGCAGCATGATAGAATATGTAATGCTGATATAAATGATTGACCACATTGATAACCTTGAACAAGTCCAACCAACACCAGATTTCTCACCGTTCGAATCACGAATTGTTTTGGGTTTCCAGTGCCGCAGCGCGCGATCTCAAGATCTCCACGACAAAAACTTCCCAGTCCATGGGATGAAGGTTTAGCATAAATAATGGAAGGATTATGGAGTTATTTGCGGTAATTCAGACCAAAGCCAAGCCGCGATGCCCACAGCAACGTGTCCATCTATAATGATACTTATCTAGCGCGCAACGCAAAAATGGAGACGTGATTTCATGAGCGTAAGAGTTTCGACCGGCTGAATAACTGTATGAGGCTCGTGGAAACAGGCCATGTGTGTCTTGCAGTGCGGAGCTTACGCAGCAGTCTCGACGGGAGCAGAAGGCAATGAGATTGCGAAAGTTTCGGGAAGCTGGAGCTAACAAAGGCCTTGGCTGCATGGATAATGGACAATGGGACAATGGCCAGGTGTGTGCTACTATATCCCAAGTCTGTATATTTCACAGACTTAATTGACTTTTATAATCCATATCTTAGCAGGGCGTACCACACCGTCGGACAAACTCTGTCGAGCTCAGCAGTGGCTGCTTCCAGTGCTTGGCTGACTTCTGCCATGTGAAGCGATGGCCGAAGCAGGGAAGTCGATGCATCATCACCCTGCCCCCACCAAGACCACTACCCTCTTTTGATTTTACCACCATGGAAACGCGCGATGGGGACCATGCTCATGATTCAACATCTGTGATTGGGATCTCGTCGGGGCAATTCAAAGGTGTCCAGGATCAGCACATACCGCGCTACGCCGTCGATATGTCGAGATAGGCTGGCACTTGCGCATTACGCTTCCAGCATCGAATCATGCCCGGACCTGTCTCGCCCAATCCTTACGTTGTCTTCTGATGCCTGATGGACACCTCATGCGGGTCATGCTGCCTATAGCTACGAACTAGGATCTCGTTTCGGTCTTTTCAATGGTCTCCCTCTACTTCATTAGCATGCATGTAGGGCAAAAGTAGGGTAGTATCTCGCACTTCGCACAGGATGCACGTCCGAAGCTACTTACACGATATAGAGACGGTTCGGCACAAGTCCAGATCACGCAAGAATGCACCCACCAGGCGTGACGGTAAAGCCCGAAAAGACCCTAATTGCGGTCGACCGACCTGCATTCCTTGACCTACCGTATCATGATTCATCAGGAATATATAAAAGAATCCACCAGATACGCTTATTTTGTAATTGCATTTCTTCTTTGAGCTAGCTCGCCATTGCACCCCCAAAGGTTACTACCAGAGACGGTGGTCTATGCGGAGACCGGGCAGGCCGTCCATCTATTTACAGTCGATGTGGTCTTCACAGTTTCTTGTCGCATTCTGAGATTCTACCTTCATCCTTCTATACTGTCGCCCGTTTCACCGGTTAGGCCCTTGAACCAGGACATGCGCGTTTCGAACACCATCGGATCTAGGGCAGCAATCGGATAGATCCTCTTTTCTATTCGTGCCATATAGGGCCCCACCCTAGTGATTCTGCACAAACAGACTTACGTATACTCGTGTCCAAGACTGAAACGGCGGCCAATTTATTTCTGGCAGAGATTACTCTGACTCCAGTATCAACACTGTCGACACCGTAAACGGATATCAAATATGGGGAACTGAAGTCAGCTCGCGACAAGGGAGTGCTCAGCACCCTGGGATATACCCGTGGGAACATTTATCACGGGCCACAGAGTTACCTTAAAGAGTGCCTTGGAGGAACTCGATCCTGTAGTTCGTCAAAACCACCAAGCGTTGCAAATTTCGGAAGGAACAACACCCAGTAAAATGGTTGAACATCATCCCGTACAGACGAGCGCCGTCTACCTATGCGGCTCGGCGCAACGCCCACTCGTCGCTCCCCCATCACCTCCTTCCCCCATCACACCAAACGCGACACGGCCCGCCACGCCAATCGAAGAGCTTTGCCTAGACGACGAACCAGCGACAGACAAGCTTGTTGCTGCTGCCGATGCCCACGCAAAACAAAGAATTGCTGGGGCAGTTCATGTATTGAATACCGAGGCAACGTCCTTGCGGAATCTTACTCATCTATACGAATCGGATCCGACCACGGCGGAAGGTTTCAACTCAGCTATAGAAACCATTACAAGATATAAGGGAGGACGGGGCAAAACCGTCTTCATCGGAGTGGGAAAATCGGGCCACATTTGTAAGAAACTTGTGGCCACGTTTAACAGTCTTGGCGTCCATGCCACATACCTCCATCCGACCGAGGCTCTGCATGGCGATTTGGGCAAGATTGGTGAACACGACACCGTCCTCTTCGTCACATTTTCTGGAAAGACACCCGAATTAATCCTCCTCTTGCCACACATCGATGCGGACTTACCCACCATAGTGCTCACGTCTCACACGAAACCCGACGAATGCGAGTTGATACGACAGCGTCCGGGCATGATATTGGTCCCGGCTCCAATTCATGAATCGGAAATGGCATCTTTCGGGGTTTCTGCACCGACAACATCCACTACAATGGCACTTGCAGTTGGCGATGCCCTAGCTGTGGTTGCATCGCAGGAGTTACATAGCAGCGTCGCGGCACTGTTTGGACGCAATCATCCCGGTGGGGCTATTGGTGCCACATACCAGAAACCGCAACGCATAAAGGACCTGATCATTCCTATCTGCGACATCACGTCGGTTTGCTCATACACTGAAGACATGCGAGGTGCCGACGTGCTCAGAGCTGGCTACGATTCTCCTACGGGATGGGTGCGATACGGCGACTTACTAGCCTCGCCTTGCCGCATCCGTCGGCTCGACAGTCTGGACCTAATCAAGCCAACCCGTGATATCCCATGGCTCGGCGCAAGCCGGGAAGAATGGATCACTATTGCTGCAGACACACGTATATCGCAAGCATCTGAGTGGATAAGGGATATGCGGTCGTCTCCAGAAGACCCCTGCGACGAGCATTCCATTCTCGCTGTTATAGATGAGAAGGATATTGTTGGCGTCTTAGAGGCGGGCCAGCTATTAGGGTGGCGAGACTGAGTGACGTGATTGTTTCATCTCATTTTACTGCGCCTGGATCCGTTCTGCTGCGTCGCACTTCATAGCGGCAACAGGGAAAAATTGCTTTTGCGTGAGAATTACTGACGCTGGGCCAGAGCGATCTCTTCCCATCAGTTGGGTGATGGTAAAAACTGGGGCATGAATGTTTGGCAGAATTGCTTGGTAAAGCTTGGTTCGGTATTACTTGTTTCGCGCTATGGTAATGGCACATAAAGAATTTTGGGCACCGTGCGGCGGTTAGAGTAATTTCATGTTCTAGAAACTTGATGACTATTCGCAAGAACATCATGAATTTAAGTGCAATACGTCTACCAATTACTAATTCGCACGCAAAGTAGTGATTTGGCGCATGCGAATTACCCTGATATGAGGTGATATATATTTTCATTGCTAACCGCCGGTCCCCTCCTACGGTATCCACAATTTCAACAATATCAATCTAATTATTCTACAATCTTTATTAATTGATTACGTGACCTAGTCCTCCGCTCTTTTACTTTCCTACATTCTATATGTTGCGATTAATTCCTTATATACCTACCTGTGGAATTGGTGGTCTAAGGTCACATGAGATACAGGCAAGATACATGTGTGCCCCCTGTACTTTCCTTCTTCACCTTCGTATGTTGTCGGAATGCCAATACCAGTACGACCCCACACTACCAAGCCTACTAGCAGGACTATTCGTTATTTCTTTTTAATCTTGTTTACTTTGCTGCCCGACAGAAGCCTACGGCTTATGAAGGTAATGAAGTAGACTAGCTACTGTGTGTGAAAAGATAGCATGGGCCTATGCCTCTATACTAACCCCTAGGCTATTGAGGCCTACAACGAAGGGTAATCTCCGTCTCGCTTTTACATCAGTAAATACTAAGAATTGTTCCCTCGTAACGACATTATCTACAAGCTGTTTTCGCACCTAAGCAGTTTTCGTATAATACTTACCACTTTAATCTCCTGTCTTACTACCTGAAGAGCGGGCTAATCATCCGGGGACTAAGGGTGAAGGTAGATATATTCCGAGACTATATGCCTAATACCTAGTGCCCCCGCTGCCTAGGCTTCTCTCACAACCACAGTGAGTGTAAAGAGAAGCCGGCTTGCAAGTACTGTGCCCAGAATCACTTGTCTTATAAATATAAGTGCAAAGCCTGTAGCTACCTAGTAGCCCTCTACGCCAACTATAAAGGAGACTACGAGGTACTTATTTAGTATTTACGGACATAGAAGTGAGACAGAATTTACCCTTCTTTCTAGGCCTTAACAACCTAGGACTTAGAGTAGGGGCACAGACCCTACTACATTTTCACACACAGTAGCTAGTCTACTTCACTGCCTTCATAAGCCGTAGGCTTCCATAAGGCAGTATAATAAATGAGATTAAAAAGTTATAAAAAAAGGAAATACGAAAAGTATCTCTAACGGCGCCGTTTTCCTTTCATAGGCTAGTCTCTTAGCCACAGTTCGGGCAGTTATTAAATCTGATCCGAGATTACGTGTATATGGCTATGCGATATACTTGGCTCCGGCTTTGCCACCACTGCACGCAGTCTCGTGACTAACTACTTGCTACCACCATGATGAGGCAGGCCTACTCTATTCCAGGCTTGCTATCACCCGGCCAGTCGAAGGACCTATCGCAGGCCCCTTGCTGGCTCTGTCGTTCCGGTGGCGCCTCACTCGGTCATAAGTGGACTGGCATTCCATTTGCCCTCGTAGCGGGCTTGTTTGTGTGTAGGTTTTTGGCGATATCCTTTGTGAGGCTATGACGATGTTATTGTAAAAGAAAAGAACGGAAGAAGGGGATATTAAGATCAAGGGACAAGGCAACACCTAAACTAGACCAGGAGAAGGGATCAGACGTTAGCATTACGCCCTCAGCCTCTTTAATACAGGCAAGCTAGGCGCCTACTGCCAGTTTCTCCACATACACAGCGATGTCACTGATACTACTTGCCAAACTGAATATTCAAGTATTACGACAATATCAGCACTGTTGTCTCTAAATTAGAACCTAGGGGAGTAAATCTTCCTTACTATACACGCTACTGAAGTAAATAATGACATACAACATATAAAATACCATTATGAAATTTTTATTATAGTTGGAAACCCGCTGATATTAAGAATAAGGGGGGGGGGGGGGGGGAAAGGTTGTGTGATTCGAAATGGAATTCAATGAATTATCCTTCCAGCGGAATATTCAGTAGCCAAGCACGTCTGACATGGTGTACCGAAGATGACATCCGGCCATCGGGTCAAGTGCTTTATTGAATATGTGTCAATGTAGCGTTTAGAATGAGTAACGAGGAGTCTAATACGTAAGGGCTCTAATAGGGGTAGATTAACATTATAGTTTTATCACTTACTTTATACCTATTCAGTATTAGGTAGTATATATAAGGGACGAGGTCCCCGGCATTTCATAGATAGACAGTCTCTACTTCAGCAATTGGTCTAGGCATCAATCTAACCCGTTAGTGAGGCACACTGCCTTAACGACTCTATTCTAAACTACCCTTCGTTACTCAGTTACCCAAGCACGTTCCCCATACGTACCTTTATTGTTAATCAAGACCCCGGACGGCAGGACTTACTTGCTAGCATAAACCCTCACAAACACTTTAGTGGTTTACACAACTAGACCACAGAGGTTTCGTTACACCTCAACGCTAGGACGGTAGAGTTAGCCTTGCGCTATTATGCGATTATAGGCAAAACCTCATAAATTTAGCCCGACGTACGTTAACCGTTAACCAAAGACCTTGGTAAGGCCTTCGCTAGCTTATTAGATATCCGGCGCGCCGAGGACAAACATAGAAAGCGATTACGGCTTATAGAAGTAGACAAACAACAATATATCACCGCTTTTCTTGAAACCCCCTCAAAACCGGCAAAGACACGAAAAAACTGAGCACAACGCATAAAAGACAATTGAAATCAGCACTATGTTGCTGCATTAATCAATCGAGTGACAGTCTTAACGATTTCGCTTAATTTTCCGATGTGGTTCGCAAATAGGGACGCGCATTTCATTGAGGAGTCAATGCGGTTATTCCTCACATTTCAAAATGTCATGACTTTTTATTCTTTTTCATTAGTTCCATGGGTATTCGTACAAGCACGACTCCAAATATCTTCATGGTTCAATCGAAGTAACCCAGTCTCGCAAATTCAGTCTTGCACTCCAACCTCACATCTAGTACCCTCGGCCAAGATCCAGGAGACTGTGGCAACAAGAGGGGATTCAAAATTGTCGGTCCTGGATTCCTTCCCTCCTTTTCTTATTCAATGGTCTAGTTCTGTCCGCGCACGGCGTCCTCTCTCGGACGTCGTCTTTAACGCGGGGGGTATATTCTAGGTAATAGTTGACTTTTCATTACGGAAAATGCGATACAAGCTGGGTAGACAAAAGGAAAGGTATCCGGGAAAAGAGGGTAGCGTACAGTGTATGGCCCAAAAGGAATAAACACTCCTTCCCGATATATGCAACATTAGACAAAAAAGGGATTATGTCGTGATTTCGTCGCGACTAACCAAAAGCCGTCCAGACCCAGCCCGGTTGACTCGTTAAGCAATGTTTAAGCTTCGTTCTTTTTATCAGTCGTCGTCGTTGGCATACCCTCCTGGTTGTGGGCTCACGGCGCCACTACCGCTCGCACTGCCGCTGCCTGAGAAATAGCTCTGGTCGATGCGGAAAATCCAGTCGAGTTTCTCCCGCTCGTTGCGAGCCGCAAACAACCACGTATTGTCCGTTCCATAGACGGCAAACACGCCCGATTGTAAGCGCTCGCTGAGACCGCCTAGTCCGGGCCCAGAGGAGCTCATGTCACCGGTTCCTGTCCAAATGGTGGAAACGACGCGACCTGACGGCGTCCGACGATGTCCTGGTCGGAAGTCACCGTTCGTTGTGCCTTCATCCTCGTCTTGTTCGTGATCGTTTCCACTGAACAACGCTAGGATCTCAGGCTGGCTGTCAACCCTCGAGTTGCGAAGACCGACGATCGCCACCTCGTCACCGTCTGTAGCGTTGTGAATGTGGAGATATGGCCTCCGAAGCTCAACGAATCGTTTAACCCACTTGCTGGAGTCGTTGTTCGGCACCAGCAAATATCCACCCTTGAGCACCTTGGGATTCTTGGGTACCTTGACAATCGTCGTGATGAGAGCTGGTGGTTCGGTGGATTCAGGGACAACACCATTTGCTGGTGGCGCCGTGTTCTGGGGACTCAGAATGCGAATGACAGGATCCGGGTGCTTGATCCAAAGTTTCAGGCACTTATCTAAAATCATTGCTTCATGTTCTGGGTACTCTGGCTCCTTGGGTTTCTCCGTAATCTCTTGCGAGCCCGAGCCCGGTGGCTCGGTGTGTGGCTCTCCGGCGGTTTCGGCTTCGGCGGCATCGACTTCTCCAGCTCCTTCTTCATTTGGTGGTTTGGGCGTTGAAGGCCGGGAGGTTTCTGGGGTATCATTTAGCAGTGCATGGATGGAGTCAGCGTCATCGTCGTGACCTTTAAGTGGGGAAAGGCCCGACTCAAGGTGGTTCTCGTCATCCTCAACTGGTTTGTTCTTCGGCTCAGGCAGCCCAATTTTCTTGAGAAACAGTTGCGCCGCCCCAATCTCAGCAATACGCCGCTTCTTCTTGCGTGAAGCAATGAAGTCGCTGATTAGTGATACACCCCTGGGACCCCAGTTGTTCAAATTCTCCTCGCCTTTGACGTAGTCATGCTGGCTGTTCATCCTCCAAAGATCACCAACGCGCTTGATCGGCGCAGGTCGTATACGCACCGTGTACATGGCAGACGACGAATGAACGATTCGGACTCGCTCCCAAAGCGCCGAGAGCATCGAAGCCTGGCGAATGAATGTTCGACCGAGGATCCGGCAGAACAAGTTGGTAGAGAACTTCATAGGTTCGGCCAGTCTCTCAGAGATTATTTCCCAAGAAAGAGACATCTGGACTTTGTATCTGTCGGAGGTTGTACGATCGAGCAAGAGAGAATTGTGCAAGCTCGAGTCCCATTGGCCACTGATCGTCAAGCTTCGAGTGCCATTAGCGTTCTGTCGGAAGGTGGGTTTGGCGCTCAACCGCAGCGGGATGTTTGGAGTAGACGTGCCCATGTCGGGAGTTTTCCCAGCATGATCGACGAGTTGGATCTTGCCAACACAGACTGAGCTGATATCTTCCCAATGCAGCGCATCACCAGAGCTGTGGGTCAGATTTATAGCAATGCGCCGTTGGAGACCTTGGTGCAGCTGGAAAGTGCCACTGTCCAGTTCACCAGTCTGGGTAACCTCGACAGGAACATAGTCGCCATTCTCGGACAGTTCGAGGATCTGGATTCGGGCCAGCACATCGTGCTTCTCCTCGGTATAAAATTGGGATTCGTTCAACCGAGCACCTTTCTTCGCCTTGCCTGCAGAAGCTGATGTCGAGTCGCGCATCTCATCCCAGCTGAGCAGCTTGTCCAAGTGCATCGTAGAAACTTTGGCGAAGATAGCAACCCGCAAATTCACATCCTGTGACCCAAACAAGGGAACGCTCATACTATGAACGCTGTCGAATCTGATAGGTCCCTCGTCGAAGTCCTTGATCATCTGGGTCGTCGTAACGCCGTCTTCCGAAACGCCAGGGATGAACAGTTGCGCATGGACGTCGGTTCCTTCTCGCTCAGCAAATCCAACCATGTCGTGCATAACAACATTGTATTTCAGAGTGCTGGAGGGCGCTCGCGCGCTTGACGGCTCCAGAGAGAGCTTGACTATGCCGATAGCGTGCGACGTGTGCGGTGATAGGACATCCAGAGTAAAATCTTGGACTCGGCTATCAAACACGGCTTTCAAAGGTACGTCTACCTCGCCGACGAGAGAGTATTCGGGCATGCAAGCCTCGACGAATGGATTATCAAACTTGAAGTGTTGAGAGTACTCAGGCTGGTCAAGATACTGGTGCAACTGCCTCATTTGCCGTACGCGGTCGTGAAGCTTATCCAAGCTCCAGACATGTACCACTGTGTTCTTGTAGTCAACAACGCGTACACCGACACATGGTTTTTGGGCTTCTCCAAGCGACATGTCGTCACTCTCGTTGTCGACTCCGTTAAGAACCATATCATACGAGGAGCACAGCGCATGCCCAACATCCACAACGGTAAACTGGAAAACAACATTTTCCCCTAGTTCCTCACTCATGATCTGGGCTTCTTTCAGAGTGGCAGCGTGCTGGAGAATGGCTTCCGCCATTTGGACGTAGTGTCGACTTCTCCAGTGTTTGACGATCTTTTTCGCTCTTTGAATCTCTTCTTCGGAAAGTTTCGGTTTCGCCTTTGGCCTCTTGAGCGGATCCAGCTTCTCTATTTTCGCTTGAAATTCCTGCTTTTGAATATCAAGCTGTTTTTGCATGTCAGCCTTCAGCTGAGTGAGGGTCTCCTCCATCTTGGCCTTTTCCATCCTAATTTCTTCGACTTCAACATTGGCAGCCTCAGCACTCTTAAGCTGACCCTGATATTCGTCCTTCTGTTTCTCTAGTTGCGTCTGCATGACTTCTCGAATCTCCCTCAGCCGCTCGTCCACTTCGCCTGCCTTTGGCGTAGATGGCATCGTTAACGCAGTGTCCAGTGAGAAATTGTCGAGTGTGCCTGTCGACATGTACTTCTCGCGTATCGCATAAGAAGTAACCGAGTCCATGTCTTCATCACCCTCCCTGACGTTGACTCGCTCAGCTCTGGCGCGCTGTACATCCTCGAAGAGGAGATTGAGCTCTTCATCATTCAGGCTAGAGAGGTGCTGTTCGGTTTGGCCGAGTATGGCACCTGCAGCTTCCCTTCGAGCCAGCGACCAGTCTGAATCTCGACCATCGGCCGCGGGGGAGTCCGGACGAATGTCACCAAACTCCGAACCAGCTTTGCTAACCGATCTCTCATGGCTAGGTCGTGGCGGAGTGGGCGATGTACGCTCGAGACTTTGTAGTTGACTCGCAGTAAGCGATTGGCGAAGAAGACTTTGCCGGTTTTCATCGCGTTCAGCTTTGGCCTCCATGGGGTGATTGAATCGGAAGATATGGAAATCCCCCAGGATCACCCGGAAACCAGAGTGTAGACGACTGGGTTCGCTGATACGCTTTCCATTCACCATTACGGCAGCACCCTCGTTAGGCACAATTGTGACAGTCCCGTCGGCGGCATTCTCGAAAGTGCAGTGCTCATGCAGAATTCTTGTTCCGTTCAACCGAATATTCGCCTGGTTCTCGGCGTTTGATTCCACATTCCCAACCGTCGTTGTTCCGGGTTTGATGTTGTATACCAGACATTCGGCCAGAAGAGGATCGTCCGACAGGTTCACCAAATGCGGCATCTTTTTCGGTGTGTGAAGTCCAACAAAGCCCTTCTCAATACTGATTCCGAGCTCTTCGAGGGCAGCTTCCCGTTCCTTGTGGATCTCCTCGGTCTTCTGAAGCTTCTGTTCCCATGTTTGATTCAGGTCCGTCAACAACTTCTCACTTTGGCTGAGCTGCTCAGCAATCTCTGCTTTCGACACCTTCTTGACGGTTCCGTCCGATGATGTGATGCTGACGATCTGCTGTTCTAACGGTGTTCCTTCGGCGTAGACCTCCTCAGGTGGAACGGCGACCCCACCAGCGCCTGCGGCTCCGCCGCCGCCACCCAACTTACTCCGCAGCACAGCAAGCTCTTCTTTGAGTTCTCGTATCATGCGAGCATTCGCATCTTCGTTCACGACGGCGTGGTTCTTGATTCGCTTGGCCGAGTCGGCATATCGGAGTGTGCTGAGAGTTTCATCGTAGTTGATATCAGCAGGACTGATTGCTGCTATCATAGCAGTCATACTGTTTCCACCTAATGAGTCCTTCAGCAGCCATGTAAGGATACTGTCTCTGTACGGGACCTGGCCGCCGGGTCCTTTTTTCTTTTTCCCAGTTGACAAATCAGCCAGTGCAGCAATGACACGACCAAGGGTGGAAAGTGATCTGTTGATTTCGGCTCCTTCCTTGAGACGTGCGCCGGTTGCACCAGTCGATGTCGCTCTTTCAGAACCAGCAAGATCAACCAGACTGATTTTGGCGACTTTCTCCATTTCCATCTTGGTCTCTACGTCAAACTTCTTCTGGGTGAGCATGAGGGTAAAGACGGCATGACTTCGACTGGAGGTTTCGTTCATGTTGGTAGCGGCAACTGTTCTTGCTTTGTTGCCCTCGTCCATCAAGTTCTCGATCTCCTCAAAGCTACCGACGACCAACTTTGCCAAATCTTCCACATATGGACCGGTCGAAGGGTGTTCTCGGACCTTAAGGTTACCCTTGGTGGAAGGGTTGAGAAGATCGCGCACCCGCTCGTTATAGATCTCGAGATACGATACCTCGACCGTACACTTGGAATGGGGGTCTGCTTGCATTGCCGTAATACGCTTGAACATGTCTTGGCAGATCATGGGGATGATACCGTGCTCTTTGCCGTATCCCATCATGGAATACGACTTTCCAGAACCAGTTTGTCCGTAGGCGAAAATACAATTGTTGTAGCCCTGAAATGCATTATCCAGTAAGGGCTTTCCAAGATCCTCGTGCAAATTATCCTGGCCGGCGTAGTTGGGATCGCTCTTGTTGAAAGACCAATACGACCTATCGAAAGCAAAGGCTTTCAGGGGGCCAGTATCTTTGCCACCCTTGGCATTGGTACTATGAGCGATGTTGTCGGGTGTTGTTAAGACGGTCTGGTTGCCTTTCATTTCCACGATACATTTTGCTCCGCGGTCGATTTCTCTCCCGTTGAACGGCCGACATCTCACCACCACCTTGATGTTCCCACCACCACCGGGCGCCATGATCGCGGTTGGAGAGGAGCAGCTCCTTGTCGTCTCCTACGTTGGTACACGGAAGGGTTAATGTCACCGAGACATGCGAAGGTCAGGAGAGGCGCAAATAGTATGCGACGGGGCTGCTGTCGTCGCCGCAAAGGCACGACGAGCGCACTGCCTTGCAACCGCGTCGCAAATGTCGTCGGGTCGGTCGTTGTAATCTCGACTGGCTCCTTATGTGCTCCCAACAGTTTCCTAGCAAATCAGCAAGTTGGTGTTGTCGACATCCCCTTGGTTACGCGGGGAGCTACGGCATGAACCAAAAAAGGCAGCTTCGTGGCGTCGAGGCTGTCGGGCAAAGATGTCGGGGCAAAGGTGCCGGCGTGAAGCGGTGCGTCGACTTTGCGGGATGGAGGAGATGGCCCGGCGGACGGCCGCCGAAGTAGTGGAGGAGGGATCGCTTTGCGCCAGTGAGGATTCGGTTGCAGAAGAACTACTTATCGATATGGTTCTGCAGCTTGTCGGAATGGAAGGGGGGTTTGGCGGCGTGATGATGTTGGCGGAATTCACGGTCACCTGTCAACAAAAAGGTAAAGTTCGGTAATTTGATTTGACAGGAGCCACTGACGCGGTGTTCAGTCGCGCCCCCAAATGTTATGTTCAGCTTCGTCATTTGGTTGAGCGGGAAATTGGAATTGTTCACGTGCCAAAAGGTCCAACCTTGCACACAGAGATCATTCCGATGGTGGGAGGCAGCTGGTGCAGGCTGTCCCCGAGCTGCCAACCTCCACACTTCTAAAGCACTAAAAACTGACAACTCGAAGTTGATGTTTGCTCTGAGAGTAAAAGCTGAATTCCTTCTCAGTAAACATATCTGAGATATACGGCTAGCTGTGTAATGGATGGCAATTAGTGGGATGTGCGATTCGAAGCTTGCTGCTATCAGGATGTACGGCTTATTCCAATGATTGAATATCTGAAAACCGAAAGGGATTCTTGACTGATCTCATTGCCCACTGCTCGGATAGCCTCAGGACATGGAGCCAGTCAGTCAACTGCCAAAATCTCAAGAAATTAACTGAAGAACGAGAAACAAGAAATGAGGAAATGCAAGAGAAATAGCATAAACAGTACGAAGTCCAAAACGACAACTATAATCATCATGTCAATTATCACAGGATTTCCGAGGTGACCATATGCACCGATTGTTAAAGTGGCGATGAAATAGTAGCACCTCTGGAAAACATATCATTTCCAGGTTTATGGCCAGGCTCACATGTACGCAAATAGAAAGATTCAAGAAATAAGTACTCTAATTTCACAGATGAGTAGGATTAAGCTCTCATTAGCCTTGTCTTGATGGCTGCCCTTTGACAAGTGTCCAGCAAGACAGAGCCCCATGGCATCGAGTATCTGACTTGAGGGCGGCACCTGTTGCAGGTCTACTTCAAGCTTAAATCCTTAGCTAACTGCGACTTAGTGGTCGATGGGTAGAAGTTCTTGTTCTTCTCGAACGTCTTGACCGCGAGGTCCCTGTCCACCGCATTGAGATGGCGATACAACGGCCGCACGAATTTCATGCGACCAACACCTCCAAGAAGCTCGACAATGCCGGGGAGTTCCCGCTTGTCGCCGGCTTTCAAGGCGATGACGTAGTACGCCGACTTGAGCTCGACGTTCTTCGAAGAACTAATGTTGTATGTGGTACCAAGAAGATGCGATCTCTCGGCGCTCAGGCTTGGGGAGAAATCCTGCACAGCCTGGAGGAAGACCAACGTCTGATTTGCCGTGAATGGCTCGATATCTTTGGCATCCGGCTTGTATTCCTGCGAAACGTCAACTCGAGTCTCTCAAAGTGACGGTAAAACTGACCTCCTGTTTCCATTTCTCGGCCAAGGCCAAGCAACTGTCCACGTAGGAAGTGTCAAAGTCTGGCTTTGGGGGGAGGCCAGGCTTGTAGAAGCGCTCCTCCCAGGGGATCTGCGCAATCCTTTCCTTGATCTCTTCGTTTCCATAGCCGTTGAAGAAATCTAAAAAGGTCTGCTTGAACTCAAATGAATCCAGAGATTTGCGAGCCCACGTCTGGAAATAGTGAGGAATGAACTTGTCGAAGTGTTCCCGACCAACTAGCCTATCTAGATAGTAAAGGAAGTGACTAATGCACGCTCAGTGTTAGCGATCGCTGCTTATAGCTTATCCCAGAAGCGTCAAATTCTCTCACTCGGAGAGAGTTCTCTGCAAATTCACAAGAAAGGAAACAAGAGGGCGCAGAGAGTGACGTACAATCCCTTCTCGTATGGGACGGAGCTAAAGGCATCCTCTGGGTCGACTCCTTTGTGACTGACGATTAGCTTGGTAAACTCGTGGTCATCGCCAAACAGCTTGACCGAGTCCTCTAGCGCTTTCCAGCCTATGATGGCGGAGAAATCGAACTGAGGCTCGCCGTGTAAAGCAGCGCCTATTCGGCGTTCGAGATAGGTCGTCCACCCCTCATTGAGCCAGCTGCCACATATGATGTTAGTTCTCAACGCACAGTTAAGGGGGAGGGAATTTCCAGGGTACGAACAAATGTTCCCAGCTACAAGTAGAGACAAGGTTACCGCTCCAACTGTGTGACAGTTCATGTGCAATGACGTCTACATTCTGTCTATCTCCACTTATGATGGTAGGTGTCGCGAATGTGAAGATAGGGTTCTCCATGCCTGGTTCCTGTCAGTGAAGTGCTCGATTTGGTTTTCCCGGTATCAGTTTGCATTCTCACCTCCGTAGGCAAAACTCGGGGGCAGCACCAGAACATTATACTCCCCCCATTGGTAGTCAAACACAAGCTTCTGGGCCACATCAAGGAACTTGTCCACTGCGACACGGAGTGTTAATGCTTAATACTCCATCGACCTATCAAGGACCTCAGGCCATGTCTCGAAAGCAAAAGCTCTTGTACCGGTTCAATGATAACAGATTTTGCTCTTGAGGCTGCCTGGAAAGGGGTTGAACGGGGCTAGACTTAGGGGGTTATATACTGTCTCCTTTAAGTTCCCATTGGGCACCATCAATCGCCTCCGGACCTGTCGCCACGACCGAGTTCTTGCCAATGGGTGCGAAAGCCAAGTCTCCTGATGCCAAGGCGAAGAGGTACGACGGGATAGGAACCTTCTGTTCGAATTGGAATAGCTTCTCTCCCTCACCCGCGGTGTCCGAAGGAACTGGAACACCGCTTGCAACGACGGGAAGACGAGAAGTGATATTGAACGTGAAGGTGGACTTTACGTCAGGCGTATCTTGACAAGGGAAGATGGATCGTGCCAGAATCGCCTGACACTGCGAGTAGACGTACGGGTGTTTCTTGTTGCCCGTTTGTTCAGGAGTCATCCACTGGAGACCCAGGCATTTTGACGTGGTCTCGAGTACGATATCAAGCTTGACGGATTCTCCTTTGGTGACACCATCGGGCACAGAGATATAGAGTGGTGCCCCATACGGCTCGACTCTGTCCCGGATCTCCCAGGGAAATTCCGAGGAGTCCAGCTTTACCGAAGTGACAGTCAGGAAGTTGGTGTCAAGCACGATCTCCTTGCTTTCCTTGTCCGTTAGCGATTCCAGCTTGAGTGAGACGGAACCCTCAAGACGCTGCTTTTCAAAGTTGACTTTGAAGTCAACCGTGGTGTGGCGGGTGAGCCAGCAGTTGTAGTTGGACAAGGTGTTGGGGTCTCGTGGTGCCATTTTGCTCGGGCCGAGACTGTACTGGCGCAATTGCGAAGGACTTCTTGACGACCACGAAGGACTTCGTATGGTGACTTGCAGACTTTTGAACAGAAAACTGTCCTTGGTGAAGCTTGAAGGTCCCCGCATTAGGGTGTTGCTTCGACGTTCAACGATGTGTTTTGTTAAACTTTCTTCCACATCCGAGCTTGCTGTAAAAGTTGACAACGTTTGACGACGTCCACTTCAGGTTGTGGCTACCGTTTACTTCCAACCAATCACAATTGCAAGCCAAAAGCTTTTCCTATTCAAGCCACAGATCGCGCCGACTTCAAATTGGTTCACCAATCAACTTTAGCGGTATTGATACCGGGTAGCTTCGCAAGTCGTTCTCCTCACAATGGCATGTTCAGACCAGTACAGTTGTAAAATTATCATTAATTATCATGACCCCAAGGAGGGTCACCCTGTAGCTATAGATGGGATAAGATAGGCAGCCCAATAGGGCTTTCGGCTAGCTAGATAGCTAGCTAACCAAGCTTCCCCAATATAACAAGTCACACCACTATATGCACACGCATCAAGCTACTGAAACAAGGTCAGGCAGTCAGTAGGATGTGCCCACCCCAACAGGATTCTATCTGTTGGTCTGATCAGACGAAGATCGTGGCGCTGGCTGTAAGAGCTTCGGTCCTACAGCTCTTGTGCGCAAGTTGGTCAGATGTGCCTCTGTAACCGCCGCGGGACAATTCACAGAATAAGACGCCTGCCTCTGAGAGTCGAATTGAAGCTGTCGCCGGCACTGGATTAGCCTGATCAGGACAAGATGAAGGCTTCTGTAGCTGTCAAGGCTAAGATAAGGGCAAAATAATGGATCGTTGAAAGCTACGTCCGAATGCCTGTATGTATGAAATGAATAAGCTCAAGATTGACTGACTAAGTGAAAGACGAAGGTTGAGAAGACGATGATGATGATGAAAGGGATGGTCATGGGGAAGATGGTGATCGGTCCCCGCATACATCTTGAAGAGAAGAAAAGGGAGTCCTCCCTGCCCCCTGCCACCCATTTTCCCTGATGACCGGCCTGGCCCCACTACACTATTTATAACTTACTACTCTATATAGACTAAAAGATCTAGTAGTTCAATTACGTTATATGAAAATAGCAGCCTAACGTTATAAAGTAAGGTATATCTAAGATACCTCAGGACCCTTATACGGCGTAGACCCGTGTACCTATACTTCCATACTTTACCTGATTATATAGCCGGAATGTTAATGCCAGTACGATCCTATGCTTTCTACTTAAATCCGGGCTTATCTGTGCCTTTAAGCCCTATATTTTCTTTTAATGATAGAGTAATAGCTAGTCATAACTGCTTTCTGTAAACTATAGTCTATGCGCTAAACTTCATTTAAAATTGTGTTCTTAATTTAGTAAAGACAACTAAATAGACTTCCCCTAGTATAAGCCGTGTTTCGAGTAGCTAGGGCTACGTTGACTAAATCCCCGGGTTGATCATAGCGAGAGAGAGAAGCTTTTAGTATCTGGTAGTAGCAAGCCTATGGACTGTAGTAGAGATAATCCAATAGAACAACTTGATATATGAAAGAAGAAACATTAGAACTTGAAACAACTGGCAGTTGATTATGTACTTACTGAGACGAAAGTAAAGCTATTACAAAAATGTCGCTTCCAAAACATGCTCGGTTGTCAACAGCCCCAAAGCCCATCACTTCCTGCTGACATCACATTCACCTGCCGGAAATCACGTACTCAAGTCCCCACAAACCAAACGATTCTCTTCCTTGAAGGTGCGTAACTACGCAACGCCTGGTGGCTTTGCAGCATGAAGGTGGCGGACAAAACTCGAGGCATTTCTACTTGGTGCAAGCGATGTTTCGGCTGAGTTCATGCTTTGTTAGGGCAAAGACAAATCAAAACTGAGAGCGCGCTCGGTCTGGTTCGTCCCATCTCGTCGGTGCATCAAGATCCATATTCGGCATAATCGATCGCAGAGCATGGTGTTGTCGATAATGGATGGGAGCTCTTGAAACAGCTACCACCAAACAACTCCATCCCTTGTTCAAGTCCAGCATCGCGATTGGAGTAGAAGAAAGGGAAGTGGCAAGGAAGTTCACTGCCCACCCGGCCGCATACCAAGACAGGCAGGTGGCCAGCCACTTTGCAGTTGGGACGAAAATTCTCCTAGGCTCCCTTGGTAGGTTTGAATGTGATGCTTCAAGAGCCCCCTTTCTTCCCAGCATGCCAAGCATCCGGGGTTTGGTGCATCGTCGCACGACATGTGGAAAAATTCCTAGAAGGCTGCAACTACGTGGAGGTTCGTTGAGACGTAGTATCTACAGTCACAGCTGGTAGTCGCTGGAACTCGGCAAGGTCGGTTGGCTGTGGGTTACGTACCACCGCACTGGCCAACAAGTGGCTGCTCAACGGCGCCGCCGAACGGCAACGACAGTGTGACACAGAGCGTGGGGTGGTCATCACGATGTTGCTCGATGTGTTCCCCTGCAACAATCAAAGCTACGCAATTCTTTGGTTACGGCACTGCCTCGGAGATTGACGAGTTTAATCAATGGCACTTTGACAGGTAACCCAAGCCCTCACCATCTTGGGAAACGCTGTGTTTATTTTGGGCCAAACGAAGAGCCGCGCTTCTCGAGGAGGCTTGGGTACCTTGCATGGTACTTGCAACTGAGCGCTTCGTCTAGATGTGTGGGAGCATCTTTTATGAGAGGAGGCACGCTCTCAGACACAATCCTGATAAATGTCTCGGTACCCCAGATTAGCCAATGACTAATGCAATTGCGGTTGCGACATGTAATCGTCTTCGATTTGGGTTTTGATGAGTTCAGCAGTCTGGAATTGATATCAATTTTGACGCTCGAACAGCGTCGACCAAAGTGCTTTTCTGACGAGCTTAATCCTATTGGTAGTCGAAATTGACGGGTAGAATTGAAGCTTAAATCAGCCGTTAAGGGATCGCGAACAGGTGGGTAAGGAGAGTTGGCACCCCGCGTTGGCCGTGATAGGCGGACAGATGCAATAAGGTTGCAACTTTGGTGCAATAACGGCCAAGTCTTATGGGTCCCAAGGGATCAACCAACCATGACATAGCCATGGCTATTGTGTGGAATATATCAATTTTACCCAACAAAGCCCGACTCTCAAGCTCGAACTTGTCAAAACACCCATGTCTGTTTGATCCCATCACATACACATACATAACAAACCATCTACAGTGATTAGTATGCAGCGTTTCTGCGCAACCCTCGAGCCTCGCGCAACTTTTGCTGAGATTATGCGGGTGACGACAGTAAGCACTTGGACCGACTGGGAGCCCAAGTAGCCGGGACGATGCCGTTTCGAGCAGAGTCGACCGACATTTGTTAGCCGCTCAGCCTCCTACGAGCCCTGTTGCAGGATGGATGCGTCGTTAGGGGTTGATGATGGCACGATGCAAAAATGCCTTCGCCAAACGCTAGCAGGGCTCGGGAAGACGGGGTTTTAGGTTTAGCTGGAAGTTCAGAAAGGTATGTTCTTCAGAGAAACGGTTTGGTGTGTCTACGAGTCCGGAGATGACATCTGCTAGCCTCAACCCCGGAGACTACCTCAGGTGCCTGTCATGGCATATGCCTTGTGCGCTGTTTGCCACACAGATACTCACGATGAGAGGCATTGAATTTCCGGGATTTTCTCAATCTTGACAGCCGGCGGACGTTTTCTGAAGTCCTGGGACAGACTGTCCGGCCTGCCAGGTCTAGTGGAGGACTAGCTCGGTTTTCAGCTCTGCTCGGTCTGCCACAGCAATCGCAAAAGGATAATGGAAATACATTTTGCTCCAGCATCGCACATCAATGTAGCCCATCTCGAAGAGCTTTGGACGCGATAAAATCTTGACGGTGGCCTTTTGCTTGCGTTACCCTTCTAACAGGCGGGTAGAATTCGACGACCCCGAGGCCAAAGAGATTTTTACGGTCGCTAATTGGCACCTACATCCCTGCCGCTTCCTAATTAGCGGACATATCGCTTGGACACAAAATGTACCGACTTACAGACACTCTAGTTATTATGTGCATGAGTTGATGAAACTGCATTAGCGAGCCCTCATCGCCACGGTGCCCAAGTTCCTGCTTCGCTATATTAAAGTAAGGTTGCTCCTAGACGCACATTGGCTAACCGAATCTCCTTGTAAGGAGTCCGCCCAGATTGGTCCAGAAAGCCTGAAACATTGCTCATTGGCACCCCGCACTTTGCAAAACAACAAGAAAGGGGGCTTTGCTCAAGTGCGCGTGCAGGCAGGTTGCTGGACAGCCTCAGTCTCGTACGAGCCAACGAGTCAGGAACAAGCTGTTGCCCAACAATCTCAAGTGCTTGGATCATCTCACTTGCAAACGACGAGCCATTTTCGCGCTTGCGATGAGAGCGACTGATAATGCGTCAACTTATCTTCGGAGTATTGACACCACCATTTTCACTGGTTTACGCACTTGCCCACGGCATCGTCGCATCTCGACGCTTCATGCATGCAATGCAATGCACCAAATTTGTCCCGAAACTTGTAAAACGTCCGAAGGGTGCCATTCCAGTGGGAACGCCTTTGTTTGCAATGACGCGAAAATAGCAACGCCCTCACACACACACACACACACACACAGTGTCGAGGAACAGGTACGAAAGTACTAGCCCATAGTGCGGGAACGCCGGTTTGTCGCCGATAGGCCACGGTGCCCTGGAAAGACGGGCAGCGTTATGGATGGACCGACGGAGGTAGGGTTCCTCTTCGATATCGTAACAATTATGATTGAGAACCCCTGTGAATCGGGCACACTTTGCGGCAATGGACGAGATCTACAAAAAGATCTCGCCTCCCTATTGGCTGAGAGGCTACTTAGTTAAGCCTTGTCTCTCGACACTTCTGCAGCAACTACTTGGTGTAACGCATGCCTGTTGTAAGGGGTTCATTTTCACTCTATTCGATGATAGCTCCACCAAGTGCCGCTGTCGCCACCGTGAGCGAGATAGTTAGAGAATCGGTTTGAATATAGAGAAGCTTATCGAATCCACAGAAACAACGGGCATGGATGATGAGATAACAAAAGATAAAAATGCCCCAAAAAACCCAATTGCCGCCAACCTCTGTGGCAGTTTGAAATTTCGGCTTCATCTATTACCGTCTCCTGGTCCCCACGTGGTTTTGGCAGGGACCATATCGTCAAAACTCGTCATCTCTGTGAAACTTGGGGGACTTGGGACGACGGCCAGGTAGCCAGGCCACGAAAATGTTCCACTTCCCAAACCGCCGCAAGTGTCGGTTTTAACGATGCACTGGACTAGAGAATGGTGTTCGAGTTGAACGGGCATGCAACCGTTTCCAGGGTTGATGGTTGCTCGGTTGAATGTGTCGGTGTGACGGGCTGCTTGTCATCACCTTATCTTCGACGCCATTGATTCACGATCCCGGAGATATGGCAAGTCAGGTGCGACCCGTGGGTTCCTGATATCAGGGTCGTACTGAAAGCCCAAATACCAACCTGGTTGGCATTGCGGAGTTCATTGTGGCTTGCAGATCTGGACTTGCTCAAGGTGACATTGTAATGGAAATGTGATTGAAAAGGGCGCACAAAAATAGAGAGATCCATCCAAAACCCCAGGTCGAGTTTTTGCTACGGGCTGGGGATAGAAACTGACCATCCTGCTGTGAATCTCGATGGCTGTGAGAGGTCAGAAGGTGTAGTTACCTTACACGCCCCCACGGCACCTATTGCGAAGATGCGCAGAAACGATATCATATGACAGCATCTCAGAGATTACATCGGAAGAACTTGACAATATTGGCCACAGTCGTCCGAAATTTGTACAGGGGATTATTACACGCCTTGCATGACCGGTAGTTGCCTTCGCCCCAGCAGCGGAAACCGAAACGTAGAATAATAAAGTGGCGGGCAGCTTGAAGCATCGTAGAGTGGAGACCTGCGAGTGGTTTCGGACAAGAACATGATTGTGATGAGGCTTGGCAGATGTTAGTCGACTACTATATAGCGCGGGAGAGACAAGGGACTGACACAAGTGACAAGGGTCATTTGGTATAGTCTACGGTGTAGTCGGGGAGAGTTGGAAGAGTTGCCGCCGCCAATTGTTTCCTCGAACTGGTTTTGGCAGGGTTCCAGCGCGACTTCCTACTTTTACCAAAACTTGGGCTCGTTCGCAGACTTCATCATTATGAAGACTCCCATCTTGTCGGGTGTCTTGTGTGAGTGCTCAATCGACGATGGTCAGGGTTCAGCATAAACTGTATCGACAACCTGCGACTTCAACCGAATACTGTCGTTGCTCATAAGGGCATAGAATCTAGGCTGTAGCCTGCTACTATAGCTTCTAGCGTCGCTTGACGCCGCTACACCCCACGGACCACCAGCGATTACCTACGATGCACTGAACTCTCCCGGAGATGCTGCACGCTTTGAGCTGACTGACTCCGGCATGAGAAACCCACGAGATACAAATGGCATTTGCCGCTAAGCATTATTGGCCCCAGTCGCACATGTTATAATCTTTAATTGCATGCGCGGTGACAGACTCGTTATCTGAAGTCAATTTATGGCACAGATTACTTACAAAGTACTTGTAGAATGGAGGCTCCGGCTTGGCCCTTCGGCTAGACGGCAGTTGGCTAATTACTCGACCACTGTAATTCCACGTGGTTTTAAACCACCTTCGCACCGTCCAGTGTCAATGCCGATCTCGACGGCTAGACCTAACGTTGAGATTGTCGTGTGGTCCGTGCGGAAACATCATATACAGTATCTGAGCATGGTTTTACAGAAGTAGGACCGCCACTGCCGTCATTGCCTCTCACAACTCGACATCCTACTACGGAGTATTAACAGTGTGAACTGGATAAGCGAACGATATTAATGCCCTAAATTTCCATCATAAAATTGGGATGGAGGCGAGTTGTTTCGCAAAAGATTAGATGGTACATGCAGTGGAAGTTATTCTGGCATGTCATCTCGGACTCGAGCTTTCATGTATTGTCGGCACTCGAAGTTATGATGGAACAGCAGGGCGAAATCTGGGCAATAGCCGATGCAGGCGGTCATTGACCCCTAGATTGTACGCCACGAGGTCTACAAGTGGTGGAGAAGCTATCTGCTTGCTGGACAGATTGCCACAGTGGTTTTACCCTGAAAAGTTCTTCATGCAGCTTGATAACAACTCTTGGGTCTAAACTCAGGCGTTCCCCGTCCCCGCAACCACGGGAAAACTCTCCGGCGGCAGGTGCTAGTTTCGTCAGCGAATCATACCTAAAGTTGTCAAGACTCTGCATGGCGGATGGCATCATGAATACACTTCTCAATTGATGCCCTAAGGTTAACTTGCCCGTGTCCGTTCTCACCTCATAGCTGTTGCGAATACTTTCTGATATTCACGCACCGCGTATCACAACCAGCCCGGTTTTCGTCAAGCTGCGGCAAAATGCCTTGATGCAAAAGATTTAAATAAAATAAAAATAATGGCATTGCAAGTCAAGTCGGGGAATCAATTGTTGACCACTAATAATGCTTTAGGTAGCTGCATTGGTTTCAACCAGTATGCAACTATGACGATCTCAGTCTCATGTGAACAACCAGGACCACGCTGACGACGTTCCTGGATCCCCTAGACGTCAGAAGAAATTGCCCTTGCATCTGTCAAGTATATCCCTCTTACTCTCAAACGTGATATACTTCGTAGTCTGATCACCGCTGTTGGGGATACAGCCATGCACTTGTCAAGTGGCGGCCATTGCGTACTACTCGTCAAGTCACCATGAGACAACGGAGATCAACATGATGATTCATTGCAGTCGTGAGTCATTCAACATTGGATTGTCTGTGCTGGCAGAAGCTCTACGTCGATGTGTCTATTTCTCATAACAATGAAGCATTGTGCATATCCACTTACTCATATCATGTCCGTCGGTTGGCCGCACGGGCGCACATCATAGAACTGCGGGCAGACAAACTTGGCATTTGCTCTAATCATTGGAGGTCCACTAAACAAAGAAACGGAGATCGTCGACGACAGGGAAACAAGTTGTTTTTCTCACCAGTCTCTTCCGCCGATGGAGACCGGTTTTGGAGATTTGAAGCTGAGACGAGAGTGCACAGGCTTTCATGATTCATTCCAAACCACCTTCGCTTCCGTTGATTCTAGTCCATAATTCCACTGAGTAGATATGTGACAGGTGCCACTCCACCTGTGACTTTAATGTCTGCCTTCTGGGTACGTAGCTATGCAGTAGTGGCGGCTTCGTTATGTGCATTCGCATGCTGAGTTCTATAAGCCATTCGCAATGCCTGTTTCAACCGCCTTTTGTCACTTGTTTGGTAGCTGGGCAGTCGAAACGGAATTCAAGTCCTGGGAACAGGGGCATCCGGCGGATGCAGGCAGCCAACGGCGGTGATTGGGGCAGCCAGCCACAGCAGCTGTACGTGTAGTCAAAGTAAAAGTTAGCGAAGTCGCAGATGTCTCCTTTTTCTCGATAGAAGAAATTCATATCAACAAGCATGGCATACTGCAGGGTATACCTGGCTTCGTTCTAGCCTGACAAGACCCTGGCTGCGGTAGTAGCGGGGTGGGCCCTGTCTAATTGAGAAACCCTGTCGAGGGCTTAAGCGGTTTCAGTATCCCTCGTCCAAGCAGCTTCTCGACTTGTTCCCAGCAACCGCCTATGCCCTTCTCGTATCTTTGGCCCGATCCTAGGAAAAGCAGAGCTTTCGTCTCGTCACTCTGCCAAAGGATTCAAGTTGCGCATTGGATCTGATGCGATGCGGCGCCAGTCCGCCTTGAGGCATGCACGCCACGGCAGGAGGTACCTTTGAGGACATGCAGCAGCATCCTGTCTCGGACCAGACAGCCAGCCCACTGGCTGGCTCCAAGCTTTCCCATGCAGGTCCACGGCGTATACCAATGCCAATTTGATATTCTCCTGTCCCCTCTGTTCTCTTCACTTGTTGACCTGCGGAATACAAGAGCAACACGTGGACGATATATTTGGAGTCGTGGGCCCAGCAGACCCCATCCCTCCTTTGCTTCTCTCCCTATAACAGGCAGGGCCGTACTTTAAGAGTTGGCATATACCCAGATATCGTAGGGTTTCCTGTCCCTGTCGCGCGAGGAGGACCATGCGAGAGCTCTCCACTGCCCGACTTGAGACATTGCTATGGTACTAGTGCAAACATATATATCGTCACCCGTCTTCTCCTCTCCTCCATCCGTCGAGACTTAACGGGGGCTTTTGTTTTTTAATCTATTTCCTTGCGCGTAGCGGTCTCGTCTTATTATCGCCCGTCCTGCCATTTATATCATACTCGGGGGTCATATAGTCTCCATGGCCCACATCATTACCTGCATGGTCGAAGGAGACGCCGAACCGAACAATGTCAAGGAATATATAGGGAAGCGGCTCTCAGCAAAGGCTTCAGCAGACTCGGTAAGAGTGTTCCCACTCTCCACCCATTAACGGCACCCTCAGTTCGACTTGACCTCGAGCTGACTTTTTGCTTGTTACGCAGCTGGCCTCGACAAGTTCATGCGAAGAGAAGAAGCCGTACGCCTGGAGGATGCACCAACCGGAGACGCGAAAATACCATCTATTTCCGAAGGAAAGGCAGCTTCCCGTTATCAAGGCGTACGACCCCGAACAAGCCTGCTCGGCCGCCATGAGTCAACCAGGAGACAAGCCTGACCGGGTTGAGGAGAAAGAAAAGAAATCGAGTGGACTACGTATGAGGATCAAGGAGCACAATCTCATCCGCCGGCGGAAAGTGAGCCTTGCCGACCTCGGGCCCATGACGACGGTGCAGGAGGTCCCCATGGATTCTCGTAAGTTGACTTGTTTACTTGGAACAGGTTCACATATGTGCAGCGGCCTAACAGATGACAGCAACCATCCCAGGCCGACCCGCCTTGCATGAACGGTCAATCAGCTCGCCAGTCAATACGTACCGCCAGCACAATCTCGTCGAGTCTGTTTCATGCGAGGAAGATACGACAGATGAGAGCAGCGGGATGAGCACGACGATAGTGGGTCCCGATGAAACGCCCAAAGCCTACCACACCATGGCACGACAACCACTTTCACCCAAGAGTCTGGCTCCTCTGGTGATACCGGCTCAAAACTGCTCGATGCATCAACTGGCCCGGCAACTATCCCTGAGCCGGTCTCGATCCGGGAGCACGCCTACCGAATCGGCTTTACGGTCCGCCAGGACGGACGAATCTCCATGGACCCGGACGCCCTACACTCCCTTTACGCCCTCGTCTTACAGTACGGCCCCTAACTCGGCACTAACGACATCTACCCTTCCCACGCCCGTCTCGGCATGTCCAGAATCGCGCGACTTCCCCCGATCGTGGGAGAACATGTCCAACATGTCTACCTTAACGCCGGTAACCACGCCACAGATGAGCGGTAGCGAGTGCTCCTCAATGTGCAGAGCCGAGGGCGACTTTACGTCACGCAGCGGGACTGCAATGTCTCACAGGAGAAACGTCTCCGAGACCAGCAGTATTATGGAGCGTGGCCGACCAAGGAAACGTAGTGATGGGACCCCCGTTGGTGCGACGGCCAAGAGGACTGGCTCCAAGCGAGATGCCAGCGCCGAGCGTCGTGCTTTCGAAGTACTGCCTCAGGGGTTCAGGCCCACCGAGGCCGCCAAGATGATCGATCATAGCGAGCTCGACTATTTGCAAAAACAAGCTCTCGGACAGGCTCTGAGATTCGAGGTGCTGAAGAAAGATGACGTGGAAAGTCTGTCCAAGGTATGTGTGAACCTGACCTTTAACCACATTGGGAGGAGGCTTGACTAACGTTGAATAGGAACTTCGCCATCTTGATGAACGAACTGAGTATCTGCGGCGCACTTACACCTCTCTGCGTGCTGGTCGTCGCAACCTTCATTCGCGTATTTGCCAGTATCTTCGTTCACCTCGAACTGCTAGGTTCAGTCATGAGTCCATGCTCAAGCAGGAGGAGGCTCTGGCGGAGCTGGATACCTCCATTGACGACTGGGTGACCAAGCTGGAGGCTGCCGACAACCGCCGCACACGTGTTAGGCAAAAGCTTCTCGAACACGTCGCTGCTGCAGCCACCATGGCCTGTTCTTCAGACATCGGCCGCGTCAGCGAGACACTGCAACTGGCAATGGGTGGAGCCCAACCGTCAACCGACGCCACGGATATTTCTACACCCCCTCGAAGCCCAAGCAAGACGCCATCTCTGTATGCTCAATCCCCGTCCCCATCTCCACACCGATTCGTTCCCCGCGTTCCGTCTGTCATTCCAGAGGCTCCTTGTGAGGAGGCTGCTACTGTCGGTCTGGGACTCGACGCTGGCGACTGCACACACCGCTCCACTCTGCAACAACGAATGGAGAGTATTCGCATCTACGCCGATAGCGATGTGTATGCTCTACTAGCTGATGTCGAGAGCGAATTCACCAAACTTAGCGGTAGCGGTCAAAGCCCCATGAGTCCAGAGCCCGTCAAAGCCGATCTGTCCGAAGAGAAGATGAAGGAGCTGCATCGTGCCCGCAGTCACGAAATGCTTCACGGCTTCGTCTTCAAGCCGACGGACAAGACACTTACCGCCTGCCCGCCAGCTCCTCCGCCTCCCCTGAAGGATTCACCCACCGGCGACGGTGATATTTTTCTCACCGCTGCCGTCTTCAACCCAGGGAACCCCGCCGCTGCCAAAGGCTAAACACTTCAACATTACACTCGCAGCGCGGACGTAACCACCACCAGCATTCCAGTCATTTCCTTATCGACTATCTAACCGGGCTTCCATATTTTCCTACGAAGGCTCCACGTTAAATGACATTACGGCCGACCGGAACACACTCATTTGCATTCTACTATAGAATCGCTACTTTCATTACCACTCATTGCATCTTAGCATATATTTGGCAGTGCCAACTCTGTCCGAGCCAATGGCTTTCGTTGTCACATCACACTCTGGTGCATTCTTTACCTGTATAACTTACACTCTTATTTTCCTTTCTACATTTGGCCACTTAGAGTTGGCGGCACTATTATTGTACTTGTTCCTTCATATATACGACCTCACGGCCGTACAGATACCCCCTGTTGCGCTAGCTAGCTATACTTAGACTTCGGTCTTGCGATCGAAGCCCCAACATTCACCCATATATTTTCTCACCTGTCTTTACTATGACACTTGATGCGTATTGCATAGATACGCACGGCCTTGATCTGGTTGGTGATGGTAGAGTGGTGAAATAAGCTTAGGAAACAACTCATACCAACAACACAAAAAGTTGTCATAACCACAGTACCTCTCTTCGATATTGAGCTTCGGGGTTTCCGTTACGAACATATTCATAACTCAGAACCTGAGACAGTACATACATAGGCAGCAGCTTGAACAATACCAAACACTGTCTCAAACACAATTTCCACTGCAATGAATCACGCCGACGTAGAAATCAACTCGCATCAGTAATAGAACCTGCCCTTCAGGTGCTACCACTCTGCTAACATAAGGTAGTACACAACTGCGAGGTGTTACCGCTCAAATCGATTCTCGCATCCATCCAGGTGATGCTCCCACGGAACCACGCGGGCGGATTGATCCACTTGGTCACTACCTGTCTAACGAGGCAGCCGAGTTGATAGATGTTTCAGGCTACTCAGCGTAGCAAATATGCAGGTGGGGTTGATTGAGGCGTCTTGGCATAATCTCCTGCTCTCTGTACCTCAACCAGCTGATCACCGAAGTTCGAGGAAAAACCATGCACAGCATATGACTTCAAGAACAGTCAGTCATGATACCTATCCACATCGGCCGATGCGCACCGAATCTCTCTGGCTCGCGCCCTCTGACTTGAGTCGAGACAGCGTCACCGTCGTATTAACACGATCGGCTGCAACATACCGGTAGTCTGTTCTACCACTCTACTCCAATTTAATCTAAATCAATCTGGAACTACGATCGTCCCGCCTTCCCTTTCTTTCAACCCACCATATCGTAACCTAAACATCCGCCAGACGAGGGTCAATCACTCAACCCAAAATTGGACATCCAAACCTATGATGGCTACGACGTACAAAGCATCGGGCGGCAGAGAAACCTCGGCCACAAGCAACGCTCAGCGACCCGTTCATCAGAGGTGTCTCGCCGAACCTTGCGCAAGTCAAGCTTTTCTCCAGCATACTAAGGAAATAATTTCAAATCACCTTGCTGGCTTGGCAAGTACAAAGCAGTTCTCAGCGCAAGCAAGGCTCCTGCCTGCTTTTTCAACGGACTATCGCGCACGAATGTAACGTCAAGGTCCATACGCTTGCATATGGGGCCAACACGGAAAAGGAAAAGAAAGCTGCCTACAACGTACACGAGGATGACATACTCCACAAACTAACTGCAAAGCGGGACAGGTTGGTCCCTGAAAATGGGGCAACCGCAGATTTGACTTGCACCAGACCGCCCCGGCGGCTGTCAGGGTGAAGTCATGAGGAATGGGGTGGAGGACAAAGCGCACATAGGCCGGTTGCAGGGGAAAGGATGTCCACTGCTGGCGTTGAGCTTGCGGGCCGAGCTTTTCATTTGTTCTTTTTTCGTTTTTTTTTCTTCCTTATTTCGGTTGCGCCTGTGGACACCATCTGTACCAGGCAGTGCTCGGGTCAGTTGTAGGAATCGGTCAATTCCCATGGTTGATTGTCGCCGGGGAAGGATTTTTTTCTTGGCCAATTCCAATGCGAGATTCCACGGATCAAAATAATTCATATGCGAGCGGCATTATAGGAGGGTTTGACTTGTATGGAAGTCCCTTTAACCTTCTCTGAGCTCTGACAATAACTTCGAGAGGCCCGACACTGTGCCGTCCAAGCCGCCCAAAGATTGGATTGTGGAGTGCCACGAGTGTTTCGGAGTATAGCCAGCATAGTCGGGAATTTCACTGCATATGCACTACGTAGGCAGATTCATTATTGCAGATCTACAAAGTACCATTAAAGCGGTTGTGATATACTGTGCTATGGACAAGGTTCTTGTGCATGTCAATCGTCCGATAAATTGATTGGAGGATCCGTCTGATGTATCGTGTATGCATTCAGACCCTCAGACCAGGTGTTCCTGCCTCTCTAGCCTCCGTCGCTGAGCCCGGGTATTGGCTGAGCACATATCGCTTCATGGGAAAGAGGCGCGATACGGGGCAAGAGGTATGCAGGTGTGGCGTGCAAGGTCCGAGGGCAATGCTTTAGATCTGCTCATTGCGAGTCATGTTAGGAAGCTATATGCAGCAGGGTCACACTTTAAATCCTCGACTTATCCATCTGCCCATCCTGCATATCATCCTCCATACACACATCGCCTGCGATGTCGCTTGCATGCGTCAAACGGACGGTCAATATGCAGCTCCCAATTCCCTCATGCCCCCGCATGTAACGCCCCTGCCTCCAGCATCGCCGTCCAGATGCCATCCATTTCTACTGCCACCGCCTCTGCCGTGCGACCATGCTCGTCCTGAAGCGCACGAATGTCGTCCATCGGGGCCGTGTGCGGACGTTGAAGACCCAGCGACTGTGCCGCCGCTACCGCGGGCTCAGGAAAGACATCTGCAGGCAGCGAGGATGATAGCCAGAGGAGCAGCCAGACGACCTGCTCATGTCCTTTCTCTATGGCTAAGTGCAGGCCGCTCTTGTTGTTGGCAAGAGGGTCTTGGTACCGTAGCAGCTGCGCTGTTGCCATGACGGGCTCATCCGACTCCCCTGTCTCTGCATCTCTCAGGAGGTCCACGATGCCCTCGGTGTCGCCCTCGCTGCACATGATGTGGTATGCGCGGGCGGGGCGGGCTTCGGGGTTGGCCTCGAGGTATGCTTCTTCCGTAATGCTCGGCAGAATGTCGAAGTCCTCTTGGACACCGCCTTCGTTGGTGTACTTGGTCAATATAGTGACGCCAGATGCGGCATGAAGAAATGGGTTTGTGACTGATGGGCCTGCGCTGTTTGCAGCGATCTGGCTCTGACAGGCGGGGCACTTCAACGAAATGGCGATTTCAGACGACTGGTCTAGCAGGCACTGCCAGTGGAAGTGGTCGCCACATGACAATTCCAAGTCATCAGGTACAGTCTGTTGCTGTCCGTTGCCGTCCTCATCGTCGACTTCGAGCATGAGAGGCTCATTGCATGCTTTGCAAGTCGCCATCTTTAAAAAATGACGTTATCAACGGATAATAAGAGGAAGTCTTGGTATAGAGAGATGTGGTCCGAGCCAAAAATCTGCAGCCACCACGTGTGAGAGATGGTCCAATAAAGAGAATGGCTCAAAGGACGATATTCAGTATCCGCCACCCGAGTGAATCCAATGCGCTATGGTGCAAGGAGCTGCCGGATGCAAAGAAGATAGCGGTATTGAGACGGTACATTTCGTACTTACCTCGCGTCGCGCCTGAAGTTTCAACTCGCCTACTAGAGTATTGACTTAATCCAACATGGATCAACGAAAAGACCAAAGCAGGTACTGCGGATTGCTGCAATGACAAGACTTGTCACAAAGTCCTACAACGCGTCAATAAAGCTTTTCGTCGACAGTTTAACATCAAGCTGCGATTTGTTTGCCAAGTGGGTCTGTCGATCGGAGAAGGCTCGGGGAAACCCCAGCGTTCGGGGTGTCCGCGGTACGGCATCAGTTATAGCTAGCTGACTTTGCTCTGGTGAAGCTTGATATCCAATTCAACTGTGTTCCTCTTGATCTCGCAGTTGACTTCCTGCCGCTTTTCGGATCCCTTGGATGCCGTTATGAACTGTTGTCGACGTGTAGGTGGATGGTTATTTGAGCTTGATTGCCATGAAATCCTCTTGGACTCTTGGAGGAATGCTGTACTAAAATCCATGGGTAAATGTCGGATAATATGCGGCACGATACGGAGGATTAGGTAAGATGTGGAGGTCTGCGCGCCTGCCAAAAGCGTGAACATATTGTAAGATACCTCGTAAGGCCAAGTAGTGATTCATTCTATCGAGAAACCAGGATATTCAGGAAGGATCGAATCCTTTAGTAAGTAATCAAATAAGGATTGACGGATCTAAGCATTACATAGATAGCGTTGATCTCAACTCATAACAACAGCTGTGGCCCACGACATTGATTTGCACACTTCATCTCATAAGCCAAACTGCACGTATTTGAATCAACTCGCGGCGACTTACATGAAACTTCTCTCTTGATCGGATCATTCATCAAGCGACGCTTTGTGCAATGCCTAGTCTCGTCTGTAAGTGAACTCTACGACCGAGTCATCGCAATTGTCATTCAGAATGTACGTAGCTTGTAGACCTAGGTCCGTGTAAGTAACATTTTCCTAACCCGCCCTAAACAATGCAGACCTGAATAGCTACAAATCTGCAGCACAGACATATTTCGCTCATGAGTTCGAAATTTGTAGTCACCGAAATTGGTTGCTGAGCTGAGAATGAAATACATTGAGGTCTGATACAGAAAAGCCAGCAAGCATAATTATAAATTTCCTCATTGTTTTCACAGAAAATTACTTGCCAAGTGGCATGCTTTCAGTCCAGCGCCTGCCAATCAAGTCTTCTAAGTAAATAGCAGAATAGACCGCCAAACAACTGCAATGATAGGGCATCTTAGATCTGGTGGTTCGACTCAGATGGTGTTAAAAGGAGGATAAAACAAGCGGCGCACCCAGACGTAATCTTGAAGTTATTCTTGTTCACTATACCGCAATACTGTGCTATTCCCACGTTATTCCACTCTTGTTGCGCCGTTTATTCTATTCTCCACGTGGCTACTGACTACTGGGAAATGTGTGTCTATTCTCACTTCCAAAACGGAGCACCGCCAGATCTTGAGAATTGAAGAAGTCGAAGGATGTCAGATCTCATTAGAGGTGTCCTTGGGGCTTGTTTGGCAGCAAAAATAATGCAATTTCGGCGGGGCGAAGCAACCTCCGCAAGAACATGGCGTCGCATGAACCTGAACTATCGAAGTCCAACCATCAACTTAGGACAATTGCAGATTGTTTCCGTTGTAAAGTGGACTGCTTGCTGTCAAAATCGTATCAGCTGCTTCACTTTTCCGTCCGTAGATCACTGTGAATATCTCAAACCATTTGTTTTACGAAGTACTACAACAGCGTCTGAAGATGATTGTGCATTGTCATTAAGCCGTGGTTTCACCGCCTGCTGGGTTCCCCACAGTTTCTAGTGAGCGGTTGTGCATGCTGGCCCAACTGTGTGTAGTATACTTTATAACACCTAACATTAACTGATTCTTTCACCAATAGCTCATCCAAATGCAGAAGTAGCTGAGTTTCTCCCGTGGCACAATTGGCTAGCGCGTCAGACTGTTACATAACTGCAATCTGGAGGCTCGTGGTTCGAGCCCACGCGGGAGAGATCCACATCTTTTTCTTTGCAATTGCTCCCCTCAACAAATGGGATGATTTATCATGATATTTTTCAATTTCATTTTTTATGGACTCTGTGCATATCTACATAAAAAATGTGCGTCATTCGCTCAACCTACCCGGGTTTAGAATTCTTCGCGTTATAGACTGTATATTTGTGGCTAAAGATACCCTATTTATTTAGTAAAATTGGCCTCGAAATGGCCGCCGGATCTGATGCCCTGATATCAATTATACGCACTTCCTTCAATTATACCCTCTATCCCTCTAAAAATGGCAGTACTTACTCTCCGTTAGATGATACACCTTACGGACTTCTAACACTTAAGATCCTAGTCCGCTTAGCGATATACCTAGCTATTGTTAGAATCTAGGTACCAGGGCTGTATTGATACTATGAAGGGGATCCCTAAATACTACATCGCGTACCTGCCTGACCTACGTCCTTCCACACCTGAGACCACAACTTCCCACAGCTATTATTTAATAGTATTAGAAAGCGTAGACTAGCCGATTTATGGATTGGATATCTGGTTGTATTGTATTATACCACTGGCGCCAAATAACGTACTTGTCATGCCCTGATAGTTGAGCTGATGCCCATTGTATTAGTCCAATATGCTGGGCAGCGTTGTCGGTCTTCGAAAAGGGGGTCATTCCTGAAGGTACACTAGCTAACTTGGGATGTGAAAATCTCCAGTTGAATACAGGCCTCACCCGTGACCGACAGCTCAGCCTAGATTGTTGCAAATGCCTAATACCCTGATCCCATGTGGTGTACACGTCAAGGACACTAAGTCACCAACTGTTGGTTTCTGGCCATTATTCTGCGGGCATAAACAACTTCAGACTACGATGCAAAGATCACAGACACAATTTAATCTGAATTGTCTCACATCAATAAGCAAGTATGCGAGTTGTGGTGATAACTTGCCCGAATCTTTGTTTAAAATAGAAGGATGAGTTATGGTTAAATAGACTGGAAATATGACCTCGAGCACCAAATTACTGTGTCGTGATCATACGGGCTGTCCAATAGGCCACTTCGACGAACCTGACTTGTTGAGTCTTTTTGAGACTGAGTGTAAAAGTTTGGCTCCATAACTATAACCTTGACAATCCTTCTGTAGTCACTAGTCTATATGAACTATCATTATTGACCTGAACCGCAGCATTGCGTAGTTTTCGTCTCGTGGCCATGAATACCAAGGTAGATACAGGTCTTGGGCATCTTAATTATGGCATCATTTCTGTATTTACGACCGATTTTTAAACCCCGTCGAGACTATATGAACAAGTTACGATGAAATTTTCGACATAGAATCTGCGAGAAGGGAATTAGAAATATTACACCGTAATAGTAAAGCCGAGGACTGCAATTATGACTGAACATCAGTAGACTCTTATAAAATTACATATATAATGCCTTATACTTTTTACTGCTGCCATATTTTAACGTTAATTGAATAGGAGTAAAGCATCACCATCCAAAAAGTGCATCAGAGTGAGCAAATGAAGGCTACAGAGAGGGGCCTGAAATTGGGGGCCGACACAGCCTTCTATGTCATCCCCGAAATTCATTCCGACTCACTTCACTTGACGTCCCGTCTACTCTCTATGGAATCTAACTCATCATGCAATTTCCCGAGAGGAACTTATAAACAGCAACATAAGCCAGACAAATGACGATGTGGCTCGGAGCTTGCGATTGGTCGTTGGTTCACCCGGGGATGGACGTTGCGGGAGCAAAACTCCAGGATGAATCCAGAATTTTAAGGATTGTTTAGAGCTACCATACTATATCTATATACATTTTACCACGGAATGGTTGTAAAGGGTTCGACGGGCGATTGACGGGAAATGGTGGCAGTATGTGCTTTCAACAGGTACGACAGAACCGGACTATGTTTATGAAAGCTGAGGAAAATTAGCCGGGGAACAGGAAACTACTAATAAAAGCCGCAAGTTATCCTGTCCCATCCGTACTAATAATGTGCGCGTAACAAATTATGAATTATATAGCGCGTGGTATTCTGGCCCATTCTCCCTGAGTTCTCACATCATTCGGACTTCTATGAATGCTCAGCCATAAGAACACCAATCGCGAGTTCGTCTTGACAAACAAGCGAATCCAATTCGAAGGCCACTTATCCCTTGCCAATCTGCAAGAGCTGGGCTATTCCTTGTGCTCGAGTGTTACGACTGGACCAAAGGGTCTACGAGCCAACTTCGCGCCGTTGCTATCCTTCTAATACAGCCGAGTATGGCTTCGTGAGCGCGTAGTACACAGCAAGGCCTCTCGCTTCTACGTCGCAAAGGACTTGACGCCAGCTCAGGTATCACGGGCTCAATACCAAACACATTTCATCGTCAGTATTCTGGAACCCACGAGGACATGTTTTTCTGACTCTCGGCGCAACGGGTTTCTCGGTTACATCCGTTTTCACTTCAAGTTGCCATCCAGTGAAACAGCAAATGCTAATCTCTGGCATGTGGCTTACGAAAGCCCAGGCCGAACGAGGATCTCGTTGAAATCGTAGGCAGGCGGTTATAGGGTTTGGCGCTAATTGTGGACAGACCATGGAACAACAGCAGTGGATGAATATCCTTTGCCAGGAACCACCGGGGAAAACGGTTGTCGCTGGACGGACACTGGCTTGAGCTGAGGGGGTCAAGTATGTGTCAAACTTTTGTATCGGCTCACAAAATCGGCAGAGACGAAAAAATGAGCCGATGATGGGCGAGGTCCCTCAATTCAGTTTGTAGCTTCCATTCGAATGGTTACAATGTAGTGAGGACATGGACTAGTGATTTTAGTTCGATCGAGCAACTGACATAACATGTATTGGCTAGTTCGTGCATAGAGGATTGAGATACTGAAACTCGGGTGATTCAACAAGCGCGGACCCAGAATAAGGTACTTGGATAGTGCATTACATGAATCCTCTCAGAATGGGGTTTAAAAGGACAATATTGAATTTAAAAGCAACAGATATGTCAGAGTATCACCTTACTGTTAGGCCGCGTACGGCTTAGGTGGCCAGCAGTTGAAGAGGACCTCTACCAATCATTATCTAGCCGCAGGTCACCTATTTCCTTTCGTACATCTATCCCTTTATTCACTACACCCCTAGTCGGTAACTGAGCCATGAATCAATCACTTAACTCACTTGGTCGAAATAGCTTTAAGGCTTCCCTGTCAATATGACAAATTTCAACAAGAGCATTTAACTCTCATTCAGGCCTAGTAACGATTCTTACTCCTCACCCTCCAAAGCTATTCGATCTACTATTTTGCTACCCTTTAGATATACTATGGAGGTATAACCCTTTACAACTTCCATTAGATGGCGGAGCATCCTAAATACTTACTAGTTGTCTCGGTACTTATATTGAAACCTTTACATGCTAAAAATCTAGAACTAGGAGCATGCTTGTTATGATCTACTAATGTTAGTTTACCATCAGCGTTGTTATATACTCGTACAGGAGTAGTTTCATTAGTTGCTTTTTAACATTTTTCAATAACAATTATTTTTCTGGCTGATCCTCTAGAAATGAAGTGTGATAGATTCGACATCGGGTAGGTAATACCCATTAAGCAGCAGATCTGGGTAAGACGTTTGTAGTCATTCCATGATACCAGTGCTGGAATATCCGCTCATTTCATACCTTTTTACTCCATATGCCGTTTATCCTGTTATTCGCTTACCCATAGTGGTCCCGATATTGAGCGGGCACAGACCAATGAAACCCGATGGCGTGGGTTCCGGCTGGGTGGGTCTCAATGGCGGTCGAGCTTTTGCCCACTAGACAGACTGTTTTCAAGTGGTTTGTTGACATTTTGGCAGGCTTGCGGCCAATCACGCGCGCATGTTCCCAAACTTCAACATCCAGCCCACAGCTTAATTCTTGCTTCTCCAACTTGCTTCCAACTAACGTCGTCAAATCATCCTCAACCCATACAATCATTCTTGGGCCATGATTAACTGATCACCGATTTATACACCACCGGATTCCCCGTCACCGCCAGTCGTTCGCTACCTGGCGCGTCCCGTCACGAGCTGACACGTCCTCGCGCTTTATCTTGTCTTTGTCCGCTCCCGACACTCCACAATGGCTAGGCCACGAGTGGCCCGTCTCCAGGTCGGCTCTGCACCCTGGATTGCAGAGGAGAGATCTTCAGCCCTGCAGATCGCGCAGTCTGAGGTCGAGGAGTTCTCCTTCTCTGCGCGGAACGATTTCGAATGGCTCAACGAACACATGGCAGAGCTATTCAGCGAGAACCAGATGTCAGTAAACGCCACTACACTCGAGCTGTTGTGGACTGCGTTGCTAATGTGGCAACAGCAATGTTGCTGAGATTTTCAAAACACCAGGGAAATTACGAGGCAAAACGCCGCGAACAGTACGGAAGGTGAATCCGGGCGAAGCCCGAGTTGTGAGTCTACCTGCCGTCGAACTCTAAACAAGATTGGCACGACTAAAACAAGTCATAGCCACTCTCCAACATCTTCTCGGCTACACCGAAAGGCGCTCCTAATCCCTTTGCCATTCCCAATCTAGAGCGGAGCCAGACGCCCAAAGTCCAGATTGCTCAAGACCCCGAACCTCAGACCAGTCCCGTGCGGACTAACAAGCCCGCAAGTCCACAGAAGAACAGCATTCCAGTCGCGGATTCTGGATATTATGGAAGCCAGTCGCAGGACGTGATGGATATTGACGACGAAGCTGCGGACCTCGAAGATGCTACACAACCTTTCAGCCCTACCAGAGTTATGAAGGGTGGCCATGTTGCCTTTAATGTTTCTTCGCCCGACCAGGGTGTACTCGAGAGTCCTGCGCAACCATCATCCGACCCTCTCATTGAGGCAATGGGTGATGACTTAGACACCCAGTACTTCACTGCGAATGTCGCGAGGCTGCCATCGCCAACGGCCAAATTCGCGCATGAAAGCACGACGCCCGCCGGATCTCCTGGTCACGAGCCTGAATCGGAATCACCAAAGAAGACGTCATCGCCGGTTAAAACATCACCTGACAAAGCTATGGTCGAGCAACCAGCGCTGCTACCAAACGTGGAGCGAGATGCCCCCGAGGCCAGCCTCGACGAGACGTCGAGGTCTCAATCTGATGGCTCGAGCCCAATCCGGCCTATAGTTCGAAAGAGCAGTCTCAACTTTGCTTCCCTCCCAGCTCGGGAACCTATCACCCACAAGAGCATTGGGAACCGCATATCAAGAACCAGTCATCTCGACCAGAATCGAACCAGCTACTACAACAGGCATACAGGCGGAAAGAGCTTGGGCAATGCGAAGCATGACGTCACGGACGATGAGAACGATGAAATGGATATCGACGATGACGACAATGAAGACATTGCTGCTGTTGATACCCGAGATGAAGCCGAGGCCGACAGTGCCATTGCTCATAACAAGACGTATACACAGCGATTGCAGGACCAAATCAGCAAACTCGGCCAATCGCAACCGACCACATCGCGGCCGTCCAAATCAATAGTCAGTTCAACTTTGCCTACAACTGCCACTCAAGCACCACAATCTCCGTCCAAGACACAGGCCGTACCCTCGCCAAAAACGCACACAACACCGGGTGCTTTTCCCGAGGATGAGGACGAAGATGAGGATGATTGGATCGAGCCACTTGGGCCTCCTGATAATGCCTCAGCGCTATTCAGCCCAAGACCGAACATTCTAAAGAGTCACTCAACCGATGTGATGGAGGGAGTGTCTGGAAAAGACACAGTGAGCGAGGGTGATTTCGCAGTAGCCAAAACGAGGGAGCGCAGCGGCCGGTCCAAGTCTCCTCAGCGTTCCCCCATCCCTGAGAGAACCACAAATTCAAAGGGCCATCACAAGTCGGCATCTGTGCCAGTTTTGCCTCGTCTCGACCAAATCAGCGGGGACGGGGCTAGTCTTCAGAAGAGTGTATCTGTCTCTAACCCCGCGCTTGCCACTGTCTCTGAGAATGAAACCTGCGTTAGTCCCCTAAAGTCGCCCTCGCGGACGCTCAGAGATAGTCCTTTAAAACAGGTGAAGAACAAGCTGTCTTCCATCCTGAAGACCTCGAAAGGCCTGCTGGCTAGTAGCGCTGCGATCAGCGCAGAGGGCAAGTCTTCGCTTCTGTCACCATCCACCACACGCCTTGGTCTCAATGCTGCACCGTCCACCGTATCTTTAGCCCAGCAGTTCAGCCAGGATGACCAGCCATTGTACCCGGATCTGTCTCGACATGTCACAGACACTCAGATTGTACCTAGCACAACCAGTCCGACGCGCCCTGAAGGCCGCAAAACAAGGGCATCGATTGAGAAGGAGAAGGCTGAAGAGAAGCGTAAGGAGAAGGAGGCGAAGGAGGCTCGACGAATGGTTGAACAGATGCAGAAGCTTGAAAAGGCTCGCGAACAAGAGCGGGAAAAAGCCCGCGTCTTTAGCAAAGAGCAGGAGAGGATTGCTGCCATGGAGAAGCAAATGGCTCTGCAGAAGGAGCAAGAAAGGAGGGAACGGGAAAAGAAGACTGCCGCTCCACCACCTACTCCAACGCAACCTCCCAAACCAACACGCACGAGTCCCCGCAAGGTCAAAGCCCAACTCGAGGAAGAAGGACTTGCTGCTGCCATGGTATGCGAACCGAAGGTCGATGAGGATACCGAGATAATTGACGCGGCAGCGATAATGCCGCCTCCATCAGTTCCGCGATCCGCAGCACCGCCTTCGGCCGCCAAAGGTCGTGAAATCAAGCGACCCATGAGGCCAACGAAGGAGCCACCGAGCAAAGCAAAACAAGCTCCTACCGTCATACGCGTCAACATGGGCTCCCAGTATCACCCTTCGAATACCGCTTTGGCATCCAACCTACAGGACACTCTTGGTCCAGCTAGCTCGCAGTCTCAGCCCAAGGGCAAACCGACCCAGCCGGCTCTGCACATGAAATCCTCACTCCAGAGCCTCAAGAGCTCACAGTCGTCCACTGGTAGACCCAAGGCCCTTGAGATGGCTGCGCGAAGAAAAGAGCAAGAGGAGCGGGATGCCCAGCGCAAGCGCGAAGCCAAAGCCGAAATGGAGCGAAAGAGGGCTGCCATGCAAGAGGAAGACAGGCGTCAAGAGCAGCAACGAAGGCTCGAAGCCGACAAACAAAAGGAAGAGGAAAAAAGGCAGATCGACGCGAAGAAGAATGCCCAGAGACAGGCCATAATTGAGAAGGCCAAACAGACACGAGCTCCACCGCCTGCCGTCCGACCTCAAGCTAACAGCCAGGCAAGCCACACAAGCGAAAGCCAGCCGAACCGGCCCCCCTCTCGCTTGAAATCGACTGCGAATAGTGTCAAGCCTGCGCCGAAGCGGCAGCTTCAACAAGAAACCAAAGACTCGAAGCGCATGCGCATGACTGAGGAATTTGACGACGATTTAGAAATGGAGAACCAGCCTAGCCTGAAGGGGGCGCCCGTTCGTCCATCGGTTGGCTTTAAGAAGGTAACTGCTGCGACTATGCTCCCGCAGAGCCAGAAGCTCGCAAAGGCCCAGGACTCGCAGAAGAAGTCCATGTTCCCGGCTGGCTACACCAGTGCTCCTCAGACCGGCCCCAGAGACTTGTTCAAGACGACCGTTACGAGCCAGCACACCGGCCAGCCTAAAGCTGGACATCCGCTGGACATGGCGCAGGTGTCGAAAGCAGCCATTCCCTTTGCACCCAATCCGAACCCAGCCGGCCCGGCACACAAGACCCCCGCCAGGAACGCAGGAGTCGCGGGCGCCAAGTCGGTTGCCAAATCAGCAACAAGGTCATCCCCGCGATTCCAGAATGGCGAGTCAATTGAGCTCCCGGAGATCAATACGGACGATGAGGACGAATACGACGATGAAGAACACAAGCAAATGTTTGCTTCTTGGACAGACTCGCCGGTTCTTCGCAAGGCACTAATGGAACAAGAAACCTTGGATCCCATGCATGTTTTTGGGGCACCGGGTCCGCTCAACATGGAGGAAGTGTTCAGCAAGAGCAAGGAACGATGGCAAAAATTCCGAGCGAGAACGTCTAGTGCCAACTGGAGCGGTGCGGATAAACTCACTGAGGATGATATCCGGAAGGATTTGGCAGCTAGAGATAAGCTAAGGCGCGAGGGTGGCTGGAGCTACGAGATGAGCAAGGAAATGCTGTAGGATTAGGGATACGCCTTGGGATTGGCGACGACATTTGCGTGGTCAGGTCATGCGATGAAGCCGCAGGTACTCGAGACCGTTGATGGCATGGTTTGGAGTTGGATGAAGCTCCGTATAGAGTAGATTGTTTGTTTAGGCGTTGTGGCTCGGGTTTTGGGGATGCCACGAGCCGTCATCTTCTGCGTGTGCCGACAAGCAACCAAAAATCGGGCATGGATAAGTATACACATATACATTTGCCGGAGGTTGAAATAAACATTCGGCCATCTGAGCACCAATACGCATATTATTGTTTATCCTTGGTGTATGCGAGTTTGACAGTTCCACTTTCTGTTTGCTCCTCCCAGTGCATACTTGCGGCAGGTAGCCAGCAAGGATGCGCCGTAATGTTGCTGGTCCCAAGGAGAGTTTCCTCAATGCAGCGGGTATGCGTGTACTATGCCGGGATTTCGGGTTTCGGCAGACCATTTTGTTAAAATGACGATGACTATAAGCTGTGGCAGAAGAAATCGTATTTGTCAACAGCGGTAGTGACCAAGTACTATAGAGTATAGAGCTTGACATTTATTTCCCCAACCGGGTTCCCGGGTTCCTTGCTTCTGAACATGAGCAAAACCGGCTAGGCGCTTCGGGAAATTTGTATACGTCGTGACCACAGTTTGTCTCAGACAGTTACGTGCATGAGCTAGTCTAGGCAATAGATTGACAACATCATGACTTTGACCCTGAGGCTCAGCCCCGAATGCTCAGCTCGTGGCATCGAAATATGATTCGCCATCATATCGTATTCGCAGTTGATCTGCTGAGCCTCATCGTTAGCTTCCGAGCCGGATGAGAATAACAACCTGACCTAGACACACGCACTGTTTTCTGTCAAGTCTGGAGGTGGTGCTTGGTTGCAAAGTCGAGTTGGTGGGTGAGATTTTTTGGGGAGAGACCCTTGACAAGCTTGACTTTTTCATGAGCTTCACCTGGACTAGACATGAATGTCCACATGACAAACTGCATCATTCACTGCAACTTGCCGCAAAACCAGGGCGGATTTGAAAACGTTAATTCGACGAGTCTATCGTCCTCTTTGTTGCCCGGAACTTGCGGACCGGAATGTGCTTGGCCAAATCCATCTACTGCTTCGTAACTAGAACCGACGTCATCTTGCTTCAATATCGTGGGATAGCTCACGGAACTATCTGCATGCCAGCGGAATTAGTCTAGACGTTTATTCTGAACGTTTATGACCTGCCATTACATCCGTTGTGACAGTAGGGACGGAACCTAGGCCAACAAGAATGCCGGCTCCAATACCGCATCCCATCACACAACGTTTACCTACCTACGTGCTGGGTGGCCACATGCATGTATGTTCAAGACCTTGAAGTGATGATCACTGTCTCTTCAACCACCCCATTCTTGTGCAGGCAATCGCGTCGGTTCCCCTGATTGGCTAGGCCTGCCAGCTTCCTTTTCATCATCTTCGACTTCGTTTTTACAATTCCCTTGGTCGATACCGTAGTAGATATACCCCGGTTATCTCAGACGTATTTCCCCTATCCTTCCCAACCTGAATTGCGAGGGGGGGACGGTCTGCAAGCAATCCCCAGAACATCAAAGCCGTACAAACAAGCTCCTCTGCGCCCGACTCGCCGTATGGAATATCAGATAATTCGTTCTATCTTACCGTCTGCTGATACACAAATATTCCGGTGAGCTAATTTCCATCTGGTTTAAAGCGCTGGCGAATTTGAGTTCGCATTGAGATCAGCATACAGCTTTTGGGACGGAAGCCGTAGAAGCCGTTTTTTGAGGTCCTGGCATCCAAACTTCAGCTAGGCAACACTGCCCCACCTGTCCCGCCACCATAAGGCGACCGTGGGCGAGCTGCTTACAGTTCTGACCCCAAGTTCGGGCAAGAGCGCAACAGTGCCGTTATCCCTGGTGAGAACTTCTTTTGCGATGTCACAACCCCTCGCCGCTATTTTTCGCCAACTACGACGAACTGACCAGGTTCGACGTTTGGAGTACCTGCCTTACTTTTTCTTAGGATTGTGTCTCCTGGATTACTCTAGACAAAGCTTTGCGCTCATCGCATAGGCTTCCCTTATTGTCGACTGGCAAGATCTCCGGCGGATTCCATTGCACGCACGCAGCTCATTCCTCGGCAAACACGAAACTGTCGCGACATACGTAGACTTCAATCTCAAGTCTTTGAGAAGCAGCTGCGATTGCCTGGGGCAGATCAGCCTTGCATCACGAACCTCTTAGGGGCTTTGTTTGCCGGCAAAACCTCCGGGCGTCGCATTTCCCTCAGAACCTGCCTCTGTTACCACCGCACCGAGGCATCACCGTTTCCGCGCAAGCTCTTCATGCTCGACATTAGCCCGAACCTCTCATGCATGTACGAATCTCTTGCGCTGGCATGACACTGCTGCAACAAGTTCCTGCCACGACCCGACACTCTGTCCGTTGCTCCCGTCATTGATCGTCCAACAAGACCGTCAAGATGCCGAAGCTGGATATCAGTCGCAATTACTACGCGGATCTTGAGATTTCGCCGAACGCCTCCGGGGAGGAGATCAAGCGGCAATTCAGGAAACTTGGTGAATACCATGCAAGCTGACACTGTTGAGAGGAAGCAATACTGACTGGGGTGGATCACAGCGCTCAAATACCATCCTGACCGCAATCCAGGAAGAGAAGCCGAGGTGAACTCCAAGTTCCAGATCATACAGTCAGCCCACGAGATCCTTACCGACGAAACCCTCAAGCGAAAGTACGATGACTCAATTCGCCATAGAGGCCCGAAATATCCCACTTCATCCGGCGTCAAGGGAAACCCCTGGCAGAATGTAGCTAAGGACTTCCCCGTGCCGCCGCGACGTGCCGCCGCTTCAACCGGGGCCCAGCCTAAGCCCGCCTCTGGTGCCCATCGTTATTCCGGCTTTACAAATGGGGTGCCCCGTCCTGCAAAGCCTGCTCCGAAAGAAGACCCCGAATCGCGCAAAGCAAACTACAAGGCTTGGGAGGACATGCGTCCATCTTCTAGAGGAAGAACCAACCCTCCACCAGTGCCGAATCGTCCTGTGCCGGGCCGTCCACCAACATCGGCGGCCAGAGACGCGAGGACTTCCGACTCTGAGAGTTTCCCTAGGACCGCCTCTCAAAGACAGAAAGCCCAGGCCTCATTTGGTAACGCAACCAGAAGATCCGGGTTCACGCCGCGGTCCCCAGGTCTTGGAGACGAACCCCCAGTCACTAACAATAACTACTTCACGACCCGGACCCATACCAACATTTTCAACGAGCAGTCCGCCGCTTCGGTGCGCAAGAACCGCCGCGCATCTGGTACCTCAGCAACAGCTGATCCACTAGCACAGTTCAGGAAAGACAACTTCATGGATGAACGTCAGAGCACGCCCTACCATACCCCAGGTGGAGAGAAGACCAGTCTGTTCGATGAGGGTTCAGGGCTGGGCCGGACCAGGAGCACACGAGAGCCTCCTCGAAAGTCCGGGGCTGAGGGACCCGCCACAGGAACCTTTCCTTTTCCCCGACAGCGACAGCGGAGTTCTAGTACGCCAAGAAGCTCGAGTAATGATGGCGGATCGGAGGACTCTACAAAAGTCAACACGGGAGCTGATGACATCCGTCGGTCATCAAATGGGGGGGACCCTTCCAGTTCCCGAGCCAGCGACCGCTATAAGCCTAAAGCCGACTCGAGTAACACCACTGCCGCGGGAAAACGCGCCACAACCGCCGGTGGTAACAACTGTATGTCATGCAACGTTCTGATACCGACAATTTCACTAACAGGGTACAGCATTTCTACCAGAAGGAAACACAGCTCAACCAGATGGGGGCCCATCAGTGTACGCACCACCATTCATTTCTTCCCAGCGTCATTTCTCTTTCGCCGGCTTGCAACCGCACAATTCTGGTTCGGTCGGATGGTCTTCAAAGTTGAGCTTCGCCCACTACAATGGCGCCTCAAGTGGGACAGCCAAGAAGTCTGATTATTCAACTCTGTATCCTCTCGAGAACCTTCTCAAGAAAAACGCGGAACACATGGTCAACAAGAAGCCGTACGTGACACGCGAGAAAGACATATTCAAGCTGGTGAACGAGGCAGAGAAGATGGCGGGTTGTCACACAACTCAGGGAGGGATCCGTACTGACAACTGTGATTCAAATAGTTTTAGCTTCTCCGCCGACGACAATGCTTCAGAACAGATGCAGAGCCCGCATAATTTTGCGAGCAGCAGTGCTGATAACATAAACACAAGGTTCGTGCAGGATGAACATCCTGACGAGTGGGAATTCAAGGCCGGCAATGCCTCGGCCAACGAGCCGTTCACGCCTTCCAAATCACGCTCGCAGTCGCGAAGTCGCCTGAACCATCGTTCACCCGCGAGAACCACCCCACGGCCGCAGCCGACAACGCGCATGTCGTCAACCCAGGAAGGCTCGGAGGACGCCATCAAAGCGGGATTCTCAGCTGGGGAGTGGAGTGAGAAGATAGGACCTCACCATTTTATTCCACAGCCTTCGTACAGTGCATCAACCTCTCCTACGCGTCGTGCACCTTCAAGAAAGAACTCGAAACCGGTGAAGATGACTATGGGTACAGCTGGGTTGGTTGATGATGAGAGCAGCAGTGCTGGCGAAGGGTGGCAAGAGATACCCAGGCCGCCGTCGGGAACGGACAGCCCAAATGCCATGGATATCGATACACCTCCTTCAGAGAAAACGGAGGACACACCTAAGGCTTCTCAGGCGAATGGCGTTCGAAACATCCATGTTGAACCCAGTAGACCCGAGTGGAGAGCCGGAAATGCACAGGTTGACGGAGCAACGTACCCACGGCCTGCACGCCCAAATCTGGATGGCGATAGCACCATCCTTTCCTCGCATGGACTCGGTGCGAAGACGGATTCAGGTTCCGCGATCGCGAACCCTTTCATCTCTCAAACTGGGGGTTCTGAGGATACGGAAGAGTTCAGAACCACTTTTGCTGATTTCAAGAAAGTGGAGCCATTCACGGATTCAACCCCAACAGGCCTTAAGTCGTTCGCGGACCTGAAATCTACGCTTCCTTTCGAGAGCAAATCTTCGGAGCAAATACCACTAGACACACAGATCCCGGTTGCACCGTTGAGCTTCCCCACGCCGCCGGTCGCGCCACGACTCCCGGCCACCATGGCTGTCGCAGGTATCCGGCCCAACCTCAGCTCATTCCGCAAATATGCTGTTGACTTCTACAACTACATGGACAAGTGGGAAGCGTTCAATCAAAAGGTTCTTGACCACTTTACCGCTCGTCAAACGAACTACAAGAAACGCCGGCAGCAGAACGGCCTGTCGTGGCTTGACTCGGCCGTGGTGGCAGATGCTGCACGTATGTACCAATTGGAGCTTGACCAAGATCATGACGTTCGCAAGCAGTGGAATACGGCTTGCGAGAATCACCAAACGCGGATCCGGGAGTTCTTGGCTTTCAAAGAACGGGTCAAGTAGGACAGACTGTTCTGAACGACAAGATGCAACCTCAGACAATTGAGGTAGTTGCTTGTTTGACGAAATACTCGTCGACGTCACTGTCACATCATATCACGGTCAATTGATACGGATCTTCTTTTATTCTTTTTGGGCCGCTGGTGCCTTGCATGCTCAGGACTTCTGGTGAGAAATATCCTGTGCCTATTGCAGTGCTTGACTTGGCGGCGTGCTTTCAGCCGAGGTCTAGAGAAACTCTGATAGTAGAAGTCGAGACAATAACGCTTGACGATGAAATTGGGCTATGGAGCGAAGTCGTTGTGTTGAGATTTTGTTTAATTATAGGAGATACAGGGAGGAGTCAACATGGTTGGTCAGTAGGGTGGTTTGGGGCATAGTCAATATCTCCGATATTATATGGTTGATGGCCCAAAGGCGTACTGGGGAAGCTAAGCTATGCTACGAGCTGAGCACGATCAACGAGTCCATGATTCAAGACCACCCCGCTGGCATCTTTCGTCCGAATCACGGCCTTCCCCACCGAAGCGTGAGGGGTGCGATTTTTATGTGATGGGATGAGAATTTTCAAGCGCTCTGGTTTGTGCTTTAGCTAAAGAAGAACCCGCAAGGCAATTACACGCACCGAGCCGCCTACGTTATCGCACGATCGGCATGCGGACTGCGATTTGTTTGTTTTACAGAATGGTTTGTCCACGAACGTGCGTGGCTAGAGAGGTAGATGAATAGACGAATGAATAAAAAATTCACCATGACACTCGAGGGGGAGTTGCGGAAAGGACCCACGAACTTGGACGCGAAACACTGAAGTGGTTCCATACAGACGGCAAGGCTCTATGGCACGTAATTGCACGTCCTCCAGGGTGGTTTGTACAACCAATCAACAGGCTGGTCTCGCTTTGGCGAGGATTTTCGAATCCTCTTGGGTGATGGAAGCTTTGGCTGATGTACCAACTCATCTGAGCCACAACTTTACGTAGTTGAGGGCCTAGCTCTCCATGTAGCAGTGCAAATGGGCCAACGGGGCTTCATCGCAAGTTCCCATGCCTGCTCAGCCTCGTGGTCAAAACACTAATGGTGTATCAGAATCAAACTATTTGAAACGAAGTTTCACGGTTGGGGGTTTTTGAAGAACCATCCAGCGGTTATTTGGGAACATGCTAGACACCGGATCGCCAATCGCAAGCGCGAGGAAAACGAGGGCGACCTTATCATTGGCGGCATTCGGATCCCTACCACCAAAGTCAGGAAGGAGACAAGTCGAAATTCATACTCCAACATGGAGCGAATCAGTATTGGCACGGCTTCTTGCCTCGTACCCCTACTTGGTGATGGTTACTGTACCAGCTCAGTATACAGACAAAGTGGTTGTGCCCTCTCCACCTGGACACTACGGGTTAGTGTCAACGCCTGCACCCATCGACTTCGATTTCACCCGACTCCAGAGCATGCCTTGGCTTCGGTTAAGTAAACACCTGTTGACTGTGAGTGTTCAGCTCGGGGAGATTCTAAGCCAGGCCGTCATGCTAAACACGAAACCTAGCGCACAAGGCAACCAGGCGTCGAGCGTCAGGGGTGAACCTCCTCACGCGCTAGAACCCGTCCTCGATTATGTGGCAAAGCCAGATGCCGTACGCTCAAATGCAAGCGTCAGTAGGCTAGCTACGAAAATGGGCACATTCATGCCGAGGCCGTGGCTGGAGTTATAGATTGGAGAGATATGTCCGTGCCCCACTGGTGGAAGCGCTCCATGATCCAAGCCCTCGGGTCCCTGGCATGCTTCTTCGTGCTGGCTATCAGTCGAACACGCTCCTCGGACTCGCCGCAGTCTACTGGGAAATTTTAGTACATGAGGATACTTGTCCCATGGGGTTCAACCCAAAGCGCAGGTATTCGTGGTCTGGCACGGCTTTACAGTATGCTCGCTTAAAGGCAGGGTCGACAGTGTGCAGTTTCTGCTTTGCATGGGCGTAAGTGCCAATGACCCCTATTTCTAAGCATAATGGATACGATTACTTGCCTACCTGTAAGCATGACGAGACATAGCTATGCAGCTATAGAGCCCATTGTACGAAGCTTTGATTACCGTACTCCAATCTCTCCTTTCGACGGCACGTATAATGGCTTCAACTTGGTCCAATCTAATCAACGAGAGTAGCAGAGTTTGCATTGCATTATGGAACGCTATACTCGTCTTCTGATTCATGTCCTCGCCTAACGATGACTCTTAGGTCGACAAAAGGGTCGCAATTTCGAAGTCAATCCCGTGGTAGAGACGAAGGGCTATGGTCAGGAGTCGAGGTACTCTGTCTTTGGAGGCCATTCGCCCGTACCGTTCGCTTCCAGGAGTTCGCTTGGTCTGGAGGGAACTTCGTGTTGGTCCCTGCTGAGTTCATTGAGCAAGGCTGAATGTTGAATGGTCTTCGTAGGCATTTTGTCGATCTCTTGAACACGGCGTCTTTAGTTTCTGATCAAGATGAGTATACGATACATCGAGATAGAGGCAGGCTGGCAAGGAAGAGCCCAGTTGCAACACTTGACAGAGAAGTCTCGAAGAAATATATCATCCGTTTGGATCCAGTCGAACAAGTCATAATGCGGAAGAGCTAACACTTTATGTCGAGACACGGCGGGAAGGGACCATACTCTGAACAACCTAAATCTCTCTCCCCATGTCCCCTATCTTACTTGGCCAAGAAGAATCGATTCCTACGGAATAGCGACTCACGCCATATTGAAAGACCACGCGGCTGACTTATCGGGAACCGGACTACCTCTTGCCATATTCAATCTTACTTCCCACAATGACCAAGACCCCCCCGAAATGGCATTTATTTCCCCTTCCAAGTCTCCACTTCACGTATTAAGGATGGATGGTCGAATTCCCTCCCCCTCAATCTGGAAATAGTATGTTTTCGGTCCCCGTTGAGCGTACCCAACATAGCATATGATTTGCAAGGCGAATCTAGCTTGATTGTCTATTTCTAATGGGGTGAGAGGCATCCTTGTCATGCGACTCATTCGCCGCGCATTCGCAGGGGGGAACTAACCACATACGTCTACTCTTAGCGATTCGATTCGTAGTGCTGCTGCTTGGCAGTTGCTAGTGTCGAATCTGCTCAGCTTTCTCCACGACCTGTCAAATAATGTGCAGAGGAGCCATTCCATGTAGCAGTACTGCTAGCCGGTGGATGACTACGTCGATTGGCCGCTATAGATAATCAGTGAGCTATACCCTACCTCAATGTGACCCGCCATCACTAGCTGCAGCATGCGGGTCTGCTGCCGTGTCACCCGTCATAAACCTGAATTCGATGTCGGCAGGGGTCGTCATTTGTGCAGCACTTTTATAATGCTGGTTGGACCTGGATGGCAATCAAGTCTGTGAGATCCCTCGCTAGTAACTCAACCATGGAACAAGTCCAGACTTCTGCGCAAATATGATCGAGAAGTATTAGGTGATTTGTGCAATCGGATTTATTCATCATTCTTGGCAGCTAGCATGCTTTGATGCAGCAAAATCAAAGCCTGTATCTGCAATATTCCTCAAAATTCAGATTATCCCGTCATTTGTTTCTCTCTCTCTCCTCTTTTAGGGTTGCTCGTAGTGATACTCCAACATCGCAAAGCAAACGCTCGTACAAAACACTTTTCTCCCAAATGAGTCTCACCAGTCAATGGGGTTCTGGATCACCTCGCCTCGGTTCGTCTTGGGTACCGGCGCGGCTTTCACGGCAAGCTTGCCACCCTGGCCCTTTCTCTTCAGATAGGCTCTACCATCAAGCCAGGGCATGTCTCTCGTGATCTTCTTCTCATGCTCGCAAATCTTGTCCTCTAGCTGCATGGTTAGACCAATGTCGTCCAAGCCGTTAACCAAACAATGCTTGCGGAACTCCTCAACGTCAAACTTGCAAATCTCATTACTGGATCCGTCACGGATGACCTGGTTGGGCAGATCGACCTCTATCTCCTTGCCCTGGCGAGCCTCGGCCACGATCTTGTCCATGTCGTCCTTGGACTCGACGACAATGGGAAGCATGCCGTTCTTGAACGTGTTGTTGAAGAAGATATCGGCGAATGACGGAGCAATAACACATTTAATGCCAAAGTCGAGCAGCGCCCAAGGAGCATGTTCACGCGAGCTGCCACATCCAAAATTGGGACCCGTGCAGATAAGAATCTTGGACCTTGTGTATGGCTCTTGGTTGAGCACGAAGTCAGGGTCTGGCAAGCCATCCTCCTTAAATCGCCATGCGTAAAAAGCGGCAGAGCCGAGACCGGTACGCTTGATAGTCTTGAGGAATTGTTTGGGGATGATGGCATCAGTGTCAACGTTGGACCGGTCTAAAGGTGCTGCAATGCCCTTGAGAACCTCAAACTTGGGGACACCCTGAGATCCCTCGGGTTTTGAGGCAATAGTATTGGTGTGAGGTGAGTTGTCCTCGGGCTGGTCTGCGAGCTGCTCCTGTGCCTCGTCGTCGTACTTGATGCGCTCATCAACCTTTGGCTTCCCGGACGGCGTCGGCTTGAAAGCTTCAATATGAGGGCTAGTCTTGTACTCAGTCAATTTTCGGACATCGGTGAGCCGGCCCACAATAGCTGCCGCAGCCGCCATGACAGGCGACATCAAGTGGGTTCGGCTGAGAGCACCTTGTCGGCCCTCGAAATTTCGGTTACTGGTGCTGGCGCATCGTTCTCTGGGGGCCAAGATGTCGGGGTTCATTCCTAGGCACATACTGCAGCCAGCTTCCCTCCACTCAAATCCGGCGTCCAGAAAGACCTTGTCGAGACCTTCAGCCTCGGCCTGATCCTTGACCAGACCAGAGCCGGGTACAATCATCGCACGTTTCACAGACGGAGCGATCTTCCTGCCCTTGACGACCTGGGCGGCGGCTCGTAGATCCTCAATCCGGGAATTTGTGCAGGATCCGATGAAGACCTTGTCAACCGGAATATCCTCCATCTTGGTTCCCGCAGTAAGCCCCATATACTCAAGCATCCGTCGGCCACTCGCCTTTTTGGCTTCGGTTGAAAAGGTCTCAGGGTCGGGCACTACCCCAGTAATTGGAACCACGTCCTCAGGGCTAGTACCCCACGTGATTGTGGGGGCAATGTCAGCACCGTCAATCTGCACGTCAATATCGTATTTCGCATCCGGGTCGGACTGCAGGCTCTTCCAGTACGAAACGGCTCGGTCCCATTCAGCAGACGGGTATTTAGGAGCGAGAGGCTTGCCCTTGAGATACTCGAAGGTAACCTCGTCAGGGGCAACCATGCCAGCCCGAGCACCAGCCTCAATAGACATGTTGCAAATGGACATGCGGGCCTCCATACTTAAACTCCGAATGGCAGAGCCGCAGAACTCGATGACACAGCCGGTACCACCAGCTGTGCCAATCAGTCCAATGGCATGAAGAACAACATCTTTGGAGCTAACGCCGGGAGCCAACTCGCCATTGACTTGTATCCTCATGTTCTTGTTTCTTTTGGTAATGAGGCACTGGGTGGCCAAGACATGTTCGACTTCGCTCGTTCCGATGCCAGAGGCAAAGGCGCCAAACGCGCCATGGGTCGAGGTGTGGCTGTCACCACAGACGAGAGTTGTGCCAGGGAGAGTGAAGCCCTGCTCGGGTCCAATTACGTGGACGATTCCTTGTCGCTTGTCGCCGAGTCCGAAATAGGTGACTCCAAACTTCTTGACGTTCTCCTCAAGGGTTGTGCATTGGAGACGAGAGTCCTCCTCCTCCACAAATGTGGAGATGTCCTTCATGCCTTTTCTGGACTTTGTGGGGACATTCTAGAAGACCTTGTCAGCGAAAGACCTAAACGATATCAACTGTGCAATATTACGAACATGATCTGTTGTCGCCAGTGTCATGTCAGGTCTTCTGACTTGGCGGCTGGCATTTTCTAGGCCTTCAAACGCCTACAAGATAGCAAGTCAGTATCATCTTGACTACAGCCAATGAGACAAGTGCGTGTTCCGAATCCGGAAAGAGGCCGATGGGTAAGGACTGTACAGCTCTCCTGCAATTTGTTTCGCAAGCCGCTTTTGGTTTTGGGATACTAACCTGGGGTGATGTGACTTCATGAACCAGATGACGATCTAAGAGGGTGCAGTGTTAGTTGCACTTCTGAGCCATCAGCTAGCTCTCGGCCAATTGACTTACCTATATATAACAGAATTGTGCCATCAAGCTTCTCGTCAACAATATGATCCGCCAACACCTTGTCGTACAGAGTCCTACTGCCTGAAATCGACGGCATTGTGACAGCTTATAACCTGTTCGTCCTCTACGGCTTGTTGGTGGTAAGGTCCTGAACTAACAACGTGGTCTCGTTGTTTTGATACGTGATGGTATCCTTTCGCTCGAACTGGACAAGGGAGATGAGAAAAAGATGAAAAGCTCAGAATTGGCCCCAGAAGACCGACAACGAGAGGAGAATGCGGGGAGATAAATACTCGTCCAAGATAATTGAGGGCGAAAATTCACCAGGAGGCGTAAATGGTGTCCGATACCGTAGCAGGAATCTGGTGAAGATCATCCGCGCCGAACATCGGGGGATCATTTCCTATCCCGATTGTTAAAGCAAGGTGTCTGATTGGTTCATAAAAGGCCCAGAACCCACTTCTCCACACTTCACATGAGGTACCACAGCCGCTTGTCCATGCCGGGTCAGTCGGTCCGACAACGGCTCGAGATCTGGACTATGATGGACGAAAAGCAGTGGGTAACGTACAACCCCACCTCTCCGGCCACCCACCTTTATGGCCACATATTGCAATCCAATTGAAGGTATTCGAAACAGTGTATTCAACGTACTATTATAGCTATTCAGGTACAACCAGGGTATATTCCAGTTGCAGAGAAGCCTGGTTGTATATTATTGATCGTGAACGACTTCGTATATGCCTCGATGTATAGCGAGAGGAACGTCGACTTTTTAAATGGAATAGAACAGTACTCGATCGAGAGAGAGGTCGCTAACGAACGATAGTACCGCTTTAATGGAGCAAATGTGGCGACGTCAAGAGGTTGGAGCCCGTGAGAATAGTGTGCTGGCAAAAATAGTAACGAGTTTTTGTTACAATAGGCTAACTACATAAACTCGACGTTGTCGTGAGCGATATGACCATCTAATATCAAGAGCTGCTGCTCGAGGTATAAAGATATCACGAAGCCATCGAACGGCGATATCTGTACTGATCCAACCGTTAGACGAATAAGTATATTGCCAATCAGGTGTATCGTCGCAATCGTTAAACCATTTCCCTAGATAGCTTCATCGACGCGATTGACGCGTCAGAATGGCTGAGGCCATCGCCGAGTCGTAATTGGAGGGTAGAGCGTGGAACGCCCCATCGGAGGGAAGCCTGGCGCTGGGATATCCCTTGATTGATATCATTGAGAGCGCCTTGAATCGAATTTTCTGAATATCGAGGCATTGTATAATAATAGCCAATACCGACGATAATCTGTTGTGCCGAAGGTTGTTGTAGTTGGCAGATTAGGTGGCCAGAAAGGTGGGTGGCCATAAAGTTGGGGTTGTACGTTAGAGCTTGCTGAGTAGTGTGAGGACATGCATGAATCTGCCAGAATCTTTGGCAGTGACGATCACAGCGCCAATCAGAGACGTGATGAAATCCAACCTGCCAACTCCACACATTTCAGCCTCCAACCAATTGACCTATGGACATTTTCTCCAACTTCATTTCGACGGACGAGGCCAGATTTGGCCTCTTGGAAGCATGTAGGCACAGCAGGGTAAGCCCGATCGAAGAAGAGACGGGGAAAAAATAGAATGAGTCGTACAAGCACTTTTGGAGTTTGACTGTACATAAGCGATGTTGATTGGTGGGGTGGGTTGATGCTATGGTATGCTAATAGGACTGGGGTTCAAAGGTTCCATGGTAGAGCAGCTCCGGTTCGGATATCCGCACCGCCCACAAGTCCACGAGCCCGACAAGTACAGGGGTCTCGGATCTAACCTTCCATGCTACCTTCCGTCACAGCAACACCTTGAGCAGGATCTTCAGTCCACCCAAACCTACTATAACACCCATGACACACGAGACTGCGGCCAAGGAAAAGACGGCCAGATCCTGCCAGGTCGTCTCCTCCTTCTGCCTCCGCAGCCACAGGGCTGACTTTTTGTGAAAGGCCGGCTGCACCACAATCCACCATGCTTGCCATGCTTTATAGAGCAGATGCGCTACGACCAGACACCAAAAGGAGATCTCCATGACGGCGTCACGCTTGCGGGGCAGGTCTTTGGAAGGAGCGCCGGTGCTTGCGACGCCTGCCTTGCCTACTTGGCTGGGGCTTTGTTTCTTGTCCGGCTTCTCCACAATGTGGGCGGGTTTTGCAGCTGTCTTGCCTCCCGCTCCCTCTACCGAGCTGTCCTCTTTCTTGACGGTCTCCTTCTTGGTCGCTTTGCCGTCTGTTGGCTTCCGGAGGGTGGACACCATAGAACTCGGACTTCTCAGCTTCGGCGTCACTTGCGCTGGCATATCCACCGCGTTGCTTTGCGACTTCTGCATAGCTGTTCGCGCCGCGGTTTCGCTTTCTGATAGTCGGAGCTGATGAGCTGGCTGGGACGGCGACGGGGGTGGGACCGGAGGCCGAGGCGGAGATGGGTCGGTGAGAGGAATCATGGCCGTCTGTCCAAGGCTTGGGGCGTCCAGTTGACCGTCGCCGGTTCTCATGGTCTTGCGAATCACTGGCGTTGTTAACCTGGCCGACTTGGGGTTGCTTCTTGGTGTCGCAACGCGGGTTGATGCAATATCGGTCCTTAGAGTCGCGAGAAGGCGCGTGGGACTCGGCGAGACGCTCCGTGGTATAGTGCGATGGAAATACGTCGTCCTTTCCTTTGGCGTGGGCGCCGACGGCCTGCAGATGTGGTCTCGCAGCTTGTGCGACGACGGAGTCGCTGGAGCCACGGTGGTGTCGTGCGCGGGTCCGTCGACTTGGACTACCTGATTTGGTATTTCTGGCTGGCTCGGCCGATCGGGACCGCAACCAGTAGTGGTGGTGGTGGGTATGGAGACAGATTCGCGGCGGACTGTCTTGAGGCAACTGTTGAAGCTTTGAATCACCTTGCCTGCCCATTCGGGACTGCGCTCGTGCTGGGCTTGTTGTGGGAGGCGTATCGTCTCTGTAACTAGGGTTTCTCCTGACAGTTCTTGTTGGCTGGTCAATGTTCTGCGATGGCGTTGGAATATGCTGCGTGACCGGCGCGGGACCTGGGTAGCGAGGCCATTCTCGTCGGCTTGAACGGTAACCGACGGGCTTGGGCCCGACCTTGGGGGGGTGGAGGGACGCCTCATGAAGTCTTTCCACTTCGACTGGGATGAGGTCGCTGTAGCTATGTCGGTGGCTTGGCTGTCTACCAGCGTCTTGGGTAGGTCGAGCGGCTGCAGAACCGGGCTGCTCTCCGCAGTGCTTTCCGAGCGGCACTCTTCCGACGGGCTCAGGGCATAATTCGACCCCTCCTCCGAACTCACGAGCTCTATGTCCGGCTCTGGGCTTATGAGCCCCAGATAATGGTCCGGAATCTCTACTGTGAGGCCGGTGAAGTGTTCCTGTTTGGTCGAGCTCTTTGGGGAGATTGACTGGGACTTCAGGTCTGACTCTGTCATCGACGATGAGATCGCTGTAGCTCGATCTTCGCTGTACCCCCCTGGGTCTGTCAATCCCCGGTCGCGTCCCCATAAAAAACGTTTCCCACTGTCATCTTCAGCTGGCTTTGTATCTTGAATACTCGAGGTCGTTGCGGACAATGAGGGATCAGGCAAGGGGTCAGCAAAAGATACACGATTACTACTGCGTCTTGCCGGCGTATGAATGATTGTATCCGTGGAATCATTACGGTGATGTTGATGTTGCCGAGGTTGGGCTGGCTCGAGTGCGTGTCTTCTTCCAGTTCCTCGCCCAGTGCCATGGCTGTCGTTTGCGGTCCTGCTGGGCGACCCGACTTGAATATCACCCTCGGCGTCTGAAATAGAAAGTTAGGTAAATCTCAAAGTACTGGAACGAAAGGCTCACCTTTGCTAGGGGCAGTACTATTCAACGACGCAGCAATGGGGCTCAAGTTGGGCTTCGCGGCAGAAGACCATTGTCCTCGACGATGACCCAATTTCATGGATTCCTGCTGGCGTTTGATCCTCTCTTTCGCTCGATCCATTTTGTCCAGCCTCGCCTGGTCTCTGTCCATATTTATTTTCTCCCTCTGGGCTTCGGCTTGAGTCGTCGCACGAGCAAGCGCGAGTTTTGCTTCTTCGACGCTTTTGATGAGCTTCCCCATCTTCTCCTGTGTAGAGGGACTTGTCGTATCCGAGCTGATGCTGTTGGTAGGTGTTAAGACATTGAAGTTTCCAGTCAAGGGGTCAGCTCTAGTCACCCCCAGCCAGTCTCCGCTTGCTTTTAGCTCGCGGCGTTGTCGACGAATTCGTTCTCGATCTTCCAAGCGAGCACTTGCGTCAGTTGCAGAGAGGCTCTCGGTTCGGCCAGGGGCCACTGGCGGCAAATAAAGGTTGAAAGCACGATTTTCTGGGAGCTTGCCGCGTCTGATGTCTAGGCGTGACTGCGTCTGGGACTGTGGAGTTGGGACTCTAGGTTTCAACTTGCGAGGACTGAGGCTGGCAGCCCGCCGATGACTCTGAACAGATTCAGGAGCTACGGTGTGCGCACAACGGGTTTGGGGTAGATCCTCAGCGAGATTCCACTGTGTCAACTCTTCGGGGTTGATTCCAAGATCATGGTAACCAGATTCTCCACTGAGGTTCAACTCGGGACGAAGCGTTCCGCCTTGTTCGGGACGATGACTGGGAAGGAATTTCCCTAGATTTTGGAAGAGCCCAGCGAAGGAGGCCGCCCTCTTGCGCGGCGCCCACTTGGAGTCTTTCGCAGAGCTCGGTTTCAATGACTTTGGCATTGTGCGGTGTGCTCGAAAAGGACTGTAGGCTGTGCAAGGACTATATGGGATGATGCAAGCAAACGCAATTGCTGGACGCTGCGTTTGAGGGAGCGATTGTATAATACAGATACTCAAGTAGGTGAAACACACCAATGCATGCGTCGTACTATTCATATTGTTTACACTTGAATAGGAAGCCACCAGGTGGCTGTGAATACTCGGCTCCCAGGTTTCAAGTTGAAGGCAGGAGCAAGCAGACAATACAGGAAACCACGTAGTAGGTCCGACAGAGTCACAACCTTGCAACTTAGAAAGGCTCCTGCCAGTGCTTGCGACCGTTCTGGTTGTCAAAAGTCCCAGCCTCAAGAACTCCATATAAGTAATCAGAAATTGCAATAATAGTTTAGAGCATCGCCCGCTCCTAATAGTTATAACACACATGACCCACGCAACGCCGGCAAATGCTATCCCGTATGTATCAATGCAGAAACAGAAGCCAGCCAGCCCATAGTTACTTACTCGTGCATCAATATCCTACCCCCACATGGAAGGATATCGCTCATATTGATTCCGGTTCCTTACATATGGTTGAGATGGTTGTGAGGCCATAGTGCCTGTGCTGTTTCTTGTACCCTTTAATGGACTAGTACTACGTTCTCTCTGCTCTCTCGCTTTGTAGGCTTGAAATTGCTCCAGTTTAGCCATCTCGCTATTGTTGCGAGGGGATCTGAACTGGAGTTCGCCTAGACTAGGTGTTTTCTTCAGGGGTGAGTTTGGGTGTGTAAATATCCCCAGGTAGCCCCCGTTCCCTTGGTTCTGGGTTTGAGTCTGAGTTGATGACCGAGCTTGTTTGGTGGAGGCAGGTACTGAAGCGAACAGCCCCGTATTGGCAGGTGTGGGCTGTCCAGGAGTGCTTCTTCTCATAGGGGTTGGGCGGGCTTTGAGGGCCGAGGCGAAGGACTCTGGTTGCCGAGGAGCGACAGGAGGCGTAAACAATCCAGGATTCGTGTCTTGGGTAATTCTAGATCGGAATTGTACGGTAGCGTCTGGATCAATGTGCTTGATGTAGTTGAGATTCGGGTTTGTTCGGAATCCACGGCGGAGTACGGTTGTCGGTGTTCCCACTTCCACGGCTTCTTCGCTGTGACCAGACTCGTTTTGGGACAGTTGCGTTGATGCATCTCTCACAGTGGGGTATAAACGAGGGTGGACAAACTTGGTATCGTATTCGTGCATGACCTCCTTCTGAATGATAGAGGTGTCCTTGTTCTGCTGGGAGAATCTGGACTGAAGGAGAGTCAACTGTCCCGATAGAATGAATTGCAACACGAGGCAGTTGAAAACGGTGATGCTGGGTCTCACATCGAGAGAGGCAAGCGGCAAAAAGAGCATGTACACCAAGATATGCCCCGGGCTGAAACAACAGAACATGCTGAGAGAGATGGGCAAAGGATCCCAGACTGCGATCTCCCAAACATCCCGGGTTCTATCCGGGTGGGCCCGGGATTCGGCACTCTCAGAGCCCATCATATCTGTCAAAAAGCGAAGAGGAGATGAAGACACCGGGGAGGACTGAACTCGTACGCGCTGCGCTGACGGGGTTTGCTGCTCCTTCTCGACATCGGCTTCAAACAGGCGGTATTTGCGAGTGCGGTTCAGGGTGTACACGGCGTTCAACACAGAAAATCCGGCTAGAAACCAGACGAGGGCGCCAACCTACATGGTAGAAACCGATTAGCGACACGCTTACATCAAGACGACAAAAAGGACGCACAACAAAGGTCAACCATCCCGATTCGCCTCCATCGCCAAAGACGTCGTCAGCCGTAGTACTCTTGCTGGAATTGGCTCTGGCCAGCAGAAACATGAAGTTCATGGACAGTCCCAGTCGCGTACCCACGACCTTGGAGTTCCAGTCCCTGGTCTCGATCTCCTCCGAAAGCCACAGCAGAAAGTCCATGGGGTTGAGCATGGCCTTGACGCGCTCAGCGAGAGGCGCCTTGCGCACGAGCCGCGGCATCGTGGATTGTCGTGCAGGTGAGCTGTCCGCGGATAAGGAGCTGCGCAACTTTGCGCTTTTCACATTGATGCTGTAGCTGTCAATTCGTCAAGTCGGCTGGCCAATTTCCAAATGCGGGCCGCGACGGCGGATCGTGGTTGTTCTGCCGTTTTCGGTCGAGGTAGTCGTCGAAATATCTCGCGAGGCCCTTTGTCCCTGCCTGTGTTTACAACCGGCCGAAGAAGTTGGGTGCGGTTGCTAGAGGATATGGGAGCAGCTGGAGTGGACCTCAGAATTGTAGCTGCAGGTGACTGAGGGAAAGGTACGTACCGAATGGCGGGGGTTTTGACCGCAAGCAGTCAAGCTGTGAAGTGCTGGTCCCAAGGTTCGCAGGCGGTCAGAGCTCCATCCATCCACAGCAGCTGCCTTCTGACGTTCCAGGTAATTGGCGAGGCTTCCAGCGTTTCAACGGAGATCTTGCAGTCTTGAACCTATGTGAAAAGTCGACGCTGTATTTTCCGCTCATTACCTCCATTCTACCTATTCGAGTACACTTCCATTCACCATGGCTTCGCAAGCAGACTACAAAGACAGGCAGTTCCTTGCCGTTATCGGTGACGAGGTACGGGCGACATCTCGCCCTTGAGCGCTTTCCCGACTAATACAGCTTCTAGGACTCGGTAACTGGATTGTTGCTGGCAGGAATAGGAGTGAGCATTCCCCTAACCATGTTGCTTTCGCATGTCCCGGATCGAAATACTGACATGCCAACCGCAGCATGTCACAAACCCTCCCGACTCGCAAAAGAACTTCCTCGTCGTTGACAGCAAAACCGAAACGTCGGCGATTGAGGCCGCCTTCGACTCCTTTACCACGGAGCGCAAGGATATTGGCATTGTCTTGATTAACCAACACGTTCGTGCGACTTGGACTCCTGGACAAGTTCGTGTTGCTGACGGTGCATACAGATTGCGGAGAAGATCAGGCATCGCGTTGACACCTATACAGCCGCCTTCCCTACCGTCCTCGAGATTCCGAGCAAAGATCACCCATACGATCCTGAGAAGGATAGTGTACTGCGCAGAGTGAGACGACTGTTTGGAGAGTAAAGAAGCCGACTACGTCTGGAAGCGTACATGCATATGGACTAGACTGTAATCGTAGCCGGGAGAGCCTTTAGACAGGAAAGAAGCCACAAAGCTGGAAGTCCATGCGGACAGGCTTTCGCAAGATTCGTACCACGAGGGTTACAGATGGTATTGTCTACTCTACGTAGGTTGAAACGGTAACAATGGTACAAAGATTGGCTTTTCGCATTGTCAACGTAACGTCAAGGGATATCATTGTGTACGTGTTACTCTTGCTTGCTAGCCTGCGGAGGATTATATTCCCTGGATGAGGGATGATGGATGCCATGTGAATACTGGAAAGTAACGAAAATGAACCTCCTGAATGGGTACAAATACAGACGGGAAGTCCGTTGTGTCTCCAGCGTGTCTGCGACTACTGTCGGTCGCCTCTACCTTCTCCACATCTTTCGCCTACCCAACTACACCATCGTGGTGCTTGCCATCATGATGCTGATCTGGACCGGAAGGCCTTACAGCTCGCTGTCAGCAGCATGACCGCCGAAAGTGACGGTGGCATCAAGGCAGGTGATGGGCTTATCGTCGGCGTTGAAGACCTCAGCGTGAACAGTGTATTTGCCCTACGGCTTATTAGTATTGTGTGAACCAAGTGTTTCGAGCGTGGGAGACATACAGGAGGAACCTCCTTGGGAATATCGACCTCCTTCGTGACGGACAGAATTCCCTTCTCAATGGGGCACTTCAGGTCGGCCTTCTCCGTCTGCTCGCACAAATCGGCCTTGGTGTTGACGAGGCGGATCAAACCATATTTAACGGTCACTTGGATGTAAGCGCCCTCCTGGATGGGCTCGTGTATGATGCCGGTCGCTTGAATGGCGAGCTGAGCACCCCTGTACCTGTGTTAGCTTGGATTCGAATGGCTTATCGCGACGGGCTGAACGTACGACTCAGGCGGGTTGGGTGTCAAATCGACGTTGGTGATGCTGACAATATCCTTCTGAAGATCATGGTCTTTGCAGAACACCAGAGGATTCTTGCCTGGCACAGGCGTGGCATCGTCGAAGGTGGTGACGTCCTGGGACTCGGCAAACCAACTGGGCAACGCCGAAGCGAAGCCGGCGGCCGATAGTGCAGCCGCACATGCGAAGTTGAATTTCATGGCGATTTCCTCGGAGATAATGGAGAGGGAAGGATAAAGGTAAGTTGAAATGATGCAGAAGTCCAAGACCACAGGCAACTGGGGTTGCGCTGAAATGGAGGTCGTTTGCGTTGAGGACGAAGGACGTGGTGTCGATTCAAATGGCTTGTTGATCGATAAATGAGGGAGGCGGCGCTGCGGGCACTGCTGTGTGAACTACTGCAGCAGCTGTGGGGAACTCATGTGGTTGGGTGAGGGGACGTCATGGGGACTCAACACAGCTTTTGATTGGCAGAAGCCATGTGGCGACCGCCGTTTCTAGGTTCCCAGTTCTAGGACCAAGCGAGCTTGGCGAGGTCTCGACTTCAGCCATTCCCTCTCGCATCGTCAGGGTAGCATTGACGGCTGCCAGCATTCATACACTCCCCATGGCCATTCATTCCTTCAGCACTCGTTTGTACGAAGATCACATGTTGCGTATATCTTGGATCCGGGTTTTTAAGTTATGTGCCTGACATCTAGCCACTCCGTGGAGGTACTCGACATACTTGACCAAGAAGTATCTCGCGGCGGATTCCGCCCCTCCCGAATTTCTATCTCTTGGGAGTACGGTGTTTAAGTGTATAGGTGTCATCGCAATAGGTCCATGTAAGGGTTTAAGCAAGTGCCAGTATCGAATTGTCTCTACCACTGGCGAAACAGAATGACTTCGATCCTCCGCCATGGCCTACGAGTCTTGTCCTTTTCCTGGCCAATGCTCGTGTAGTTGTTTTTCGCAAGCACCAGCGTATTTTACAACGGACTTGACGAACTTCCCCGTCAATTTTGGCCTCCGTAAATTGGAAACTCTGCATCCTCTCGGCAGCAGCTGGGTTTCTATTTCATGTCTTATACTATATGCGCGGCAACCACCTTCACGCAGCTCGGGGCATCTCAGAGCTCCACGTCACAGCGGGCATGGCACTGTACCTCACCTCCTGCTTGCACATTGGCCTATCCCGAGGCTTAAGGCTGACTACAGCTGTTTGCGCATTGTATTTGGCCACAAAGCTCCACCTACTTGCCGCCTCCCTAGTCCTCTCCATCTATATTGCAAGTAGAGGCCGTCAGCACTGGGAGCACCTCAAATATCACCGAAAAATACGGCAATCTCTTCTGGGTCGGTATGTATACCACCTTGTATTATCCTCCCGCTATTTGTCTCTGTTTTATTCATTTCCATTTATGTTATCTCAGGCTAATATTCGAGGATTTGAAAGCACCCGATGAACTCATAATCAGATCTGTATGCGATTAAGAAAGTACACGAGGTGGAATCTCGCTGTAGTACGAGCGAGAACACATCTGCGCTCTTCACATTCAACAGAATCTTAAACTTGGATACTACGACATACCTGGAACACCGTGTGAGGAACGTGGTCTGGAAAAAGGCCATGATGGGTCAATTAACGATCCCTCTTCTTTTCAGTTTCTGAAGTAGCAAAAGCGGTGCGAAACCCTTTTCCAGCCCAGCACGTTTATGAATCTCGGGCTCGAGAGACCATCAAGGGCTGGAAAGATATTCTAGCTGAAGTCAATACAAGAAAGCAGTAGATGAGTACTTCATTGTATTCCAACTTGCTCCCGTTTGACAACATGGGCCAAGTCGGGTTATTCCATGCTCACTAGAACGACTCATTATCCAGGACTACCTCGAAGACCACCAGTTGAGAAGTCCAAGGCTCTCACAAAACATCAATGTATGCCTATACGTCGGCAATCCTCCTCGGTGGCACGGATACCATCGCCGTGATGCTTTCGTACTCGTTCTTCGAGTTGTCAAAGGACGCCTTGAGGAGACTTCGCCAATCGTGATCTCGAATCTATCGGCTACCTCGACGGGTTCATCAGCGAGTTAATGCGACTGATAATCCCCCCTGTAGCAACGGCCAGAGAACGGCATCGCCAGAGGACGTCGGGATCGACGGTGTCGGGGGCATGATGATGTTGCATGAAAACCGACCTGTAGTCATTTATTATACGGAAATCTCGCCATTAAGGGTAGAATTTGGTGGTTTTGGTGGCCGTCTGTGAGATGTTTGAAATGGCTCGTTGCGTGCGTGGCCCGGTAAGTGAGATTCACCTTATAAGACAATTACGCATATACATCATTCAATGTGTGTTAATACCTACCTACTTTAGGTGGGTAGTAGCAGCAGTTACTGTACCTATCTGCTTCAACACCTTGCAGTGATACTTTCCTTGTCGACTGTCATCACTGCTCCTCAAAATTCCCTCTTACACTTTTCTTCTAGGGGTCTTGCCTGGTTGTCTTCGTTATCATCCTCAGAATTCTTCGTAGTTATTTCTCACCATGGTGTTTCGGTTGATGAACCATCCAACTTTGAGGCCATGGACCCCTCGCCTGACCTTCGCCCCAAGCAGCTTTTGGCAGTCTGTGTACCCTCAGTTTTGGTCACGGCACTGAATGCATTGACCTTGGGTGCCATGGTTCCTGTATGTGCTGTCTACCTGTTGAAGAGGCGAGAGATGGCGAAAATGACTGGACACGCGGATTATATCCCAGGAGCTGGGCGGCGGGTTCGCACAGTCAATTGGCTGGAGATGGATTTTCTGGGTTAATGTGCCACTGTGCATACTCGGTTTCGCAGCTGTTGTTGTATTCCTGAAGCTAGACCATGTCCTGGGCGCATTCGTTACTGAGACGGCCAGATTTGACCAGCTCGGCGCTGCCATCCTCATCGCTTCTATCACTAGCCTCCCGGTGGCTATGTCGTGGTGTAATATTATGTTCGCGTGGCCATTATGGCAGACGATCTTACTATTCGTAATGGGGCTGTCTGGTCTGGTTGCCTTTGTTCTTTACGAGGCCAAGTCACCCAACGAATCTAGGGTTCAGTCTCCATGTTCAGTCAGCGGATGGGGCTGGTCCGTTACTTGGGCACCTTCATCCAAGGCATCATACTCTGATGTCTCCTCTGCTACACACTCCTCTATTGCCAGTACGTTAAAGGCTATAGTGCCAACGTGTGGCGTGACGATTTCCCCCGATAACTTTGCCATTTCTCTGGCCTGAATCCCTGTAAGTCTCACCGTTACCAAATGGGGCTAATTTCTATAGGCCATCTGTTCGGGTTAGTTCTTGACTGTGCTGGGCATGGGACTGTTTTATCTTCTTGGCCTCCACGCTACCGTGCCCGGCTGGATCTTCCTCAACGTCGTGACGCGCCTTGGGTTGGGCATGCTCGTCAGCAGTCCTGCCTATGGGACCCTGAGAGCTGCAGAAGAGAAGGACGCGACCTACGCTGTCTCCTATACACCTTCTCACGCTCCTTCAGATAAAGTAACGGTGTGACGACGGGCGGTGCCATAATGCAGTCACAGCCCTCGCGGGTCATGCCTCTAGTCTTTCCCAGAAGGCAACTGCGCTGGTCGGATCTGTCAAGACCCTTGATAAGGCCTCTTCTGAGCGCCAGATCATCGTCCAGGCTTATGCTGGCAGCTTGAAGGTCTCTCGACAGTCACGGCGGGTCTGGTATTTGTGGATCTCGTGGCCAGCGGCTGGAAGAAGGCCTTAAACTTCATAAGACCGCATGAGACGCCACAGTTGTTGCGCGCGAAGCCTGCCGGATGAACTTCCTGTAGACTGAGATACATGTAGCCACCGCCAGCAGAACCGTCACTTGGGTGTGGATAACGACGGATCTGCGATCTGTTGATCCTCTGAAATATAAGTTCAGACCTATTCTTGCGTCCGACGTGGTGCGAACATGTGTACGGCAAAGCGGTCGAGTCTGGACTTGTGGTTGGAGAAATAAGACAACTTGATTAACACATCTCCTATCCTCCGCAAACGCCGACCCACCTACCCTATTGGGAAACCGCGGCGAGTCTGGTTCGTCCAATAACTTGATTCACGTGCAGGGCCGCAACGAGCATGCAAGCTTAGATGCAGGAGGAATATCGACTTCGAGAGTATCCCCGCAACTGGGGTTGAACGCATAAGTCCTCGAAATACAGCCGCATCCTTCCAGGGAAAAGATGACGTTACTGGACTCTTCATATGTCGAAGACGCAGTTTCCAGAACTCGAATGGGCATGATGCAACCTCAGCTCGACACTAGTCATCAATGACCGACACGCAGATACAGTTCTAACCCTTCTGCCACTGTACGACAGTTGGCTTGGCCTGGCCTTACACGGAGGGCCCCCGAATACGACCTCAAAAATACTTTGTGCCCAAAGGACTAAGAGGAGATAAGTGAGAGTTCCGTCTTGCTGGCACAAACGCCGCAAGCGGTCCTGGGGAAGCGTACCCGAATTCGTTTACGCGACCCTCCGTGTATGAATGCTGATAGGCGATCACTAAACCACTGTCCTAGGGACATCAACGAATCTGGGTAGAGCTTTGAATTTCCCGAAAAGGAGCATAAACCCGCTCCCTTTATCTCTCGGTGTAGGCATGTGGATTCTTGCCCCGGGTTGTCTGCCATTAAAAGGCGGTATGGCATAGCCTTTGGCAGCGAAGTGGAAGGAGTTGAAATCAGGACCATCTTGAAGAGATCCTATTCGGGGTACCAGTCATCCTCCGGATTGACTTGGATCCTCCTACTACAATGAAAACCCGACAAGCAGCCATCGCAGAGGCTCCGACGGTCGCCTGGGTCAGCACCTAGGCTTTCGCCGGTGACTCCAGCTACACACATTTCTACCCGTGGCGCGACCACCACCCCTAGGACTTCTTCCCTCTGCGCAAGTACACGCAGCTAAGATGACGACCGGCTACTGCATCATCGTGTTGGTACTGGGGAGGGTGGCCTGAGCAAGGGCGTTGCGAAGAGCGACGCCGGTAGGATCAGCGTCCTCTACACGGCGTACGGAGACTTATTGAGAGTCACTGTACCGGAGCCATGGTTTCCAGTTGGAGTTTAATATTTTTCTCTCATGTGACCGACGCCTTAGTTAGCCGGACCATGAATCCGCCCGGAACTGTGATCTTTTCTCCGTCGCAAGGTTGATACCGCCGTTACTCTTTCTTGCGATATTCAACAATCTCGTTGTAGATTACTTAAAGGTAAGGAGTAAGACACGAAGTTCTCTAGTCTATTAGGCGAAGGTAAAGTTATCGTGTAAAGAAATAGCTATGCATTAATATGGGTTTTGTAGTATCTAGGAGCAGGCCGGTGTGTAGGTAAACCTTTATGGGTTGGTGAACTCTTAGACATGCCAGGCCAATCCGCCATTTCCCACTGCATTAAACAAAGAGCAAACATCTCGCTTCTCCAAATAGCACAAGAGTTTCATTAAAATAGTACGGATGTGAAGATTACAGGATAAGTCAAACAAACACCTTGTGCTAAAACGGGTATCAAGGCATTGGGTGCACCTTATTATCATTGCCAGTTTCCGCCCCTGTTCTCTTGACCACCAGCCAAATCGTTCCCGCCAACTGGGATCGGCAACGCAAAACATGATGATTACACCAGAAAACTTGCTTTGCCTCTTCGAAGTTATGAAAAGTGGGTGCTAGAACACCCGGGTATCGCTTAATAGTAAATCTTCTCCTCCCAGACGGGTGGTCGAACCACTTCCGTGTCCCATTCTAGCTTGTTCTTGTCGTTCAAAATGCAGCCCTCATCTGTGATGGGGATGACCTTACCGGTGTCCCTGACCTCCTGCTTCGAGATGCCAGCAGCATCCTCAGGGATCCACAACAGAGGGGTAGCGCTGGTGACCGAAGGTGGGTAGTAGGCGTACCGCTCAATCTCAGCTGTATACAGATTGTTGGCATCGAACGCTTCACGTGGGACAAGTTTGCGCATTGCTGCGTAGTCACAGTGCACCCAAGGCTTGAAGAACTTAGCGAAAAGGTTAGGCTTCTTGCCAGTTTCTGAAGCAGCGGTGGGGAGTTCCTTGCCACCCCCAGAAGCACCGTTCTCGAACCCGTTGTTGGCACTGGCGGCCGACCCGAGTTCATTTCTAAGCGACTCTTCCTCGTACTCGAGCGACCTCGGTAGATTGTAGAGGAGAGGGTCAAGCGCGCTGTTGATGGTGACGTGGAACAAGGCTGTGAAAACGGTGAAGATGATCATGAGGACCAGGGGACCAATCGCAACGGAGGCGCCAAAGAGGCCAATCATGCAGAGCTCGGCCACGTAGATACCAGCAAAAAGCTGCTTCAAGGCTCGCGGGTAAATCAAGCCGCGCGTATCGATCTGAGTGTCCGTGACAAAGAAAACGTTGTAACGATACGCCAGATAGAAGAATGACATCCCTATTGTCGCGAAGCCCAGCATCAACGGGGCAATTGCAGCATACGTAATACCTGGCAAAGTTAATACTAGCTGATTGAGAGTAGCTTGGGGCACCTACTAATGACCGCTATGTTGGTATAGATGGGCAAGACGCTTCCCCAGGAGATGGCACTGAGGTTGGCCCACTTGGTATACATGGCTCGAGGCGTGCCAGTCAGGTATTTGTAAAGGATAGTAAATATAATGAACCCAACAACCTGAGAGATGACTCCAGATGCGATGGTGAGACCTTGGATCAGGAAGTAGCTGATAAAGAAGTTGGAGGCCTTGGGGAGATTAGTCGCCAGAATCGAGGTAGCAGAAGCGGGATTTTGGCGAATTTGGTCGACAACGGCGGTGGCAGAAGAGGTCACTGTCATTATCAAGAACACTTGAATTAGCTGGAAGGCAAAGTATGCGTTCTGAGTAAACAGCTCGACGCGAGACAAGGAGGGTTCTCCAGAGAGCTTGGCGCAGACTACCGAGCAAGTTAGTAAAAATCCGTGACGATCAGTGACATAGCGAATAATAACTTACGTCTCATGACGACCGGGACCAAGGCCATGAGAATAGCCAACAAGACGGACGGAAGGAGACCTTGAACCACGCCGATGATGACACTTGGTATCTTGTTGATCCAGTTGAGGAAGAACACGCTGTTGGAGATAGCTGTGATGTTGCTAATGATACCCACCACACTGACGGGAATAGCCCAAAAGATGATCATAGCAGAAATAAAGCCAATAACGGCAAAGCGGCGAATGACTCGCTGCCACCACGAAACCTTGAGCGCACTCCAAACAACCTCGCCAGGGGTGATACCGATGTACTTGGGTGACATTTGGAGGGCCTGGTGGTGTGCAAGGACCTGATATGCGGTCTCGGCTTGGGCCTGTGTGAAGAACTCCATGAAGACAGCAGGAATCTTCTTGTAGGATCCGGAACGGTAAGAGCTCTGGGCCTTGTCAACTTCGGGTATCAGACGCTCAAGCTCAGTCCGGCACCAGTTGATTGTGTCCACTTTCTTGCCAATGAGGCCCAGAGGACCAAGGCGGTGGCTGGGGCGTTTCTTCGCAGGAACCCAGCGAGCAGCCAAGCTGCCAGACTCTGCATCAGCAGGACCTTCCGTCTGCTCGTCAGCGCCGCCCTTCTTGACGGCTTTGATGCGCGTGGCATTCGCAAGCTTGAGCAGCTTAACCTCGGCCTTCTCAAGTTTCATGGCGACCTCATCGCGCTCCTTGACCAGCTTATCCAATTCATCAGTGTCGCCCGTGATCCAGATGGATTTGACGCCATCGCCGAAAATCTTGCGCAACTTAGCCTCATCCAAGTAAGCTGCCGGAACAGAGACAAAAAGGACGGTGCGCGATGAGATGCGGTGCGAGTAGAACGGTGAAAGGAGAAAGGCCTGTCGCAAGTTGATGTAGTAGATGCACTCCCGCAGCACCATGTACATGACAAACCCGTAGAACAGCCAAGCAGTGAAGACGTGAGCATAGTAGCGATTCGATTGGGTGTCCGGGTTAATATTGGAGTATGCGAGCCTCTCTAACTCCCCACCGGGTCCGCCTCCGGTGATGTTGACAGGGAACAAAATCGGCCAAGTGATGCAGCATCCCACAAAGGTGATTGTGACGATGATGCGTAGGAAACGAAGGAAGAGATAGGCGTCCAGAGACTGATGCTGCAAGGCGTATATGTCAGGTATTCTCCAGAATGCGCCGAACCAATTAAAGAGTCCCGAAGGTAAAGGGGGTGATCGCTCGCTGCACGAGGAATTAGCAATGAAGAGGCGACTTTCGTATAGCCAACATCGAAATGGAGAAGACGCACCTTTCCCGAAGACTGCCGAGATATGTTCTCGGCGCATAGTAACGTCTCTGGCTCTTTCTCAGTATCAGGAAGATACCGATATAGACGAGAGCGACCACGAAAGTCGGCACCAAAGTAGAGATGAGGCCTGTTTCTTGTCAGCAATTATAGTCCAGGTTGGTAGAGGATCAGCGTGGTTTTGAATCTTTACCCGACAGCGAGTTGGGCGCTGCAGTTTCGACCGCTTGCCCTTGTTTACTCATCGTGTCGGCTGTGCCTCAGACGCGTCGAAATGAGTAGCAGAGCTTAAATCGAGGTCGCGTGGTGTTGTGGAGGGTGTTGTGGAGAATGGAAGGAGAAGGAGTCCAAGGAGAACTTGAAATAGGAACTGCCGCTGAAGGGAAGGGCGCGGCGGTGAGACTCAAGTGGCCCGTTGCTCCAAAGTGATGACTTCCACTAACGAAGAAACCAGACCTGATATATAACCCAAGCGATTCTCAGGTCTTCAAGATATGGGGAAGGGGGGGGGGGAAGTTGAAAATTGCTGGAGCCACTAGTATTTTGGACCCTCCAAATAAAACCTTCCTTCCTGTAGAGGTTGATATCCTAGATTTTGTGCAGCTGCAGTCTTTAGATGTTCCCTTATGACGCAGACTCTTCCTTACCCCTGTCAAGCTGATGCAGGCAAGCCAGAAGAGATGGAATGCTTTCCAAGGCTGGGGTGGTACGAGTGGCAGAAGTCAGGGAATGGGCAGCAGCAGTCTGTAATTTAGCGCGAATCGTCCCTGCTTGATGGGCGAGTACAGGAAAGATGCCGGTAGTGGAGCCTACCGAACACTAAAGTTGGACTGTCTGGCCGTTTTGGTTAAAGTTGTGCAGGGATGCACAGCGCTTGATGGAGAGTTTCCTGGTCTGAGCTCAATTTGACAAAGCTCTGGCTGAAACTGATGTTCGATGTCTCCAACGTCAATGGGTAGACATGCAAGTGAGGAATGACACCGGAGTTAGTTGGATGGGGGAGGCAGAGAAGGAAGTTCAAAGGAATTGCCGACACTATTTGGGCTCCCCATAGTTCCAAAGTAAAATTTCTCAGGGGTGGTGACATCAGACACAATTAGTCTGCTTTGCGCTATCAGCTGTCAATCCACTTGTGGAAATGTGCCTGAACGATGTCTACCAGATAGTGCCGAAATTATCCGTGGTTTGTCAACTCCCTATGCTGGATCTTGGCTTTCCAGTCCCGTAGCTCCAGATGCCAGTCTATTGCTGTTTTGCCTCTGGGTATTGCTAGGCACACCAATGCCGTGTTACTGTTTCCCAGGACAAAATCATGGCGGGTGTCACTATTTTGGTCCCCTCGTCGCTTCCATCGCTGTGTTCCTCTGCCAACAATGCCAGCCATTGTGGTCGATGCACCCAAACCATCCTCCCTCAAGCTCATCGGTGATCCAATTGTCCAAGACCGCTTAGGAAACCTCGCGGTTGGACCGTTACGCACGCGAATCGGCCACACTTGCCGTACTACTGTCGTTAGCGTCGATCGGAGATTCCTCACGATGCTGCACAATCTAAATTTTGCACCGCAAGCCAACCACTCGCAGTTGTGAGACTTGCGTGGTATGTGTTGTGGGTGGCAGAGTTTGCCTTCGAGACGTTCCAAAGTCAACTCCTCTACCGGCATGGCCGTTGGCGGCCTCTGGAGGAAATGGCCTGAAGATGCCAGGTGTGGTGTTTCGGTGAGAATACTGACAGCGATGGGGCTGTAGTCTAGATCCAGGTCGAAAGGACCCTGGTTACGCGGGGTTGACCGTTGCATGTGCACAGCTGCTAAACCGAACACCGTGAGATTGGCTGGATGAGATCTCAGTTATTGATCTAGAACAGTTTCATGAAACTGCAGCGGGTACTGCAATATGTCGCGCCGCATCGTAAGGGATATGCGGTGATATTCGATTGTGAGACTTGACATCTCCGGCTGTTGGCTTCATTCTCCAATTGAGGGCGGCTTACGTTTTCAGCGGTGTCATTCCATAACATCACGACATAGCAAAATGCCCTTGATATCTCGACGCGTCCACAATAGAATTTATATCTTTCGCTGTTCACTCACGTGTATTAACCAAAGATTGCGTACAGGAATTCAACCTGTGAAGGACACGTGTCTGTGCCCGTTGCTGGTTTGGTCAGGACGAGGCTATCCAGTTTCGCCAGCCGCTTCAGAATTAGATGTTGATAGTAGCATGCTTAAGCAGATGGAAACAATGGAACTTCTCAATGTTGGAAACCGATTCCGGTAGCGTTTGCTTCGGTCATTCCAACAGACCGTGCTAGTGGCCTTTCAATCTTCAACGAGGGTCAATGGTCTTTGTTCAAGAATAACCCGTGTGTTCACATTCCTGGGCAGCTTCTATCTTCTTCCTCTCGACAGATTCGGGTCGTCAACATATTTTCCCAGTCTGCAGTCCTTTCCTTTGCGCACCACTTCTCCTCAGTAGACATCACGAAGTGGTTCGCCTAACGACTGTATTCGAATACTAGGTCAACTTAACTTACTTGGACCTCAACGGAACCTATCCCGCTAGCCTGTCCCAACAATGGGGTTCGGAGTGATTGACCCTCATAAGGTGAAGAAAAATGGATATGTTGAGGCGAACGACTATGCGCTGCCATATCTGAGTAGTCACTTTGAAGAAAACAGTCTTAAGGATGACAACCTTAACATGTTGCAGCATGTCAACTGCAGCTACTTATCAACTCCTGGGAGGCCGCCAACTTTGGAAGCACTGAAGAAACATGCGCAGTCGCTGACTGTACTCATTTCGCAGTTCGCTCCCTCATCAGGCCCAGGCGAGATCAACAACGCAAGATCCCAAGACCCCCAAGCTCGGCGATTCAACAGGGATGAGGCATTTGACTGGCTGAATGATCTTCAGACACCCTACAGCAATGCAGATCGCGCACACCATCGCCCCCTCAACAGCCTGACCAACCGAGTCAAGAGCAACAGCGACATCGACGGTGTCCAATACCACTGTCCACTGGAGGAGCATCCCATATTGCCTCAACAGCCGAAAAGTGAGTCTGCGAAGCTGTTCAAGAAAGAACGACAGTTCAGGCTCCATGCCAGACACACCAACCTGTTGATGCATGCGAATGAATGCCTCGAAATGCTTGACCATGAGTTTTCGGCGACGGGGGGCCTGCTGTCGATACTGCCGACGCAGCAAGGACTCGAAGCAAAGCAGTTGGAATCCGTGAAGGACACTCTCGTGGGCCAATGGCTTGTCTTCACCCAGCAGCTCATATGTCGAATGCATGAGCTAGAAATAGCCTATGCCAACAGCCTGGATCTCCTCAAGGGTGAAGCAGTCGTTCCCATGCAGCATCTGAGCATCCATGGGCCAGATGGACGGTCCGGAAGGACGATTGTGTTTCCCCAGGATCGTTGGATCCTGGCCAACGCTGGAGACGACGTCCTTCAGTTCCTGCACCAGAGTCTGGACAAGAAGGAGATCAGCGCCGGCGATATCGAAAAACAGCAAAAAGCTATGGGCGTCATCGGCGAAACGTTGATTGGGTCAACTGCGACGGCACGCGGCATTGTCCATCTCGATCTCAACACGAGATTCTACCGGATCAAAGGAGACCAGCGCGGCCCCATTTACGTCCTGCCAGCCTATGCTGACCGCCCAGGGACTGCTTATACCCGGGAGATGGAGAGCAGGCCAACTATAGTCGCGATACCGACGCCCAAGTTTCCTGAGCGCGTCAGCGAGTGGGAAAGGAAATCCCAAGGAATGGAACAGCAGCTGCAGAGCCTCAAGGACGAAGTCAACAAGCTGCGCCGACAGAACGACTCGGTTCACAAGGAAAACGGGCAGCTCGAGGCGGAAGCGGACAGCCTGCGCAGGGTTCTCGACAGGTACAAGAAGACGTTCGACACGCCTGAAGGGAAGGCCGCCCAGAAGGACATTGACCACTGGAAGCGGAGACTGGACGAGCTCGGGAACCAGTTGCATGTGGAACAAGGCCTCGCAGGCATATTGCAGACACAGATCGATGCGCTTACGCCAAACGAGTATTCGTGGAAGAACGTGGCAGGCGAGTTGCCTCGGGATGTGGATGGCAATATTACAAACAAAGCTATGAAGGGGATGTTGGAGACTATGAAGAAGGTCTCGCATGAGAATAACTCTTTGAGACAGAGACTTGCCAGACTTGAGACTGCCTGTCGTAAGACCTGAGCAGGCAGAGTTGAAAGAGGTAATTTAACCAGCTAGGTTGCGCAACGTAGGGTTAGCATAGCATTAGTAGTGGGATTTTCTGGAATTGCCAAATTTGACACTTCATCAGCAAACTTCCTGGTCCAAATACTACCGTAGTACTACAAGTCATCATCTGGTCATCGAGGCGACCAGATTGCCGACCGTCCCTCTCAATGCTTCAATTTTGTTGTGATGATGAGGTGGGACAAGACATGTTCGGCTTGATCCGGCTTGGTGAATCTAGATGTTCGCTTGCAGCGGCTCAACTTGAGACGAGCTCGAGGTGGCTGGTTGCCCTGCCAACACCAGCCATGTTCCCCAAAAAAACAGCGCGTACGGAACACCAAACCAAGATTATCGGCCTGGTGCTATTGCAGGCTCGATATTCCTTTTTAGAAGGTTAGTGATCTTCGCAGATGTGACTGACTGACTCGATGCTCGGTCCCTTTATCCATCAACTTGAAGCCAGAAATTGATTTTTGTGCGCGGCCCCAGCTGCAACCGAACTGCGATTGTGTTACTTACACCCGCATTACTGCCCATTTTGTTGACAGCGCTTGATCTACTTGGTATTGCTCTGTGCTGCCCCTGCCCCGAATTGACAACTCACCCATCGGGGCCCCGCTTACCTGGTCTTTACGTGACGATCTCAGGGCTGTCTATACGGATACTCTATAGCAGAGTGGTCCGTCTCTATATTAGTTCTTTGACGACGGTATTTGACACGACGGGGAAAATAGTGAACGATGCTTTGAGCTGAGACAATGCTCACTTCCTTCGGGACGGCAACGCCGCTGCCGTTTGCTCGCCGCGTTTCATCCACAAACATGGCCGTCCGAGCAGCGGCAGCTATCCGCCTTCTTGCGCTTTTGGTGGACACGGCGTCGGCGCAAACCCTCCCATACGCGCCGACGACGATCCTTGTTCCCGAGAATACGGTACCGCTACAACAGAATGTCGGCGCAGACATCGCCTATATCTTCGCACCTAAAGATGGCTCCGTCGAGTTGCTCACCCTGAACATTTCGAGTTCTGTTCAGGCCTCAGACCTGTCTCTCCGCACTTTGTCGCCCAGTCTTCCTTTCCTCACAGGGCAAAACACGGCGTTCGCGCCTAACATCGCCGAAAATGGGTCTCTCATAGTTTACGCGGGAAACTGCTCGTCATCAACGCAGTCGAGCATCTGGGTCCTCAACCTGCAGGCAGATGATGCCCAAGCAGACTGGACCGAACAGGCCACAATATGGGGCAGCGATGGCGTTCAGGCCGGCCCAGGATTTCTCGGGGCCAGCTTGAGTTTTTCAACGACCCTAGCCCCTGTCATGTCGACCGAGAATGTCTACGTGTACGGGGGCATGTGCCCAAGCACAGCTGCAAATGCGACACGGTCACAGTCTGAGGCCACATACTCAAATCAGATGATCAAACTTTGGCGATCCAAATCTGACAGCTCAACCTACTCGGTTCAGTCCGTCGGCAGCAAAAGCGCGCCCATTCCCGAGGCAGGCTTTACCTTCACGGGATTAGTTCCGTCAATGTCGAATCAATCCGGTACCGTCACTCAGCAGATCAACCATGTAGTACTTGGTGGGCACACCCAGAGTGCCTTTGTGAACATGAGCACCGCAGCTATCTGGAGTTTGCCCGAGGAAAGCTGGGCTTATGTGGATATAGAGGTCGCAGATTCCAGGACAGCTGGTACTGAACTGGCTATAAAGAGCGCTTCACAGTCAGTTGATGCCAGGTCGGGCCACAGTGCAGTGATGAACCAAGACGGCGATGCTCTCATCATCTACGGAGGCTGGGTTCAGAACGTTTCGATAGCCGCTACGCCTCAGCTGGCCATTCTGGAGATGGGAGCCGGCTACGGCGGCGCTGGAAAATGGCAATGGGTCATTCCAGAGAATCAGCCCTCGGGTCCGGGTATATACGGACACGGTGCGGCGCTTCTGCCAGGCAACGTCATGATGATTTATGGAGGGTACGACATCTCTTTATCTGGAAGCAGTACCAAGAGGCAGGCAACGAGTACGAACAGCAATATATTCCTCAACCTGACAACTATGACATGGTCGGACACGTACAACAACCCGGCCTACCTTGCCGCCGGCGGAACCCCAGCAGAGTCGCGCAGTTCCAGCAACGATGCTAAGAAGCGCCTCGGGCTCGGATTAGGTCTTGGCCTTGGGCTGGCTGCTGTTCTTGCCACGCTGTTGGTGTACCTTTTCTATCGCCGGCGTCTGCAGCGGAAACGAGCAGCACGCGAGGACGCGATCCGTGCTATAGCCCAAGACACAAACCGATTTCTCCACCACGACATGATGGAGCGCGACGATGGACACGGCTCCTCATGGTACACAGGAGCAAACGACCCTTATCGGAGTGGAGGGCGGTCTCTAGGGTTCGAAAGCTTGCGTGGCCGAGGTAACATAGACGGCAGTAACAGCAATATCCCTGGAAACCAACAGTTTGCACAAATAGCTCGTAAACCTATTGCGCCGAGAGGAGCCAGGGGTCAATATCAACCAGCATCTACGAGCGATTACGAGCCGCGGTCGGGCAACAGGGGAGGTCGAGCTGGGCCGATTCACCCCATCTACGAAGCAGACGAGGACGGCGAGATGCATGACGAAAACAAGCCAGCCAGCCCAGCCAAGGAAGCAGTTAATCGTGATAGTGCAAACTATTCTGACCCTTTCTTGACACCTACCACTGATCGCCAATTCGTCTTGCCACCACCTAATCGCGGCTCGGCAACCCCCAGCCCCGAAGGAAAGCAGACCACCGACCCTGAGGTCCAAGATTGGATGTCTGATATCGATGCTGCTGATGCATTGATCAGCTCGCGCATGGCTACACATAGTGCACAGGGAGGCAACGTGCGGAGCTCCCCCACCCGAAGAGGGACGATCAAGTCGAATCGCTCGGGCTATGTCGCCGACGACGACTCGCGAACCGGGAGCAATGTCTCCGAGTCGAATCGGAGTACCCTCTCGCGGTCCAACTCGGCACAGCACCGTAATTCCTTTGGCGCGAGTGCTGCTGTGGCAGCTGCTACCGCAGCCGCTGTGGCGGAAGAGAGACAAGGCACGAGCAGTAGTAGCAGTAGTGCGCCATCATACAATACTGCGAGATCCAGCTTCCCGGCTCTAAGGGCTAGTGGCCCGGCTCTCCTGATGGGCAATTCGCCGAACAATGAGGACGAGGACGAGACACCGGGCAGTCCAAGCAAAATGAAGCCCCGCCGAGGATGGTTGGGTAGTTTGCGACGTGTTTTCAGCGGACCGACGCCATCTCCCACCAACAGTGATAGGGAGGGAAGCCCCATTCGCGATAGCATGGCCGAATCGTCCGACTACGACCCGCGACTCGGCGGACTAGGAGGCATTGCCGCTGGTGGGCTACTGAGAAGGAAAGGAGGCCGTCACGCCTGGGAGATTGGGGAAATAGGCGAGTCCTCGAGGAGGGACGGCGTTCCTGCCGACGAAGAAGACGAGTGGGACATTGAGAAAGCGGTGGAGAAGAGGCTCGTACAAGTCCTATTCACGGTGCCTAAGGAGCGCCTGAGGGTCGTCAATGCGGAGCCGAGTATAGAAAGTCTGAAAGATGTGGTCGTAGACCCAGACAGGGATCTTCACGAGGAGATCGAGAGGTTGTCTGCGGTCATCGCGAAGGGAGATTTCGACGGCGAGGTGCATGTGGTGGACAGGGATGGAGATTTCGAGAAGCAGATGATGCTCCGAGGGGAGAAGGAGCATGGAGAGTATGCAAGAGACAAGGGCAAGCAAAGGGAAACGGTGGATTCGGGTTTCGGGACGGATATTGGTAGTGATAGACACATGTCTCCTGGGCCGGAGGACCTGCTGGCCGTTCCCGCAGCGATTGAGAGATACCCGTCTCATGGCTCGTCCAACCGGCTCGGCGTGGACAGCCGTGCCAGTCAGAGACATTCGTCGCTTACCTCGGAACACAGCGAGGGCAAGGTGCTTCATGCCGAGGCAGTTCGGCTGGAGCGCCCGGACAAACCCAAGACTCGAGTTCTGGCCATGGTTGAGAGCTTCGAGTTCAAAAGCCGGACGCCAAGTCCGGAACGACCCCCGTGAAATGCGTCCGGCACGAAAGTCTTGTGATCAACAACGCTGGAAAGGCAGCAAGGAAGGGTAGGGATTTATTGGCGCCATCGGTTTGTTTTTGCATTGCTGGATCTACATATACTATACACCTTTGTAGTGCGTGGACCTTGGGATGGACGTTGGCCCCTCGACTATCGTTCTTGTACCTCGGAGCGAGGATACTTGTAGGCTTGGTTATGTTGAATTGAGTCCAACGAACAGCTGAATCCAAATCTGAAGCGGATCTGTACCCCCCACTATATATCGATGTTTTAACGGCCCCGACAATTTGGTGAGAGTCGATTGACGAAAACCGATTTGCTCCCCGCAGCCCTCGTCAGATCTGACATGGGCGTTGAGCGGCACCGTTACAGCAGATGCGGACTTGTCCTGTCTTGGCACGCACGAGGCACAACGAGGGCGACAAATGGCAGAAATGTCGTGATGACGAAATGTGTCGACCTGGAAACCGCCCCCGAACCTGAAAACAAGCGGGAATGCGAATGCGGCAAATGTGGTTGATCTGAACCAGGACCTGTTGATCTTCATTTCAGGGCAAGCGACATGTGCGTCCAGCCTTTTTAGTTGCCCAATTGGCACCTAACAACAATGAACCTCTCGCCAATGGAGCCGGGTACCTGCCGACGCAAAATCCAAAATCAGCCCTTCATGGGCCATCACTTCCTCTCTGGCTATAGTGATGGGTAGTCTCGTTTGAGGTTTCAAGGCTGAGAAACAAAAACTCGCCAAACTAGGTGAACTAGACCATGATGGTTCTTTGGGGCGTCGCCAAGCCGGAGCCACAGACTTGACAGGTTGATTAGTGCTGAGAATCGAGATCTGTACCTGGTGAAGTTGTGTGAGTTGTTATTAACAAGATATAATCAACAATGCTTTGCGCGATGAACGACGATATTTTGTTGATCCTGGTACGGCCGGAGCAAACCACGCGGTGCTCCGCACGACACGACATTGCTACACGCGTTCATGGATGGCCATTCCCTATGCCATAGTAGGAAGGAAAAAAAGAGGAGACCGCAACCAGGCACTTGCGCGCGTTAATGACCCGAGATCCTAGGCAATAAAACTACGAATATGATGACATGACCATTGGCCAATGGTGGCGTAGTGCAGTGCCGTTTGAGAATAGCTATTGGCCAGCACGCAGGTGTCGATGACGTTGAATTGAATGCGTGTTTTCTCTGTGGAGTTGGAAGTGGATCGTCGCATACCTGTAGTCGGGTACGGAAAGTGGGAGAATGACGACTATCGAAGAGACAAATGGGGCTTCACGATGGAATGTAGTCGGGCAAGACGTCTTTGTCCCATGAGAATAACGACTCTCTGGTCGGGAAAACAGTGTCTGCGATTTCTTGAGTGGGTTTCCTACTTGGCTTGGTAAATGAAGCACAGTTCACTTGGGTATTTGAAACTTTGATCGCAGATTCGGGTCTGGAACCGGTCACTTGGAGACGAATGCGATAGCCAACCTAGGTCCGAACAAGATGAACTCTGGGAACGCGTGAGAATCGGTAAGCCCTGGATCTTGCACAAACAGACGTCACTAATTTAGCATCCCAAGAACCAGTCGGTCCAAGGACAAATCCGGCGCGGGCGGATGCCAGCGGATTGACTAGCCAACTCGGTATGATATTGAACCAAAATAGCAATGACGTACTCTGCAGAACTTGATATTATCCCGTTCCACATCAAGTTCTGATGGCTCGCATACGCTGCTATGGCCATGGATGAGACCTTTGGCTGCAGCTGCTGCCAGGACCGGGGCAATACCAAATTATCTCCTCCGTTCCGCTTACCGGCCATTTGCCGTTACGTTATCACTTGGCGCGGAGCGGGAGAGACCTTGAAAGCCAGCCCCATTGCGACCGGACGGGCTCCGAGGAGATGATCTGTCTTTGGGTGCATCATCAATAACTTGATTATTTCGGCAGGAAGCCACTAGCTGCCCTTCTCGTCGAACCAATTGCGTGAATTTGAGGCCATCCCATGTATCGTCCGTTAGTTGCACGCTGGAATGGCCAATTAAGGTTGGAGGTGGTTGGTTAAATCGTACTTAATCTATGTAGTATACGGACGATTCTCGTGTTTGGCCTAGCGATGCGGCGAATATGCACTTCGAGCCTGCTAAAAGCTACGAACCTCACACCATCTCAAAAAACCTGCCTCCACTGGACGGAGACGGTGGGTCTGCCTTGCATTGGGTTTTACGGGATTTCCGGTGATGAGAGCTAAGAGACTCTGAAGTGGCCGTCCGGGTATTTTGGCATACAGACTTTGCAATGCAGAGCCGATCTGGGTGACTCAACTGAGCAGCTTTTTTTTTGTGACATTAGTCCTTGGTCGAGCCACGATAAGCCTGACTGCTCGGGATTCAAAGGATATGGAGATCGCATGTTTTTCCCCCTTATCTCCGTCGTGTTGCCCTGCCTATTGATGCATGCGATCCAAGATCACGAACTTTCTGGCGCCGCCGCTGACAATGGTGGATGCATAGTCCTCAACAAGTCAGTCATATGAGCAATTGATCAATCACATGAAGCCATCCTGCAAGCTGCCTCTGTCATCAATTGAGAGGACATGGGGTAAGCTACTTCGGAGCCTAAAGGCTGTAGGCACTCCATTGGCCCGATAACTTTTGGTGTTGCGTTTGTGTGAACTGGAGATCACAAGTATCTAAACTGTAGGACCCAGGGACACTTCAGTAGCGAGCATTGGTTTCTGAGTGTCCGTGTCAGGCGAGACTGCGCTAGGAAATTGTGTAGCCGCCTCTATGGCAAGGTCTTCCCTGATTTGCACCAGCGCATATTACTGAAGGTGTCAACCTGTTGCCACTTTGGAGCAAGGAATTGTAGTACTTTTATGCTGGACCCACACGTCGAGGCTAAATGGAACAATAAAGAATACTGCTTGCAGTATAGCTGCATGCATATGTGTGGGCCGATCGAGTGTTCTCGAGAAGTTGGCGATTGGGCTCGTGGAAGGTCTCAGAAACAAGGCTAATGCCGAGCGGAAAAGTCCAAACCGAATGGCATATATCATGACGACTTCGTGTCCAGTATATGGTGCCGCGTCGGGCGTAGTTACTCTTTTGCTGCTCATCGAAGCGAGTGACGAGACACAGGATATGTGCAGGTGAAGTTAGCGCAAGTCATGTCGCAACTATCACATCTGGCGACATGTGCAAGTTTGCCAGATAGTACTGCACACTATGAAGACAACATCAATAGCCACTGGCAGAGAGGAACTCTTCGAACAATAGCGCCCAAGGGACACCATGCCATCGCCTACCGACCTAATGGCTCCTTTAGCTCGTGAGCATGTTGCAGACAGGTGTGTTCTGGTAATAGAATGGAGGTCCCTGCTGAGGCTGAGCCAGTCCGTCGGTTTGTTGTGGGTCGCAGTGGGAAATATCTCTGAGCGTTATCAAATTCCTCAAGCTTGGCTTTGCTTGGGTGAGCTGTTAAATTCGCCCAGGCCCAAGTCGGGTCGGGTCAGTGAGACAATTTATTAGGACAGAAGATCACACATCGCAAGCGCCCGTGTCAATAGAGTATGTCTGTCGGGTGCATCCAAGCAAATAATAAATAGCGTAGCACTCCAAGCTCTAGAGACAACAGCATCCGAGCTCAATGTGAATGGCCGATGGGTTTGCTGCTGTGCGTGCCTGGCGATCCATATGATTCTACTTTCGTATTTTGTCTGGCAGTTGGGCCCCGCCGGCGTTTCTCGTAATTCAGCTCTGTGCTCAAACCTAGTGTTAGTGATGATCAGTCGCCAAAACCCTTTGCAAGGGCTGCTCGCCTGTAATTCCCTCCACCCTTGCCTAAAAAGGTATCACCACAAGACAAGCCAACCCTGCGCAATCCTGAATCCCGGTTCACCCATCTCAAATCTCCCGAAGCCCATCAATTATTTCCCATCCTTCCCTCGCCTGTCTTCCAATCCATTCCCAAGTCGATTGTTGTTTTCGACAATTTTCCTTGACACCCCGTCTTGACTCGTAGATTGAGCAAAGCTCTCGCCTGTCCTTCTTGTTGTCTCTCGCTTCCAGCTTCCTTTTTATCATTTTCTTCTCTATTCTGACTTATCCTAGACTTGGAGGACGACTACTCCCCCTCTTCCCCCGTCCCCACGTTCGATACGTCGGTTCAATCACAAAGAAAAATACCCGAACTGGCATCCTCCCTGATGACCCTGTGCTAGCATCTTTTTGTCTCTCCCCACCAGAGCCCACACCTGCACGCGCGAAACACAGACAGCAGGATACCGTTTCCGACCGGTCTTGGCGCCCTATTGTGAACACCCAGCGCATCCGGTTTTCCTGGCCCATCTTCCAGCACGCTTTTACCCATTTCGGCGCCTGGCTTTCACCTTCTCCTCACCCTCTCACCCCTCTTCGAGGCCCGGTCTATTCGGCATCGTGACCCTCACAAGCCAAAGCAAGGGAGTCTTCGTTGCCACAAGCAGCCTGCTGGAAGCTTGCTGCTGCTGCTGTCTCCGTTGGTTGCACTTTACATTTTCACCTGAAGCAGCACTGGACCCTGCCATGGCCACGCACAGCCCATAAGAATCTGGCAGCATATTGCATGGGCTCATTGGCTGGTCATTACACTCTTTACCTAACATACATAATCATTATTAGAAGAACAGGCAATGTGAGTTGGTTCTCAACTTGACGTTGACAGCCCCCATAGATGTCACATAATAGTAAACGAAAGCTAACAGTTCTTTGTAGCTGAATTCTTCAAGTCCGCCCAAACAATGGTATCCTGTCAACAATTTTGGCCCTTGGCGGCCCTCGTGACCCTGCTGAGTGTGGCGACCATGAGGACGGCCGCTGCAAGCACCGACATGGTCTACTGCGCAAGCATCAACACAGCTTCCACCAGTGCCAGTATGTGCCCAGTACCCGCGCGGAACCGACACGTGGATTACTGATGCTGACATTTATGGCTCAGATTTTAGCACTTTCCAGTCTGATGGACTGTGTTATGAATTTTGCATAGACGACTACGCCTTTGCCATCGTCCAAGAGAACAACTGCTGGTGTAGTAACTACGTGCCAGCTACACATGTGGACATAAACGATTGCGACACCGCTTGTCCTGGCTATCCCAGCGACACTTGCGGAGGAGACGACCTTTGGGGCTACATGTCACTTGACAAGTCCCCGTCGGGAACATCAGGGGCAGCTACCGCGACAACAGCTGCTACCACTACCAAAGTAAGTCTGCTTCCCAGTTCATCTATCCGCTGAATACAACGCCTCTTTATTGGGCCCCGAGGGTTCCGTAACCCCTGGTGACATACTGTTTGCTTTCGAGAATGCGACTAGAATACTCGATTTTAACAGTACTCAACATCAGGACACGGTCACTCAGACTGTACGGAATACTGTGACCATCTCTTCAACTACTACACAAAAAAATGTGCAAACTTTGACTGACGCTGTTGTATGCCAACTTGATTCCCTTGCGTGTTGGAACTCCTTCGTGTAAATAGTGTGTGCGGCGTACTAAAAACACTATGCTGACCTACTTCAGACCAAGGTTTCCGCCACGGATAAAGCTACAACTAAAACTCCTAATGAAGATTCCACCACAACCGCTGTGCCCAGCATCTCCGTCGCGACCATCACCCAAGGGGGGAGTATCAGCTATCAAACCGTCACTGTAGTGCCTACAGCCACTCCTGTTTCTTCCGATACCAGTTCAGCCGAGACAACATCCAGCAAAAATGGTCTATCAACCGGTCAGGCGGTAGGAGTTGCGGTGGGTGTGCTAGGAGGCGTGTTGATCCTTGCAGCCATCGGGGTCTTCATGTGGTTAAGACGCAAGAGATTGCAACAAGAGGCGGACAATGAGAACAGTACGCGAGGTAGCTCGGCCGGTATGATGAGTACGCCACAGACAGAAATGGCTTCTGTTTGGGACGGTGACGCATCGACGATGGGGCGGAGGAATAGTCGACTGATGCCTCATGACCCGCGGATGGATCCTTATGTCGCCAACATTTATACGCGATTTGACAACAAAAGCCAAGAAAGCGTCAATACCCTGCGAGACGATCACGACTATTCGAGACGAGTACTTCGGACGACGAATCCCGATCCAAATATTGACTGATCAGAGTTGGCCACCAGATTGTATGCGAAGGGTCAAACACCGTCCTGGAACGGTTGATGGTGACGTGCGCGATACTCCGACGGGTACACGAAACTTTGGGACACTGCATTGCACTGCATTTCCGAGATACCGAATGATGGCGTTTTTAGGAGAGCAAGGTTTCAGGAACAACGCCATTTCGCGAAAACATATTGATAAAAACTTCGACCCAACATTGGTTTGTCCAGAGCATCAGATGAATTAGTGCCAAAGCTTGATTTATTGGCACCTTGACAGCATCCGCAATACCTTGGTACCGCAGAGGCCTGTCGGTAGCAAGATGGATATACAGCGAATTGGTCCCTTTGCGGGCTGCTGGCATCACAGCACACAACCGACCGAGCTCATATGCGCCGACGCACTTCAAGAGAGCAGAAGCCTGGCATGTAGGAGGCAACAATGGTCACGCACGAGCGCAGAGAGTTTAGCATAGCGGCAGTTGTAATTATCATAGGAACATCACACGGGGTGTGTCATTTAGGGGCACGGTGGACGCGGTCCAACATTTGCGATGGCTGGCAGCTGCGTTTGGGCGAGCATCAATAATAACAAAATAGCCATGTAATCGCAATTCCCTGTACATAACAAAGCTATGTGAAGCTGTAAAGGCCATGGATTCAGTAATAGTTAGATAATCATCCCACAACATCCCGCGACGAAGGTCGATATTGCCTTCATGGTAGACAAAACCCAACCAATAATAAATCCCGCGCCCTGTGCTCAGTTGTTCCGGTTGCTGAAGAAATGTACGCAAATGTATGCAAGTACAAATTAGCTGCCAAAGGGGTAGCCAGTTGACGCATGTAGGCCACGCGGCGCGCTATTTCTTATATGAGGATTCACAGCGGTTGCATCATCATCGTGCACTCGCGAAAGGGGTAGCGTTTGAGCGTCTGCGCGTTTGCAGAAACAATTAATGGCAAATAACCCTATATGTGGTTCCAGGGCAACCCGACATCACATCACAATTTTAGTTCTTGCTGTCTCGGTTGGAACATCCCCTTGAATGAGAAAAGGCGGTTGATCGCATCGATTGTATGCAGATCCGGGGCATTTTGCTAGCACTGCGTGGCGGGCGGCTCGGCTGCTGGGAAGATGCGTTTTCTTAATATGACACTGCGTAGTTCTAGCAATCTACCATTTGTGAGTATTTCATGAGTGCCCGATTGTGAAAATATGCCAGCAAGTTGTACTAGGCATCGTACTTTGTATATACAATACGACTCGCGCCTCGTTCAAAACACTCTTTCTCATACGATTCCTCCTACTGCCTTGTGGAATCAGTGACGTGGTGGTTTGGGCGCAGCAGTCGCTCGGTTCTCCTCTCTTCTGGGAGTTTCTGGGAGCAGCCGACTTGCCGATTAGACCTCAACTATCCACATGCAATTTGTCGCGGAGGCTGGAGCCCTCGGGTTTGGGTTTGACGGGAAGCGCCTTGCGCCATGGTTCGGGGGCACAGCAACACAAGTCGGGTGTTCAGATGACATGTGGCGCGCCAACGAAGATTCTTGAAGAAGCGAACGCGTTATGTGAACGGTTACATGTGTCGTCACAGTCCAGTCGTGAGGTGATGGTCGTTCGATGATTAGGTAACGTGCCTTCCTGTATCGATGGTTTTAGACAGTTGAGGTGGCAGTGGCTACTAGGGCGATTTAGGCAGGTTACGGTAAGGCAATCACGGACGATCTGGTGTGAGGCATTACGTGTATCGTTCTTCCTGGCTATGCATTATTGTACCCAGTATTGAGGCCCGATTGAGAATGCGTTTCAGGCAATTTCCAACGAGGGGATCATCAGTCAAAACGATGCGCGCATCGGCCTTCCACTCCGGCACGGCTTCGTAAGTTTGCTTGGATCTGTGCAGGTACGGCCCGGCGGTCGTGCCCGCCGCCAGTTCCGTCGTTCCCCACTACCAGAGCAGCGCAAACCCTATCTTCATACTGACTTGATGGGTAGAGTTGATTGCTCTCTTATACGTAGTGGTGGAAGTCATTGCACGGTCAGAAGATGTCTCTTGTTCAGAGATCTATGCGTTTGACTCGTCAAAGCGATATCATGTTCATGTCCGAGTTAGCTCCGAAGACGATTGTTGAGCACCTCCCAGTTTGTGATACAGCACGTAAGAGTTGACTAGAAGCTTTTGGAACTGCCGTTAATAAGTACGTGCCCCTCAACATAGAAGAGTGTGTCTTTACAAGTGCCACTGTGTTGCCTGAGCGACGTTGCTATTTGAGAGGAGGCTAGAGGAGCGACGATGATCACCATGTTGTTGCCGTTCTTCCGTAATGACCTGCTGTTTCTTGGTTAACTAGTTGTAAGCATACACTATTAGCATCGCCTTTTTATGTTTGGGATGTCGATGCCAAGCTATAGCACGTAAGGGGTCCAACCCTACAGCTACAAGTTTATTGGCTGGTCTCTAGTTAGTGCTCAACATGACATGAAAGGCTGCATGACGCATAAGAAATCCTTCCACTGCATGCCAAGTCTAGCTTATAACCTTCCCCTTGGCCAGTCTGATGGTCGGTGGGTTGTGATGGAAACCCACCAAATTGTAATCGGGAACTGCATCATCAGAGAAGGGGAGCCTACTCGTGTAGGATCATGATCCCGTTAGTTCTTGAGCCCCCCCTTTTGTTGAGCGTGTATGGTCTTGTGGAGCTCGTTCGGTTTACTAAGTGCGAAGTAGTTTAGCAATACAGACATAGATTGCTGGGTTACCAGGATGGACTCATAAAAGCCCAGCTCCGAGCGTTCAATCGGTGTCTTGGTGACTTCAATAGCCATGTAACTCGTTAGTCTTTTATCGGTTCGTAAATCGGGGCCTATAAACGTCGTCGCCACATCGAAGACTTCCAGCGTCTCATTACATGCGTATAGCTGGACTTCTGTGGCTCATCGTGCTGGATCTTTGGAGGTGTGGCCTCAGCAGTGAACACACTCGCTGGCGCACCGATCGTAGAAGAGATTGCTGTTGCCGGTCTGGCCCCCAGCGCCGAAGTTAAAGGCCGTCTGGTTCTCAAATTTGTAGTATGTATCATGTATTGAGGCGTTGCAGCGTGCAACCTGTCTATGTTCTGCATTAATGAGTAGCTCTATGACGCCAGCTAGAGCGCTCTGCCAGGTCTCGTTCCTTTCCAGCCGCCGAGCCTTTATTTGGGGCGGGGAGTGTAGTGGACAGCGGAGCTGTGAGCGTGGGTCATGGACTGTGGCCGTCACCATAAATTGTGAAGGTATCCGGTCTTAGATGCCGTTCGATCATCTTTTTTTTCTTTTTTTTTCTGCAGCTGTTGACAGAACCAGGGGTAAAAATTGCAGAACGTATCGAGACGCAGATGAAATCGTTAGCAGAGATGTCACCAGAAACGCAATCGTAGATGACAGGGGACCCAAGCTTCGGGTTCGCAACTCCTCATCGACGGTGGCTGGGAGAAGCTTGTCTATGAGGACGAGGTTGGCATACCAAGAGAAGAGAGCCGGGTTCTGCAGCTAACGTAAGCCTGCAGCGACCGTAGTGTGAAGTCGCCCGAGGAGTAGCATAAGCCAATGAGTATCATGACGACAAAGGCTTGAAACTCGCTGCCTTATAGCCTCCCCTTAATCGTAGCTGAATTTGCCCCAGTTGGATTGTTCCTATCTTGCAGCATGCTTCTGCTACGAGCAAAAATAAATTGTCAATGATTCAACAGTTGTATTTGATGCTCGGGAGAGTCTCCCAAACGAAGGCCCTTTAAACATCATAACAACTGCCAGAGTTATCCATGTTACCAAGCACAAGCATCCGACCACCAGATGCCGTGAGCGATTAGAATACTGCACGTTCTTCCAAAAGCATCGCTTCTCCAATGGACTTGTGGGCAGAAATGGCAGTGTTCGGCCCCGCACGGACCACCCAGTGTGGCCACTGTAGATTAGCCAGAGCTTACGGCAAGTAACGATAGTCATAAGAACAACAATGAACGGTGGGCTGCGATTTGCCCACAGGACTCATCCGAGGTGATTCAGAGATGGCTTGGTCAGCTAGCAGAATGATAAACTGTTTGAAGGACTGAGGAGTGACATCTTGAAGGAGACCAATATCAAAGAGTGAGTCCAGAGGCAGAAGCGACCAGTGACGCATCAGTAAGCCGAGTGACATGCGCATATCTATGTCCATTTTAGTACCGCTGTTGCAGTTCTGAGGAAACCACCCGTCGCATATGTCAGGGAACTTGATTTTCCACAAGCAGTGCTCTCCGTGAATTATAGACTCAGCCCCGCACACGAGGTCTGCCGAGACTTGTAGGCTTTGGATCTGGTTACTGGTTTATACGACCCCGATTCTCCTGATGGTGTAGCTCGGAGAGCACATGAGCTGGACTGAATGCATCACGTTGCGGGAGGCGGGAGATGACAGTTATGTACCTGTCATCCTGTCTTTCAAGCCCAAAAAGGCAAGGCCTATTCGTACGTCATCCAGCTTACTGGAGTTTCCGCAAGTTGCTACCCAGTAGCGGCCGAAGAGACAATGATAGACTGAGCTCGCAATCAGCAGCAGAGATGTTGAGATACGTTCTCGTATCAGCGGCATCCTCGGCCGTAACGTTGGAATCGTAGACGACAGGTTCGTAGATGAAAGAAACCAGCTCCGCCGCTTGTCACCCATAATCATCGGAGAATCCATCCGCTCTGTTGTGTAGCTCGGCAACCTCGGAGACATCGAACATGAACTTTTGTTGCGCAAAGTGTCTCGATGCCACTTGATACGGCATGCTGTTTTCATATAAGCCCGGCATCGTATAGTACGGAATCGGGCCTGGATCGAGAGGTGCCGAACTGTCGTCGACAAAGCGGTTCTGGGGCGTAATGGGCCGATGATGGGCAATTTCCCCCGGGTTTAACGTGATGAGAGAGCTGCGTAAGGCCACGACGGTTTCTGGCAGGGCTGTTACCACAAACCACAGTGTTCGTCAGTCCCTGTTTCGGTACGCTCGGGATGCTGCCGTGGGCGGTAATATGTCCAAATAGTCCAGCATTAGGCTTCTCTCTGCCGAGACAGGACCCCTTGACATACGATACTAAGCGGCCACTAGGTTGGCTTGGAAGTGGCTCTACAATGCCGTTATCAACGTGGAGACAGCCACGGGTCCGCACGTCCATACATACCGTAGACCAGTACAGCTTGTCACCCTTCCTTGATTCTTGGTCTTGGTCGAGGTTGCGGGGAGAGCTTCGATGGCGACAAAGCTACCAGAATACGCCGCTCAAGATATAGTTGACGCCACGAGAGGCGTGAAATTGTCTGGCGGGTAGTGTTCGTTGCGGCTTCCTGGCAGGTACGACTGTGGGTTAAATTCTCTGTCGCCTCTGGTGCCGGGGTTGCGGACTCTCCAAACATTTCGCATGTGGACAAAGGGGCGAATATGGTGAGGTTACCAGTGGGCAATGCCAATAATTCAAATTGGCCGTCATCTCACGTGAAGCGAGTACCTGTATGGATATACTGTTTCCCGCAGATGCCATTCTGTTGGGCTTGATAGCTATGCCAGCATCAACTGGCACGATGCCTTGCACTCTTTCGAACGGGTAACAAACCCGGTCGATCCATTGTGATAATTGCTAGTCCACATCGACGCTCGCAAACTGGTCTGTTGCCTTCTGAGCGCTACCGAGTGATTCTCGTAGACGTAGATATTATGCTCTGTCTGTGACCTTGGAAGGTGACATATCTTCCACCTCAGTACCAACACAGATGGCAGCAGTAGTTGGAAGTATGGTGGTCTATTGGATCGTGGCCTTGTTCGCATACTGAAAGAACCTCTACGTTGTCTTTCGAGGCCGGTCACAAAGCCAACCAATATTCTCTCAGGGCCCACGTCGGAGATCACTGAGTGTCCAGAATTGGCGAGTAGCCTCAGAGTATGCTCCAGTATTACGCCCTATATACCGCCGAGAGAAACCTTGAGGACTTATGTATGTATATAACCATGATTAGATTACGACCAGAGATATACCTAACCTCGAAACAGGTAGTTTATTGACCAGATTCAAAGCATCTCGAGATTTATCTCCCCCTCCGCCACCCGCGATGTGGCAAGTCCAGACCAACTCCAAAGCCAGTAGGCACGGCCTTTGCCCCTGAGTTGGCCGTGAGCATCTAGCTACCTGTATCCACAGCAAGCCTCCGCCCATGGACCAAATCGTGCATGCTGTCTTCATATTGCTTGATAATACACATAGGGGTGCTTGGCCCACTAAGAACAGTCCAACGCTTGAGTGTGGTACGTTGTGTGCAACATTGAAATGTTGACCGTGAGTATAGCCACAGACGGCGGCAGGAGGCCATGGGCCAACCCACTGTTGGAGGAATCCCAAGGAAGGGACTACATGAGCTTTCGCCTTCACAGGATGTTTCGACAGGCTGTGTATCCAGGAAAACGGAAAGCACCGTTGGTCTCATGGGCATTCTCAAATAAATTGACTATCATATGTTGGGATATATTGGGGGCTACAATCACGGATGCACATAGAGTCCAACAAGCTGTGGCCTTTCATGTCTCAATTGGAAAGCTTAGCATCCGTCGTAAACTAGAATTGCCAAGAAAGGTAGGTTAGGGTGAGTATGCGGAGCGGAAGTTGGGATGATTGTTCCCAATTTGTTTGGGTGATCGACGGCATAGCTTGATTGCCTGTGGAGTCATGAAGAAGCTTCGCATGGCACGGTGAGGATGTCGCCTGCCGAGGACGGACTTACTAGGAGACAGGTTGCAAAGCGCCACCTGGCGGGTAAGCTTTGTGGATCAAGCCTCTGATGCCATTTCGCTTTTGTGGCTGGCGGCTTCTCAATTTCTTGCCCAGAACCCCAGAACTTGTGATCCAACCAGAGTTGGGACAACAAAAGCGATTTTGCAAGATGGAGCCAGCCCGTTCATCCCATAAGTTCATGTAATTCATGTAATGAGGATCCGATCATCTCAAACACTTTTTATCAGATGAAGCACACGAGGTGAAGGGCTATTGGAGAACATAGAAAAAAGTGTGATTGGCTGTGAAGCACAAGTTTGAGGGCTGTTGCACTGCGGGCAGGGCTCAGCCTCACCGTGACGAACCACCCCTAACGCCTTCCAGGCTAGTCAGCCCGGCTCGCGCAGCCCCTGTCGCAATCTCGCATGACCTAGTGTTAAGGGTCAACGTGTTGCACATCGTGTTGCCGTGTCGCGCGATGATTGCTACACCTTCCATTCCTTCATTCATCCACTGTCCAGCAGCTCACCAATTCCTGCGCCTCTCCTTCGTACTCCCTCTGATGCAGCGCATCCGCACACTCCTTTGACCCTGCTCTAGCACCACGACCAACAATCCAATCCGGAACCAACTCCCGTCCACCGCTACATCCAGCAACAAACCAGCCTTTTTTTTCTCACGGCGACCGATTGCCACAAACCGGCGGGACCCCCGACTGCTGACGATTGTAACTTCTTGGCAGTCCCCATCCACTTTGTGACCAACTCCAGCATCCCAAAAGAGGATTCTCACGTTTCGCAAGCCCGTCGCAAACGCCCTCCTCGGGCCAAAGCCGTTCTGCCGTTCTGCCGCTCTGTCGCAAATATCGATGCGATTGACAAGAACCGCACGCTTTTCCACCATTTCCACCTCGTACCGCAGAGTTGGGGCCAACCGCGAGTACCAGCACCCCAGTGGTCCTCCCAAACCGGTCGTTTTCAAAGACGATTCTCACTTCGAAGTACTGCACCAAAACACCAGAACATCGCATCAACGACGACCAACGACGACCGACGACGATACGCCGCCTGGGCACAACGGAAGAGAAAAGTTGCGAGTGACGACGGCGGTGTCGCCGCCCCCTCGCCGCCATGAGCTGGAATACAACTTGTAACTCCACGCTGGAGGAGCTGCGAAGTACGTACAAAGTCACACACCCTCTTAATCTGCCGTCATCCCGTTCCTGGCTGCCCAGAGTCGTGGCGTGAAGCGACTCCTCAAAAGGAAGAGGCTTGAAGAGACCACCTGACTAACCATACCGCAAACGCATAGTCGGATCCGAGGAGAAGATCGCAGGAGACTTGACATTCCACCAGCTGGCTCTGTTGATTGGCGGCGTGTCCGCTGCCATTGCAATACTGCTCAGTTTTTATCTTATGTGGCGCCATGCCAGCAACTACACCAAGCCGCGCGAACAGAAGCACATAATCAGGATATTGTTCATGATACCCGTTTATGCCACATCGGCCTTTCTCTGCATCTGGTACTACTGGCACGCCGTCTACTTCCAGGTCATGAGCGACTGCTATGAGGCCTTCGCCATCTCGTCCTTCTTCGCCCTCATGTGCCACTACATGGCCCCCGACCTGCACGAACAGAAGGATTTCTTCCGTACCATGAACCCCATAAAGCCCTGGGTGTGGCCTGTGAACTGGTTCGCCAAGTGCTGCGGCGGCGAGCGCGGGCCCTGGCGCATACCCAAAAGCGGCCTGACCTGGTTCAACATCATCTGGATCGGCATCTACCATTATTGTTTTATCCGCGTCACCATGACCATCACGGCCGTCTTGACGCAGTACTTCGACCGGTACTGCGAGAGCTCCAACAGCCCCGTTTTTGCTCACATATGGGTGGTGGGCGTCGAGTCCGTAGCAGTAAGTATCGCCATGTACTGCGTCATCCAGTTTTACGTGCAGCTCCGCGAGCCCCTGGCCGAGCACAGCCCCTTCCTCAAGGTTCTGGCCATCAAACTTGTCATCTTCCTCTCCTTCTGGCAAACGGTGGCCATATCCGTCGGCACGTCGACCCTCCACATCATTGAGGCCAATTCCGTCATGGCCTACCCTGATATCAAGGTGGGCTTACCCAGCCTGCTTCTCTGCGTGGAGATGGCCCTCTTCGCCCTATTACATCAGTGGGCCTTCCCATACCAGCCCTACAAGCCCGGCGCAAAACCCACATTCTACCCTGTCGCCGATGCCAGCCTCGGTGGTAGCCACCTTGAGAACGAGCACGAAACCCCGCGGGGTGTTTGGAAAGCCTTCGGCGATGCGCTCAATCTGTGGGACATTGTCAAGGCATTCGGCCGTGGCATGCGCTGGCTTTTCGTAGGCGTTAAGAGCCGCCACCACGATGCCAGCTACCAGCCCAAAGGCGGCCACAACTCGCTCGACACGAGCTATCCCATGAAGTCCTATCCCATGTCCGCCGGGCCCAAGAGTACCGATCACCTGCCAATTGCGACGGAATTCCGCCGCAGCAAATTCGGCATGGGTTTGCCGCAAAAGAAGGACGACGAGCCCGTTGCTGGCGATGAGAGCGCTGGTCTGATTGAGAATGCGCAAAGCTTCTCGGTGCCAACGAGTCCCCCGCGAAGCGAGGAGAGGGCTCCAAGCCCCTACCACAGACAGCCTAGTCCGTATCACGATCCGCACCGCGGCGAGTACTACGAAGGCCCCACATCGTCATCATACGAGAACCACGCGCCGCCGCTAAGTCCTGCATACCAGGCGTATCAACCGTACTCAGAAGACGCCACCGACCGAGGGAGCTCGCCGTATTTGCAGCAAGGCAGTTCGCAAAAATGGAGCGAACCATCGGGGAGTGCAAAGCAGGCGAACCACCGAACATCAACGCAGCTGCGCGTAGGGAACGCACTGTGGGGTGATCGGTCACCCCAGTACGACGGAAGGCAATAAGGGGCAAGGAGATTTGATCGATTTACGACCAAAAAGGAATATATGACGTGGTAATGACTACCTGTTTGATATAGCGCGACTTGAACATGCCTACGGGCCGGGTGGTCTTTGGTTTCCAAGGCGTTCAGGTAAGCGGACAAGCCGTGTCTGGCTGGCAAGAAGATATCTTGCCCGTTCTCGCGTTTGCATTTGATTGGGTACAATTTGGTTTTTTTGTGATGTGTATAAATAGGTCTACGGTATTTCGATGCTTCGGACAAAATCTGGGATATCCGAATCGTGAGCAGCTCAGAGATATCTTGGGATACCACCAATGAATGATATTTCCACATAGTACGTATGATATGTTCGACTCGCCGTCAATAATGCGCTTGAAACCACTGGGGATAACCACTGGGGATAACCACTGGGGGGTGTGCTGAACATGCTTTCCATCTGCTCTATATGTGCTCTCATTTGCTCATTACGAATGCTTGCCTCTACTTCTACACATACACCGCTACTACCCGTGCTCTGCACCATGCGATGTCTTGCGAGAGTCTAGGGTTCCCCCTATTCCTCGGCCGACGGCAACAAGCCATGCCATGCCGTGCGATGGATGATCCTCTTCTATCTTACGCCTAACGCCTTCGTCGCACCCTTTCTTCCAAGGTCGGCGTGTTATGTCACGTAATACAATAAACAATACATTTTTCCAGGCGATTCTTTCTGCCTGTTCCAATAATTCCATCATATGCTCTTTGCGTTTGTGGGGGATATCTCATATTTTGCCGAAAAGTGAAGGACATTTGAATTTGCATGTCTGGTCTGATATGGTTTGGTCGTCAAAGCAGAAAATTATAACACTTGCTCGTTTGTGTTGGTGTTTTTGTAAAAAAGTCTAATAAAACGATGTGTGTCGACCATGATGCCTCCTGAATTTGGCCCTTCCAATGCGATGTATGCCGGTCTCAGCCATTTCTCTGAGAAGTAGTAATGAACAGGTTTTCTTCTTCCTGGAAACGATTGATACGAGATTGTGTCGCTGGTGATTCTTGATTCCCCCCTTTCCTCTTCCTTGATAATACACATCTGTCAAACCAAAATGCCGACATGAATCCGTCACGGACCAGAGGGATATGGATTGGGGTTGTTAAACCCTTGGCAACTACGCTGCTAGCGCTGCCTTTGTCTCTTGTGGCCGTCTGGCGTGGGGCCCGCGTAGCCTCCCTCCTCACTACGGCGTTTTCGGCTTCCTCGTACCTCCTCGCCGCCTCTCGGTTCCCTAGATCGATGGTCTTCTCCACCTCGAGGGCCACCGCTCGGTCCATTACCGACAACTCGTGCTCCGCCACTACGTCCATGTTCGTCATGTCTGCCATTGGTTCCACCCTCGTTGCGGTGACGCGAATCGCGCACTCCATCCCCTCGCCCGTTTGGCTCGCCTCTAATATTGCTGACGGCCGGGACATCTCTGTTGCCATGAGCAGATTCTCGACCGCTTCGACGCGACGAGTCTCGTTCGTTCTCACGCACATTGCCACCAGGAACGGCGGCGGCAGATTCTCTGTCACGATGCTCACGATAGTCCTTAGATCGAGATTCTCGTGCTGGGCTACGCTCCCTACTAGCATGGCGGGAAGATCTTGAAGATCGCTCCGTGTGGTCGTGGTGGCGTCGGCTACGTTCACTACGTCCAGAACGGTCATCCCCGTTAGCTCCACCTCGCGCCGATCCTGGATGATCTCCACCACGATCATTGACGATAGGGTCGGGTCTTTCGTGAACAGGAGTGGATATGGGCGAGGCGCCTGTGAGGATCTGGGCATCAGAGCCAGCAAGGTTAGATCTAGAAGACCTGCCACGCAAGCTAGCAACGCGACTCATTGGGTCGGGGCCCGACGCATCGCGTAGAACATTGTTGATACCTGCAAGTTGTCTTCGACTGCCCGTCCTGTGGCGGTCATTAGTAGCCGAAGGACCAGTAGGCGGCGCAGACATGGAGTTGCTCTTATCAGTACTAGGCGTCATTGGGTGCCCTGAAGAAGCCTGGCGGGAGTTACTGTTGCCACTTGAGATGAGCGCACGGTCAGGAGTCTGCAGTGGAGGAAGCGAGCGGCCTTGTGATGGACCAGTAGGGGGCACTCCGGTATGGATGTGGTTCATTCTGTCGGGATGCACGCCAACCGAGTTGACACTGGAGCCACCAGAGCCTGTGAAAGTAGGTGGAGCTGGGGAAGGTGTCGACGCCAAGCCAGATCCTGCAAGATGCCGAAGTCTGTCCGGATGGATGCCCGGTGTGGTAGTGGTGGCTGGTACTGGAGCCGGAGAAGTCACTGGCGCGTTATGAGCAGGGCCTGCTGGACCGCGACGTTGTCTAGACGACGCGGGTCCTGTGGGTGGGAGCTGTCGGTCGGGGGATGGTCCTCGATGAGACTGGTCGGCGTTTGGAAATCTGCCGTCGGTACGAGACGGTGGCTGGCTGCTGGATGGTGGAGCACGAGCCGCGTTACGCCCCCGTCCTCGAGGTGCATCGGGAGCATTGCTCATGTCTGTAATGGATGGGATAGCATTCAGACGACCATAGTTGGGATCTTGCTGGGTTGCTCTACCATCAGGCTCGCCACGCGGCCCCGGTGTGGGTCCTTGGAAAGATCCCAGATCCCGAGATCTGTCTGGCATTGGTCGGTCAACGTCGCGCTCGCCCCGATCGCCTCGGGGTCCATTTGTCGATGCAGCTTCGTTGCGACTGTCCCTGGATGGTGTTTGATGATCTCCACGGTGGGAACGGCTTGGCCGTTCTTCGCGAGTAGGCTCGGCTAAACGGGGTTCCGACCTTTCACCCCGTCGCGGCGGGGAACCGTGGCGAGTGCTACGTTCGCGAGTCTCGTCCTTCGGTTGACGGCCAGCCGGTCGCGATTCATGGATCAGCGCAACACGTGCAGGATTGATCATCTCATCTGTACCAATAAGACGAGCCCGCTCCGGATTGACACTTGGGCCTTGCGTCTCAGGCTGTGGTGGGGCTGGTGGCGGCATCACTTTGGCATCCGATTGAGGCTCTCGTGGTGGTCTACTCGACTCGGATCCTCGGCCAGCATTGGACGGCGGTAGGGCTCTATCCCGCGATGGGCGGCCCTCTCGGTCATGGGCGCTTGTCTCCCATCGTGCTGATCCTTCCGATCGCGGGGGTAGCCTGTCTCTATCAGAACGCGGAGCTTCTCTTGTCACATTCTCCGTAGGAGCGCGGCGGTCGCTGCTGTGCGAATCCCGACCACGAGTAGCCCGCGTGCTCTCTGCTGGTCTGGCTTCACGAGTTTCCCGCAGCTCGCGGGCTTCCCTGGGCTCCCTCGAGTTTCGCGGCTCCCTGTGTTCCCTGGTATCTCTAGCATCACGAGGGTGCGGATGCTCGGTCGGCAGACGAATATGTCCTCGTTCATCCTGCGCGAAGTGCGAAGGGAAGGGCACATCGGGTCGACTAGGGAGACCAGGAGGAAGAGAGGCAAGTATCGATGGCTTGGATGCCTCACGGCGCGCTATCGTTCCAGGGCTAGGAGCACCCGATTTGCTCGTCGGTGTAGATGGGCGGCTAGACGATCTAGCGAGCTCAGCTGTCCTCGGAGGGACTGGCGCTGGTTTCTGAGAGCCAACAGCTTTCATGGCATCCGAGTCCTTCCGTTCATCTGCGTGAGTTGTGCTGGCCGGCTGTGATTTGTTATCTCGAACCTCGCCGTCATCCTCATCTTCAGTCGTGGCTTTCGTGTGAACAGCCAACGTTGGTGGGGGTCTGAACTCCAATGCATTTGGTCGGAGATTGGAAGAGGGTGTACCACCCTTGGACGCCTCAGCGGCCCTCTTGTCATCGGTTGGATCACCGGTCTGTGGTATGGTTAGCGAACTGTGAATGCCACGATGGATCTGGAAGAGACCCACAGTATTTGGCCGGAACGCCTGGACCATGACCCATTTTGATTCGTGCTTCTTCAAGGCTGAGGCGGCTGTATTTGCGGTGACGGAAAGGTCTACTCGGTGGCTTGGTCCATCATCGCCTTCGCCTTTAGATGTCGATTCGCGTTCGGCAATCTTCTGAAGCATCTGCATGAATTGCTTGCCTTGAAAATCCACAGCGGGAAAATAGTCGAGCACCGCTTTTAAAATGGTTATAGAATTGCGGATATGCATCCACTCGGTCCCTTGCAAGCAAGATCTTAGAGCCGTGGCTAAATTCCTGTGCCATGACCAGAGTAGATCACGGAACTGCCCATGATCCATCACAGAGACAGGCTTGCCCTCGTCATCAAGTGCAGTGGCAAATCCAACGTGTTTGCCACCTTTGACAGCCTCTTTCTCGTAAATGTCTTTGCTCTTGTGCCATCTTGATAGTTCGCCCAGTGTTAACTTGATGAAACGTCCGAAGAACTCGGCTTCCCGAACGGTGCAGCCGAATATCATTGATCGAAGTCGGTTGACGCTGAAAAATCGTTCATACAGAGCCGTGATCTTAAAGTTCGCGACTTGGTATTCGTGAAGGAATTTGACCATCTTGTGAGAGAAGTCGGCATCTCCAGGCGACAGGAGTATGCGCGGCATCAGACATTCCTCAATAATCGTATCGGCAACCGCATTGCATTTTGCCATGACAGCCGGTAGCCAGGTTGGAGCGGATTTCAACAACAGCATCCTTGTCTTGCCCACTCTTTCCTGGCATTGAGAGGCCTCAGTAGACAGTTTCGTGGCAAGCTGGGTGATTTCCTGCTTTCGTTGCTCCCGCTTCATCGTTCCAGCTCTGCTCATGTCGCTCCGGTCTCTCTTGATGTGTTCTTGTTCTTTCTGGAGTCGTATCGATTCGGCATTGTAGCTGCTGGCTGGAATACCAAGATCGCCCGTTTGCAGGGACCAAAAGAGAACATAAAATTCGGGACTAACCAGCTGCCATACCTCTGAAGGCAGTAGGGTTTGAACAGCGTCGATGATGGGGTGGAGAACTTCCAGGAAACGGTCCGTCTTTCGAACAATCTTTCCCTTGTTATCCTGCTCAACTGGTGATACCTGATCATCAGAAGCTTGCGATTCGGACAGAGGGAGAGAAGCGTCGTCACCGTCCTTCACATCCATTGACACATCACCCTCAGCATCCGTAACATGCTCGGATGCGCCTGTGACGCGGCCATCCTTGGGAGCAGTAGCACCCGGTCCAGTCAGATAGAATGCAAGACTAGCACGACCAATCAAGAACGCAAGGTTGGCATCGAGTCCGAATTCGGACATGAGACGCGGAATACTAGGCACCAGATTGTCGAATTGATCAGGCGCCAAGTTACTTCTGAGCAGTTCGACGAATTGGGCAAGAGCTTGTTGGGAGTCATCGATGACTGTGGCCAGGAACTTGATGTGTGTCTCGTTCTCTGGCAACCGGTATATCGCAGATTGTCTATACTGGGCAATGTTGGTCAACAATCGCGGCGCAAACTTGGAATGAACTAGGGCCTTCATGAAACGAGCCGCGCTTCGTGTGGTCTGTGATTCAAAACGATGATCGCCCAGGTTGATAAGTGTCTGGCGCCTGAGCTCTTCGCCCCCACTCAGTGCTGCCAACTGGGCATCTGTGAAATCAATGTCTGATACGATGCCCCCCATGGATGTGATGAGTTCTCTCAGGATGACGAGGTCAGTGGAGTTGCCGCGGGCCAGTTGGTCATTGACGTATTGAATGACTGGCGTGGAATCCATGTTTCCATACCGGCGGAAAACCTTGCCTGAAAATTTAGACAGCGCCTGCAACCACTTGCTGGTGAGTAGCACCGAACTCTCCTGAGTCCGGCTTCTTTGTTTCCCTCCAAGAGAACTCATGAGCGACCAGACAAGGACATCGTGCCCCAGCTCAGTGAAATATTTGGCGCATTCAACGAAAGCCTCGATCAAATTGCTGTAGGCCTCGATTTGATCTAGAGCGACCTTGCAGACAACGCCCGGTGCGAAGAGCGCCACTTTGGCCAGGTGCTTTGCTGAATTCGCCAGATTTTGCAAAGATAATCGCTTCAATATCGCTAGCGTGTCTAGGCGCGCATACTTGAAAGCCTTTGCCATAGCAGGTAGTCGTGAAATCTGACCCTCGTAACACTCCGCGTAGATGTTGTATCGGACATGTGTTGGATAATGCTTGAGAAGACCCCACACGGCATTAACAACGTCGACATTCGAGCTGCTCAGATTCAGAGCTGGGATGATGATGCGGCGGAGAAGATCTTGCCACCTGTCGATGTTGTGTTGGGATTGGTCTTGCTGAAGGCTCATGGCACCGATCGCTGTCAACTTCTTCAACAAAGCCGGAGTCCGTCCAACATTCACTCCTGAAACATTTAGGAAGGTGGCGCATAGCGTGAAAACGTCGTCGACTGTCTGACAGATAGGGACATTGTCGGACCACTCTTTCAGGTAGTGCTCGTACGCTATACCCCTATTGTAGCCATTTGCGTGGGGCCATTTGTAGACCTTTGGTGCCTCGCGTTCTCCGAGTCTCACATAGCCCTTCGCCACACCTGTCTGGTCCAGAGCGACGTCTGGCTGGAAAAGACTACTGGGCGGGGGTCCGGCTGCCCTGGATTGCGTCTTCTCGTAAACCTTTTCGATGGAGTGAAGCAGAATACGGTTGATTGGCAAGATGATCTCCTCCGGGTAGGCGTCGATTAGCCAGGGGAAACGTCCAAGCATGAATAAGGCCTCGGGAATTGCTCCTACGAGGAGGAGATGCTGCACCAGATCCATCTTGAGATTTTCTGCGGGCTCCGGTAGACTTTCTTCCTCCACTTTAGCTCCATTGGCATCATTCTGGCCCGCTTCGGGTTTTGCCATCGCGGATTCACGAGTTCGACTGGTCGTGGTTGGCGCCGTGTCATCCGGAAGTGCGCCAGCCCTCAACAGAGCATTTGGCTCCAAGCCCTGTCTGTCCTTCTTTTCCTTCTCCTCAAGCTCTTGAATACGCTTCTCCTTGACAGCATCCATCTTGGCGTCGTCTGGCCAGAGGTGGGCGTATAGATCAGGCAGAGAGAAGAACCCTACTTTGATCAAATAAGCAGCGAGGTAGAACAGATTGGCCGGGATGATCTCATCCTTGTCTCGGGCATCAGAGGTATAATAGCGCAACTTGAAGCCAAAGAGCTGGGCAGCAACTCGGTTACCAGTTGGTGGTAACGTCTTGGTGACTTTGGCCCACTCGATCTCGAAGTCCGTCTTGAGACCTACGTCGGTGGACGCATTCGCGAAACGCTCAAGTTCGGCATCGTTGGTCTGTCGTCCTCCAATTTCGAAGAATGCGTCTAGGTGAACCTCTCTAGCACGTTCCCAAAAATCCATATCTCGTTTCAGTCGCTGTTCATCCATCTGAGCTTTCTCTTCGGGACTAGGCATGAAGTTGGCGCCTGGGACAGCCCATCTAGGTAGTCCACCTGTAAAAATGGGGTCGTAACGCTCGATTTGGCTACGAGGCCACCAGGAACTGACTCTCAGAAACATTGTGTAGTACCGGAAGGTCCTCATCATGGTTGAAGCGAAGACGTCAAAAACAATGTCAAGCACACGACCGACATCGAGATCAAATGTTCCGATCAACCCCTTGACCCGCTCGAACCCTGCTTCCACATCTTCGCGGGTGAGATTTTCTTGGTTCAAGCTGTGCGGTGTCCAATAGAGATCCGTGATGAGCTTCGAAAATCCCTCCGACTCTTCCCGTAGCAGGTTGTAGTTGGATTGTCGGTATAGTTGATTTGTGGCAAAACGAATGCCCATCTTGGGGAAGTGGGAACGAGTCAATCCTAGATATTGCAGAAGCGTGGGATCGAGCGCCTGGCGTAGAAGTTTCGGGGACAGACCCGCAGCGAGAATGAAGTCGCGAAGCTGAGGCTTGGAGCATCCATCCTCGGTTTCGATGAAAATGGAGATGGTATCGACAAAGAGACCGTGTGCATCAAAACCGAATCCTACGTTATCCGTCTCAGGCTCTGGGCCCAGGATCTCCTTCATGCAAGCGCCAGCATCACCGGGGTTGAGGCGAACATCGAGCGCGGCTCGTGCAAATTCTTGAGTTATGGTAGTTATCTCCTCCACGTCCTCGTCATTTTTTGAAGTGATTCCATGTTGAACCACTTCCTGGCGCCCACTCTGTTGCCATACCGCCAGTCGCGAATCAGTCAGAACCACATAGTTGTAGTTCGAAGCTACAGCATTCGATGGCGGCTGGTTTGCTGAAGGTGCTGTTTGTTGTGCCGGGGCGATAGCAGGGGATTTCTGCGACGAGGAGCTGGCTGGTCTCTGAAAAGATGGAGAGACAGGAGCTCGACTGTTCGCATTGCCAGCGTTAGCGTTGACTGTGTTCAGTTGATTGACCGCAGAATCTCGGCGCTCAGCATTTCGGCCTCGAGTGTTTCTCCCGGCACCAGACCGGCGGCGGCTATCTGGGCTGTCTCGCTCATGTTGGGCCAAGGTAGTATTAGAAGGGCGGTGGGGTGACGGGCGGGCACCCCCTGCCTCGGAAGTCATCTCGTTTCTCTTTCGTTTGGGAGGCATGTTGGCTGCCGTAAAGGAGGAGCTGTGAGAGATTGGTCATCGGCAGTCCAGGAATAATGGGGATGAGGATTATGCGAGGTAGTCAACTCGATCGAGGCTTGTCTGGCGACTGCGGTTTTAGGAAAGCATACTTGTGAGGAAATGGCAATATCGATACAGGAATCCGAGCCGTTGGTGTCAAGGCGCGGCGAAGTCTTGGTGAATGAAAATACGGCGAGGCGTCGGGCAGACCAGACCTTCTAATGATTGGCTGGGTTGAGAGTGGTTCCAGGATCAAGAAGTTTGCTGGTTGGGGAAGAGTAGAAGTTGGATGCGATCCCAATGCGAAACAAAGAATATTGGATTCACGTTATGCCGGCGACCATCTTCGTCAAATGAGTGTCCCTACCGCACAAGATAGGTGTGGAGAGACCAACTGGAAAGAAAGATGGCCGACAATCACCGCTCCACCAGATGCACGTGTAGTTTGAGCGGATGGTGGTGAGGTGATGGTGAAGTCGCGCGCTCGAAAAGCTGTGGACAGTGAGCTCAAGCTATCGCGTGGTGGTGGAGTCCGCGACAAGGCTCTGAGAATGCTGCTTACGGGCCAGTCAACTGGGTAAGGCTGCAGGAATTCGACTCCCGTGTCACGAGAACTTCAGACAAGCTTCCTCGTCTCCATTATTTAAGGTAGCCAGTACTTTGTATCCAGTAGTTACATGCCGAAGACCGCTTCTGCAGGATGATCCGTGCACTATTTATACATTAACCCCGATGATTAACCGGCCGTCAGTCGGACTTAGGTGATTGATAAATTCATTTCTACCCCAAACCACAAGTGCCGCAGAATGCGTCCGAGGAGTCACAGTACCAATTTACGGTTCTGATATGACGTGCCCAAGTTTGGAATTGTTGCTACTTATTACCTCAGAAATAACAATTGCTATTGACAACGAAGAATAGAAGATCGCTGTAATTTTCTTGGTGTCATCTGAAGCACACACGTCACCTTTCCCTCGTCGAAAATAAAGATACCCAAGAGCCCAGTCGTCTGATTGCCGAGATGGCAGATAAGGACAAGAACGGCATCCAGCCAAAATATGGTCAGTTTCTACTTTTGCATCTGTGATTACTCCTTTCGCCGGAAGCAAGACAAGGGCAAGAGAAGAAGAACCGTGACTGAATACTTCCAAGAAAGATCTCGGCAGCAGCCTGAGAACCCGTTTGCGACCTTGATTCCGGACCAGGAGATCGCCATTGTCCCATCTTTTACGCTCGAATCCGGTGTCATTTTGAAGAATGTACCGCTGGCGTACTCCACCCGGGGCAAGTTGTCGCCCAACCGAGACAATGCCATGGTCATCTGCCATGCCCTCACTGGCAGTGCTGATGTCAGCGACTGGTGGGGCCCTTTGTTGGGAGGTCCTGGGAGAGCCTTCGATACTTCGAGGTTCTTCATAATCTGCATGAACAGTCTGGGAAGCCCGTATGGCACCGCTAGCCCAGTCACGGCCAAAGACGGCGACCCTAACAACGAGAGATACGGCCCCGAATTCCCCCTGACCACCATCCGGGACGATGTCAAGTGAGTAAAATAACGACATGTTCCCAGGTCCATAGACTGACACTGGTCCAGTCTTCACAAGCTGCTTCTCGATGACTTAGGAGTACGCCAAGTGGCCGCCGTCGTAGGTGGGTCCATGGGCGGCATGCTCGTGCTGGAGTGGGCATACTTTGGCAAGGACTACGTTCGCAGCATAGTGCCCATAGCGACCTCTAGTCGGCATAGTGCTTGGGGCATCAGCTGGGGAGAGGCTCAAAGACAGAGCATATATGCCGACCCCAAATATGACGACGGCTATTATCTTTTCGACGACCCGCCAACCACGGGTCTTGGGGCCGCCCGCATGTCAGCGCTCTTAACATACCGTAGTCGGAACTCCTTCGAAGCACGCTTTGGCCGAAACACCCCAGACCCAGCAAGACGCCAGACAATTCGAGAGTTGCAACGCCCCAGCACGCCTTCCGAGGCGCACTTCCACATCCATAACGATGGTCATAAGACGACACGTGGTTCTCTTTCGCGAAAGAACAGCGAGCCGAGCAAAATATCTACCACGGCCGGGTCGAATTCAATTAGTTCAACTGTCAATCAGGCTTTGAACTTGGATCCTCAGTTCTCTGGCAAGAAGGAAAGCCTGGCTGATGGCGACAAAATCCCCACCACGACTTACTTTTCTGCTCAATCGTACCTGCGCTACCAGGGGCAAAAGTTCGTCAAGCGGTTTGACAGCAACTGCTACATCGCTATTACACGGAAGCTGGACACGCATGACGTGTCGCGCTATCGAGCTGACAGCATTGCTGAGGCGTTGGCACTCATCGAGCAGCCGACTCTGGTGCTTGGCATCGAGAGTGACGGCCTCTTCACGTTCGCAGAGCAGCAGGAACTGGCTGCCCACATCCAGAATGCCAGATTGCGTGAGATTGTGAGCCAGGAGGGCCATGACGCTTTCCTACTACAGTTCGAGCAAGTCAACCGATACATCTTGGAGTTCCTGGCTGAAGTACTGCCGGATATCATGGCTAGGGAAGGGAAGGTTGCGGAAGTGGCTGATGTTGGACAGCTGACCAAGTCAAGCGTGTTTGGTGAGGCCGAGGTGGAGGATATCACGGCTTGGTAGCCGCACAACTCATTAGTTCGTGGCTGAATAGGCACACTGCATAGCACAATAACCAAGACAGTGCCAGAGGTATGCCGCAAGCCACTGATCGTCAAGCATAAAGATTTGATATATGTGACATATGTCGAGCTGGTGACGACGGAAAACAACCGGCCCATATTGTACATAAGTCTACCAGCTGTGGCGTTGCTACTCATGGAGATGAAAGCTGGATTCTGGAGATGACATCGACATTGATATTCAGCTTTTCCATTGATGTGGCTTCCGAGAATGTGCCGGCTCTTCGTCCCGTTCACTCGTAATTTCTCATGTCTCGGTCTTCTCCCGATTGAAGAACGCCCTGAATCCAGCGACTGCAACCCAGCCAACCACAATGACTGTCACCACCAACCGAATTTCCCTCACAGCATCGGCTGTCGACGGACTAATATGGATGGTGTGTGCATGATTGATAGCGCCCGAATGTGATGCGGCGAGCGAAAAGGACTCCATTTCTGTATTTGTATTCGCCGGAGCTTGGTTTCCAGGGATTTATTGATGGGCACGATGGATCGGCTCGCGACCCAGTGACGAAATATTCGCCCTGGTATATGTATGAAGTATGAAGAGAACGTTGCAAAGTTGATGACAAAGGGCGGATTTTTCCTGGGAATTACGTCAAGACTTATCGTCCCTGTTGGCGCGACAACCAAGACACCAGGCACAGTGACAATTACCGAGAGGCACGGACTGTACCTTATTACACTTTTGAGAGCAACGCAGCCCACCTTTATGCAGAGAAGAAACAAGATAGATTATGCGTCTGAAAGGCATACTGTCTAGTGTTTCTGTTGAAGAGCATGGCAAACCCTTTTAGTGAAACGTTCAAGAGCAGAATCGATGCCAGCTCAACCTTCTAAGCTCAACCTTCTAAGCTCAACCTTCTAAGCTCAACCTTCTAAGCTCAACCGTCTAAAGGGGCGCTTATACATTGAACCGGCTCTATACTAGCATATTGTCACATTACAAGACGGAAGACTTTATAAAAAGAAGACCAATCCTTAAGTAATAATGAACATACGGAAACTACATATTTCCATCCTTAGTTGGTACTTACTCAACTATATAGAAACAGAGCCTTTCAAGCTGAATCTGTTCAGGTAGACTGTCGGATTGGTTGTTAGATCACGAGCTAAGTTTGAATGGCCTGTTGGTACTAGTTATGAGAGGGTCCTTAGTGAAGTGTAGGATAAAATCCGTGATCCTGGGACACTGGAATAAATATTTACTAATACAACTAACTTGTCCCACTATCATAAGACACACTATATGCTTATACACCGCTTATTTAAACACCTGCCGTAGGGCACGTGTGTTACGATCGCAGAGGCTGACCACTTAAATGTCGTGGAAAGCCTTGCCACAACATCCCTCGATTATCATTGGGAGGTTTGTGTTAACTATCTTGATACAGTTGACCAAGCTCTACCGAAAATAAATGTTGTGGCACAGGAAGCATCGTTCAGAGCACGTTGTCGATTTCGCCGATTTTATTGGTTACCTAAAATGTGCAGGTTGATGTGGCCTTCTCCCTTTACTGCCGAAACACCGACTAGGGTCATCAGCTCAATTGGCAGATGCATTGAGGTGAAGTTGACTGCTGTGACGTGTTGAGATGGAGTCCATGATGGTTTTTTTCTGCGCGACTTCCAGGCAGTGTGTTGAGTTGATGAGCGAGAGCTGTCCTTAATAAATGCGACAACTTGATGCCTTGTGAGGCTCTTGGAGTTGGCTCCAGGAGTATTGGTAGAGTGTCTTGGCTGCTGCACGGCAAGCACATTCTTGTTAATCCCCAAGCCCCACGTGCCCTGGAGATTAGTAACGTGGACGGTTGGAGTTGACCTGTCATCTACTGAGTCTGGGATTTGCGAGTTTGCACATTGCAAACACTTGGAAACCATCATAATCAAAGGCATCCTTGAGCCTCCAATGCTAACGGCGTCCTCGTCTTGGAGTAACCCATCTGTTGCGGTCATACATTAAACGTCGTCAGGCAATGTAGGATTATGCACCAAAACCTTACCAGTGCTTCATCCTGGATACATTACTGCAAGGACCATTGCCAGTTTCCGCGCTCGAGACCGAGACCTTGGTACCCAAAGCGGGCCACAACATTTAGACCCCAATGTCAGATCTGACATCCCATCTTCTTTAGGTATTCAACTGACACTTTTCTTCGCGGGCTCATCTCCCCCGTACCCAAACAACCCTGCCCCTCTTACGTTATTCTGCAAGCACGGGGGGAGGGGAGGGGGGTGTCAAAATGCGTATGTCATTAGGTCAGAACCCTTTCCCGCAGCCCCCCAAGAAAACCACGCCTGTTATCCAACTCGACACCTTCTTAAATGACACTGCCACTTCTTGTTATTGTGCAACTCTATTGTTCGATCTTTTGTTTTCAATCAGTTTGTCATGTCAGAGCTTCTTTAACGCCTCGCCTCCGAAAGCCTGACGGTGTTCGAATTATCGCGTATGCCAGTGGTGTCTCATTCGCATCGGGGCCGCTCTGTGTACTGCGCTTGTCCTTGAAATTGTGTATATTTTACCTAGTTTCCTAACATGTACACAGCATAATGGCCCGCGCGGTCGTTTCAGTTTTCCGAGTCGACTGTGTTATTGCAATATAGCCGCATTCTCAATCCGAATCGTGAGCCAGGCTTCCAGTGTCCTCGGTTTCCGGAATCACTACATCATGCGTTTATGATGGAAATGCTACCAGAGCCAGCGCAGCCCATCGCCCGTACGCGAACTTTCGGGGGCAATCGGGCATTCCACAACTGGGCAAACGACTTCAGCCATATCCAAGATCCAAACCTCAGACGTCGGCTCGCCCTCTCAGAGATAGACAAGGTTCCCTTTGGACTATACCACGTCCGAGCGGTGGTAGTGGCCGGGATCGGATTCTTCCTCGATTCATACGATATATTCGCCATCAACCTCATCACGACGCTGCTCGGCGTCGTCTTTTGGCAGGGTTCGCCCGAAGATGCGGGCAACGGCTACGGAGGGAATTACGGGTCGTTACCGACTCCCGTCAGCCAAGCGTTTAAGGCGTCCACCAGCGCTGGTATCGTCATTGGGCAGGTGTTGTTGGGGTGGTTGGCGGATGTCTTCGGACGGCGTCGCATGTATGGAGTTGAGTTGGGAATTATTGTCGTCTCAACGCTGGGTTGTACTCTGGCTGCACCGTCCCAGTCGATGAGCTTTACCGGCCTTATGACATTCTGGCGGATTATGATGGGGTAAGGCCACTGTTCGATTAGGTTTGGTATATAAAAGCTGACTTGAACCAGCGTCGGGATTGGAGGTGACCACCCGTTATCATCCGTGATAACAGCCGAGTTCTCGCCCACCCGCTGGAGAGGCGCCATGATGGCCGCAGTATTTTCCATGCAGGGGCTAGGTCAACTTTCCGCTGCCGTCGTCGCCCTTATCGTGACAGTCGCCTTCAAAGACGCGTATCACAATGCACCCAACGTAACCCAATGCGACTACATGTGCCAAACGGCTGCGGATCGTTCATGGCGTATCATTGTTGGCGTCGGCGCTCTTCCCGCTTGTTTTGCGCTTTACTACCGCATCACTATTCCCGAGACACCGCGGTACACGTTCGAGGTGGCGAAGGATGTCGAGAAGGCGGGCGCTGACATCAAGGCCTATATGGCGAGTAAGTCGGAGGGAGAGATTGATGAGATCCAGCAAGCCAGGATGAAGAAGGTTGCCTCCCCCTCATTGAACATACCTTCGGCCTCCTGGCCCGATCTGTTCTCCTATTTCAGACAGTGGAAGAACGCTAAGGTTCTGATTGGGACAACCATGTCTTGGTTCTTCTTGGTAAGCATTGCCCACTGTACCCGACTTAACAGTTCTCATCCGCGTGTAGGACCTGGCCTTTTATGGCTTGGGCTTGAACAACACTATAGTCTTGCATGCAATCGGCTATGCAAGTGGGGAGACTTTGTACCATCAACTCTTCAACAACGCAATAGGAACCATTATTCTCGCCGTGGCAGGCTCACTCCCAGGCTATTGGACCGCCATCTTCACTATCGACACCCTTGGGCGGAAGCCGCTGCAGATATTCGGATTTATATTTTTGACGTGAGCAAATCGATTCCCACTCAGGAAAAGGTAAAAAAAGCTGACCGTGACAGCATCATTTTCTGCATTCTCGGATTTTTCTATCGGCACCTCCACCAGGGCGCCATGTTGGCCCTGTACGTCATCGCCCAATTTTTCTTCAACTGGGGCCCTAACACAACGACCTTTGTCCTCCCCGGCGAATGCTTCCCGACGCGCTACCGATCCAGCGGCCACGGCCTCTCGGCAGCTATGGGCAAAGTCGGCGCCATCGTCGCCCAGGTCATCTCGATCCCGCTCCTGAACAAGGACTCGCCCGCTGACTGCGTTGGGAGCGCCTGCTCACCCTGGATCGACCGCCTTATGCAGATATTTGCATTGTTCATGTTTTGCGGGACACTATTTTCGCTGCTCATCCCTGAAACGAAGGGCATTAGCCTTGAAGAATTAGCGGGCGAGCCGCCGACTTCGTACAACGCCGGCCAGAATAGAAGTGGTGTGGCCCCACCAAAGAGAAGATGGCGGAATCCGTTTTCGGGCGGGCAGCCGGCGGGGTTCAACTACCGGGCCGCGAAGGGAGGAAATGCGCGGAATGGTCGAGTGGGCATCATGACGTCGCCTGAGTTCGCGGCGCAGCAAGCGCATGCTTCGAAAAGAGAGGGTAGGAGATGGAAGCGCAAAAGGGGCGGAAGCAAAGATGGCGCTGGTTACGAGATGAGCAGCACGAGCTCGACGATGGGTATCGTATCCTCGGCGGTTACCACTGCCAGAGAGGATGGAGATGTTTCCGGAGCACACGGTGGTTTGTTACCCGGCTGGGGAGCTGGCTGGGGGAGGGTGGATAGGGGAGGACATCCGACTCCGATTGAGAATATCAAGTTAACGGACGTTGGTAGTCTGCTGAAGTGAGATACAGTCCTCTGCTGGGGATCTCGAAGGACTTCTGTATAAAGGTGTGAGGTCTGTTTCACGACACGATATATTAGAGTAGCATGTTGGAGTCGCCGTCCGACATCCATATTATGACCGTTAGAGGTCGGATACTTCGTATGTTCATCAGATAGGCGATCAGAATTGCAGACTTTCGTCGGGAAGGGGCCACGAAAAAAGAATCAAAGCACAAATAAGTGCCGACTGCGATTGTTGCTTCATGCACTACTTTAAGTCAATATAATATCCATGCTTGAGAACGGCGTAGCGTACCTGGTTATTCTTCCTCGCAACAACGAACAATTGAGACAGTTCCGCAAATTGTCCAGTTCAAAGACCTCGCCTCGGCACGAATCGCCGATGCAAGATGGTTCGTTCGCATGCTCGAATAGGTTCTACTCCATCACGAACTCGCGGCCTCTCTCACCAAATCCCAACATTTCCGCATCCCCGTCCCCATTGACTCCTCACCAACGGTATCGGTCCACCTGCTCCGACTATCAGAGCCAAAACTTTCCTCGACATTGGCATTGTCGAGCTCAAAGAGATGAACATGCATCGTCAATTTAATGTGTGAGAAGAGCCAAGGTACACTCCCCAGCTCACTAAGATGCTTCAATTTTCCGTCAAATGCGCCGGCATCCAAACTGGACACGTACTGCTTGGCATCGCGCTTGCGAGTCTTTGGCGTTCCCTTGCCTGGTTCTGGAAGTATATAACTAGGAAACTCCCATAGCCCCGCAAGCAGACCTTTCTCAGGACGCCGACGGATCAAATAACGTCCGTCGCTTCGCCGGATGGCGCAGACTAGAGTCTCTTCTTCCCGTACCGCCTTCTTAATAGTCTTGACGGGAAATTTCCGTGCATAGTTCGTAACTACCTCCATGGCCGCGGTGCTAAGTGTAAGGGACGAACTTGAGGGCTTTTTGTCTATTTTCTTGGGCTGTGCGAACGCGAAGGCCTGTAACGTCGCCTGTTTCTTAGATGATAGTTTGGATGCTGGCGTTGTCATATTTTTCGAGGCCTTAGATCCCAATTTGTTGTCTTCTTCATCGGGTGGCGCGAACTCTCTGAAAGGGTCGCACAAACTGCAAATATCTTCCATGTCGCATGTACTAGCCTTGCTGTCGGTTTCAGCCGTAGTCTTACCCGACACAAGTCCCTTTCTCGTAGCAAGCTGTATGCCCTCGCCATACGCGCGACAAGTTGAACTGACAGGACAGGCCGCGCAATTGGGCTTTGGTATGCAGATCGTGCTACCCAGCTCCATCAGTGCTTGACCCCATCGCCCGGGCCGATCGCTAACTGAATTATCCGATTCGTCCTTGTCACTGCCCTCTGTAGAATCTCGTGCCACGGCCTTGACTAGAGCATCAGCGGCAGCCCACAGCGTATCAATGACGATTTTATTCGTTTTGACATCTCCAAATATGCCAAGCTGCCTGCTTAACACCCGGAGCACATTCCCATCGACCATTGGCGCAGCCTGTCCGAAGACAATGGAACTGATCGCACCCGCCGTATAGCGTCCGACGCCGGGGACACCAGCCGCGAGATCTTCCGCTGCGGCTGGGAGAAGGCCTTTCCATTTGTGGTTTTCGCACACCAGCTTCGCAGCCTCGTGAATCCGCGTCGCACGGCTGTAGTACCCAAGACCCCGCCACGCGGCCAAGACGTCGTCTGGTTCAGCAGCCGCCAGGTCTTGGATAGTCGGCCATTTTGCCATCCACCGGTTCCAGTAGTCAATGACCACGGCCACGCGGGTCTGCTGCAACATGATTTCGGATATCCAGACCTCGTATGCGCGACGTTCCAGCCGTGATCGCAACAACGAGGCATCTGCAATTAAGCGTGGATCTATCCATTCCTTCCGCCATGGCATGCTACGCGCGGTGCTGACCGAGTCGAACCAGTTAATTAGAGAGCCACGACCATGTCGGCTATCAAGCAGGAGTGGTCGATGATAATCCAGGCCGTGGCGACGAGCAGGAGGATCGCAGGCGGCTAAGATGGGATCCTCTATCCAATTTGCTCCAAAAATCCGATCGTTAAATTTGGCAGCCTCCTTTGCCGAGCGTGTTGTTTTCCGCTTCTTGGTGATGGGAACTGCAACGGCTGCCTCGTTCTCTTGGTTGAAGTCGCTGTCAGACGCGTCGCTCCGCGTCCTCTTTCGCACTACCTTCTTTCGGGCTGGCCGCGAAGTTTTGATTTCGTTGTCCTTGGTGGATGATGAGAGCACATTGGCCATTGAATTTGGCGCCGGAGAGCTTGGCTGCTGGGCATTTCGTGATGATCGTGTCATATTTGCGGGAAAGTTGGAGTTTGAGGAAGTCAGAAACCGCGACGCGACATGGAGGGAAAAGTGCTTAACGCGCAATCACGTGGCTGACTCCTGTCCTCTCAAGTCTTTTTATCTTCTGCTTTTCCTTCTCTGAAAAAAAGGGAAATACCAGGGCGCAAGGGAATTGTGATGATAGCTGTAATATTCTAACGCATTCTGTATTTCTAGGCTTGGAAGCCAATTTCCTTTGCGTACTGTTCCAAGGTATTGCCTGTGTTGATCCATGGATCCCATGTAAGTCATCCATCACCCTTGCCACGATCTCAGGCAAAAAGGGTAACTGGGAAGATTTGGGCCCGGATAGGCGAATAGGAGCAATTCTATATGCAAAATGCAAATGACAGAGAGAAAAGAAGTCATTTCTCTACATATGCAATATTAGCAGCTAATAATAAAACCAATACGTGCTTCCCCGTCCTTTTTTTCTCCATGCCTTGTAATGTACTTAGTGAGTATTGTTCAAACAACGCAAGCATCCCTCTAGGACTTGATTTCACCTATGTTTGTCCTGGTTTCGGCAGGAATTTGAGTAGCGCCCCCTGGGAGCAGCTCAGTTCAATCTTTCTAAACTAGCAAGTATCACTGTCATGCCGTCATCACCTCACTTTCGCGGTTCGCTAGCATTGACAATATGTCACTAGATATCATATTCACCAGAGGAGGTCGCTTCCAGTGTAGGTAGGCACTCCAGTAAACATCCAATTGTGAGATCTGTGGTTAAGCGAGCGTTTCTATGAAATACAGAGAATCCCAAGAATAAAATCAGAACCATTGCGCGCGCACACAAGTATCCAGAACGTCGAAGCAAAAAAACCTCACCTGGGATTGCCCTTGTCCCTATTCTTCCATCATTACCAGAACGCAACTCATTTCGAGCCCCTCAATACTCTCATCGCTTCCTCAAAATCCTTAATATCACGATCCAATTTCGCCCTCTGAGCCTTGACCGAGGCACTTTCACCCGCAATGTTCTCCAACTCCTCGTCGCTGAATTCATTGACCAGTTCATATTTGAAGATCTGGAGAGGGCTCTCTTGACCTCTCAGAAGGTAATAGAAGACAGCCTGCTGGCATACCACGTCGACGAAGCGCTTCAACGCGACCTTGTAGTAACTGTAAAGCACATCATGGATGTACTCGCGGACGTGTTCTGGGTTTCCCTTGTTGGCGGACAGGTTGCCAACCTGTGGCCAGGTGAGGTGCGCGCCCGTATCATCCGATATGCCAAGGTTCTTCATGAGAGACACGAGGCGTTCACCCTGTAACTTCTGCAGGTTATCATTGAAGTAGTGATTCAGTGTGAATGGCAAGTGTTCTCGTTCAATGGAAAGGAGGTATTTGGCTTTGTCGATGGCCCGGATGTAGGTCTGCTGCAGCTTTTCGAGGATGTGGTCGTTCCAAAGCGTGTCGAAAACATGGGCGTCGGGGCAGACTTCCTCGATTACCTTTACAATGAATTGGTGGACCAGGATAATGGAACGGGAAACATGATACAGTGTTATCGACTCCCAGTTCTTGGTCTGCTCTTTGAAGATGGCTGCAAGCATTGATCCGCTGAACTGTAAAAGTGGTTAGTGACAAGATAGTGCATCGCCTGTTGTTGACTTACTGTTCCGAGATCAGCACCTCGACTATTGTTGTATACAAGCTCAATGTATTCCATGATGTCATCGTCATGTTTGATATGACGCCTTGCTGAGGACTCTTGCAGAATGCTGTCAAGCTCGGGAAATTGAACTGCCTCCGCCAGGTCCTCGGACTCCAATGACTGTCTTGAGGCGAAAGAGAAACTGCGAGTCTTCTGTGGACCAAAAGGATCCTCCTCAGATTCCGATTCTTCTTGGTGCAGCTTTCCACTATCAGTGAACGATCTCGTGTGGCCTGCCCAGGAGATCTGGTTGGAGAATGCCTCATTGGCTTCTACTACGCGCGTGATGAGCCGAAGACTGTCGCTGTCCGAGAAAATATTGTTGCCTGTGTAGTTTGCACTGAGAGCATCTCGAGTGATGGACTGGAAATTTTCGCACATATTGCTTAGGTAGGCTCGTTGTGAGAGAGGGTCGCTCCTTGACGGTCCCATCTTATTCAGTTGAGTCTTGAGATCGACCAGTTCTTTTGTCACCTCAGCTCGAAGCTTTGGGAACTCCTGCTTGATCAGATCGATCAGTAGTTCCCGCACTTTGAGTTTCAAGGCGAAGATTCCCGCCCTCTCTGTGTTGCGCAGAGTTGACCAGGGATCCTCTGAGAAGAAGTTCTTTTCTTTCATCTGCCCCTCCGCGAGAGACATCGTGACATCGTCTGGGCCACGGTTCTTGACAATGTAGTAACCCAATGTTAGATCACCTCGTTTGCCGAGAACGTGGTTTATGGCAATCTGCTGAATGGCTCGCTCAATTGCCAGGTCTGGTTTTGTGAGAACACCCATCGTTCTGGTCATCTGCGGATCAAACTGTTTGGCAAGTTTGAGAACCTCTTGTGTGGCTGGGTCGACATTGCATGGCATAATGGCGAGGATACTAAATCCTTCAGATTAGTTGGAGCTTTGAGGTCGACACAAGACGGAAACCCACATGGTTCTAGGGTCTTTCATATACTTCTTCACCATATCTCTGACAAGTTCTATGTCTCTCTCGGTTGTGGCACCTGTTTAACAGTCAAAATATTGCACATAATGATGAGATAGAATGTAATCCTTTCCTTCGGTGTTGCGAAAGATTCCAGGAACGTCAATGACGGTAAAGTGCTCTTGTTACGGAAAGTCAGGATATACGAATCAAAGAGCACTTAGGATGGATGAACATACATTAGGTCCACAAATCTCGATCTTCAAGATGTGCTCACTGAAGGTAGGGCGCGCTGAGCCATCGGTCTGCTCATCATCTTCACTGCTTCGTAGTCCCATCGTCTCATTCGCCTGAAAAGGGAAAACAGAATTAGCGTGACCTTCGTAGGCAAAGTGACTCTCATACCTGCTTGAAGATGTTGGCGAGGCTTGCATCAGTCAACTCATCAAGAGTCTTGTGAAACTCCTTGATCATGACCCTCTCATCGGGATCCGAGTCCTCATGGGGGATGATGGATACGATAACGCTCTGTTGGTCTTCTCTTCGACAAGTGATCTGAGTTGCGTACCGCGTACAGAGTCCAGCATCTCGTGGAAAGGCGAATCCTGTAATGCCTTCTAGAACAGAGCTCTTCCCCGAGCTCTGATCGCCAACCACGACCAACTGAGACATTAACTATGGTCTGATCACTTTGAGACTAGAAGACCTACCTGAGGAAGTGAGGTTCTGGAACCAATCAGTTCTCTCAGTTTGTCGACCTTGGTCAATGTAGCCAAGTTGCCGTGGCTGGCGCCAATTACGTCAAGTATGGTGCTGCCCATTCTGAAGATTTGCGTTGTGAGATAATGTTGTCAAGTATTGAACTGATTTTACACCAGAAAAGATGGGCTCTTGGGTTAATATACGATTTCCCAAGGCAACCTGTGCAATTCGAGATGTCATGGATGATTTGGAATCTGTCAGAACAAGTGGCCGTATGGATATTCCACTTTGTTACTGGCAAACGGATTTACTGGCCTACGGCGAAAGAAGGTGATAAAGATATCGGGAAGCCACAAACGAGACCGCATGTTGGCAGAGCTCCCCACCTACCTGTTGAGCTTCTGAATAACGAAAATGGCGGTCCTCCAACTTGGAAGGCATGCAGAACATGTACATGTGTCTGATGTCTGCATACAGACAAGAGCGGTCATCCGAAAACGTAAGGATCCCAATAAGTCCAAACGGTACTCTATACATATGTTCATGCAAACGGGGATCAAGTCGTGAGCTTCACCCTTCAAGCCCATTGACACTTCAGTACCAGCCTCAATTAGGCTGAATTGCCAGCAATAGTATTATAACAGCAATAATTGTAGTGACTGGGATTTGAACCGGGACGCTAGTAAGGAGTAGTCACAGCATGGCAGCATAGCCTCAACCCGCGAATCAAAGCCACCCAACTCGTAAAAGAAAGCATAGAAACTGTAGGAAACGCTTAGTAAGGATTGCATAGCCATAAGAATTCGTTGAAGGAATGAAATAGATAGCAATCACGGAGACCGAATTCGCGGCCACTTGAGGCAGCCGACCGCTCTGCAGGCCGCTTCGGCAGGCGGTATCGCACAGTCACAGTACCAAAAACATTTTGGCGACTGGAAAGGACGAAGCGAGGGGGTTTAAGAAAGGAAATGGGTTTGCAAAAGGGGCCAGGAGGAATCCGAGGTGGCCAGGTCTGCATGACGTGGATTATCACAACCACTGAAAGAATTGAAATGATGAACATACTAGGCATACCAGATGAGTGTGGGCAAGTGTGGCCCAGGCATAGAGGGGTCCACGGCACCGAGACATAAACTAGTGTATGTAAGGGTCCCCCCGTCTTCCCCACCACTCCCCTGCCCCCGGGGCGGCTTGGCAGTTGTTCCCCACGCACCTTCGTAGTACCAATACTGTGTACAGTCCCTAACACTGGACAACTGACAATGAGCACAACAGCATGGAAACATTTGCTACGATTGAGTGCACCCGCCAAGTCGAGGAATCGATACATTTTCAAGGAAAAGGGTACAGTGTGGAAGGTTGAAATAGAAAGGATCACCAACGCAACGGGTGCCCCGACTGGGACTTGGAACAAGCAGCCTCGGTTTACTTAGAAGACATGGGGCCGATCCTGTAGACGAACCATGATTTTACGTCAGAACTTGGGTACTCAAGCATGTTTTTGGCTATGCTACCTAACTGACTTCCCGGCTGCTTCCCAACGTCAAGCAGATGAAAATGGGCGGGGATTGGGAAGGAAGTCATACATGACGAGCAAATTTGTTAACCATTTTTCGGTTATGAATAGAACGAAGTGCCGCCTTCTACATATATCATGCTGACTGTGAAGGCAGGTAGGGCTTCATGGCTTATATCCATTTGCCACACGGCAAGCCCATCAGTGTTACTCACATCCTCGATGATGTGACTATCTCAAAGATGCTTCTCTCTGGACCCCGTGACTTGTTCAAATGTGTCCAGGGACATAACCAAGGCGTGTCTTCCTGCGGTCATGCTCCGCAGATGCTGATCGTAGTCGAGCATCTCAGCTAGAGGTACCTGCGCGATGATTTCGAGCATCCGCAAACTGCCCTTCCGGGTCTCACGAAGAGTTGTTTGAAATTCGTAAGGATCTGGAGGCGCATAAATGTCAGATACGTCTATTTGACTGCCTTCTCTGGCCGCCGTTTCTTGCATATCCATCACCTCGAGGACATGGCCACCACGAGAAGAATGAAGGTCATGCTGGACTGACCCCGCAGAAGACTCAGGGCAAGTAATCACAACCCTCATCACAGGTTCAAGGATCCCGATTGATCCGTTTTTGTGTGCTTCTCTCAAAGCCGTCCTGACGGCTTGATTGGCGGCACTAGCGTAATGGCCTGCGGGCGTTGGGCCGAAATAGTCAGTCGAAGCATCAAAGGTAACCGTGACGAGACATCGGTGCAAGGGAGAGGTCCGTCGTGGGCCTCGTGCGAGTGCTGATACTGCCCCATTCATCAGGTGCAGCCTAATATCCTCATTGTCGGCAAAGGAGTTGTCGGGAAACAAAACCCTTATGATATTGCCGTCTCTCTCAAAGTCAGAATCTGCCACACTCCCATTTTCGTTCAACTCCAGCGGTTGGACGGAAACACTGCAGGCGGCAGCACCGGCTTTGCCGCCAATAGTTTTGTCGAATACGACCCGGTGAGTCTCTGTAGGTTGTGTTACACACTCTTTATAATCCACTTCGATGCTACCCCAGTGGGCTTCGAGCTTGTAATGTTTCTCCAGACGGTCTCTTGCAACTTCCAGGTGAAGCTTGCCCATCCCAGACAGTGTATACTGCTCTGAGTTCTCATTCAACGACCACCTGAGACTTGGATCCTCCCGAGCAAGATTCTCCAACGCGGCCTCTAGCGCTTTCGCACCAGTGCTTGTATATGGTTCCAGAACGATGAATGCCACAGCGGGAGGGATCTCTGGCGGTCGAACCTTGACGTTATGAAATGGTGGATTGGGGGTTTTGTTCCCAGTATATATCAGCATAGTGTCTCCAGTGCGGGCCTTTTTCAGGCCAGTGAGAGCACCGATCTGCCCAGCTAAGAGCTGAGGAACCTCGATATGATCCTTTGCCGATATTTGCATGATGTTGAGGGGCTTCTCAAAATCTTGAAGATTAGCGTTCCACATTGGGGTGTTCTTCTTAAGCATGCCATGGTACACCCTCACGAATGTCAACATGCCTCGCTTGGGGTCATTGACGACTTTGAACACGGAGGCTAGGGCTTCAATTGTCGACCGTTGCTTTACTGGTACCTTTTGGGTGCGTGAAAGCTCCAGTACGCGAGAGAAAGGATGCGTCTCTTGACCAACGCGGACTTGCAGCTCTGGTCGGTCTCGTGGACTCGGTAGGTAATCATTGACAGCATCGAGTAGTGACGCTACACCGATGTTCTTCAGGCTCGAACCTGCAAAGACGGGAACGAGGGAGGCCTCGCCGTTGTTAATGCTGCGACGAATGCTGTGTTTGATATCCTCGCTTGGGATATCTCCACCGCGCTCGGTCCAGAGCTCTAGAAGTACGTCGTCATATTCGCAGAGCTTCTCGATAAGCTTCTCACGCGCGCGTTCAATCTCTTCTAGAAAGGGAGGTGTCTTCTTGGCTAGCTCTTCAAGATTGTCTTTGCCAGCACCTGCCCAACTCACCACAGAGCGGGATATGACATCCACGATACCCTTGACGGTATCGTTCTCCCACCAGGGAATCTGGCATACTAAAGGCATGCCGTTGAGCTTCAGACCAATATCTTGCACAGACTTCTTGAACGAAGCACCCTCACGGTCGAGTTTATTCACCAGGACTATCCGAGGCACCTTGAACTCCTGAGCAGAAGACCAAACCCTCTCCGTGTGTGCCTCGACTCCTTCAACGCCATCAATGACGCATACAGCACCATCCAGGACTGGCAAGCAGCGCTCTACTTCGAATCTGAAATCTTGATGGCCTGGCGTGTCAATGAGATTGACGATGTGCTCCTTGCCACCCGCCCTCAAACGCTCCTTTTTAGGCCACTTAAACGTAATGGCTGCTGATTGAATTGTAATGCCTCTTTGCCTCTCCATAGGGAGAAAGTCGGTGACAGTATCCCCGTGGTCCACATCTAATTTTGGTCAATGAATATACCCCAATTTTAGTTTGCATCCCGAAAGTTGCGTCCTGACTCAATTTGAGAAGGCACTTCGATATGAATTAAGAAAATACGAGGCTCACTTCCGAGATGTCGAGTGGCACCGCTGTTGTAAAGCATAGCCTCTGTGGTTGTTGTTTTGCCCTGAAGTCATGGTCAGTACTGACAGTGCAGCGCATAAACGGCCGTTCCACTTACCGCATCGACATGGGCAATGATCCCGATGTTTCGAACATCGTCTATTGCAGTCTCAGAAGAAGTTGGTGGAGTGGATATGGCCCTGAGACCAAGCCTCCTTGGTCTTATGGTATGAGGCCATCGCCCTGGACATCGCCCTGGACATCTCACACGAGCTCTGGTCACAATTGCCAAAAAGCTCATCCCTTCGACGTGCAGACGATTTCTATATTTTCTGAACGCCTTTAACCCATTAAAGTTTGGGCTTTTGGCGGCCTGCTCCTCAAAGACTAAGGTCAATTGACGAATTCTGGTTGGCTAGCGCTAGCATTGGAGGCGTTCAACTTCACCTAGAATTGGAGTTGGGCTGCGCATTTACATTGACCCGCTACAGCAGGCACGGACCACACAACTCCAGGTTATGGCGAGTTGACACAACAGAATTGGAAGGTCCGGCCCCGCAGCCAGTGGCTGGGTTCCTTGGAAGGTAGCAGCAACGAAACCAGCAGCCACAGTTAACGAGAGCCATGAGAAGACGGGCATTGCCAGTTGAGCTTAACTTGTTGCAGTTCGCCTAACCTTACGTCAATTCACAGTGTTGTCTGGTTGTCAGACCTTCCTTCCGAGACCGTTATCTTTCGTCATTGGCGCGATACATTTCGCTTTCTTCAATCCCTTCGCCAGCCATACATCCGTTGTAGCATGGCTTAATCGAGTTCTCGTAAGAACAACTTCCTCTGATCACCATCAACGTCATAGCCGCAAGCTTCGAAACCCCAGCCCATAAACCATGGACTATCGCTCATCTATAGCCGACGATGAGCACCCGGTGGGCGCATCTCCTTGGGGCTCATCACCTCCAGCATCGCCGCGGCGCAATGAATCTACCTACAACGCAGGCGGCAATGAGCCGGCATATCATTATGATGTGCAAGACCCGAGTAATGGGCTATCACACGACGATTTGACGGGAAACGTATTCGGCCCGACAGACGCCATAGCAAGCGAGGCTTCCACGACAGTATACGATCCGTCTCAACAATCCGAAACATCACAAGAGCCTGAGTTTGGATCGTCGGCCGAACGATCTCAACAGGAACAAGCGCAGGGAGGGCTACAGCAAACGCAAGGGCAAGGGATGCCACGAGGAAGTGCTGCGCCCGGAGGCCACGAACAACAGGCCCGTAGGCAAAATTATCCGCAGTACAAGCTGCAGGCAAAGATCGCTGGGCTGGAGCGCACCGGTAGAAAAGACCCGATCCTCAGATTTGATGTTCACGTACGTATTGCCTAAGAAACACCCCATCTCGGATGGCGATAAATTGGCGTAGTGTCCGTACTGACTATTGCAGACAAATATACCCAAGTTTCGAACCACCCAGTTCCGTGATGTGCGCCGCCTCCACTCCGAATTCGTCAAACTTGCCGAACACTTGATTTCCGCCAACCCCGAGGCACTGGTTCCAGCAGTCCCTCCGCCATTGACTTCGGCCGGAGCCGGGACGGACGAAGACGAGGCACGTGTGAAGGCTTTGATGCAACGATGGCTTAACTACGTCTGCAGCAACGAGGTGCTCATGAGAGATGATGAGATGGTACTTTTTGTCGAGAGTGACTTTGGCTATAGCCCCATGGTCAAGAAGAAACAACCGGCTACTGGCGTACGCAGGAAGCTGCTGAAGCAATTTGCCCCTCCGCCGGATGATACCCCTGAGCTATCCGACGCTCGTCCAATTGTGAAGCTATTCTATCTGGGTTCTATGGATGCTGGACATAAGGTTGATAAGCTCGTCAAGGCTCGCCGAGGTACGTTTTTTTTGGCATATTGATTTTGTTGTGAGACGACTGACCATAAACAGGGCTTGGGCTTGCAGAATCCGACTTTGGTGTCAAGCTCGGTGCGATGAATATTCAAGAGCCGCACCAAGGGCTGGCCAGCGCATACCGTAAACTCGGCAAAGTCGTTCAAACTGTTGGCGACTGTCATGCCGCCCAGGCAACAGCAGAAGCAACGACGATCGGCGATCCGTTCCAATATCACTCACAGGATGCGTTTATCGTGAAAGAGAGCCTGACCAACCGACAGTTACTCACGCGCGAATTCTTGCAGGCCCAGGAAAACACACGTAGCAAACTCAATGCCGCCGATCGTCTAAAGGCCAGTTCCAGTGTGCGCCGTGAAAAGGTTGATGAGGCTATTACGGCTCTGGATGATGCAAGACAGAACGAACTCGAGCTGATGAGGAAGACGTCACGTGTGACACAAAACCTGGTCTTAGAGCGCCGCAGATGGTTTGCAAGGACGGCTACGGACTTACGAATGAGCATTCGTGAGTTCGTTTTGCGGGAGATCGAAGCCGAGCGCCGCACCCTTTCCTTACTGGAGAGCGTTCGACCTGATATCAGGGCTATCGATGCCTCGGGCGGTCTAAGCAGGCTGGGCCGCGAGGCTCATCCTACAGTGCGTCGAATAAGCATGGCAGCAAGTCAGGGCCCCAAGGGTGATGCCTGGAGTGGTGTGCCTCGGCGCACAGATGTTCCCAACAGAAGTATCTCGGGAAGTTTCATGCCGAATGTTGCTGAGGATGAAGATGGCGAACAAGGCCAAAGCACAGGATCTAATGCTGCCGGTGTCGCAGGTAGTGCGGGCTTAGCTGGTCTCGGCGAGGAAGACGACGAAGATCGGGTGGATGCGAGAAACGCTGCGAGCCGTTTGGCAACCAGCACATTTTGATCGTTGCACCTTGCACATGAGTGTAGTGTAGAATAGTGACGGTATAGCCTCTTCTCATCGCCATCGACTTGTCATATGTCACCTATACGTTCGTGTGTAGTGCCTGTCTACACTTCACACCCCGTATTCGCCCTGCTGGTGCTACCCTTCACTAAAAGAATGCATTTGGACTCCAGAAACCACTGACTACGGGCCACTTACTCGACACTGTCCCAGGATATCATGACTTGCGAGGTGCCCTCCCATGTGTATTGAAGGTTGCATGACACCTCTTTGCGTGTTTAGGCCGGACGCGTCGGCAACGCAAACACGACATTGGGGACGCTTATGCAGCCACTCGTAGCCTGTACTACTTTCTATACATACATGCGCCGAAGCACCAAGGCATACAATACCACACCTCACCATACACCTTGATGAGAGACGGCTCACACCTGCGTTTTGCAGTATATGTATCCCCAGGCGACATTCTGGCTCGCTTGAGTGAGAGACAGGGCGACGTTGTCTTCCCCAGATTTGACTTTCTGCCGTTCGCGTCGGCCATATATGTACATTGACGGCTACACTTCAAAGCGCCGCATTTTCGTGGGGGTGGGCACAATGTACGGTTACAACTGCGAAAAATTAATGTGATGCTGTTCTTGATCCCTCTGGATGAAGTGAATCTCGATCCATTGACTCGAACATGGATCCATGGACGACTTGGAGATATTGCCGGTTAAGAGTCCCGGGTGGCAATGGTGGCAATGGGCTCATATAAGAAGTGCTGTGTAATAGTCATCTGAATTTGACGACAGCCCTCTGCCAGATACGACTGGCTGCATCCCCAGAATCAGACGAAACAGACATGCGCGGGTAAATAAACATCGTTGGGTTCTTCTGGAAGTTGAGTGATGGAAGGCCAAGGCTGTATACTTGCTACGTACTAAGGTAGGTTTGGCAGACTGGCACAGCATGATGGAGGTGCAGCATATTGCTACAAATAGACGTAGATTTATTTTTTGATATGTCCGCCGCAGACACGAATCGAGGCGAGCGGATTGCACGCATATTCCTCCTCGCTAGCGGGATCCCAACATTTTGCAGAACGGTTGCATGCTCATAATCGATGCTGTCCGGTAGTTTCTTGCATCTCGCCTGCCTTATCTCTGTTCTCTTCTGCTATTGGCGCGACAAAGAGCCTTGGCGCGTATCCTCCGGTTATATTGGAGAAATACAGCCGTAGCGCGCCGTGCCGCTCTATGAGAACAAACGATGTTGAACAACAACACACGATGTTAATTTGGTGCTTGAAATCGTCCGTCTCCTGTCTATCTTCCCACCTGTGAACATCTTTGTGTGGGCCAACTTTAATGAGGTAACTCGGACGCCCTTGACCCGCGATCTTCTCCATCCCGGGCGACATACAGACGTATCAAATCACTCACACGATGTTGTTCGAGAGGAATGGACAATGTCGATCTTGATGCCGCAGATCTCAAGATGCATACGTCATGTGGACGATGTCCAGATGTCAAATAGTAGATCCTGCCCTGAGCATGTTATACCATGTGTGCTATCTTCTCTGTACTGAGGCCGTTTTAGTGCTTCAGCAAAGTGTTCGTGGAGTCCAAATGGCTTGCAGCATCTAAGTGAATGGGCACACCACTCGTACCACACTCCAGTATGAATTCGAATATCAAAACTTAGTTCCCGGCTCATGAATCAAGGTTGCCGAACGGCAGGAGGCCGGCCCTAGGGCCCATGCTCGGTAAACTTGAGATATGCATAGGCGGTGGCGTTCCTTGATTCTGAGTCTGGGCGCAGAAAATAGTTGCGACGTGCACGTTGTGCTTCCCTACTTGAACATGACGGCCTCATAAAAGGTGCAGGGTCAGCACTTACCAACATGCTTGCTAAAAAGCCAACACTTTGAGTGTTCTCTAGGAGAGCAGCCCTATTATTTGCGTCGTTTTCCTGGTTGGTACCCACAGATCAACTCTGTGATACCTTCAGACTCGGTTTTTTGGTGGGCTCCAATAATCCTGTTGATTTAGGCCGGGCAGGCAGTTTGTGAGGTTGGAAGTCTCGCCAGTGACGTGTTCAGTCAAACTGGGGGGTTTCACAGCGCCGGTCATGTCACCGATGGGTGGAAGCGTATGCATCGTGAAGTCGTGTGCAGGATGCAGCGCGCAGTGCGCTGTGTGGGACAAACTCAATAGCTTCTGAAGCTGTTGATGATGGAGGATTTCGTGCCGAGATAGGTTTATGAGCCGCATTAGTGCTATGTGCGGTTGGGTGAAAGATCCACACCACAACGCCATTTCGCTGGACGGAAATCCGAATGTATGAAGAGCTCTTGCTGGGGTTACAGGATGAAGCCGCTTTTTTAATTTTTTTTATTCTTATGCATCACCGAAGAAATGTCATTATGTCAACCATGAGGTCTAGAGCTCTCGGCATATTGTCGAGTGGCTGGTTGGTGGTCTTCTGTCTCCAATTTCCCCAATTTCCAGAACAAGCCTACCACGACCATGAATCTCTACCAGACATGTCCATGTGTGAGGCTATTAGGACGACCGAGGGATATTCCGGACTCCGTGCGTCCAGCGAAGGCAAGAAGACCATCACAAGTTGCAACTTCCATCAATAAGACCTTGGATTGCGAAACAGAAAAGGGTGATCAACTGTCGATTCCAGGAAGGGCTCTCGACTCCGACTGATTTCATTGGGCTTAGGTTGTGTTCCACTAAGAGCCAACCTCCAACACGGCTCGGAGACGTGGCTGGAGCCAACAAGGTAAGGGAAGTTCTCAAGTCTCATGCTTATCATGTTACCACTGTCGAGAGGATGCAGGCCGATTGGCTGCCAGGAGTGGCAGACTCCAATCCTTGTATCAAGATAAAGCTGCTTGAATACAGCAATAGCTATAGCAGTTCATGCACCACCTTATGTGTGACATTTGAGTGTTTATGCAGACAGTGACATGTGAAATGATGTACGAGTCTGCTTCTTGACACTCGCTATAACCAGGGTGCGCGGCCCTGCTGCCCCTTAGCCCAATCTTGTACCGAGCTGCATGCTTGACTTGTCATCTTTCCAAGCAAAGCATATCTTAAGAACGCCAGTATGAAGTAGGTCCGACAGCGGCAGCCTGAGCGCGGCACAGCGTCGCAGCGACTAAGGCAGGTGGTGATATGGTCCTATAGGCATTTGTGTTTCCACGATCTCTGACCAAAATGGGACGAGCGGCGTAGGACTCATCGCCATATGAAACAGGCAGAAGATGGAGTTCAACTAGAATGACGGGCGAGTGACCGTTGTCAAATTGGAATCGCCGGTCTGTGGGCCGCGGACCACTGTCGTTGCAGAGAACCGGATTGTTGAATAGTGAGGTTAGCAGGCATATGCCCTTGTTCACTGCCCCTGTTTTCTATGTGCACGCGATCATCTCACCATCAGGCTGGCATGGCGGAATGGCGGCAAAATTGAACCTCGGAAACCCCGACTGCATTCGTCTGAAATATCGTTAGACACTCATAGAGCCTGATGCAGCTCGCTGGTATCTGGGACAAGAAGTACTAGTGGAGTGTGCCTCTCACTTAACATTGACTAGAAGGATCAAATGGCAATGAATGGGACATACGAGTATATGACTTGTGAGGTCGTCAATGACAAGGGGGAACAGACAATCAGATTGAAGCAAAGCCAACGACGGGCTTTCAAGAGTACGGGCGCACGTTCAGACGCCTTGGTAGAGAGACTACGGGGGACCAATGGGGGCAATGTGGGGATTGGTGTGGAGTGCCCAGGTGTTATATTTGGCCAATTAGGACTTGCAGCTGGGCAGTACTACTCTAGCTCCAACAATTTGATCAATCTATGGGTTGTTCTTGCCAAATATTTTGTCTCCGTCTACTCTTGCTACTTTAGATGTTGTACCCTCAACACTCTGTACTTCCTATTCTATCTACTGCATACCACACTAATTTCTTACCTCTGAAGGGTGGACTCAAGTCCATCAATTCAGCAACGGTTGGAGAGTTATCTTGCTCTCTTCCCATTTACTTTCTGCCGCATTACGCTGCACACATCGAAGACCCTTACTGTTGCCTCCCAGGATCCAAGTTTCTGGAGCCGAATCACAAACTAAAATTTCGCGAAATCCGGAGAAACAAGAGGACCCTTGCACGGCGAATTATATGCCGTCCATATTCGGTTACAGACCCTTGGTGGGCCTTCATGCTATTGCTACCTACTTGCAACCTCGTGCTTTTGCAGTCGTTCGCCAAGTGGGCCTTTGTCATCATCGATCTATCTACCCGCCAGTCCCAGTCCCAGTCCCGATGGAGCACGGAAACTCTGATAGATGCGACTGTAGCCAGCAGCCAGTTTCGTCGTACCCTTGTTCTTATACTCTACTTTGCCGTAGTAGTCACAGAGCACGTCTTATCTGCCGGCTATTGGGCTCTTAACGCCGGCTAACCTATCAAAACATCTTTCTGTTTGTCCCTTCACATCCCTTGTCGGGCGTCGTCGGTTTCGCTTCCTGATGGAGTGACTGCTCTCGTCGTTAGAGCCCCACAAGCGAGTGAGACGCACCGACAGCCTGTTCGAGGAGGGCCGAGGTAGGGTTTCCAGGAATCGATTCATCCCTGTCCATGATGACCTTCATATTTTCTGTTGTGCAGACCCAGCCGCCAGCCTTGTCCAGCTAATACTAGAGCAAGTACTTGGCGGTATGATATTCGCTGGTACCATGGCGAATGTATGGATACCTCGAGATCTTTACCGTTAACGGTACCACACCGGGACCAGCCAAAGATTTCCCTGCCGAAGCTCATATGCATGGCACCTCCTGTCGCATCGTCGCTAACTGCTTGCATATGATCTCCCGAGATTATGAGCTGCTCTACTAGCTCTTGGAGATAACTCGTTGCTATTTGACTGGGCATGGTAAAGTCTTTCAATGCTTCACAAGCCAACGGGACCTTGGGCCCTTGGTTTATTCCGGGTCCCTGATGCTTCTTGCTAATCAATGATGAAGGTTGAGTGGCACACAGGAGTATCGCATCATCATCGTCCATGGCACTATCCCGATGCATAAGAAGGTGGGGGTCCTTCCGAGGATTGTTCCTTTTTGCTTCATATCCCGTTTCTCTTCATCATCTGAGTAGTATAAGCCGTCATTCGAGGGCTTGGACTCGCCATCTTTGCCTTGTTCACATATCACGGGGCCCTTTCTATCTGCTCCCCCTGCCTCCAAGTCTATAAAACATTCTCCGACACAAGCACAATTCCGTCACGCTTGACACATCCTCGGCTCTACTTTCAGGCCAACCCGCATACTTTCACCTGACACCTTATTAGCCCCAACGTCGCTCTACATCCCACACTACATCCCGCGCCCGCGTCCGGAGTCGTCATTGGCAATGGCTCCCTCCGCCATGATGGATGAGATGGCGCCAATGCAGCTACCCGTGCACGCAAAGTCGATAAGTGCGTCCGTCTTGCATGGGCCTCGAGACCTACGATTGGTGAGTGTGGTTATATCTAGTCTTACTGTTACACAAGATGGGGCCCTTCAGCCTTAGCAAGATTCATTCCGAGTAACCACTTTTATCTTACTTCAGGAGGCCCGGAGCATCGAGGACCCTGCCGTTGGCGAACTGCAGATTGCCGTCAAGTCAACTGGCATCTGTGGCTCCGATGTATCGTACTACAAGAAGTTTGCCAACGGGGATCTCTGTGCTTGTGCGCCCTTATCCCTTGGACATGAGTCGTCCGGTACAGTTGTGGCCATTGGACCCCATGTTTCCGGCTTCAGCATCGGTGATCGGGTGGCTCTGGAGGTCGGCCTTCCATGTGGTCAATGTGGTATCTGCAGAAAAGGCAGATACAATTTATGCAAGAAGATGCGCTTCCGGAGTAGCGCAAAGAGCGTGCCTCACTTCCAGGGCACCCTTCAGGAGAGGATAAACCACCCTGCCATTTGGTGTCACAAGTAAGCCCCCCCTGCGTACACCCGAGAGACAGCCAGAGCTAATAGCCGCGCCAGACTACCGGATCACGTCTCGTTTGACGCTGCTGCGTTACTTGAGCCCTTGTCCGTTGCTATCCACGCTATCAACCGTGCCTGTCCAATTCCTGGCTCTACTGCACTTGTCATGGGTGCAGGCACGGTTGGGCTCTTGACTGCAGCCATGGCTCGTCAATCTGGCTGCACAACCGTCACCATCACGGATGTTGATGCTGGCAGAGTTGACTATGCCATAAAACACGGCTTTGCGACTCACGGATATGTCGTTCCCCGTCCTCTTCACACCTCCTCCAGCAGCTCTTCCATATTCACCAACAGCTCCGGAACGTCGACGCCTTTGGAGTGCGGTGTCATGACACCGGCGAGTCTCTTCTCTAACTCGATCCAAGGTCAACTCGAAGGAGCAAAGAGCCTCGCAGCCGACATCCTCGCTCAAACTAAACCGCCCCCGGGTCTCGAGTTTGACGATGAAGATGACGGAGTTGATATTACGTTCGAATGCACCGGAAAGGAGGTTTGCATGCATATGAGTCTCTACGCCACACGGCCGGGTGGGAAGGTCATTATGGTCGGCATGGGTACCCCTATCCAGACCCTCCCAATGTCCGCAGCCCACCTGCGGGAAATCGACATCCTGGGCATCTTCCGATATGCCAACACCTACCCTACTGGTATTCGATTACTCTGCGCCCAGGGCCGGGGCGGTACTGGCTTCTCCTTTCCGAGCCTAGATGACATGGTTACCCACCGATTCCAGGGTCTTGGTGCTGCAAAAGGCGCCTTTGAGCTTGCTAGCAGAACCGTCGATGACAACGGCAACCTTGTGCTGAAGGTGGTCATTGAGGCCTAAAGTGGATTGATTGAATTGGCATGGGATGAGCTCTGTACCACCAACTCCTTGCATTAATATCTGGCTTCTGGACATGACGATGTTGCGATGCTTCACTCCACTCTCGATGACATAACGCTGCGACGACGTGAGAATTCAGCTGAAACAAGACGGGAGAGGCAGACATTGAGGTTTAGAGGGAGAAGAGTAAACGTGGTTTCAAAGATATTTGTCCAAATGGAGTGAAAATGAATGGGACACAATGGATAGGGGAGAGCTTGATAAATACCCACCAGGTTCGATTTCCTACCACTGCTCAACTTCTTAATATGGGGTCAAGACCGGGGAGCCAGGCGATGGAATTCAAATGGCTAGACTGGATATTCGGAAGGCTGTGTTAATATCAAATTGAAGATCACCGGATTTACATCAACTGGTTCTATTGTGAAGTTTGGCGGCCACGTGGCAAGGCGGCTTTACCGATTCGCTCATAGGCTGAGCTGGACGTGCAATGTTTCAGTCAGAAGTCTGTCAGGTACCGCTGATAGGTATGGTATGGCTTTAGTCATTCATGTTTTCATTATCATTCTCTATCCGAATCATTCCGTGTCATTGCAAAACAAGTGCATGGATCTGTGAAGGACAGGCTTCTAATCGCCCCTCTCTGCCCAGCTTTTTTGTGGCGACCATCCATAGAACGCCTACTTCGCCATGCAGATGAGAAAGCCATCATCATTCTTTCTGAATGGTGCCATCTCAAACCCTGGATCCAGCCATCACTTATAGTTGCCGGCCCAGAATTCTATCTGCTCTTCTGAGGAGCCAGCCCATGAGACTCCAAGTGCACACAAATATGCCAGATGGTCTCAATGCAACCGAGTCTAAGTTAGGTATTTGAGCTCCCGTGACTTTCTAGATGGAGAGATCCCCAGCACCTGGCAAATTGAAACTGCCGCTGCCGCCAACAATGTCCGGCAGTATATTTTTCTTGTTCTGACTTCGAGCAGCCTCTACCACAACATGCTTCTTGCCAATGTCGCGAACCTCGGTGACACTCTGCATCACCTGGTTCAGCAAAGACATGAGATGCACATCATTGGCTTCACTGAGCATTTCCTGCTCGAAATCTGCTGTTGCCGATGGCACAAGCAGTGCTAGGCGGTTGACCAAGGCTTGGATGGATCTCAAGATCGTGTGGGATGGGATGGTGTGCGGATCTGCCGCCTGATCCGCGACCGATGAAGGATCGACCCCAGACAATCCTGAGGGCGGTAGTCGCTGCAGGTATGTGATGAGAAGCTTGATCCGAGATTGCAACATCTTCACTGAATTGGCTTTTGCTGTCAACGCCGCAATCAGCTCTTCATCCTCCCTAGAAAGCATAAGCTCATCAGCTTCAGTGGCAGTCGCGGCCTCCTTGTTGCCAGGAGAACCGAGACGCTGTTTACCCTTGGATTTTGCGTCGGCAGCTTTGCTCTTGGCTGCGGTTTTCTTCTGGCCTCTCGACTCAACGGCTGTTGCATTGCCTGCACCGCGGGCCACGAAGTCCATGCTAATCATCTCTGCCTCCCCCGTCTCTACCGAGTACGAGAGCTCTCTGAACTTTAGTTTTAGCGGAGGCTCGGCATCTCTCATCTCCTTGTCTTCACCCTGGTCGACCTTTGGCTCATCTGCTTCATAGTTGGTTTCGTATATGGTCAAAGGTAGCTTGCTTCCCACTGAGGGATCCACGGCTTCTTCCGGATGAACGGCCAGCAGCATAGAGGACTCGTTGTGCTCGGAGAGGATCCAGTGATGGATAGGTAATATTGCTGGAGTGGGGCCGCTCTTTGGGAGGACTGTGTACCAGCCGACGAGATCGAGCTGGGGAGACTTGTGAATGGTTTTCACTGTAACATCATGGTCAGCAACTGCAGATCAAATTGGCAAGCAAAGGAAATAACGAACTTTGGTCCAATCTTTGTCCAAACCATATGGGGTCCATGATGACTTCTCTGTTCTGCGCAATTGTGGCACATTCAAAGGCATGCTCAATGGTGATCTCGCGTCCGTTTTGTTGTCCCAGTAAAGCTCCCACAATCGGTCCCTGCTGGTCTCGCAGGGTGTGGCGTGTGATGTAATCGGATATTGTGAGGAGGACCAGCGGATGCAGAACTGCCTGAAGTCCAGAGTCCGAGGACTTCTGCGACGAAATCAGCGGGTTCTCCATCTTCCTGGAGATGTTGTTAATCCAGGGGAGAATGGAGAGGATAGCTGAAAAGTTGTGATGTCGGCGAGTGTCTTTATGTGTAAGTAGGCGGGGTGGATGTGAATCGCAACATGAGCCGGCAGCTTCCAGGTTGGAGCTTCCAGGTAAGAGCTAACGATTTGGACTTATGGTAGCCCCGCGGTGGCAGTGCAAAAAAAGGTGGCTTTCAATGCCTGTCACGAACGTCCAAGGCCGCTGCTGCACTAATTTGGAACATCTAATGTTAGGCATCTTTTGGTTACTGCCGAATTCAACCTCAAGTGTCACATTCACACCACATCCCAATGCAATGGTCGATGTTTGCTTCATGATGCCAAATAGTGGCCACAATCAATTTCCAATCCAAATTACTTGAGTACTCATATGAAGATGCGCTTGCAATCTGCTTCCTTGATCGGCTAGACCCCTGGCCAGCAACCTAGCAGTTGCAAGGCATGGTATTGAACGTCTCTACGCTGAAGAGTTCCCTTCTCTTGGGTTGCTGATAACCCAAGGAACATTGCATAGGAAGCACTTCCATTTGCACATTAGTGCCTATCAGTGCTGCTTCCCCTCCTACGCTACCTGGTTTAAATCACATCAGCCTCTTTCTCCTCATCGATCCCATCATAGCCCAAATACAGAAGTTTGTGCAAGCGCCGCAAGCTATTCTTTATCTCGACGGGACTCAGTTACAATGGGTGTCCCTGCAAATTGTGGTGCAGACCTGGGTTCTTTGCAGATGGTTTCAGTCACAACTATATCGAGACAGGTCTTACGAGAAAGAGATCTCCTTTGACGAGCTGAGAGCATGGCCTCTAGCTACCACCTTTCAAGTTTTGCATTTTGGAGTCTCAAATGCTGCTTTTTCCGTGCATTTCTACCATCTCGAGATTTTGGGGGTATACAAATATGAGACTGGACCCAGCTGCTTTCTGCGTCTCAGGTTCCTACATCCAAACTGCACAACCTGACCGAGCCTGTCGCGAACCAGCCACATCGTCGTTCGACCATTTGACATCCGATTGCCATGTCTCCTAGTCCTGCAAATGCAGGCCAGAACAGACTCCCACATCCGGCTGGGCCCACAGCAGGCACCATCCCTGCGAAGAGATCAGATGACGATATCCAGTTCATCTCTTGCAAGCCAGTGAAGAGGCGCAAGGTCAGTGACACGAAGTGCCTGTCAGTTCCTCCTTCGGTGCCTCAGGCGCAAGCCCCATCTCCACACCAACCTGATGTTCAACCGGAGCCTTTCCTGGGACCTTACCCGGAACCTCAACCAGGACCTCAGCACCGGTGTCCTCAACCACCTGCAGTCTTCGCCCCAATGACGCATATGCCAACTATCACGCCTGCATCAGGGATCGACGGGTTTAGCAGAAGAGTGAGTACGGGCGTGGTTGGTCTGCCGTCCGATTTTCATGAGATGGAACCCAGTTTTGGCTTAAGAGGTGTATCTCTTCCGGTATTGGAGAATTACAACCTCAACCAGCCGTTTCGCGTACCAAAACCCATTAGTCCTCCAGCACTCTCCCCAAAGCAGCTTCCTGACACAATCCCCTCATCACTACTTGACAACAACTCGATGCAAACTCAGGGCACTGCGTTGTTTGGCTTTCACGGATCATCTCAGCCTCAGACTGTGTATTTCCCTACCACTGGTGACTCGATCCATGCATCTGCCACCGCTCAAGCCACAACAACGCCAGTGAATTCTGGAAATACCACGATGCTCAACACCCCAACAACACAGGCGAGCTCTCCTTCTCCAAAACCAGTCACGCTTCCAGACAATTCTGCTGCAAGTATGCCACCACCTCCTAACCCACGAGTCGAGGCTAGTGCAAAGTCTGACTCTACACCGCAGGATACTGCTACACGAGGCACTTCGCCTTCTAGCACTTCTCAATCTCCAATGGCCAAGCCACCTTGCCGAATCTGTGCAAAAATGCGGCAGCAGGCGGCTCTGGCGAGAGCTCAAGGTTTGCCAATGATGAATCCAAATATCTCTCCTCACATGCTCCCTCAGATATCGTGCCATCCGCCATATCCTGCACATCTGCATCCCCCTGTCATGAAAATGTCTCCTGCCAATATGCCGAACTTCGGCCCTGCTTTCGGTCCAATGATGATGCCGATGAGTATGAACGGCTTTGGCTGCATTACGAAACAAGCGCGCCCTTCCACCCAGAAAACAGGCAACCAAACCCCAGGGCCCGCGCTTCCTCAACAGCAGACCAACACTAGAGAATCCAGCCAAAGTGCGGCTTCTTCGGTCCCTAACAGTGCGAAGTCTAAGCCAGCAGCTGCTCCTTCAAGTTCTTTCAAGCCTCCCGCCTCTCTCATCCAGCCGAATTACCGAAAGCCATCCCCAAACTTGATCGTGGATGTAGCCGAGACCTGCCAGGAGAAGTTCCCTTTTGAGGAAGTGGCAAAGCGTCACAACACTACAGTCGACAAGGTCGTCGAGATATTTGCAGCTATTATCCAAGTGCCGCTTTTGCGAAGTACGACTGACAGAAGGCGGCCGGGCAGGTTGGCCACGAGCAGGGTGAAGGATTACACAAAGGCAAAGAGAGACATCCAGGAGGCGAGAAGTGAGGGTCATGGTGGAGGGAACAAAGTCCCTGCCATAACCCCTTTGGATATTGCACAAAGCATGGGGCTTACAGAACTACCTGATGGATTCACTTTGCCTTTCAATTGATAAGAGTTGGAGTTTGGAAATGCAAACGGACGTGTAAATTAAAATCAAGCTGAATGCTCTCTCATAGCGTACGGGCGCAGTACGTACTGCTTTCTGGGTCTCGGGTGCGAAATGGATGGTTGTGCAGGACTTAGACTGCCGTGCCAACTAGAGAATTGTTTAGCAACTGAGAGGACTGCTCCCCCAATAGTCTTATCTGCATCATCACTTTGCTGATCCGCGATCCGGAGCCATAACTCGTCGCCGTCGTTGCCTGCCTCGCTGTGAACCGTGCCATCTTGCTCCATGTTGGCAAAGGAGAGACACTTTACCGGCTATTCGTGCTTGGAGTGCTCCTGGTAGTCAGCTTCATCATCACACTCTGTCTCGAGGAGGTCGTCGCCTGCTTCTGAGTCCACATCATGCGCGCTGCTCAGGGCAGGGATGCCATTAGGCGGCAAGTTCGCCATCTCCTTCGTACGGCGTAGCCTCCTGAGCTCTGAGGGCTCATCAGACCAGACACACTTGCCGCCGTTCCACTCACAGCTAAGCCCGTGATCTTCCATAGTGCGAACTGTGGGCCATTGCACTTCGGCTGCAGATGGCGCCTTGTACCTCTCGTCAAGGAGCTCATCAAACATCGACTTGGTCACCTTTGTGATCCATTTCTTGCAGTCTTGTGCGTCAGACCACCGGCTTTCGGCTTCGGCTTTGGCGGCGAGTTTGTTGAGATCTTCGACCATAACTCTGTGATCAAATTGGACTTTGTGGCGACCGCCGACCCCGCAGCCTGCACAGCAGTCATTGAGGTAGGATGTTGGGCCGCTTGGAGACTCGCACTTCTCATCACACCAGGTGGCGAAGTGCTTAAGCTTATGCCCGCATTTTGTTAGAATGGTAATTTCTCCCCCGCACATTTTCTGGGGTGTAGGAAGTAGGGAGTAATGGAACTAACGAGACAACTGAATCGAAACAAAAATATCTCGAAAACTTTTCAACTTCCACGTTTTATACCGTATGTAGTAACTGGGGTTGCAAGATGCCCCAGGAGACAAACCAAGGCCTGAGGCTGAAGCTCGCGTCGTGCTGGATTTGGACGAGAATGTCTCCGTTGAAACAATGCTGCGTTCAATGGTAATCGTCAACTAATCTCAGCCCTTCAACAAACAGCGAAGATCTCGGGCCCTCTTGGTATGGCCCCTTTGGTGCAGCCCCTTTTGGAGAAACACACCTGACATACCCCCCGATAGGGACATGAGGGTCAACAGTCACATCTCGTTGGCTGGTCGTGGGTGCATTCCCAATGGATTTTCGAGCCTCTGACAAATATTCGCGATAAGCATTGTCAACGCAAGACTATTTCATTTCTCGGAGATCCACCAATGTGAACCAAGCACTTGGCGGCGCCATCGGTGGCAAAAGTCTGGTTCAACTGACGCCGGCTTCTCCACGTAATGATGGTTGATACTATACCATGTTGACGTGCCCACTAATGGAGGCTCACGGGAGGAAGATCCGGCGGTCCGGCAGCCTGGAGAGCCCTCGGATCCGTAGAATCTGGGGTCTAGTGCGTGACGAGATGCAGGGGCTGACCCCCACGTACTGTATGGTAGGTGAGACGAACCGACGCGGCCAACGGCATGAACCACTCTGATGTGGCATCGTTGTGTGCCTTGTGGGGAAAGTAATGCTCAAGATGGGTCAACCGGAGAAAAGCTGGCAAAAGACACCAAATCATATCCAACAAGGTATAGGTTCCTTAGGTACTTAGGGATGGAAGTATCTCAAGTTCCTCTACATCGACGTATATCCGGACTACGACTACGGGGCATACCTTGCATGTCTTCGCTCTAGGTGATGCAACTTTGCACTGATGCACTGAGGGTGTTGTGTTAATATACCTGACTTGTGGCGTTCCGAACACGCGGGAGCACTTGCTGAAGCTCGGGAGATGGATGAGATGGGTTGCGTTCCGATTGAATAGATGTCGGGCCATGGGGGCAACTTTTACTCCCCTTCGCTGTGCAAGAGTCTATTCATTTCCAAAAGCAGTAAAATGTACGGTAAGGTTGGTACGAGGTTTGGGAATGTGATTGATCGAATTTGTGAGCAAGCCAGCTAAGCTTGACGGGACTCGCGTAAATAAGGCCCAAAGTCGACTTCAGTAGGGTTACGTGGTAACAGCATGGTGTGGCGATTCAGGTAATGAACCCAGCTTGCACCAGCCCATCGTAGTCGCCTCAAAGTAGAGTATCACGATGTTTTTCGGTGTTAACAAGCTTCGAACATGAAGGTCTAGAGAGAGCTGCCACATGTGGCTTCCCCAATCAATCACTTTTTAGGCAACCTCACCTATAGCCCCACCTGCACCACCATCAGCGGCAAAGATGTTGAACTCAGCGCATTTGATCCATCACATCAACCTCAAAATCCACCTCGACTTCCCAGTACAGTAAAGGTCTCGAAACACCATTTCAGACCAATTGTGCATGCTGTCGGGACCCGACCAGCATGGCGCACATAACCAATACTCTAGCAACAGTAGACCAGCTCTACCGGCGCAACACCCTCGACGCTCTCCCCCAAGACCTCCAAGACACCATTTTCTACGCGACGCAATGCCTAACTCAAGCAGCCGGCATCTTGCTTCGCCTCCCGCAATCAGCCACAGCACAAGCTAATGTAGTCCTGGCACGATACTGGCTCGTCGACTCTGCTCTCGCAAACGAGTTCAGCGTACGAATATACCCTCCAACCAAGCTCTGTTTTAACACTAACAACGCTGCCCAGGACGTCTCGGCAGCAACCCTCTTCCTGACCGCAAAGCTCGGCTCCCACCCCTGCCAACCTCGGGATATCTGCAACGTCTATACCTACCTCCTCTCCCCCTCCTCGCCGCTCTTCCAGTTCCCATCCACCGACCCACCCCCGAACGATCCATCCGCGTACTACCTCTCCGAAGGCGCGTACACTGCCTTCCACAATCGCATCCTGCGCCTCGAAGCGCGGATAGTCTACTCGCTCTCCTTCGACACGCACGTCGCCCTCCCGCACCCTCTGGCCATCACATACCTGCAGGCCCTGGATTTTTTATCCCAGCCGAAAGCCAAGGTCTCGCAACGCGTTGTCGAGTACCTTAACACGGCGCTGCTGTCGCCACAGCTGCTGTACTTGACGCATCAGCCCAACGCGTTGGCGGTCGCCGCCATATACAGCGCTGCGCGGGACGTCGGCGCCAAGATGCCCGACTGTGCGTGGTGGGAGGTGTTTGATGTGGACCGGGAGGAGCTGGGGTTCCTGGTTGTGGGGATGCGCAGCTTGGAGGGGTGGGTGAGGAAGCAGAGGGACGAGGTGGAGGGGTTACTGGGGCAAGGCATGGTCACAAGAAAGGGGGTTGAGGCGGAGATGAGGAAAAGGGGTTTAGGTGTTGGGAATGGGGGAAATGGGGCCCCTGGCCCCGAGGAGGAAGACGAAGAGGCGGCTATGATGAGAAAACTCGACGAAAGAGTCGCTATGGTCGAGGACTGACAATAGATTACACAGCAAAATAGTCAAAGATAATCGGGTGGGTGCAGAATTCACGTTGAGCCTCGGCGTTGTCTGACGTTATAGATTTGTACCTTAAGTCGTGACCTCATGTTCGCATAACTCATCGTAGCCTACTCGACTATTGTAACCATGCATGTGACCTTTCACCCCCTCCCCTGAAACTCCTATCTGTATTTGTCCCTTTCTCCGTATAAATTCAACACAACTAATCCTACACAGTTCATTCGTGTACAACATGGACTTCAGCTAGCGACTAGCCTTCCACAGTTGTTGAAGCGTCCTCAACATCTCCACCGAAAACTCCAGCCGATGCTCCTGAAACTCGACTAGCGCACGATCGAGAATCTCCAGCTCACCCTTTCCGCGATGCCTGGCTCGAGTCTTCTCTTTAGCACCAGCAAGTGTGGTTCGGATTTTCTCGACAAGTGCCTCTAGATCAGTTTGAGCGCGTCGTTGTATTTCGAGCTTCTTGCAGTCGAGGCCTACCGGGAGCCACTCGATTTTTTCCTTGGCATTCTCGAGGAGGACGCGGTGTCTCTCGTCATAGACGACGTGGCAGATGGCAATGCAGTGGTCGGTCAGCTGTGCTAGAGTCGATCTAGTCATCGTGTTGGTGATGCGAAGGTTGCGTATGGTCAGAAACATCTTCGTCACCGTTATATTTGTTTCCTGGAGCTTGACTGCTCGATTCAGGACCCTATAGTCGAGGGTAGACCGGTTAAAGTCGTAAAGGCTGTCGACGGACACAATCCTGTCTGACCACTTGGTGCCAGGGCAGGACTCCATGAGCCAGTTGTTGGCGGCTTCTCGAGCAATCTGTTGGATGGTACCAGCAGCGAGGTCGAATGTATCCGACTCAAGCCCACGCAATCGCTTCTCTGGGTGCTCCTTGTAAAGATCTTCGAGGGATTTCTCTGATCTTGTCTGGCGGTCTGCCAACTTCTCTGGGCCCTCTCGAACCCACAAAGGACGCTCAAAGCCTGGGGCCGAACGTTGCCTTTGGCTTGGTGCTACCATTTGGCAATTTAGTCTGACTGAAGATGGTAGTCAGTCTGATCGCTGGAAGCACGTTGATATCTGTCTTGAAATTTGTAATGTCATTTAACGGGGGGCGTTTCTCCTTGGTGATAGGTTTGCTTTCGCCACCTATAAATTCGTATCAGCGTCGAATGATAATGTTGAAGTGAACCAATCACTAACCAGTGGTCATAATACTGCCGTTGAACTGCTTCGTCGGAGGTTCCTCGATGGTGTCGTTTATCCAGGACGTACTTCGATCTTCAAGCGCTGTAGCGTGGCACCCAAATGCTTGGGATACGTCGTTATTTGCTGCGGAAAGACCAAAACCACTGGTGATGCTGGAGTAGAGTGATGAAAGATCCCGGAGAGAAACTCGGTCTTATAACACACCTCCTTCCACCTTTTGCTCCGCTTTGGAACCGGTGGCAGACTTGTTTCCTTCTACTACTGGCTTCCCGGCGGACGCGTCAGCGTCTTGCCCTGCTTTTGCTCCAACTAAAGTTTCGTCCATTGTTCGAACCTTCCTTTGATCAAAAGAAGGGTGATTGGTTCTATTAGTTGTGATCGTGCCTCGTCGAAAGATTGGAAGGGCTCTGTGCAAGGGGGCGGTGGTGCCAAAACTGATAGCAGGCATCGATCCGAATTGAACCACCCGAGATGCGTTTGCCTCCTTCGACGCCGTAAGGGTACGCCAAAGTCCTTCCGACCTGGTGATTTTGACTCCCAAACTAGGACATTTCTTAGAATAAGAACTAAATTCGCTGTTGTGCGATTCAAACGCATCTTCATGTACCATGGAGGATGCTACGTCCATCTCTGCATTACTCGCAGCTTCGGCTTGCCACCGTCTCCTCATGTCCAGTTTACGACTCCTCCTTGCTTGTACTTCGCTCTGCACACCAGGTTGTGATTCTAATCCAAAGGAGCACTGAACTGATGGTGCCCGGAAGACCTCGGGCTGTGATCTGGATCCGTTGTTGTTCCTCGTAGGTGCCGTCTTAACCCGGTTCTTCCCTTTTTTCTTCGCCATCATCAATGTTCTGCTTTCTCAGTTATTTGGACTGTGAAAAAGTAGATATTGAGCTGCATCGATTTGAAGAACAAGAGCATGTAAGTTGGTGTTGCCAGTCAGTTTGCTGAGCAAAGTGTACTTTATTCGCAAACAATGATGGAAGCCAAATATCTGGGAGTATTTCATCACATGTGTTTGGATGACATCAATCTGATAGCGCGCCTTCCTCACTCTGGAAAAGTCCTAAGTTGGTCTTTCCATTATCAAGTTATGTGCCCAGATGAGTTACCGCAACTGGATGAAGACAGATAGCCACTTCCAACGAGCAGTCTACTAAGTGCTTGGGTAGGAGCTTAAGTACCTAGAGTGTCTTGTAATATCCAGTGTTGACTAAAGTCAATGACTCTATTCCTAGCGTAAGGGTTTCGCAATATTGGACAGATGATAATGTACTCAATGGTTGGTCAAGAGAGCGTTGATATCAATACGTCACCAACCAGTAAGAGAGTCATTCGTTATGAACGCAGCACCTCAGCACCATGTCGGTTGATCTACATGCGCACCCTAAGCGATACTCGACGCTTCTTCCAAATCGACATCACAAACTCCTTACTCATCCTATACTAGGCGATGCAATACCGCCATCCGTAGATTCCGAATTGCCCTGCATTCCGCCAGCCCTCCGAGCCTTAGCCCCAGCTTTAAGCTGTTCCCACTTCTCGCGATAACGCACAAGATTCGCGCGGGCTTTGTTGTAGTCCTTATGCAGTTCATCCATCTGCTTAACGTAGAGCAGACATTTTTCCTCGAGCTCCTGATTCCTCTTGCGCAACGCCTCGTCTCCGGCCCCTGGCTTGCCAGCCGATGGCAGAGGGGAGCCAGGTCGCATCAGTCTCATGCTTTCCGCCAGTCGCATGCCCGAGTTCTGCGACATGGACTCGAAGGCGTGGAGGCGCTTACTAAGTTTATCTAGCATGTCTTTGAGGCTCTTGTTCTCGAGGTAGAGTTCCTCTACCACATTGCTCAGCTCCTTTTCAGAGCGCGTTTTGCCTGTTCTCCGCTTGAGGCCGGGAGATAAAGGGGGCTGTGATTCCTTGGCGTCAACAAAGTCCTCTTCGTCGGGATCTTCGGCGAGACTGCCCAGATCACCATGGAAGGATGCTTCCATTCGACGCTTCTCCTTGTCGGCAAACGATAGAATGCTGGCATAGGAGACAGTGTGTCCGCTGGTGGGAACCACGTAGAAGGAGTCATTCGCAGAATGACCGTCACGGGATATAGCTTTAAGGGCTGCTTTCGAGTAGATCCTGCTGAGGTCTGGCTCCGCTGATGGAGAATGTGATGGTTTCTGTCTGTTCCTCTTCTGTACTGGAGGCTCAGGGGCTGGGGTTTGTTCCTCGGCGTCTTCCTGCACCAAAGGAAGTCCGGCAAAGGCGAGCGGCGCCGAGATCCTGTTGATGATACTACCAAAAGCACTGTAGAATCTTGAGAACCCTTCATCGTTCTGGCTTAATGAAACGTCTTGCGGTTTGTGGGAGCCACTGCTACTTCCACTGCGACGCTGTTCATTGCTGCCTTGTCGGGTAATCTGCCCAGACGGCGATGCTGGCTTGTCGGCGTGCTCGAGCATGTTCTGCATCTTTGATCTTGACCCGGACCCGCTGCGGCGTGAGGCAAGTTCCATATTGCCTGGAGCTTCTGCATTCGAAACACTGGGGCTTAATGGTTGGGAGCGATACTTGGATCGAATACCTCGCGCAGAGGCCAAGTTGTTGGCTATAGAGGCACCAAGATCCCGCGACGGGTACTGCTGCGGCTTCGGTAGTTTTGGCATACTTTGTGGGTTCTTCTCGCTGTCAGACTTGGATGTCGGCAGAGGCGGGTCAGCAACCGAGACCCTCTCGTCTTTCTCTTCAGATGCTTGGGCTTCATTCTGACTGCTGCTATTGCTTTGGGATGCGTGCGACTCGAGTGGCAGCTTCAGTATTTCAGATAATCTTCGGTGATGCTCTTCGAGAAGCTTCAACGTCCTCAAAGCTTCGACACTTGTCGTGTTCTTGGCAGCATTGGCAAACTCCCCAGCAGCTCGAGTGTGTTCATTGATGGCGACAGTTGAATTCGCAGCATGAGTTGCGTCGGACGCAGCTTTTGCGTGGTCATGCGCCTGTTGTCCGTCAGCAACAGCCCTCGCAATGTGGATGGCAGTGATGCGGTTGTCGATGCGGTTGGTGGTACCTTAATCAACGGTGCTGCTTCCATCTTGAAGATGGGTTTCTTAGCGCAGCAATGCAGCAATAGCGTCAGTTTTCAACTTCCCTCAACTGAGGCAGCTTGTATTGACTCCGACGGTTTGGATCAAACAAGACTGCAAGCAATGGCGCATCAGTGACGTATCACGATTGAATATGACTTGATGTGCTGCGCTCAAGGGGCCCTAACAATTGGTCATTTGGCAAGAAAGATGGAAATGATGAAATTCCCATGTGCAAGTGTGGTCAGTCAGGGTCAATTTGGATTTCGCGGGGTTATTTCGTGGCTGGCTTTATCCGCATCCTGAGGCTGGTAACAATTACGGCTCCAAAGCGTCAATGTTGCGTTGCCTAGGCTTCCCCAACTCTTCAGTGACCTTGTCCTTCTCTATTTGAACCCAAGATGATGACGAAACGGGACAATGATTTTCCCGTTGACAGCTACCCTAACTACATCTAGCATAGGCTAATACGAAGCTGGTCGTAGCATCCCAAGGAATTGGTTCCGCATTGTTTGACTGGCCGGAACTCAAGGAGCTTCTCGCTTGTCGTGGCGTGGCAGGAGCTACTTGACAGGGGGCAGAATCGCCCTGATTGAGCGGCGGTAATGATATCGTTTCGAGGGGGTTGCAGTGGGAGCTGCTTTGAGCTGCGTGCGACATATTACCTACTGCCGAACGTAGTAGCGATGCAAACTTATTCGAAATGCCATCTTTGTCTCAGGTTCTTCTCTTAATCCCAATTGTGAACTAGCACCGCGACTGCGAGACGGCATCAAAGAACCAAGCAACACCAAGCTCCTTTGGCGCGGAATACTGACCTGGTTCATACGCGACCATGACGACACTCTAGCGCGTATCTATATGGCCGTCGTACAAAGTCAACCGACTTTGTTCGGGTATTTCAACGTTCGTTTGCGAGTGAGGTAGGCTTTCATGACAACGACGGTGCCCACAAAGGAAAACACCCTCACGCCAACCAACAACATGGAAGGCATCGAGGGACACGGCCCAGTTGGAAAACTCCTGTCGAGGTCCAAGGATGCGGCGAAGCGACGATGGAAGAAGCAGCCCTCTAAAGAGAGTTTCGGGTCGACAGCCAGCAGCGAGGAACATCCTCCTCGCGGAAGAAGCCCGCATAGTCGCGAACATCCTCCGCATGACGTTGGGGAGGGCCTGGCGTCGGTATCTCCGTCAAAACCCAGCGATACGTGGATTGTTGGAGAAGAGGACACCAGTCCAACCACATATTCTGAGCTTGAGTCGTAAGTGACACCGTTCTTACGTGCCATACAAACATCCATCGCCCGCCAATATCAGTTTCTTCTATTCATTCAAGCCGACTTATTCTTAGAACTGGCTGGAGGACTGGCCGGAGGAATTTCTTGCTGTAATTCAGCTTGCCAGCTTGCGCGTGGCCTAGTGGCCAGAGCTCAAAACGCCTCGCGCTCGTCGTAAAATGACGGGCTGAAAAAAGATGCACTTTCGTCGGCCCAGTGGGCTTTGGATCAACCACGCTATTATCGTCAGAATTTGGGCTATCCCGTACTAAGGTAGCTGGCACATATTCTCCTCTCACATCAGGTCATTTGGCGTGTTGCATCGTACTGAAATCATTCTCCTTTTGCTGTTTATACCTTACGCTCAATTGACACCTACAACACACACAAACACTCAATGGTAGTAACTTGCAAGATTTACTTTTGCTTCGCTGCACTGCCTTGCTCAGTGTCTTGTTCTGTAATATCCATTTCTTATTTGCCGTTACATCGAAACAAACTCTCTAACACGCAGGACCCCTTGTAGATCCCCGACCCGGCCCACTATTCCATCCACGCATCCGTCCCAAATTGGCCAACTCTCGACCTCGTCCCCTATCATCCAGGCCGAATACCTACAGGAGACACAAAATTTCGAGTCTATGAGTACCGAGAGCCTCGACAGCCTCTCGAGGTCGCAGACCTACTGCATCCCCGCCTCTTCCCAAGCCGCGCCCTCTCGCCAGCTTTCTACCAGCAAGACCGGCCTCCAACTGCCCCGGGACAGCGACTCGTCACGACGGTCCAGGTCACCTGCTGGTAGATTCAAGGACGTGTTTAAGACCAAGAGAACCCCCAGTGTCACTCCCAGCGTCGAGAGCCAGCAGTCAGAAAATACCGACAAGACCGACAACGCTGCAGAGGCCGACCCCAATGCACCCAAGGTAGTGGCCCCCGAAACCTCGCGTCGGCCGAGGAAGCAGAAGATTGATGTTTCGACCCGCCCGCAAACACCTCCACCCTCCGAGCCTCCCGCGCCTGTGATTGTGAACACACCGCCGACCCCGACTGATCACGCCCATCCGAAGGAGCCTGCAGAATCTGATACCTCCAATTTTGCATCGAACCCGATTGTGACAGTTTCGCCTTCGAGTGCTATGATATCGCACCGGCGCATGCGATCAGGATCTGGAACAAGCATTGGCCCAAGCAAACTATCCAATATCACCCTCGCTCCTTTGACCCCAACACCCGAGAACGCCGGCCCGCCAACTCCTGGAGGTGGATTTTTCTCGTCTATGCTCTCTGCTGCGCAGAACGCAGCCAATACTCTAACCAGCACCGTTAACAACACCAATATTGGCATAGGCGGGAACAAGATAAAGAGCACCACTATACCCAAGGAGACACGAGAGGGCGACGGGAACACTACCGAGGTTGAATCTTCTGCCGCGCAGCCAACCGACGTCATGGGCGAGCCCGCAGTGAAGACTCTAGGAATGGGGGACCTCAGCCTTAGCCAGCTGGGCATCCAGGAATCCGGCAGTGCTGCACCTACCCCCGTTGCATCGAAATTTCCGGATATGGTCGATTCGAGGTCGCGATCGCGATCCGACTCTGCTCCTGAGGGTCCATCGTTTGGTGTAGCCAACGGGGGTTCTCCATCTGATGATCAAACCTTCGGACGACCAAGATCCATCAACGAACCGGCTGGGTTCAGTGATCGCAGTCCTCCCGCTAGTGTTTACGAAGGCAAATCCGGTCTTCAACGCAGTGGCAGCATAAGGAGCAAGATTTCGCGCAGCCGCAAACGGGGCAGCACAGGTGGTACCGCTGGCACTTCTGGCACCAATGGAACCACAATAGGAGCAGCCATTGCTGCTGCGAATGCTTCTGTTGCTCATCCGCAAGCCGCCGGAAGTACACCAAAATTAACAGGGTTTGCTGTAGCGAGTAAGAAACGAAATAAGGATTTCCATGCCCTGTTCAAGAGTGTACCAGATGACGACTATCTGATCGAGGACTACAGCTGCGCACTACAGAGAGAAATCCTGGCTCACGGCAGGCTCTACGTTTCCGAAGGTCACTTGTGCTTCAGTAGCAACATCTTGGGCTGGGTGACCACTTTGGTCATGAGCTTCGACGAGATAGTGTCTGTGGAGAAGCGGAGCACAGCCTTGTTGTTCAAAAATGGGCTCATGATCTCGACGCTGCATGCGAAACACGTATTCGCCAGCTTCACGAGCCGTGACTCTACATATGACCTGATTGTCAACATCTGGAAGCTCGGCCACCCCACTCTGCGAAGCTCCCTCAATGGAATCTCAGTTGAAGGCACAGGGGGTGACAAGACGGAAAAGGTTGACGACATCGAGCCGCCGGGAGCTAACAGCGGCTCGGGCTCCGATATTGGGGATGAAGACGACGAAGAAGACAGTGAAGATGATGAGGATGTCTACGACGAAGACGACGACGATGACGATCTTCCGGTATTCACCCAGGAAACAGAGGGCAGCCCCGCTGATACCGAAGGCGAAAAGATCGCAACTCGGAAGGTGTCGGGTGCCATGGGTGCCAGTGCACCATCCGACAAGCCAAAAGACGGAGCTGCTGCACCATCCCCTGGAGCTGACTTCCCAGGGCCGGCGACTCACGGCCCTACGGATTGCGGAGATGTGGCGACCCATTATGAGAGAATTCTGGGCGACGACATTATTCCCGCTCCGTTAGGCAAAGTCTACAATCTCATATTTGGACCCGCTTCGCCCAGCTTCATGGGGAAGTGGCTTACTGTCGAGCAAAAATGCACCGACCTTCAAATGGAGGACAAAAGTGGTCTGACATCAGACACCAAGTCGCGAAACTACACATATATCAAGCCTCTGAATGCCTCGATAGGACCGCGACAGACAAAGTGCATTGTCGTTGAAACCTTGGAGAACCTGGATTTAGAGAAAGCGGTCAATGTGTTGGTTGTAGTACAGAACCCAGACGTACCCAGTGGAAACGTTTTTAGCGTCAAGACGAAATACTGCCTGCACTGGGCAGAGAACAACTCGACCCGAGTGCAGGTTAATTGTACCATTGAATGGACTGGCAAGAGTTGGCTAAAAGGTGAGATGATTCCCAGTTCCTCAGCGGAAACGCATACTAACGATTTTCAGGACCCATCGAAAAGGGCGCCAACGATGGCCAGACTCAGTACTGCAAAGACCTTTTCGCGCACCTCAAAGCATCAGTTTCATCCCGACCACGGTCTGCGACTTTGACAAATGGCGTAACCGCCAAGGGCAAGAAGAAGAAGGGCAAAGGTAAGCTGCAAAAGGCGTCTAAAGAAGACCTTCGGGCCCATACCCACTCAACCGCCAAGAAGACGGATGACTGGGGTCTGTTCGAACCCCTTCACGGCATATTTGGTCCCATCGGCGACATTATGATGCCGATATTTACAGGTAATGTCGTATATGGTCTCCTCGTAGGGCTCCTTGTGGCCACGTGGTTTGGCTTCGGCTTCAGCCCTCGTGAAGCCGGTCCGAGCTATGGCCAGGGCCTTGGTTTCCTGAATCATCCGGATCGAATCACAGCATATGAGGAAATTTGGCGCCGTGAGGAGAGCGACCTGTGGGACTGGCTGGAGGAGCGCGTGGGACTACACCGCATGAACGAGGGGGTCATGCCAATACGCAAACATGTTGTCGAGCCACGCACTGTGGAAGAAAAGATGCGCGAGGAGCGGATGAACGAGCGCGAGATTGAGGAAGCCATAAGAATCACGGAAGAGAAATTGCAGGTCCTGAAGGGCGTACACGAGCGGAAGAAGCTGGTCAAAGATGCGGGGAGCGGACCCGTGAATGGGCGGCCAACTAGCCGACCTTCCGAGGACAGATAATTGTCTTGGGAAAGAGCGAAAGGAAGACAAGAGTTTTTGCCGGGCGCGCGAAGAAAATGATACGACGACGACGACGATGCTATTTTCAAAGCATTGTGTCACTGATTAGTCCTCGATTCCACCATTGGAGAATACAACCATCAAGTCTGCTTTGTTTTAATTCCTACAAATCCCCACGCTTTTCATTATAGTCTAGAAACACGGCCCAGCGTCATAGGGCACGTTGACCGAATACAATCAATGCATTATTGGAATAAAAGTACGCGGCTTGCGATCCAATTGCTACATGTGGCTGAGACAGGAAATGTATGTGTCCATGGCAGAGTCACTTCACTAGGGGTAGGATGTCTCGTGAACTGAAGAGCGTAAGCCTACTTCAAAACTAGCATGTGAAAGTAGCGCTGAGCCCAACAACAGGATGAACAAATAACAGCTTCAGATGGGCACATGAACGAGCCCCAAGAAGTTGCCTGTGCTAGTGTCCGATTCTCTTACATCACAGCCACTTCTCGTACATTGACAAATGACGAGTAAAACTCAACTTCAAACCCACTCGTTCCGCCTTTACATCGAGCAGTTGCGCTTGATCATTTGCCTTAACAGTAACTGACCATGTGCATCTAGTAGACCAAGGAGACATTGAGTTGCCCACATGGTGCACAGCTACCAACCTCCCTGCATAATCCCCGGTTGCTTAGCGTACGTCGATGAGATCCACGAATCATCGGCTCTTGATTCAATGTGGGGAGCAAATTGTCTTGCGATTTTGAGTAACCTAAGCCGATGTACGAGTAGATATTACCCCAACCCCGCGTGGATATATTGCAGAGCAAATATTTGGCTCCGCCAGCCCGTCGATAGCATACGCACATACATTTACCAGTGTGGTTGCCACCCCTGCCATCGTCTAGAGGATGGAGAAGGAGTTGCGCCAAGGGGAAATCGTGTAACAATGATGAAATATATGAGTTGTGGAGTTTCAGGCTCAATTTCAATATCGGGAGGCTGAGGTGGGCGTGGCTGCCTTACGATTGGTGCTAGGCTGCATACATTAGCCCAACCCTAGCTGCATGCAAGATGGAAGTTAGATCCCCCGTCAGACCCCGGCCCCGCTTCCGGATTCCGGCTTTAGGCATCGATATCCGGGACGAGTTCCGAGAGAAATGCCCTCTACGCAGATGGTCCGGGCTTACATGTAGGGACGGCCGGCCTGCATCTCGGCCGGCGCTTTTGCTCTTAACCGCCCTTTTCCCCTCCCCTCACCCCCACCTTCGCATTCGGCTTATCGTTTCTACAGCACGATGGTTCGCAAGACTATCCGGTAATCGCAAGCAGGACATATCGTTGAGATCAGAAAATTGCTGTAGGATTTCGTGCTGAAGAAGGAGGCGCAATCCGCTGATATACAGCCGAAGCCGGAATGTCCCTGTCAGTCGTGTCGGATACCATGCTTATGGACCGAGCGAAACAGGACTATGGAAATTTTGATCCGGGAGCTGGGAGAAACCGACAAGTCTACCGTCTGATGTATCTGCATCGTCAATGTGATCACTGGTATTTCCTGATTACCAGTGAATGTACACTGTCTTCAGGCCTGAGACCCACCACCCCCCATCAGACCCAAGTCTGGCATTTCTCGCCCCTCGAAGATAGCATCGACGGTAGTACGGGAAATTCGCTATCCGAGGCCTTGACGGCAGCGCCCGAATTTCTTAGCTCGTCCGTGTTGAACCCGAAGTCGAAGCCGGGGAACAATTGCCCGCTCATTTGTGAACGCCGAGACGTTGCTATCGTCGAGTTCGCGTTGGCTCCGTAGGATGGGTTCGTAAGCGTTGCTGTTTCGCTTCTACGCTGAAACCTCTTTGGAATGAATGTGGTGTACATTTTGTCCCGAAAGGGCTTCGTGGTACCAAACTGTATTTAACGCTCAAGGTCAGTATATGTTACTCGCATCTTGCATTAGGAGCGTGAATTTATGTCTCTAGAGGTCAGACTGCTTTTTACAGGTTTATCACCTCTGAGACATGAGAAGTAAAAGAATCAAGGACTCCGAGAGCTACTCACCATCAAGAATGATAGCAAACTTGCGGAGACGCCGGGTATGTCGAGTAGGTACGACTTTCGCGCTCTGGATGCGCTGAAATCTGGCGATGAGGCGCGTGCATCACGGATGTTGTTCTGGTGGGCAGTGATCTGGAACCAAACATTGGTAAACTCGAATATGCTGTTAGGCGCTGCATTAGTTGTGCCCGTAACTGACAGCTCATCCTGTAGGGAAACTCTTACAAGAGGACCACGAAGGCGCTCGTGAATCGTACCACGAGCCACCTGTCGTATATACCCAAGGAGCGCTTTAGATGGGGTGCCCCGCTGATACGAGGAGCTGGGGAACTCTTTGAGACACGGGAATTCTTTCCATAGTCGACGCTCCAAGCCTTGAACTGCCTCCGAGTCTGGATGTACTTGATCAATATCATTAGAAGCATGAAGCCACCGCCAGCAACACTAATCGCAACTGGGTCAGATTAGCCGTGGGTCTCACAGTTAGCTTCAAGCTTACTCACATTGCAGATCGGCCACCAGCATAAAAGCAATGAACGACCCCTGGACGACTTTTGATTGAAGCAGCCCAATTGCAATGGCCGGAAGGATGACCGAGACAATTTTACCGGTGAGATTGGCAAAGGCGAAACTGCGTCGTAGGCTGTGTTTCTCTGACCATCCATATACTGACTGTGTGAGGGAGAATGCCCTTGATAAGCGGTCAACACGAGTATATATGGACAAATGGTATTTGATGCAAACCCAAAGACTTACCAGAATAAAACAAGGGTTGCCTCGACAATGTAGCAGTAGTATTCTCTAGGGTTGTAAGCATGAAAATATGTTGGTTTTCTCCGGCCTCACTTACGAATATAGAACAGAATAAGATCTGCGCCAGTGGACCCATTACCAAGGGCAAGCACAGGACTAGCGGGATTCGCGCTGGTATTCTCGAATTGCAAGGTGATGACGTCTCTCCATTGTCTGATAAAGTTAGCTACTAGCTTAAAGATAGATAGTCAAAGTTGCCTTACATGTTGTCATGTACCTGTTGTATTATGCTGCAAGTGGTTGCTAAAAAGGCGAAATATGATATGAGAGCGACATCTGTACTTCCGGGTTACTAAAAGCCTATCTACAACGGAGAAGTAGGCAATCTTACAGCTAAGTCTCTCATTATGTGTCCAGACAAGCCAGAACATGAGGAAATTGGCGATCAGGCAGATCAAAGAGTAGATCAACACCCCAGCTGCAACTCCCCGCGCCTCAGCTGGCAGCTGAGACATGCTACTCGGACTATAGGCTATAGGCAGGAAACGAAGGCGGCAGTATATTTGAGTGTATATTTGAGTAACTATTATCTGGCATCGTCTCGCAACAAGCCAGAACAAGCCACAGAGGAGAGAAATCGTGTTTACGAAAGAGCTGCTCGGGAAAAGCTAGTCTCTGTATGGATGTTTGGCAGACTGAGAGATACGAGGAACCACTTCTCGCAGAAGGTCCGACAAGGGCAGACCGGAACTGTGTTTTGGAGCTCGAGACTGAAAATTCCTTACCAGGAGTTTCCACAGCATGAATGTGGTCTGCAACTCCCCATGAGCACGCTTGATTGCCCTATAACAGGTGGTACCCACTCGGATAAGATCCGTATCTATAAATGAACAGCATATATTGACGAACCCACTCTTGTTTCCATGACTGACGTGGAACAAAATGCCACTCGGAGAGAACGAATATTTCAGAAAGCGTGAGGTTAAAGTCTTTTTTCTTGTCACCCAGGATCAGTGCTGAGGAATAGCATTCAAACGACCATCCGGGGTGACTCTCGAGAGCCATCTACGACTTCACCACGTGGGTAGGTTTACACTTGGGCATGGAATGAGTCTAGGATTCCTAAGAAGGCATTCGAGTTGCGGCTGTCAACAGAAGTTAATGCTACTGCGTTGCCAAGATTGCCTGTGAGGCAATGGCAATGCAAGGGCCGCCAGAAGGGCACGTATATATATATGCAAGTCCAGTATATTGACAGCTGTGGGTGCTCGGATGATTGACAAGGGTCCATAGAGTCATCCAAGATTGTTGGCTACTGGGTTCGATCAGTAGTACCTGGGGATTTAAGTAGCGTGTGCTTCGAGAATATGAGCGTTGGATTACCGATCTTCTGGAAGTGAGCAACTGGGAGGGTCAGATGTTTTTGCGGCATAATGCTCTGAATCTCACAGGTTGCCTCGACCGTTGTTTCCAAGGCCCAGGGAATAACGCTGTTCACTTGAGTGGAGTTGCTGAGCCTGACTTGCGTAGTAGGTATAGTGATACTAGCATTAAAGTATGAGATGTCCGATGTAGTTAGTGGTCGAGGTCCACTACGCAGATTCTGGAGCGGGTCCCGGCAGCTTCTTTCCGAAGTTGGTACGAGTAGGATTCAAACCCTCGAGCAATGCCTCAAAGCTGCGCAGATTTCTCTTCGGTGTCATGGTGGCAGAAGAATACCTGGCATTGATGAAACCCGCGACGATTTCGTAGGCGATGAGCATCCTCAGAACGACTTACTGGCCCAAGACCCGATTCGGGGAATGTAATCTTCGCTGTGCTGATTGAAGGCTTCACGGTGAATACATGGCAGGCCACGTTTTGTAAAGTCACGACTCGACTTGTCTGATGCTAAGATGGTGCCGCATGAAATGCAGGTAGGGAGGGCCTCATCAGCTTGAAAACGTACCAGTTTGCCCATTCTAGGCAAAATTGAGGGGCTGAGCGAGTTTGAATTAGCAGCGAATCTGCAAGCAAGTGCTCTAGTAAAAGTAACAGCGGAAGCAGGAGTCTCAAGGGCAAAAATTCGAATTTATGAGGATTATATGACCTCCGCCGACAATTGGTACTTACCTTCAGATATTGGCTGTATCGAACTTGAAGGGATCATTGCAAGCTCGGCGAAACGAAGATCCAATAGTGTGGTTCAAACATTGGTAACTGCAACTGGCATTGGCACTGTGGCTCCAAGGTCCGAAGAAATCCCGGAGCCACATAGCCACACTCGCAGCCTCAGTCAATGCCCGGGCCTCAACTAATGTGTTGTTCAGACCAAACGTTAAATCGTGGTTACTAGGGACTTTTTCCAAGACCCGACTCCCGACTTCACGCGGCTCTTACTTCCACGACGTTCATTTCTGCCGACGCCGCATTCATCTAATCCTCGACTTTAAAAGCATCCCTTGTTGTGCGATCAAGATGCCAGTGGTCAAGGGAGGCGTGTGGACGAATATCGAGGACGAAATCCTTAAGGCGTCCGTCTCTAAGTATGGCCTGAACCAGTGGGCGCGCGTCTCGTCGCTTCTCGCGCGCAAGACACCCAAGCAATGCAAGGCAAGATGGAACGAATGGCTGGACCCCAGCATCAAGAAGATAGAATGGAGCAAAGAGGAAGACGAAAAACTGCTCCATTTGGCCAAGCTGATGCCTACTCAATGGCGTACCATCGCACCTCTTGTCGGTCGCACTGCGAACCAGTGCCTCGAGCGCTACCAGAAGTTGCTCGACGAAGCCGAGGCGCGTGAATCAGGGAGCTTGGGACTTACTGGACCCGACGGCGGCGAAACCCAAGCGCCTACTGCCGATGATGTTCGGAGGTTACGGCCGGGTGAAGTCGACCCCGACCCCGAGAGCAAGCCTGCCAAGCCGGACACGATCGACCTCGACGAAGATGAGAAGGAGATGCTCAGCGAAGCGCGGGCTCGTCTTGCCAACACGCAGGGAAAGAAGGCGAAACGGAAGGCGCGCGAGCGGCAGCAGGAGGAATCCCGCCGGTTGGCTGCCCTTCAGAAGCGCCGGGAGCTCAAGACCGCTGGAATTAACATCAAGGTCACGACTCGGAAGCCGGGACAGATGGACTACAATGCCGACATTCCCTTCGAGAAGGCGCCGGCGCCAGGCTTCTACGATACAACTGAAGAGCAGGTAATAAACGAACGTGAACGGGCTGCATTCGATCCACGTAAGCAACAGCTTGCCAACAAGCGCAAAGGCGACCAAGATGAAGATGGAGAGCGGAAGAAACGAAAGGGTGACAAGGATGCTCCTTCGGCATCTATGCAGGCCGCTATCAAGGCTGGCCAGATGCAAAAGATCCGAGAAGCAGAACAGAGCAGTAAGCGGCGGTCGCTCAACCTACCAGCACCCCAAGTCAGTGACGGGGAGCTTGAGGAGATTGTCAAAATAGGCATGATGGGCGAGCGAGCAAATATGCTAGCACAGTCGAGCGAAAATGATGCGACCAGGGGCTTGGTGAATACCTACTCCACCCTCACTTCTCAGACTCCCATCCGAACACCCATGGCACCGGCTCAAGAGGATCACATCGCCAACGAAATTCGCAATATCAAGGCCCTTACGGACAACCAGTCCGCTTTGCTTGGAGGCGAGAATGCCGAATTGCAAGAAGGATCAGGCTCGACCGGTTTTGGCGGGGCCACTCCGCGGAAGCAGGTTACGGCGACACCAAACCCTCTTGCTACGCCTCTACGAAACGGAGTCAACGGAGTAGGTGCCACACCCGGAAAGGTTGGCCAGACGCCCTTGCGAACCCCGCGGGACAGTTTTGCTCTGAATGCTGGGGATCATGATATGTCACTGGTAGCGCGGCCCAGGGACGTACGCTCACGACTCAAGCAAGGCCTTGCATCTTTACCAAAGCCCAAGGAGACCGAATGGGAACTAGAAAGCCCTGAGGATCAGATGGATTTGATTACGGCGGAAGAGTTAGAGGAAGACGCGGAAATCCGAGACCGACGCGAGAGAGAAGTTAGGGAGGCACAGGAGGCGCTGGAGCGCAAAAGACGAACTCAGGTCATGCAGAGAAACCTGCCGCGGCCGAATGGCGTTGATCTCACTGTTTTATTGAGGGAAGCCTCCGCGGTAGGAGATCCAGTGAAGGCGATGCTTGCGCAGGAAGCAGCTTTATTGATTGCTAACGACGCATTCAAATACCCAACTTCCGGGTTAAAGTTCAAGGGCAACCCGGTGCAATTACCACAGTTGGACGACACCGCACTTGCTGAAGCTCGGCTGAAAATGCTGATGGAGGCTAAGGAACTACCAAAGCCAGAGGAAGTTGAGGCTATATATAATCAGGAAAACATCAATGGTCTTTTACTGGGGCTTGGGTGTTACCAGGATGACGATGAAGAAAATCAGGTTGCAACCATAAAATCAGCCTTCGAACAAGTCCAAGCGTCAACAATGGAAACGGTGGACAAATGCGCAAAGCTGGAAAAGAAGCTGACTCTGCACCTTGGCGGTTACAGCCAGAGGTCGAAAACCCTCCGTCAGAAGATGGGCGAGGCTTCTGAGGCTCTTAACAAAGCAACATATGCTCTCAGCGGTTTCCGAACCCTAGCTGTGTCGGAGGATATTGCTATCAACAGCCGGTTGGAGGCACTTCGCGAAGAAGTTGCATTTATCAGCCGACGGGAAAGAGAGACCCAGGACATGTACAAAGAGGCGAAGTACGAACTTGAAGCACTACAAGTGAATGGTATCAACGGGCATCAATAAGGATCATCATCGGGAACCTTATCCAGGAACCAGTGTATTACAGATGAGATTGTAGGCTAAAATGCAAGACTGGGTGTTTAACTATAAGTGTTACGTTTCCCAGTGCGCCTCGTGACTGGCCGGTGTGCGCTAGAGGGATACCGGAAAAGTTGCCAGCCGCGAGCTACCCACGGGTGGTCTACCCGTGCCACATCATTGCATCACCGGTTTTCGGGATGGATGGGGGCCAAGGTGACTCCGGGCACGGCGGGGATAATGGCGCCATTGACGACTTTACAAGATGGTCAACCAACTGCGGTTAAGCTCTGTGGGCGAATTAGTTCCACATCCAACAATGAAAACCCCAGAACTGAACAAAGAGACCGCACTAGGAAAGGGTCTTTTTGTCTGCTTGGGGCCAACCCCTGGTGCTATTAACGCTAGACTTTCGGTCAATTCTGACGAACCACCTTTGCCTGAGCTTGAGGCTGGCTGCTTTTTTATTTTTTTCAAGATTTGACTTGAGCTATCCATCGTTCAACGGAGAAATCGTACAACACAAGTAAACAAGATCAACACGATGCACGGGACCCATGATGATACTGCTTCAGCCGAACGAACTGACGAAACTCCCCATGAGGGCACTGCGCTCTTAAGCAAGTCCCAGCATCATCGTTATACAGAAGGATTGGAACTTGAAGATGAGGACCTAGATGCCAATGAGTCCGACCTCCTCTTGGCTCGGACAGCCTCCCACTCCGAGGCTTCGGGACTGGCGCCTCAGTCCCTAGAGTCATCGATGCTTAGAGGGCGTCGGTACTCCAAGGGCTCAGGACGCTGTCCGTCCACCACCCGCGGCTCTGAGGATCTTGAAGCCGTAGCGGAATCCAGCAGTAGCAGCAGAACCGACGTCGAGGCAGCGCTCGCAGGACAGTACTCGCCTCGAGAATACCTCATCGACACCAACCGGCGGCAGTTTTGGCTCATCTTCGCCAGCATTATGAGCACCTTTTTTATTGCCTGCTTTGATGGGACCATTATGGCTTCATCGCACCCTGTTATCACGTCGTATTTCCACAGCTCCAACAGCGCCTCATGGCTCTCGACCGCATTCCTGTTGACGAGTACATCGGTTCAGCCCATGGTCGGACGGTTCAGCGACACGATTGGGCGCAAGTCGCCCTACTTGGTGACCATGGGGATTTTTGCGGCCGCGACAGCGTGGTGCGCGCTTGCGCAGAGCATGACAAGTTTTATCATTGCGCGGGCTGTTTGTGTATGCGCCCCGAGTCATTGCTTTCCCCCTTTTATCTTGCCTGTACCGGGAGGCGGAAAAGGCCTCGCAAAGACTAGTGAATTCTTACTCCCAGTACATGTATATCCTAGTCTCCCGAATATGAAAAATGCTAATCCAACGCTATAAATTACAGGGCTTGGGTGCAGGGGGCATGATGTCGCTCGGTAGCATCATCATCAGCGACTTAGTAGACATATCTCGCCGCGGAACGTACCAGAGTTATGCTAATGTGGTGTATGGGCTCGCATCGGCTTCCGGGGCGGCATTTGGAGGTCTCATGGCCGATACCCTGGGTTGGAGATGGGAGTTTGGCGTCCAGGTTTTCCCGCTGCTCATCTCGCTCGTTATATGTGTTTTTACCATTCCGAAGGACCTGGGTTTGTACGTTGATCGGGAGAGCTTCTTCCAGGCTATGAAAGCGTTTGACTTTAGCGGTTCTGGTTGCTTGACTATGTCGACGACGTTCTTGATATTGGGTCTCGTGCGTTTTTGCTACCCTTCGATTTGGACTAAGACGGGAAATTGTGCTAACGAGATCAACTAGAATCTTGGAGGAAACGTATTACCTTGCAAGTCGTCTTTCACCGCTCGGACAAGAATGATGCTGACATGAACTAGGGTCCCATCCCTTCATCATCGCCTCGTTAGTTGTCTCCGCCATCTTCTTTCCAATGTTTCTGTACGCAGAAAGTCTGGCGAAGCGCCCCATCATGCCCCTTCATCTTCTCTGGCACTCACCGCGCGCCAATATCATAATGTCAAATTTTATCGCCTCCTTCCTCCTCAACGCAATTCTCTTCAACATGTAAAGTATCCCTTTTCTATTTTTCTTCTATGCCCCTTTCTATTCGAATAACATTTTCCACAGCCCCCTCTTCTTCCAAGCCGTGCTCCTCACAACCGCCACCGAGTCCGGCCTCCTCCTCGTGGTGCCCTCGACCGTCTCCTCCGTCATCGGCACCCTAACCGGCTTACTCATCACTTGGACCCGACGCTTGAAATGGCCCCTTTGGCTCGGCAGCCTCTTGTACCTCTTTGGCATCATTGTCCTAGCGGGCATGCGGCGCGGCTGGCCCATCTGGGCGTACCTGCTATGCCTCGTGCCCTCGTCCATGGGGCAGGGATTTCAGTTCCCTGGTACATTCATCGCGGTGCTCGCCGTGTCGGAGCAAGAGGAGCAAGCGGTCGTCACGAGTACGCTGGCTCTATGGCGCGCCCTAGGCAGCGTGCTGGGGATCGCGTGTAGTAGTTTGGTCGTACAGAATGCGCTGTTGGTGTATTTGGATGCTTATGTTCAGCTTGACCCCGCCGACGGACGGAACGGGGAGTGGAAGAAGGGTATCATTGAGAAGGTTAGGAGTAGTGTGGAAGTAGTGGCAGGGCTGGAGAGTAACGTCAGGGAACAGGTTGTGTTGAGCTATGAGGCGGCCATCCGGCTGACTTTCTGGTGCTGTGTTGGATTTGCAGTGGTGAGTGTTTTGTTGATTGCGCCTGTTAAGTTGCCGAGACTTGGAGCCAGGAAATGATGGCGCCACTGATAAAAGTAGGAGAAAGGACAAGAATGGACGTTATGGATGAGTGGTATATGTAAGGATTGCTTAAGGATTGAACGAGAACCAAATTGATACCCCTCTCGGCAAATACACAATAATCAGACTGCTATTATTGAATATTATATGATACAGCGTACTAACGGACTGCTCGTACCGCTATCAATTTATATTGTACCATTTGTGACTAATTGGTTTGAAATCTTTCGAATTAGCATAGTCAAGCTACTCTATTCACCTAGCTGAGTCCATCTTCACTTCTGCTTCTCGTCTTGACGAACGTCTCATGTATCAGACCTTTACAGTTCTGCGGGCCATGTCTGTCTAGATCGATCGCCCCTTCTCAGTTGGCTAGTTTTAGATTATTTCTTTGCAAATTTGTATCACTTCCAACAACAAAAACGCACACCCAGCCGAAGATCATGCCTTGCAATAGGCTGCTAGCATTGTCTATAAACGGATGCATTCCCCTCCTCGCTTCTTCCACGCTTGCCATTGTTGAATACCCAATACCGCATCAATTCTTTTTGAGCATCGCTTGAGAGGTACCACATAAAACGCCTGCCCCTTTTATGCCTCCGTCGTGACAGGGACTTAGTAAGACTCGGACTGGAGCCGAGTTCCCAAATTCGGCGTCGATCACACGGTCCAAAAAGTCCTGGCAATCCGCCAAGTAGTCTTGGAAATGGACAATACAGCCTCCCGTGTACCCTACGACCAGTTCCAACGGAGGAGCGGGTTGACCATCCACCAAAGTACGTACGTTTTCTGCGTGATAGGGGTACGATCGAAGAGGTATGTCTCCCGCAAATGTGAGCAAGCCTATGGTGGCGGCAGCGATGATTCCCGCGGCCCTGACTTCGACAGCTTTTACGATGTCGTACACAAGTCTGGCGATCTCCTCTGTCCACTGAAAAGGCGCATCCGGCGCAGTGGGATATTCAGTCATCAGCTTGCTCAGCAGTATCTGTGTATCCGGGGGTTTTAAAAGACTCAAGAAGGTCGTCGTAATTCCAAATCGCTTGGATAACTGTGCGGGCAGCGCCCCATTCGTGAATCCCAGTCGGGTCGTCAAGTAATCCAACAGCATTAGACGGCCCAATTCGCCAAGATACCTGCCAGCAACCATGTATTCAAGAGGCTGGAAACCAGGAGCCTCACCTTCTTCATCGAGCTGCGTGTCCCACTTGGTCACAAGACCAAGACTTTGTAGTGCTGGTGCTGTCCCGTTGATAGTCCATTCGGTATTAACGGCGATTTTGCCATCATCGCTCAAGACTTGTGCATCGGACTCCTTGACTTCTCGAGGCAACTTCTCATGGTTAAGGTTGTTCTTGTCAAGCAGGATAGTTGCGTTGCAACCCGTACCACATATAAGACCCATGGCGGCCTTTCTTGTCTCAGTCTCGTTTGTTTGGTATACAAATGAGATCAGTGTCGACACTGCATCATTGGCAATGGCGACGATTGTGATACTCGGTAGGTCTGGAGTTCTGGCCTTGGCATAGCCTTTTGACAAGTGGGCGCCCAGATGCAGGTGTGATCTTATAGTGAAACCTTTGCCCATGGGCATTAGAACCGCATCCGCCAAGCGCTGCTGAATCATGGGGAAGCTAAACGTAACCCCCAAAGGCAGAGGAACATCTTGGGGCAAGCCAAGCTCTTGACATCCTGCCCTCACCACTTCTGCAATGCAGCTTCCTATCCAGGCAAATAGGTCGTCTTCGTGTTCGCTCTTGAGATGATCCAAGATAGGCCACGACTTTTCGAGGAGCCGTCGGACATTCTCCATCCCCTCACCCTCATCACCAAATTTGCTGGGGTTTCTGTCAACTCCATTGCTGCCGTTGGCCTTCTCATGGCCCAGAAGCTCGATAAAGCCAACTCTCAGATTTGTGCCTCCTCTGCTGGGATATCAGTGCCTTTCACGCAGTGTATGCTGCAGGCCCGCTGCAACTTACATATCAATGGCAAGATATCTATGACTGAGTTAGCCATCCAGCATTTGTTATGCAAGGGCCACGTTGACCCCTTCAGACCACGAGACCTATCACCATCACAAAAAAGACCGGCAAGGGTTTTGGGAGCGAAAAAGATAGATGGACAGCATGTAATGGGAAACAACATGAAATCATGAGAACATACCGTCCTTTCTCACACCCAGCCGCTGGCCGCAGGATCGATTCCGTGATCGGGGTGGGCAGAAATTGAATCTTGGACTCGGTCGCAAGCTTCTTGAAGGATTTGTATAGCTCCTGGGATAAACGGTGTACCATAGGTACATCAATGCGGAGAGGCCGCAGGAAGTTTTCAACGTCGGACCTCATAGCTTAATGGAATTGTATGCAAACGCGCTGTAGAAGCGGGTGCACGAAATGCATCCATGGATGAAGGTGGCACGGCAAATGTTGAACGATGACGGGGATTCATAAGAAGAATATTATCTAGAGATACTGGAAGCGTAGCGCTGGGGAGAATCAGTCGGCGAGGAACTGGGCGGATTCAAAGGGTACGAGCTACATAGGATGACAAACTACCTAAATGTGGGTAAAAAGAGACATGAAAAAGCCAACGACAGTGCCGGCGTATTATTCTCTTCTGGATTGGATTGGCAGGTGGTCAACTGGAGTAGAAACGTTGCATCTAGATGGACAAAGACCATGGAGCACAACAAATGTTGCTCCCAAGATAATAATCCCATTTATTTAGCACCTGGCAGGGTGGCCAAGAGGATTCATGTTTGGTTGGTGAGGTTGATGAGCAGTCAACTCTGCCTGTTGCATCACGGTGGGGTAAGATGTTCACGGTTACGTGGGCGCCTTTTCAACATGCATGCCAAATTCCAAGGATCCAGTCCAAAACTGGAGCCCACCTCAAACAAAAAAAGGTCGGTTCGGATCACAGGACTTGGAGTCATCTGTCCGATTATCCAAGGTATAATAAGGTGGCATGGTTCAAGCTACTATCTGTAGACTGATATCTTGGGTAATATGGTTAGGTGGCTGTTGGTAGTGGGAGGTTGTGGCTGCTGGCGGGGCTTCTCCGGGCAACCGTTCGCAAGCAACGAGGGCATCAGGTCTACGTTTCATATTCCATGATGCCATCTGAGCTAGCCTTTGCATCATCCACCAAGGCGGTTTACTTGTATCAAGTTCTGTTCGCTTATCCCCCGTACGATATGTGTATTGTTTAGTCCGTTTAGTGGATCAGCTTATCGTTCCTGATTTCATCTCTCAACTGCGATCATCTGGATCTTGGCACTCGAAGCCAGTCAAGATGGCAGCCAAAATCAGCCTCCCCATCATGGAGGAGAAGCGACCTGTTCGAAACCGCCCTTGTCGACGATATCGACCGCTATCGATCGTCGCTATACTCGTCTTCCTCGCCTACGGTTTCTACACTATCCACGCTTCCAGGAACAGCGGCCAATGGGTGTCCTCCCCCGCAGCGAAGAACGCTGCTTTGGAATCAACTGTTGACGCCCGGAGCTCCGTCCCGCTCGAAGCTCACATCATGAGCAAATGCCCCGATGCCAAAGATTGCCTTAAGGACTTGATCTTGCCCGCCATGGTACGCATCAGCAATAAGGTCAACTTTACGCTGTCGTACATCGGAACTCCGACCGAAAACGACGGAGTCGACTGCAAACACGGGCCCGGCGAGTGTATGGGCAACATCATTGAGCTATGTGCTGCACACCTCTACCCCGATCCGAAGATCTATCTCGGATTCACCATGTGCCTGACTAAGGACTTCGAGAACATCCCGCAAAGAGAGCTTGTGGAGGATTGCGCACTCGAACATGCTATCGACTTTGACAAGTTGCACGATTGCGCGACTCAGGATGACGGAGCGCTGGGCATTCACATGCTGAGAAAAAGTGTCCAACGGTCATCTAAGGTGCGTTCATGCAATGTCCTTCATCTGCCTCGTTGTCATCTAACAAATCTACCTCCCAGGCCGGAGTGACGAAGAGCTGTACGGTCCGATTGAATAATGAGATCTACTGTGTCAGGGACAATGGCGAGTGGGATTGTCCGAATCCTGGGGTCAATGACCTGGTTATTGCGGTGGAGAAGCTTTACGGGAGGTCTTGAGGGGCTCAAATATATCTGTCCACAAGTCCGACTCCTCGCCTACAATGTAGCTCAGGGCCATCGCGTCCATGCCCGTCTCGTCATCTCCTACCATGCCCTCTAGCTGTTCGATGATGCTGTCCATACCGATCGCCTTGCCGACTGATTGGGTCGAGGTCGCCTCGAGCATAACATGTACGATGTGGATGTGGAAGTGGTAATACGTCGGTTGGTAATGGCAGAACAGCTTGAGCTGATCCTCTTCGATCTGCGGGTACGTCTTGATAGTGGCATCGATCATCTTGGCTTTCATGTGCTTGAGCCAGGGAACATGTTTCATCTTCAGGTCTCGCAAGCTCCATAGATCGCGTCTCTCAACAATACCCAGCAGGTGAAGCGCCTCAATGGTCTTGCGGTCCCAATGCAGGTTCGGCAGCATCAAAAAGCCCTCATCGCCATCTCTTCCCAATGGCGTGCGGTAGATCACGTCTTCTACCTCTTTCCGCCCTTCGATGATATTGTAGACCCAGTTCAGACGTCCCGCCTCCCGATTTGCCTGCATGAACGGCCTGATGTGGTCGCGGTATATTTCGGGCGTCTCTGTAACGAAGCGGTAGCCCTGCTTGCGGTGCTTCTTGATGTGCTTGTCGGTGCAGGGACAAATGAGCGTCATCTTGAAGTCGGCGAACTTGTCTTTATCGTCGTGCTCAAGCACCGGTCCGCCGCTGCCCAGGAACCAAAAGTAGATGTCATTGTTACCTAGGTTCGTGAGGCTGCGCAGGCTCGCGGGGAGCGCGGAGAGGTATTCGGGCGCATCGGGGAAGGGAGCTCGTTCGAGGACTAGGAGGGCGGGCTCAGAGTCAACGTGGCCGTGGAGGGTAATGCGCCGTCCTGCCTCATCTTCATAGTCCGTCAGCCTGTAATCTTTGTATTACTTTGAACAAACACTGCAATCCATTTCCGTATCCCATGGGGGCCGTGATAGACTGACTGCAAAGTACCGCTCACTCCTTCATACCTTGGTTTAGGACTCGCTCGAATTGGAACTTCGGAATCAGCGCCTCGGCATTGCGCTTCGGGTCTTCGGCCATCTTGGGAAGTCGATAACGCTTGTTCTTTTGATCAATTGGCGATATTTCTGCAACTCCATGCAAATTGGCTTGAGCAATCGCATTTGACTTGACAAGTAAATGATTCCGTCACTGCCGACGAAACTCGACAGGGCTGACCTGGAGGGGTTAAAACCCCACCAGACAACCGGCCAGTCGTTCGTTGGCCGTTGTGGGCCGAGCTACCCACAAGCCTTTATCAGGGGCTAGAAGGAAAGATTTCTGCATAGCTTGCTTGGTATCTCGGTCACCTCGGATGTGATTCCCTACTCTCGGCATGGGCGTGAGGGAGGCATCAGCTCACCTGTTTCTGTTGCGACCAAACACTCCAACCCTGAAGCAATTGTACGTTATCGAACAAATGTACAATCTGAAGGCTGCTGATGTTACGGCCTTGCGCATGATAGAACTAATCAAGCGACCAACCACGCAGCTCTCTTGGAAGCCGCCCCTTCAACACCTCTATGTACTTAGAATTGTATACACCAAACGTCATCAGAACCTACGTGCAGCCTTCAGAGAATAGTACCGACACTGGAAGATTCGCATCGGGACACCTGGTACTGAGGAAAAGCTGATCGATCGATTTCCACAAAGTTGATATGAAGGAGATGCATTTGCCATGCTCAACTGAAAAACAACACGAGAAGAGAAGTCTTCGGTTTTTTCTCCTGTATGTAATCCCAGTGCAAACAAACCTGTCATTATCAATATGAGCACAGCGGACGTCAACACGGGAAAAGAAGGAACCGGTGGGCTGTGAGATCGATCATTGCCGAACTACTTCTTCCTTGCCATGGATTTCTCGGTGAGTACGGCGCTGCCGCGTAACCACCTTTTGAGGCTCTGCGAACATATACCTAGTAGCAAAATGAAAAGCCTCCAAGGCTAGCACTTTCTTGTCACCTAGTTGCTAAGAATCGACAGTCTCCGATTATGGAATATTTATCTCATACCATGCTAATCCAGAGAAACCTGCGCACAATCAGCCTCCATCCCGAATGGGGAGAAGACACCGGCAACCTGTCCATCTCTATGAGTGGGATTCTCCACCTGCTCAGCCTTGTTGGTGCTGTAACGTGGCGAATGGCACCCTCAGACTCTCCCGCCTTTGAATGTTGTGGATATGTACTTATTTTTGTCCCGAGGCAACAATGCTTAACTCGATCTTTCCCGGTGCCAAGGCTTCAAGGGTGCCCGGTGAAAGAGATTTCAAACTCACTTTCATTGCTTCGGAAGACTGGCTGTGGATTGAAAGGACTAACGCACAAGAAGAAGGCCGAAAAAGCTTTCTAGGTTGCAAGTCCCGGCCCACTTGCCGCGGCGCGCTGCTCTTAGGTTGGGACGATTTATTGAGAAGCTGTCCATATTACCGGGGCCAAGGTGCTCTACGAGTAGTGTGCAGAATTCAGCTATCCACGCGTACGATGTACGATGTTGAGTCCGGGCATTTTTGTATGGCCAAACGGGTACCTTCATGCTGGACGCCATCGACTCAATTAGGAGCTATTACCATGAGACTTAATTATGAGAGGAACTCAAGCAACCTGTATTCAGGCCCACAGAAGATTGAGTTATTTTCAGCACATTGATTGGGCGGCACGTGCCGGCGTAGGAGTTGTCACAATTTGTTCGAGGTCGACGTCGTCAGCTTCTTCCCCTGCAATCTAAATGCCAGGTCTTGGCAGGTGAATAATGTTCCCTGTGGCTCAGCCATGAAGGTGTGTCTATATTCGTACGCGTTACCAGGTGAGTGACGCGTTTGCGCCTCTACTTCCCCACCTCCCATGATGGCAGGTTCCACATCTGATATGAAAGCGTACGAATCAGTATAGGTCCACATGCGATCTGGGCAGTGCCGGATTCCGTGTAAGTGTTGGCAAGCAAGCCAGAGGGTAGTATATATGTTTGATGTCGCACATGTGTCGTCTATCCGGTATCTTAATCTGCATCTGCTCATACTGGGGCTACTCCATTCGTTCTACAATAGTCTTGATTTCTTATCTGACGCCACACTGTCGCTATACTCAAGCCCTCCACAATGCAGAAGTTTATCGCTCTTGGGCTGCTAACGGCGGCCGGGGTGTCTGCTCAGAATGCTACCAACACTACCACGGGATCGCTGCCCACTGTCACTCTCGACTACTCCACCATCCAAGCTGTCGGCGGAAATACCACAGTTGGGTACTACAAATATCAGAACATTCGCTTCGCTGCCGTGCCGACTGGCGACTTGAGATGGGCGGCTCCCGAGTGGCCCCCTGTTGAGACGGAGATCAACACGGGTGACCTGGCCGCTGCCGATGTTGACTGTTCCGTCGACGAGGACTGCCTCTACATGGACATCTGGGCCCCCGCCAACAGTGAGGGCAAGAAACTGCCCGTTCTTGTCTGGACCTACGGAGGTGGCTTCACGGGCGGCAGCAAGGCGGAAAATACACCCGAAGGACTCTTCGATCTGACCAACGAATTCGTCTTTGTCTCGTACAACTACCGTCTCGGTATGACCGGCCTTGCCAACGGCCCATCTCTTCTCCACCAGGGGGGCACTTCCAACACGGCTGTGTGGGATGTGACCCGCGCATTTGAATGGGTACAGAAATACATTAGCAACTTTGGTGGCGACGCCGACGACGTGACCGCCATGGGATTTTCTGCTGGTGGCTCTCAGGTCCTCTTCCAGATGACGCGCTTCGCCGGCCACGCTGAGAGCCTGTTCCACAAGGCCTATGTTATGTCCCCTGGCTTCGTTCCCGGCGGTGGCCACCAGCACGCCGAGGCTTTCTGGCAGAACGTTTCTTCCACTGTTGGTTGCACCGGTGGTGACTTGGACTGCATGCGAGCCGTCGACTTCGACACACTCACCACTGCTGCTTCGGATGTCCAGACCGAATACACCTACCAGTTCCAGCCCCGTGTCGATGGCGACATTATCGCAGACACTTACGAAGCTCAGCTCTACCAGAAGCGCTTTAACTTCAGCGGCCCTGCCGTTATCTCTCACGAGCAGCACGAGGCCAACAACCAGGCTTATACAGGCGTAGACACTCAGGAGGATGTTGCCACCTACCTACGCATCTTCTTCCCTGCCATCAACGACGGCATTGTGGATGAGATATTGGCTCTGTACCCCGAGTCCGACTACGAGAGCGCCGGTCTGCGCTTCGCCCAGATGAAGCAAGATTTCGATCTCACGGCCAAGAACTTGGCCTTCACCAATGCCATGAACAACGACACCTGGAACTCCATGGTTGCTTTGGGCTCGGCCACCCACGGAACTGATCAGTCGTACTACTGTAAGTCATACCCATCAATAATACCGCAGAACCAGCCAACTAACAGAACATCCAGGGTACTCCACTTACACTCTCGACACCTCGTCCAGTGACACCACCACCACTACCACCAGCTCCGCCGCTGCCGCCGCTACCAGTGCCGCATCCAGCAACTCGACCACCGGCGTACCCGGAGATGCGGGCGGCATGGGAACCACCAGCGTCAACGCCACCATCGCGGTCATGATGCAGAAGTATCTCATGTCCTTTGTTCTGACCGGCGACCCGAACACCATGTGGCCTGAGGACAAGATCAACTGGCCCAAGTACGGTAACGACTCGACCGCTGGTACCCAGCTCGTGTTCAACACCACCTTTTACCTGGACGAGGATGACTTGGCCAACGAGCGCTCTCTCTTCTGGAACAAGGCGCTCTGGTATTAAAGAATTCTCGCAAGAAATGTCCTCGTCAGTTATGTCACTTTTATGATACCAAAAGAAATTTGTTTGTATATAGATATTTCAACCATGTAAATACAGTCTGGCATCGCCATAGCATGCAAAATTATATCAAAAACTTGCTTAGCAATGACAGGTGACACAAAGGGACTGATCACTCATAAATTGTGTGCACGTATATTTGGCCATGTGGTCGAATCCTACGCTGCTGCCAACAGCGACTTTAGTTGGCAGACAGGAATGACGGCATCGTAAAGAGTTAGCAGTGATGGTGGCGGGAACTGCCCTTCGGCAAATTGTCAAGGTTTTTTTTTTCTTTTTTCTTTTTTCTTTTTTCTTTTTAATTATATATAAAAAATAATATTAAATACGCCGTAGGTGTTAACCCTCGGTACCTCTACAAGTACTCCCTTAAGGGGCTATAGATGATATAGCGGGCCCTTAAGCCGCGTCGGGCGGTTATACAGGTAAACTTGTAGCCAAATGACTACTAAACCTCCTGTCCCTCCCTAAGTCTGTGCTACAACCCCTGCCTGAACTACCGATAAGTGTGGTAATGTGGCACTTAAATTCGTCCTCAGGGGTGGGATGCTGCTGATGTGCAGAAGATGCTCGACTATTTTTTTTTGTCGCGACAAGTCGTAGTATCTGCTAATTGGGGTTCTCGTCGAGCGTATACATCTCAACCATACGCTCAAGTGGATAGACCGTAACGTGGTCAGACGCTCGCAAGAATCGCGGCGAGAGGGCGTGCTGCGCGCCTTCTATCGTGAGGGGACGGGTTCGCCGACGAGCGTTATCGGAAAGGCGAGGTCCGATAAGGGGTCGGATTAACGATTCGAATTCTGGACCGGCTGTCGAGTTATATTCCGCCGACGTAGTGCTTGACGGTCGACTGGCTAGGATGCTCGTAATCCTAAACTGCACCAATCTCCCTATTATCGCTAGGTAGGCGAAGTCAACAAGGTGGGCAGCGCGCCGTAAGGGTTGACTAAACCCCCTTGTGTGTCAGCTGCGGGATTCGAACCCGCGACTCGTCACCGACCCAAGTGGGCGAGGCTCAAATCGGGACTTATCTACCAGCGAAGTGACCAACTACACCAGCCGACAATTATATATAATTTCGGTGCCCGGAGGCTTGTCCTAGGAGATCTACAGCTACCAGGTAAGTAGAATGTCCATGGCCACCTAGGTGCCACATTCGGACCTGAGCCACGCCGCTTTAAGCCTGAACCTGGCCGGAGTTTGGCTGGAGCTTGGGCCCCCAATGAACTCATCCAAAAAAGGAAGAGCACGCACAAAGGAATTATGCACAAATAACTCTAGCGCAACGAACCGACTTCACAGTAACATCTCTATTACGGAGGGGCTCCGTTTGTGGCTGAACGCATTTTTGGACCTGTCCTTCGTCCAATTCCACCAAAGCAATTATTTCTAAACAAATCACCTAACGTACCCCACAAGCAAGTTGGCCACTTTTTCTTGGCACCGTACGAACAACCTTTTAATTAACATCTTTACACATACCAAGATGGGATCGAATTGGAAAGAAAGCGACATGATTCTAGCGTGTCAGGCGCTTCAATCGAAACCCGAATTAAGCATCCGACGCGCTGCCCAACTCTACAATGTCCCTCGGTTTCAGGGGGACAGGACTTATTCCGTACGACCCGGAATATGTGATTTCACAGCTGGATATTAAGCTACATACGCCTACACCTCCTGGGAGCTCGTCTGGTGCCCCCTTAATCTGGGAATCAAAGACTCCAAATAACCCAACCGAGGCGCAATCCCAGTCTGAATACGTTAAAAACAGAATCGTACAGCATCAGAATAGCTCCCCGACGACAATACTTACGGCTATTGACCAATTTTTACGTGGTGCGACGGCTATTATGCACCGGTTAGTTTTACTTGAGGATGAGGTCAACTGCACTTCGGAAGGCTAATCAAGAGCTAAGCCGTCGTCGAAGGACTAAAAATCGACAGCTACAAGATGGAGGATCTCTTAGTTTACGAGACGCTCAGGACTTATAGTCTCAACGGGATATTGAACAGCAGCTACAGGATAATATACGTGTAAGTCGTCGTCGTACGAGACCGGCCGAACCACGACGACGGCGCTATAGGATCTGCGGAGAGCCCGGACATAATGCTCGTACTTGTGAGAATGATGAAGATACGTACGAGGAAGAGGATTCCGATTAGTTTGAATTATTATTTTTTAGTTTAGTTAAGTTATTGAAGTTATTCATACGGTGCCAAGAAAAAGTGGCCAACTTGCTTGTGGGGTACGTTACCATGCCTTTGTCTTTATATTGTACAGGCAAGCAGAATGGGCATCCTATCAGCGCCGGCCCAAACAAGTGGCAATTGCGAGCTGCGACAAAGAGAGTTCTCATTTGTCATCAAAGTGTACAGACAAGCCAAATGATGACATTCGCCAGTTTTTATACCCGCGGCGAACAACGAATTGAGACATGTCATCGGCTATTGAGATGAAAAGACACTGAACAGGTCAAACCATCCAGCGTACTATGATACATGGCGGCCAGCCTTGACAAACAGCAAACATGCACGGCGATTGAGACTCTTCACCAAGTTCCATCTGATTCAGATACATGGTCGATTTATATATAACCCAAGAAGTTGCTGACAGCAGGCCTCACTCCAGCACTTGTAAGCCATGAGCCGGTCGACCCGAATATCTCGTGCTCTCACTCTTCATCCTCGCCTCTGTCGTCGTCTTCGGGACCTGGGTCAAGATGATCCGGGTACTCTGTCCGCAATATTGCGCCTACAGCCTGTAGACATTCCTGCTTGCGAAAGGTCGCCAAATTTGGCCAACCGTGCTGACGATAGATATCCTGTACTGCAGAGAGCATTGCGGCTTCCTCCGAGTCCTGTTGGTCGTGAACTTCGTAAACTGTCTTCGGGCTGATGGGTACAAATTTCAGTCTGAGAAACTGGCGCTGAAGAAGGTGGAAGAAATCGGCTACAGCCCAGGCCGGGTGCTCAGCGCGCCACTCTGCCTCTTCCTCAGGTGCCCATTCATACGGGTCGTCCACGTCTGTCACGGGCATCACCCACTCGGGATCGTTGTCGGCGTTATGGCGAATCTCGTCATCGCACTCGTACCAGTGCACGATCCCTCGTTGGGTATCGAGGAGGAAGGTCGGGTTGTTGCGGCCGCCGTATGTCAAGCCGATGACGTGGGGCGGTATGTTCTCGACGAGCTCTGAGGGTTCCGAGCACTCTCGCATGCTGCAGCCGTCATCCTCGGAAGCCGCCTGCGAGATTTGCTGCCAATCGGCGAAATGACATCCAGGGGCACCTTGCGGGCCGTCATCCTCAGTTCGGCGAATGTAAGGAAGATGGCGAAGCAGATCGATCACCTCGTCGGTCTTCTCCATACATTGAAGGTTGTCTATATGTGGCCAACCACCTGATGGTGGCTCGACGACGTAGGCCTCGTGAAGATATGATTTTGTAAGGAATTGATAGTAGTTGCGAATTGCCGTGATGGTTTCATCCTGTGAATAGCTGATAGCTTCGAGTCCAGACATCTTGATCTATGAATTTGAACAACGATGTAGGCTTAGAGGACGAAGAAGAAGAGAAAGTCTGGCGGCGGGGGGACGGGGGCCTGTGTGTGTGCCAAGCAACAGTGTATGTTACACAGACGGGAGACACCTCCAAACGCCAAGATTGAGCTTCAGTATAGCCTGTATACTGTAAAATTAGGTACATCCAGCTTGCATGATAGCTAGGTGGCATTGGGTGAGATTTTTCGATATTAATTACAATATGCTAACATGCACAGTCACATCTGACCTTACAATCTTGGCAACCATAAGCATGACAAGGCTTGAAGATTTTCTCGGAGCTCGCGAGACCTGCCCATTTTCTAACATTACTATTTTTGCCTGATGATTTTCCAGGAGCTATCAATATACCGTCCAAAGGCTGACTCACCTCCTGAATAACCATATCTCGGGTTGACTTCCTCATGACTCTTGCTGCTTTATAATCATTGTCTTCATCACAGCCCTCATTATCATCCCTCTCAGCAACAACATGAATAGAATCGGCGGAGCGCTGCTTCTCGTGCCCATGCTGGCGGCCAGAGCCAGCGCGTGGGACTCGACAGTCCACACAATAGTCGCGCCAACTGCACCGCCAATGGTGACCTCGGAGCCGTGGCGCTGCCTGACCGAGAACGCGACGCAATACTTCCAGGTGCCGCTGCCTACCGGCAGTCTATCAGCGGCCATTGACTCCTGCGCCGACGAGGTCATGAAGCCATGCCTCAGCACCGTCGAGCCGGCCCAAAGGTTCTACGGCTGCTTCCCAGAGAAGGAGAAGTGGTGTGGCTTCACCACCGCGGCGCCGTCGGCCGTCCTGTCCGACTGGTCATCTCTCGGCAGCGCAGCGTCTGTCTGGTGGGAAGCTCACAGTTCTGCGGCCGTATCTCTGGCCCAGAGATGTCCCCTCCGATGGTATGATGCCTCTCTCGGTGTGCTCGGCGGTTCGACCCTGTTGAACGAGACCATCATCTTCGCCGCTTGCCATATCGACGCCCAGACCACTGGCGGAACCTCGACAGCTTCCGCAGCCAGGCCTGACCCGACGCCCGGATCGGGCAGCACTGCACCAACGCCGACGGTGAATGGTATTCTGGGTCGAAGTGAGGCGCCAGAGATGTGGATGATTGCAAGCACAACTTTTGCTGCCGCTGCAATGAGCGCTATGCTATAGGCCGGTGATGGAATCTCCTATTTACATCGAATCTGGAGAGTCCCTCGTTGCATTCTTTCCGACCATACTTCGATATTTTAGCCTCATGTTGAACTATTCTGGCAGCTTTACAGGTTGGCGGTTCTTATGGTTGTTTGATATCTTGAGAGTAGCTCTCCACGTTTAGAAAGCCATGTCTATCATAGTAAACCGTGTGATCTCGAGCTGACTTCACCTCAATTTTCCACTTTTAACTGATGCTTGATGGTTCTCTGATGCCTAATGTCACACCAAAGACCTCACATCTTTCTATAGGGTATTTAGAGCACTGAAGACCTGAATATTAATCCATGGTATCCTTGGTCACAATAACCCTCATGAAACTAATACCGTAAGCCCCGCTTTTTTCTACCTCGCGACCATGATAGAAATCCTCTGTCCTACGATATCTGGGCACTACGTTGCCAAGAACTCGCTAACCTTGAATGTATGGTACCTTATGCTGATGTGAGCAATAACAGCTCAATAATCTGAAAGCGTTCTGCCAAGAACATAAATTGGGCACCTTCTTCAGGCTGTCGGCTCGTGACTACCATGAGGAGGCGAACTCCCCAGGCGGTGAATACTCAGGGGTAGACAGACTTGCTATCACCAACACGAACTCCTAAATATAGATTGGAAATAAGAACAATATATGACTGCAGTGGACCATGCTCAATTTGCAAAATAGGCAGGTAATAGTAGGAAAAGTAGTCATCTGAATAGCCTCATGTTACATACCGAGGAAAGTCTTCTCATCCTGCTAAGGATTGGTGCTCCACGACACTGCATCATTTCCACCATCGTTAGTGATAACTTATCTTTGAAATTGGCGCCCGCATGGATGGTCATCAATTATCGTCGAAAGTAGCCTACTCTGCTGGCCCTCTCATTACTGAATCATCCTCCGCCTGCTTTCACGCTAATCTGCCATCCATACTCAACACATACTGTTCAACAAGCAGCTTCATCATGGTCACCATCACACTTTCCTCCTGGGCCGTGTCCCTCCTCGCTTTCACATATGTTGAAGCTGTCGTACTTCATCCTCGATCATGCTCCTTCTCTTGGCCCGCCGAATCTGGTGATACTTGCTTGTCAATGGCACAAGCATGGGGTATCACCGAATCTCAATTCATTAGCTTCAATCCTGGAGTCATCTGTGCCTCACTCATTCCTGGACAGGATTATTGCGTTGAATGGGACGGCTCGCCCCCGCCTATGCCTTCGACTACCAGGACATCTGTCCCTCCTGTAACTACTACAACTACACCTACCGGTCCTTCGCCCACTCAGGAAGGAATTGCCAAAGACTGTGAGTTCTCAAAATCCCATGAAAAAGAATGAACACATAAACTTATCGATCAGGCAAGAAATACCATCTTGCCAGCTCTGGAGATACATGTGGCCAAATCGTATCGGCATATGGGACTTTTACTCTCGAGGAATTGTAAGTCAAATACCGTTATAAATTTCCGCCCTTATGCTACAGAACAGACCTGTTCTGATGAAAAATACGCGTAGCTACCAGTGGAATCCTGCTGTTGGAAGTAGTGAGTGCTTCTTGAGTTGTGTGGTAACCTGAACACTCAGAGCTTAACTCTTCTAGCTTGTTCTGGTCTATGGGTAGGCTATTACTACTGCATTGGTGTTGAGGGAACACCTACAACACCCAAACCGATCACAACGACAACACCATTGCCATCGGGCCCTTCTCCTACACAAGATGGTATCGCTGATGATTGTGAGTCACCCTTAGGTGATTGACCCGTCTACACCTTCAAATACAATGCCTTGCCAACACGTCACTGACTTGATCTCTGCAGGTGAGAAATATTATCTCGTCAAATCGGGTGACACCTGCCAGAAAATCGCAGATACTTATAAGACATTCACTTTGAACCAATTGTAAAGCGACATCTCGTCTTATTCGTACCCCTCGGCAAGTAAAGCGGTCGTTCTCTAACTGAACCAATTTTGTAGTTATTCATGGAACCCAGCAGTGGGCAAAGGTACGGGCAAACAACCACACAACTTCAACCATAACTGTCTTCACATTACCAATATCGGGTACTTCATTCTGACTTCTCCTATGATAGATTGCTCTAGTCTTTGGGTCGACTATTACGTCTGCGTCGCCGTCAAAGGTACCCCTGATCAGCCACCACCAACAACTACGCCGCCGCCATCTGATCCCAACAAGCCTAGCCCAGCACAGCCGAATGTGAACCCCAAATGTAAGCTATACATCGATACGAGAGCTTCATTATACCTGTGGCATTGACTCAACGTATAATACAGGCAATAAATGGTACCTTGTCTCATCAGGCGACACCTGTCAGAAGATTTCGGATGCATATAAGATCTCCCTTTCCACTTTGTAAGTTGACACAGATAGACCTGGTATCACATTCACAAGACGGCGAGGTTAATCTTGGTGGTGTTCCTTTGTAGCTACCAGTGGAATCCCGACGTGGGCAGCTCCTGTGCTAGTCTATGGCTTGGCTATTATGTTTGCGTTGGGTCTCAATAAGGGCATCAACTTCAATCTCAGGTTCTAATGTTAAAATTTCCTATGAGAGGCCTTCTGATTAGATTCGCCTTGTGAGCGAATTGCCGATATAGAGCAGGAAATATATAAGCGAAATGCCAATCCGATTAAGATGTCGTGAATCTTCAACATAGGTATTGCACGTCTCATGCTGACACACAGGACTCAGCTCAAAGAAAACGATACAGATTTTTTGTATCTATAGTTCTATATGAGGTTATATAGCCAAAATTGCAAGCGACGGCTCTATCGACCACGGTCCAACACTGGCGGAATTGAATTCTGTCTGACACTTTACGCCGTGACTCTCTCACTGTTGTCTTAGCTCAAATTATGCTGACTGCTTCATGGTAGCGTGACAGCACAATGTCAGTAGGGTTATATTGATCAGTCACACACATCGCGAATGGTCCCCCGCTATTCTGGCCATTTCTCGTACGATTCTCTCAGCATTATTGAAAGGTGCCAGTATTGGCGCCCTGATCTTACGGCCCCGAATCTTCCCCTATCTAGACATAGGAGGTTCGAGACTTCTTGGCAAAGAGACAGGGGAGAGAGAATGCGAAGGCCACGCTGGTGCCGATAAGAACGATATGATTTCACTGTAGAGCCTCGCCAGCACGGTCTGGAGCATATCTCAAACCTTTGACCGGTGTGAAAAGCAGGTATCACAGATACCATCAACTAGTCTGGGCTCATGTCATTCATCTAATGATCGTGCTTCGCTAGACTGTGCTTTATAGTGTGATAGATTCGTTGCAGCTTGCATGCCAATATTGACCGAACATTTAAGCCTTCGTGGTTTTGTACCACAGGAGTTACAAGGTTGTGCAATGTTGTGCAATCAGGGTAAATAGACTTCAGTCAGATCAGAGTTGTATCGGTCAGCAGTCTCGGCCTTCACATGCCATCACACCCTAATAAGGCAGGCAATTTAAACTGCCACTGACTCTATACTCCGCTATTGTTAGTCATATAATGATTGCCCCTATCCGCCGGACGACCACTTCGATTGCCTGTGCCTCAAAAAGCAATATAGCGAGGCCTTGGCGTGAAGGATTTTAAGCGTATTCCAATCTCTCCGGAATCTCGAGGTACCGCCCTTATAATAGTACATGTTAAAAAATGAGATGTGATGCCTTCAATGCACTCAATCGATGGTAGCCGCCTGTCTGAGTGCTGCCCAGGTTTCTAAGCTGCTATTACGAGCTTTAGTCGGAGAACTTGGCACCACGCGTGATCCTGAACGCTCATGGGGTCAAGAAGAGAGGCTGACTGGCCACCGGTCCCCTCGGGTGCGCCTTGTCTGCAATGTATGGCTGATATAAAATGCTTGCGGCTCAGAATGAGAGCCCATATAACTTCTTCATTTGCATACGAAGAGGCTTTTCGTCTGTCATTACTTCCTTTTGCGTAGAATACAATGAGGTGGCCAAACATGAGACTTGTTGTCTTCGCCTCCCTGGCATGTGTGTTTCGTCTTGGGTATGGGGCCATCGATCTTGACGGCAATCAAGTTGTTGAGCCTGCCACAACTAAGGATGACCCTGCACCGATTGGTGATCTCACCACTTACTACTCTGATCAACATGACTGTCCACTGCCTTGTACCGACTACGCAAACGTACACAGTTGGATTACCTATTTCTCTGTTGATCGCCTTCGACGTTGCCAGGGGCCTATGCTATTACAGTTCTCCATCTCTCAGCTTTTCGATGATCCGCACTCGAATATCGTTATACGAAGCTGCACACTGGGGACTGACTCAACTTCGATTGCCAATACTACCGCGACTATAAAGCCAGTTGAGAACCCCAAGACGGCAGTTGATAATTTTCAACCGAGCCTTGATGTCGCACCAGCCTGTGCTGTGAATGGCACAGAAGTCCAGGAGAAAATAAATATCGCAAGTAGCGGCAACGGTGGCAAAACGGATGACATCTCTCGCTTGCTCGAAGGAGTACAGATGTTTTTCTCCGCTCAAGACAACTGTGACGAGCACATCTTATTTGCACACAACAAACAGACCGTGGCAGGCATATACATTGGCGCGGGCCTTGGCAAGCCCACTGTCAATTCAGTTACCGCAGGCTTGACGGCAAGCTTTTTGGGTCGCACCTCACTTCCTGACCGGGTTGTCGCTCAACTCTGCGGCAACGACCGCCAGCCGGAGCGAGTCTTCGGCATTGCCATCGATAACACTCACGACTTGACTTTCGTCCAGAAAACAGTCTTGGCTTGGAGCCAGGGGACCTGCGTGGCTGACGCAAAGCTCACAGAAGCTGGTTCTCTCCCCGGCGCCAAAATATTCGATATTGCCAGCGAACCCCTGGCGCTGAATAGCAGCAGCAGCAATAATACGTCTGCCCAAGACACATTATCTACATCTCGGATGATTCGAAGACCACCAAGAGCTGGCTATGTGAACGAAAAACGCGCAGAATGCAAATATATCAAAGTTGAATCCGGAGACGGCTGCGCTTCTCTCGCCTCCAAGTGCGGAATCTCCGGCGCCGACTTTACCAAGTATAATCCGAATCCCAGCTTGTGCTCGACACTTGCGCCGGGCGATTACGTCTGCTGTTCAGCGGGTGATCCTCATACAGACCCGAAGCCAGACCCCCCCAAACCAGGGGCAGACGGCGTCTGTGCGACTCATCTCATCGCGAACGAAGAAACATGCGCCTCCTTGGCCAAGACGTTCGGTGTCACGGTTGATGACATCGAGAAGTGGAATAAGGGCAAGACATGGGCCTGGACCGAATGTAAGGACATGTTGTTGGGCTATAATATGTGTCTCAGCGACGGGCTTCCGCCAATGCCGCCGCCCCAACAGGGGACACAATGCGGTCCATTGGTACCCGGTACACAGCGGCCGGCCGATTCGTCGACCTCCCTGGCCGATCTCAATCCATGTCCCCTGAAGGCGTGTTGCAGTAATTGGGGTTTTTGCGGTGTGTTCCCGGCACACTGCGACATCCACGCTCCGCCAGGAGGTGGACCAGGCACGAAAGACAAGAACTTCTCTAATACATGTGTGTCAAATTGCGGAAATGATATCAAGCAAGTATCAGGGCCGCCTGCGACTTTCCAGCGCGTTGGCTACTACTCGGCCTTCAATATGAACCGTAAATGTCTTTGGTTGAAGGCTAAGAACTCCAACACCGATGGCAGCTACACCCATATCCACTGGGCGTTTGGGGACATCGACCCAAATACATGGAAACCTGTAATCAAGGATGGCAAGGATGAATGGTCTGACTTCAAGGCCCTTACCGGCGTCAAGCGCATCCTCTCACTAGGCGGTTGGGCTTTTTCGACCGAGCCGGCGACCTACAACATCATCAGGCAGGCCATTCTCGAGAATCGAGATGCCTTTGCAGATAATCTCGTCCAATTCGCTAAGGACGAAGGCTTGGATGGAATTGATATTGACTGGGAGTACCCTGGAGTAAGTGAGGCCGTTCCTCCTCCCCTGAAAACTTATTCACAAGTTACTTTTCGTCTTTCGTTGTGTTGCTCTCACGATAGTGTAATTTCCCTGCAAGCTAAGATCGAATTAACCAGGCTCCCGATATCATGGTTGGCGGCAAGCCGATCGGTGACAAAAATGACGGTGTTGGATACCTCAAATTCCTCACAGTTCTGAAGCAGAAGATCGGTACCGACAAGTCCGTCTCGATTGCTGCACCTGCTTCTTTCTGGTATCTGAAGGCTTTCCCGATCGATCGCATCGCCAAAGTGATTGACTATATCATATACATGACCTAGTGAGTATATTCATCTTTATGACTTGTCACACCGAGTACGGTGCAAATTTAAAGAGGAGCCGACTGATAGACTGTGTTCTTAGTGATCTCCATGGTCAATGGGACTATGGCAACCCCAATTCGTTTGACATGTGTAACTCTGGCAAGTGTATTCGAAGCCATGTAAACTTGACTGAGACACGGAATTCACTTTCCATCAGTAAGTCTTTCTGGCTATGGCTCAAGTGTTCATACTGAGAAAATCTAGTCACCAAGGCCGGCGTACCCAACAACAAAGTCTTCGTGGGCGAGGCCAGCTACGGCAGATCATTTCACATGGCACAAGACAGCTGCTGGGGTCCTATGTGCGAGTTTACCGGCAGCAGAGCACAGTCAGACGCCAATCCGGGAAGATGTACGGACACAGGCGGATATCTCGCCGCAGCTGAGATCATGGAGATCATCTCAAATGGTGACGGTGCGAAGACATTCTACGACGATAAAAGTAACTCGGATATCATGCTATACAAAGGCGATTACATCAGCTACATGACACCAGCCACCAAAGACACGCGGCGTGACGACTGGAAGGCTCTGAATTTCGCGGGCAGTATAGATTGGGCCCTCGACCTGCAGACTTTTGGTCGAGACGATATGGACCTCCCCCCTGACCGACCAGAAAGTGGAGAGGGTTGCGTCTACGGAGAAGACATCACACTCGACTCTGGCGATCTCTGCGACTTCTCTTGCAATTTTGGGTTCTGCCCTGAATCTTTGTGTACATGCTATGAGCAAGGACCGTTGGAAGACCTTCTACCCGAGCGACCGATTGGTGATATCGTAGCTTGGGACGAGTTCAACGTTGATCTAAATCGCCTCTGCAAGTTTGCTTGCAAGTACGGACACTGTCCCGAGAACATCTGCATGACTCGACCTGTCGAGCCGGAGGTGGACGTTGAGACAGTCGACGACCCCAACTACTACGACTACGAGGCAGCCAGGCGGGAGAACGCTAATAACTGCGTCATATACCGGTATCCTCCCCAGGGATTTGACGGAGCCCTGCAGTGCTACAATCCATGCAAGGCGATAGTGGAACAGGCCAAGTCTGAGGATAGGACTACGAACTACGGCTGTGTAGGCTGGTGGCCGGGCACCCAAGAGATCCCCTGGCAAAAAGTCTCCGGCATGGGCGAAGTCGCCGGTGGAAAGTGCTCGTGTGACAATTGGTTGCTGAACGAACTGGCCGACGATATCATTGAAGCCCTTCCAATGATTGCTCAGGTATGTTTGTGTGAAGTGGGAAGGTGGTATCCTCTCATATATACTGACTTTTTCTAGATCGGCTGTTTCATAATCATGTCCACTCTCAAGACCTTACTCGACGTAGGTTTAGATTTTATTCCTGGGGTAGGGAAAGCCATTTCAGCCGGTCTGGGTATGTCTAGCGACCCTCACATTGCCCCTTTAACTAGCTAACATGCTGACTATCCCGACGATAGACATGGCCATGACGGCCGCACAAATGGTTGCCTACCTCTACGACGAGGATCAAGATCCAGGCGGCGCCTTCGAATGGTGGCTAAGCCCCTGTGGCGGCAGCGATCTCGTGCCAGACGAAATAAAACAAGCCTTTGACATTCTGAGCACTGTGGCAAGTGGAGTGTCGAGCTTCAAAAAGCCTAAGAACCTCCCCAAAGGAAGCGGCAAGAAGGGAGACAGAGGCAATCCGAAGAATCCAACAGCACCACGTCCAGGCAATGGTGTCACCAAACCCAAGTCGGCAGCCAAATGTCGAATCAGTCCAGCTGAGGCCACCAAACGCTATGGACAGGCCAAGAACACGCTTAGGATGCAGGAGTGTGTCAAGGACAAGACGGTTGTGACTGAATTGGTCATCACCTCCCTGACCTATGCGGCGAACGCAAAGCCAACCCAGGTCATGGCGACGTGCGACCCTGCCTGGACGCAAGCTTGTTACCACTACGAGTCGGCCATCTCTGTCAACCCTCAATGGGCAACACTCACCTGCCCTCCCCAAGCGGCCTCTACGAAGCATCGGGAAAATGGGGTGGCAACAAGGAGCTGGAGCAGTCAACATGGCGGCGCCGGTTGGAAAGACAAGGCGAACCGTTCATGGAAGCGGACATGCGACCGGGACGAGTATCCGCCCGCCTACCTCCTCGAGCCAAACGACCCAGCTATGGTGTTCGGCGGCGTAGACTCCCGAGGCCAACTTGTGCGTTACCTACCCGACGCCGAAAACCGCCCGGCCGGCAGCATGTGGAAGGGAGTGTGCTTCAAGCCCCCAGTGGCCGACATGTCCGACAAGGACCTTGAGAACAAGGTCAAACAGGCGCCCGTCGGTGCCAAGCAGGTCATCCAGCAGGGCGCGGGTTCCAAGATACTCTTCAAGACCCAGGCGGCTATCACTGTCGACCAGCGGCCCGAGTTCACCATGAAGTACGACCACAAGGCGAGACCGAACCATGGCTTGAACGACAACCCGTGCTGGCCTGACGGCATTGCGAGACGTGATCCGGGCTTTGCTCTCATGACTTTCGATCCGTATTATGTCGGACAGGCACCACCTTACAACTATCGGGCCAAATATGAAAAGGGGGTGAACGGGGATTAAGGGGGTAGGACCGCAATATGGGCAAATTAGCTTAACGACTTATATTATTCTAAGAAATCAATTGGTGAGCAGCGGTATTTCACTATGGCGGTCGGTGATTGGCATATTTCCCTGGCAAGAGTCTTCGAGTTTATCAATGGGGCTGAAAGAGGCTATACTATAACTTGCTCGCTATGTCTCTCTAATTTCCAAAACTATATGGTACTTGGGAAGATACTTCCTGGCCTACGTCTGCTTGATCGCATTCTATACTTCGGCGCGTCTTCTATGACAGGAGCGTAGTGAGGTGCCCGCGTGAACATGACAGCACCGATATCTAGGCCCATATCCTTTCTTCTATTCGTAACATGTCCATCACAATGGAGTCAGACAATCAACGTCGTATGACTTCGTTATATGACTGGGAGACCGGCTGTGTTTTGCCTGCTAACTTGTCCAACCCGTCGATAGCAGTAACCCTCGATGCAGTGACCGGAAAACGCAACTCTAAACGACCACATGCAATATACAACGTAGGCAAGGCAGTATTTCGATGTAAGCCTTCTATTCAGGCACCAATTTCAAGTGGAAGAAGATAGCCGCCTTTGTCTAGGCTCTTTCTACTGAAGCATCAAGTTATCAATATGCAATCTAGGCGGGAAAAGATGCACGCCCCTTTTGGTTTGCGTTGCGAGGCTAGCGAGAGGACGACCCAGAGGGATACTTCGGTTATTTAGGAGTCTGGGCTGAGAAGAGATTGAAGGACTTCGCTGTTGAATAAGGCAAAATTGCATGTATATTCATTGGAAACGCTTCTTGGATCTGTAGGTGCAAACACTCTCTCTAGGAATGCAGCCGTAAATAAAACTATCCCTCCATTGAACACAGTTGGTTAAGCACGCAAAAATGCAACACATACACTATCCCAATTCGTCGAACACATGACATAAACGCAGGCTGTCGGTCTCGGCGTAGTATCTCCTATTACATTTCCAGTCACGTCCAACGTTAATGCGGCAACCGAAAAGACGAGGTCTAGACCTGGTAAAATGGTACAGCGACGCTGTTTCCATGGCTTCTGATGAAATCTGCCATTACGAAGTAATGTATCCCTAGTGCCAACCACACTATCTACTCAGTTATTTATAGATTTATCTGTATATATATATAGCTTTCTAGTGTGAAATCATCTATTTATGATCCCGCGGCCGAAACCAGCCAGCCAGTTTACAGCAGATTAGAGCCTCGGCTCCAATTGGATAGTGAGGAGTTAGTATTGGCTGTCCCTGCATATCAGTATCTGCTATGAGCAGACATGCTCCGAGGAACTAGGGATTACCTCAAGAACATTTTCTTAAAATCACCGTGTGTGGCCATGTTGCGTGATCCAGATCCAGTTCGTAAGAATTCAGACTATGAAAATAAAAATAAAAATGTACTGTAGTCCAACCAAGATAGTGGATGACGAGCAAAACATTGAAACCAACTAACAATATAAGTGCTCTCTCTCCTCAACGTGGCTGGCATATATAGAGATATTACACTCAGTTCCTGACTGCAAGCCATAAGAAAGTCTTGTTCAAGTGATAGCCTTCTGATAGATCACAATGAATCACATCCACAGCTATCAGCCTACCGCGCCGCTTCTCAGAAGAGACATCATCCATGGACCTCAGCCTCGTAAAAACACGGCGGCTCAATATTTCCCAGTGTTTTTCAAACCGACATATCATCCGCTCAGTCCAGTCGTTCTTATTCGGCTGTGTCAAGTGCGTGGGTAACGAATCAGCTTCGGTTTTCAGGGGGGTAATGTCGTCAACTCGATATTCCGGCTTTACATGGTGATTAAGATATGAAGTAGGAAGGTCGTTGACATATGTGTGGGTGGCCATGTTGACGATGATTTAAAAGATGTGAAACTATCTTGTAAGGAAGTTTTGTAGATACTCCGACATCCATTGCAAGTTTTAACATACTCAGGTCATTTTGTGCTTGTAGTTTGGCCGTTAGAAAACAGGCTATATTTAGTACCACAATATGTTCATATCGTTATTTATAGATTGATAACAGCAGAGTTCCCTCGTCCTGTTCTGCATCTCTTTGGTGCGACTCGGTATGCCGAAATTGGCCTGTCACACTTACGGCTGACAGGGCTTCCGGTACTGGACAGCGACACCTATGAGCCGACTACAGCCGTCTCCGCGAGTCATCATCTATTATTAATAGATATATTCCTAAGAAAGAAACGACGACCTCGAGAAGGTCTGAACAATATTATCACCATTCGAGGCTATGCAACGTGCACGAAATCGGCCAGATGTCTACCCACTTCGCAAAAGGCCTTAAACACCTTTTGCAGTGAGTAAACAAACCTCGCTGCCTACGTACGAGAAGAAGAAAAGATGGCGACCCAAGGACCATACACAAGCTATGATATTCTAAGAATCAAAGACCGTTTCATTATCCTATTTGATTGCGATGCGAGAGTCATGTTTGCGTGGATGCATAATCTCTCGACGGACTGGACCCCTTATGTAGGCAAGAATACAATCGTACAGTCACATGCGTCGGCTCAATACATACCGCCCTGTCCTCATCACCTCAATTTCGATACTAATCTCACTATCTGGTGTGTTCGAGCCCTGCAAATCCGGTATCCTTGCTGGCTAGGCTTACGAGCCGACGTGGATCGGTCCTTGTTCTCGCGGTAAAGTAGGAGTTGGGCACGTAGAGTACAGATCAAGCCGGAGCAGGGCGGGTTTGCTTTCGGCCGCCGCGACAAATCTGTTAGCGCTCCAAGCATCCTGCCAGCAGTGGTTCCGATGCACCAAGGAGCGTTGACTGCTGACTTCTCCCAAGTCAGCGACCCGGCGCCTTGCCCGCCCTCCGCTTTTCCCCACTTCAACGCGGATGCTCTCGCTCGGTCTCATCTGGTGAACACCTTCCTTCAGCAATTCTCACCGGCGGCCGTGGGATAAGAGGTTCTATTCCAAGAAAATCCCTTCTCCGACCTCGGCATCGAATCTTCTATCTCCCAGACTTATGGTCTCCACCGGAGTTCGCTGATTGCCCTCCCAGATACTTCAGTCAAACGGAGGGAGGTAGGCTCGTTCGACCAGGATTCTTCTGCGTTGTATTCCCGGACTCAGTTGTCGGGGAACTTGACTTCAAGAGACCAGAGGAAGAAGACGCCCTCGGTAAAACCACAGCCCCCAGAGAAGTCTAGGCCTACCCCTGGGCATATCCTCCCTGCGTTAGCTTTAGTGAATTAATGGCAAGGGTTGGCTCTCCGTAACATTCTGTTGTGCTCATTGGGATTGTTTGGGGGCGTGGTAAAGGGTATTTATAGAAAATATGGATTTCATGGCTTTGAAATTGCTAATTCAATCGAGTCTTCCAAACCGTATAACCAGGCTTTTCGTTTCTAGAATTCAATCCTGGATGACGACGAGTTTATTGAAGACGGAAAATGCATTCACTGTACGGCAGCGAAACGTGATTAGTCTTTCCAAAGCCAGCACTGCATGTAGGCTTGTCTAGGGAACAAGGTCAGGAGATCGGACAATGCACTCGCATGATGCATGTTGTGTGTGACCTATGCGACAACGAGGACATCTCACTTTCTGATCAATGTCTATTATTATTATTAAGCATTGGCACATCTTTAAATAGAATTGTTCAGTTCTCAAACATCGGCTTCCCTACATCTAATTGATACATGCATTCTAGGACCGTAACACTTGAGGCTGGGGTGGCTTCGGCGCTCTTGTCCGTATGACCAGCTTCTCTAACTGCTGCAGTGCCGACTCAAGATCTTTACTAACGTCCTCTGCCTTACTAGCATAGAAAATTGCGGGTTTCTACTTCAATTAGCTGCTTTGCTTGGACTTGATCGTGCCAACTTACGATGTCTTTTATGTGGGGGCCAATTCTCATTCGGCTCAAACACCTCGTATTCTCCACTGCTCCTATCCTGAGCCATAAGGATAACGTCCAGATTGAAGAGGTCCGCATATTTGAGGATGCTGCGGTGTAATATCCCGCCTCGTCTCTTCCGCATGACTCTAAGTTGGCTGTCTCTAGTTGGTAGGGCTCTTCGTGAGGGCCTTTTGCGATTCGATGTTCTGCCTTGTCTCTTATGCATGACTTTCGGTTGGTTGTGCATAGTTCGTGGTACTCCCCGTGAAGGCATCGCTTTTCACTGATAAGTAATTCAATTACCTGCGTGAGGACGGAAGCGTCCTTTATGTACATGATGTTTTGATACGCCCCCTTTGATCACCCCGGTTCCATCTGCGTTCCAGACGTGGTGGATAGAAAGAAGGCGATGAAGTCCCATAAATGAATATAGTAGAGTTGCTAGGCTTGTGTGGTGTGTTCTCAGGAAGAGTGACATGTCCGTTCTCTTGATACTGTAGGGCTATGAAGTCGCCCGGCGACGCTTGTAATAGGGGGAAGCTTGTGTTGATTTGCCCGACCCTCTGTTAAGAGTCCCGGCAGATAAGATCAGAAGGCAGGATTCCCAGACTGGCATCCCGGCTAGGAGGCGGGAGTAAGTATTGTTGTTTTATGTCATTGAATGCTAGGTCAAGTCGGGACATGGCGCTATGGATGAAACCCATATCTCCGACCATGGTCCTATTCAGACCGAGACGCCTCACCCGTTCAACCCATAAACAGGCTACCGCAAGCGGTAGAACCAAGAAAAGTAATTTCACGAGCATGGTTAAATGTGCTTTCTTACGATGCTACTTGACCTGACGAATATTTCTAAAAATCATTCATTTTATATATGTACTGTGTTATGGAAGGTCGGATTTGGACGAAGCTAAAAGCTGCCTGTTCGATTATATCTGTCGAGCAAGCCACATTAGACGGAGCTGCACTCAACCCGTTTCTTTCTCCGTTTTCTCTGCATAACTGTTCATAATTTCCTACGACTCCGGCTGATCAGGGCATGTGGCTGATATTGGACTGAGCCGAGCCTGAGTAAAAGTGGCATTGGCGCTAGGCCCGATATGGCCGAAAAAAAAGCTGCTATGGAAGCCAACTACCGTACAATCAATAAGGGCACGGTTCCGTCATTGCTGAAACACTAGCTGATGAGATGTCCAGATGGCCAGGCTGCATTTGACTGCTTCACGTAGCCTGTTCACTAGGCGTACCATTTTCTTCCCAGCCGAAGTCCTTTTTGATGCCAGTTCGCAAAATGAGACGAATACAAGCAGATGCTCATTGGCTTTCCGTATGTCATGACCAGATCATACACAAGCTGGTAGAGGTAGAGCTCCATCCGTGCTTAACGATGCCCATACGTCGAGAAGTCAAGTGCTCGTTCTGGATGAAAGATCTTCTTCGTTATTCTACCTTTGAGTCATGTCCTGTGGTTAGACATATTTTCCCATTGCTTATCCATGTTAAGGCGGATCAGTTCGAATTACAGTTCAGCATGACGCTGAGGGGGCCGGTGGAGATGTAAATCAGCCAATTTCGAGGCTCGGTCCAGAGGTAGACCATGAGAATGAAGTGATACGATATGGTTTGAAGAAACAAGTGGAGCACTTGCTTCTGTATCAGGCTCAAATTTTTGTGATTGAGTCGTTTAATTGCTTTCACTCGGCCTGGCTTAAGGTGGTACAGAACTCATGGCGGTAGGTGGTCCATCACGAATCGCTCTGAATGTGGTCTTCATCAAAGCAATGCCAGTAGCCATTCTCCATACATGCTCCCAAAAAGGTATTTCGGGCCAGGCTTAAGTAGACCCTGGTAGATTTAAAGCGACCCAAAGTAGCATCGTAATCAGCCTCTTGAACGCTCCACTGTTATTGTGAAAATCGCTGTCGTTGATGAGCTTACAGAATTCGTTGTGTACCTCAAGACCTCTAGCATGAACGTTCTCTAGAGGGCTTGGTCCGTAGCTGGAGCTTGATTGAATAGAATCCGAGCCTCTCCGCGGGATTCCTTCTTTGTGAGCAGACTTCAGGTGTGAGCCGGACGCCAAGAAAGAACGTTCCTTACGCGGGAGGATCGTCTCTATTGTCCATGAGGACAGCGCGGTGTTCGAGTTCCTCCATCATGGTCTCGAGCCAGACCATCTGACGGATCTCTAAAAGCAGCTTGGGGAATGGGCGAAATTCGCTGATGCTACTTGTTTTGGCCATTGCTCTAAGTACTCCAGATCGAGACTCAAGTTTGGTTATGGATTATATGTGGAAAATAGCGTCAGCTGACCGTATTGTGGCAGAGAGTGTTACTTTAAGCTACAATTGACGTTCATCAATACCGCCGCTGAAAGCGGTACCTTGCGCCCTGGTCTGGAGCTCAAGGGGGGCCCACTTAGACGCGCATCCCAAAATTTAGAAGTACCCGTGAACGCGTCCAGCGCGTCAACCGTGTCGGTCGAGAAACACCGAGTGTGGAACATGAAGTGATCATACCTCCACCTACCAGCAGACGCGAACTCCCTCAATTGTCAACTCGAATAGGCCAGCACCGACAGCGGTCTCTCAATTGAATGCCCAAAATGTTGTCAGTCTCGTCACCAGTTGTCTATCCCGCCAGCTCTTCTCCCCCCACCAACAAGCGTGCGAAATCACCCCAGGCCCAGAAGTCTCGAGCGCGACGCAGAGCCGGGTTCATTATTGACGATGATTCCGACGGAGATGAAAGCGCTGCGCCGCCAGCTCCAAAGCGGCGCATGCTAAGCAGCCCAACCGATCCTGCTATCGTGGAATTCACCGAGCCTTCGTCACCACCAGCGCAACTCGATGCCGAACCAAAAGAGCCGATTTTAAGAAGCACAGAGGAGACAATTGCAACAGCCGCCCAGCCGCACAAACGCAATGGGGAAATGCAAGAGTCACCCTACGACGCACTCTTCAACTCAACCGGCAACTTCGCGTCCGCCTTCCGAACCCTTACCTCGCATGTTTCAAAGGGCAAATTCAGCATTACCACATGTTCGGGGAAGACGGTAGATATAAAGCAGCGAAAGGCGAATTCTGGGCCATCCTATGAGCGCATAGTCGCTGCGAGGTCCAAGACCAAGGAGGGGCGAGCGATCCGCAGTTATTATGGCATTGAGATGCATGAGTTGGTCCAAGCAGCCAAGAAGGAGATTGCCCAGAAAAAGCCAACCATGGTGGTCGTGCCCGACCATCCGATGCCGTCCGTGGAACAGCCTCCAGGGAAGAAGCCCCAGAAGGCCTTGCTGTGGACCGAGAAATACCGCGCCAAAAACTTCATGGACTTGTGCGGTGACGATGGGACGAACCGGAACGTGCTGCGGTGGTTGAAACGATGGGATCCCCTCGTGTTTCCCCGATCAGCCAAGTCAAAGCCATTCCGGCGACCAGGCGCGAAGACCCAAGTCGAAGAAGAGAAGCCGCTTCGCAAGATCCTGATGCTCACAGGACCCCCTGGACTGGGCAAGACCACGCTTGCTCACGTATGCGCAAAGCAGGCAGGTTATGACGTGATGGAGATCAATGCCAGTGACGATCGAAGTCGTGATGTTGTCAAGAATCAAATTCGAACCAGCTTGGGCACGGAGAGTGTCAAGACTGTGCAGCACAGCAAACCCGTGGCTGGCCAAAAACCAAAGATTGCTCGTCCAGTCTGTGTGATTGTCGATGAGGTTGACGGTGTTGTCTCTGGATCTAGCGGGTCGGGGGAGGGAGGCTTTATCAAGGCGCTCCTGGACCTGATTGCCATCGGTGAGAAGAACAGCGCTGGGAAGGCTGAGGCGGTCCGCGAAAGTCGTCGACACAAGAAGAAAGGTGACGACTTTCGGCAAATGCGGCCCCTCATCTTGATATGCAACGATGTGTACCACCCGTCACTACGACCTTTACGTCAATCAAATATGGCTGAGATCGTTCACGTTGGGAAACCAACCCTCGATGCCGTTGTCACGCGCTTGAAAACCGTGTTTGAAAAAGAAGGAATCCCCTGCGAGAAAGACGCGGCCCGCAAATTGTGCGAGGCGGCTTGGGGAATGAGTAGCGGACTAGAGGCAAGGAAAGGTGCCGAGAGCAATGCCGAGGGAGACATTCGAGGAATCATGGTTGTCGGCGAGTGGGTTGCGGGACGACTTCGATCTGCGACTCGGAACGGTCCGCTCTGCTTGACCCGTCACTGGGTTGAGCGGAACATTGTGCATGATTTAGCCCACGGTGGAGGCGGCGCAAGAGGTATTGGCCGAAGCAATGTCAAAGACATAGTCGGCCGCATATTCCAGGAGGGTGCCGGCTTCCCAAAGAGCAACACCATTATTGCCCCTATGGCTTCTGCCAACCTTCGTGAGCAACCGAAAGCGCAGTTGGGCTTTTCGGAACAGCAAAAAAAGTACGCCATGGAGCGCCTCCGTCAAATGGTCGAAACTAGCGGAGACGTGGATCGAGTCGTAACGGACATCTTCTCCGACTACCCGAACCATGAATTCAACGACGACTCATTCCTCACGAAACCAGATCAGGCATATGAATGGATGCATTTCCACGACTCCTGCAGTTCCAGACTGTATGGCAGTCAGGATTGGGAGTTAGCACCGTATCTCAGCCAGCCTGTTCTGGCATGCCACCACTTGTTCGCCTCCCCCATTCGACACTCACAGTTGATGTATCAAAAGAGGGGTGGTGCCGACGAGGAGGAGACCCCTCCACTTCCATTTTCTGGACCGCGAGCAGACTTTGCCGCCCGTGAAGCGGAGAAGAGCAACCGCGCCCTGCTCCAGGCTTTCCATGCTCAACTCGCACCGACGCTGATGCGAGCGTTCCGGAGCGCCGAGGATCTCTCGACTGACTTCATTCCGTATCTCAACCGCCTTGTGTCCCCAGACGTCAAACCAGTCGTTGTCGGTGGCAGCGGTGACCAGCGTGGCACAGCTAGTGTCCGCAGAGATACTGAAAGGGCGATGGTCAGGAGAGCCGCAGAAACTTTGCTGGATGTGGGCATCACTCTTCAAAGAGGAAAGATCGAAGGCGACATGTTCAGCAGAGGGCCCACGTGGGTCTACCGGATGGAACCGTATGTTTACACGCTGCTGGCTTGGTGCGTAGTTCGTACTAACATATTCACAGTGACATTGATACGCTTGCCACCTTCGAGACGTCGGCTGCAATCATCCATGGCACCCATGCGCCGACCCGCTATGCAGTGCGACAGGTTCTCGACCAGGAAGTCCAGAAGACCAAGATACTGCGAGAAAACTCGGCCCGACAAGCGCGTTTCCAGGGTGGGAACCCTCTGGGCCATGACGAATACATCCTCGAGGACAAAGAAAGCGCCAACAAAGCCAAGAGCATTGAGCTTCCGGCGATTCCTGTCAAGAGAGATTTCTTCGGAAGAGTTGTCAAGGTTGCAGTGCGTCCCCTGCAGGAGACGGATGCCAATGGTCAGATCAAGAAGCCAAGCGATGCGCCCTTAGGGAATGCGGAGACCAAGGTTTGGGTAACTTTCCACGAAGGGTTGAATAATGCTGTCAGGAAACCCTTGACGTTGGATGAGTTGTTAAGAGGGTTGTGATGGTAATGATGGTTACTCAGTAATGACGGGGACACAAGCAAGCATTTTAGCATGACAGGCGTTTCTGGTGTTTGGATGTTCCGAGAAACACGATTGGTTATTCACTGAAGATATGCTATTTTGACTCCGAATGTCTTGCTTGTAAACGTGACTCGGACAATATTGGATGTTAGCCGGGGGGTTGAAGCCGGTTAGCATTTCGTGAATCCCATTATGCAAGTAGTTGAGCAGACGTCATTGGTCCACACTGAGTCCCGCTAAAGCAAGCGATCAACCTCGACCGTAACATAAACACGGTCATCCCATCCTCCCATATACATGCCAACATGATAAGAAAAGGAGGCCTGATTGCTGTCAACCCCTTTGGCAAGTCGTGGAAGCAGAAAATGAGCACCACACCGACAGCGCCAATTCAATTTGGCCCCTTTGAGGTGACATCACAGGTGAGTCGTTGTTTCTCTTCGTTGCAGATCCTAGCTTAGACTATCGCCAATGCGGACAGATGCGGTCATTGCGAGATATACTATATCTGAATCTTCTGATTTCGTAAACCCGATAAAGTCTCAATACTTAGCAAGGTGGTCCGAAAAGCGGACGATGAATCTAACACCGAGCAGGTCTTCCTCACGACCCCCCACTCCTTCGCCCTAGTGAACCTCAAGCCCCTCCTGCCAGGTCACGTCCTCATCTGCCCGCAAAAGCCGCACAAGCGACTTACGGACCTGTCGACACCAGAGCTCACAGACCTATTTCAAGCCGTGCAGCGCGTGCAACGCATGCTAGCACGCCATTTCTTCGCCGGCGGCGCATCTGACCGGGCATCTTCATCCGCCCCCGCCAACACCACAGAAGACTCGTCAGCCACCACTCCCAGCGACAAGGATGGAAAGACCCAGCCGAGTCCCGCCACCGGCACCCCCGAAGCAGGATCCTTCAACATCGCCATTCAGGACGGTATCGAAGCCGGCCAGACGGTGCCGCACGTCCACGTGCACGTGATCCCGCGGATTCGGAACCTGACGGAGAAGAGCGAGGGGTTGGGCGATTACTTGTATGAGAAGATGGCGGCGGAGGAGGGGAATGTCGGGGGGGCGCTCTGGGATCGGGAACAGGTGAGACCCACGCCCGGAGGGGCGTTTGCGAGGATTGAGGACGCGGAACGCAAGCCTAGGAGTTTGGAGGAGATGGAGGAAGAGGCTAAGATGTTTAGGGGGTTGTTGGAGGAGATGGATCAGGATGGGAAGGGCGGGGCGGAAGGGGGTGTGGTTCAGGTTTGAGTCGTTGGTCGATGAGGTATAGATGGCGATTTATGTCGATTGCATGTCTTGAGCCTGTGAATAATTCATCGCCGCGGCCTAGTCTCCATTCTTTCTATAAAATTGCAGCAACACCAGCTGCACCTGTGTATGCCTTTGGTATAACTCATGATATCCGTCGTCGTTTGTTGTGACTTATGGAATACATATCCGTATGTATGCCGGCCTAGAATTCTACAGGTTCATGTTGCCAGGATATCTCACTTGTAAATAAATTCAATTTGTGCATTGTCATGTTCACAGGTGAGGTCTGTAGTGGGGATAATCGTGGGCGGGTTGCGGGGGCTCGGGTCTTTGTTAACACAGCGGCAAGGTTTCCGTCGCATAATATGACGATTCCATCTACTCTTTCTCTCGAACTCCAAGATAAGCATACGCAATTCTACTTTCAAAAGAAGGGCGGAAGGATTCTTCTGGAGCTGCTACCACCAGCACCACCGGCTCCATCTTGAAACTCAACATTCTAGTGGTCAGCGTCCAAATGGTAAGATTTCAAACAAAGTAAACAATGAAGATTGGAACTTACGTAAGTTATACGGGAGTACAACCAACTAAATCAGATGAAAGTGAATATTCATGTGACAACAGATCCGCGCTATGCATTCAACTCAATCCTACTCCATGCCAAGAACATCTCCAGAATTCAACTTCCCCCTTCTCCCATATTGCTTCGAGACGCTATATTCATCCTGAAGGTCCCTTCGCTCATCAACCTGAAGACCACTCTGCAAAGCGGCCTGTGGGACGTCCCTGTAATGGCCCCAACGAACAAGGTGTGTCCAAAGCTGGAATCCACCTTGTACGCAGAGATCCACTGACATGAGTACACCATCTGGCTGGTAAGACCCTGGTATTAATGGAAAGTCTTGGTCTCACATATGGCGAAGACCGGAAAGTCGCAAACGTCAGCCAAGTCTCTCAAGTTGCCCTCGTGGACACGCTCAAGGATGAAGCGACTGCTACTTTCATTTTCGGCAGGTTGGAAGTCTTTCTGGGAGATGAAGGCTTTACCTTCGTCGAATATTTTGAAAGGAATGTCTGGGTTCCCACACAAGTCCATTCCTTTAGCTTTGGTATGTGGTGCTACTCCGTAATGATCGAGATAATGAGGCCTAGCATGAGAGTCTTGGAAGGACAAAAACATTCGCCATTGTCAGTCTCTTTGTCCCTGTGACGTACCCGGCAATGTCCAACCCAGAAACTCGAAAGCGCTACCACTCATTATACTTTTATAAGCTGCATTGATCGCCGCGGAATTATTACATTATCTTGCTGTCGGCTACACGTTCAATATATACACGAATTATTATACGTTAAGTTCCAATATTATCCGATAGATGCTGGCAGGTCCAACTTTATCCACCTTTGTCCAAGATACAGGCATTTGTAACTGCTTCAAGAACAGCTCTTAGGATACTGCAGAGCCCGCTTCAGCGTTGTCCGCAACATTGTCTCGTTGGTCGAGTAGACAAAGTTGACCTCTCTCAAGTCTTGAAGACTTGGCTTCAGGATATCCTGGTACGCCCAGATATTACCATAAGTCGGGCTATAAAAGGAGGTGTCGACGTTGACGTAAACTGTAGACATGGTCAGCCAGCCGCATTTCACATACCCAACTTTTCCGACTCACAAGAAGTCTGATTCAAGATAGCACTGGGATCCAACATAACCATAGTCGTGATCTCATCCCACAGCGGCAGATAAGTCTCGGAATAATCCCGAGCGAGCTTGGTGTACGGGGTTTGGATTTCGTAGGCCTCCTCTAGGTAGGCTGTATCCGCAAAGTAGGCGTTGGCTGCGTTCGAAACGAGTGCTGAGTAATCAATCAGTAACATTTCCACCGCCTCGATTCTGGATGAAGTCGTCTTACTGATGTTAGGAAAGGCAGCCGTCAAGACAATCTTAGTCGCCTCGGGATCAGCCTTAAAGTTAAACTAAGTCCTGGAATTAGCCGTTGTCGAAACCACGAAACCGAACCAAAGTCCCTACGTCGGTATTGATATCCGCTTGATCCAAATCACCGCTCGTCATCAAAAGGTTATTATCGGCAAAGCCGCCCATGATGTACAACCCCTTGGTCAAGGCCGCAAACTCGGGATCCATCCTCACGGCCAGAGCGAGGTTCGTCAACGCCCCGCCGCTGTAGAATACAATCTCGCCGGGATAGGTATGGACCTGCTCGATCATCCAAGCAGCCGAGTAGTTACCCGCCACCGTGGTGTTCGGGTATCCCTCGTACAGCGCCGCGGGACTGGAATGGGGAACCCCACCCGTCGCCTCGCTGCCGAGCGATTCGGCTGTTTCGTTATACTCTGCGAACACGCCTTTCTATACGTACAAAATCAGTCTCGAGAGACCAAGGGAACAAGTGATTAGAGCCAGGAAATTCTTACCCAAGGAAACGGCCCCATCAGATTCTGATACGCCGTCATAATTTTCGGCGTGACCAACAACGGGTAATCAGCGCCCTTGTACACAGGAATACAAGACAAGTTGCCGACTTCAAGGAGGGCCAGCGCATGCAAACTGCTCTGAAGGGCCCAAGTGTTGGCCGTATCGCCAACAAGACCCAGGACGTCCCAGCCGTAGTCGAGCGCCATGAGGAACTGACCGGCCGCAGTCGTGCTCCAGTCATTCTCCATGATAACCTTCTGGCCGCCGATGTTGGGCCTGGTGGCGGCCAATGCCCCGCTGGCCAAGAGCCCTGTTATCTGAAGCAGCTTCATCGTGGTGCAGAAGTTGACTGTACGAGCAGAGTTTCTAACCTGAAGTCTAAACAGAAGGCTTGTTTACTTAGATTGTTGAGGCGCTGCCCTGCTTACTTATACCTACCGCTTGACGACATTGTGGAGTAGACTTGCTAATATCAGGCCTCGGCACACACTACCCGACAGAGCACTACTCCGTCATCGACGCAGGAACGCCGTAAGTAGGGCACGGTTATTTGGAGTCGTTATTTAAGATACAGTAGTTAGGTGGCAATCAATTTGTTACCCTGTCAGGTACCGCCAAGCCACCCGATCCAAAAAGGGGTAAGAGGCTGCCCGCTGCTTTCACTACTGCTGTAACCACAACAACAATTGGGGTGAGTATACAAATAGACAGTTGAAAAGCAGCAATATATCGTACCCTTTTTCAGACTTACCGGCTTGGTGGTACCTGACAGTGTAGTGAATTTATTGCTACACTATGTAGGCCACACGAAATCAATGGATCCAAGTGCAAAAGGAGATGGATGACGGATGATGTAAATGCAGGGTTGAACTGAGGGTGTGGAACCCTGAAGCGCGTCTGTCGCCCGAGTCCGATACTAAACGTCCATTGTGACTGGTTCAGAACCGTGGTTATCTCTTGATTATCATCGGCGTGGATACTCCCCTTGCCTCTCATCTTAGCCGCGTATCGGGAAACCCCAGACTGTCATTAAATCACTCAAGTGCCGATTGCATGGGGGATCCATGCCATACCAGATGTTTCATTGGCAGATTCGGTTCGATTTTCCGCAAACGGCCAGAGCCTTTTCAACGGTAGCGAGAGCGGTGATACGGTGAAATCATATTCAAAGTAACGAGTGTAGCCAGTCTGTATATCCAAATGTAGCATTACTCCTTGCACCATTGCCGTCCTCCTATAATCGTGAATAAAACAAAAGAAACATATGTAACGTAGATAGAAAAAACTAGCGTGTCGAAAATTGGTAACGTAGTCCACAAGCGAACGGGTCACCAACCGAACGGGTCACGCCCATAGCAAAAAATAGAACTAAACTTCCTAACTTTACCACGCAACTAATTCTCGATGGATTCTGCTCAAAAAGAATCTCAATTACTCCTTGCAACTCAGGCTATCAGAAATGACTCAACACTTAGTATCCGACGTGCTGCAACAATCTACAAAGTCTCGAATACTACTCTCCAGGCGCGTCTTCAAAAACGTCAATCACGTCGCAATATCTAAGCCAACGGTCGGAATTTAACAAAACTAGAAGAAAATACGATTATTCAAAGGATAATTAAGCTAGATTCGCAAGCATTTCCTCCCCGGCGAAGTGCTGTTGAAGATATGGCAAACCGACTGCTACGCGACTCGCATATCACAAAGGACTTTCTTCCGGCATTTTGCGACGCGTTCAAGAAGAGCCTGACCGAAAGCAATATTTCACCAATGGGTTAGATTGATGCTTAGATTGATCACTGAAGTAGAGACTGTCTATCTATGAAATGCCTGGGAGTCCTGTCCCTTATATACCCATCTCTCCTTCACTGAACCCCACTTGGATATGTTGGTTGTCCAACATATCCCCCCTGTAGGTCACGTGACCTATCGGTCCTTTCCTTCCTCCGATGCGGGGTCCCGTGATCCTAGTGTCTGTATCCACCTGGCCTGCCGACGGGCCTGTAATGTTGGTTCAGGGCCAACGGTTCGTAACATTTCGCTTGTCCTGGGCTGTTCGGATCGCTGATAAGTTAACGAATACTTTATTCGGGTCTGGCTCGACGGGCTGGCGTATATCTGGAGCGTATTTATCGAGTTCTTTCTATAGTTGCTCGTTTTCGATACGTAATTTGGCATTCTCGGCGGCCTGGAGTGTAAGGGCCTTGCCCGCCTTGCCTACTAGGGTACGAATCTTACGAGATACCCCGCCCTCGGCTTTCTCTATCGACTGTAGTTGGCTAGATAGTTGCTGCGCTTTCTGAGGTAAAAGCAATTAAAGGTGGTGATATATGAGGCGGAGGATCTGGTGTATGAGGCTCCGGAGGATCACAAGATACGTCGACTAGTCCTTCGGAGCCTAGGGGCCATATACCAGTCTTCCGCCAGCCAGATTTAATATTTTCCGTAGTAAAGGCTCTCTCCGAGGCACGTAGATATGCTTCTAGCATACGTTGCTTGTAAATTGGGGCTGTAGCCTTGTAGGAAGCGTAAGCCCTGAGCTCTTGGCGGTAGTAGGTCTTCACAGATGAGAACCGCCCGACATCGCACGGGCTGGAGATCGTCACTGCAGTGTGAGGGTAAATACAGCATGGCGACTCTATTCGAGTAGGCTTTCCACATAAATTCGGCATGAATGTGTCTGGTGGCCGTCGAGGATAAGGAGTCGCCATTCGGTACCCCTAGGCTTCGTCTCGGGGAGAAAAACCTGATCTAACCACCTATTTGCGATAACTTTATTACTCCAGCCCTTACTCGTCGCGGTGAATTCCCACTCAGGGATATTTTGGTCTGGGAACCACTGTGCTTGGACTCTCTTGCCGGAAAATACGCAGACAGGTGTACCCCGTTGGGTATGCGAAATGTACTCTAACCAGGAGCACCACGACGAAGCATCCGACTTTGATACACGTACCCGGCGTGAATGAGACGTCCCAATAACCGTACCATGCCCAGGTTCCCCCTCTTGGACACCTGTCTCATCCATATTATACTCGTTGTCGGGTTTGATACGATACTTCGTACGTAAGCGTTCGAGGAGGGTGTAGAAGTCTCGGATCTTGTTCGAATCGGACGCTCTAACTCGGCTAGCATCTACGACGCGCCCAATTTTGGTACGTATCTGTGGATGGCGGCTAACGAAGTGATCCACCCAGTGTTGGCCGATTGTATTGTTATCCCCTTGAGCAAGGAGGATTTTGGCAGCGAAGTCGGCCACATAACGCTTGCTAGGAGCCCGTCCACACACTTCTTCGTGTAGGATCCAGTTCACGATAACCTCCTCTTGCTCTGGAGTCAACTTTTGTTGCCTGGAGGCCGCGTCGCGATACGAATTACCGTGACGAATACGGTAGGACAGTGTAGTCCCCTTGATACCGTACCGATGAGCTGCTACGGCCTGGGAAGAGCCCTGACGGACAAGCTCTTTAGCGCGTTCGATCCGCTGCTCAAAATCGTCCAGACTATTATCCACTGGATTAGCCATTTTGTACGTAGATAGGGAGCAATTGCGAGGTAAATTGAGAGACGTCGTGTTGTTGAGGCGTAGAAATTCCCTGCAAAATGGGGGTGCATGCAAAAAGGTGGTCAATGCGGTTAGACTCTAGGCACAGGTACCACCGCCACCTCCGCGTCTACGACAGCATCAGCATCGACCCTGTCTGCTTCTACTGTCGCGGTTGGTACCGGACCATAATCATCTTCCTTGAGAAATACTAACCCATCGTCAGTTTCGAGTCCAGAAAGAGTCAACCAATCAACAGAACTTACCGTGTGGCCTTAGAAATAGACTGGCCATCAGCGCCAATCCAAAAATGGACGTAAGTAGCACGAAGAATGCCTGTGGGAACAGGTCCACGGTGGCGGCGTAGAGCCCGTTAAACATAATAGGCGAGAACACCCGACCCAGCGCATGCAGAAGACCAATGGCCCCCAGCAGAGACCCGACACGCTCGGGGGTACGTGCTTGGTGACGGTGCTTTGGATCACTGCGCCACCCAGCCCGCCAAAGGAGGCTATGATGCCGGAGATAACAAAAAGCTCCCCCGACCGAGCGACCGCGTAGCCCAGGATGCCGGCCACGTCCGAAAAGAGCGCAAGGCGCAACATCCAAATGTCCAGCTCATCAGCGCCGGAGTTCGTCTCGGCGCCTTGCCCGCTTGCTTGGCGCTGGCGTTTCAAGGCGCTCGGGCGGAAGAAATAGTTGAAGAACGGGAACCCGCCGAGTAGAATAAAAACTCGTGTGAAACTCAGAAGGGATAGGAAGCGCGACGCTTCGAAGTTGCCCCAATCGAAAATGTACTCAACGTATAGGATGGTGACGGTGCCGGACCCGAACGCAGCGGCCAGGATCACGGTGTCGATGAGGGCGAGAATAATCATATTGCGCCTTAGGCTAGCATTGTGGTGTCCGCGCGGGACTAGTATCTTGAGGGGCGCAAACGGGTTAGCATTGAGAAGCGCCGGGAGCCACTTGCCCATGCGATAGCTTGTCATATCAGAGGCGGTGGGTCCAATGACGCGCGCTAGCGCATTTGGAACATCGCAGCGCAGCTGATTTGCGAGAGTATCCTGCTCAGCCTTGTATTTTTCGCGTGCAATCATCTGCCTCTTCTCCGAAAGCGACTCGGGCGTGACGAATAGGATAAATAGGATAAAGAAGATATGGCAACCAAGCGTGACGTAAAAAATTGACAACAGAGATCCGGTCCACTTGACGAAGTAACCCGACAGCAGAGGCCCAAAGGCAAGCCCCGTGAAGAGAGAAGCGTGCAAGTAACCCATGTAGACTCCCCGTTTTGAAGGGGGAGAGCAATCACTCGTGTAAGAGGCCCCGAGAATACTGCCAGCAGTGAACGAGCCAGTTATGCCGTCAAAGAAGGAGCCCAGAATCAACCAACGGTAGTTGATGGCGTCGGGGTATTTGGCAGCCAATATCGTGATAATCTCGTTTACTACACCGCCGCATGAGGCGACGCAGAGTAACTTTGTCCTGCCGAATCGGTCTGACAGTGAGCCCAGCTTCGGAGCTGTCAGCGCACACAAAATACCCACTAAGACGGTTGTGACAAGCGTGAAGGTGGCAACACTGCGCTGCACAACAGGTGTGGTGCATTGCGGATTATCGCTACCCAATACGACGGGGAGAAAGGGGAAGGTCGGGTCCTCTAGGGCGCGATCGGCGAAGTAATTGTGGCAGACCAGGTCAATGATTCTGATTGGCAGGCTTATGTTAGTTGATCCTCCACGCAACATCCGCTGGTTGCAGTAGGTGGGGGATGGTTGTCCAGCTTACAAATTCAGTTTCGGGACAATGACACCGCCAAAAGCGACTGTGAACAAAAAATACGGGCCTAGAAGCCAGTACACCTAATCGTTGAGTCAGTTCCAGGGGTCCAAGAAACTAAGTGACGGTCGTTTTTCAGTCCGACCCGAAGGAGTGGTAACATACGGACGGTCGCCGCCACTGGGGCACGTCTTCAAAATCCTCAAGGCCTGCCCAACTGTGGTTCTGCGTGGATTCATTACCCGAGTCCCCGTATCGTTGAGTGTCCGCACCCAGCAACGGCGTCGTCTCGTCCAACGTGTCGACCATGTCGATCTGCTTTCTCCTATTCTTAGTAGGTTGTAGTCCGCGCCCCATCTTACTCGCGCGGCTTGTGTCTGCTTTCGCGTGTGTAGCCGATCGATCGAAGCTGCGGACTCGAATGTGTACCTGTGATGTTCTCAGCTAATGCGCACTTACGAGCGTACTGTGTAGGCTGTGTAGGTCAAGATTAGTGCGCGCAAAGCCATCCCAGGAGATGGTTGAAGTCTTCAGATCAACAGCAGAAGGCGAATAACGAGAAACGCTCTAGACTCTGGCCTCGAGACAAGGCGGGTAGCTCTATATATATATTCCGGCCATTGCTCAGACTCAGACTCTTATTCGGTGGACACTAGGGTGGGCCGCCGAGTAAAACAGTTCGGAACTGACTGTGTCAAAGTTGGAAGTGGGCCATCGTAAGAATCCCTTGAAGGTGGATCATCGCTGCCCATCCCTGCCATGTGATGTGAGAATAGTGAGGTAGGTTCTTTTTACCGCCATTGCCCTGGTCAAGGGGAATCAACGTGGCAGGCCGCCGCACTGCCTGCTGGGATGCTCTCACTATCTAGTGGATACAACACCCATTTTAAGCTACTGGTCAACGCATACAAATTGTGTGAGAGGTCAAGTATCGGTTTACCCGGACAAGGGTGGTGTCATTACTCTGTAAGCTTGAAAACAATCATAAGACTAGTAAACATTATGGGGTGTTGTACTGCGCTAACAATCTGCTTCACCTGGAGAGGTGTACATAACTAACGCAGTACACTGGACCGAACCGAGTGTCCGGAAACGCCGAGTTAGGAGCAGAGAGCCCAAAGTAAGACATTCCAATGCATTTCCGTGAGGCTGACATTTGTTCCGTTCCATGTTGACGGCTTAGGCAGTACGACTACGTGTGCTTGATGTGTATTCAAATTTGCCGTAGTAGCAGTTATCTGGGAATTCTCATCTGTTGGCTCTTGGGATACGCACCAAAGAACTTCCCACGATAAAATCGATGACGCCATGACGTCAGTAGGCGAGGTAGTCGTGGATGAAGTGATCAACGGCCCATGTCGGGCTAATTGTAGATCATATCCGAGTTGTATGGGGATTACGATTGTCTCGGATCCAAGCTCTGGGCACGGTCGTTAGCGTTGCAGTATTACGGCCGCGAATGCTGCGTCACTTGAAGAAAGGCAGCCAACAAGTCTGCTATGTTAAATCTATGTTGAACCTGAATCCGATGATAAGGCTTGACTACTGCGAGCTCCGCGGAGCTTCTCTGTCTGTTATAAAGAATTGTGACTATCCGGAAACATGGTGATTCATGATTCGCGGATCGAACTAGACATCCATAAGGCGCAAACTCGATGGGCCAACATGCGATTTGTTGCCCGACAATCATGGCGAAGACAAATGACGCATTCGCATTTATGCCGCAAATGCGTTCTCCACACCGGCAAAAAACTTTTTCGACTCAACGCACTTTTCGCTCTTGCACCCCGGACACCGGAGACCCATCTGGTACGAACAAGCGACGCGGTTGTCAAGATGCGACTTCGCAATAGTAGCTAGAGCATCAATGAAGATGGGGCTGCCATTCAAGCTCTCGACGCGTTTCACCGTGTCCGCATGACCCGACTCTCCTATCACCTCTTGGTCCAGCTCGTAGAGCGTCTCGATGTGATCCGACGTGAAGGCAATTGGGATCAAAATAAGATCCTTCTGTCCCTTGGCGATGTAGTTCTCCACCGAATCGGATGTTTGGGGACCAAGCCAGGCCGATGGGCCGACTTGCGATTGCCAACACAGTCTGTATGGATTGGAAAACGCCAGACGCTGCATAACGGCATATACTGTTGCTGCCACTTCGGCAGGATATGGATCTCCTGATGACGGGTTAGTCGCGACCATGATGGGCCTCGAAGCATTGGCCGTACCTCTGTTTACCACGCTCATTGGCAAGCTGTGAGCTGAGAATAATAGCACCACCTTGTCCCTTCTCTCCTTGGGATACTCTGACAGCTTGTCCTCAATGTTCTTGGCGAAAGCTTCAACAAGCCCCGGGTGAACCGGCCACCTGTCAATGACACTCCATTGAATTGTGCCACGGCCGGCTTTGCCTTCCAAGCGTTGGCGCCATTTCCAGAGCTCGTTCAGGCTGCTTCCCGTCGTCGAGCAGGAGTATTGAGGGTATTGTGTAAATGCCACTGCTCTGCCGCCCTTGCCGTTTCCGAAGCCGTCCGCGAGAAGTTGTTTGTACATCTCTTCAGTCAAGGGATCAGCGTATCGGAATGCGACGTAGGGTTTATGGGGTGCGGTCTCGGGTGATATCTTGTCGAGGATCTTGCACATCTCCTTGTTCTGATGTTCGGACCACCTGCGGATTGGCGAGCCTCCTCCAATAGAGGCATATTGTTTTTTGATTTTGGGAGTTCGGCGGCTTGAGATTAGAGGTCCTAAGTAGTTTTGCAGCCGCCCTAACGGAATCAGGTCGCCATCAGCCTGTAGAGATGTTAGTATTTAAGTACGGTCAATGGTCTTAGCATCATCGGCGTACAAATAGTCGACTCAAAAAGTCACCAACTTCGTCCGTTGTTGACGGACCGCCCATGTTCAGGAAGACCATGGCGGTCGGGCCCTGGGAACCGACTGCATTCTGCGTTACGGGCGGCACTGGTGTCGCAAAGGTCCGCATCTGTATTATTCTGTGCTTGGGAAGTAGGAGGGATGGAAGGGCTGGGCTTGCTGAAGCTGGTGATGCGGTAGAGCAAGCTCTCTTGGAGAGCTGCCCTGCAGAGTGTCGCAGAGACATGTTTGATTCGCGTCGCAAAACCCGACGCGCAGTACGGAGTGGTGTCGCAGAAAAACGAAGCAGACAGGTGAATAATATGCGCTAGAGCTCAGTGCTCTCATCTAGAAAAAGCACAAGTGTTGCATGGAGTTCCAATAATGGCTAATGGAAGGAAAAAACTCTCCCCAACAACTGTCATGAAATGATGCTCTCATACCGCCAAGCCAAAATGCACCTGCCGTCCCAGAAGCTCGGACCAGAGCAAGTCCCCGCGATTAGTGACCAAAATGAAGTGACCAATCAGATTCATTCAATTGAAGAGCGCTTCAGCCACGACGTGGCTTCTTCGCGAAGGCCCTCCAATGCCGAATGTTAGCGGTTGATTGTTATGTCAGGTGAGTTCGCGTTGCGCGAGGCATGACTTCCGGTGACGCGGTTGCCTGGCGTCAACCCCTGGCATCGACGTTTCTGGCGTCCTGGTTGCCTGAGAACCTGGGATTTTGAAAAGCCACTCAACACATGCTGTAATCTTCCTCATGTTTCAATCTATTCCGTGGAATCACCAAAGTCCCTGAAAGCAGACCGTTTGTAGAATTGCGACCGGCATCATGAGTGGCCGAGGCGACTATGAGCAACGAGACGGCGATGAAGAGGAGGAGGAGGAAGAGGGTCTGGATGAGCATGTATGGGCAGCTGCACTCACTCGCATCCACCCGTCAGTCGCTGACGGTTGCCTAGGACTACAAACATCAGAAAGATGCGCTACTCTTCGCGATCGAGGTCAGCGATTCAATGATGAAGAAGCCGCCTCCGTCAGATGACAAGAAAGCCGACAAGGACAGCGCACTGTCAGCCGCCCTGAAGTGCGCCTATCAAGTCATGCAACAGCGTATCATTTCCAGCCCTAAAGATATGATGGGCATTCTTCTCTTTGGGACGGAGAAGACCAAGTTTCTTGATGAGAGCAACCTCGGATATCCCCACTGCTATGTCTACACACCCCTGGATGTGCCGGACGCAGTCGATGTAAAGAAATTGCGGAGCTTGGTTGAGGACGATGAAGACTCGGAGGAAGTTCTGAAGCCGTCGGCCGAGAAAGTCAACTTGAAAGATGTGCTCTTCTGTGCCAACCAGATCTTCACCACGAAGGCACCCAACTTTGGGTCTCGCAGGTTGTTTATCATCACCGACAATGATGATCCTCACTCCGGCAACAAGAAGGAGAACGAGTCTGCAGCAGTCCGAGCTAAGGATCTTTACGATCTTAGTGTCATCATCGACCTGTACCCAATTACTCGTGAGGACGAAAAGTTCGACTTCACCAAGTTCTACGACGTGGGTTCGTATCTGTCGTTGTTTTGTACGCGTCGCTAATGTTCATCAGGATATCATTTACCGAAACCCCGCGGCTGAGGTCACACAGCCCAACCGAGTCAACAGCTCAAAATCGGGGGATGGCTTAACGTTACTGCATGCGCTGGTGTCCAACATCAATGGCAAGCAGACGCCAAAGCGCGCGTATTTTTCAAACTGTCCGTTTGAGATTGGCCCAGGCTTTCAGATCTCAGTAAAGGGCTATAACATCATCCAGAAGCAGGTACCCGCAAGAACTTGCTATGTCTGGCTTGACGGTGAGAAGGCCCAAATTGCCGTCAGCGAGACAAGTCGCCTCGCCTCGGATAGTGCCCGAACCGTTGAAACAGGCGATATTAAGAAGGCCTACAAATTCGGTGGCGAATACGTCTACTTCAGCCCAGAAGAGCAGAAATCGTTAAAGGACTTCGGTAATCCCATTATCCGGGTCATCGGTTTCAAAGATCGATCCCTGTTGAAATTCTGGATGTCGATTGACAAGTCCATCTTCATCTACCCCAGTGAGGAACACTATATTGGCTCTACGCGTGTCTTCACAGCATTGTGGCAGAAGCTGCTAAAATCAAAGAAGATTGGCATCGCCTGGCACATTGCACGAAAGAACGGAAACCCCAAGCTGGTCGCCATCATTCCTTCGAGCGCTCAGAAGAATGAGGGGACCCCGGGAGAGTATCTACCAGCTGGCATGTGGCTCTTCCCGATCCCGTTCGCCGATGACGTTCGCGAGCCCCCGGAGACGACCTGCGTCCGAACGACGGATGAACTGACGGACAAGATGAATTTGATCGTACGGCAACTGCAACTGCCAAGTGCCACTTACAATCCCGCCAAATACCCAAACCCAGCTCTGCAGTGGCACTACAAAATACTCCAGGCCCTAGCTCTTGACGACGAAGTCCCCGAGACACCGGATGATGCCACGGTGCCCAAGTACAAGGCCATCCACAAGCGTTGCGGTGGCTATATCGAAGAGTGGTCGAAAGTCGCCGACGAAGCACTGGGACGGCACGAGGAGCACAAGTGCATCAAGCGGGAAGCAGAGGATGATGACGACGAGCCTCGTCCTGCTAAGAAATCGAGAATAACTGTGAGTAAGAACGCTAACGGTGATTCCGGCTCGGCGCTCAACGACGCGGCTCTAAAGAAGCGCATCAAGGCGGGCGACCTGTCAAAACTGAAGGTTGCCGAGCTGAAGCATATCCTCGCCGGCCGCGGGCTAGATAACAAAGGCTTGAAGGCCGATCTGGTTGACAGGCTTGAGCAGTGGGGCGAGGACAATTTGTGATACTAGCAAGCTGATGTATATGGATCATTATGGGATTAGTTGGCGTTAAGGAGGTTACTTAGGCATGCGTGACTATGGAAACCATGTGGCATCATTTCATGTTCCATAGGCCAATGATTAGGAGGAACCTTGATGGGCGGCATGATCAGAATGTGCCCTTGTACGCTAAACCCATGATAAGCATGCCTCTTTTGTGGAGTTGAGTTCGCTCTTCTGCAGTGGCAATATTCAAAATCTGACCATTTGCTGTCGTGCAACTGGTGTAGGTAGACAAGCCACACGAATCCAAGTGTTGATTGTTGGCAACTCAGCGAGAATTGCGGTCCAACCCGAGAGGAAGAACTTGGTAAGAAAGCAATGAGTTTCCGAGGTCTGCTCTAGATGCCCTAGGTTCAGACATAATATGGCACTAGAGAAGACTAGTGTCACTTAAAGTTCAGACGGCGAAACGAACCCCTTTTCCCAAAAGTAACACCAAAGTTACTGTCCACTTACGGGTCAGACACCTCATTCATATACAATCTTACGCCCCCCTTGCCATAGGTAAAGGGAGACGCGTTTATATCTATCCTATCCATCGGGATACTTGAGTCTCTTCGTCTGTCCTTACCCATACACATGCGCGCATGTATTCGTCGTGATCATCATCATCATCGTCGTACAGCTCGCCTCCCCCTCTTCGTGTGTCATCAGTCTTCCACCCTCCCTTCACACTCGACTATGCACTAGCCGGCCCCTGACCCACACTCTCTTCGTATTCCGATCATCGCCATTAAACAACCACTTGGCGACTCTGTCCTCCCAGCTCTCCCAGCCAAACAAATCTACATTCCCCTCGTCTTCGCCTTCAACCTGATCAACCCCCTTGCCCTCAGCCACCTCCCCCACGACTCCCAGTCCAACCAACTGCGCATCCCACTCCATGCCGACCTCAAACCCCCCAACTTTTCCCTCAAGCCCAACCACGGCGGCGCCACCCTTCGTAGCTAGATACAACACCTCCTCGACACTCAACTTGGCCCTTTCTCTCTCCTCCGCCGAAACTTGCTGCACCATCATCGTGGCCGCATCAGCAGCCCCACCTTTTCCATCCCCCATCGCCAAATGTCGACTGACCAGACAAGCCAACCGAGCCGCCTCAAGGATCGAAGGGCTATACCCACCACTCATATCGGTGCCGAGCCCAACTCCAATCCCCTTATCCAACAACCAGCGGACGCGCGCCTCACCACTTGTAATGGCACTATTGCTACACGGACAATGGGCAACCTTGGACCCCCTAGCGGTAATGAGCTCCGCTTCATCCTCGCTCAAATGGATAGCATGTGAAAGGATCGTTTTCGGGGTAAGCAAACCGCAGTCATCGTAGACGCCGGCGTAGTGTTCGCTGTCGGGGAACAAGTCGCGGACGAGGGTGATCTCGTTGACGTTCTCGGAGATGTGCGTCTGCACCGGCAATCCCGTCTCGGCCTGCAGGGCACCGAGGCGCTTCATGGTGTCGGCTGTGCAAGAGGGGGCGAAGCGCGGGGTGAGGATTGGGGTGATGAGGTCATAGTTGGGGTCGATAGAGCGGATGTGCTCGATGCTCGCTTTTGTGGCGCTGAGGGCTGCTTCGGGAGACTCGTCGAGGTAGTAGGACGGACCCAGACGGTCCATGCAGACGCGGCCGACGAAGGCGCGCTGGCCGAGGGAGAGGCAAAGGTCGGCTAGGAGGCTGGTTGAAGGGACCGAGATGGTGGCGTAGTAGGCGGCTGTTGTGGTGCCGTGGGCCAGCGTGCGCCGGATGCAACGCGTGTACACACGACGCGCTTTGGAAAGCGAAGACAGTGACGCCTCCATGGGAAAGGTGTAGGTGTTGAGCCAGTCCAGCAGCGTCGACTTGCCGAAGATGCCTACATTGGGATACTGCGAAGCATGGATGTGGGTATCTGCGTAGGGCGCTTAGTTCCTGATGTAATGCTCAATTCGAAAGAAGGAGACTCACCTATAAATCCCGGAAAGAAGAACTGTCCCTCCTTGCACACATGCACTTGGACATCGGCCGCGTCCCAGCCCAGTTTGGCAAACAGAATTTGCTCCGCCTTTTTCGCGTCACACTCACGCTCCACCGCCACGATCTTGCCAGATGGGTCGACGCAGACGACGGTATCATGGAGATATTCCAGCTCGTCCAGCTTCTTGCTGTGGACAAAGGTTCCCACGAACGCCTGCTTCTTCGCGTTGCCGCTGTTTGACGCCATAGTTTCTGTCGTCTTGCCCTCTCAGCTCAGTCCTCCTTGACGAACAACCTGCACGTAATGAAGAGTCCCGACTTCGGATGCGACCTTCCAAACAGTCTGCCCAATGTTGAATCGGAACTGGTCACTGCAGTTCCAAGTCTCTCAATGTCATCTGTAGCCTTGGTCAATAAATGTATGACCTCTCAATCAGCTGGCTATATCTCGGAGGATTTGTGCTCACGTATTTCTCGCACGTATTTCTCGAAGGAAAAAATATCCGCAATTCTAGATATCCGTTCCTGCCAATGGACTGGGAACAAAGAAACTGCAAGGTGGGTTGCTATCTTGTCACACTCTCCAATTATAGTCGGAACTTTCTACGTTCCTGCATTTGATGTAACCGCCAGCTCTGACTGTGGGAGGCGGAGGGATAGGGAGCTTCGCACAGTGCCCCCGCCCGCCAACCCCGGTGGCCGCCGGAGCCCGTAGCCGCTGGATCTCCATCCTAAATTATTCACTATTATCTTTACCTAAGTGTATACTTTGACTGCCCTGATCTCCATAATTCTTCACTTCAACAACCAGATGAGCTCCATGGTTATGACTACGGTGCAAGTTTTCCGTCGTGCAACGACAGCAATGACACAATGCTTCGGCAAGGATCTTGAGGTACGTAGTCTTCAACATATTTAGGCTTCATCATTGAGCTAGAGAACGGCAAAATGGTATCATCCCGCCGGCCGCCCCGATATTGCTCGGCTCCGCCTAATCAAACCTAATGCTATATACAAGATTCGTGAAAGAGCATTTGTGCACCGGCAAAAAACATCCCTTCAGGCCTTTCTAGCCTGGTTATGATGCCGTGCAGCCAACTTGATGGCAAATTCCTCCACACAACACGAAATTTTCATCAAATCCCTTTCAACACATACTGCGCATGGATATTGGATACGAAACCACGACCGCTATCCGCAATCAGTTGCCCCTCGAGCTACTGGCCCTCAACAAGTCATAAATGTCATCTGAGCCTCCGTATCCATGACTAGAGTACCCCGATACACTAGATCGCTGGCCCTGATAAGGACCCGGGTGGCCCAAGCCTGCCGTGTTGCCATAGCCGCCTCCCCTAGAATTGCTGCTGTAGCCGGTACTGTTGGCATTGCTGTTGGCTGATGCGAACCCATACCAGTTCTGGTCTTGGTTCTGCTGCTGCGATGCACTTGGTTGCTGCGACGAATACGAGTTATACGAATGCGGCTGCGACTGTGTCTGCGACTGTGTCTGCGACTGTGTCTGTGACTGTCCTCTGTACGTAGGATTTTGCGAAGTCTGTCGCCGTGACGAAGACGGGTCTCTCGCATACGACTGCGACGAAGGAGCCTGCGCACCCGAAGACGACAGGCCGTATGGATCGGTAGTGTTGGATGCCGCACTGTTCGATTGGGCTGCGCGGCTCTGTGGTGTGGTCCACTGGTTTACACTTGTGCTCGTCGAGGTACCATATCCAGCGGACGTATTAAGGGCATGGCTTAGAGGATTAGTCGAGCCAGTGCTTCGTGAATAGTCGTATGAAGGTGTTGTATACGAAGACGCTGCTGAGGTCGACTGCGTAGTGTATGAGCTCGGTTCATATGCGATTCGGGATGAAGCTGGGTCGTTACTCGAGCTGGAGTCCTGATCATTGCTCGTGCTGTTGAAACGACCGTATACGTCATAGGATGACACGGAGTTCGAGGCTGGTGTTGCGGTTGTAGGGCTGTACGAGCTGTTGATGGTTTGATGTGCAGGAGGGACTTGTGATGGTGGAATCGGGGTTTGTGCGACCGGAGTATTTGTCTGCGATGTGTGTTCTTGTCGAGATTTTGAGCGAGCGTTTAGGTTCTGCGCCGCACTTTGATGCGGAGATTGAGATTTTGGCGCTTGGGAAGAATACCTTCGCTGCTGTGTTGTTTGAGAGGGGGCAGTAGTGTGCTGCAACGCATCGTACATGGGAGGACTAGACTCAGCCTCAGGTCTGCATGACTTTGGACGTTTTGCTTCTTGTTGTTGAGTGAGAGTAGGTGACTGGGTGGTAGTCCGTCTAGCAACTGCTGACAAATTTGGCAGGTCGTTCCATCCCGGTGTGGATTGCCCATGTGTTGCATCCGCAGTCTCAGCTCGATGAGATGCCGTTGGCAAGTTATGCCGATTACTGTCCTTCGAAGGAGACGGATTCGGTCGCTGGCTTTGCTGAGTTATGGATGGTTGCGACGGGAATGTCAAGCCTGAGGGCTGTTCCCGCGGCGTAGTATGTGCGACTAAGGGGAATGTTAACCCCGATGGCGGCTGAGATGTCTCCATGTGAACCTGCACGGATTCGGAGAATGAGAATTCAGAGACTGCGCCGGTTCTCTGCGGTGCCGGTTCAGGATGTGTTGCCGGCGAAAATGTTAGGCCGGAATTGCTGTGCACTTTAAAAAAGTTCGTGACCGATTGCTGGGGTTCGGGGTGCGCAAGATCAATTGGTCCAGAGAGGATGTTTGGATCGGGGATGAATTCGTCATTATCAGGATCCATCTGTGCCGTTTGAGCAACTTGGGTATGGTGTTGCTGCCGTTGCACTTCTGATTGCTCTTGCTGTTCTAGTACATTTTGCGGATAATCTTCCTGGCACGGTTGCTCGTCCTGTATAGGCTGGGCGAACTCATCTTGCGAGGGTTGTTCGGTTTCGACAGGAATATCTGATTCGTCATTTTCAATGACTTCAGCCGACTTCTCCGACTTCCTCTTAGGTTTCGGCTTCGCGAATGCATAGTAACACTTTTCTCTTGCATCGCTGCACACCGAGCATACAGGATGCTCCTTTGTGCATTTGGCTTTCTTCTGTTTGCAGGTATCACAACCTCCTCTGGTCTTCATCTGTTTCGGCTGCGCAGACTGATCTGCGCCAGACACAACGCTACCATCAGCAGCTTCAAACCCGGCAGCTTCTGACTTCTTGCTAGGTCGCCTCGTCTTGGAAGGCGTGTCCGTATCACCAGGCATTGATGCGGAGCCAGCACCAGCAGGAGTGTTCAACCCGGTATTTTGCGCTGGCGTGGAATTGTTGGAACCTTGCTCTTTCTCGTCAGGATGCACAATTCTCAGCCGTTCAGCACCATACTTAGCTAGCATGTCGAGAGACAGCTCTTGCAGATGCGGCGCCTGGTTCGCGAATATGTTGAACTGTTCTGCTGAAAGTGTTGCCGGATCAATATCCTTTCCAGTGAGGAGTGTGATGGCAACCTCGCGGCGTCTTGCAGCTTCTGCTGGAGGCACATTTAGAATTGATGCTGTATGGACAGCCCCTGGTGCTGGTAATGGAGTAGCTGCCGCTTGCGATAATGCTTCGTCCAGGCTGTCCTCCACAGTTTCACCACCAGTCCTGCTCTTCCTCTTTACACGCCTCTTGCGCGTGCCTTCTTCCCCTTCGGCAGGCGGGGGACGCTTGGCTTTGGTTGATCTGTTGCCGTTGATGTTAGGATTCGCGACTGGCGGGGGCGTTATTGATGGTACGAGAAGGTTTACTAGGTCTGCCACCGTCTTGTGCAGAGGGGTGTGTTCGTATTTAACAACGACAGCCCTGCTAAATTTAGAAAATGAAATAGTCAATGTACCTCGACAGTCGAATGCCGGCCGAGCTACAAATAAAGTCAGTCGTCCATAGTTCCCAAGTGTATTCGCAATGTGTCATACACAAATTGATGGGATCCAGGCCGCCAACAGCACTGAATAATCCAATGGGTAATCGGTCAGGATTCTTCGCATTTTGTCGGTTCCAAGTCTCGGCCGAGTTCTTGCAGTGATATGTGAAAGTCCAGCCCTGATTCCCCCGCGATACTGAGCGCACATTCCAAGAGCTGCCATCCTCGGCTCCCACAGAGCTAATTATGTGCTTGGCGATAGCTGTTTGAAGTACTGGGTCGTCGGTAGGCTGGTTTTGGATTGTCTCCGAGGCGTTCACTGTTCGCGTGATGGACTGCTGGAGCTGACGGACGGGATCAGCTCCATCCTCTGCGATGCCTTCCGAGTCTGCTGTCAAATAGAAGACGACATGGAATCGGAACTCAAACGTTGCGGAAATGTGTTCCGCCCGAGTCTCGGTGGATTTGGCAGTGATGAGGCTGCGTAGGTGGTCCCGGAGCTCATTGATGGAGTTGCAGGCTTGCGCCCGAGGCGCGTCGCTCGCGCCGAAGATTAGAGCGTCCATGGAAACCATCTACGAAGCCCCAAAGCCAGCCGTCCGTGGTTGCCTACGAGCGCGCTGAATTGGGTCACGACGGCCTGGCGCTGACGTTGGCCGCAAAGGCGATTGATTGAGGCGCTCCGACTCTCGGTTTTGGATGTAGGTTCACGCGATTGTGGAGGACGTTGGGAAAACCAAGACCAGTTAGTTACAAGAGCTGGTCACTGGCTGTGGCTGGTAAGCTGGGGTAGAAAGGTGTTGCAATGCAGGGAACTAGCTACTCTAACCCCACACTTGAACCGTTGAAGTCTCAACTGGGTCTTGGTTGCTCGTCTGGGTTGATACAACAGCATTCTGAGCTTGAGCCTCATCTCTTTTGTCCCTGAGGGTAATTGTTGTCGATTATTTGTTGTTTACTTGAAGTAGGAATCTTATTTTAAACTAGTTGGACCCGAATATTCGGCAATAATGCACAAAACAGGGCCCATGCGAGCAATTAATGACCAACGCACCTAGCTACTTAAATATCCAGCATCTTAACTCTGTTGACAACAAATTGGATTCTCCAATATTGGTTCCGACGCCCTTTTACAGTGAGCCAATCGTGGCAAACGGACACCATTGTGAGTTCCATGGACTGGCTTAGAACCATCGCATCCAAGTTAGTCTCATCAGACAAAGCGCCTCAAACTATGAAGTCGGGAACATCGGTTCTTATTGGCATTCTCAAAGTTGACCACACAGGTCGCATTCGAATAATCTCTTAAGATGTACAAGCAGCAAGGCCCAGCACACGAAACGGAGATGCGGGATGCGTGCAAAGGTACTCAAGTGGGTAAGGAAAATGTTTCTCAGGTCTATTAATCTGCAGTCGATGTGACTCTCTAAACATAGTGCGACAGCAAAAACAATGACTCCTTCTAGTAACCATGCCCGAGTCCACATGAAGCTCCATAATAAATGTGCAACGGCAAAGCCGCACTTGTAATGCCCTTCCGCCCCGTCATTCCAACCCAGTAATGGTGTATATATATAGAACCCAACAGAAACTATACACGGCCCCATCGCCATGACCTTCATGGGCGCCTGATGTCACCACAGTCGTTCGTTATTGGTATCCATTGACCTCAACCTCGGAGTTCTTCACTCCGTCAATGCCATTGACACCAGCAGGTTGAGCATCACCTTGTAGTTCGTCCCAGTTCTGTAAGATCGCTTTGAGATTTGGTGATCCCGTCTTCGCATATACGCTCTCGATGTATTCTTTCGTGATCTCGAAAGGTCTTCCAGTGACGTTGGGAATGTACTTTCCAATGAGTTTCGCAGGATCGACACTCGTCACCTTGATTTGCGAGTTCAGAAAGTTTCGGAACGGCTTCACACCAGAACGCAGGAAGGTGGAATGGAAGGGCACATCGATGCCACGCAGTGGAATGGTAGCCAGTCCTCTCTGAAGCTCAATAGGCGTTGGCTTTGCCTCGGTCTGTTCGGCAGCGCCCCTGATGATGTCGACAAGGTGCTCCTTGACCTCCTCGGGACGGAGCTCCTGCTTTAATTGAACGATATCGACCTTTTGGGCCTTGAGGAAGTTCATCACGCCAGTAAGGGTGTCCAAAGCTCGCAAGTCACCCGCACAGACGTACTGCATGTTCTTGATGTTGTAGTTGACGATTTCCAAGAGCCAGCCGGTCGCCTCGGCAATATTGCCGACCACGAATTCGAGAGCTTCTTCGTTGAATGACTTGGAAATGCGGCTGGGGTTGACCGCGCACATGCCGTAGTTGGAGCGACCTTCGGCATCACGCTCAACGGCAACCTGCATGGTCAAGCCACGGTAGAAGACGACGGATACCAGAGACTCAATAGGCATGACCTCAGCTACAGATGCCAACGCTGCATACTCGCCAAGAGAGTGACCAGCAAACATGGCGTCGGTTTTGACCACACCCTTCGACTTCATATCCTCAAACGCAGCCTTCTCCATGAGCGTAAGAGCAGGCTGGGTGAACTGAGTAGCTGACAGCAGCCCCTGTGGGGACATATAAGTGTACGAGGTTGACTTATCGGAGATGTTCTTAAAGATCTTCTCGGATTTGGTCGACCCGTCCTGAGCCACGGTCTCGAACTTCATGTCCATGTACTTCTGGCGGATGGCCTTGCCCTTGGAACCACCAAAGTGGACAGTGAGCTCTTTCGGATTGTTTCGCACGATGTTGATGATCGAGAAGCCTAGATTGGTCAGTGAAAGATCAATGTATGCAAGCCACGACACTTACCATAGTTGTCCATGAGGTACTTGTCAGCTCGATCCCAGACTTCCTTCGCGACTGGACTGCGGTCGTACAAGTCCATGCCCATGCCTTGCTCCTGGGAGCCTTGACCGGTGAAGAGGTAAGCGGTTCGGGGTTGCTCAACCTCGGCCTCACCTAGCAAAACTTTCTCTTCCGACTCCTTGTTTATCGCTTCCACCTTGATAATCTTGCGACCGCCAACCATGGCCACATGCTCAAGCTTGACTTGGATGTCATCATTGGGCAATACCATACCAACCAAGGAAGCATGGAAGCTTCGAACGCGGCCAACATTGTTTTCAGCGGCCCAAGTCTCAACGAGACTTCGAACGGCAGCACTCGAATACATGCCGTGGGTGATGGTGCCTGGCAGGTTGGCATATGCCGAGAAAACTCGAGACACATGGATGGGATTGAAATCACCAGAGACTCGGGCATAGTTTTCATTGGAAGCTGGCGCCTTCAGCTGAAGTGGCTTCTTGCCACTGAGCGGAATGGGGTTGCGTAAGTCAACAGGCTGCTCAATGGAAGTTCCACAACGCTCGAGATAGTCAGTGACTGGGTTGCCTTGAGAGACACCGGCCACGTAATCAACGCTTGCGACTTGATCAATCTGCTTGGTTGGACGTTCCAGCAAGACTTGTCCACGCGTCTCAACGCTGCTGAACACGGTGTTGTTCTTGAACTTGATCAAGCTCTGCAGACGGAAGACCAAGGTCTTGCCCACCAGATCCTCGTTGTCATCAGTCACGAACCACTCCTTGGACTTGAGCACAGCAACGTCCTTCGCGGTTGCGAGGTGAACTTGCATCGGTGTCTCGATTTTGCGCTGGAAGGTATTCTCAAAATCCGTGTAGACACCGCGGTATAGGAACTGCGACGTCACTTCCATGACGGGCTTGCCGTCTCGCGTGATAGTACCACAGACTTCAACCATCTTGCCGGATTCCTGGTTGATGACGGCGTTGATCTGCGCGGTGGTCTGCACTTTGTCCCCCTTCTTCAGCGGCTCGGCGCCAGGCATCATGCGGAAAGCGTTGGAAAGATGGACCAACTTCAAAAGATCGCCATCAATCTTGCGAGGGAAGATGGGCTTGGTGATAGCCTTCCATCCAACGACAATGGCAAAGTCCATTGGGGCGTACATGACTTTGCCAAGGCGGTCAACAAAGGCCTCTCCGGTGTTGCCAACGGCATGAACAAATTCGTTGATGTCCTCGCTGGTGATGGTAGCGCTGCCACCGTCAAACTTGCCCGTTACGGGAGCTTCAAGATCGAACTTCTCATCGCCAAACCATGCACGCCAGTAGAACTCCTTGATACGATCGTTACGGCCTTCCATGACTTCGCGGATTGGCGCGTATCCAGCCTCGGGGTGGTATGTAAAATGGAGTGACAACGACACGGGCTTGCCAAGGGCTGTGGTATCCTTGATCATGTTCACAATGATCTCGTTCTTGCCGTTCAATTTCACTTCAATCACATCAACGTAGTGATTGTGTCTGGGCTGCTCTCTCACAATGATGGTGGTCTTGCTAGGTTCGTTAGGATAATGAATCTCAACAAACAGGCCACGGACAGGAGCCAAGATTCGCTTCATCGGGTTAGTTTGGTACTTCTGTCCTTGAACCAGGACCTCCGACAAGCAAAGGGCATGCCGCCAAGACCGGTTGGGTCCTGCCAGAAGCGACAGCCAAGAATCAATGGACGGCAATGCAACAGTAGGCGATGAAGAGAGTCGGTAGGTGTTCTTGTTGTTATCATACGACACTGTGAGACCTTCGATATCGAGAGGAATCTCGGTTTCAATGAGCTTGCCACCGAAGTACTCGATCGCAGGGATATCGGCTGGTTTGTCGTGGTAGACATCCTTGGTGAGACTGGCAATGTGTGCATTGTGGATGCCATCCAATATGTCCTTGATAGGCTCATCGAGGACTTTGGAGTACTTCACCGCGAGGGGTCCTTGCAGGATACAAGTTCTGCCGACGTCTTGGTCAATGACGGCTTCAAGGTCTTCGGATTGCCATAGAGAGTCCTTCTTGAAGAAGAACTCGAAGTTTTCATCAAGGGCTGGAACAAAAGTCGGCGGCTTCTGGCCACGGCGTTGGCATAGCATCAGGAAATGCTGGACATCCTGAGCAGTGATGAGCTGCGTCTCGGCCTCTGGGTAGTGCTTGAGTATGCGCTCGACAGTAGGGGAAGGGTCATCCAGATCTGAATAGCTTTGAAGCAACGAAGGCTGGTCCAACTCGTGGGTGAAGCGTTCCTCGACACGGTGGATAAAGTCACCGGTCAGCTTGGCGAATGTGGGATCGATCCAGCGTGACTGATGCTTGACGTAGAGGAGCTCAACCATTCTGCGAACAACCTCTGCGTATGTCATATCCTCAAGATCAACCGTCTTGCCAGCCGCGTTTCGGCCAAACCACACCTTCTGGAAGTCGTCATTCAGCTTCTTGATGATGTAATCGCGGTTTTTCTTGAGCTCGGCAACGCGCTTCTCCTTTGGGATGCCGAATATCTTCTTGTCCATCTCCGCCCAGAAGAGAACACCGCGAGTGGCAAGCTTGTGGATGGGCTCACCCATCTCGGATCGAACGGTGATGACGCCACCAGCTGCTCCCTTGTAGGTCTTTTCCCATTGGGAGTCGTCAAGACCTTGGGCATCGACGATGGCTTGCTTGGCGTTCTTGCTCGTGTGCGCCTCTTTGGCCACCATCATGCGGCTGCCAAACAAACATCCATCAAACGGCATTGCCGGGTATCCATACTTGGTAGACCACTGTCCAGTCAGGTAGGGATAGGTGTCTTCGGCCCCACCAAATCCGCTTCCGGCAACGAGGATGATGTTGTCACTCCGACGGATGCGACCATACATCTGGAGAATGGGCTGATGGAAATCTTCAAACGAGTGATGACCACCCCCACGGCCGCCAGTCCATTGGAGAATCACAGGGAATGTTGGGTTGGCCTTTGCAATGTTGATGACAGCCTGGATAGCCTCCATGGAACCGGGTTTGAAAGCAATGTGCTTCAGACCAAGTGTCTCGATATACTCCTGAGCTACATCGATGGAGGGGACACCAGCACCAATGGTGAGACCCTCGACGGGAATACCTTCGGCCCTCAGCCTGCCAATGAGCGGGATCTGCCATGCCATGGCACGAGGATTGACGTAGATCAGATTGACTGTGATACCACGTCCAGCTGGAATTGCTTTCTCGATCTTCTCAAGAGCTTCAGTCATTGTCTTGGCGTTGTAGTAACCACCGCCAGCGAGCTCAATGTGGTAGCCTGCGTTCATCGTGGCAGTAACAAAGTCCCAGGGTACTGTGCAAGGCGTCATGCCGGCAACCATGATGGGTGGCACACCGAGGAGTCTGCTCATCTTCGTGTCCACATAGGTCTGACCACTGGATGTTTTGATCAGTCTGGGACCGTACTCCTTGATCCAGTCATTGGCATAGACCACGGCGTTCTCCTCGTCGCGATCAAACAGCTCAGGCTTGTATCCTACTTCCTGGGCCGAGCCATTAATGGTTCCGGCCAGAATGACACGCACACCTGTGCCTTCCTTGTTGCGGCTGGTGAGTATGCCGAGACCAGAGATGCCGCCGGGACCGAAGTCCAAAACATGAGTTGCCTTGGGGAACACGGTGGCATCCTCCCAGTGAACCGGATCGCGAGTGATCATGCGAACGAGGGCCGGGACAATATCGCCTTTGGCCTCCTCTCTCAGGTCTTTGCCAGTGCAAGTGTTATACACAGGAATGCCCAGGGACGCGACGTCAATCTTAACGTCCTTGAGATCTTCATCAATCAACTTGGTAGCCTCTGCGAGATACTGGCTGTGGAAAGGTGCGGTGATCGGTAGAAAGCGGTTCACGAAACGGACCTTGCGCTCGGTGTAAGGAATCCGGTTCTGGTCCAATCCAGTGGGGGCCTTGACCTTTCGTAAGTTCTGATTGAGACCACACAGCGACGCAGGTGGACCGGTGACGACCATGTTTCTTGGGCTGTTGACAAGTGAGATGGCTATGTGTCGATCCTCGGGCAGATACTGATTCGTGACATCAATGTGCTTCTGTACCTCGCTCAGAGGGAGATCGCGGATGCTAAGCATAGGAGTAGGGTCACCCTCACCGTTGTCGATCGAGTCTTGAAGCATCTTTGGTGGCAAAGAAGTCCGCGGAAACACCTGCTGGCTTCGAGCACCAATCCAGAAAAGGATAGTGAGAGCATCTTTCGCAACCTTGGAGAATGACTCCCAGTCACCTGCGGCAGCGGTGGCCGCTGCAACGACCACACCTTGCGAATGACCAGTCGCACCACTGAGACGATCTCGCAGAATGCCAGGGTGAAGACCAAGGCCCTTGATGAGGACTTGGTAGTGACACAACTGGACCAATCCAATTAGTGGAAGACTGACTGGAGCAGAAACGAGATAGTCTGCATCAGGAGTGGTGTCTGGGGAGTGCAGCCACGTCATAACATCAAGTCCTTTTGCGTAGAGCTTCTCGGCTCGCGGGTCAAGCGACAAATTCTGCAGCAACTCGGAAGCGGCTGTGACAAGCTCCCCTACAAAGGACGGGTATGTCTCGTACACCTCACGGAGTTCGTCGAAGTATTCGACAATGTTGCCTTGACCACCAAAAATGTTGTAGATCTTGGCAGAGCCCTCGTCAGCAGCTCTGAACAGTGCCGAATCGTGTGGTCTCATAGCTCGGTTTGCAACATTGCGCGCGGCATAGTAGCATTTGACAACTGTGATTTGCTTCTCGAGGATACCCGGCAGGCCCTTCGCCAGGGCGTGGACATCGTTACCTCGGAGGAACATTCGCTCGAACTCATTGAGTACGAGCTTCAATAGATCCTCGTAGGAACCTTGGGTATCATCCTCGCCCTCATCAACTTCGTGGGCAACAAAGCCCAGGTATCGCGCCACAAGTTCAGCTATCGAGGAAGGTTCGTCATCTTGAGCCAGCTCATCTGTGGCTGCTGGCAGGCCGGCAGCGAATTGCTCCTTCAACTGAGACGCGTGGAAATGGAGGTTGGTAGGGACAAGAAAAGATGTCTCCAGAGAACCGTGGGAGAGAGTGAGCGGTCGGAGGGATTGGGACGATCTGGGAGTTGAGACGCCCGTCTGCGGGCCAGTCCCAGTGCCGTACATCGTGTACGGTCTATGTAGTGGAAGGGGTATCGAGTCTGCAAGGTCAGCCTCGCGGGCCTCTGTGAGAGGGACTGGATGATGTTCTCTTACGATGAAGCTGTTTCCTTGCACTCAATTAAGAGCAGGAGAGTAGAAACCAGTAAATCGAAGCGAGTTGGTAATGGTCAAAGAATTCAGGACGAGCTTCGAAGAACGGGTAGTAAACGTGGACGAGGTGGAGTGTCCAGTAGCAGATGGAAGAAAGAACAGTATTGCCCTGAGATGTAAAAAATGGGTAAGCGCTTTGAAAGGTGCCTCTGTCAAAACAGGATGCCAGTCAATGAAGTCAATGTCCTAATGAATGTTGGCAGGTGGGATGAGCTTCAATGGCTTCGAGGCAATGACTCTCTCAACCCGACTGGATGGAAGGAGCTCGCCAAAAATCTTTTGATCTTGTTGGGGATTGGCGCGGTGCAACCTGCAGGAACTCTCCCACGATCCACGGCAGGAGGGGGGACCCCGATGTACCGCTACTTGTTGCATTACCACCCACCCCACTTGAAATGCGGGCAAGGCCATCCACAGATGAGCACTCGAGGACCCTGCAGGGCGCGATGCCAGCCAGTTATAACAAGACGAATTTTTCGCCCAGATCAACAATGAATGACTTCGTGATTTACAACAAATTTTCTACAATTACAAAGAAGTTCGGAACTATAACCGATAAACGCTGGTATTACTCGATGTCTTACGCCGTTGCTATCTGTAAGTATACAGATTGACGACCGATGGCGTGGATGCTTTATAAAGGACTAGCGGATCTTAGTTACTATGTGTGGACAACGGTTGCAAAGAAAGCTTTGTTGCAGACCACCCAGATTTCCAACGACCAACCCCTCCAACATTCTTTCCTTGAAATAAGCCCAACGACCATTGCACCAACACTTGTTAAGCTTGTCCCTTCCATAACACAACATTTTCAAGGTTGGTGGAAAGAGTGCACGCACGGCCCGCAATATCAATGGCGTTTGCATCTACGTACTTGAAAGGAGTACGAAGCACCAGGTGGTCTATGCCTTGCGTAGAAAGAAAAGCCCCACCTCCTTGCGATCAATTCACCCCAAATCAAATCTGTCCGAAGTCTTTCATTTATCGTCAGAACTCGGCAACTCTATATACCGACGATTAATTACGAATGTTGACTGCCACTACGATGCAAAATTCCATCTTCCGTTTGCTGGTTAGAACAGCTTTTAGTCAAATATGTGATGGGTACACCTACCACTGCATAGATCGCAGAGCAAAGGCTTGCCTGCTAGAATTTACCAGACTGCATTCTACTTTAGATATTGTCATGGATAGTTTTAGCTGTCATAGAGATATACAAGTACCTTCAGCCTTCCCACTGTCGTAATGGCTTGGCCAATTTGATCGATAGATGGGTCCACAGTTGGATGTATCAGTACCAAGACATTGGGGATGGGGGTAAGCAAGAACTCTCGACTCACCTAGTCTCAAGGTCTCCAATGTCGAAATGCATCACCCAATCTCCTTTGTCAAACTAGAGCCACAAGGATACCATGACGCATAGCGGCGCAGGCGATAAGATATCGAGAAAGCGCGCAGATGATGGCGGCACGCCAAAGTCAATTCATAGCAACAAGAAGCCCGTTGATCCCAGTCGCCATCTGTGCACACCTAGGTAGGTGCAAGGTTGACTTAGGAGATTTTTCTGCCCGTTCAATATTGCGAGCGAATCCCAACCGGTTTCAATGCACTTCATCAGCATGGGAATTCTGTGGGGAAGGGGTCCTTTCCAGACTATGCCGTATCAGGCTTAGACGCCAATATGGTTGAGGAGCTTTGCGGCAACCGGTACAAATTCTGGGTGGATGAGAGTAGTGGTAGTATGTACCGTTACTTCGTCGCATAGAATGGCTGCACGCACTTGTCGCTTTGGCAGAAGGCACCTGCAGAAGCAGCGACGACTAGCAAACCCCTGCCAGCCAATTTTTGCTTGTTCAACATTTGGGATTTGAAGTCGACTTTGTAGAAGCCCCTCAGTCTTGTCTAGATTCCCAAATGCAACAAATCTTCGTGTAGTTGCCAATAGCCGGGAAGGCCACATACAATTGATACAAGAGAATTTTGTCGTATTCACATATTCGTCCTTCCTTCCTTCCATTCATCCGTCCGTCCGATTGCGTCCCGCTTCGTGCTTGCTCGCTAGTTCGGTTGTCTATACACCACACCAGGCTCCGACACACCTTCCCGACTTGCCTCTCGTTCTTGCACTTGTTTGAAAGAAACCAGGTCAAGTCCACGTGGCAACCACAACCAGGAAGCAAGAGCATCTCCCTTCGACTTGAGATCCCCCAAGAATTCAGTCGAGCTCAACCACCAACTCCCCCCCACATTTCTCAAAAACCCACGACAGCCCCCGTCGAGACTCCATACGCACCGCAAGAGATATCCCGTGGGATCAAGATACGGAGCATTGGCTCTAAACACACTATAATACCCATACACCCTCGTTTTCGTCCTTGTGGCAGAACAGCACGCTACTCTGCCCAGCATGCGTCCCGAGGTCGAGCAGGAGGTGAGCCACACGCTCCTTGTCGAGCTGCTGGCGTACCAGTTTGCTTCCTCTGTAGGCTGGATTGAGACACAAGATGTCTTTCTCGCTGAGAAGACCTCCGAACTTAGTGTCGAGGTCGGTCCTGCGGACACGCTGAGTGTCATGGCCAAGAGAACGATTGCATCTCAATATGAGGCTTTCGATGCGGCAAAATCGATTCAACGCCAGATTTTGTGCTATAACAAGGATTCAAATGAGATCTACTACGATCAAGAACCTGTCGAAGAGGAACCTGAGCCCACAGCTCCTTCTGCAGATGCTTCTTCGTCCCCTGCTGCCTCGGCTGCGGCGGCTTCACCAGTAGCTGCTGCTGCTCCGGTCCCGAGTGCAGGCCCAGCCGCTTCAGTACCAGATGCTCCAGTAGCGGCCATAGACATTGTGCGAGCCCTCATCGCTCAGAAGCTCAAGAAGCCTTTCCTGGAGATCCCTCTTAGCAAGGCCATCAAGGACATGGTTGGTGGTAAGTTTGGCCTGAGCCTATCTGAATTCTACCCAGTTCTACATCTGATTATGAAATTACAGGCAAATCAACTCTTCAGAATGAGATCCTCGGAGACCTTGGAAAGGAGTTTGGATCGACTCCCGAAAAGCCGGAAGACACACCACTCGATGAACTAGGCGCGGTCATGCAAGCCACATTCAATGGACAGCTTGGCAAGACTTCACAAGGCCTGGTGGCACGTCTGGTCTCCTCCAAGATGCCCGGCGGTTTCAATATCACGGCCGCCCGCAAGTATCTTGAGACAAGATGGGGCCTCGGCTCTGGCAGACAGGACGGAACTCTTGTCGTAGGCATCACCATGGAGCCACCAGCCCGATTAGGCTCGGAGGCTGATGCCAAGGCCTTCCTTGACGATGTAGCTCAGAAGTACGCATCCCACGCTGGTATCAGCTTGTCCACTGCTGCGACAGCTGGCCCTGCCGCCGGAGCCGGAGCCGGTATGATGATGGATCCCGCAGCTCTGGACGCCCTCACCAAAGATCAACGCGCGCTATTCAAACAGCAACTAGAGCTGTTGGCGAGATACCTGAGGATGGATCTTCGCGCTGGCGACAAGGCTGCCTTGGTCTCGAAGCAATCAGAACAGGTCCTTCAAGATCAGCTAGATCTCTGGACGGCAGAGCACGGCGACTTCTACGCTGAAGGCATCAAGCCCAGCTTCAGTCCACTCAAGGCGCGTACCTATGATTCCTCCTGGAATTGGGCGCGTCAGGACGCCCTCAGCATGTACTACGACGTTATCTTCGGAAGACTGAAGGCAGTGGACCGAGAGATTGTCAGTCGCTGCATCCGCATCATGAGCAAATCAAACCCGCGGCTCCTTGAATTTATGCAATATCACATCGACAACTGTCCTACCGAGCGCGGTGAGACATACAAACTGGCCAAGTCTCTTGGTGAACAGTTGATTGAGAACTGCAAGGATGTCTTGGAAGTTCCTCCCGCATACAAAGATGTGGCTGTCCCCACGGGCCCTCACACCAATGTTGACAATAAGGGCAACATCAGCTACAAGGAAGTCCCGAGACCTAGCTGCCGCAAGCTTGAGCATTATGTTCAGCAAATGGCTGAAGGTGGTAAGCTCACCGAGTATGGCACGAGGAGCAAGGTCCATAATGATCTCTCGCGATTGGTCAAACTCATTAGAGCTTCACAAACCATGGCCAAGACCACACAGCATGAGATGAAGGCTCTCTCGAACAATGTTCGTCAATCGCTAGCAATGAACGAGAGCCAGATCCTTCCCAAGGAGACTGGCAAGCCTGGCCTCGTCAAAAAGAGTGGCCTGAAGGCCAGCACCCAAACCAGCAAGGGCAAGACCGAGGCCATCCCGTTCCTGCATCTCAAGACCCATGATGACCTCACCGGGTGGGAGTACGACAGAAAGCTAACCAAGATCTACTTGGATTGTCTCGCGGATGCTGCCAAGTCAGGCATCACCTACGAGGACAAGTACGTGCTGATGACAGGCGCCGGTGCTGGGTCAATCGGAGCTGAGGTTCTTCAGGGTCTGATCAGCGGTGGTGCCAGGGTCCTCGTTACCACCAGTCGATTCTCGAGAGAGGTGACAGAGTACTACCAGTCGATGTACTCCAGATACGGTGCGCGTGGATCACAGCTTGTCGTTGTTCCCTTCAACCAGGGCAGCAAGCAGGATGTAGAGGCCTTGGTCGACTACATATATGACGCGAAGAAGGGCCTTGGCTGGGACCTTGACTACATCGTTCCTTTCGCAGCCATCTCCGAACAGGGCCGCCAGATCGATGGCATTGATTCCAAGTCTGAACTGGCCCATCGCATTATGTTGACCAACCTTCTCCGCCTACTGGGATGTGTCAAGACCCAGAAGGTTGAGCGTGGATTCGAGACACGCCCAGCCCAAGTCATTCTCCCCTTGTCACCGAACCACGGCACATTCGGCAGTGATGGTCTGTATTCCGAGTCCAAGCTGGGACTCGAGACTCTTTTCAACCGCTGGCGCTCAGAAGACTGGGGAAACTATCTCACCATTTGTGGTGCTGTGATTGGCTGGACCCGTGGCACTGGGCTTATGTCCGGCAACAATGTTGTCGCCGAAAGCGTTGAGCAAGAAGGTGCGCGCACCTTCTCACAGCAAGAAATGGCTTTTAATCTGCTCGGCCTCATGTCGCCCGACATTGTGGACCTTTGCCAGCACCAGCCCATGTTTGCCGATCTCAATGGCGGTCTTCAGTTCATTAAGAAACTGAACACCTTGATGTCCAAGGAACGCAAAAACATCATGGAGACCAGTGAAATTCGTCGTGCAGTCACGAAGGAAACGGCAATTGAGAACAAGGTTGTCAACGGCCAGGAGACTGAGGCATTGTACAAGAAGAAGGTCATCGAGCCTCGAGCCAATCTCAAGTTCGATTTCCCTACGCTGCCAGACTGGAAGCAGGACATTAATCCTCTCAATGCTAACCTCAAGGGCATGGTCGATCTTGACAGGGTCGTTGTTGTCACCGGCTTTGCTGAAGTTGGACCCTGGGGCAATTCGCGAACCCGGTGGGAGATGGAAGCCTATGGCGAGTTCTCTCTGGAAGGATGCGTCGAGATGGCCTGGATCATGGGCCTCATCAAGAACCACAATGGACCCATCAAGGGCAAGCCTTACTCCGGCTGGGTTGACGCCAAGTCTGGGGAGCCTGTTGATGACAAGGACATCAAGCAGAAGTACGAGAAGTTCATCTTGGAGCATTCGGGTATCCGTCTTATCGAGCCGGAGCTGTTTGATGGGTATGATCCCAACAACAAGCAGCTTCTGCACGAGGTTGTTATCGAAGAAGATCTTGATCCTTTCGAAGCATCCAAGGATACCGCCGAAGCATTCAAGAAGGAGCACGGCGACAAGGCAGAGATTTTCGAGATTCCCGACAGCGGCGAGTACATTGTTCGTATGAAGAAGGGCGCTTCTCTCTGGATTCCCAAGTCTCTCCGATTTGACCGACTCGTTGCCGGTCAGGTCCCTACGGGCTGGGATGCCAAGAAGTATGGTGTACCTGAAGATATCATCTCGCAAGTCGACCCCGTCACCTTGTTCGTTCTTGTCTCTGTTGCCGAGGCTCTCCTGTCTTCTGGTATAACGGACCCTTACGAGTTCTACAAGTACGTCCACGTCTCTGAGGTCGGCAACTGCATTGGTTCCGGCATGGGTGGTGCCGGTGCCCTGCGAGGCATGCATCGCGACCGCTTCTTGGACAAACCCGTCCAGAATGACATTCTGCAAGAGTCATTCATAAACACGATGGCTGCGTGGGTGAACATGCTGCTTTTGTCTTCCTCGGGCCCCATCAAGACTCCTGTCGGAGCCTGTGCCACCGCCGTCGAATCTGTTGACATTGGTTATGAAACCATCATGGAAGGCAAGGCTCGTGTTTGCCTCGTGGGAGGCTTCGATGATTTCGGTGAAGAGGGTTCCTATGAATTTGCCAACATGAAGGCAACAAGCAACTCTGTCGATGAGTTTGCTCACGGCCGCACTCCCAAGGAGATGTCGCGTCCTACCACAACCACCAGAAATGGCTTCATGGAATCTCAAGGTTCCGGTGTCCAGATCATCATGACAGCCAAGTTGGCTCTGGACATGGGTCTGCCCATCCATGGAATCCTCGCCCTCACAACGACTGCCAGTGACAAGATTGGCCGATCAGTCCCCGCGCCAGGCCAAGGTGTTCTCACCACCGCACGCGAGACGGTCGGGTCCATTCCATCCCCCCTGCTTGACATGAAGTACCGACGTCGACAGATTGAGTTCCGCAAGAAGCAAGTCAACATGTGGAAAGAAGCCGAACTTGAACACTTGCATGGCGAAATTGAGGCAATGAAGTCCCAAGGTCATCAATTCGATGAGCGGAGATACTTGCAGGAACGCTCGGCACATGTTGACAAGGAGGCTGCCAGGCAAGTGAAGGAAGCCCTACGAAGCTTTGGCAACAACTTCTGGAAACAAGATACGACGATTGCTCCCCTGCGCGGCGCACTGGCTACATGGGGTCTTACTATCGATGACCTCGACGTCGCATCATTCCATGGAACCTCTACTAAGGCGAACGACAAGAACGAGTCTTCAGTCATTTGTCAACAGCTCCGCCACTTGGGTCGAAAGAAGGGCAATGCCGTCCTCGGCATCTTCCAGAAGTACCTCACGGGTCATCCCAAGGGTGCTGCTGGTGCTTGGATGATGAACGGCTGCTTACAAGTGCTCAACACTGGTTTGGTACCGGGCAACCGCAATGCCGACAATGTTGATGAAGTCATGGAGCAATTTGACCTGATTGTTTACCCTAGCCGAAGCATTCAGACCGACGGTGTCAAAGCATTCTCTGTGACTTCATTCGGTTTCGGCCAGAAGGGCGCCCAGGCCATCGGTATCCACCCCAAGTACCTCTATGCCACGCTTGACGAAGAGACCTTCAACGAGTACAGTTCCAAGGTGGCTGCCCGCCAGAAGAAGTCATACCGCTACCTGCATAACGGTATGATCAACAATGCCTTATTCCAGGCCAAAGCCAATGCCCCGTACACCGAAGAGCAACTCGGCGCTGTGCTCCTCAACCCGGAAGCCCGAGTCTCCAAGGATAAGAAGACAGGTCAACTGATATACGCGGCAAATTTTGCGAAGCAAGCTGCGGCATTGAGCATCGTGAAACCCAAATCTACCAAGGAGAGTGTCGAGGAGCTTGCGCGAAGCATTGCCACGGGATCGAACAACAAAGTCGGCGTAGACGTTGAGGATATTATGGCCATCAACATTGAGAACGATACTTTCATTGAACGCAACTTCACTGATCTCGAGATTGAATACTGCCGAAAGACTCCCAGCCCGCAAAGCTCTTTTGCTGGTCGCTGGAGCGCAAAGGAGGCAGTATTCAAGAGCCTTGGAGTGAAGAGTAAGGGCGCTGGTGCAGCCCTGAAGGAAATCGAAATCATTCCTGGTGAAATGGGTGCTCCAATTGTGTCTGTAAGTCGCCTACATGTCTAATCCCCAACCAAAGCCCTTTACTGACGAATTGTAGCTTCATGGGGATGCCGCCGATGTGGCGAGGAAGGCAGGTGTCAAGGAGATCAGCGTTTCCATATCGCACTCCGACGCGCAAGCAATTGCAATTGCCGTCTCGACATTCTAGTCTTACAACGTATGGATGTGCTCTATTGCCGAGGTTCTGTAAATTTTATGATGATGGTTGACAAGAATGGCATACCTGGAGGATTCGCCTTTTTCGTTTCTTGGTGTTATATGCATAAACATGGATTTTACGACAAGAGAGGAGATGGCACCAGCCATCCCAATAGATACAGAGAGTGGCGGATGGGTTCAGTACTGCATTAATAGAGGTGTAGTAATTAGGGGTCGAGGATGAGGTAGACATGAGGAAACGAGCACAGAAATCAGTTAGACATGATCCCAAAAAAACAATACTGTCTCATTCAAATAAATTCTCGTTATTGCGTGACTCATTGCTGCCGTAAACTAATTCCTTATTCATACTAACAATAGGGGATGCAAGCTGAAGGTGCTCGAACAGGCGACGGCCAGCTTAGTAAACGTCGGGTCTCTTGCACTGCCGGCTGTGGATTGGGGTAAACATTACTGTCTCTGAAGTGAGCTTATGAGATAAGCCTTCCCAGCAGGAGATGCATTCTTTGGTGAACTAATGGATCACTTTAAGAACAATTTTGAGTTTCTCGTGGTCACAAGGATGCGCGTTCCACGCCATCTAGAACATCGAACATGAAATTGCAATACCTCGGAAATTCCCCGACCTACACAAAATATTTGCAGATGGAAATAGACCTGTGTTCATGTTTGATCAGTCATGCTTGCTTCTGAATAAGAGTCTCCATTGGTTCCCACTGGGGGAATAGCTTGAGACAGACAAGCGCCCCTGACCTGTACTTGCCCACAGATCTGGCAAGACACAAACTTGCGTTTGCAAATCCTGTCAAATTTGAAAGAATGCGTGGTCATGTCTATACCCAACTCCATACTGTGTGCTGTTGGAAAGAGCCAAGTTCACATACGTAACCACTATCATCATGATTCAAGCAATTACCACGATGTGACTGCTGTAATACACGAGCGGGCCTACACTTGCCAAAGTAGGCAATATAGGCAGAAATTAAAATCATCTAATAGCATAACATGAATCACCTATAATATGTGAAATTTGCGCAAGTTGCTTACGAACATGCTGGCGGTTACGTGTGCATCTACACATCACCACCGAGTGCCACACCACTTATAAGAGGCTTATTTGGTATCAGCTGTAAGTCCCAAAGATAGAGTGCTAAGCAAGTGTAGAAGCTTGATTTGACAATATGCTAGCAGGTTGGGAAACTGGTGTAAGTATAGTCTCCCGTAGCATGTGACGCATGACACCCCTTGCAGCCATCACCCTGATGATACTGCTTTCTTTAAGCTCCTCTGGTGTAAAAGATAACTTTTTTATTACGGAAAAAGGTTGTGGGATAAGTGAAATATTGCCGTGAATCGTCACAAACACCCCAGGCGTGCCCGTGGCCAGTTATGCTGCCAACTCACGCTGAGTTTCCGTTCTAAAGAATCTGTCACAACCCAGCATCATCATTATAGTGGTGATTTTTCATCCTATATGTATGCGCCACATATTGCCCAGCCATCCTAGAAATAAACTGTTCATTGTGATTCCTTCTGCGTGAGTTGTGCTGTATGTGCCAGGAGATTCACCACGAGTCACTGGCTTTCTATTGATACAAATTGACGCATAATGGATTCTTAGGAGAACTATTTAAGGCATCGGTGATCCCGAAATTTCTGGCCTTCCTCTCGGCTATGTTCTCCCATCTTCTTCACAGTAGAGATTGGGACTTCACCGAGCGTTTCTGGTTTCAGCTTGGCCTCGCTTTGATATACGAAATCAAGTTCTGCAACATGTCTTCCACTATTTTTTCCCTAAAAAAGTCATTTCTCGGGCAGCGATGACTTGGCCCTACCTCTTCTACAACTCAACCAGCTTATCGATCTCTATTATCACCGAAAAAATGTTTGTCAAGCGACAAATAATTTCTGGAATGGCACTTCACACTCAAGGTCTCATATTTTATTGTTGCTGGCAGGCTTCCTCTGAAGCCCTTACTTAACTTATGACTCCATTTACACTCACTGTCGGCGATAAAGTTGGAAGATACGTATGGCCCCCATCTTGACCTTCTCCCTTTATCGCCAACATAATGATGGTAAGGCACCTCTTACTTGAGCCTTAGAGTCCTCCCTGCCTGTTGCTGATTCACATATCTGACATGGCTTAGAAACCCACTATTGATAGGATTGCCGAGGTTCTCCAACCATGAAACTCTGCCTCAGCCATCATCTCCTTGCTCGTCATGGACAAAGCTAATAGCGCTTTTAGCCTTTCATGCCATCCTCAAGTCAACCATACCGACTCTTGAATACCATTTCAACTCAACCAAGCCAGCTATACTCCTCCTGTACTAACAATCAAGTGAACCATAAGCTAAAAAAATAACTATTCATCACGGTCGCTGAAGACCAACTACACTCCAACTCACATGCCGCCCTGGGCAAGGCGGTGAACTACTCTTATACAGCCAAGCTGGACACTTGGTCTCCAAGGTACTAGCTACCATAACGGCTACCATAGACAGCAAGTTACCACGACAGCTATCAACATCCACCATCTTGATGTACAATGGTTAGCTGCCACAACAGCAGACAGCCATACCACTGATGAAGATCACGGAAGAAGAATATACAGAGACACAGATATATGAAGACATTTCCAGTGGGCTACAAGTAAAAAAAAAGTCAATACGCTGTCAAAAATAAACCGCATGCTGGGATTAGTGCCCACGATGTATCTAAATGTTACGCCACTCTCTCTCATATTCTATCAACATCACCATGATACCTTCACTCGGCTTGCTCCTTCACCTGAAACCGCTTCTTTATATCGTCGACAATGCTCTTCCAGCGGTTGCGGTCCAGCGTCATAGCCTGCAACTCCTCAGCCAGTCTCTCAGCGTCAGCCTCCAGCTGTTGTTGGCGCGAGACAGCCTGCGTCAGTCTATTAATTTGCTCATTATTCTGGAGATGTTGCTGCTGCAGCTGTTGGAGTTGCCGTTGAGCCTGCTGTAGTTGAGCCTGCTGCACTGCCTGACTACCACCGCCAAGACGACGAGCCTCCTCCAGCTCGGCCTCCAGGGTCTCCACCTTGTCTTCGAGATCCATCAACTCTTGCCTCTTGCGCGCTCTACTTCGGGCAGCAGAGGCGTTGTTGCGCTCCCGGATCCGCGACTGGTTGACCTCGGCCAGCTGGTTGTTCACCTGCTTCGCCTGCTCTACCTCGTCAAGCGACATGGTCTCCTGGTCGATGAGGATCCAGGGGACTTGGGTAGGCGCGGCGCGGCCCTTCTTCCTGGCGATGCCGGCTCGTGTCATCGTCTGGGTGGAAGAACTGGATCTGGACCTGTTCTTCTTGACCAAGGTGGGCAACGACTTGGCGGCCTCGGGCTTTTTGGCTGGGTAAGGTCGCTTGGCCGTCGCGTTGGCTCGGTCGATCTCTGCTTGGATGTCTTTCTGCTCAGCGGCTTGTTCTACGAGGAATTTATCGTGCCGCTCCATGATGGTGAGGTTAGTATTGAGGCCGGCTTCGTCGGCCTGATCAGTTGACTGTGCGCCTGCTGGTGTTGCTGTGACCGTCACCGGCTGCTGGGAATCACTTAGCTGGGGTCGCGGCAACGCACAACCTAGGCTGTCGGGATGTCTTACTGGGGGAAATGTCAAGCCTCGACTTGCTGGCTGGATGTCCTCATAGATTGGACCTCCTATGGCCGGCGAGGTGATTGGGGGGAATGTTAAGCCTTGACCGGCGGGTTCAGTGTTCTCAAAAGTCAAACCTCCTGTGGTTGGCGGATTGACTGGAGGGAACTTCAAGCCTTGGCTCGCCAGCTGGATGTTTTCAAAGGTCGGTTGTCCTGTGGCTGGCGAGTTGACCGAGTAGCCCGGTTGCGTCTCTACATGTTGCGAAGCCTCAGTTGTGGTGATGCCGAGGGCCTCGTCCAGGTGCCCGTTTTCGACAAAGGCCTGCAAAGCCTCAAAGTCCAAGAGGCTCTCTTCCTGCTGTAGCTGTTGCTGCTGGGCGCACGGGAGGTCCCAATCAAAGGAGCTGAGGTCAATACCGCTGTCGTCTGCGTACGAATTGGGCTGCTGCTGGCTAGCTAGCTGTCCGCGTAGGGAATCCATATTGTGCCGTGGGTTGTTGATACAACTGTCGATGACCTTAATGATCTTGTTATTCCCGTGAGTAACTCTACCTGTTTTTCTTTTTCTTGCCAGGAAACTCTTCTCGTTGTTCTCGGGAAGAACCTGGCCTATATATATTGAATAATAACTGATAAACACTCTTGAAACATCGGAGTTCGTGCGTTGCGTTCTCCCAGTTTGTTATGTTGCGTAATATTCACGGATGTCCAAGTGTCAGTGGGAATCCCCTTTTCTGTTGTTTGAGTGCGGAAAGGTTGATGGCGACTCACTGTCCGGCTAGATAAAACCCAGGTGACCTAAGTGAGAGCTTCCCAAATTGAGATGGACGGTCCAACTGAGTGCGAGGTTATATTCACTGTGCTGTTGGCATAGTTCCAGAGCATTGTGGTTGAGGCTTGCGGGAGAAGAATCAACGTTGAGTCGGGATTATGGTGAAATTATGGCCTAGGTGACAAACTCTTGGGCAGGCTAAATGCTCCCAACAACTAGAACGTCGACTTTGATTTGAAGGTGAATTCAACTCACTATGGAAGGAGGTTGTCAGGTGGCCTCTTTTTTGGTCACTCGGCAGACAATTAGCTCCACCAGAATACGCAAAATGTTGGGAATGGCTGCAAATATGGGATGAACAGAAACAACTGGGCCGCTGAAGTCTCCTAGATCGACCAACCCTCGGCCAGTTTACTGGAAATTGGAGATGGAGATTTCGTCAAGCTGGCAGAATTTCTTTACTTGATGATTAGCGGAAAGGATGCGAAAACTTTGTGAGTTGGTTTGATCAGCGGTTTTGATATTGGAAATAATAAACGATTTGTTTAACTACGTGATTTACTTTAGTTGGCGTTACTGGCGGTAATAGGAGTATACTACCCTTACTCTGTTGTCTCGTCTGGTCGATGGTGTTGACGACGAAAAGAATATATTTACTTCTACTCCAGTTATTTAGTCTGTTCAAAGCTGATAGTATTGGGAACAAAATGTTTATTGTACTCTAAAAGGAATGTTTACTTAATTTGTTTTATTTCGTCTGATTGACGGTACTGGTGTGGAACAAGCATGTTTTAATTTACTCTATGATATCATCAGGTTAGCAGCTGTTGTCAACAGGAATATGCTCACATCTAGTTCATGGTTTCGTCTCATCGGTTGGCTGCTGTCCCAAAGGAATTATTTACAAGCAATGCATAGTTACGTTCGATCTACACTAGTGAAATTGAAAGAATATTTGCACATGTAGTTGATGGTTTCGTCTGACTATCAGTGGTGATTTTGGCAAGAACAGCATTTTACTTTGTAGTTTCGCTTAGTGTTGGTGGTTTTGGCCAGGCCTGTCACTTGTCTTTTCATATGGTTGGTGCTGCATGAGAAGGAAACTACGTAATCTAAAGCTATAAGCTTTCACTGGTCATGGTACCGAAGGTATTGCTACCAACAAGACAGGAAAGTCTATTCTAGGGCTATAATTCTCGCTTACCTATAAATAGGAGCATGTGAGGACTTCCCTTCAAGAGAGAATACAAGTCATCTTCAATCTGCACTCTTCTACATGAATTCACACCTTTTCTGCAACAGTTGGAGGTGATGTTTAGCATGAATGTTCCCCTTTGGTCCTTTTCAGGAATATCCCCAGCAATTAGACCTATGCAAAATTGGTGATTAAATTAAAATCGTAGTAAAACCATAATATGCCATGCCAGTTTATTTGTTATTTACAAGAGGTCCTACCAGGTGAAAAGTATATGAGACTGTCAAAACAAAAAAGGCTTGGAGGACGCTACCTATAAGCAAAATTTAAGGGGGCCACAGGATTATAAACAAATACCCGTGAGTAACAACTGTCATACACTATCAACCACAGTGACCACAGAAAAGCTGAGTTATCACATCAGATCTTTTATAGAAGTTATCAGTGCCTCTCATTATATCTAGACAATAAACACCATATCAAGACTTACAATGATCCTCTATAAGGCATTCGCACATTCCACCATGGATAGACCTTTGTACACTTGCAACAGCCATGATGCAAGTGCATGTGGGGGTTCAGTTGTGTGTATTGGGAAAGCTTTGAGCAGGCTAGCACCCTTGCAGCCCTATCATATCTTACCTATAGCTACAGGGTGACCATCCTTGGGGTCACGTATCAAACCAATGTCTGGATATTCTGAGGATACAGAATTACAATAGAGACTTTGTGATACGTGACCCCATGGGGGGTTACCCTATAGATATAGATAAGATAGATTAGAGCTATAAAAGAGCTCTGCCAGGCCAGAATAGCTGACCTGGCCATCCTTTCCCAATACAACAATTCACACCCCATATGCACTCGCATCACTTTGATTACGTATAATGAATTCTGTCGTGTTTCTTGTTATATGCAAAGTCTCTGCATTCCCTTAAAGGAGTTTTGTCCTGTATCTATGTACCTGCTTGATAGTTCTGCTCTAGGGATTTAAGTTCATTAAGTCAGTAGATGTAAAACGAGTCACTTGACTAAAGAGTGGCATGCAGTGCAAGTTCGCACATGAAGGGAAGTATATGATAGAAATCCGATCTTTGATGAATTGTTTGCTTGTGTGATAAACTGAATCAATGCTTCTGGACCTGAGCACTAAGGAGTAGATGTCTTTGCTAGCGTTGATGAGTACTCATGGTCAGCTGGGTGCGACTTTGGCGCTTGGGGTCTAGTCAGTTATGCTTAGGGGAGGTCTCTGGTCCTACCGTCTTCCTCCAGGTGCCGGCGCAGAGAGCTGAAAATGCAGTTGGTCGTATAGGCTCGGAGTGCAGTGAAGAGATGTGACTGTGTCTTGGCAATATGTAAGATTTATGAGTTTGAGATTAACCAAAATCTATCTGTTGAAGACGTGTAGTACATGACTTGCAGGTACTTAGACTGGAAATATGAGATTCTAGGTGCAGAGACTTCCACAGCCACGTGTTTTTACAAGGAAACCCCGATCACAACAAATCAGAGTTCATTGGTTGTTGAGGCCTGTGGCTAGATTTCAATAGTTTCCAGAAGACAGATGGACTGAAATCGCGCTTACTATTTACTCAAGATATGTGCTCATACAATGATGAACCCCACATTTTGTACATGAAATAATCACTTAGTGTCAAACCTCCCGATTACCGGACTGAAATAGTTGAAATCGAAGCTCCCCCCCATCATACCCTCCCTCATCATTTTCCGCGCATTTATGGCGTGTTATCGAGTAGACCCCTCCCGAACAATGCTCTCGCTCATGGTGCCATGAGACGATCGAACACGGCCGGTTTACTGAGTAGCGTACGACTGCTAAGGATAGGCTTGTTGCGGCTGGCTTGGTTGTTGCTGAGGGTATCCCGGCTGAGTATACTGCTGCTGTTCCGGAGATACTTGAGTCTGGTCCTGCTTCACAGGCTGATCAAGCTCGACGTTTTGCGCCGAGTCCTGGTTCTGAAGACAGGCCATGATGAAGAAGACCAGGTTCACGATCGTCAAGATCCAGAGAATCGCACCAAGTCCGGCGCAAGCAGCCATAACAGAGCCGAAAGTCTTGTAGACTCCATCAACCTCGTAGGCCGTGTATGATAATATGGTGGCAGCCCAAGAAGCACTCCATGCCCAGCCAGAAAGCCAGAAGATGACGCTCAGGACATATGCGATCAGGACGACGATTCGGAAGAAGTAGTTCTGGGCCTTGAGTTCGAGGGCGATAGCGATTCCGTAGATGATCCAGGTCTTGATTACCTTTCGAAACAGTCAGTACTGTGTATGGTTGGTTCGCGACGGTTCCTGCGAACTTACCAGGAAGATCAAGTAACCCGGTACTCCACTCGAGTAGTAGTATGAGTAATAGCTCCCATAAAGCGAGATTGCGTAAGCAGACAGGGCTAGAATGATCACAGACAAGAGTATGATCGCATCCTTGACGAAAATCAGCCAGCTGGGCACTGGCGCCGGCCCACGGCCTGTGAGTCCTTGGGCTCCCATGTTGAGATAGTCGGGCAGAGCTGAGCTGTAAGGATGTACTTGATTGGGGAAACGGTCAACAAACGAGATGAGAAGAGTGCGGAGAAGATACGGATAGGAATGCGGCGATCGAGAACTTATTGAAAGGCCGACAACCACTGGATTGTGTGATGGTGTTGACGATCAAATGGTTAGGAATGTTCCACATTTCATTGACTTATATGCCGGGGCTGCTGACGGGTATCGTACGTGCATTGCTCCGCCTTCAACCGCAGAGAAGCCAATTGATCTTGGCATCATTCAGCACCACGCGGTTTTCGACATCAGCTCATGAAAGCGATGTTAGGCCTCACACTGTCACTATCTTTGATCAAGCCCGAAGGCTGAACGGCGGCTAACATGTACGAACAGGGTTTAGAGCGGCAGAAGATGAACACGTTGGTTCGTCACAACTTCCTCATGGCAAATGAGCTGAAGTGGAACTGGAGTGTGGCGTGGTGGCGTCTGTAGCTTTAAAGTGATTGCAGCCAGATCTGGATCGATACCTCGAGCGCGATATGATCACGCGAACTCTGCAGGGCACGCGTCGAGGTCGAGGTAGATTTTGGACTGCCGGCTCTATGTAGTGCGGCTGTGAGTCTTACCTTATTAGCCTCCGACACCAGAAAGGCTTTAGCCCTATGTGTCTTGGTATTCAGGTGATAGATCGGATCTCCGCTCATGCTATTGCGCGGGTTGACGCGCTATGTAGATGAGATCGGACCTTGGACGGCTGAAGGGCTGAGTTGTCCGTGTGCATAGATGGTTGTTAATGAGAAAGCTCGGGAAGGCTTCGAGTAGGGAATGAGCTCGAGAACTGAATCTTAACCCCCCCATAGTTGTGAGTATCTTCACCATTTGAACGCTAACGTACACAGCAGCTTGCAACCCAACGGCTAAGCAGCGAGGCGATGAGAACCATTAACATCTTCCTACTTAGGCTTCCATCGTTTACTTGAATACAAGAGATCAAGGATGAAACTGGGTTGAGCAAGTTGGTTGAAGTTTGGCCTCAGGTTTTCTCTGATCCACAGCCAAACTGTTTACGACTGTTCGGTGTTCTATGTAACTACGAGGTAGGAGGCAGGTGCGGGTGGAGCATGCTTGCTTTAGTCTCAGCTAAGGATTGATGAGGGACCCACACATAATTTGAAGCCTCCAGTGGAAAAACTTGACTTCGGAATCATCCCAGCGCAACTTCTTTGAAAGGGTCTGGCCTTGCCTATTGACTTGTAGGTAAAGGCACAATATTATGAGGCAAAGTCGACATCGATTTGATATTTGGTCGTCTTGAGTGCGTACCCAAGATTGGAGAGTCGGTCTTTGGAGGCATGGACTACGCCACAAGCAGCCCCATGTCTGATCAGGATGACCTTGAAGTGGATGAGTATGCCCGCAAGAATGGCCTATCTGTCGATTCTCGCTTCAGTGCATTCTCCTTGTTGTTGTCTCTGTCATCTCTTCGTGGAATCAATTCTCCCTCAGACTCAGCGAATTTGCTCCAAGACGACGAGTGTCTCCCTGAATTCAAGGTTCCCCCCTTTCATTCTTTCAATGAACAGCCGGCTATTTCGAGAGATGCTGCTGAGTTTCTTAGCAAAGTCATATCTAGAGATGACGGCAATAGTGAGGTGGAGGCTGCTGCTTATATACCATCTTTTGTACGCCAGGGCCATTTGAAACTCGAGCTGCCGCTTCTCCCATCTGACAACGACGCCGATTGTCACCAACTCAAAGAGTCGATCAAAGCTCGGAACCTTATCCAAATCGACTCCCATTTCCTGCCATTAGAACCTCTTGTTGCGTCGAAGGACGAGGGACTGGAGTTTCCAGAAACTGCCAAGGTTTACAGGGCCCAACTGGAAGACGGGGACGAGGACCGTCTGACCATGCCAAAGGAGGTACTACACTGCATAGTGAAAGCTTTGGATGCTTCGTGGAACGATGAGGATACTGCTGCGCTGATAACAGCGAAAATCATGTGCCAGAGAGCAAGTTTCATCGCTGCCAGTTCTTTTGGACCTGCATTAACCTGTTTCGTTTAGGGTACCAGGTCGACTGAGCTAACACCACCTCTCAGCCCGGTTTTGCAACCTGCAGAGTTCTTTATTCCAGACTCTGAAGTATGTCAAATTCCAGTGTCTTCAGATACCAGCACCCTGCTTGGAGCTGATTTGGAAGCTGCGGAGGCAGCCATCGTTCAAGAGGAATCTTCACCGCTGCGATTCAGCACGCCGGAATTCCCCGTCCTACTCGATACACCATTGGTTAGCCCTGACAGGTTAAGACTTGATTCTGTCAAAGTCGAAGGACCTTTGACCCCTCTCGAATCTGAATCATTCGTTCCGGATCAAGTGGCAGATCTACAGGAAGGAGCTAAGGGCTTGCTGCAGGGATATATTACACTCGAATCGGATTGTGACCTGACCAAGGATTTAACGAACCCACTTGAACATAATCTGTTCGAAGGATTACAAGAAGATGCAATGACTACTCTCAGAAACATTGAGCAAGAACGCCTAGATACTATGGATGCTGTTGCGCGAGTACCGATTCCGGTCATGGATTTCGCATTGCCTGAACCTGAGTGGACAAATTCTGCATTGGATTGCAGACAACACTTGGAGTTGATCGATATGTATCATGTGGGACTGGACATACCATTGTGGCACAGGAATAGGGCTGTGGACCAGGAGCTGTGGTGGACTCCGTTTCCTAGTATTCTAGGACAAGTCTCAGTAAAAGAGTCAATTGAGGAAGAGAACACGTTGGAGTCTATTCTTCAGGATCTGTGTCCACACGAGGCGCCGACAAGTGCGGCATACGTTTGGAAACAGCCAGGCCTTGCCGTTCTACAACACACTGACGCAGACGACGACGACGACGAAGAAGAAGAAGAAGACTTAGAGGTAGTGCCAGACAAACTGAAGAATGATGCAGACCTTCACGCGCTACTAAAAAAGAGGAAGCTCGAAATCGACAACGTCCAGGACGATGAAGACTGCATTAAGGGCAATGCTGCAGGCGGCCATACTACTGCGCCTTCAAACTGCGCGTCTGAGTTGGAATCACGGGAGCTGCTGTCTCCTATTGATCTCATACAATTACCTCCAAACGCCGCAGCGACCAATACTCAAGACAGATCGACACTGAGGCTTCTGGTTGGAAACGATGACCCTTCTGCAACAAGTATACTGTTGGCCAATTATGTCGATTTTCACGCTTCCAAGAAGCAGAAGACTGCGAGAAGTTTGTTTTTCGACGGGAAAGAAAAGTATCTTCCCACTAGGGATGACGGCACTGACGGCACTGTCAATCTAAAGAAAATCACTAAGCCCAAGCCAACAAAGGACAGGCATGCGCCTTCCCAGCAGACATCAGCCACTGCACCGTGTCCCAGTCTCGACGCCGGGTTCAAGCCGACCAAAATTATCATTGCTCTAAATTTAGGTCGCGGACTCCTTTCACGTCTTGAAAAATTAATCCCGACTGCCGAACTCATAGAGAGAGACTTTGAACGCTGGAACACATTAGCCTGGGGCCGCAACTCTGTTATTCGGTCGCCCATTACCTCTCCCTTGGCAGCTGAAGCCGATGTTATTGTTTCGTCTGCCACAGGAATCCTCATTACAACACTCATCAAGGCAATACAGAAGCCTCTTCCTGGCCATACAGGCAAAGCTGCCATTCGTGAACGGATTGAGAAGGTTTCGGCGCGGTATGAGAGACTCTTTATTCTGGTTTCGGCAGGGAATCACGCCCATCAATTGACTCAAGAATTGAGCCAGTCGGAATGTACAGCATTTTCTGAATTCACCGCTTTTGTTGCTGGATTGGACACGACCGCCCAAGTGTACTATGTTGGCGGAGGCGACGAGACCGTGTCCCGTTGGCTAATTTCCTTGGTTATGCGGTACTCTCTGGAAGCCGCTGAACATTATCAACTACTGATAACAGATGAGACGACGTGGGAGATCATCCTAAGACGAGCAGGCATGAACGCGTTTGCGGCACAGGTTGTTCTGGCAAATTTGCGAGACACAGACGAGGACACTGAAGCGACCATTGAGAAGTCTGCTCTCTCAAAGTTTGTGAAGATGTCGCTTGCTGAGAAAATCGAGAAGTTTGGCCGAATCATGGGAGGCGAACGAGTATTGAAAAGGATTGACGCGGTATTTACTGCCGAATGGAATTGAGTGCGATGGGAGATTCCGAATCAGAATTATCTCAGTTACTTTACCTACGGGCATGGGGTCTTACGGAGCTACGAGGAGTGGAACTTGGCTATGAATACGCCTTGAAGGCTTGGCTATCGGCCTGATTTGCACTTACACTAGAGTGTTCGTTTATCTGCGTTACAATCTAGACGTTGGCTGCCTTGAAGAAATTGCGACGAGACGATTGCTGGAAATTTAACCTACTTGTGTGGCATCAGGTCCCTGTAATATTATATTGTACAGCTGTGAACCCAACGACCGAAACGCCCGATCGGTCCATATTAGGTGAAAACACCTGCACAAGAACGTCGTAGGCTGCCGCAGATGTGTCTCGAATCTCGAAACACAGATGGATGGCATTCCATTGTGTGCTATTATTTCTCGATAATTTGACCTCGAGGGTACTGTCTTCCTTGAGCCCGTCTGCATTGACGATTTGATAATAATTTCCCTCCAGTCCTGCTCGGCATCTACGGTACAAGCTATTACCCAACCTCTATCCTGTTTTTGATCAAGGCTCATTCTTACCTCTTTGCCCGTGGCCCTCTAAACTCCACCGGGATTCCCGGGAGCGGCTCATCCACTGAATTCTGCCTCAACCCATTCAGCCCATCTCGAAGACCCCGAACGCCCTTAATCCCATCCAGTCCCGGCCCCGTGCCTGCACTCTGCGCCTCATACCCAACTCTTCTTCCGCTCCCGCTCAATACCCGAACACCAGCACCACCACCATTTCCACGACTTGCGGCGGAACGTGTTGAGCCTGACCCGGAGATAATTGCTCGTGTTGTCGTCTCCTCGTCGGCAAGCTTCGCACCGCCGAAAAAGGCACGGCCGCGCAGGGGATTCTTGCCAGAACCGTCTTCGTGGCTATTACGGCGGCGTCGACCCCAGAGGATGAAGATGGACAGGATGAGGACCACCGCTGCGAGGCTGCCGATCACGGGGGCGGCGACCCAGACGTTGGAGGTCATCGAACTCGACTCTTGTGATGCAGGCGTCGGAAGAGCGCTCGGGGATACCAAGGCAAGTGAGAGCCCTGCCGAGGCGGTTTCTTGGGGCGCGGAGACCGACACAAAAGTAGTCATGCCGACGCCAGCGGACTCCGGCTGAGCATCAGCCTCAACCGTGCTGCTTGGGGAAAGCAAGTGCGACAACGTAACCAAGCTCGTTTCAGAAATGGATGAGCTCCCGGGCACAAACACCGCAGCGCCATTGTTAGCCATGAGAAAAGCTGAATCGACGCCCTCTTTCTGAAACAACTCCCCGGCGCCGAAGCCAGTCTTGAGATAGCAGTTCTTGAACCCAGCCGATTGGTTGACGTCGAAGCTGACTCCACGGCAGGCTGAGTTTGACGCACACGCGGTCATACAGTCGGCAAAGCGCGTGTGAAATTGCTGCTCCAGGTCGTTGCCGAACACAACCTGCCTGCACTGCATGTTGAAGTTCTTAGCCTGCACGAGCTGGATAGCCCCATGGACACAGTTCGAGGTCGGGGGTGGGTTGGCTGGGATGCCTATCGCCGAATCCATCCCTAATGTCTGCGCTGAGCTCGCTCGGTTGATGGAGCCCTTCAGGATGCAAGTATTGCCTAGCTGGAACGTTACAGCCTCGCAGCGTGGGTTTTGTTGTGATGTGCTATGTGATTATTAGACAATGTCCTACCGTGAATCATCCTGAGAGATTGGGGGTCTCTTCATACCAAGAACTCATGCAAGTGTTGAGCGAGTCCAAGAACATCCGACCTATTTCTACGCCGTTGATGTTGGTACCGCACAGGATATCGAATGATTGAGGGGCGCCCATTTGCGTGCCATTGCCACTGGGACATGGAAAGTTTTTGAAGTTTTGGCGGAGGAAGACATCATGTTGAACCATTTCGGATTCTCGGAGCATGAGTTGCTCAGGACGTTGTTGTAGTTAGTGATTTGCACTGCAAACGAGGTGGGAATTCGCGGTATTAATGAGTGAAAAGAAGAAGAGAACTGAGTGAATTAGTCACGATCAATTAAAAGTCATTATAGGGAAATCAGGAACTACTGTCTCCATCAAGGAGGAGTTTGAATAATCCAAGTCGCTTGTGAGCAGGTGTCGGGTACCACTGGGTGGTGGGTAGTAATGGGACTTATAAGCTGCACGCGAGATCTGGGAGTACGTCTGGTATATACCATGGCTACGCATCATCGTGTCCTGATATGCATAAACCGGCACCCAGTACCAAGTCTAGATTCAGAAGCCACGACTCCTCAGTTCGTACATGTTTGCATACGTTATACAACTAAACGTTCGAGAGCTATTCAGCAGTGTGCTGGCAATTGTAAGATTGGGAACAGTGGAGACCCTACCTCGAAGTATTCAGGGGTTTCCTTCGATGTCGGCGGTCTGATAAGCGGTTGTCGGGTGAATTGCACTTGAGACGGATCTGGGGAAAGTCTTGGACCTGTCAACGCCAGATCTGGTAGGATCGCTTCATGGAAAAACGCTGCCGTACGCGAGTGTCATGCAATCGAAAGGCATTGCAAATGCATATGCGCCTGAGAAAGCTGTTGGCATCGAGTAAGCCTCGTTTATTGGACCTCTTGGAGGCACGTGAACGGCTCCTTGTAGTGATGAGCACTGTACCACTTGCACCCAAAGAATGGGCTCGGTGAGGGCGCGAGCCGAACCAGGATAATTGGAAATTGGGCATTGGGTGGAAATCCGGAGTCTACTGAAAGCTTCTGCATCCCCAAGGAGCATTAGAAACAGGGTTTGTAAAGGCGCACGATGCTGGCCTTGGCCTGAGATCGTCGTTCTGCGACGAACAAGAGTCTGATTCAAACTACCGTGTGTTGTGCCGACCTTCATGCAAGCGAACGCTCCGAAAGCTGGAAAAAGGTACATCGAGCTGCAGCTGCGACGATTTTACCTCTGGCAGGTGTCTAGGCCAATCAGCTGGGTCCATGATATTTTGGACCAATTGGAAATGCACCAGACGTTTGCAATCTACTGGGCCATACACGAGTTTCTGGCATTGCCAGCTTTCCATGCATTGCCGCAAATAGGTACATGTGGCGCTGAAGTTAGCCCAAAGGATGAAATACAAGATATCGTAGGGGAAAACATGGAAAAGTTGAGTTTCAAGATGCTTTATCCGGTCCGTTACCGCACACCTGAGCTTCCGATCCCATTGGGCGCCAGGAGAGGTTGATTCTCCCCCAGCCCTTGCACGCTTTCCCGGTCCAATGCCTGTTCGATTTCTTCTTGTGTCTCAGCATAGGCTTGCAGATGTGCCGAGTACGGTCCGGGACTGGGGAGGCCGCGAGGCGTAGTGCGTCTGCTGTACGCTGGCCGCTCCGGAGTCAGAGAGCGCGCTTGATGTGAAGGCCACTCATAGCCGATGGCCATGGTCAGCACAATGCCCTGCATCACTGCCGTAAGAACATAGACCCCCCACGAACTCCAACCGGCCCATCCGAGCCGCGCTGCCAGGCTGCCTGCAAATAGAAAGCCGCCCGGTGTTTGTACGCACATCATTGGAATGCTGAGGCTTCCCGCGTGCTTGAGCTTGTAAGTGATCCAGATCTGAGGTAGGTACTGAATAGCGGCCAACGCGGCAGACATGATCCCAAGCACGTTTGCCCAAGCACCGAGATAATCTGGAGCGCCAAGCGCAAAGGAGGCAGAAATGATAACTACGAATAGGCCATGCACAAGGCACAAGACAGCGACGCCAATGGCGGTGCGCCATGTCGGCTGGTCCGGGTCAAGCTCCAGCTCGTCCTCATCAACATCGGCATCCTCGCGACGGAAGAAGACCAGGAAGAGGACGAGACTAATTCACTATTAGCACTCTTGTCGTAACATTGCCCGGAGACCTTGCGAAGCACGTACATGATTCCAAAACATATCCATTGTACGCCAATTTGAGCAATGCCTAGCAGTCCCGCAGCGCATTCGAAGGGACTAACTTCCTTGCAGCAACCGATATCGGCTCGAGATTGAGGCAAGACCAAAATGTTTCCGAATTGCGAATTGGCACTGGTAACGCCTAGAAGCACGAAGTATGGCGAAATACCCTCGGACGTGCCGCGCGATATGATTCGGTAATGTTGCAGGAGGTAAGAGAACAAGATGCCGATGATGATGAGACTGGAGGTACCTTCTGTCAGTTCTGAGACAGTGATCAGTGGGATGGCATTGCCATAGTACTTACATCGACACAAAAAAGTTGGTGTAGCCCACCTTGCGAAGCTCATCACATCGGCCGTCCATCATGTCCAAGAATGATTCCATCTTGGCGTCCACAAACAACCCTTCTACGACGACGGACGATACTAAAATAGTCGGCAAAAGCACCCGTTAGTCGCAATGCTTTGAAGCGTGGTTCTCGAGTGTCGAAAGGCAGATGTCGATGAGCCCGTACGGTCGTAGTCGCCCAGGCGATCGTCAGTTGGGCCTCAACTTCGGTCGTCCGTCAGCGCCAAACGATGACGATGTGCCGATGGCAGAGGCTGCTACTCTGAATGCTATGCGGACATGGCGCTATCAGCCCTCAATGCTTTCAATTAACCGACAGGAAGCAGGCGAATTGAAATAAGCTCGAAGGGAATGTCTTGCTTCAGTATCTAGAAAGAGCACAGTAGCTGTCTTGTCCGAGCTCCAGGTCCGTCTTCAATCCAGCGCACTTGGCGGGCTTGCTTGGTCCCTGGTACCCTAGCGGCTTGGGGCTGATGATCCCCCATGTGATAAGTGCACGGGGCAGCTACAGGCCTAAATCCACTATGACGTGGAGAAGCTACGAAGTATGTACGGGTCCCTGCATCAACGGTGATAGCGGGCCTTGAGTGTGTGTCGTAGAGAAATCGTCTCCACTTAAGACCTTGCAATCTCAATCACCATGTGACGAGACGACCGACACGCCTTTGGTCTACCAGTGGTATGACGGACCCTTACAGAAACTTCTATCTAAGCAGGATTCACTTAGCTGTTCAAGATGGTGTGACAGCTTGAATCAGCACATGGCCCCGAAGCTTGTTTTCTTCTGCGACTTCGGAGCGCAAGGCTACCGACTCGGAGACCAGAGGTTCAGATAGGGCGAGAACAGAATTGGAGCCTGCCAAGATGGCTGAAGCCCAGGGGACGGTAGCTGAACGAAATCCCAATGACAGGGTGTGTCTGCTTGCCTCCACTGGCAATATCACATTTCAGGATACATCAGATCCATATTCACCAGCGGACGCCTCACCAGCGGATACCGAGCCTCGCGGCTACTTCGAGTCAGCTCAATGGTGTGCACCCCTGACAATCGTCCCAACGAGTTACACGATCATTTTAGCTAACGTGACCCAAGGACCCCAGATGGCACAACAATACTGACATTGTCATCTTCTAATACAATCTCTGGCTATGTCGTACCTCAGGACCTCCTTGCGCCTCATATAGAACCTCTATCACTTTATCCACAGAGCACCATACCACTCCCAGAACCTACCAACGTTCTGGCCTCATCTCCATATTTCAATCTCTCAGAGGCATACACAAACCAGCTCCTGGTGTCGAGTCGCGATCATCCCATCCAGCTATTCTACCTTTTCCCGCCGTTGTCATCCCACGACAACAACTCAGTTTCGCACGCGCCTTTAGCCTCTTACCCCCTGACCAAAGCCCGATCCGAGACATTCCTCACCGCAACATCGCTGGTGTGGCCCGCTCCCGGATCTCACTTTATCGCAGGATGTAGGAACCTCTTGGCAAAATTCGATATCACTCGCACCGGCGAGGAGCCACTGCTGCGCATCAAGACTATCCCGTCCGAACGGCACCTATCCAAGGGTGGCGGTGTCGGCATGCGCGGCACCATTTCTACGCTATCTGCACAGCCGCCAGATCAGAATGGCGGTAGCCTCGTTGCTGCGGGCACGTGGACCCGGTGGGTGGGATTATATGATTTTGCGCAAGGGGGCGAATGCATCTCGACGTGGAGTGTCGAGTCAGCGGCCAAGGAGACAGCTCTTGCCGATGGCAGTGGTAGTACTGCGGGAACTGGCGGCGGCGGGATCACACAAACAATTTGGAGCCCATGTGGAAGATATCTACTCATCTCTGAACGCAAGTCGAGGGGTATTCTCGTATACGACGTTCGCGTGACTGGGCAGTTGCTCGGCTGGTTGAAGGGGAGAGAAGCACGAACCAACCAACGGATACAGTGTGATGTTTTCCCGGGGCAAGATGATTTTGGCGGCTTTGAAGTCTGGTCAGGGACTACTGATGGCACTGTCAAGATGTGGGAGGGTGTGGGGAGCCGCGAAGGAGCCAATGAGCCTGCTTGGGGCTGGGAGGGTCATGGTTCCACGGTGGGAAGCACGTGCCTACATCAGAGCGGAGCGGTTGTCGCAACATGTTCTGGTTCTTGGACTTTCCCCGAGGATGAAACCTGCGAACTTCCTCACGAGGGAAAGCATGTAGGTGGTCGGGAGTCGACGGCTTGGATGCGTAGGACGAATAAGGAGAGCAGTCTGAAGTTTTGGGGCCTTGGATCGCAGAGCGATAAAGATGTCACTGAGCATTCAGACCCCGGGGATGGCTCTTGAGTAAGGAGGCCGAGAAGGAACTCATGACATTCGGCGACATCATGACGGCGGAGATGTGCCCATGCCTGGGAGCACGAACATGCCGGCTCCACAGCATCGGCCTAGATGCCAATTGGCCTTTTAGCCTCTTGCTAGTTTAGATCAAGTCAGAGGGGTACCGTTCATCAAGCATCCTTGTGATTATATTTATACCCACGTATTTTCATATCTATCGAAGATCAAAATTTTCTCATGGATTGATTTGGCCGAACCAGTTGTGGTCACATCTCACATGAGTATTCCCCTCTCCAGTTCAGCGCAAATGTTTTTGACGGAATACAAAGAAAGCTCCCTGTATATCCTCATGCAGATCGATGCTTTGACGATGACCCTGACAAACCCCATGCCGCCTTGATAAAATCAGAACACTTCCCGCTAATTCCATAGGCCGGTATTTGAGTATGCCCGCCATGCGATTTGGGCATGATGCTACATTCAGCCACACGTGAATTCTTGATACCTTGGACAACCAGCTTATCTTTCCCGGCTACATATACAACCATGGCGCTCCAACTGGATCTTGTGCAGCGTGGTTTCATCACGTCGATGATGAAACTAGCTCCCATGACCTCAGGCCACCAATACCATATCTCTAAGCTAACTTCACCCAAACCAACAGGGCATCTTAATGTACGGTCCAAAAGGAGACGAATTTTAGCGCCAGCCATGTTTAGCGATTACCAAATGGGTAATTTAATAAGATAATGGTTAACTGTGCTGATCACGGCAAGCCTACTATCGCTATTATGGTCTAGAGTGCTATCTCTAAGAGCGGCTGATCATATATCGTTATTATGGATAGAGACCCGGAATTTCGGCGTAAGGGCTTTTCCACCCGGCCATATTTATGGGCTCTAGAGGAAGTCCTTCTACCAATATACAGGGCTAGCACCTTGTTCCAGCTAGATAACGCTAGAATAAATACTTCTAGAGCTTTACAAGAGTGGCTGGAAGCCTACGGCATATGGACCATCGATTGGCCCGCTCCATATTCCTGATCCGTCGCCAATCGAGCATGTGTGACACTACATGAAGGTCTATGTCCATAAAAACCACCCTGACGTCCATATTTTGAAGGACAACGAGGCTAACAGAGAGACTATGAAGGACTGGATCCGGGAGCCGCGGTGGGCAGTGCCACAGGCCATTATTGGTTGGTGGGCGCGAGACTTTTTGACCGGATTGTATACTGTTAGTACCTCCCCAATAAATGTGTATACTGTAAAGAACAACAAGTGTACACACCTCAATTTGCTAAAGGAAAGGAGCAAAGCCGATTGGGGGCAAGATTAAACAACCAAATACCAACCTGCATCAATCCAAGTCTCCCAAACATTCAGTTCAAACACCATCGATGAGATTCTCCAGCTTGCATCGAAGTTCCATCCTGTAATACGCTAGTCATAGGAACATCATCATGAAACTGCTAAACTAGGTGGTGTCCGATAACAAAGTAATCCCAGGAGGACATGAATTCTATGTCCCCGCATTTTCAGCCACGTTCAGCTAGCATTACCCATTTAGAAGCTAATCGACGCGGAACAAATCTCACGGAAGAGTATTATAATAGTAGAAAGAAATCATAGTGCCCGTACACTAATTGGTTTCTTAATTGTAAAGAGGAATCGTTATTGAAACTCATGTCTCTCCGTAAGCCTCGGACGCCGATAGAACGGTGCCTATATCGCATCTTTTGATAATGCCAGTCTTTTTCCTTTCCCAGCCGTATGATGCTAAATACTTTTGCATAAGTACTGTTTGTTCACTCCCTTTCTCTTAGTGCTCGTAGGTATTCAAAATGGTTGTTGATAGAGCGGGTGATCCTGTAATTGCGCACACGGGAGTGTCATATCATCTTGATATGCAAGGGGGTTTTCATCGGACAAAGTCGGCCTCTGCCCCGGAATGACACCTAATAACGCCTGCCGCGCCTGGGATTCGTCTCGATCCCGCTCCCACATTAGAGTCCAAGCGATATTGACGGTAATAGGGATGATGCCCGAAGACTCTACCAGACTCCATCTGCTGCACATAACGATCAACAGGTACAAAGTAAGGGATGTGAGAAGTGAGCCCCTCAAGCGTCTAGTTTAGGCATTAGCAAAGTTCGAATCAGAGAGGAGAAGATGGTTTGCTCACCTCTGGGCGTGGTCAAAGTCAGTTGAGACTAAAGTCACACCGCAAATCACCCAAACAATCTTGCTGCTGTTGTGGAGAATTAGAGATAGACTGTAGTTAGGCTGCGGGGGAAGACCCTACAGAAGCACCATCAACCTCGCCCACTCAAAGCCGACGGTTGGCTCGGATAAGAGCGATGTAGTCAAGGCTGATGTTCACAGCCCTAAATGTTGAATTCAGCGTACGCCGTTCATGTCCATTTCAACTTGGAGGAATCAAAACAGAAGCACGTGGTTGGATGGGTGAACTAAACGCGTAGGCCTGGATCAAGGCTAATGCAAGAAAGGGGTTAGAGAATATGCAATAATTGAAGGCAGAGAGGGCTAGGATGTGGCGTCCCTGGATCGTCAATAGCAGTTCCTCGGTAGAAAACGCGGAAACAAAAATTATCTTGTAGTCCCTAACACGGTGCGCCGCACACAGTTGATACACTATTGATACCTCTGAGAGAAGGGACCGTCGCCTTCTCGTCGCCTTCTTGCCTCCGATGCAGCTGGTGAGTTGCAATTTGTCGATTTTTCTCCACCGGCTGGGATGTGGCGTCCATGGATCGTCAATTCGAAAGCAGTTCCTTGGTAGAAAACTTGTAGTTCCTAGCATGGTGCGCCCAGCACTGTCAGGTACTTTGAGACAAGGACAGCCGGGTGAGTTGCAATTTGTCGATTTCCTCCGCGGGCTGGGCTAGCTGTAAAGCTGTAAAGCTATGATTCGTTAGAACTGGAGAGAAACAGGGAGATGCCGCTCCAGCTTCGTCATAATGCATGTCGATCGATCCTAATCGCGTGGGCAAACTTCGCCTAGCCTATCAATTTTCGGGCTACAACGAAAGACGGCGCGCGAGAAAGCCAGAGGCAGCCCAGGCATACTGTCAAGACATGGTAAATGGCAGTGTCTTATTGGGCAGCAAAGAACAGTACATTTTCGCAATATATAAGCAGGATCTTGTAGCTTGATGGCAGACATAGTTGAAGATAGCCTACAATTGTAAAGAACACTATATGGATCCCTGTACGGGACGTCCTAGTTCCTTGGGGACAGCTGTATTCGCAACCTACCAATATTCCTACTACGGTAGCAACTGAATGCTAATTTACCAGCCACATTAGATTTTAGATACCAGCTTATACGTTCTACTAATGAAATGGTCGCGCTTGTCAGAGTTAGTCTAGTCTAGGACTGCGCATACCTCTCTTCTGAGAAGACGACGACGCTGTTGAGTAATACCGAGCTTGACGGGCGGGTAAGGTCTTCGCGCAGAAACTGGCGAGGTCTTGTTGACGCGGTGGTTGCGAAATTTGGGGGCCATGAGAACGCTTGCAGTGCAAGACGGTGGCTTGCTTGGGGAAGTGAATGGGGAGGATTATGGACAGTTCTAAGTTCGCAACCAAGAGGCCAGGAAGGAAGGATTTTCTTTTAAAGACGTTCTGTACTTCATTCACGACCGTCGTAGGATCGTTCGCTCTGCCCATGGCACACCTTTTAGCGGCATGGCATGATAACCTACCATTGCTGGAAGTCTTCCAATGATGCTTGAGTACCAAAGTCTTCGAAGAAAAAGCAAGAAAAGAAAAAGAGACACAAAAGGAAAACTCCCACAAGTCGTGGAATTTTCCTTCACGTATGGTACCCAACCCTCCCAGGTCGTGTACTTGTGTGTCAGGTTCGGCGGCCATGAGATCGTCACGAAATCTCGTGTGCCCTCTCCCTCCATGACAACCTCGTTGCCGAAGCGGCATGCCTCAGCCAGAACCTCGACATTCAAAAGATCGGCCAGATAGTTGAAGTCGACCTTGTGCCCTTCTAGAGGATCAGCGCTCCTAGCTTGAAGGTGCCTTGTGACCGGAGAGAACAGCTCAGCTACCATACTGAAGGCGTACTCGTGATCGATTAGGAAATAGTCGAACTGCTTCGGCCCCAAATAGTATTTCGTGTTCCAAAAATCAATATGAGGCTTTTTGGATGTCAAGCCCATCGGGTCGCGGCCCGGCTCCCGCGGTGCTAAGTATCACAGGGCCGAGTCGGCCAAACGGTCGTATAGTCGGACAAAGGCGAAGACTCCCAAGGGGAATGTCGACAGGAAGCCGGTTTGGTATTTTTCACATTTATCACGATGTGGTGAGACCCTCATCGCGGTAGATGAGATGGTCGTTATTCAGGCCTTTTTTTCCGGCACGTATAACATGAGACGATTAGATGGTCCATCAAGTTCTTTCCAACCCCTGGAATATCAATGATGGTATCAATATCGTGGGCCTCGAGTTCTTTCTTGGCACCTATGCCTGATCAATTGAGGATATTGGGGCTGTAGCTGGTACCACTGCTGACGATGAGCTCCTTGGTGGCCGTTAGTCTGGCTATCGTCCCAGCTGGATTGCCGACTAGTACACCGGCGGCTCGTAGCTCGCCATCAGAGTCTCTCTCAAGGAGAACCTAGTCGACATGCGTGTTGACCAAGATGATGACGTTGTCTATGCAACGAGTCTTGATAAAAGTCAGCTCCCGTGGTGCGAATCCCTTCGTGAACCCTTGGGGTACGTTTCCGCATCCGTGGGGATTCTCTCCATGAGAGAACATGTCGTACCTCCAGATTAAACCCCCTCGAGACCATCGAATCCAGGACCAGATCTGAAATAGAAGCTAAGTCGTGTGGCTCTATACGAAGAGGACCGTATCCATGGGGATTTTTGGAGCAGCGGTACCATGACTTGTTGTGGAATATTTCAACCTGCAATAGCCATTGTCCACCGTAACAGGCATTCTCATCAGCAGTTCTGAAGTATTTTGCACATATATCAGAATGACTCTTCGCCGCTACAGCCTACTAGACCCCATCCACCACAATCTTGTTTGCAGCCGTGAATGCACAAAGTGTATTGCAACCAGAGCAACCCCTGAGGTACTTCCCTCAACTCAGCTGGACCTGGCGGTCATCAATAGAAGCGCCCTTCTCGCAAACGATAGTCCAGTCCGTCTCTTTGTCGAAGAGCTGAATAAATCTAGAACCGAAACATGATTGTCAGCAACGTTAATTCTAGAAAGCACTCATGTGGTTTCAATACTCACCCTCCAGCCCTGTGTACATTCTTTAGCTCTTCATGGTGTTGGCCTGCTTCAATAACCACCACTTTCACACTGGAGTCTGCCGCCAATCTACCGGCTCCGACACATCCAGTCGTCCCACCGCTGTTCATTTGTCAGTTGTTAATGCGTAATGCGTAGGAATGCAATTTTGGGACGTGAAATTCAACTAACCCAAAGAAAATGAAGTCAAACTCAGAGTTGGCGTCAATGACCGATACCATTATTAATGGCAATTTAATTATGGGAAATCAAATGATGATAGGACTTGAATGCCCAGGACAGGAAGGGTTAATAGATCATGTCAACTTAAGTATTTGATCAACCCCATCCACATAGCCCATTCCCAGAACACAGTACTTTTTTTTCTAAGCTATGTTGTACATATAACATCTGATAGGGCTTGAAATGGGATACCAGCACAGCCAAGGCGCCGGGGAGACTTCTGTGCCAACTTCATCGGGAACACCGCATCGGGTAGTGCCGCAGTGCTTGAAGTGCAATGGAATGGGCGCCGTGCTTGTCAGAATTTCCGAGATGATAACAAAAATATCGCCACTTGGCAGGCATAATGCAGTGGCACGACAGCGGTGGTCTTAGTTGTTGTAGATCGATAGCATGATCTATTTATTGGACTAATTTTTGCAAATTGTACTGCATTGAAGATGTGTTGATCTCTATAGATCGTCTTCTTCAACAGAGTGTATTGTATCCATCAGGGCATTATATACTTAGAAATGAACGATATCTGCCCTATAGGCAGAAATTGTGTGGTATGGTGGGTGGTGGTCATATTGGCCTCACAAACTGGAAATTCGGTTGGAACGACCTTGTATCGGACTTATTGCAAGCTATAACAAAGCATAGAGTTGAATGTCCCTCTGGTCTCCCCCAAGTCCAAAGGAGTGAAGGTAGCCATAAGGGCCTTAGAGAAAGAAAAGTTTGCCTCTTGGCTGCTTCCACCAGAACAAGTTTAAGAAACTCTAAATCAACCGTCAAGCATGAAAGAGCTAGAAAAGGGGCTGGTGCGGTCCGACAAGTTGAAGTTCGACACCACTTGTGATATAGAATGGGGCACTTATGTTGACTGGTCATCGTGGCCGCAGTTTCTTTTAAAACTGTTTTAAAGGTCTTATATAATTTTCACCATGATCGAGATCATCGAATTGAATCAACTATATAATAGGAGTTGTTATAGCCAAAAACGCAAGAGCAACTTGCCGATTTCGCCAACCGCATGGCAGATTGCCTGCAGGTTCCACAAGAAGATGCACCTTCCTGCGTTCACAAGCAGCTTGCCGTATGGGAGTTGGCACAACCCCCCGCCTTGAGCAAGCCTCGAGTCAACCCAATCAACCTCACCATTCCCTTTCATTGGGTTGACGATTAAATTAGTCAGCAAAATAACCGTTGGGTTAACTAGTTGCCAAGGTGGTTGCCGTAACCAACTGGAAATGAGGCTATCGTCAACCTCGCTTATAGTCACTAGTACCGAAATAGCGTATTGGCGAAGAAGCGATACTATCGGGGTTAACGCTATAGTGGTTGTTCAGGACTCCATAGTATTAGGAAGCAACTTAAACGCTAGAGGACCGCCAAGATGACAGCGAAAGTTCCTATAGGGTGAGCAGGTGCGTCTGGCACGTGCAAATTACTCAGAATAGGGAGCCCTTAGCCTTAGCAACCACTTAGCAACCAAGTCACGAACCAAGTCTCCAAATTTATATTCCTTAGCAACGAAAATCGGGAGAATTGGTGGGTTGGGTTAGCTGGTTGACGTCAACCCTTGGCAACCAGGTTGAATTGGTTGGGTTGTCTCTAGGCCTGGCCTTGAGCTCCATCCAAGTGAAGCTGGAAGGACCCAATATTTGGAATTCAACAGCATGAAGATCCTACGAGGCTGGATCCTAGTGCTTGTCAAGAGCGACCTGTGCCCAGCCGTCAATGTCAAGGAGATCGAGCCCACCACTCGACTGACTTTCGCAAGGATATTCTGCAAGGATTGGCCTCACACATGCAAACTGCTTTTTGCGCTGGAGCAATGGGTCACACTCGGATGGCTGGTATCACATAGACACACGAAAAAGGGCACACAGTCTTAGTTGAGTCAAATCTGAACGAACAGCAATGATAATGAAATTGATTAGATGTGAAAGGGGAGCCTGCCGTGGGAGAGAATGCTTGGTGTAGAGTAAGAATCTGGACAGCCAAAGTCTATAATGAAGGAAACATTACCTGAACGTGGACATTGCTGTTCAGATTTTGCCCAAGATGAATAACCATGAACTAGTATTACGACACGCAGGGTTTTCAGGGTTTATATTCCACTGCAAGTGAGGTATAAATGACTTCATATACATCGACATATGTCGAAACATAAAGTTACCGTGTTCCTGGCATTAGCGAAACATCGTGCTCATGACGTCGTTCTATACCAAGACGCAATTCACAATGCATCTGGACAATCAATTGCAGGATCCCACCGTTGTCAATATCATGCCTCGTATATACTCCTTCGTTTCTTCAAAGCAGCCCACCGGCAATAGGACCTACTTTATTAGTGGAACTCAGATGGCGCAATCGATATCATATATGGCGTCGATGCAACGTCGATTATGTAAATAGCCAATAACTGCCAAGAGCACGCATGGCAACATATCACCAACCTAGACTACGCATAGATGGAGACTGGTACCTGTTGCCTTTTCGGTGAGACCCTCTGGCATATATCCACGTCGAATATAAAGTTAGCTCGCGTCATTCGGCTTGATCTAAGCCCAACTTCCACCAATCAATCAGTCGAGACTACTAGGACTGTATTCTATAAAGTGAGAGGATGTCAAACCAAATTTGAGAAAGTGGGTTGTCTTCATTGAGAGATATCGCTTGGGCGTGCCGACTTCGGAAAATACTCTTTGTATATTTTAGCACAATGAGGGGTTTACTACTTGGAGGCTGGGCATTCGCGGCATCACTTGCCACCGCCCAGAGAGGCCCTTTTCTGGAGCAAATCGACGACACAACCTGGGTCGTCGGCAACGACTTATGGAATCTTACCCAAGGCGCCTTTTACGCCACCAAGCTTTTTCATAGGGGACAGGATCTTGTTGGATCGGCAGTGGGACACTACGTTGGCTATGGTAAGCCACCGCAGAGCTCCCGAAGCATTTAGCGACAAATTTGACTTTGCAGATGGCGAGGATAACCTCCAATGGCTATCCGCCTCAATAGCTGCCGAAGGCGACAACTTCATTGACGTCAGCTTCTTCGCTGAGCTTGGAGATTTCCATTGGGTCATCTTCGACGACCTTCCCGGCGCGTACCAGTACTTCGTCAACCGTGCGCTTCCCGATATCAGCATTCTGAGAAGTCTGTGGAGACTGGCACCCGAGATCTTTCTGAATGGCCGCACTCATCTAAAAAATGAGGCCCTGCCGGACTTCGCGCTGTATGCCAATGCAACCAATGTCCAGGATGAGACGTGGCAGCTGGAGGACGGGACATTCATCACGAAGTACGACTGGTCCAACGCCGTCCGTGATCGGGACTTTTACGGCGTTTATGGACCGGAGTTCGGCTCTTGGTATATACATCCGACGTTTGAGTACTATAACAGCGACCAGCTGAGTCAAACTCTGACGGTAATTGCGATGGTTTCTAAAAGCGACATGCGCTAATAGTTCGACTAGGTTCATCGGGAGTCAAGCACTGGTGACTCGGTGCAGCTGAATGTCGTGCAAGACACATCCCATTTCCGAGTGGGTCAGACCACAGCTCAGCCGGAGGGAAAAACTTGGGGTCCCTGGCTTTGGTACCTGGTGAGTTCTTGCCTCTCAACTCTTCTTGGAACGCGTACTGATTTCCCTCTAAGAACAGCGGAAGCATCGCAGATGCAGCAGAAAGACGAGTAGAGGAACTAGCTGGATGGCCATATGAATGGTTTAACAACACGTCATACCACTCCCGTGGCGGAGTCTCTGGGTATCTCCAGCTCTCAGACGGCCGACCAGCTGCTGGTGCCGCGGTTTACCTTGGTGACACCGACACTACGATCCGCCCATCGATCCAAGGGAGCAACTACTATTACACTACCTACGCGGACGACACTGGTGCATTTTCCTTCGACGACGTCCGCACGGGCTCGTACGGTTTGTATGCCTGGTCAAATGGTGGTGAGATCGGTGACGTCTACACGAACGTGACCACGTCCCCCGTTACGATTACTCGAGCCGCAACCACACAGTTGGGCGAGTTAAAATGGGATGTGCCGAGCGGAGCACAGCGCATCTTCCAGGTCGGAGAGTTCGACAAGAAAGCGCTGGGTTTCACCCACGGAGGACCGCCTTACCAACACGGTGTCGCGGATCTGAGTCCTGCCAACTTGACTTTCGTCGATGGAGAATCCGAGAATTCAGACTGGTACTATGCTCAGTCTGCCATTGGGAAATGGACCATTGAGTTTGATCTCGCCGCCGAAGAAGTGACTGGCTACAAAACTGCTCTTTTGAGTGTTTCTCTTGCCGGATACTCGCAGAGCGCTGCGTTGGATATTGATGTGAATGGCCAGGTGCTTGCCACTTTAAGCAAGGACACTCTGGTCAGTGATCCAGCTTTGTATCGTTCGGGGAAGACAAACGGCGAGTGGAGGTTCTTTCAGTACCCCATCTCAAGTAGTATGCTCAGTGCCGGTGTGAACACAGTAGGATTTACGGTGACAAGGTATACGCAGTGGAGGGGTTTCATGTGGGACAGTATCATTCTTGACTGGGAGTAGCCGGGGATTGGTGTTTGAATTAATGAAATGAATGAACTCTTGCTTAATTGATTCTAAGAAGGGGGAGCCTAGGGTTTAACTAGACTGCAAATATGAAATTTGTGGGCCAACTTATCATGAAATGATCATACAACCTGTCCCAACAGGCCGTTAAACATCCCATAACAACGGTGAAACCTTTTAGGACGACTGTGAAGGTTTGGCTCCCGACCCATAACCTTGACAACTGGTTGGCAGTTGAGCAATAGCACATGGACATAGGTCAAGGCTTCAGATAATGTGTGAAATGGATACTCACAACCATCAGTAATGTTTACGGGGTGCTTCTATATATTAAATGGATGGTGCTATAGGATTGCAGTCGTCTGAGTTAAAGCTGCTTGAGGTTGGATGTCTCTTCATACTCTTCCTCGTGCTATCCTTGTGCAGTATTCTACTTTGCCAGTCATAACCACCAGCGTTGAAAATATGAGACAAACTACGCACAGAAGAACCAGGAGTATTGGAAGTAAGTGGGCTTCGACAACGACCAAAAAACAAGACATGGAACTGATGCGGTAACCGGCCTGCCTTGTAGCACTGCGGCGCATTACCATAGTGAGGCATAAAACTTGAGCTTCCTGACGAACAACACCGCCTCGTTGTCGTCTCAAGAGTACGCACGTGTTTCATGTTAGCGTGCATATGTCCCAAAGTCTGACCTAGGTACTAACCTTAACTCACCGCAACCGAGCTTGGCCTTTACGAGTCGCAGATGGTGCCGATCCAGGGGGAACTCCTGACGCCCACGGTCGACTTCGAGACAGCCACCGACCCCCCAATGAGTCAGGCACAGCTGAGCAACTTCGTCCTCGTAGCCATCTGCATGGCTCTGCATCGCGTTGGGGACATCGAATTGGCGATAAAACGGCTGGCCGAGAGGATATGTTTGGGAGACGTGCTCCTGGTCATTGATTGGGCCAAGCACCCTAGCACCGATCCTGCTGCTGCCTCTTCTGCGTCAAGCGGCCATCGGAGAAGCAGTCCGCCAGCACAAAAGCTGAGTCAATGCAGCCAGCTTTCTCAAAGAGGCCAAGTGTCTGCTCTCTAGCGAACAAGATGTCTGATAACCTGCCCGAACTTGCCTATTAGTTGTTTCGCTGCGTGGTCTCTACTTAATTGCCCATTGATCTTTCAGCTTCCATCCCCAACTCTACTTGCGCATTTACAATGACAAGGTTGAACATCTCCGAATAGCAACAAGCCTCGAGTCAACCCAACCAACCTCACCATCTCCCTCCGTTAGGTCGACGATCAAATTAGTAAGCAAAATGACGTTGGATTGATTAACCAGCTATCTACATTGGGTTGAGTTGACTAATTGCCAAGATCGTTACTATAACTAGCCGGAAATGAGGTCATCGTTAACCTCGCCGGCGCCATACCCTACTAGCATAACGGCGCCGTCTATCGAAACAGAGCTGTTAGCTAAGCTATTTAACTGTTGTATCTTTATTTTCCGCGTTATCGAGCGTAAAGTAGCTAATTTCATCCCAGATTCCGCAGAATTCGGTAACTTGAGCGCTGGAGGACCGCTGAGATGATAGCGAAAGCGCCTATAGGGCTACTAGGAGCCTCTAGCACGTACAAATTACTAAAAATAGCGACTAAGTCACCAACCATTCTCCAAATTGATATGACTTAGCAACCAAAATCGGGAGAGTTGGTGGATTGGGTTGGCTGGTCGACGTCAACCTTTACCAACCAGGTTGAAGTGGTTGGGTTGTCTCGAGGCTTGTCTATCGATGCTCAAAACTTGATTCCTACTATAGCTAGACGTAAAAGAATAGCCAAATAGGCCTTGCCGAGGCCTATACCCACCCCCAAGTCCTGTTCCGGACGACAAACTCCGCTGGCGCCTGCCTTCAAATACATGGTCCACGAGTTCCTTGGCGTTGATAGCAGGTCCCAATACATCACAAATAGGTGAAAAATGCTAGTATCTTCCTCTAGTCCAAAATCCAGCACTCACGCATGGTGGCGCAACTACCATACGGTCGAATCATCTTAATGCATGCTGTTCTTACTATACGTCGTGCGCGGGGCCTCACGGAGTCAAATTTGTCAGCTATTCTTTATATCATGGCATACTTAATCAGCACTCAAGTCACATTTTCGATGGGAGGCTAAGAGGTAGGATTATATCAGTTTATTAACGACTACTATTAGCTTTGGGTATTCCTTCTCTTCCTCGTTCAGCTCGAATACAGTGACTGCCACAAGTGCACACATTCCTGCCATTATAATCCAATCGCCACTTGGAGGTATGTCTCAGTGCATGGCATTTCTGGGAACCTTCTGTCCCATTCTCTCCAACTCTCATTACTTTGGACGATTCATGATTCATAATATTCCCGGCGTGTCTCTAGCTCCAATGTGTCAGCTTACAAGGCCACCTTGGTGAGGTTAACCGGCTGGCACGTGGGATTGCGAGGAGGCAGGGTGAACACCCAAGCGATGGACTGATAATAGTAACCCCCCGTATACTGGTAACACAAGTGGAAGTTGGTCAGGTCACCCAAGTAGGTCGGCGTCATGGGGCGGGTCTCGTTGAAGCTGGCGTCGTCGACGCCGCCGCTGAGGAAGAATGTGCCATTCGAATCAAAACTGAAGTACGTGGCATCATAGTAGCTGGGTTGGAATAAGGCCGCGGCGACATTGCTGCCCCAGTTGGGCTGTATGTTCACCGCCGAAGACACGTTTTGGATTGTGCCGCTCCCGTCGTTTAAGGGCAGATTCCAGATCAGGTAGCCGGGCTGGTAGACTTCTCCAGTATCTGGGGAATAGGATGAGTAGTTGTAGTAGAACTGGTTGTAGTTGCTGCTTGTGTCGCTTGTTCCGTAACACAATGCCTCAATGGCTGCGCCGGCGTGGCATGTGGTGAGATAACCTGGAAAGTAAGTCAGTCGCAGAAGATCGGAATGGATTGCGGCTTGGAGTATGTATGGCTCACCATCAATGGAGGAGTTTGTCTTGCCCGTGATTTTCACCGCGAATGGTCCAGTCTGGTTCTGGGCCGAAGCAGTCGCAGCCATGAGGGCCAGGAGCGAGACGAATTTGGACAGCATGTTCTCAGACTATTGATACTCAGTGATATAATTGAAAACGATCGACCTATGAATGCCCGATGATGGGCCAACATCAATGTTTGCAGGGTGAGGGAACAGCGGCTTTTTATAAGAAAAGGCGTGGCAGACGTCGTTGGTGGAGTGATGGCCGACGATCGCTACGGCTTGAAGAATGTGGGTAGGTTCACCTGCCACCTGGACTCGGCACGTTCTAGGCAGCGGGGTTCCCGGTGGTATTGACGGCGAGATCTTCCTACACAGAGGGATATCGCTAGCTCGAGAGCGAATTTCACGAGCACGAAAGCAGGCACAATACAGTCAGACTGCATCATTATGCACTAGTTCCTAGTACTTTATGGCGAAAACATCGTCAACAAATCACCAGAAAAATTTGATATCGTCATGAGACTTGTCTATTCAGACGACGTGGGCTCGTATCTGCGATGGCACATTGCATCGCTGAGATTAGCGTCGTGTCTCATGGTTGGGAAAGGCGGTCTCTAGGCCCTAGATATATCGGTAGCGTGCAGCAAGTGCTCTACAGTAACCTATTTTAGCAGTACGCTATGTCCAAAATGCGGGGATTTACTATGGAAACCTCGTATTTTGGCAGCATCCAAACAGGGATTTGCCTAGGTGCGCTATTGCTCAATTAGGACTGCCGCCCACTGCTTTAGGCTGTATCGTCCCATTCATGAGCAGTCAAGGCCGAACCACGCTTTATTGTCAGGTACTGATCTGTGCTGCGTAACAGAATCTCGTAGCACATTACGATGGTGTTCAACCCGAGCACGAACGATGCAACGGTGATAAAGTGCGGCAATCCGTCTCGGCCGTAAACTGCATCGCTTGCACTCAGCATCCACGATCCAGTACATTCCATTTAGGCCGTTGTCACCCCACCCTTACTAAAAGCATAGCAAGTGCCCGGTCAACGTGCCGGTCGTACTTGAAATGCACCAAAATAGCTATACCACTCGGCAAGGCTTGGCCGGATCGAAAGCTTCGGAACTATATTGTCAGTCTTGGCGATAGAAGTACGTAGTATATCTTGCGCATAATATAATCCACACGGAAGGGACTAACGCTGAACTAAGGTTGCTTAGTAATGAACTCTAGCCAGGTGGCCCCGCCCGTCTACTAGAACAATGCAGTCATCCCATGGAAACTTAGCCATGGCATTAGATAAGCACACGTCAAATGCGGTTCTGGAGGTGCGTATAGATATTCCAAAGAAACAACAGACGAGCTGTACGATTCCGGGCCCAGCCCGAAGATGGAAAGCGGCAGGGGTAGACACAAATGCAGTTCCCCTCAATATGCGCATTCAGTCTCGACTGATTCCACTTTATATGGGGACCTCAGATCGCGGTAACGCTGCATTATAGCAGCGTAAGCTAGTCTGATCTTAAGTCAATTCCCCATCGCAACTTGGTCTAGGCTAAGCCTACTGTGCACACGTTGTTTGCCCCCAGTAGGCATATTGACATTGCTTCTACACAACAAAAGTTCGTTTGGTCTCTTGGTCCACCGCGCGGGTTCCTAGGATTTCAGAAATACATATCAGTCATCAAATAAGTAGCCAGGAACAAGTTGAGTGACCCTTACATGTATACGGGTAGTTGCTGCAGATGGTGAGTAAACCACAACTTTGTCTTGATACAAAATTTCAAGATGTGCGCAACGACATTTCTATTCTACCTAGGTGTTCTGTGGCAACTCGGGTCACATGAAGTTGCTAATGGCAGGAAAACTGAGGGCAACAATAACGAAACGCTGCAAGCTCACAGTGTTTTGCCGAAGCTAAGGACTAGACAGGACACAGTTGGCGGAGACATTCCCGACACATAGATAGTCAAATCAGAAGGCAGGAACAAAAAAAGGCACTGTCCTAGCCAGGGTTAAGTAACAACAGAGTGAAGGAGATAAAAAGTGTTAATCCAGCCTTCATGAATGATAGCGCATAACGCCGGCAAAGTTAAGGCTGGCGATATGAAAGGTGCAAGGGTATAGTGCGAAACATTCTTTTAACTATAAACACCCGAGATTCTATAATATTCGCATGCAGTGTTAAAAGGAAGGAACGAAGGCACAGTAGTTAAGGTGAATAGTGAAGAGCACACAATGCCGTTGTGGCGTATTAGCATGAGTAGATTCTGGTATTGATCGTATCTCTCTGTTGCACCAACCAAGTAAGGGGACAACTACCAGACTTATTGCAAGCTATAACACGGCATAGGACTGAATATGTCACCGATCTCAGTCCATAGGGGTGAAGGTGGCTATAAGGGCCTTAAATTCTGAAAAGTATGACTCTTGGCTGCTTGCAACAGACCGAGTTTAAGAACTCTAAATCAGCCGATGAGCACGAAAGAGCAAGAAAGAGCTGGAAAGGAAAGGTCAAGCTAGAGAGGCTGGTGTGGTCCGACAACAATGTTTCCTCAAACACGTTTCTGCGGGCAATTAATAGGCAAGGCACCAACACCCTCCAAAAAGGGGAAGGCAATACTGCACCCTCGGGAAATTTGACCGTTAGGGTTGCCATCCTAACTCATGCTGGCTCGAACCAATTCATGAACTTGCCTTTTTACATTTGGGCCACGTCAAAGGTAGACCAGATAATCCCTAAGGCATCTCTAAAACTAGTAACTTGAGCCACCATGCGCAGTTTTACTGTCAATGAGCAAGTTCGACGGGTTTGTACTTGCAACCCACGCAAACTGCGAGAAAAATTTCTTCCATGAATCAATTTGCCGAACCTGCACCGAACACTGCTTTCTCACACCCATCACCTGCAACGTCAACATGGCGGCATCGATTAAGGATGGAAACCCTGGCAATGATATAATCACAGTGAGAAAGCAAATTCAGAACAGGGCTCGCAAACAAGCGGAAATTCTGTGCTCTCTCAAGAGGAAGGCGTCACAGTCGAAGAATACCGTGAGAAGAGCCCAATAGCGCCATGGCAAGCATGGACGGATGCACTTTTAGGTAGCACGGATAATCTCGCAATCTGCAAGATTCATGTGTTTAACACAATTCAAGACCAGCTTTGCGTTCATGTGGAGCCTAAGGGCACAACTTTGGCAGGTACAGTCGCAAAGACTCTTGAGTCTTCAAGGAAGTCGTACAGCGACCGACGCTTCACAATGGAATATAGGGGTTCGTCAAGACCGACTAATTGACCAGAACGTGAGCAAGTCTAAAGCTCTTTATGTACTTGGAGAGGATATCTCTGGACGAAGGGACGCTAGAAATTCCGCAACTCGATGATGAGGACAAGTCTGGGTTTTGCTATTCTGAAGGTCTCTAGAGAGGTTTTCGGTTGCCAGAGTGCGAAAAGTGGTGCCAAGAGAATATAAGGAAGTCTGGCCATGAGAGGTGGCGGGTTAAGTGCTAGATGAAAGATGTGAGTCATTTCCCCATATCCGGCGAAACTTTTGATAGAGACCAGGAGAACGGCGATCAAGATTTGTGAGTCAGTTTGCCTACAAGCGATAACGAGACTTCATGATTTTCTAGTCTGCGATGGAAAAGGCGTGACCTACATCATGGTGATACAGAATTATAGTCATCGCTGTAGCATAAGCCCCAAAGAATATTTTGTTTGATAGAAGCAGTAGAGATCATAAGTCTCGTATTTTAAAGATAGTGATAGAGTTTATTTCTAGTTCTTGATCATAACATGATAAGTTAGAGACTTTTCTCTGATAATTATAAATCTGCTTCAATCCTCTATGTACTATACTTATGATACGTGACCCCATGGGGGGTTACCCTGTAGCTATAGATAAGATAGAAAGATAAGATAAGAGCTATAAAAGAGCTCTGCCAGGCCTGAATAGCTGACCTGGCCATCCTTTCCCAATACAACAATTCACACCCCATATACACTCGCATCAACTTAGCATGAGCGAGCTCTTAACAAACAAGTAAATGGCCTTTCCAAACTTAATAATTATGCATCATTACTAGTAATAATGAAAGTGCCAAAACTCAAGTATTGGGGGCTGTAGTAGTACTATGAAGGTGCGTGAGGGACGAATCTCAAGTTGGCCCAGAGGGTCCCTAAATACTATAACGCGTGCACGCCTGCTTCGCACCCCTCCACACCTGAGGCCACAATTTCTCACACGATGTAGCTAAGTTATGTTAACTAATCTATAGATTAAGGACAGTAAGCTTTTGGCAGTTAGCGTGAAATTGGTGGCCTAAGGTACACCTGAGATACATTAGTGCCTTTGTGCGGCTTGGACCCCGCTACCGGTACTTCCCTTCTTCAACTTCGTCTGTAGCCGGAATGCCAGTACCAGTGTGATCCCACAGTTGAATTAGTGATAGGTCACCCCAAAATGGGGTCAAAATGGGGTATCCTGTAGCTATAGATCAGATCAGATAAGATAGGGATGCAAGGGTGCTAGCCAGCCTAAAATCGCCCTCAGCCAACCAGCTAGCTAGCCAACGCAGCTTTCCTAATACACACACTTGTCCCCTATATGCACTCGGATCAATTAGCCCTTGAGCTATAATAAAGATAGTGTGGGATCGCACTGGTACTGGCATTCCGGCTACATACGAAGGTGAAGAAGGGTGCCTGTACCTCACGTGACCTTAGGCCACACCTTAGGCCGCCAATTCCACAGATAGATCTAATATAATGACCTAACATAGAAAAGAACAAATATCAGAAGTTGGAATAAGTTATATCGCAATCAAAACCCTACTTACCGAGGTAAACAGTAAAGGAAGCAGAAATATATATCTCTTGCCCGTTAGTCTGTTGTAAGCAGTGAGACAGCCTATACCGGAGTATTCCTGCTCATCGTCCATGTAACACGTGTTACCTCAGAGGGATCGTATTTGGCGGAAGACGACGTAGTACAGGAAAGGAGACTATCATGTTGATCGCCCAGATTAGCGGCGGATTGGAAAAAGCGGAAGCTTTAGAGTAGCGTCTTTTCATGCTTATTTACGTGTCGCGTAGATGAGAATAACAAATATAATTCTTGTTTCAGCCGCAGCTGGCAACTGGCTGGGCCGCAAGCAGGGTAGTGTTTCGAAACGGAATCCTTCGGTTGCAAACCCACATTGTTCTCTCATTCTCTTGGTTGACGGAGCGCCGCATGATTATGAGGAATTAGCTTTACGTCACAAAATCCCAAATCACCCGAGCTGTGATGGTATGGCCCAGCGCAGTGGCAACTTTTTAAGCACGAAAGCTTATTGTTAGGGAAAGAATAGTCATTTTAGCTAAAATAGATGGGACTTACATCTGGGCTGGTGGGTCCCTCGTAGTCATCCCCGTCAACACGTCGCTAGCCTGCTCACAAGATTGCCGTCTCGAAATAAGTAAAAGATAGCCTAGGACAGTAGTACAAAACCGCCGGTAGACCTTGTCGGCAATTTTACCAAATGAAAGGGTGATCGATGCACAGTGCATGCCGGCTAGGAGCACCAAGCGCAGCTGGGCTGATGATCAGTTGACGGGGGTTTTGAATAATAATGTCCCCCAACGCCTTACGAGACTCGAACTCTCTTTTTGACTCTCTGAAGTTTTCACCCACAGCAACAACTTGGTATGGCTGGATCTCCCCTCATGCGTTCTCATGCAGTGGTCGCCAGTACCTTCATCAGAGCCGTCAGGCTCAACTCCGAATGACTTCGATGCGGCCCCAGTTGCCGAGCAGCGGAGCAAACATATCACGCGCAAGGCTTCGAGTTATGCAACTACGATCGTGGACAGGTTTCTCAAACGGGTCAGAGGATGGCGAACGGGAATCGGCATGTGCATCATCTTTAGCACTTTGGTTTTGGTTTTCAATTTGGCAATTTCAATCTTGTCTTCCGTCAACCCAAGGATAGATGGAATCACGGCGCAACATGGGCTCTCGACCTTCTACGAGGGTAGCTGCTCCACGTCTAAAACCGTCTCTATCGTCACACATCTTCTGCTCAACATTCTGGCGACTATTCTGCTGGGAGCTTCAAACTATTGTATGCAGATCCTCGTCTCTCCCACACGAGCTGAAGTCGATCGAGCACATGCCATGCAACGTTGGCTGAGAATCGGGGTGCCGAATATTCAGAACTTACCGTATATTCACTGGACCAGAGTGATGCTTTGGGTACTATTGGGCATCAGCTCACTGCCACTGCATCTACTCTGGAACTCGGCCATTATCCAGACCATCAGTTCTAACAACTACTACTTGGGCGGCGTCACAGAAGACTTCGTCATGGGAGCCAATGCGACTGCTGGAAGCGCTCAGTTCATTGAAGACTGGTTTCAGGGCAGCGAAGACGACTTCAACCACGTGTGGTACTCAGCGGTACGAAGTCCCAACGTGGCCAATCTAACCACGACACAATGCATCAAGGCTTATGGCGAGCCATTGATATCCGAGTATGGAAACGTGGCCGTCGTATTCGATGCGCGAAACTCTACAAATTCCCTTCTGTTTGCCGGAACACGCCTCACGGGCGCAAATGACTACATCGGAGTCAGTGAAAACTGGGTCTGTGGATTTCCAGCTCCTTTATCCCCGGGATGCGCGATCGGGGATCTTGCCGACGACAATAGCACGTACTGGACGCCGTTGAACACCGCTGCCAACTCGCCCAATCTGACGGTCAATCCCTTCCTCGAGGATATCGCTCGGTCTAACGTTTCGGTGAAATACTGTCTCGCACAGCCGATTCACTCTCCCAGCCGCGTTGGCACAACGCCATCGATTCTATTCGCGGTACTCGGTGCTAACGCGTTGAAGGTGTTCTGCTTCATCTGTACTTGGTTCATTGTCAAGCATAAGGCCATACACGAAGGAGAAGAGCGCATGGTCGTGAATGGGGATCTGATTGCAAGTTATCTGCGAGAGCCAGATCTGAGATTCAGTGGCAGATGTCTCGCATCCAGTCGACACGTGCGAAATCCAAAGAAGAGCAAAGAGCAGGGTTTATCAGATGTTGGGTTCTGGGACTTTGGCACGCCCATGCCCCTGCCTTGGTTGGGTGGGCAGAGTCAGAGACAACAAAAAGAGGCAGTAGAGCAGCAGCCAAGCAGGCGGCGGGGTATTCGACTCCCCTTTTCCCGCCAATCCACCAGCTCTAAACCAGGGAGCACAGATTCCAGGAAGTCAACCCCAAGATGGCACACAGGTCCATCTGGGATGACATGGATTGTCTACATATTTCCTTGTGCTATAAGCATCTTCGCTTTGTTCGCACTGTTCTTCGGTAACAGCCTCGACAAATATCTCTTCATCGGCTTTGGCGTTCCCTCAACACAATCCACACTAAGTCCGGGTCCTGGCACGGGGCCAGGTTCCAATTTCGGAATCTTTTCTAGCACTCTCATTGCCAACTCGCCGCAGCTCATCGCATCATACATCTACCTCGCCTGCAACTCAGTGCTGACTTCGATGCTCGCACACCACGAAGTCAGCTCGTACGCCATACGGCGGCGGGGTCTGCGCGTCAGCTTTCCTAGACGACGGACCTCGCAGCGTGGAACGTACTATCTACAATTACCGTGGCGGATTGCCCTCCCGTTGATGACGGGGAGTACTGTGTTGCACTGGCTTCTCAGCAATAGTCTATTTTTGCTGCGTGTTGCAGTGTATAACCCCGACGGACTGGAAGATGTTTCCAAGTTGATCGCGACGGTCGGGTATTCGTCGAGTCCGATTTTGGCAGTGCTGGGCATGGTAGCGGCTCCAGTAGCAGGAGTGCTGGTGCTGGGATGGGTGAAGAGATATGAAGGGGCCGAAAAAATGCCCCTAGTCGCTACATGTAGTGCCAGTCTGGCGGCTATAACTTGCCCATCTGCCCTGGCCAGAGGTCATGATACTGATGGTTTTGGTGAAAAGCCTATGGAGACTGACGCGCAAGGGACCGAAATGAGCATGGCTGAAGATGAAACGTTGCCTGTCATGACAGGGATCAACACTGATACGACATACAATCCATCGAATGCGTCAGTCACAGGGTTTGGGGAAGGCCTCGCAGAGATGCGTCTCTTATGGGGTGTTGTTGGGAACGGATCTTCAAGTGGAAATGTCGAGCATGCCACTTTCTCTGCACACCCAGTGCGCTCTCTGGAGGTTGGTCGAATATATGCGTAGTCCAGACACTTGGTTGTTTAGAAGGAACTCGATATCCAAATTGGAGAAAATAGATATTTCAGACATTGTCACTGGCTTTCTCGACAACTTATTATGTGGGCTGTGGCTCGTGTACATACTGAGATCCTTTGTTCTAGTATACTCACCAGAGCAAACATGCCATTGGCTTCTAAATCCCATCTATAACTGTTCACCCCCGCTTCATCTCATGTGGAAGCGCTACATTTTATACTCTTTTCTCGGTTACTTGTATATCTGCCCTGAAGGCATGGCGGTACTCCTTGCAAAAGCAGCGCATTACCAACGTGCACCTCAAAGCCGCGGTGAGGACTGAATCCGTCATTACAAGTCCGGCTGCGCTATTGCGCCATAGTCACTGGAAACCAAGTGATGAAGAATGCTACTTTGAGTAAACAACGAGGCGAAGGAGGCAGCCCTTGGGTTCTAGTGAATCCGCCTGCCCTGCTCGTTCACCAGGGAGCAACCAGACCTTGAATCCTTCAGCAGTTTAGTACCTAATACGACTTTTTTCACATTAATGTCACATTCCTAGCAAATGATACCCTATTTGAGTTCATGTATGATCTCAAGACGACATATGACCCCCGTCATATTGGCCTCCTCAATTTAGCCATTGACTTCAATAGTATCAAGAGGTTGGCGGAAACAATCTGACCGCATCAGAACCCTTGCTGGACCTTCAAGACTGTTACACCAAAAAGGTACCAGCTTGTGAGGACATATGGCCACCTAGTTACCGTATGTTGTGGGCCAATTTGATCACCACCCATTGTACCATCCAATTTCTGCCTCCGCCTGTGGGGTAGGCATCATTCATTTCTACCTATATAAGGCCCTTCTGGCCACAGTTCAATGCAAACCCTTTTGCCCTATAGTCCAATAACCCTCCGATATGGACCCTCGAGTTGTCACAGACTTGAGAAAACCTTCAGTGACTCAACTACAGAAGCTTTTTTTTCACGCCCCGAATTGGGCGTCAGATCCTATGGAACTAGGGCGACATACCAACCACCGATACGCTATCCAACCAATCCTTCCCTGTTCTATTGACAGGACTAACACATGAACACCTTTATCGCAATTCACAGCCCGTCGATCAAGATCTAAGGAACGATTAAACCGACATGGCTATCCGCCTCGCATATGTCCCCTCTGGCGCCAAGTGATGCAGAAATGGGGCGTGACTCATTATTGGACTGTATGGCAAATGGCTTTGCATTGAATTGTGACGATCTCTGAAGCGTCCTCCAAGGATTGAACTGTGGCCAGAAGGGCCTTGTATAGGTAGAAATGAACGATGCCTGCCCCAGAGGCGGCAATTGACTGGTACGATGGTGGAGGCCATATTGGCCCATATCATACAGTAGGTGGCCACATGTCCTCACAAGCTGGCACCTTTTGGTGTGATAGCTTGAAGGTCCAACACTCCTCTCTGGACGGACCGTCGGTTTCTTCTGGCCTTTGAGTCGCTTCCAGTGAAAAGGAGGCAGATGTATATCGTGAAAGCGCGCAAAGACGGCTGCAGAGGGAAGATGATGTATGGACGGGGATGGAGAGCCCTGAAGATGAAGTATTGGCCTGGAGTTGCGTTGGCATACTTGTCACAGCACTGTTAGAAAGAAACAGAGTTCTATTGGTGAATTGTATTGCTCATGCCCTGATATATGTTAATGATTCCAAGCCGGGTTCTCGTATGGTCTTTGTGTAAAACACACTTGCTAGCAGCTCTGTATTAACATTAAATACTGAAAAGGCGCTCGTGTACTCTTAATTAGAGCCAGAAACGAATATCTTCTTATCCTCTTGCGGCGGGGGATGTTCTTTGGCCTAGTGTAAGCAGGTAGGGATGAATTTACTCATAAATTTTGACGTCATCGCTCGGTGAGACTTTCAGTACAGAAAACGGTGGCCAAGCAGGGATCGCCACATCACACGATAGAAATTATTATCGGATTTGTCTATCCACGACTTAACCTATGGTTCTAATCCGATGACCAACTATTTGCGTGAGGCTCGGGCGCTACACTAATCGAGGGACCCAGGGCTTTCTCGAATGAGAACAAGCGTAAGTTGGAAAGTATAAAGCCTCGAGGGAAGCATAAAGCGGTGAAGAAAAAGGTAGTGAGAGAAACAAAAGGGTCGTCAGATGGGGAGTCACTCCGGCGGCGTTGAAGGTGGGCCAAAATATGTGTTAGTGGGTCGTAGTTCAACCTCGTGTTTGCGCCAGGTCGCTGATTGGCCAAAACTCTACTCTGTTGCATGATCCAGGACGAGTCAATGTGTCATTCCCCCGACCACATATATGTCGTCTCTCTCTCATCAAGATTCACCTCCCTATACTGAAGCCTGGCTCAAGCTGCATCGTCTCATTCACTTGTACAGTGGAGACTCCGTTCATTCGTTTGTTTCTAGATATAGCTGTCAAGAAGCACTTCTTTCCCACAATCTCACTGTATCGAGTGCTTCCAGAACCAAGACCCCTTATCGCGAGCAGTAATCGGTTACCCGTCATCATGGCCATTTACAGCGCAGTCCCTCCGCCTCCGCAGTTCGGCGGCACATCATCCAACTCGTCGCAGCAGGCAGCGACAAGCAATGCATCCCCAGGCCCAATGGACATTGAGTCGTGGACCGTTGCGGCTCTGCAATCCCTCAGCGTTTCTCCCGGTGTTGTTCAAGGCACCGGGACCTCGCTGTCGATCCCTCTGGACGACCATCTCACCACCAAGCCCTCTGTCGTCGTTAAAGATCCTCGTGCCGATTCCGGTGCCATTACGCCCCCGCACCGTCCTCTTTCTCGCCGTGACAGCCAGAAACGACGCGATGCACTACTGAAAGGCAAGGAGGGCACTCGGGCCCGTCGGCGCTGGGATAATGGTACAGCCTGCTTGTGATAGAACCTGTCCAGTGTATTCTGTGACTGACCTGAGCTTTTTGCGAGTCTCTAGCCCGCCTCGCCGACGTTCCCAACGTCCAGCCTCCTCAGCCTGCCGATTGGGAGCCGCGCCCGACCCATCCTGTCCAATACGTTCCCTACCAGATAGCAGCTGCCTGGGAGCTCCGCCTTCATGCCGATGTCGAGGCCAAGAAGGCGGTGGCGGCCCGCCGTAAGCAACAACAGACGCAAACCCTGGGCGACGAAAATGTGAATGGGCGAGTGCCCCGGGAGCTGTTCCAGCGTGCCAAAAAGACTCCCGCGGTCCGCACCTGGGTCAGATCGCTCGAGGAGCCCGTTCGCCGATTTTTGGTCGAGCGCGAGGTGGCCAAGGACATGGAGTTTGAGAGCGACGATACCGAAGACGACGAGATAGTCTTTGTTGGGCGCAATGGGTCTATGCACGACGGCTGGAAGAAGGCCAAGAGAGAAGGCCACAATGACGAGTCGGGCATGGTCTTTGATACCTTGGGTGATGATGAGTGCAGTGCTTTCAAGTATGTATTCGCTCCGGCATGATTATGGATTGAACGGTACTAAGAACAACAGGCGATGGCTCACACACTCCATCTCCGACTACTACGGCCTGGATTCTCGCTCAGCGTTAGTGGGCGACCCTTCGCGCAAAGTTGTCTACGTCGGTGTAAAGCAGATGAGAACCGGGCATGCACCAGCCCCGGCAGCACTTCCACGGCCCTTGTGGGAGCTTTGTTAAGCTACTGATACGGGGTAGGATGAAATGAGTATACGAAACAAATTGACATGTATTTTACACAAAGCTAAGTTCTAGGATGTGTCGCATGAGCCGATGCAGACGCCGGATAGATCACCCATATGGCTACACATAGACACAGCACACATTTGCATGGTTGTTCGCTGTGAGCACATGATCATGATCATACGCGGACTTACACCGGGTAACCCCGTCTAACTCCCCCCCTGACCCCGAGGAAATCGCGACGGATCTTGCTAGTTTGATATTCGGGGAGAAAGCCGGCGATGTCTGGACACATAATGTGGAGATTCCCCGTGGGGGGGATCGTGAGGAGAAGCTCCAGTACCATGTGTCGACACTACTGTATGGAAGTGGAGACACCCTTCCAGCCCTCATTGTGCAACTACTACTATTGGCCTCCAAAGTGCTCAAGTCGTTCCGAGACCTGCATTGCGCTTCCCGAAGAGGCAAATCCGCGCGCTTGTTCGTTGACGCAGAGAGGGGCTCGGGATTCTTCTACCAGAGCTATACCTCGCAGAACGGCCGAACGGAGCTGAATTCTTGGGTTCCTGACTGAGAACAGGAAAAGGAGGCGCGCACAACGCGTGGCTGCCTCGACCTCGGAAAAGGACTACATTGAATTCGTCACATTAACACCAGTCAGCCAGCCGTGCGGGGTCTCTCAAGAGGCAAGTGTCACTCCAGAACGACTTCGGAGTATTGTTGAGTCCAAAGCAAACTTCTCCTGTGCACTTAGTAGTTCCCTTCCTCAATTGTAACTTCCTTATGTGCCCTTCCACCGATTATTCTTGTTCATGATAACCTACTTGCAACGTCCCTTCACACTGATTCTTGACCAAAGACAACATGGCAGTGGTAATCACCAAGAGCCCTACGGCCCAATGGGCCCCTGGGTCTGTGAATTTGCCAGTGGCGGAATTTCCTACGTCTACCCAGGATATTCTGACAAACGCCGAAGTCATTGCAACAGAGATCATCGACAGCTTGAACCAGGCCCTGCGGGACAATGATTCCAAACGCGTTGGGGATCTCTTCTGTAAGGATGGATACTGGCGCGACCATGTTGCTCTTTCCTGGGACCTCGGTACCTTCAAGGGTAAAGACAAGATCGTCTCGTTCCTCGCGGGTGGCCACAACCTAACTCGAGTCGAGATCGACAGGTCATCGCCAGACTACGTTCCCCAGCTCACGGCTTTCAACCCCTTTGGCAACGTGCAGACCATTCGCGTGTTCACCATCATCACCACCAAGCATGGGTCCGGCCGTGGATTGGTGAACCTTGTCCAGGAGGATGGAAATTGGAAATTTTGGACGTTCTACACTGCGCTTGACGAGCTCAGGGGCTTTGAAGAACCACTTGGTCCCAACAGAGCGAAGGGCGTCCAGCATGGAGCTATCTTGGAGCGAAGGAATTGGCTGGACAGACGAACGGAGGAAACCAAATTTGAGAACAGCAGTCCGGATGTCATCGTTATTGGTTCGTCGTCGCCTTGAACTTTGCGAATGGGAACATGGCTCACCAATCTATAGGTTGTGGACAAGCGGGACTTACAATACACGCTCGTCTCAAAATGCTGGGGGTTCCAACCTTAGTCATCGACGCAACGGATGAAGTCGGCGATGGCTGGCGAAACCGCTATCATCAACTTGTGCTACATGACCCCGTGTGGTTTGACCATCTCCCCTACATCAACTTTCCGAAGCTGTGGCCAATTTACACGCCCAAGGATAAGTTAGCAGAGTTCTTCAAAGCGTATGCACAACTTCTTGAGCTCAACGTCTGGACGAAAACTACTGTCGACTCTACCAGCTGGGATGATGACAAGAAACAGTGGGATGTGGTCCTAAAACGCAGGCGCGAAGACGGAAGCACAGAGACGCGTACTTTACACCCCAAAAACATTGTGCAAGCAACCGGACACTCGGGAAAAGCCAACAAACCAGACATCAAGGGCATTGAGACCTTCCAGGGTGACAGAATCTGCCACTCTTCCGAGTTCAGAGCCGCCAGGAAGAACAGACAGGGCAAGAAGGCCGTCGTGATTGGTTCATGCAACTCGGCCATGGACATCTGCCAAGCCTACTACGAAGCAGACTACGACGTCACGATCGTGCAACGATCCTCAACAGCCGTCGCTGGGTGCGACACAGTTGCCAAGTTGCTTCTAGGCGGTCTGTACAGAGAAGATGGCCCGCCACTCGAAGACGCGGATCTGCTCCTCTGGGGAGTGCCCACTGAGGTCCTCAAAGCGAATCACCAACAGCTTACCGCACAGCAAATTGAGCGAGATGCGAAGCTGATAAACGGCCTCCAGAACGCTGGCTTCAAGGTCGATTTCGGGCCTGATGACTGCGGAATCTTCATGAAGTACTTTCAGCGCGGAGGCGGGTACTACTTTGACGTCGGCTCGGCGCAGCTGATCGCGGATGGAAGTGTCAAAGTGAAGCAGGGACAGGAAGTCTCGGAGATTATGGAGCATGGGTTGAAGCTCACTGATGGGACGGAACTCGAGGCTGATGAGATTATCATTGCTACGGGGTATCAGAATATGCGGACGACGACGGAGCAGATCTTCGGTACCGAGGTAGCGGATCGAGTTGGGGATGTGTGGGGATTTGGTCCGGATGGGGAGTTGAGGGCTATTTGGAGGAAGACGGGGCAGCCGGGATTGTGGTTGATGGGGGGCAATCTTGCCATGTGTCGGTATTACTCGAGGGTTCTAGCTCTGCAGATTAAGGCTCAGTTGGAGGGCTTGAGTAAGTGAGGAAGAGAGATGGTGAAGTGCGTATGGACTGGTAGGCAAAGCGATGTGCTGACAGCATGAATAACGTAGAGTCACTGACAAGTACTGATCTGGGAATAATTGATCCGTGCAGTTAACTCAGACGACGCTCGGCCACGTGTATTTACTCCTAAACATCGAAGCTTATACTACTCGAATTACCTGGCCGAGTGTAGCATTTCTTCTGCGCTCCGCACCATCACTAACCCGCCTATCACGATTCAACCAGCAGTCAAGTTGTCACTTCTAATGCACTGATACATAGTCAAGCTGCGGAATGTTCAGAACCGCCCCGTTACCTTGAAAACGACACCGTACATGAGTAGGAATCGGGTGGCATCAGCAGTAGTTAGGGATTAAGTCGGATTTATTGGTCGCATACAAAAACAGTCCAATTCAAAACACGGATCTCTTGCGAGTGGGCCGGAGCTGTTGCTGCTTTGGCGGGGGTATTTCAGAAAGAAGTCCTGTCGCTCACAGGAGAGACCATCATAGCTGCCCAGATAGTACTCGAGTCAGGCCTGTAATAAGATAGAGATAGCTAGGTTGCTCCTTGCTAGATTCACAGTGCGCTGGAATATTAGCAAGCCAGAACAAGGTTGTTATCAATTCAACAGCTCAGTATTATAAGTCTAACTTTACACAAGGAAGGGAGAGAACAGGGAGATAGACTCACTTCATTACCCAGCCTGGGCCTAAACAGCTGATCGCCGTAGTTACTATTATACAATCATGTAAACCTTATATTCATTCGCCCCTTAATCGACACACGTTGATGTCCCAGACTAGAGGAAGCATGATTGGGGAGGTTAAATGCGGGCTCCTAAAGTTGCCCATGTACATAAATCTCAATTCCGCTTGATGCGAGTGCATGTCTTATCTTGTCTATAACTAGCGCTGCATGAGGAACCTCTTTGGGGTCACGTATCACCGCTATGATCGATAACAAGTAGCATAACATAAGGCCTAGCTGACCTGGTAAGGCTTTCTCGCTCAAATTCAATACTGCTATAGGAGTAGCGCCAAGGACCCAGGGTTATATGAAGCTTAGCTAAGCATGGCTTTACTTTGTAACATCCTTGTGGGAAATAGGGCGGCTCTAGGCCACAGCAGTGCTTGCAGGATTATCTCACCCTTGACCAGCTGAGTACACAGCCTTCATCTAAACCGTGCCAAGTCGGCTGCTCCAGGTCAATTATGCAAAGCACGTATTACTTTTCATGCAGGCCGAACTCGCCTTGCCTATGCATATGATACCTATGAATTTCACGGCACAGCCGCAAGAGATTTGATCGATAAAGGCGATAGTCCCGACGAGGAGTGGAAAATAACTGGTGATCTACGATGATTGAAAAGTTGGAAAGACGCTTTGCACTGGCGGCTGAAAAGCAGCTGTTAGGTTTTCACTACTGCTGTATCAAAGTTATTCAATTTCCTCGTCAACTTCGATCCTCGAAACGGAACTAAGTGCCAGGTAGCCCCCGACGCAATATCTGGGCTAGGCATGAATTCCACATCTGGCGATGCGGTGCTCCCCAAGTGTGTAGGGATACACGGCATGAGCAAGTAGCGACAAGCGCGGCAACGGCCTCACACGTAGGAAGAAGCCCTCTCCGATCCATCCCTAACCACATTCATAAAACGTTGTCTGGGGCGGAAGGCAAGAAAGTGGGCAGCCGGCGGCCTTGTCGGGGAGGCATCGGCAGCAGAGAATGGCGAGACTCCAGAGCCGAGCCTGAGCCGACAGCACGCTTGGGGTGAAGCGGACCAAAAAAGGACGTATCCAAGGCAATGGAGGCGGTCGAGGCCAAGGCCAGAGGCAACCGCCGGGACGGGCCGTCCATGCAACGGAAGCATAAACAGAATCTTCTTAACCAATGCGATTAATTTCATATTGACTATATCTCTCGACAAAAATATCATCACAACGACTTGAAGCTGACTTTTACAAGGAAGGGTATGAAATATATAAAAGTCCCGGAATTAGATGCCAGGTTAGCGTTTTTTTGGACACTTACAATGTAATCCAATCAAGTTTCAATGCTTTTCAGTGGAGGGGATCAAAAGAAAATATATAAGATTCGTTGGACTATACGCACAGATGGAAGTTTATCAAGTCAAGCTGAATTACTTTAAAGTGAAATGAATTTCAACTAGCTCAATGTGAATCACAACGACAGCTATACATGCAGACACTCTTATACCCAAGTATGACACGGTCAACGTAGCCCATTGCGGTAGACCACTATTCTATCAGCACTCTACATCCGCTAACTCTGTAGTTACATACATTGTTCATCCGCGAACTGGTTCCACTCGTATGAAACAATTCCTTCTTCTATCGTCCGTGTCGATCTGTACCAACCTGCGCAGCTTTCTCATTTTGAGCCACTGGAGCTTCTGACACTGAATTTCAGAAGCGCCAGTGAGTCAGATAGGCGCATGGCCAATGGGTAGAGCTGGAGGTGCGCTATTCAAGGAGGATGAAGTCGATCCCGGCTTTGTAAAATATATGTACTGCTGTCAACCCCACTACGCCACCGCCGACACTGATGGCAAGAGAAGATTAATCTTAACAAAAAATCATTTTGAGTATTTCAACGCGAAACATACTTGGTAGTATAAGCGCTGAAATCCATGGCTGGAACGAGGCTATGCTGTTAGAAAAGAGACCGTGAGCGGGTGACGTGACATTATATCAGGTACGCACACCAGCTGGTGCTTACTGCTCGAGTAGCGGGCGTCAGGCCTCTTGAAAATTTTAGGCCTCATGAATTGCGACATAATATGACTGGAAAGACTGATGAGTTCGTGGCTTACCCACTTGAGGGGAGGCATAATAACCACATGCAGGTTATCAACCTTCACAGCAGCGGCAGTGGAGAGGAGGACCAGGTAATTTTCCATGTCTATAAGTGAAAGAAGGAACAAGACGTTGCAAAGTATACCCATTTTATTCCACGCTGAAATTAAATTGCTAATTATACCGTACAAATACCAAATACCTGCCACTCCTAGAAGTATCAAGTTCACGCAACGAACGAATATTGCTAAACATACTTGACCCAACATGCGTGGCAGATATGCCCATGGATCTATTAAAGGCCATGAGAATAATAAAATCAAGTCTCCAAGATCAATCATATCCTTGGGTGTTCTCTGGCCGACTTGGATCTCAATGATCTCCATTTCGTCGTCGCTAGGTTTTACTCCGCCTCGAAATTTGCCCTTTTCATCACTCGGCTACTGAGAAGAAATCATCGGGAATCAGGGGGTTCATCATTGTACTTAGTCACCATTTCCTTTCTGTGGCTGATGTATTGGAATAATATGTATTTAAAGATGTTGCAACTGCCAAGCTTCTCCAGTATGTCATTCACAGGTGGCCCGAGAGGAGAGTACAACGTTGACATAGGAATCTCCCGTTCAACCATCAGACCAATAACGTACACCCTTTGGGACAGAGATTATTGATCAACATGTTGAATGCTATCTTCGGCATAAAATTTGACTCTGTCGATCACCCATTTGTTACCAAATCTCTCAGACTCGGCCAAGATACAAGCCGCACAGGAACGTTCCCATTACAATATTTAATACAATGTGGGCAATACACGTAAGAGTGTTTTATCGGTTAAGATGATGGGACTAACTCCCAAAAGGCTGCAACTACGGAACGGCTATAAATGGGAAGTCGGCCAAGAGTCGCACCCAGCACACAGGCGGTGTGTCTGGGACACGCAACACATAACATTTCGCAGGAGCTGTACTGGGCTCGATTCCACTCTGGTGAGTTTCATCCTCTGATTCAACTACTCCCGTCCACAACATAGACGCATGGGGAACAACTACTTGGGGATATTGTCGACACATACGGAGTTGATCAAGGACACTGAAAAAAGCCTGGATACCGGCCATGACGATGATGTGCCTGATTGTCTTTCAATTATGCTCCCAGTCCGCATCGAAGAGGAGCTTGATGATCTTGAGATGGCCGTACTCGCCTCTGCCTTTATGATTGGCGGCAGTAAGTACAAGTACTCCTAACTTTTGACTATGGAGCCGAACAAGACGATATGGTAAGATACCATAAAAAGCATTACACATCTTTGCTGATTTACTTCAGGATTTATGGCACTGTGTCAGTTCTGGAGACCTGGACAATGCACCATGACGAGTTACTACACTCTGACTCAATGACCTTTAGGGTGAGTATAGACACAGCACCGGAATCAACAACAACTATAAGCAGCAAGCTAATCTTAATCTCACGTCTATGCAGAGCTCAAACCTTTCTGACGTAACTAAGCGTGACCATTGGGTGTTCGGCGCCAAGCGGCGTATTTGTCCCGGGATGTGGGTAGCGGAGCGAGAACTTTGATTGACTAGTACACGCATGCTCTGGGATTTGAATATGAAACCGGCATCAGGCCATCCGATTGATTTGAAGAATATGACGGGCTTTCTGGGAGACCGCTAGTGCCTTTCCACACCTTCATGGAGCCTAGACATAAGAGTGTAGGGAAGGTCCTTACAGCTATAGGTGTCAACTAGAGCATTAACCAAGGCAAAATACAATAGGACACTAGAAAAGGAAAGAAGAGTGGGTTTCCTAGGTGCAATAATAGAATGAGAGACAATTCCCAACCGTCTGCTCCGTATTCCCGCGCATGAGATCTTAGGGATTCTGGACAGTGACTATAACCCAGGGTGATGAAATCGAATATCGAAGGGGTTCTTTCTTTCTTCTCTGTACGGATTTGTTTTTTGGTAGACTAGTCCTACAAGTCGCCAGTCTGTGTTGTCGATTGGTCAGCATAAGTGGCGCGGACCTTGACGTCACTCAGGCACCAACCCAACTTGATGCTTGCGACCAGCAATTGGGTGGGTCAAGAACTCACTTACACGTGGTCATACTTGCCACTGATCTGCAGCAACTCGGAGCTGGTTGTGGACGGACTGCTTGAATTGATTAGGAAGCTAAAACGGAAAGTCACGTTGTATACTAGGAACAGGGCAGAACAGTCAACACCAGCTATAGGCGACGCCAGTGTTGTGGCGGTGCAAGGCCTAGACCTCGACCTGCAAGTCATTGCCATTTGAATTCACTTATCCAGATCGCATACAACAACTCTGCTTCGCTTGCACAACCGCCCACCTCACCTCCTTCAAACCTGCGTGCTGAGTACGGAGGCGAGCACGCCCGAATACTTCCTTCTGCTGACATGGAGAATCATCGCTTCATAACCTCTGCTAAGTACATACAACCAAAGAGGAAGCGCTAACTCCGAGGTTCGCTTACGTAGTCACCCCGGGCCCGCTTCTAGGTCCGCCCCAGTTATTCGCCGCTAGCCAGGGTTAGGATCGCGCTCAAAAATTGAATCGTGACAATCCGGCAATGGGGAACCAAAAAGTTTCCAGCTCAAGCGTACACTATCTGGCGACTTCTAAAGCAGAATCTACGACTTCGAAGGACTCCACGTCTGAGATAAGCTTGTGAAATGCTGTACGCAAGTGCCCAAGCAGCAATAAGCTTGACTTGCAGGAAGGTTTGCGGCTGAATCTCGACTTGCTGGCTTCTAGGACAATGCTGGATCTGGCCGTCTCTATAAAGGCCCGTCCTGGGTCGCATTCTATGCTTATTCTAGCTATTGGGTCAGCGAAGTACTTTGGTATCTTCGCGCATAGAGACGAACTAGTTCTCCTTGCGACGACTCGGCATTGGAGCACGACGTTCAAAGCCGGTCGACTGGTCGAATGCACAGTCCTCCGCATATGGAGAAGCCTCCCCTGTTCGCGATTTACGTCACAATGGAGATATCTATCTGGCATTCTCCGAGAAGCGTCAACTCTGTCCGTTGAACATCGAGGACACTGACGACACAGCATCGGCGTTTTTTGCTCTATGAACGGGCCGGGCGACGGTGATAAACCAGACACAATCGTGGTGCCGGCATCTGTTCGTATTGGTAACAGATGTCCGATTTGACTTCATCCTGCAAATCCTGGGGTGAATTGAGTTTGGCTTGCCTGCCGTTGGTGCTTGTGTAGCGGCACAGGCACACAGCCACAACGGCGAATAACTTACTAAAAAAAGCAGCAGTTCGACCTATCTTTTATTCGCCGCCAGCCACTTCCACTATGCAATGTCCACCCTGCTACAGGTAAGCACCCCTGCATTATCGTTTCCATAGCAAGCTCTGGCCGCTGGGCCGCCCCAAAACTAACCGAATGATCGCTGATCCCATCTGACGGTCTCAAATGTGCCGGCTGGCTTACGGTGGCGAAGCTACGCCAAGTTGGCTTTTGCTGCGCTCGTCACGGTACTCCTGGCTGCCGTCTCGAGCAGATTGGCTCGCTAGCTACCTCAACTGCATCCTGTCAACGAGAGCCTCTATTTTCAGGTCTGCCTTTTCAGTAATTGGCTGGATCATACAAGACCCTGTGCTGTCTCCCAAGCGGGCGGGCAGGCCTCTCCCATGTCCTTCAAGCAGCCAAGGTTCATTTTTGACCCCTCTGCGCTGCTTGCTGCATCGCTGCACCGCTAATGACAGGGTGTGCGCTGAGTTTCTATCATCAGCCTCGCTGTAATACCCTGTCGCTCCGCCGCCCAATGAGTCTTGGTGGGATGGCTGCAAACCTTCGCTTTTCTTAATTGCGGACATTCCTCTCATCTTCCATCCTCGGTAATTTTTCTTGTGTCTGATGCGACTTGCTTGTGGCTCTGTATCATATTGTGACTGTCCAGCTGCCATCGTTGCGTTGCAGCCAATATTACCAAGTACACATGTCTCCCTCACGATTGTACGATGTGTTCCTGCGCCTGCCACCAGCGACAGCCATCTTACTGCTCTCGGCGTTGTTTGCGACGACTGAGGGGCATGCGCTGCCGCGCCAGACGAAGACGGCGGAATACTATGAGTTAAACGTTTCCGCATGGCAACCCCTACCGACAGAAGCCCCCATCTCGCCTCTCGAACTACTACGAAGACAGGAGGAAAACACAATATGCGGTTACCTTGGCGGAGACTCGGCATTGCCCGCAACATGCTCAGCTGGGTCGCATTGCGTACTTGATAGCGACAATGGAGTTGTTGGATGCTGTCCGAACGGAGGAACTTGCACTACCGGAGTTTTTACGGGCTGTGTCGATTACAACAGCGGAGCGCAGACCGAGGCCAACCCATATGTCTACACGTGCCAAGGGTCGGACGTGTGTTACAAGAACGAATTCGATGGTGGGTACTTCCAATATGGGTGTGGAACGGCTTCAGACCTAGCGACCACGGTCCAGACGACGGCCAGCGGCATTACAAATAGCTTGACGTTGGACAGATCGTCCGTGGCTCTGACGGGATCGCCTACCTCATTATCTGAGCCGACTTCAATCAACCCTAGCACCGGAACGAGAAGCTACACCAGGTCGACGAGCTCTAGCAAGAGCTCGACTCTCTCCTCAGAATCATCTTCGAGTTCCACGTCAAGCTCGACGTCAACCATTAGCTCCCCTTCCTCGTCCAGCCAAGCGTCAAGCACGAACCCCCCAACGTCTTCTGGAACCACCGACGCCGGGTCTTTGACATCGTCACCCAGCCCGACTGTGGCACCTGCTACTGGGCAACACTTTAATAGGACGGGGGCTATAGTTGGGGGGACAGTTGGTGGGGTGGTGGTTCTGATTGCCTTGGCCGCGACATTGATATTCTGCTTGCGGAAGAGGCGAGGCAACAACCGTCAAGGACCTGGACCAGCCCCTGGTCCCGCGCCTACGACGGAATATCTCAGGTGAGCTTACCCTTTCAATACCATGGCAATTGAATTCAGATGTACAGAGAAGCTAACAATCTCAAGCCCAATGCGATCACATGGCGCAGCTTTCGCTCCATTGCCAACATGGCAAGAAGATGAATCTCAACAGCACTATGCGCCATCAAACTACAGTTACCCGAGCAGTTTTAACGGCTACCAACAACAGGATGTCGGAAACGTGACATCAGTCAGCGTCGGTGCCGGAGCAGCACAGCTGCCACGATATAACCCGGCTCACGTGGCAGGGGTCGGTAGAGGCCTTGCGCCAGTTGAGGAAGAAAGCATACCAGACAACACACGCGAGATCGATGAATTTTCCAACGGCTACAACAATGCCATGGGACGGATAAACGACGAGGATATACGTCCATTGACTGAAGATGAAGCTGAGTCTAGGACAGGTTCAGAGTCGGGAAGCCCATCGAGAGGTGGTGGCAATAGACCATTGTGGCAGCAGAATCGACGGCAGAGTCGAAATTTGATGTGGATGTAATTCTGACGACGCCATCTGAAAGACTTGATATTACATGTATACACTGGGTACGAGCGAGCAGGTGCGATTTAGTGCCATGTCAAAGCAAGGAAGTGGCAGGATTCAGGCAACCATCCTACGGGATCTGGTATATAATACGTATATATTCAACGACATATTCAAATAGTACAAAGATGGTTTTACACCTTAGCTTGTCGGTCTACGTAGGATCAACGATCTAAGGAAAACTTCTTGTTTGTAACCGAGAGAGCAGTATCTTACCGTGAGGATAAGGGTATTGAAGCTCATCCCTAGAGATACGTGAAGCCGACACTGGAATAACATCTCTGCCCCCCTATAAACTCATCACGAGGACCATATTTGGACCAGATCAGCCCAAATATAACTATTACTCGAAGCATGTGTGAAATTAAGTGTTTGGTGACCTCAATCACATTGATGGATTTCATGATTTTATATGCTCCTATTAGCTATTCGATAGATATGAGATATAGTAGTAGTATCCCTGCAAATTGTTGTCCCCAAGCCTGCCAAGGGATATTCTGCCTCCAGATACTGCAACACTCGTTAACGTAGCAGAACTGTTTTGCCTTAGGCAATGTCGGGATCTCTTGGTATATATTATCCCCTATCGAAATCTCAAGTCGTGCAAGCAGCGATCAAGGGTTCAACACGATGTTCCAACATGTTTAGTTTTGTGGTAAACACTAGATACTCTGTTAGGACATATATATACTATCAGCTTACTGCTCCAACCTGAAAATCCCTGTCGTGTGTATATGAGAAAGATGCGGTAACATCTCAATTATGTTACTCCAAATTTGCTCATCAAACCTTCAACAACTTCCAAACAGAGCATGCAAAGGCTCCATGTCCTTTTCTTCTTAAATACCAAAGTGGTATAAAGAATCAAGTCCTTCATAGCAGTGCTATATATTATGCTGTAACATTGCCATGAATTAGTCTGCTTTTTGAGATACCAGACCCAACCTCCTCGGCACAAAGGCTCGACATACTATTTGTCAATGAAGACCGCTTCAGATACTCAACTCCCGTTGCCGTAAACACGTATACACAAAGTCACGTTGGCCTTGTCATCAATCATTCATGCGTGTACCATAACTATTATTGGACCAAACTCACAAGATTCTGCCTGTCGACACAGACTGTCATCTCGCTGCCAAGAAGCGGTCTTCAATCCTATAGTAACATATATATATATATTCTCGTTTGGACTTCTTTTGGGCGACCTACTTGGCGGTGGGAGAAGCTCCAGAAGCTAATTGTTCTTGTGCCTTATGAAGATGTCAAGTACGGGTTTCAAAGTTTTGAAGTAGCAAAATTCGGAAATACGTAACGACGTTGTGGAGGGTGTTAAGATGACGCGCAGTCGAAGTAGTCCTACCTACAATGTAAACAGCACCGTTACTCTGAAGGATGTTCTTCGAAACTTGTGGTCGTCTACAATTAAGTAATAAACCTCTTCACCTCAGTTCACCTCAAGCTGAGGGTCTAGTATATAAAAGTAACTCAATAAACATGTTGTTGTGTGCCCCAGGCGCACTCATAGCCCTTCCGTAGCTGCAGCCTTTGGTACTTAGTACTATCATCATCATTACCAATACAAACCCTTTGCCTGTATTGCCAACACAAGTAGAGTTGTTTAGAATACCAATCATGTATCAACTCTCTACTCATGACCACCAACACCATTCTTGCGGTGGCAAAGTACAGGTAATTATTTCACTAAGCCCACCGCAACGAGGGTAGCTTCGGATATAGGCGAACAGCCTTCATTTATAGTCCTAAACCAAAAAAGAAATTGCATGTAAACAGGACACAGCTTGATGGCAATCTACCAAACAGTCAACCGCCTCTTTCTATATAAGTAAAAACCAACCAATCCCTATCTACATAGTAACTCAACATAGCACTTCTATTCCTCCAGCAAGCTTTCCACATGCCCGTCATCAAAGACAAGAATTTGAAATCCCAGAGGAAAGATCGTCAACGTCCCATCCTCAGCGGTAGGCTCAACGATGGTCTGTCTGACATCGATGACCGTGTCACCGACGGGGACGAGCTCCAAGACAAACGGACCATCGGGACAGATAAAGTCGCCAAATCCAGGCATAAGCTCAACATCGAATGGGAGCGGTTTTGCATCGGTAGACACAAACCGCGTGATCTGAGATTGTCGCTGGTTTCCCTCCGTTGCAACTGTCAAATTCTCAAGATCTGTTTGGAAAACGTCCACAGCACCCTTGTTCTCAACCTTCTCGTTCTCACCAGCTGTGAAGAAGATGGACCATCTGAGGCCCACAGTCTCGGAGAGGAAGTTAATTTGATAGAGCAGGGTGTTTTCGTTGCCGATGAGTGTGGTGTCGACGGACTCGAGTGCATCTTCGGCAAAGTCTGAGAGAATCTGGTTTTGTCGTGACTCATTCAGACTATGACTTGCAATGGCATCGGGCGTGTATATGAGCTGTGCAGCTCTGGGGAAATCTTCGAGGGCAAGATCGAGTTGATCATTGATAAAATCCAAGTGGGGGACTTGGCGTTGAGCGACGAATAAGCGGCTGGTTTGAACTGAGGCAATTGTTCCAAAGACAACCAGTATTGCTGAATACTTCACGGTGTCTAGGACTGGTGCTGTGTGGAATTACTTTGCAGGTCACTGAAAAGGCTTTGGGGAAGGGAGGATGAAGATAGGACTGATTGTATTGATGGTTATGCTGATCTAGATATTTGAAGGGCCGCGCACGATAATTATATATGTGCTCACTCTATCAAATCATGTAGTCAGTCAAGAGATCACATCATTTGATCTCAGCCACTCATACTCATCGACGAGGCAGAGCACCAGCCCAAGATCACGAGCCTCACACTGGAAAGCATAGTATGAAGTTCGATACTGCCATTACGCTGATGTTTTGTTTCTCGTTCTACAAGCGCTTAGGCTTGTATCCAGGGCTAGCCGACTCAGCCGCCTCCCAGTTCAGAAGCTTGTTACTAGGTTCATCACGCCTTACCTTGTTCAAGCTGCCAAGCGAAGCCCGGACTGGCATCCTCGCACTAAAAGACAATTTCATTTGAATTACAAGTCCGACCAGAGGAATAACCGATCCAAAAATAAGTCGCGTAGAAACCTACGTCAAGCCCATCATATCGAAGTCGACGGCGCAACTCAACTCATCCAAGGAGCCACTGCCTCTAGCCATGTACGCCTACCAGGTACTTACAAGAGTAAGCAGTATTTCCCACTGTACTTTGAAGGAAGCCGCAGCCTCCTTGGCAATACTTGCACCAATACTGAAACGTCGGCATCAGTGTTACCCAGGTCTCGAGAGTTAACGCGACTGTGTTATTCAAGATATAGGGGGGCAGTAGGGGGGCACTTTAGGGGAAGCCGAGGTATCTCCGCTGCGGCTTAGGACCCCGCGCTTTAATTATTTCGGGGCAAGACGCGTCTTTCGGACGCGTTTTGTCCAGGTCTTTTCACCCTAGATTATTTATTGACTTGAACAAACCATACAATGACACAAGAAGTGACAGAAACGCCGATTGCGCAGACCGTAGATATGGCGACAAATACCAACGGGACTTCGGCTCCCTCAAAGCGGCACGAGGAATACCAATACCTCGATCTTGTCCGCGATATTCTAGACGACGGCGAGCATCGCCCAGACAGGTCCGCCGGTCTCTCCCGAATTTCTCTCACACAGCCTTCTGACCATCATCCCACAGAACCGGCACAGGAACGTATTCCGTATTCGCACCAACCCCCCTCAAGTTCTCCTTGAACTCCAACGGCACCCCAATCCTCCCTCTCCTAACCACAAAACGTGTCTTCCTCAAAGCCGTCATCGCCGAATTGCTCTGGTTCATCGAGGGCAACACGTCGTCCCTGCCCCTGTCAGAAGCGGGCGTCAAGATCTGGGACGGTAATGGCTCGCGCGAGTTCCTCGACAACGCGGGGCTATCGCACCGCGAGGTCGGCGACCTAGGGCCCGTCTACGGCTTCCAATGGCGCCACTTCGGCGCCGACTACGTCGACTGCCGAACCGACTATACGGGCCAGGGCGTCGACCAGCTCGCCGAGGTCATCCACAAGCTCAAGAACAGCCCGTACGACCGGCGCATCATCATGAGTGCGTGGAACCCGGCCGATTTAAAGAAGATGGCGTTGCCGCCTTGTCACATGTTTGCGCAGTTTTACGTGTCGTATCCGAGGACGGCGGGTGCGGGAGGGGAGGCAAATGGGGAGAAGAAACAGGGACACCTGCATTGCCAGTTGTATCAGAGGTCTTGTGATATGGGCCTGGGTGTGCCGTTCAATATTGCGAGCTACGCGCTGCTTACACATATGATTGCGCATGTGTGCGAGCTGGTTCCGGGGAGCTTGACGCACGTCATGGGGGATGCGCATGTCTATGTCGATCATGTGGATGCGCTCAAGGTGCAATTAGAGAGGGAGCCGAGAGATTTCCCTGTACTGGAGATTGCTAGGGAAAAGGGTGGAAGTATAGATGGGTGGAAGTATGAGGAGCTTTTGGTGAAGGATTACAACCCACACAAGACGATCGCGATGAAGATGTCCGTATGATGTTAAGCTTCAGGGCTTCACGGGACTCCGGGAGTCTGGATACAGGTTAATGGAAATATGACTTAGAAGTTAGCCGGACGTATATTGAACGGGGATGTCAGATCGGACCAACAGTGGTAGGTTGGACGGTTGGAACAAACAAAATAATATTAAATACGCCGTAGGTGTTAACCCTCGGTACCTCTACAAGTACTCCCTTAAGGGGCTATAGATGATATAGCGGGCCCTTAAGCCGCGTCGGGCGGTTATACAGGTAAACTTGTAGCCAAACGACTACTAAACCTCCTGTCCCTCCCTAAGTCTGTGCTACAACCCCTGCCTGAACTACCGATAAGTGTGGTAATGTGGCACTTAAATTCGTCCTCAGGGGTGGGATGCTGCTGATGTGCAGAAGATGCTCGACTATTTTTTTGTCGCGACAAGTCGTAGTATCTGCTAATTGGGGTTCTCGTCGAGCGTATACATCTCAACCATACGCTCAAGTGGATAGACCGTAACGTGGTCAGACGCTCGCAAGAATCGCGGCGAGAGGGCGTGCTGCGCGCCTTCTATCGTGAGGGGACGGGTTCGCCGACGAGCGTTATCGGAAAGGCGAGGTCCGATAAGGGGTCGGATTAACGATTCGAATTCTGGACCGGCTGTCGAGTTATATTCCGCCGACGTAGTGCTTGACGGTCGACTGGCTAGGATGCTCGTAATCCTAAACTGCACCAATCTCCCTATTATCGCTAGGTAGGCGAAGTCAACAAGGTGGGCAGCGCGCCGTAAGGGTTGACTAAACCCCCTTGTGTGTCAGCTGCGGGATTCGAACCCGCGACTCGTCACCGACCCAAGTGGGCGAGGCTCAAATCGGGACTTATCTACCAGCGAAGTGACCAACTACACCAGCCGACTGGAACAAACAAAGGCGGTGCCAGCATAATTGGGCAAGGTGATAGATAGAGTAATGAAAGCCAAGCTCATGTCCTTATCCTTTATTTATGTTGAATTTGAGACACTTACGGTTTAATTCCTGTATTCCCACATATAATAAAGTCTAAGTGCTTGGAAAAGAACGATGCCACAAATCAGTCTAAGCAGCACGTCTTTCACTTCCAACGTATGGATCTGTAACCTTAGGTGCATATTCTTTTCCACCATGACGGTCTCAAGATGGCGAGAGCCCACCGTCCCGACGTTGACTAACACAGGAAAATATAGATTGTGTTTTGGATAACGAGAGTCTGAAGCCTATGAAACCAGGCCTTTTACCGGTCATAGTGGAGAATATCTCTGTCCCTAGTAGTGAAGACAAACATTTTTCAGCTCGAAGAAAGTCGAGATTGAGTGGAACGCATTGAAAATGCTCGGCCATGATTTTATGCTCATTATTGGGTTTCGCGCTAGAGCTCATAAACGTATACATAAGCCGACCGCGATGACAATGCTTCGTAGCAGGACTGTACAGCAGGTTCAGTTTTAGAGACCGTACCCACAAAGCTGGGAGGCTGTGTGGAATGATGTGTTGTGTTGCTAATGTGGATGGATGAGCCCAGGCGAAAGAGTACAAACAGACTTGCACTGGATATCCTACTTTTCGACAAGCTCGAGCTGGACCATCTATTGGATAAGTTTTCCAAAGAAGGTTTAGAGTATTCGAGGAAGTTCTGCCCTTTGATAGGTATTATAGCCTGCTGAAGGGGTTTGGGGCTTTCTCTCAGGGATATTCCGCTTTCGTGAGGCCTGTATACTCGATTTCTACGTAAGGGCTGGTCGATCGGACTCATTGCAAGCTATAACAAATCATATAATTGAATGTGTCTCTGGACAAGCCAGAATCATCAAGGGGCACAATGGGCCACAAGAGCTTTTTAAGTACATTAAGTCATGCAGCGACAACATACGTACCGTATCGGGGCTGATAGTGTGGATGATCGGCATGGCCGAAAATACTGGATGGTCCGGTAAGTGGCTGTTATACTTCAGAACTCCAATCACGAGCATCAGAGAGCCAGCAAAAGGGTTGGTGCGGTCCGACATGACCTTCCATATAGTAGCTTTGAATACCGTATCCATCTCATGAGATTCTCCAACAAACTCGGCACAGTATCTGCAAGTGATGGCCCGGTATCATGGGTGAGCTATCAGGGGCTTTTTCCTACCTCCAACGCCAAGAAAGTATGTGGTTTCTCCTAAATCGCCGGCCAAATCCTGTCTCGGAGTTAAGGACTTAGCGGTCTTATGTCCCATTACTTGCAAACACCGACTTATCGTTTCATTATTACAAATGATCTAGAATGCGAAGCAGTCTGAATGTAGAAATTCTGCTACTTTCACGGGCACGTGAGTGGCAGTTAAGTTCATCTAGGTGGACTCACCATCAATTTCAAAGTCCATCGGACGGTACATAAAAGGGGCCACACTCATTGTTCAACGAGTTCATCGTTACGTCCATATGCATCAAGAAAATCATCGACATCACCAGCTCTTGATCCACTAACAGCATTTATTTGAAGAACATAGCAGTTGCGGCAGCACAATTACAACTATGTCGACTGGCCCACGAACATGGCTCATCACGGGCACTTCCAATGGATTTGGCCTGGCCCTCGCACAGCACATCCTCTCACAGTCCCATACTCTTGTCTCTATATCTCGTTACATTAAACCACACGAATCTCTCGTTTCCATCGTCACCAATGGCGGGAAGACAAACCTGCACCATCTATAACTCGACCTCGCAGACAAAGACGAAACCAAAATCAAATCAGCAATCAGCCACTTCCTCTCATCATACTCGGACGTAAACATCGATATCATCGTAAACAACGCAGCCCTATCAACGTTCGGCCCGCTTGAAACTATGGCCACCGGCACCATAGAGCACCTGATGACGGTGAACTTCTACTCTCCTCTCTGGATGATTCAAGCCCTACTACCCCATATGCGCGCCTCCGCAAACAAGAAACCCAAAGTTATCATCAACATCTCCAGCACACAGGGCCTATGTACCTCCCCGGGTGAAATAGCCTATGACGCGAGCAAGCACGCCCTCGAGGCGATGACCAGCATTCTCGGGACAGAAACAAGCCCCTTCGGTATCCGCACCATGGTAGTGAATTTAGGATCTTTCCACACCGCCTTTGCCACATCTGGGGAAAGAGCCGGTCTTGTTGCCCCAACGGCTGATTCAGGGGCTGATGATGATCCGTATCTGCAGCCAGAGCACCCGGTGCAGCAGCGGCTAGCCATGGCGATGAAGTATGCGAAGACATCGACTGGCGCTAGGGGGGATACGAAGAAAGGTGCTGCGCTGTTGTTTGATGCTGCTATGAAAACGCCGGGGAGCGAAGCATATGAGGCGCTGGAGAAGCAGCGGTCGTTGCAGCGCCTTCCAGGTACGGGGCTAAAGTTGGGCGGATGGAGAGGCTGGTGCTTGGGAGTGATGTGCAGCCTGTAATTGAGCAGAAACTGGAGGCTTTGAGGATGGAGGTAGAGAGCTGTATGGGTGTGAGTTCTTTGGCTAATGCGGATGATGTGGAATAGTGCAGTTTGGAATTTCGGATCAGGGTAGTGCAAAATGCGAGAGAGACAGGATTACTCAGGAGAGCCTCGACTTTTATATGATGTACCGAGGACAGTTTTTGGCACGCAGTCTGTGTTTTGTCAAGGTAAAGGTAGTCATTAAGTCAACTTACACGCCAGACAGTGGGTTACCATCCGACCCAGTATTATCTAGAATGCTTCGGCTCATAATGCCTGGCGCAGAAGAATTGATACTTCAGCAAGTGAGAACACGAACTAGGAGTACAGCCATGCTTTAAACCATGGTGTAGTACTCGTATATTCTTGCCCGTTTAGTAGAGTGGTGATACATGACCGAAACTGTAGTCACCGCACCCATCACAGCGTAGTGATTTGAAGACCGGCTCTTGTTGATAAGAAGTCCTTAAACACAATTACAAGAACACATTATGTAATAATTATAGTATTCTGTTCCGGGTGAACATCCATCTAGGCTGCATAGTATTCAAGACACGCATATCTCGACGGGGGGCGGCGGGGATTACTAGTAAGGGCTGTTGAGGACGTATACATCGATATCGCCAATAGCACATGAAGGAATTGAGGCTTTGAAATGTGACGATTTTACTTCCAAGGACACGCCAAATCTGTTGTCTTTGGTCTGGCCAGTCTGTTAGGTCTAACATAGAAACGGGGCCCGGGGACTGCGAGATCGGCAGTTGTGAGTCACCAACCTAAAGTGGAATATAATGTAAAGCAACCGAGCGATCTTGCAGCAAATAACAAGCATCTTGGCGCAGCGGAAGCGTGAGTTACTCCGATAACAAATTGTGCGGTTCAACATGTACTGATATACAATAGGCGCCGGGCTCATAACCCGGAGGACCCTTGATCGAAACGAGGAGATGCTAAAGCTCTCATTTTTTGGTGTCTTATTTCTATGTCTACATGTAAACGTGCTCTAGTTATCTGTCTATTTTTTTATTCTCCTCTTCTTCACGTCCTCATTTCCCTCTTAATAGTTCTATGCTGGTGCGTCAAGCAGCAATTTATGAACTATTTAATCAGTATGTTCCACCAGTCCTTCGAAGTACCCGATTGCTAGAACTTCTTTTGGACCTGGGAAGTAGTCTACAAGGCTGTCCTGTAGAACGATGCACTTGCGTTCGCCTAGAGCTGAGCCATGAGGCGTCGGCAACTTTGAAGCATATTTGTCAGCTGTACTACCATTTGTCAGAGGCGCATCTACACATGCCGCAAACGGTCAGCTATGCGCAGTCCAGATATCGTCGCCACTGCACCAACGACGACAACAACCACGGCTATAATCTCGCCGCCCGCAAGTACTCTTGTGACTGAGCGCGCCGTCCCAGAAGCAGGTGCGATTGGTCCGCTGGGAATTGAACTCTGCGCAGTTGTTGAAGTCGCTGATGTCGTTGATGATGCCCTCGACGATGCCCTCGAAGAGTTAGGTAATGAAGTGACCAAAGACAAAACAAGGGCACCGAGAGAAGCGGAGGAAGCACCATTGACGCTCTCGCATATTTTAGATAGAGGAGACTGTCAGAGAATGGACCATTAGTTGGTGAGTTTGGTACAACTTGGTTGAGGCCCACTTACACTGGCTGAAACCTGATCGTAGAACCCGGCCAAAGCGGTTGTGTTGGCAGAGTTGGACTGGATCTTTTCCACATTCTGCCACGAGAGTATCTAGAAGGCTCCGAAGACGATGGCAAACGCTAAGCCGGTGCTCTGGAGAAACCAAAGGAGGATGTCCCTCCCAGATCAAGCGGTCTCGGGAGTTATGGCTGCTACGGTCGGAGTCTGCCAGTATCAGACAACTAACAGTCCACGGCTCCAACTTCGAAGAGCTACGGACAAAACTTCATGAAAGCTTCCATCAGCGAAGGTACAGACAGTCTCGTCGACTGACGTAGTAAGACTGCAGCCCTCGTGACCATGGTTGATCAAACGGCTGGCTGCATGAAGATAAGCCACACTGCGCGTCTTCAGAGCTGAATTTGAAATTTGTCAATCGGAAGAGCACAATCCGTTATCAACATAACGATGCTGGTTCTGTGACTTACTTTTGCACAAAACAGATGGAGCGCAGTTCTGGTTTTGAAATGAACAAAAGTCAATTCGTGTCGGAATATTGCTGTAGGAAATCACCTCGACTGGCGATATTGTTGGATTGATGCTTGCATTGCTGTAGCGATTCTTGGCAAACTCAGTACATGCAGTACAGACACTGGTTTGAGCAATTTGGGACCCATTCAATTCATGTACCTAGCTAGCGAGGATAGCACACTCGAGTGAGCGACAGTTCAAGATGTTCGAGTAGACTACAGCAAACACGTCCTCGGTAAACAAGGCAAATTTACTTTGTATTCGATTTCAATTGCGAGAGTGCAAGCGACAGTAGATGACCAGACGAGGGCATTGCATCGCGTGTTTTATGCAGCCGAGAATGAAACTCATTTATGCAAAGGGCAGGTGCGTCGATTTGCACGGACCAAGCACTGAGTGAGGTCTTGCCGCCTGAAATCAACCAGCCACCAACTCTGGCCAGCTCTGGTCCAAGAAAAACTCGGGAGAAATCGCCCCAAAGATTTCCCCTTCTAATTTCATATTCCTCACACAACGATCCCGCAACACCGCTCAATTCAATTCATCGTGATCGGGATTACTGAACAATTGCCTACCGCCGACCAAAGACAACCTGTCCCAAAATGTCAACCGCGACGGTCCAAATCACCACCGAAGAAGGTGATGGCTCTCCCTCGGCCAACACCGGCAGCCCCAAGGAGCGACATTCATTGACGCTCGACCAACGTCGCGCCCTCCGCCGCTGGGCACACTCACAGACGTCGCGCCCGAGTCACAAGGCGTGCATCGAATGGTTCTATTCCCAGTACGGCCAGAACATCTCGCAGTCCACCATCTCGCACTCGCTTTCGCCCAAGTACGCCCGTCTCGATAACGACTCGCAGTTCAGCGGCTCGCGTCTACGTTTTGGTAATTGGCCCGACGTCGAGAAGCTCGTGCTGCTGTGGCACGGCCAGGTTGTCGCCTCGGGCCGCAACCCCTCCAACGAGGAGCTCGCCGAGAAGGCCAAGTCCATCTTCACCCAGCTGCCGCGATACAAGGACGAACAACCCCCCGAGTTCTCTCCTGGTTGGATCCACCGTTTCAAGAAGCGTTATGGGCTGCTTATCAGGCGCCAACGCCGACATGGAAGCGCACCCAATCCCGCAGACGACATTCCCTACCTTGTCGACGCCGTTCCCAGATTCATGACCATCAACCAAGAGACCAGCCCTGCCGCCATTCGTGACGCGGTGCTAAGAGTCGTCGGAGTCGAGGCCAGCCTAGGCACGTGCGCCAGAGTCAGAGACGAGGTCATACGCCGACTCGAAAACCCGGGCCCCCATCCCGCTATTAATGGCACGGGCAATCCCGAGGCCGATGCATTCGCCGACAACGAAGATCCCGAGGTCGTACTCCAAAACGCCCTGCGCGCCCTGCAGCAGGAGGAGGCAGATGCCGAGGCCGAGGCCGCCGCCGTTCGTGAGCAGCGGGATCGCCATGACGGATTGCCGCCCATTACTGGCCTGTCGACGCCTGCGCAACAAACAGGTCCAAACGCAAGAGCTGTAGCGCGATTCACTCCTGCCGCCGCCGAGGACCTAACCCTGACGCCCATATCCAGCGGAGTACCGGCATCTCAGATCGACAGACCTCTGAGATGTCCCTTCTGCGTCAACCAGCGCATGCTGAGAACAATCAAGGAGGCCGTCGAGCATATGAGCACACACGTTGTCGTTTGAGATGAGGCGGATCCCACCGTGGATCCACAATTGACAAGCTGAGCCTTGCGCTTGCTATGTATAGCTGGAAGTCAGTGCCACGGCTGTGAAGGATGTCGTCGCATCATAATACTTGCCATGGTGGATGAGGCATCATATCAATTCGTTCATTGATTTGAACATGTATATTTACAATTAGGAAGGGTTCATCGGAGCGTATCACGGGTGCAATTTGCTTCGCGATAATTCCAGGAGACAGGCCTAGAAGCAAGAATAATGAGCTCTCAGGTTGTTACCCAACAAGGGTGCGGAGAACAAGAGCCCTTACTACGGGTTGCGGGCTACAAGGATATCAACAGGATTCTAATGGCCAACCCATGCATAATAATACCCATTTAACTCAGTATTACCTATCCTGTCCTTGTGAGGCTGGATTATTCCGCTCAAGGGTGGCCTTTGATGGGAACAGAACAAGGCGCAACATACCTGGCCTCACAAAATGAACTTACAGTATTCCTTTTTAAATGTCTTTGATCGAAGTGCCTAGATATACGTCAAACCTGATTGCCTCCCGACCAAAGTTCTCCGAAGTCAAGTACCTTCTCACATACTGGCTGCAGATATGACGGCGAAGTTTCACTTCCCGAGTTAATTGGCTCAAGTTGGTTGGTATGGCTGGCAAAATTTTGCTTACCTCGGCAGTATAGACCTAGTTTCCGCACTTGATTGACTTGCAACAGAGGTCATTGAGGCTAGCAGAGGCGAGTGACACTCAAGGTTTCTGTCAGTATCAACCCGGACAATAAGACACAGAACAAAGAATTTATCATGCAGAATGTAGGCAGTAAAATCAAATGTTGTAGCATCCAGTCATCCGCACATTTGATTCTCTCGTGGAACTAGATTATCGCAGCAGGTTGTACGCAACCAGACTCTACTGTCATGTTCAGAACCCATGACCTTCGTATCTTCACCGTGCCTGTTCTTTTACTTCCCTCCTACTCTCAAGCTCAGTTCAATACGTCATTAGTATGGCGTTGTTCCGCAAGTGATATATGCAAAGTCGAAGCCCGTTCCTCCAATCTCAAAGCCTTGAACGCTCCCTCGCAGCTCTTGACTGCTTGGGAATCACTAGGCATGTATCCGCATAGTTCATTTGGTCTTGTCTCGTCGGCCCATAGCTTGGGTCAACACATTCGAAATCCTCCAGGACCCAGCAACAGGGCTGCTCGCTCCAAGTCCGATAAAAAAAAGGTGTCGGTAGAAAATAGGGAAGAAAAAGAAACAAACGGATATGAACACGAAGCAAAGTCCCAGTCGTATCAGAAGTCCATGACAAAGAAGAGAAATCAGATCCAGGTTGCGCCGCACCGTAAGGTAGTCCGTATAGAAAAGGAAAGTTCCGCAATGCCCAACGATGCCGCCCCCAGCATGATCGAAGTGTGCAAGTAAGAAGGCAATGAATACGGCCTTAACGAGTAAGACGATTGAGATCGCGAAGAGTTAGCCGCTCTCAGGTCGTAGGCGGGGGCTGGAAAGTATGTGTCGTTTCGGTTGTATCGGGTCGCGCCTCAAAACGCCGGGCTACAAGACAGCCAAAGCCATATCGCGGGATCGCAATTATGCCCAGTCCACACCGTGCAAGACGACGCAGTAAAGACCACAATGCTTCTGTCGAGTTAAATGCTGATGAACAACTGCCGTAGAAGATGAATGCAACAAGAAAGAGGAATGGGTATATGGTAGAATATAGAAATGTCGAAATATGACAAGTAATCGTCATTTTATTTATGCTTGCTCAACGAAAATAACTAGTTTTTCGTTATGATCCAAAGCATCTTTAAGGTCGTTGTTGCTCATTAAGCCCAAGTTTTCACCGGACTCATCGCGGTAGGAGAGTTGGAGCTCACCGGGTACCTTGACACGGTCCCGAATCTTTTCGTAGAGCTGCTGGAAGTCGGTGTCTGACGGTACCCGAATAAGGAAGGTATCGCGATTGAAGAATAGTTTAACTTTGAATGTCGAGACTGGCTGATTAAGACCCGGAGATAACGACGTTTGTGAAGGTTGAGACATTGACGTTTGGCGTGTTCCCTGAGATTGACCATTCTGCAATTGGCGTGGTGCAGCAGAGAGACCACCATAGCCGCTGCCGTTTAGGTTGTTCCGCGATGACTGCCTCGAAGCGCCATCTCTTGGAGAGTCTGCTGACGACTGTCCGGATCCGGTGGATAGTCTGTTCTCTTCGTTGGGGTTGGCGTCAACTTCATAGTCCCCTTCCCTTGGCGCGAAGAACTGCTTAACTAGGGTACATCTCGAGATGTAATCGGGTTGTCCTAAAAGGTTCTTCACATAGGCGTCCAAGTTGTGTAGCCGGCCCTCGGTGATTTGGTCGGTGACATAGTTCACCGGGCCTGGCATATACGGTAGCGTGCGTTTCTGGGTATTGGTGTTTCCTGCCTCTGCGGGAAATTCCGTAAGGAGGGCGATTTGGAAGTCGTAGAAGTCCTCATAGTATCGAGAAAGCTCCCAATGACTACCGTCTTCCAAGTTTGCTTCAATAACAAACCAGTATTTTTCTTCTGCGAAGCAATATCTTGGTATCCGTGCCGAGATCGGGGCGAACAGTTGCGAGTTGGACTTGGTGGCATAGGAATCGGGTTGTACGTTTTGCTGCATGTTGCGTTGTTGCGATTGCTGCTGCGGCGATTGTTGGGCTTGTTGGTAGCCCCCTGGTTGCTGCTTGAAGCGGCATGTGAGCGAGTGCATTTCACGAGAGGGCAAAAGGTGTGGAAAGCTTACATAGGACGCACTATTTTGTTGACTGGTGCGGCTTCCGCCCTGCTGCAGGCTCATGCGTTCCATGCTTTGCTCCATTTGCTGTTGACCGGGTGGACCTCCAGCCTCGAATTTGCCCAAGGTAATGCTGCTGTTCTTGTAGTCGGCTGCCATTTTCTTCCATTCCTCCACCTTGGGAACGCCGGCGCGCTTTATCGCGTCGTGTGGGTTCGGGACTGCTGTGTCGGTCGACATATCTCGGATCTCTATGAAGGATACGGGAATCAAGCCCGGACCACCCAGCCGGCCAATGGGCTTAGCTACGAACCATTCGGGGTTGGACTGTGCAATAACGATGATGGCCTCGCCAGCCTTCGCTTCCAACTCATCGGCCCTTTCGGCTTGGAAATCATACATGACGATACCGTACACCATGGCGCCCGACTTACCTCCCGATTTGGAGCTGCGCTGGCTTGCGGCGGGAGTTGGCGGCATTGTAGATGCATTAGTCTCGGCGTAGCCAGAATCGTGGTCTGGGTTTTTGTTTGCTGTAGGCGGCCGTCCACCGTCTGACTGAGCACTGTCTCGTTCGGTGCGGCCTAAGGCTTGGAAGAATGCGACGGGTACGATGCCACGGGCGTCTGGCAAAGCAGGGTTGCAGGCCTCGTACCAGTCAGAATCGTTCTCTCGGCCGATGACGTGAAAGAAATCCCCGCGTGAGAAACTCAGTTCTTGACTAGATTGCGCCTCGTAGTCGTAGAGAGCTCGGATGACCTAGATTTTGCCTCGAGCATTAGCGTCGCGTGCGCGAAAACGGACGGCAACCGGCACCCGCAAAAGCGGGTAGTATCGTTTAGCAAAGAAAGGCTTGGGAATGTGGGTAAAGATATGGACGTAGGAGACACGAGAAGCAGACGCATTTACCAACCTTTTTCGGAGGGACAATAGCGACGGCGGCTTTTGGGGCGATGGGGACGTTTGACCCCTTTTCCTTGTCACCCTTGATGGACCGTCTGAGTGCCTGGACAATGTGAAAAATATTAGCAACTGCGTGAGTAGACGCGATCGAGTCGCGAGTGAGGCTCGAAGTTGACTGGGACATTGCTCATTGGTTGCAAGTACAGAACCAGCTAAACTCGCATAGAACCGTCCATGGATGGTCTCGACAATTGAGGAGGTAGGGACAGAAGGGACAGAAAGAGGGGGGTTTGCACTGGGTTTAATGGCGCACCTTCATCGTGGCACGATGTGTGAGTGTCTCTGGAAGTTTGTGATACCGAAGGTGGATTAGGCCGCCGATGGTAGAATAGTCCTTGTACACAGCTGCACAGCTAGGCCAAGGCAGATCAAATTCACTGGGACCACGAGTGAACAGAACGGGCCAGTGTGACGCCGACGGAGCAGGAAAGGGTTCAACTGCACAGCTAGGCCAAGGCAGATCAAATTCACTGGGACCACGAGTGAACAGAACGGGCCAGTGTGACGCCGACGGAGCAGGAAAGGGTTCAACTGCACTTCTGAGTCAGTGCAACGGTTCGTGTCGTGCAAAGTAGTGGGCGCGAAGCGAGTGATTCAATGCGACCCGCGGAAGCGACGGCGAAGAGTGCAAGATGTGGATGAGAAGAGGATTATGGACCAGGTAATTCCGAAGCTGGGAATTCGAATTCAGTGGCGTGCGATATGCGAATTGGTAACTCTTGATGCAGTTGAGTCCGTAACCTTTTGGCTGCGCTGTTGGCTATCCTCTAATCGTCGAGATTATTTTTTTCTTTGGAGACCCCAATGAGCACCTCGTGCCGACGCATATGCTTCTTTTGGGTGAATGTTGCCGTCGTAGAGCCCTGTAATGTCCCCCTATTTGATGCTTTTGTTTCTTCTAGAGTTTCCGAGACCGTAGACAAGTTTTCTTAATCTCCCCACAACTTGCGAGTCACGGTGGCGCGGTGCCGGTTGGGTGTCAATCCGAGCAGGGCTCTGTTCAAGCACAGAGGCAATGACAACAGCTTGCTTTCGCAATAAGTCGTCGTTTGCGTCGCCGTCGAACTTCAAAGTCGCCTTTTAGTCTCGGTCGTAGGCCGTCCAGGAAGCGACTGGAAGAAACAACAACAGGTCGACGAGTTGGTGGTTGTGGTGGTGGAAGAAGGTGCAGGGAGGGAGTTACTCACAGGAAAGAGACTGGCTTTGACTGGTGAGCGGTCCCGCAGGTTGGCGAGGATGGCTGGTCAGTGGGCAGCAGTGGGCAATAGGAGGGATTGCTCTCAGCGAAGCGGGTGGAAAAAGGTGGGATAACTTCACGTCCGCTCGGGCGTTAGGGAGCGCTAGAGTGGGGCCCCCGGTGGCAGGGGCCTATTGCAGCCTCGTGGGTGTGGGTTGGGCCCCAACTTGACTGGACGCAATCGAAGACGACTTCGACCAGGGCCCCAACACCAAAATTGAATTTCGGGGGAGACTGAAATTGCCCAGGATTGCGCCGTGGAGTAGTCGCCCTACAGCTGTCATTCCGCGGACGCCTTCCAGAGTGTGAGTGGAGGCGCAACTTTTTCTGCCCCTCCCCCTACCCCCCTCCCCCCCAAATTTGATTGCGCTTCTAGCTCAAGAATTTTGAAAATGTTAGAGATGGCCAAACATCCCATGCATTGCATCAATGGTGCAGCCTAGGTGATCGCATAATTCCCCTTTAATACTTCGTATTGTACAGCTGTTCGACTGCTAGCTGGCTAATGGTTAAGGTACTGAAGTACGGAGTATTGGGCGAGAAGAATGCATTTGCTGGGACGATTCTAGAGACCGAAGGGTCCAAGCTATTTGATTTCAAAGACGTCTGCTTGACTAGCAGCGTCCAGGCCGTCAATAGTCAGTTGTCTTATTGTCTTACTGGTTGAACACATCAATTATGTTTGTACACCAAACTTGGAAATATCAGTGTAAACCGTTGGCCCAGCCACATAATTATCCTTACCGATGGGTTCGCATGATGGACTGACCTCGATGCGCCCCCAATCTACATCACCTAGAAAACACCATGAAGCCTTATTGCCTCCATACATGATACTATTGGGCCTTATCTTACAAATTTGCACCAACAAATGTACATATACCTAGGTTTTACACTGCATCATGGAACTGTCGCAGGTCATACCAATAACGCGATAATGATGACAACTTATCACACCCCGGCTAAGCAGATTTTGTTTGAAGCTATTGATGCGTCATAACGCGTCCCTTTAGACTTCTTGGTGTACGTTTCTCAGGATGGAACAGCGGTGCTAACTTTGGCAGCCCGACGTCAAAGTAAGGGATGGACAACACTGAAAGTCGCGGCGATTCATCAATGATACTCCCTCCCTTAGATCAGCTAGGCCGCCAGGGCAACACGTCATGTTTTCCGAAGCTGCAACATACTCTATTTTCTGCTATGTGTTAAACCCTTTACCTGCCAAAGTCACTTTACTAGTCAGCCCCCAGGTCGACGGGCATTTGCGAGCTGCAAGATCTTGACCGAACGCCATTTATAGTGCGCCTACTGTGCGAGTGCCAAATAAGAAGGCAAATATCCATTGCCCAAACGACACAAATCTGCCGTTCTACGACTTTATTCCGTGGTATGAATTGTCTGGATGGCTGATGCGTCACTATTGCAAGTATGAATTTCTAGTTCCAGAATTTAACGACACCTGTGCATCTTTTTACCCCTCCTTCCATTACCCCTCCGTAGTGGGTCCTAGTTGTAATCCAAATCAAGTTCGAATTCCCAATTGAGCTCTTCCAGGACCCTTACTTCAAGTTTGGAACGCTGAGCCGATTCGAAACACCTGCGACGCTTCTCCATGCCATCGAACCTATCCTAGAGCTGACACATTCAAGATACAAAGATACACAACGCGTCCCGTTTCTTTGCGCATAACTGACAGCCCGCAACGGCATAACAGAGTTTCGCATTGACAGCCGGTTCACGAGCATGCCTGGACAAATCGACAAAAACCCAGAAGTAGGAATGGTAGCTTATCGATTGCTTTGCGCACAGTTCTCTACGTTCAAGCATTGATTGATCGCATCAGTCAGGCCTCGCCTCAATTCAGCAATGGGTTGCAGCTGCAAATGCGATACCTATCTGATACCTTTCTTCAAGATCGAGTCAACTCTAATGAACCGCCTGCGTTTGGATATGCTCTAGACGTATTGCTAAGCATCCTTCAGCCATAGGCCAGACTCTTCTTCCCGCATGGTTCCACAAAAGCTCAACGCCGCCAAGTGGGTAAAATAAAGACCGGTCAAAAACTCTGTGATGACATCTCGATCCTGCGACGCGCCGCAGAATGAACAAGCGGAACATGACGTTTGTTGGGCACTAGTGGCCGTGGATAATCTTGATGGCATTTTTCACCATCAACCACAGCGTCGAACACGAACGACAATTCGGCATTATTCGCGTCGGCTCTCCAAACCTGTACCCGAGTACCCGCAGCGTCGAAATATTCCACTATATTTTCTCGATTCGTACCTGGGTTGTCTGTTCTTGCATCTCACATCGACACGGACATCCAATGGAGAGGCTGTGAGAGCTTCCCAGCTCACAATTTGCTAATTGAACACTGCGAGATCCACGAATGAAGGCGAAGTCCGAACAAGACGGAGACAAGGGGATATTACTCATGCCAACTGGAACTGTTGCGAGCCTGTGCAACCTCTGTACGAGTTTGGAGTCTGGAAGAACATTCGCAAGCAAACCAACACCCTAGACACAAATGCCCTATGGGGTTTGCTTGACCAGTCATTTGCGCGCGGCTTCCCTCCATCACGCGCAATACGCGCTCAGCTAGACCCGCGCGTTTGACAGCCAGTTGCGCACAAAGTGCTCCGGATCGATTCTTACGGATCGTTGCAAAGTGAACGTTGCTTCTATTGGCACCGCTTGCTGCCGGCATTCTCTTCATTTTATCTTGATATTACTTTGAAGTTGAACAAATACCATTTGGTTCATACAGCCCATATGAACCAACTGCCTTGGGCAAGTATCATGTATAGAGATTGTGCGGCTTTTAGAGCCCCCATGTTGCCCGCCTTGCCAGGGCCTCCCTCGTGGGAATGGACCTTTCCCGCATCACCCTTGTTCATGGTGGGGGTGGCCAGGAGCCAGGAACATGGCTTGGCATGTCGACATGTCCCCGCCGTCAAGCCGTGCTCTCACTGAACTGGAGGAAACATCCTTAGGCTTCAAGTCGCATCGACGGCCAGGTTTGCTTCATATATAAACGCAGTTGCGCTTTACTGATCGATTTCTATCACCAACGAATGCTGCAAAATACGAAGCGTTAATACCACACTGCAGCGCATAGGATGCCAAACGACATTGCTGCGAAGCGTTGCCATAGTGTTCGGCGGACAAAAATAAAATCGCCTTGGTTTCAGTGTATACACTTTTGTCATTGATCAACTGTTCAACTGTGGGGAACGCTGGGCAGCGCTCAGATGGTGACTTGACCTGACGTGGGAATTTTCCAGAAAGCCATCATGCTTCACGCTGCCGAACAGACGACAAATAAATGGCGCACTTAAGGTAGAGTAATGTAGGATAATCCGATATTCCAGTGTAGACAGACGGACGACTTCACTTGAATATTTCACCTGGGCGTGCCGTTTACCAACTAAGTACCTGGGGACCCTAAGATTGATGGATCCCACTACGATCGACGAGGGGTGATTCAAGAACCACAAATTCCAAATCTTGGACGCCGATTGCAGTTCATGCGTTAGACTCCTCGGGTCATCGCGCTCCCGTTACCTTTGAAACCTGGAGTGAACCCCGGAACTCTAAAACGAACCGATCCCAACAACACACCTTGTACATACCCAAACCCGCATAAGCAACTTCCGGTGAGCTTGGTTTGATATGAAGATGATGCTGAATTCATCGCGAGTACCTCATCTGGGATATACCTTGTCATTGGATAGCTTCAAGCGACGGCATGTTCTGGTAAGTTAGGTATTGACTAAGCGTACGATAAAACCACGTCGTGATAACCCATGATAATATGTCATCAAAGGTTGTGTTCAGCGATTTATGCAACTATCGATACTCCCATATTGATTCGATACCCTCACGAGGACGTTGCTTCTCTCTGTGTAGTTCTCATATTTGTTCTTGCCAGATGGACAGCTTTCTCCCAGTCTTACTCATCTCCTCAAGCTCTTGCACATCTACTTCGTTTCTTGCCAACATGAAAAGCCAATATCGTAATATTCAACAACGTTGCTCAAAGTACCTGTTGAGTTGATGCTGATATATGAGCCCGACGAGTGTTCTTTGTCAGTAACGAAGCTCGTTTGCCCATTATACATATTTCCGGATAGGTAAGTCGAGCCGACTCTTCAGAGCCACTCAATGTCACCCTTAGTCCCCACAAGCTTCCCGCTACTCCAGAAGTCCAGACGCCTCAGTTATCCGTTGTGACATGTCACATACAAAATCGTCGACACCACCTCAGCGCCACATGGATAAAGTAGCAGATACAACTAGCTAGCTGTCTTGTCTCATGCTGTAGAACGCAGCCAGAACACTATATTGAGTGGATCTGGGGGGTTATCATACGATTTCGACAGCGGCCGCATTCTCCTCGATTCAGGAGTTGCCCCTTTTTGTCTCAGCTTGGCCGATTTGCTGTCGTCTGGAGCACCTAAGTCTCAGTTCGTAAAGAAAGTGCGTGCCTTTTGGGAATATCGAATGCGTGTACGGAAGTCACACCTACCTTTCTCGGAATCGGAAAACCACCGACAAGTAGAGTGGGGCCGGCGCATTTTAGAACAGTCGGTCACGTATGAACTATAGCACTGTAGACTCTGGCAGTAGAGCAGCATTTTGTCGGTGGCGTCACGAGCAGCTGCGTCAAGTAGGACACTCTATATACAATACGAAAAGACTCCGATAAACTTCCTTCGCATGACCTCGCCGCCGCGGTTCGCGAGAGGCCAACCCCAAACCTCAAAGTACATACACAAGCCGCCGAAAATCAGTTACAGCGTGCGGGTATCAGCACGTGAAAGACCACTAAGTCCTCCACTTATTAACGCCTCGCTCCTCGTGAAATCAATATAAAGCCGCCTAGGCCTCTATGCCGGTACACCAGAGGCTGATGCATTCCATCGCTTTCCAGTCCCAAAGAGCGGCCTGTCAATAACCGTATCCGTTCGCCTTGGTCCATCTCTCAAGACACGTTATCATGCTGGCTGGGAAGTCAATGTACGCATTTTCGGAAGAGATGTGGTATGCGGTATGCGATTAGAGACCGATCAAAATGAGGCAAAAAACACGCCCACGTCATAGATTAGACCTTGGGCCAATCCAAGATCTGGTATCCAGTCGTCTCTGCAGAACAAGTATTCGTACCCATGGTATAATGAACTTGTTTGGTCGTCGCCGTCAATGAAGTGGGGGAATATAGACTACGATGAGGGGGGTTCGATGAGTTCAGGCGGTCATAATGTGACAGACCAAAAATATAGTGCCGAATGGGTGCCGGAGTAGAAATTCAAATGATGTGCAAGAAGGAGATTCGACAGAAACTCGAGAAATATTCATATCTGGCCTTTGAGATCGACGCTCCGGAAGGCTTCCTTGCGCGCTAACTCAAAGTGTTGCTTGGCTTTGCCAACAGTGAGCACAATGGTACCATCTCGCTCTTCGAGAGCGTCTTGGCCATTATGGTCGATGATGAACTGGGCAGCTTCGGCATCCGATTCGAAAGCTAGCTCTTCAGTGATGTAACGTAATTTCAGTGTTTTGATATATCTGCGTTCATGTTAGCAAAGGTATCAACGGTCTGGCGAAGTATGGATAACTTACGCCTTGCACATGGCACAGAGTGCAGCTAGCCTTTCACGTCTGACAAACATATCCATTAGATATGCGCCCATATTGGGGACGTCAAGGTAAAGCTGGAAAAATTTGTGATAATTCCCCAAGGCCAGCGCGGATCGGACATTGAGCGCATGCTTGATAGCGCGCTCTTCCTTTTCTGCTGTGGTTAGATCGGCAATAGCGTCGTTCAACGCTGTGCGGTTCGCGGTGTGAATGAAATACAAGATACGGTAGGCCTTGAACTCGATGGGGCTCCCCTTCAGACCAGATGCATACAAAGCACGTAGCTGAGTCTGGCACTGGTTATACTCACCAAGATCGCCTTTTTCCAAGGCGATACGGGCGTGGATCTCATAAACGGAGACAGTAAAGTCATTTCGGATCCGTTGGACGGTCAGGTCTTGACGAAGAGACTTAAACTGATCACAGATATAGCCGTAGTTGCTTTCCTTTCTCCACTTCTTCTTCAGGAGATCCAGCGTCTGATGCAGAATATACTCGGGCCGAACATTGGAAGCTTTGGGAGCAGAGGTCAAGCGAAGGTATCTCTTCTCAAGGACAGTACTGGTACCAGCGATGGGTCCGTCGGAAGGCGGCGGACTCGGAGATCGGTAAGAGGACTGGTAGCCGCCATCGAAGCGACGCTGGCGCTTCTCTGCTAGCTTTTGGGACTTACTTTTGGCGGGCAAGGGCTCGTCCATCTTCGCGGGTTTGCCATTCGAGGGCTTCGAGGTCCGATCCTGGAGGCTGAGGCCTTTGGTATTACGCCACGGACTGGCGGCCGCCATAGGGGCAGATTGGTCGGGCTCGCTAAGGTCAGAGGACTTTCTCTTCTTGGGGTTGGCAGGGGCAGTGGCCGGGATGACCGCGCCTGCATTTGTCATTGTGGAGGCACCCATGGCTCCCATTAGGGCTTGTTGGCGTTCGGCTTGGACTAATCTCTGTGGTAGAGGCATCTGATCCCAATCCGTGGTATACATAATGCCAGCATCCTTGGCGTACGTGATCGTCTCTTTCAACTTCGTCTCCATTTCTGCTCGGGTGACGTCGGGAAGCAGGTTCTTCGTTTCAAACGACCGCTGCACATAGAGACGAACTGATTCGGGCCAGTCGATCTTTTGTTGTTGTTGTGAACCGACGGGCTGTTGCTGTTGCGGATAGGCCGACGGGTCGGGTTGAAGTTGGGGGAAATTAGCAGGAGCGGCGTACGGCTGATACTGGGGTTGGATTGAGTAGGGCTGACTGAAGCCCTGGCGGACTTGAACAGGCGTGTATGCAGTTGTTGCTGCTGTGGATGGGTCAGTGATTGATGACACCATTGTTAGAGCGGGAGAGTGGAGTGAGCCTGGTTCAGGCTACCACAGACCATACAAAAATGAAAGTACAACGCGAGTAGTCAGGGGAAACAACCAGAAGAAGAGTGAGGAATGCTTACTCTGGGTATAGCCATATGATGCCCGTTGGATGCCCGGCGGAGGCGGTACTGATGCCCACGACATGTTGGCGGCGGTTGGGGTCGTCAATCGAGACGTACAAACAGACGTGGCCGTGATAACGTTTTCGGACTTGTTAGCAGAATACCAGAGGAATCAGAGCGTTTGGAACCGTTTATCTACGATGTTTCGATGATACCAGCAAAATATCACGAGGATAGGTTTGCAGGGTTGACGAGTTTCGTTGTCGACAAAGAAATAAAGATCGGTGTAGAGGTGGAAGAGTAGAAATTGCCTAGGCAATCAACAGTGAATTTGGGAGTTTGGTGCCCGTGGCCCCAACTTTAGAAACACAGGGACCGTTTTTAGTGCTGGAGGGTTCTCAGAGCGAAGGCGGGCTAGAAAGCTCGGACTTTGGCGGCTTTCAACCTTGACCGGAAGATCTCCGGAGCCACCTACCCATTGCACCAAGGAAATCCACCGAGGCTCCAAAGATGGCCGAGACTCATCCCACTACCCCAACTGACTTGTATTGAAGAGGTGTACGTAATGCCTTGTGGAGCGTTGGTTTAAACACGACATGTTCACCAGATCATCTATTGCCATTTTAGCTGATTGTGGATGTTTCTTCAAGCCCAACTATACAATCTACATTAACCGACATGACGAATGTTTTTAAAACAAATCGACCTCACTACTGCGCTTCGGCCATCTTATCTTCCCGACGAAGTATTGCTCTTTGTCCAGGACAACGTGGGGCTATATGAGGGGTGAGTTGAAGCCATCGCGACCACGCCTAGAAAGAAGATGACGGCCCCAGTTGCCAACTGACCAGCATGTCTGAATCAGAAAGTACAAGCTTCCCAACCTGCAGAATGGCCAGGTCTATCTGACATCGCATCGGATATGCTACGTCGACAAGCAGGAACCAAGAAAGCACTCTGTGGCTCTGGACTTGAAGGATGTGGAAAGATATGAGTTCTACGTAAGACCCTATTGCTGCCAACATTTTCCGGTATTGACAATGCTGTACAGGCTGGGTTCCTGAAGTCCTCAGCCAAAGTAACTCTTGTCCCCAAACCTCCCAAGCGGGGTTCTCTCCAATCTCGGGCAGCCGCCGTATCGTCGAGTCCTTCGAACAGCGGAACCACTTCCCCATTGCCAAGTTCCGATGGTCCCTTTCGATCGCCATCAACTGGTGCATCGCAGGCTACAGCGGCCACGTGGGTTTGCACAATCTGCAGTTTCCCGAACCCAGTACCATCCAACTTCGATCCGACCACCGCAAACGCGCATACGCCACTACCACCATGTCTAGCTTGTGGCATCAAGCCGGCATTGACGCATGTCCTGAAAGCAGCCATATCGAATGTTACTAGTAGGCAGATGACCGCGACTGGGTCCAGCTTTGGAACGCCGTTACCTCTTCGCCCAGGGCTAGACAGTAGCAGAAACGCGGCTACGGAACTTGGCGATTTGGTACAGACAAACTCGGCATCAACGACGCCGAAGCCTACGACTCCAGACACGGGCGCTGGATTTCAATGCCCAAGATGCACTTTCCTAAACCATCCGTCTCTATTATCGTGCGAAATATGCGGCGCGCCTCTCATATCTCACGATGTGCCTCCTTTGCCTGTCGCCCATGAGCAGCCTAGGACAGACTCGCCAGGGCCAACCCTCAATTTTGGCAAGGTTACTGGTTTGGATAATCCTGACAGTGTCAAGATATCCTTTCGAAATGGTGGCGAGAAGATATTTTATGAAAGGCTCAAAGGCTCTATGACTCAACGTAAATGGCTTCTCCAAGAAGCACCCCCTGTTCCCAACAGCAGCAGTGGTACGGATGATGGAACTGGTTCATTATCGCGGTCAGGTTCTGGTCCTGGCCGCACCCGGAAGACCGCCGGCATAGCAGGGCTAGAGCAGATGGGCCTAGAGAGGCGGAAGAACAACGAATTTGCCATTGCAAACTCCTTCGAAGACTTGGAGGCTTTGATGGCTTCTGCCAAGGAAATTGTTGCCCTGGCTGAGTCGTTCGCCCGCCAGGGCAATGGTGGTGCAGATAGCGCAACCTCGGAGGCCAACGCGTTGTTGGCTGAATCTGCAAGTCAGTTAGGATTGATCACGACGAAGGACATTGTTGGCGGTGGTAGCGGATCCGGGTCCGAGAACCTGTACCTTTCGGAATTGGCCAGGAACCTTGCCGAATTCTTGACTGACGACAGTAGGGGCGTCCTCAAGAAGGCGGGTGGTATCATCAGTCTAGTTGATCTGTGGGCCATGTTCAATCGGGCACGAGGAGGGGTAGAACTGGTCAGTCCCAACGATTTTGAGAAGGCCGCTCAGCAGTGGGAGAAGTTGAAACTGCCCGTCCGTCTACGAACGTTCAAAAGTGGTGTTATGGTTGTGCAGGGCTCCGATCGAACGGACGAAACGACCATCAAAGCATTGTTGGTATGGCTACGGGATTTGCATGATGTTCCTCCAGAAAGAGAAGTCGCTTGGGACTGGCAAGAGTTTGGTCGTGGTGTCACTGCACAAGACGCTGCTGAGAAATTTGGCTGGAGTATTGGAGTTGCTGAAGAAGAGCTTGAAATGGCGGAAGAGCGTGGCGTCCTGTGTCGAGAAGAGGGTATAGAGGGCTTGAAATTCTGGGAGAACTTTATTGATACAGGGGAACGACGGCGTCGCCGACGACGAACCCCTACACAGACTGACCAGATCATCAAGGCCTTGAATGATTCTGGTCTGATCTGAATTCAACGTTCATAATCGACAGATCGTATGGTAGTTGATGGACTTAACATACCATTGGCTCTAGATTACTTACCACCAACAAGCTAGAATGACATTAATAAAGCAAGTCAACACATATTTTATACTGTTGCCTCTAAATACTTCTAACTCGATATGCAGATCTATAGACTCTAAACGCTTTGGAAATTCGCAAAATGTATCAGTACGCTTATCCGTACCCCTGAACGCCTGCCATTAATTACGCAACGCCTGGAAAATGGATGTAAGCTCGAAGCAGTCCTGAGACCACTTCTTGTACATCATCAAACTTTCGACTTGAGAAGGTCTCTTTTGGTGGAAAACTTTAAGCCAGCTTTTGCATCAAGTTCCCCCGAACCTTGAAATTCACCGTTCCCCCAATTCCGAACGCTGGGACAATCCTGCACACTCGCGCCGCAACACTCACAGCCCAGTTCTTACGCACCGCCGCCCACCTGCTTTCCCAGCCCATACCAGTTGCGCCAGGTCGGTTATACAGGTCCAGCCCGAGCAAGTGCAGCGGCGTGCTAAATAATTGCACTAGGGCCGGCGCGGCAAACTGTGCAACCGTTTGCCCGCTGACGCGCTTCTGCATCTCGTCGCTCATGCGCGCCGTCAACGCGGGCCCCAGCAGCGGCGGCACATTGAAGGACGCGAAGATGGTCATGCAGTCACGCAGGGTGAAGAGGGCGTAGCTGGGCAGACTGACGGGGCGGGGCGGGCCCGTGGGACCGAATAGCTTCACGAAGACTTGATCTTTGTAAATGCAGATGCCGATGTTTGCCGCCGAGGACGAGGCGAACTTGAAAATGCCCGACGTGACGTGCGGCGCCGGCTTATTGTGCAGCGTCGAGGTCGCCGTGTCGAGCGTGTTGGCGGTGAGGTAGGTGCCGCCGTAGACGGCGAATATGAGGGCGACAGGCTTGGAAAAGAGCATGGTCTGGGGGCGCAAGAGGAGGGTTTGGAACGAGTTTCGGAAGGATTGGGCAATGGTTTGTCGCCCGGAGGCGTTTTCCATGATCGATCTGGCGATGGGTTAGTCAGAGGTTCTGGGGCAAGCTTATGGATAGCTACTGGCGCTTAGGAGGAGGAGGATAACTTGCCTATCGATGATGGCGATCAAGGGGGCTACCATAGACGCAGCAACCGAAGCGCTCACGAAGTCGGTCGCTAGCCGCAGACCCAGGTTCTTGGTGTTCCAGGTTGACGCGGACTGCCGCTTCGTGATCGGCATTTCAACGGCTTGCGTGCTCGGGACGGCAATTCTTGGTTTGAGTGCCTGCGCAGTAGCTGCGAGGTTCTCGGGGTCAGTGTTCTTCATGACGATGGTAGTTCAAGGCAGTGGTGAATGATGGATGGAATCCACCGTTGCTTGAGTTGTAGCCCGCTGCTCACAAAAAGCAATCTTGCGATAACAACTTTTAGAGCACCGCGCAATGCATTCCGCGTCGATATTCTTCAACCAGATCACGAAATAAAGTCAAGGGTATAACGTACGACCCCACCTTTCCGGCCACCCACCTTTCTGGCCACCTAATCTGCCAACTACAACAACTTTCGGCACAACAGATTATCGTCGGTATTGGCTATTATTATACAATGCCTCGATATTCAGAAAATTCGATTCAAGGCGCTCTCAACGATATCAATCAAGGGATATCCCAGCACCAGGTTTCCCTCCGATGGGGCGTTCCACGCTCTACCCTATAACTTCGTTACGCCCCAAACCACGTAAGAAGGTACGATTAGGGCCTAATGAATGATTTGGTAACATTGTACAGATTAAGGAAGCGATGGATCGAGCCCTTGAAGTAGAACGGCAACGAGACCAGGTACAACGTCGGAATCAGGTAATACTGGACCCAGCTAAGGCGTCAGAATCTATCAGATCTATACCTCAGGAAGCCCTAGAGCACAGCTTTCTATTAGAGCTGGTTGTACCTGAATAGCTATAATAGTACGTTGAATACACTGTTTCGAATACCTTCAATTGGATTGCAATATGTGGCCAGAAAGGTGGGGTTGTACGTTACGACTGAAAAGAAAACCAACGCCGATATACGAATGTTTCTGAATCAAGAGACTGGTTGAACGGCTTCCGTCGGGAGGCAAAGACTCAATAACGGCCACTAGGAAATTTTTAGTTCGTAAGCTCTCCTTATCGGCCGCGATCGGAGCAACAGGCGCTAGGGGCGGGAAGGAGCCGAACGAGTCAGAAACGTGGTATGTCTGCATAGTGCATTCTCTTAAAAAGACTTTGTCACTTTGTCGTCTCCAATGTCCGGGTAGTTCCCCCAGCTCCAAAGAAGATCCCAGAGCCACTGTGGCTGCTTTGTGGCTGTACACATGGCTAACTGCTGTGGGGAGGGTTCAGCAAGAGTGGAACCAGGCAGCCAGGTCTTACAATGGAGATTAGCGGACGGAGACAAAGCTTGAACAAACATCAACCTTTGGACGAACATGACGGGGAGGAAGCACCAAACTGAGGCCATGGTTCTCTTCTACCCTTCGAACGAGGTGCACTCGATTCTCCAATTCTGAGTACAGGAACTTACATGAAAAAGGAAAGGGCAAGTGCTTAATTGGGGTGCGGGGATAGTGGGGATTATCTGTGTTGTCGATCCGCTGGTGGCCGAACAAGAAGGTCGTTCGGGCGAGTTGGACCTCTTTGAAATGGTGTAGCCTTCAAAGTTCTCCAGGGCATTTCTAGAGGCATAGGTATCATGCTTGTTCAGTCGTTACAAGGAAAGGGCTCAATCCAGTCCAGTTTGTGCTTTGATCTCTAATTGTCACAGTGCTAGCGATGATATAGCCGCAAAATGCTGTATATAGTAGTTAGCAGGACCAAATGTCAGTGATCCACAGGCATCCAAGGTCTTTTGGTCTATTGGCCGATGGGGTTGATCCTCCCTCTGACAAGTATGCCCAATTTGGTCCCGACTTTTTCAGGCTGCCGTTTACGAGTGTTTGGGTTGAAGACCCAGTGTCATCGCTTGGGAGAGGACCGCGTCAGCTTGTTCGCCACCTCAAACAACTTGCGCGGTACAGGCTTCGCAATGACCGCATATTATATCTGACCAGCGAGATATATCCTCCTCGCGTTTGCTGGATTGTATCAATTAAATCGATTGGCGCTCCCGAACCGCGGTTGGATAATTCCGTCAAAATGGTGTTGGTCCCAAAGTTTACGCCAGAACTCCTCACGTCAGCGCCTCGACGGGGCCCAGCAGTGCCAAATCACAATGGCACCCTGGCGTTGTTCACGCAGACAACCCATACGATCGGCGAAGAAAAGGCGCTGAAGGAGATTCGTGTTATGAACATCCAGACGGGCGAGTCAACGAGGCTGGTGGAAGACGAGAAGGCACACGATGCATTATGGCTTGGAGACGGGACAAATACTGTCATTTACCTCAAGTCAGGGGGCGTAGGCATCACCTGGATCATGATGGCAGATGCCGACAACCCTTCGCTGGATCCATACATTGTGGATGATATCCAGGCCCCCGTTAACAACCTCAAAGTCAGGCCGCTCAAGGACGGTTCCATCGCTTTTGTCGTCGTTGGCTTCGCAGATAAGGACGGTCAATTATACAACGAAGAGTCTAACAAGAAGCCTCACACCGCGAGAGTCTGTGATTCATATGATGTCCGAATTGTAAGTACTGCCTTTACTGCCCTGCACCAACACTAACATGTGTCGACGAGCAGTGGGACGCATACAAGAAGCCTCAGAGATATGCCATCTGGTATACGACTTTTGTCAAGGAGGATGATAAGTGGAGATTCAATAAACCTCTCAAGAACGCCGTAGCGGGCACGACGCTCGAGGCCCCGATCAACATGTACCAACCATCGAACTCTACAGACGACTTCGACATCAGTGACAAAGGCATTGTCTTTGCAGGCCGAGAATTCGAAGTTGGAGACCCAACGATGGTCAATATTAGCAGTGTTTATTACGTTCTTCTCGAATCATACGTCGAAGTCAGCTCTCAGGGACCAAGGAAGATTGCCATACAGAGCAACGTCGACAAGAGTTACTGCAGCCATCCAAGGTTTAGCCCGGACGGTTCGATGATTGCATTCTTGAGAGCACCATATGGTCGTGGAACGGCCGTCTCCATATACGTCAACCATCTTGATTCCCCTAGGGCAATCAATGTCTTCACCATGGTGACAGGGAAAAAATGGACTCTCATCCCCGCTAGCTTCGAGTTTGCTCCTAGCGGCTATTTCGTCTACATCACCGCCGACGACTGCGGCAGAGTTGGCCTCTACAGGCTTGATCTGCAGCCAAACGCGTATCCCAAGACACTGCTGCGAAGCGGTGCTGTCTCTGCATACCATCCCTTGAAGCAGGATAAAGACGACATTGACAGAGTCTTGGTCACCAGCTCAAATCTTATTCAGCCTTCCATATTCCAGATCGTGGACGGTGACCGGGGCATCGAGTCCGAGCCGTATGTTATTTCCACCGCTTCCCAGCTTACGAATCTCGGCCTCTCGCCAAGGCAGGTCTCAGAGATCTACTTCGAGGGAGGAGGCGATTATTGTGTGCAGGCCTGGGTTGTGAAACCTCGTGACTTTGACCCAAGCCGAGAATACCCATTGTTGTTACAAGTTCACGGGGGCCCCATTTCTGCATGGAATGATGCTTGGAGCACAACAGTACGTCTTATTGACCATCAGCAAAGTTAGACAACTCGACTAACACGATGAAGTGGAACCCAGCTGTCTGGGCCGAGCAAGGCTATGTCGTGGTATGTCCCAACATCACCGGCAGTACAGGTTTTGGCTTGGATTTCTCAGAAGGTAAGGTGTCACATCAACACTTTGATACCCTGCTGACACAGCGCAGCGGTATTGGACAATTTTGGTGGTCGTCCATACGATGACCTCGTCAACTGCCTCGAATACGTCAAGAACATGCCAGGCGTCGACACGGTGAACGCCATTGCTGCGGGAGGCAGCTATGGTGGCTACATGATGAACTGGATCCAAGGACACGAATTAGGACGGAAATTTAAGGCCCTAGTCTGCCACGATGGTATTTTCCACATCCCGACTTTCATGCTGCAGTCGGATTTCTGTGACACCGACGGAGTCTTCGGTGGGCCTCCTTTCATGTGGGCTAACATCGATGGGCTGGAGCGCTACAACCCGGCCCGACCAGATCTACTCAATAACTGGACAACACCAATGCTCATCATACATAGTGAGAAAGATTACAGGTGCCCGGTTACAGATGGTGTGGCTGCGTTTCATACGCTGAAAGCGCTGGGCACTCCGGCTAGGTTCGTCAACTTCCCTGACGAGAACCACGTTGTGCTCAAGGAGGAGAACTCACTGGAGTGGCATCGTTTGGTATTTGAGTGGATCAATCAATGGTCGGGTGTTGCTGCGAAGAACATGATGAAAGGCTTGACAAGGCCTGTGTGAAAGGCTTCAGGTGACCTCATTTAAGATCCTTGCCCCTATGGTGTCTAATACCAACATAAATAGGAACGAGAATCTATACATAACTTCAGTAAGTGTTCCTTATATACTCGTCTTCTAGAAGGTAGGGAACTATCCGGGTTGCACTATAGCGAGGAATTATTAGGCTTAGCGGCATAGTAGCTAGCTAAATGGGGCCTAACCCGTTACAACCTGTTCCGGAGCGACTAAAGGAGAGCAAGGTTAATTGGGTGAAATCGCATAAAACGAGGCATCCGGGCGTGGTAGTGAATCCATCCAGTTCTCAGATGCCTTCGCGGTATCGACCCCTTATTATTCTCTGTTCTCTTCCCTACTACTTATAACGAACGCTATCCGGGGTCTAACATGTAAACCACTGGGTAGTAGTAGGTGGGACTTATACTAGCAAATAAGCCCTCCCACGAAAGGCCAGAGCAATATTGATTAGGATGGTATGGAGACTAATTCAGTCTGCTGAACAATAGGATTCATCGAGGCCTAGTTAGCCCAACTATAGGTAAGATAGATGCTTAATTGTGTCAGGATACGGCTAGGCCGAAAGCAATAGTACAGAGTGAAGGGGAGTAATAGGCGTCCCTACTACTGATCACCGGGTAGTCACTGGTGATCTCAGGCAGGGGTGCCCAGGGTAGTTCATTGATCTCTAACCTTCTTCCTATCTTCCTCCAAGGTACCTCTCTTACATAGATAACCAGAGCACGTATTCGAAGTAGTAGAGCCCGTATATCGGAGCAGCAGAGCACCAATTCCTCCGCTTCCTCAGTATACCAAGACTTCCATATTAGGTCATGACTCGCAGGTCCCAGTACCGGTGCCCCACTGGCACCCCACCGGTGTCTTGCATGCGACACGCTGACAAAATGATCACCCAAGTAAAGACTGTCTACAACGAAATGCCTGGGGTGTACTGTCCTTTAAGTATCCATTTCTTCCTTCATATATCCCAAGAATCCTGTTACGTATTCTTCCATACCGAATGTTTCACTTATGTTACGCTCATGTGTGGACTTGCAGGTCGGAAGCATTAAGAATGTGAGAGAAATTGAAGTCGCACATGAGAGCTTCCAGCGGATGGAGAAGCAATGTTACAGATGCGTTTACTCGACAAGTATGGTTGGTATAACATGGTAACAATAGACAATTAAGCAATTCTTGAATGTCATATAATCATGGGATGTTGTACGTGTATACTTCGAGCCATGCCGTACTATATACATGTATATACTACCATTGTAACACTGGGGAATGACACATATCCTTTTGACGTTTGGGACTCTAGACGCTCACCCAACCCCATAACAGTACGTCTTGGGCCACCAACAGGAAAATTCGTTCTAACCGCACACACATTAGTATGTGGGTACTGCCGATGAACGTGTGATACATTACCACATCTATCCAGAGGGATTATCGGAAATGCAGCGTTGGATGGCATTGGTGCCATTCGTATCACTATGGGAATGTCAGAAATGATGTCTCGTCATAATTCGAAAATCGCACCATTCGCGCGTGCAGTTCGAATCCGTGCCGCAACGGCTAACACAGGAGTTCAGCGTCGTAGTGACGTCAGCGATACAGGAGGAGAGGTCTCGCGGAGCAACGGGTGAGGCGACAGCAAACGCGCCGAGGGTAATGGCGACGATGATGGAGAACTGCATTGTGAAGTACTTGTTTAAAGCGAAGCTTAAAGCTATGGTGTAAATTTGTTGGTTAGAGTGGTATGTAGTGGGAAGAGAGTCAATGATGTAGAGAGTAGCTTATATTTAATTGAATGCGAGCAGCTGCAGGGGCGGAGCATGTTTTATACTCCTTGAAGTTTGCCTGGCAACAGCATGTGACGAAGATACATATTTGCGAATAGTGATGAGGAGCCTACGTAGTAAAGTCCGGATGCGTAATCTTGGCGGCTTCGTTCTCTTTGATCAGAACGGTAGATAGACCGGATGATGTGTACTGCGGCGGTGGCTTCGGTGATTTATATGAGATGACGTCGAAAGAGTTTGGTGCTTCGTCAGTCAGCCAAACTTTGACCAGATTCAAGTCTAGGGGTTCCTTTATTCAGGCCCGAACAAACTCTATGACGCTGGGCTCTCCTGGGAATCATCCGTCACCGCAATATCGTTACCATAGTCACAGATGTTGGCTTGCCACTCTTCAGCCGTCCAAACAAATAGTAAGGATTTCGGAAGTACAAAAAGCCATCTGATGTGGTAATTCCGCCAAGACCATTTCGAGTATAAACCTTGAATGTGCAGGTGTTCACCGGTGAGCGTGGTCCGGTCCGTCAATGCGTTTCGCCGATTACAACCCGAACGGCTATGCCTTCCTGAAACACGGTGATCCACGGCGACTGGAAGATGCAGCCAACTATTAACGGCATAGTACACGAAGATGGGTGATAGTAGGCGATACAACACGATGCGAATGATGTGGCTACAGACAACGCAATTATGCCTCGAATCCTGCTGTTGCAAATTATCATTTATGGACAGTTCAAAGAAATAAAATATCCACATGGGCTATTCATGATGAGATTGTACTAGCGAAAGAATACCACAATGTGGCAACGAGTAGGTGAGGTCCGAGGAGCATAATTGTTGGATTGTGGGCAAATGGAGAGTCTTGAACGAAGTGAACGGCGGCCACAAGGGCCTTATATAGACAGTACTAACTGATGCCTGTCCCACAGGCAGGACTTGTGTGGTTCGATGGGTGGTGCTCATATTGGCCCATAACGTACGGTGTGTGGCCATATGTCCTTCCAAGACTGGCAGTCTTGATATAGTAGCCTTGAAGGTCCAACAATAATCCTGAAAAGGAGACTAGCCGCATTACGTCCGGGCTTTTGCGATGGTGGCTTTTACTATACCTCGTCAGATCAAGTGCACTATTGGGAACTGAAAGGGGAAACCCCTACCTATCTCCATGGACAACTTGAATAGTAGTGAACATCAGTACTCATATGGGGAGTACATGCTTGAAATAACCTACTTCGTAACATGATAGCTTTGAAACATGCGAAGTATCCTATAAATAAATAGCCTCTAATGCGATACTTCTTCTCACATCCTTGCAATAGCTGTCTGAACGTTGTTAGGAATCTTGTTCAATGTGAACTGTACTACAGACGCTGAAAAATCGAGAGTTGACCTCCTGAGGACTTTTCTGCCATCTTGGGTCAACTACTACGGTTTACCAGGCGCGCAGTATCCAAGGCTTGGGATTATACTGGGCGCTGAGCTCGACTATAGCCATGAAGATGCCTCCCAACCCTGGACCATATAGTAGGATTTCTCTTTTAAAGCTGTGAAGCCTTTTCCGCGGGACACTATTTTGACGGGCGAACTGCTTTGGGTTGAGAGTGTTTATATTCAGATGGGTCGGTCTAGCGAATTTTGGCCAAAAGGCGCCTGGCTTCAACTACCGTCGGATTTGTATATTCGGTGTACTTCAACTATGGATCACTCCCACCCGCGGCAAGATATGAGTATTTTCACGTCAAAATTCCTCACATTCTGCTACTATGCATAATAGAGTCAACTTCACCGTACTTCCTTTGGTGCGTCTAGGCTTTCTCATATTTCAACTGGATCGCATGAACCTAGCCAGCGCACGTACCCGCGGATTGGCGGTCCGTATCCAGGTCAACTAAAACACCATCAACCTGGGTTACTAGCTCACGCATCTGGGGACTATAGTGTTGGAGATACCTTCGAATCTCATCGTTAAGAAGGAATGCTGATTCGCGCAGCTTCATGTTCCGCTAAAGCTGACTGACGGACACTGCTATCTTGGCCCTCGCAAATGGATTTCATCGCAGACTTGGTGTTCGGACTCACGGTGACTCTCCAAGTCTTTATAAAGAACCCCACTGATTTCCTGGCGTGACGCCTTTGTCTAGGCCTCGTCGAGGCAGGTTAAATCCCGAGATTTATGTTTACCCTCCAGGCATGGTCAAGAAACGCGAGTTAGCTAAGCGTGTAGCTGTCTTCTTTGGAATCTTTGGCGGGATTGTGTTGAGTTTTATCCTCGCAACAGGAATTTTGCAGCTCGAAGGGGTGCAGAGTTTTCGGGGTTGGTAGTGGTTGTTCTTGCGTATGTATACTGCCCCGGGTTGATGGTATATCTAGATTGCGTGGCTCACTCAACTATAGTGGAGGCTGCTTCACGAGTACCGTTGCTGCCTGCCTCGCCAGACCTTCCTAAGCTATTGCCCGACCTGGGACTAATCCATATTTCTGCAATCCATCAGGAGATCTTGGAGAAGCGAGTCCAGCAGATTACATCATAGTAGTGACATCAACTAGATCAGAAGATGCAGCCCTCAAGCTGGGATAGTAAAAGCATGGAGGAGCAATATGAATGTAAGACAGACAGAAGTGAAAAAGATATTTCCCGTCACTCATCCAGGAGATCAGCCCCCCTTCCAACGGCCGCTCTGATTTCAAGTTTCTGGTTTCTTGTTTTGTTCTTGGGTTGTTTATTTGTCTTTACTCTGTTTTTTTCTTTGTTTTTTTCTTATTTGTGTGAGTTATGTATAATCCTCACGGATGGGTTATGGCAGATAGCTGAATCATCTGCTTGCCTACAGTTAGGATACATCTAAAAGATGCGTTTTTGCGTATCGTATGCGTTACTCCCCACGCACGCTTATCGTGCAAATGGAGTCGACCCGGTGACGTGTGTGCTCTGGATATCAATCGTCCTGTTCAAAATTTCAACTCCAATACCCAACTCCCTTGAACGGCATAATGAAAATCAAATGGTTCGTGCCCAAGACGCGTCTCAAAACCCACCGGTCCCCTGGAGCCTCTTCACCGCGCCCACCACACCCCTCGCCCAACTAAACTTCCCTGGATCAGCGCCAATCGCGCCCTCGGCCTCATTCCCCTCCGGACTCCTCCACACGCCATCCTCTTGGCTCGCCATGCCGTAGCGATGGGTATTCTGGTTGCGCCGCAGGGCATCGATCCATACCTTGCAGACTTCACGGCTTTCTAGCATAATATTGGATTCTTGTGAGTGAAACCACGACTGTGTATCTTGATTGCCGCTACCAATGATGCCGATATACTCGTCTACAATCATGAGCTTTATGTGGCAACTGCGGCGTTTCTTGTCCGCCACGATGGGCTTGGTCTGGTCCTTAGCCACATACCAGAAGTAGTGCAGACGGGGTCTGGCTGATGGGGAGAGGGCGGCGTAAAGGTGACTGGAGACCATTTCGTTGTGGCCGCCTTGCATAGGCAGGAGCTCTCCCGCGTCGTTGTACCCCAGGCAGATATAGCAGTATACGTCAATACCTCGCTCACAGGCCTCAACAATTGCTGGGACAAGCGGCTCCGCATTGAGTGTTGGTGACTGGATAAAGACATTCTTCTTGGCGTTCCTCAGCGCCGATAGCCACACTGCATTTTGCGGGTTCGACACCGACTTGTGGTTCGGGGGACCGTACGGAGGTCTGTTGACGAGTGCGATAGGAAAGGGGTCGTGGACAGGATGCGGAATCATGGGCGTCATTTCGTCTTCTGGTTCACAATCAGGGGCATTTCCAAGGAATCCCATGTTGGTGGTGTGGTTGAGGTGGCGAGTCACCGCCTGCATCCGAGTCTCTCCCGGCTTTGTCGACACCGACTCCTGCACGCGGGCTATCTCTCCTGCAATATCTTTGTCGTAGTGGGTGTTGTCTGTTGTGTGCTCCGGAAGGTCGACGATTGCTGGGACCTTAGGTTGCTGTGGCACCTGCTGATTTGAGTCCTGTGAAGAACGCACAGTCTGAGCGGGAACGGAAGAGTCCGACCCTGCAAACTTGATGTGACGTTCGGGCTTGATGTTGTCGGCGAGCTTTTGGTCCGCCTCCGGACCGTAAGCTGCAGCTCTCTCGACGAGTTTGTTCGGGTGTATGACCACTGAATGTCCCTTCAGGGTGCCATTCGGGTTGAATAAGTCGCCACGGTTTATTGGAAAGTGGCCAATGCCCCCTTCAGCCGCTGGGAATCGGGCACTCGGAAAAGGCGGGTCACTTTTCTTGTGCCAACTTAACAGCGCCATGTCGTACATGGAGTCGACAATGGGACCCTCGATTTGAACCATCATCTCCATGTTATCGTTATCCTGGATGTTATTACTTTGGATCACACCCATCTTTCGGTCTACGATCATGTATTTAGCATGGGAGGTGCCCAACATGGGGTTGTGGTAGTTCATGACCTCGAGGTCAATATTGGGGATCTCGTGCTTGGCAGGAATGCCCACGGCCTTTCCTGTGTACTCCTTCTCAGATACGATGTAGTGAGGTTCGAGGAGCTGTCTAGGGCTGCCACGGTCGTACAGGATCTTCATTACGATCCGGCTTCCTCGTTCGCCGGCCCGGCGTGAGAGCTCTCTCATGGCGTCGGTGATGTATGCCGACGCAACTCCGTTTTGCCAGAAGTTGGTGGCGAGGAAGACCTCACGTTCTGCCCGCACAATCATGTTGGACATGTGTCTAACAATGTCGGGAATGCTTGGCTTGGTGTTAATCACTTGGGACTTGGAGGATGAGTATAACCACTTACACGGATATGACGGTCAGCGGCACCACGCCGCTACTGCCCATCAACGAAGGACTTACCATACCAAGGGCAAGCTTCTCGTCCAATGTGGAAAGCGCATCGTGGTATAACTAGTCATGTCAGTCAGCATAGCACCTCCAAGCGTAGCGAAACAACTTACCCGAAGGAACAGCTCACTGGGGTCACGTTTACCCCATTTCCCACAATCCCGTGCTCTGAGCAGCGCAGCGTCATCAACCAAACCTTTCCCTATGTCTCGGATACCCGCATGGTCGTTGTCGCCTTTTACGTAGTGGCCGAAGCCCTTCTTCCAAGCATCACCGGGCGAAACTGTAACATCCTCAGCTACGAGCGCGGACACGCTCTTGGACGATCTGCACTCGTTATACAACGAGTCGCCGATGGAGTATTTGGACGCTTCCAGGGGGTGAGAACGGGGCATTTGGGTAGATTTGAGGTCTTGCTGTCTTGGAATAGTCAGAGCACTAGAGGGGAACTCTACGAGAGCCTGATATAGGGCGCTGCCCAGGTTTTGAAGACTAGACATGGCTGGAATTTTGCGTGATTGAGTCCAATCACTCTAGGAACCAGGACGAGAGAAGTAGGCTAACTACTAAACTTGCATCGCCACGCATAATCCGACGGCCACGGACATGGCACACAAGTCGGTCGTTTAATACTCCGTAGCGTTCTGTACTTGCAGGGTGGAGCCCGCTTGAGGTGGAGGTTCAAACAGGCTTTTGCCAAGAAATGCGGCTATGGGACGTCACCTAGGAGGCCGGCGATCCGGGTTGGATTTGAGGGGCGTAGACTGCGTATGCGTGGCTGGTGATCGACGTGGCCATCAGCGACGCTCCCAAGGCGATGAACCCGTTCTGTTGCACTCAGATACCATGTTCATTGCGATGTATCCTAACTTACATGGAGCTGAAAATGCTCGTTGCTTCTGGGCATTCGTACCATTGTCCGCACTTGCTACTGGCAATGGCGGAGAGACTATAGAATTCTTCGAACCATCTGATGAAGAGATGACGTAACTTTGTGGGCGTAGATTTTCCATCAATCTTGATGTGGGGTGTGTCAACAGTCAGGCCCGGGAACGCGGCAACTTCCAAGGAAACCATGACGATTCCCTTGCAGAAATGTACCGATGTACACGCAAGCTTCAGAGCTACTTCGTATCAAAGAGTGCGAGCTGAAACCTCGAAGCGGTCAGGAATGGCTTGTCTATTCTGAATGAACTTTCCCAAGCGTTGCCCTTCTACCATTTATCCCTTCCGATGTGATCCCCATGACGATATTAGGTGATCTAGCGAAATATTACAACTCGCTCATCTCGCCCATCTGCGCCTCGCTCTCGAGCTTGGCAAAGTCGGTGAAGCCCAGCTCGTACACCAGACCCAAGCTCATGCGCGCGTGCTGGAGCATGTGGTCGAAAGACAAATACTCAATCAAGTCATCGGTGCCGTGGATGTGGTTGTCCGAGTCGCCAAAGGCTGACTCGATAACAAATGCCGACGGGTATCCGGCCTTGGAAGCCGATGCGTGATCAGAGCAGGCATAACCACACTTGGTCTCGACCCATGGGATCTCGCAATACTCTTCGATGATCTTCTTGATGAAAGCAGTCAAGCCTGGATCGACGAAATCAGTAATGACACCGACACTCTCTGGCTTGCCAGCGTCAATGGTGCGCTGAATGAATCCAGTCATGTCTTGCTGAAGCATAGCCTTGATGTTGCGTCCCTTTTTCTCGTAATCAGCGAAAATAGCCTGGCTACCGAGAAGACCGCCCTCTTCGGCGCTGTACCAGTGGAATTCGATCGTGTTGGATGCATTCCCCATCATGACATCCTGCGACTGCAGGAGCACGCGGAACGCCTCCAGAATGGTGACTGTGCCACTCCCATCATCGTCGGCACCAGGCGCGGGAAGGACGGAAGGAAACCAGAGGTTGATGGAATCTTGGTGCGCGCCAAGGACCACGGTCGCGGCGGACTTGCCAGGAATCGTGGCAATTACAGAGTTCTGGCCCCACGGGTGGGTGAAGTGTTTGGCGGTGACGCCGTATGCATCGGCCCCAGCCTCTTTGATGGTGTCCTGCACCGTCTTGAGCAGCCACTCAGAAGACTGCCGGCCGTAGTCGGACTTGTAGAATCGCGTGTGGAAGCTCGTGAAGGTCTCGAGATGGTCCTTCATCAAAGACTTGGTGAGGTTACCAAGCAGCGGGTTAACGTCGGACTGCAGCTTAACCTTGGATGGGAACACGGGCTTCGTCTTGGCTGCGAGGCGGAGCGAACCGAGGTCGCCATGCTCGGTAATGTCCATGAAGTTCTGGCCAGCCTTGACAACAGCTGTTAGCAGAGGCGCCGGAGACAGCAATCGGCCAAACGCGGTGCGATGCGATGCGACGCGATGCGTTTGAGTGACGGATGTTCTGGGGCAAACTTACTCGGCGCAGCTCCCATTTCTGCTCTTCAGTGATCCATTTCACCTCGCCGGGCGACAGTTCAACCAAGAACTGCTCAACTGGCTCTTCGATGAGGCCGTCGGGGTATGGAATGACTCGGTTAATCTCAGTTTCCTCGATGAAACGGGCGGTCGCTGCCGCTGGCAGTAGAAGCGCTAGAAGTGACGCCTTCATGGTGAAATCGGGTTTGTGAACTTGAATATGATGAAACCTGGGGTTTGCGGAAGGTAGTAAGAAGATAAAGCTTGGTCGAAATGGTAGATACAGTAGTTGCGCAACGTCTGGGCGTTGAGAGCTGGCAGCTAACCAAGCGATAAGCTAGCTCTATGATGTGCCCACCTAGTGATTACCTGGCAGTTGCCTGGTCTGGGGGCGGGTCTATCGTGGAACCCCATCGGAGCTAGGGGTAGCCAATGAGACCGCTAGCTAGGACATTGTGTCGCCAAAACAGCCAAGACAATGTACCCACCTCGATATCAGAGTACGGGAAAGCCGGAATCAACCTGGGAATCTTTTCAGCATCGCCGTTCCGACAGTATCAGGCGTGAACTACTGTTGAACAGTCATGTACTATAACAAGGAGATTGCACCATGCATTGATAGGCTTTCGAGGCCATACTGCCCGCTAGACTACTGCGCGTCCTTTATCACCGTCTGCAGCCAGATTCTCAGACCACAATCAATCCCATCTGTTGCGTCTCCTACTTGAGTAGCCGTCTCGTACAAGTCACACCGACAACCCTCAATGCTCGCACATTTGGCTTCGTCCGCATGGTATCTGCTGAAACATTCTCCTCAATTTGTGCGGCCCGCCCTCTGCCGCTGCCAGCTAACAAGCTCTCGTGTACACCCTTTATATACAGAGGATCGCAAACAACATTGCAGTGGTCCATTATTTGAAAATCAACATTGCGTCCACATTCCTCTCGCAGATAATGGAAGACACAGTACGTTGCTGAGCATTCCGCTTGTCAATGTAAACCGGCTAAGAATGTGGCACAACGGTAAAGTAAGCTTTCTACTGCCGATCCTGCTCCTTGTGGACCTGTCGGATGTCGTAACTACGAACAAATGTCGCCGTGATCTTAGACAGCTCAATCTTGGCAACGTTGTGCCTTGGGCATGAGCCATGACCCGCACCGAACTATGAGTCCGTATCAGCCTTATCAACCGGGGGAATCTTAGCTTACAGGAATCCAATATTTATCTTTAAAGGTGGCGTCAACTTCAAGCCAGCAATCAGGGTTGAACTTGGAAGCGTTGGGACCCCAAAGTTCCTTCGAGTAATGAATCACCCAGGGGCTAACAGACACCAGTGCTTCCTTGATGCAAGCTTGGAGGTAATTATAGACGTGTCAGTCAATGCTAGCCCCCTGAACCAGTGTATGTCCTGTCTTCAACATCCTTCACGAGGCACCATGAAAGAGTTCGAGGCCCGTACGCAAAGTCCGATGCTTGAAACTCATGGTAGCTCTTGCGCATGGGCAAAATAGGGGACACGATCTAGGCAGAGGCCCCTTTTCTGTGTCTCGTTGATTTCAACTTGTACCAGTGAACCATCACACAGTTAGTTTCATTGCATACATCGTCTGTGTTGACAGTACACAGCACTCCGCTATGCTTGAATAGCAATTGCATGCTGCTGCGTTGAATGCCGCTTACCTTGAAGGGGCGCAAGAAGAACCTTCTTGATTGCATCAAGGTGGCTAACGCTGACCTCGTCATATGATACTCTGACGAAGTGGCCTGTAAAAGGCTGTTAGCAGATGGCATTATCGAGCAGAGATGTCTTTGCATTACCATGTTTCTTGTGAATTCGGATCAACTCTAGGTTCTGGTCGCTCTTCAAGATGTGCTCCATCTGCCATAATCGAGTGAATGATGTGACAATGTGGCCAGGTATGTTGTTTAGAGGAGCCAAGTATCGGCGGTGCGTTAGTAGAGTAACCAACCCAGTAAGCAGCAAGACCAAAACAACCGGCCAGCTGACGGTGATTTTTATTCAATCCATGGCTCGCGGTATCGGGTGCAACGAAGGTTGGCTCTGGTATCCAGAATCGGTGACTTGAGATACCTACCACGTGTCAACCGGAGCGGTTGTTTGGACGCTTTCTCCGGTCTTCTTCTCCATAGAGGCGGATCCGGCAATATGGCTAAGCTCTGCAAGTAGAGCCGTTGAAGCTCAAGGAACTAGTATGCCATTCGGGTTGGTCCCCCAGTGGGCACACCACACACCTAAGATCCGCCGCCCAAACACAACACATTCTATCTCGTATCATAAACTCGCGAAAAGCTGTGAAATTGAGCGATAGAAGATTTCAGGCAAAAACTTATAGAAGCTAGTTTGTCTTAAAGTAGAGTTGTACTTTGATTCTGCTTACTAATTAAAGTAAAGTTGATAGAAGTTCACTTAGAAAAGCTAACTTATAGACTTATAGTCAAGAAAACGAAGAGTGGCTTTAGATTAACGTACCCCACAAGCAAGTTGGCCACTTTTTCTTGGCACCGTATGAATAACTTCAATAACTTAACTAAAATAAAAAATAATAATTCAAACTAATCGGAATCCTCTTCCTCGTACGTATCTTTATCATTCTCACAAGTACGAGCATTATGTCCGGGCTCTCCGCAGATCCTACAGCGCTGTCGGCGTGGTTCGGCCGGTCTCGTACGACGACTTACACGTATATCATCCTGTAGCTGTTGTTCAATATTCCGTTGAGACTGTAAGTCCTGAGCGTCTCGTAAACTAAGAGATCCTCCATCTTTTAGCTGTCGATTTTGAGTCCTTCGACGACGGCTTAGCTCTTGATTGGCCTTCCGAAGTGTAGTAACCTCATCCTCAAGTAAAACTAACCGATGCATAACAGCCGTCGCACCACGTGAAAATTGGTCAATAGCCGTAAGTATTGTCGTCGGGGAGCTATTCTGATGCTGTACGATTCTGTTTTTAACGTATTCAGACTGGGATTGCGCCTCGGTTGGGTTATTTGGAGTCTTCGATTCCCAGATTAAGGGGGCGCCAGACGAGCTCCCAGGAGGTGTAGGCGTATGTAGCTTAATATCCAGCTGTGAAATCACATATTCCGGGTCGTACGGAATAAGTCCTGTCCCCCTGAAACCTGCCTGGATATTCGACTTAGTTATAGTCGTACGATACGCCCTATAGAATGCCGAAAAGAAATCCTCCTTCGAGATATGGGTTATATGCGCCCGTATTAGGTCTTCAATTTCTTTGCCGTACGACCTTTTCAAAGCCCTAAAACAGCCTACATCGAGAGGCTGGAGCTTATGTGACGAATGAGCAGGCATACTAAGTGTAATAATAGTATGCTCTTTGCAATATAGCTCGAAGTCAGTCGAGTGGTGGCTCTCATGCCCGTCGAGGATAAGACGATAAACAACCTTCGTACGATCCTTCGTATAGCGATCAAAGTGCTGAATCCAGTCTACGCCTCGCTCATTTGTTGTCCAACCGTTTTTGGTTACAGCGATTACCCAGTCGGACGGGAATGGGCTATTCTCGTACCAGGATAAGAGGTGGTTTTGACCCGCGACAATAATATACGGCGGGATAGCCCAGCCGGACGAATTGATACCCTGGATTACTGTAGCCCATTCTCGATTGCCTTGTTGGACTTTACGAGGCCTTCCGCGTCGTTTGGCACTTGTAACTACCATCTCGGATGAGATTAAGCCCATCGCGAACCCTGTCTCGTCGAAGTTATAGATATCCGCCTCTTGGATACCATATTTCGCAATTGTATTTCGTACGAGCGTAAACCACGCGCGATACGCGTCAGGATCTTCGCAATAGGCTCGTTGGTAGTCGATTATTCGATTAAAACGCGTCCGAAGGTCTGGTTGTCGTCGTACGAAGTTCGAGGCCCAGTTGGCGCCGACGCGTCCAGCGCCACGGTCACGGAGCAGTCGGTTAGCCATAGCTTCAACACCATGGAGCCGGGGAGGAAATGATCGCGAATCTAGGTCAAGTATATATTGTACGACCGCTAACTCTTCTGATTCCGTAAGCTTATGACTAGATTGTCGAGTATCGCGTCGAGATAGTAGTCCGCGTTTTCGGTTAGCTAGAGTTGTACGAGGGACATTGTAGAGTTGGGCAGCGCGTCGGATGCTTAATTCGGGTTTCGATTGAAGCGCCTGACACGCTAGAATCATGTCGCTTTCTTTCCAATTCGATCCCATCTTGGTATGTGTAAAGATGATGCTAATTAAAAGGTTGTTCGTACGGTGCCAAGAAAAAGTGGCCAACTTGCTTGTGGGGTACGTTAAATAAAATCTATAGTAAAATTATTCAGTCTCAAATCAACAGTAAGATATTCTACCTCTACTTTCAGAGTCTAAAGGTAGTTATGTTTAGTAGTCTAAAAGTAGAGTATCCCGGAGGTAAGTTGGACAATGTGTGATTTGTGGACCCCACTTCTGCCCAAGGGATCTGATCTACTTGCTATACTACCTGCACTCTAAATTTGCTTGACTACATGTTGACTTGGAGGCTAATAAGTAAATACGAGCCGATGTCTACTAGGCACTGAAAGATTTGTGAAAGTGTTATTGACCTCTTCGAGTCTGGAATCATTCATCCACAGTCATCCATACACCAATCTTCGGCAATTGAGTATGCGAGAAAAGGGTACGGAATGACTTGCGGTAACTTGATGACTCTGACTTGCCATTCCCGTAGAATCGTAAAGCGCTATGATTGCAAGGGGCCCTGACAGGAACAGCTAGTTCCGCGCTACTATCCCGTTATCCACCACTTGGAGCTATCACAGTTACATTCCTTATGGAGCGTTCCAAACCTCGCTCTTCTTTATCCAATATGGGTTGGATCGTCCGCGCCACTTTTCTCATTCGGTACCAAAGCTATACCGTGATCCCATATTGTGGAGAAAGCAAAGACCGCTGAACTACGGGGTAGGGGTTGGGACTTCGTCTCAGTCCTCTGCATTTGAGCCTTTTATGGTCTGGCACGTTTGTACGTTTTGATATCCTGATGTTTTTGTAGGATCTCAAGATGTAAGGGAGTTTGGCTACTTGAGTAGTATATTACCTACGTGGGGAATCATGATTGGTGGATATTCCGAATAGACTACAGTTACTTAAGTACTTTAATGCTGTTTTCAATGGAATATATGCTGTCATATAATTTCATTATTGGACAGCCAAGGCCGTCATATTTCCCGGGCAAAGCAGCACGCAATCATTTCTCTTTCTAAAACTTCACCAGTTCACATCCATTGGGATAAATACCAAGTCAAGGACAGGGCATCAATGCTATGTATCTCCCCCTTTCACTCTTGCTCGTGCGCTTTAGACCCTCTCCCTTGGCACCGTAGCTCGTCTTCTCTCATACTCCGCAACTCCGTGCTGGTCCCAGAGCCTGTATTTTTCTTGAAGATGGCCGTCACAAGCTTGTATGAGTTGGGTTACGCTGCGGCATATGTCACCTTCGCCTTTGGGACTATCTCGGGTTTGATTTGATTCGCGCTCATTGTCAAGTACTGGGGCTGGAATGATTCTGCTCCATTGCCGTTCTATTGAATGAGATAGGTTAAAGCGCCAGGTTCGTCCCCTGACAAATGAAGTCTAGGTCGTTAGTACCGTTCACCAAGTCAACCTGCGACTGTTTTAATAGAGCAGTCGTGCTATAAATGTCCAATACCGATGGTGTGATACCAAGGCCCATGTAACAGCAACGCAGCTTCACGGCTGTTGCGCTCCTGAAAACATGTTCGCTGCTGACTGCCAGATTCTTTGCCGTTTGCTTGCCCCATATATACTGTATTCATTGAGGTGATCGTCATCTATAGAGTCCATGTGGTAAGTAAGACCACATTCCTCTTCTTCTAATTTCGGTTATCTGCGCAAAAGACGTTTCAAATGTTTTTTGGGTTGGATTCGGCCTCAGTGCTAGTGCTCTTCTAACTAGCTCGTGGGTCAACCCAATTCTCTACGACAATGCACATGAGTCCGTGCTGGCTTGGGTATATAGGCTTCTCATACTGCTCCAATGCATATCTTTCGAGAAGATACTCAACCTCCTGTTGTATCCGGAGGTCACATATGCTCACATGTTTATTATCATGATCATTCCTACCGTTCTTGGATGTTACCTCCCACATCCCTTTTGGCGTTCGTCCTGACATTTAACATTGGGCAGATTATTGGGATTAATTTGTGCATCCTGGTACTAGCCATTTCCACGATATGAAACCTCCAAATAACCTCCGACTCAAAGTCACCATCCTCTCCGTCATCGCTTGCGGCCTATGCTCTATCATTATGGTAATTCTGTGACTTCTAGTCCTCGTATCCGTTACTTTGGTCCCCGATGCGTCCTTCAAAGTTTGCAAGATGATGATCGCGGCGCCCTTTGAGGTCCAGTCCGCCATTTTTGCCTCGAACCTCCCCGCTATCAAAGTACTCTGGACCACTTTCACAACCGGAAGCTCCTCAGGGAGCAACAAGGAATACGCTGGCCAGAAGCCCCACAAGCTCTCATCCAGGGAGCGCAAAAATGCAGGCAATAAAAGCTAGGGGCCAATGGGCATCATAACGCGGTTGGAACGAGGACTCAAGAGCCATGAGTCTGAAGAAGAACTGTTCGAGTAGAACGAGGTACACATAGAGTTTAAGGCACCTTCAAAATCTCCAGCTCAGGGGCTAATGCTAGGTGTAGGGGACATCAAGGTTACCAATGATATGGAAATCATGACTTCATCGTCAGTGGATGGCGAAAGTCAATCTGAGCGACGCTACTTCGCTGGGCATTCTTAGGTATGGAAAACGAAGATGCCTGCTCTAATATCTGTCAATGCTGTTGAAAGGAAGAGAAAATTATAGGGAGTACTATATGAAGCGTCTGTCTGGTGCGCCGACCTTCAACATGAATATTGTTTCTCTTCATTTGTATTTTCTGACTATCGAGGCCGATCTATCTGGATTCAACTCTTATTGAGTCAAGTGCCATCGAAGGTTCTGATTTGCTTGAGTGCGCTTATAAGATGCACACACTTGCGATGGGAAAATTGAGTGTCTCGATCAACCATTTATGTCACAGACTGCATTGGTTCTGTGGACAACGTGATCACACACGTCGCGTCGAACGCCGACGTGGATGTCCACGATCTGCCGCAGCACTAAACGGCAGTGTAAGCACCGTCTTCTCCGAAATTTTAGCGCCATATCGGTGGACGGAACGAACTGAGGCAAAATCATACAGCACGCAAGTTGCTGACGATTGACCCAATGCTTGTCTTCGTTTCCGTTCCGATTAACCTTATGTTCATGAGGCTGAGAAAGCTGCCACGACGACCGTGTTCTTCTAGAACGATGGTGGACTGATTTGGACGGTACGCTGCATGAACATGCACATGTAAAGGAAATTCACCTTACGAACTTTGTAATCATCTTTCATCTCTACTGTAGAAACTTAAACCTATGAATGTCAAAGTCTTGGCTTTTCCCTACCCACTGTCGGAAAAAGAAGAATGAGAGAGTCTGCTGCGTAGATAGTATCAACAGAGCGACCTATAGTTACATAGACTGTAAATATGACATTCAGAGCCAAATGATTCTGAAGTGGTCACACAGGAGGTCCAGGACTTCACTTCAACCAACCCTAATAACTGTCTGAGACGTTTCAGGTCAATTGCAAAGGTTTGGTCCGAAAACAATAACCTTGACATTAGTGTGCAACGGCGATATAACCTGCATTCTTAGTAAGCGAAGCTGGAATAGCTTCATTCAATCATCCGCCCTTACTATGTAGTAAGATGTAACATGATCAATAAGCGTCATACACTCAGATATTATCGTTGCCCAGGTGTGCTGTCGTGTCGCCGCGTGGCTTTCGAACTCCGCCATCTAGGTTACGCTGATAACCACCGGCCCCGAATCGACGGAACTAAATCTCGTCCGACAGTTCGGCACACGTACGCTATATGTTCAGACTTCAGGTGACACCTTGAATGACGCGTCGCGTTGGCGACGGATCCGAAACCATGAGAATATAATTGCTGGTCCGCTCCCGCTCCAGGAACGACAGGATCATGCAACCAATCTAATTGTGCCAATCAAGCCACTTAAACAATTAACATCGCTTCCCCTGCATTATCATTTCCATCAGCACCACTTATTTTACATCTCCATTTTCAATAGTCCATACAACCAAAACAATGGCTGTGGATATCTCATGCTGGCTGCCACAAAAGGCCTTGAACAACCAAAAAGGGGCCAACGCCTCCGTCTGGGTTGCTGGTCTTCCCTACGATGTGACATATCATGAACTTCTCGCCTCCATCCGCGGCTGCGGAAAAGTTAAGTGGACAAACATCGACTTCCCCCGAGACGCCACCGGCACAGCAACAGCCCAAGTTATTTTCTTCCGCCATATTGCTGCAAAGCGCTTCATCGCTCAAGGCCAGATTGGCCAGGTGGTAGTCAACGGGGCTAGAGTTGAGGTATCCTGGAACCGGGTGAAGACGGTAGAAGAAGATGACACCGACAAGTCCCGAGTTCTGCGGATCTCGGGGCCACAGAACATGATCTCGGAACGACAACTGATGGCTTTCCTCATGGCCAACTTCCAGTTCGACATAGACGATGTCATTGAAGTTTGGAGCTCGGAGGAATCGGCATGTCTCGAGGTGCGGTTTGCGTCCTGGCGCAGCCAGGCGCACACGGCGAAGATTGCTTTGTGCCAGGAATACGGAGATCGATTCAACATGTGGTATGACTCGGATCCTTGTGAAGCATGAGGTCGGGTCACTGGAAGGCGGATTTGATCACAGCAATATATAGACAGCGAGATTTGGATGGATTTACAGTACGCAGGTGGAGGCGAGCAAGTGTATATTCATGCATGCTTTATGGGGTTTTTGATGTGGTCAGAAGATTTCAAGTACATAGTTGAGTTTGAATGATGTATTGTATTACCAATCATGTTTGCCCTAAGCCACATTTTCCATCAAGAGGCTCCCCTCCCCATCGATACCGTCCCATTTAGGCTTGCCATCTGGAATGTCCACCACACGCTGCGAGTAGAAGATATGACATCTAGGTAAGGGGTTAGAAAATTTGACAATACAATGACGTTGCACGTACTGTGGATAGAAGGCATCCCTTTCTGCCTTGTTCGCAAACTTGATAAGAGTAGGGAAGAGCAAGGCCATCCGCCGGCCCTCGTCGAAGATAGGCGAGCGACAGTAGGCACAGCTCACTTTACAGGGCAAGTCATGACCTAGGGTTTGCTCTCCAGATTGGTAGAATACCAGGTTATCGGTGCCATTTTCAAACATCATGTCCTCCTTGTGGAAGATAGCGGCCCACTGAAACGGTGCACCTACGACATGTTAGTCCGATTGTCATCTGGCCCAGATCATATCCTGTCGCAGGAGAAGGTAACAGTGAAATTCTCACCATGGAGGACTTGACAACCTCTGCAGTGGCAATATTTAGCAACCAAGGGAGCGTCGCGGCTCAACCAGTATTTGACCCGACCGCAGTGGCAACTTGCTTCATGCTTCTTGTCAAACTTGGCCGCATCTTCTTTGGAGTGCCGGTATGGTGGCTGTTGCTTCCAACTCTCACCTGAACTGCATTCGGTGGCCATTTTTGCAAGTTGAAACTGAAATGGACTTTGTTGGTGCAATTGTGGTCTGGTTGCGGAGCATGAAAGTGCGGCGGTTTTTTGCAGCAACGATGACGTCGTCCGGATGGAAATTGTCCTCCACATGGGGGAAACCAATAATGAACCACAGAGAGTAGTGGGCAAAGATAATTGCGAGATATGCTTCCTAATACCGTATATAGTGTATTTAAGTATGCAACCATTTCATGAATTATACCCGACGGTGTAGTGGGATGGGATGAAGCAAGTACTAAAGTAGAAAGGCCTGTTTCTAACCCATTCCTTACGCAGTGGGTCGGGATCAATAGTTATAGGCATGCATATCTTGTAGCATATACTGACCAACTGACTATCTTTAAAGAGTGCCTGATTGAAGGCGCATGATAGTCAAGCAATACCTACATGTATGTCAGACTCAGCTGGAATCTCGAGTCTACGATGACTGGCATCTTGATTTATCGAACAGCTGCAACAGCACTAGACATGATCCTACATTGAATCGCAGTGTTGAACTGAACAGCAAGTAAAAAAAAACTCATGCTTTTGAAACACGGCTGCAAACAAAAGAACTGTCGGACCGCACCAGCCCTTTTTCTAGCTCTTTCGTGCTCGACTGCTGATTTAGGGTTTCTGAACTTGCTCTGGTGTAAGCAGCCAAGAGGCACGGTTTTCAGTACTTAGGGCCTTTATGGCCACCTCTACTCCTTTGGACTTGGGACGATCAGGACACATCCAGGTATATGCTTTGTTATAGCTTGTTATAGCTTGCAATAAGTCCGATAGTCTTCCCATATTCACAGAAGCTTCCCCGGATTGCGATCTGTGGCCCGGACGGAGGGACTCGTTGGACAGCCGGTAGCTGTTCCATTCATTCGACTCTTATAGAGCTCTGGTTGATCCGGTTGCACCTCCCCAAATTTGCCGCAGGCAGGAATTGATTTTTGAATTGCTGTGACGGAACGTTATGCTGAGCTGATGTACGTTGAGTTTTCCAAGAGACGTGTTGGACCAAATTGACCGTCAAAAGACGAGGGACCCACTCGTTGTAGAATAAGGTATTTTTGGTAGTTATAAGGTCTGACAAGACGCACATTTCTCGGTGATTTCCAGATTTCTTGAGCAATGACGTTGCAACAAGGAATGATACACATAGCTGAGCTGTAGCCTATAGTGGCCATATTGTCAAATTGTATCAAGTCTATGTTGTGTTGCTTTTCGTTTTCGCTGCCCATCAGACCGTTTTCATTTCAGTGTGCATGCCAACGAGAGCTGACATACCCTAGTATCTATCAATGAACTACGTTACTTGGCAACCGGAACTTCTGGATAGAATTGTCCTGTTTGGCTTGTCTGGAAAATTGTTCCTGCCTGCAGCCCTACTAAAAATCCTATTAGTAATGTAAATTCACTTAGATGTCTCATCGTATACCAGTATCCCCACCGAACTGGATCCTTCGCCTTTCGATGCAACCTACCTACCTCCACTTGATAACATGTGCCGCTTGCATCTGGCCCAATAACATATAAAACATATAAAACATGACAGAAACTCCATATTTGTATCCATAAACGAAGGATTGGCTGCATTTGCGACTTGGATGGTGTCAGCATGGAAGGGTTTGATTTATTGGGTTGCGAACGCGCGATGCCGGCACAGAAGGTAGCCAACTTTGTGCCTGAACTTCGAATCCCGAGACCTGACACTATACCCATCATCCAGTGCATATCTTTTTGCCAACCGTTTGTCGTTTCTCGGTCTTGAATGATGGCGCCTGAAACATTATCTCTGGCCGGAAAAGTAGCCATTATCACAGGCTCTGGTCGTGAAAGTGGAATCGGCGCCGGTATCGCAACGGCACTTGATAGAAACGGAGCCTCTGTGGTGCTCAACTACGCGAGCGACCCGACGGCCCCCAGGGCTGCCAGTCTTGCCAAAAGATTGCAGACGGATTGTGGTACCAAGGCAGTGGCTATCCAGGCAGATATCGAGACACAAGAAGGAGCCGATCGATTAGTGAAGAGGAGTTTGAAAGAACTCGGCACCGACCATATTGATATTCTCGGTTTGCCGTTCCCATTGATATGCAGAGAAACACAAATTGCTGACGCCTCAGTAGTCAACAATGCCGGATGCAACTTGCCTGGCACGACTTTGGAGACCCCTCAGGAGAATATCCAAAAGCAGTTCTCAGTCAACGTCTTCGGGGCCATCAACGTAATCCGCGCAGTCGTACCTCACATGCCGTCCGGCGGGCGCATAATCAACGTCAGCAGCATCACTTCCAAACTCAGCATGCACAGCCTTCCGTTTTATACTGCGGCTAAGGCTGCGTTGGACTCGCTCACATTTACCTGGGCAGCAGAGGTAAGTCTACTCTCTCAGATGAATTCTTACATCGTATCCCCAGATTTGCTGAAACTGGATCGTGTTGTATAGTTCGGCCGAACGCATGGAATCACGGTGAACACAGTTTCGCCCGGGCCCGTCGAAACAGACGAGTGCAAGAAGTTTGCCAGAGATAATCCCGAGGGGTTCAAGGCGGTTCAGGGTCTTATCGATATGACGCGGGCGGCGGATCGCATGGGGAATATTGAGGACATTGCCGATGCGGTGCTGCTGCTCGTGTCGGAGAAAAGTCGGTGGATCACAGGCCAGTATATTTCGGTCAGCGGCGGCATTACGGGGAACTGAGCGGCTAACGCAACGTTGCGATGGAATCAATGAACGGTACCAGACACAACTGAAGCCCCCAAGTAGGTGTGACTGATGCAGTGGTTATGAGGACCTGTAGTATGCTCCTGCATTTGTTGTGTGGTGTTGTGTATATAAAAGCCCGAAGTGTGACTTGATGTTGCCTTGCCTGAACATCGTGAGATGCCGCGGGGAAGAGGCCGTGGTGTCAGCTTTGGAATGTGAATCGGGAATGGTCTTTTTGCATAGATATTGTTAGATTCGCTTAGACGAGCAGGATTGGGGAAATGACGTTAGCTGGCCAGGGTCAAACCAAGCTTTGGTGTTTCGGATCCACTGAGCGGCACAGTTCTACTGTGTACACAAATACGGGCTATGCCTTGAAGCCCGGGTTCAGACTGCTTCCAATATCTTCGGGCAAAACTGTGTACGCGCTTGTGTGAAAGGGCAAAATACTCAAGAACGGAGACAGAATTTGTCAAGTTATACTAAGGGAAGCTGATTCATTTGCCAATTGGAACTCGCCCTTTTGCGTGTCCACTATACCCAAGTAGTCTCGCCAATGTTGATGCCACTACAGAAGCTCGCCAACCAGTTGGCCATCATCTATTCCCTACCAGATGCCTCTGCCTCTATCGAACGACACGCAGCCTGCAATAGAGATGGCCAATTTGCACGCTCAATATGTTGCGACTATACACCACGCCCACAAGTCTCGGCGCAAGCTGGGCATGTCTCGGTGGACATTCCTCACAAGTCTAGCCATCACTCTTTTTGTCTTAATACTGGCAGCCCTCGCCGGGTTGGTGTTTAAAGCAATCACCGCCTCAAGGTATCATATCATTGAAGGGGAGGTCAGGCGCTGGAATGACACCAACGTGTCGTACATGTATGGCTACCCGTCGTCCCTGTCCCTGGACTCGCACAACGTTCAACTAGTGAGTTCTGCCACGGCGTTGCTCGTCGCGGTTGTTTTCACCGTCATGATGGTGTACAATGTGCGAAAAGGACCAATCGAGGTGAGCTCTTAGCCCCCAAATATCTAGATACACGTAAGGATAGAAAGTCGTCTAATCGCAGGTTTTGTAGACTACGCGTTGCGGTCGCTTCAGTCTCATCGTCCTGCTGGGAATAAATACTATCCTCACGACACTGGCAGTAGTTTATACATTTACACAACATAGCATGTCCGCACACTTGGATCTGGAACATGCCCTGTCTCTGAGTCGCAATTTTATATTCCAGTACGATCAGGGCACCTTCGACATCGAGACGTGGGCCTGTGAGGTGAAGGATCTGCCCGCTTTCGACCACGATGGTTATATGCACATGACGTGTAGTTTCGAGCTGGGGGCAAGATGTCTGACGATATTTATTTGCTTGCTGTCGTTCTGTTTGTTCTGTGTCGTGTTTATAGACTGGAGGGGCGGGAACCAACTCTTGCGCCGCTGGAGAGCACCGGCGGTCGCATTAAATGAAAGCCACGTTTGAAAAGATTGCTGTAGTCTGTTATTCTACGGATTTCGCTTTGTGAGTCCAGTCCTGCTGGGACGTATGTTTTTGTTTCGTGGTGAATAATTATAAGGCCTGATATTCATGAGTGTGCTTCAGGCTTGGCTATCGGGGAGTCTACGTGACGGCGGCTGGATGGATCAAGACAATACTAGGTGAATACACCATATGTAAAAATATTCTGAGATTCGTTTGCAAATTGGTGGGCAATATTTCAGATACGGGTGTCTTGACCATTTTTCAAATTGAGGCTACTCTTGCCTTCCTCCATCATAAACACTTCGCAGAACATTCAAGATCGTTGAGAAACTGACCATAGCTCCACGAACCACCGCAACATCTATCATCACCTAAAAGATTATATTCGCCCTGCCAACAACAGAAATAGGAGAAGCAGTGACCATTATGGCCGTATGTGATATCGACGACAAATTCCGCGACGGAAGGACATTACCTCATGAGAAGCAGAAAGTCGTGTGGTCATAGCTATAGGCTTTCGCGTTCAGCTAACTGAGTCCAAATAACTAACTAGTAACGACGATGTAATATAATAGTATATTATTATCGTAGTTATAGAGCGACTTACAAAGCATATATACTTCCTACCTTTGAAAAAAGCAAGTACGGTAGATAATCTAGCTGACATGTTTCTTATGACTCATTAATAGCTAATATGAGATATCAGATACCGTTGCGTGTCCCAGGTACACTGGCTGTGTGGGACAATTGCCCATAGATAGCCCTTCCATAGTTGCAGCCTTTGGGATTTAGTTCCACCATCATTATCATCACCGATACAACCCTCTTGTCTGTATTTTCCACAGATGCAATCGTTTCTTATCGAGAAACCGCTACTGAAGGTGAGAGCTTGGTTGCAATAGTGGCACCGTTCAGACGCCAGCCTTGAGACAAAATCGTTGTCCAAACCGCCATGATTCAAATATTCGGCTAGAATTATGCAGGGGCTCTACGTAGGTGGCTTGGTTAGTGTTGGCTGCGACGTTGAGACGGGATTTAGATTCCGACGAGACTGTATCGGGTACAACAGAAGCATTACGCAGCTGGCCAGAAGTGCAGGAGAAGGACTGTAAGGTTAGGCGTTTGCTAGCGAACTTCTGGCTCGTGCTAAGATACGGGTTCCACATGCCGTGATGGAAGGTGGGGGGACTTTCGATCGTGGTAGCCGTGAAGCCGTTGTACTATCGATCTAAATAGGGTGTCAGGCACAATTTTGTACGTATGAGGGCCACATATATATCACCAGTATCCTGACATGACACCAGGTTACAGCAAGTAGTTCAGTAGATCCCTTAGCGTGTACCTCGAGCATGAAGGAGAAAGACTCATAACAATTTTTGCCCTACTGACCGAGAGAACAGCCCGAGAATAGTGCAAAATTGCCATACGTACCAGTATCTGAGCGATCGCGCCATGATGGAGCAGGTACAGGAGAACATGCAAGAGCTTAATCGTCTCAATGCAGACGCACTCAGTGCCGAAAGCGCCGGTCTTCTGCGCTGACTGTTAACCATCGAGGTCGAGACGGCTATTGGTTGCCCACGTGGTGCCCCAAGAGTGAGCGTGCAGGAAGCAGGGTGAGAGACGGTGCGACCGGACCATGATGACGATGCCGTCACGAGCGTACATGTTCCTTACTTTGGCATCATCAAGATCGCCCGTGAGAGCATGAGCAAGGAGGTTCCCAATCACAAGCTCCGATTGCAACAAGAAATCGCTCGGCTCACTCGCAGGTGGCGGACCGATGCACTAAACGACCAGTTCAGGAACCCTCCATGCTAAACCCTAGATGCGTCCATCTGGGCTTGTTGGGCCTAGTGTAGTTCCAGATGTTGACGTCATAACGCCGGTGGATGCGAACTAGGGCCATGCTGAGGCATCTACAATCATGTCACAAGCAGTACCAGATTCCTATGCAAAGACTCAGGCGCAAAAAGGGATGCTTCCGATCCCGGCTACTGGCGCGGACTATCTTGCTGTAGATTTCGCCTCACACCTCCAGAACGGCTTACCCGACCCGCTCTGGCAACATATAGAGTCTCTAGGACTGGCCGCCGTGAGAGAAGACTGTGAGTTCGAGGGCGTCGACATGGCTTTGTTTGAGAGCCTGATGAGGAGCGCCGGTAACGAGGGGGAATGAGGATGCATTTGGAACGTTTGTCGATATCAGCCTCCGCGACATCTCCAGCAACATGCTCCTCCACATGTGTCCATTCAGAAGGAGCAGTATATTTGCCTTTATTGACATATCCAACTTCCTCACCGAGTATCTGGATGCTCTGGTTAAGATTCTAGACAACATCTGCTCGTCCGTCTCTGGTGCCTTCGGCAACGCCAGCCAGGCGTAGGTCGTAGCTGGAAACACGTATCAGGATGTGCTGGTACACTACCGCCCCGTCTACGGACACGGGGCCGTGGCTGCCAACTCGACGTCGGTGTGCTTGTAGAACAGTGCAAGCACAATCTGAAGGCGTGGGAAGATATCTTTCAGCAAGGGCCGGGCTATGTACCGCAACGGCGTGAATGCACACGTGGCCTTGGAGATGAAGAATTTGATCGCGAGGGAAATGAAGGTGAATTTAGCATTGCTGCAAATCCTGGCAGTCGTGCCGACAAACACCTTTATTGCCAAGATCGCCGGAAAGAGCAAGCTGGCGGTAATCGAATGGTTTAACGAGAGTGTGTAGTGTCGACACAGAGAGAGAATACAATATCTTGTCGAAGATAAAATACGAAACCGTGTCTTTCCACGTGGCCTCCTGCATTTTATCAATGGTGGATATCTCTGGTCTCTGGCTGATTGCATATGGATTTTGCTAGCCGTGCATGCTCAGGAATTTTTAGTTGAATGGCTGGGCACTGATATTGCTCCCGGTCCTCCTCTTCTCCACCTTTTTCTTAAGTAACCGTGACACTATATGACTTTATTTACCGGGCTAAAAAAAGGAAGCGTACTAGGTACATCCATATGCCTATGCGATGTGCCGTCACCCGTGAAGACCGTGAATGCCGTTCGAGGAGGGGTAAGAGAATTGACAAAGGGTCCATTGGTAGCGTTGAAAGCAGCGATCCAGTTCGACCGAAGTGTAAAGTTTGCCGATGCCGTGTTGTTCTGGCTTGGGATCGGCACGGCTGGAGATTCGATTGCCGCACTATTGTTGTGTAGATGGCCTTCTACCGCTGTAGTAGTTGTTTCCATGGAGGTGAAGACATTCTTTGCTGAGAGGTAACACTGAAGACTCGATCCGTGTAAGGACTACGGTGACAGTTCCGACAAAGTTGCTGACTTGGATCTGGACGACAGCCTCCATGGCACTGGAATTGTTCATGTTCTGAGTCGGACTTGTGCAAGTGTCGAGCGCTGTAGTGCTATTCTCATAAGTTTGTTTACTGCGCGGCACTGAGTTCTGTTTCATCGTCATTGTGGATACGGTCAGTGCTGAAGTTGGGGTTGACCGTTGTAGCATTTCTCGTCCGCTTCAAAGCTCGATTCAGCCGTTGAAGATGTGCTCGTTCCACCCCTACCCTTTCTTGAAGCTTGTCCGATGGATGGCCCAAAGGTAGCGAGAGTTGATTCAGATGCCGTATCGACACCGGCTACTCTTTTAGGTAGCAAACTTAAGCCAAAGGCCAGAAACAGTGGGAGCATCGTAATGGACCTCATGGTCACCCTGGAACACCTGCAATGTATGCCAGGCAAAAGTATGGGCGAGTGATGATGATGTACATGTATGTCGTGAGGTGGTCCCAGAATCAGGCCCCGGGAAAGTGCCCATAATCGGGGACTACTCGTTAAATGCACCGTTGTTAAAGCTGAGGCACAGCAAGTACTGCATCCTCTGGATACAATCGTCAAACTCACGCCCTTCATGGATTCTGATTCCGATTATAGCGACAGAGAGCGCCAAAACTCGGACTCGCCGACGCCGATTGAGGCTACTTCACTCGATCTGCTGACTCAGAAGGTTGAGGGATTTCAGCGAATGCATCAGCTCGAGACGATAGAGCGACTTACCATTGAAAATACGAGGATGCAGAACGCCATTGTGCAGTACCAGAAGCTTTGGTGTTTAACTCTCGCCCTGCTCGAAGAACAGGGCCGGTGTTTAGTGATGAGCTCTGTTTCGTCTGTGTCGCATGTATGCGCGGTCATTGTTGAAACCGAGACGGACCAAAGAATAACAGAATGTCTTTGAAAGTCAACAATCAAATTCGCTGGAGATCTTTGTCTTGATGTCATTATGGCTTACGAATAAGAGACAGTAAGTCGATCAACGTGTCGTGCAGTAGCAAAGAGAAATACGGGGGTCGTTTAACCGTAGAACAGCATTGATGTTCTACAAGAGATAGCATTGAGTTGCTTCCGTTGACGGGAGAATCTCCCACCTTCAACGCCGACCAATGCATGCCATCGTAACGTGATGTGAGCTAATAATAAGACCAGCACCAGAAACGTGGTGGGTTTGAAAGAAAAGGCAGTAGCTCGCATCTTGCGAACTTTGAAAACCTGAGCGAGCCCCCAATAACACGCTGTGATAGTTCAAAAACGCCTCTACCTGATCCTCCCGATACTTCTCGCGGCAGGCAATGATGCGCCGAGTCAAGTTGGCAGAAGGCTAATGAGAGACGCGCAGATCCTGATTTGAGAAATGAAAACTTCCGATCCTACCATCGACGGCTAGAGTTTCATGTTAGTGATAGATAGGTATCGACAATGAAAGAACAGATTCGGTATCACTAACCTGTATGCCGCATCAACCTTCGTCTGACGTTTCTTCTTCAATGGCGCCGGTTCTGGTTGGCGAATTGGTGATCTTTTACCACTGTCGGTGTCACTATCTCCCATACCCAGTAGCTCAGCCTCAATAGGGGTCAAGGGGGATGCGGCAGAACCCTCCGAAAGCCGGTCGTAAGACGAATGCCGGCTAGTAGGACGACTGCCGTGGAGGGATTCTTTAGATTGTGGCGGCGGTGTATGGGATACCTCATAATGGATATCCTTTTCCGAGTTCTTAGTATTCGTTGCATGAAACCCATCGCTACGTCTTCTGGGTTCAAAACTTCTCGACCGTGTGTTTCTTCTGTGATAGTCACGGTCATTATTGTCCTCCTCGCCATGCCTCCGTGGTTCTGAGTAGTCATGATAACTTTGAGAAGTCAAGTGACCCTCCCGGTACCGCCTCGGGTCTGATTGGCGCTCATGTTGCCTCCTAGACACCCCGTAGCCTTCGTATGGTATATTTGAATCAAGGCGATAGGTGGGCCAGTCATGGTCAGAAAATCGGCGCTCACCTGACCTGCCCGCTTGCGAATCCAAGCGTGCGTGAGTTTTATTGGATATGTCGCTCGCCTCAGCTGCCTGTGCAGCGCCATCACCCCGGATGTTCGTTGCTGCCTGCCGGGAGGAATCACTGGGCGGCGAGCCCGAATCGGTCACCTCACCAGGCTCCGGGGACATTTGCCTTCGTTTCTTTGACTCGGGTGTTTGGCCAGTCTGGTGGCAATCAGGATTGCTAGCTTCAAACTGCGGTTGGGAATCCTCCCATCTGCGCTTTCGTTTACCCTCTGACCTCCGACGACTGTCCCTACCATCCCGTGCAAACTGCCCGCGGTCTTTGTTCCAGTTTTTACCCGGATTTTTCGACTGGCCAGAGCGGTCTCGTCGGTCATCCTTACGGCCGCGAGGCTTGCCAGAGATGGACGCGTAGACTTCCAAGCTCTGGGGAGTGATTGCTTTGACATCGAGGAACGCTGGATGGTGTTTCAGTTTCTGCCATTCATCTGTATCACGCACGCTTAGTGCGAAATCGTCCAGGTTATCTGGCGTTATATGCTTGGACTTGACGAAAGGGGCATTGAAAGGGGGTGGCAGCATGATCCTGTCAGTATGTTCTGCAGGCAAAGGCTCTCCAATGGAATCTCCCTTGTGGGCCGGTGATATCTCCTTGAATATCGTTGCTTTATCCCAAGCGAACTCGGGATACGGCAAATCCTCGTCTGGTGCGCCCGGTTGAAGCTCGCCATCCTCACTTTCCGACTTGTCTTCATCGGTGACAGATTCCTCCGCAGCTGTGAAATGGCTTGTTCCTTCTGGACCTGATACTTCCACGCCGGACGCGACTGCAGGGTCAATAGGGGTAGATTGAGAAGGGGTGTTGAGTGTTAGAGAGCTATGCTGATTGCCGCCAGGTGTGCTTCCAGAAGGACTGCGTGACCGAGGCCGGTCTCGACGTCGATCCCGGTTGTCGCGGCGACCCCGCTGATCTCGACGACGTTCATTGCCGAATCTGTTGTTGCCTTGCCGATCATGAGGTCTGCGATCACCTCGACGCTCACAGCCGTTATACCTATCAGCATTGGGGTGGTTTCTACCTAGTTCGTTGTGGCTTTGGGCACTGCCATGGCGGTCATCCCATCTCTCCCTCGAGGGATGGTCGTCACGATGACGTTCGTGGCCATTCTCGAAATGAGGCGCAGTGTGGTCATCATGATACGGTGGTTGAAAGTTCGGTGGTAAGTTAGGGGGGTATGGTAGGTAGCCCGGCGAGGCATGGTTAGGATACGACCCGGAGCTAGGCGGCGGCGCGTAGCCTGGTGCAGGTCCTTGAGGTGGACCTGGGTAACCATAGGCCGGTGGCTGAAGAGGGTAATGGGGGGGCGGCGGGTATGGAGGTGGAGGGCCTCTTTGAAACTGGCCAGGAGGAGGGATCGGTAGACCGTGGGCACCAGGAGGGCCGTAGAGCGAATTGAAAGGGGGTTGACCGTAAGGCTGTGGCCCATACAGATGAGGAGCTCCCGGTGGCGGCGGCGGTGGCGGCGGTAGACCAGGTGGACCGAAGGTGTTATATGGTCGTTGAGGTGGATATCCTAATGAATATGCTGGGGGATACTGCTGCTGTGATGAAGGCGGGGGTGGGGGCAGAGGCAAAGGCAGCGGTATAGGCGGATAACTTTGACCAGGGCCATGGGAATACTGCTGTGAAGGTGGCGGAGGCTCGTACCGAGTGATGACAGGACCAGGCCTGGCAGGTTGAGCATAACGCGTCACAATGGGGCCCTTATGTCGCTTGCTGCCGCCATCCCCATCCCCACGATCATAGCTGCCAGACTGCTTGCGAGCTCGTGCTGCCTCCAACCCGCTGGGACCAAAATTAGTGCAACTGCCAATGTACCATAAGTCAGGAGCACTTGACTTACGCGGGTGTTGCTCTCGCAGGTTCAGGACATGCCATAAACATGTGACCCTTCACGCCACAATTATAGCAAGGCGGAGGCTCGCTTTGGGCGGCATCTTGGCCAGGTGGTCCATCAGCCATCTTGAGAGATAGCAATAGCGCATAACCGATGGAGGCGGGTTGTTTCTAGCGTAGATGGCCTATAATTACTGTGAGATAGGCCTGGGGCAAGATGCGAGGTTGGAGAGGTGGTGAGATAAGAGTGACTTGGCTATTTCATCAAGAGCTCATTGGCGAGGGATTGGACTAGAAGATAGGAAGGGCTGAAGAATGAATAGTTGTGGCACTAATTAGTACTGGCCTGGGTAGAATAATGTCACCCCAGAAGTTAGGAAAGAGTGGGTAAGAAAGTCGCATCCAGGTGATACGCAAATGAATAGCCCATGCCGTCTGTTATACGAGAAAAGCGTGCTTAACTGAATACGCGTCAAGAAGAATCAAGCATTGGTTATTTGGCGGAGACTATGCGACAACTGCTGAAGTCTTTTATCTCCACGGGTCTCACGAAACTGAGCTGAACGCGGAGATTGGACGTGATTCTGAGATGTCAAGGCACATGAGGTCGGGGTCCAGGTCTAGATCCAACGGCTAAACCTCGGCCTTATCGGCGACAGATACAGCAAAAGCCGACGTAAACATCAATGAATGAGAGATGTGAGTGAGTGAGCGAGTTAGCGAATTTGACCATGGTCGTCGACAGTGAGAAGAGGTATGAGTGAATTCAGGCCACAGAACTGTAGCATATTCACAACAAAGAAGCCACAACTTGGGTCGCATCAACAAAGATAGCTCTTCAAGCCGCAAAACACGTATATGCCTTGCTTAGAGGCAATGCTGCCGAGATGCATGAGTCTTTCATTATGGTCTTATGGACCAACGATAAGAAATAGGACATTGAGCAGAAGGCAGTCTGCCTTGAAGAAATCGAAAGCAAGCGTATACATGCAGTGGGCAGTTGCAGTGTACGGCATCGAAGCCGCAAGACTGAATGCTGATAGCTCAGATTTGTCTGCCCGCACGCTGTTGAGCCCCAACTTGCACCAAGCTGGTCAGAAACACCTCATGAGACCACGTCCAAGGAAACGAGGGCGTAAAACGTTATAGACATGCTGGCGATCTGGTCAACATCGAGCTGCACTGCAGGAGGTCAAAGGAGAGCAATGTTCACTAGAAATTGTCTCAGCCGAGAAGAATCTACTTATCCACGAGGGCAACTGATAAGCATTGGCAATTAAGCACTGACGTCGATGACAGACAACAAAATGAGAAGAAAAAAAGACAAGAATTCAAGGGAAAGTTGGAGAGATGTCGTCGGCAAAACCTGCGTTTCCGATGGATTTTGTTTACTGATAGCGTCAAATATATGACTAAGCGAGGCTGACCTTAACATTCACATTACTGGAGCATAGAACTACGCCCACCGTCAGTTTAAATGATCCAAAAGACCGGCCAATGACACCACATAGCCAGCCATCTGAACTTGAGCTGGGCGCTTGGTTGATTACCCATAAACCCAGCGATCCGCCTCCCACCCATTCTCGTGTGTCCAGCTGTTTTCTCGCCGTCGCCAGTCCCGAAATCACTTCCTGCTGCGTCTGCTACCCTTACCGTTCTTTGTTCTCCCCGAAGCTCCCCAAATACTCCGGGCCTCCATGTGAGACATATGACAATCGCATCCTAACGAACATGTTTGCGGATTCTTCAGCTTCTTCACATGACATCGCACTCGCTCGAAGCCGAAGGAAGCCCAACCCGCGCAATTTCACCAGAAGAGCTCCTTGAGCCCGCTGGCGTCTCAACGCCAGCTTAGTCGTCCAAGATGCCTGGGCTACCAGGTCAGTGCAGCCAAACTTGCTCGGTCGCCAGGCAAAGTAGAATAAGAAGAACTGCTAACAACCCAACGCCTGCTTAGCCTCGGTTGATCTCGACGAATGCATCTCCCGCCTGTACAAAAAAGAGCTCCTGGCCGAATCAGTAATTGAGGCAATATGCGCCAAGACGAAAGAGCTGTTGATGCGGGAGAGCAATGTGGTGCACGTTCGGGCGCCCGTCACAGTAGTGGGGGACATACACGGGCAATTCTACGACTTGATAGAGATCTTCAAAATCGGAGGCTGGTGTCCAGATACCAACTACCTGTTCCTCGGTGAGTACCAGGCGAGGTGCCAACACCATGTCCCGTCAACTGATTTACCCCTCTCCAGGTGATTACGTCGATCGCGGCATGTTCAGTGTCGAAACAATATCCCTCCTCGTCTGCCTCAAGCTACGCTATCCGAACCGAGTGCACCTCATCCGGGGCAACCACGAATCCCGCGGCGTAACTCAGTCGTACGGTTTCTACACCGAGTGCTCGCGCAAGTACGGCAACGCCAACGTATGGCACTACTTCACGGACATGTTCGACTTCCTGACGCTCAGCGTCGTCATCAACGATCAGATCTTCTGCGTCCACGGTGGCCTATCCCCCAGCATTCACTCCATCGACCAGATCAAAATAATCGACCGCTTCCGCGAAATCCCCCACGAAGGGCCCATGGCCGACCTCGTGTGGTCCGACCCCGACCCGGAGCGGGACGAATTCTCGCTTTCCCCCCGCGGAGCCGGCTACACTTTTGGCGCCAAGGTGGTGAAGAAATTTTTGGCTGTCAATCGCATGTCGCATATCCTCCGGGCCCACCAGCTCTGCCAGGAGGGGTTCCAGGTCCTATACGACGACCAACTCAGCACGGTGTGGAGCGCGCCCAACTACTGCTACCGGTGCGGAAATATGGCTAGCGTTCTGGAAGTAGGCGACACGGGTGAACGCTTCTTCAACGTCTTCGCCGCGGCCCCCGAGAACGACCAGGTCAAGGACATACAGCAGGGGGCGGAGAAGACAGCCGACGGGAACGCGTTGCCCGATTATTTCTTGTAGGAACATTACTACTGAAGAGCTTCGTCAGATTCAGGGGTTTCTTACCACTGACTGGGCATGTCACGAAGATACCAATCCAGAACAGATTTCAAAATACCCTTGTCTTCTCCTTTGGCTTTGGCAGCAAACCTCCTATCTTCGGTAGTATGGACATACTCTAGTACGTTATGGGGAAAGGAATGTCACCACCATCACCGGGGAATGGGGATTTAGCTCCTATCACGAACGAGACGCCTGTGAGCAGCTGAAGTTCCCCAGTCACAAAAGCTTGAGGTCCAAATCTCGTCCATCCTAGCCAGTCACATTGACACTTTCTTAACCCAAATTTTTATGTTCAGTGACTGTTTCTCCGTGGATGTCGCCACCCCAGTCCCCCGTTGGCTTCTTTAAATATCAACATTGCTGATCGATAGAAGAGGCCGCCCGCACTTTCACCCCCCTTCCGATCATTGCAGCATTTGCCTCGGCGTCTAATCAGAAATCGTGTATATAGTCCAGCCAGCCATCATGTCTCATGTATCGACCGGATATCGCTCCGTTTAGTTCCAGTCCTTGGCAATGTCGAAGGACCACTCAAATTGCAGGTGATTCTTCTTGTCGTCGTCGACAAAGCTAGAAATAGCGTTGTAGTGGCCACGGGCGAGCATCCCAGATGGGGCGTCCTCCTCCTGGACTACTTAGGTTTTAGTTTATCTAGATATTTCAGAGGTGGCAGCTCCCATATACTTACAGCGCTTTGTGTACAGAGGCGACTTATCCGTGTTCGGAGCATAGCTACCCTGCATCCAAGTCAGGCAAGTTTACGTTTGAATAGTCGATATCAAGCGACTTACCAGCATTTCCGAGTCTTTGCTGACCTTGATTCCCTTTCGTTTCACAACCTGAACGTACTGGAGACCGCTGAGAATTTCGTGCTGAACCTTGAAGGTGGCGACCATGGTGAATTTGGAGCCTTCCTTAATCTTGAAAGGTTTGTCCTTGAGCGTGGTCTCGCTACCTGGTTGGGAGAGATCAATGGTGACCGGGTCGCGACCAGGGGACTCCATCGTTAAGGACTGGATGATGCAGACACGAGGGTCGTTGGGGTCGGAAAGGTCCTTGCCGCCACCCAAACCCAGAGACTCCTTGTATCGTTGCAAAGATTCATCGTTGGCATCTATCCTGATTGTTAGTTCGAAAGAGGAAGTTTCCGCTGTGAAAGGAAGTGCGCCCAAGCATCAGTGGATCTTGAAATGTCCCTAGAACTTTCTTGAGTGTATGTGTCTGCCAAGGGCTTAGGCCACCCCGAATCCTCCCGCCGGGCACCCACGATGCACAGCGTCGACCGCTCTGGGGTATTTCTCTTTTGAGGCCTGCAAATATTGTACGGTTCGTATAATCCTCCTGTCACGGGCACCGCTCAAGTCTTCACACAGCTCAAAAGCAACCGCGTGCAAGCCATGGAAGCCCAATTCGTGTCAAGAAATAGACATGGTGATACTCCGATGTAACCAGTCACAGTGTCGCAGCTGTGCCCCAACCGGTTTCCAGAAGACGTGGTATATTGGTCGTAGAAAAGGAGCCCAATGGCGCGGTGAACGTCGGCTTGTATCCCTTCCGATTGCCCTATCGACTGGACGATAGAGCTTCGTTGATGGCAAAGGCAGGAGAAAATAAAAGAACACCCAGGAATTCAAGGATCGACCCGGAAACTAGGAAAGACAAAAAGTCAATACGCACCCATGCTGTGGTACTCAGCCAAGCTTTGCTTGGGCTGGGAAAGCTTGTAGCCCTGCGTCTCCTCGGGCATCGTGTCATCGTCGAGGGAGGCCATCGTGTCGGTGTTCTAGCGTTGCACGGATGGGTCTAGAAATGCAGAATGAGGTTGAGCTGGTAAAGCAAAAAATTACCCAGAGAGAATCTGCAGAAACTAAAAGATATCGTGAGGAGGGGCAAGATGGCGGTGATGCTGTATTTCAAGGTGGGATCGCGGTACGTGGGTTGCATGAATGTCCTTGAGCTATGCCACTTTGCGACAGATTTGGTGGGGTTCAGGACGACCAAGGGGTTCTAGTCTTTTCAAAGGGCCGGTCCGGTGAATCATGCATCAAGCTCACTCAACATTTGATTCCAATCAAGTGTTCTTGCTAGGACGAAACATGGCACCTTCAAAACATTGGACTTTTTTCGGCACAAGGACTGCGTTGGCAGCCTTGGTTTTCTCGACGCAAATCCTGCTCATTTCTCGTTCTGCGTAGAACATGCGGTATTGTTGACTCTTGAGTGCCAATCCAGAAATCACCCTGAAAGACCAAGTAAGTACCTACCAAACCATGGTATGCATCGCCTTCACAATGCCAGCCTCGTCAACAACCAAGACAACTACGAGAGGATTACATTATTCAGGGTTAAAGACGTTGAAAGAGGTCGACGGACCAACGTTGATCAGTTGAAACGGCTCCCAGATCACAGGATTATTGCTTATAAGGCAATGTGAAGTCACCCCAGCCATCGAAACACATTGGTTGAGTTTCCTCGAAGCCTTGATTAGGTTGCAGCTTGCTTCCCAACTGTAACGACCCGAGGCCATGAAGTCTGTTTGGCATCTATTTGAGATACAGGTCCGCGGAAGGCAAGGTTTCTGGTTTTAGGCAGACTTCAATTTCCATGCCATGTACCTTGCCAAGCTTGATGCCTCAAGGCTAGAGGTACAACCCATCATTTGTGAGGCTCTACTCGCGAGTCATATGTGCTCAAGTCTGGGTCGGTCCCCAACTACCTTGTCCCCTCCCCCAAGCCCCTTCTCTGTCAAGGACTGACCGTGTCAAGCCAACCGGCCATTCAAGCTCGTGCCTATTTAGGGAGGTCTGTGCTCCATAAAGTCCCCATGTCGAAAGGACGACTGTTCATTGGCCTTTGCATCGAGAAATTTGAACTCCATCCCATTTCTCGACTCCGACCCACACTGTCACGAACTAAAGCAGCTGGCCCCTTCTCACTGCCCCAGTCAGCAGCTGCTCTCTCGCGCCCTTCTTCTGCCCTCTGCCGCAAAAAGTACAATTCGCAGCGCGACGATAGCTCTATCAATCAGCATCCTTCGATTGATTTTATTTGGCCAGCTTCTTTTCATCCAATTCTCAGCATTTCTTTCGTCTCCTTCCAAGAGTGTTTCTGTGGGATTGTCCCAAGTTACTGCTTTTAAGGTGAGCGCATTTGCGAGGAGAACGCAGCTTCCTTCGACCCGAGCGCGCCGTTCGAAGCTTATCCCTACCCTCGTCGCGATTCTATCACGTATCTCGCGTTTTAGTTTCGAGTTTTCGCTAATGCGATTCCGCAGCAGACAAGCAGTTGCAGTACTGTTTCTTTAATCCCACCACCGTCGTCTCCATACGACAGCGCGCTTGATCGGCATCAACGCATCCACTCGACGTCGCATTAAAGGAAACTTCTCACGCGAGTTGCCGCGAAAAAGTCGCAATGGCCGTCCCAAGACAGCTCCCAGAAAAGCACAACCCGCTGATGGTTGAAGACATCCCTCCTTGTACATGACTGGCGCATCCTCTTTCCACTAAGCTCATCCGCTTACCACTTTCGCAGTTGCTGATCTCGTTGCGCGTCGACGCCTGGGTCAGACCCAGCTCACAGCAAAGATGGTCGCAGCAGGTGCGGCCAGCGACGTTGACCCCACCAGCCTGGGTGTTTTCGACTATGCTCACCTTCGCGCTCCATTGCCTAAGGGCATAGTGTCGGGTATCTTCAAGTTGTCGCCCAACTCGTACTTCTTGATGCGTCGCAGCCAGGATGGCTTTGTCTCCGCCACGGGAATGTTTAAGGCCACGTTTCCCTATGCGGAAGCCTTTGAGGAGGAGATCGAACGAAAGTACATCAAGTCTCTTGCAACCACGAGTCAGGAAGAGACGGCGGGCAACGTTTGGATTCCTCCTGTGCAGGCGCTTAGTCTCGCCGACGAATACCGCATCACGCCCTGGATTCGCGCTTTACTTGACCCCACCGAGATATCCGTCACCAACGCGCCGGACAGCCCGCCCAAGAAGATTCAAGCTCCTCCGAAATTCGATCCCATCTTTGCCAGCCAGCCCATCCTAGCCCCTCCAACCCCACCGCCGTCGTCGGTTCCGCGCAGCACCCGCAGTCGCAGGTCGGCAAGCCCCTCCAAGGTTTCTACGCGGAAGCGAGCTATCGCATCACCTCGAAAGCGAACAACTAAAGTGACGGCATCACAAACTACCATAGCCGAGTCTTCTTCAACAAAGGGGCAGGAGTCGCCCTTGAATGGCACCAAATCAGAAGACAATGCATCAACGGCTGCCACCGAGGACATCGAGATCAAGACCCTGGAAAAAGAGCCGATGATCGTCTTCTCAGCAAATGAAGAGGAGCCAAAGGTGCAGGTCAAGGTTGACCAAGACGTCAAAGTCGAGGACGGTGTTGAGACAACGCATACTGCCGTAGAATTGGAACTCCCTTTCGCGAAAATGCCGTCGAACGAGGAAGCCGCCAAGATGGTCGAAGAAGCTAGGGAGATGGTCAAGGCTGCTGCCGACTCCGTAGGAGCATCTACTCCATCCAAGAAAGGCAAGCGCAAGGCAGACGAAATCGCGGTTGGTGAGGACGAAGAGGAGAACGAGGAAAATGCGTCTTCAGGGGAGCCTAGCGCAAAGAAGGTCAAGACAGAGATCCAGTTGAAAAAGGAACGCGTCAGGAACCGAGCTCTGATTGGCATCAGCGCCACCCTTGCTGTTGGGTATGTACTTTGTCTGCGCATGGCAGTTTGAAAACCCGAGAGCAGACTAGCTAATGTCCCTCTAGCGCCTTAATCCCATATGTTATGGCCCTGGGCGTCTTCTAAATGGCATCGGACAGGATTCTGGGTGACATGAGCAAGGTCACTGCTATTGGGCTTAATGGGGCTCAGTGCTCGACCCTTGCTGGAGAGTCTTCCTCAACTTCTGCTTTCACATACCCACACAGTTGGAAATGGACAACTGTTTCGTTTCAGATATTTTTGATGCTGGCTATCTGAGAAGCCATCATATACAAGGTAGGATCCCTTTTTACTGTCGCACCCTGGAGAACTGGAGTAGGTGGCTTGCTTGATTTGTAGATGATGCCTAAAACAATACAATCGCTAGTTTGTGCCTTACGTATGGTATTCATGGTGTTACTGGGGTAGTTTGTTTGCTTAGCGCAACTGACTGCACTCTAAATCATAGGAGGAGTATTGTATGGAACCGTGAACAAATGACATCATTTCGCAATCCAACGATACCTGCGGTCAGCTCATGTGCTTTCGATCATTGAAGCTATCGATGCACTCTCAATGTAGTCCTCGGATTGACGTGATATTTTCCCTGTGCCATGAAATCATTCGTGGACCTTGCTGGCAACAGCGGTGGACCCAAGTCAGTCTGCTTCTCGTCCTAACCGAGCAAATATGGTCCAAGCTCCCACCTAACCAAAATCAATTTTTTGCCCGAGAATTTTCTCATTTCTTCTGCATCTATTTCTGCATCTTTCTAACGATGCGTCAGAAAAACAAAACCAGTCATATTTGTCAGAAACCCGTCTGGGCCATGGCAAAGTGCTCTTGCTGTCTCACAGGGTTGAGCTAGTGCTCATTATTCCCTTGACGGACCTCATCTGATATGACTGAGGATCGGCTGGTCGGGTGCCCCTTGTGGCTGTTTCCCAGAGCTGCTTTGAAGGTTACCACCGGCAATGGGCGGTCCTCGGAGAACTGTACCCCGCGACCTTCTCTCCACAAACTTCACGGAGTCTACCTGTGCAGTCCAGACCATCGTACACAAAGCTGTGTTGTGATGAGAAGTGGCTGCCAAAATCGAGGTCGCAGTCGTTTCAATAGGAGGCTTTGTCATGATGAGAACTCATTCTGTAGCATGGAGCGTGTTGCGCGCTCAAAAACGGGCTTTCTCGTCCACGTCGAGAAGACTCGATAACTATGGTTTTATCGGCCTCGGCCAAATGGTATACAGTACCCCTTCAAGTAACCAACTGCTACGGGGAACACTCTTACTAACCAGGCGAAATCTAGGGTTACCAAATGGCGAAGAACCTCCAGTCGAAGCTCACACCCAGCGATTCCATCCGCATATTTGACATCAACAAAGATGCTGCAAGGAGATTAGCTGAGGATATGCGGACATCCCAGGCGGGTGGTGCTGCCGTAGAGTTGGTTCAAAGCAACTTTGAAGCGGCTAAAGACTCTGTAAGAATTCACCCTCTACTTTCTGCTTTCCATTTCTATGATGATCATGTTCTATCTATGATTCTAAGTTGGGCCGGCTCGCCGGTTTCTCCGTGATTATCAATTTTTCATATAGCCAATCCTCTGATGACCTAATTTTCAACCAAACCTTTTGCTACGTCGTCCTGAATATCTGCTTACATTTGCATCAAGGATGCAGTCATTACATGTCTGCCGGAACCGTCCCACGTGAACAGTGTTTTCTCGGAGATTCTGTCGCCAGAGCTTCCCCGGCGGGAGAGGATATATATCGACTGCTCAACGATTGATCCGTCAACTTCACGGGAGATTGCGAGGCAGGTTTCATCAGCCAGTCAGGGCAGCTTTGTTGATGCCCCGATGTCTGGCGGTGTTGTTGGTGCCACCGCGGGAACTTTGACGTTTATGCTTGGGGCTCCTGATGCTCTGGTTCTCAAGATCGAGCCCGTGCTGCTGCGCATGGGTAAGAAAGTGCTGCACTGTGGCGTCCAAGGCACGGGGTTGAGCGCGAAGCTCGCCAACAACTATCTTCTGGCCATCAATAATATCGCAACAGCCGAAGCCATGAACCTAGGTATGAGGTGGGGACTAGACCCCAAGACTTTGGCAAACATCATCAACATGAGTACTGGCAGGTGCTGGCCGTGTGAGGTCAACAACCCTGTGAAAGGGGTTGTCGACACAGCACCAGCCAATCGTGACTTTGCTGGTGGGTTTGGAATCAGCTTAATGCAGAAGGACCTCAAACTCGCCATCATTGCTGCCGACGAGGCCGACGCCAAGTTAGAATTGGGAAGCCGAGCGCAGGAAGTGTACGAAGAGGCCGCACACGCTGAGAACTGCAAAGGTCGCGACTTTTCTGTTATTTATAGATTTATTGGCGGAAAAGAATAGATCGATCTTACAATCAGCCTGTCCCAACGATATCATGTTTTCATGAATTTACAATCCATGGTCTTGATCACGTCTCTACGCAGTATTTATTAGCATGTTCTAGGAGCTGGACAGGGTGAGACTTGACGAGGCTGACGGTTTGCCTACCGATCCTCATTCCTAAATAGGAAACCTTCTCGCCAGCCGCTTATTGCCAGGGACCCGGGTGCATTTGAGCAACGGGATTGGATGCATCGCAGTCATTTGCTCGCAAGGCAAACCGCTAACCGAGAGATCTGACCCAGTAGCCCCCCACGTTCGCCGGGTTGATGGTGCGCTTATATATGGGTGAGGTCGTATCCAGGACGACTCGATCACTGTTTCCTATATTATGTGTGCCATGCTTTCGTCTCTTTTAGCCATTATAAGGCTTCGGCTTTTCCCTCTGTTCTTGGTTCCACGTATTTCCCGTAATGACAACTCGCCTTGCTCGTAACACTCGTTTCTCACCCTCAAAGAGAGTAGGTGTTTGGTAGCGGCGCGATCAAGATGGTGCGGCAAGAGTGTACGGAAGTCGGGCCTTATTGCCCGGTGGAATACACAGTCCTGTCATACTACCCAAACCTTGCTGTCAATGTTGTCCTTTGCGTCGGATTTGGGCTCTGCGCGCTGGGCATTATCGGAGTTGGTGTCTGGAAGAAAACATGGGGATACTCAGCCGCATTGGCGGCGGGTTGTATCCTCGAGATGGTTGGTACGTGATAGAGACATCCCTCCTCCCTTGCGCAACACTGTCCGTACTGTGCCCCCCCCCCCCCCCCCCCCGAATATTATCCTCAACCATAGAGCAGGACTAACACGACGTCGCGCACAACGTATAGGTTACGTAGGACGCATCCAGTTACACAGCAACCCGTGGGATTCCAAGGCCTTCGAGACGCAGATCTGCGCCATCATCCTCGCGCCGACGCTGATTTGCATCTCCATCTACCTGATATTGAAACACATCACGATGTCCGTCAATCCGGCGCTATCGCGCATCCGCCCTCGATTGTACCCCATCATCTTCGTCCCCGCCGATATTTCGTGCCTCGTTCTCCAGGCTACGGGCGGTAGCATGGCCGCTGTTGCCAGTTCTGGAAATTTGGACCTCCTGCTCGCGGGCGATCGAGTTATTATCGCGGGAATCGCGTTGCAGGTTGTGGTTCTGGGCTGCTTTGCGCTCATGTGCTTTGATTACTGGCTCAGGGCAAGGAAGTGGGTCAAGACGGAGGAGGCTACGGCCAAGGCGAAGGCGTTGTGGATGAATAAGAGGTTCAGGATCTTTTGCTATGCTGTGTCGGGGGCTTTGGGTGGCATTTTGATACGATGCATTTATCGGTAAGAGGGATTGAAAATCGTCATTTGAATACCCCTGAAAATGGAAAACGCTGACCGGGTATGCAGTATTGCGGAAATGGCTGGAGGTTGGGGGTCCCCTATTATGCAGGATGAGCCGTCATTCATTGTGCTTGAGGGTTTCATGATCTTGATCCCCGTCATTCTTCTCACGATATTCCAGCCAGGTCTCCTGTTCCCTGCCATGGCTGAACGGGAAAGCCTGCGTTTCGAAAAGAAGAGCAAGAACGAGCAACCTGTTGTCTCCAGCAATGCAACTCCAGAGGATCTCGAGCATGTGAAACCTCAGCGGCTTGAGAAGTCGAGCGTCTGATGTTGAGGGTTCAGCTTGTGTTGGATTGAATTCTTGCATATCAACATAGCAAAAATGGGTCGGTTTTCTCGTTAGACGTCACCTTCGGTCTCAAACCAAGGAGTTATGGGTATCTCTTGAGGTAATTTCACACGTTACTCTCAACTATTCAGGTACAATGGGCTTATAGACAGCTCGACTAAAGCTGCTTGTTTTTACAGTCGGTTGGCTATGGCAGCAATTGGGCCAATTTACCATCCCAAGGCAGATGTGATGGGTATTTCGTTATATCAGTGCAGCTATCCAACACCCACTGACCGCCTCGCTAAATTGCCTGTTCCAACTTTCTCGGCGTGTTTTGAGCTTCTTGGGGTTGAGTGGCACTCGAAATACATCTAATCACGACTTCTCGTTGGTGTCACCTCAAGTTTAACCTCGACAAGTACATGACATAATAAACAGTGCAAGGTCTAATGGTCTGATGTTCTATCTTATTACACGGGAATAACAGTATATCCATACTATTCCACCCCGTGTGCGCCGGTTATGCCCTTGCTCGACTCCAATTGCCATCCCGGCTTCCACCTGCATTGAGCTACTGGGACAATCTCTGTAAGTATACTCGACTTACGCCTGGGCCGATTGCCGTAATCATACAAACCTCAATCATTGAGTTCCTGCAGTCTTGATGAAACAATGCTCTGAAACACTCGCAAATATGGCTCGTAGAACCGGTCTAAGGAGCTGCCATATCCCTTGTATTCATTATCAGTCACACAGTAGCTACTGATGCCCCCGTCATATTGCAATGATTCATTCATCCGGAACATGCACCCGGATAACGACAACCGGGGACATGCGGGGTAGTTTGCGTACTCTTTGTAGAGCGACGGCGGCTACATTAGGAGGGTTATACATCGAAACAAATTCCTGGGAATTCCACTGTGATCTGCTTATTTCACAAAGCTTCCAGCTGAAAGCGTTCAAGGAAGTCATTGTGGCGGAACTTAGCGAGACATCGGATCATCCCCTTCCCAAACGTATTCCATCACTCTGATAATTATTCCTCGACTCTGTAGACTTCTGTCGACCAATACTCGCATAATCTGGCACTTGGGTGTGTTCATCAGCCGCATGGTTTGCTTGGGATCGCAAGCCAGCCCCTTAGCGATCGTATTTATGACTGCCAGTATCATTCGGGGGTATTTTCTCGTCTCCAAGAATCCACTTCCAGCAGCTCTGCTTCTTTAAGTCATAGCGGCACCCGATTATATAGCAGGCGAGGCTCCAGTTACCATAGCCATGAGTACGGTCGATGCTAGTATTAGGGAAGCCATCCAGGATATGATAATCTACAACATGGGAGCAATGTACCTTCCCGACGAGGTCATACCGACGCAAAACCTGAGACTTTCTGACTAAACTTGTACTCTGATGGGCAAGATTCAGAAGACCAACTCGCAAAGAAGGGCCGGGGAAACCGTGATCGCCCAGTCAACCGCGAGGAAACTGCTGATTTGACCGCAGAGACCAAAGATATCTGGGCCAAAGCAGTTGGGCTCGAACCGTCACATCTATCCATAGAAACCCCGATTGACGAGTTCGCAGATGGCATCATGATCACGCAGGTTAGGGATAGGTTTAAACGTCAAACAAGCAAGACACTACCTTTGGCGGCCCCTCCTTTCCTTTGTTTTGGACAAGGCCCTCCTCGCATCTCCTGATGCCCTTAACGTAGTCATACGCCCAACCAGCAAGTTCTTCGACACCACCATCGAGGACGGAGGCACCCTCAAGACGATCCAACACGTCAAAGACAAGTCATTTTACTACCCCCACCCAGGCCATGATGCCTTCTCTGGCCTCCTCACTCACACAGTACCTCTACGAGGTGGAAGAAACCAGCACCGCCGCCGTAGTCTTCTGCCTCAATCACGCCGTCATGGACGACTCCATGTTGCACACCGTGGGCGACGACCTCAACCGGGTCGTCGCCGACATCTCCCCTCTTCCCAGTCACATCGACTCCTAGCTTTGGGCCGACTCATACCACAACCTGCGCACCTCGGCCTCAGCCCGAGCCGCGCCAAAATGGCACGCTAAACGACTCAAGGGGCTCGCCTCTCATAGCAAAACGCTGTACCCCTGGCCCCTGAGACTGGAAAGTGAATGCGATCCACCCGGCATGACGTCTCAGAGGATGAGGTGGTCAAACACCAATTCGGCGTCCTTGGCCTAACCGAACTGCAAAAGCAACACCCCCACCTAACTCCCACCACCATCGTCAAAGCCGCCCTGGCGCTGTTTAATGTGCTGCGCACGGGGTAGACGTACGCCCTCTTCTCCAAACTTCAGGCGGCATAAAGCGATGAAGGGTTAAGGGCTGACTAAGATGAGATAGTCAGGTGAAATGAACAACCACACAGCATCGGTCTGGCGTGGCAAAATACACTTGGTGCCTCGAGCCCGTGGAGATTCTCACGAGAAGCACTGCTAAATGGCCAATTAATATGCAAAAAGGGGTAAATCACGAGGATGGGTCCAACAGGCATTGTTATTCTGATAGTTTGCGTGCTGCCTTTTTAAACTCGAAAATGCAATATTCTTCCAGTCTCAGGGAGTCTAGTAAAGCCCTAGGAAGTCTGAGTTGTTCGTGACTCTGAGGTGATTGAGTCTTGAACAAGCTTCGGTGTATAGGGACTTATTCTTTGACGAGCCTGTCTGTCTCCCCGTCTTCTTCTTCCCCTGACTCTTCCCCCTCCTCGTCCTCTTCCTCGTCCTCTTCCTCGTCCTCTTCCTCATCCTCTTCCTCTTCGCTTTCCTCTTCTTCAGATTCTTCGGTTTCTTCCTCTTCGGCAAGCCACTGTATCTTCGTGTTAGCAATCAAGCCAATTGTCAATGTCAAGTGATCAGATTATGTCTAAGGCGAGAGTGTTCGCTATCGAGTTTCCCCGGTCCAAGGCGCAAATTTGTCGGAAAAAAGAAGTTCTGGAAATCACTCACATCATCCAACGTCTTCACCCCTGTCCCCTCGGCAAAACCATTACTCCCTGGCGCCGGTATGGCCTTTGACGCATCATCCAACTTCTGCACAGCTGGCATAACCCTCCTCCCCTCTCCATACTCATTCTTGACCTCATCCTGCGCCCTCAAGCTCGGATCCGGCTCCCTGCCCTCCTCAACCCATGGAGGCAGCGGCTCGTACCCACGCAGGCCATGCACCCCGCCGCCTCCAGCGAGAACAAGCGCAGCCGAGCCGAGCATGAATCCCTTCCGCGTCTCCGACGGACTAGGTGCTTGGGGTGCAGGTTTGGGGGCCAGGAGCATGAGCGTGGCGAGCTGGGGAACGCCTATCAGTGCCTTGTACAAGCGGGTGCGATCGCGGAGGTCGTACGACGTGTCGTACCGAGCCAGAAGGAGGACATAGTTCCATAGTTTTGCAATGGAGCTTTGGTCGTCTAGGAGCGGAGCAGAGAAGCCCTCCGGTTCGCCTTTTTGGGATTCGGCTTCGCGGTTTATGTGATGCAGATATACCTTCGCTGCAAGCAGCACAATTTGCCGTTTCGCCACCTCAGACTCGTCCGTGAACTCCTTGACAAGAATGCGCAGGACGTCGGCTGCGATGTTGTCCTCGTTGTTCAAGCCGGAGAACTCGCCCACGAGCCAGATGATGGTGGCGCGGGCATGAGGGTCCGTGGCTGAGTCGAGGTTTTTGGCTAGCCTCACGACGGTGCCGACGTGGGCTTGCGGATCCTGCTGGATCAGATGTCGTATCACTGTTAACGACTCCGCGGCAAGTGTTCCGTCCAGACTTGTAATCTGTCCGAGAAGCAAACGCATGGACCGAGGCGCCGTGCTCGGATCTGTCACCGCACAACGTCCTATGGCTCGAACAGCCTCCCGAACGAGTGCCTTATTCGTACCGCCGGAGAAGTGCTCCAGTTCGTTTAAGATCAAAGCCTTGGTGTGCATGGGGCTGTGGGGGAAGATGAGAGTGAGAACTTCAAGCTTCAATTCCCATACCGGCGCTGGATCTGTTGCTCGAACAAGGAAGTGCGACGCATATTTGACGAAGGAGGCGGCATGCGAAAGACAGACGGAAACAATATTGTAGAGAGCCAGTTCTTGGATGTCTTGTGCGGACCGCAGCAGGGCCACCAGCGGGCCAATAGCCAACTTGGTGTACTCTAGTGTACCAATATCGACATAGCAGCGAGCTACTGCGGTGACGACTGCAGAGTTACGGCTCTGGAGCAGGGGTTTGATGGCGTTAAGAAACAGGACAAGATCAGGGTCCAAGACAACAACTTGGTCGTCTTCAGACCCAGGAGTTCCTGTGCCACCATCGCCATAGAAATCCTGTAGATCAGTCGACTTGTTCGCCGCTTTAACCGATCGTGTCCGTCTTGGGAAGCACTTGCGCGCATAGATAGTCATCATCCTCAGCGTAGCAAGCTGACTCCACTCGTCCATATCGACAAGCTTCTTGATCAGTGCCCGGTAGTGCTTGTGTATCAGATCCAACCGCTCAGGACATATTTCCATAAATGCCGACACCGCTGCGCCGGCAACGAAGTACTGCTTGTCCCCGAGCAGGGTCGACAGGTTTTCCAGCAAGTGTGGCAACATGTTGGGCTCCAGACTATAGCACTTGGGGATCGCCAGGGCAGCGGCCTTGCGCACATGAGGCGACATGTCGCCAGCCCCCTTCTTGATGGCCAACGACACAATCTGGCTGATGACGGGAACCCTGATGCCCGACATAGTCCTCAGGGCGAGAGCGCGCACTTGTGGGTTCATATCTGAAAGGGACTTTTGGATCGTGTTGATGGAGAGCAAAGCGACGTCGGGTTCCTGCTCAGCATGGTGGATGAGGTATATATACACTAGTTTCTTGATTTCGAGGTTGGGCGATGCGACGTTCTTGACGACGGAGGAGAAGAAGGGCAGGGTGCGCTGCTGGCGGTACATCATGGAGATGACCCTCCGGAGTCCGTCCAACACCTCGCGGTCATTTCGGCTGTCTAGGAATTTCTTGATCTGGGCTGTAGGGAGATTCTTCGTCGTAGGTCGAGTGCTTCGAGCTGCCTGGGCTGCATCGAGGGTGAGGTCTCGAGCTGCGTGAAGCGATGGGATGTTAGTGCTGTATTAAAGATAGCAGGTCGTTGTCTGGAGCTATAGCCCTCACCGTTCTCCAGCAGCGTCGATATTCGCGATATGGATTCCATTTTGTCGACCTGGACGCGCAGCCAGCTCACGAGCTGCTGTCGTGTCTTTTATTTGGTGATGTCGGTGACGTCGTAAGTTGGAGCTGCGCAGTGGCGGGGCTTAAGCCCAGGGCACCGGAGCTGCAAAACGAACCCTGCAGATGCCAAACTTCAGCGGGTCGGCCCTCGGATCCCTTGAATGCCACGACGTGCATTTCATGAATGAATTCCGAATACTATGTGATTTCATAAGACCTTTGGAGGTGGGCCTTCTTGCTTATATTTACTCAAGCATGTATTTCATTCTGACCATTGTGAAGTCACAATAGGCTCCCATGTCTTCACCACTGGTCCTCTCACCCGCCTTGCCTTCTGAGCTTCTCACATACGTCTTGAATTACCACGTTCATCCCACGACTTTGGTTATATGCTCATTGAGGTCGGATTTCTTGGCGTCACTCCTTGAGGATATCCGTCATCATACGTCTTCGGAACACCACGAAGATGAGGCTGCTGCCCAGAGAATGGACGCTACTCCAGAAATCCAAGCCGCCCGAGTTGGGCAAACCCTCCTGTCATCTCCTATCTATCAAGTAGCCATAGCAAGGCACATACGAACTGTATATGTGCCTACAGTCACACATCTGCGCGCATATCTAGCTGTCTTTTCATCCCAAACTTCGAGGATATCTGCACCACCATCAACGTTCAATGTCAGCCACAGGAGGCCCCCTCATCTCGTCATCTACGGAATGCTCAACATGCACCGCGACACTAGTGAATGGAGCGCACAGGGCTTGGGCGATACAAGTGCAGTGTTGGTCGAGACTGGACATCGGTTGGGATGGCAAGTCGCTGTAATTGAGCCATGGAAGCACGGGGACAGAGCAGGATTGGAGGACCTGTTGAAGGAAAAACTTCCCATCTTGAGTGGTGGTGCTCGAAGGTTGGGATTGGATACAGAGGAAAGGGGGTGGTCGGGCCGCACCGTTGAAGTTGGGAGGGTTCTCGGCCGGTGGTTTCAATTTCGTCGTGGGGACTGGGATCACAACGAGCACGAGGATCACGGGCAAGATCAACGGGAAGCGACCAGTGAACCGCCATAGCGTGAGAGCCTTTGCTCAAGGTGGTTCTCTATCAATTCGTACTAGGCCCCTGAATTCCAACGCCTGGCCTTGTGAGGTATATACAATCTCCAAATCGATGCTTCATACAGTCGATGTAACAACTCCTGACGCCGAACCGTGGTATCCTCTCATTAGTCATGATATAAACAGGAAATCCAAACAGCACGAACGGGCTCAGATGGCCTGCTCCATCTCGGTGATGTACAGCTTGATGTGAGATTCCATCTTGAGATACTCGTCATAGGCGGCGTGAACCTCGTTCTCGATGTTCTCCTTGAGATCCAACATCTGTAAATGGAGTTAGTACACAGGCCTCAAAGGGGAAACGAGCATGGGACATGCCTTTTTCTCAGTCTGCTCGATGCGCACACGTCGTCTCTCAATCTCGGTTCCCTTCGCCCCACGCTCTTCCGTCAATTTTCTGTGCAGTGCCCGCAGTTCCTCCATTTTCTCCTTGGCCTCCTGCGCCTTTTCTCGGCTGTGATCGCGAAGCTTCTCTGTTCGCTCATTCCACTTCGACAGCTGCCGTGACAGCAGAGCCTCGGTTCGCTCGACCTCACGAACGCTGTTGCCTCGTTCCGAAAGAGCATCGCGCTGTCTCGCGTTCTTAGCGTTCTCGTCCTCCTCCTTGGCAAGTTCGCCCGCGATCTCGTCCAACAGCTTGATACATGAAGCGACATCTGCCGCGACGACGGTAAAGGAGTCGGCCGAGGTTTGCAGAGCGCGAGCCCTTCGGTCGAGGGAATCGATATGCGCCTTATCCGAACTGAGGGTGTTGTTGAGCTCTGTTAGGCTCGTCTGTAGCACTGTTGGACTCTGCAATGTATATGGTCGCAACTTGGCGCTCTCCTGTCTGAGTTGCAGCTTCTCCGCCGTCTTGTTTTCCAGCCTTTGTGCCAGCTCGCCCTTCTTCGCCTTGGCCTCCTCCAATCGTGCAGCCACCTTCTCTTGATTGCGCCGCAGTTCCAGCAGATTCTTCTTCAACTCTTCGTTCCGCGCCGTCTTTTCGCGTACCTGTGCCTCCATTGCCTTCCGGTTGTGTTTCATGTCGGCTAGCCGCACCTCCATGTCCTGGTTCTCACCGTACAGTGCCTCGATGCGGGCCTTGGTTTGCTCCGCCTTGTTGAAGTGTTCATCGATGACGTTAGTCTGGCTCTCGCGGAAGCGCACGAAGTTGATGAGGTAGCTGAAGATCTTGACGAGTCGCTCGCGAGTTGGCTTGTACAGGTCCATGAAGCTAAAGTCGGTGATGCCGCACTCGAGCAGCAGCTTGCGCAAAGACACGTAGAAGCCCATGAGGTTGCGCGTATCCGGCGGCACAATGTCGAGGTACTCGCCGCAGACGTCCTCAGCCGCGGCGCGCATGGCAGGTTCCACGGTGTCGCGTGTCGCATTGAGCAGCAGCTCGGCGAACCATTCGAAAATCATTTGGACCTGCAACGGGTTCGGCTTTGACAGGTCGGCGACGGTGAAGGGAATACCAATGTCGGTGATACATCCTACAATTTCCTTGTCTGGCAGGCGCATGAAGGCATCGGCTTCCTCCTCCTTCTTGCGCGTCGTGCGCGACTGGGTCTGCGACGGCGGTATTATCGACATGCGCGGATTAAACGTCATTTTGCCGCGTTAATGGACGCAATGCGACTATGATGTTCCTCCAGGTAGCGAGGTTGCTGTTGGTTTAATCGGATCGTATGATTCTCTGGGTATGTCGGTATTGAAGTGTCAAAGTTCTCAAGCTCCAAAATTCGAATGTTCGTGCACATATTCGTCGCACTGCCCCTCACGTAAACAAGCGCACAGGCGCAGGTACTTACTTTTGATCGATAGTTGCCCTTGACGATTATCAACCACAAATGGATTTCTTGAATTCTCACCAGCATTTCAAGATCATCGCTACATGGCTGAGCAACGAAATCTGCGGAGATTTCCTTTCATATATACTGAAATCATTTTCAAGTTCAAGACTTCCTGGTCCTGACGTAGAATACCAGGGACGAGAGGAGACCGGTCGCGCCAACTCGCCATGACCAGACACTGGAGGTAGGTATGAATTGGTCTGGATCATTGATCAGAGCTCAATCACCATTCTCACTGTCGTGTTCGTGTAGATGCAAGAGCGACCCAGCTCTCTGAGACTGCCGAAACAACAGATTGATAAGATCTCCATTTTATTCGAGGTTTCTACATCTATTACAGTCATTTTGTGCAGTATATGTGCGGGTGGCGATCTCCTGAGCATTTTCCTACGGACGATCCAACGTGACCCTATACCGTCCCCCGGGCTAAACATTGTTAGCGCCGTGCCAGGCATCCACCTTTTGCGGTAGATTTTAGTGAAGCAACAGCTCACGCTCCTATAGAAAACTGCGCACAGGATACTGATTAACAAATTTTGATACCTGGCGCGACGCTAACAATCTTTATCCTGGAAGGTTGTATCCGGGGTTACTACCAAATAATGACAAGATCGTCAGCAGCAGGCGGCATCTCCACGCGGCTACCCTGATGCGGCACGGCGGGAACCATCCAACTGGACCTTTTCGAATGCATTTCGAACTTTCATTGAAGCTTTTGGAGTTAGACGACATTAATTTCCATGCTATAAGCTGGGCTGAGATTCTCATTTCCGCATCTGTAGCTTCTGATTGGTTGCCGGCGCAAGATGATGGTCATATTGATGTCCTGAACCCTTGCGCAATATCAACATCCGTCAGAAGGCTGAGCTCGTGGATATGAGAAGCGAACACCCATTGGTTCAGCCTCAAAGTCGGGGCGAAGCTGGCTCTTACTTCACAGAATGTTCGGGTCGAATTTCCATATCCGATTACACATAAAGGATTGGCGTAGAATCTTGTTTGCCAGATTGTTTGATCGATTCCTGATGATGAGCACCGTCACGAGGCTCGTTGCATATTTCTAGAAGAACGCCTAAATATTCTTGGTTGGACAACCGCATCCAATCACTATTCCCAAGCAGGCGGTCTCTACACACCATCAGGCGCGCTGTCGTTGATGAAGGATTGCTTATCAAGCGCCATCATAATTGTACACCGAGCGAACCCCGTTTGCGTGCCCTGAGACCGACATCTACCAAGCTTCTCTCAGGCACTGTTTCCGCATGCACGACGGCAGGGGAACGGTACTACGTGTCAGTCTGACAGGCAGGACTGGACGTGGTCAACCCCCGCAGCATGCACCAACGGAGGCAGACTCTGAATAAGCGCAAATAATGGGGAATCGTCGTCCCTGGCCTGCATCTGCCAATGCTGTCAAGCATTAAGCCACTTCATTACGCTGTCGAAACAGCCTAGAACGGACCCTGGATAAATGCGTGGGCAGGCAGTGGAGGAAGAGGGATTTCGATGACGTCCGCTGCATAACAGGGAAATGCGATGAATAGGACGGCCCCACGATGACGCCAATCATGTAGCTGTCGATCCCATACCAATCTTAGCTTGGGCTGGGGAGCTTTGGCCTTTTTCAAGGTTGCCAACCGGGCGTGACAATTGGGCGCCACAAGGGCTAATGTCCAGTGACTCTCTCGAGTGACTATCTCGCTAAAACACGCAGTATCGCATGATTGTTGGATGTCCAGAAAATATGCAGCAATTTCGAGACAAATTGGGAGCTGTGGTGCTTGGGAAACGAGTTACAAGGCGACGCTGGCCACGTTTTTTTTGGTTTTGCCAAACGGTGAATACGAGCATATATCGGATCTAAGATGGAGGCAGATGAGATATGTCAGTTCCCTTGTTGTTCTGCAGTGCGGCCGCAATTTAGACGCTCATGTACAGGTACCTGTCCCGAGTAGAGCCGTCGGATTGATATGTCAATCCCTGTTTCCGGGGAATTGTGATAGCTTGATCAGATGGGTTTTGCGCCGCGACACGCCGTGACGCCTGGGTAAGGTTATCAATGGAAAAGTCAATGGCAGGTGCAGGCTGGCAGTGCGCTATGAAGCATCGTTTCTGCACTCGGCCTGTCTTCCGTTTGCTCCATGGTGGTCAAAGAGAGGAGAGCAACGCGGTTTCTGCAAGTTCATGGCCAACTGCAGCGATGATATGACCAACATGGGCGGATCGGAGCAAGCCACGCCACCAGGGCACTAGCGAAGCCCTTCGAAGCTGTCCTGTGGCTCACAGCATCGCATCGCAACCTCGCATCTTTTCCGCCAATTCTTGGGAAACCGCCCAGGTTGGCCAATGACTCCGACATGAACCTGGTGACACTGATGAATGCTGTCGATGGAACTGGAGGGAAAAATCCAGTTTGGTAAGGGCCGAAAGTGCATTTTCAGATTGAAAACCGGAATACAGAGCGGGACAGAGTGGTAATGTTTGAAGACTTGGATACGACATACGTAGTAAATGGTAGCAGCGGCCCGCCCAATCGAACATTCGGCGGGGCATTTCTTTGCTGCCTCGTGTAGGTGCCAGTATTTAAGCTATTCACTCTCTGTTGCTGCTCTGGACCCTTACATCATCGATCTCTCGTGGGTTGCCCAGGGCCAAAAGCCGTTCTAGCGCGTTTGGAACCTTTGGCGGTAAATAGACGAGAGCCATTTTCAAAGCTTTTGGCACCTGTAATTTGTGAAGGAGGCATTTTGAAGTTCACCCGCCCATTGAAGGCGAATTGACCAACACCCGAGTCTGGGCCATCTCGGTCCTGGTTCGTTCCCATGGCCAGGAACAGGACTAGTATCGGTACTCACTCAGGAACATGGTCCCGCAGTGGGCGAGTTCTGTTCCTGCAACTGGCCGTCTTGGTTTCTTGGGACTTCCTTCGGGCACCTAGAAGAAGAGGGTCAAGTTGGTTGAGTGTACCTTGTCCATGAATAGATATGGCATGATGGACAAACGTAACACCCTCTATGTCCTCTTCACTGCTGTGCGTTCGAAGCTGTGTGGGCAAGTTGGTGGTGAAAACAGCATAAACCTCTGAATGCCGTGCTTGCAAGTGAACCATTGCGTACACTACACCTAACCGTTAGAAGTCGAGCAGCACTTGCAGAGACTTTTGAACAAGAAGTCGAGGCTCCAGAAACGGTTTGGAGTCTTTGACGGAGTACGACCTAGAGTTAGTAGGGCGTTGGCGTAGGGTGACGTCTGGAAAATCCATATAATGGCATTCCCTGCCACACCCTGGGAACTTCACCATCCACTACCCCCAGTTTTCAGTCTGCATTCCTGCTGCTTTACTCGCCCCCGCCGCCATTGAAGAACCTGAACATTCCAACACGAACTTTTAGTCATTTCCAAGCGTTGGATCACGCATGAACGACAAGGTCCCTGGCGGAGGCGGGTTTTTGCATTTACAACACGCGGACAGCAAATATTCCACTCTTTGGCTGAGTCGTTGCTTCCACCTGCTTGGGAAAGCACCAGCAACTAGCAACCAGTAACTCGAACTGGGTGGGACAAATAAATTGGCGCGCACGACAACTTCCCGACTGCCGTGCAACTCTGGATTTGGCGAGTCAGGTCGACATTACGAATTTACGAGTGGAAAAGGTTGAGGCGAATTCCATATTCGCTACCATTTGCGACACACAGAGACAGCACCGCATTCTGCTATAACGCTGTCCAACAAGCTCGAAACTTGCAATTGCAGCCATACATTGAACCGCGCCCATGGCGATGCCCGTCGAGCCATCTTCAACAAGCATTAACGACAGCAGCCATCGACCCTGCAGGGGGGTAACATCGCATTCCTAAGGGTCTTCCGCCTTGCGGTCCCCACCGCCTGGAATCATGGCCTTCTGGCCGTTCAGGCGTAAAGGCTCGCGCAAACGATCTCCTAGACGTGGACGAGTACGACAAGACGCAACCCCCAATGCCCCGCCGCGATCGATGACCGAGCCAATTGTGGAATCAACGATGACCACCCTCGGGGCGTTGGGACTTAACAAGACACAGCGAACCAACTCCGCTAGTAATAAAAAGCTACAGAGGCGGCCCCGCACCTACAGCTTCTCGCCAGGCCGTCGAGACTCGATTCGTGTCGCCCGGGCCCGGCAGGATTCGGTCCCACCTTTACCGACAAGGCCAATCCCGGATGCCATAAACGACCATTATGGAAACAAGGGGCAAGACCCATCTTTCGCCGTGGCGCATGGGTCTGGGTGCGCACAAGAACCTGATCCATTCGGGGATCGAGTGCCCACTCTTCACCACAACAACTCTCGCAACAAGAGAAGGGGGCAGCCTATGTCCCGCAAGAAGTCGAATAAAAGACAGAAAGAAGACCACGATCGCGAGGCCGAGATCAAGGCCCTAAGCCATGCCAACACAGCGCCCGTTCGACCTGGTACTGACGGCTGGACCATGGGACGGCCAATGAAGAAAAGCAGTAAGCGGCTGAGGCCGGGCCTCAGCAGCAAGACACGGGAGGGTCACGACTCCGACCTCTCGCTCCCCATCCCCGAGTCGATCGATTCCTCCATGTCGTCAGACTCGGAGCAGGCCTCTTGGAGGGTGTCTGCACTTGACGCTCTGGCTCCACGTCCGACTTTACGGTACTCGTCCAATCCCATATACGGGGCCTCGTCCGGTTCAGGGCCGATGCACGCCTTGTCACAGAAGAGAAAGATATCTGAAAAGGGTCCAATACCACAGGAAACTCTCAAGGCCCACAAGAGGATAGATGACTTGGCCGATGATTTGGATGCATCTGACCTGCGGGAGTTGATGGAGCGGGATACGCGCCGGAGGGAACGTAAGAAACAGAGAGAACGGGAAAGGCTAGAAAGAAGGCTAGCGCGACGAGCCGAGAGGGACAAACAAGAAGAAGCCGAAGCAGCCAGAAATGGTATGCCATCGCCGCAAAACCTGGAGAGGGGTGTAATGGGCCGCGAAATGGTTGGGTTGGGAGTCGACACCACATCCGCTGTCGTTACTTCTTCGCGGAGGAGACCATCGGTTGACTCGTCGCGGCAACGCGAAAAACGATCGGCACAACACAATGACAGCTCAGAAAACAATCGAGGACGCACACCGTCGCCGTTGGATGAGTTCCACCGCACCGATAGCATCCAAATCGAGCCGCTGGCGCTAGCGAAAGCTTCAGAGGTGGACGTGGAGGCGGAAGTAGCATCTGAAGAAGCTCCAAAGCCTCCATCATCACCGCGGTCCCGGTCAATAAGTCCAAAATTTATGGGCTTCATCCGGTCACGGAAACAGCGGTCAAAATCGCCAACTAACCCAATTGAGGAGAAGATGGGAGCTAAGCCAGCACCGGCGGAATCTTCTCAACTAGCTTCAAAGTCTCAAGACTCTTTCTCTGGCGGGAGGTCGTCGGACGGTTCTTCATCTAGGCCTTGGACCTCTCTCTTTAGATGGGGAAGGGGCGCGAAAGCAAGGCACACTTCAGGACCCTCGTCTTTCTCGAACACGTCCCGCGACTCCATGCGCGATTCGATGATAAATCAACCATCGCCGGCGGCCATCAACTACGTGCCAGTACGGCAGTTGAGTTCCAAGGTCCCGAAACGTACAATGTCACGTTTCAGGGAAGACCTTCCGGAATTACCTTTGTCACCGCCTGACTCTCGAGTGGCATCCCCGGAGGCTGAACCTCTACCCTCAGGGCCTTTGCCTGTCATTGCCGACGAAGTGGCCATGCGGTACGACACGCCCAATTCCGAAAACCGTGCATCGCCCATTTCGATACCAGGACGCCGAGATGAAGTGCAACCTTCTCCGGCGCCTATGTCGATGTCGCTGGCATCGATCGACTCGGAAGCCTCGTGGCTGTCTGGACGGGCCGCTGGGAAACGCGCTTCGTCCGGACTGCGTGGTTCCTTGTCAAACTATCCCATGCGTTCTGGTTCTAGGGAATCGGAACAAGGGGACCAAGGGGACGATGAACACGTTGCCGACGAGGAGTATCTCAAGACCGCAATCAACAACAAATTGCATCGCAAGTCAACCGGTGAGGCGCGACTTAGCAGCAACGAGGATGAGGATGAGGGCGAGGACAGGCGATCCCCAAAGTGGGGTGCTGTAAACCAAACACAAACACCGACAGTCACGCGTTACACCGAGACAATGCGAAGCCGGGAAGGTTTTCTTCAAAACTCCGAAGATGCCGATAAAGAAACCGGCATTGGAAGAGACAGCGAAGAAGGACGTCTGCTCTCGGAAGGCGAAAGTCCCCTACCGCAGAGAGCAACTAGCATCAACTTCGGCAGAGGACACGTCCGCAACTTTAGCGCTGGCAGGGCCAAGCTTTTAGAGATTGCTCCTAGGGCATCTGGCGAGAGAAGAAGGAGTGCTGAGCCCGTTACGCAATAAGCTGCTGGCATGGTCGTGCGTGGAGATTTGTGCCAGGCTCGTAACTGACAAACCTAAGGGACGACGATGATCAACAAGGGAGATATGGATTGACAGTCATTCGACATTTCCTTGCAAACTCAGAGACGAACGAGGTATCCACCATCGCTGAGACTCGCAACACATTCATTCATATTCTCTTTACAACTCTGCGATACTGACCTCTATTCGCTCATTCACCATTTCCTTACTCTTTCAATCCGACCATCACCAAAAACATCCGAAAACAAACTAAAAGCAGCCTATCTCCCCACTTGATATCGTCATTGCCTCTTGTCTCAGCAGCTATTTGCACTTCGCCCGTCGACAACTAACGCGTCAGTATGCTTCAACACCGGCACTTTCGTATACTCTCGCCGGCCCCTCATTATCTCACCAATACATACGCCCGACGCATGTAAGATACGACTTTTACGACCTATAGACTTCACCTGACGGCGCCGAAGCAAACGCTACGGTCTGACCTTTTATTTCAATTCCTGTCGAATATACTGCGATACCACACTGATTTTTCACTTTCGAGGGGCGCAGTTTACAATGATACCACTTAGGCTTTTTTCTTGCCAACGCAGAGGTTCGGGCTTGAATACCCATTCCACGTTGCGAAGTTAACACACATGGTATGCCTGGAGCTTCCTATTTTTACACATAGCGGCCGACCATGCCCTCGGTTCCTCATGCGCCCTGCTCTGTACGAAGCGTTACAATTTCCTCAACAATTTGATGAGAGGGCGGATTGGCCAATTCATTTAGGGAAATGGCCCTGTGTTTCTTTTTACTTTCTACGGAAGGGGGATGGAGGTCGGAAGGGCGGAAAAAAGGCACTTTTCTGATTTTTATCGCGGCATTTTTCTTCTACACATAGAGGATACTTTGGGACCAGCCAAACAAGCTTGCGGGTTTTCTACCGTGAAGTCTGGAACACGGAGGTCACCACTCGGCATGCCGCTAGTCCTCACGAAGGGTTGCTGAAGTATTCCTGAAGGCATTTATTGCTCACATGTACGAGTTGTTAATTTGCGGAAGAAAATGCGAAAGGCACTTTCCTGAGCCCAAGAATCGATTCCGTTCGTTGCTCGTATCGAATGCTGTGACGTGCGCCGTACGACTTCTAACTTGCTCTCATTCGTCCTCAGTTACGGTGGACTGGTCGAAGAATCATTAGAGATAAGTTCGAGGACTGCATTTCGTACCCATGTAGGGCTCCGAAACTATAACCGGGTTTCATGGGGTCATCCTTGTCCAGTCGTCGAAGCGACAACTCTCAAATTGATGGTGTAGGTTAGATCACGAACTGTTGCACTCTATTCGTGGGCGAACTTAGACTTCGAGGCTACTTCCAACCAAGACCCCAATGACGCACGCCAACGCGTTGGGGAAGTTTGTGCATATCCGTAACCTGCACAAGAGGAGTTAATTTCGCAACATGTGGATACATATCGGGTGCTGCGGGTTATTAGAACCAAAGGGCGTGTCCATGGGCAATCGAGCTGGAATAATACGGGCAAATGAAGTTGTTGGGGACTTTAGGGCTCTCATCCGATATGACCGCGGCAGCAGAGACGGGTCAGTTATGATGGGAATAGTGGAGTACCAAGGAAACAGTCAGGGGTGGGTAAATAACTGAGGGTTGCTTTAACTACAATTACGCCTTGTTCTACGGGAATTAATACGCCTATCCATGATGCTATCGCGTAATTTATCATTAATTCTCCTTGCTATTAAATTAGTCATTACGCCCCTGGGTCCGTCTATGATGACTCCTAAATCCCGAATCCCACCACTAGTCACGAACCGATGTATCAATCCAAGTCTCACCACAGAGGAAATGGTGCACATTCCCTGCACCGTATTGATCAAGATCTCCTCAATGTGCTCACGACATGCTTCTCGCGAAACGGCAGTGCACCATGTCGTACTCCCAGCTCACGAGGATCAAAGCCTCCAGAGCGTGGCCGTCTGGACTCATGCCAACCCGCCGGTCCCGAAGCCTGCCTCTTCAACCCCGTAGACGGCGGCGGCGAGCTTGACAACGTGTAGTTGCCCTCGTACTCTTCAGGGGTTGTCGTCGTTGGGGATGCAATCTTGAGCAGTGCCGCCTGTTCCTTGTGCCCCAAAGCCTTCGCCATCCTGTAGGGCGTCCTAAGCACGTTGCTCTCCTCGTCCACTTTGGCCTGTATGTCGGACGAAGCGCCCGCAGCCAGCAAAGTCCGGATTATGTCCGAATCACCAGCGATTGCAGCATAGTGCAGCGGGGTCCGGTTCAGGTAGTCGGCAGCATTCGGGTGTACCCCGTGGGAGATCATGGCTTCCACCATAGCTGTACTGGATGCCGGCTCCGAGCGTCGGGACTCCTTCCCCTTTTTGATCGCGGTCACAGCCGTGTTGCCCTTGAAGTACTTCAGCTCATCGCCAAAGATGACTTGTGCCCACGGCGTATAGCCGCAGGAATCGACCTGCTGGAATTCCGCGCCGTTCTCCAGCAGAAGGTTCATGGCCGACAGGTTGTTGGACCGCAGGGCCACCTCGAGCGGGGTGGACTTGGAGAACTCATCTTCCTCGTATCTGCCCTCGACCGAGGCGAGGTCGCGGTGGGCCTCATTCAAGTCGGCAACCTCATCTACCAGGATCTGGACAATAGGGTCCATGTGGTTGTCGATGGCGACGAGGAGAGCGGTTCCCATTTCCAGAAAACCGTCGCTGTCTTGCTGAAGCAGCCACTCGACCGCACTTTTCTGCTCGTATTTGGTCGCGGTAATGAGTAGGTCATTACCCCTTTTCTGCAGATTCTCATCCTCACTGCCCCTATCATCAAATGCCCTCTTGTCCTCGTCGAGGAAGACGGAGCACGAATTGCTATCGACGAGTCCTTGCATAATGGCAAAATCGCCGCGCTGGGCGAGGAAGTGCATGTAAGACTCGATTCGGGTGTCTTTGTTGATGTTGGCGTAGATGCTCCACCATACACCAAAGTATCTCTGTCTGAGATCACACAACCGACGGGCTTGCTCGCGCAGATTAACCAAGTCTCCCTGATCGCTAAACGAGGGCCCAAAGACTTGAAGGTGGTGAAACCAGTTTTTGGCGGCGTATGTGCAGAAAGACTTAATAGGCTCTTTGGTGCTCCAATCAAAGGTTTCTCTCCACGCAACGAGAGGGTTGTCGTCTATTTCCAAGTTGCTGGTGGTAACTTGCCAGTTCATAGCGTCCTTGGAAGTCTGCGTGGTGGGTCGGTAGGGGATGGCGGAGGATTTTGTCAGACGAACCCAATCCTGCATGAGGAGGCAGGCCACGCACTTCTCAGCAAGCAACAGATTGCTCTCCAGCAGGTCGATGGAATGCCTCCACGAACCCTGTCCGTTTTGAGACGCCTCCGTCCTAAGCAGAAATTGTCGAGCCGTCTGGTGAATGAGCTCCACCTTGTCATTGCGGATTGCGATGAAGATCCTGCCCAGTCCCGTGACGGTTTCCTCCATGTTGGGTTCCAGACATTCTAGCAGTCCCTCAATCGACGAAGTCTTCGCATTGATCCCCATCGCGACATTGATTTGATGAAGCGACATGGGGCTAGTCGCCGTGAGTACAATCTGTAGCAAGGCCCTTGAGTCCTTGTAATTATCTGTTTCTCGAAAGGAGTTCTCGTAGCTGCACCGCCAAATTAGCATATACGCCTCTACAGCCAAGGGGCATTATACTTGCAGAGTATCAAGACCATCAACTGGACTCTGGAGTGCTATCTTAATATTATCAATGCTGCGGCGTTTCATGTTTGCGATCTTTTTGAACATGAGAGCAAGCCACAGATATGTCTGTCCGGCTGATTTCACGAGCTCACACTCGAGAAATCTCGCGGCTTTCCAGGCCAGAGTACCATCAATTTCGAGTTGTTTGACGTTGGCGTAAATGACCCTTTCGATGTTGAGCTTTAATAGCGGTCCCTGGTCTGGACACTGAACGCGATGGATGGAATGGCGGATGCGGCTGAGTCGCCTCTCAATGACAGCATCGGGCCTGCTTGTGATGAGGACTTTGAGGTTTGCCCTCAGCGAAGCTGATTTCGTATTCGTAGGGAGTTCAAATGTCGATGCGATCTGATGCAGGAGACGGTCGCGAGTTGCCTGCGCGCACCCGTCCAATCCATCGAGAATCAGAATGATCCGAGACGGTACCAGAGTGATTAGCTGCCACAGTTGCTCAACTGACTTTGTGACCGCGTCACCTTTAAAGTCGAAGTATCGGCGTGACGTGTGTATCTCTCTCGGCAGCTTTGAATAGATCCGATAAAGCATGGAACTTAATGCTTGGTGGGCTTCCATTCGACTGGCCTCTCCATCCTTGAAGAAAAACGAGCAGACGATTGCGCCGCTGGCGAGCCTCGGTAGGGCGTTGGCAGCGTGCTTTGCGAGGACGGTTTTGCCTTGACCGGCGTGACCCGTAAGCCATAGGAGATGTGCTGAATCCTGGGCGAGCCAACTCCTGAAACTTGAGTTGTCGGTAAGCCAGTCACAGGTTTCAGTGACAGGACTGTCGATACTCGACAGCTGATAATCGTAGTCGGGGCTTGCGTTGTATAAGGAGGCGAGACAGCCTTCAACAGTGAGCAGGGTTGCGTGTGTTAGACTAAGCATGGTATATCTTACTTCTTTCGATGTCGTTTAGCTTGTAAATTGGAATGTCCAGTATGTCTGTCAAGTCAGTCAGCATGTAGTATTTAACAAGCCGCCATGCAGAAGGCGGCATCAAAGTACTTCACAGGATGATTGGTGGAGAGACGAATGCTTTCGACGCTGTAGAATAACCTAGAATAGCTGTTGTTCGACGCCCTATTTGACATGTACCGAGTACTCAACCTATCGCCCAGATCCTAACCTCCCCAGCCGTGAATACATTCGTTCAAGGTTATTCGGCGGCGTGTACTCGGTTCGTAGTTGTATTCGATTGCCATGCGCATTGGCAAGCTGAAGACGGGGGGGCTCGTACCGAATAGAGGACTCTGGCATACCTCACGCAGCTTCTCTGCGCACCTCAACAGCCTCTGACTGATCTCATGCCTGTTCAGGTACCCATCTGTCTGTTCCTCCAACAACTCCACGCGTTGATACTCATGTAGACCAACTCGACCAAGACCTGGGACGTTGAAGCGATAATAGAAGTCGCGCTCGACAAGGTCGTTGTTGCGCTGAATAAATCGGTTGGCCGTGTTTTGTGTCTCTGTGGCTATTTCTTCCAGGGTCTTGACAATACCCGTGAGGCCCTCATGCGTTGTCGTGGAAGGTTTTTCGCCAGTCCCGAGGCTAATAATAACGGTATTTCCGTCGCCCCAGAGGTCTTTGGCTTCCTGCCAAACCGCCTCCACAGGATTGTTCATACCCAAAGCACCATCAATGAACACCCTGCCGGCAATCTTACAAGGTGAGAAAAAAGTTGAAGCTGCAGAGGTGGCTCGGCAGGCCTCCCACAACTTGCACCTGTCGGAAATACTATCCGGCTGGTTCTCATTTTCGTATGACCTTAGAAGAGACACGTGTCCGACGCTTGACATTTTGCTACAGACGAAACTGGGTAGAGAGATCAATATGGTTCGGTGAGGGCATTTCTAAGGACTTACACTCTGCAAGGGGAAATCTCCCCCTCGTCGTCCATCAGAGGTATGTCGGCATCTCCTATCTTCTTTTCGATGACTGCGCGGATCTGTTGCTCAAGTACGTCGGCGTCAAACCTTTCATCTGCAGTCAACCTGTCCGCAGCTCGACGGGGTATGTCTGCACGCGCCCTCTTCGGCTGGAACACTATTTTGGAAAGCTTGCAATACTCGTCGAGGCATTCATCTGTACTCATTTTCAAGCGACCGAGCATTACAGCGAGAATTCTGCGGAAGCCGCTCAATCAGAGTATGTCCAAGGTGAGCGTACAGGCGACCACGGAGTTGCCAACATCCATATCGAAGGCGTGTACTCGAGATCAAACTCACCCGCCAGTACTGGTCCCCCCAATGAGGCTGAAAACCTGCCAGGGAAGCAAGTGTTGGCCTCTGGGTCTTTTCAATTTCCGATTGACGGTTTTCATGATGAGGCCGAGTTGAAGTATGGCCGAGATGCCCCGAACACCACCACCATCTAGCACCATTAGTTTGATTTGAAGCAAGTTATACATGTGTGTGCACTCACCGATGGATAGAACGCATCTTGGGCGAGTGTCATTCATGATCAGGGAGTTGGCAAGGAAGAGCGCGAAAGCGAGAATGAAACCCCCAAGTTGGAGAGGACGGCGGGAGAAATAGACGAATATAGGTATATCGCTGGAAACAAGAGTCGCTGAAATATAACAGAGATGGCTGGATATGATGGGAGAAGTTGGTATGAGAGAGCGAGTTTAACGAGAATGAGCATAGCCAAACCGACTGTATCCTAGAAGCACACCAACTATATATCTCGAGAAGCAGGATGACGACCCTGGCCGAATCTGCCTTGTGGATTTCCACATGAGGGACCGGGTTGGCCATATTGAGCGTCGTTGACGCAGTTCAGTATGTTTCGCATGGGTCGAGGCGCCGTGCGACGAGGTAGCCTCGCTGGTCACTCGGGCAGATGACCATGATGCGTATAGTAGATGTAACGCAGCTCCCGATCACTGTGCCACAGGTTTGCGACGTCGAGGTAGCATCAAGGCCACTGTGTTTGAGCACAGGTGACACAATGCATACTGCCCCTGAGTGGCGCGCGCACGACAGTAACCCGATAGATTTGACTGGACAATGGCCCCTGTTTCTGCCAGCTATCGGGGTAGGCTGTGTGTCCTGGTGCAGGTTTGGGGTTGATGCGCAATTGACACAATTGACACCCTACCTCATCTCACTATTAAGCCGTTCTGGAACTCTAATCGTGGCGCAACCTGACTGGTAGAACACATGAAGGGACGATAAGAATAGTGTCAAACAGGGGAGATAGGGGCAAATTGACAGCTTGAACACTCAGCTGATGCTAAAGAAATGGAAACGCGCAGATACAGCAGGCTGCATATATGCATGTTGGTTCTCTGCAGGTTGGCGCAGACGTCCAACAACCCAGCCAGACTCATCATCGACTATCACATGAGCCTGAACTGGAAGACGCATGATTGAAATCCAAGGAGATGCCCGAAAAATGCCTATGGTACAAGCTTGTCAATTCCAAGCAAAGCCTTGTTTGGATTGCTCTGGATCCGCAAAGTGTTTGACCTAATGCCCACGACACCTCAAGATCTGGAATCGACGTTAACTGGGAGCTGGTGACGGCTCGTGATGAAGGCGCCAACTATCCAATTGATTATTGATGGCAGATCCTTGACAGATTGGCATGTTAGAAGGCCAATGGAAGAACGATTGTGGTCTGATTACAACTGGGGGTCTAATCCGTCTGCGAACCATAAAATGGACGGCGATTCCATCTCATGCCCAAGTGCTGCTGCTTGGCCTTCGATAGGCACCAGACAGACAGCATGATGGATCCCAGACGCGAGCTGGGAGTTTGTGGGTTACCTCTCGATCGGCAGTCGGTACTAGCAAGCAGGTTATCGGTCTTCAACGCACTGGTGCTTTGGGCACTTGTTGGAGCGTGCATCACGATCCGTTTTTCCAGAAATATTTTCTGCAGCACAAATAGCGTCATCGCACACCCTGACAAATCAAAGATTCTGAAGATACATGACACGCAAGACAAGGCCAATCTTTTTTTGTAGCAGCTCTTCATTCGACGTACTTTTGCTTACTAGGTAGCCACTACTGTACATACAGGTGTACATACAGGTGTACATTCAAGTGTACATTCAGGCGTTTTAGAATTGATCTTGGAAGCTTCTTTTCTTCCGAGCTCGTCTCCATTACAGAGCGACATAAATAACGCCCGCTTCTGCCACTCCTATCCGAAACCTCTTATCCGAGATCCACCCTCCATGTCAACCACATTTCTCAGAGCAACTCAGTCTACTTTCCGACTCAATCCAACAAGCATCCTTAAGCAATCGCGCCCATTTGCATCCCAAACTCGCCAATTCCACTTCACCTCGCCCAAAATGACTATCCACAACCTGCAGTCGTACGTCCTCCTTGGGTCCGAACCGCGTTTGTCGCACCGAGAGCTACCCCACCCTCGTGTGTGCGACGGCTGGACCGGTGTAAAGTAGGACAATACTGACTCTATCACAGCACCGAGGCCTGGAAGGAGGCCCTGAAGAACAACAAGGTCGTTATGCTCGACTGCTTTGCGACCTGGTGTGGTCCTTGCAAGTCCATTGCTCCCATCCTGACCAAGTGAGTGTACTGTCCGCACGAGGCGCCATTTTGCATGAAGCCTAAAGCACTGCCACCTCTTGCTAACTACCCCCCCCCTCCGCTACAGTTACTCCAACGAGGAGCAATACAAGGACATCTTCTTCGCCAAGATCGACGTTGACGAGCTGCCGGAGCTGAGTCAAGAGCTCGGCATCCGCGCTATGCCCACCTTTATGCTGTTCAAGGACGGCGAGAAGGCAGACGAGCTGGTCGGTGCTAACCCCAACGGCCTCATTGCCCTGCTCAAGAAGGGAACTGAGTAAATTTTCGATATCCCCTGGTTTGGCAACAGAAACGAAGGTGGTACATAAGAGATACGATTCAATGGTTACGGGCTGAGCCGGACGCGGTCATTGCGGCCGTCGCAGAAATACGCGTGATGGATTCAAACACAGCGCCGACAAAAGGGTATTGTCTTTCTCGGCATAGATAGTTTCATGGTCCAATATCATTCTGTTCTTCGTCACAACTATGAAGATAATGGTGACAATCGTACTATTTAGCCGCGACATCGGGGCCCGGGCTTTTCCGGTGACGTCAACTTCCAGTACCGGGAGACTGGTTGTAAAGAAACGGGAGAAATAGCTTGGCGTGAGAATTCTTTCGAGGCTAGGTTTTTGTTGCCGAGCAGGACTCCTCCGACAATTCCAGCTAGACCAGTTCCTCGAAGTTAGTGGGCTCCATTCCCAGCAGTCACCGCAGCACATCCGGGCTTCCCTGGTGCCCCAGATAGTATAGGAAGCCACGAGCCTCTCGGCTTCATCCCAAGAAGTGTCAGGCCGAAGATCCCCCTCGGCACTTAGCTGGAAATCGTCCATCACTAAACGACCGCTATACACGGCAGGCTCTCGCCCGCCGTAGAGATATCCCATAGTCTTCTGCACACCCACCTCAGACGTCGGCGTCCTAACCTCCGTCTTCTTGCCAACCTGCCTCCCAATTACCCGCACCAAATCCCCTTCCGATACCGGCAGAGTGGAGCAAAGCGGGTACAGTGCCAGATAGCGCTCTTCCCTCTCATTGAACACCTTAGCCGCCGCCGAGGCGAAACTCAACGCGACTAGACTGCATGTCCGGGTCCCATAACTTCTCTAGGACGGGTCTATCCCAGTGGCCAGCAGTAGGGCTGAGTACGCGTCCATGAAGTTTGTCAGCTGCCGAACAGTGAAGTTGAGCGGGCGCAGGAACAGCCGCTCTTCGACGTAGCTTTTGAAGTCGTGCTGCACGAGGCTCCGGCGCTACGTGCATAGCGAGCTCGAGAAGATGGAGTGTTTAAAAAGGTTGCCTGGACGCTGGGTCTCGGATACGGCTGCGTCGATCAGATTGAAGCCCATGTCTTTCTCGCGCGAGTGGAAAAATGGGCCGACGTGGCAGATCAGCATTGCGCCTTTGAGGAGGGCTTGGCAGGCTGGAGGGAGGCAAGGTCGGTGGGTATGACTTCAGCGTCCATGTAGGAGGCCGGGAGCTTGGAGGCGGGACTTTGAGAGTGGTGGCGAGGCGCAGTTAGAATTTTCCTTTATTGTAGAGGAGGGGGAGAAGGTAGGAGCAGCGCTTGCTGCTGGGGCAGGTGACGAGTGTCTCGCCCATTTTGGCTGCACGATGGACTGTTCCAGGGAAGTGGGATCTTCGTCAAAAGGCCCAGGATATCGTAGGTACTTTTATGGCTGATGGATCTGGTGTCACTATAATCTAGCTTAGAGCCGAAGGCGAACACTTCACGATGAAGTATATATCGTGCGGATTTATCTGCAATTCTGTTTGGGGCATTTAAGCTTGTCGACCAAATCTGGACAATGTCACTCGGTGGGTAATGGCCGCCAGCTCAAGATCCGACTCGCCTCCTAAGTTGGGCTTAGAGTTGGACGCCGAATGCTTCTGGAAGTGTTGTCCAAAGCACAATCGGCCTTAGTGTGAATATTAGATACTTGGGTAGGCTGCCAAGTTTGCATTCAACGCCTGTGGCGTTAATTATCATGCCTGTGCCGCATGTATGCATATAGGGATTGCACAGTTAGTCTTGTATGCGAGAGCCGGCCTATCCTGCTTGGTAGTTAGACAGCATATCGCCACACATCATCACTTCGCACCCTTTCCAGCTCTTGGTCCCAACGTTGAATGTACCCAAAGTTAGCTAACTATGGCGGATGAGAAAATCAAACGGCGTACTTAGGTGCGATAAGTATGTTATACCTGGTTTAGTACACGGGCATATCGAACTATCCCACATTTTCCACCTGAGTTCGCCGTAATTTTTCCATCCCATTTCTTACGGCTGTTCACGGTGCTGGTACATGACGGCCATTCCACCAAGGCAAGAACCGTTCCCCTTTGCTCAAATTCAGCATGGTGCAAGGCTTGCCCTCACAGCCCCTGGATGGCTGCTCGTTCCCCCACCAGTTGATCTCAAGTCCAAGCCATGAGACTGTGAAGAACATCACGATTGCTGCAATGGCGACTCCGGCGGAGAAAGCAGCGGAAAGGACGAAGTTATACTGACAAGGCGCATCGTTAGTTGCTGTCTCCAAGGAGTAAACAGCTATCGAAACGGTGTTCAACAACAGCTGGTGACGAAAGAAGAGTAAATATTGCCCACCTTAGACCAGAACGCAAGGTAACGGCTCTTCACATAGATCCATGACAGCCAAGCAATTGGGACCGATGGCCAGAGGTAAGAGAAACTGTACGGGGCCCAGTTGAGACCACCGTACCACAAGGCCACGGGATGGACCTGTCGTAGGTGTCTGTTCCGGGGGAAAAGCTTCGCCAGGAGGAAGAAGAGGACAGTGGTGATTACCCCCAGCGGAAACCCTAGGAGAAGCGCGCCGTATTGACCTTGGTGCCCAAACATCTTGATTGGTCCAATGGTGCCCCATAAAACAGATGCAGTGAAGAAGGTGTTTGGACCGGGACATAGAAAGCGCATAGGGGCGTTGGGTTGGCATACGTTCTCGATGTTGATCTGCAAGCGTTGGTCAGCCAGTGTAAATGTGCAGGGAAGTTTCATCCTGCACCCACTTGGAACTGCATTACTCCCGTGCTAACAAAGGTAGATACGAGTGTTGCGATCATCTGAGCAGCGAACGTATGCCAGGGTGGAATCTGCCAATCTTTAGCACCAGTCTTACCCCACTAGGTGGCATATACCTCTTTCCTACCTTGAGATAGTGCGCCACTTTCAAGTCGTTCGCAAAATGCACGGCATGGGCACATGTGACGTATCTGAGACTTTCATCAGCCCAGCTTTCTGGAATATGAACGTAGACAGAGCGAGCTTCGCTTTACCCAAAAGACTTGAAAAAGTTCATGGCGAGGGCGTTGCCTTCAGCAAACATCCCCCCGATGAACTCGGCCAGGACGTTGAGTGTCACCTCGATTCCGGTCATAGCTTTGATCATACCCAGCGGAACGACAAATATCAACGCCAGTATCACTCCGTAAGGCACGACCCCCAGCGTGGTATGCGTGGGCCAGGCCGAGACGCCAGCGATGCCGAGCGCTGCGGCGACCACGAGCGTCGAGAAATACCACCATTCGGAAACTGTTTGCGGTTGGTGGTAAGTTTCTGTAGAACGAAAAGGGTCTTTCTTTTCAAAGTAGGTCAGTCAATCTACCTTCGGGATAAGCGGCCATCAAACGATTATGAACGTCAGCGTAATCGTCTTGCCCCGAATCATTTTCGTTCTCGCCGCCCGACGCTCGCTTGTGGAAGAAAGTCCGCCACAAGTTCTTCAAGCCCATCATGATCTCGCAGCGGTGGAACAAAACCACGTGCGTAATAGCGGCAGCATAAACGCCAAAGAAAGCGCCGTACACGACGGTGATGGCGGCGCCCAGGTAAGCTGCTGAGTAGTTCATGTACTTGTCATGATCGTACATGCCACGATGATCGAGAGTCCTCGATACGTTGTAGAGCTTGCCGAAATGGTCGTATACCCGGTTTGAGTTGATGGGCAGGTATCCAGTGTTCCAGGTGTTGGTATAGTAGATGCCGAGGATGACGAGTCCGAAGAGAAAGCCACCGAGGGCTGTGTTGAAGGTTGTGAATGCTGGAACCATCTGCCGACCATTAGTGCCGATTTGGCAGCGACTGTACAAGAGCATTGCCTACCAGAGGATCTACATGTGAAAGGAGGACATTCCAGTCAAACGTTGGCCAGGGGTTAAGCAGCTAAACACAATTCACATCAGCCAATGAAACATGGCCCTCATTCTAGGGGAATTTCTTACCCCTAAACCATTTCGGAACCCAGTCAGAATCTCCAAATTGTGGTTATTGGGCGAGATCCACGTCATCCAGCTGAAATACGTGAGAAGCTCAAATATGTAATTCGGAAACCAGAAGTAGATAAACATGGCTCCAGACGACCACATGAAGAATTTGTACCGCGACATTGTGAAGCGCTTTTTAAAAGGTCCCGGTATCGCCGTGTTGGTCTCATGATGAAGCGCCGAATTGAGAGCGATGGTAACGAGTGAGGCAGGCCAGAGGCAAAACGAGGGATACACCAGGAATTTCCGGGTTAAGCCAGCCAGACCGTAGCCTATGAAATTGGTTGACAAGGCAATGAGAATTTGATATCCAAAGTCCTTTGCGTACTTCTGGTGAAAGTACTGAGGCAACACTTGCGTCCAGACAATCAGCTGGCTATAGGGGAGAGACTTGGCAGTATTGGCCATAATGGCGATCAGCATATGCTCTTTCTTGTTGAAAGGTCCCGGATTGAGACTGTGCTGCTTGCCGAAAAGAGTGAAACGCCAGTCCGGCATGCACCTTTCCCACGCCTTGCCCAGGGGATAGGCAAGGAGCTGGGCAATGTTGGAGTCGACACTGATGGGGGGTTGACGGATAGAGAAAAGTTGGTTAATGAAGGCTAAGAAGACAGAAAAGAAGATGCCGATGAACCATGCTCGGACCGTGGAGCAAGGGGTAGATGGGTCATCTGTGTTATCGACCACGGCTCGCACTTCGGCGTACGGGCTGTTGTTAGTGATGAGAGCTGCTTGCAGCTTCATCTCCCAGACCAAGTCTTCATGCTTCTCCGAATTCTGGAATACGTTTTCGATGGCTACGGAGATACTGTCAGTGACTTCAAACACCACCTGGCTTCATCCTTACCCAGGAACTCTCTCGTTTTCTCCAGGATCAAATGGGGAAAGTTAGGATCGCGCTCATGGAGTTTTAATGCATTTTTCATGACCTATGCAGAAATAAACTTCAGCAAAATATTGTCAGACTAGGGCATTGGCATACCTTATGGACGCTTTCAAGTGCCATCGTTTGCGCCAAAGCTCTGGCTTCGAGGAGATCATCTTCAGTGACATTGAGCTTCCTACGGCGCATCAGAACGTGACCAGCATCAAGGGTGTATATCACGAGGCTCACGATTCAATCGCCACTTCAATTTTTCTGAGCTTTTCCGACTTCTGCGTCTGATGATGCGTCAGATTCTTGTCCAGATGGATCTCCTTTCAAACGCACCGTTCTTCCGCTGGGTTGACTTGTTTCCTCGGGCGGAATAGGTTGGATGCCGGGTTCTTCGGGATTTGACGTCGTCATATTGAATGCCAATAATTCTGTGAATACCGGTAATTTCAAAACAAAATGTAAGAAAGTTCATGTCAGGAAATACATGGGATCATTTCGCATGTAACGTCCAAGACGTAGAATGCAGTGTGCAGATTTTTTCATTTGAAAACCTACCTGTATTATGCTTCTGAATTTGCTCATCCACTAGTCTGTGGCATGCAATGATTGAGTTAATTCCAGCCTCCGAAGGAAGTTGAGTCCTGCCGTCTGTTGAAATTATCTCTTCTCATCAGGGGTGTGTGGAACTAGATAAGTTTAAGAGAACCATACTCCCGAAGAACTCAATATCAACTGATGCAAGTGCCTTTTCATGAGTGCTGTCAAATTTGTAGACTCGCAATCTGATTTAACAGCCCGTCTACCTGAAATATATAGTTCTGTCACTGCAGACTTATCGACGCATCCTACCAATGTCCCACCACGTTCACAAAACCGATCGACTCATTTGCAAGGCAGAATCATTTTGTCCCATGAGTTGAGAGTGAACGTGATTAGAGTCAATACTAAGTATGCGATCGCAGCCACTGCACGCAAGACCTTGACTTTGTCGACTTTAGGAGTTGTAAGTTTGCGGAGTCGGCCACTTATCTTGGCAAAATGCTCACACCAGACTTGGATTCTCGATCGGGCAAGCTCTCAATGAGTCGAACATTGTACTCTACTTGGTGTCGTGTTGGTCAGCTAGTAACATTTATAAACGAGACTACTGTACCAGTCAAGTCTTAGATCTGGTCTAACTGCAGATATACCACAGCACCTCCTGTCTTATAGTATGACCTTTCTCCACCAGATACTAGTTTAAACTACTTCATAACGACAAACAGACTGCTTATACCAGAATCATAGTACGAATAAACTGCTGCAAAACAATCCACAAATACCTTTGTTCTAACCTTATCACTTAGTCACCGTGTTAGAGGTCGGAGCAGGCATATCTTGGACCATCTTCTAATGCGTTGAATCTATTCTGCTATTCTCCAGCTTCGACATTCGAAATACTTAGTATAAAAACCAACAGTTTATATGTTTAATTATATGAACTGCTCTTATCAGAACGAAGAAGAAAGTAGGGATTATTATACAACTATGTAACAGTATTTTAGTACTTTTTATACATCGTCACTAGCTGAAGTTACAAACATCCCTCCACACCTATAAGTGTTTCTACTTAACAGCGAATTACGTGAGGGGTAGCAGCAGGAAAAGTGCCAGAAGGATTATCTTAAATAAAACTTGCCCGTAACCGCGGAACTTTTCTTCGCAACACGCCAGTCCAATCGCTCATTTCTCGTTTCATCCTTTGCGTCGTGACACCAGAACTCGCCAGCCTGGGCCACTGTTCCGTCGAGGTTGGTTCTTGAGAGCCAGCTCCACAAAGTCGGCCACATCTCCATTGCCGACTCAGCATTCCATAAATGTGAGCATAGCAACTAGTATAAGTCAGAGGCGGATGGGACTTACCGAAAATTGGCAGTCGACCTGCCATCCTGGTGTCTAATAGCGAACGCGCATTCGCCGGAACTTTTGATATTCACCCACATATCTTCAATATTGTCGTCCCAGTCGTAGGTCCGCCAGTACCCGTCATTGTACTCGCGTCAGTCTTCTATGTCCTGGCAGTCCCCCCATATGGTCGGGAAGAGGATTGGCGCTGTTCGCAGCGTCACCACACTCGAATCGGTCGTCCGGTATCGAGATCCATGTCATTTCGACCTTCGCTATAGCAGCCAGGGGTGACGTTGCCAAGATGGCGAGGACTAGTGCAGAAATGGGGTACATGTTGCTCAGGTCAGTAGTTTAACAGAGCTGTATTGTTGACACGTAGCTTTTCATGCTATCTTCCAAGTTCTGAGGGAAACGCAGAGAATGATTTTGAGGACAGATTTGGGAGACAGGGCCTAGATTTCTTAGAATGTTTAACTCCTGCCTGAGAAGAACTTGAAAAGTTGGTGAATGCTTCGCTTAAGTAGCTGAAAGCGTGAATCAATTCACTCGAGGTTGTTATTTTACACTCCAAGTGAATGAAGGCTTAGGTCGTGTATATTGTGTAGGCCATGTGAGCAGTATTCAATGTATTCTTCAACCCTATAATATATGAAAATACCAGTGGATTCTCATTTTAGGAATTTCAAGTTAGCAAGACCGTTGGAGTCGAGCAAGTTGAAGTGTCGGGAATTAATATGCATAAATAGGCGTTACTCATTGCAAAAATATTCATGGGATACCACACATCGAGTTCTCGAGAAACTTGTCTATTTCTACTGCAGAAGGCTGTATCCTCTGGTGACTGACTACAAAAGTTGCGCTTGATCCATTATGAACTAATGGAAAAGGGGGAGCCTGCAGCGGAGCGGAGTATCCTCCGTACACAAGATGAAGGCCTGTGCCGCCTCTGAAAATGATGCATCCCGTCTCCCAATGCATACTATCCCAATTTATCTGCCCATGGTCTCAACTTGAGACGTGAAGAAGCATCATACAAACCCGAGTCGGGCAGCGACTTCTCAGACTACCGAGTGGCGACGTCTAGGGCTCGTTTCATTTCTGTCAGTGTCGTTCTGTGTCTGCAAGACTTCGGTCTGGACCCTTGGCTGCTCCGTAACGGCCTGCGCCCTCCCCTCAAGTCCCTGCAGCTGCTCTCTCATTGAATGTACCTCCTCCTCGAGACGGAGTACACGACGCCTCAGGCCAGTCGTACCTCTCATGTGAAACCGACCCCAATAGAAGAGGCAGCAAAACAATGCTACAAAATGTATAACAGAGTTTCCAAGCCACGATGCAATGAAATTGCCAGATAGGTCAAAAGCCCAGAGCACGCAACCCATTACTATAATCTTCACCACCTGACAAATAGCGACAAAGCCCCACCCGTGTCCAAGAATGACTACTGGTTGCAGGAACGATGAATGTCCCAACAGTTTCTGTACCCAGGAGGGGACAGGCTCTAGTGCTTCGGAGGTCGGCGGCCGCCATCGAGAAACGGCGTAAAAAAGCAAGGCTTCGAGGAAACCAGATATCGTGGTTGATACAGCGCCTTGGAGTATAGAGACCAGGAGCCACCCCTGTGTCCGATCCAATGAGCAATACGAGCCGAATATCGCGTAAGCTAGAGGAATGCACCTCGGAATTGCATAGCCATGGTGAGTTTCAGGGGATATCCAGAGAGCATGGTGACGGGGGGCAGTCCAAACCGTCAGTGGCAGTGACATTGCCAAGCTTTCCGGTCCAGTGGACGAAAGCCCTAGGCGCAAGAACTCGCAAGTGTGATTGTTTCGTGTATCCCACGACTGCTGCTGTCTGACGGAGCAGTAAGTATCCATCACTATGGAGACTCTGACCTCGGCTAGACTGCTGTTACACTGTCTCGCGCGACTTTGGGCTTGCTGGACGACGATCTCGGGTACCACGCCTCGAGGATGGCACAAGTCTAGGTCTGAAGCGTAACCAAGGAGTGCCACGAAGCTGTTCATATCCTGCAGAGTCTCTCGAAGACAGGCATCTGCATTTGGCCAGCAGAGGCCGTCGAAGAAATCCACCGCGTCTGAGACCCCATGCTCGACCACAGAAGGCGTTCCTGGAAGAAGGGCTGAATCGGCCAAGTCGGTGTCTGACAGAAGGTCGAGGACAAAAGCTGCGCAATAACTGTCGAGTAGGCTAGCCGCCTGGATGGCAAGTTCGGGTTTGCAGAGATCTTTCAAAACTGTCATGAGAGAAGAAGAACTCTTGTCATCAAGTCTGCGCTTCGACGCGGCGATCAAGTCGGGCTCGCAAAAGCATTGGTTTGTGTAGCAGCTCGATTGCATCGGCATGCCGGACCGGGCACCCTGGAGGAGAGAGTGGATGCAGGCTGCCTCATCTGTCCAATCCGGAATGAATGGCGAGTCCGACTCGATAATGCAGGGTTCAAGCTTGTAGGTGAGCTTCGCGGCTGTTGTGTTGCAGACGGCGAGCAATGTGACGATTATACCAAGTATTTTCACAAAAACCCCTCGTTCCGCCATTATGAGCGCGTTTATATGAGAACCAATGGACTTCCGCAAATATTTTAAGAATGAATTCCCTCAGAATGTTGCGAATCCTTGTTAGACAGAATTTGGACCTGGTCAGGTTGATCTTTGGGGGGTTTGCGACATGGTCTCAATTGATCGAAAAGGCAAGCATAGTAATGTTGGCCCCTCAAACAGATGCGGTATCTGGGCAATGCTTCGGGGAAGAGCCACCTTGCGTCATATTTACCTACTATGCTCGTCAAAAGGTGAAGTTCGAGAAGAGACGGTAAAAGTCGCGAGAGGTTGGCAAAAGGTTGACGACGAAAGGTGGGGTTTCACTTGCGCGACCTGGGAGCTTACTAAGGTAATAGGAGAGCGAGCCACCTACCAACCCGATTGACCAGGGCACTGCCTCTTTTTTGCTTTGTATGGAGCCGGAAATTCACAGTTAGTTCCAGGCATTCACTGTCGTTTGTTCGTTCATTCCATCCATCAGTCTATCTATCCATCGGGTAACCAATCTGGAGGTTTTATGACTAAAGAAACATCCCGATCAGACATGGGATAACTGGCCTATTCGATTTTATTATACTGATAGTTAATTGATTTAATGTCCAATAATCAGTTTATTCCAGTTTGCTCAAGTGGCTTGAAAAGTCTGGACTGATTGTCCTAGTTCCAAACACCAACTGACCTTAACAGCGATGGACCTAGGCATAATGAACGCCAAATTGCCGGTCTGGGTCAAAAATACCCGTCTCGGTATAATGGAGTTCAAATTGTTGCACTAAATGCTTCAGGATCTCTTGCTCACTCTTTGCTTTGTCGTGAATCTTGCCGTGATCTTTGTCCAAATTATACAATTCCCGGCGATCCTTGCCCCATGGACACACACATGTATAGCGTCTTCCAGACTCTGGCGAATGGCCCGGAGACTGCACAACCCCCACCCTATCTCCTCCTTCTCCTCATCGTGGAGACTTTCACTCTTCCCAGGCACATGCGACATCCATGCAGAGCCACAAACCATAGCCACATCTCTGCCACGGAACTTGGTACCAGGGTGTGGCACATTAGTTAGGTCGAGTTTCGTGGAAACGCGGTCCCTGGCGGTGTAAAAGCATTTCGTAACAGATTCAAGGCGGCCAAATGATGGGTAGCTGATGAGACACTGACGGCGAATTCCGCCCTCAGTAATCCACATACTGAAGCTGCGAGATGATGCCATTGATGCACAAGCCTATTCCGGCCGTACCATATATGCGAGTCCGGCATGCCCATACCTCGAGGAGAGCCCCTTCGGCAAGTTGTCTGACATGAAGAGGATACAGCTGTTTTTAATCTCATCGGTGTCAGATGGTCAATCACACGTTTGATGTTCCGATTCATGAGATGTACCGTGGTGGCAAAGATCTCCATCTTTTAAGCGGATTCGACATGCTCTACTGGGCTTCTTTTGTCCCATCCTTGATCCGGAAGCACAATTGGACCCACAGGAGTTGGCTCGACATCCTTAGGCATGATTGCAAGGTTTAATAGCTTCTGCAAACGTTTTATTTTCAAAAAAGACCCCTAAGCATACACGCCATGGTGCTATTCAATATTCTCTTTTGGAGTCTGCAATGGCCAGTGGGGAGTGATGAATGGTAAGGAGACAAAGAAGGATTGGGCTGAGTCCTTTTGTACCGATAGGCAGTCAATCAGCTGATCGGTGAACCAAGTGGTCAAGTAGAAATCCTTGGGCAGATCTCTCTCCCGGTCAAGTAAGGCGTCTTCTCTCATCCAGAACTTGCCAGCATTCATTAGGGTGAATATAGCATAAGACGAGCCATCCAATTGAGTCTCGTGTTTAGTTGAAATTATTTCCGTAACCCCATAGGAAGACAAGCTCTTGTCGAAATCCATGTAACAGGGGGTGGTCTCTTTGCTAAAACCAAGGTGCCTCAATGACCTGTATATACCCCACACTTCCGGGAGTTGTTGGGATTTACTTCCTTTCCTCCCTATCAATGCAATAACCTATTTTCGGCCTGCACCTTGCGAACGTACTACGTGCAGGGACCCTATCACAGGGGTTGGCGCCAGAAGGACTGCTATGACGATAAGATTATTACATGAAGTAGGGCGGACGATATGTTTAGAAGTGCTAACGTACCCCACAAGCAAGTTGGCCACACAAGCAAGTTGGCCACTTTTTCTTGGCACCGTATGAATAACTTTAATAACTTAACTAAACTAAAAAATAATAATTCAAACTAATCGGAATCCTCTTCCTCGTACGTATCTTTACCATTCTCACAAGTACGAGCATTATGTCCGGGCTCTCCGCAGATCCTACAGCGCCGTCGGCGTGGCTCGGCCGGTCTCGTACGACGACGACTTACACGTATATCATCCTGTAGCTGCTGTTCAATATCCCGTTGAGACTGTAAGTCCTGAGCGTCTCGTAAACTAAGAGATCCTCCATCTTGTACCTGTCGATTTTGAGTCCTTCGACGACGGCTTAGCTCTTGATTAGCCTTCCGAAGTGTAGTAACCTCATCCTTAAGTAAAACTAACCGATGCATAACAGCCGTCGCACCACGTGAAAATTGGTCAATAGCCGTAAGTATTATCGTCGGGGAGCTATTCTGTGAAATCACATATTCCGGGTCGTACGGAATAAGTCCTGTCCCCCTGAAGCCTGCCTGGATATTCGACTTAGTTATAGTCGTACGATACGCCCTATAGAATGCCGAAAAGAAATCCTCCTTCGAGATATAGGTTATATACGCCCGTATTAGGTCTTCAATTTCTTTGCCGTACGACCTTTTCAAAGCCCTAAAACAGCCTACATCGAGAGGCTGGAGCTTATGTGACGAATGAGCAGGCATACTAAGTGTAATAATAGTATGCTGAAACGGGGTCAGGCGGTCAGTAGGATATACCTACCACCTAACACACTGAACAGACGGCTCCAGTACCAACATATCCCATCTGTTGGTCTGATCAGACGAAGATCGTGGTACTGGTTGCAAGAGCTTCGCTCTTGCACGTCTGGTGCGCGAGTTGGTCGGATGTGCCTCTGAGACTCTCGTCGGAATGATTCTCAGAACAAGACGTCTGGCTCTGGGAGTCGAATTGAAGCTCTCACTGGCACTGGATTTCTCTGATCAGAGCAAGATACAAGCTTTTGTCATTGTAAAGGCTAAGATAAGGGCATAATAATAGGATTTCGAAAGTAGTGTCTAAGTGCACGTAGGAATGAACCGCATAATTGAAGGGCTAGCTAACTGGAATAGAAAACAAAAGTCAAGTTGATTGAATAAGATGATGAAAAAGATGACGAGTTGTTGAAAGTCGCCTGTTATCTCCGTGTCCCTTTTTGAAGTAAGGAAGACAGAGGAGCCCTCCCTAGCCACCGTAACTTATTTCCCTGGTGTCCGGCCTTACCCCGTTACAATTCTCTTTGCAATATAGCTCGAAGTCCGTCGAGTGGTGGCTCTCATGCCCGTCGAGGATAAGAAGACGATAAACACCCTTCGTACGATCCATCGTATAGCGATCAAAGTGCTGAATACAGTCTACGCCTCGCTCATTTGTTGTCCAACCGTTTTTGGTTACAGCGATTACCCCATCGGACGGGAATGGGCTATTCTCGTACTAGGATAAGAGGTGGTTTTGACCCGCGACAAGAATATACGGCGGGATAGCCTAGCCGGACAAATTAATACCCTGGATTACTATAGCCTATTCTCGATTACCTTGTTGGACTGTACGAGGCCTTACACGTCGTTCGGCACTTATAACTACCATCTCGGATGAGATTAAGCCTATCGCGAACCCTGTCTCGTCGAAGTTATAGATATCCGCCTCTTAGATACTATATTTCGTAATTGTATTTCGTACAGGCGTAAACCACGCGCGATACGCGTTAGGATCTTCGAAATAGGCTGGTTGGTAGTCGATTCTTCGATTAAAACGCGTCCGAAGGTCTGGTTGTCGTCGTACGAAGTTCGAGGCCCAGTTGACGCCGACGCGTCCAGCGCCACGGTTACGGAGCAGTCGGTTAGTGTCAGATAGGGCACCTGGTTCCTAGGTTCAGAAATAATATGGCACTAGAGAAGACTAGTGTCACTTAAAGTTCAGACGGCGAAAGGAACCCCTCTTCCCAAAAGTAAAACCAAAGTTACTGTCTACTTAGGGGTCAGACACCTGAACAATGTACCTCCGACATGTTCTAAAGAATCTATAAAAGGCAGAGCAACGGGAGTTCGCGAGAACAGAACACAGAGAACAAGACACCTCATTCATATACAATCTTACGCACTTCTGACTACTCGATTGGACACACGTGATATTCGACAGTTAGCTATAGCTTCAACACCATAGAGCCGGGGAGGAAATGATCGCGAATCTAGGTCAAGTATGTATTGTACGACCGCTAACTCTTCTGATTCCGTAAGCTTACGACTAGATTGCCGAGTATCGCGTCGAGATAGTAGTCCGCGTTTTCGGTTAGCTAGAGTTATACGAGGGATATTATAGAGTTGGGTAGCGCGTCGGATGCTTAATTCAGGTTTCGATTGAAGCGCCTGATACGCTAGAATCATATCGCTTTCTTTCTAATTCGATCCCATCTTGGTATGTGTAAAGATGTTAATTAAAAGGTTGTTCGTACGGTGCCAAGAAAAAGTGGCCAACTTGCTTGTGGGGTACGTTATGTTCATGGTTATTTATAGCTCTATACATGTGTCTATAATTGATGGATATCTTGCCACACCCCTGATGTCAAAAACGACGGGTCACATGGTATTGGAGCATAGAAGCACCATATCGTTAGTTCTAGCTTTGTCTAGACTGTTGTTTGATATTAAATGTGGGATTGAGCACCACAGTGATTCCTAAGGTTGAAAGGCGCTTTATGCTTAGAATAAAAGCGCTTTGTGCTTCAGGATAAAGGCGGGATAGAGGTAGCCTAGTAAGGCTGGACCCTTCAGATTACTTAAAGGCAATGCACACAGCCAAGAGAACAGAGAGAAGGGATCGAGCATGGAAAAAACGGTGACCTAACCGTAACCACCAAATTATTCTTTTCATATAACCGTCATATCACGGTCATACTGCAAGATACGTGAATATCTAACACATGATGCCCCAAATGGTATCCCAGAGAACAAACCGTCCTATTCCGTGGTATAAATGCTAATATCCCATGTTATGAAAGGTCTTATTACGTGGATTAGGTAGTCTTGTTTCATGGAATACCCGTGGCGCCCCTTGAATCATCCAAATGTCCTAGGATTACTACAAAAACTGCTAGTTACCGCTACTTAAGGAGGGCTAGAATCAAAAATAACCAAAGCTGTGCCACAGCGAGGGGATATAAAAGATTGCATTACTCTTGTTCTCATTGTGTGCACTAGTCTCAATAATTTCCGTAGTCCTAAACTCAATACAAGCTAACTATCCATACCCTCTCAGACGTCAAGTCTTCAACAACATTGTCTGAGGGTATCCAGCTGCACCCTGAGCAGTCAACTCAAACCGGCGTGGCCGAGATCTATATACACTCTTCCAAAAACGACTCAATCATCGCAAAACTCTGAACTGCATATGCCACTTCATCCCCTCCTCAGACTGGTCCTCGCCCTGGATATAGCACTCGCCAAACGTATCCATCAGGTCAATGAACTTCGCCATGTCGCCCTGTTCCAACAGCGCCTCCATATGCGCAGCCATAGTCCAGTTCTGCCGTCCCGCACCAAATGCGTACACATGCTCGGAGAAGGCGCGCAATTGCAGCGGCATGGTTGGGTCTCTATTATGCATGTACTGCTTCGTCCACAGCTGCTCCTTGCTCTCAAAGTCGACTGTGAATGGATCTCGCCAGTCGCGTCGGCAGAAGGCGTATTGCAGGACTTGTCGGTGGTGGCCTTCGCTCCACCAGGGGGGCAGGAGGCCGGGTCGCGAGCGGCAGTACCAAAGAAATATCTGGAAGCCTTCTAGGGAGGACGTACAGCCCCAGAGGTTAGGTTCTGTGTTCATGATCCAAGGATCGACTGCTAGAGGGCCCGAGAATCGGAGGTTATCTTCTTGGCGTAGACGGTACGCTGAAAGGAGGAGCAGGTAAACGTCCTCGACGGGCCGATTATAGAGCCAATCACCTTTATCGAGGTGGGTGAAGGGCCTGCGGCGCTTGATTTTGAGGCGTTGAGGAGGGTCGCTGGCCGTGGCGACCGGCGGATCATAGGCCTTGTGGGACGATGACTGGGGTTGGGGGCTAGTGTGAGATCCCTCTGCCTGGCGGCGAGGTCCTACGGTGTGGGAGAAAGGAAGGAGACCTTGCAATTTACTCATACAGGCCAGGGCAACGTCGGTAAATTCGGGATACCCACTGTTCGACAGTTCCGAGGGCGGCGTCTCAGACATGAACCCCAAAGCTTCGGCAATCTGAAGTGATTCCGTATCTTCGGCTTGGGGTTGTGACAGTACAGAAGCTGGGTCGCTTTGCAGAGCGAGTGCATAGATGGAAGCTAAGCCAGGATCTATGTATTGGAAACGCATTCCCTTCTTGCCCTTGTTAGCTTGAGGTTCGTCTGTGACCCCTCCATCCGAAGATGGATAGGTTCCTGGCATCTCCGAAAATCTTTGCTTGTCCAGACGTTCAGCCATTTCAGCTGCCGCTTTTCTTAGAATGCGACTGGCTTGTTGGGAGTCGACGTTAGCAGCGGGGGTTGCTTTAGCTGGCTGACTTGGGATCATGGGTTTGGGTGGAAGACCTGCACTGACGAAGAGATTCTCGAGTCGTGGGAGCACTCCAGCAACTATTTCGCGTGGAGACTGCTCTGAGGATGGTTTTGCAGGAGTCGCCGGCGGAGCTCTCTTAAGGGCCTCTAGAGCAGCAGGCAGAGGTGGGACTTTCTTCAAGTCAGTTTCCGTTGATATAGAGATTCTAACAGCAAGGGTGGGGGAGGGGGCGAGGGGCGCTTACCTTCTCCTTGTTGCTGCTGAACGGTCGACGGTTCAGGCCCAACGGGAGCAGACTTGTCTGGCGACTTCGAAGGAGCAACTTTCTCGCTCGTCTGTGGCGCTACAGTCCCGAAACCACCGAGTTTTACGCTAGAGTGGGCTTTATGCCCACTGCAACAGCAATGACCGCAGTTGTCGTCGCCTGTGCTGTCTTGCTTCTTCAGTTGCATGACCGAGATGAGACATTTGGCAATCTCATTGGCCTGGGTTTGCTGAATATTATCTAGAGGCGGTCGATGGCGATGTGTTTTGCCCACATAGGTTGCCGGCGGCGCCGCATGTGCAGGAGGTGTTTGTGGAAGGTAGCTTCTGAGCTGATGAAGAACCGAGCCCGCGATGTCTTCAGATTGCGCTGCCTTGCTCAAATTGGGGCCGCGGTACGAACGGGGCGGTTCTATTTTATTACCAGGGGCTGGTTCTTTCTTAGATGCTTTCTGAGATGCCACATGAGAGGTTGCTACTAGGCTTGGAGCAACATATGAGGGGAGTACTTTCTTGAGAAATTCTCTCTTAGAAGCTCCGTGGGAGAGTGCTGCTGTCGAAGTTACAGATGAGGACGGCGCTGGCATCGAAGAAGCACAAGAGGGTGATTTTGTTTTGGAAGCCACGGCCGGGGAACCTGATGTTGAACTGGGAGGTATCGGGGCTTTCGTCTTTGCGTTGTTCTGTTGCAACGCCTCCCCTAATCTAGCACTGGCATCAAGCACCATATCGTTTACTTCATTGAGCACGGCATGGCATTCCTCAGGTGAGTCAATGGACGTTGGTTGAGCGCGACTGGCCATGGAACTTTGCCAAGGACCACTGTGCGTTGGCCAGCCCATGTTGGCCGTCGAATTATGGTAAGGGTCAACCGAATACACAGGCACAGGTGAACCATCAGGCTCACTATGGCTACCATGACCCTTGAAACCCGCGGGGACTGTGCTTGAGTGACTGTGATCGAGCCTGTTAGTCTTGTGTGATGTAACTGTCGATTTAGCCGTCACAGCTTGCTGAGGGCCTGATGAGTACTGAGGTGCTGGCGAAGCTTTGGGCCCAGCATGGCGACTATGACCGTGGAAACTCGTGGCAGCTGCAGCTGAGTGACTGTGACAGTGGCCGTGAGTGGCGTGTGACATAGCTACTGGTTTGACTGTCGCAGCTTGCTGAGGGCCAGGTGAAGACCGAGGCACAGGCGGAGCCTTGGACCCAGAATATCCAGTATGCTCAGTATTATCATGGACACACGTAGCGCCTGCAGCTAGGTTGCTTTGAGAGACGTGTGCTCTGACTTCCTCGGCGGGCATAGCAAAGTCGCGAAGTTCCTCCACGCCGCAACGAGGCCCGTGATGTTTGCGATCAGATCGCTGACAGCCGCGCGAACAATAGGGAATCATTTTGCACTTAGGGCAGTATGACATCTTCACATGCGATTTCCCGCATTGAACGCAGCCGGGCTGCTGCTGGCTGGGTGTGGTGGCCATCTTGACGTGATAGTAAGGTGCATGCGGTTTAATCGTAGGGAGAAGTAACAATCTGATTCGCACGCCGTGATGACAGGAAAATCGACGATCAAGTGGAAGTTGGGGTGTAGTGATTGAAAAACGTGATCTTTGGTGATTGAGTCGTTTGCTGGCCACCCTCCAGGGCTTTTGTTTGATCCACGCTAATCTGCTCCCTAGCTGGTCTTGATGGGATGGATCAGACAACAGGGCTTGCAGAAAAATCTGAATGTCGCATTGAGGTGAGCCTAAAGAACTGGCAACCAAGAGGCATTGGAATGAGTATGGGATCAATGTCGGTGTGTGAAGTTCTGAGGTAGATGCTGGGTTGCCTAGAGTTGTCGGCCCTCATCTTTCGGGTTGCAAGCAAGGGTAACGACCTCAAGACTTTGAACCCTGAAGTTCAATGGCCAGGAAATTCGGGCTGGCAACGGGTATTAAAGCGGGTCTACAATTGGCTTCAATGATTTTCTGGTGCCTAAGGCGTCAGAGCTCAGTCTTCACTATATCATGTATCAAGTCGCCTTCGTTTGCTAGGCAACGGTCGTGTAGGTCGGATAGAACCGTTGGTGGAGGACCAAATAAATCAAGGCCACCTTAAAGAAGATATGACATTGAATTTGATAGGAAGGTGGACACACTAAAGGCACTAAGAATCAGACGAGTACTTTTCAGTACCTGTTTCGTACCGGGCATTGCTAGAACATTGAACAGGAAAGTGATTCTATCATTGATTTGGGGGTTGCTTACTTGAGCAGCTAGGGCATCTAGGACAGAACGATATCAGAAATCTATGCATTTATCCATCTATTCAAAGCATCTCTTCACAGTGCTGACTGGCACCTCCTTTGTGACCAGTGTTGCCTTGTTCTCATGAGCCACTCCTGTAGGTGGGATTCTCTCTAGTGTCATGAGGGTAGAAACTCCGAGGCTCTCGAGGTATTCCAGTGCTCTTTTGTAATTCGTTGCCACCTGGGCGATGCCATGACTATCATCTGAAAGAGTGAACTTGCCTCCTCGGCTCAACCACTCCTAATCGAAGGTCAGTTCAGACATCTATGCAATGTCTAAAGCGAAAAGGGAAAACAGGAGAGTTAAAGAAAGGCACCTTGCAACTTACCTCCGCAATGGCACGGCATGGATAGGGCTCCACAAGCCCCTTTCTTAACGCACTGCTGTTGCATTCCAGCCAACCTCCATACTCGGCCACAAACTGCAAGTTCCTCACTATCCTCTCCCAGACCCCCTTCCACTCCCTCACATCTCGACCTGGTTCCGCGCTCAGTAACCGGCATAGATCAAAGTGACCCACGACTCTTGGCTTCAGAGCCTCGAGCATCTCAAACTGCTCATCGTAATACTTTTCGTAGAGCCGCTCCTCTGTGCCGCCGGCGGATTCCACCGCTTTCTGGTAATACGCCGAATCAAAGTCAATGGGTATGGCATTCACGTGGTGGAGCGAGCCCATGAAGTAGTCGATGCAAGGGTGAGAGGCCAAGGATTTGATGAGTGGACCGTAGCTAGGACGCAACCATTCTCCCTCAAAGCCTATCAGGAGGTGGATCTCCGACGCATAGGCGGCCTGTAGTCGTTGCGCTTCGACCAGGTATGCCTCATGCCGAGGACCCAGTTCGGCAAGGGACTGCTCTGGGTTGTCGAGCTTCGCAAAGTTAGACATATGAGAGAAAATGCCCGAATTTAGGACTTGGGATGATGTACTTGCCTCTTCAGGATAAAGGTCGTCCAATCCCGTTCGTGGCATATGCTCGGTGAGCCCCATCGTCGTGAAGCCTAGACTGATGGCGTGCTTGATGATATCCTCCAGCTGGTCTTTGGCATGCCCAGGGCAGAACTGCCCCGAATGGGAGTGCATTGTGAAAGCCATTTTGATTATTGGGTTGCTCCAACGCTGGCAACTGGACAGGATCTGAGAATTAATAAATAGGCAATAGCCAACACGAATTGTCGTTTGCTTAAAGCCCTACGATTGTGTTGCAGAATTTTCGCTGGCTCCCAGTGGCTCCCTATGAATCCGAGATACGGTCAAACATTATTGGAGAAGTATCCCTAACTTACTTTGGAAGGTCACTCTGAAATAGTTTTCTCATGGAGTTGGGTTCTTTGAATCATCTCAGCCAAGTTCAGTGAGACCTTATCGAATTGTGGATGCTATCGATAAAGATGCAGTAACATTGTGTGCATTGATCCCTGCACAGTCGGAGCTGAATCGAAAGGAATCCCTTACTGCTTTTTCCATACAGCTGAAGAGTGATACATGATATTATGCCTTTATTGGCCCTTTAGATTACCACCGTTGTAGTTGTGAGGGTAATGATGAGGAATAAGGAGAAGAAGCCTCCATTCGACCCGGTGACCATCCCACAGGTGGTTGTCCAAGTAAACTTTTGGATGCCCCACCCCACCATAGATCTTCCCACTAGGCTAGAAATGGTCGGTGCCACAAAAGCTTTCGTCATTAGGGTGGGCTTGCATGGTTCATCCAATCAGCGTGCAAGCATCAAATTTTCAAAGCCGTGGCTTCCGTCAGCCTTGCAGCTACCCTAGGCAAGGTATCGAGCTACACTTTTGGAGCATCAACAACGCAAGCACGCATCAGCAGCACAATTGATCGAATGTGCCAACAGCTATCGGCCGTTGACTTCGGATCAAGAAGCTGTAGCTGGAAGAAAATGGTCTAGCCTCATCGTGATCGTTGTTGCCTTCCGATTCACCATCATGTTATTCGCTGAGAATGACGCGCCGCTGCTCAAAGCGTGGATTGTTCAGCGGCTCGCAAATACGTCAGTTTGCCATCTTAGTCACCTATCTAACTCCTACGATCCCCAACTCACTATTACTTATCCCTCTAGATCCGATGCCGATGCCGATGTCTTGGCTGACTACGTTCTGGCGCTCCTGCGACACGATGGCGATGTCGACTCCATACGGAAGCTTTTCGAGGAAGAGATACCGGATTTCCTTAGAGAAGGTGTGCAAGCTTCATATGCTCCCCTTTCTTCGCGTACTGACGTTTGGTTACGTTTCAGATTCCGCTGCCTTCACAAACGATGTCTTCCAAGCTGTCCAGTACCGATCGTACGTTCCCGGTGCTCCGCCGCCTCCCCCGATCCCGCGACAGGCGCCCGCTCCGCCCTCGGCACCGCAAGCCCTGCAATCTCAACATGTACCCCAGGGGCCAGCATCACAATTGCAATATCAGCCGCCGCAGCCCCCGCCTATGTTCCCGGACTCGCATCATACTCCGTACGTCGATACTCGCGGTCCCTTCTCCAACCAACCTTTCCGTAATGGATCGAAAAAGCGGTCTTACCGTGACTTGGATGCCCCTGACCCTCTGACCCCGGCGTGGAGCCCCTATAACCCTTCGCTGTATCAGCAGGATGACACAGACCTTCCGCCATATAAGCAGGCACGAAGAGGCGGTATCTTCACACCGCGTGGCGGTCGCTTTGATGACGCCTATGGTGCACGAGGTCGTGGCGGTCCCAACGGCTATCTCGTCAACGAGTTTCCCGGCGTTCCTCATAGCACAGGACCACCTGGTTATAGTCCGCATCAACCCTTTCAGACTTCGTCATCACAGGGTATGCCGCCTATTGATGCCAACAGTATTCTCGAGAACATTCGACAACTGCAGGAACTTGGTGCACAAATGGGAATCCAGATGCCCCAGACAGGACCTCTCCCCACGCCGGTATACTCAGGGCCCGCTTCGACACCGCATACGCAGAGAAGACGCGGTCGCTGCAGGGACTATGAGACGAAGGGTTTCTGTTCCCGAGGCAACAAGTGCTTATACAAACATGGAACTGGACCTGCCTATCCTGCAAAGGCGCCAGGTGACGAGTACGATCCCAATGACGCATCTATGTCTATTACGTTGGAGCACCCAGGACAACCTGTTAAGCCCGTAGACATGCCATTGCTACAAATGCCCCCACAAATGCCGCCCTTTAACCGTCGAGAACCTAAGAAGTCGAAACGTAAAGGTAGTCGGGCACCTTTCTCTGCCGAGGGACCTGTGCATGACAAGACGAAGACGCAGATTGTTGTGGAGAGCATCCCCGAAGAGAACTTCAACGAAAATGCAATTCGCGAATTCTTCACGCAGTTTGGTACCATTGAGAATGTATCACTGCGGCCATCGCATCCTAAGCGCATTGCTATTGTCAAGTTTGACAGCTGGGCCTCTGCGAATGCTGCTTGGAAATCTCCAAAGGTTGTCTTTGATAACCGATTTGTTAAGGTATATTGGTATAAGGATGAGTCTCCAGTTGCATCTAATGCTAAGCTAGCGAACGGTGCCAAAAGTGACTCCGCAAATGGTCAAGCAGGCAAACTAGCGTCGACGGAGCCTGAATTTGACATGGAAGAGTTTAAGCGCAAGCAAGAAGAAGCCCAAAGGATACACGAAGAGAAGACGCAAAAGCGCGAAGCTATCGAGCGGGAGCGACAGGCTCTTGAAGAGAAGAAGCGTGCCTTAGCGGCGCGACAGCAAGAAGAGAAGCGTAAGCTGCAAGCCAAGCTCGCTGCACGCGGTGTGAGAGAAGCTTCGCTTTCGCCTATCTTATCTAGACCGAGCAATGACGGTGCCAAGCCGTCACAGGCGGAAACGCTACGTGCGAAGCTGGCTGAGCTGGAGGCAGAGGCTAACTCACTTGGACTCGATGCCGACGCGGTGCAGGAGGAGGCATCCTCCTGGGCGCCCAGAGGTCGTGGAAGAGGCAGACGGCCCTTTTACCGGGGACGTGGCAGCTTTCCGCCCCGAGCTTCCAGAGGTGGTTATGGGTACCGTGGTAGGGGAGGCGCCGGTGTAGATGTACATGCTGCGTATGCTGCTTACTCGCTTGACAACCGGCCTAAGATCATCGCATTAACAGGTGTGGATTTCACCGACCCGTCGAAAGACGAAGCATTACGGCACTATCTTTTCGTAAGTGTCAAACCTTTTGTTGCCTTCCCAGTGTCTTAGCTAACCAACATTCAGGGCATCGGCGAGTTTGCAGCAATCCACACAGACCCCACGACAACTCATATCACCTTCAAGGACCGCAAGACGGCAGAGCAATTCATGTTTGGCGCCTCAGCTAACAAAACGATCCCTGGAGTTGAGGGGATGCTGGAACTTACTTGGACTATGTCGGCGCCGAAGACCGCTGGGGCAGATAGCGACTTGCCCGTGGCTAGTGGCATTGATGAAGAACAGTCAAAGGCTCCCAACGTAGACGCAGACGAAAACGCTAGCTTCAGTGCGGTTGCGGACATAGGCGATGCTGGTGATCAAGGCGATATGGACTACGAAGGCGGCGAATGGGACATTTCTTGAGTTTTTTTTGGTATTGAGCACAGAATGATTTGTAAAAGTTGTCGGTAATTATGTATTAGTTATATGGCAGGCGAGAGGTTGCGGTGATCCAGTGGAAACACTGGTTGATGAGATACCACTTGCTTGCGATGTCCTTGGATTTCAAATGTGAAAAAGGGCTACGAGATCCAGGCGATCCTAGTTAATAGTTTTTCCCTTTCTCTTCATCTTATTATACTATATTATCTTATACTCGTGTTCTACGCAAGGTATTGTGAATACAGACTCAACATCCCAAATCCGCTGACGAAACCACGCCCAAGACGAGCTGTCAGATACGCGATATCGGCAAAAAATGATCGCCAACCACCCGCCGTAGGTACCAGGGGGTGCCAAGGGGTTTGAGGCTATAGAAGCCGAATTCAGGGTCGAACGTACCCAAAGTGCGGCCTTCAGGAGGATTTAGACTGCTTGAAGAGAGAAAAGAAGTGTAAGGCACTAAGTAACCCGAATCGTCGCTTTATGACCATTGCAGAGGCTATAGCCCACGGTGAACCGATTCAATCTAAGCAGCCACCTCAACAGGCCAATAACGCGGAAGTTGTGGTGGTTGAGGAGGAAGGGAATGCATCAGCGGAATCGGACATAGATCCCAGTAAGCCGGCCCCCGTCATTACGAGTGGCCGCACCATCAATATAATACAATAAGACTGATCTTTAAGACAGAAGCTATAACATAATATATTGACCTTATAAATCACTACATGGTCTGTTAAGTTGTGTGTTAGTGAAGTTGTGATGTTGTCTACGGTGGACCACAGATTAACGATACCCAAAGGGTGGTGGGGGGATGGCAGTCTCGAGCACGTACTTCGGAACTTTCTCATCAAAGTCGTCGGTAGACATGAAAAAGGAAGCCAACACGACCACCCATAAATGAAGCTGCCGGTAGCAGTCCTTATGCTTCGGCCAGTACCTCCCTGTCTGTAGTTAGACTTTCTCAATGTCTTCCGAGGGAGCTCGCGTCCGACAGGCCCATCGTTATTGAATACATATTCGAATATTATCCTTATACGAGCTACTATTAGGATACATCCTGGAGTATTAGAGTTTCGTAGCACCGAACTTAGTAAGGTGTAATGGGAACGCTCGAAGACTTGGAGATTTTACCTCACGGATCTTATTAAGTCCAGTACTGGCCACCTGTCAGATATTTCGTGAAGAGCCTCGGAATGAACAGTCTACGAGGTAGAAAAGAAAATATCTCGGGGTATTGATTGTGGCTCTAGATATATTCTTGGTCTACGCCAGAGACGGTCCTTGCATTAATGCGCCTCGCTCATTGCAGGTTGAGCCATCTCGGCCCTTCTGAATACGGTCGCTAAAGCGGGCGTCCGGCTGAGCGTGGTCAGAAAAGCGATTAGCAGTTTCGGATTGGACTTGTCGCAGTTGGTTACTCCTTTTCGGGTAATTGAGCTTGTCTTCCCGATTCTGTTACAGAGACGTTCTCCTGCTAGCTCTACGAACAGCACCAAGGCGCTACGGCGACCACGTGGGATTACCAGATCTGCCATTATTCAGTACATGTCTCAGCAAGAGTATTACCGATGTCACATATCTTGCCAGCTCGAGGGGCCAGCAGAACAATGTGTACGCAGGCGAAATATAGTTTCTACCCCACGGTACAAAGGATTGAAGGGATATGAAGTTTACAACTCCACGTCTGCGGCAACCAGAAAAATGAAAGGTTGTCTATATAAAGCCCCGGGCCTGGCAGTAGTTCCTCTGCCTAATCCAGTCAACTCGTGTCAACTGACGCCGCCCAGAAACATTCTTCTGGTTCCTCGTGTCTAGATGTCCTTTCCTGGCCGTTGTTCTGGTTGATGGACCTACCTATCGAGCCTCTATTGTCTCATTCCGCCTCCACTGAATCAAGGGGTAGCATATTTCGCAGGTGAATGTCTACGGCTCTGCTATCAAATGGAAAACCCTGGGGGCTCATATTGTTACACCCGCATGAACTCGAGTCGGCGGTGCAAAATGCGAAGCACATCCGGCTCACGTGCCAAGTCGGCAAGCCTAAGGAGCTTGTACATTCAATCCTCGGGACCTGCTGCGACAATGTGTTTCAAGCTGACATTGCTCTCGCAGATCGTCTTGATGGTAATGATCAGGTTATATCGTGAGATGGTCGGATACAGTCCAAGCTGTAAGATAGTTGATTAGCACAGAAAGCCCTAGTAAATATGCGATGTTTCCATTTGCAAGCATATGCTGAACAGGTACTTACTAGTATGTGGATACAGGCATTGAAGATTACATTTGTCTCCTACTGTGGAAGACGTATCGCAGTATCGTATACAACATGTCACAAGAGAAAACTTCAGGACGGAGAACAGTAGGGAATGGACCTGGTCTCCCATGAGTAGAAACAAGGGTGCATATCCCATTTCATGCCCATTCATCTATGTGTTCAATTCCTTCATCCGACTTCACAACTTTGTGCCCATATTGATATGCACCGCCTTAATCTGCGAATACCCCTCCAGCCCCGCCTCCCCCAACTCCCTCCCAATGCCACTCTGCTTGACGCCCCCAAACGGTATCCGCGGGTCGCAATCTTGGCTACTATTCACCCACACCATGCCCGCCTCAATATCGGCTGCCACACGATGGGCCCTCTCCAAATCCTTCGTAAACACGGCGGCGCCTAGCCCGTACGTGGAATCATTCGCGAGCGCCACGGCCTCGTCCTCGGCTTTGAACCGGCAAATTACCACGACGGGCCCGAAGATCTCCTCTCGCCATACGCGCGCTGTACTTGCGACGTCGGTGAATACTGTCGGCGCGATGAAGAATCCTTTCTTACTGCCTTCTTTGACTCCCAGTGGGTTCAGCGCCTCGCCACCGGCAGCCAGAGTAGCGCCCTCGGCCTTACCGATCTCGATGTACTCGAGGATGCGGTCGTATTGCACACGGGACACCTGCGGGCCTTGATACGTGTCTTTCTCCCACTGGCTACCGACCTTGCTGACCTGATTCACCGCGTTGAGGAAGCGCGCCAGGAAATCATCGTACACCACGTCCTGGACTAGAATCCGCGATGTGGCGGTGCAGATTTGCCCCTGGTTCGACATGATACCCATATGTGACCACTTGACGGCCTGATCCAAATCAGCGTCGGCGAACACGAGCAATGGCGACTTGCCCCCGGTCTCGAGCGTGATGTTCTTGAGCGTCTGGGCCGAGAGCGCCATGATGGATTTCGCCGTCGCCGTGCTGCCCGTGAACGCCACCTTGTCCACGAGCGGGTGGCCCACCAGAGCGGGGCCCGCGGTCCGACCTAGCCCGTTGATGAAATTCACCACGCCGGGCGGGAACCCGGCCTCCTTGATTAGCTGGCCGAAGACGAGGATGCTGAGGGGTGTCTGCTCAGCCGCCTTGAGAACGATGGTGTTTCCGCAGGCGAGCGCGGGGCCTAGCTTCCAGGTCGCCATGGAGAGGGGATAGTTCCAGGGGATGATCTGGGCGACCACGCCAATGGGCTGGCGGATCGTGTACGCGAACTTCTGGTGCGTTGTGCTGATCGTCTGGCCGAAGGTTTTGTCGCAGAAGCCGGCGTAGTACCGGATTACGCCGAGAGCCTCGGTGAGGTCGGTGTCGAGTGCTTCCTGGTACGTTTTGCCTTGGTGCTGCCGTTAGCTCAAGGAACAAGCACGTCGTCTGCATAGGGAACGCACCGTTGTCCCAGGCGTCAATCGTAGCCAAAAGCTCCCGTTTCTGCTCCATGAGGTCGGCGAGGCGGTACATCAACGCCCCGCGGTCTGAGCCCGACATCAGCCGCCACGAGGGGTGCTTGAGCGCCGCGTGCGCTGCTTTGACGGCTCTGTCGACATCCTCCTCGCCTGCTGCACACACCGTCGCGATCTTTTCTTCTGTGCTGCACTATCATATCAGCGTCAAAGCTCAACAGTTGCACCGGAGTGTCAAGTCCCAAGGGCATTACTCACGCGGGGTCTATCGCGTCAATTGTCTCTCCACTTGCCGCTTTGACGAATTCATTGTTAATGAACAGGCCAGTTGGCTGTGTCCAAGAGACTCCATTGGGAGCAACCAAATCCACCGACAGGTCTGACATTGCTACACAGTTCTGGGAATTAAATGCGCATGAGACAGGGACGGACGGGCCAGCTTGCTGTGATGTGCTGGATTATGGCGGCCTTCGTTGAAGAAGTAATTTTTCTTGCGTGGCCAAATGACGAGTAACGCTGCTGAGAAATGCAACAAGTAGCGGGGTATGTCCCTCAAATCATCACCTCCACGATATCGGCGCGCAGTGAAGATCCCGAGCAAGAAGATCATTATGCAAACTAACACGGTCGTTTCCTATTCGAGCTTGTGGACCCGATGCGATTGGACGGGGCGGAAACTTACCTATTTTAAAGGCGCCAAGAGGAGTGTTATCAGACATGGTTATCCAAGGTAGGCTAAATCTTATCGGCCTGGGTGTGGGTGTGATCAAAAAAGCGCGGGTCGGGATCAAGTGGGCCATCTACTGGGCAATCATCAATCCGCAGGATATCCAGTACCGAGTAGGCAAGGTTGAGTCAACGCAGCGTCTCTGCTCCCCGCTTTAAGCTGACATTACCATGTGATGTGCTTACGTAGCTAGCACTTGCTTTCATCTTCAACAGTCGTCACACGGTGGGTAAGGGAAACAGACAGCGTTTCAAGCATTGAGGGTACTAGTGAGACCAGTTCAAGGGGCCATTTCACTCTGAACGGTTGGAATCTTAGCTTCCCTTTGTCTTCTTTGCTTCGGCAAGACTTTCCGCCTCTCTCGCCACCGTCCGCGGAACATCCTCCTCCAAGCTCCCTTCCTCCGGCTTCCAACTCAACAACTCCGTGCCCCGCCGCGCCTTGCTCCTGGCATTCGTGCCAAACAAGACGGATCCATGCGGGAGCACCGTGTCGGCATCCGGCCGGACCAGCTTCTCAATAGGGGTATCCGAGCTGATAAGTTTCTGGTTTGCAGCCTCGGCCGCGATTTTGGATGAGATTTCCCCGAAGGTCTAGGGGAGTGAACATCAGTGATTGAAGTCATAACATTGGCGAGAAAACAGGGCGATGGGTCGGTGGATGTCACTTACCAGCTCGCCAACACCCGTCAAATAGAGCCCATTCTCACCCCATACCTCGTCTCCCCCGTCCTCACCAATCGCCTTCTGAGTCAGTAAACCAAACAGCCTTCCAATATCCCTAACGTGCACATTGCCCCACCGTGCAAGCCCCTCGCCAACCTGCACGCCCCGCCCCCGCTGTATGGTCGTCTTAGCCAGCTCCGGGATCTGGATGCTCCGCTGGTTGACTGGCCCCTGGCCCAACCCGTAGATGATGGGCGGGTAGACAACGGCCGTCTTGATTTTGCTGTTATCGGCGCCGGCGGCGACGTTGAGCATGTAGTTGTCGACCGCCCGGCCTGGATGCGCGCGGATTAGGTCGCGCAGCTTGGTGATGTCAGATACGTCGTCAAAGATTGCGTCGGAGGGAGAGCCTGGGGTGAAGGATGGGGAGGCGAGCTCGGCGGCGGCTAGAGCTGAGGCGCCTGATATTTGGATCCAGTATGCTGGACATGTGCTTATCAGACTAGGTTCTTGTTCGACAGCGTTCTGTAGATTTAATTTCGACGTACCGGGTTTGACTGAGCTTCTCTTCAAAAGGCCTTTGTGGATCGCCTCGACACCCTTGAGATGCCCGGCAGCAGCCAAGTCTGTGTCTCGAGTTAGTAAATGGTGTGTTGGGAAATAGATGTGTGAATACTTCCTCAGCACGACATCTGCTTGCGATACTTCATTTTGCACCAATTCGGCGTTGTCCAGACTCCCCAAAACAACTCGAACGGACGGGAAAGCACCAGCGACCACTGTGGACTTTTGCTTGTCCTGAAGAAGGACCGTGATGTCAAGTTGGGAGTTCGATGCGGCGATTTGATGAAGCACCTGGCCGCCGACATAGCCAGAGGCCCCAGTGCTGTTCTCATGTCAGCTGGCCCCTCCACATGCGCTTTCGGCGAGGACGGTTGGGGGTTCTTTCGTACAGGAAAACCTTAACCATTTCTGCTGATTCTGCCCTGTCTGGTTGTTTTAGCTTCCGAAAAAGACGAAAGGAAGAAAATATATAATTATCGCGAAAACCGCCTTGGTTGACACTACTAGAAGGTGTGTTATCAGGGGGGAGGATTGATCGTGGTAAGATGTACTGTGTATGCCAACAAGGTCAAAGTCATGCAAGCGAACCACAATTTATATCAGCTGAATCATGCCGATAACGATTTTTTTCTCCAAACGTCATTAATGACACTCAATGGTATGTGGGGGGGGGGCCGAGGGCCTTGGAGTTTTGGACAAGCTGCTAACGCACCCCGCTAATGCAACACTAAGGCCGGCGTGGCTTTCCAGAAGCTGTTTGACTTTTTGGGGCCGGTGAAAAGAAGACTTGAATTAAAGCCGTTATCGGTACCTAACCGTACTATCATGGGATGGGCATTGGCAGCAAAGTATGCGCCCTCTAGCTGCCAAGAAACCCTGTATCTGCCTATAGATGCGTATAGATGAAAGCCAGTTCCTACATTGCACCTCACTCAATCAATACTCGCCACTTCTGCCACCAGTTATCCCTAGGCCGAGCCGGCGTCTCAGCAGCAAGGATCTCTTCCAGACCAGTCGACAGGTCAATCTGATGCACCGGTATAGCCCAGGCGTCCTGCCTCCCCACTGTGAGCTTGTGGCCGAAGTAAAGAGCGGCAAAAATGGGAATCCCAATGTAACTGCTCACGAAACTGGCAGCGTCCCAACGCCCATCGAAGAAGACCTTGAATCCGCTGAGAAGTAGCATTACAGTGAAGGCAACGATACTGACGTAGCCGCTGTATGGCTGGAATCGCGAGCGGTAGGGGATGTCGGTAATGCCCTGAGCAGCGGTAGCTTTGCGGAAGCGCATGTAGATGATGCAGCAGCAGATCCAGGACTGGAAACCACCCGTGTTGATGATGTTAACGAACCAGCTGAAGACAGTGGCGCCCGAGGCAGCGACGTTGAGGTACGCCAACAGCGAAAACGACGCGCTCGCCGCGGTGGCGTAGTACGGGACGCCCTTCTTAGTGCAGCGGGTGAAGATCTTGGGCGCATTGCCCGCGAGTGCCATTGAGTACATAGTCCGAGTGGCGAGATACAGATACGAGTTTCCGGCCGACCAAGCCGAGAGGACGATGACAACGTTGACGACGGTGTCGAGGGCTTGGATTCCTGCGTCGCGGATTCCAATCGCCCAGGGCGACGCAGCGGCACCACTACCCGCCGAGAGCAGGTTCGGGCTGTTGCTAGGGACGAGGATGCCAATAGCCAGGGCGCCCAGGACGTAGAACACGAGCAGTCGATAGAAGTACCTCTTTGTGGCTACGGGCAGGTTTCGGCGGGGCGACTCCATCTCGCCGCCCGTGACAACCAGCAACTCGGGCGCGAAGGCGAAGGCGAAAACGGAGAAGGTTATGGTGCCGATGAATGCACATAGCCTCCCCGCTGCCCCCTCTACGAGGTACTCGTTGACGGGTCCTGGGTTGTTCCAATGTTTGAAGTAGAGGGGTTCATGTTTAGGGCCGCCGCCGAAGAACAGCACAACAGTCATGATGAGTAGACCGACGATGCCAATCACTTTGGTTGAGGCGAACCAGAATTCCGTCTCGCCATAGAATCGCACCGGAAGACACTACACAGATATCTCAAGTTAGTAAGTTGATTTGCCTGGCTTCAGAATCTTGAGAGGCCCCGGGGGGGATTGGCGATGAGTGGATGCGTACGTTAAGCAAGATAATCAAGACCCCAACAATAGTGAGCCAGACAGCCGTGTGAAGCGGGGGATCCCAATACTGAATCACCAGCGTCGTTGCCGTGATTTCCGCCGGCACCGTAATGGCGAAGATATACCAGTAGACCCAACCCATCGTGAAGCCCAAGCTCTTGGACACGAACCTGTTCCCGTAGTACAACATGGAGGCTCCCGGGACCGGCAAGTATGAGCTAATCTCTCCCGTCGCCGTAGCCACCCCATACAGGCATAGCGTGATGCAGCAGTAGGACAAAAGCAGAAATAGGGGACCGCCCATGGCGAGACCTTGCCCCGCGCCCACGAAAAGACCCGTGCCGATGGTCCCGCCCAGCGCAATCATCTGCGCATGGCGCGACTTCAGGCCTCGCTGTGTCGTGTGTGTTGCGGCGGCTTCTGTCGACGCATCACTGTTGCTTCCCAGTGTCTCGCCTATGATCACCGACGTGTTTCTTTCGAGGCCGGCATCGGATTCCCGCTTCTCTACTCCCTTCTCATCTTTAGGAAATGCCGACATGGTAACAACAATTTGATCTTGATCAAGAACGCAAAGAGGGACAGGATAGTGGAACAATGGCGAGATCAGATGCGCACGTCTTGGATATCCAGCGCTTTTTGTCTACAATCCCAAAGAATACTTATACGTTATCAGTCCACCCCCATGGAGGTATGGCCCCCACTGAGCTCTACCCCAGCTCCTTGGCCCTTGGAACATGGCCATCTGCTACGAATTGATGGGCCGATTATCTTGGAATTTACGATAGAGGTGGCAAAACGTGTTACCAACAGCAGCAATTGATAGCTACCGCCCAGAGTCAGCCACGGTTCCGAACATCCATAAACATATATGAACTATCTTTCCCCTCGTTCAGCTCAGGGGTAAGTGGGGTAAGGGTATCCTTGAAGTAAGTTTCCGCGTCACTAGCGTCAGGAAACCTTATCAGGATTGCCTGGTTCCCTGACCAATATTAATTGCAGATTGCTCGTCGGGTGCGGCTGGCTTACAACAGGGCCTGCAAAGAGGCCGATTGCCCCAACACGCACCTTTTGCTCGTGGGCCAATTCGTCGTAACGATTATTTGTACACCTCCTCCAGCATTTGGAACGTTATTGCAGTTACAAGCCCAATACCTACACAATCATTTGCTAGTACAGTATGAAGTATCTCCGCATACAAATAAGTATGTAGAGGTAGTTAACAGCAAGTATGTCTATACACTTTTGCGATATTCTCGGCCATTTATATATACTATAGACGATAATATAGAAATGTATTAACTTGTATTCTAGTTGTACTAAAGCCTGCAACTTAATATTACGAAATAAGCTAATACTTACTAGCCAAATTATATAGAGTATTGAACGTTTATAAGACCTTCCGAATAATCTAGTTATGAAGGAACGATGTACTCCTTCCATTAGGAGGATGTCCTATGAGATCGCATCATCTTATCATAAGGATCTTTCATGAGTCGAACGACTAGAGATTTAAACTCACAGAAATGTCCCTGGCTAGCCCTACGAGCGGGTTATGGAGGTAACTGTGCACTACGCTATGTGAGGTCCACTTACTCCAAAGAGAGAAAAACATATTATTATTAGAGCTAAGATAAAGGCCTTTCCAGACGAGGCCCACCGCTACCGTAAGATCATATAGCCCGACTCAAGGTTCTTTATACCGGAGATCTCTCTATGTAGAGAAAGAGCGTTAAATATAGCTGTAAAGAAGCTTAATTCTCATCCTTAAAATCGACGTCGGTTAATCGAGCTTACTCGAGTAAATAAGAACTAACAAAAGCGTTTCTGATACGAAAAGGTAGGGGGACTGATACGTGACCCCATGGGGGGTTGCCCTATAGCTAGAGATAAGATAGATAAGAGCTATAAAAGAGCTCTGCCAGGCCAGAATAGCTGACCTGGCCATCCTTTCCCAATACAACAATTCACACCCCATATGCACTCGCATCAGGCTCTCTCCAGCCCAGGAATCCCATCTGGCTGAATGGGTTCGAATCCAGGCTGCCCTAGGCCTCCCACCAACCCATCAACAGCTCAAAGACTTCGCCGAGCGTATCCTACAGATCCACCGAAACACCGAACCACTTGGAAAGAACTGGGTCCAGGCTTTTATCAAGAGGAACCCTTCAGTCAAGGTCCAGAGAAGCAGAGCTATCGATTCCCAGCGTATTAATGGAGCCTCAGCTAATGTGATCAGGCAATGGTTCAAATACCTCACTATCCCTGAGATCAAAGCTATTAAGGCCTCGAATCGATACAATATGGATGAGACAGGTATTCTAGAAGGTAGAGGATCAAATAGTCTTGTTCTAGGATCATCTGAGACTCGTTCTATACGGAAGAAACAGCCTGGATCTCGAGCTTGGACATCTCTTATAGAGTGTATCTCTGCGACTGGTACTGCACTACCCCCACTTGTGATATACAAGGGGAAGTCTGTCCAGCAGCAGTGGTTTCCTCTGGACTTGACTCCATACGAAGCCTGGAGGTTTACAGCAACAGAGAATGGGTGGACGTCAGACTCTACGGCTATTGAGTGGCTACACAAGATCTTTATTCCTTTGACTCAACCAGAGGACCCTGAAGAGACTAGGTTACTTATCCTAGATGGGCATAGTAGCCACGAAACGACAGAGTTTATGTACCTCTGCTTCATAAACAAGATACACTTGCTTTTCTTGCCGCCACACACATCCCACGTTCTCCAGCCTCTCGATCAGTCAGTCTTTGGACCCCTCAAGGCAGCCTATAAGAAGGAGCTTGGTTACCTTGACCGATGGGATACTACTACTGTCGTAGGGAAGATAAACTTTCTCCACTGCTATAGAAAGGCACGTCTAGCAGCATTGACCGCTAAGAACATTATCAGTGGATGGAAATATACTGGTCTCTGGCCTTCGAGCATAGCTAGACCCCTTATGAGCCCCCTGCTCCTTGAGAATACGTCAGCACCAATCAGACAGCCTAGTCAGACTTGCAAAGGGTACTCTGATAGTAAGGGTAGTCAGGACTGGTGTGACAGGCTATGCTTGAAATGGGATCCGGAGTTGCAAGAACCTTGCGTCCGGATCCACCAAAGGAACCATCGAGGGCATATAAAAAAACATGGTTTGTGTTCTCGGAAAACTCGCTTATTTTACTTTCCTCCTTAGTTAGATAATTAACAGTATTTGGCCATGTTGAGCTGTATAGTTTCGCAGTGAGCCCGTCACAACTGGGCGTTAGAGACATCAGCAGTAGCCTGGTCAACGCCTAAGAGGAGAGATGAGCTCCAAGATCAACTCAGCTTATTCAGCAAGCTTGATAGTGATCCAAATACCCAGCGGCTACTCTTTCGGAAAGTTCAAAAGGGCTTTGATGAGAAGGACTGCTAATTAGCTGTCGCACAGCGAAAGATTGAGGCAATAGAGGCATAGCTTGAGGCTAGTAGGGCCAGGAAGCGGATGAAGGTCAAGATGAGCCCAAATTCGAAGTTTACTAATATCAAGGCTATTCGGAAGGCTCAAATCGAGGCTGGTGAAATTGAGGATAGTACAGATGAGTCTAGCGAGTCTGAAAACCCCAGTGACGGTGAAATCTATATTGTAGTCGCATTAGAATAAGTGTAAAAAAAGGTTGAAGTTAATGGTTATAATATACAGCACCATTTTTAGGGCGTCCCACATGTGGGGGTGTCCCGGATGTAAGTGTGGGACGTTAATATAAAATAAACCTCACAGTCATTCTCGGCACAACCAATACGAATGTGACGCACCGAGGTTCGAGGTCCCCATTCTACGTTTATCTGCTATTTCTTGAATGGATTCTGGACTTCTATATAAGCGAACTATATCTGTTCTTACTAAAAGAATATAAGAAAGTTATTCAGCATCATAACAAGTCAAAGAAGACAACACAAACAAACCCCTTATAGTCACTATTGTCTCTCGCCCTGTTAGGAAACTAGATAGAGGACTACTATTCAGTTTCTATAATAATACTCGTAATTTGCGTTTCTTTATTCTGCCTCCCTCACATATTATATCAGACTCGACAAGTTATTGGCCAAGTGGCATAACCAATCAGAGTTCTCTTCTGCCTGGCTCGAATGGGTCTTGCCGACACGATATCGGGAGTCCTGTTCGGGTACCGTTTTCGCTACCTTGAAGGTACCAAGATACCTATCGTCGTTCGGTGCGACATTTGGCTTTACTCGGCTTTCACTGATTGCCTTACAATTGTCCACGTCAGTGGTCTTGAGATGGGAGTGGGGTGGATAACAGCGGGTCGAGTTCCTTGCATCTACTCCGCACAAGATAAACGGTAAGTTTGCGCGCCATTGTGTGGATCAAAGCTCTAATGAAATAGAACATGGGCTTTGGATCCACTACTCGAGGACCAAGTGTTGGGAACGCGTCCAAGTGTCTCCAGATGCGGCAGGTGATGTCGAAGGTAAAGATATGAACGGTATTGCCCATTTGCGGTGCCGAAGGAGATCCACACTTCCCGTCGGAATTGACACCTTACACTTACAGGGAAATACTTCACATATCTTGAAGTCTAAGCCTGGTCTACTGAGGTTGCCGTCTATCCCAACTAGCTAATGTAGCTTGGCCCAGATCCTGACCAGTTCATGGATAAGCTTTAGACAGGACTATCCCTCAGCTAAACGGATGACTTCACCATACCTTGCAGTTCGAGCGCCGTCTATAACTCTCTGAATCGACTTACACAACACCAACACAAGAACACGTGTTGAAAACGTAGATACGCAGCCATGGCGAACCGTGGGGCAAGTCATGATGCCCGGGTTCACACCATCGGGGATTTGAAGGAGTTGGGGAGTAACAAGCTTCCCAAGATGTACAAAGGTATGCGCCAAGAAAGAAAAGCTGTCCTAGCATGGCCATGTTCACGTTAATCTGACAGTAAACCCGAACAGACTATTTCAACGAAGGAGCGATGGACTTGATCACGCTGAGCGACAACGAAGCCGCCTACAACCGGTATAAGATCCGGCCGCGGATCCTGGTGAACGTGGATAATGTCGACACGCGGAGCTCGCTGTTTGGGATCGAGACGGCGCTGCCGCTAGGGTTCAGCCCGGCCGCCATGCACAAGCTCGCCCACCCGGACGGCGAGCTGGCCACGTCGCGAGCCGCCGCCGGGTTCGGCATCTCCATGGGCTTGTCGTCGTACGCGACCGAGTCCATGGAGAATGTGGCGTCCCAGGGCTTGGGGAACCCCTACTTTATGCAGGTGTGCGTTTTGAAGGACCGGTCTACCACGCTCGATATTTTGCGGAGGGCTGAAGGTGTGTTGTCTCTTCAGTGGAAAGCTGGATATGTAATGGAAATGCTGACTAACAAATTTTGAAAAGCGGCCGGATACAAAGCGATCTTCGTCTCCGTCGACTGCCCCGTCCTCGGCCGCCGCCTCAACGAGCACCGCAACAGTTTCGCCCTGCCCGAGGGGCTCTCCTGGCCTAACCTCGGCTACGACGGCGGATTCCGGCGGAACGAAACCTCCAACGCGACAGAACAGAAGCAAGAAGAAAATAACGACGCGGACAGATTCGCGTTCGACGCGTCGCTCGACTGGGAGACGACCATCCCCTGGCTGAAGGCCAACACCAAGATGCAGATCTGGCTCAAGGGTGTGTACACATCCGAGGACGTCGCTCTTGCGGTCGAGTATGGAGTTGATGGTGTTGTTGTGTCTAATCATGGCGGGAGGCAGCTTGATGGTGTGCCTGCTACGCTGGATTCGCTGCGCGAGTGTGTGGTTGCGGCGGGGGGAAGGATTCCCGTTGCTATTGATGGGGGCATAAGAAGAGGGACGGACATTTTCAAGGCCTTGGCGCTGGGGGCATCGCACTGTCTTGTCGGCCGAATTCCGATCTGGGGATTAGCTGTGAGTGGTTTTCTTATATTTGCCTGCATTGAGCTTTGCGAGGACTTGACTGACAGACACGAATTCAATAGTACAACGGTCAAGCTGGCGTCGAGCTAGCTCTCAAGATCCTCACTGACGAGTTCAGAATTTGCATGGCATTAGCAGGGTAAGTTTCTCGCGGGACCTCCGTGCCCTGACAAGACTCGTCATGGATTTCACTGACAGTGCGTTGCTGTGCAATAGTTGCCGGACCATCAAGGACATCACCCGCCAACATATTACGTTCCTCAATTCAGAAGGAATACTAGCCAAGCTATAGATAAATGACGGATATCAACGTACGATGAGATGAAAGGATGAATGTAAATAAAATAACCTGGTCTTGAGTTCGGGAATAAAAATAATGACTCAATAATGTCGACCATTCGAAGTTGACCAACTTGATGAATGGCCCGGGAAAACGCGATGTTGAACTTGTAGCAACCCACGGTTCAGGAGAGTGTCACTAGTTACAGCTAACCACCGCTAACCAAGATACTGACACTGATCCTACTGCATGCGAAATTCTCACTATACAACTCTGACCCGACAACACACAGTAACCAGCATAAGGTGAGGTAACGAGAATGACCGCGCACGAGAGCTTTGAAATGAGGCGCCGAGAAAGAACATGAAATAACGGCCTTGACGATAATGCTGCAGTCGTATAAGCTCGTATATTCCTATACAACTCCAGCTTCGACGTCATTTCGAAACTAAGTCTGTTGCATATAGTTATAGTCTAGTCCGTAGTGAATATCATTTTCATTTTCAGATGCTTAATGCCATTTAGGCGGGTCGTCCAACCCAGTTAGCTAATACGGCTTAGTCCATTCCCCTGACCATGAATGATTTCATAGTAGTTGATATTACTAATCCCAGCACAAACCAAAATATGACTGGACAGGAATCACTCGGAGTAACCTTACAAACACTATTATTGTATCTGTCGTGCACCCGCCCTCGACGTGACTCGAGTTGACTCTGAATCAGGAAATGCGAGATACCGGCCAAACTTTCCCTTCCCGTTGGAGGGGAGGAGGGGGGGTTGATTACCCCTCTTTCCGGTTCCGGTGCAGCCTTAGTTACCTTATTGGCCCGATGGGTTATCAGTCGGTGGCTATCGTTCCCGAGCACTTGTAGACGCAAATTGGGGATGTAGCAGGAAATTGAGGGTCCTAGATCACATTATGGGCTCCTCCCTTTCAAAGTACTTAGATAATGTAGGTTATTTACTTCTCCATCGTCTAATTTGAAAATCTGCTTACATCTTTTCATCCGATCAACCAAAATCTACGACAGCTACATCCGAAGAAAGACGCGTTGAACTGTTTCCATTACTTGAATTTGGGTTTGGGCCATTCTATATCCACATTTTCCTTTTATTCTTACAACATGGCGACCCAAGAACAGCTCAAGGGCATCCTTGTCGCCCTGACGACTCCCTACACGGCCGATCAGAAGTCAATCGATTTGGAGGCTCTAGACACCCACATCCAGCGCCTCATTGCGGCAGGGGTCCACGGACTCGTCCCCGGCGGCAGCACAGGCGAGTTCGTTGCACTCTCGACCGAAGAGCGCAAGATTCTCGTAGAGCAGTGCGTCAAGTCAGCAGCGGGCCGCGTGCCCGTAATAGCAGGCACAGGCGACCTCTCGACGGCGCGGGCCGTTGATCTCGCCAAGCACGCGGCTGAGGTCGGCGCCAAGGCCCTCATGGTGGTGCCCCCTTATTACGACGCCGTCAGCGTGCCCCAGCTCCGCGAGCTCCTGCGTGAGATCCACGAGGCCAGCCGACTGCCCATTGTGTACTACAACATCCCCTCGGCGAGCGGGCTGACGCTGCAGCCGGAGCAGATTGTCGCCCTGTCCGAGGTGGGCGTCATGTACATGAAAGACACGTCGGGCAACGCGCCCGTGCTGACAGACCTTCTGTTCACGAGCAGCTATAGCGACCGCGTCACCACCTTCAACGGCTGGGACACCCTCACCTTCTACGGCCTCGCCGCCGGCGCCAAGGGCTCCGTCTGGGGTGCGACCAACATTATCCCCGAGCTGTCCATGGAGCTGTGGGAGGCCGTTGCTGTCCAAGGGGACATAAAGAAAGGCCGGGAGCTCTGGACCAAGATCTTTCCCGTCTGCAAGTTCCTCGAGTCGCACAATTACGCTTCTGCCATCAAGACGGGCATGGAGCTGCGAGGGTGGGGGACCGGTGGCGTGAGAAGGCCCTTCACTCTGTTGGAGGGAGGGCTGCGGGAGGAGTTAAAGTTGATACTCGAGAATGCTGGTGTCAAGACGGTCTAATTTAGTATATCAAACGCACCCAGCAATACCATAAAAATTGTTAGCTTATCACGCGCCGGGCCAGCTCAGCGTCCAATCTCCTGATGCCAATCGCTTCGACCATATATTGAATACAATGTCCCTCATGGGCCCGGTGGTGAAGGGAGTCCCCTTGTCATCTATGGCGCTGAGACACTTCAACGCCTGTTCCTGCAGCTCTGGCGTCATGGCTTCACAAGATGCGATGAAGACGGGCCAGACAATGCTCGTCGCAAAGTCTTGGTCGTCCACGCCCTCGTCGATGCAGGGTTGTAGATAATCTAGGGTTTTCCGCACTGAGTCTTGCAGAATCATGGCATTCACGTTGTATACTCGCCGGTAGAGGTAGATTATGAGGGCCTGGTGCATGGCCAGCGTCATGGACCTCGCGTTCGGCTGGTCCCAAAGGCCGTGGGCGCTATCTTGCAGAGGCTGTGGCCCCGTTTCGCCCGGTAGTTTCCAAGACCATATGTTGGATTCCAATGTTTTGATATGGTGGTTTAGCGCAGTGGACACGGCCGGATCATTCCGAACTTTAGACTCCAGCCGCGTCTTCTCATTTGCAAACGAGATGACCTGCGACAACAGCGTAATGAGGGATTCGGGAACTCCGTATATCTCGGTAAACAGCGTTTCCTTCCAGTACCCCTGAACCTCGAGATGTATGTCGTTGTAGCCCACCTCCATCGTCTTCTCGCGAGCCGGGTCGAGGCCGATGTTCAAGGCATCCTCAGCGATGCGGAACCTACGCAGGACCACAGCGGGAGTCCCGAAACTGCCTTTGTTGTTGACGTCGGCATTTGCGATGGAAGTGCTCTCGGCGACAACACGAAGATATGTATACATGTGGTGCAAGATACGCATCTTGTACGTTTTTCGATGTTTCAAGCCATAAAGACGTATGAGTCGCTCGGCATCCAGAAGAAAACTTCTAAAATTATGGGCGCTATTGAACAACTGGGGATACCTGTATTAATGTGCAAAAGAATTGAATATTGGGACGAAAAGACTTACGGAAACCATGGCCGCGGCAAGAATCGCCATGAGCAGCTGCGTGTACTTGACATGATCACCCCCCTGCATTTCCGTCTGCAGGGCTATGCGAAGATGACGCTGTGCGGCTTGCTGATGTTTGAGCCCAACAACGCCCCAGGGGACCGTCGAGGGGAATTCGGGGATGTTTTTCTGGTGCAGTTGGAACGCACTGTGTGCTACCAGAGAGTAGAGGATGGTGGACCGGGTATGGGATGATTGATTCCACAGGGTCAGCTCCGCGAAGGTCTCGAGGGCACACGGCAGGAAGAGAATCTGCCATGGCGACTTGCGTTTGGCCTGCATGGATGAGCTTGGCTTCATCATGTGCTGCTTGTAATATCGCAGCAGAGGCCCGGCGTGCTCAGGGACATTCTGCATGCCGTCGACACGCTCGAGTGCGCTTCGAGGTGACACAACTGGTGGGGTATCAAGGTCACGCGCCGAAGTTTCGTCATCTGCATTGTCCAATCTTGACTGACCGACACAGGGTAGGCCAGGGCCCGTGTTGGGTAGGATGGCTTCGTGGAAAAAGCTACCCGGCATGCCAAAATCATAAAAGGACGAGTCTGGGAAATGAAGATCTAGGTCGGGAAAAGACTCATGTTGGTGAAATGTAGTAACGAGGGCGTCGTCATCGAACATGCCCAGGTGGAACTCAATCATGGGAGCATCAAAGTCTTCCCGCACGATACTCTCGAGATGGCCGTCACCCTCACCACCAACTAGCGATGTCGAGGGCGATGTTTCTGTGGAATCGTCGGGTGACCTTGATGGAGCTGGAGCTGGAGCTGGAGCTGGAGCTTGAGGGCTGAAAGTAGGGGATGCCAGTGGCTGCCATGACTGCGAGGGCCTGATATTGAACACACTAAACGGGCCCGCCGAGATGTGGTCCAGGCTCTCTGCCTTTTCACTCTCGACGTCGAGAAGCAGAACAAGTTCGGAAGCCGAGCGGCTTCCCAAGCTCGTCCCGACTTGGATGCTCATCCGCCGACGTTCGTCTTCTGAAGAAATGTTAGCATAAGCTAGGTCAACAAGCAGAAGCGGGATCGATCGAACATGCCGGAGAATAGCGGGTATCGATAGCTGGACGCGGGTCCCCGATGAGTCGACGATGCCGTCTTCGCCTGCGGGCTGGCCCCATGGTCGGCGAGCCAACGCAATTGTGGCTGGTATCCTTCACACGGAATCCCGAGTCTCTCGCAGGCTGTGCACGAGGGAAAACCTTCGTCGCACTGGAACTCGGCCGTCAGTTGGAATATGCCTGCGCTGTGTTTCTCACCTGGCTGCTGACCTTGGCATGCCGACTGCGGCAACTCCGGCAGCCGGTAAAGGTCCGCGACCTGACCGTTTTGGCTCCACTTGACATATTGTTGGGTGGGTTACTGAAGGCTAAATGTCGTACGATGAATTCTGCTCGTCTGGAGAGGAATGCCTCCACGACGTCCAGAGACGATCGGGAGTTGACTTTCCAAGCTCAGACTTGATAACGTACCCCGCGACGACAAGAGATTCCATCCCAGAAGACCCATAATAGCATCAAGCTAAAGACAACGTAGCTTTGGAGGCAGCTATGGAAAGGGAAGGTTTCCGCGCTGGGTGGGTCAACAAAGTAAAGTGGGGGATATGATACATGATAGGTCCTCCGTCATGCTACCAAGAGTGCGCACCTACTACAGCTTACTCGTGTCACAGCATCAACAGCTCCGGTCTGCATACAACTATAGAATCTGCAAATAGAATCTTCCAAGATATGCACCTAGCTGTTTCTCGGCTATCATACGAAGTACGAACCAATCAGTAGTTGCATGTTGAATTTCAACAAGGATAGCATCGAACTAATTACGAACCCAGCTTACAACCTAGTCCTACCAAGTGCCTTTTCTCATGAGCCTGGCTGGTCTGCGTGGTCAGTCTCAACAATGTCAAAACGTGGCCAACAACTCTCTCCAAATCTCATCTAGGTAGAACATCCCCGCAATATGACCCCATGAACCGTCTTTATAGCAGGGTTCTCCTGAGCCATTCGTTTATCGCACCAACCAGCTTATCCCTATCTGTTCCAATAATGAGAACCGGCTTCTAGTGTTCCGCATCTACTTCACTAAGCACAAAGTCACACCCACAACAGATACCCAAAGCTTCTCACTGCCAGAATATTCACGAAGTGTCGGCATGGGAGGACGACGCTGTAAAGGAAGGGGGTAATGGATGATTCCCGCTCTTAAAACTTCTTCTTTTCTCCTTATAGATTGATTATACTCGCAGAGTAGGCTCGGCTAATTGCAACATTACCCTTAGCCCTTACATTACACTTGATCTATCAATTATGGCATCGGAAATTATTAGCCACTGTTGAACTTATCAAACCCCCAAAGAAGAACTAATAACCGCGGGAGTAGCTTAGGCCACCAGGATAAGCGATATCCTGTGTTTATACATAACTAATCGACCGGATCTATCCGTGATGCGTGCACCTAGGGGGTAAGGCATTATAATGCAGTAGTGCGCAACATTATAATGTCTAATTGAAAGGGATTCACCTAACCAGTGGGTCCCCCTACCTTTTCGTATCAATCCGGCCCCGACACTTACGACTATACCCTCCCGTGCTCGAAGGATAGCGGACTAATCACAGATTGTAAGCTTTAGAAATACTATCTTAATTAATATTTAATGCTTAGGTGACTAGCGATGAAAGAAACCAACTCAAATGTATCTTTCCTAGCTTAGGAGGAACTATACAAACGATATATATGATATTTACCTGATTGGTTCGTACTTCGTATGATAGCATCGATCTTCTCAGGGGGGACTTTGTTGGTAGGTTGAGAACCAACGTAGTATGGTAGTGGACGCAACGCAGTCGCCAATAGGGCGAACCGACGACGCAGCGTATGTATTTAGTCCAGCCATTAGGGCACGGTTTGACATACGGGAGTACTAGCAGAGGTACCGGGGGCTTCGAGCCTACGGCGTATTTAATAATAATAAAAAAATGATATTTACCCAGCACGACCGTCTTGATAGGCAATTCGATCTTAAAGCTTTAATAATATACGTATACGGACCTGAACGTTACATCAAGTATCCTATATAAAGTACGTACGATACGGTAAGGCGTTAAGGAGAACTTAGCATTCCTAACTTGTTTCGAAAAGGAAATAGCTTGTCAGTCAAGCCTCAAACGACAGGTGGTGGGCATCTGCCAAGTATGTCAATAGTACCTGGCTTAATGAGTCAAGTCATCGTTCACCAACTACGTTGAAGGCCCTGACACATTATAAATTGCAATTAACTTGTCGGTCTCGGTTTGGAGATTTAGGGGACTTAGCTGAAGCATATACCCTGTGGTGCATCGATAATATGGGGGCGAATAGCAAAACTGTCTTGTATGTAGACCAACTTTCGAGCCGCCATGTTAGATCTTCTCCTTTTCCACTACTATTTTTTCATCATCCACTCATTGATTTATTGATTTTTTAAACTAATAACTGATCCTTCTGTCCATCAAAGAAAATCCATATATTTCAACTTCTCAACTAAACGTTCAATAGAACCCCCTCCCCAGCCCAACCATAATCAAGAGCAGGCTTCAAGATTCGGTCTATTATCCAATGGTATGCAGGTAAATAAAGCTCTGTGTTTCCTTGAACAAGATCGTGGCCGTCTCTTCAAACCTCCATACATCGACCTTCGCCGCAGCCGGTCCTGCTGCCCCTGACACCTCCGCCCTCCGGGAAGCCGCCAAGGCATATTCTGGGATTTTGTCCTGGACTTGAATAAGTGTGACAGCAATACGGGAAAGCCCGCTGGGCAGCATCTAGCGCTTCTTGGACGGCAACATCTGCAACGGCGGTAACCATGGCTTTCGGTCCAAGGCGTCGCGCCCTGTTAATACCGGTACCGGCGCCATCGAAGGCTACATTGAAAACTCGTGCCGCATCAACTGAAAGACCTCCAACGGCAAGCTTGCCATCAGCAGGCAGACACTCAACGCCGTCGCCTTTGGCAACCAGCGGAAGGCTGGCGAAATTAACTTCTCGGATTTTTTACCGGCGTTTTTAAACGCGTACAACGCAACTTTCACGGTTTCAAATATCCAAGGAGGTTTCCGAGGGGTAGGAATAGTTCCGTACGATGCAGATTATGTCATATCACAGCTCGATGTGAAATTACATACGCCAACACCTCCGGGTAGCTCGGCTGGTCTCCCCGTCCCTTGGGAATCAAAGACTCCGAACAACCCGACCGAAGCCCAATCACAAACCGATTATGTGAAAAATAGGATTGTACGACATCAAAATATCTCACCAACGTCAATTTCTGCTGGAATAGATCAGATTGCGCGAGGTACAACGAAGGTTATGCATCGGCTTGCCCTTTTAGAAGGCGAGGTCGAATCACTTCGAAAGGCAAATGAGACCTTAAGTCGATGTCGCCGTGCGAAGGAAAAACAGCTACAGAGTGGAGGGTTACTTCGTATACAAGCTGGACAGGACCTACAGTCTCAACGAGAGGTTGATGGGCAGTTACATGACGAATTTCGTCAAATTGGTGGTCGTACGAGGCGGCGAATTGCGCGTGTACGGCGCTGTAGAATCTGCGGCGAGCCCGGACATAATGCGCGCACTTGTGGAAATGATGTAGAGACGTCTGAAGATAACGATTCTGAGTAGTTTCAATTGATGATAGGCGTTGTGGTTGAATTAACTTATACATTGTCGTATAAGGTCTGCCAAAGTGTGCAATTGGACCGTGGACTACGTTAGTCATTAGGTCGTAAGTGGGCTAGATTTCCTCAGAGTTTTGTCAGTCCAGTGAATGTATTGGCTTGTGTAATGGGTTTTGTAAGTGACAGCACTATACCAGGAGATATTTTTAACAGAATAGGGCTATACAGACAAGAGGGTTGTATTGGTGATGATGATCATAATGATAACGCTAAGTTCCAAAGACTGCAGCTACGGAAGGGCTTTCTATGGGAAAATGACCCAAGCGCTGTGCTCAACAGCCAGGCGGTGTGCCTGGTGCACGCAACACATACGTATCCCTTTGTTTTTATTGATCAAGACCCCTTTGCAGGACTGACCTTATTAGTATAATTCCTAATGTAGTGACCCTACTTGAAGGTTCTTCCGTGAGTTTGCGGAGTTTGTTATAGATCCGAGTCTCAGCTTCTCACCTATAAAATCAAGATTCCTTAGTCCCATACTAAACATATATTCTCCAATGGTACCCTATTGTACCAACATAAACTGCCTGGAAGTATGTGTAATACACGTGTTCTGTGGACACTAAATAGATAGGCGTCTTCGGTTTTACTGAATATATGAAAGGACAAATACGCCGGAAGTCACGCATCACTGTTCCTCCTCAGCCTCTTTCCAGCCGTCTAACTCTTTGCGCTTCCAGAGATCATCATAGTTCTTATCCGCATTGTCGGCCGACTTAGCATTCGGATGAGCTCACCAATGCCCTGTATATCCCGCAATGTCTTCAGGATGCGCCTTGCCGTAGTCATTCAAATTATCTGAGTCGTGGGCAGAAAGGTGACATGACGTAGCTTTTGTAAGTGTTTGCTGGGAGACCGTAAATAATTATTGCGGCGCAGAACTTTGTCCACGATTTGCATGCTACCTTCCTCGTAGGTGAGCAAATCCATGTTGGGGCAAAGCATGAGAAGCAAGGCGGCGGCATGATGTGCGAAAAGGATGGTGTGTATTGGGTAGAATGGATCGATTTTGAAGGAGCGGCAATCACTTGCGATGGCGTTTTCACCTGCTGATTATTGAACTCGTGTAGATCAGTGTGTTTTCTATAGATATACGCCTTCATATGATTTCTTATATGCTTGATTAGCGAATAATCAGGACCATAAGGAGCTATTTGAAAGTCCAGACTTTGGTTTATATATGACTGGATATAGGTGCTTCAGTCAGATTTATACGAAGGCCAAAGAATGATGTTTTTTTCTCTCTTATTCTGATGGTTACTTCTGGTTTGAGGCGGGGTTTTGTAGCCCTGCACTTGGCCGTACCTTCCCATCCGGATACCAATTTCTCCAAATCCCCCCTTCTGCTACGTCACAACTTCGCAATGAACACCCTCAGCCGTGATGACATGTTCGGACTGCGTGCAAAATCCTAGTATTGCTTCAAGATATTCCTATCCCAATGCTTAGTTTCTCTTTTCACCAGGGCGAGGGGGTCCAGACGGGCAGCTCTATAGGGCGTGTCGAGTCAGAAGCCTGGAACACCTTCACGAAATTCTCGCCACGCGAAGCTTTCTTTTACTATTTTCTTCAGGAATCTCTGGTCCTGTGAAAGATCTGAGATCTTGTGTCGAGATCACGGGTGAAGATCCGCTTGTGCGGAAGGTTAGGCGCATAGCAACACTTGGCTTCATCGGCATGTTTGCAGTTCGCAGTCTACACCAGCGCTTCAGATCACGACGGATACTGGACTCCCGGATTTTGGTCACTCAATGGGCACGATGTGTTGGTTTTCCAATTGTATCCATGGATTACCTAGATAGCTGCGACATTGTGGTTTATGGCATAGACTAGCATGTCTGTGCCGTTTTATTCTATACACTATTGATAAACATGACCATCATAACAGGTCCACCGTCTCTGTCCGTTTATGCCCTGAGACGCCCAATTTGTGCCAGAGTTTTTATCTAGTCCAATATCTTCCCAAACATGTTACAAATGAAATCTAGTGTTCAAGCAGCAATTCGCCTCTTCGCATCTCGCACGCTGATGGCAGTACCCTCTTCGATAGCAGTCTTCTCTTCCTGCCCAGGTATACTGATCCGATTCGCCTTCGCCTCATCCAGCTCAGCCTGTCTATTCAAGAAACTCAGATATGTCTGCCAACCAACGGCGATGAAGCCGGTGAAAATGCTTCGATATTCCATGGGTAAAAATGCGAAACTGAAGGCTGTAATGGCAGGCCAGAGCTTGCAACTATTGATGATGCTGATGGGAACCGTCCTCGTGATGCGCTCCCATGTCTCTTGTAAAGTGTCGCCCGATAGCAGGGCCTGCGAGCCGAAGAAGTATGTGTTAAACAAAGGAGTGAAACAAATCTGGTTCACTAACACCTTCGTGCCGATCGAGATGATGCGCGAAGAATAGTTGAAATGATGCGACAGGAACATGAACCTATTCGCGCAATAAGAAGATTAGCCATGATCACGCTTAGGAGACGTGCTAATTCGGGGATTAGGATGACCTACCACGTATAATTAGGAATGGCAGCGAATGCGCCGACAGCTAGCGACCGCGCCGTGCGTTTGATATCGTAGTCCTTGCCACTCATCCTTTGTGCACTGATGTCGGCGCCAAGATAGATAACTAAGGCGCTCGCGACTTGCGTGACATACGGTCTCTTCCGCTGAGCGCGGGCATATGCCTCGGCGGTTCGGGTCAGGGGACCCAGACGCTGCCAAAAAGGCAAAGGCGCAACTGTGCTCGGTACCGGTATGGGGTCCTCCGTCTTCGCCGTTTTGGAATTCGGACTCGAGCCGGTTTGCGATGACTGGAAGCGTCGCGGCGGCTTGCGCTGCAGGCGCAATAGGTCGAGATGCCGCCGAAACGCGGCGCGAAGGGTTGGACTCGCCATAGTGGTGTGAGGAGAGGGAGACCTGGCTGGCTGTTCTACCGGACTATCATGGTGTTCGTTGGGGGAAGAAAGGATCCGGGTTTCGGGACAAAAGAACAGGAATCCCATCTTATCAATCTAATAAGTACTCCCGGCTGCGAGTTGATGTACTTAAAGTGGGTCGAGCCTACTTAGCCCGATTCCGAGCTCGGCACTTTCGACAGTCTAACCAATAGTGGCAAGCAAGCTAATGAAATGACATCACCGCCAATGTAATAATATGGGATAGCAAGATATCCAAGGTATAATAAATTGATATAAGCGCTGTGAAAGCTGGCTCATTTCACTTGGGAACACACCATTCAAAGTAATATTCCTATTCTCTATTTGATCGGAAATTCCTCCAAGTTTCAGCAGTTAACATTGATCTGTCTGCGCTCAACCCACTTTTGATCGATTCACCACGAACATGATCCATTGATGTGTGCTTTGTCTTACCTGCGATGCTGGCAACCCTCTCTGACCAGGCCTGCACCTGTGGCCCACGATGGCGGCCGAAGCAGCATAACGATTTGGCAACAGGTAGAAGCAGTACATCATGCTTGAAAGGTCATTGGAAAAAATACGTCACCAGCTGGATGTGTTGCTCTGAAATGTTCGAGATTGTCTGCATCAAGCGAGACCACCAGGCACGCATCAGACTCTTGGCACCTGACATGGTGCGGCTGAAGCTCGTCGTGTGGGTTATGTCCAAGGTTGCAGTTAGCTCCACATCCTAGTCGTCGGGGCAATACGACTGATCTTGCTATTTATCGTCCGTCGTTGCGAGGACTCGACCGCATTAAACATCTCTTTCATCTAGCATACTATTACTTTTTCAACCGCAACATCCCTTAGACTCTACTCTAACATGGTATGCGTAACGGAATGCAAATGCTATAGGCGGATGACGACGGAGTGTTTAGGTAGAGGAAAAAGTTGAGCAATCATTTATACGCAGTTACATTCCAAGTAGAAGATATTGGCCCATATCGATTGTAAGGGTTATACACTGGGTGTGCTGTTGTGTTTTCAATAATGTAGATGGCGGTGTTTGAAATGAAGACATAACTGCTTCCTTGGTTCATTCTGCGAAGGGTTGAAAACTAAATTATTATGGCGTTATATATAGACTGTCCACCAGTCCATTCAACGAACCCTAACGACTTGTTGAGACCTTCAGGCTGATTGTAAGGTTTTGTCCATTGACCATAACCTTGGTACGCGGTGCTGATCAAGACAATCCAGTCTGAATGAAAGAATCCCACGCTTAGGTTAACAATAAAATCAAAGCAAAGAGTTTTTACAGATTTTAAAACAGCACTGCCTCCGTGGAGCCTCTGTAAGATTCACTACCAGAATGGACCCACTGGTGTCATCGCCCGGCTCGAAGCTCCTTGCAAGAGGTTGACGAAATAAAAGGCGTGCCGAAGGTAGAACAACCAGGTTATACCCGTCTACTTTAGTGAAATATCGGGGCATGTTATATTATTCCACCTCCAGTGCGCCGTTTATTCTGTCCACCCTTGCTGAGTGCACTGATTTGCGATTGCAAATAGCCCTACAGATGTATTTTATCGTTCTAGTAACTCGATGAGATTTCAAGACTAACTGAAAATCGCGTGTAAAGAGACTTTTTAACTAACATCGATAAACGTACCAGAAATCCTGTCTAGCTCTAAGGAGTAACAACATTTAATGTAGAAAATAGATGGCATTCTGAACTTTGTGTAAGCCAGTATTGACCGTCAAGAAAACACATATAGTACTAGCAATAAGGAGAAAAGAAAAAAGCAAATGCGGCGATAATATGCAAGCCATTCCACGGATCCTAAACCATTGCGGTTCCGAACGTGACGACGGGCCAGTGTGTAGATCTCAGTGGGCCGTTGAATTGCTTATATCGCGGGCGCGCTAGGGAAATAAATCATGTTTCTGTTATTGAACCCTATTTCCGAGAACCCGATCCGAGGTATGAAGTCATTGTGCATGATGCTGCTTGTCTCCTATAAGACGATTTGTTGAATTTGTCCAAAACTTTCCATATGGGACACAGGTCCGTCATATTGGAAAAGGCTTTTTCGACACTGAGGCTGTCCAAGCATAAAGTCACGAAACAAAACACAAATTCGGCTCACTCCCATGGCGAACAAGCCAACGATAGTGCCGAGGCTAGCTCCTATTCTTATTGCGATGCCGACGTAGCCCGAAACAGTTAGCTGTGCCTTTCCAATCAGGAGTGAAACCAATACCTTGTCTCGGGCCGATGCGTTGTCCTTGATTCCCCGCGGTGATCTAATTGTGGATTGAATCAATTCAGACGATATGCTTATAGAAGACCCGTATAACCAAGCTAATATATGTTGCCGAAACTCGCGTGTACGGCATTATTCAAAAACTCTCCTTTATTTAACTGTGCTCGGGCCAATCCGACAACGAATAACGAGAGAAACAAAATGTTTCACTATACACACGGTCTTGCCCGCACATTCCACAACAAGGGTAACGCAACAAGGGCCAGCCTCCGACGCCAGCGACTTGTGACCCAAATGAAGGCACTCTAGGACCGGATAATGATCGTTGAATTCGTTTTTAACAACACAGAGGTATAGAACTAGTAGTCTAAGAAGGCTCCTGCTGAGGCGATTAAATGAAGGTATTTTCTGCCTTCCTCCACATCCAGGGTGAAGCGAGATATTTTAATCCGGACTTAAGACTTGCTAACGCAGTATTTACTGACTGTAATGGGCTTATTGGAGAAAATCAGCCATAAGAATCCAGCCTATGATGCTAGCGAGCTGATTAATTATCTGCTTGGAGGCTATGCGGGGCTGATCTAGAAGACTAAGTAGACACAAATGGCAGGCACGTGCATGTAATAAGACTTTATACCTAGTGATTAGGTTACTATGAACCTTAGCGTCTTCGAGATGATATTTCGCTAATTACTTGGATACGAACTCGTTCGTCGAGGCACCTTCACTTGGTGTGGACATAGTATTAAGCTACGCCAGCCAGGTAACGATCAAACCCTGCAGGGATATACCCTTGATGTCCGCTATACCAGGGAGCCGTCCCTATCAGATGCTATTTCGAGAAAATGTGGAATTCTCCAGGCGGCTATGTTTATTACAACGCTTACCCGAAATGTTCTAAGCGCTAATAAGCGTAGCTTATCTACAAGTTTCGTACTTGCTAGAAACCCTCCTTGTGCCTTTATATTACATGCCGGGCGAGTTCATGATATCTATGCGGGTCTGCTTTCCCGAATGCATTGATATGGCAGAATCGGTTAACGATCCCGACGACGCGGATAACTAACTAGGAAAGTGCATCTACCGGCCTCTAGCGGTGATCACCGTACCCGATGATTGAAGTACAAGACTTGGCTACTACATTATGTACGAGCGTCTTAATGAGAATGAGTGGTAAAATATGTCTGTTTGCAGCTTTGCTTAACCTCATCAGCACCGCTAGTACTTAGGATATCCCTTCAAGTGTCACAGGACGTCCAGTGGAAAATGGGCCCTTGCCAGTATCCCAATCATTTGCGAGTAGATGAGTAGTAATGAATCATATAATATGGGCTTTTGCTTCAATTATGAAAGCCTCAGTGCAAAAGCAAGGTTTGGAGGTATAACTAATGTGCCCCCGCAGGCCCTCAGGGCCCTGCTGAGGGTTATTGGTTCACTAGCCGGCATCGCCAGGATCACACGTGTCCATTTCAATGTAGACAGTTTCACTCCATTGTAGCAATAGCCCTGCAATATCTGCCTCATCTCAGCCAGCGTTGTGTATGATATATGATTCCACGATCCACATGGGTTGCTTCGTTCAGCCATGTTCTATGTCAAAGTGAGAATCTCGTACGAGTTAGTTCAGGGACGGCGGAATAACAAAAAAGAGTAAGGCGAACCTACCATTTCTTAACTTCAGATGCCCAACTCGATTCCTCTTACTTCGGTGTCTCCAATATCTTGTAGTCCCGGTGGGCGCGGCCAATTCCTAGCCCATCTCATCGTTGAAGTAGAATGCCCATCTTGCCCCGCTTTGACCTTCGATGTCATACATGCGGACGACCAGGAAGACCATGTTGGGATCTCGTCGGGCAATCTCACGCTTTTAATTGCTGGAGTCAGTGACATGGAACGAGGCCAAATGAAGGAACAATAGATCTTACCAATTCCCTTTGGCTCCGGCTCAGCTTATAACCTGTTTTGTTTTTAAGCGTCGTCTTGACTTCCAGATGGAAGGTAGTCTTGTTAGACCACTTCGGATCAGGGCCGAAACCTTGACTAACAAGGTAGCTTTTCATTTTGCCATGTTCGTCCGTGAAGGTAAAGTCGGCAATGCCCATCTCCGACTCGATAAATTCGGGATAGCCGGCATCCGCTCGGAAGTGACTTGTCCAGTTGCGGTAATCCCAATCATCACCAAGTACGCTCTTGAAACGTTCGTAAACCTGAGGCCGTACTGTTAGTAGGTAAATACCATCAGGTCAGCATCAATTACCTCGGTCTCTCCAAGGAACCCTACGTCGTGTCTCAGTCCTTGAAAGGGAGCTGCGTGCAGAGTTGTGCGTGCGCTTTTGGCCGGTCTGGGATCTGCCTGAATTTGGCTCTCCTCGGCCAAAGATGACTCATCGCGACTGCGTTTCTGTCCGCTTGTTCGAGAAATATCTGGGGCGGGTGCATTCTCCCGGAATTTTCGACCCTCTCCTCGTCTGCGTTTTCTCTGAAGCCTGGACGGGTCTCTCCCTGCTATGTGTCAGCTGAGTCGGTTCAAGTTGGTGCCATTTGAACTCGTCTCCTCTAAGTCCGTGGCCAAGCCTTCTTGTGGTTTGAAGCGCACCATTTTTAGACGGAACAAATCCCTGGGGGTCCAGTGGGACTTGTCGAGTTTCACCAGATCCATTCTTGTTAGTTTGGACCTGTTGACTTTGAGGTTCCACTGGAACGTATTGCCTTTGGGGTTGAACCTGTGGCTGAATGTAACCATCTCCGACAGGGCTGTGAGTTGATTTGCACCAATCGCCCTCGCTGGACTCAAAAGTTGCAATTTGGGCAGGCACTAGATTTTGTTGGCGCCGGCGTTGCCCCTGAACTTGTTCCTGTTGCTGCTGATCACTACGACTTCTAAGTGGATAACGACAAGTTTGAATTGAGCGTGGCTTCAGAATCTTTCTTGTCTGCATATCAATGTTCTCCACAGCCGCCGACTCATCACCATCACGGTCGATTACAATAGGATTACGGGGACCCTCTCCTACCGGGCGAGAACCGACATCAGGTACCAGAGCGCAACGGCTCTGATGGGGAACGACATCAGATGCAAGTGCCTGCTGGAGCGCAACAGTGGGCAAATCCGCTAGTCGGAGGCTGTTTCCTGGAATCAGTGCCGGACGGTTACCAATAGGGAAATCCGGCGTCGGCGGGAGGCCGAGTCCCGGAACCAAGGTCTGGTGACGACCGACCTCACATACCTCAGCGGGGTTGGGATCAGGTCCAGATAGCCGAGCTTCACGAGGACCAAACACACCTGGCACGGCGGAGGGAAGACCGAGCCCTAGGATCGATGCCTGATGGCGACCGAGGGCTGGTACCAGTACTTGTGCTGAACCGGCAACACCTACGGCCGTGGTTTGACGAGGGCGGAAGAAATGAGATATTAGTGATTGACCCTGAGTTACCAATTGCTGGGGAGAATTGGTCTCAGATTGCTGGGCCGTCAGGCGACCGACCTGTCGTTGATCACGAGATGCAGGTCTCAAAGCCAAACTGTGGCCGATATCTGCCTCGAGATCTTCATGCGATCCCAATTCAGGATCCTGGGGTTCAGGTGGTGGAAAATCACCAGTAAGGTCGATGACAGCGTGATTCTGTGAAGCCATATTCGGCAGGACTAAACCTATCGTTCTTAGTAGAGAACTCGTGAGCTTTTTCTCTTGGCTGGCTTGCGGCGACGCGCAAAGCTTTCTAATCTTGCTCAGCGCGAACTCAGATTCCTGGCCCTGTGACTGCTTGTGACCCGAGGCAGGAGTTAGATCTGGTACATGGACAAGATCCAAAACTTTGCGTCTGTGCCGAACACCACCCAACTGAGAAATTTGGGGAGATGAACGAAAGAAAAGGAGCAGAGATGGTCTGGAAACACGAAAATATTGAAATAAAAGCGTCTTCGGGTGCTCGAGGCCTGCGAGCAAGTCGAAGGTGATTGGAGGGTGAACTTTTCGGATTGAGGTGCCTATTCGCCGGTTCAACATGCTGGGCGGGAATTTGGTTAGTAGATGTGGGATCGAGCGCCACAGTTATGCCCTAGGCCGAAAGAGGTACAGTTGTTAATGTGGCTAGTTTCTTGCACCAACCTACGTAGCACAACGCGTAGAGCAACCATAGCGGTCATTATGACATCCATCCAGAGTCATCAACAGAGGACTGACTCCCTCAGTAGGGTTGCAGCTGTTGACTGCCTTAGATAATTCAGACTAACCGCGAAGATTCAGGGAGGCGCCACCCGGCAACCCCATCGATGACTCTATTTGCATTGTGGTCGCCGCCTCGAGCTTCTTACTTCTCGCCATGGTACATTACAATTCCAAATTCTGACGGCTCGTTCAAAATGTACGTCTAATAGCATTTCTCTCTACTCTATCACATAGGTCATACACGATAATGCCACTGAAGCCCGTCATCTAATCTATTTGGCTTACAGCTTGCTTGTTCTCCCATCCTTCTTGAATAGTACTCTGCTGTTGGGATAGGGATCAACAATCACCTTGTTTAACGCATTCAGCGAACTCGCTCTGTGGAACATATCTTCGTAAACCTTCCCATCCGATCGTCCGAGACTCGAGTCTAATTGCCAGTCTGGAAAGCTCCAGGCATCGACCAATCGCACCGCGTGTGGACGGATTTCCTCGAGTAATTTCATCGAAGCCTTGCGTGCCAGCTGGATTTGGCGCACCGTGGTGGCAGCGCTCATGAAGAACTCGGAGGCTTCCTGTTCTAGAGTGTGGAGCGCAAAAAGCCGGAATAGCTGGTACAGAATGGTGATGGTGTCTTGAGGCAGCGACTCTTGCGTCGCAGGCTCGCTGAGAGCATCGTGGAATGACTTGACCACCATGTACTGCGCATGAGCGGTGCTTAACCGCCAGAAGTCAACTAGAAGACTGTTCCAAGATTGCTTCTCTTCATCTCGGTGTCGCAATGCCTCGAATGTGAGGAAAGCCACGCGCCAGGCGAATGCATCCACGAGATCGGTATCGGATCCCAGAACATCGAAAGCAGCGCCCATGTCCTGACGAGCTAGGAATGCTTTCAAGATGCGCGTCGTGTCGTTGGCAGCCGCTTTGCCTGCGAGCACAGCGCGCGCCGACTTCAGCAGGTATCGGGCCACTTGTTGCGTCAACATGTAGTTGTCACCTTCCCACGTCACTGTAGGCAGATAATCCGCATAGTATGACCCGATGCCTGAAAAGGACGAGTAGCCGTGACCTCCGCACGCGCGACGGCAGACTTCAAGCCCCTCGGCTGCCATCGTGCTACCGTATGCTTTCAGCGCGCATGAGGTCGCATGCAAATCAGCGAGAAGATCGGTTCCAGGATTCAGTTCTTCTGGTCCGGGGTGACGTTTGGTGTCTTCCGACTTGCTTGCGTCCCGACTGGCTGACATGCGCTTCTGATTCTCCTGGTACATCCGAATCATTCCACGGCCTGTGAAGTGGAGTGCAAACGTTGTTGCAAGCAGAGGCAGCAGGCGATATTGCACCATAGTGTAATTGAGCACCTGGTTCTCCCCTGCTTGAGACGCCTCGGCGTCTTGGTCCTGGAACTGCCGCCGTACTGCGCAGTAGCGGGTTGCGATCGTCACTCCACGGGCTAGGACGGAGCCAGACTTGAGCACAATATCTGCTCGTACGAAAGTGAGCGTGCCGTAGATTAGGGACGGATTGGCCGGCCGAGTGTACTTGCTTGTCTCTGGATCGATGCGCGAGAACCTTGCAAGCATGTTGACGTGAGGTATTTTGACCTTGTTTAGAAGGAGGTAGCCGTTGTCCATCTGAAGTCTTGTCAGCACATTTCTCCCGAACTGAATGCAGCGTGATACTTACTGTATTGAAGCCAAACTTTGGCCCAACGTCACCCACGTGGACATTGGGCAGAGGCTCGTGAGTTATCATATCCCTGACTGGCACCACGAAAGGATGCGGGCCATAGTTCTTGCCATTCACGCTGAGCTGAGCCATAACAACAGCGTGGGTGGCCACTATCCCGAGAGATCCAATCCACCATTTCGAGGAGGTTAAGTGAGGCGAGTGGATTATAAATGTCTTGTCGGCTGCATTCCACGTTGCTGTGGTCTCAAGTCCCCGCACATTGGAGCCATGACCCAGCTCCGTCTGCGCATAGCACCCGATGATTTCGTAGTTCTCGGCCTTCTCCAGGAACAGCTTGTGTTGCTCGGGCGTCCCTTGTTCTCGAAGAGTCACCAAGAACATGGAGTAGTGGAGCCCATATGGCGTGGCCTCGCTGAGCAGCTCGTTGGCACACATGAACTCATCCTGCGTCCAGTTGTGTTGAACCTGGAGCTGACGGAGGCGCTTGGCTTTGGCTAGGGAGGCTTCTATCCTTGCCTCGCGGCCTTGGAAGTAGTTGTGCGACTTGTCGAAGACAGGATCCGCAGTGAGAAGCTTGAGAATTCTCTCGTTCCGTTCAAGCGCTTCCTTGGTGAACAGAAACTGGGCCAGCTGATTGGCGTCGATATTGCTCTTGGCGCGCTCTTGCTTGAGCAGCTCGGACCCGTGAGGTGCGGCTGGGGTCAGCTTCTGAACCCATGATTTCGAGGCCATGTTGACTGCTTGTGGATGAATAGATGAGAAGAAATCGACTAAATTGAGGCCATTGGCAGCTTCGGATATTTAAAGGGCAGATACGGACACCATGTTGTCGAAAGCAACCTCGGTGCACGACCCGATTGTGGATCAATGATCCATTCATGATCCACTCCACACACTTACCAACGCCGGCACCACGTCAAAATGGGGTATCATGGGGCATTGTGCTTTATCAGATGTGATTAAATATGGGTGCAGCATTCCATGTGACGGAGGGATTCGGGGGGTTACAGCTAGAGCCTCAAGTGTGAAGTGTGAAGTGGAAAGTCGCTATGTTTTGCTGGATACATGCCGCGGTTGATACTACAAGTGTGAGTTTCAATGATGCCGAAACAGCCGAGGAGACGACCCAAATTGTAATTGGCTTGTCGACCTCAGCTCCGATACCGGAATAAGGGAGCTCCTTGACACTAACGCTAACCTCAACCCTGACCCTAACCGCAACCCTGACTTGCCTCATCTGCTTGAACAACCGCCTCAGTTCTCGAGATACCACGAGTCCCTCATTTCACTCTACTATATCAGATTACATCACACATGCACCATCTGGTCTATGTCTTCTCGCATTGCACCAGCAATTGCAGGCAGCCTGTGAGCTACCATGATGAGATACTGTGCTTTATACCTAATTTGGTAAGCTATCCTTGGCAAGAACTTGGCCAGGGTTAGATATATTTCTGACCCTGATCAACTTTGCTGCGCCACAAAATTTCTACCCCTTGGTCAACTTTTTCTGACCCTGGTCAACTGTACGCTCCCATATATACTTTCAGCATGAGCTCCTCATGGATGATGTCGAACATATGGCCACTTACCGTACGTTATGGGCCAATGTGGCCACCACCCATCGTAGTCTGGCTTTGTCTAAATTGGAGCCAATGCTGAGGAAAGGTAACAAAAAAAGAAGAAGATGCAGTAGATGCTACAATGAATGAGAGCTTTCCCCAGCCGGAAGATTGGAAATAGTAGCCTAAATACCTTTCGTCCGGCGGATACGGGCATTCCGTCTTACCATAAAGTGCGCTGTCGTTAGCTTGCCGGTTCAGATCTAGGGCAACGGAGTTGCTAGTTGGAGTTTTGTGATACCACCGGCTGCACTCTTGCTGGATGGTAAGCTTCATCATGCGAAGGGTCATAATCATCCATGAGAACTTTGGTAATCTTATTCTGTCTCTGTTGAAGTTCATCCAATTTGCCCTACTTTTGCATGCGTGCATCTTTGAGAATAACATCTGCAATGTGAAAATGCTGTGCTACCCAGGATAGTCAGGGAATTTGCATTGTTAGTCTCAGCGTATAAAAAACCGTCATTAGTAGCCAGGAAAATTCTTACGCCTATATTCCGTACCAGTCCGTTGGGATTGAAGAGCTTGCCGACAATCTGATCTCGGTCTTGCCGTCAAGGCCACTAAGATTGTCATTCAGGACCAGTATTTCAATCGAGTATATATTGCTGGAGCAAGTGCCTTCTAAGACCTTCTCAGCTCAGACTTCAGAAACACCTAGGGCTATGGAGACTTACAAGTCGTTACCTTTGGCCATCAGACAGGTTCATGCCCCTCGAGCCTATGATTGTGGCATCTCCATGTTGCATATGATTTAAGTCTTTCCGTAAACAGCAGGCATCTATCACGCAGTCATACCACAAAGTGTCCGACATAGAACTGCTAGTGAGCCCCTTAATCGCATCTTTGATGCTTGTACTGTGAAGCCAGGTTGACTGTGCGCAGTAACTCCATTCAATTTAAGCTCAATGATATGAATATGCTGACTGGACAGACTTCTCCTATAATCGCCCGCACAATTGTTGTTTTTGCTGCTGTAGTAGGTCCCGCGCAGATCACGATAGTGCCTTTTGGTACCTCAAAGGTGATATCCTGCAGTATTGGATGTGATGTTCCCACTGACACTTGCTCAAGCCGACATCCCTGGGGAACGCCTTGCTATTAAGGTATCTATGAATAACGGGAAGGACACGTCGATAATCTTATTTCCGACTTGGGAAAATAGGCTATACTTAGGCCGGTTAGGGGGCTAACGGTAGGGATATATATATATAAGAGGTATTGCGCCTGATGTAACGATTGTCACGTGACTAACCGAGACTGGTCCGAATAGATTAGATTGACAAGTGGTTGTAAGTACCGAAGTCCCTGACTTGGGTGTTGGTCTCTTTTATGAAGACATCTAACGTGATAGCGCAGTGCTTAGGATTGCAGCCTCCAGCGCGGCGTGACACCCAAGGCTCTTCTTATCTAACAGTCCCTTCTACATTTCTTTTTTTCCTCTTCGCATCGTTCAAATACCTCCCTCTTAGTAAAAGCACTATATCTTGACATAGTAATTGTGAGACGTGTGGCTTTAGGTTCGGAGAGGTACGAGGTAGGCAGACACGCGTCGTAGGATTTAGGAACCCCTCTGGCCCAACTTGGGATTGTTCCCTCACGCACCTTCATAATACTATAATATATAGGGCCTTAAAAGTTTAAAAAGTACAAGGAAATATATTAACCAGCACTTTTGTGTAGATATATAAAGTAAAAGAAAAGTCATGTAATAGAGAGCGCCGACGATGAGGTTACGCTTGGAAGTACTACAAAATCAATCCACCGAAGTATAAAACCTCATGCAATAAACTACATTGCATATTAGAGTTAATAACTATATGTAGAAAAAGTTTGTGGAATGAGGGGTTGCGCGGAACGTACGTATTGGTTGTTAAATAACCCCTCCTTAAGAAATATTCCAATTCTCAATTCATCGCAAGAGAACAAAGTATTCATACCTGCGGAGTCTTCTAATGAAGCTTGGTCCCATAACTTAAGGATCGGCAGTATACTTCGGCCGAGTGTTCTGGGTGGTTAACTTTTGCCTTTGTCTTTTAGGCCATGCCGGGATCCATCCTGGAAAGTCGTCGTCAATACTTCTACCCTGGAACTTTAGATGACTATGAAGCTCAACAGAGCACGTGGGAACTTCATACTGACCTGATAATGCGACTCAGGCACTTATTCAACATCTAACTTCACTGCTTATCTATAGTGTTTGAGTGCCGCTTAACCGGGGATCCTGCGATGTCAAGCTCACCCCATTACACCTCAAAACACGGCTGAAACCCAGCACCAAAAAACCTTCAAAGCAATCACTGGATAGCACGAGTCGCGATTGATTAGGGACGAGATGATCTAAGAATTTTGAATTCAGTATTATGGATAGAGATGATCGGCTTACATGCACTGGTCTATATTATGTCTTTTGTACTCCAACAGTAAGTAAGCTTTATTAAGGCTCACATTTGGCCTCTGATGTTCTACAACAACCCTTAACTGACTGCATCCTGAAATTCTCCTTTGCCCCTGGCTGCCAAACTTCAGGATAAAACACCGCCCCTTGGCACCATGAAACGCAGTCACACTAAGGCCGCATCAACCTTCCCTTTCCACCAGCACTAGTCGACGATACCCCATGTATACATGGTCTCATAATATTGCCAAGTTAGTCATGATAATCCTGGCCCTACGGCTATCATACCCATGACGCGGCCGGGAAATGTGTGTTTATATCAAAACAGTCGAAAGATAATACAATGGAATATTCCGCATGGATTTCGGTCTGCTGACATCTGAGGATAGATGGACTTCGAGGCGAGTTCTGCTTTTCTTCGTCAAAACTTGCGCTACAATATCTCGATACGCAGGTTCACGATGGATTCCAAGGACCAGACTTACAGCAATGTCTCGATTAGTGATTACCACGAGGAATCATCATCGAGCACTGAGGTGGACGAGTCATTGATGGGCGACGAGAAGCATTGGCAAAACGAAGATTTCAAGGGGAGGCTGCGGTCGAAGAGGAATACATTGGTGATGGTCATCGGCTCTGTGAGGTTGTTCGTCGATTGTCTTTTACTCCTTATCATTGCCGCATTATTATTGCTGCTATGGGAGCAATGGAAGGAAACGTCGTCAGGTTCATGGCAAGTCGGTGGAGACTTCACCGGAGCCGGCCCAGAGTGTACGCCATTGCCATCCAGCTCACTTCCAATGACAAGATAGAGTACTAACGCAATACAGTTACGACCCATGTCGTCAAATGGGAGGCGGATTCAACGTTTGTTCCTAGCAACATGTCTGAGTGGTTTTCGAACGAGACACTGGCGAAATGGAACACCATTATGCCTGGTATGTCATTCATTGTGCCCAAGGTATCAGCTCCTTGTCCAATGCTAACGTTGCGATAGCTGGCACCCATCCTGCTCCGAGTAATGAGACCTTTTTCACAACCTCCGTCACACATCAACTGCACTGCCTGGTCAGTAGTACACATCACGTTCCAGGTTGTCCAGTTCCGTCACTGACAACTAACCAGTTCATAATGGGGCGTATTTATTCCGGCGTGGTAACAAACATGACCGAGATTCTCCCAGTTGATTACCACACCCACATGATGCATTGCATCGATTATATGCGCCAGGCTGTGATGTGCTCCGCAGATGTGGCTCTTGAACCTCATGAGTTGACGGACTCTGATGATAATGGGCCTGGGGATGGTGGCTGGAACGGACATCATGGTGAGTCTATCCGCAGGTCAAGGTTGTCAACTGCATACGCATACTAACAATGACCAGTGTGCAAAGACTATAACCAAGTCATACCCTACTTAGAACGTAAGAAGCCTCTCTGCCAGCAATTGGTTCGTTGACTGACATAAACACCCCAGAACAAATTGTAGACGGGATAAGAACGGTGTTGCCCATTGACGACTAATGATGGCTAGTACCTTATACAATTAACATGAAAAGTAAGAATAAACTTGCATTATTCTGCGCAGAATGACTGTTCGTAACTAGATCTGGAAGATCAGAAGCGGCAATTATCCTACCATCAACAGAAATATCACACATGAGAGGTAACTACCCTGCACTCAACCCTCCGCTATCTTCCTCGCCTTCACCACCACCATACTTGGCATCTCCAAAAACAAACCCCAAAACTCCGGATCCCTCCTAATAATCTCAGCATTCTCATACGGCTCAACCTCGATATCCACCAACCCAAACCTCTGATGCATCTCTGTCGACCCAGAGTAACTAACCTCCATGGACGTCGCCTCAAACTCAATCGGAGGATCAGTTGACAACACGTATCGGAATTTTAACCCTCCCGGAATCTCCTCATGGTCTTTATACGTGGTCCCATACTTCCCACTCGTAATCCCTGGCGCCTGCGGGTCCCCCGACCTCACCCCCACGAACCTTCCCCCGGGGCGCAAGTACGACACCACATTGCGCCACATGCCCTCGAGCTCCGCAACACTTGACGCGTGATCGAAGACCCAGTTCGCCATGACGAGATCGTATTCCCGCAGGGGCAGATGGTCCAGCGGTTTCGAGACGTCGGCCTCAAGCCAGCGGACGCGGTCGAGCCCGTTGAGGGAGGCCTCAATGGATTTGCCAATGCGCAGCATTTCGGGGGAGATGTCGACGACGTCTATGGTGGCGGCGCCAGCGTCGAGCGCTTGGCGGGCTCGGAGGCCGGTGCCGCCGCCTAGATCTAGGACGTAGAGGCCGGTGCAGTCCCCAAGGGCAGAGGCGAGGAGTTGGGATTCGAGGATGCCGTGGGGGATGTAGTCATAGTCGTTGTAGATTGTGGCTTGGTTGTCGTACTCTTTTTTGACTTGCGCGAAGTCTGCCATGATTGGTGCGCTTGTGACAGTGGCAAGCAGATTCTTGGACAAGGTGAACACAAAGAGGAGATGACGAGGAGATGACGAGGAGAGGGCTGCTACGAATTGCCTGCCGCTCACATACATATATTTATATATACATTTGTCTTGGGGTTTTACAATATCCCCGCTCCATCAATCCTTGTTTTGATGTTACGTCGGATGCTTCTAGCCGACTACTGCCGTTTCTAGTTGTGAAAGCTGCTGGTTGAACGATACAGCATTCGCTTAAGGTAACATACACAGCACGTTGCCAAATTCAATGAGACGTATTTGTGCAATCTTCGGCGGAGCTCCTCTGGGTACATCTGACCGAGGAATCACGTCGACACCTTATGTACTACATGACCACACAGTCCCAAAATCGAAATTATACAAGATTTTGTTCTCTTACAACCTCAAATTCAGTCTCTAATCGGCTTGAAATAAAGTCAACAAATGGTAAACAAGCGCAATGCAATCGAGCCCAAAGACTGGATTCGATCGAGAAACGACGCGCTATGCTACGCAACCTTTTCCCAAACCGGACTCCAAAATAAGTGCTGCCTAACTCCCCTTCCCTAGATATTGAGCACTCAATTCAACTGTCTCGAGCCGCGGAACTTCTTCCTCGCATTCTTCAGACTATCATCAATCTTCCCGACAAGCCGTCGCGCGACGAATACAGCCTCCTTCTGCCAGTATCTGGCCGAAAAAGGCGGCACCGACAGCTCCGCTCCGCGATCTTATCTGCGACCTCTTTCTTGACTTCTGAACCAGAAGCGCTGCCGGACGCTTTTCTGCCTCGGGCTGCTCCTCCTCCACCTCCGAGATGTTCTGTAGTTTGGGCTTGTAAATAGGTTTGGACTTGGGCACGGGCTGTTCTTCCTCGTCTTCACTGTCGTAATGCGGCTCGTTAGCGGGCTTCTTATTATGATAATTGCGTGGTGTGCCAAGCTCGTGAACCTGGGCATCGGTGAAGATCCCACCTTTGAGTATGAAGCCATCTTTGTCATACGGCTCGGGCGTAGCGACGGACGTCCTCTTCTTTCTCCTCCTCAAGGTCTTCATATTTACAGACAGTGACATTTGACGTGGGCCAGAAATAGACAGCCCTGAAATAATCCAGGAGCGTATCGACAACCTTGGCCGTTTCGGTGATTTCGATGTCCTCGAGCTCTACTTGAGTGAGCGCGGTTTCGATATCGTCCTTGTTCATCTCCCTGCTTCGGCGCCGGTACTCTTGAATGATAAGTCCTACGAGGCGGTTGCCACTGGCTAGGGGCTCATCCTCGGGCTTGAGACCGCTCTCGGGAAGGGAATAATCCCCTGGCTTCTCGCCATAGTAGGGAAGCACCTCCCATACGAGACCGTTGGGTTTGACCTCGAGGCTGGCCTCGTCTATGATGTACAGTCGTCGCTTGGACCAGTCTGTCTCAGCTTCCTGAGTTCTGGAGAGGTAAGTGTGAACTAGCTCAATCCAATCGCCACCCCTCTTTTTCAGGACGTTGACCTCGCTTCGGTAGCTCATCATCTTTCTAGCGGGTGATGCCATGTTTGTGGTTTTGTTATTCTGCATATTTTTGTGATTCAGTTGTTGAGTTCCAATGTTCCTTCTTAGCATTTGCTTAGAGAATACCAAGAAGCTAAAGATAGGGATAATTTTCACCCTTTCATATACCGGAATGCTTATCGACAAAGAGCAAATAAGATCGTTATCCGCGGTGTAGCCACACTAGAAAGCAAAGCTTGCCATTTATAGAACAATGAAACACTTTGCCCGTTAGATGGCTTCTGCTAGAGTTTTACCACTCGTCCCTTACTTTCTATCGAAAAAATGAATGTGCAAGATTGCTATCCGGGATCTAGAGTCTATAACGACGACTTCCGCCGAGTTTTTGGCCCCTTCGTTTCCCTTGTACCAGGTGAACATTATGTGGAATTGGTCATTCCATGTCAAAACTATAGAATAGTGTAGCTGATGTTACAGCCCGATCATAGTTACTTAAGTGGAAAGAAGGCATTGCCTTCGTCGTTCTTGAGACATGATTGGCCAATTCATAGGAACTTCTAGTCCAGGCAGGGGAGGGGGCAACGCAACGGCCCCCTTCCGCCACGCTAAATTTGAAAAGAAATGTCAGCTTCCACAGATTCTGTCATGGGTTTCAGAAACGCTCACGATAAATTGCACGTGCTATCGCGTGTTCCCCCCTTATTAGAAAAGTTCTGTTCGAGTTCAATAGATTATAGATTTGTGGCTTGGCGCCGCATGTTTGACAATCTACAAACGGCTGAGCGTCGATGCAGCGCCTCCATTGATCCAGACTCGGGGATATTTGCGCGCCTATCGCCGACAGGAATCCCTTTTTCCAATTGACTAGACTAACCAGTAACAGGAACAGAGGCTCCGGAAGTGCGTGGTGGAAGTTGAAAAAGTATTTTGATCCCTCCATCCATCCATCCATCCTAAGCGGATGTACGGCAAGGGGAAACCGACTTACCGACTTACTGATTTCATAATCCGCTTTCACTGGTCGGGTTTGTGGGGGCCAATTGAAGGGGGGGCGCCTTTTCAGTTTGCCCAGACGGGGTCAAAGGGGGGTCTACGGGCTGTTTTCAATGGGCCGTCGCGTAATGAGGCGTATATCGACGGTATTTGCTAACTGGAATGGATCGCTCTGACAGCTCATTGCATCATTCATCAGCACGGTCGCAAGCCACCCAACGCATCATGCCTCCTCCGATCCGTTTAGCTCATGAGATTGAGTTTTGTCTCGTCGGTGCGGTGTATACTTAAGGGAGGAAGGGAATGGTTGTCGATTTTCGGTTGGGAGGAGGGTGAAAGAGTACTTATTTGTGAGGAAAGCTAGAAGTTTTTCAAGAGAACACACTTGAACGTCTTTGTTAGGAGTTGCAACATTCAAAGTCGAAGATGGCCGTACAAGATCAGGTGCACACTATGCGGCATCATCACCCACACAACAAACAGTGGCATCTCAATCCGCTCCAGGCAAACCTCGTCGCCGCCGCGGGTGAGTTCGTCGGCACATTTCTCTTTCTTTTCTTCGGTTATGGCGGGCACATTATGGCCGTCTCGCAATCTGCCTCCAATGGTGATAGTCCTGCCCATACTGTAATATTTGTGGCCCTATCCTACGGGTTTTCGCTGCTAGTTACGGCCTGGTCTTTTTATCGTATCAGCGGTGGACTTTTCAATCCAGCAGTATGTTAAAATCCATCTCAACATTAAGACAGGTGGTCTTGCTAACTGGAAACCGGAAAATTTAAGGTCACGTTTGGATTGTGCAGCGCCGGTCAACTCTCTTGGACTAGGGGGGCTTTCCTGATTCTATCACAGCTCGTCGCCTGTATATGTGCGGGCGGTATCGTCTCGGCTATGTTTCCGCCTGATATCTCCCTGGTCAACACACTCCTCGCTCCAGGGGTCAACACGGCACAAGGTTTCTTCATGGAAATGTTCTTCACATCCTATCTTGTCTTCGTCGTCCTCATGTTAGCGATAGAGAAGTCAAAAGACACATTCATTGCCCCTATCGGCATTGGCTTGGCCTTGTTTGTGGCAGAGATCCCGGGTGAGACGCACTATCGCCACTCAGATGGTATATACTGCTAACAATAGGTGTAGGCGTATACTTTACCGGAGGCTCGTTAAACCCGGCAAGGAGTTTCGGATGCGCTGTTGCCGCTAGGAGTTTTCCCGGTTACCATTGGATCTACTGGTTTGGGCCACTCATGGGAGCTGTAGTTGCTGCTGGCTTCTATCGTTTCGTCAAGCGGTGCCACTACGAGGAGGCAAATCCCGGGCAGGATGATTCAACGGCGGAAGAGGTGTAGGACTGCTTTTAGCTGAAGTATGTAAATTGTGAAAGGTATTCTGATTACTTCAAATCAGTATGAGCACCATCTGAAGAGCTGATGAACATACTTTTAATTGGAAAGATTAGTCAAGTAGCCCTTTTTCTGCATGTGAAGGTGTTTTGGTGTATTGTTGTAGCGTAGTAGAAGATTGCATTTCATATTTAGGCGAGATGGTAATATGAAACGTATAATTTCCCATCAAAACATTGGCAACATTGTACATGATGCAATACGTGAAACGGTTTAGTAGAGACACGCTATAAGTATATACATTATAGTTGAAACATCACGTCTATACATAATTGGTCATATACTGAATACGTCCTACAAATTATGTATCTCATGTGTTCTGCAAGTTGAAATTGAATAAGTCTCTTCATACAACTATATGTCTCTGTTGAACATTACTCCAAGATGCGACAACAAAACTATAAATAAGAACTGAAATTGCAATTTCCGTAATTATCCCCTAGATCTTATTCCCACATAAATTATTCTTGTACTTTGAATTACCATGGCCTTAACCTATCATCCTTTTCCCCTGTTCGTTGATTTCATTTTCATTTGGTGTTTACTCCGACATGGCGCCCAGATACCTTCTTTTTTATTTTAACAATGGGTGATTGTCATGTTAGTTATTGTCAAACCCCAGGTATCCAAAAAGTGTTCTCAACCAGCAACCAACGTTCTTACAACTTCCAATAAAGACCCAAAGAAGTCATTTCCACAATTTAAATATATGTGGCGCTTGCAACTACACTTAGCTTTGATACCTACACACCTGCTTTCATATTCATTCCACAAGAGCGCATGCTCCTTTGCCCACCTTCCGAAGGCAATATAACTCGTATCAGCGAGGTGCGTTTGACCACCTGCGACCAAAAGAAAACCCCTTATTGCCCTGGATGACTTTAACTTACCCATTAATTAAGAGCGACCTCTTCAGCCCTTCTACGCAGCACACACTGGATATTCACATTCCCGTTTTCATTTTATTTATTAGTTCATAGAGAAATTTCCATCAAGAAAGCCTCGCTCAGACAACTATATTAAAATGGAAGGTAGAATGGAACATTCCGCGCAAAAAGAAACGAGCCCCAAGGGCATCCATCGGATATCTGACGATCTACTCCTGAAGATCTGCCACTTCATGGACTAAAGAGGTGCTACTCGCGTTGGTTAAAACAGCTTGTCAGTTTGGAGAAATATCAGTTCTACGTAGGTTGCCCAAATGGAGTGCCATCTAGCAGAAGGATCTCGTCGAGTGGGCGCTGAGGTACAACATCAGAATGTTCAACCGTTTCGATATCTATTTTGGAGACGACATGTATCCGCCCAATGTTATTTTCCAAGCAATCGCTCATCACGGACCGTAGAATCGTTCGAAGTGGCGACCAAGGCACGCAAGCGGGTCTTTCCACAACTGCTCGACGGCTTTGATTTCCAATTTGGCAAACTAAATGTACCCAGTATGTCCCGCGCATACCCCAGCGAACTCAGTCTCGAAGACCTCTTCAACCCGCTCCCTCCACTTCACGGTAACCCAATGGTCCTATAAAGCCCGAAGTAGAATCTCTTGTCAATTTTTCTCCGTCTTTCTGTTACGATGAGCCGCATCAGGAAGACCTCGACGCCTGCCCCATGGCGACCCTCAGGTACTTTATGATGCTGCCCCGCTTCCGTTTGCCCAGCTGACGCCGGACACGTACAAAGTCTGGTTAAAGCTTTATATCGCAACCGGTTTCGAGGGTGCTTATGATGGACTACTCCCCCCGGCGAAGAGGAAGGCACTTGATGACGTGAGGATGGCACACGCATGCATACGAATATGCCTCATATCCAAGGGTTTGAATGTGGTCCAGACGAGGTCAATTTAGATGATATTCCACGTGCAGCTGACAATGTCGCACCTGTAACGACTATAATTCTGGGGCGTGTAGTATCTGTTAAGTGAAGTATATCATTATCCCACGCTTTCGCTTGTCACATTACAACAGTGCCGACATGTTTGATGGCATACGCAGCTTAAATGTATCCATCCGTGCATTGAGAAGCACACATGAACCCCAAGCAGTGACTAGAGATATTTAATACCCTGCCTTTTACTCCCGTTTGGGTCCACTATGATGAACTCAAATATTATGATACAGACAAAATGACAGAACCAGAAACGGCACAGGAAACTACTTTAAGGGGTATCTTGACGCATGGAGCTCGTTGCCTCTAGTTGAGGACTGGATGGTGGTACACATAAACGCAACAAACCGCAATGCAGGTCCGCGCCAGAAAAAAATTAAAACCAGAAGAGTCAAACAGATCACACCTTTAAATGTCGTTGATCATCGCCTCCATGTGTAGAGGTTCTCCGTCGCGTACGCCACGCAATGGGATTTTCATCCATCGCCGAGTTCGACAGTCTCTAGCCAATTTCTGATAGCCCCTCTCAGAGCACTCTCCCGTTCAATCGCCTCATATGTGATACCTGTAGGCTGTGTCTGGCCCTGTTTCTCTCGTTGGTCGACTACATCCTGCACGATCCCACCAAGAGCCGACAAGACCACCGTCTTACATTCTGCTCGAGGAACCTCTCGGATGTTGGGGGACGCCGTGGCCACATCGAGTTTGTCTGGTTCCGAAACTCCACTATCGCTTCGCTCACGCCGCTTACTCACTGACCGAGACGAGTTGGTCGAACTACCCTTGCTCGCGTCATTTGCCTGTGCAATCACCTTTTCCACGGCGTCAATTAACACCTCATCCAGTGTGACCAGAGTCTCTTCCTCGATCTTCTCCTTGATGGGATGCTCGTACGGCGACAGTGCAGGGGTCATCAAGGAAGAACTGTAGGGATTTGTCGAGCTTGTGAGATTATGCGTGCTGCTCCTGTCCGCAGCAAGTTTTGGCTTCACGAGTCGACGATATCGGTATCGTTTGATGGTGAAGTTGGTCGCATCGGCAACGATTGCGCTGCTGACATCAACCCAACGTTCCACAGGCCATTCAACAGGTGCTGACAGTGCATGGGTTGACGGGGTGGGTTCGGCCTTGAGAGATTCCTTTATCTCGTCCAGCAGATTGGCCTGTGGAGGTATGGCCTGCAGCGCGAAATCCGGATGATATTGTTGCAGCCAACCCGCAACATTCAGTGGCGCTTCTCCTTCGATGGCAACACGGGAGAATTGCTCGAAACTGTCAAGCCCCATTCCCATACCAGGCGTCGAGAGATACCCACTGCTTGAGGGCGAACTTATGGCGGATTCAAACGACGTCAAGTATTCTGGAAATTGCACATCCACGTCTATCACCCCATCGTCTGTGTTGATAGAAGTCTTCACAGGGGATTCGAAAGCCCCTGAAGGGTCAGGTATTCTGCTCGACCCGATGAGTTGAGCTTGGCTCCTGCCCTCCAACGTCCGAAGTGTGTCTGGTAGGTCGGCCGTAGCCGGCGGCAAGCTATCACCAGCTCCGAACTCGTCTCGTGCTGGTGTCTCTATCACCTGTGCCTCGCTGACCATCTCAGGCCGTCTGTCTTTCCGCCCAGTAGGGTGCGAAGGAGATGCAAGGGGACTTTCCTGACTCTGAGGGAAATCCATTGTTCGAGAAGAGGTGGCAGTTGAGTCCCTGCGTCGCGTGCTCCATAAGCCGCTGATCATACTGCCCCAGTTCGAGCTTCTGCTTCTCGAATCGGTGCTTGCGATACTTATATGACCGGTGCTTTCGCCGCGTCTGAGAGTACGCTTCAAGTCATCTGCAGCAATGCTACCGCTGCTTCCGGGACGATGTCCCCGACGCAAGTTGTTTTGGTGGACTACGGAGAAGTGTGGAATGGCAGCGTCTGGGGTTATTGTATTGGTCGTCGCGGCACTACTTTTCCTAGTGCTGAGATCGCTTCCAGGGATAGGTAGATTGGCCGGTTTAAATGTCGAGGGCGCATCAGATGATTGCCTGGCGTGGTGAGTTTCCATACTCAGATGAGCAAGCTGCGCGGGTATACCCGATACGGACCTCGTCGTGGCCTGGGACTGAATGCTGAAGCTTCGGTTATGCGACGCGCCTCTGGGTCCTGTAGGACGACGGTTAATCTTGCGACGTAGAGACTCTTCCTTAAGAATGGGGACGATGTAGGAAGGCGGCGAGTGCGAGAAGGATGCAGATGTAGATGGTCTTTGAGTTCGAACTGTCGGCAGTTGTTGATTAGCTGGTAGAAAAGCGGACAACAAGAAGACTAGTCGCCTAGCAGCCATCTTATCTTTGGCCACAACAATAGTACGAGACGGCAACGACGTATCTTCCTCACTCTTGGCCTTTTGTTGTTGGTAATGGCGTCGACGATACCACACTGGACTCAGGGCCTGCAGCCAATCGGTATGTGTTGCCAAGAAACCAGTCAGAAGGTTGAAGAAGAAGAATCCTTGTTCTTTGCCTCCAGCCCATTTCGCAACCCATCTTGCCTCGTCACGCCATGGGCCCCAGCGGCCTTGACCTGTCACGACTCTCGTGGCTCGAAGCCCGGATACTATCCGGACACGCGCCGCACCGACCTCGCGACCAATCTGTTGATCCTGCATCAAACAATGCGGACCCAAAGTCACTAGTTTCGCATTCGTCTTTGGCGGCTTCATCTGGGACGCGTTCGAGCCTCTACGGCTGGTTATCGACGACGCCCGGGCAATCTGAGCCGATACCGGCGGTGGTTGCGGATCTGGAGCGGCGTAGTCTGCTTGCTTAAGCATCGGGAATAGAGCCGTGGCCACAACTGATTGGAGATGAGTAAGAGTTCTCATGATGATATCCCAGTGTTGGGTAATGGCGTCCATTCTGTCTTCGACATCGTTGCTATAAATCGAGTCAAAGGCCTCTGCGCCATATCCCGAGCCAACCATAGACCATCCCGACCGCCTTGCCGAGTTGAAAGACGAGGAAAAGGAAGTTTCTGGGTCTGTATACGAGCTGGGGCCACGGAAAGCCTGCTTAGAAGCTCCAGCTGCGGAGCTTATCTGATGGGCTGGCAACTGCAAAACCAAAGCCACAGCATACATGGGAGTTCTCTTTTGCTTCGGCTGGTGCTTCTTCTTCTTCAAGGTGGATTCGTCGGGAGAACAAGGAAATGGAAAGCCGCCACCGTCTTCTGACATGCGGCTGTGGACTGTTGCGCTCGTATTGGGGGTGTCGAGGTCATCATTCGGCAGGTTGACTGGGAATAGCCGAGTGACGAGGACTTTCTTGCGTTCCACCGGTCTTCCCGGGTTGTTAGACGCAGCTGTCGCGGACTCCGACGTAAAGGACTGTGCTAGCCTGCTTGTCCGCATGCTCGTCCTGCCCATGGACCCGCGGCTGTCCCCGACGTAAGAGCTGGCAACGTCAGAGGACCGAGGTTCACTGGGTACAATGTGCACCTTGGTCGAAGTTCCCTTGTAGGACATGACCTCGGTGTTGGCAAATATGCAACTCGAAAAGCTCGCGAGTTCTTCGCGGTACTCCCTAGAGGCACGTTGTGTTTCTGTCTCGACGTACGTGTGGTTTCGCGACTGGAACGACGACCTGCGGTCAAAGGCGCCTTGGCGAGGTTGGGGGCTATCCGGCTGGTTCACCACTGGACGCGACTGGCTTAGACTCGTCTTCCTCGGCGACGTAGGGTTACGGCGAAGGTCTTGAACAAGAGTCTGCGCCGGTGTTTGCGTAGGCGTGGCTCCGGGCGACGGCCGGTCGCTTCCTGAAGCTACGGCCGGGCCAGGGTGGCTGTCGAAGAGCAGGGACGGGTTTACTGACCCCAAACTGTCCTGCATGATGATAACGCGAACATCACGAACGTCGAGCTCAAGTTCGCCATCGTAGTCGAAGGTGTTGGGTGAGCTTGACGGCAATGCTGTGGCCGTTGGTAGCGGGAAGACTTGGTCATGGCGATAGTACAACGCTTGTGTGTCTGGAAACAGAAGACTCCAAGTGTGAATTTCTTCCTGTATAGACTCTGGTGACAGCCTTGAAGTGGAGGAAGTCTGATTAGCAGACGCGCTGCCAGCGCCGCCGGACGTCAGGTTGAACAATTTCCCTAGCATGGTCGCCTCAGGACCGACTGAACGGGATTCGACTCAGATGTGCGGAATGGGGTCGCAAGAATCCAGAATGCCTTAACATGCCTCCATGACGACAACCACAACCATTGTGGGCTTCATCGTCGCGTAGAGAGCCATGTGGAAGTCGTTGGTTGAGGTTGTGTTGTTGGTGATGTCCGTGTGGCTCGTCGATGATGGCGATTTAGGAATATGACAATCCTGGTTGAGCCAATCACAAGGAGATCTGCCAAAGTGAATTGATGTGCCCAGGAAGCTAAACGTCAGCAATGTTTTGACTCTAGTTTTTGTCGAGTACTTTTTGGGGAGCCTCCAACGTCCGAACGCAAGTTTTGCGGGTATGGCGTGGGGTGTGATGGTCTCGTGAGGAAAAACGAGCAATTCCACTGATCGGAACAACCCACCGACAAACTGCATAAAATTGTGTAGAAACTAGCAGAATAGTAACCATGGAAAGGCTCTCATAGGAAGGCAGGGCCAGATAATGACGTCCTCTCGAGGAGGTTGCGCAAAAAGGTGTCGAGGGGAAACCTTGCACGCCAGCCCGCAAACATGAAAGGGTTATTATGACACAAGAGAAACGAGCACTTCCGGGGATCGGAGACGCCGCGGCAAGCCAGGTCAAGATGCGAATTGGTCCATTCTTTTCAAATCGATCCTTGTTTTGATGTTAATTGTGAATGGGCCCCTGCCACTCGTCACTGCCTCGTCCCACGGACTACAGATATCTGTGTCTCGTTCCATGGGTCACGGATCTGATGAGAAGTAGGAAGATGCGGTGAATGGAAATGTACTTTTACGTGTTCTGGCGGTGTTCTAGGTCCTAGCGGCGGTAGGGGTTTATCGCTGGGATGGGCCTGTGGCGCTCGGTCCATCGGGACATGGAGGGGAAATAGGCAGGATGGAAAATGGGAGTCCAATCACTTTGCACTCAAACAGACCCCTGCGACAAACATCATTGATGCCTTACGTGGCCCGTGTGTTGCTGCAGCTGGATTTGGCCATACCTCATTGTCGCGATAGTCGCGACAATGAATGGCCTCACAACCAGGTGGCTCTTCCGCAGTCCAGACACAACTGCTTGGGCAGATGCGAGGAACATACCGAGCTGTCGGGGAGTTCTTGCCATGAACCGCCGACGAAGCCTTCCAGCCTTCTAAAGTTCCCAAGAGTTGCTTGCAAGTTCTGAATCTTCTTCCATCCGAATCACCTTTCATGCCGATACTTAATTTTAGTACTTCGTACTGCACACCTTTGAAGGTTTAGTATTCCAAGCACATCGTCGATTCCGATACCTGGCACCAATATTTCTCGAAAGTTCTCCGTCGATATGCCATATCAATTGCCGAGCGGCAGCATCCGTATGGTAGGATGCTGACATTTACCGCTTACCCCTTCTTGTCCCTGGCCGCTCTTTAATTTTTGCGAGTCGCAATCAGCCAGTCAGATGCGATAGGCCCGGACGAAGATGCGTCTTGGATGTTGATATCTGATACTGCTATATACGAGCGGTGAGAAGTCGTTTTCAGGGTTTCCGTTGTCAATACGAATGCCACCCCTATCCCAGCTTAGCCACAAGCGCTTCAAAGGATACGCATGCGTCCACATCACGTTGGCCGTTTCTGCCAGTCCAGGATTCTCCTACTTCCATGTTTCGTTGACCAGCATAGGTAGTGGCCACACGGTAATGCACACTTGCGACGCTATCGGTAGCGCGCCCGCCTGTAGCATCGGCTTTCGACTGATTACAAATGAGGACATATTTGCGGCGTCCAGATGCCACGCGCTCCGAATGTAAAATTCAGCTACAGACGGCTCGCCTAAACCCGTTGACAGCCTCTATGGCATTCTGGCATCGACTTCAAGTCTTGCCTACGGCTAATATACAAGTGCGTTGTCCGCATTCTAGATCCGGATAGCGCCGCGGGCATGTGGCTATTCTAGCAAGTGATTGGCGGTCTAATCGCTTAGTCAATGCTCTCGAAGTGTCACTGCAAATTCAAATTTTCCATTTGGTCGAATATCCAGATCGAGGCCCACTGAATAAAGGAACGGCTATGTCGGCTAGCATTTGGACAACCGGCGGCACTGGGTATTGGGATGTTCCGGAACTTCTCCGCGTATCGGCGCATCTCATCGGCCATGGCCACTCCGTCCGGCGTCAACTGAGCCACACGGCCACAACACAAAAGGTGTAAATCCAAGCTTGTCAGTTTACGATCCAGTCATTGTCGCGGCCGAGGAGCGACATTATGGGCTTCCGATCTACAGATGGAGAGCTCTCAGCTGTCAGATTTCAAATTCCAAGCCTTCGGCTAGATGATGCTTATGGCTGCAGCCATCTTACAGGCTCGCACCATTTACTTGTTTACATGCTGCCCCAACAGTCTTCCCAGTTCCAAATTGAGCGGTAAAAATTTTTGTTCCTAATAGATGATGAACATTGACTCATTGTCGTATGTATCAATACTTCTTAGCCCTGAGAAAACACATCAGTGCCTGCTTGTTTCTGGGCCCTGATTACCAAATTCCAACTCCTTACATGATCGTATGTCGAAGACCATGAGTTATTCCGTGGATGACACCAAATCTTCACGTATTGACACGGCATCTTGTTGCGGCGGTCAACGATTGAGCGCAAGAATGACTTCCAGGGTGTTCGATGCCACTATCTAATTTGAGCAACGACCCTGCATCCATGAGTTCAAAGGTGATAAATGTATACCCGTTGGAAATACCCGTTGGAAATATCCGTTGGACGCTTGAACCAAATTCCAAATTCCGTTCCGTGCACAGTAACCAACGCAGTTGACAAAATGTCAGGACGGGTCTTCCAAAGTATGGTGACGGCATGATGGTGTACTCCAAAGATGAGGCCATGAAGCCTCGGATCATCCAATTCCTACAGTGTCGTTTGAAACGAGCCGGCCCCGCCCGTTAGGCTTCAGCCAAAATATGCATGCACTGCCGGTCCGATAAGACGCGCTTCAGCTCTGTTTTGGTCGGTCACACAGCGTTGCACTTTCTCCCCGGTCACCTCTTCCCGACTTGGCAGGTAGCTCTTGACCGGTGAACGACGAGTAAGTGGCCGGTGAGGCTTCTTTTCGCAATGTGGCAGCCTTGTCATGCTCCTCCGCCTGTCAGCTGCCCCCGGCCCCGTTACCAAACAAAATTGTTGGGTGTTGTAGGGCAATTTCCACCCTAGTTCATTCATTCCTGCTGCTCTCGTTTATTGGTGCGTATAGTTGGCTCGGGACGTGCTTATGGGGGACGGCAAATCCTCCGGTCGGCGGTTGGAATAGTCCCGAGGGAAACACAGTCGTTCCCATGATCCCCGGCGTGCTATGGTCGCACGTTACGTTCGTTTCGTCTGAAACTCGCTTTGCAAAGCTGCTTATTCGCCAGAGCTATTTCCCTGATGAACCTACTTGTCACCAAATACAACCTGGATTTTGGAAACCAGGCTATCGGGTGCCCCCACGCTCGCAATGGTTGGGGTTTTGTGGATTCGTGCAACCAGAACCACGGTGCCGGGTCCAGGGGGCGACGAAGAGGGGCGTAATGATCTGCCAATTTCAACTGCCGTTATCTCGTTCGGGGTGCGTTGAAGATTACGTCGTGTGTGGCAGCGATTGCATCATTTCGTCGCAGTAACTACGAGGCTACAGTTTGCGAGATGGAAAACCCCTCAGCTAGCATAGTGCTACAGATGCCGACCAACCTGTCGTATCATCGCCGCCGCGATTCCTGCTACGCGTACTGTCTTGGTCGGTTTCTAAGATGTTATCGGATGGACTTTACCGAAAGCTGGACGGGGCTTACGTAGGCCCGTTCCAACCTGGTCGTATTTTGCAGTCTTCACCGCAAGTACTCGATATTCTTATCAACGGCCTGACGTATCATATTGAATCTTATTCCCTAGTCAGTTTGCTGATAAGTTCATCCTCCTTACAATGCAATGTTCGTATGTAGCTGTAATATCCGCAGCAGAAAGTGATAGCTCGTGCGAAGTCGAGGAAACAAAAAGGAGCCGTAGATAGGAACCCCTTATGTTAGGAAATGCTGGGAATCGTTGAGAACCCAGAAGGAAGTTGGCGAGGCCATGAGTTCCCGGGTTTCCACAGGATTGGCATATTTGAACGGCATTTGATATAGTTGCACGTCGAGGCCACCAGGCTTGTCGTAGTACTGTATAGAAAAGAGTGGCGTGCATCTGTTGTTCTCTTAGAGCCCTGCGGCTCTCATTCACACGGTACTCCACGAGAGTTTCCTGTCTTAGAAGCCCCATTCCTGTCCTCATGAATGCGAGCGATTTCCCTCCACTGATATTACTGGCACAATCTGTGTACAAATTTCTCCGTTACCCCACTATTTGGCCCCCACTTCGTATAACAACCCCAGACCTCCATGGGTCATTCTTCGGCCAATTTACACTCAAGTAAACTGGGGATTTCTGTAAGTGTTTCCTTCAGGCGTATACTCCAATAATAGGCGTATCAGCCATGAGCCCTACGCACTACAGCGATCCTATAAGGCATAGACCGCATTAACTTTAACAACACGTCCGGATCCAGCTCTACCCACGCTATCTAGATTGCGTCTCTGACCCACGCTTTAGTCGTGATGTTCTGCAAATCGGCAAAATTAGGCTCGATTTTATGAATGATTGCAGGGAAACGGATTTGATAGACAAGGCGCTGTGGCCCACTGTAAGATTCCGCTAGTTATGGTACTAATTGCATTGGCACCCCTAGACTGCGAGGTTTTACACTAGGGGCTGCACAGTCCGCACGCCTGAATAGGTACCCGTGCCACACCCCACTTATTTCGGATTCGCTTGAGCTCACCAACTTGGCCAGTTTTTCGACACTTTCAACTTCAACCTATCCTATCTTCGTCAATTCATTAGCTTTTTCCAATCGCAATGGACTCACAGCTACAGGAAGCCGTCCTCTACATGCAAGAGCATCCTCAAGCCAAAATTGCCAAGATTGCGCGAGAAAGCGGCGTAAAACGCGAGACCCTCCGATACCGCGTCAAGCAAGCTGGGAAGACTAAGAACCACGGAGGACTCAACAAACTACTATCTGAAGCCGAAGAAAAGGCCCTCTGTAATTACATCGACCGCCTTGATAGGATCAATCTTGCGGTTCGCGTAGAATTCGTTACCGACGCTGCAAATACGATATTACGTGAGAGAGTCAAGGTTCTACCAAATCAGCCACCACCAACAGTGGGATCAAACTGGACTACACGTTTCCTCAAGCGCCATAGCTACTTCCACGCTTCCCAGCGGAAGCTCCATTCAAACCGCCAGACTGCTGAAAACCTCGACACTATACGAGAGTATTTTACACGGCTTGAGAGAGTCCTCCGGGAAGAAGGAATCGATCCCTCTGATCTCTGGAATATGGACGAGACTGGCTTCCGGATTGGTGTTGGTAAGGATCAACTTATCATCACTAAGCGCAAGAGGGCCCATTACTTCGGCCTACCAGAAAATAGAGAGACAGCGACAGCTATTGAAGCCATCTCTGCTGCTGGCGACGTAATACCAGCTTTCCTCATACTCACGGGGACTATCCACTCGGCTCAGTGGTACGCGCAAGACCTTCATCCAGATACGAAGCTACGGCCGGTCGATACAGGCTATTCGAATGACGAGATCTCTCTCGAGTGGCTTATGCACTTCGAACAACACTCTAAGAAAACGCAGAAAGGTCAAAAGCGACTATTGATCTTAGACGGCCACGGCAGCCACCATACGAAGCAGTTTATCCAGTACTGCAACGACCACGATATTATACCCTTCGGCTTGCCCCCCCATCTTACTCGTCTCTTACAGCCACTAGATGTGGTTGTTTTTCAGCCATATAAGCACTGGCATGCGAAGTCCCTCGATCAGCTAGTACGGGATGGATGTACCAATATAACCAAGCTAGAGTTCCTCTCAATTATCGAAGATGTACGCAAAAAGACCTTCAAAGCGAGTACTATCCAGTCAGCCTTCAAGAAAACCGGCATATATCCATTTTACCCTCATCCAATACTACAAGAGATTGAAGAACGTATACCAAAGACGCCATCACCATCACCAGCCCCTTCATCTTCGTCATATGAAGGCACACCTACTACTTTTCGACAAATTAATAAAGTAGTTAGCAAGATTACGAACTGTCTTACTGATCCAGAGCTTGGTATTAGTCCAGATCTAGCCTATCGACTTAGTCGCTTTGTTAAAGGGTCCCTCGTTAATGCGACCGAGCTTATACAGACTAAGCGCGATCTTAGTCGTACAAAGTACGCCGAACGTATATCAAAACAACGGTGCGCTACGAATAACTATCATCTTCAATCTGGTGGAGTTTTATCCGTTGCAGAAGGTAGAGAGATGGTGAAGAGGAAGGTTGAAGATGAGGTAGCTAAAGCACAGAGAGTTCTCGCCAAGTATCATGAAGGACTACGTAGAGTAGCCAAAAAGAGCTTTTCTGATGCCGCAAAAGAAGCTAGAAGACGTCGATTTACAGGCCAATTACAGCCTACAGATGTCTTCGAGACAGGCCTTGGTTGGCGGTTATTACGTAGATTCTAATTGAAGGTTGAAATCCGTCGAAAAACTGGCCAAGTTGGTGAGCTCAAGCGAATCCGAAATAAGTGGGGCGTGGCACTGGTAGTCCTGGTTCTTCCTCTTGCAAGCCGTTGTGAAATAGTCCCAATACTACGAAGTCCACCCGGCTGCTTCCGTCTGATTGTCTGAATCACTGTTTCACCTACAATATTTTTCTTCAGAGCGTGACATCCGTGCTCTGTAGGTTTCTAATAGGCTATAGGCCGACTATTCGATCATCTAGATACCGTGTTTCTCTAATACGGTAAACTAAGGTTGTAAGGTTACGCTACTATAAGGAATATCCGGATTCCCCTCATAGAAGACTAACTTAGCTATACGGGCCTTACTATTCCATAGCTAGGTTATAGACCACACTATAGTATGAGTCCTCGGCTTTCTATAATTATACGGCAAACTTTCAAGTTTCCCAAACTGTGTATCTTCCTCATCTTATCCACTCTAAGGTGCGAAGTTGATTACTCCAACGAATTCCACTCCAAAGTCCCAACTCACTTCATCCCATCTGCACATGACACGGCTGTCAGAATCCACCTACGCAACTCAGGTGAGCTCGATGACCCTCTGCTTACCGGGAATCAGGACTCCCACAAAGGACGAATAGTCAAGAACGTTTTGCCATGATCCTCCCGCATCTCACATTTTCTGACTTGATGTCCCCCCATCCAATTCGGATCCAAGACAACATACACCTGCGTGTTCAATAGCGTCTCCTCGCCCTCAGTTGTAACTTTGCATGAGCTAAAATACGTGACCACAGCTCGCATGACCCGTAAAATCTCCACGTAGGTTGCAAATGCCCAGATGTGCGAGCCCAGTGGTGCTGAGGCCTGAGCAGATGCGAATGTTGCCGCCATATGGTTGTCCCTTACCAAGGAACGACTACCGAGAGTCGTGGCTCCCACAGGCTGGAACCCGGTCGTTGTTGAGTCTAAGCATAATGATAATTTGAAGACGACAAGTTTCAAAATGCCGAGAAGGTATCCGCACATATGGACATGGTGTTATTGATGAAACGCTTTTCTGCAACAGAACGTGGTATAACATGCTATATACATGGTGTAAGTGAGAGTGGGTATGAAAAACACGTGTAACACGCGGATAAGCACAAGACGATTGCTCATTCGGCAGTTTCTACGCTCACAGTCCTAAGCATGATCAATGGGCTGATTCTTCGGACCGATTCTTGAATGGCAACTGGGTATGTCACAGCCCCTCAACCTCAAGTTCGGCAGCTCCAGATTGATAAATCTTCAGGACCGGTCAGCCAGCAGCTTAAGCGGGAGCAGGACTTCTCCTTTCACTTCCTCGATGGTCCGATTGAAACGCAACAAGCAGCCGAGTCCACCGCAGGCATCTTCGAACCTCCTTTTTTCAGCAAGAGGCCACGGAAGAAAAAGGTCCCTTTGACGGAATCATCGGCTTCTCGCAAGGTGCATTGGTTCTCTCTGCATATCTGCTTCGTTTGACGCACCAGAATGGCCACTGTGCACCCTTCCGGTCTGGCTTACTCTTCTCCAATGGTGGGGTCCCCGACTCGTACCTGGATAGCCACTTTATGGGCGGAAGGCGCGGAGTCAGACTCAACATCCCGATCTTGCATATTTATGACGAAGCTGACATCCATGTGGCATCATCTGTTGTGTTATCGAAGCTATGCGAGGGAAGGCTGACATCGTTGGTCGCTCATAAGCAGGGACATGTTATTCCTCGAGATGGGCCGATAGTTTGGAGGATTTCTGGCGCTGTTGACAGTATGATGCAAAAGGCTGTGTCTTGATTCCGTGTTCTTGTGGGTGGGCAAATCGAGTTACGTCCTTGGCCTTACACAATCCGTGATTGCTTATCAATGAGCTATCCGTAACCGGTGAATATAGCACAATTTTCTAAATGGGCTGTGCCTTCTTGTTGCATGCTTCGCTCCCACTTGGGTTGCAGTATTGAAATATCCTCAGCAGATCAGTAAGCAGGTGTCGTCTGATTGGGAATATTTGGGTTGCATTTATCCTACTTCGACCTATATAAAAGTGGGCTATGCACATCACAAAGGAGTAAGTCGCATGACATTTATCCAACCGTTGATGGTCCTATTCGTTGAACTCAAACTGTTACAAATTTCGTAGAGTTCCATTCGCACAGTTATTCACGCCTGTTTTCACCATGTCATACTATTCTACTTGCAGACATGTATGTGCCTGGTCAAATGACTTTCCTGCGGTGGCCGTCTTGCCTCAGTTCTGGGTTCTCCTTGGTCGCGGCTTACAGCTAAGATATTATAGAACTTGAATGCCTACGTATTTTTGGGCAATTCAGGATATTTGAAATGACGGGTACTCCCGCTCTTAGTCTACCTACAATAAGATGCCTAGGCAGCCAGTCTGTGTCGCACAGTATTGCACGGATTGCAGCGATCGTGTGCTAGAGGTTGGAATCATTGTGTTACCTTTCACCTATTACTTTTACATATCGATTAGTTATGAGGCGGGTGGTCTATTGTTTTTGGACATATCTCGTAAGGATGTGAACAGTAACATGGCCATGGCAACTTGACTACAGTAAACTACCCATTGATGATATCGGCCTGGGTAGATTGATGTTAATTGTGTTGTATCTGAGCCCTGGAACTCCGCTGAATTGCTCATACTCCTTTCCTCGCCTACAACATCGTTTACGCATACGCATTTAAGCACTTCTGGTGTGCCCTCTCTGATAATGATGGAAATAGGCAAGTCAACGGAAAAGGAGAAGATGTTCCCAATCGCAGCCATAAACCCGAGTGGAAATTTTGCGGTTAGAGCCTTGAACCCAGAGAAACTGTGGGAGATGTGCTCTCGGGGATGAGATGCTTGGATTCCCATTCCGGCGCCAAGATTCAATCATGACGCTTTCTATCATCCAGCCCCGTCACTGAATGCGTCAACAAATTTCGAAGTGGGCATTCTATGCTCGCAGGCCGATTGTTGTAATTCTTCAACCTTCACGGTGGAGCAATGATAATTGAGAGCGCATGCTCAGCATCCAGTGGCCCTGCAAATGGTATCTCCAGCTCTCAGGAACGGGGAGGGCAATCTTGAATGCTCTAGGGGGTGAATTACTGAAAGCATGTATAGGTTCCTTAATTACGACTTTGCGGACACTGGTTTCTTTGAGATCTTGCAGGAGAAAACGGCTCTATGGGGTGACCATGAGAAGTACAGGCGACCGAATATCGAATGGGATCCAGACGAGCAGGGCTTTGAACTCGAGTCACAAGACTGCATCATCGCGGCCAATGCGCCACACTCTACAGAGAGAATAAGCCATACCATGACGAATATTCGCAAACTTCTCAAACCTGATGGTAGCCTAGTTCTGGAGGAGCTTATGAAGAAAAAGCGTGTTTACACAAATATCTTCGGCATCTTTGATCGCGGATAGGGAAGGAACCTGATCGCCAAGACGGCCCTCTCCTGTACGAATCAGGTTGGGACTCGTTGTTAAAATAGACAGGATTCACAGGCCTGGATTTTGTGATATGGGACCTACCTAATACGGAAGTACATTAGGCGAAGACCAGGTTTCGAGTCTATCAATTCCATGACAGTCTCCCGCTCAGTCATTATAGTCGATAGTATCTCTAACCAATCGCTCGCAAGGACAACCCAAATTCTGCAAGCCAACTTGATCACCCTTAAGGTTATGCAACCATATCCACGATAAGCTTGCGCAGTCATCTCGGGATCACGTTCGTCTGTGCTGAAATATATTACCAGCAAAGTCCTCATGGTCACGCTGGGTGCTGCACTGAAATCGATGAATCCGGACCTGAACCTCGTTAACGGATTCTTCGCATCCCTCCGACTAAATAATGTCGGCTCTCCATCGTTCATCTCGACTTAGACCCCGGCAGGATACTCAATAGTGAAGACATGACAAAGCTCATTACTGATGTGAATCGCCAACTTTTCTCCGAGGTGCCACAGTTGAAACCAAATTCGACTTCATAGAGCGAAACGGCGTGGTAATGAATCCACGCTACGTGAAAGATTAGCAGGTTAGTAACGTCGTATCATCCATGGTAGGAATGCTCACGCCAGATATGCAAAACAATTTTTAGGAAGGGCGGCCTCTGAAGCTGCAAATTGGAAAGCCCGGGTCACTTGATAGCCTCTACATGGTTAGAAGATGCCAGAGCGTCTGTGGTTCATCCTTTCAGAGAGGATAAGGGCGGGAATGTCTTAACATGGCTCGTCAGGCTGGCTGGCGGCAGCAAAAAGGAGCAAGCTCTGTGGAAGAATGGACCTCCTTCGCATTTGTGGTGCTTGACCTTGGTTAAAGCTTAAAGGGTGTAAAGACTCCGCAGGGTGGATCGGCGGTGATGCTAAGAGCAAGGCAGCTCTCGAAGAAGGCGAACAACATGAAAGAGGCGGAGGTTCTTGTGATAGGTGCCGTCTTAGAAAATGTATAAAGCTTTCTGCGAGTGTCGGTGTACGAAATCGAGGCTTCGAGGCCTTTGAATCACTACGGGCTATACTCGCTGGTCGCGGTGGAGTTGCGGAACTGGATCACGGGTGGAACTGAGGTCCCTGTTGCTGTGTTGGAATTTCTCGAGATCAAGCCCCATGAGGAGCTGTGTCGGAGCATTGTATAACAGACGAGTATTGCGAGGAAGGAAGTGATGGGGGAGAAGGCTGTGGGTTGATAGTTTGACTGGAAACTACGATATTCATAAGTGGTGTAGTATCAAATCTGTTAAAATACAGAGGTAAGGAATTCGTTCTTTCTCTTAAAATATACGTAGGTGTTTTCTTACCTCGGCCGCCATCTATGTACTACATCGATACGTGAAATGATATTTGGGTCCTCATCACACAGCGTAATAAAAACTGAGCGCTTCCGGTGCTACTGTGATATCGACCTATCCACAGCGGTACATATTAGAATAATGTGATAACTGAGAGCTGCACCTCCGGCTCGTCAAACCTACGCCCAACTGGTGGATAAAAGGCCGCACTCAAAACAGTTGTAGTGCTTATATTTCCTCATAGATAATCCCTGCCCCCTGTATGAAGCTCCACAACACCTGGCTATCTCGGGATGGACCCTTTAATCGGATGGCTGCTCACGAGTGTATTCATATCTTCCATGGTTGGGGCGGCATTGCCAGCAGCTACTAAGATGGTTTCACGACTAGCAAAGACCGACATCCTTCCCAAACAGTCACACTCGCGATCGACTTAGAAGCCTGACAGGAACAGACTAGGCTTGCCAATCTTGCGGTTATTACTCTGGAGAAGCTGGTACCTCCCAACCCTTTATTCTTTCCAGAGTCCACAAGCCTGCTGTTTATTGCCAAGTTCAGGTACTAACGGGCATAAATTTGAGGGCTACCCCTCGTGTGCCCAGAGGGCGAAGCATGTCACGTAAATACCGGGCTAAGGGCTGTAGGATGCGTCATCACGGGCGTGGGCGAAGGTGCCTCGGACCAGTGGGTCCCAACCAAAATACTTCAACTCAGAAGACTGGCATACGGGGGCCCGCGACTCTATGGCCCACGGACGGGATGCTGGTAAATTGAAATGGCCAAAGGGAGAAGAAGCCCAATCCTGTTCTGTAACGAATCTAATGGAGGCAATGATAATAACAACCGCCCTCAAGATCATCTAGCTACGATTCCGGTTTCCCCGAATGTATCGCCTTCATTTACACCGGTACCTAGTTCGAAAACTACATCCTGCTCCGATGCGGACAGATGGCCGGCCTGGGATCCGACCTTCTGGCCAACCACCGCCGCCAACGGCACGGCGCTGGGAGAAGCAGCAAACACACGCAATCCTGCTGGTGCGCCAAGCGGTCTCCCAACTACGACGCCAGCGGCCGCGACTCCTACCACCACTGATGATGACGACGACGAGGCCCATCCCTTGACAAGAGACCAGAAGATTGTGCTGGGGACTGGGTTGGGCGTTGGCGGAGCCGCTCTCCTTGATATCATCACTTTGTGGCATATGTGCAGAAGCGGGAGATAAAGGGGACGGTGTGCTGGAGGCGATTCGGTGAGAATAAGGTCTGACTTGGATTGTATGATTACTCAAGTGCCCATGTCCAAATTCTTAAATAACGTCTGATATTGACCGTAATCTTACTCCACATCGAAATTTCAGGTTCTGGATTCCCCAGAACTCCATCACAAAGTACTAACTGAAAACCAGCTCAGTACGCCAAGGGATGTTCGTGTCGAGCTGCTGTTGGCCATACATGTACGATAGGGTCGCATCATTGCAATCGATCGGAGGAATGGCGACGAATTCGGCACACGGCAATGGGCGCTAATCATGTCTCTCAGGGTGTAACTAAATGCTCTTGGAGAAAGGGCCCTCAAATTGACTCGGCCTGTCTTCACGACGACGACGCTTGCCTCTAGCCAGTGGTCCGCAGCCACGACCACAGGGATTTCAGGTGGTTAATTGCGTTGTTTGCAGTGGGATTAATTGGGGTGCTGTAGTGGTAAAATTAGCTCTGTGGTGGCTTGGAAAGCAAAGGGCATCCAATAAACCAACGACCAGCTCGCCTGATCATGAACAGACATCAGAGGCGCAACACCATAAGTATACCAAGCCCGAGCTACCGACTCAGGGTTCTGAATTGTCCGAGCTACCAGTTAAGGAAGATGGAACACCCCATGGACCGACAGAAATATTAGCAGAAGCCCACCCGAGCGAGCTAGCAGTTCAGCGGGCTGAAATGTCAGAGCTCCCGGCGGTTCTAGGTCGGAGGCTAAAGAACCCAGCCCAACCCTCCGAGCGGCGAGCGAGCTACCATGATTTCATATAGTAACCCTGGGGACATAAAATTGTATGTAGCTCAAACCTCCCAGGCTGATTCTTCGTAAAATGTCCAGAAAATACTCACCTAGGCGAATTCAACGAAACTGTTTCTGAAGCCCACTAACAACAACATGAGTTCTATGACTTCAACGCCGTATTCCGAAGACATTATGCCTGCGAAGTGTCAAAATAGTGGTAGCATCCACAGTTCAGACGCGGGTTGCAATTTTACCGGGTTGCACTTGCGCTTCTGGTAATTATTAAATGCATACTTGCCTCAATATATCACCTACACTGTCATCTTCAATAAGCTCTTCGTCACATGATAAGCCAAGTATGACGACCTTGTGCTTATATGGGAAAAACATGCGCCAGCGCCAGCGCCTCCACAAGCACTGCACTTGATGACCCCTACAGTCAACCGTATATCGAGGGGTTCTTGGTTGTTCGTCCAGATTATACCTTAAACCCAGCCGACAGTATTGACGAAGGTTAGACAAAGCAGAAGCCTGTTCCCCACCTTCGACACGTATAAAAAGGATATCACAACCCCGCCCCGCCAATATCATAGAACTCCCACCTTCCCTCCTTCATATCCGCCCAGTTGTCACCTCACTTTTATACACTGGTACTCATGACCCGCACCAACAAGTCCCCACACGGAGGAGCATCATCCAGCATGTCACCACTATCATCATCCAGTGGCAATATCTTGTCGGAGACACTCCGTGAGATCACCACGACCAAACTCGAAGAGCTGTCCAAGCGGCGTACCGAGTTCGTCGACAGGAAGACGGACATCGTTGCTAGGCTGCATTCGGAGAATGATCGCATCAATCGGCTCACGATCCTCTGTGATGGCGTCAAGGCTTGTTTCGCCGTCAAGACGGACAAGACGGGCAAGGTAATCCGGGGCCACACCAAAACGCCCGATGTCGAGATCGAGCTGAAAAATCTTGATTCTTTCCTGGCCCAGGCCCGCTATGATCCGTCCGTGTCGACAAAGACGTTTGATGCCTGGGAGAATTCATTGCTTCGTCATCTGGAGACACAGTCTTTGAGGTTTGAATACGCCTCACTCTATGCCCAGTTGGTAACAGAGTGGCTCTCCACTGAAGAGTTCGGATCGCACGCTGGAAACTCAGATGAGAGTGCCGAGTATGTTCCTAGCAAGAGGAAACTCGAGTCGAGGCTAGAGTGGGAACGTAGCGTCTTCGAGCCCGCAATTGTGGACGTCCAAAAGCTCGAAGAATACCTGGCACAACTATTTCAAGACGGAAAGGGACAGACCAAGCCAAAAGCAAAAGCGTCGAAGCAGCTCGCCGACGAGATTGCTAGTTTTGAGATGGAGATGTCTTCGCCCAATCAGTTCACTCCATCCAGTCTGAACTGGGTCATTCAGGGGCTTCTAGATTCTGAACTGCTGTCAGACGAGAAGCGGGAGGTGCTTAAGAACTTCAAGACCAGCCAGGTGATGTTGACTGAGGTTTCAGATGTTCTCAACATGAGGATCACTGGCTTGGCTAAGTGGTCGTGGGGTGAGAGTGTTCCGGTAGAACAGCGGCGCAAGATTAGCGGCGGATACAACATCCACATGCACGAGGACCTTCTCCAGGCCATTTTCCTTCAGCACATCGGCGTGAAATGGTCGGTTTTTCTGAAGGGGGCTTTCAGGCGCTTCAGAAAATTGCCGGGCCCCTGGATTGACGTGCGGAGTGATGTTCCCAACATCGATAGGAAGAGACTTGGCTACTATCTCGGACCCATGGAGACCAAACCCAGCGTCCAACACACGAGACGGAGCATGTACCGCAAGAATTACTTCGTGGCTCATCTACTGGACTCGGAGTGTCAAACCGTTGAGGCTCTAGATGGAGAAGAAGAAGCTGAGATAGTGGAAGCGTGTCAGGTCCAGACGAATCAGATACCAAGGAGGGCCATGGCCGCCCAGCCTGCAATGAACAGCTTTTCATCCCGTTTTATTTCAAGGGGAGGTGCCAAGAGATACAGAAAAGTTCCGTCTGATGCACACCCAGAAGAATCCGAGTCAGACATAGAGTCAGATGATTCAACGACGACCAAGAAGCCGATGGAGGCGAAGCAGCGTCTGCTACACCTGCTCTCAGCCGAAATTGCAATCAACACCAGAATCCACGGCGAGATCACCGTATTTCGGTCTGTGTTTGACAGTTGGAACTCGTTGCTGCCTCATGCCACGCTTCGAACAGTCTTGTCGTTTCTAGGGGTGTCTGCCACGTGGCTGGAGTTTTTTGTCAAGTTTCTCGAGGCACCCCTGAGATTTGTTGGTGAAGACGAAGATGCAAACCCGGCGCGCACCCGTCGCCGTGGTGTCCCAGCTAATCATGCATTGAGCGAAGTCTTTGGTGAGGTCGTCCTTTTCTGCCTGGACTTTTCCATCAATCAGTCCACCACTGGCAGCTTGCTGTACCGTCTCCACGACGAATTCTGGTTCTGGTCCCCCAACCACAAAATCGCGGTCACAGCTTGGAAGGCCATCCAAGACTTTGCCACAGTAACGGGAACCGACTTGAACCCATCCAAGACCGGAACAGTTCGCATTTCTGGCGATCCCAACGTCTCTCTATCAATTGATGCCAGTCTTCCCAACGGCCCGATTTGCTGGGGCTTCTTGCAGCTCTCACCCGAGTCTGGTCGCTTTGAGATCAACCAAAAGATGGTAGACTCTCATATCGAGGAACTTCGAAAGCAGTTGCACGGTAAACAGAATAGCATCTTCGCCTTCATCCAAACTTGGAACACTTACGCTGCCACGTTCTTTGCGTCTAATTTCGGCAAGCCGGCCAACTGTTTCGGGCGCAATCAAGTCGACCAGATGCTTGCCACGCACTCGCGGATCCAGCGCGAGATCTTCAAGGAGGGGTCCAACTTGCGTTCTCATGCCGGTGGTAATGCCAACAACGTCGTCGAGTATATTAAATCCGTGCTGGGGCAGCGTTTCGGGGTCAGTAATATCCCCGACGCCTATCTTTTCTTCCCCGTGGAGCTGGGTGGTCTTGACCTCCGAAGTCCCTTCATCTCCACGCTGCAGATCCGGGACAGCGTCATCAGAGACCCCTCACAACTCCTGGACGCCTTTGAAGAGGCAGAGATGGAGCGATATGGCCCCGCCAAGACGGCCTTTGAGAAGGGTGACACCAAAGATGAACGATACGCACTTGAGGATCCGGACTGGGAGCCCGTGGAGCAGCATGACAGGGACACGTTCATGAGTTTTCAGGAGTTCACGCGCTGGCGCGAGGAGTTTCAGTTTGGCTTTGATAACGAGCTGCACGATGTTTATCAGCAACTGCTGCAACAGCCGGAGGAGGAGAGCTTGGAGATTTCCGACGGAATCGCAAACGGCCTTTCGAGCTTGGGTCAGCAGAGCAATGCAAGCGGGATCCGGGAGAATTGGGACAGCATGGAGCCATACTGGCGGTGGGTAACGATGCTGTACGGGCCCGAAATGATAGAGCGGTTTGGTGGGTTGAAGATTGTGGACGCAGGCCTGCTGCCTATGGGCATGGTGAGTCTGTTTCGCGACAAAAGGGTCAAATGGCAGGGTTAGGCAAGGTTGGAGAATGTGGTGCCTTGATTTCATCCGTCCTTACTAATGATCATGTCCGAGATGTCCGACTCTCCGCACAGAGTCCAGATGTCGCAATCAACCCTGCTTATAAATCGCAACTTCATCCCATCGGGTATAAGACGACCACCCCGCTTATAAATCGTAACTTCATCCCATCGAGTATAAGACGACCACCCCCGCTCTCAAAGCTCAATTGACGTTTTCGACTATTAAAGAACCTGTAGATGGGAATTCGTAACTTGTCTCAATCAATCCTAAAATCGGTAAACAGCATCAAGATGGCAGCTTCCCCCAAGATCAAGCTCTACACCAACCACTTGTGCCCTTGTATGTGACCCCAAACGCCCCTCCCTACCCACTTACTATGCAATGTATTACGTATCACGTACTAACACAAACACCCAGGGGCCCACCGAGTTCACATCGCCCTCAGCGAGCTCCAAGTTCCCTTCGAGGAAGAAATCATCGACCTGACCGTTCCGCGCACGCAGGAGTACCTGCGAGTCAACCCGCGCGGCCTCGTGCCCTCGCTCGAGTACAGGGGCGAAATCATCACTGAGTCGGCCATCGTTTCCACCTTCTTAGCCGACGTCTTTCCCTCCAGTCTTCTCCCCGCGTCGACGGATCCCAAGGGGCCCCTCACTCGTGCCAGGATCGGCTTCTTCGTTGACACCTACTTCTCCAAGCCCCATGCTAGCTTCGTCAAGGTGTACTCGGCCAAGTCGGATGAGGAGGTTAATGCATTTATGAAGGAGTATGTGAATGTTATTGCGAAGGAGGTCGAGCCGCTGCTGAAGGATGCGGCGCCTTTCTTTGGGGGAAGTGAAAAGCTGACGTTGGCTGAGGTTAGTACAAATTGTTTTATCATAGTTCCTATCTTTCTCTTGATATTGATTGTGGCATCAGGTCTTGATCGGGTCGTTCATCATCCGGCTCTACACATTCCCTAAGCACGGCCTGCTGTCCCAGACTCTCCTGAGTGATCTGGCTGAACAGGCTCCCAACTTCGACAAGTGGGCCAAGGTGGTCGCTCAGCATCCGAGTGTTACTGGCATCTACAATGAGCAGGAAGTTGTGGATACGACTAAGGCAAGACTCGCTAAGGCTAGAGCCTAGGCGTAGTTTCTTCAGATTCGGTGTTGACGTAGGGAAGTTTCGCACGTTAGCCTTTGCCCAGGGCGTTAGAACTCAGTCCTAAATTGCGATGACATCATCGTTCGTTGAATGCAAAAAATTGATTAGTTCATGAGATGAAACTGTAAAGAATTGGCGAACTCATACGTGGAAAGGAGCTCGAGTGTCCACTCATACACAATTTCGAACCCGATCATCAGCATCGTCGGCAAAGCCCGCAATCGCTGAAAACTCAGAAGACTCGTTTTCTCCGAGTTATGGCAACGTCACATGTATCAGTACGTTATGGACGACATTTGTCTAGTTTCTACGCTAGAATCCATCGTCATCACATGCCAACGCTCCAATTCCACGGCGCCATGCTCATTCCGGATTTTCAGCGTCGCTCTCCCACTGCACGATTGAAGCCTAAAGCAGGTAACTTCGTTTGGTATCGTCTCGTTCGGACCACTAACCGGAAGACGACTGCCGTGAAGCAAGGCGATAAATTGAGATCAAGTTTCATACCATGCTGCTTGGCCCAGCGTAGCCTCACCTCCCAAGGTCTTGGTGATGACGCAAATAATATCAGTAATCTTAGCGTAGCCTCCAGCCTAGTCTCTCGAATGAACACGACTGGGCGCGATGATGACAATTGGCAGAGCCCATGAGTTTCCATATATAGCACAAATGCCACCAAGTAACAGGGTTGAAGAACTGCAGCTCTGCGAAAGCATTGGACCACACCAAATCAGTCAATGGCCGACTGTGTCCATTTAGACAAAGAAGAAATAAACTCCTTCCTCGATTGCGTAGACAAAAACAACGATGGCTTATCCAATACAGCGAAGTCGAGCAATAACTCGACCTGGTACATGACGAAATCGCGCCACAAGCCCAACCGCACAATCAACATCACGACACCAAAGAGGACGAGGCGCGACACCCCTTTCTGCGATCCATCATCGGCAATGGCGACGATAAGCGCTGTATCCCGCGGGCCGAGTTCGCGGAGCGGGTTAAAGCGTGGAAGATCCCCTTCCTGAAGCAGGATTTTGAAGAAGAGGAGAATGCAAAGAACTATATCAAGTCGTTAAGCGTGTGGAGGCGAATGAGGGCTTACTGGGCGGTATACGAGCCGGAGATTTTGTTCATGGGAATTGTTGTGGGGACTCAGCTCGCGTTGGGGTCTGGCAAATGGTGAAGTATATTACGGAGACAATATATCGGGACGCGTTTGGATGGGGGTGGAGATGGTGAAGACTTGTGCGGGGGCGCTGTATCCGACGATGTTCTTTTTGGTTTTGAGTATGTCTAGGTAAGTCCTTAATGTTTGCACGACTAAGAGAGATGCGTGAGTTGCAGTGTAGGGGGTTAGTCGAGGAAAACGTGTGATAACACCACTGACTTTTGAATACGTACTTCTCTACCTTCTTACGCCGCTCCTACCACATCTCCCGCTTCTTCATCAACTGATCGTCCCAATCATTCCACATCCATATCTCCATCGCAGCCCTCCTCTTCGCCACCCTGCATGCCATCGGCCGCCTAACGGGCTCCTTCTACTGGGACAGCCAGCCCATCAACCAAGAGCCCGTAGCCGCCGTCCTGGGCCTCACGGGGCTGATTGCTCTTGGTCTGTTCTATTTATCGAGTCTCCTCAGCGTGCCCCAGGTACGACAGTGGAACTACGAGGTTTTTCAGTTGGGACATTTACTAATGTATCCCATCATCGGCCTCCGCTTGGCGCATGGCACGGCACAGTTTCTGCAGCGGCCTTTGCTGGGTTACTTTCTTGCCTTCCCCACGCTTCTCGTTCTAGTTGAGCGAGTCGTGCGCGTAGCGATGGGCTTTCACCGTATCCCTGCTGCCCTGCGCGTGCTGGATATCGAGGCGGTTGAGATCAAAGCCACCGTCCCCAGTGAGCGCGTATTGAAGTACGAAGCTGGGCAGTACGTCTTTTTGCAAGTGCCTAAGTTAAGCTTGTTTCAGTGGCATCCCTTACCGTGTCCTCGTGCGTGGGCAATGAGACGCGGTTGCATATCAATACAGATAGGAACTGGACATCAAAGCTGAGGTTCCTGGGTGGCGATACGGGGATAAGGAAATCGAAACAGGTATTAATGGACCCTTTGGCGCCCCTGCGCAGCGTTTCAACGACTTTTCGCATGCCATTGTTGTTGGCACTGGGATTGGCGTCACCCCCTTTCCCGGTATCCTCGCGGATTTGCAGGCGCGGGATAACAGGGCCCATGGTGGTCCAGGGACTGTCGGCTTCGGGTGCGCCTCGGAGTTGGACATGCCCGTGAAGACGGAAATCGGGCAGGTGGCAGTCGGGAGTAACCCCGTACAAATTTCAGATCACCAAAAGTCTAGCCGTTGAAACCCCTGGTTTCCAATCAGAACCCCAGTCGCAATCAAACACCACCTCCGCCTCATCTCCCACACCCGAACGCACCTTCGCCCCAGGCTACCGCAGCGTCGATTTCCACTGGATGGTCCGCGACCGCAACCCCCTTCTCTGGTTCTCTGACCTTCTCAACGCCGTGCCTCGGAGCCAGGATTGGCACCGCGGCCACGAAAACCAGACGCATCTAGCATCAGGCTTCATACCTACGTCACGCAGAAGCGCAAGGGTATCGCTACGCACGTCTACTGCTGGCTGCTCGAAACGCACCGCACCCATGCGCACCCTGCATCGCCCCTGACGGGGTTACTTAACCCGATGCGCTTTGGGAGATCAGACTTTGTGCGGATCCTTGATGTATACTATGGGGAGATGAAAAAGTTTCGAGCTAGTCGACAGGGAGTGAGTGATAAGAATTCAGAAGCACCAGGCGACCATGACAGTCTCGAGGTTGGGGTGTTTTTTTGCGGGATGCCATTGATAGGTGAGATCTTGGCAGATCGGTGTCGGTTATTGACAGATAGGGGACGGGCTGAAGGAACATGTGTTTAATATCATTTCATGATGGAGGTGTTTGGGTAGGGACTCGAATAAAGCCGGTGGGCATAACAATAAGGAGTCTGATCAATACGCAGGTTGATGACTATTAATACTATAGTTACAGGATTAATACCCAACAAGTTTTGCATCTCGAATTGTTCCCGTTACTCGGATTGGACAACGATCCACATTAGTTAGCTAAAACATCTCCGTCATTGCGTAACCGCCTCGAGCGTGGGCAGCGTCGTAAAGAGCCTGGATATCCGCCTTCCACTGCTTTTTGTCTAGACGAAGAAATCGTCGATCATAAGTGAGGACTAACAAATTGATGGTTAGTACGCTTCCTCGAAGTGGCCGTGGTTACTTACATCCGTTGACTTCGCCCTCGACATCCGTCGTCTGCGTCCACACGGCGCCACTGCATGAGTACATTTTGACTTGGTCAAGGAGTTCGCTCATGAGTAGATGACCTCGATAATTGTACGCATCAAGGTCTTCGTTGATTTCGTACGTCTGATTGATCGTGTTAATGGCTGCTTGAACTTTCCAGAGACTTCAAAATCATTGTTAGCTTTTCCCTACGCTGATACTGTGTCGGTTCAAGTTTAGGCTTGATGAGTAACTGACTGCTGCTCGGAAATATTGTGGCCAATGCCGCCGAATTCCCCCTGTATGGCAATGCGGGACGGATCATATGGGCTCGAGTTGAGCTGTTCAACTCTCGGTGTTAGCAATTACTATTTGCAACGTGTCGTAGGAGCGGGAGGTCATGTCTTAAGAAGGTAAGGTAAAACTGCTTTTTACAGATAATATTACCCGTAAGACAATACAAGTAAGGGAAATAAGAGCTCCAAGAGTTACTTGCACTGTAGAATTTACTGCCGCATTGCGGGTTGGCATAATGGTGATTGTCGTGCCAGTCCCCTGCTCCATGATCGTACCAGCCACTGGTCGAGTCGACAAGTCTCGTTGGGTCCAGCTCTTTCGCGCGGGCTGTCAATCCGATTTCCGGAGTTCGTCCGTCTCTGTACTGGCCCCAGCCTTCGTTGTAAACAATCTAACTTGGGTCAGCAATGGCGCACAGTTAGATAGTTTGCGTAGATGCGTACCCATGTGGCGATGCTGGGATAGCTCTTGTGCTGATTGATAAGAAGCTCGAACTGTCGCTCAAATTCGGCTTGCTCTGCGTCTGTAGGAACATATTTCACAGAATCATCCTTCATTGATGGCATGTCCTGAATGAGCAAAAGCCCCATCTGGTCACAGGCTTGGTAAAACAGAGCATTCTCGACTTTGATCTAGACACGTGACAAAGGCAATCAGCTGGGGTCCGATACTAGGAGCAAATGACTATTCAGGATCACTCGAGTTCTTACGTGTTTGCGTAGCATGTTTGCTCCTAAATCCTTGAGCACTTTCAGGTCATACACCATAGCCTCACGGTTTGGAGGGGTGTATAAGCCGTCGGGCCAAAAGCCTTGGTCCAGAGTGCCGAACTGAAACAGGAACTTCCCGTTCAACAGTGGTCTTAGGACTCCATTGACCTCGCCCGACGAAATGGTCCGAAAGCCCGTGTAGCTGGTGACTTCGTCCCCGCCCATGCTGACCGTCAAGTTGTACAGAGTGGGAGAGTCGGGCGACCACAGCTGCGGTGAGTCGACGACAAAGCTAAATGGTTCATTAGAGGTGGCGTCGTGTGACGCCACAACGTTCCCGCTGTCGTCGAGAACCGAGACAGAAACACTTTCAGAAGCGCCAGAACTCAAGACAGTCATGTCGACTGCGGGGCAGTTTGCATCAGCATTCCCAGTTTCAGTTCGTAGCGGCGCGGCGGGAACCTACCTTGACCATCCATGCCTGCCGCAATATCCAAGCGGGTGATAAAAGAAGTTGGAACTGATTCCATCCAAACAGTTTGCCAAATACCAGTACACGGCCTGTAGAATATGTGTGACGGGTTTCGAACCTGCTTCCCGTGGGGTATGTTGTAGCCTTCCATGTCTGTCGGGTCAAAAACGAAAACTTGGCTGCGGTGCGTCTGCATATCAGCGAACTTAACCACAACTGCGAGAAACACACACAGGGCTTTCTAACAGTTTATTGGTCCCCTTGAAATTGACGAATTCAGTAGCATCGACGCTGAAGTGCCAATATCCACCTCTGTGAAACCCGGCTTTGCGGCCGTTGATGAAAACAGTTGCCTCGTAATCGACAGCTTCGAAGTTGATAATGAAGCGTTGGTTGTGTGCCGACCAGCCCCGGGGAACCTGGAACTCTCGGTCGAACCACGCGTAGGTGACGTTGAGCTCCTGCACACCGGAGAGTCCACTTTCAAGACATGACGGCACCAAGACGTCTTGTGTCAGTGTCTCGTTGAGGGGAGCCATGCGGGCCTCGTCCAAGCCCGACGCAGGTCTCCACTTCCAGACACCGTTCAAACTCTGCCACCGAGACCTTTGAAGTAGAGGCCGCGGATACTCAGGCCACGGATCAGTCCCGACCTTGTAGGTCCAGTCTGTGTCGAGCGGTGGTGTCTTGACTTCGTAGCCGAGCACCGAGGATCCCAACAGCACCACGCCCAGACCAATACCGATGCTGAGGCGCATGTTGACTATATATGGCCCGTTCGAATGAGGTAAAATATTCTCCGATAAGATACTACCTGCACTGGCAGCAGTCGTCCAGGTTGTGGATCTCGACCGAAGTGGCAGAGCTGAATACCCTAGTGGGCAAGGTAAAAAGTAGCTGCTTCACACAGGGAGTGCCTGGACTCTGGCCGTCTCCCTGACATCTTGTCAGTCCGGTGGGCTAGACATGATATATACCCAACGGAGGAGGTAGTGGTTGCGGCACAGGCTTCGCGTCACCGTAGCTTCTCCGCGATGCTCCAGGCTATCTTGCACCTTCCTGTTTTCGTTGCATGACCCGATCCTTGGAACTTACGACTGACAACTTAGCGAAAGTGATCGGAACGCGAGATATGCTCGAGCACGCTGCAGTAAGCTGTGGTCGACCTGCCGAGCTGCTTCTTTTCTCGGGACGTGGAGCTTACCAAAAGCTCGACGTTGCATTATTAGACATGGGTGCTGCATGTCGTTACTTCAACTTGCCCGGGGTAATTATGGGGTATCTAGAACTAGCTGGCTGGGCATCTGCAAGAGAAGCCAGGTCGGCGGCGGTCAGCAGGTTCAAGTCTAGCATACTGCACGGCAGCTGCCATCTATTGGTTGAGGCGCGCGGGAGACGGCGGCGCAGCTGTCGAGATAAATATCGCGTGGCCGATGTGATACGTCCAAGGTTGTGCAACGTCCAAGGTTGGTTTGATGGGCAAATAGGGACAGCCACACAGTCAAGCTGAGCCAAAGCATCCCGAATGTCGGGAGCACGGCGCACCGGGATGAGTAGAAGCCGAGTGCGGAAGGCAATGCCGTAGTCTAGGGTGCTTTTCTGCCGCCGTTGCAGCTGCTGGACGAAGATAACAATCATCAACCGTCACAGCGGCGTGAGCAACCAGCACCGTTTGAAAAGACTCTCGATACGGCCCGAATGTGCTGGCAGTATATTGATCTTGTGATCTGACTGTAGTGCGGTAGCCAAGTGTCGCGCAGACAATGGATCACAACCTGCAGGCCACTTCAGTATGCGGTTCAATCACGGCAAGACATTTCGATCTGCAATAGCCGGGGGTCGTTCGCCGACGCAAGGCGTGTCCGCATGATGCATACACGGAGATTATCTCTGCCACGTCTTGCCTCGGTGGAGTTGGGATAATGAAGTGCCGAGTGTATGTACGACATGGTCATGGGGAAATCAAGATGGCTGGGCGGGCTTGGAGTTGAGAATAAGAAAAATTGATCGCGAGGTTGATGGGTCTGAGAGTTGCAGACAGATGCATTATGGGCTGCATTGTGAAGTTACGTTTAAGGCTCGGAGCGCTGGCGATGCCGCTGTGGAGGCTGAACGATCGACTCTCATGCGGGGAAGCGCTTGCATTGCGGAGAATTTCTGAAGCTTAAGCGCCAAGGCTAATAATACAGTGGCCAAGCTAGCTACTATGCTTACTGCTTACTGCTTACCGAAGCCACCGCCGTCTGCCTGCCGTATTTGTCTATTGGAGTTTATCAGATCACCTTTGGTCATAAGCTCAAGTTCTAACGACTACAGCGGGCGTCGTTGATGCGATCGTTGCCACATTGTGTTCGCGTGATCCCTTCCATTCTCCTCTTGTCTCCAGATAAGTAATTGACGCAGCCCATCTTGTTCCACGCCTAGGGCTTGGCCAGATGTGTAGGGCATTGACTACTTGGATGGTATTTTGGCAGCTGGTGGGGTGCTGTGCTACTTATATAAACTGTGCCGAGGTTCTTCTTGTGGCTCGTCGTGGGTTTCATCCATAGGAGAGGTCGTCGTGAGCCGTGGTAATGGCCAGCACGGTTAGAAGGGCTTCTGGGACACAGGACCGCGAAAGATCACTTGCTCTATTTTCATGACAGGCTGCCAAGTTCACCGATCTGTCGGTACACTAGATGTTGGATCTCTTGGCAGAACAAAGTCGCAACCGGGTAAACCCAATGTGACGAGACCCTCAGTGTATTTATCCACATATGTATCTATCTGCGTAGATATCTGAAGAGTATATAGCCCAACATTCTGTTCAAGAAGAAGCGCATAACGAGACCGAACGGCCGAATTATTGGAGGACATCAAGCAGTGGCCGATCATGAAATGCATCTTCAATAGATGACAACCCAGGATATATATTTCTAAAATTTTATGAACAGGTCCTTGAAGAGAGAACGCATACCAATGAGACTGTGGTAGAACAACACTCTAGACATACTCCTCCACAGGTTGATCACGGAAGGGAAAACACATGGATACGGCGAAGTATTATCATACGTATCGCTCGGTCTGATCGTTGTTGATACCGTGGTGAAGTGATCAATGCAAATGGAGTTAAAGATGAATTAAAAGGACGATAGATGTGCTGCAGTGCGGGTTTCTCACATAGCAGACTGTCAATTACAAATGCAGACAAAGGTGTGTATACTTAATGATCAAATCTTGTAGTTTATAGATGCACTCGTGGTCTAATTCCCATGTGCGATATAAATTTCAAAGCCAATAGCCTAGTCATTCATAACTACTGGTTAGTGAAAGAAACAACACGGTTCTGCCGGGTTGATGTGGTGCGAGAAGCATCGTAATACTACAACCTCCAACACTTTTCTGACAGAAACTCACTGACGTCCCAATGTAGATTGTGGGCAGAAATGGCAGTGTTCGGCCCCGCACGGACCACCCAGTGTAGCCACTGTAGATTAGCCAGAGCTTACGGCAAGTAACGATAGTCATAAGAACAACAATGAACGGTGGGCTGCGATTTGCCCACATAGATAACAATAACGTACCCCACAAGCAAGTTGGCCACTTTTTCTTGGCACCGTATGAATAACTTCAATAACTTAACTAACGTAGTCCACGGTCCAATTGCACACTTCGGCAGATTTTCGTACGCTACCACTTTGACCTGCGGTTTTTCACCACATAACTATGGTTGGTTCTTGGAATGAAAGTGATATGATTCTAGCATTGCGTGCGCTTCAATCTGATCCAAAATTAAGTGTACGTCGCTGTCAGGGTACGGCTAGACCGAAGGCGATAGTACAGAGTGATGGGGAGTAACGGGCGTCCCTCCTACGTAATACCGGGTGGTCACTGGCGGTCTCAGGTAGGGGTGCCCACGGTGATGCATTGATCTCTACTCTCCCTCTATCTTCTTCCCGGGCCTCCGCCCCTTACATAGATAGCTAGAACCCGACGTCGGAGCCGCGGAGCACTAGTTTCCCCGATTGTTCCGCAAACCAAGACTTCCATATCGTCATGACTCGCACATTCCTACATCGGAGCCCCACCGGTGTCCCACCGGTGCCTATGGCATTCTGTTCTCTGACAGTCGCGCTGGTCAGATCTATAACGTACCTTTTAGAACCCTTGCGTATCGACGCGACGGTAAAACCGCTTGAGCGAATACGTGATCGCCAACGCAAAAGTTGACTCCTTCCGAAGAAGAGGCAATCGTACGACATATAACCGACCTAGATTCGCGAGCATTTCCTTCCCGATTGAGTGGTGTTGAAGATATGGCCAACCGATTACTTCGAAGTCGCGACGCGGGACGCGTCGGCGTCAACTGGGCCTCGAGCTTCGTAAGACGACAACCAGACCTCCGGAGGGGCTTTTGGAGTGTACTCGCCGCTATGCCGCTGTAGCGACGCCCCTGAGACGGCAGAGCACGTAATCCTCTTTTGCGGGCTGTTGGAAGGACCGAGGGAACGATTACGGGCCACTATCACATCACGGCCACTATACTCTCACAAAGACCTCGCAACGGCAACAGGAGAACCAGTAGTTAGTGGGACTATTGTAAGGTGGCTGCTAGGGACGGGTCGGACAGCTTCAAGGCCCAGATAGCATCGATCTTCTCAGGGGGGACTTTGTTGGTAGGTTGAGAACCAACGTAGTATGGTAGTGAACGCAACGCAGTCGCCAATAGGGCGAACCGACGACGCAGCGTATGTATTTAGTCCAGCCATTAGGGCACGGTTTGACATACGGGAGTACTGGCAGAGGTACCGGGGGCTTCGAGCCTACTGCGTATTTAATAATAATAATAATAATATATCATATTGCACGCGCTTCAAAAGAGCATTTCTCGACTTTAGAATAATTTATTATAAATCGCGTGTAAAAGATTATCTAGGGGTATCTTTCATAATTATTAAGCAACTGAAAGCAGGTGTATTAAATCAAGTTTTTTTCAAGTTTAATATGACTACATTGAGAAATGGGCTCTTTAGAGGTGATTACTAATAAAGCGCATCCAAAAACTTTCTTAGGGGTGCCTTCCATGTGCCTGATTGTTAAGTTAACGTGAGCGCGTCGTGAAATAGTGGGGTAGGGGCCAGACTTTTCAAGGTGGGTCATTTTAGAAATAATCTGTGTGGGGGGTTTTGTTGCCCCCACCAATCTGTGGGGGACCTCTATTGAAAAACTGCCTGTGACGTCATTCTACGTTTATTGCATCACTCGGTTTACAAGATAAAACTTTTTAACGGGAAGCACTGCACAGTTCTTCTCACTAACAATCTACACCCTTCATCAGAACAACCCGCTTTGGAGCATAGCCTGACTGCATCTGTTATAGACATAAGCAAGCACAATGGCTACCCTCACAACAACGAGCATAATTCCAATGCTCTCACTGGCAACAACATCTCTGGGTAAAAGTAACTCAACCCAATCCTTGGCAATCATCCTTGACCATCCTCGACCATCCTCAATCATGGCTCAGTCAATCAGCATGAGATCAATGACGCTGTCTGAGAAGGAGAGAAACGAGTATTACTATGGGCTCCCTAGCCAGCCTAAGCTCGTGGCTCGAAGCAACTTCCGTGATACCTTGTGGGAGCCAATCATCAAGGATCAGCATCTGCTACCCAAGCGCATTGCCAACATCGGTTCTGACCACTCCCTCGTCGGAAACTACACTACGGAGCTGCAGAATCGCATCGTGGGCATTCTCGCCGGGACCAAGTGGACATCAATTGACGTCCTCCGCATTGGCTACGATGACCAGCATCAGAAGCCCGTAGTGCTCTGGGTTGCAGTCGAGCCGCGTAGTCTCGACCCTGACCTCGGGCTGCAGCTTGCTGAGCAGTGCCGCGCCGCGCTTTCTGATGCCAGCATCCACGATGTCCATTGCGAGATTCGTGAGGCCACTGTGACGACCTTGGCTTCGCACGCGAATGCTCAGCCTTTCCTACCCCTCAACCAGGGCGCACTCGGTAGTACCCGCTATCACAGTCTCACCTCCACCCTCGGACAGTCCGTTGCTGCCGCAGACTCGGACAAGAAGGAGGGATCCCTTGGTCTCTACCTATCTGTATGCGACCCCAAGCGCAAGGGCTTCCCTATCAAGTGCGCTCTGATCTCCCATCACGTCGCTTATGAGAAGGACAATGATCTCTGCAAGGATGACGTTCCCAACTCCAAGCCCAAGGTCCAGATTCTGATGCCGGGAAGTAAGAAGTTGGAGGACTATACCCATGAAGTCACTCAGACCGTCGATTTCTGGGCAAAGAATCCGTTGCTAGATACCACTGGCGCCTTGAAGAATGCTCAGCATCTCCGAGAGTATCTCGCCACACTCTCTGCCACGTCTGCCCGCTGCATTGGCCATGTCATCTACTCTCCTGCCCGCATGCCCAAGAAGATGTCCGACACGGCCACCAACAACGACGGTGAATGGTTGCCCGACTATGCCTTGGTCCAGTTGAACGAGCCACGATTTGGCGACAGCTTTGTTCGCCTTGCTAACCAAGTCTTCCTGGGCGCGTTGGGCCAAGAGCGTCTCCAAGAGCTCAATCACGGCTTCTTGGGCCATCACGCCTTCGTGCCACCGGCCGATGGTGTCTTGCGTCTCAAAGGGACCATTCCGCGCGGAGAAATCGCCAGTCCGCAGGAGGAAAACATCATCACGGCTGAACATTCACTCAGACTGGGTAAGAGAGGCAAAGCTACAGGGCTGACGTAGGGCATCAGCAATGAAGTAAGAAGCGTGACCCGTGTCAATGTCAACCGTGTGTGTTCTCAGTGGTGCATCATCTCTGGAAACGACCGAGTCTTTTCGCAGCCTGGCGACTCTGGTTCGTGCATCTGGGATCTCAAGGGCAGAGTTGGTGGAATGCTAGATGGTGGTAGCGGCGGCCAGAATGGTTCCCACGACATCACGTATGCTACGCACATCGACCAGATCATCGGAGACATCCAGAAGCACTTCACCTCGGTCATTATTCTGTAAGCAGCTTCCATTCTACTTTTAGCAGCCACTTTCTCAATATCCTCTTCCCACGCTAACTAAGGTATTCACCTGAAGGTAATGGCATCTCCCGATGGATCACCGAGCTCCCGGAAGGATGACACGGCTGCTCTGACAAGACACAGTGGGTATCTCGACGGTTTATGCTGGATGACTAATCGTGGTGGATAAACCAAGAGGGAAGAACGAAGGGAAAAATTGGCGAAGGGAGAAAATCGGCGAAGGGAAAAAATTGGCGAGAGAGAAAAAATCGTAGAGGAGACACATCAGAGGCAAGAGATTGTATTGCACGTAGACCTGACCAGTTCGGGTTTTAGATAATTGATTCATGTCTCTAGCTGAGTTCGTCTATGACCACGACGTGCTCTAGATCTGACCTGGGTCTGGTTGAATGAATATCCCACCGAAGGTGTGTGGCTATGTGACTTGTAAATGTGGCTGTAAACCAACATACGCCCTTAGATGACTTGCACAAGGCAAGGGGATCTGTCTTCAAGGCTGGAGAGAAGACGAAGACATGACGGAATAATTCTGAAACGATCCCATGAGCTGGAGAAACTACAGGCTAAATGGGACAACAAATGGATTAGCCACAAGTGACACCGAAGCCTTACCTCTTTGTGGCTCCATCACTGCACTGGGCCCTCAGAGAATAAATTACTAAGCACTCTGCCATCGAAACCGAAGTACTAGGGGCTGTATTGGTACTATGAAGGCGCGTGAGGAACCAATCCCAAGTTGGCCCCGAGGGGTCCCTAATTACTACAAAGCCTGCCTGCCTGCCTCGTAGCCCTCTATCAATCCATATCAACCAACCATATCCACCAAGACTATCAAAGCTACAGGCAGCTTTATGCCATTCCCCTTTCTTAGTAGAATAATGATACATGTACTCACGTAAGAAATTGTATGTAGAGATCACCATTGAATACAGTTATTATTGACGAGAATGGAGTGGTATCTTTCCTTTGCTGTGCACATTAAAATCAAATGCAGAATTACTTCGCAAAAAATGCACGAAAATATGTAATGCAAACCACCAAGCCCCCTATGCTCCATGTAACCCCATGACCAACCCATGCGTTCCAATGTCGTGTATCAGCAATATCATCATTGCTTATTTGCTAGCGGCGACAAACTCAGGGTCGCAGAGAATACTGCTAACCTCGCTGTCCTGCTGGAAGGTCCACTCTCCCTTATCCGCGTCGGGAGACGGCGCGTTGCGGCGTCTGCGCTGCAACGGCACACCCAGGGGGTGAAAAAGACTGCCCCGAGAAGGCACTTAGCGGCAAAAAACGTTGTGTGAACTGCAAAGGGAAGCACACGGCGTGGGACAGGGACTGCCCTACGGCAGAACAGCAGCGGCTACGCGTACCCGAGGCGTACGCTCACCGCCCCCGACAATTTGAGGTCCGCAGCTACTCGGACGAGTTATCTAGTGAAGGCAGGCTCACACCACCTAGCTCATTGTACGACCCCGGGGCCGCCCCCTAGGCGGATCGCGAGTGGAGCAGGAGCGAACCGAACGGTCTGCGTCAGCAATGCGTAGCTTCCTCACTAAGGGACGTACGAACGAAGATATACCATCGACAGCTTAATGGCAGTCTCTATTCTCTACTGTAATATCGCAGATTCAAAGGCGAACGCAACGCTAGCGCTGGATAAGGGGGGTAACTATGATATAATAGCGGCTCAAGAGCCATGGATCAACCGGCGGACGAAGGCGATTTATTGCCCGAAGTCGTCCAGGTACGAAGTAGTGTACAGCAGCGGCAGAGCTGCGCTATATGTCCATAACGATACGACGTGGCTACGTTGCGACCCCGTACCGGGATGGACTGGAGCAGTATTACGTTCGGGGCAGGCCCGGAAGCCCTTACAATCTGGTCTATCTATTCACCAAACCAGACCGGGAGCCGCTGGGTCAGCCCGCTCCAAGACCTCCCTAATGGGGCGCCGGAGGGGACACAGGTCCTCGTAGGGGACTTCAATACACATCACCCGCTGTGGGACGTCCACGGACGGTCGTCACGGGGCAGCGACAACGTAGTGGGGTTTGTGCGACGCTGGCGATTAGAGCTCGTTACGCCGTTCGGGGAAATCACACGGCAAAGGCACAAACAACGAGACTCAACTATCGACCTAGCCTGGGTGACGAAAGGGACTAGGATTGCTTACGATGGGGACCCGGGCCTAGAGGGCTCAGACCACAGAGCGCAAGTGATTAGGGTAATATCCAGCGGGGAAGCAGTCAAGGAGGGCCGCCGCAGTGTCGAAGGGTGGAACTGGGCGATGGCGGATAAGTGGCTCATCGTAGCCGAATCAAGCCAGAGATTTATGAATTATTTGCCGGTTGAGACGATAACGGAGTTGGACCAGGCTGTTGACTGGGTTATCCGGAACCTCCAAGAGATCGCCGATGTGGCGGTCCCGAGACGCACCGTTGGCCGAGGCGCTGGGGTCCCGTGGTGGTGCCCGCAGGTTAGCAAGGCTTGCGCTGAGACGAAGAGACGACGGCGGGACTACCTCCAGGCAAGATCGCAGACCAACTGGGACGAATATACAAGAGCCGGCCAAAAACAACGGCTCGAAATCAGCGAAGCGCAGACGCGTAGCTGGCACGAGAAGCTCGAGGGGACGGCGAAGGATCACAAAAGCCTGTGGGCACTGCAGAGGTGGGCTAGGCTACGGAGCTGGGCCCCCCCCTGAGGCCCACGGGTTGCCAGATCTCCGGAGGCACGCCGGCAACACGCTTACGGCACGTACACATGATGAGAAGGCAAAATTACTAGCTGAGAGGTTCTTCCCAGACCCGTGTATAGATCTATCGGACCTCGATCGCGGTCTATTACAGACGAGACCAGAGCTGAACGTCCCTAGGGAGGTGAACACAATGGATATCGAGTCTATCATCAAAGGAACGGCTGCTTGGAAGGCTCCCGGCGACGACATGATCCCCACTGGCCTGCTAAAGGCCTGCGGTGAACCCCTATGGGAGATCCTAGCGGATCTGGCAACAGCTAGCTTTAGGCTGGGGTACTACCCGGAGCGCTTCCGCTCAGCGAGGGTGGTTGTTATCCCTAAGCCTAATAAAACGACAGCTCAGAAGCAGACCCCTGGCGGCTAGCGCCCCATTGCCCTGCTTAGCACGGTAGGGAAGGTAATAGAGACGGCGATGAGCCAGCGTATCACCAAAGTAGCTGAGGCGGCCGGCCTACTACCAAACGGTCAAATGGGTAACCGCGCTGGGAGGTCCACCGAACTGGCAATACGTATAGTTGAGGACGTGGTCTATACGGCGTGGAGACGCGGGGGCATCGCCTCGCTGCTACAGCTAGACATCAAGGGGGCATTCGATACGGTCAATTACAGACGGCTGATTTCCATATTAGCCCGGAAAGGCTACCCGGAGTGGGTTCAGGAGTGGGTACGCAGCTTCGTGGAGGATAGGACGGTACGCCTCCGGTTCGATGGCAAGGAGTCAGAGCCAATCCCCCTACGAGCTGGCGTCCCCCAGGGGTCACCGCTATCCCCGATACTGTTTATATTATACATTTCAACGCTGTACGAGGAGCTAGCGGAGCAGCACCCACTACTTTTGGTAGTCGGGTTCGCGGACGACACGAACCTGCTAAGCGTCGGCACCGATCCAGACACGACCTGCCGCCGGTTGGAGAGCGCATGGGCTACGTGTCAGCCGTGGGCAGTGAGGCACGGGATGGAGTTCGCTCCTGACAAGAGTGAGCTAATGCACTTTACTAGGGCCCGAGAGCCCTTGCCGCAAAGTATTCGCCTTGGGGACGCCACAGTGTCGCCGGTAGTCTCAGCGAGGTTCCTAGGAGTCTGGTTCGACCGCAAACTGACGTGGCACGCCCATGTTGAGCGTGTTAAAACAAAAATGGCAACTCAAAAGCTAGCCCTGACAAAGCTAGTCAATATGTCGTGGGGCTGCGATCTTATACGGGCGAGGCTGTTATATACGGTGGTTATCCGTAGCGCGATCGCCTTCGGGGCGACTGCTTGGCATACTATAAGTGAGGAACCGACAGGGCCAGCTAAGAGCCTGATGGGGATACAGAACGAGTGCCTCCGGGTAGTCTGTGGCGCCCACAAAGCGACGCCGGTTCGCCACCTGGAAGCAGAAGCAGCAATCCCGCCACTAGACCTCTATCTTAGTGCCCGGGCTGCTAAGTTTGAAGAACGGCTACGGCTTAGCGGGAAGAGAAATCTGCTTCGCAGCGCGAGCGCTAAAGCGTCACATATACTCCGGCAGGATAGGCCGGCGAAGAGGAAGCAGGCGTCGCAGCTACTCCGACCGGCAGGGTACACTATGGAGAAGGAGGCCCGGGGCTCCGAGTGGATGAGTGAGGAAAAGGAGGTCCCGGCTGCCCTCCTCGGCCACTGGAGGAAGAGATGGCTCACCGGAGCAGAGCATCACGATCGCCAGCGACGCGCTATCGCTGAGGAACCGGAGGGCCCTTCGATGCAGATACCGAAAGGGGGCAAGTATTTCGGCCTGAACCGACTGGAGGCGTCTACGCTGTGCCAGATCAGGACGGAAAAAATAGGACTAGCAGCCTTCTTATTCAAGACAGGGGCTTTTGGCGTGTACTCGCCGCTATGCCGCTGTGGCGACGCCCCTGAGACGGCAGAGCACGTAATCCTCTTTTGCGGGCTGTTGGAAGGACCGAGGGAACGAACACGGGCCGCTATCGCACCACGGCCACTATACTCTCGCAGAGACCTCGCAACGGCAACAGGAGAACCAGTAGTTAGTGGGACTATTGTAAGGTGGCTGCTAGGGACGGGTCGGACAGCTTCAAGGCCCAGATAGCATCGATCTTCTCAGGGGGGACTTTGTTGGTAGGTTGAGAACCAACGTAGTATGGTAGTGAACGCAACGCAGTCGCCAATAGGGCGAACCGACGACGCAGCGTATGTATTTAGTCCAGCCATTAGGGCACGGTTTGACATACGGGAGTACTGGCAGAGGTACCGGTGGCTTCGAGCCTACGGCGTATTTAATAATAATAATAATTAAAAGGTTGTTCGTACGGTGCCAAGAAAAAGTGGCCAACTTGCTTGTGGGGTACGTTACTCCAAAAAGGCAACTTGTTAAATGTTTTGAAACACCCGACCTAGAAAGAACATGGTTAACCATCACAACGGACGAACATGTGGGGATTGAGCTGCAGACTATTGCTCCGTTGGTATAATTGCCAATTTGGGTAAGGAGCTATAGCTTTTGGCTTCTGATTTTCTCGGGACACTTCTTGCGTTTCGTGATTTGTGCTCAAATATTCATATTGAAGGAAACAGGGGCAAAATGGGTCCAAGTTCATCGAGCGTATTCCAATATGAACAATCAACAATATACGACGTTATGGAGCGTATGGAAAAGCGGGGACTCGAGACTAGAAATACCGTGTTGACTTGGCGCCGGTCATGTTGGACACTCCGTCACTACGTAACTCAGTAGGTGTCCCCTGGCCTTCGGCATGTTGGGTGCCCGGAACCCAACATGACACTATTCGGGGATCTGAGCCTCAGATCTTGAAACAACTGCTTGTCCAATGATATTATGAAAGACCTTCCAAATCACATGGCAAAATACAACAGAGTTCAATTTAACTGCGGAACTGTGTGAGATGGGATGAATTACATCAATAGACCTATGCCAGTCCTCACATCAAAGGCAGGCAGTGACAGGAGTTCATAAGTGCTCCCAGATCCAACCTCCGACACAATACTGTGCTAATACCCCCTTCCGTATACAATTACCTCTTGACTGAACACCATATCTGTATGTAATATGTCTGAAGAAATCAAGAACGTCACCATTGTCGGAGTAAGACCCCTCCTTCCTCTACCTCATACCCCTCAAGATACCTAATACCTATTTTCAGGCCTCAGGCAACGTAGGCGCACCCGTCCTGCGTGCCCTCCTGGACGCCAACTGCTTCACCATCACCGTACTCATCCGCCCTACATCGACCTCTACGTTCCCCCCAGGCCCAACCGTTGAAGAAGTCGACTTCGACTCCCATGCCTCTCTCGTCTCCGCCCTCAAAGGCCAAGATGCCGTGATCTGTACCGTACCAGAAGGTGTCCAGCAGCCCATCATAGACGCCGCCGTGGCAGCCGGAGTCCGCCGCTTCATCCTGTCCGAGTTCGGACTCGACACACGCACCATCACCACCGACCAGCTCGAGGGTCTCGGGAAGATCATGCAGGGGAAGGTGCAGATGCTGGAGTATATCCAGAATAAGTCTAAAGAGAACCCCGGATTCACATGGACTGCGATCAAGACGGGTCCTTTCTTCGACTGGGTAAGCGGCTATTTACTTTTTTGCATGCTCCAACTTCATTTTCCGTTGCTGATACAAGTTTTCAACAAATTCAGGGACTTGCCTGGGGCTCCCTTGGCTTCGAAAAGAAAACCAAAACTGCTCAAATCTGCGACTCGGGCAACGAGCGTTTCCCTGCCTGCAACCTGCCTTTCGTAGGCAAGGCTGTCGTCGCGGTCCTGCAGCACTTGGACAAAACGGCCAACGCGTATCTTGAGGTAGCCTCGTTCAATACCACCCAGAACGATATTTTGGCTCTCATCAAGAAGAACAGCAGTGATGGCGCCGAGTGGAACGTTATCCATACTGGATCCACCGAGATTAAGAAGGCTGGGCTTGAGAGTCTCGGGAAGGGAGATTTCTTCGGGGGTTTTATCCCTTTGCTCATGAATCACTGGTTCGCTGATGGGGCGGGGCGCGCGTTGAAGTTGGAGGATAGTGCGAATGCCATTCTGGGGCTTGCTGAGGAGGATCCCGAGAGCGCGATCAAAGCTTGGTTGGCAAACTGAGGAACACCACGGACTGTGGCATGGAAGTTAGCCTGCAGACAATTCGATGCGTTCTTATACTTATGCTCATCATTGCCGATAAGATGAAGTGAATAATTCAGTTAATCCCTATGACGCTAGTTACCTCAGTAAGTACAGTACCTCATGGCTGGTATGTAATTTATTGTAATGTTGTAATTCGGTGAATTCATAATGACCTCATAGTAACCTCCACCACACCTGTTATGACGCCGCCTTCCGTGTGCCTTTCTCACGTAGCCCGAAACAGCCGGCTTGCAACCACTCTCTAGCTATCACTTCTCGTGATGTTAATGCCACATCTTTCTTTCTGCCCTACGTCAAACTTCGCGACGTCTACCGTGACAACCCAATGCATTGGTCTGGCCGGCCATCTCCAACATCGACCCCAACACATCGCCAATTGGGCTCCTGTGTCTACCTCGCGCAGCCGTCACCCGGCGCGTCGACTTCCCGTACTCATCAGTGTGATTTTTTGTTTCTTCTTCTTCTTGCCGACACCGCCACCACTTGGGGTCGGAGCAGCCCCAGAGGCGGGACCATCTAGGCCGAATGCTTCCATTTGCATAGCAATTTCCGCAGCACTTAATAGATCATCATCCTTAAGCCAGCCATCATTGGCTCCCGTCTCAGGCACTGGTTCAAGACTAGGTGATGCTTGGATGGCTCGGGTGCCCCACACCGTTTTCGAGGTCGACGGACTAGTGGACACGTCGGCCAACTGCTCAAAACCGGGACGAGGGTTTGGAGGTGTTGTGCCAGGCGCTGTGCCCAAAGGCTGGAAATCGTCCGAGCTCATGGCCGGCATTGGTGCTGCCAGTTCCTCGTGTGTCTGGTCGAAATGCCTGCGAGTACCGCGTCCGATAGCGGCTGCTTCCAACCGTTCTGACTGAACCCTTTCCCGTTCCTCTTGCGCTGCTTTATCTCGATGTGACTTCCGGCGACGTTCTAAATCACCTGAAAAAGTATTAAGTACCTCCGCGTTCACAATATCTGTCCAGTCACACTCAAGAAAACTGACAACACAACCATGTGGCAAGTGGCTAAGATACTTAGCCCGTTTCCTCAGGGCATCGTCAACAGGGTGTCCGGTCGAAATGTGTTCGACCCTCGGCAAAAGGGTCGAAGGAAAATTAGAGAAGTCCCCGAACTTGGTCTTCAGGATACGTATGTCGAGTGGTGAGAGGTAAAGATGCGGCGGTGCCGTGTAGAAATGAAATGTCGGGCCAGCCGGTTGTTTCGCTGCCACCTTGGACAGGCCGTGCGACACCGTAACATCGTCCTCATCACTCTTCAGCTTCGACTTCTGCTCACTCGCCTTAGCCTTGGCAGTGTGAATAGCCCTTATGGCTCTCTGGGTCCAATCTCCATCTTCCACTCCGAATTGGTGCTCATCCTCCTGCGCCTGCCTTCGCAGATCCTCTACCTCCCCGTCGAATTGCTCCATCATGTAGTCGTTAGTACCTTTCATGATACGAGCATAATCCAAAACGTTCGCGGCAAAGTGCCACGGGACGTCCTCTCCCAGGTTGACGACGTCGGTTCCACCTTCCTTCGGCATCGCTAAGGTTGATCCAGTTTCTCTTACCATTAATCGCAGTACGACATCGTCTCCCGGCCTGGGTAGAGGGTTCTCCTGGCCAGCGTAGAATCGCACCGGGCGGACCTCGGCCAACTTGAACGAATCCTCACAGATTGGGCATTTCTTCCAACGCGCCTCTTTCCTTGAGCTTGACTCCTCGTCACTTGTAGAGTGCATGAATCGGATCAAACATGGCAGACAGAAGATGTGACCACACCGTGCCATTCGGGGTGCGACAGGGTCTGAAAGACAGATGGGGCACGACGTGGATTGAGATTCGGTCGACGCGATGATTTGCTGCACATCGTTCCAGTCCAGGTGTTGGTCGGCATCGTTTGCCTGTGCCGAATACTCGCCCGTCGGAGATACGACAAATCTATAGTTGGCGTGCACGAACTTGGCCTTGTCGACAGGGTGGTACCCTGAGCCCGGACCCCATGTAGCCTGTCGACGATATGTTCTGCCATGGCCATGGGAGTTATCGATGTATTGACGCGTCGGGATCGAATAATTCAGTAAATGGGTGATGGAGGTCTGGCCTCGACGGCTTGAAGCGTTTCGGACGGCGCGCTTCATGGAGAATGTCAGTGTGACACGAACGGGGAATTGCATTAGCTTGCTCAGCTCACGATTTCGGCCATGGCATCATCGTCGTCCGCCCGATCGTCCCGCAGAGGTCTCCTCTTCTCTTTGTGCTGTCTCCGTGCGCCTTGTCCCTTCCTCGGTGCCGCGTTCGGGGTAGACGTCGAGAGTCCCGATCGGCGGGCACTCGATTCGAAACTGGGTGACAGGATAGAGATGGGTTGAGACGCGTTAAAGTTGGAATTCGAGCCCGGTAGGGGTTTGCCTCCCAAATTTGACAGTCCCGAGTTCATGTTGACGGGATACCCGACACGTTCAACTGGTGGAACTTGCAAGGCGGGATTCGAGAACGAGCGGCGAGGCGTAGTGGTTGATGTCACCAAGCTTTGTCCCAGCGGAGAACGGTGCTCGTACGACAGGCGTGGAGGACCAAATCAAAGCAATCTTTCAAGCCTTACAGATCCTGCAATTATGAATGGATAAATGGCAAGCCAAAGATAGATGTAAGTAGATTGGAAGGGTTCCAAAAGGATGGAACCCCAAAGAGTTGCAGATAGAAGGAGACGATCAGTCATCCGGCGGCGGGGCAAATTGGAAGGCTCTCTGACGACTGGAGCTCGGTGACTCGGAAGACGGAACTTGCCCACCATTGAACGTTCAACTTTCTATTACGATCAGCTGACTTTGACCGAGACCGTAGAATCCAATACCATTACAACTTTGCCTCGACGTTTGAAGCTGCTATGCAATGTATTGCGGAAGGCGCAATCAGAATCCTCATAGACATTCAAAACCCCCCAACATCTATTGAGAGAATCTACGAGGTAATTCGGCAGACTAAAGGTAACAACATATATCCAATACACAAACATTTTACGCCCTACCGTCTCAACCATTCTCTGGACAGCATTAAAATCGCGGCAACTCTATTGATGTAAGGTTCCTGCAGGGAACCATCAATGCATATAGTCATCTTCCGTTTTCATGTCCCAGAGTCGTTGCATTCGCCAGGTTCTGCCTTAAGTACGGACGAAGTTGGGTGCTGATTGGTGCTAATTAAAAGTCAAGCTCATCTATGGGGCTTGCTCTTTCAGACTAAAGCTATCTATTCATTCTCCTTCTGGGGGAGCTGCAGCTCTCCGTGGTCTATGACAGGTTCCGGCGCTTTCTTGACCTCAGCAAATCCCCTTTCGTCTCGAACTCCGTGGCCAGAGCGGTCATGAACCGTCTCTAAAGCCATCATCGGGTCCAGGGCATTAGATCCAGCTCAGCTGGACCGATTGTCGAAAGATGGCACGAAGGTAGTCGTCCATAGTTGCGTTCCGGCATAGAGTGACATGAAGGGCCAGCGTGTTTATCAGGGGTCCGATTGTGTCTTCAACATAAATAAGACGAGTGCGGGGGGAACTAATCGTAACAATACTGTCAGACTTACAATAAAACTTCTTAGCCAATATAGAAGTTTAAATTCTGTCCCGTCTAATACCACTAGTCAGAACTAGTTCTTAACAACCTTTAGATCCTTATATAGGGCCCTTTAGAAGATACGGGAACGAGAAAATCGTGGTAGTGAGGCACTTTGCTTTATAAAGCGCTATACTTAATCCTTACTGACGCGTCGCGAACCCGCGACACGAGGATGTAGTTGGCTATATATTCCACGCCCTTAAGCTAGAGAGAAAACCCTCTTATATCTAAGTTAAGTATACACTAAATAATAACCCTTTCCTCTGCTTCGGTTAATTGGATGCGATTTGAGCAGAGTCCGCTACGTAATACGCGACTATGTAATATATATGGATTTTAGCTTCTTAGCTTCAAATGGTTTGATTAATAGAGATATTTTTAAACAATGGATTATAGTATTCATCGGAATTAGTAGTATGTAAGAGATATCGTTGTTAATTATGCCGAAGATAATACATTTCAAGTGTTGCATTCACCTGGAGCTTCCTTTTCCAACTGCAACTATTTAAGCGTCTTACAAACTAGTGGATTTGCCACTATCATGTCTAGCAGGATTACGATCAGCTTTGCGGAAAATATCGTCTCGAGTCTATCAGCTTCCGCTTTGAGTTAAGTATTATTTCCTGGGGAGGGTAATATCCTGTTAACGCGCATTCACAAATATAAACTAAATACACAGCTACCCTTCCTTCCCCTTATTAATTTCACTTCTTTAAAGCATCATCCGCCAGGCCTTCGCGTTTTTCTTAATTTCCGGAACATACATCCGAGCCATCTGATTGGGGTTCTCCGTCGATTCATCAGTCCACAAGTCATCCTTGCTAAGCAACTTCGGCTTCTCAAGAGGCAAACGTGTGTAGTTTAGCTGTTTCGACAGCACAAGCAGCTCGTCGATGCGGTTTTGGCGGATTCTCTGCCAGAACGTCGATTCGTCTTTCCACTTCAGTCTTCCGTTCTCTCGAAACGTGGAAGCAGCAAAGCCAGCGATATGGCGTCTTCAAACACTTGTCCATTCGTCGACGGGATCCGACCACGCGGCGGTATTCCTCTGAAGTCCAGTTGTGTAGACGGGTAATCGAGCAGAAGATCCACATGTTTATGTTATGGTGTCCGCGTTCATGTCTTACGTACCGGACTTGACTATATCGGGCCAGATATCCATATTCTGTCTAACCCGCTCCATCAGTCCTTTCTTGTCGGTCAAGAGCTTATCCCATCCATCCATCCATCCCTCCCTGCCATGTTCCTCAATATTGAACAGTGTCCCAGACAGAATGGCCGAACCATCAGGCTTCTGAGGAGCCAGGAGAAATATCATTTTTGAAGTGATGACGCTGACCATAAACTTTTCATCTTTGTCCTCAGGTATTCGAAGTTGTTTGGTCGGCATCTCCCAGATCAGAGCCGCCATACCCATGAATTTCTTCTGGGCATCTGGAGAGACGTAGTTTCTCAACTTGCTATCTGTCTCATCGACAACCTTGGTGAGCTTCTTATTCAAGTGAACGGGAATTTTCCGTTCGAAGCAAGCATCGTAGAGAATGTCGAGGAGCTCCTGGCTGTAGAAGCCGAAAGCTTTGTACCCAAAGATATCTTCGTCGCCGAGGGGATAACAGTCGATTGTCTGTTCGTCTGCATCCTCGTAGTAGACCCATTCGAAAGCGAAACACTTTATCCTGCAGCTTTGCATGGACTCCAAAGCGGTCCAGGATTCTCAGGGTGTTGGGAGACAGCATGAGCGCACCACTGGATGTTTTTGAGGCGGAGTGTGTGCTCCGCCCTTTTTAAGCTGTGCAAGGGATGGATAGGTCATGGAGTGAGAGGGTCATTGTCATGCCCTATGATTTCGTCAGTCACTCTGTGTTTCGAGGGAAAGTTGACAGGACTTACGGCAAGGCCACCTCCAATGATAGCAACATTCTCTGCCTTCACCGCAACCCCTTACTCCGTCCCCACCTCCGTAGTAGTCTCTCTCAACGCCCGGCGCGCCGCCGACTCCCCTTTCGCAGCCCCGTCACCGGACACCCCGTCCCGAATGATGGCTGATTCGGTCGCCAACGCCGTTGGTGCCATGGGGAAGCATGGTGTACGCAAGATTGTCATTATGAGCTCTATGGGCACGGGGTCGAGCTTTGCGGGTTTGAACTGTTTGATGAGGTGGCTGATGGCGAAAAGCAATATGCGGTTGCAGGTGAAGGATCACAATGCCGTGGATGCGGAGACGAGGGAAGCTAACGTGGATTTCGTGCTGGTGAGACCCGTCATGCTGGCCGAAGGTCTGGCGGCCGAGGTGAAGGTGTACCCTGATGATGGGAAGGGGGCTGGGTTCATGCCGAAGATCACTCGGGCGAGCGTGGCCAAATTCATGGTTGAGGCGGTGGAAGGACATGAGTATGTTGGGAGGGCTCCGGTCATTACTAATTGAGGCTCATTGGGGCAAGAAGGGAAGGGCTTGGATTGATGTGGGAACAGGCAAGGAGATCAACGAGGGGTTGTGACACGCGCAAGAAGTCCAGGGTGTTTCTAGATCAATAGGTTGTTTTCCTTTGCCATACTCAGTTATGATATAAAACCCTAAAAATGACACTCTCAAACATTGTAAGTTATGGTGATGTCTAGGTCTGACAGTCAGTTTCACACAGCTCCCAAATGAATCCTATTCGCAAATAATGTATGGTCCTCCAATCACTTGAGTCTTGCATGGAGATATTCTTCCAGACTTTTTGTACCTGTTCGTCATATATTATATCATGGATATCGTGGCGCACGCTTTACCTGCCGGTGAATATCTTCACTTGGATTACGTGTAGACCATACTCATATAAGAGCTGCAAAGTATTTTCCCAGTCTCATCGGGCACAAGGAGAAGCTGAAAATGTCTACCAGTTGAGTAAAGTCGAGTAACTATCTTTGGGTTGGTATTGCCATAATTCCTGCCCTCACCTGATTTGACACCAGGAACGAAGTCGCACAAAACCAAAAGTGACACCTACACATATTACGGTATGATTGCGTCAGTAATCTCAAGATAAGAGAATAAGTTTTGTTAAAGAAACGAAGCGAATACCACTATGTGCACGCAAATATCAAGGACAACCGCATTAGGGCTATTAGCTGTATTAGGTGAACCATCTACATCCACGCACCAGACTGTTGTTCGTTCCTGTCTCTAGTCGCTTCATCTCCAGTTTCCAACAACAACGACAACACATGTTTTCATCTCCCATCTATGCTGATCCGCTCGCTACATGCCGAGTGCCACTACCAGCGTGCATCTAGCCCCACCGACAACGCATAGAGGCTCAAGACCCCATGGTGAAAGCAAACGAATACTCGACAAAAGAAAAGTTGTGAAAGCAAATGAAAACGACGAGACCAAGACGCGCCCCGCATCGTCGCAGTAAAGAGACACAGCGGCGCAGCGGGTCATCAGAACGACCTTCCTCCAAAACTGAGATCGAGGTGACCAAAGTGAACGCGTATCGTCCCATCACCTCGAACCAACTTGTTCGCTCAACACATGACCAACGAAACAACCATGGTGGGTCCAAAAAGCCGAACGATGATAGAGGCAAACAGTTATGCCGCATAGACGACGGGTATTATGTTACAATTAAATGCTTGATGCGACGCGCCAAAAACGAGACGAACCATAGCGGGGAATCATGATGCGCATCCTTATTAAACAGAGAAACCAGAGACGCTTGAGCCGGTGTGCGGGTTTATTTGGCGGCCTTCTTGCCCCTGAACTTGCTGAACAGAGCGCTGAGTCTGTTCTTCTTCTTTTTCTCCGTGGCCGGGCTCGGGTCTGCTGTGCTGGGTCCTGCCGCTGACTTCTCCGGTGTAACGGCTGCCTGGGCTCCGTTGGGCTCGGGCGCGGCCTCGGCCGCAGGCTCCGTCACGATGGCGGGGATAGCGTCAGTTGCGGGTACGGGCTCTGTCGGGATAACGGCAGTTGTGGGCTTGGACTCCTCCGGAGCTGCCTCAGTTGTAGGCTTGGGCTCAGTCTCGGACTTAGACGAAGCACCACCGACCTTAGCCTCTTCGCCGACCGAAGCAACCGGCTTCACCTCCTTCAACAACTCGGTCTCCACAGCCTTCTTCTCCTCAACAGCCTCGGTGTTGGACGCTGCCTCGGGGGCCTTTCCGGCTTCGGCGATTGAGTCCTTCACTTCTACGGGGACCTCAGGTGAGACGGTCTCGATCTTCTCCTCTTTGGCCGTGGTGCCAATGGCACTCTGAACCGACGCGGGAAGCTTCTCCTTGACGGAGTCGGGCAGGTTCGTCGCGGCTTCAGTAGCAGAGACCTGCGCTGTCGTTATGGCCTGGTCAGCCTTCTCGACAGCTATGTCCTTTGCGCCAATGGCCCCGGCGACAGCGGCGCTACCCAGGGCGGCTGCCGCAGCGACAACAGAACCAGCTGCCTCTCCAGGTGTTACGGTGGTCTCCGTCTTTTCGGTGCCCACACCAGAAGTGCCCTCAGCAGTCGTGGGCGCTGGCGTCACCTTCTCCAGCAACTCTTCCTCCACGGCGGCCTTCTCCTTGACTTCCTCGGGAACGCCACTAGCCTCGGCGTCGACGTGCGCCTTCTCTTGGCTCTCTTTCACAACCGCGGGAACCTTGGTCTCAATTGGCGCACCGGCAGCCAGAGCAGCAGTGCTAGACTCTGGGGCGGCAGACGAAAAAGTCAAAGCGGCACCGCCTGTCCACAGTTAGCCAGGGTCAAGTCTGGACCGCTCGCGTGGAAGTAGGACTTACCGGGCAGTTCATCAGCCTTCTCGTAAGACTCGGCATCCAACTTCACATGGCTCGTGGTGTCACCAACAGCAAGGCCTTCGGGGATCTTCTCGCCGGGTGCAAGCTGCACAGGGTTAACGGCTCCCGGAGCGGCAGGCAGTGGGTTGACGCTGAATTCCTGATCCTTAGGCTCAAGGGCAGCGGGTGTCTCAGGGAAGGCTCCCGGGAGATCGTCGTGATTCTCCTCTTTCTTCTCAAGTGGCACCCCAGCAGCCAAGGCGGCGGTGGACGACTCTGGCGCAGCAGAGTTCATGGTTACGGGTGCTTTCTGGATATTTTCGGGGGTGAGGACGTTGTTTTCGTTTCCGCTCTCGTCGGCTTCCTTGGGGGCAGTGTGGTCGGTTACCCAGTTGCCGTCAACAACAAACTGCAAAAAATCAAGTAAGTGTGTGGTTCGGGGAATTAATCGTTCTCGCGAATATTGATGATGGACCAGGAATGCCTACCAGCACGAGGCAGAGTAGTTTGGGAGAGGAAGTAAGACTGAAAGTGGATCGGAACCAGCTGGGGACGATTTGGGGAGTGTGAATGGTTCGCAATGGTTGGATGGTGTTCGGAGAGTCAATAGCAACCAACAAAGTGGAGAGGCACGAAGGAAGCTGGGAGGAAGCTATGGTCTTCCAAGGCCCAATGCATCACGAATTGGCTGCAGGGGCCCTCTCGTGTTCCTGTTATGACCTTGTTGGTGCCGTCCTATTCACCGTGCACTTGCCCATCCTATGACCAACCAGAACTAGACGCCCTCCCCGCCCCCGCCCACCCAAGAAAAAAAGAAAAAAAGAGAGAAAAAGAAAATTGGCTATTCCCATTCCCCGTGATCTCTTGGCCGGCCCTCCACTGCATCCCTGTCGTTACCCGATCACAGTCTAATGACTTCAGTTGCTGGCGCCTTCCATTGACCTATCGGCAGCTTTGCCTCGTAGCTTTTCTCCCACTTGACGGAACATGCGGAAAGTGCAGCCAGTGCAGCCAGTGCAGCCAGTGCAGCCAGTGCAGCCAGCGCAGCCCCAAGTCTTGCGTCATGGTCATTCCATCTTTTGCGAAAGAATCGAGCCATGTGAAAGATCCAGAAACATCACCGCGGCCCATCCTCGCTCAACTGTTTCCAGTTGTCTTCTCTTGCAAGCGTAGTCAACCGCCAACTTAGCAGGACGTCGGACAGGCTGCTGCTCAGATGGTTCACCCAATGGGCGCATACAACCCGTATGAACATAGACGGCGCAGGCTGCTGAGACGGCGCGTCTGACACCTCTTCTGGTTCCGGTGGCTCCGCAAGGCAACAACATTTTATCAGCGCCAACCCAGCATGCGGGCAACTGGCGCGACGGTATCCCGGCAGTGGAATGAAGCAAGGTAGGAGTTATCACAATGGAATGTGGACACGAACCTTGTAATAGATCTTCTGGGAGGCATCGGGCAGCATGACCAACTTCTCGAAGTGCTCTCCAATCTTTTCTAATCTCTCCGTCTTTTTCCATTCGTCAAAGGTGCCGGTGACGTAAACTTCGGAGGCAGAATGCTCCCTACAAGACGTCCAAAGGAGTTAGCAGAGTGTTCACGAAGCTCTTGACGCGGGCCAGCATCCCGCTTGATACGGCTCTTGTCTGCGACGTAACGAGCTTAAGGTGACGCCGTGTCGAGTCCGGCGTAGAACAAGTTCTGCGCTTAAAGATGCGCGCGGCAGTGTCGCGAGATGGACAACGGCGAGACATGAACCTGGGGTAATTGAGACATACCACTTGAAAACGAAGCTTCCCATAATGCCGTACAATGTATTCGGCTGGCGCGTAGTCGTTGGGTCGGTGAAATTCGCGAGTTGGGACAAAGGACGGGCCACTGGATGACTCGATACTGCAATTCAACTTTAGAAATTTTTGACAAGATGACGAAAGCCTCGTCGGCGGTCCAGGATCGATTGCGGCCGATGCGTGCGTAGACGGTGAGCGATGGCTGCAGGTGGTAGAAACTTCTCGGAGCTTAGGTCCTTGTTAGGGTGATGGACGGAGTCTACGGGGGTTAGCTGGAGCTAAAGAAGCACAGGCTGCAGGACTGGCGTCTACTGGTGCTCAGGTAGGTGGCCCCGTTGTGTAATGTAGGCAAAATCGGATCAGCATGCGAGGTCCAACCTAATTGCTGCTGTATCGACAGGGCGAAGGGAGGGTTTCAAATGATATATCTGTGGTCAACTGTTGACCGACTTTCCAGAGGTGTTTGAGTCTGGAAAAAATGAAGGGGTTGGGGAGCATTGGACTCGTCAACCCTCTGGAGAATGGAGAAGGATTTTGACGAATGCTGTGGTGCTGACTACGAAGTACAGCAGGGATGGGGTATCGTGTTCACGGAGCTCGAGCACGCGGAGTAAACTTGCGCGGGGCATCTGCAGCTTTCATCTGACGTCGACGTCGGCTTCGAACCTGGACACAACTGTATCAACCATTGGGTGATATTTCCACTTCATTCGCCATATCCTTTGCAACCACTATGTTGTGCAACTCCTCAATCGTTGGGGCCTCGCTTCTGCCAGTCTCGTCTGCAAATTGCCTGTAAGCATCAGTCATTTCGTCTACCAAGACAAGCCGGTGCAATATCATGCCCATGCTGCAGCGTCAGGGCGGCATTCTCCACAATCTGCGGACTTGCGGCCCTTATCTTAACAGGTGAGTTACCTACCCTCAGACGTCGGAAATCCCCCGCTGGCGCAAACTTTGTAGCCTTCGTCGCGTCGCAACAAGACGTACAGGAGGCTCGACAGTTACTATGGATGCTACCTGATCAGCCCCTTTTTGGACAATGGATGCCCGAGCAAAGCCTCAGAGAGACCCCGAAAGATGTCGCCGAGCGGCACTGCCAGCTATTATTTCAACAGTTTGCACGAAACATGCAGGTGCTACGTAAACTGCTTGTCTGCGTCTCGCGCCAACTTCTCTGCAGCGGCCAGTAGTAGCGCATTTCGTTGGTCGTCGAATTGACTGTCGTGATTCAACAGCGCTACCCTGGAGTAGGATCTGCTGTGACAGAAATACTGCTGCTCTGTGGATCGAAACAAGAATCTCTACATGCGCTCCAGGTTGATATTCCAAAATTTACCAGGTCTAGAAGTGGCTTAAGCCTCTGCAGGTTTATATGGTCCGTTTCGTAATACAGTGAGCAGGGCGTCGCTCAGTCGCGATGCGGTTTGTGAGTTGGTGTAATTGAGTACTGTTAGGAGAAGGTAAGGTATACTTGACCAGTTCAGACATTTTGGGGCACTTCAACCCGATATTTTGGGAGTCGCACTGTATAGCATATGGAAGTGGATCAGCAAAACACACCAGTCGTAAGATATAACGAGATGTTGTTGATCTGAAGCTGTGTTGAGGTTCGTCAACCATATCCGACTCATTCGCACTGAACACTCACCACCGATGTCACTTCTCACACGTATCACCCTGTTCATCACAAGCGACCGTGCATTCACCTAAACTCCAGCCCATCGAGGTACACATCTATATGCTTGTCCTCAACTTCTGTTACCTCAGTCTAAGTTTATGGTTCTTAACTAGTTCGCGCTGCTTTCAGTATGGACCGTGCTGGTTACATTCGAGATCAGCAGAATCCAGGGCATGTGGCAAAACTAGCCATAAAGCGTACGTCTAACTCATTGCTAGTCACTACAGGACCCTGCTACGTATTTTGCTGGAACAATTTCACTGGATTCACAGGTTGCTATCCTGAATGTGTCTCAGAGCAGCTCACACCACGTCTGAGAGATCAGCCACCAAGAAATGCTTTCCAGTTGAGCTCCTGCCTGCTTTCTGTACTTGCGGCATTATGGCAGCCATATCGACTGTTGCTATACCGGAGTTAGAGCTAAAGAGACACAGGGAGCCCAGGTGATCGGCTGAAATTCATGACGCCTATTCTCAGAAAGGCTTCACATATACGCTCTTTTTCAAATCCCCAAAGTAGGAAGTTACCTCGAAGCTATCGGATATCTGGGTGTATTATGAAAATGCCTGGTTCGTTACGCTTCACTTCTGTTACATCATCATAGCTAGTCCAGCTGTACTCGAGTATATGAAATCGGATTTACATATTGATTGCACCTGCAAACTACGTGTATACTCATGACAGCAGGCATCATAAGGGATGCCATTACGACGAGACAGGGCAGATAATTGAAATCCTTTCTAGACCAAGCCATCGCACGAAACAATTCAAAGCCGCTCTTAGATATGGTTACAATTCTTATGCTACCATGTTGGTGCTGTTCAGCCTACATGTGATTCTTTCCAGAGTCCTGCTCTGCCCAAGTCGTGAACCTCTTCGGTAGTATGTTGTCTATGTATAAAAGTAAATACGCCGCGATGTGGTGAGCATCCCACCATAGTTTCGGCTTTCTCAAGCACTGACACTCCTGTGTTTTACTTTAGTAGCTTCTGCTGCGTCAGGCGGTCCATAACAAGTTCGGCCCAAGAATGTGGATCAGTGTATGAAAACAAAGCTGGGTAAACTGAACATCTTGCGGATTCACCACGAAAAGTAATCTCAATGGAACCGCCCAATCCATACAGCTAATCGAGAAGTTGCATACGACAAGAGATCTACAATAACAGCTTACCATTATGAATGATCAGGTAAATGGCATAGGAGATCGACGGCAAACTTGACGTGTTACTACACGGGGCAAATTCTTACGAAGTTAAGTCACAGAGCTATTACACAGGCAACGAGGACCAACAATGTGAGATGCTGCTCATAACGAGACAGCTGCAGTCAAATTCAGAGTGCCCTTGATGGCTCATGTTTGTACAGGCTGAGGGGTTTTCAAGCTATAGATACAGGAGAACATGACTGCTTCGTGCAGCCCTTGCGCACTTGTTCCATGAGCCATAGAGCTTCGTCCATGGGAGCCGAAGGAGATCATTTCCTACAACCTTCCAACTCACTTCGCTAAATAAGCAACCCCTGGTTTCTAGTTTCTACAAACCTCGCCAATCGTGTCTCCATTTGACTGAGGGAGGACCCTTCACATGCGTCCCGGAACTCGTCACTATGGAGACGTTTTAAAATAAAAAAAATGTCGCATACCTCGCTATGTGTCATCGAGACAAAACGCGTCGTGAAAAAATGCATAATAAAAATCGTATAGGTAAGAGTCGTCCAAGAAGCCATATCATCCAACAAGGTGTGTGTGTGTGTGTGTGGGTATGTGTAGAATGAGATGTGATCCCGACTATACTTCGTTCGTTCGCCGAGTTGAGTGTGGACCTTTCAGTGAACCTCACATCGGGGTAGAATAGGCCGCAGCGATGACAACCAGAGTGGTCTTTTCCATCATACTCAAATAAATATGAGTCCTGGCCTGTCAAACATGCAACATTGAATGTGGCATCCCTAATGTCCCACTTCAGTTCACCCGCCGACCCCGTCGTTGGTTCGCGTTATCCTTGACAGGGCTCACAAAGGTGACATGTTTGCTGTCCTCCTTGTGCAACCGCACAGTTGTGCCAGTCCCCGCACCACTTGAGGCCCGATGATGTCCCATAGACCTTCCTCCGACGTGATCGTCATCGAAACCGATTTCAGCGACATCGGAGACCGACTCGGCGTCAAGGTCATCGTTCACTTCCGCCTCATCAGATGAGCCGTCGACTGAATCATCGTACTCGCCATCGTCACTAACAAGTGATGGCGCATTGTTACTGACGGTGTTAGGGCTCATGTCCATGTCCATATCGTCGATGCCGATTTCTGGCTCATGCTCGGACATAGTTCGCGGAGCAGGAGTAGGCAAAGGAGTGGCGTAAGGCACAGTCGAAATGCGACCTTTGCTACTCGATGGACGGGGAACAGAAGGAACAGGCACCGGTGAAATTGCTGTGCGAGCGGGCACGCGCATTCCAGGCACTAGTGACGGCGCTTGCTGGCTGATAACACCATTGGGTGACACAGGGCTAGCATCCGTCTCTTCGTCTTCATCCTCAGGAGAAGAGATAAGGGCAAAATCCACTTTGGTCTTAGCATCGCGAACCAGTTCACCCAGATTCATATTTACTCCACGCTCCTGAAGGAGACGGGACAGATGAGGCGAGTCAGATGACGCCGAAAATTTGGACGGCGGCGACAGTGTTTTGCCTGCTGAACTGTTTGGCACACCTGGTATCGATGTGACTCCAGGCAGTTGCCCGTTTCGATAAAGTTCCATTAAACTTTCGATGCGAGCAACGACTGACGAGCATGCTTCAGACATCGCATCCTCCCGTGCAAAAGGATGCACGAGTCCATTCGCAAGGCCCATCGGGTGTGCGCCGCTGCTGTTGCTGTTGCTGACCGTGGCGACTGTGGCGACTGTGGCGACCGGCTTCTCCGGCTTCTCCGGGACAACACCAGGCCCTTCACTAACCTCGATAGGATGACCGCAAGCAACAGCTGCTTCCTCATGGCTCTTGAAATCCCGTTTGTGCGCTATTCGACAGTGATTGATGAATCCCTGAGTGCTCGAAAAGTTCTCCCTATTACAGTCTAAGCAGACAAGCTTGACAGTCTTGCCATCACTACCGCGCTTCAGGACGCAAGGCCCGGCTTTGTCCTTTGGTTGTGGGTAACCACTTGATAGGGATTGCAGCTTGTGACCGACATTCCCGCGAGCGGCCCGACCCTTGCCATGAAGACCGCCTACCTCTGCGACACCATGTCTCGTCGTTCTGCCTTCCATCGAACTCCTGAACCGACTTGACTCAGCTTGCGTGGGCACCTCGGGCTGAATACCGTCGAATTTGGGATCTGGAATGAGCCACTTGGCGTAATGTCGCGCGTATGGCCCTTCAGTGATGCCAAATGGCGGAGCCCACTGAGGCAATGTATCGCCCGACTTCTCATGCACCGCAGGCCCTGACCCATTGCTGATGTTCAGCATCTGATTGGGTGTAGGAACGTTCACGGGATACGGGATCAGGTGACATCGACGTAACTGCTCGAGAGCAATCTGGCATTTTGCGATTTCCTGGTTAATCAAACGTAGTTCGTCGTGCTTGAGTAAGATGGCGTGATTGAATTCAAGTTGAATCACCTCTCTCGCGCGTTCAAGGTCGACCATTTTTGATGCTGGTTGCGGCGCATACCCATCCTCCACTTTCGCCACGGCTATCTTCTTCCTAGGAAAAGTCGCGTCATCTTCCCTCGGCCGCTTCACCGCGGGAGAGGTAGCAGCGTTGTGCGACGCTATCGCTGCGTTGCTTTGCCTCCGACGCTTTGGCGATCGCGCTGAGTTGGTCACTGAAGTTGCTGACACTAAAGGTTGTCCTGCTTTGCCAAAGTCAAACATGGACTGGTGGATCTGCTCAGTCTTATCGCTTCCCCTAGAGTCTGAACCCCAAAAGCGGAACATGAGCATACCCGACAGGAAAGGATTCTGGCACGGTTAGGTTGAAGAAACGGCAGACGACGTGATTGAATATGGTGGTGTAGATGGTAAAGTTAACGATCTACCAAGGCTGACACAGAGGAGGAGGGACGATGTGCGACAGGAGAGGTGGGAAGGCAAGGCTGACGTAACCAGCAGCAAGCTGCAGGTGGAAAGGGTAAGATCGGGGGGATCGGCCCAGTCGGTGATGCAGCCTACGCGCTAGCGACCTCAAGTCCTTGGGGCCAAGGTCAAAAGATCCAAGGATGGCGCCGTGGCGGACTTGCTTTGGAGCCTAGAGCCGACGATGATGTGGCTACCGTCAAACCCAACGAAACTCAGACTGAGTCAGGGTGCGAAGAGGGAGAGCGGGCGGCAGCCAGAAGAAATGCGAATGCGCAACCACACAGGGGCGAGTTGGGGGGGACAGTAATGCACACGACGGCAGCAGAGGCCGGGTTGTCTCCGTGGGTGCGATGCGCCCGCAAAGGCAGGGGCAAACCTGCGGTTGTGGGTGAGAGACGCGACCGGCGACTATGAGCTCAAGGGTGATTAAAAAGGAGAGTAGATGGAGTATTAGAAGGCGCGTATTGTGTTGAAGATCCGACTGATGTCAAAGTGAAGGCGCGACACGAAGACGAAGTCGCCCAAAAGGAATGCGCGAAAATGAATTAAAGGCTCTTTTTGTCGAGAAAAACCAGCAAGGCGGGTTTGCAGTGGTGGTTGTGTCCGCGTCGTGCGTGAGATTTTGGTGAGATGCAAAGGTTGCGAAAGGGAGAAATGGTGGCCGGGCGGCCTTTGATTGCTTGATTGTTTTGTTCAACCAGCCGATGACTGGGGTGGGCGGCGGCGATGGGATGGTGTGAGTGGTGGTGAGATGCTGGTGACAGTGAATAGCGAGCTACGAGACCCCAAGCCTGCAAGGGGGTGGGTGAATGCCTATGTGGCTGCTCGGATCAATTGATCGCTGGCGCTCTCACAGTTCTGAGAGTGATGAGCAGTTTTAGGCGGGCCCAAAAAGGAGTGGGACAAGCGAGATTCGTCTGGGTCGGACCCGTCTGGTTGCTGTCACCTATTAAAAATGGGGCGATATGTTCTATGTACTTCTGTACTTCGTAATGCACAATGCGCTCGCAGCCGGGGTACCAGGAAACCAGCCGTCGACGTTATAGGATAAGTACTTGAAGAAACCACAAAACACAACCAAAGTAGCTATGCCCTGTAAGGACTGCCATGGAACCTGAAAGAAAAGTGCGACAAATACGCAGTTTGCCGCTCAGAAATCATCACAATAGTTGCAAATAGTAGGTTGTTAAGACAATGATACCTACCCTATTTAGGAAAAATGGGAGGGACGACATAGAATGTGACAAGCGCAAAGAGGGCCCGTGAGATGCCCAGTGAGTTTGCTGAATGGTTGGTTGATTGGAGATGCGCGGATGATTTGGGCCGGGTCCAGCTAACCTTGATGGGCTTGGCCATTGGCAGGTTTAATGGCGAGCTGCCAAGTATCTTGATGAGGGTCAAGAGGGTGTGGTAGTGAATCAAGATGGATTATGCTGGACTACGGCGCATAGGCATACAGCAACTAGGCTGTCGTGCTATTGTCGATCGCCGACATGTGTATCAGGAAGTTGCAGAAGGCGTTGGTGTGTGTGTGGGTACATTCATGTTTGGGTATTTGGAAATTGGAGGTTCGACCTGCCTGCCTCCCTGGCTTTGGGTAACACCTACTTCTCGCTGCTATCACTGATGCTTTTTGAGACCACCAAGCCACATGCAAAATGCCTATCGTACAACCTTGACGGAAGTTTTCCATTCTAATCGAGTCGACATTCAATATGGACAGCATGCCAACCATGCAAGGATGATTTGGTGATGGGGTGAGTGTGGGTACTTTGAAATATATGATACGACACGGTCAAGACACGAGGATAACAACAGACGCTGTTTCAAAGGGGCAACAAGTGTTAGCGCGATACCGGTAATACGAGCTAATATAAACCAGCGCAAGACGACATCAGACATGCGCGATTCTCGCCCGGCGCCTGTAGTAGCTATGCAGACCTACTTGCCTCGTCAGCTTGTCAAGCCTATTAACACGTCTAGTACCTGTGATCTGCCTTTCTGCCTCGAGCAACAGCGTCCACAGTTGTGGAGAACAGATGGTGAGGTCTTTGCGACAGGTCACATAGATGCCATTGTTTCACCGCCCAGCACGACGGGCAGGACGGAACTTGAGGTGAAGTTTGGCCAACCCCCGTCAGGGTTGAGCGGGTCTTATCAGCATCACAAACACACATTAAGCCTGCAACAGGTAGCTTATCCTTGGCCACTATCACAAGTAGAAACAAAACAAAAGGCCCTTCCGTCGGGGGCTGCCTCATCGCCATGCATGAATAAGGCATGGGTGGGTTATCGTGAACAGGCAAACTGGGGTTTACCGCAGTTCTCGACCTAAGCTCTTGGTAGAGCCCAATAGAAGGTGTCTAAGCTTCAGCCAATGATGACTCAAAGTCTTCCCTTTTTGCATCAGCTTCGCGAGGCAGTTGCAAGCTTACCAAGTAGACTCCATCAAGGGCATAATAATATGGAGAGCTTGCACTGTTAGACAGGCTACGATAGGACGATAGACTGCCGGCAGTTGGGTAAACGAGTCGTGCGGGCTTTGAAGTTATTAATGCGACTTTGGCCTTTTTGAGATGTGAAAGTAACCATTGCCGACTCAATAGCAGGCCACTGACGCGCCTTGAGGTTATTGTAATCCACAGACTAGGGACCCTTTGTTCGTCATTGATCTCCCGTATGAGCTTGATGAACTATGAAGTTACTTTGTGGAGGCGGCACAAGGCAAGTATGTGGAAACATAATGCCCTGTCGAGCTCTGATCTGTGAATACCACCCCAAACGCATAGAAGGATGATGGAATCAAGCGCATAGACGATGCTTCAGCTGGTGTCAAACAGCTCTACCAAGTTCGTTATCGATAAGGGACGGTGAGATGCATCCGTCCATCCCTCCAATGAAATTTGTGCCGAATTCAGGTAGTCTTTCACCTGCGTCCATTCACAGTTCCGGATCAGCGCTGCCGGAAAGCAACGCGAACATGACACGGCAGGTCCTCCGTGGCGATTCCATTGCGAAGGGCAAGCAGCCACTGCCTGCGCAGAAGGCCGGTCTTGACGAAAACGGCTATGACTCGAACAAGCGCAAGCTGTCGCAATTCGCAGCAGCAGCACCCGAGTCGCCGAAAAAGAAAGCCCGCACGGCAGCCGAGAGCTTAAGCATCAGCGCCATCGAGGATGCGAAAACCCTCGAGGCCGTGGAAGCAAAGTACGACGTCCAGGTACACTCGGTCATATCGTCCTCCAAGATGCAGAAGAAGGTCGCATCTGTCTTGCGACATCTCGATGCCTCAAGCACAGTTACTCCTGCGGCGAAGCCACGGGTATCGATCCTGCGTGCTAAAGCATCTGATGCGGGAAAGCTCATCTCGATAACCGAAATCGCGAAACGCGAGATCCTGAAGGGAAAGGAGGCAGGTAGCCGGTGGTATCAGTACATCGCGCTAGGAGAAGAGATCAAAGATACGGAAGCGGACCACGACCCAACGGTTATCGAAGATACCATTCTCCGGGGGGCAGATGGAGACGGAGAGGATGATTTCGAAGTCATGAAGACACCGTTTGAGAGAGCCATCGAGGGTCGCCCAAAGATCCGAAAAGTGGCTGTTATGAGTCTGTTTCTCTCCCGGGTTTCTGTCGACGAATTGAAGAAACGCTATACCGAGCAGACGAATCATAGGCCGGTGCTCGAAGGTACCTGAACATAAGAAAATGTCGAAATCACACGACCTGGAAAAACTTCAGTGCTCCAGCGCGGGAAACCATCCTGTCGCATTGCCTATCCGCCAACATGGGGCTTCATTGTGAGACGATCAATATTCAGTATGCACTGCATGCAAAAGCTCGATCTAAACTCAGCTCCTATGTTATCATTGCGCAGGGTTGGTTTGTTGTCCTATGGCATGGCATAGTGTTCCAGCCACAATTACCCAAGTAGGCACGACAACCATCATTCGAGACTACAATAAGGGAGCAGGATACCAAAATTCACCCATTAGACCACAAGGCTCTCTGTGTCTGCTTTAGAGCAAAGCTGACTTTGTCTCGCTACCTGGGCAGCGAAGACGAAAACTGCTATTGCAATGGCAAAGGCCACCATTAAACTTATACAATTACATGTCTACGACTGAGTGCTATGGTAGATGCGATACAAGTATGCACACTATCCGAACATAACGTGCCCAATCGAGTAGCATCCCCCTCGTCAACGTCCCCTAAGGGAGTTTGTACAATGCCATCAATTCCTGCACTGATACCTCACCACCCGTAACCAGGCGTTGTAGTTGGAGTCTTCTTTGGGTTAACTAAAAAGGGCACCAAATATGGAAAGTTAGGATATGGACTCGTTGGGCTCGACGGGATATTCGTTGTTTGCTGAGTTCGGTGACAATCTTCCCTTCTGCGATGACTCTGCTCCTCCAAGTGGTTACGACCTCCCGGAGGACCACACAACCGCAACGAAGAGGAGCCGCCAACATTGTCACGCCCGAGATCGTGATCCTGACGTCATGCGCCTCCCATTTCTTTCCATGGCGGATCCCAGTATATAATCAAGCACGCATCATCGAGGGAGCTCCAAAGAAACACGTGCCATCTTTACACCTCTGGCGCTCCTCTGTCCATGCTGTATAGTTCACTCCTAATGCTTCTTGCCAGCTTCACCGCCCGAGTAGATTATCCGCAGCACAAAGTTGACCACGACAGCCCCGAAAAGGACGATGGCCAGGACAGTCGGCCCGTAGCGGTCATCAAATCCAGACTGGCCTCTCTGCCGTATAGAGTGCGCTCGCCAGTGATATGTTACTAATGCATATAACATCGTGAACATGGCGACAGCAGTGAACAGGAAGGCAGAGATGAAGGCGGGTCGGTCTCCGAAGTTCAGCATGCCAATGGCGAGGGCACCAAGGATAACGGTAAAGTTGAGCCATGATAGGAACGTTCGCTCGTTGGCAAAGAACACCTTCGGTTCGACTCGGGTCGGCAGTGCAATACGCTTGCCTAAGAGAGGAATTGGGTCAGCGAGTTGTGGTCGTCAAAGGAAAGGTGTCCCTGTTTACCTGGCGCTGTCTGGAGAAGAGGCTGGCTGGACATGATGGACTGCTGGTTAAGGGCAAGTGATGTTTGTCCGTCCACAAAACCAAAAAAACCAGAGTTCCACAACAGCGGGAAAGGACTTGACTCGGTGATGCGTGGGCGGATGTTGTTGATATCGAAGCTTGTGTTAGTATACGAGAGGTACGAGTCTAAATAGCAAGACCAATTAAGGTTGTCTCAGCGATTTGAATACTCAGCTTTGTTTAACCAAAAGAGTTGGATAGTCGAAGAAGAATCCCGATTACTAAAAAAGGCGCAAGAAGCAGAAGTCTAAAATACAAAAGAATGACGATAGCTAGAAAAAGCTTGGGAAGCTCCAGCAGCTTGTGGGTAGCTCCATGTCTCAAAAGGAACGAAAGCACTGACGAACTACGTAACCTGCATCCCCACATTGCCGTTGCTGAGGACCCCGAGGCTGCTCGGCAGCAACAACAACCGCACGTGGACCAATTCACTCCTGTGATTGGCTCTTGCCTGCCTTTCCTCGCCTGCTTCTCCAAAAGTCGAGGACGACTTGTGAAAACAGTTCAGTCAATTGCTCACGTGCTCAGTTGCCCCGCGTCAATTTGTTTGGAGGTGTTCGAGACAATTTTCATCGACCGTTCGCGTTGGCAGCTTGTGGAAGTATCTTTGTGGGTAATCGCGTCCCAAACAACTGGCCAGACCCAAAGAAACTCATTGTCAACTACATCATCTCGAGATAAGGCAGCAAGAAGGCTGAAATCGCAAGGCTACGACGAAAACACCGACCGACCGCCCTGTGCAACTTTACCAGATCAAAGATACGCCCCTTGACCTGCATAATCGACGTCAACGAAAACCAACGAAAACACGGACAGAGAACTACTCTCTATCCCAGCGTCACCATCGATAACAAATCTCGCGACAAAGACACAATGGCGCCCAACGGTGTATGCCTCACCTCGTTTCCCAGAACCGCATCGAACCTCTCCCATTCGCTAACAGCAGTGACAGCCTGAGCCTGTTAGCTCGACCAGGCTGCGGCAAATTGCGTCCGACGCCTGCCAAAGCGCAATCGGCAGCGCAGACTTCTACGAGCACTCTAAAGTGGACGGCTGGAACTCTACCATCATCAGCTCAATCCTGCGGTCTCTCATCTCCGAGTCGACCCCGTCGAGCTCCGCGGCGCCCGCCCACAAGTTCGTCGTCAACAGCACCATAGTCCAACACCTCGTCCCAACATCGGCCCTGAACCGGGCCAAGGGGGGCAGCGAGACCAAGGACGAGGAACCGCACATCAGCACGAGCGACGGCCCGACAGCCACGGATGGCAAGCCCCATGTCGGCCGACGCGGCATGCACTCGGCAACCCAGGCCTTCTGGAACGAGAAGACGGACGGCATGTGGAGCTTCAAGTACGATGGCGGAGAGGGCAAGGGCATGGACGTCGTTATCAGTGTCATTTGGATCGCCGTATAAAGTGGCTGCTATCCAGCAGAGATGATTTTGCTGTTGGATATTACAGGCACATTGAACCTCTTCCGATAATGACCGGCATTAGTCCGCAAGCTATGCCGTTTCTTCGATACCCAGCTTTTGGACGTGCAGGATGCCATCAGGATGAGAGGCCAGCGCCACGCTTGAAGATTGCGGAGGATGTGTCCATCTGAATTTAAGGAAACTGCCCTGTCGGCGAGACGGGCAAAATAACATGGCACTTAGTGCTGTTGTATCATGTATGCTAACTTGTACGAAACACTGAGAAACGAGAAAATATAATGTCCGCCATTCTAAGCCGGTAGATGCCGAGTGATCACGTCAACATGATGGTGCGATTACGTACATAGACTAGAATGAGTAATGTAAGCATATAATTCACGAAGAGGCCGTAAAGTTGCTGACAATAGGAAATTTCTAATGGCCAGATATATGTTTTGGCATGCATTGTCAGCGATGGTTTAGTACGGACCACGCAGAGCGTGGCATGGCTTGGCTTTGAAGACAGACAGAACGCTATGAATACCACTTGGGTATTCGCGGGGCCCCGCTTGAACAGCCTTATGTCACAGCTGCAATGCGGAGGAACGGGATGGGTGGAGTGTTCGGATATCATAAGATCTGAATAACATGTGCCTTTCCCCGGTTTCTGATTTCGGCCAGTCTATGCCTTACGACTTGCAGTCTGGGGTACAGTACAAAACTAGTTCAACTATAGATATATAAGCAATGCTTGCAAAATCCAGGTTATGTGTACGGCGCACGGCGAAGTTCACGATAGCTACGTCCAAATGGTGATCATCAGGCCATGCTCAAGTCTGGTCCCCATCGCTCGGTGCAAGTTAAACCGAGGTGAAACGACATCCAAGATCCGGGGTCTTGCAAGACACGATTCTTGCTTGTCTGGAAAGCGATACATCATCAGATGAGCAAAGAGGCGGTGTGTATAGTTCAGTTACGAGTCGTGGGGGAAGCGTTCCCGAGTTGGGGGTGCCATTCTCGACTCTGGACTCTGGGGAACATCCAAGGTAACAGAATACTCGAACGGCTGAGGTTTTAGGAAGCGTTCTGGAAGTCTTCGATTCTCCGAGCCACCGCCGAGGTGTGTATGTCTGCAGCGGGCGCTTCCGACCAGAACTTTTCAATTGGACAGACTCTTCGAAAAAAAAGAAAAAATGGTAGACGTTTGGGACCGGAATGACGACCAGATTCTTGGCAAATTTCAACCGCATGTGCAAATTCGGGAACCGTGTCCGTCAGCAACAAGAACCAAGCGAGGAGCAGGCCAACAGAAAACCAACGAACATGCCAGACGAGCCTGGACCCGTGGTTGGACCCTGAAAAACTGTTAGTAGCACGAGTTGATCATTTCCATGTTGGCAACAATGCAACGATGCAGAAAGAAGCGTGGCAGCCGCTGCAAAAACTTCTGTGAGACAGTTCTACCACACAGAGACGGCGACAAGCGATGGATTCGGTAACAGGACCCTGTGACACGGGAAACACACATGACTCCGCCTGGTCAAATTCGCCACTATGCTGTCCGATTCCATATCCCCCCACGACGTTCTCCATCGTCAAAGTTCGGTTTCGATGGCTCAGTTGAGCTTCTCCATATATGTGGATAGAGAGTGTGGACTTGGATCTGCCATGACGGAGAGAGATCGTGAAAATGGGGGATCGGGGGGGGCCGCCAAAGCCGCCGGTCTCGCTTCTCGCCTTGTCATGAAAGAGACAGGCCGATAACGCCGTATTTTGCATGGCACGGGATCGTGAGGATAATTGGAAGGTTGGAGACCCGCTCTAGTATTTCACTTGGAAAAGTTGGAGATTTCCCCGGCTGGAGCTGGCTTCACAGTGTGCCATAACTTGGCCTGGTATCATTTGAATTCAGTCCTATCAATGGTAGCTTTGAGCTGAGCCCTTGAGTCTGTTAGCCATACACGCTGCTTTGGAGATATCGCATTCAGCTCATCACAAACTCGAGTCGAAGGGACCGGTGGTGGTTCGGAAGAGATTAGGCTACGGCCCGTCAAACCTTGACATGGCTGCAAGTGGTGCGCTTACTCGTCGTCCATGCAGTTGGTGCTGACGGATGCGACTCGTCCCCGTGTGCTGTTTCCGGATGGACGGATGAATGTAAGGCCTTGAATACCTGTCACCCAAGCTTCCCAAATGGGGCCATATGATATGTTTCTTGGAGAGGAATCGGATCACGGGAACAGGGTCACGTCACATTCAGTATACGCTTCGCTCGTCTGGTCCCTTCTGGTGAGTAGTGAGTTATCCCGTATTGGAAACCCCACGACATTAGTTGCACGAGTCTAGTTCGAAAACAGTCTTTTGTCTAAACAATGCACACTGTCCGCTATCGCCCAAAATGAAAGCGGGTCGTCGGTCTCGCCTTGAGGAAAATACTGGGTCTTCTCAGTAACGCGTCCTATCGTGAATGCCAAGTGCCCACCTGGGCATGTCGACCTGGTTGGTGTCTTCTAGAACTGGGGCCGGCCGCCGCCGTTACGAGAATGACGAAGGGCGAGCCCGTTTCGTCGCCTGGCCCTATCGTGAGATTGTTCGACATCCTGCTTTAACACAATCCGAATGTGATACTTCACAGCTTTTCTGTTCGCGGGGTAGATGTCGTATTTGGACCCATCCGGTCATACCACCATCGCCAGATTGCATCGTCGCCTATCTCCATGCTTTGCCCCTGACCTGTCCGCGGAGCCTTTTCTATAAAACTGGCAGGAGTGGACCTCATACTTGGGGTCCCCACCGCTCCAAGCTGAGATTTACCTCTCTTACTGCAGACCCTTGACAGCTTCTGTGCTGATATTAAAACCGTGTCTCCCCCTCGTATTGCCACGAAGTCACTCTTCACTTGTTCTAGAGCCTCAAGCATTCACACCCACTCTTCCGGTAGAGCTCACTACGCCTGGACTCGGCTGTTCCTGGCTACGTCCGGCACTACTTGCCTACCACCACGACTAGTATCTAAGCCACTTGACCCATCACGAGCAGCTAGCCCTAAGTTGCGGGTGCGTGTCGAGTCAAGCTGGCTGGATAGCGTCAAAACGTTCTCATTGCTATATAATACAGACACAGCTCGCTTCTTCCCGCGATTCGCAAAGCAGACGATCAACAGCTGTGTTCCCACACCAAGCCATACCGATATCCCAAAGGAGGAAACAACCAGATTCAGATACCTTACAAGCCGCCACTATGGTCGAGGTACTGCGCTCCCCGTCATTGGGACAGAGTTTGTCGGGGCCCGTGGATATGATGGAAATGGCGACTCAATATTCCAACATGAAGTTAGCCTCAATCCACGAGACAGAGGAAACAGGCCCGGAAACTCGTTCCAAGAACGAGCAGGGCCACATGATAAAGGGCGCCTTCCCTAAGCGCCAACCCCGACGTGCCTTCTCATCCAATGACTACCGCCTGCCCAGTGCTCCTGCCACGCCGGGTGCACACAGTCACTACATTGCCCCGGCGGCCATGTCGAGCTTGTCTGAAATCACCGAATCCTACTTCTACCAACTACCTAGAATCCTCGCACATACACCATCACCACCTAGAGAATCTCACACGCCAGCCGAAGTGTCTGTGTCAGTGCTTCCAGGCCACCGGCCGCCCATGTGGCGGTCGCCTCAGCGGTCATACTCGGTCATGCCCGACGAGCCCATCCCCTTCACTCAGATCCCTGGCGAGAAGCTCCAGCTCGCCTTCCTCCCTCCCGAGATCCACTACGCCATCTTCGACTTCCTCGACCCCATCGACAGCACCTGTCTCGGTCTGACCAGCAAGCACTTCTACGCCATTCACCGACGCATGCACGGCACCGTACCCCTGGCGGCGCGCCGCAGCGGTCCCAACGACATGGAATGGGCGTGGAGGCTCGAAAAGCCGCTGATCCAGGCCGGTGCAACCGAGGAGAATGCCCTCGCCATGTTGGCTCCCCAGGGCCAGGTCTACTGCCGAAAGTGCGGCATCACCCGCTGCGAGCTGCACAAGCATATCCAGGAGTGGATAGGAAATGACTACGAGTACTGCGCGGTTCGGGAAAAGTTTGGCCCCAAGGCGCCCGGCGGCACGAAGAAAGAGTGTTACCGGAGCTCACCCCGGCACCCGCACCGGTGCGGCCGACACACGAGGCAGCAGCGAGTCGTCAGGCTGGTATAGGATATCATCGGGAAGGCGAATGGTGGAAGACGACCTTCGATGCTCCGTGAGTAACTCATTGGAAGTTGAAAATTGCGGCTCAAGGACGTTCTGGTGTAGCCAAAGCAAGGGCCTGCTTCCTATTGGATGGCCCGGCTTTGGTCAGACCTTCGTCATTCTGCGCGGGCTGAAGTTTGTGTCGTGCAGCATTTTTTGCATGCGGGGTTTTGGTTACCTTGCCAACTGGGGGTGAGGATCGGATTGTTCGTGAGCGACAAAGAACGCTACTCTGGTGCCGCTGGCGTTTGGAGCATTTCATGCTAGAATAAGCATGTATCACTACAGGAGTTTGTGCTTTGGGTTGGTCCTTCGTAAGCTTACTGCATCTTTGGAAACATAAGACTTGGTTTAATGAATGACGACGGTTGGGAAAGCGCTGCTTCGAAGAATGGCAAGACTATGTAGATTCTAGAGAGATACCTTGAATAGCTTCAATTCATCATTCTTTACTCCATACCATTTGTAACTATTTGCCTGGTACCTCTCGTCTGGGGTCATTATTGTCAGCTAGGTTAGAGTCTTCATGTTGGAATCTATCGACGGGCGCAGGGTCTCCAGCCAAAAAATGTGTACTAGCGGAGGCCCTTGCAACTGTGTGGAATAGCCCTTGACTTGGTATTTGGCACTGTACAGCCAGACCCCTTAACCCAGACTCCACCGTACAGGTTGTTTTGTCTGTGGTTCTGTAGGGAACTTCCTTACTTCTAGAGCGCAATTTCCAGAGACAAAACTGGCCGGTACAATAGAGCGCGATAACGCTGAAGCGTTTCCTATATATGTTTGCGGCCGTACACTGAAGGAGATTAAGGAGAAAACAGGTTATAGCTAGCTTTAGATAAAAAGTGTTCGATAAAGTCGACAGTAGATGTGGCGAGACGAATGCCTCAAAGCGAAGCTGGTCGCTAACCCAAGCCGGAGAGCCTGCAAATAATGTCGAGGTGGTGAAGGGCAGAGACCAGCCCAAGCCTCTGGGTATTGGCCCTGCCTCTGGTTATAAATGCAGCTCCCCGGTATACATACCGGATGCCAAACTAAGCCTCCCAAGGAAGCTGCTCCCAACGCCAGATGAAGCAGCTTGGCGGATGACAGACCCGAGGCCCCTCAAGGCATGTCTTGCGCTAGCATTCCGCTGCACGCTTCGCGCCCCTTTGTACAAGCTGCCGGCAACCATGACTTGCCTATTCCGGGCGGATTTGGTCGTCTCTAACGTACCGGTTCATCGAGGCAAAGCCTTGTTCAGGGAGGACTATGATATCCCGGCTGGCGAATGGGAGGCTGATGATATCATTGGACAAGAGGATACTAATGGTATAACCTACTACATGGTCGCCTAGAAGCTAACACTCGAGCCTGAAGACAGCCTAGGACATTTGAAACAGTTGATTACGCAGTGAAAGAGACGAGTTCAGACACAGCGTAAGAATGGTCGGAACAATTCCGAGATCAAGACGCAAGGAGCTGCTGCTAAGGGTCAAGTCTAGGTCGGTAAGCTGGATCATGCGTAATGAAAAGAGGTCGAAATAGGCCGCAAAAGCGCCATAAATAAATACTCTCCTCCTATTGCATTCGAAACTTATCTTTCTCCGTCCTTACCAGAATCAATTAATCTTATGCCTTGATGATTCCATCGGCCGTCTCTACCTTCTTTGGGTATGCTCGCGGCACCAAAGCTACAAGAGTTGTTCAACACTTATTGGTCACTCTGGTCGTGAGTATATGTGGGACAGACAGTATGCTCCAGGCTCATCCCCAAAACCGGAGCTTAATGGGTGCCTCGCACAGTAAGTTTCAGTCCTCGTGCCCAATCCTGCAAGTCTTGCCAAACTTATGACTGATTGGGCGACAACTGAATCTAGTTGCGAGGATAGATCCTTTGTCTTGAACCCCATCTCCCAGTCGATATTTGAGCTCTCTCAGGAGCCCAAACACGAGTTTCAACCAATTGTCGCCTTCGAACACATATCGACTACAATGAACAGGAACGTGTTCTTATCTACGAATACTTCAAGGGCAACATACTTTCCTTGGTGAAGAATGAACCCGGACCTGCGGGCTGAGGTAAGAAAATTCATTCTGCGAGAAGTTGGACTGGTGCTGAAGGACCTTCACGCCAAGCACTGGATACACCTAGGTACGTTGCAGTGAAGCCGAAGGCATTGCTATCCATAAGCTTATTGACCAAATCTATACAGATCTAAAGCCTGACAATATCAGGCTTGGTTGGATGATAGACGAGAAGGGCCAATTCAGAATTGAGCAAGTGGTCTTGGGCGACCTGGACTGCGCTTTGAAACTCAAGGGCGAAGGCTCCTCGATCGCATCATGGGAAATGTCATGTGGCGTAGGTCGGAAGGGCAAATAGGGAAGAAAATCGGCAAGCCATCGGAGGTGTTTTCTTTTGGACTTGTGGTAGGTGAGCTTTGTTCTGGCAGGAAGGCCCTTTCTAAGCTTTGCTTCTACTGTCTCTACACAATTACGAGTGTATAAACACTGCATCCAGACCTCGATCAACTCAGGAAAGAAGGAGCCGAGCCTGAGCAGGTGATTTTGTACAAATTGCTCTCATCCTTCGGGCCACTTTCAGATGAGCTCGTAAAGCATGTCAATGACGAGTATGGGGGCGAAGTCTTAATGACATTATCGCAGGTAATAGCGGATGAAGGCTCAAGCGAGCACTTCGACCAGTGGGACGAGACAGTATATCCAAACTCGACCCAGGGAAGAGAGCAAAATGGATGAAATTTTGCAGAATCCTTGGTGGAATGAGGTGAGGGTCACGAGGAATATTAATGGGTCGCAAATATCAACTTAGATACTACGGCTTATGTATGACGTTGTTGCCTTGGGTGTCAGATGTGCGCCCGTCTTTGGCGCCGGACAATGTGTTGCATCAAGACCGGGACTTTTCCCAATGGCACATAGCCTCGCGGTTCACCCGCCCGAGCTGACGGAGGATCAAGAGCTAATGGCAGCCCGGAATCGAAGAAAACATCCTTGAAAATCTACGCTTCCGCTGTTGACTCCCCGCACTTGGAATAATCAACGACCAGCAAGAAATCGAGGGACCGGTAAGTGTCTGCTGCAGCCCACGAAACTAAGTACCCATAGCAGCGTGGTCGTCCAAGCATGAAGAACTCCGGTATCCAGCGCAACAGCCGGGCATCGACAGAATTCCCGAGGACCAGGTCGACCAGGCGGTCATTGCCCCTTTGTGGGCTAAGGTCATGACCACTCTGTTCAAAGATCAGGTGAGAAAATCGGCATACAAAAGCTCAAGATCTCTGACTGTTCTTAGGAGCCTGATGGATGGATACTTGCTCGGTCAAAGCACTTCATATTAATTGCAGTACCAAATACCCAAACAGTTTTTTTATTCTCATCAATATCGTAAACCCAAATCAAGACTCTCTCGCCTCCAGGGTAATAAAGGTCACGCTTTGAACTAGCAGGCCTGAGGCTTGGGAAAGCATACATTTGGAGACGTAAGGGAAAGGTCTTTCTCATTGCTCGCGTCTCGTTTGTTTCCTTCATGATGCCGACTGAGTAGTTGTCAAGGAGTCCGAATTAGTGTTGAATCCAGATTGTGTCCACCAATTATTGCTGTTTCCCAATGGTCCACTGTTGGAGTGAAAGGTGTAATCGTCCTGATGGCATGGCCACCATATGCTGTTGGCTTCGTAGAGCTCATTAGTGGGACCATAATCTGCATCTACCGCTTGGTCTCCTATAACGGAGTTGAACAAATTAGGCCTGTTCATCGTGGTTGGTACAGCCGCTGGATTTGTGCTGGAAATGACCTGCGCAGCGGAACACAACTTCCAGAAGCCTGCCATCTCTTTCGCGTCAAGAGCTGTTGCATCTCCTTTCATTAGCAAAAGCCGGGTTAGAGATTGCTGGAGCATGAGCAGGAAAGGCTCAAAATATCTGCGACAACAACATCTGTTAAGAAGATCGAGCCTAGTAACCGGCGATAGGCTACGGTAATTTGGGGAGTTTGTGCAAACGTGTAGTATATCCCACCGTTTATCGTAGTAAAGGGGGTCTACTACCTTACCTATTAGTGCTGAGAGTACAGCCTTCCGTAAGATTAGGCTATTAAACCGACCGTCAATAGATATACTAATAACGAGACGGGCTTCTAACATTACACGTGTATCTGACTAATAATAGGGGTTTTAAGTAATTAATTATTGTATCTAGTTACATGTTTGTCACAGCCGATTAACTGCTAGTGTGACTTTATGTAGGGACCCTAAATAACCTAATAGACGCTATTTCGTAATCTGATTTTATTAAGAATCGAGTCTTTAAGGAAGCTCTCCGATACTAATTTTATTAGCTATCGCCACATGTTAATTTGTCAAGCCACAATCGACGCGACTTTCGGACACTTTTCGACGAGGTTCTGCCACTTTCGTCGTTCGACGCGATTTGAAGAGTCTAAGATTTGTAGGGATAATTTGGAAATTTCGCAATCGACCATCGGATGGACATCGGATTGGTACAATTTTAAATGATCTCTGTCCCTATCAAATCGGTTCTTACCGTCTGGCTAGACTCACTAAACAGCTTATCAGTACAACGTTTGACGTCGCTCTAGCTGTTGCAAAGCGTCCCGACGTAATACTCGGAGACTACCGATAGTAGAGCTGTGCATCTATTGGCTTGGCCGAAAAAAACGTCATCAGAATATCAGAATTAGTCGCATTGAACCATCGACGATTCTGGGCTGTTGGCTGTTCCACATGCTCCTGAGCTACTCTCAGCGAACTTTAAGTCGATAGGCCGTTGCATGTGCTGCTTCCCATCACCGCCAATACGTTAACGTCTTTGCTTTGTCGTCGTCGTCTTCGTTGTTCGAATAGCGAGGCAGGAAGGCCTGCATACAAGCATCCCCACACCCACGCGAATTTGACGTTTGATCTCAGATCCCAGTCTCCAGACTCGGCCCTGATTTGAACAGATAGGTGTGTGCCAGTCGTCATCGTCACTCCTTGCACGCCAACAGGGAACCTTGGAACCGGCGTACACACTATTACGACACTGCTTTGTCCATTACGTTGATTGGACTAATCGGCCGACGCTTCAAGCGGACTAATACAACTCGGCTGCTGTAGTCGAGTTTCTCCCCGCTCGACATGTCCTCACCGTCCAACTCGTCCTCACATGTCGGCAAGCGCAAACGCACCGCCACAACCAACTCCTCCATGATGGATGAGAACGCGCTTCTCCAACCTTCGTCGCGGGATGCGTCGGGCGAAGAGGGCGACACAACTGCACCCGAGTCCGGCAAACTGACCCACCGCAAACCCGACTTCGCATCAAACAACTCAAACCCTCCTACCAAACGCCAGCGGTCCAGCTCGGACAGACAGCAGCTCCAGATGACCGATAACACCGATCACACTGTCGACCCTGGCGAGCCCAGTGACACAACTGAGGCCAGCATCGACATTGCTGACCGCGTCGCCAGGAAGAGCAAGAAGCCCGCCGCCCTCAGGGATATGCATAGCAACAATAATGATGTCGATGAGAAGACCAAGGCCATGCCGCCGCCTCCCCTCGGCAAATTGACACATCCCGTGGGCTACAAGACCAATGACCCGCCTGCCGGACGACCCATCAGGGTGTATGCCGACGGTGTCTTTGACTTGTTCCATCTGGGCCACATGCGCCAGCTTGAACAGGCCAAGAAGGCCTTCCCTGAGGTCTTCCTGCTTGTCGGTGTCACTGGCGACGAGGAAACGCACAAGCGCAAGGGCCTGACGGTGCTGTCTGGACAAGAACGTGCCGAGACTCTTCGTCATTGCAAGTGGGTGGACGAGGTGATTGAGAATTGTCCCTGGATCGTCACAACCGAATTCCTTGAGAAGCACCAGATCGACTACGTAGCACACGACGACCTCCCCTACGGCGCTGACGAGGGCGACGACATATACAAGCCCATTAAAGAGCAAGGGAAGTTCCTGGTGACGCAGCGTACTGAGGGTGTAAGCACCACGGGCATTATCACAAAGTACGTGTGGTGTAAATAGCCAACCCTCGTTACACTCTTGCTAACCCAAATCTTTTCTCAGGATCGTTCGCGACTACGAAAAGTACATTGCCCGCCAGTTCAAGCGTGGTACCTCCCGGCAAGAGTTGAATGTTAGCTGGCTCAAGAAGAACGAGATGGACCTCAAGCGTCACGTCCAGGACCTGCGTGATAACATCCGTGCGAACTGGACCACCACTGGTCAGGAGCTCAGCAAGGAGCTGAAGCAGTTCTGGCCGGCCAGTCGACCACAGAGCCCTGCCCCGTTGGGTCGTCTCCCGCCTCTCACCCCCGGCGGCCCGAATGGAGACATTAGTCTGCGCGAAGCTGCCGCCATGGCCAACGCAGCCAGATCACCTACCACACCTGGCGAGAGAGCTGGGCAAAATGATTTCATTACTGGATATACATTGGGGCTGATCGGTGGTGTCCGATCTTGGGTACGTGTCGACTCCTGTTCCGATTCACATAGAAAGTTTGCTGATTCTGTTATTACCGTTAGATGACCAAGAGCCGCACAAACCTCAACAGCCGGGACAGTAGTCGGCCACCTAGCGACGATGAATCGGAAGAGAGCGACGCCAAATCCAAGTCACGGGAGAGGGAACGAGGCCGCCAACCTGTCGTGACCTCGAGCTAGCTGCCAGGCGGCTTGCGAGTTCGCTCTCCTTGCCCCGTCCACCCTGATTCGCGTAACCCCTTGGGTAGGGCTAAGGGCGGGAAGTCCCCTACACGAATTATCTGTCTTTGAACTTCGAATATCGCCATAATTAACGACCGAGTATGACGGCTATACACCAAAAACGATTCTCAGGGGGCGGCGTTCATTGCGTTTGGCTACAAGACGAGTGATGAATCAACGGGGAGGCCATCCCTGTAGCGACAAACCGGACTACAGGCCGAATGTATGCTTTATTACAGTGCTCGGAAAAGGTATACTATGCCAAGTCGATGGTGTCTCTTACTCGATAGCAATTGTTAGAGACAGGCTGTGCTTCATATTTGATTCGTGATGGTGCTGTGTAATCGAACTCATCGAACTTCTGGACCTTGATGTTTGTGAGTTCTAATTATATTTTGCTCCAGTTCAAATTCTACTTTCTCAGATTTTTGCAGGCCGTCCTCACTTAGTCTTTGGTTGCTCACTATTATCCTCTGGCTGGCTTATTTGGCTCTTTCCTACATTGTGACGACGGGCTGTGACTTGACTATCCATAATCTCGTCAACGGTGGCATATCTGCTCCTTTAACTCAACGCATAATCCTTCGACATCGTGAAACTTGAACGCGCAGTACTGTGGTACTGAATGCTCGTGTGTCTATTTATCTATCACTGAACCTTGTCCCAAGGGGATCTCCATGTTTGTCCTAATTATAGTAGAGGTACTTCATACGCTTCATTGAGCTGCACGCCCACTTGAGCAATTGGGCGCAGGGAAGTTACCTTATGATAACTTGTCACCAACGATTGGACAAGCACGATCGGGCATTGGCTGCCTAAATGCGTGCAATTATTTTTGCCCCGACAGCTTGAACCGACAGTTGGAATGTGCGGCATCATGCAGCCATCCTGACGAAGCATAGATTTTACATTTGTATTCCTGCTTGTCGTATCAAATCCAGCGTCTCGATCTTCAGCAAGGTGGATATCGTCTTATACGTCACCAGTGCACTTGGCCATGTAGCATCTAGGGATCTGCACCATTCCATAGCCAGAAGTTGTCCCTCTCATACCTCCCAATTCTTGAAAGCAGCGATATTCATTTACACGGAATCCTACTCAGACCTGGCCATCAACTGACCAAGACGACCCCTAATGGGTTCGACTTGCCAACTGGGGTCGATCCGGATCATCAGACCATCCTATATCCTCATTCCAGCGTCGCTTGTTGGCCTTGTTCCTGACCTGAGACCACAGGGGACAACAATCGTGTGCAACCCATGCTTAGGACACCCAGACAGACCTATCGGGGGTCACCCAGCACCACCACAACCATTACACGAAACCGAACACCGAACCATGAAACCGACCCGGGAGATCTCCGAAGATCCCTGGATTTGGCAAATGGTACCTGGTCGACTCGCTCCTTGATTGTATGCTGCAGACCTCGTCCCTACAAGGGGCTACCGCCACAACCGCTCCGTCATCTGTGAAGGATTCGGGCATTCGGATCGTCTGATTGAGGCGCAGGAATAACGCTCGATTTTCTACTCCGGTCGGATAACTCTCCATCGTTGCCGATTTAGTACATTGAAAGAGTAGGACCCAGGAATTCAGTCCTGAGGACCGATTCTTCCCCAAGCTGCTTGAGGGAAACATCATTTCTTTTTGGTCGTACGAAGCTTCGCCACAATCGGTGCACGATAAATACAAATCAATGGACACAAATAGTCTCCTCATTGGGAGGTTCTGCGTGCAAGAGGCACAAGAGTCCGTGAGGAATTCATTGTTATAGGTGGTAAGCAAACTTCAACGCGCGAGCATAGCCAGCTCCATGCCGGGAGATGACAGAGACGCAGAAAGCATAATACGAGGTCTATAACACCGTACATACATATCGGACCGAAAGATATGCAACGTGCAGAGAAAAGGTGCAGACCAACCCACGTCTTCCTTGAGTGCAGGAGGCTGAGTTGCCGGCGGTTAGTATCAGCACACAGATAACCTTGGACGCCAGGTACAAGGCACTGGCACGTGGGCCAACGAACCACCAACTGCGTTCCCGTCAGATCGATACTCCAAGGACTCGGTTCGCCTAAGCCTGCCATGCAATCGATGAGGCGGAAGCGGGTTCGGCAGCGGCAACGTGAGACTCAATCTGCACCGGTCGCGTGAACCATGGGGTTTGGACCCCAGGTTACTACCAGGTTACAATCGGGCAAGCACTATCTGTTCACAAGATCCCAGACTGGCACACGCTGACATAGCCGTCCATATGGTGTTAAAATAAGAGCCGCCTCGATAGCCGCGCCCAAAAACCAACGTGCATGAAATGCCACATCCCAGACAATCACCCGAGGCGTAGCCTTGTACTAGGTCGGTCAAGGTAGCACTCACCTCGAGCTTGTGGAAACGCCAAGAACTTGTGTCACTGTATGTGGTTGGCACTGGCGGGTGTATCGCTAAAGAAATGCTATCTGACATGACACGACTTCCAGAGCACGGAGTAGGATTGATGGAAGAATTGCTGACAGGTACAGCGATGTATGAGCGATTCTTTCAACCCGATTTGATCATAGCCTTGCGAAGAGTTGCCAAATCGAGACTAAAAATAAATCTAAGCGCTGACTTTGCAACTGCGGTGCATTCAAGATAGCTGTATGCACACAATTGATAGTGTGGAAGGCCTTTCCCCAATTCGGACGGAAACACTTGGCGGATTTCCCCTCTCAGAGTTCCACGCATGCGAGCGAAGTATTGGGAAATGGCCATACGCCAGGGCATATGTCATGAGTGTCTCATGGCGGCGCGAACTTCAGCCGAAGTGACGGACAGATGGACGGGACGAGCACTTGCCGATTGTGCTGACATGATATCCCAGTAAGAAAAGGAATGCACCTTGTCGCCTGCAATGGAAAGACCATGGATCCGCGTCACTTCGTAGAGCATGCCGCGGATCTCTCTCTCAATTTACGCATGTGCTATTCACTCACATTTCCGTAGCAATTGTAAGGAAGGATTGGGCCATCGATGACGACTTTTCCACTGCTACTTTGGCATTGGTACTACGACTTGTAGGACTGGCGATTTCTCGAACTGCCGATTTCTGCTAATCGATCCAACGGGTCAAAAGAGTCCAGCGCCGACTGCCGCCCGAATCATGCATGACATCTGATCAGCATCGCCCACTTGCGGCCCCCCAGACGAGGATGCCACGAGCTGCCCAAGGGATGGAACTTTATCTTCACGCTTGGGACCTTTTGGACCCCAAGATTGATACGTCTCGGAACCGCGCCAGATGGCGTCAAAACGGCCGCCGCGGCTTGCTTTAAACCTTGTTCCCCTGAATAGACGCGAGACACGAGAATATCTTATCTGATCCTGAACGTCATGTTATCAGCAACGCAGATGATGAGGTTGGCGAATTCAACTTGCGGGAATAGAGAAGGTCAACGTCGTCCGAGGTTAGCGCCAATGACCTCACTTGCACCCGAATATTGATTGTTAAAAATAGGATCGCTGGTACGTTAGGGCAGTCGGTTGGCCGGCGACACTTGGCCAATGGTGACTCTCAGGCGCGTCTAAGCCCCTCTGTGTGACATTTGCACCCCGCCCTTCTGGCTCGTCCAAGTCGCCAAAGATTGCGCTATGTACCGTTCCAACGGTGGTGAGACCCGCCAAATCGACCTGAAGGATTTGAACCAGCATGGGTCCCCTGGACCTTCACTGCGGGCCGGGCTTCGTAGGGTGCGCTGTGTGGTTCGTTCGTCTCTTGGCTCGCCCTGCTGGGAGATGCTAGAGAAGTACCATTATCAAGGTCTGAGCAACGACGGGATCTACGGGAGGAAGCGTTACTGGCCTCTCTTTTTCATCCATTTCATCTGCGAGGCAGTCATCGGGCCAATCGATGTGGGACGTCCACATTGAAGAAACACCGACTGGCCAGCATCGGGACCCAGGTGCCGCAAGTAATCACGCTACGCCCCAGCAACGCTTCTCAAACTTGTTTCCCCCTATCCAGCACATCGAGAAGAGTGTGCGGAGTAGGGAGTCAGGAGCTATCTTTTGCTCGGAAACACGCTGGTCCGCGTTATTATTTCTCCTACCTCCCTTTTCCTGCTTCGGCTTACCCACTTACTTCTATTGCGTCTATGTTCAGATCCCCCATTCACGATTGTGCAAGGCATGGCCTTTTACGCGCCAACTACGACGAAGCCATCACTCGTTGCTGGCAATCCGTTGCTCGACAACTCTGAACCTCCTGCAAAAAGTTATTTCAACCCATTTCAGCCACTTTAGGCCTTCTTCAAGAAACGTCAGCCTGCCGTCTGGTGTTACCCTGCAACTGTGACTTGCTGGCTGGCGGTGCAAGCCCGGCAATAAGCTGGCCATGAGCCCACCTGCATGCGCACGCGCTACTTTTAGCTGCGCCTCCATTGCCTGCCAGATTAGTACCTTTCAATTCTAACTTGCCAATTCACCGGCCGTCTGCTTGACAATGGTCAAGAAGGGTTCTCCAGTACACAGTCGCAACCCGCAAGACCACCAGCAGCAAGTCAGTCAATGTTGCGGGGCGCCGCGACGGCGCCGGTGAGGTGGATGTCCTTTCCTCCATTGCGCTCCTGATTTCGTTCATTCGAGGTAAGGTCGCGGCACGTATGGCGGCAGAGTTGCCGTTGCCGGCGATCGTCTCTGCATTTACTGAATTTCTTTCTGCGCTCCACCGCATCAGGGTTTCTTGTGCTCGTGGTTCTCCTCTTTCTAATGATGACATTCCAATGACCCGGTCTATTGGGTGCTCACTGGCGGGACTTGCCCTGTGTGCAAATCTAGTGACCCCAGGTCGTCCAGCCTGAGATGGACCATTGTTCTCGTTGCCGAAATCTCTATGCGACGACACACTGCATAATGCTTTGAGAATATCGCAACCTCTCTCCACCGAACTATGGCGGCAGGGAGGTGTGTGGGAGCAAATAGACGACGTGAGGCCGAAGGGATAGAACACGCCAGTGCGTGGTGTATCTGTACCTCCGTAAATAGCATGAGCCACTCTTGAAGGAGTACCTTGCATTTGCTTTGGTCCAACAGTAATCCATGCTCGAGCTGACGGACAGGGGCTAACGACATAGACGGCCTGTAGGTTCTGCCCAGCCCAGCCATGTGGGAGAAAAAGTTTCTTGACCTCAGTTCTGTATCTCTTCTATCTACTCATCTCAATATAGCAATGAAGCTCAGCCTCTGGCCGTCATCTGTGGTTCAACGTGGGCTGGAGACGCTACTACCCAAAGCATAGTACTCGACGGGCTCCATCCAAACGTGTTGGAAGGCTGAGAGGTTTCTTTCGCCCTTTCTCCTACAGCAACACCCCTTGTCGCCATCAGGCTTACCCTTCTTCATGGTTATTTCCATACATCCTACCTCTATTCATATCGGGGGGTCGCTTTCAGCAGGGCGGCTGTGCCGATTACTAACTTTGTTTTGTCTGTCTGGGTCCCATTTTGAGCCTCGTCCATCATGGCGGATCTTAAGTTCATCATGGATATGAACGATGGCGAACCCACCTCCCTTGTGAATAAAAGGGATGTTGCGCCTCTGCCACCCGGTGCAAATCGAGGTCAAGACGCTTCAGCCTCAGAACGTGGGAATCCTGGAGACCATAGCGACGACAACAGACCAACGCCAGCCACCACAAGTAAACGGTGCGGGCATTCAGGGCGCCAATTCAAGTCTTCAGCAGGAACGACATCATCATCAGCAGCAGCAACAACAACAACAACAACAAAACCAACATCACCGTCATCGACGGCCTCGACAGCTCGGCCGGCACCTGATCGCCAGCCAAGCAACACTAGCACCGAAGAGATGGATCCTGGATATGGAGGCCACGGCGGGTCGGGCTCGTCGTCAAATACGCCCATGCGCCCCATAGGCAGCCCGTCCGGCGGGGAACTCCCCATCAAGCTCACCCCAATTACTGGTCGCGTGAGTAGAGCAAAGAAGGGTGTGCCGGTCCATACATGTGAAACATGTAGACCACCCAAGGTGGGTCTTGGCCGGGGGAAGTGTTGTCGTCATGGGATGTGGGTGTGGCTAATCGGGACTATAGACATTTACAAGAGCAGAGCATCTCAGGTAAGAGGGGCTACGCATACTTGGCCGCCGGCCACGACGTGACTTTTGCTAAACCAAAACAATTAGGCGCCACCAATTGAGTCACCAAACGCCTGGCTTTCCGTGCACCTATCCTGGCTGCGGCCGTGCTTTCCACCGCGCTGACTTACTTGCTCGTCACGCAGCTAGACAGTCAGTGATTGCCAAACATCATACCGATGCCTTTGAGTAGTGGTGCTGACGAAGTACTAGTGAACAAGAGGGGGAGAAAACTTCATCGGTTGGGAGTGGCAGCCGGCGGACGTCGGTGACGTCGACGGACGACGGAAGTGTCCCGAGGACGAAGTACATTCAGCATGTTCCCTCGTCGATGGGCGGGAGCATTACTTCGCGTGGTTCTGTGTCAGGGCCGTCGTCAGAAATGAACCCGGGCTACGGCGGCGGCTCGACGACATACCCGCCCATGGGCATGCAGGGCAGCGGCGGCTCAACGCCTATGTCGCCTCCGCAGCCACAGGGCCGGGGTGACAGCTACCAGTTGGCATCGAGCGGTCCGTCGCAGGGAAACTACACTTTGTCGACGCAGTCGCAGATCCCGCTCATCAGCAACCAGCCTCCCAGCCTGGACAACTCGCCCACGGCGGGAAACTACAGCTTAGGCTTCCAATCACCACGCACGTCATCTTCGTTCCCACACTATGTAGTTACCGGGGGACTGCAGCCACATCTACCTAGCTTGACTATACCTGACAGCAATCCACCAGGTCTCCTTGCGGCTCACGAGATATCCCCCTGGGCCTCGTCTGACAGCAACTTCTCCACCCCATCCGAGGTGAGCCACGGCAGAAGCTGGGTCCGCAGCTTCAACTCACCTACGTCCGACTGGCCCGGCACCAGCCTCGTGACAACCTACCACCAGCAGTCAGGAGCTTCGCAGGACTTGCAGAACCCCGGTACCGGACTCGAGGGCTTGACCTCGGCCACCCCTTTCATGGTTAACGCCTTCTCCCCGACGATGCACAAATCAGGCTTCAACCCCATTTTAGACATGCCCTTGTCTTTCTCCGAAGAAAACGCGCTTCTTGACCATTCGTCTCACCCCCGCCACGATGCGTACAATTTAGTTCGTAGTCCGACCCCACCGACCGCCTCCTCGTCCGTTCAATCGGCTGAAACTTTAGTCTCCCTCGCTCCCGCGCTACCGGACACGACCGCAATGGTAGGCCGTTACAAGGACTCGGCGGTGTTGATGGGCACCCTGTCCAATGCGTCGTTCCTGACGGCCCACAGCCTGCGCCGCCCTGTCCGTAACGCCATCCCCGACTTAATCGACGTATACTGGAGGCGCTTTGACACTCTCTTCCCCTTAATCCACCGCTGGAGCTTTGGGACAGCACCCACCGAGGTGCTGCGTTGTGCTATGGCTGCCATGGCCACGCAGTTTCTCGATGGAGAGGAGGACCGCAACAAAGGTACCGAGCTGCATGAGTTTGCTTCGCAAGAAGCCAAACGTGTAAGTTGTGAACCCCTTGAACCCCTTGAACCCCTGATGTCTTTTCAACCCGGTGCTCACTAGCCACATCTCCAGTCGCCGCAATGGAACGTCCAGATCATGCAAGCGATCCTCCTGTGCGAGTTCTTTGCCCGGTTCCGAGGGAAGGAAGCCTCGACCCGACCGTCTCAGCCCTTCCAGTCGATATACGCGAGAGTGAGTGCCCCTACTTCTCCTACTGCTGCTTTTGATTTCGAACCATACTCTTTATTTCAGGATTATTCTCTCTTTAGTCTTGTTTTGTCTACTCCAAGCTACCAATGGCACCCGTACTCAACATTTCCCCAACAGGTCGCCAACCCTCCCAACCCCGGTGATGCTACTACTACTACTCCGACTACGACCATCCCCACTAACCCCTTTGGATCTACACCCCGAAGAACAACTACCAAATCGCGATGGAACGAATGGATTGAGGCCGAATCGCGTCGCCGACTTCTGGCCGCCTCGTTTGTCCTGGATGTGCACACATCCATGTATCATGAACAACCTTTAATGCACTCTTTCAGAAGCCCGTGCCCACCTATACCACTGACCAGAGCCAGCGAGGAGCTCTGGGCTGCCCCTTCCCCTGAAGCCTGGGAGGCTCTCTTGTCTGCCGGATCGCACAGTCTGGAACCGGTCATGCTCCCAGAAGAGACCATCACCATCGATAGGATCAACTCAGCTCCACCTCTGGACCGTGCCGTGTTTCTGGCCTCGGAGGTACTGCGCCTGCCCAAACGAAGCATCCCTTCGGCCCTAGAAGTTTCCAACGACCCAGACCTAACTGCGTCGGACCGCATTGCCACTTTATTCCCCGGATCGCCCATCGCCAACACGTATCTAGCCCTCCATTACACCCCCTTACACGACCTGCTGGCCATCTCGGGCGAGTCGTGGATCTTCACGCTAAAGGTGCTGCCCGCCAAGAAATTTCAGCAGCACCAGAGGCGGCTCAAGCAGTGGAGCAGCGGTCTCCACGCTGCCGTCGCCGCCCGATACGCCGCGAGGGCCCTTGTGGCCTTCCTAGATACTACGGCTAATGTTAATTACACAATTCCCATGGTGGCCGCTCAGGGCGAGCCCTCCTCGTCTGCCGTTTTCACCGACGAACAGCCAAACCACGGGTGGAACACAACCAACATTTCCGATTATTGGGCCATGTACGTCAGCGCTCTCATCTGCTGGGCCCTGTCGCACTACACCACTCGGAACAACAACAATTCATCCTCGGCTTCTGCTCCTGCTTCTGCTTCTACTGGTGGTGATAATACTAACAAGAAAACGACTGGGAACCATAGCAATGCGAAGCAGCGGCGGAGCGAGGCCGAGGCCCTCGAATGGCTACGCACGGTGGCCGACCTGCGCATCGAAGACATCCTCAACCCCAACGTGCGCGGCAGTCGCGATGAAATTAACAGCGTCATCACCCTTGTCAAGCGCCGCCTCGAGTTCGAGGCTGTCGGCGGCGGCGGCAGGAAGTCGCTTCTCGTCGATGCCCTGGGTGTCTTGCGCAATTTGGAAGCTGGGGTCAATTAGAAGTGGTTTTGATTTTGATTTTTTCTCTTTCTCTGGCGGAAATTATTCCTTTATTCTGTTCTTAGTATTGTTGTTTTTATTTTTGCGGTATGGTTCTTTGTTTCCTTTGGCATATGGCTACCGGCTTTCAACATCTTCATCATCGATCGATCATTGGGAGGGAGGAAGGAAATCAAAGCGGGGCGAGAAAGAGCTGCGGGAGGAGATTTTCTCTTTGTTTCTCCCTTTCTCATCATGATTCTCACGTGTTTTTTTTCGTCTTCATTCCCTTACATCGTCTATTCCCTTTGAGTCGTCTTCTCACAGCAAGAATTCCTTCCCTTCCTTGTTTTCCCTTTTGGCGCATTCTCTTTTCTTTCGATGTACGGCATTTACGACCAACAACAACAACAACAACATCATGTATAGACAGATACAGCCGCATGAAAGGGGGGCGGCGGATACACTTGTACTATTAGATACATCATGATTGCGGGTTTTTCCTTTTCCCTTATTTCTATTAATTTCTATTTTGTTTCTTTTGTCAATCTCTTCTCCAAGCATGGGTTGCGTAGACGATCAGACACAAAGACAAAGCATATGGATGGGTGTGATGGAGTGTGGGTGGCGGTTTACCAGCAGCGAACATCACCATCATTGGTTATGCACTTGCGCATCCATAGCCAAGCGAGCGAGCAAGGGCGTTGGAGGTGTTTTTTTTTCTCCTTTATTTTGTATTTTTGTTCTTGGTTTTTGTTCCGAGTGAGTCGAGGGAAAAGGTGGTATGTTAACAGAATAAACCATGTTGATGTCTCAATAGAATCATATGTTCCTTTCTATTTGAATAAGTTCATCATTCTGTTACCCGTTGGGATTGATTTCCTTTCCTAACCCGTGTGTATTTACCTTGAGCCTTGAGCTTGTGAGACAGGACAACCCTACCCAGGAGCCTACTGACCTTGTCGCTACTCGCTTATCTACTTGAGATCATAAGGGTCCCCTAGTGCTTCGTTCGTCGTCAGTTATTCAGGTCTCGTAGGCTTCCTAGCCCTCCTACTATTCGGGAAGTAAGGTAAAGGTCTTCCTCCGACTACGACAGTGGTATCTCCCTTCTACCATGTAAACCTATATAACTAGTCTAGTACTCTAACCGTCTCTCTACTTAGCGATCTTCTATCTATAGACGTCAATAAGTGTTCAAGTTCAAGGGTTGGAAAAGTCTAAAAAGCGCGCGACGCAGTGATAAACCACGTTGTGGAAATAGTATCTGTTTTCTAATTGTCCGTATTCCTGATCGATCCTGAACAGCATTCTGACTGACCACACAAGAAAAGGGAGACGTTGAAAATACTTTCCCTCGGATAATCACGAGGGTTCATCGAATGCTGTCGTACATTGGCACTTTTCAGAATGAAGACATGGGTTCGAAGTGGAAATCCCAAGGTCACCAACCCGACCCCAAGTGACTACTGGGATACATCTCGAAGCCTCAGACGCGTAGCCCACGTATCCCCAAAGCTAATCTTACATAATTACAGGAGATCTTTTAGAGAGGCTGGTTTTGATTTAGGAACATTAACCCTACCACCTGCAATCAACACCCAACCGCTCTCGATTCATCCCGCGCATCCTGAGGTATCACAGGCTCATGAACCGGCAGTTTCGGCCTTTCTGTCATCCTTACGCCAGGTCATCTAGAGGTCCAACCGCACATTCTATAGCAGGCACATGCGCCTCCCCTCCCCTCAAGTTATGTCCCATATTACCCGACTTAGCCATCACGCTCATAACCTTATTGACCCAGCAAGACCAGAAGCCTCAATGCGAGCTCACTGGTGTATATGAGCCTGCCCCGTAACAGGCCCTTCCTAGTTCAGCTACCTGGCGAGGCTCATCACTAACGCTTCGACGTCCGCTGTGGTATAGGCGGCGAGCGGTCGGGAGCGCCGGTCCAACACCAGCCAAAATATGGTCTGGCCGGGGCTGCAGTACGTGCTGCACTCGCAGCGGGGACAATATAGAATCTCTGATTTGCACTCATACACCTGAAGATAATGCTCCCGCCGGCTCCTGAAGACTAATAACGTTCTCGTCGTATGCGAAGCGAGAATCGCTCGCGAATGAGTGCGTTTCCAGCCTGCACGACAGCGACAGGGACTGAACGCCTTCCACATCGCGCTTGTTATGTGAATGGCCCTGCATCAAGATGGGTAGTGGCGCGAAGCCGAGGAATGTCGGGCGGTTTGGTGTCGTTTTGCGAAGCGGGCGCCGCACGATGATCCAGGATGCGCTGTCGGACTTGTTCCGTGGCCGTGAAGCGGGAGTGCCGGAACACATGGGGATCGATGGACACACAATGTATGCGTACTGGGTGCATTTTGGCGACGAGTGGCCTCGGCTCGGTATTGTAGAGTCCAACTTGGTCCATTGCCGGAGGTTCAAGGGCGGGTAATGCGTACCTACAACCGAAGTGGAGCTCGGAGCAAAAGCGAAGTACGAAGTAGGCAACTAAGAGTCAGTACGTGGTAAGGTTGCTTTTGGGCAAAATATACGGCGTACCCAGTCTCTAATTCACCCATAGCCAAGCAGCTGAAGCAGGGTTTGGGCGAGAGAAACATGAAAATCGACGCAGATCATGTAATTCCAGACATGAGGGAAGGAAAAACGAGGTAGGTAACATTGTCGAACTAAAACATATTGCAGATGAGATGCAGTGTCAAGTCAATAAAGACAAGAAAAGAAAGAATCTGAAAAAGCTCAAACTCTGCGGAAAATCGGCCTCGTCAGTTTCATCTGGCTGCCGTTCACGCAGACAAAAACGCACTTCGTGTGCGAAAACAAATGGGCTAACGGAGTTGGCTAAGCCGCGACAGCTTGAAAAGGACTGTTATTGCTCGCAGCTAAGTACTCGATATGCGTTTGCCTGGGTCCCGTAGCAAATACGAGAAGACCCCAGGGGAACTAAAGTCAAGAAGGCAGGTAGGCGACGGCATGACAGAGGATGCAGTTAAAATGCTTCATTCCGAGACAGCTACGTGGCTGGCTTTGACATCGACCACAGGTTGGCTTTGTTTGGTTCCCGAATATCCTGAACCGCAAATTAGCAAGGCTCGTATAGATAGGGGACAGCGCAGTGCTCAACATCCATCATGCAGGAATAGGTCATGCTCAGCACCACGTCATCCCTCGGTCCCTCAGAGTATCGTTGCAAACCAATTTCGAGTCATCTCAATCAATCAACGATCTCATCGGTTTTCTCAGACAACACTCATAACAAAATCATTCTCCCACATCTTCATCAATTCAGCTTGAAAGTCTGGGTATGGTCGGTTAATCTCTTCATCCATTTAGCTTATTCCCAATGATTAAGCCTTGGAAAACCAAGCCGCGCTTTACTTTACTTTCCTTGCCTTTCAGTTTCTTTGCTTTCCGAAAATCCCTTGCCGCACCGCGAGTTGAAGGGAAGGAAGAAGAGCCTGCATGTACTGCTGTGCTGGTGTTGGTACTGTGCTGTGTCGCGTACAAAGAACTGAACTCGTTCTCGTCTCGATCATGTACACGTATAAATGAATGAAGTGATGCCCGTCCGCCCTGCCCTGGCCCCCCCTCTCCAGGAAGATAATGTCAACATTGCCTCTGAGTCCAATTCCGAAACGAATCAAATCCGCACGGCCCTCCTCCCTTGCCCAATCGTCATCGAGCCGCTCGTTCCAACCTGGCTTGTGCTCATCCCTCCGTTATCATCCCCCGTCCCGTTGCCTTGGTGGACGCTACTATAGACTGGACGTTGTTCATTTTACAGAAGCCCCAGTCCAAAGGTGGCCGTGCGTAGATGGTATTAGTCGTGAACCGAGACGTTCGGTAAGGACCTTAAGTTGAAGAAAAAAAAAAAAACCGAAACCAACAAACAAACAAACAAACAAGGAAAGATGCGGTATCCGTCCACATTTTGCTCGCGCAACAATGAGCAATGATCTGTCTATATACAAGAGCGGGCCACGATGGGTTCCGCCAACAAAGTAAGGGAATGCTACGACATCGCAACCTCGCTACTCCTGGCCGAAACCCATGGTTTCCTCTACTGCAATAGTCATTTTCTGCTGCAATGCTTCCAGAGTCTTGTACGGTGGTAGGTCTAGACGGTTGAAACTAGTGACATCGTTATTAGCTTCACGTCTTCAGAAATGAAAGGGGTATCAACTTACCAAGTGTGAGCCTTGGGCAAATTGCCAAGTTCGCCGGCCTTCTCGATCGTAAATCTTCTCGGGCCATCACTTCCTTGCAAATCCTTGAAACCATTGACCGGAATACGTGAGGTACCCGTGGTAAATTGCAGTAACCTGCTCTTCTGCTCGCCATCCCAGGTGCGTACTGTCTGCCAGAAGAACTGAATAACCTCGTCGCTCTCAGTATATCCACGGTAATCGGTGTGCTTCTTCCAGTCGTCGACGTCGATCTCGGCGATACCTCCAATCAGCAACTCGAGCTCACGCTCATCAAAGACGTTGATCAGATCGTGGGGGATTAGCTCGTGGAAGCCATCCTTGAACGCCTGGAACTGCTCTGCGATACGCTTCTCGATGCGCCACTTGACCATCAAATCCACGTACTCTTTTTTGTTCTCGTTCGTAACCTCAATGTCGCGACCACCAGGCTTCAAATCTTCCACCGTCATAACACCGAATCTCTCGTCCTCCGTAGAGAAGGTTTGCTCGAGGATACCACCAGAAATATCGTTGTCGAGCATCCACTGCAAGCTGCGGTGGAAGTCCGCGTCAACACCCTCCATGTCGGCCAACTGCACCGCCTTACCCAGGATCATCTTGTATAGGGCACCAATGAAGAAGGCGTCAAGGAAGCGTCGGTGGAAAATGGCAAGGCCGACGACGCGGCCTATAAATTTGAAGTAGTTCAGATGCTCGGGGTTGATACCGGAATGGGGGTTGATTTGCAGGGTGTAGTTGTCGTGAGCGGAGTACTCGAAAAGGCAGTAGAAGGGGTTGAACATCTCGTGGGACAGGAGGAAGAAGAACTCTCTGGAAAGACCACCGTAGTCCAGACCGTCTTCACCATCAAACTTTATCATCAGGCGCTTCTTCAGATCCGTAGCAGATTGCCGCGAGATTTCGGCAAAGGAGTCCTCGAAAATGTGGGATCGGCGCACCTTGATATGGCACTGACCAGACAAGATTCGCATAGCAGGCTGAGACCGGAAGTATATCAGCTTCCTCCTAAAGTCTCGCTTGTATTGCGGCACATTCTGGTCCAAGGACGATGGCAGGCGCGGATCGTCCCATGTAGTCGTCTTGGTGTTGTGGTCTACGAAGTAAACACGGGCCGTGTTAGTAAGCCGCATTTCCCAACCACTAGGCAGGGGTCCCAGTTGGGATACTGGCTGCTGTTGAATGGTCCCGTTGGCATTATTGTGGCCACCGTACATCCGGATGTACTGCTGTCGGCGAGGATCGACCCACGTGGTGGTTCGAGTGTTGTGATCCACAAAGTATGGGCGGCCTTCTGGCGTCCATCTCTGTTCCCAGCCAGGGGGCAACTCTCCCGTGCCGGGGCTGGTAGCGCCAGTGTGCATCATAGTGGCGGCATTAGCACTCTGAGCAGCGTTGGCCTGTTGCTGCTGAAGCGAGGGGGAATTGGCCCCTGTGCGATCCTCAGGCAAGGTTCGGTTCTGGTGACGCTGTCGTTCAACCTGCGTCGCAGCCTCTCTGTCGCCGCGATCGTTTCCCCCACCGGCCTGCGTCGGGCGGTTCCAGCTTGTGGTGCGAGTGTTATGATCAACATAATACGTCCGTCCCAAGTTGTCTTCGCGCCGTTCCCAGCCCGCCGGTAGACGTCCCTGGGAGTCTTCGAAGGGGCTCATCTGGCTGCTCGCTCTTGGCTGTCCATTCCCGTTCACCGCCGCCGCCCCTGGCGCTGACGCTGGCCCAGGCGCTGGCACAGTCATGCTGTTGGGCCTCATAGGCATACTCGCCGATGCTCCTGGTGTGAGTCCATTGGGACCGGACGAAGTAGGCCGCTCGATGGGTCGATCCGGTCCGAGCGTTGATCCCTGGGGAGTGGCCAGGGATGGTCTGCTAGAGGATGCCGAGGGAGGCAGCTGCCCTCGTGCCGGCTGGGAGAGATTGGTGGAGAGGTTGATGATGAGCTTGCCGTGGACGACTAGGTTGTCTGTGGATTTCTTGAGGTCTCGGGTAAGCATCTGGTCTAGTGGGCAAACAATGTTAGTGATTCAAACACGACACCAGCTGCTTGGACCACACGAACCGTCGGCACCGTCGGCGAGTTCAATAGCGTCGCCAATGCGGATGTTGATGACACCCAGGAAGCCCTGGTCCTTCTTCTTGAATTTCTTCTGATCGAAGACCTGTACGGCCAGAATGCTATCCTCAATTGCTCGGCTGTTCGAGATGGTGTAAGTATACAAGTCATGAATTGTCAGGCGGTGGATTGTGCCTACAAATCGAAGCTCTCGTTCCAGTAAGGATTGAGGGTACGCTTAGAAACGGATGTCGTCTTGGTCTGCTCGCCGTTGATGGTCGCTACAGCAAATGGGTCGGGGAATCCTGTCATCGAGGCATTAATGTCCGTCGGCTGTTTTCCTCTCCGTTTCTCAGTGCAAATACGTACGAAAGACATCTCGTTTATACAACCCATCGGCAGCAATTACTGCGACGAAGTTCAGGTCAGCATGAGGGTTCCCCAATGTTCAAATGTTGTGAAATGGCGGTAGATGTGGTGGGTAGAGGGGCAAAGACAAGACGCACTCGTGATCCGCAGATTGGGCTGCCTGTTGGTTGAGCATCGTCAGTAAATGAAAGAAAGGTGGTGATCGAGAGCGAACTCACGATGGCAAACCCGCTTCCGAGCGGTTGGAGGTCATCGTGACGGCGATCAACGATGGACGGTGTGCCTACACCTTCCCGTGGGCCGTCGTTCCTTTTGACTCGACCCGTTTTCTATTTTGGGGAGTGAACGTAAGGGCGACTTGGCGTGGTCGCGCGACGAACAAATAAGAATACTGGTAGAGATGATGTTGCTCGGTCAGTGCGGGTCGGCGAAAAGCCGTCGAGCGAAATCACTGAGCATATGACGGCGTAGATGTTGTTTGTAGTTGACGTGAATGGCGGGTGGTAACGATGGAGCAGGTTCGACCCATGACACAGTGGCAGGTTGAGGCTGTGCAATCAAAGCACTGCAACTGATGGCCTCAAACCCCCGCTCTCTGCCGTTCTTCCTGCCGCAGAGCTTTGAAATACAACAAAATCAAATCACCCCCAAAACGTGTGCTGCTGTGCCACGAAAAAGCGCCTAATCGTCAGGCAAAGAACGCATTCAAGTATGGAAAGGAAGAAAAACTACGGACAATCAAGCCTCCAGTCCGACCAGAGCTGTGGAACTGCGATAGAAGATAGGATTTGCTGCAGGTGGGATTTTAAGGAGCTCCCTCCGAAACAGTTGCCGAACGTGCAAGTGCCTCTAAGAAAGTCCGAGGCCAGACGCGCGGACGAAGAGGCTGGAGCTTCTTCAACGGCGCTTGACGTAGGTAGCTGTCAATGTTTCCTCAAGCCTCCAGTTGGGTCAGACAAGTCCAAGACACCTCCCTCTTTGGCAACATTGATTTGATTTGTGATATCAGCAATGGCGCGATGGCACGATTGCCAGAGTTTTGACACTAGGCGCGGGATGCACACACTTGAGCTTATGCCCACACTTGACTAATGATCAGCAGCTCCTCGTGGAATCTTGACGATGGCGGATGCTGCTTGCTGGGATGGTTCGTTAGAGGAGGGGCAACTGATAGCAAATCCGACTGCCGCAACAAAGGTTAAAAGATAGTACTGGAATCAAGTCGTGGCTTGACTGGCTGCAGGTCGTGCTGGAAACCTCGTTTAATTTTTGGGACACCCAAAAGAGAGACTGATTGAGCCAATGGGCAAACCTTCCAGGGTGCAACCGGCCGAGCTAAACCCCCCTGGAAGTTCACGGCTAGTGGCATGATCCAAAACTTACACACACTTATCATGTATGGTGTTTATGCAGTTTGCAACTGTTTTCAAATATGTGCCGTATCATAGCATTGGTATTTGAGTATAACCCTTATTACCCGTACCGGCAATGCTGCACGATCAGGTCCATCCACCTTGTCATGAGATCTGCCTTTTGTTTTGCTTTGCGTGGGGATCGCTCGCTCACTTGCCCATTCGATGACCTTCTTGCCTGACGGACTACTTATGAACCCCAACAAAACCTGAAATCTATCCAAGAAACTCAATGTCCATAAGCCAACTAACGTTAGAAAGGCGAGGATACGAAGAGCCTCACAAACGTGAGTTTTGACCAGGTATTGCCCACTCAAGTTTTGATGTTGGTCTCACAGTGTCTAGGTACTTCACGGTTCTGACGTATCTGCCACGGAGCCCTTCCTTCATGTTGCACGACTGAGACTCAAAATGCCACCTCAATGGCCCTCCCGCCTGAGGAGTGCATTGGATTTCATACGAGATGCCCGTCTTGAAGGGAGCCATTGCGCCGGGTTGCTCGGATTCCCCTCTTCGGTGGGGTCCCAAGTAAACCCACTTTGCTTGCCTTATGTTCCTTATCCTTTTCTTTCCCTCACTTGCTTCAATACCTGGATGGGAGGAGACTGCATTTGCGGTGCCGTGCGGGAGTCGTTGGCAGATGACCTTTGCAACAACGAACGGATGGCGAGTGGAGCGCTTCTAGCTTATATCCTCGCGCTGGAATTTCAGGGGGCGCCGATTATTCTCACAGCTGGCATCAAACTCGCGAAGCACAGTCTCTGATGAAGCGACAGGGAGGAGCATGGTTCCAAATCCATGCCACCGTGCGATTCAATATTTCGGTAGTTGCCGAGTCAACAATTCAAGGAAAAGTCTCAGATAGGGATCCTCAATATCCAAGTACAAGCTTGATGACCTTCTGGGGTTGCGGAGAAGATTGCTGCAACGCGAGGTCTTCGCCCTGCGCATGCGAAGATGAAGAGGTCTTGGGCCAGCATTATTATTATAGTGGCATCAAGAGTCCAACTCAGATGATGTGTATTGAAGCGGTCTCTTTCAGCAAGCCTACATACAATCCCCGAAAAGTCATTTCCCTACCAGTTACGAGCGTCGCTAACTGCATATCTTGCTATTCAGATTCATTCTGCCCGGATTTCAACTATTTACTAACTGGATGACCACGAGAGTCATGGCAAAATCCACGCAAATGCTTCGAAGCCAGAATGCTGCTTTACTCTCTCAACTCGCTCCAACATTCCCCATCCCGAAACATGGACATATCCAGATGTCCGAAACCCAACCTCATTAGCTTCCTATTCACCATCACTCATTGGCTCAAACTTCAGCAGACAAAGTTCTCTGAAGTTCTCGTCCATTTAGGCCTAGAACAGATCCAGTCGGTTGGTTCCCCCATATATCTATTTATGGTCGGCTTCTAATGCAAGGCCATCACACCACACACCCGCTTATGCATATCACTTCCCCAACCGTCGGAACTGGCAGCTTGCAGCGCGGTTGCACGGCATGGGTTCTTGAGGGGGTTCTCGATGTGTGAACATTTGAGATTACGCTCGAATGGTCGATAAATACAGATATATGCATACATCACCTAACGAAAGTAGGCATTCGTTGCATTCATTGTTTGAGGAATCACACTCGCCTCAATAGTGTTGAACGCATGCACGTGCCGAATGTCTGCATATTGAGCTTGCATACAGACTTGATGAATAGTTCCGCAATATCGCATTGCACAAGCAACCCTTGAACTTCTGAAGTACGGTCGCTAGAGATCATCGTGCTACGCGCTCAATGGACGCACACTCGAGTACATTGACAACCTGGAGGTTCTCCACCAACGTCGGGATTACTAGTGTCGATGAGCTCATCATGGTAAATATCGATCGTCTCCACGCGTCAACGTCAGTCAGATTCTCTCTATCTAATTTAGTCCATATCGGATTGCGTGAAATGCACGCCATTCAAATGTAAGTCGTCCTCCTGGCACTCCTGCTACTCCTGCTAGGCATTCCAGTCCAAAAAGCCCTCGATCAGCATCGTAGCGGGCGATATAACCCGGCTTAGAGCCGCATATGACCCTGCCGTGTGTCGGAATCCTTGTGTCCTAGGGTGGATGGAAGTCGTGTAGATAACCAGGAGGTTGTTTTGATGAAGGGGAACTGAAAGATTGCTCATTATTATGGCTGAAAAGGGTATGTCGATTACTGAGGCATTGGTTGGCGACGATGTAGAAGAGGGAAATCATCAGATCACTTGATCTGAAGGTGAAACATGGCCATACAAAGTCGTCTTCGTCGTCACCATTCCTCGCCTCGAGTATAAGACCATGCTCCACACATGTAATACAAATCATGGCGAACCTTCCCAGGTCCTCGAGGTCCATGTTGCGCTTTGGTGCTTGAAATAGCCGCTCATCTGATTTCCTCGGGATCTCAATGAAAAGACTGAAAAACCGTTAGCGCCAATGTTTAAGCGTGCCGTTTTCGTACATGGAACGAGGACCATGGGGAACCTTGACCTATCCAGGAGCCGGAGAGACCTGTTCATCAAGGGCTGGCAGATAAGGTGGCGGAGCAGACGACTCCTAGTAGGGGTTGTAGCCGCCGCGGCCACGTCCGCGATATCCACCACGGTATCCGCCACGAGGGATGTAACCACCTCTTCCACCATAAGAACCTCTTCCGCCGAAGCCTCCACGACCACGTCCTCGACCTCTAGTCATGCCAGGAATGTTCGTTCGCTTGGGGGTGACCTTAATATTTCGGCCCTTCAGGACGCTGTCGTTCAGTACGAGGGCCTGCGCGACAAGGCTGGGCTCCGTGAACTCGACGTAGGCGTAACTAGTTATGGGCAGAGCCGTTAGTCACTGGTTCTCGACAGAAAGTCCGACAGCTGGGCGCAATATCTACTTACCCCTTAGGCGTGCCGGTAAACTTGTCGAGGAGGATGGTGACGCGGTTGATGGAACCGCACTCCTGGAAATGGGCCTGGATTTCCTCGGGGGACGCCGAGTAGTCGACATTTCCCACGAAGATGCTGCGGCTGTCCACGTCAGATCGCTCCTCGCTGTTGGCTTCCTGGCCGCGCTCCTCCAGAGTGGCCTGCATCTCACGGAGCTTCTCCGCCTCTGCTTCCATCTCAGCAACGCGGCGCTTCATGGCGGTGATCTCTTCCTGCGACAACAAAAAAACTTGGTCAGCTGCATACATCTAATTGGTACCACCCTCGCTTAGAAGGGTGATTTCGCATTGAGAGGCCTGGAAGCCCATCTGGAGGTCAAGGGTCAAGCTTGGAGTGACATGTCCATTTGCACGTACCTCATCATTTCCATCCTCAGCGACGGGGCGCTCTTCAGCCACCACCTCGGGTTCTTCTCTCTTCACGTCCTCCATGGCCCGCTTGGTCTTTATGGCTGGCTTGGTTTTGATAGCTCGCTTGGTCTTGGTGGCCTCCTTTGTCTTGATCGCCGCCTTGATCTCGAGGTCAATGCGCACGTTAACAACCTTTAAAGATAGTTAGCGATTCACTTCCAATGCTGTGAATCAATGCGACAGCCTGGGGCGAAGGGGTTCCAAGCTGGGGCTCTCGGGCTGGTGAAGCGAAAGTGAAAGTGGAAGACCAACCCCACTTGCCTCGAGCTCCTTGCCGTCCGACGATGCAGGGGTGATAGGAACGAGAAGATTAAAATGGGTGAAGTAGCAGTTAAAGGGTGTGCATCTCACTAAAAGAAAGATACATTGAATCCAGGTTGGCAGGAGCCAAACTTACCACGGAAGTCTTGCTCAGAGGCAAAATTTGTCGCGTTCCAGAGACATCGGCAAGGCCAAATTTGTGCTGTAAAGATTCCAGCGAGGGTCGTCGGCCTGGACGTCCGTGTTCTGCTGCCCCAACGGGTAGCCGAACGCAGTGATGAATGCGGGCATCGGCACAACTGATGATCCGAGAGTACGCCAGCCAGAAGACATCTAGCGTCGCGGTTAAAATGACCATCCCAAACGCTAGGTGCAAAAGAATGAAGCGACCGCAGCTTGGTATGAAAGGTTAGTAATTAGTTCACGATGTGCTCTAATAACTTTTTTCAAATTAGGACACGAGAGAAAGTGGGTGGAAGTTCAGTTACGCGATGTCCGTGGCCTGGGGCATTTGGCAACCGCAGAGGAAGAACCGCTGCATACATTCACTGCCACTGACAATCGGCACAACTCGAAGCAAGCACACCGTTTGTAGGAATATAGGCTACCTAACGCTCCTGTGTCAAGGCTGCAGAAGGGCTGTCGTTGAATAAGCATTCGATACTAACACATAGGATGAGAAAATAGGTCTGGATACGTTTGTTCACCGTTACAGTCAATGCCCGCAACCCGAGGCAAGGGGTTCATAGTAACCACTGTCCAGCTTCCACTCCCAAGTTAAGTCAGGTTAAGGAACATTTCAAATGTTTTCAAATTAAAGGTCATGCTATCGTTGAGACCGCTTTGCGGCGGGAAGGGAGGGGGCGTGCGGGCAGGTCGTTTCAATTCTCCTTTTTTGAATACACATATTAGGGCTCTATTTTCTAGCTCGAATATTGATATTGAAGAGCTAGTATTGTTGGTAAACATAAGAGCTTACTGGAATTCTTATGGCTGAGCCGAGGTGGTTATGTGGGATCTATCCAAGTAGGTATCCTGTGGTATCGCATTGTCCATCTGACGGAGTGAGTTGCCCGTTAGATGTAGTCGTGACTACACGTGCTTTTCTCAATTGAAATGGACCCATGCAGCCTCCAAAGCCCGACTGTAAAACAAATGCGTTGATAAGCTGTATATATGCTGGGCTCAAATGAAGTGTGGCACATAATCCTGTGTCCATTTCATGCTGTAGGTTCTGCCAAGCGCTGAGATGGCTGCGTTAGTCTAGGCAGCACCTCCGCAGTGGCGCGAGATTGTGATAATATTCGATTGCAGCGCTCCTCTCCTTCATCTAAATATAGTTGCTATCTGTTTACGAATAGTGTAGTTGTTCCCACTTCAAGGCCACCTCACTATCTCCCCCTTTTCAATCTGACCCATCAGTCACTTATCCAACTCAGAACCAGTACAAAATTCCAATCACAAACCAACATGTCGACCGATACCCACGAGAATAATCCCCACTGTGACGGTAAATTCGGCCAGATCTGCTGGCTCGAAATCCCTGTGACGGACGTCAGACGGGCTATTGCCTTCTACCGCGCCGTGTTCGACTGGTGCTGCAAAGACGAGTCGATGCCTCACCCACTCGACTCAATCCAAGCCGTCCATTTCTTCATGAACGGGACTCTGAACGGCGCTTTCCTCGTGATGTTTCCGGAGGATCTCGTAAAGACGGCTGGTAGTAAGGGTTCGGGCAGGCAGAGTGCGCTTGCTACGTATTGCGTGGCGGATATCGAGGAGACGTTACGAAAGGTTGAGAAAGCCGGTGGGGCGGTCATTGTGTAAGTATCCATCGTATTGTATATTACGGGGAGGCAAGTTGAGATGCGCTTGATGCTAATTTAATGTATCAATGCCAGACCCAAGACTGCCATCGGTGGGGATATGGGATCATTCGCGCGGTTCGTGGATACGGACGGAAATCTTCAGGGGATCTGGGATCAGACAATGTAGCTGGTTACCTAGCTGACATCCCAGAAAACGACCTTAAGCCTTTAGTGAGACGGGCGTGGGCCGCTGCTACCTGCAAGGCAGTATACCAATATATCCGGAATATTCTTTCATATAGCCTTCTTTAGGTCAGCTCAGTTCGGTCTTACTCACTGAGGAGCCTCCCTTACGGATCATAAGGTATTTTCTATCTCAGATCAAATCGAAGAAGGCATTGCTGGCTTATCACAACGCTAAAACACACGGATCTTGGAACGTAATGACGGTGAATATTGCGACTATACCAGTGCTGTGTCTCTTATCTTTACTCTACTTTTACACATATACAAGCCTCTACGTTATTCCCCTCAATGGAATACCTTATTTCCCTTATTACACATTACTTGTAAAACATAGTATTTCCCTAGACAACTTCAGGCCTCAAGTTCCGGGTCATGCTCCATAAGTGCCTCCCGAAATTCCTCAGTATCTTCCTTTTTATCAAGAGGTCCCTTCCAACCCGCCGCGGCCTGGATCACCAGCACCATAAACGATAGAACCAGAGCCGCCTGGAACAGGACCTTCAAGCCATCGACGTAACCCTGAACAGCGACCTGCTGGTCAATGTCTCCGAGCCCACCATTGTACACGAACGCTGGACTGCCAATGAGTCTCGATACCAGCTTCTTCCGGCCCTGGCTAAGCTGATCCGTGCCATCCACGACTCTGAACCCCCTTTCCAAACTTCCCCTCAGCGTCCTCATGAATATCCCGCCTCCAATCGCACTGCCGAAGCTTCCCGCGAAGCCCCTGAACGTGCCCAGTAGGCTCGTAGCAATGTAATGGTTCTCCGGCAGCGTCAAGTGTAGCATATGGGCCAGGGTATAGTTCAGGGTGGCCCCAGTAAAAAGGCCATTAAAGAAGAGAGTCGTGATGTATACCCATATCGATATGCTGGGGCTGGAAGAAATAGAGAGTGTCAAGAGTGACACAGCGAATAGGGCGATAGACACGAGACAAGAAGTCCAGAAACTCCCCGCTCGGCAGACGTGCAGCCAGCCGACGAGCAAGCCCCCTGCACCGAATCCGATATTGGTGGGAATGAGCATGCTGCCGCTCGCCCCGGGGGACAAACCAAATACGGCGAGGGCGGTAATGGGCGCGTAGAATAGGACGGCCCAACGGGAGGCCATGAATCCAAATTGGGAGAAGCAAGATAGTAATGTACCGCGGTCTTGGAGGATGGCGATGGGAATGATTGGATCGGCGGCGACGAAGCGCTCAATGAGCACGAATATGATGAGCAAACCAAGGGAAACCAGGATAGGGGTAACCTCTATCTTTCCAGACAGGCCGTATAAGAAGCACACAATAGTAGCCGTCTGTAATTGTCAGTAAAGCACATTTCCATCATCCGTGACCTAAACTTACCAGCACCACAGCACCCAGATAGTCAATCTTCTTAAGTTTCGTGCTGATCGACACACCCTTACCCCCCTCCCCCTGCCCCGACGTGAACGACTTAGGGATGCTGAAGTACACGCCCAGGCCTGCGATAAATCCAGCAGGGACCTGGATCCAGAACAGAGCCCTCTGGATTTATTATTAGCGCACCATCATCAAATATCTGTACTCGACCACACTCACCCATCCCGTGACCGGAATCAAAATTCCGAAAACCACAGCCCCAAGCGAGATGCCCATCGTAAAACCCGCGTTTACCATGCCCACAAACAATCCCCTCTGCTTCTTACTCGTCAATTCCAGCACGAGAATAAAAGCCAGCACCATAAGCCCCGCACCTCCCATCCCGGTGACAACCCGTCCCAGGATGAAAACTGAGAATGAGTACGCCCCCGCCGTGATAACCCCCCCAAGAGCGAAAAACACAGACGCGACTAGCACCATGCTCCGCGGCGAGAAAATGGTAGCCAACCGGCCCGTCAGGGGCGCAAGTGACGATAGCGCGATGAGGTATGCGCTCGTGAACCACATGGCGTACTCATAAGCGTCTAGATCTTCGGCAATGGCGGACTGGGCCATCGTCATACCAGACATATTGCTCGCTGTACTTTTTGTTAGCACGAGCCGTCAAGTGACTAAGTAGCTTTAACTCGAGAAGTTAAATTGAGTTTTACCTTGCAGAAATATCAGAACATAGATACTGAGTATAATCGCCACGGCCCGTCTCGGGCTGACTTTCTGATTCGCTTCATCACCATCGGCCGCCGGCGCATCTTGGCACTCGGGGCTTGATGGTGCACTGCGGCTAGTCTGAGAGCTGGTGTCGGACCGGAGTAAGGGGGTCTGTTCAGACGCGACGGTCTGGCCCGGTGACGACGAGTCGTCGCCCTCGTATTGATCTGGCATAGCTGTAAGGTGGGTGTGATGCTGTTGGTGTGACGGGTGAGATAAAAGGGGATGGGAACGTAGTATGATCCCGAGCTTTTGGTTCGTGACGGACAGGAACGCGACGCTACAGGATCAGGAGCAGGGACGACAGGCAGCCAGCTTTGACGCCACTGGTTTGCTATCACGAAATTGTTGACAACAGATTAGGAGCTTTGGAGAACAGATGTTATAGATGGATGGACTGGTGCCATTGCGGAATTAACGGAAATCTTGATGGAAGGACAGTTGTTGATTACACACCTGATCGACATCCAATTGGTCATCCATCAAGCAATCTGATAACAGCCAAGCTCTCCAGGCTTCCGGTGTCTCCGCGTGTGCGACGCCCAGGTCCGAGGATCCGGGGCGCCTAAGCGAGACCACTGCAGGGGAGCAAGGACCCACTTCAGGTTCGACTTCCAGCACTCGAGACGAATATGGTGTACCACTCTTGGTACCGTTGTGTTTTTATGCTGGATGATTCGCAGGGCCAAATGAGAAAATCTTTAAGATTCAAGAGTAAAAGAACCTGATTAGAGACAGTCTTGTGGTTGTTCGTAGTTTATTTTTACAATTATATACAATATTATTGACTCCCACTACTTGAACGTTATTTTCTTGCTAGTGCATGTGGAGTTGGGGTACACAATGTCCTTGAGCTGTTGGCATGAGGAACCCCTATATCTCGTAGTCCATCACTACCTAAATCACCGCTCTAGCACATAAATGCACCCTTAGGCTTGTTTGAGAGTAAACTGGGCCAGAACGATGTCATACTGCCATGGCGGGCCGACCCTTTTGTTTCGCCAAAAAGCTGTCACACTGTCCTCTACTCACACAAGTGCCAGTTGGCTGGCTAGGAAAGCAAAACTCTTCCCTCGGACCGGCGCATGAAACCTAGAGACTCTTAAGCTGTCATCGAGGTTCTCCTTGGTTGCACGGTTTTCTCATTGTAACACCACCTCGCCTTCGGAACCTATCGTTTTTCCGTTGGCTGGATAGTTGTAGTTGAAAGACTTCGCTCCAGAGCAGCATGTGCCGGCGTGGCAAACTGATGACAATTGGGTTGGTGGTGAAGGGAAAGTCAATGTCGTTCGGCAAGTCGTTAGTCTTGAAAGGTGAAGACCGTGATCTTGGTGGCCCGCGACCCCACATGAGGCTCTGGCAGGAGAAGCGTGGCTCTACTCATGCCGCCCTAAGCTGCCAGAGTGAATTGCCGAAAGTCTTACTGTCATTGATAAGCCATTTGAACTGGGTTTATCCCAGTAGTTCAGCATTTTCGCCAATTAGAATTTGGATGACATCTAACAAGCAGCGAATATTCCGTGTATTGCTCTGGATACGACCCCAGGAGCTTGGTGCATACGCTTGCATGAGTTCGTGGGGTGCATCTTCTACACCAAGGCGAGTTTTGGTGTCTCAACAATAGTGGCTCCGCGCAGACGCCTTTCATGTGCTGTCTGGGGATGGCGATGTAAAGTGTTGAGTGTTGAGCCTGTCCTCCCTCGGCTCACCCCGGACTGTATCGTTTCACTTCATGATGTTCCGTGGTCGCAGGTTCAGAGTTTCCAGAGTTCCGCCGGAGATGTCCTAGCCCTTTGCCCAAGGTCATCGATAGCCTCTTGACGAAGTTGGGAGGGTGTTCGGTTGCAATTGACCCAGTTCGTCGCCGCCGGAGTATGACGTTGTGAAGATCGAGCTCTTCATTGCCGCTGGCTATGATGCGTAGTTGCTCCTCAGCACCCACACGAGCATCGACCAATGACCTGGCATCTCTCTTCAGGTCCAAGAACAACGAGAACATCGACATGATGACCAGAAGAGCGGGTACCACAATGAAAGCAATTTGATAGTCGCGCCCGGCTTGCTTGATTCCGTAGATAACAAAGGGCCAAAAGGCTGGTCCCGAGGCGCCCATGGTAATCCAAGCAGACGCACATTTGGTATGTTTGCCTTGTCCACGAAGTCCAAGGGCAAAGATCAAGGGCCACATGGGACCCTCGGAGAAGAAAAATAAGATGGCCGGAATTGCCAAAAGATTTGGGTTATTCTTTGGACGTAGTGCCGCCACCAGGATGGCGGACACGATCGTGAGTCCGGTGCAAATGGTGAGAACAGTCCGAGGCTGCGGAACTTTGGGATGCGTCGGTGATAAATAGGCCAGGTATGCTGTAAAGAATCGCGAGATGGCGAACGCAGTATGCCCTATGAGGAGGTAATCCGAAATAGATACAGACAGTTCTGCCGGATGATCGTCTCTGTTGGTTGCAGTGTCCCCAGAATTATCGGGTGTAAGTAAACCTCGAAAGAAAATACTCATAATCTCCTGGCCCGCAACATAGCACCACTGGGCGAGAACAGCCAAAGACAACGTCCATGTTCGCAGCTCTAGCCCACCGACACTCCGCTTTTTAGGATCCACCGGAAGCCATCTGGTAGAGTTCTCCATTTCAGCATCGGTGACCTCAGGTAAGGGCATGTAATAGAAGAAGAGAGCCAGTAAGACACAGAGCAGTGTGATAGCCAAGTATGTCCACTGAACATCTAACAAAGTAGCCGAGTCCGTCTTCACACTGCCCCCAATTTGCGTGAAGAATACTTTCTGAGCCAGCACACCCGCGACAACGGTAGCGACAGCCTGGACGCCCTGTGCGAGCAAAAGTCGCATCTCGGCGTAGTCCATGGGTCCACAGAGTGCGAGGAACGGGTTTGCAGCTGTCTCCAGAACGGCCAGACCGAATCCTACGATAAAGCTGCTGATCATGAATCCGGCAAATGACGTGAGCACGGCAGATGGCCAAAACATGATAGTTCCGGTTCCATAGATGCACAGACCCAGCATGAAGGTAGCTTTAAAGCCACCTATGGAAGGCATTCCGTTCGACTTTTTGGTGCGGCGATGCTCGTCGTGTCGGAGGATCCACTCGCCAACTATCAGGGGACCAAAGAAATATCCGGCTCCAAAGTACATACTGGTCAGTCCCAGTGTTTGAGCCACCGTCATATCTGCGACGGTGGCGATGACATTGTTGAGAGTGTTAAGAAGGCCATACGAGAAACCCCAAAGCACAAAGAGAATGGTGACTACTGTGCAGTACTTGAACGAATCTCTGGCCGACGTTCTAATCATAGACTTGGGCCGTTTCATATTGACGAAGCCGAAGTAAACAGAGTTGTCGGCGGAAGTCATGGTGATGCTGGTCCTGGGGACGAATGTCGGCGAGGTTGGGCCGGCCGGACCTGTCATATCTGGCGTTGTGAGAAAGTCCAAGGCAGTGATTTGGGAGTCTGAGCTGCCCTGTGAATGACTTGCTCTGCGCTGGGCAGGCTGAGCTTCCTGAGGTTCTAGGACTGGGCCGAGCATCGGTCCTCGGGCAGTGTGGCTCATCCTGGACGAGTCTGAAGGTTGTTTCTCAGTGTCCGAACCTTTTCGCAGAGTGCCGTCAGGGTCAATGATCATAGCCGGGAGTATGCGTACGAAAAGCGGCTTCAGAGTCGGGATGCAAGCACATGCTATTCCCACGTTGACCTCCACGGCAGACCACATCAACGATAGCGACGCATTCCAGGCGAAATTTGCTTGATCGCCAAAGGTTGCCTCGAGATTGTTGGATACACCTGGGGACACCGCCGTGATGGCCTGCTGGAGATAGTAAATGCGGACTACGTCAACTATTGTGACGAAGATACCCAGCGTAAAAGTAAGAACCAAGATAATCTTCTGTCGGTAGGGGATCCGCATGCCTGTAAGTACCGGGAGCGGCAGTGCTAAAATAGCGAGATCCGTGACGATATTGACAGGGGCAGAACATATGAACTCGGTCAGGAGGGGGATGCAATTGGCGTCGCCAGAATATCGATCGAATGCGGCCTGCACAGGACGACATTGAAAAATATTCAACAGCGTTAGAACAGTCCCAGCAACATTGACAACCCCCAGCACAACCCAGGACGCAAAGCGAAGGACTTGCTGAGTATTCCGAGATAGGCGCAAATAAAATATTAAAATTGACGTCTTCGTGGCCATAAGCGCGGGATTCTAGGCATAAGGTTAGTTGCGCATTCGGGTTTCAAGCTGCGACCTCGACGCACATATATAATAGAGAAGACATATTCGCAACGGCGAAGGTCATTCCAATCATCGGCCACAATGTCCGCATCATATCGTCCGAGGCCCTTCGTCGCTCCAAGATCGATAGTAAAGCTCAAGCCGAAGGCCAAAAACCAGGCGAGTACGATGAAATAGTCGTCCCAACTGATATTTCGCACGATTCCAAGCCGAGTGTACAACCGTGCAGCGACAAAAACAGAAGCCAAAACCAAGGTGGCCGTCGTTACCGCGAAGACGGCGGGACCGCGGTCGGGCACGCCGCCTGATCCGGCATCGGCAGCCGACATCGTTGCGGAATAGTTAAGAGTCCGTCTCACAGCTCCTCTTGTAACCTTGGTGACATCATCGTTCCATTTAGCTGGATTTACTGCGTTAAAGTCGAGTCAGTTTCTTTCTACTCAGGCTGAAACGCGCAACTTGTTGCGAGTAATAGTGAAACCAAGACATTTGAAGCCACCAACACGGGAGAGGTGAATAGGGCGGTGCCTGAAAAGTAAATTGGGGCCAAGAATCCAAAGCCGATCAGTCGAAGGTGGGTCAGACTGAATAACGGCGCTCCAGAAGATTGCGTCTCCAACCAGCGGTCTGCAAGTACCGCAGAGTTAGGACCCTCTAACAAGATGACTTGCTGTAGTTTGGTAGCGTAGAGGTGAGGAGACGCAAATGGGGGAGTGGAGGTTAGTACGCACACGGAGATGGCGGTGGAAGGAAAAAAAACGCAGGTTTTCTCCAATGGCAACTGACCGAGGCCAGGTTGCACATTTGATGTTGTCATCCATGTCAGCCGTCAGAGTAATCTGGATTGGCCAAAATTGGAAGCCCTTGGGAATCTTGACCCCAAGCCGCGCGGAACATTACCCCGCGTCAAAATGGAAATCCTGGGATGGGTATATGCTGATCATCAAAGTCTATCACTGTATTCTGTCTACTGCGTTTTGGTCTGTGTGCGGCTTGGGATCTCAAAAATGGCCGAACGGGCACCGCCGGTATGCTGAGCAAAGGAATCTTTGTTGGACCCTTCCCCTCTCCCCACCACCTTAAGCGCGGGAAATGCCAACTTGGTGCGTATTCGTTCGCGATGCGTCCAATGGCAGTTTGACGTGTCAGCACCCCGTTCTTTGCCGCCGAGAAAAATTGTCTTTCATTAGCGTCATGACCAACAGAACTATGACATAGACGTCGATTGTCTGCGAATCAAGTGTGACGTGGAGTGCCACCGGGATGGGTATCCCGTTTGCTCAAGTTTATTACCCCAGATTGACCGGGGTGGCTTGGCCGTTGCCTTTCGGTGAGATCATCTGGGATTTAAGGTGTTTGGGGGCAGTGTACCAAGCACGGAATTGCGATGGAGTGCCCAAGTGGGGTGCCATGGGTACCATGGCCACCAGTTATGAGACTTGCTGCCAGCCTCGGCGTTTCCTGCCCCCAAACTTTACTTTCTTTTCAACGTACTGGCGTCTTGACAGCCTCCAACCCATATCAACCCACATCATACACAGTATAACAGTATAGTAGTAAGTCCGCGACAAGTCCTGCGAGCCGAAAACATACACGATCGACATTTTCCTAGATTAATTGGTGCGACGCTGAGCACTTCGTATTAGACGCAGCCATGTCTAGGTTCTGCGTGTGCCAGTCATCCTCATGCAATTCCGACAAGGCGGCACCAGACTCACAAAATGGAGGGTTGCGAAGAATCGAAGACCGATGTGTGGATCTATTTCCCAATTCAGACCGTATGCCTAAAAAAAAAAGAAGGGTTGTCTTGTAAGCTTCTCAAGCGTCGTGGGCCAACTGGGCATGCATGAACAGGGGCAACAAAGGCAATGCGGCATCGCAAGAGCTTTTTGTCCAAATAGTAGTCTCCATGTGCTTGGGCGCTGTCGTTTCGAACATTAAACCAGCCCGCAGAACCTGTGGCCTGCAGTTACACTTGTGTAATATGGTGCGAGTAGCAACCGCAGTCTCAAAATGCCATCCTCGAGGCGGTCACTGCCATCAGGGTGCCTTAGTTGTTGACTCGCAAGGCCCTACATGCCCACTGAAATGTTTGGTCGAATTGCCGCCGTTGCTAATAGGCTGAGATGGATGCTGAAGGAGTGTTCGCCTGAAGCTGTACCACGGGCCACAAGGGTCATGATGGTGCAAAAGCTCCTTCATCTAACATCACTGGATAGATGATTGTGTGGCTGACATGTCGACTTGTGTGCTACTATGTAGGTTAAAGTATTGCACCGCTCCCTTCGCCCGGAAAGTAACAGGGCCACCTTCCCAAGTAGCGAACGGTATCCAGAAGTCGAAGACATCGATGCTGTACTAATGAGTCCAAAATTTTGCATTTCAATTAATTCATCCACCTCCAATGGGATATGGTAACGTGGATTCGAACGAGTATACACGGGTTTGAGGACGGACCTGATTGGCCATTTTCAAAGTCCGATTAGATACACCAAGTCAACAATTGTTAATGATGTTTGGGTGACTAGATAAGTTCCGGCATAGAAGAAGTACCAATTAAACAAGAAACGAGCCGCGTCGTATTACAAAGCCTAAATGTTCCGAGGTTCATAATGGGTGAAGGCGGGCAGGTGGAGTCCGGAAAATCCCTAAGCCAATGGGCGTTACCTATATTCCGATTATCCAGCAAGCACAGACCTTTGAGCTACCGAGCGGCAAATTTACAGATATCATCAACGTCAGGAACGCCATTTCCCGTGAGATCTTGGCCGGAGCTCTCCTAGCAATCTATCCTTACACTCTCCACTCCAAGTTGAAGGTCTTCTCATCTCCAGTTTCATCTTGTCCGCCAGTAAAGATGCTGGCGTCTTCAAGAAGAGCAGCCTCAATGGTTCTGAGAGGTGCGCCTTATTCCCCAGATTCGTTCTCCTGCTCAGAGATGCGCTCCTTATGAAGCCAGTAGCTGACTCGAGATACTGAACATAGCGAAGCCAACGAACCAATTAATTCCCCTACGGTCTATTGCTGCCATTTCGACAACGACGAAGAAAGATGCGACCTCGGTCGCCCCCCACAGCTCGACGGGTCTCATGAGCCGGCCAAGAAAGGAAGTCCCGCTTCCCAGTCAGGAGGGGACAAAGGGCGTCGTTCAATATGCATTGTATGTCTAGCTTTGTCTCACCATGAATTGTTGATGTACTCGGATGGAAGATTGACCGATCTTTAGAACCACCCTCGATCAAATCACCAACTGGGCGCGCCAGTCGTCCCTGTGGCCCATGACGTTCGGACTCGCCTGCTGCGCCGTCGAAATGATGCATCTCTCCACGCCGCGATACGATCAAGATCGTCTCGGAATCATTTTCCGAGCCTCCCCCCGCCAATCCGACGTCATGATCGTTGCCGGCACCCTCACCAACAAGATGGCCCCGGCCCTGCGCCAGGTTTATGATCAAATGCCCGAGCCGCGATGGGTCGTCAGCATGGGAAGCTGTGCCAACGGAGGAGGATACTACCACTACAGCTATAGTGTTGTCCGAGGCTGCGACCGAATCGTCCCTGTCGATGTTTACGTGCCCGGTTGCCCGCCTACGAGTGAGGCGCTGATGTATGGTATCTTCCAGTTGCAGCGCAAGATGAGGCAAACTAAGATTACGCGGATGTGGTACCGAAAGTAGAGAGCGGAGGATTGCAGGAGACATAGACATCATTATGGGAACTCTCTTTTGTCGGGGGATTGGGGGAGCGGGGGCGGGACTGTACATATTACTACTGTTGGCCGCATGCACACAAATGGTCTGTATAGCATCCAGCCAGTTCAGACAATTCAACCGTGATTGCGACTGGTGAATAGCAGAGACTTTTAGATCCAGCAGCCTAGTTCCCTATATCTGGTATCAGAAATAAAAGTGGGTGAAGTCCGACGTATGACTAAACTTCTTACTTGGTTGCACGATCACAAGGATTGTGGATAGAGGCCTAATATGATAAGCAGGACTATCCATCCGCAATCTGCAAGATTTGGAGCCAACAGAAATAGGCGGGTGCAAGTCGATACAGGTTCCTGTTGGTATCCCCACATTCTACTCAGTTATTGACGGATTGATTTGTTCATCACCGGGCATCGTTGGGGACAATCCAGGAAACCAGGCCACGAGCAGCTGGTAGGAACTCATCTGGATTTACGCCATCGTGTCACAACAATATGATTGTCATGCCTCTGACCATCAGTGATTCACACCAGACGCAAATACATACTATCCAGACTCCTCCGCTATTTACTCCCTTTTCGCCACTTTGACTTCCCATTATCAAACCCTAAACCCAGCGTCTTATGCACCTTCCGGCGGAAGTCAACCGCACATATGCACCGAATCCCAAGTCGGAACATACATACATACTATATATACTCTTCGACTTTCCGAAATCTCCCAAACGAGAAAGATACGTTGAAAATTAACTACACTACACCAGACGAACAGCGTCGCTCCCACAACAGTGTCCTTATGCCTGAGTTCTTCCAGCCCTGCGCCTACGGCTACCACAAGGACGAAGGACTCCGACCCGATGACTGTCTAATAGAGGCCTGGAACTTCTAGAACTCGTTTGCGCGGACGGGTTGCAAGATGAGTTATCAAGCCTCTGGAAAGGGATGGCTAGACTGTTTGTCAACACCCAATACGTCGCTGCGTTCCGCGTGGAGATGGTGTTATTTTTGTATTAAGACTATATACATCATCAAATCAGAACTAACTGTGGGTGAAAATCCACGGCGAAAACTAATTGATCAAGAGAGACGAGACTCCAGTTTGTTCAAATGTTATCCTCACCCCTGAACCCCTCCAATCTTCATTCCGCATATGAAGCCTCATCAGCAAATCATTTGCACGCACTGCCTACAGCACAGCCAGCAAGACGCCCGCAACAGCAGCGAGAAGTCCCGAGGCACTGCTTATCAGCTCAGCAGCCCCATTCGTGTGGGTGGCTCCGGCCGCCGAATTTGTAGAAGAGGAGGTGGGATCGGTCTCCTGGGCCCCGTCAGTGGAGCCGGTCGACTTCGTGCCTAAGGGGGTCGTGGCGGCCGCGACTGTGGAGCCACTGTTGGTTGCGGCTGCCGTCGCGGTCATGGATGAGTAGAGAGAGGCGTTCATGCTGTGACGATTTCAGGTCAATATTGGTCAAGATCGAATCGAGGCTTTTGTTTCGTAGGATCGAGATGGGTCGTAATAGGGGGGGTGTACATTGGGTCGGACTTGTACAAAGGTCTCCCACACACAAGTCTTGTCCTATGTCAGGGTTTGTTCTGTTTAACCACTCACCAGTAAAGTTCCTTCTGGTTGCTGTAGCTCGAGGACCTAGAGTCGCCAGGGCAATTGTTGAAGCAACTGGTACCGGTACAAGTCATCAGCACACCTTGTCTGTGTTATTTACTACGTCCAAAGACGAGAGTGTGCGTACGTCATGATTGCCGTATATTTGTCACACAGGCAAGTATAATCGGTGGATGTGCATTGGCTCACGTAGCCTTCAGTCGTAGAAAGGCAAGCCTCCAAGATGGGCAGCGCAGCGCAGGCCGTTGATCCGCCGCTCGAAGACGTGGTCTGCGCCGAGACAGCGGCGGCGAAGATGGCAATGGGGAACAGGACACACTTCATGTTGCTGATGGTTTAAATCAGGTTAATAGTGAGTGACAAGTCGCGGGGTTGAACGAAAAATAAGACACAGGTGAATGATGGTATGAAGCGAATGTTGACTTTGCTCTGTCCACACTACGAAGCAGAAACAGAAAAAGACATGTGTACAACGTGTCAAAGAACGGCTCGGCCCTTAATAATTTAAACAAGACTGAATGTCGCACGATGTATAAATATTGGCATGACATGAGAGAAAGGTTCGAACTCTGTCCTGTGCTCACGAGTCTATTCCCGATCAACTTCTAGCGCTAGGGGCAACGACTGGACAATAATCGGATCATCACGAGAATTCATCTACATGTTGCAGGTTGATTCGCAGAGGACCTCCTAGTTGCAGGGCTGATGAGCTCCATCAACGTTCGTACCCATAGCATTGCCACCGAGTCAGCGATGTACAGCAACGTGGAACAAGAGAAGAGGTTGAACTCGATGTTCAATTTGTGGTTACTGCAAGTCGAGACGAATTTCCACCGAAGTCAACTGAATTAGACTTCGTGGCGGCTTCGAGGAGGCGACCAGCCTACGCTGATTGGGTCATCTCCACATACAAAAATAGTGGCTTAATGCAGGAGTTAAACAAAGCGAGCAGGCTCCCGAGATTTTGATCTAGCCGGGCAGCAGACGTTGCACTGCAGCAACTAGGCCTGGTTCAAAGCTGCTGACTCTTCGCTCAGAATTCCGTGAACATATTCTATCAACAGCGGATAATGTGCTGGAGGACATAGGTGCCAAAAATTTGAATCGCATTCCCCCGACGTCACATGAAAGTAAACAAAACATGGGTTGGAAAAGCATGTGATAAGCTAAAGCGACGAAATCGGTTGCAATGACGGTTATCAGGGTTTGAGGATATCGGATGACAGGCTGATAATGGCGGTAAAGGGGCGGGTTGTGCCTTCGTGTTCGCCCTCCTAAAGTAGCCGCTTCGGACAGTGTGAAGTTTTAGTTTCGTCTCCAAACACTGTTTTGGTGCAGCCATGCCGCACTTGTTACACCTCGCAGGATCCCCAGGGAGTCTGTGTATCCAAACGATGCAGAATGCAAAGCGAAGGAAAACCTCATGCTTCAGGACATTGTCCCTGTCTCCTCACCATGCTGAGACTGGGGCCGTCCCAACTTCGCTCGCAGATGCTCATTCTCCAGCTCCAGCTCCTCAACCCGCCTGCGTATTTCCTCCGTCTGCTCCGAGGCTTCGACGCTGAACTCATTGACAATCTTGACAAACCTCCACAGACGCAAGATGACGATCAGTGAGGCTATCTCCTCTGCCACACCGTGCTCCAGCAAATCGATTACAAAGCTCCCACCGATGACAAAGGCGTCAAAGCAATGGAACCAGTTGCTGAGGTACCTGTGGCCAATATCAGCTCTACGAATCAAGGAAGGTAGGGGTATCGTACTTACTGCAGTCCGTCTGCCCAGAGACACAGGATAAGCTCCAACAGGAACAAGCAACTCATAACCAAGGAGAACGATGTCAAGGCTTCCCTCGTCGGATTGACCCATTTTTGATCGCGGATTTCCAACTCGCAGGTGATCAAGGCGATGAAGATGTCGCTCAATATCCCGGCAACGTCGAGGATGATGAGGAAGAGGATCAGCCAATGCTTCGTTCTGGAGGTGAGGAACTTGGAAGTTGCCCGGCGAGCCTTGCGATATCTCGACTTCCAACTCGTGGAATACCCATTGCTGCCGCCGCTCTCGGGAAATTGAACTAAAGAACGAGTCGTATCACTACTTGTCTCAGACCAGAGCTTGCATACCTAGACGAAAGGCATCGTCCAAGTCCGGCTGCTCTTGAAGCCATTGGCCTGACAATCAGGCTGTTTCGCGATTTCGACTATTGATCTGATAAGACAGAAACCAACTTACCTAGTAGAGGAGTTGAATCACTCATACTTGCAACAGCTGGCCGCCCAACGAAACGGTTACAGCCGAGCTGTGGAGTGAGCGAAAAGCCAAGCTCTGGAGCCGAAAAGTGAGTGGTTGAAGACTGGGACCTATTGGCGAAACGGGTACACCCCAGTCTTGGCGCCGTTGTGGGTAAACATCGGCCTTCGATCCCTGCTCAGTGTCCCCCTGCAACTTCCCACCCAGGCATCTGAGGAGGGGGGACTTTCAACCTCTGTACTCTTGAATTTTGGCTTCCCAATACCACTATCTAGCTGCAAAACCATGTTGACAATCAGTCGTTCCAATGTCCCTCAGAAATGCCCATGAGCCTCAGAACAACCCACGAGATAGGGAGGAGCCCCTTCACCCGTTGCATTGGAGAAATCTAGGTGGGAAAATCATAATGCCATGCTTGGGCGAGAGGGTCAACAAATCGTAAATGACAGTACCATTTGACAGGGAAGATCCTCTGTCCCAAACTCTGCGCCTTCTTTTCAAAAAATGTCCAGTGAAGAAGAAAAGGCTAAGGTTGAGACAGAGGCGGCATCCTCAGGCAGTGTAGGGCCGCTTAAGCTCTTCGATAGCACCGCGAGTGCAGACAACGGGATCGGCACCGTCTTTACCGACGGAATACGAGGCCATCGCACCAATACATGGTCCAGAGGAGACGTCTGCTAGCCTAGAAACCTCCTCAAAGACGATACTCCCGTTACTTTGATCATATCCTGGGGCTTGATCTTCTTTAACACTCGACCAAATCCGACCGATCATCTTCGTAGCACATAGCATTAGATTCATCATCGTCAAAGCAGCTCCAGTCAGCACGATGCTTAGTATAAAATTCAGACGAAACGCCCCCTCAAGCGATATTTACACACACAAAGTAGGTTTCATCTTCTTCGGAATTCCCCATCGTGGCAGCGACAAGGAGACCAACGGGGAAACAGCCATAGCCATCGCTAAGGCCACGCGCCGCCAACCGAACGATAAGCTCCTCCGAACACTAAGAGAAACTTTCTCCGTCTTAGATACATTGAACACTTCACAGCCATCTCAAAAGACATGCCCGTGGTGTCTTTTCATTTTCATGAAGAGCGCCCTGCGATATTAGCGTGGTGCATGTTATAATCCCAGAACGATCCTTATTCTCGATTTTCTTTACGATTCTAATACCATGGACCCCCGTCGCCCTGTCGCTAAGCCAAATAACAGCACTTACTTACGAATACTAACAACTTAAGTATAAGCGATTAAAGCCAGTTCTTACACAAAGATTTTAGATACAGGTAGCTAAATCGACAGCGTTCACTTATTTATTATTTTTAGGGTGTCAAGTAGCCCTGCACCGCACAAAACTTGAAGTATCAAATGTATTTTATAACATACAGCTTTAAACATCTGTTTACATACTAGCCCTTCAACCACGCTACGATACCTCCTCGCAGCTGGATTACATACACGGAGGCACATATAATTGAGAACATAAATGATATTACCGACAATAGCCTATCCCAGAACATATCAGCCCAGGAAAATGGAGTCTCATAGAGGACTGTAGCTAACCGTCTTAACCGTATTAGACGGCCATAATATAGCCAGATACGGTCGGGTTCGCGCCTTCCTAGCTCTACGAAAATTAATATTATTATGTATCTTTAAAGCAAGAGTCCATTAGTTACGCCCTTTCGTATAGCCAAGTTAAATCCGCGATTTCGGCTCCTCTATAGCAACAGGGCTATATACGACCACTAGGATGTAATTAGCTGAATCGCTTCATTTCAAAGTATCAGGACATTAAGACTGATAAGCCGCCGCTAGGAAACATTAAGGTTTAATAGATTTGCCCCCACATTCATTAATTAGTACTTTAACATCCGGGATAAGCAACAAGAATACTATATATATAGATAAGGGCGGCATACTAGTTGCTTTTGTAACGGGATACCACATGTCTCACGATGATAATCAGGTAGTGGAAAGAGCGACTGATGATGTGTGAATAATACGGGTGTGTATATTGCAAGACTGATTCTTGAGGAATCTAGGTTTAGTGGGAGCGCCCGAGATCTCCTCCTTGGCTGGGACGATTCCCGAGTTCTACCGGATCGGGGCGGAAACCGTCCCGACTCAATTCGTCAGCCGAGGCCGGCCCGCCCGGACGACTCTTCCTTCCAGCTTTAGTAAGTAATTAAACACTAGATATTAAGAGCCAGATTCGCTTGTAATCGGCTTTACCGACTCGAAAAATAAGACATTTCTACAAAAGCATTCAGAGCCGGCAATATACCTCATTTATCAAGCTATAGCTGCAGATCTGTGACGGTTGTCACGTGATTGACCTACACTGGTCTGAACAGATTGATAAGTGGTTGCAGATATCAAAGTCAGGGACTTTGGTATTGGTCTCTTTTAGTGAAGACATCTGGTACGGTGGCGTAGTGGCAAGGATTGCAACCCCTAGCACGGCGTGACAAGATCGGCGACTCCTATAGCCCAGAATTATCTTCAAGGTTAAGGAGTTACAAAAGTAGTGACTTATTAATAAGTTTCGCAGTCGTACCCGTAATAGAATTTTATAACTTCACCAAATCGCTCGATAAATAACGAGATTAGCCTCTTATAGCTAAGAGACATGTATAATCCTTAACCTAAGCTAGAGGAACCCCTCTGATATTAGATCAATTATTCTGGATAACCACCACAACAATACTTCTGTAAGTTTAACATTTAAATATCTTATATCCACTCTGATTCAGTTAGTAGGATAAGTGGATAATATCTGCTTTCTGTGGGAAGTTGTGGCCTCAGGTATGGAGAAGTACGAGGCAGGCAGGTACGCGTTGTAGTATTTAGAGACCGCTCGGGGCCAACTTGGAATCGGCCCCTAACGCACCTTCATAGTACCAATACAGCCCCTAATACTTGGATTCCGACACTTTCTGCATAACATATATTGTTATCATTTACTAGCACACTACTCTCATAGCTTAAACCGGCAGATAAAGGCCCCTGTAAATCTCTTCAGTGTATGTACCGCGCCCAAGTTAAACAGTTCACAAACTTGTCCAATCCGACCCCTACAGATAAAGGCAGGCTTATCAGAGCCTATTCCGAAGCATGCAAGGCTAGAACGAAAGCGGTGATAACATCCAGCTAGAGTAAGACGGTTAATTAGCCAAAAATTCACTTTAGCACCTAGAAATATAGCAGGGTACAGCTGTACAACCGGATACGACCCCTGAGCTAGAGGGCTCCCATAACGCACCTACCACAAGCCGACAAATCCGTGATATGGCCAGAAATCAGAGTCCAACATCAGAGACCTTGCTTCCAAGGCCGACAAGAGCATGGGAAATAATGACATCGAATTGGCTGCCGAAAGAGCAAGGATGCCCATTGCAAGGGGAATTAGACCGGTTGAAAATGGGTAAGAAGTGTAAGGCTATCCCGACGCTGTATAGGCGGTTTATGGACATTAGAGAGGCATTGGCGGCCGGCAGATCCATCACTGAAAACGCCTTAAAAGGCCCTGACGCCCCGGGGGCTAGGGGTGTTGTGGCTGTTGAAGAAGAAGAAGGTAGTAGGGTCAACAGTGGTCAAGGGGCGGACAGCGAGCCGGAACCACACCGCAAGACTACAAGATCGAGTGGCTCTATCAATTTAGCAAGATGTCAGCCGCGTACGACGGTCTCAATTTGCAACAAGCTCTATCCTGGAAACCCACATGGATATGATGGATTTTGACAAAACAACCGACCCAGGATGTGAAAGAATTCTACATTACCTCAAAGAACTTTCCCAAAAGGATGGGGTGCTGAAGTGCGGAACTGAGGAAGGTACGTGAGTTTCTTTCTACTTCAATCAGGTGCTAGGGATGGGTTTCAAGTTACATCATAGGTAACGAAATCTCCGAGAACGTAAATCAACCTTTGCTAACGCTAGGTGCCAACAGTATTGACAAACACCCAATTGCAAGAACGTGAGACACACCATCTCGAATAATCCGGATCGCAACTAAAATAGCCGAGCTATTGCAGACATTAGGGTTCTCCAGAATCGACCTGACGGCAGACCGAATAGACAGCACATATGCACCAACTTGTGTTGGAGCCCGTCTGATGCAGCTAGGAGTAGAAAAAGGCCACTCCGAACGTTTCTGCCATGGCTCGCATCCGACGGATCTCTCTTTTGGATCAGTGGCAAAGCTAGTTCCGGGAAGTCCACGCTGATGCAACACCTACATGAGAACAGTGGCGCTATCAGAAAATCGTCGCGGGCCTGCAAAACATCAGTGACCGTAGCAGCCTTTTCCTTCGTTGACGAAGGCACTGGTGTCCCCCGGGGAAGCTCCGCCAATGTCAATCTGGAACACCACCTCCCATTGACACTAGCAGAGACGCCCATGCGCATTACCTACCAGATATTGAAAGTCGACAGACATTACAAAGGCCGTCTATCCCGAGAACTTCATCAGGTAAGACCATCTTATGTCCCTGACGAGAAGGTGGGACCTTTTATTAGATGCAGCAGTGATGGGAAACTGAGTACAACTCCCTCTTTTGTGGGCTTCGCATCAAATCCCCGTGTTCGAGAGCTTGGAGCCTTCAACCCCGATGTGAAGGTACGTGTTGTAGACAACTGGAAAAATTAGCGCTGTGGAAACAAAACTATTGGCTTCAATAAGAAGTGGATGGACTGATGACATCGTATCCAAAGATGGAAATCAGCTCTTGTGTCTATTAGATACTCGGGAACCGTTGTTGCGCGGCACTCCTCTACGGACGTGGCAACGCCTTCAAACACACCTGTTCAGATTTGGCCAGGCTCATACCGGGACTAAATTAACTCATTTGTGAGAGGGTTGGCAGCTGGGCTGTCCTTGTCGAAGTTGAACTATCCAGATGCTGTTCGCTCAAAAATCCACCTGTGCCATATTCAATCAGTTTGTGTATTGCTGTGATGGTAAGTCTCACAATATGAGTGCGCTCTTGAATCGCTTGACTTCCAAGCTATCGATATAGGGGCAGGGGTTTGGGGGGTTGTTGGCACTTATTCTATCTGCGAGGACAATGTTCTTGAAGCCACAAGTTTTCCTGGTGTCATTGTACTATTTCAATCGTGTGTAAGTTCTGCATCCCTGGTGATTTCTTGCTTCGAAACTTTGCTGAACGCATATTTGGAGGTTTGATGCTTTCCCACGCTCGCACAAAAAGCAAGTACTGCGAAGGTCAGGAATCTTCCATCAGCGCCAAGTTGTGGCAAGCTGTACATATGTGGACACTGGTAAATTCGGGGGGCGGTAACATAATTTTCGAAGCGGCTCTTACCACCATTTATCGCTTCCATTACTCAAGGAAGCAACCTAATGAAGGTCGTTGACTTTCTCATGAACTTGATCAGTCTCGACGTCTCTTGGGATCAGAAATGCATGCAACACCTTCCTGCTCCGCTCGAGTCCCGTGGAGTTCTCAGTTTGGCTCGACGAATCTTATTATACTCTCTACGCTTGCGGGATCTGTCATTGATCTATATCTTCTGGTAGTCCCAGAATGCTTGCAAGCTTCTAGCTCGAAAGCTGCTAATGTACCTTGTAAACACCTTGACCTGATTAACTTTGTTCTTGTACTTCACAGCTTCGTTAAGCTCCATGCATACTTTTGAGAGCTCACACCAGTGGTCACCCGAACGATTAAGTCAAGTTCCCAATCATCCTCCAGCTGGGCGACACGTCCGTGGTCTGCTGAAGTTTGTAGCACATTGAAGACAACCTTCCCTCCATCGTCAGTCTGTCTGATGCGAGTGTTCTCCGGTTCTATCAAATACTCCTCAATCCTTCTAGGGACGTGGATATACCGATATTACTTTCTACTTCCCTTCCAAGGAGGAAACGGCGTGGAACCCAGCAGGTTTTGAGGAGACTTACTCACCAAATAGTTGTATGATCAATTCAATGGGTGAGACGGTAAGGCGATGTTTGCCGCATGATGATCCTGCTCCCGTGACACGCGGCTCGAGCCAGTTGATGAGCATACGTCTGGTCCTGGGTTGAGATTCCATGGAAAATATATTTAATGGCAAGCGGGTGTATGGCCTCTTTCAGCCCATAAGCGTGAGACTCCAAGACAAGATGATATCTCTTGATACGATCCAGGTAGACGAGGGGCTTTTACAAAAGAGTTGAAGATGGTTCGAGCAAACGAAGATGCTGAAATATACACGCCCACCAACAATTTAGACTATTCCTGTGTCTTGAACTGAGTCACATTAGCCCCCTGCAAAGAGTATCAAACAAATCGCTACGTGTAGGCTCATAACGATCATGCATTAGATGCTATGACGATTATATGTCCTTAATGAGGTAAAACGGGGGATTTGAACATGTCCTTGGTAAATATGATGTGAACATGCTCTTCTCATCCAACATATCCAAAATCGCATACCTGAATATTCCTTTTCCATCACCGAGTTCATGATGTCTACTCAAACAACCCTCGGCACACCCATGAACCCGACAAGACAAAACCTGAGAGGTCAAGCCTATGCTTGAGCTAATGTGGAAGTGATAGTTTACTCCTTGGAATATAGTAGCGGATACTTCCTACTTGGAGTCGTGTCTTAATCCTTAATGTTATTTTATAGACATAATCCTTATGGATCAAGAACGTAGCCTGATCAAGTTGTCCAATGCCTTGCTTTAGAGTGACGAGGACAATGGCAATGCGGCGTCAAGCTCCAGGAGTGGAGGTAAGTTGACTCAATTGGCATGGCAAGGCTGTTAGGTGACCTCATCCCTACCATCTAGGGGGGTGCATCATGTATGCCTCAATGCCTTCCTTTTAAGTAGCTACGTGCTGATCATAGATTGCCTGGGCATGTAGATAGACAATCTGTCTTTGGGTCTTTGGACAGATGACTTTGAGTCTTAGGGCCGACCTCATTCATTTGAAACCTACCATTTATGCATCAAAGACTCAGGATACCATCGGCTATGAATGGTAGATAGCCACAAAGCGTCACCACCTCATTCGCCCTACCCAGTCTCCCCAGAAGTAGCTTGTGACCATTTTCCAAAATTCCGGATCTGAAGCACTCTAGGTCCCTCTCGCTTGCTCATGATGTCGTGCGTCTGCCGCACCGAGTTCCCAGCCAATACCGTCATGGAGCGAAACCCACCCTCCCAATTCCCGCGCGACGTCAGCCTTAAGTCCAATCCATCCATCGAGGCATGCATTCATCGGGCCATGATCATGCGAACCCCACCCCGCTCCTCCACACCACCATCGCCAGCCATCACCTGCATTCTACTCCTGCAGTACCCACCTCGCGAGCATTGGACGAATAAATACGAGAGCGAGAGACGAAGAAAATTACGCGTAACTATGTACATTCGCTCCCCCGCTCCTCACGGCCGAGTGTAGGCCGAAGGACCCCTCCTCCAGTGATACATCGGCGGCACAATGACGAGAAGCGGCCTGGTTAGTCCTTAGATGACACGAGCCTCAACGATCCCTCTTTTCACATTTCTCCAACTTTTAGCGCCAACTGTTATGCAGAGTCGTGTTAGTCTCGCGGCCACGCTACCCCATACCCCGGACTTTCCCCCCAATTCCCCTAAATGTACCCCAAAAAGAGCTCCGCAGAGCGGGCCGCCCTGCCGTTGCCCCTGAAATCGCGCAGTCAAAAAAAAGAAGATTTCTTTTTCTAGTTGACATGTTTGTTTCTGCCATTGGATGGTGGGCATTTCTGCTTTGGATAGTGAACCCGGTATTGGTCAATATCGGCTTTGCTTCTGACGAATACCCCTAAAAAGCACTGCGGAGCTCGTCATGCCGCCATAACCTGCCTATGTCATGCATTGCGGTGGATGTAGGTAATTCAGTAGATATAGCAAGCAGGTGATCATGGACGTTGGTATGGCGTTCTATGTAAACAAACTGCCGCTAAAGAAAAGCCCTGCTTCCGGGTCCAGGCACACCGACTTCGCGAAACTGCATAGCGACCTGGGTTTCCTCTAATTGTGTTGATCATGTACCTATTAGTCTGTGCTGCCAAGTCATATCATGTCCGTCCATTCTGCAAACGCCGCCCAAAATGACGAGGGGCAAATGATGGTTCATGCAGTTCCACCCCATGTTGGATATTCGGGTAGCACCGAGACAGTCCCGGACTCACCAGAGGCGTGGCACATGTTCCCAAAAGCCAATATAATCTGACTTGCATCACAACTTTGACACATGATCGTCTGCATGGGTTTTGGTGCGCGCCTCTCGTCTATGCTGTTGTCACCTTGTCTGGATCTGGGGTGCAACGGACAACGTAAAGCTTTACGTGGTCTTCTATTATTGATAGCTGCATGAGTCGTTGCAGGAGCTGGCCAGAAACCAGTTTGTCCAATGTATAACGGTGGTCTGATCATATGAGTGGGCTTTTAAGTTGATCACTGGGAACATGCAGTGAGCTTGGTGCTGGAATTGCACACGGCGAGCTGGTTGGTGATGCCTCTGAAATCGCGGAGGTTTTGAGACCGGATAGCACTCGTTCCATATCAGAATCAGTGCTCATCGAGCGATCCGGATCAATTGGGCTTCGGTAAGATAGCTATCTTAGATCTCAAAATATGGTTATACAATGCCCTCCCGTCTTGCCGCCTTGCCGCCTCACGTTAGTGGTCAATTCACATTAGGCCAAGTATCAAATGTCTCAAATCAAATACATGCCCTCGTAGAACAAATCTACCTTCCCCAAAATAGTTTTCCAGATTGAACACCGTTCCCAAAATGTCAGTTACTCGTAGATCTCCCTGAATGACTCGTGCAAACGCCCTATAAGTGCCCTTAAAAGGTGTAACATGCCTGCAATTACGGGAGGTCTTCCAGGTGCCAAAAACGCCAAGCCAGTGAGTAAGCCAAACCAGTGTTAATGGCATTGTTTGTGTGCCTCGTGTTTATGTATGCTCGTTATCGTCGAATTTCAACCTTGCACCCCAGCAAGGAAGAAGTCAAGGTCGTTTCCGGGACCATGCGCGTTTTCGTTTTCCGCCAGCTGTTCCAGCAGGCACAAGAATGGATCCTTTTCTTCTGGCCCGGTTCCAGCACTTCCATTGTGGCTCCTGGCCCCAGGGCTGGGTGCCACATGGGGCTGTTTGCGATCCTCGTCCCCTCCATGCCAGGCGGCTGGGGAAGAGAAGGCATTCGTCGGAAGGGTTCCGAACATTGGGTCATAACTGCCAGTAGTCGCGTTTGCGCCGCCGGGTTGTCCGGCGAGTGTGGCGAACTGATACGGGGGAGAGAAAGCAGTCGAAGAGAGCGCTGGCATGTGATGGGATTGGTGAGGGTTCGAGAGAGAGAACCCTGCTGCTGCCGCCGCCGCAGCGGCCGCGTTGGCTGCGGCATCTTCTATCGGATCTCTCATTTGGTTCACGGGTTGTTGGTGTTGCCCAGGGCCTTGTTCTGCGTGTGGGGGAAGTGATGTCGGGCTATGGAGTACTCCCGGTGATGGATGCGGCACGGATGAGAAAGAATGATGTCGGGGCGGGCCACCAGGGGTAGGTAACCCCGGTGTTGGGGGCGGGTTGTGTCCGGCTGCGAGAGCCCGTAGGTCAGGCCGCTTGCGTCCCATGCTCATCGTACTCTTCCGCTTCAGATTTTGCCTCTCTTGCCTAGGCTCCGGGTGACTATTGACTCGCGGTGCATAAAGATCGTGGCCAGTGTAGGTGTCGGTGGTAAAATCGATAATCACGTCACACAGGCTCAGATTCGCGGCGTCGAAGGTAAATGTCTGTCCGTCGGGGCCACCGATGTTGTAGTATCGGTCGAAGAAGTCTTCTAGGTGGAAGACTGGAGAATACCGCATGGGGTTATTGGCTAGGCTCTTGGCTAATTCGGCGTGCGCATTGTAAATGCCCTGGAGAGTCTCTCGTTGGTGTTGAACGCTGGCCCATGCATAGCGGAGCTCGCTCAACTGCTGCATCTCGCGAGACAAGAATTCGGCCGAAGATGAGAATGCGCCCGATTCATTCGTCGTATTCTTGTTATAATGAGCCCCGTGTATATGCACTGTACCTGCTGTGCAGATGCAGTACCCCACAAATGCTGGCCACTCAATCGTGGTCGTCTGCTTACCGAGCTCTACTAGCTCTGCTATAGCATTCGCATGTAAGAAGCACATATTAGTTGCTTCGATTTGCCAGGATTGGTGTTGCCCCGTACCAGCTAGCTCAGCCAGATCGATGGGTATGAATGGTCGGTAGATAAGGCAATGGATCAGATGGTATATCAGCTTGCTAAGAACCAGCACAGTTGAGTCGGCTTGTCCGAATAGAGTGTCCACGCTTGAAAATACGTCGTCGGTGCCCGATGCCCAGATATCGAGGTCTTGCCGGATTTTGGAGAGGTTAGAGAGCGTGTGCCAAGGAAAGTGAGAATCGCCCTTAACACCACCAGCTGCCAAGTACCTGTTCGTGATACCCAGGATGCGACTGATGTCGATGAGCATGCCGCTGCTGCCCTGAGACTTCTTTCCACTCCCCTGGAGATACTGTAAATTGGACCCGTTTTGGAAGAATTCCCCTTCGATGGGCATTGCGGCTGGAGTGGGAGACCAGCAGGGTAATCGTAGTAATATCGTTTTGTCCCCGACCAAAGCCGGGCGTTTGGATCCGCACGCCATAAACCTATCAAGCAAATAGCATGTCCAGAAAAGGCGTCGTCTCATCTCTCGTTCCACAGGTGTGATGCGGGCGTTCATGTCCACCTCACGATGTAATTCTAGGGCCATAGCCATTCCGATGGCATAAGCTGCAACGGAGTTAGTTCTGGGGTTTGTTCATAGCAGGAGACTAGGCCATGCATACTCATTAGCATGTAAGCTTTCTTGCCCTTGCCAGCTGCGGTGAAGGCAGTGACGAGCAAGAGCAAGGCCTGAAGTGCGTCGACGGATGGCTCATCGGTGTCAATCTCGTTTCGTGCTCGCGAGGCATGGTCTTCGCTCAGCTTCACGGCCGATTGATAACCACTAGGATGAGGTGTATATCTGGACGGAAACCGTTAACCGAGATTCAACAGATGCGAATGGAAAAAGGCAAGAACCACGTACCTGGCTGCGACTGCGTAGATTGCATGCACAAGATAATTTGGCAATTGATTAAGCTGCAGTCTCTGGCGCACTGTGGATTCATCGAGAATGTGGTACGGCTTTGCATGAAACCGGTTAAAGTAGGTCTCGAGCAATGCATCTGCTTGGATGCCGGGGGAAGGTTCGCTGGCGACAGTGGGAGAGTAGACTGCGGACTCGGCTGCTGCTTCGCTCGGGTGAGCCGTGTCCAGTGTTGGATGCTTGGGTTGCACATCGACAGATGTAGTCGTCGTGGTGCCTCCCATCTCGGCTGATCCTTCATTTGAAGCCGTCTCGTCTCCAGCTGTCAATGCCGACAGCTCTTCCGCCGTGGGCGAGGCGTTCAAATCCGAAGATTTCTTGTCTTTAAGTCGCGCCTCCAATCCGTCCACCCGCTTCAACAAAGCTTCCAGCACATCCGTCTTGGGTCCGCGCTTTTTAGGTACGGCATCTGCAAAGTCCAAAAAAATGCAAACATTAGTTTTCATTGTTTTGCTTGGGCCATGTCGCACTTCAATTGCTTTTGGTCACGCACCGTATATACACGGGCACTGGAAGACTTGGCAAGCTTCACATGCCGGTCGCAATCGGTTGCATTTGATCTAGATCAAATTTGTTAGACGATGAATCCACGTCGATTGGTTGCAGTGCAGGAAAGATGGGATCGAAGTCTACAAACCTTCCGTTTCCGACAAGACTTGCAGTTCATGGACTCGCGGGGCTCGTTGCTCATATGGCGCGTGGGCAGGCGTTCTATGCCGACCTGCGGCCGCGACATGGCGACTTGATGGAGTCCAGGCAGAGGCACTACACTCATGCTCATCGGATCCAAGATTGAGACGGTGGTATCCCGTCGTATATAAGGGCAATCGGGTCAATCTGGTCTAGAGCTTCGCAGCGGGGCACTCAAAGCTGTTCTGGAAAGCTCTAGTCGCTAGCCCGTGCAACCTCGTCAGCTACCTTAGTTGGCGGTGATCCTTTTGCTCACTTAGCAAGGCGGATAGGGCTCTTCTCCTGCTGCCCGCGGCTCGTGCATTCTCGATTATACGGGCTGGTTCGGAATTCTCACGTTTCACGATTCGGTCCGGCTCAATCTGGGTATAAAGTAAAATCACCTGCAGTTTGAAGCAAAGTTGGACATGCTCAGGGCTTCAGAAAAATGACATAAGAGGAGGCAAGCAGCAAGAGTCAGTAGAGATGAAAGTGATGAGGGTGTCCCAGACAAGCCCGACACTATTTGTGGTCTTCAGGTGGATTATGACTGTAAATGGGGTTTGGGGGGAGGGGGGAGGGGGGGCCGTGGTGTGGAGGTGGCTAGTGAGCGACTGGGGCATCTAGGACCACGAGAGGGTGCTCTCACCGTCGGCTCGGAAATATGGGGAGACCAACAGGGTAGACCAACAGGGTAGACCAACAGGGACAAGGCAATCGCTATGGAGAACATTGGCAGATCCACCCACGCCATACTTGCCAGGGCCGTCAGCGCAGACTAGGGAACAGGGAGCAGGGAGCAGGGAGCAGGGGCACGCCATGGGAGGTTGCTTTTGGCTCGCAGGGAGGACGAACAGGTTGTTGGTGGTTGGAACAATGGCAGGAGCAACAAGGAAAAAAAATTTGACATTGATGAAATTCTTTGGTCGGTCTGTTGCGGAGGGAAGGGACGACCACGGGATCGCGCTAGGAGGCTCGATTACCGTCGACTTCGACGTGACCGACAACACCTACAACCACAAGAACAGCATCGCCCCGGGAGAACTAGAAAAGCGTGAAAAGGGTTGACGGCTGGAGGACTTGCATAATCCCTCGACACCCCAAGCATCGTTTGTCAGCGGTCTCTCTTCGACAGGACTCATGGCAGCCACTCATCGACCATACCAGCGCATATCGTCCTCATGCCGCTGCACTTCAAAAGCGGTTACTACATACATGCACTGCAGCAACTACACGCTCGACTAGGTCTCAAGCAAGCAAGTCAACTTCTTCGAAGCCTGTGTCACATAGCCAGTGCTGCAAGCCTTGCAATCGGCTGGAGAAGGCCGTTCCAGTACCCTGAATTAGCGACCAGGTTGCAGGCGGGCAGGCCTGTTGAACTCGGGTCGATCCAATCTCGCATCTTCCTCCCAAGTCCCGAACCACTGACTTGACATGAACCCACCTTGCTAATTGTGGTTTGAGGTTCGAGGTTTGCTTGACGAGCAGGGCTGTTGGCTGGCACTCGCACATCAACACAACGCTCCTAGCGTTATCAGGCGCAAATGCCTGAAAGCGGAAATTGATTGCTAGAACAGCTCATCCTATTGTCAGCCCCCTGAAACGGCAACCCAGGTATTTGATACATACCACGCAATCCTCGATATTCCCTTGCTTTACACTGTAAAGTCTACTGCGGCCACCGTGAGCCCTGGGAGTATAACACATCCGACATATACCACCCCAGTGTTTCTAGAGCTGTCGATGCCCGTTGTCCTACACTACAAAGCGAATAAATGGGGCGGTATGTCTGACGAGAGTGCGATATAGCTTCAACGGGAAGACTCAGACCGAACTACGTTCATGAACAGATGCAAATGTAGGCTGGTTTGTGGCGCTTTGCTGCTTGACCACAGCCGGCAGACATGTTGGCCGTCACACAATCTCTTTCATATATATGTAAGGGTCCAGCAGGCAATGAAGGTTGATTTTGCAGCTCGTCACACCATCTTACATGTGGCGTACTTATATCTGCCGTGGGAGCTTGTCATTGGAAGGATTCGAGCATGAGGGCGTAGCCTCGGCCGCCGTCTTCATGACACCTGCCCGCTTGATTGACGGGTATCGACACAATCACAGCTTTATAAGTCTCAGAACTAGATGAAGGACTCAAAGAACTAGCCTCGAGGCTCCAATGTCGCTCAAGTATCGTAGCTTTCCCCGATAACCCACAAATGCCATACTTGGACATTATCCGCATGTGTGACCTGGAACCAGGGATAACTAACTGGCCCTCATGGCAGTCAAGTCGAGTCGCTGTCTCTATCGAAAACTGGCATGGAAAAGCTTACAATGAATTTGTCAACTCAAACGCACATAGCAATTAGCAGCGTCAGTGTCAGTACTTTTGAAACTGTTTGCGAGTTTCCGTCCGCAGATCAGTCAATCCGATCGGAGATCCCACCGACGTACTAGGTCGCTCCGCTGCCGGGTCGACTCGCTTTATATGGCGATTGTCTCCGGTAGGTAGTGGAGAATAGAGGAAACGAAGACAGCGACAAGAAAAATAAATCGTCTCACTTACCATTTACAAGTGGCCCCTCCAATTTCTTTGGTCCGTTCGTAAGTATTCCGCATTTGAACAGACGCCCGTGAATGTATTGGACAAGAAGTCTCACCAGCGCAACCAACTTGTCTCTACTTTAGATGTAGAACCCCAGGCAGGCAGGCTAGTGAGGGGCCACAGTACTTCGTACCCTGGTTGCGGGCCATTTGCGGGGATTTCGGATCAGGCTCATCATTCACGGTACTGTACCGTGGTATTAAGATGCCGTAGATCCTGTTATGCCGAAAAGGTCCTTCCTGTTATGAAAATGGTAAAACGCGAATACGGACATGGGAGCTCTGATACTGTTTTTGAGACGCGTGTTCTATGCTCATTTCCCAGCTTGCTCGATCCATGCCGCCGGAGCTGTTCACTTGATTGAAGCCTGTGAGTCTTTCACTAGAAAACCCTGTGGCCTAGCCTTCTACTGTTACCTTGAGGCCATGAAGCTTTTCAAAAGTAGAGGCTCACAGTTGATCATCGTCTCATATGTTGAATGCTGTTGAATGCAAGGTGGGGTATGTGGAATCGTCCCGGGCAGCAATCCCTGCAAAGTGCACTTAATAGATCGTCCTTTTTTCGACCGGCTAGCCCCTTGAAATAGGTAGTGGACACCAATCCACGGTCCAGCCCAGAGACAGCGGACCGAGGAAACCGTTATTTGTCTCTTGGGTTTGTCGGTTCCTGGTTTTCCGTGTTATAATGGGTGATACTAATTAGGATTAACGTCTTGCCGCTCTTACTCAGGTCCGGCTCACCCATCCAGTCACATGTCTGGGAAACGTCACTTTATGCATAATTATGAATAGCGCCCAAAAACCGGATCCAGAAACGGTTTGGTACACTACGAACCGTTAGGACAATACGGAGTCGCAATATTACGGAGGCCGCAATTAACTACACACATTCAATTACTGACCCTTTCCGATTCCGTCCTCTGCCTGTTAAAAAGCATAGACTTGGCGACGATACGATGATGGCTCACGGTTACTCTCATAGTTCTCTCAGATATTGGTCTCAAAGATAGCGTTCAAAGTACTTCTAGCAGCAGTTTTTCTTCTCATCATCTCGCCCTACTCCACGGCCTACTCATGGGTCAAGCGGATAAGGGTCCTCGCGTTGAGCAACAGCATGGTCGGCAATCCAGGGTTCATCCGTGGCGCTATATATCGAACCAACCCATTGTTCTCCCACCTGTTATAGTAATCTCTTCTACCACCGTCGGGCCGAGATGTAATAACAGGGATATTTCTCTCGGGCCCAATCTACTCTACAAGTATGCTTAGAAGATAATCACGTCCCTATATTTTGCAGGCATAGTGACCAAATGGTAATTATATACTAGAATCACGGTCGGGTAAGGGGTGGGCGATGGTCCTCGTCCTTACAGACGTCTTTTTGACGTTTTATCGGCCGCCTCTTGATTACTGATTCTACTACCACTACTAAAGCTAGCGCTCGCAGTGGACATTGCTGCAGCAATGTACGTACATGGGATTAGTCATGTATTCAGCCACAGTGGCGCTGAGCCACAGGATCTTGCGTTGATTTGGAGGACTGCAAAGGGCTTCCAGGGAACACGAGACAGAGAATTTGATCCTTCTTTTCCGGGGACCCCGCCTTTTAGTGGCAGCATGAAAATGCACTAGTGAATGCTTGAGGTACTTGATCCACACCAACGGCTGGGATCACCGGATGGCAGAGCAGACAGGTCAATCCAACCAAAAGAAATACAACATCATTTTGCTTTAGCCCTTTAACGTACCCCACAAGCAAGTTGGCCACTTTTTCTTGGCACCGTACGAACAACCTTTTAATTAACATCTTTACACATACCAAGATGGGATCGAATTGGAAAGAAAGCGACATGATCCTAGCGTGTCAGGCGCTTCAATCGAAACCCGAATTAAGCATCCGACGCGCTGCTCAACTCTACAATGTCCCTCGTACAACTCTAGCTAACCGAAAACGCGGACTACTATCTCGACGCGATACCCGACAATCTAGTCATAAGCTTACGGAATCAGAAGAGTTAGCGGTCGTACAATACATACTTGACCTAGATTCGCGATCATTTCCTCCCCGGCTCCATGGTGTTAAAGCTATGGCTAACCCTGTTCATCACCCAGAATGCCTTCCGACAACACATCATACGTCTCCAGACTCCGAGGAAGCAGAGCAATCATCGTAACAATGACGGCTCACAATTCAGGGGTACGAATGAATGAATATGGGGATTGCCATAGCCCTAGTGCCGATGCATGGTACGCACGAAATATCGACGGGAAAGTGGCTTTCATGCGCTTAACGTGTGCGGCGATTGGCCATTACTCTCAAGAGTTGAACGGATTGGAATGCGACAGGCCGAGGAAACGTACAAAGCGTCAATTATACCAACCTCACCAGTCTGATCAAGATGCAGACCAGGATGAGGACGCCCCCAGTGACGGTGCTACCGACCCGCACAGCACAACCACTTCATCTTCGAATCGTAGGAGAAATAAGCTTTGTCGCATAGTTGTGTGGAATATTGATCGCCTCAGGTGCAAGGCACATAAGGTGGGGGGTAACCGCGTTTGCATTCAGTGGGGGGCATTTAGTGGGGATCCTGCAGCCCTTCGGCGCTTGCCTCAACCTTACCCTTCGACGTAGCACTACATGCCAGTGTCAAGGCCATAAACATTAATAGGGATGTTTTCATGGGTAATTCCGTTCGAGTTAACGCATGACGCATTTGAGAAGCGAGCGGGTCGCAATCTTGTACTGCATGTGTACCTGACCAAGGTTGATCGATCGTGCGTCTCGCGTCCTGGTCCTGAGCGGATGACTACCTATTGTTGTATTGTAAGTGTATCTAACCAATATGACTAAATGGAATTGCCTATGTCAGGCCTCGGCCAATGTCTGCCAGCCAAAGGATGCTGTTGAATACAAGGGGTCGTGGTCAATTGACCATAAGTCTAGAGTGCCTGAGGCTACAAGGGCTGCATTGGATATTCAGGTCCACACTCCTACAGGCGGAAAAAGAAACAAGCTCAATCAATACAACCATAGAACTTGCCCTGAAGGTACGTCAGAATAGTCCCAAAAGTGTCCTTGTATAGGGAGAGGGGGTTCGGGCAGTGAGGATGGTTTGTTGGATTACAGCCACTCTACAGGCCACACAGCCCGCCACACATGCGGCCCATATATAGGTCTGCTACCAATCATAATCGCACAGAGAGACGGGCAACTCCATCAACACAACAACAGAGCCAATCATATATGAAGACACCTCGTTTCTTACACCAGGCTGTGATGCTCGCCTCTGTTCTGATCCATTGTGTACTAATCTGCAATTATGTTACATCTTGTCGGATAGCAAACACACATATCTACTGTACAAGCGGCTTAGCCACACAACGGGATGGGTGTTTATCCACACACAAATATGTCACGTCCTGGAGCCGACCGCACAGGACAGGCAGATCCAATCAATCAATCAATCAACCACCACCACCATTCAATTAATTGGCCAGACACACGTTCAATACAACATATGTCGCACTATTCTGTTCCATACTGGTCCATTCTGTACTGATCTGAGACTATACCAGTCGGCGCCCATCTCTCTCCCAGTCAATGCCCGAGCTGATTAACGGCTTGTCTTTCAAGGCACATTCAGCATCGAGCGAAGTTGAATCAAGCGTACCCTGGAATAGAATATCATGAGCTTGTGCTTGTAAGGTGGGTCTCGAGCTGGTGCTTGTACTTGTGCTTGTGCTTGAGAGTCGCATCTGGGGTGTGTGGAAGTGGATATAGAAAACGGATGGAACAGTTGCATTACGGAGACACGTAAAATAATCCATTTATGCAGGACTTGGAGGATTGATGTTAGATATAGCTTAGGCGGGCTTGGTCTAAAAGCGGCGCTGCTTGGGTACATACCCCTAGGATTTGCGTTGAAGTAAAAGCCACCTTTCAGGTTCGGGTTTGGTTCGAACCAACGAGAGAACAGAGATGTGAGGTTTCTTGGAGCAGTTGGGGTAGGAACGTGTCTGGAATTCCACGTGGATCACCCCCCGAGCTATATCAGATGAAGTATTCGTTGTTCAAATAAGAACTATCACCAAAGAATACTATCCACTGATTAGCATGCATCCAAAACCTGGGACAGCCCGTGCTCAAACCATCCCAAGCAACAATGACGCAGATCGGGTCAAACTGGGTTATGGCTGGAACGAACTCGGCCGATATTCAACAGCCGTGGACTCGAGTCTAGCTCACGTAATGTCGAATCGATATGTGAAATTCATAAGCAGTGCAAAGAGGATCCCTGTAGCCGACATGGTAATTGCCGGACAGGCTTCCTTGCTTTGTGAAACTGCTGCCCAACGTCAGAGTTCCATAATTGGCTTCTTTTTCAGCAAATTCCCGTATTCTGCAATACATCGCTGAACTTGATGCAAAAGCAGAATAACTTACTGGCTCCTCAGCCGCCAGGGAATTATGAACCGGGTGCAGGTTCCGATCCGAAATGCAGCTCAGTTATCATAATATCAAATGTCTGTCAGAGAAGCCGGCCTTGATAGGAAGGTGCGGCTTTGCTTTGAGACTGTTGGGTTACAGTCACGACCCCGCGCTGCCGTAACACTGAAGCAGTGGGGTGGAGAGAGCAGTCCTCCCATTTATTGCCTCAGTGATTTGATGCGGCAAATGATGAGAGCGACAGATTCTTGAAGACACACGAGATGATCGATGTTCCTCACTCGGCCCCCAATTGTGCATGGCTGTTCGTGGAGTCTGGTCTGGGACCAGGTAATTTGATGCGATGCCATGCGGCATGGGTAGGGGTCGGACTCGAATGCGTTCTTTAGAAGCGCCAGACCATATGCAGAGTGTAATCCCGGGTTGCAGCGGCCGCGTGATGCGAGAATACTTCGCTTAGGCAGGTCGCTGGGCGTTATTTGCAAGGATTTGCAAGTTGGACGTACAAGTAGACTAATAAACGTACTATTCTGAAGTTGCCCTCGCGCCTTCGTCTTCCGCTGACGGAGCACTTGATGAGGCGTCCCACTTGACAGCCGCAATGGATGGGTCTTGGTGCAGTGGAGTGTCGGGCGGTTTGGCCCGAAGCGAGTGTGGTCAAGGACAGGATACTTGCCAACAAGTTGGGGCGCAGATGCAGAGAGTATTGTGAACTTTGCCTTGCGGTAGCAGCAATTTCACAATCATGCCGCACATCGAACTCTGAGAAATTGATCCTCGGCCATAAAAAGAAGGTTGATGGATTTTCATCCCATCAATTATGGGTCCCTCCCTTCCCTGCCATGCCTCATCAAGGTACGTATCTCATTGATCAGGGTTATTTTCAACTCGGAAAGTGCGACGGCTTGATCCGTAAGCAGGTGTCCGCAAGCTGGCGCCCGCTGCCGTTTATGCAGCCATTCAAGGACAAAAGCGTTGTTCCACACGCGAGTCCTCAATCACAGACCCGAAAATAGCAATTCGTGCCTGGGAGTCCCAGATGTACGCTCTGCTTGGGCGGCAGATGGGCGTGGCGTCGGCCATGAGGTCCAGGCACTTCATACCACCCACCGCCACTGCGACTGTGACAGCACGAGATTGAAGGAGCCTCATCTCAGCTACAGCTGCACCTTTTATCTGTAACATTCACAGCTGGGGGCATGGGGCAACTTTAATCTCACCGTCCTTTCTCACCAAGATTTTCCAACCTGATGGTACCGCATTATCCATCCCGTGGCTCATTTTGGGCGAATACTCTGTGAAGCACCAGCCAGCTGCTAGCATGTCCTTGCTTGCCAAGTTCCATGAAGCCGCAGCAATCGCTGATCACATCCTAGTTACTGTCCGCATCAAGATTGTGCTACTTCTGCCATCTACCCCTGACTTGAGAAATCATGACAATTTTCAATCCGGTACGAAGTGGTGACTTCTCCTCTCGACCCCGGTAATTCTTCGTCATGGACTCTCAATCATTCCAGTAAGCTGTCGCCGCTCCAGACGCTGCGTGTAGGCACCCGTCCCGGTTCCGGGAGTTGTGGTGTGCCGGTGCACGTCACTTGTCATGAATCGTTTCACGATCATGCTTATTATACATGCGCCAAGTATGAACCCAGTACCAGTCCTCTGGAAAATTGTATGGGAGTACGAAGCAGACCTGGTATCACAGAACCAAAGTATGTATGCACGATGATATCTGGGTCATGGTGGGGGAAACCAGTAACATGAGTGTCCGGTTGTCTCTACATACTACAAAGGAGATAAAAATCTGCTTCCCAGTATCTTGATGTTGTAGTATAGTTGTTTGGTCATCGCCAAGTTGACGGGGAGTACCCACCCAGTATTGACGCAGGACGGAGTGCTAATTGTGTGGCGTCGACGGCGGTGGTCATACAACACATTGGCACTAGCACCAAACCAGTCATTCGTCCATATTAAAACACACCTTGCCTTCGCTTGAGTTACACAACTTAGGCACCGGGTGCTCACTATCGTCCTGTCGGTTCCCGGATATCCTTAAGCTTACGTACCGTCTCGTGCTGCTGGTATGATTTGACGGTCAACGGAGATTCTTTCAGCTCAGGTCGCTCCCTATGATCCACGGCTAGCTCCGTGTTTCCCTTTCAAGGTCGACAACAACTTCATTGAGGGCCGATTTGTCGCCCATTTGCCTGACCATTTCCCGATCTCATCCACGGAATGGCATTCATAAGGCTTAAACAGAACCAATACTGCACTATCCGCGCCAATCAGGCATCTGATCCAGGAACAGCTAGGGTCTTCGTCTCGAGGTGTCCAACCTAGGAGGGAGTCCTCGTGGCACTCACTCTCGTGAGCACTGAGAAAATGCTACCTGTAGGTCGGAAGATCGGGCGGTCACTACCGTATTGAGACATTGTGTGTGTACCTGAATGTTCCCAGTTCTGGTGTCTGGGGGGTGGGAGCTTCAGCGCGCTTCCCCGCAAACAAGGGCTTTAGTCTGAGTAGATCCCGCCACTGTTCCGAGGCAGTGAATTTTTGACTGCCGTCTTCCCTTACGTCTCATGTACTAACTACTATTTGATATTCTTCTGCTAATACTGCACCATCGGAAGTTGTGCTTCCTCTCCCGCTTCCTTTGCTTTTGGTTTTGGCCACGTCTCTGCGGCCTAATCTCGGACTCTCGCGCCTCGGCGTATGCATTCTTGAGACGTTGTGGTATCTCAGGACAAGCTATCAGCCTCACATGCAGCCTTCTCTCGATATAGTATGGGAACTTGCGTATCCGCGGTTTTGCCGGCATTGCATAGCAGTACTCTGCCGCCGGGTCTGTCGGTATGGGATCCGCGTTGCGAGGGCTTTCCCAGTTTCCTTGCTGTCTGCCTTTCCTGTGTAACTAGTGGCTGGTATGGTGCTGCCGTAGAACCAGGCCGGCTATAATTTCCACGTCGTTAGATATAAGGAAAGTAACTATTATAGTAGTTATGTAACCTCTAGTAAGAGGTCCATACCTAGACCCTCTATAGTGCATTAACGCTAGGGAACTATCTCTTTCATCTTATTTTAATATAATAATAGATTATGGTAGCTATATACTAGGTTATAATCGTTTATGTCACAAGAGGAGGACCAAGCCCCTAGGCCAATAGACCAAAAGATCTAGAAATGTTAGTGTTACTGACATTTGGTCTGTCAGAGAACAGAATGCCATAGGCACCGGTGGGACACCGGTGGGGCTCTGGTGTAGGAATGTGCGAGTCATGACACGATATGGAAGTCTTGGTTTGCGGAACAATCGGGGAAACTAGTGCTCCGCGGCTCCGACGTCGGGTTCTAGCTATCTATGTAAGGGGCGGAGGCCCGGGAAGAAGATAGAGGGAGAGTAGAGATCAATGCATCACCGTGGGCACCCCTACCTGAGACCGCCAGTGACCACCCGGTATTACGTAGGAGGGACGCCCGTTACTCCCCATCACTCTGTACTATTGCCTTCGGCCTAGCCGTACCCTGACATGGTCCCACTAACTGCTATATACAGCACTATGTGGCTCTGTAATCGCCAGCGCTGTGACAGTTTATTAACTAATTTCATCGCTTTATCACAGTGACTAGTTAATGTTTTCTTCTTTTTATATTTTAAGTGTCTGCTGTGGGCGGCTATATGGAGTTTCTATCAGATAGGGCACCTGGTTCCTAGGTTCAGAAATAATATGGCACTAGAGAAGACTATTGTCACTTGAAGTTCAGAAGGCGAAAGGAACCCCTCTTCTCAAAAGTAACACCAAAGTTACCGACATGTTCTAAAGCATCTATAAAAGGCAGAGCAACGGGAGTTCGCGAGAACAGAAGTGTCAGAGCCACAAGTGTCATCCGAGGCGGGCCGGCTTCCACCAGGAAGGAAGTCGTTTGTGGCGGCTAGAGAGCCGCTTGTGGCGAATGAGAGCTGTTGAAGCCGTTTGCAGCGGATAGGGAATCGCTTGGTTGCAGATAAAGAGCCGCTATCCAAGATGTTGGCCGAAGTCGAAGGAACACAGACATGCGGAAGCAAACATCCAGAATCCAACAGAGAACCTCGGCTGGCTATAAGTAAGGAGTCGAGACGGAGGAAGATAGAGAGGGGAGAGATGAATGAACTACTGTGGATACCCCTACCTGCCATCACCAAGTGACCACCAGTGAACACCAGGTGACCACCAGGGGGACACGCCTATTTCTCCCCTTCACTCTGTACTATCGCCTTCGGTCCAGGCCGTACCCTGACAAGAAGACAGACAGACAAGAACACACCTCATTTATATACAATCTTACGCACTGCTGACTACTCGATTGGACACACGTGATATTCGACAGTTTCAGCTATGTGTTAGAGGCGGTTTAAGTAAGTATACGATATTATACTATGACGTTTAACGTGATTCATAAGCGAGTCGCGCACTTTTCAGTATACTACATCTTTCCAGTCTAATTACGTAACTACAACGCCGTAAATAAATTGAAATTAGTCGCTGTTTAACTAATTAGTCGATTCTACACCTTTATTATAGGTTCGCATATTATAACTAGCATTTCCGTAGTTACTACAGCAGCGTGCACGCGATTCGGTTCTCTTTACGCGGCCACCCTGATACTATATTTCTTAACCTAGCTACGTATTTGCATCTTTCTGATTAAGCAAGTCCTCCCTCAGCTACTATAAGCGCTCCTCTAAGCCTTACACGTGTCTTTTTTAATCGGCAATCATCACATTTAGAGAGGATGAGATTTACATTTCAGCCCGTAAATCCTATCTAAACTAGCGGTACTAATATAGTGGTTACATAACCTCTAATAGAAGGGCTATATATAGCTCTTTCACAGTAGTAGATAACTAATACAAGGGAATCATCTGGTTAATTTCCTCTTTAACATAACAATTGTATATCATAGTAACTATACATTCGGCCCTAATAGTAATACCCGTTGCTCCTATCCGAGTATGCGGTAATCATATAGTAACACGAGAAGTTGTATTTATACACTCTGCATTTCCTCATATCAAAATTTCATCGCTTGTGGCAGCCAACTTCAAGCAAGGCGCCTGTAAGCTGATCGACGGTCCCACTTTGCTATGGAAGAGGTCCTCCGCTTACCAGCTTCATGAAGTGTCGTGCCGGTGGTATGCTACTCTACGTCGTCGTTGAGGTGGTCGTCCACTATTGAAGACGTCACCCTGACTGGCTATATCCGCCAATCTAAGATCATGCCACTCGTCTCCCAACAAGCGCAATGGTAACCTGGAGTCATCACGTCTCCCTCTTATTTAGGCCAGTCCGAGGCGGAGAGGATGGTCAAGTACACGTACAAAAAGCCACGACGATGACGGCAATCCCATGATGAGAGAGACACTATGCCTAAAGGGTATTTCGTAGCTCAGGAAAGTAGATTGACAAGTGATGATCCGCTTTCCCATGTGGTCGCGAGGTTGCAGGATTGACACTGCCTACCAGGCCAAGCGCCACTTCTTCCCCAAGTTCAATTTGAGATTCATACCAGCACGTCGGCTATCGAAGGAGAGGTCTTGGTAGACCTTCGGTGTCAATGGCGAAAAGTCAGGCCACTTCTGGAAGACATCTCGCGAGATCTTCATTCTTCTTGTCTCTGGTTTTCTCCATAGCTGTGCCCTAGACACGGGGCAGCTACCTTTCGCAAAGTTCCAGGAGATAACTCAAGTCTATATATGGCATTGGCTGTCGAGTTACTTTGCCAAAAGGCGAAAGGTTCGAAGGTCAAGGTATTAACGCCATCACAACGACCGTGACTTCTGCCTCAAGGGATATGGAAGTAGCATGCGATGGAATCCACTGAAAATCATGTTGGATGTATTTTGTTAAATACCATGGCATCATGCAGGCAGCTCTTGGAGAAACAACTGCTTAAAGCCTCCCAGGTGAGTTTACTTATCATTCTTCGTTAGACCTCTTTGCAGCAACCACGACTCGAAAAAAAGGGTCTATGCTTCAAAGTCTGCAGCTCATTCAACAATTGACTAACGCGAATCTCTAGGGCAAATCAGAGGTCCCAAGCAGACAAGAAAACATCAGATTACTCACGATAAATCCTCAGGATGAACCCTATGTACATTTTGATGGGCGAACCGGCAACATGTGGCCAGGGCAAACAGGTTGATTCCTACAACTCCGAGGGAAGAAGCATTGACTGATACAGTTCTATGTTCCCCACGTCCCTCTCCCCCAATAAACATGATACACGCCTCCATACTTGATGGGCGGAAAATGCTGTTTAGACTAATACCATCCAAAACGCCATATATGCCTTGGTCTTCCGGCCCATGAACCTGCATTCGGAGGTCCTTCACCCCCCTCCCCCACGCCTTCCCGTGGGGTGACAACAGGCGCTGTCGTCCACTCGGACCAGGGCTTCATAAATCTCGTCGACATCAACATGCTGCATTAGAATATCGACCCCGTAGACACGGGGCAGTCGATTTGCCTGTGGGTGGGAACAGGCCGCCACAGCCTCTACTTTATTCTCCCAATGTAATGCCGGAGGACCCGGATGTACAGATTGGACGCTTGAAAGCCACCAGAAGTGCACTGACGGTAGTGTTTAGAATGCATTCCTTGCAAGCACATCCATACGAGCAAGACCTACAAGTAGGTGGTCTGCTTGCAACAAGGTCTTGCCGCGTGACGTCGCCGCTTTCGGAATGTAATCCCGTTCCTGGCGTTATCACACCACCAGTTTTGATTATCGGCATGAATCATACCTTGATGATCGCAATGTTTCGTAGTGATTCAAAACATGCCTCGTCCGCTTGCCAGGCGTACAAAGCTGTAAGGCACGTTTTGACCAACAAGGAGCCTCAGCATCTCCACTGTGGTGAAAGCTGTGGTATCAGCAACACCGTATGCAGCAAACCCACTCTGCTCTGCGATGACTCCAGGATCACCCTTTCGTGGGCCATCGGCTAAGTCAAGAAATACCTTCCGAGAGTTGGCATGTGCTGAAGCCCTTGAGCCACCAAAGGCACGGACGAGAAGGCCCACGATGTTGCTCTTCTCCGGGCCGAGAGCAGAGACGATGACAAACGGACTTGCACCGTCACTGACCATACGTGCCCGCTGGAGGCTCTCCAGGCTGTTAAATGGCTCAATGACCATGCCCCGAGCGAGCGCGATAGGGGTTCGGAAGCCAACAGTGTAGACTTTGCCCACTTGGAGGGCCTTCAGAGCGAAGATAGCAGATGCGGCATCATCCGAACTGGAGGCCAGCACAAGAGCCGTGCGACCAAAGTAAGCCGATGGGGCCAAGTCGCGTGTCAACGTGCTTAAGATGCCACGCCAACTTGCGTTGTCAAATATGAGCGAGGCACTAGCGGGTAACCCGGAGTTCAAGTTGGATGAGGAACCGAACGGCGAATCGCTGTGGCGCGTCGGACTCGACGGGATCGAGGCAGGGGCTGACTCTGGCGTCGACGTTGACGAGGATCGCACAACGATCGTATCAATCATGCCAATGACTCGAGCTGCCTCGGATAATATAGGGCCCGAGCCATTTCTTAGCCGCGCAAAGAAGGCGCTGTTGCTCATGATGCTCGAGAAGGCGACCGGAGGACTCAAGTAGGCACCGCCAAAGGCCTTCTGGTTACACCATGCTTCCACACAACCAACACCCTTTGACGTTCTCTCCACCACGGCGAAGTGATGCGGTAGCCCGAGTTCGTTGAAGCATTTCTCATAGAAAGGTGCTTGCGGCGTGGAAATGCGCGATGCCGGGCTGCTGATACCGTATATGCTCTTCTTTGGAAGTTGACCCAAAAGTGACAGTGCAGCATTGATCTCAGCAGCGCTCATTTGACCAGGAGCAGCGATGATGGGCAGTAAGGGGTGGGTGATGGGTGTAAACACCTTGTTCAAAGTTCGCGAGAACTGGCCTGTTTCGCCCATGTTCACCATGGACAGTGGTGGCGCGTCGGGGTACTCTGATCTTATCTTGGAACGGAAATACTCGAGCTCGAAGTTTTCGTTGTGGTCATTAATGAAAGCAATCATCTTGACAATATCGGCGTATTTTCTCGACTCGAGGAAGATGGACTGAGCTTGTACGGATGGCCATTTGAAAGTGCTAGAGAAGTCGTGAAATGCGGACATGATACGGCTGCTACCTCTTTGTTCGTAAAGCTTCTGGCGAATAGTTACTGGAAGCCACACCTCGACGTCAATGTACTCGACACCCCACTGTATGGCTCGATAGAGATACTCGTAATAGAGGTCGGGGTTGTCCATGGGGAAACGTCCGTTTTCCCTTGTACACCTCGTTGTGAAGATAATAGGTAGCTCGGTCCTCTGACGAAGCAACATGAGTTGCTCCCCAACATAGCTGAGACTGGGTACCTCTGAAAAGGAGCCGTCGCTCAAGGGCTCTGTCAGTAAGTCCACGCGGATCTCCACAGCATCGGCACCGACGGTGAGAATGTCAATATTTGGAAGTGCCGCATGTACATCCGGAAAGGTAGTTGATATAAAATACGTCCGTGGTTTTGCCATCAAGGCTTCGTGATGATTTATTTGGCCTAGGACAAAGGACGTGAAACGGGCCAGATCCCGACGGAAAAAGGGTGCTTCCGTGTATAAGAACTCGTAATCGCATTGCGCTGACAGCAGCCCATCTGGCGGCATTCCCAAGTTGACGCAATGTGCGTTGATGGCGACTACCAGTGCTGTGTTTCGCGTTGCGATATCTTCCACTGCCTTCTTGGCCAAAACGCCAATAACCATGTCCTGGTCCGCCGAGGTAACACCCTGGAATCCGTCGACAAGTCGGTATGGTTTTCCCAACACATCTGCAAACACTGACACGATCTTTTCTTGCCCGTGACCGTAGACAATAACAACTATCCGAGTGTCCCCTCTCTGGGGACCGCTTCCAAACTTGATCCCGTTAGCAGCTGGCGACATGGAGCGCCGATCCATGTCCATTTCAACGGCCGCCATCGCCGATCCATTCATACTTCGCGGCCGCGCTGGCGTCGGTGGTGCCTGGAGTTGTTGGACCGTGGTCATCTTGCCGAACCGTATGGGACCTCTCTAATGTGATGGTGAGAAGAGGCCCGAGGCGGCGGTACGTCCTATGTCCGAAAATGATCGAAGTTGATGGTCAGATTGCCTAAGCTGCTGACCCCAATACGCGCCTCCAAATAGATTTCGAGATGCTGTTGGCCAAGAGAGCGAAGGGCCTTCTGAGTCGGGCTTTGCATGACACAACCGTCAACCGCCTAAGAGTGAGACGTAGTGAAGTGGATGTTTAGATATGATGCAGTTGATAGCCACGAGGGCCACGCAGCGTATTCAGATAAGTGGTAGCCTCCAGGTTAGGATGTATGTCTCAATTGAGGGATGGCCAACGAGCATTGGACAAACGCTGCAGGTGTGGCCCTCAAGGACGGACCACTTTTGGCGATCGACGATGTAAGTGCTAGGTGCTAGAGTTGTTGCGGTAGACAAGACGGCACAGTGTGCAATGGGACTAGACGTTATCGCGAGGTAGTTGGCGGTGGGAGGGTTATGATAAGAGCGGAAGAATATGGATCAGTGGTAAGTGGTGACTGCGACTTGTTTCCAGTAGATGTGGTTATAATTATTCCAGCTACCAAATCGCAGTATTCTCCACGGCAGGCTCGGCGCAATCGGATTCGATGGAGCGATATGTGAGCCTCACAAGCCCAGTCACAACAAGCCTTGGGGGTTGCAGATTTCGTGGCAAGCCGGGGTGGGGTGGGGCTGTTTGAAAAGCTGGGCTCCAGGAGCTTGCTTTCTGGGCGTTCCTCGAGTGACCACCGAAGACTTGAAGAACTCAGATCCGATATGCACGATTGTTAATCTCTTAAGATAGATTCGAGGATAGATCCACACAGCCGGTTAGATCAGGCACATGTGTAGTAATCTGCGGTCGAGCAGCCTGAATGGAACGGATGAGCGGGCGTCGCAAGGGAGCGAATATGATCCTGATGATGCAAGTTAAATACGGGAAGCGGTTGCAGTTTGGGGCTGGATCGCAGTAGCACCTGCCACCTGTAACCCGTGGGGAATATGAGCACTGAGCGAGCTAAGGCACGGGCAGGCCTACGACAGACCCCTGGACCCCCCACCAGGCCCGCCAAGCTTCAGCCAAAATATTTCGCCGACGCTGTGTCCCACCAAAGGCGCAATGCGAGTGTGGGTTTGGACGGGGCCCCACTCGTCGTTTCTACTATTTCGGCCAGAGTGCAGACCTATTCAGTTGTCACCAAGGCAGGAGGACACAAACGCATGGCATATCGGCGACGCGCGCCCCTCTGGGTGTAGCAGCATATTGAGTCTAGGAGGTTGGCGGGAATTTCGAGCAAAACGGCTTCGTCCAATATCCCTGCATCCCGTGCTGCAAGTGTTGGAGACGACACGGCTCGAGGTCATCAGACAACTCCGACTTAGCGCACTATAGTTACAGCATCTCCTTACATTATACCAGTAGAGGTCTGGCCATCCGTTATTACCCGGTAGTGAATATAATCTCAACAGATATGTGTAGCGTATTAATCGACTACGGGGTTTCAACACGTGATAACCGGTCGATATTGTTTGTGGTAAAGCATTCTGGAAGCGTTACCGAGAACCCAGGACGGGCCAATGCCGGGCCACAACCCGAAACTGCCAATAAAACCCAATAACAAGCCGCTCAGTGTGTATATGCTCTTGCCTATTCTGACGCAGGGCAGCCGCCACCGTCAGTTCGAGCAGCGGTAAGTCCTTAGTCATGTGTTCCCGGCTTGTGGAGCACGGCATAGATCGAAAGTTGTGCCACAAGTAACAACACTCTTGAAGAAGATGTTCCTTGGCCCTTGTTGTTGTTGTTCACGATCTATTGACAAGGACCTTGCAAGGATCACAAGGAACCATTGAAAATGCCCCCCCCCTGCCCCCCCAAAAAAAAACTTGGTATTGCATCGTTATCGTGTTGTGTGTACGACACACTCGGCCCACGATATCCGCAGTTTGCTTGGGACCTGGCAATGCTTCAGCACAGTCCTACCAGAGTCTGGCAAATGCACTTTACAAGCAGTGTTGATTATTTCCATACTGAGCTTCAGGTCCCCGTCGAAGTATCACTTGCATGTGTTTCATCCCAAAATGGAGGGAGCTACAGTGATTGGCCAGAGCATTATCCAGGGAGCCATGAGGGGTACTGGGTGGCTGGAACTGGGGTCAAACACAAACGGTACCTAAAAATTTGGGGAAGCTCCTTCAACGTTTTCTCGCTCCGCACCAAGATTTACCGCTGGCTCCCTATTTCTGGATCTTCACCACGCAATTTCTCCGCCAATCGCTGACGAGCAGATTCAACGACCAGCTCCCAGGGAACCGTCTACTGTCGGGCCTGAATCCAGACCATCAGCCTTGGCATTATTAGGGGTTGCGTTCTGGATGAAGTCAATCCGTGCAGTCAAGACCAATCAACCATCAGGTTGAGCCATGGGGCTTTTCCCTTTTCGTCTTTCACAAATCGGTGGCATGTTGGAGGTAACGTTCCTGGTATCCGTAATCTGCGGTTAAAACATAATCCTACACAAAATCCCAGCTCTCAACGGCGATATTACATGATGGACTAGTAGGTGCCGTTCAGAAACCGAGGTATTGTGCCTGTATTCATTCATTGCTGTACCAGACAACCGTATTTGCAATTGCATAGAATACAGAAATTGCTGATCACTTCATCTGGCTCAAGATCTCACTGAGAGCTGGCCCGAGCCTCTACCCAGTGGTCCAAACTGATGGAGTATGGGTTTGCGTGCCACGCCGAGTTATGCCAGTAATGCATGATGAAAGTCGTCTCCTGAAGGCTTGCGAATTTTGCCTGCCAGGGGCTTTGGGGCTTCACGTTGATCATATAAACACCAACAATCTAGGTGACGCGTTAAACATTGATAAGATAAGATCGGAGGCTTATCCCTTGAAATCACTGACCTCCAATGTTCAAGGTTGTCCGTGGCCATCACAAGCACTATCCAGCATTTGTCAGCCCACCTCATACCTCGTCAGACAACAAGTCCCAATAATGATATCTCACCCTACCAAGCCCCAGCCAATTCAGTTTCGATCTCTTCAAATACACCAAGACCTTTCCTGCCCAAGGCTGTGCCAACACCCACGGCCTTGGCCCCAACGGCTCTCATCCGACGATATCCAGCAGCATCTTCAACGCCGCCAACCCCAATGATGTCCACCCGGCTAGTCTCCTCTGTTCGATCTAGCAGCCTCCGTAGCGTGGCAACGTTTCCCAGCGCCAAAGGATGAAGGGGCGCCCCCGCCATTCCTCCAATACCAGACCCCGCTAATTGGGGCTGCCCTTCGGTATCAGACAGCACCAGGCACGAACCCAGCGTGTTCGTCGCAGTGAGAAAACTCACATCACATGGATAGCCTGTTGCCTGAAGTGCAGCGACGAGCGTCTCAAACTGCCCTTCATGAGTATAGGGCGGCGTCTTGAGCCCATACGGAATCCGAGGCAATCTACTCTCATGAATGGTTTGCTGTATTTTCGCGAGATATCTGTTTAAGGATTCGCCAGAGTATGCCGGTGGTGGCGCATTGGGGATATTCGGACAGCTCAGATTGATCTCCATGGCAAGGGGCATCCTGACGTCTTTGCTATGTTGAGCAATTAATAGGTAGCTTTGTGCAACCTCAGACGGAGTCCCGGTCACCGAGATGATGAACGGCTTCGTCGACGACTTTGAGAGGCCATCCGATATCGTCTTGATATGGCATAGTGTAGTCCCTAGCGGGATAGGGCTATATCCTAGGTTATTCAGACTAGCTATGTCGGTGCTCGAAGGTGAGCTAAGGTCCGCGCTAGCAACATGACTCCCAGGGTCGAAGAAGGTGTATTGGTGGATGGCCGGGTCATGATCGAATCCCTTTAGTAGAGAAGTTCGCACAGTGACTGCTCCGATGGAAGGACATGCGAAGAGACCTTCGAGATTCTCGAGCGTAGTTGCCCAGGGGTTTGCTGAATTAAGCAAAGGTGGGTGAATATTGATCACAGGGGGGGAGTACCCATCTCAGGTGGCCGATCCTCCAACGAAAAATTCGTAGTTTCCGCCATGGAACTCTTACATTAATTGAATTATTGTGATGATTGTCCCCAGATGGACTTGAAGGTCGAACAATCTCGGGCGCCGTATGCCAGCAAGTCGCGGGGCAGATAAGATAAGAGGATGCCAGCCTACAGAGTCCGAAGTATGATCGGTAGATTCCGAGATGAATCCGCATATACTCCACTCCATCCCAATATACCTACCATATACCTACCATATGGGTCACCTATCCTCGCTCTTGTCTCTTGCCAGCATCGAAAGCGGCGTCCGTGTGAATTCCTGAGCCCGTTTATGTTTATATATTCAATGTTCAATGCGTGCCTCTTACAAGCCAGTGTTGTCATATCATAGGTTGCTCCAGTAATAAGCGCTAGCAGTCGCCTCGTTATGGCCAAGCACCGAGTCATAAACCCAACCTTGCACGGCAGAGACATAAAACACGAACGATTTTCGAGGACACCAATCACCAATTCAAACTGAGAAAAACTAATTGAGAATATTAGCATTGCTCCTACACAATTTTGACGTTCAACAAGAGAAGATGCTTCTGTTTCCCTCTCTTCTCTCTCCTCATTCTCCTTCGCTAGGTTTATCTTTACTTTTCAGCCGGCCTTCTTTTGAATTTGTATACTTCAGCACACTGGCAACAGTATAAACAAGCGAAAGAACCATTCCTGTCGTACCGGGCGACCTAATTAAGTAGCTAATTACTACACTAGAACTTACTATTAATAAGACTAAGGCTAAGGACCTTAAGCCGCTAAAGGCGACAAGTAATACAAATATATTAAAGAGTTCCTCTATCTGCAATATCGTACTATATAGTATAATATATATCTCTTAGATAACTAGAATACTAACGAGACCGGTATCTAAATCGGCTACGTTACGGGTAATATGGAAGTAGTGTCACAGCGCTGGCGATTACAGAGCCACATAGTGCTGTATATAGCAGTTAGTGGGACCAAATGTCAGTTGTCAGTAACACTGACATTTCTAGATCTTTTGGTCTATTTGCCTAGGGGCTTGGTCCTCCTCTTGTGACAAGTAGTTGAAGTTAAGTACGTTATTTAAGAGAAGCCGGTTATTGCTAACTTCGCTAATCGCGAATCTAGGACTATTATTAGCAGCGGGTCGGCCCTTAGCGAGATTAGATTGTCCAACTTTACTATACCTTTAGGATTTACCTACTTATAGACTAGGCCGCGGTATCTAGCGATAGCTATACTGTCACAACAACAAAAGCCAGTGGTATGACGCCAAGTGGGACTCGAATAGCTAATATTGTCACGCCGCGCCAGGGGTTGCAATCCTTGCCACTACGCCACCGTACCAGATGTCTTCACCAAAAGAGACCAATACCAAAGTCCCTGACTTTGATATCTGCAACAACTTATCAATCTGTTCAGACCAGTGTAGGCCAATCACGTGACAACCGTCACAAATATAGGGATTAGGCGGCCTTAACGCCTTAGAACCTACTGCCGAGGGGGTATAGTAGTACGATAGCCGGCGAAGGGAGTAGTTCATAAGGAGGCAGATACGCTATATTTTGTCACGACCTGGGTTGCATCGCATTGGTAGAGACCTCGATTAGGTGCTATCGACGAAGATTCTACTCTAAGGAGCGAAGGTGTTACACGCAAAGGTGGTCAAAGATTGTGAGGTTGTAAAAGCATGACATTCTATCTAGTCCTATGGAGCACGAAGGTTGGACTTAGTCCCGAAGGGCTAAGTCACGTGGTAACCTTGGTGGTCTTGGCAAAGCCCACCAAGGTTGCCTAACAGAAGGAAAGAAGATGACAACTTAGGTTTGAGGGAGCGCGACTAAGTCATCCACGCTTGGCGGGGCTCTTACAAGGGTTATGATTGGCTTCCCATCTGACACTGCCATGGCAGGTGTTCCAGCTGTAAGTCACCTGGTTGTAGTGAGTCTGCGAGGGTTGACCTTCACATATTTCAGCTATAGAGGTCTTATGATACGAGTGCATATAGGGTGTGAATTTTTGTATTAGGAAAGGTTTGCCAGGTTAGTTATTATGGCCTGGCAGAGCTATTTGTAGCTCTTATCTGCTATCTAGCTATCTTCTCTATAGCTATAGGGTAACCCCCCTTGGGCTCACGTATAGTCTTACCTACTACAGCGATTTGTAAAATTTAGCAAATTCGACTATTTTTTTCCAAAGTCTATACTTGATTACGGGTATTGAAACGGGGTCAGGCGGTCACTAGGATATACCTACCACCTAACACACTGAACAGACGGCTCCAGTACCAACAGATTCCATCTGTTGGTCTTATCAGACGAAGATTGTTAGGCAACCTTGGTGGGCTTTGCTAAGACCACCAAGGTTACCACGTGACTTAGCCCGTTGGGACTAAGTCCAACCTTCGTGCTCCATAGGACTAGATAGAATGTCATGCTTTTACAACCTCACAAATCTTTGACCACCTTTGCGTGTAACAAAGATCGTGATACTGGTTATAAGAGCGAAGCTTTTACACGTCTGGTGCGCGAGTTGGTCGGGTGTGCCTCTGATACTCGTATCGTGATAATAGGATCTCGAACGTAAAGATAAACTGAATAACTAAAATAAAAAATAAAAAATAATATTAAATACGCCGTAGGTGTTAACCCTCGGTACCTCTACAAGTACTCCCTTAAGGGGCTATAGATGATATAGCGGGCCCTTAAGCCGCGTCGGGCGGTTATACAGGTAAACTTGTAGCCAAACGACTACTAAACCTCCTGTCCCTCCCTAAGTCTGTGCTACAACCCCTGCCTGAACTACCGATAAGTGTGGTAATGTGGCACTTAAATTCGTCCTCAGGGGTGGGATGCTGCTGATGTGCAGAAGATGCTCGACTATTTTTTTGTCGCGACAAGTCGTAGTATCTGCTAATTGGGGTTCTCGTCGAGCGTATACATCTCAACCATACGCTCAAGTGGATAGACCGTAACGTGGTCAGACGCTCGCAAGAATCGCGGCGAGAGGGCGTGCTGCGCGCCTTCTATCGTGAGGGGACGGGTTCGCCGACGAGCGTTATCGGAAAGGCGAGGTCCGATAAGGGGTCGGATTAACGATTCGAATTCTGGACCGGCTGTCGAGTTATATTCCGCCGACGTAGTGCTTGACGGTCGACTGGCTAGGATGCTCGTAATCCTAAACTGCACCAATCTCCCTATTATCGCTAGGTAGGCGAAGTCAACAAGGTGGGCAGCGCGCCGTAAGGGTTGACTAAACCCCCTTGTGTGTCAGCTGCGGGATTCGAACCCGCGACTCGTCACCGACCCAAGTGGGCGAGGCTCAAATCGGGACTTATCTACCAGCGAAGTGACCAACTACACCAGCCGACTAACTAAAATAACTAAATAACTGACTGAAAAGCGAAGGTGAAGATATAGATAAGAAGGAGATGATGATGCGTGAAGATGGGGGACTCGTGTCCTACTCTGTCTCTGTGCCTCTTAAAGAAGAGAAAATAAACTTTCTCCTAGCCCCGTAACCTATTTCCCTGATGTCCGGCCTTACCCCGTTACAGTATATAGTATAGCTATAGCAAATGCCCCAAGGTTAACAGCTTATATATTCATTAATTTACGGTAGAACAGTTACGTACTCTAATACAGCATCGTTTGGTTCTGTAGTTCTCGTGCAATAACAACCGCCAATCTACCCGCTCCCCACCAGAAAACGCATATCTCAGACATAGCTGGAATACAAGTGGGATAGACCACCTCTTTCACGCTACTGTACTCCAGGCTGGAACTACAGTTGCGCTGAGATTGGGACACAAGAGAGCTGAGCATTCCGAAACAGTAGATTTTCAACGAAAATAGCACGTCTCTAACCAAAACGGGTACAAGTCGATCCTTGTCTATCAATCACTCCGTTTGTTCTTTGCCAAATCTACTGGGCCTCTAATCCTCCTTACTCAGTATTTTCTCCAAATCCTCAAACTCGCCACTGTGCCTCATCATATCATAGAACTGCCCCTTCGTATCATAAAGCTCCTTCGGAGTTCCGACTTCAAGGACGCTGCCGGCACTCATGACCACGACGCGGTCGTAGTCAATGATTGTCCTGAGCCGGTGGGCGATGGTAACCAAAGTCCGCCCCATCGCATGTTCACTTAGCTCCTTCCGCAACACCTCCTGAATACCCCTGTCTGTCTCATAGTCCATGCTAGCGGTCGCTTCATCCAGCAGCATAAGCTTGCTCTTGCGAACGAGAGCCCTGCAGAGTGAGAGGACTTGTCGCTGACCGTGCGAGAAGTTGTCACCTCTAGCCTTGACGGTCGTCGTGAGACTAATACCCTGCACTCGTGTTTGCGTCCCATTCTCTGCTTCAGTAGGGTCGTCGCTGTTTGGAGAGGCAGTTCCGTGATTGTTATAGTCGAACGATGCAATGCCGATGCAGTATTGCAGGGCTCTATCCACGATTTCTTTGGGAACTTCACCAGTCGGATCCAGATTCGAGCCGACGTCGCCGCTAAAGAGCACAGCTTCCTGTGGGATGACGGTAAGCGCCTCGCGCAGTTTCTGTCGGGGAAATCTCGTGATGTCCACCCCATCGACCAGAATCTGCCCAGAAACGATGTGGGTGAATCGCAGTATGGACAAAACCAACTACGGATTTTACGTAAGCGTTTGCCCGATAGCAAGGTGCCAACGACATCTTGGATGTTTAATAGAAAACTTACCGTACTCTTCCCAGAACCCGTACGTCCAACGACGGCAATTCTTTCCCCAGCCTCAAACTTTAAGTTGATGTTCTTGAGGATCTCGGGTCCGTCAAGGTCGTACTTGATTGTCACGTCCTTGAACTCGACCCTGCCGGTCCTTGGCCAGTCCTTTGGCATAAGAGAATTCTCATCGTCAACATATCCACCTTCTGATTTATACTCGTCGACATGCTCTTCAGGCTCTACCAGAGCATATTCACGGACACGATGAAACTGCTTTGCATTAGTATTGGTCCCATAAATGATTCTAAGACTGTCCTACTCACACTCTGTAGCTCTACCTCGAGCTCATTCATGTCTCTGACGAACATAATGATCAAGCTACTGAGGGTCTAGCAAATAGATTAGCAACTTGCACTAGAAGCTATCGAATACAACGTACCGTAGCATTTGTCAGAGAAAAGCCAACAAGCCCAGCTGCAACGGTACCTGCCTGCGAAAGGGCAATCGCGCCGGCGGCGACAGTCACAATACTCGTTATCATGTCAACTTTGAGACTTACCCACCGGTTGCAGTTAAATTGTGTCTCAGAAGCCCTCTCAAAAACGCGAAGTTTATCGGCTAGTTGTTTGCCAAACGTGGCGGGCATTCCCGCTCGAGCACGGATGGTGGCCATGCCAGCGAGACTATCAGCGAATTGCGAGAACAGTGGCGACTGAGACGACGAGACGAGCCGTTTGACTGCAACGGCAGTCCTCGTGTACATCTCGCCTGCAATTATGCCCAGAAAACAACTAATAGCTGCGGGAATAATGAAAATCGGGAGCACGCTGCCAACGGCAAGAACTTGGAAAATCATGCGTGTGGATACCTCGCACACGTTCCGCAGCAAACCAGGAAGCCGCATATCTATCGAGTTCATATCGCGTGAGAAACGATTCACAACCCGCCCAACGGGAGTTGTCTTGAACCTATGACGGGAAGTTAGTGGCCTGCGCAGTAATAATCTGACATTGTAACGGCAAAACCTACCAGGACAGTGGTGCACTCAAGGCAGACGTCACGAAAGTGTTGTGCAGAGTTCTAGCGGCATACCAACCTCCACCTTCGTAGGTGACGAAAGTAACCATTTGGAAAAGAATCTCCGCAAAGCTCCACGCTCCGTAAATTCCGAGGTAGAAGGCTATATTTACGGCTTCTCCCTTGCCATATGCGTCAACCCAGGTGGCGATCCAGAGGCCCGTTCCCATAGCAGACGCTGTGCACATGAAACTCATAAAAATAGCCGTGATCGCATGGATAGGACTTCCGTAGTATCGCATGTACTTGTAGACTACACGTGGCGGTCAGTTAGTCAAATCAAAAGAAATACTTATACTGGGACCCAGAGCTTCACTTACACTGGAGTCGTGCGGTGGGGCCAGTTTTGAGGGCCTCTTGAGTTACCTCATCGCGCCGCTTCTGTTCTGCCGTTTTGTTGATACCGTTTGTTGGTGTGATCTTACCATTGGTCGTAGCATCTTGAGTAGCTGCCATTTCAACAGTTGCATCAACGTTGCCTTCATCGATAGCCTCCTTGTTAAGTGTCACTGGCTTCCGAACGACGCCAATATTCTGTTGGACATCCTTGATAGAGCCGTTCTCCACTGCAATGGCGAGGTCTGCCATGGTGGCAATCCATGGAAGCTGCGTGACAAGAACAATTGTCCTGCCCTTGAGTAATTCACCACAGAAGCAGTCTGACCATACCGTCGCGGCCGTCTTAGCGTCAAGGGCGGAAAATATATCATCGAGGAGTAGGACAGAGGCCTTCGAATACAAAGCACGAGCCAAAGCAACTCGGCTTTTCTGTCCGCCACTCAGAGAAACGCCGTTCTCGCCAACTTCTGTTTCGTCCCGTTCCGGAAATTCATTGAAGTCTATGGGCAATCCGCAACAATTTATGACGCGGCTGTACCGAGCCTCCTCGAAGTCGCTGTTGAAAATAATATTCTCTTTGATGGTCTCGTTCTGCAGCCAAGCACTCTGACATGCGTAGGCAATGTCCTTGGGGCATGTTACTGTCCCTTGCTCGACAAGCGTCTCGCCAAGAATGGCCATCAGAAGTGTTGACTTGCCGGAACCACTTGGGCCAGTGACGACATTTAGCCCTCCTTCTATGAACTCAATCGAAACATCTCTCATGGCAAACTCAGCCTTTTTGTGCCGTCTGAACGTGGCTTTTTCGATGCGAAGTGGGCCTGTTGCGTGTTGTTGCAAAGGCGTGACATTGTTGATGTACCTGTCAATGCGCTTGAGTGAGACTGTGGCGGCTGTGAAGCTACGTGACATGTTAGTGGCAATCCCTATATTTCGGCGGATGGTTCGGATCAAGGTTATAGACGTAAAGGCGATGTCTGCTGTGAGAGGTTGCCGTCGTACGGTCACGTGCAGACTGAATATGATCAACAGGGCAATGATGGGAATCGCCTCTGAGAACTCGCCAAGGAGCATATTACTGACAAAAATTAGTCGACTGTTTCCGCACAGTATAGGAGACTGATGGACGCGCTTACAGGATGCTGAGTTTCCAGTTCTTCTGTTGCTCCCCGTGGCGGATGTTTTTGATTTTCTTGACAATAGCATTTTCCCATGCGAAGTATTTGACGGGTCTGATACTCGTCAGATACTCGGAGATTACAGAAATGCGAGAGTCCTGGATCTTTCTCAAATCACGCTGTAGTTTCAGCATGCTTTGGGTAATGTACACGCCAACAGGTGACGTGACAGCCATGAGACCAATACCGAGAAGAACAGGCCAGTTCAGAAGTTGGTATAAACCAACTATTGTAACGATCGTACCTAGTGGTAGACCCATAACCACGAGCACAATGTCGCGGCCTGCCAAAAATATTAGTCAACCGTTTCTTAGACGTGCAGCGAGGAATAGCTACATCTAGACAAATGCAAGTAGCACAGTATGGCGTAGGTGCATCGCTGCCAAACAAACACTTCACGTAGAATGGGAAGGAGCTGGTGGGGATTTCCATAGGCATGGATACTCACCTACGGCAATTGCATCAATGTCGGCGCTCATGAGATTCGCCAACCGCCCTGTGGCCGTCGTGTTCTTCTCCTTTTCCTGTCCATCTTTGGCTTTATCTGTCGAGGCCACATCCTGTAAGCCTTCATCGTTAAGTTCCATGGATTCCATGGCCTTGTAGTACAGTTCTTGCGTTAAGGCAGCCCTCACTCTGACTATCAGTCGGGTGGATGTGAAGATGTACTGCTGGAATGATACAGATCGCGTAACTGGGCCCACGAAAAGCAGTATGAGCCAAAACCACGGCCTCAAAACGGCTCCTTCTGGGTCGTTCAGATAATGGAGGATGTGGTAGAGTGCAAATGGGGCTATTAGATCTACTAGAAAGTTCAGAGCCACCCAGGCACCCATAGTCATGATTTCTGTTGACAGGAACCGCACCAGTGTCCAAAACGTCGAGTTACCCTTTCCTCGTGCGTCTTGGACTCTCTTCAGAAGCAGACGGGGTTCGTCGTACCATGGGAGTTCCGGGAGCTCTTCCAGGGTCATCTGGCGGCGTGTGCCCCACCACATAAGCGGTGTCAGCCACTCATAAGTCACATAGAATGAAAGCCAGCTGCAGGTCTCTTCTGGGCTTGGCCGTCGGGCCACATCCGCAGGGACGTCAAGATCGAGAGACGGAGGTACCCACTCCCTGGGTGTCGCCGCAGCCAGGAAGACAGCCGTGCTCAGTGTAGCAAGACTGACGATAATGGAGGTCGGAACGGTCACATATTGCCCTGTGTCGATGATGGGGAGTATCTCCGCAAGGATGATAACGACCCAAACGCCGAATAAAGCGAAATTAACATGATGGAGAGTAACATGCCTCCCTTCAGTATCACTGACGAGTCTTGCAAGGCCTAGCAGGAAGGCATAAGCGAGGACGGCGACATTGGTCCATCTTCCGCCTTGCTCGACAGCTGCAACAACCATCAAGGCCAACGCAGCTGCTCTCAAGACCTGGCTGCCTAGCTCCAAAGGCAAAGAGAAGGTTGAGACACAGCCTTCGGGCCGGGACACTTTTGCGCATGGCCGCCGAAGTAGGTATCTGACAACGAGAAGGCTGGAGACAGCAATGATGGCGACCTGAAGATAGCCGGCTTTGGCCAGATCCGACAATGTTGAGATCCATTGGAGGTGCACGTGGCTGTCCGACGTTAGAACTTCAAATCGCTTGATCGTCGGATCCCAAGAACCAACTCACTGTCCATTCCCCTTCAGATTATTTGCGGCTAAAATCGCGTCTTGCGCATGCCAGACGGTATGCTCAAAACGTCCCCCAAGCGACAACTGATCCATGGTGGTCGATGGTCACGATGGCCTCGAAATACTTTGTTGTTGAGAAAGATGCCAAAGAACGCGCGCGCCTGACTGATGTAGATGATATGAATCATGGATGCCCGGAGCCGTAACGGCTTGCAGGTGAGTGGTGGATTGCGCTCCTCTGCCGCAGACCCTTGCCAAGCCCGCAAGGACAAGACTGTCAGCAGCCAGCGGTCAGAGAGGATGCCGGTCCAGTGTATGAGCTTCGATCTATCAAAATGTTCAACGTTGCTGCCTACTATGTAGGTAATTGTGCTTAGGGATGGCGGGCATCCCAAAGAGATCGTAGCGTGCATTGGTTTGAGCCTGTCCTGGTCTGTTGCCTGTTCAAGATTGCGATAGTCAAGGGCTTAATGGTGTGGTGCAACGATAGGCCTACCCCGAATAGGAAGGTATTTCTACTCATAATCCTACAAGTTACATTACTGCATCCTTCGCCTCTTTAGGCTATAGCGTTCCAACTTGACTGATTCACATATGACAAGACGCACAGCTGAGCAGTTTACAGTAAAGTAAGACCTAGCACATCGTATTAAATGTCGCCCGACTCAAGAACTGCACATGTTCTGACTAAGCCGTATCTATGACTCTACAAGCTGCTGGACTCATTGTCAAGCCGTGAGCTGGACTATAGTGGTCACTTCAGTAGCATTCATTTCAATGTGTCAACGTAAATAACAACGTCCTTTCAGAAAACACGCTTCATTACTCCCTAGTAAATTACGTCATTACCGCCAGAATGGGGAGTCCGGAAAGATGTTGTACTATTTCAACAACATTTGAAGTATCCTTTCCATGTCCAATTAACTCAACTCAGCTTAGCGTCTTCGGGCGGATGCACAAGATGACGGATGTAAGTTGAGCGCGTTGAGGGTGTCTATCGACCGCACCCATCTACCAAGTCTGGAGGCAGTAGCACGGAAACTAAAGCGCATAGGGTGTATCCCATTCTTATTACTCTCAGGCAGACGTGGAGGAACTGTGGGTTTATACTTAGCAGGCGTAATTATCCATCAAATAATACGCAATAGCTAAGCACGGGTGAACATAATGTAATGAGGAATCGCATTCGATGCTCCGATCAATGATACCGAGCAGGCTGGGCTATCAGCTTTATAAATGGGCATAAGGCACTGTAACATTAGAAAAGGTCCATGACGAGCCTCTACCAAGCTCGACCATTTGTGATTTACACACCGATATTGGCTACCATTTATAAACCCACAGGCTAGAGAGGGGCCTTTGAATTGCAGTATACTACTTGTGTCTTACATAATTGTGACGTTGCGAAACCAGAAGGGACTAATGAAACCCTCGGAACAGATAACACTTGAATTTCTAGGTGTTGACCACCAGGTTATGTGATATCCTGCCGAACTCTGACAGTTAGGGAACCAATGGCAAAGTGCCGCGGTTGGAATATTGTTAATATTGGCGGTTGCCATCAGGTCGACCCATTACCAGGTAAAGTATGCACAGTCCCCTCGGATTTTCCAGTAGTCATTACTGGATAGATCCACAGAGTATAGAAGACCGTATCGAGAGAAGAAACTAGGGCCACCCGGTCGCGCTAGCAATCCTGAAAGGGACAAAGTCAATGAAATGAGGGGAATTACTCAACAATAACTCATCAGGGAAGCCCAAATCATGGAGACTTCACGTCTTAACATCCGCCAATACATAGATCAAGTGTTGGTGCAAGTCGTGTTCCTTGGGCTAAGTCGTCATCCGATGCGGATCAAGACAGCTGAAGCAATAACAGTATCATAACAATGCAGTCATTTGGAGCGACCGTGTCCGATATCACATATAGCTGAAGGTACGAACTGAAGCCTTTGGAGTCAACATACATGCCCTACGGTTCAAGAGGACATGATCACCTACGGCGGGCCGTCAACTATGCACAAAAACAAATTGTTGCCATCAATGACACTGCCCCGAGTCCCCCCTCCCATCGGGTGCTTCCAAGCCGAGAACAACGAGAAGTACAACAACGAGGACTTTGTCATTCATAGTTTATCAAATACTACTCACGTCGAATCCGACATCCTCCCGTCCTCTCGTCGTCATCGCCCAAATCAGGGGCAAAAAAAGGGAATCCCCAACCGAAAGCCCACACGCCTAATCCTTCCCCAATAGCGCGCCAATTCCCGTTGAAGCGAGTAAGATAGAAAAAGAAGGTCACACAAAACACACACAACTCTAAACTTCCATTGGTTGGGGGCCTCGGGCGATCGCATTGACTCCCCAGGCTCTCACAGAGATACACGACAAGGCTGTGTAAGTGTAAAGTTAGCAACCCGCATCAGGTGTTACCACGTTGGCCATCTAAGCGAAGCCATGAAAACTACGACTGCTGCCGATCCATACAAGCATCCCATTTCCGCGGGAAGGGAGGGGGGGATTTGCACCAGAGGTCTGGTTGTGCTGATGCTACTCTGATGGTCAAGTATACTTGTTGCTGCCTCGTGCTGTAGATGTCATTCGATAAAGTATCCACCAATGCTCGCGCGCATATGATCTGATCAAGTTTGGATTTGGCGTCGAGTATGGCATACGTGACCAAGTTGCGTTAGATACACAAATACAGAACACCGCTCACAAGATCCGGTAATACCGAAATCTGACCTGCAGGCACGGAAGATGGTAGCATGCAAAGCTCGGCCGAGAAGATGTTGACAAAGAGCGACATGCGGTTTTGCAATGGCCAGACGTTTAATTAGAGCGGGCTTTCCACGTCTCTTCTTTCCGACAGTAATACCAGATGTGCAGACATTGGGACCAGATGCTCGGAAGCGTGTACGAGGTATCACAGTGATCATGCAAGCGAGCGAGAAGGTATCGGCTCCTGGGGTGGGCAGGCGAACGATCGTTTGATTTACTACCGCACGAGAAGCACTGTATCTGATATTGGCAGATGCTCGAAAACCAGCGCGATACTACTCATGTCGTGTAATTTGGTTGTGAAACAGTAACCGCCGCCAATATTGCGAAGGCCTTTACTTGATGTTTTTGAGGTGGACGTCGCTGTAAGGCGACGTAATTAGCGGCTGGATTCTGCTGTTGCACTTGGCACGAAAACTTACAAGATCAGATCAGAGTTGGGGGGGATGTGGCCGGGGAATCCTCTGCGATTGCAATCAGTCAATGTGAGCAAAGAAAAACAATTCCAGTGCCGGGTCAGGTAAGATAGACCCCTTCCATGGGACAAAACCATCGTAGCGTGCCATTCCTCCCTCGAGAGCAAGTAGGGATAGGATGAAAGCTGCTTACCGAGATCCATAGCCGTAGTCACTGTCACCATGTTAGCTCGACGAAAGCAAGTTAAGGGCGAATTTTCTCAAATAGCGTACCTGGAGATGTCCAACGTGGCCTTCTCGCCAACCTTCATTTGAACGACACCCTCGTCCCAACCTGGACCGGGTCAGCTGTGAAGTTTTCATCCTGCTCGTCACTGGGATACATACCCTTGATGACCTTGCCAACACCAATCTGGGTCTCGAAGTCGCCTCGGCCGACAGAAGAATCGAACCTATTCGACTCGTTAGTAGAGAGTCCCGAGGTGGCATGACACAGAGCTATGGTGGGAGCATACTTGGAACCTTTGTTGCCATTGGCATCCTTGAGGTAGCCCGTGTACTCGATGACGACGGTTTGGCCGGCGACAGGCTGAGCGCCGGAGCCTTCTTGGTTGATTTGCTTGGTGACACCCATTGTGGTGGATTTGACGAAATTTGCGCAATGTTTTGGTAGAGACGAAGAAGCTAGACCTCGGTCGGTTTTTTGGCGGGGTAAGTACGTAGTGGTGTGGTGGGGATGTTTAGCGTAGTAGACGTGATTGAGAGAGACGAACTTTGCGCGGTGAGTGGAGCAGAGTGTAGAGCTTCCAGATGGGATGTGGAAGAACTTCTATGAAGAAAAACGGAGTTGGTATAAGAGTAAATTATCTAGAATAAGTAGAGAGGGCCCTCGATTTTTAAGCTCGAGTCCGACGTGCTGTATGGAAGGTACAAAAGGAACAGCGGCGCAACGTGGAACCCCTAGTATCCAAGGAAGGCACCACTTCGCATTTCGAAAAGTTCCCTCGAAGCTCAATGGACGGCTGTTTCTGCGCGAGACAAGGAACAGAGATCCATCTATACACGTAGGACTATTCTGGTGCTGGCCCCGACGCTCCTGACGTCTTCTTCGCGCCATCGAAGAGCGCCGCCGGAAGTACCCGGTGGGCACACTAGGGCTGCAAAGATACATGCATTAGATGACTTGGATCTTACAATTGGCAAGTAGCCTGAGATCTGGCGTGTCAACAAGGGGTTTTTTTGGTCGATAGAATTTGGTCGATCCATGTCATATCACGAAGCCGGGTTTGTTCCTGTCACTGGCCGACCAGCCGCTCCTGTTTTCAATAAGGGCCATCAATGGGCTGTGCCTGTGTGGGTCTGTCAAAAAAAGCAATTGCGCCGCCGCTACATCGGGGCCGTTGACAGCCAGAGGAGCCGCGGGGTCTTTGACGGCGTACTGGGACTTTCCCACGCAAGCAGCTAGCTGTGTTCCTGAGGTGCCGTTGGGGAAACTGCCCACGGCTAGTGATCGACGTAGGGGATCCAAAACTCAATATGGCGGCCAGGTCACGTTAAGACGAGCATCTCACATCACATTATCGCAGTGACAGATCTAATCTAGAGCACGGCCCCCGCCCGACGCTCCAGCAGTCACCTGTGCGAGGGTGTGCATGACCTCATCCACAGAAGGCGGTGGAAAATAAGTAAGAGCGGGTTTAATAAGGGTATAGCAGCATCTACGGTTTCACCAGCTTCAGAAACAGACCTGTCATTCTGGACGCTGTCGTCTGCATAAGAAAGACCCTTGGCTATGGTGTGTACCAACACTCTCTGGGACATGCTTGCGACCAACGCTTGTGTCCAAATCCCTTCCTGGCCATGGCATGGAACTATCTTCAGCGAATGGGACCCTCTTCGAAGACTCAACTCTGCGATCGGCCCGCGAATCCGCAGCATAGCCGCCGCAAGAGTGACGTGAAGCTGCGAAGAAGCTTGCTTGTCTTGCCATCCAACCGTGCGCCTTATCGTGGGGAAACGCAGCAAGATGAGATGAGGGGTAGGCCGCGCCGTATGCGGCGCCGAGCGCATCTGTCACCTGCATACACTAGACTCTATCACTTCCAAATACCTACTACCAGCAACAATTCGGTTAAATCAGGTGCTTCCGATCTGCGTTAAGTCTCGCGGGCCTCGCCATCATTCAACAATGCAATGACGTAAGACTACGAGTTGCGAAATATCGGGCAAATATGGCGGATGAGGTCGTGACAAGTGGCATTGCTTGCTTGCTCGGTGGCGGTTAGTTAATATGTCGCCAATTCAATCCGCCAAATTCGTTACCAGCGTATATTCTGGTCGATATACCCATAGCAGCATGTCGGGCAAACCGAACACCAACCTATTGGGCATAGTAGTGTGTTGCCATCCACAAAGGCGGCCAAAACTTCTAGGTGTCTTGGTGAGCGAACGTTGATGTGCATGCTGTGGGACACTGGCGACGAGCTCTGTATCTCTGGTGATGATGAAGTTTTTTTTTTTTGTTTTTTTTGGTTCCTTGCTGTTAATTCTCCCGGGCTTGAAACTCTTGGACATCTAGACTGCCCAACAACCCCAACGTCATGGCAGAAAGCAGCCTCGCGCCCGCCCTTGAAAGTCGCATTCCCCAGCAACCAGGACCACGAGCAATAGGACAGCTGAAATCCCGGGAACAGGCATGCACCAAGAGCCAACCACCGACAGGATTATAGTCACAGTTGTGGTTTCGAGATAAGACAGGTCTGACTCTCCGAGTACTGACCCGAAAATTAAGGGATCGGCGAACGGTGGAGACACGATTTGATAACACGTTCTTCAACAGTAGCATCAAGCCTGGTGCAGGGTTGAGCCACCATTGTAAAAGACATCACGAAGATCTTCCCATGTCAACGGTGATGGATATGATCCTAGTTGGTCAGGTTTACTCTGAGGAGGTTTGGGGGAGAGTTCTAATCTGCCGAGCCAAGGACACTCGTCAATGTGACACATGCCTCTTTTGTTTGCGACGTGCCCTCGCTCAGGCCGGGTTGTGCTTTCTAATAATGTGTGTGTTGGGCAGAAATATAGTACGCAAATGGCCTTCCGATTTCGTGAAGCTCGCTGGCAGGTGACTCGAAGATGCGTCGGATAGTCCAATACAGTGGTTCATAGTCGCAAACTTGCACTTAGGGGTCCTTGGAACGATACCAGGTTATTTTCCTAAAGCGAGTTCTTGCTCGGGCGTCACAGAAAGATTGCTTGCCAAAAACCTGAATACACTCGATGACACTACCTCGATGATATCGAGTATAAGCATTTCTGGAAACTACCAGATGACACATTCGTCCCCACTTGCACAGCCAGATGGCTGTCAAGGGTGTTCTGTTTCAAGGACCTACCACCTGCTTTGCAGCTTCAACAAGTCATAAGGTATCGTCTGAAAGTCAATGACTTGGCAGCCAAACATTCTTCAGCAACGTGAGACCTTGATGCCTGCAAAATGACATCCGATGCCATTAGCTTCCGGACGAAGTCAACTCCCTGCAGTGGTGGCCTCGAAGCGAGTACTGTGTGTCGCAAGGTCAAACTCAATCCGCAATGAGCCAACGAGGCAGAAAAGATTGAAAAGGAGCAGCTGTACGTGCCATCGGAAAAGCGGCAACGCCGCATTATCTGGCGTGAAGCTATTTGTATTGAATCCTGAAGCTCCGTTGTAATTTAGGCATCGCCAACAGTCCGTTCGTTTTCAGGTTCGTCTATTTGCATTGGCATTGGTGAAAGTGATGGGGAGTTTCTCAGTGAGCTTGGAAGCGTCAGATTGTCTGGAGCTTGGCTCGAGCTAGTGGGCTGTTAGTCAGGCACAAGCTCTTGAACGATCGCCCCTTGGAACGTTGGTGCGTGCCAAATTTTTGGCGCTCGATCGCATTGCGCCTTTATCCAACGTAACGAAGGTAGCTATGTGGAAATAGGGGTCCGAGGGGCATGTTGATGAGGAACTTTGCCTTGCTGTGTTGAGATGAGGCGCTATCAGGCTCGGCGATGGCCCAGGAAACAGTTGGAATACACGCTCGACTTGATAATCAGGCTGTGGACAGTCACACGCGGTGTTCGTCAAATCGATGTGAGGGAGGCAGAAGGCAACCATGGATAACCCTCATAAAAAGACTGCATACTGCATGATGATGGTTAATTGTTTGATGAAGTGATGGCCGATCGTTCCTCGAATAAGATAGGCAAGGCAACGTTGACTTCGCAAGAGAATTCCAAACTGCCATGCGCGAGGACAAAAGCATGTAACCCACCCGATGCTGCACTGCTGCGCCTTCCTCAACCAAGTCAGATTAGCATTTGTGTGAACAGAACCGACTGCTTCCTCTCCATTTTCGACCATTCCTCGGGAGAAGTTGCAACAGATCGAGACATCACGACTCTGCGTCTGCTCACACATGGCCGGAAGACTCCATACTCTAAAAGGTATCTATAGCATTGGAGAAGACCGCCAAACAGCTATGCACCAGCAAGACATGCAGCCCGCCTTTGGATACCTACAGATGGATGAGCTCCCAATGTCCGCAGTTAACATTAAAGGTTCAAGCCTCCAGGGTTTCCACGAGCCTGGAGACGAGCTAAGGCAGGAGTTGCCCCCAGGTGGATCCCAGTATTGAACCGAGCATGGATCGTATCTATGGGCTTCAGGGGTTACCCGGGTTGGTGTGAGGGTCTGGCGCGACCTCGAGCTCAATTCATGATTTTAGACGGGGCGCTGGAGCTAGCCGCCACGAGTTCGGGTGAAGCAACACTTTTGGTGCTTAGCAATTTTCGTCAAACGTCGAAATGCGGCCATAAACACCTGGGGTTTATCCGATAGACCAATATCTGCTCTTCAGCCGGCGGATACTAGAGATTCTACCGTAGAGGCGCCTATGTCCTAACATTGGAAGCTGGGACCCCACCCTCGACATTGATGATCCACATTTGAAAGACTCCAATTCCGGCCACCATCCCAATTCAGCAGCGGCAAAATAGAATTACATTTTTGTTGAAGCAGAGAGTTGGTGAGGGAAAAAGTCCTCCACTACCACCACCACCACACGTGTGTTGCTGGGGGTTGTGTATATGCCAGTGTTTGTCGGAGGGCATTTTTCTTCACGCCTTCGTCCGAATTCAGGGCGAGTTGGGTCGTTTTGCATGGCAACATTACAATACCACAGCAACAAACACCTTTCGACTTCTAAGCTGCTCCCATTGACCAAATGATGTCGACATAGCACCCAACGCACTGTTCCATCCGCAAACCGAATGGAGCTCTGGCGCCAACGCCCACCGTTGTCCACCGTTGCGTTGTTGCTGCAAGCGCGTCTTTGGCACGCTAGCACAGCCCCGGCGGATGTGCGAGAGCAATTTATCTCCTCAAAATGGGTAAGTGGGCCAGGGCCCTTGTGCAAAAGAACGCAGGGAACCACGGGGAAATTGCCCGTAGCAGGCATCGTGGCTCTTCAACCGCCAATGGCCGTCATGAATCAATTCTCGTAATGCTCTGGACCACCTGCGCAACGCGGCCTGCCAGGGCAGCTAGATTGAGACCCAATTCTTAGTGCATTACCTCCTCAAACAAGCGGCTAGGCATGGAAAGACTTCGCATTACTGCTTGAGATGCGCCTGTGCTCAAGTACCCCTTCGTGGTCCATCAAGTACAATCTCTTAGCACAGGAGGACTGAGCTCCTTCAACCCCCAGTTTGCTACGTTCCAGCTAGGGTCGGCACTCAGGGCATCCAGGGCAGTATCGGAACTACGGAGTACCTACACCACGACTAGGCGCAAAGCCACTGCTCCCTCATGCGAAAAGGATCTCAAGTCGTTGAAAGAGTATTGTTTGCTAGCAAGATGGCCAAACTTCTTTGGGACCAGCCATAACGCTTTCTTGTCTGGGAAAAAGGGACACTATTCCTGTGCCAAAGCTCTACCATTTCTGCCCCTCGTTCTCTTGTGCTCCCGACATGCGTTGTTCCTCTTGCCTAAGAATATTACCATTGGCGCTAGGTAATTTTGGACTTCTTGGTCCTACCAACCGTGGACCCCCTGGTCAATAACGGCTCACCCCCATCTTTGACTCCTCTCTCCCTCGCTCGTTTCCCTTGTTGTTTCTGGCTGACACCTCCTTCGATCCGCCCTTTCATTCCTTTTACCCTCCGCCTTTGCATTCGCCTCACCTCACCTCCGTCCTTCCTTTCACCTCCTCCGTCCGCCGACCTCGTCAGGTACTCCTTTCGAAGACAATCCCCTTCGGCGGCAACGACGACGACGTCTCCCTCATTTTAGACGCTGCGGTCTTCCGGCGCCGAGCTGACTCGAATCGATTCTACGAAGAGGACCTCCGGAGGCCCAGCATCCGCCAATGTATTCCTGATAAGCGATCGCACCAACAACATCGCGAAGGTCACTCATTGACCATTAACCATAGACGATTTGTCGTCGTGTCACTCTTTTACCTCCAAAATATACGCTCTAGTTACAGCACCCTGTTTGTAAAAGGTGAGCGAGTCACAGTGCATGACTGTCAAAAAGTTGGGATGAAGAGACATCAGCTTGTTTACCATCTTCGACCATACTGACGTTGTGTTCGTCATTATAGCATCCACTCATTGACATATATGTCAAGTACACTCGTTCATCAAATTGACCTGACAAACGTGAGTCTCGAGGCGCCGTCATCGCGACTGTCTGGGAAGGCTGGGGCTGATCGGTGTTAAGACTATCTCACATAATTGTTCATCCTTCAGTTACTGCACCAGACTACAAAGTCGCAGAATACCGTTTGGAGAACATTCACATTCGTTATAATCGCAGCGCTATCGAAGAAGTATGCATACTCGCACAATAGCAGTGGCCACCTTGGTGGCCGCGGCGTCCTTGGCTGGCGCCGTACCCGACAGACCAAAAATCTACTTTCCGAGGCAGGTGAAACGACAATTCACAAACCACACCATATCGACCACTGATCCAGCCAAGGGGCCAGACCCCGAAACTACGACATCTTCGTCGGGAGACGGCTTCTCATTCTCCGATTTCCTCTCTAGTCTGACTGGAGGCGAAACGACCTCTTCTACAGCATCCTCCGCAGCCTCAGGGACCTCGACCCAATCCGCTTCCACTCCGGACACGACTATTGTCAGCACCATCTTGGTCACGCCTACCATCGCTTCGGGGACCACAGAGGTGACGACTGAAGGTGCAGCCACAACTACAGAGAGCACAGGGGCAACAGGGGATTCGACTGCAACCGCGGAAACCACTGCGGCAAGTGTGGGGTCTACATCTGTGCCGGACATCATCGTGTTACCGACTTTGAGCCTCGGAGTTTCTACGACGTCAGCCTCGACCTCTGAGACGACGGCGACAACGACAGCAGCCTCTGACGCAACAACGGTTTCAACGACCTCTAATACACCCACAGAAACGACAGCACCAACTGCTGAAGGGACGACTGCAACACGAACCACGGAAGCAACAACGGAACCTGCAACATCAACCGCGGCAGAGGTAACAGGAACCTCTGATGCGACAGCGAAGCCGGCAACGTCGACAGGAGCGATCAGCGCACCGGGAACCACTGAAGCAACGACGACACCAACTGGAAACACCCAAGACACGATTGCAACGGACAGCACGACCAATGACACGACGGACGGCACGACAGCGGTTGACACTGTAGTTGATACGTTAAGCGCCGCCGTGGCTCCAGCGACAGACGCTACATCTACTCCTGCGACCCAGATCGACGCCTCAACTCTGCCTGAGACTGTGGTAACCTCATCCTCTGGAATTTTACTGGCGCCAACTGGTGTGGTGACACCTACGTCTTCTTCACCCGCGTCTTCTTCACCCACGTCTTCTTCATCCACGTCTGGTATCATTCCGGTGCTGAGCGGCGCCGTTTCGGCACTTGGCAGCGATGTACTCGGAGGTGTAACCAGTATTCTCGCGGATGTGACCAGTGAACTTCTTCCGTCAGCGACAGCCAACGTTACGGATATTGCAACTGGAACCGGAATTACAACCGGGACTGGAACGGGTACAACTGTTGCAACGAGCATCGATTCCCCGTCGGCAATCAGCACAGGTACCAGTAGCTCGTCTAATGGCGTGCTGTCAAGTCTCTTGTCCACTTTGCTACCAACGACCATCTTGCCCACGACTATCCTGCCAACCTCGAGCTTCTCAGGCACAGCTCCCAAAAGCACCGATTCCCCGTTGGCAACCAGCACAGGCACCACTAGCTCGTCTAATGGCGTGCTGTCAAGTCTTTTGTCCACTTTGCTCCCAACGACTATTCTGCCCACGACTATCCTGCCAACCACGAGCTTTCCAGGCACAGCTCCCACAAACACGCTTACTTCTGAGGGTAACCCGCTGACCTCGCTTATCCCCACGACTATCCTGCCAACCACGAGCTTTCCAGGCACAGCTCCCACAAACACGCCTACTTCTGAGGGTAACCCGCTGACCTCGCTTATCCCCACGTCCATCTTGCCTACCGCCACGGGTACTGGTGTTCCGTCTCTCACCTCGAGCAGCTCAGATGCCCCAACCATCTCGACTGGCCCAGTTGTAAACGTTACCGAGTCGTCTACCACTTTGCCCCCTACTGACACGGCCACGGTGCCACCCACCCTGACGTCGTCCCTGCCAGGCAGCGAGATTCCCACTAATACCACCGATGTAACCACCAGTACAACCGCCGATATAACCGCGTCTGAGTCCTCTGCCCCGCCTGTCACCAACTCGACCATGCCTGCTGAAACGTCGAGTGTCCCCGTTGCCACGTCCAGCCTTCCCGCCACAAGCGTGACCACGGGCGATGCTACTGTGTCGGTGAACAGCACCACTGTTCCCGAGACCTCCACTGAAGTCCCCCCCACCAGCACGTTACCGACCAGCACGTTGCCGCTCACTACTCACTCTACTCCCCCGCCCAAGACGACTACAACAGCGGCTCCGACATTCACCAGTATTCCCGCCACGGCCACCATCACCGACTCTGAATCGTGGCTTCCGTCCACCATTATCATTCAGCCCTCATCGATGAAGGTCAGCACTGGTGGACTTGCTCCAACCTCCTCGCCGACGGGCATTCCCAGCGGACTACCTAGAGCCATCACTCCGTATGATACTGTCCCAGAGCAACCCCCCAACACCACGCTGGCGCAGATCTCGTTCCTCTACGGCATGAATTATGCTTGGCTCGTACAGCAGCCTATGGCTGCTGCCCAGCTCTTCTCGCTGCTTCCTCAGGCTCTTGGCTTCGGACAAGGGTTCGATCCCTCTGAGGCTGTTATGCTCAGGATTGTTCCGTATGACACCACTTCGCAGTTAGGTTACATCACGTCGCAGGCCCTCATCTATGTTCCCACCCTGGCATTTGACACGCTGAGGTTGGATTACAAAATTCCTTCGGCGCGACTGTACCAGAATCCTGCGCCATTGATTTCCAACATGACAAGCCAAATCAATCCTGCCATCGACATTATCCCTGGTTCTGGATTGGGAGATGTAGGTACTGTCTCGACAGACCCATCGAACCCAACGTCGACGGGCAACAGCAACAACGATGCGTTTGGAACGGGCGACACATCTGGTGACCAGACGGCTTCCCAAAAGGGGACGACGGCTGCTATTGCCGTGGGAGCTGCCTCCCTTGCTGGTGCTTACGGCGCGGCCATGTTCATCATTGCCCGCCGATACAAGCGCAAGAAGCAGAGACATCAACGGTCCAGTTCGGTTGCTTCTCCCTCGGAGATGCGCCAGAGGGGCAGTCCGGCCATGATGGGTGGTGCGCTCCTCAGCCGCGACTTCACGGCAGGTAGTTACGGAGGTGTCGCGCCCAACACGCGCCACAGCCAGGGCAGCGGAAGGAGTGGCATGAACAACTCGGGCCGCACCGCCTTCATTTCGGCGCCAGTTGCAGCTGAGAATTCTCTCGGCTGGAACTGAACGTAAAGACGTATACGACCTGCACGCGGCCATTATTTCGTCTTGATTTTTCTTAAACTTCGATACCCCTCCTGGAGGCCCTCTGTGCGACTCTGGTATAGATGGCATCGCCAACGGCCACCAGGAAATGCTACCAATACGAGCATCCCGCTCAGGTTTTCTTGTTCATTATCCTTCTAGCAAGGCGGAGTTTTTTCTTCGTGATTGAAAAGCTGCACTGCAAATACTATCTAACCATGTTCATCATCTTCAGATGGTCGCGCCCACCTTTTTGCTGGCTCGACCCGGGATGACTTGGCCATTTTTTTTAATTCTTTATTTTATACGGGGATCCGGGGGTGTTCTGGGGCCGGGTTTGCAGTCGGCCCACTGGGAAAGAGGCGCCTCCGGGGGGGGGAGGAGAGTGGAATGAAAAAGACTCGAAAAAGGGGGCTGGGTCGGGCTCACGGCGGCGCTGCTGTGCATGGTCGTGGTACTGAATGTACAATAACGCTGGGCAGCCATGTTTCATTGGAGAGAGTGTATGAACATGGGTTAAAGGAGCTGAGACGTATTTGTGATAATGGCGCGCAGCCCTTTAGAGCCATTTGTGTAATGCCTTCATATACAATGAATAGACGAGAAAGAATCTGCCTAACCGTGAGCTGGAAGCAAGCGAGATGGACCATGTTCCTACTTCGTCTGTGTTCCTAGGTAATTTCACTTTTGAAAGCATCGTGTCATGGTTCGTTTCAGCCGTAGTTCTATGAGTAAGGTACTTGAGCAAGAAGGCTTGATTGGTCCTGTCTACCTGAGCCTCATTGATCCATGACCCGACAACTTGGCGAAGCTGCGAAGCATAACGGGGTATGAATGGTTATTGCGATGCGAATCCCACTGTAACATGCAAACAATGTGAATTTCCAACATGGGTAACGCTCTGACGCCTCTCGAATTGAGAGCCCTGATTACTGTTTTCGGCTGGGATCTGCGAGAACGGGGCCTGGCTTTGGGCCACCGCCGACCAACAGCAGCAGCACCACGACCACCGCTTCTTGTGCAACCACATACGAAGTACCCACCAAGCCTAGGTACCGCTCGCTCGACCGATCGACTAAGGTAGGGGAATTTCACTCTGGATCGTCACCACATTCTCCGACTCACTTCGGATATTGGTTGAAACATGATTGTAGTAATTTCATTTGAGCAATTGATATCGGGTAAAAGAAGGTGAGCTTCGATCCCGTAGGTTTGACCAATTTCCCGAACACGCAGCCAGCCAATCATGACAGCTGAAGAAACGGTCGTCGCGGGCGGCGCCAACCAAGAGAGCGGTTCCTACGTGTCTTCGGAGGATGATGGTCATACGTCAGCGTCGTTTTCTACGCCTGGAAGCGGCAGTGGGAGCAACGACTCGGACTGTGGAGGGGAAGGCCGCGGTCGCCGCCAGCAGCGGGATCAGAAGGGAGAGGACGGCGAAGAGGGGTGGGGGGAGAGTATTCCGCTTGTGCAGAGCCACCCCCACGGTCTCGGGATTGGTTCTGCTGGAGGTGTTTTCGATGATGAGGATGAAAATGCTGTTGATGACGCCTACAGTTACGAACTCCAGGACCTTGGCGCCGCGGGGAAATGGTACCACGACGCAGTCGCCGACGAACGACAGTATGGCGACCATGTTCCTGTGGCTGGTTCGAGCTCTCGAAGCAGGCGGCTGAGCCAGAGCACTGTCGCTAGCTTCCAGCTGTACACGCCTGACGAGGAGCAGGCCGTTGTGCGTAAGCTGGACAGGAAGCTGGTGCTGTTCTTGGCGCTTTGTTACATGGTATCTTTTCTAGACCGATCCAGTAGGTCATCTGAGTCTCTATCTGGTGGTTTATCGCCTGCATCAATTCCTGTTCTTTGCTTGGGGGTAACATGGCAATTGCGACTCGTGGGCTGGCCGATAACTAACTGACTAATTATGCAGATATCGGCAATGCGCGCATCGCTGGCATGGAAGCCGATCTACAGACTCGGCCACCAAGGAGCGAGTGGTATGAGTGGTCGCTTACGGCATTCTATGTTGCCTACATCGCGTTTGAGTGGATGAGCTTGCTGTGGAGGATTATACCCGCGCATATCTTTGTAAGTCCGGAGTTGGCTGCCTGAAATAAAGGAGTACTGATGAACGTAAATCTGTAGGTTTCGATGATCGTGCTCTCATGGGGCCTGACGGCGTCACTGCAGTCAGTGGCTACGTCGTATCCCGTTCTCATATTTTTGCGGACTTTGTTAGGGATTGGTGAAGCGTAAGAAATCCTGATCAGTGTAACGCTCTTTCTTACCCCGTACAAGGCAAAACTCGCCCAGCCAAATCGGAGAGTTGCTTAGCACACAGTGTTTTGTCCGAATACACACATGATTTTGTCGACGAGAAGATACTGACCCTACGATGCTCTAGAGCTTTCACCGGCGTGCCATTCTACCTCTCCTTTTTCTACAAACGAACCGAGTTAGCATTTCGAACAGCCATTTTTATATCAGGTGAGATTCTTCTTGGAGTACTTGATACCGTGATGGGATGAACATAGAAATGCCCCGACGGAAGAAACAGGCATTACTTCCGTCTCTCAACGGGTCTTGCTGTTGCTAGAAAGAGTAGCATAAAGCGGAAGTGATTCCGGTTGATTCCCTACGTATTAGCATGCCACTTTGTTTTAAATGTACACTCTAGGATTTCATCGCTTACCTGTTGCTCTAGCCGCACCACTTGCCACTACCTTTGCCTCATCCCTCGCCTGGCTTATCCTCAAAGTAGGCGAATCTGGTCCCATCGCGCCCTGGCGCCTCCTCTTCCTGCTTGAGGGCTTTCCGTCTGTCATAATAGCCACCCTCGCCTGGACCATTATCCCAGACTCGCCCCAGGCCGCCCGCTACCTGACCGACCGCGAGAAGAGAGTCGCCAAGCTCCGCCTCCGCCATGAGAAGCCGCAACGGCGTAAGAGCTCCTCCGATCAGACCAAGTCATCATCAGGTCTAAAGACCAAAGATGTCCTATCCGTCTTCGCCGACCCGAAGGCCTGGATCATGGCCGTCATGTTCTTCCTGTCGAACATGGCTTATGCCTCCCTTCCCGTCTTTCTGCCTACTATCTTACGGGAGATGGGACATACTGCCCTAGAATCCCAAGCCCTCAGCGTCCCGCCATACCTTATCTCTTTCGGGACGGTCCTACTCACAGCCCATCTATCCGACCGGAGACAGTCCCGTACTTTCTTCCTCGTCATCCACGCGCTTGCCTCAGCGGCAGGATACGCGGTCCTGGCCCTTGCCCGGCCCTGAACCTGGGCCCTATACTCAGATACCTGGCCGTCTACCCAGCTGCGATAGGGTTCTTCAATGTCGTTGTGCTCATTATTGCGTGGAGCATCAATAACCAGCCTTCGGAGAGCAGACAAGGCGGTGGGTTTGCGCTGTTGCAGGTCGTGGGACAGTGCGGGCCGCTGGTGGGGGTGAGGTTGTATCCCAAGAGCGCAGCGCCGTATTATGAGAAGGGGATGACAATTTGTGCCGGGGCTATGTTAGGGGTGGCGGTTCTGGCGGTTTCTTTGAGATTTGTTCTGGTGTGGCAGAATTGGAGGTTGGATAGGAAGGAGAAGGGGATGGGGGGAAACGATACGGAAGAGGTTATGGGATTGGTCGGCAAGAAGAAGGGCGAGAGGAGGGGATTTAGGTTTATGCTTTGAGAATGAGAGGGGCCACTTTTGTGGGATATATGTTTGGCTTCAATTAAAAGCAGAGGAAAATCTCGTTTTGGATTGCATACCTTCGATAAATAAGGGTATGCTCGCTAAAACCACCCATGTTCGAATCATGGGTTGACAGAAGGTGTGTAGTACATGCCCAGCTCAGATCATGTCGATCGTATAGACCTTTGCAGACTCACGTCCTATTGGTATCTCCTCTATGCCAGGTGGTTTTGTTAAGCTGTATGCTACCTGGGACCCACGTCCTCATATACTTCCATCGTGTCCGGCTTTTGAGTGAGCCTTATTCTCTACCTCCATTCGCACACGGAGGCCACTGCCGTCACGTCCCGAACCAGCCCTTGCGCAATTTCTCTTCATTTGGTTCCCGCATTGATATTGACCCGGCCGGAACTCGGGTTCCAGGATCGACAGGTCGCTTTGGTCGCATTCTGCCGCCAAGGTGCCAATTATGACGGCTTCATTCTCACAGCCTCATCTCGGTGCCCCCTTGTTTGCGAGTCTTTAGCGTCTATCCGGGGAAACTGCTTCGCTATGGAACACTACGTGCCACCCGGCAGCAAGACTGAGGATGAGTACAAACAGCGCCTTACGAATATGCACCACTGATTTATCGTTTGAGGGAAACCAATAATAGGTGCACTGGGATGAATCTTGGCATGATGGAGGTGTGTAAGACGGTCGCGCTGCCTGACTTTGAAGTTGGCAGATCCGGATAGGGTTGGGAGAATTCGGAATAGTACGTTTCCCAAACAGACTGGAATAGAGACCAGGATACAGAAGAGGGCAGGTATGGAGCTTAAAAATGAGTTGAGTGGTGGGACACTTACTACAAGGTTTTGCTTGTTTTGGACACATACAACACAAACAGTTCGTTTGACCGAGTAGAATACTTATCTAGCTTAGATTGCTTCCTCTCAAAATACCTGACTTTTGTATAATCGATAGACAGCAGACATACAACTTCCATGCTCCTCACTAGAACCCGATGGCCGACTTTGAGGTCAGGCAAGCAAGCTCAAGTTCGAGAACGGACGGCGTGTTAAGGCGTAGTGGCTCGAACGAGAGGCGGAGAGTACGGCTCCCCCGTTGAGTCGGTATACGCGAATCATCATGTAAATTGAAGAGTAAAAGTGTTCATGGAGTACTGTCACCTCCGTCCGGTGGAAGAATGCCCACTGGTGTTCAACATCGGCAAATCACCGGGGCTTGCGGAGATTAGGTTAGCCCTGGTCAGTCATAATTAGCGCGTCGGAAGTTCAATCTTAACACGGCCGGCAACTCTGTTATCTCACTTTTGTGACGACACCTTCACCAATCTTTCGTTTCCCTCCATGACTTCCACCAAGTTCAAGCTGACAACCCAGCCTCCCGAACATTCATCGCGTCGTAATCTTTGACATTTCGTCTGCCCATCTTATCAATCACAGACTGTGCCATTCGATATAGCACAGTCAAACCAATCCCTCCACCCCAGTTCTTTCCACTCTACTTTATGCACCGAGAGCTTCCTGAGACTTCACACCAGTTTCAAGAGCAAAACCCCTTATCCTCCTCCCACCCCTCTCACCAACATGGCTTTCATCAGCTTCACCAGCGCCAGCAAGGTGGCACTGCCCAAGATCCTCTGCGGCACCGCGCTCGAAGCGCGTCGCCCCAGTCCGTCCCAAGCACCTCTAACGCGTACATCCCCGGTGTCGCTGCCCAACAGCTCGATGCGCGACTACGTGGATTGAAAGTTGGCCAGTTGAAGACTCCTGGCGCGCGAATCTCTCAATATGAGAACGCATTGACTCCCTCAACACCAAGACAAGCACTGGGTTTCAAGGTCATTAAACGCGCCGACGCCAGTGAGGATGGCGTGCAGCTATTGGACTTTCCCAATGGTTCGTGACCTCTGACTTCGTACTGTTTTTCTGGTATTTAGTAACGCTAACTTGCATGCAGAAATCCTGACTCACATCCTATCGCACTTGCACCCTGACTCCCACGCATCCGTCGCGCTGGTATCCAAGCGACTCTATTCACTTGTGACGACTTCCCATGCGTGGCGTATGGCCTTCCAGCGGTACTTCCCAGGACAAGATGCTTTGGAGGTGACCGACAAGGCGAATGGGAAGGTCGACGATGTAGATTCCGAGTTCATACGATCTGAAGTCCGGTACTTCAGCCGACTGACGGCTCGTGCATCCTGGCGTAGCGAGTATCTCCTTCGCACCCGCCTCTTGAGAAGCCTAGCCAGAGGTAAACCAGGCTCGTCCTCTGGCGGCATCGGAACTTCCTCCCGGTCATCGCCATCTGGCAAGAAGGCCAACGCCGTCTTGACGTACAACTCTAAGCTTCCGTCCATGGTCACGAATTTGCATGCCACGTTCGTTTCTACTGGGAAGAAGCCACCGCGAGTCATCCACGGTGCTGCGGACATGTGCGTTGGAAGCGCTTCTGATCCCACGAGTGGCAAGGTCGAGAAATGGGGCCTAGACGATCCATTTGCCTTCGCTCAGCTTGACGAAGTTGTGCCTCAACTCCTGCCCTATGGAGTGGGAGAGGGACCTGCTGCTGTTCCGAACGTTATGGATGTCAGCCAGGTGTATGGTGTTGTCGGTGGAGAAGGCTTCCCAGGAGGTCGAGTTTTCTACCGCCCAGCTAGTGAGTTCAGGGGCAAGTACCTTGTGCAGGAACAGAACGTGATAGAAGCGCATCCTGACATACCCAAGATCCCCGAGCTCTCGGAAGGGGTCTGCTCGGTCTGGATTGCCAAGTCTCCTGCGGTTCCGTCACTGACCCAGTCAATGGTGGGAATGATGACTGGCTCTACTCTGGGCGTGGTTACTGCCTATGCTCTTGGTTTCGACCCATCTGGGCCTCGTTACACAAGTGGCGAAATTAGTGCGCGCTGGGTATTAAGTCCTGGTGTACCCATCATCGCTATCAAGGTGGACGAAAGCTACAGCCAGAAGAGAAATGCAGCTGGCCGCGTTTGGGCCGTTGCTTTGAATGCCCTCGGTGAAGTGTTCTACTTGAACTCAACACCGACACCACTCGCTATGAAGTCCAAATCCGACAGCAGTGTTAGATGCGCGTGGTATTCTGGACGCTCAGCCTACTGGCACCTGGTCGAGCCCACACGCCGCCAGGCCCGTCCTGGTGATTTTGACAAAAACGCTGTCCGCGGAGCGTATTCGCCGAGATCCCCTTCGAATGCGATGAATCTCAAACGAGATCAAATGGTTGCGGAAGCTCGAGAGATAGAGAAGTTTCTACGCTACAAGCCGGTCCACTTCCGAAAGGTTTGCAGCGGCTGGGATATGCGTCGGAGGCTCGAGGTCGACTTCGCCAGCGATGACACCCATGGAGCAGGTGAGGCCATCTTTGTGATCGACTGCGGGCTGGAGGAAGACCAAAAACCTGCCGTAACTCGATTCACTCGAGATGTTGCCAGCCGCAAACAACCAGGTGCTGCATCAAATTCCGTACCGCCACCAGTTGTCGAGGAACTACCTGTCCCTTCTCTGTTTGGGGGCGGGAATCCTGAGCCTACTTTGACTGACACACCTGCTTCACCTTTCGCAACGCAAGCCTTGCCGAGGCCAGGCTTGCAAAATCCCAATGCTGAAACGAACTCGCGTACTCAAGGAATGGATGAATGGCATCAAACGACATTTTTGTTGAAGGAATGCGACCATGCTGGGATCACTACCAGCAGCACCGACATGTCGCTTTACGGACTGATGACATCGTTCGAAGATCCCTTGATTGGTGGCACCAACCGTCCGCCCAGTGCACCAGCAACCACTACAGATCAATGTCCATTGGATATCCCTGGGAGGCGGGCTAGGATGCTGGGCATCGGGACTAATTCCGGGCTCGTCATGCTTTGGAATATGCGAGAAGGCCATGCTAGCGCAGGTGTGCAACCTGTTCGAATCCTCCAGACAGAGTCTCCTGCAATATCTTGCATAGCTCTATCTGCCTTGTACCTCGTCCACGGTGGGAGTGACGGCCTAGTGCAAGCCTGGGATCCCCTGGGATCAACCTTGGATCCAATCAGAACTCTCAGCTCACGGTCAGGTCGAATTCCTCGACACATGATCTCTGCTAATCCGGCTCTGGGCAATATCAATTTCTCTGCCGCTGGGGCTATCGTTCTTGATCCCGACCCGACCGTCCTTCGTGGGATCGTGTCATTCGGCACGTTCGTGCGTTACTGGGCATATAGCTCTTCAGGGCAGCCAGCTGGCCGGAAACGTCGCTTGCGCCACTCTGACGTTCACGGGCGCGTGAGCAGCCGCCGGCAGGGAGGTGGAGTGAAAGGCTACATTGCGGCCGAGGCTGAAGAGCTTCGACTTGAGCAGGAACTAAAGTCCCGGGAGCAAGCACATCTGCGATCGCGCTTTGGTGTTGGCCTCGGTGATCTCACTGAAGAGGAGGCTATACGCTACGCTGAAATGGTTTCTCAGGAGGCATACCTGCTTCACGAACAACGTCGAACCAGTGCCAGTGACACTGGCTCCGCGGCAGATTGTGACACGACTTCGGCTACTGGCAGCTTGGACACTATGACACCGGATCCCAGTGTAACGGGCCTCAGCCCGCCTGTGGCGAGCTCGAGTGCCATCGTCAATGTGCCAGACGAGGAAAGTAACTACGAGCTCCAAATCCAGCAGGCTATCCGACTTTCTTTGATGGAAGGAGTGAACGACATAGGCCAGTCTCCCAGAACAAACAGCTCTGGAGACTACGAGTTCCCTATTGTACCGAAAGGGAAACGTGACAAATTCTCTCCATCTAGTTCGCCGCCCTCGAGTCACACGCCCATGGTGCAGCGGGCTGAGTATAGCTCCATGGTGGCTAGTCCCTCCGAGGAGGACGCCGAGCTCGAGTTGGCAATGAGACTCAGTCTTGCTGAAGCGGAAAGTCAACAGTTCAGCAGTGTCGGCCTGGGAGTTCAGGATGATGAGTTCCCGGCGCTAAATGGCTTCGGGAAAGGCAAAGGAAAAGCAATCTAAGGAGATATTTGCCAGGGAGGTGTGAACTGGGTTCTCCGGTTACAGTTTTCAATTCGAGATGCCCGACATTATTTGTTCGTTTCATACCCTGAGCGTTGATGTTTTTAAATTCTCGAGAGTTCAATGCTATTCGTCTTGGTCAATAGCTAAATGCAAAACTTCGTTCAACGCAACATTACCTGAGTTCAGTGTCTGACAAGCTATTTGGGCCCCACAACGGGCCCCACGGTAGACTCGGCCGAAACCTGATATCTGGTATGATCTGGTATGCGGTTGAACCATTCCTACTTGGGCCCCTAACGAAGGATGACTACAACGACGATGGTTGGCTATTTGGTAGCGCAAAGGATTGGAACTATGGTTTGCCAGAACTATGAACTAGTCTGTAGACCCATTTACTGTGTAACAACATGAGTTCCATGTGGTGAAATTCCTGCCATGAAAGCTCCCTAGGTGATTTCAACGATACATCTAAGCCTGCGCTGTAGAAGAAACATTGGCGCCTTTGGTTTTCTGTTTTATTGCTATTACCATGCAAACTCGCTCGTCATCATATCCCTTGTACGAAAATATCTCGGCCCCACCGCCACAAACCTGTTCATGCTCATCCTCCGGTCCCGCCAGTCGCTGCCCCGGCCCCGGTGAAGTTCGAGCAATGATGCGACTACGGAGGTTTGGGCCTCGCGCCGACGCCCATCCGGTCCTTGGCTCCCGCCATTGCCGAGTCGTTGATCTTGACTTCTCAGCGCCCAGTGTAGTTGGTTCTGCTCGTGCTTGGTGCGCCGACGCTGGTGCCGATTAGCTCGAGGATCCGCTTGATAGTCTACAGTAGTCATCGACGAGTTCTATGGATTCTAGTTCCAAGAATGTTGAATCATAAGGGATCGTTCGTTGGTCGTGGTGTTTGAGAAAGTCGCACGTACGAGCCTCTTGACCTTGGGTGGCGGCCAGTTTCGAGATTCAACTGCGACAGGTCGGCGCATCCCCCAGGTAGATCCTAGTAACGGCCGGTATGCATCTCTTGGAGTGGATTATTAGGAAGCAGGGTAAACCTTATTTAAGCATGGTATCCTCTGGTGACGAGAGCGCGGCCTGAATAACGAGGGCTCCCCGCTACCGTATATCGAGGTGGGCGTGCAACAGCAGCAGTGGCACGACTTACCTCCAAAATATAGTACAGCCTCTCAAGTCACCGCCTGGCATCGAGCAAGCCAAAGCCAGTTATGGGGGAAGGGAGAAAATTTTGACATCTTATCAACTAGATGAGCGGCGCAGGTCTCTGAAGAAGAAGACTGGGGTTGATGCAAAGCGCATAGCTTTGCAGACCATGCTTCGTTCGCGTAGGTGACAAACTGGCAGTCAATGTAACGTGATTTCTCAACTTTCTTGAGTAAATTGACCTATAGCAGCTCGCTAGGTAGCATACGTACATACTTCCAGTTGGAATACGCAACGGTGTGGAGCCCACAGCAACGTATACCCAAAGAGGCCATAACGTCCCTCACTCCGCATATCCCGTCGAGATTATGTCTCGAGGTGAGGAGGTCGATGCTCGTGACTCTGCTTGGGCCCCCATTGTGCAAAACGAATAGACCATGTCTGTTCTTCCAGACCGCTGCCTACCACGTGCCCCTCGACACCGCGAAATCAAGACAATGTTTATTGACGGTCCTTCCGTCCAAGGACCGACCTGTATGCCCTAGATATCATCCTCTGTATGATTTCCAAAACTCCGTCCCTGGTATATATGTGTATGTAAAACGAGTCAAATATACATGTATAGAAATTGCGTTGAGCAGTTTGTCAGTGTAAAGTATGTGCAGTAAATGCGACCATATGTGTAACGGAGTCATCACTCATCCTCCCAACTGAACCGTTTTTCAGCTGGTTGGGGAATATGGACAAGGTCACCGCCATCGATGCGGCCTGCTGCGGCATTATCGCCAAAGGTGCCGCCAAAGGTGCCTTGCCGTGCTGCTTCCTCTTCGACGGTGTAGTTGCTTCCGAGCGTGTCGGCACCGGCTGACTCTCGGCGGGACTCCGCAGCGGATGGTATCGTCGGCAAGGCGAGTGTGTTCGTGTCCGGTGTCATGAGTCGAGGAATTGAGGACTGCCGCGGTAAGCGGACATAATTTGGAAGCGGGCCAAGACACACGAAGTTCGATGAGTCGATGGGTGTACGTTGCATGGCGGGTGATGGAAGCGTCAGTGGCGCCGTTGGATATGTCGGTGATGCGCTTGATGATGCCGAGAGGCTCAGTGAGCGATGGCCCAGATTATAGGGCGAGACAGGAGATATCGGAGAGTGTGATGCGGAGTTGGACCGAGGAAATGGATAGTTTGGCGGCATGAACGTCATTGGCGATGGGATATCCGGTATTCCATTCAACCAGTCTCCATGAGGAGTATAGGGTGACATTGGAGAGGGTAGTGAATGAGTAAAGTTGTCGTAGGTTGGTGTCGACACTGGCGAAGGATTTTGGATTGCCACGTGATCCGAAGATCGATAGTAAGCCACGGGACTCATGTCATTATGACTCTTACCTGGCTCATCTAGCGGGTGAGTTGGCGGCGTGTACTCGGGTACAGGCCCTTGAAGCTGCCTAGTCATTTTCCGCCGAGCCAGCTCATACGTACTGGCGCTGTGTGTTTCCTCGGTCCCCAACTCCGTCGTGCCATTGATTGACGTGGCATCAGTCGCGTCCAGTTCCACCGGTTCGCTCGGTACTGGCAATTCATACCGAGCATGACTCCCGTCGGTCCCGACTTCGACTGGCTGCCTGTTGCTACCATCAACCTCGTGGGCATTCCTCTTGTCACCGCTCCTCCGTGGTACTCTTTTCGTGAGCCTCGCCAGGAACCTCGCAACTGGACTTCTTGGCGGATAGGGCTCCATAGAGGAGCCCCTCTCCTTCAGCTCCTCGTCCACGTCTTGCGCCCTTATCTTATGTTTCTTTCTCCTGCACATCCACCAGACCATCAGGATGATGACAATCCCGATCAAGAAAGCACCAGCAACGATTCCGCCTATCTGACGCTTGGTCACCCCCGCTCGTCCTTCGTTAGTTTCTGCCGCTCCTGGATAAGGACTGTTGTTTGCCGGATTGATTGTCACAATGGACGTATTCCTCTTCGGGTTATCGGGGAACAAAGCCTGATGAATAGAATATGTGCTCGTTTCATAATTCGTGATGATGTATGCCTCTTGCAGAAACGTCCTTCCGATGATGACTGAGCTACCATTAGTGGCTCGTTTCAGGGGAAAGTAAGGGATTGCAGCATCGCCGTAGTTGAAAAGATTCATGAAGGGATAACGAAGCGTCTGGCGGAAAGCATTTGCTGAGATGGTTATGTTGATAACTCCTGGAACGTTGAGCGGCTGCCCAAAGTTATCTCGATTATCGGTACTGGACAGAGTGAATACGAACGAAACGTCGGGTTGTGAGAAATTCTCGAACACAGCATTGTCAGAGAACAAATACAAGCCAAACGACTCGTTCCAAGTCAATTTGAGCGCATCAGCAAATCGATCACAGATTGCCGTTGGCAGCCACAAGTAGGGAGTGGAGCTGTCGACGAGTGCCGTGAGGGATTCATTGAACGGCAACAGCTGCAGTGAAGTAGAGGACCAGTTAGTGGGAGCTTTGTCCAGGCTTGTTACCGATGCAGTGATACCCCTGACGAGAACTTCAGGCAGTCTTGTGCTAGAGTTCAAGCTGAACGTGGTGCTGTGAGGGACGAAGCGGTTTTCGTCATATCCGCCAAGCGTGAGAGAGAGTGGCGTGCCCCATTGTCCACCTGTTCAGTGTTAGCCGCCATACCCGAAGCCCTTATCTTAAGTTGACGCTCACCGTAATACGCCCCAGCAGTATAACCGTAGCTGTGACTCGGGATGACGCCATCCTGCTCGACAAGAGAGGATATGGGGGCCGGCACCACTACACTTCCAAACCGGCCAGGGGTGATGCCTAGACCGAAGAAGCCGGTGTAATAATCGGTGTCGTTTATGCCCGCTACAACCTGCTTCTGGAATGTGGTCTGCCATCGTTTCACACTATCGTACACAACAATGGTTTCCATCGCGTACTCGCCATTGCCCCCAAGCCCCAGATACTCCAGACCTAGTTGCCAGGCGCCGAGGGGCGACCAACTGTTTGATGCGCTAATGTTGAAAACGTTGCCCCGCGCCGCTGTGCAAAGTGCGCCTAGGTTGGTATAAGGTTAGAATTCTGGATGTTTGCTGCATATCCCTTGCGTCGGCAGTTACGTACTCGGCCCACAGCCACTATCCTCTATAACCCAGATTTCGGACAGACTTGTGCTCACAGTGACGTCGACTTGTTGCGCTGGCTCTCCGACGAAAAGACTGAAAGCCGACCAATTGCCATCGATCCCATACCTATATCCATGTTAACCTGCTATCCATGCCCGTCAAAGACTGCTCGTCGTACCACTTCAGAGATGGCTCAATCCATAGAGCGTCGGGATTGGCAAGCACCATACGAGACAGCAGAAGGAATCCGGGCAGCGACGATGCCGTAAAATGTGTTGACAACATGTTAGCAAGTTGGTCGTACCTCGCGGCGGTCGAACACGCAGACCCGGGTTACCAATGCGCTTTGAAAGCCTTCATAGGGCTATCGTCGGCAATAATCCATTGAGTCGAAATAGTTGGAGACGGTAGACGACCGCCGCACCTTGCATATGTCGTTCGGTAACATTCGATGCGCAGATTTCCAACAACGGCGTCCCCAAACCTGTCACGATGGTCGCGGTAGGCGTAAACAAGGCAAGAACTGATAGTGATATTGGAGGGGACCAGAAAGCGAAATTCCAGCTCCTAGCGACCCGTCTTTGTCGAGCAGGGCAGTTGCTGGGTACGACACGGCCCATATTTCAGAGGAGCTGCAGATTTGGAGACCGAGGATGCCGTTTGGGGAACCAGGGACCCTGGATTACCTGGCCAGGTGGTCGCCAGGGGTATGTGACCCCCGCTGCGGTGCAGTCTTGAGGCACCTTCGGGGCATAAACTACTCGAGCTTAAATATACTCCAATAGGACGGGTGCGACCAGCCAAGCCCGCTACTGTTAGGTGGTCGGTCGATTCTGGATTCCCCATTTCATTCCCTGCCGAAGCTGCGTGAAATTGAAATTGTCTTCGAAACCTTCAATGAACCTTGCCATGATGAATCTCCTCGTCTGACGGGTACGCAAGATTAGTGTAGTCTGCGATTAGTACCGGCTCGCCACTGCGTGCTGCTCAACTGTACCAGTCTCATGGCGTTGCAAGTAACTAGCAGGAGCTAGATGAATTGCCCTTAAGCACACACAACCCGCTGCCAGTCATCAACGCCATGGGAACGTAAGGGTTCTACAGACAGTGTCTCTCTTCAATTCGGACTTGGGGTGTGGGGGTCGGACTCTCAGGTCCTTCGGCTATTGAGCCTGTCACGACTCCTGTCACGATTCATGGCCTGCTCGCCTGACTGATCTTGCCATTTCTCGCCGCTAGACTACATGAATTCCCGTGATGCGATGCCACGATGCGTGGCACTTAGTAGCAGGTCTAGCCTCTAGGCACGCCACACACGAAGTGAGTTGGCGGCGGGCGGAAAGGCTGGCCGACATAACTCGGTGCACGAGGTGAATGGAGTTTGCGACGGCGAGTAGGATCGTCTCAAGATTATTGTCCAACCATCTCCCGCCAGCTACTCAGCTGTCGACTGGTAGAGTGATGCATCGTGGCAGGCCTGCAGTACAGGGAGTCTTGGTGGATGGCATGATGCTCCGATGCGGTGCCATCGGTCGTTTGGAGCCTACCCAGGCCTTCCACACCAACCCCGGCCACACAAGGGACGTACATGAGCTGAACTTGATGTCGCGCTCATTTCACACGGCATATTCACCATTTGGTTAAATGAGCCCATGGAGGGGTTGAGGTTTTGCCGACAGAAGGGGAGACCGACGAAGCCACTTGAGTAAAGTTTTCGGAGTTTTCGGAGTGACATGGAATGTTTAATTGGGGGATGGGCTGGAGTTGCTATGCAATTGGCAGTCGCAAGCTACATGGTCAAGCCAGGAAAGCGCCGACTAGCCTGGCTGCCAATATACTTTCTTCTGAAACTGTTGTCATGAACCTGGGTATTTTCCAAGAACCTGGGTATTTTCCAAGAACCTGAGTATTTTCCAAGAACCTGAGTTGCTGAGTCCCAACAACAGCCTCAAACGCCGAGATTTGCCACGCCAACCTGATATTACCGCCGTTCCGAATCCACGGCAAGTTTCCTGCCGGTTTGTGGGGAACAAAAGAACGGCAGCTACCTTTCCGTGCTTCTAGCCTATCCATTTGACCAACTTCCTTGGAACACTACTACACTGCGAAGTACAGCGCTCCGAACACTAACTCGATTCGAGCAGAGGTAGGTCAATCAACATGTCGCCTTCATATAGGCACTATGGGAACGCGTGGGCAAGACGAAGTGCTCTCCAAATCCAGTCTGGAGCGGATCGAGGTGAAAAATGAGTGTGGCTAGGAAGGCAAAATGACAACGCGGCTCTGGGTTGCATTGCCCTCGGCTGGGCTCTTGAATCTCGGCTAGCTGATTCCCATGACGGAAATGTTCTGATGCCCCAAGCGATCGGATGAATTACTTCGAATTAACTTAGAATACCAGACGGCCCATGCCTTATGTAGGCTAACTATGCTCTCCTTAGTTAGTAGTGCGATATCCGCTAGATTTTCATATCCTCCTACATAACCCATCATACCTAACTATATCAAAGTAAAAAGAAAGACTTTAAAATATAAAATACCAATCGTATTATTGTCTACTCTGGTAATTCTCCATGCTATATACTAATATATACTTGTGATCTAGATGCGTAACTGTCACGCCGCGCCAGGGGTTGCAATCCTTGCCACTACGCCACCGTACCAGATGTCTTCACCAAAAGAGACCAATACCAAAGTCCCTGACTTTGGTATCTGCAACCACTTATCAATCTGTTCAGATCAGTATGGGTCAATCACGTGACAACCGTCACAGTAACCTTGCTATTCTAAGTATGCTCTTAGTTATGAGATAATTGCGAAGTGAATAAGCCACATGTTATTATTATAGCCGAATAATTTCCTTGTAAAATAGAGATAACGTTATATATATAATGGTGGTTAATACGGTTATATAGTTGTGATAACGAGGATAATTATAGCTTCTTTGATCTTGTCAGGGTACGGCTAGACCGAAGGCAATAGTACAGAGTGATGGGGAGTAATAGGCGTCCCTCCTACGTAGCACCGGGTGGTCACTGGCGGTCTCAGGTAGGGGTGCCCACGATGATGCATTGATCTCTACTCCTTCCCTATCCTACTTCGAGATGGTCCTTATATAGATAGCTAGGCCGCCGCTTGGACCCGGCGTAGCCGCAGGTTTGGCGATGCCGGGAATCCTGACTCTCGGCATCCCGAAACTTCACATAGATTGTAATCATGACTTGGGAGGCTTTTGTCTGAAACACCCCACCGGCACCCCACCGGTGTCCTGCGTTCAGTGTTTCTGACATATCTAAATTTATATATTATAATCATAAGAAGAAGACGTGTCGATATTAGGTAGTCAGAAAGTGGGAAAAGCACGCTACCTACAACACGCGACTCGCTGTAAAGACACGTTAATTCTACATTTAATATAAAATAAATCTTTTACAGCTCTGAAAGTACCAAGTCTAAATAAGCATGATTAGTAGCGTTATGCTCTTTAAGGGTTTTTTACAACATGAATAATTTAGTTATTACTACAGTATCACGTTCCTTATTTCGCGAAGTATTACAAGGATGCCAATCGCGGTGGCTTGCAGTTTACAGCTTATGGCTTACTTCGCACAGCAGCAACCATTTAACCCGGTCGAAGGTATGTGGGCCTCGGACGTTTTCTGGCATTTTTTCGTCAAATATGAGTGTCGACAGTGGTCATTGGCTATGAACGACTTGGAATCGGTGTCCGTCAACGTTGGCTCGGAATCTCGCCCCCTGTGGCCTCGTTTCCGGGCACGGTACTGCTTACCCATGAGTGCTTCCGGGATATTCCCCTCCTTCCCAGCCCTGACGATCTGGAGAGGACACCATGCATATCCCTGTCACCTGCCAGGACTGGGGTAGTTGCTGCTATCCACTTGCGGGCAACGACAAACCCGATAACAGCAAGCGAGGCAAAACAAGAGCAGAATGGATGTTACTTAGCCTTCCACCATGTAGCCTAGATTTTGCAGGACTGGCCTTCGTAAAGTGCCAAGTTGGCTTGTTCAAACAAAGGTTTCATTTCATCGGCTAGGCCGTCTGAGCTCCTTGACTTGATGTGGCGATTTAATGATGCAGCAACCTATCGCGTTATTACGGCACTCTAAAGTTCCTCACAAGAACTTGCCAGCCAGGGTGAGGCCATCTTTGTCTGGCTCATCACTTCTCATCAGCAGTATCTTTCCGGTACTGCGTATTCCGATAAGGTGAGTGATGATGGGAAATTGCGCCATCCTCATCGCTCCGGGGTGTTTGCTGGTCGAAACTTGCGAGCACGACTTCAGATCCCCTGTCTCATTAGCACCGGCTGCCATGTAGATGCATTCGCAAGTTGCCCCGGGGCTAGAAGCAACGAGGATGTTCACTGGGGTTAGTAGAAGCAAGACGAAGTAGCTGCTTGTCAAACAACCTGCCGATTGAACTGAGCAGTCCAGCACTCCAGCGAGTTAGCAACTCAATCTATGTAATAGCCGGAAACTATTACGCCACAGAGAGGCTAGACGGACCGCGGACCCACAGTGTAAGGTCCTGCCAGGTACCGATTGCTTGGGCTGGGCTTGTTTTATAAGGAGTTTTTGGCCAGGCATGCGTTGGAGGAGTCCTGTGCATCAGTCCAACCAAGATGCCGGCATTGAGTACATGACTTTGTGTGGGATACTGTTGCTAGTTGAGGACTTGCTGCGTGCGGAGACGTCCATCAGCCACTCCCCAACCCAGGTCCTATTAAGCAAGACCGTACCTATTGTGTCTAGCATACCTACGTCGTACCACTTTCGTATTCTTCCGACGCTGACATGCATGGATATGACAGGTGCCATTGATCGACAGGAACCCCGGTCCCTAATGTGCTGTGCTCCTCGCATTTTCATCTTCGAATGTTGGCCGAGGCTTCTGTGCGGCTTCCATCTACACTTCCAATGAGCCAAATTTGCTCTTGCGACGCGGCGACAGTCTTTCAGTCCAAACATCAAGTAGAACACGCTACAATGTCCTCAGTGTGAAGGGTGTGTTCGCTTACAGGCTGTGAGTATCGCAAGTGCTACCAGCGGCGTCAGCTGCTCCTAGACGGCAGTAGTCCATAGCCTGCCCCCTGCTAGTGACTTGTTCGGGATCACACCCTGCTCCTTAACCGCGCTCGCACTCGCTCGCGCACGTAAGTACATAACAAATGCCGTCCGTAATCTACGCGATTTGCCCACCAGGAAACATGGTGTGCCATTCCCGCGTTTGCCTCCCGCGTTTGCCTCCCGCGTTCAAGAATGCTTGATTGCCGAGTTGGATGGCAGCGAGGTGGGTTAATATAGCTCGTCCTCTGCTGCCCTGCGGTGACTATCATGTCTGTTACTCGACTGGCATTACCGATTTAATACTTATTCATCTCGGTGCGAGCCCAGCAACCTGGGTCTTGGAAGTCAAGTCGCAGGCGTCGTGCTGGTAGAAAGCCTAGGACAGATCCTCATTGAGAGGAAGCCATGTTGGGTATCGAATACATGCTGCTGTGTGTCGCGGCACTTTCGAGTCATAACGTTGCCGCAGTCAGAGCAGGTCAGTTTGATGGCCGCAAGTGAAACTTGGTGGGGATATTCACGCCTTCTTAGATTTCGGGTCTGGCCGTTTCGGCCGACGAGTATTGGCAAGCAACCAGACGAATACAGCAGCGGCCGTCTCTAGCAGCGCAATAGAGCCCACAGTCTCCGCATTGTCCGAATATAATGGACCAGAAGGCTCTGGGGTCGGCCCCACATATGCCTCGAGCTCGTCGATTTCATCCAGATCACCAATCACGATAACTGAGCAAAGTTCGACAGTGGCAGGTCTAGGATTTGTAACCACAGCCAAGAGGCCAAGCATTGTCGTACAGCACAGTAGCAGTGCAGCAACGGTCAGTGCTGTTGGCGGGAAGCCAGCTTCAGAAACCTCTCAGTCATCCTTCAACGAGCTCACATATTCAACTCAACTTGCCACCAACTCGTCATCTCTAAACTCCACCAGCACTTTGTTGGCCTCAGCGTTCAGTGTGACATTAAAATCCACTTCTAGCTGGAACTGGGTCGTAACAACATTGGCATCCGGACCCTCGTCAGCCTTCGATTGGACTATAACAACTCTCTCCGCAGTGCCTGCGCCCACCGATGATGGTGGATGCCCCACGACGCCTGATGTTGTGACAGTCACCAAGTGGTCTACCATTTATCCGTCCACTATCACGTGGACAGGGAAGCCATCAGACTATACACCGTCCACCACATACCCGCATCCTAGCCCACCTCCACCGACTTCAACGGCCGAGTGTACCCCAACGACTGGCCGGTTTTCATACTCGGTCTGCGACGGCTCGGGCCTCACTTGCACTCTCTATAGTACGTGGCCGGGCTCCGTAAGTCGGGGAGGTTCGCCTACCACGGGTACCGTCTCGACTTCCGTCGTCTTTGGGACCATTCCCATTTCAACGACATCCGAGAAGGAAAAGGCCACGTTCACCGTCACCTTTTTGACGACAGATAAGAATCCTGTTGTGGTTTACCCCAGCCCGGATACGCCAGATTACGGCGCCGGTGGTGGGTCATCCAAGCAGAACAGCCATCATAGTGTCAAAAATTCAGTAGCGGAGACCACGCCTACCCATGGACGTGCGACTTCGCCCGTACCCGCACCATTCACATATAAGCAGACGGCTGAGCCTACGAACCAGAGTCCTAGTGGAGACAGGAGCCCGGTCTCCTCAACAGCAGTTACAGTCGTTGTGCGGACCACCGAAGTCATCATTAATGACCAGACGTTCACAGACAATCCGCAAACCAAAACCTCGACTGTCGTGGTTGGCACTGACACTTTTGTCATCGACCCAACACAGGTCGTCGGTGCAGGGGCTACCGTTGCACGGCCTTCAAGTATAGGAGGTATATTTGTACCGTCGCCCATGACAACCACCTTGGGGAACCAGGAGGTTGTCTACGGTCCCTCAGTTTACAGCATCGACGGAACTGTCCTCACCGCCGGTCCGATACCTACGACGGCTGTGGTCAATGGCCAGTCTTACACGGTCGGACCACAAGGCCTCGTATATTCAACCCAGACTCTTTCCCCCATCACCGAGGCACGGTCGACGGGAATGGTTGTGCTAGGAGCAGAGCTGATCACAGCCATTGGGCCATCTCTTGTTGTCATCGAGGGGACTACAATCACCTATGGTCCTGGCTTTAGCCCGTCAACCGAAGTCATTGATGGAGAGATCATCTTAATCGGACCGGCAGGCATCATCATCCGGGGAACTCTACTCGGAGGAATCACAGCGGCCATGGCGGCAACAGTGTACGACATGGTCGGAGGAGCGACCATCACCCAGATTGGCGCGACCGAGGTGGTCATCAATGACTCCACTTACACAATCGGCCCGGCCGCAACGGCCACCATCACAACCGTTATAGGCGGTGAGACATTGACGATAGGTCCCAACGGCGTCACTTCATCTACCGTTTCCTTGGCTCAGCCCTATGAAACAAGGACCACCATCGTCCCGGGAGGAACGTCCGCGGTTGCTTCGCCGACGGAAGAAGCCCAGAATCAGGGGCGACCTTTGCGGCCGGAGTGGGAATTGGGATTCATAGTCACTTCTATAGCGATCGGCACTGGGTTTTGGGGGCAACTGTTTTGCTAGGTGTGGTGTCATGGGGGATCCTGAGGTGTTCTAAGGGCGTACAGTGATTTTTTGCTGGAAAAGGGACATCATGACGATACTCACGCCTCGTGCAATGGGCAGCAACGTTGTATGAGATTACTGTATACTTCTGTAATACTAATACCGGAGACCAGATAACCAAAGATGAAAACACGGATAACTATTCAAACATTAAGCTTTATTTCAATCTGGTGAACTAGAAACCGCAAGTCGTCTGGGCATGTCAGTGGTGTTCGTCCCCCCATGTGGTCTATTTCAGCAGGTACCAGGACGACAATATGAACTTGTTGATCACCCACAATGTACTGAACGCATGCAAGCATAATATCCTCCAATAAATGAAAAATGGTATCGAAACGTATGCCACATGTACAGCGATTAGTCCCCTCCAATCCTGATCCTACGGTAAAAGGTGCAATCCAGGGCCCTGGTACTTGGTAACCAAGTTTTCTACCAAGCAGAGCAGTACCGAAAAATTTGAGCCCTTCAACCCCCAACCTCCATGCCCTTCTCAGAACATGCGCATTGTCAGCCCTAGCCCAACGTACCTAACTTTCGAAACTGGCCACCTAAATAGGCAGGAAGTTCAGGATTACCGACTTGAAACGAGTCGATAAAGCCATGATACAGGTCCCTACATTAAGAGTCCATGGAGCAAAATTCTTGACCATTAATTCTTAGAACTTTGAAAGATTTAGTGTTACATGCCTGTCAAGATGATAAACAATTTAGCCAGCCAACAATTTCTTTCGTAGTTTGTTCCTTCATTTGACTACGACGTATCATCACCCTGCATGTGTAATACGCCTCGCTCTCGTTGTATTCCGCTCTCGTATCCAACAGAGAAGTTCGACTCCTACCGTACATGGTGTTGTTGCATTTTGTATTTATTTATGGTCTGTGGTTTCTATGACTAGTGGGCGGGCACGTACGAAGCTGGCCTTTTTTCCTTCTTTCTTGCGGGAAATAAAGCCCTGTATAAGATATTGTTCTTTCAGCATCTGCCAGCGGTATTCCGAGCTCATCAGGGAACTCGCATAAGTAATACATGCATCACCGGGAGTGTTCTCTCACTCGATGGTGGAATGGAGGGATGTTCGGGACCGAAGAAGCGAACAACCTTTCAAATAAACAAGGGATAGGCCACATCATATTGGAGCTGGCTAGTCATATGAATACATCAACCACGGAGTTTTAGATTACAATAGGTGGCTTCAACTTTTCGAAATAGGATAGTATCCCCGACCGCCTATATAGAGGTTCCTGCCATCCTCGGGACGCAAGAAACTTAATTGGCTCAACATCAAGTTGGGAGGATGATGCGCTTGGCTTGCTCCGAGAGGTCTGTCCGGACTCTGTCGGTTGATGATGAATGGCCTGTCCTGTCGGCCGAGACGTTACACAATCAAACCTTCACAAGTAGAGTATGTGAGACGTATTACGTCGCCGCCACAAAGCACGTAATTTATTACCTAAGAAGGAATCTTTCGCGTAAGACAGCGATACTATGTTTTTTTCTTGCTTATTGGTAGTCCAAGGCGGCTTTACGAAGGGGAGAGAGAGGCAATTGCGACGACTTACAAAAACTTGGTAATTACTGAAGCTCGGAGCTGAGATTGTTTTCGAGCTTATTCTTGCGTGCTTGTGGATGACTTCCATTTGAGATAAGGTAGTTATAAATACGGTGAGAGGATGAAACACGGTAGAGCTGTGGTAGATGTCCATGTTGGTGGCTTTGGTCAACTATTCTTTCGTCATTAACTTCAACGCTGCGGTTTACAGGTATATAACTGTAACTCACTAACTGGGCTGTAAATGAGATATTTTCCGCACCACTTAGCATATGCACGTCTTCTACATATTCAGCCTCCTGATGTGCACAGTAGAAGCTAAATACTTACATATTTGGCCCTGATACTTCAGTCAAGGTCTAAGTCAAAGCACCCTATTGAGGGGCTTTTGCCCCCGTTTCTTTTACTCTACTAGCTGTGGTTGTATTCTCCAAATATTCGGTTGAATAAAAATTCAAATTCGCGATGTTGCCTAGTGATTGCGCACATTGCTTCGTGTCACCGGTTCGCCCTGCCTGGCCGTGATGATGTTTGATACTCATGCACATATTGGATTGGCCTGGCATTTTTACGTATCCAAGTATACGTGCAGGGCGAAGAGGTATTTTGATATGAATTGAAAAGCTTGCAACAGCTATCGGTATGTTGAATGATCAACAGGACCTACCGTAAAGTGGCGGGGCGAGGGAATATCTAGCAGAAACCAGCAACATGTATACAAACATCACATCGGTCCTTTGTCTCTGGAGGAGATACTCTAGGTGGAGTTAGTAGACCCGCGTAGGTTAATTCATGATATCTCTCTTCCTCTCACCGCGATATCGAGGTAACGCTACCATCATTCAAGAGAGTCTTCTGCGGTAAAGGGGCATGTTTATGTATCGCGAATACTGACTTGGACAGACTCCATTATGATCTTGATTACGAACATGGTCTCTACCAGAACTTTCAGGGACTAGCAGATTAACCTCAAACCAGATAGCCCACATAAAGGTAGCCACTGCTCACGGGCTCCGCGTCCTGAACCAACCGCATTACAACTCCTAAAACTAGATAGACTCGGAAATAAAGGACTAGACGGATTTTTGGTATTGATGACGAAGCTCTGGAAAACGTCCCCGGCCCATAGAAAGGAACGCGGGGCAGGCTACTGTCAAGTATGTAGTCGCTAGTCAAGGCACACCAGAAAGCTAGCCGGTGCATCAAAATTCATATTTAGCAGTACTCTCGAATCTCCGGTCTGGGTGTCTATAGAAGTCTAAAAATATAAGCTATCATGCAACCTGCGCAAAGAGGCCGTTTACCTGACACGTGTTGACGTATTATCCACCCCTCAAACCAAACGCCATCATGTATTGTTCTCTTCTTCCTCCATTTCACCACACCTCCTCCCAGGACCAGCATCTGCTCAAGATCTGCGTCGCCTCGTCACGGTCACGCGCCATACCACCTATCACGAGGGCATCGCGAAGCGCCAGACGAACGGCCGAGGGCATCTTTCCTGCACTTCCACAAAGGAGTATGATGGCGTTCTGCTGGACTAGTTCGCAGACCAATTTAGCCTCGCGACGAATAACGTCTTGGACGTACAATTTCTCCTTCTGGTCTCTCGAGAATGCCGTGATCACATCGACCCCCAGCTGTTCCCATTCCTTCTTGAAGAAGAAGTCGGCATCATGATTCCGGCCGCCGAAGAACAAGAACTCCCGGCCACGTTGGCTCTCCAGGGCTCGATCCCAGATGTATGATCGGATAGGCGCCACGCCGGTTCCTGGTGCAATGGCAAGAACAGGTAGACGTGAGAAGTCATGACTATGGATGGGGGGCCCTTGGTGTTCCTCAAGACCGACTTGTACTGGCGTATCCGGTTGAAGGGACTCGATATATCGCGAACAGATCCCTTTGCGTATCTTGCGCAGAACTGTCTTGTACTTGACCAGTGCAACCAGAATCTCGATTCGTGTGTAGTCCGGGTCATCCTGGTCCTTAATCAAACGACCTCCACTGGCGATGCTGTATTCCCGACCACGCATGATTGGGAAGATGGTAGGCACCCATTGGTGCGGAATTTTCACCGATGAGAATTCCTGGAGGATCTCCAGGATTGATCTTCGAGGCCGTGAAGTGTAATCGTAGAATTCATCCGTATAAGCCGGGTCAGCGAATTCAGTGAGTCTGTCCTTGTGCATAGTGTCGTCCGTAAAGAATTTGATATGATCAAAAAAGACGCGGTGCGGGATTGCCGTGATGTCGTAGTTGTGAGTCAATAGCTGCCGCAGCGTGGTGTTCTTCAGAGGGTAACACCTTTTGGGAGCATGCTCGATGCTGATCCCATCGTCTCTCTCTGAGTAGTGTTTGAAGGGTTTGTCTGCCACTTCGTTCCACTCCATACGATCAATTAGTGCCTGTACATCAACAGGGAAGTTCTTTGGGTATATAACTACACAGTCGCCCGGCTTGTAGAAACAACTGTGATGGACTTTCTTGGTTACTGGATTGATCCTGGGGCTGACAATTAACTCAAGAAGCCGAACATCTTGCCAATGATTCAGGGGAGTGACACGCTCGTTCCTGATCACAGTAGCCATCCAACTGTCAGGAATGGGCAAAAGGTCTGGAGGTGGCGGCTTCTCATAAGTTGGTGTAGAGTCTTGGAGAGAGTATTTCGCGGGATGATCTCGGAGCACGTTCGGCCGGTCCAGAATATTGAGACCCCCATCCATCTTCTGTGCAGTATGTTCGGACAGTCGAGCGATAGGGGCCAAGTTACCAGGGCGGGCTCTCTCTCGTATCAGCTCAATCTCGTCAAGTTCGGGGTTCACAGCATCTACGTGACTGAAGAGTGCCGCCTTTCCATCGATCATTGGCTTTCGATCAGCATCAGTGGGTGGACGTGCGTCTTTGTCATTGCCGAGAGCCGGTTGGCCAACATTACTATTCTGGATTAATGGGTCTAAGTTGCTGACGCCCTCGCGATCCATCGTCGGAACGAGTCTAATAGTGAACTTGGGAGGAAGATGAACATCAGGTGGAATTGGGGACACTCCTTCTGGTAGCGGGTACTCTGATAGCAGATGGGCCCGAAGGCTAAGAGACCAAGGGAGGTATGTGCCGTCGATGCTGTAACCAGCTGTTAATAGGAGCTGGATTCGGCAGGTTGAATGGGTGGCCCTCGAAAAAGAGAGGCAGCGAACGAGGGATCACGCTGTGGATTAAACACATACCCTTCCTCGTGACGTTCGTCGGCTTCTCCACGTGGGTATAATTCAGTTGCCCCGAGCTGTTCGAGGCGTTTGTGCAGTTTCCTCGCAGCCCAGTTGTACCTGCCGACAATCAGTCACAAAGTCCGAGCCGTGTCATTATTCAAAAGTGATCGAGTTCAGGCGGGGTGAGTGTGAGCGTCACGCACTTGGTGTAGGAGCTGTCACCGAGACCAAAGGTTGTGAATGCCACTTGACTGAGGCAACCGGGTGGTAACCTTTTGCGAAGCAAGCTCTTCCAGAATTTTTGAGCGTTCTTAGGTACCTCACCTTGGCCAGTTGTCGAGGTAACGAAAATGGCTAAAGGGTACCGTATCAAAGTATTCTGCTAAAGAAGTCAATGAATTGATTTGGATTATTCGCCTCTGCGGTTGGGAATCCTGCATAGAATCAAATCACGAATTGATAGAACCAACAACAGCGTTTGCTGTAGGATCCAAACGCCAAACAGGAAGGAGCCGATTGCAAGGTACACTGGCTACCTAGTGTTCGCAAGGGAAAGTATCGTCGAGGACGAGACCTACAATCTCAATATCATTCATCTCGCAGACCCTGGTCTTAAAATGCAATCGCTCCGCCAGTCGTTCAAGATCCTCAGCTGCATCTTGGCTATTTCCCGTTTCGGATCCATAGAGAATAAGAATTCTTCTATCTGCCGGTGGTGCAGATTGGCCATTTGCTGTTTGCTCAGCCGCCATAATTGTGGATAGACTAGCAACTGAGGAGTGTAAGGCAGAATTGGTACGCAGGTATATCAATTTTGATAGTTTGTGAAATCAGGCCCGGATAGCGCCCATAAAAAGAGCGTAACTGCGCAGGATCAATTACAAGCTCTCACCTCCGATGCGGGGGCCGATCCGTGGAGAAATTCGGTCGAGACTTTGCTGAGGCTCTGGTACTGGGAACGTCACGCCGGGCTTTAATGTGGAAATCTTTATCGGATGCCTTTCTGGGCAAGCCTGGCTGCAGAGTAGCCTAGTCATGAGGCTAAATACTTTGTACCTGAAATACATGCTGGTTGGCTCACACCTACAATGTGTCTGCATACTTAAGCAAGTGAGATGCATGCCGGGTAGGGCTCCTCAAGCTGTTGTCCGCTACAATTGTACTTAGCTAGTGTCCATTTGCACCAGACACCAGACCTCACAGAGCGATGATGGCGCCGGCAGATAAGTGGGCTGGTAGTGAGATGATTGGAGCTTGGATGCCGCCTTCAGCTATGGGTATCGCGAGACGAAATCAGGTTGTTTGGACAGCCGGAGCTCACGGAATCTGCTTGGCAACCTGGGTTGCTTATTGCTTATTCAAAGTACTCTCATACCAACAGCACGTCAACACTGAAATGCATCCATATTTTCAGCGCTGAGGCAAACCAGGGGAAAAAGGGGTGCTGCAGATGGGCAAGCGCTGGGAGGGGGCGGGCTTTGAACTTGCAGGGTCCAGGAAGGTGTCGCTTTAGGGGAGCCCCTGCCCTTCCGCCGGCTTCTATCGTCCTTCGAGAACTTCAGAAGTCATTACCGGTTCTCCCATGTCGTCAAGGAACCTTGCAGAGCCGATGTAGTTTCACCTGTTGAATACCACTTCACATAATATTATTCAGTACTAGAATACGATTGTGGGACCTCTGCCCTTGTAAGTAGCGGTGATAGCATTGAAGATACAAAGCTGCTCTGTTGGATCACTCTCACCCATGAACTGTGCCGCTTTAGCAATTCACTTTAAATAAAGCAATTTGTACGGTTCATGCAAAACAGAAAACTGCTACGAGTCCATGTCAAAACTTCGGCACTTTGCAGCCAGGGTGCTACCTTGCCTCTGATTGCTGTATCCTCCTACTTTCACGTAGAAGCCGTATTCCAACTCGTGGAGTCATCCGACGAGCCATCGTCCTAGACCGACGAGGAGTGAGGCGGCGGCGACTACCGCTGGTCATCGGCAAGAAGCATTGCACACTCCACACACAGATGGAGCTGTCAAGGCGATCTAGCGTGAGAAGTGGAACATATCGCAAGTCCCACTGCTGGCAATGATGGCCCGCGCCAGCAGATCTAGTTAGTGTTTTTACACGTGTTTATCATGCATTGATTGACAACAAGAAAGTGTTGAACCAGGCCATGAGAAAGCACAGCTTCATCGACTCCCAACCGACTAGCCTGGGCGAGTTACAGCATCCAGAGAACAGGAACTTCAGACTGGAATCGCTCCTACTAGGTAGTGCATTATATCAACAATGAATTGTCGCAGTTTGGTGCAGGGGTAGTGTCTGCAGATGTTGCTTGCCGGCGAGGCTGGCCGGTGACAAAGAGATGGGAACCTGGGTTCAAGTAAACACGTCTTCCTAGCCAATCTGTAGGGACCCTGGGAATGATGGGACGGAGCCACTGAGAATAAGCCCACATGTCAGAGTTCACCTGACCGTATCAGGAATGTGACTGACACTTTCGCATGGTTTATCATCATTGGACGCAACTTCTGCCTCAACAGCAGTCGGCGAATAATCAGCCAACAAGAAGTCATAGCATTCGCTTCAGGTAAGTCGGCATCACCTTCACCTTTCCCATCAAAGCGGACAAATCTAGTGGGTAGCTGTGCTTTCCATTTCCGTACACCCCCACCGTCAGCCAAGCTCCACTTTAGCTCAAAGGAAGCTGTCTCCAGAGTGGGCCGTTGCCGGAAAATAATTATTTTTCTGTGGCCTCTCGACTACAATCTCGACCTCTCCCCTTCCCTTCTCTACACCTCTCAACTAAATCAATCTCAAGCTCTCGTGTCACCGCACCACCACTCCAGCTTCTTTCAACCTCATCTAGGGCACGTAGCCACCCTTCTCACTCCCCCGTTCATTGTTCCAGAGTTCATTTGAACCGCCCGAACGTCTAACGTCCCTTCATCTCAAGCATCAAGCTATCAATCCCACCTCAACTACTCTCCACCCCAACAATCAGTCAATATGGCCAGCACCACGGAGAAAGTTGCTGAGGCTGCCGTCAACGACGTTACCAACGCTCTGAGCAATACCTCTCTCACCGGCAAGGACGAGAACAAGGATGCCGTCCACGCCAGTGCCGCCGAGGGCCGCCGACTGTACATTGGCAACCTCGCCTATGCGACAACCGAGGGGGAGTTGAAAGAATTCTTCAAGGGTTACCTTGTGTAAGTTCTCATTGTCTTTTGTTTTCGGGTGCTTGCCAGATTATAGCGACATCCCGTTCGCCATGTCGCCGATCTGGGTAATCGCGCCATCAAACAAGTTGTCTATGGGCCACCTTGATATCCGGGGTTCACGACGCAAAAAGTCCGGAGGAGTGTATCCATATGCTTGGTCAGCTTTCGATGTCCAGCATATATATGCCCGAGGCCTGGAACAACAACTTGTTGATGAAACTGCTGCTGCATCTTTTTGTCGAAGGGACTCGCCTTGCATAGTTTCATGGCACAAACATCACATGCATCCCTTGCATAAACTTGCTGACCTTTTATGCCTTTGTCTAGCGAATCTGTCTCCATTCCCAAGAACCCTCGTACTGATCGTCCTGTTGGCTACGCCTTCGTTGACCTCTCTACTCCGACCGAGGCCGAGCGCGCCATTGCCGAGCTCTCGGGCAAGGAGATTCTCGAGCGTAAGGTGTCGGTTCAGCTTGCCCGTACTCCCACCAACCCTGCTGGCGAGAAGACTGAGGCAGCTGCCAACGGCGAGGGTAGTGCTGAAGGCTCCCGCCGCCGAGCATCTGGGCGTGGCCGTGGCCGAGGCCGCGGTCGTACTGGTCGTGCAGGCCGTGGTGGTCGATCGGTACGTCTAATTCCAAGTTAGGATGCGGCATCGTTTACTGCTCATCTCAGCATTTGCATGTATGAGTCAAGTTGACCGCTAATCCATACGACAGGACAACGGAAAAGATGATGCCCCTGCTACAGAGGAGGCAGCCGCGGCTCCTGCCGCCGAGACTGACGAGGTTCAACCATTGAGCGACATCACCAACAAGATCACTACTGACGAATCTGAGAAGTCCAAGGACAAGTCTCGTGCTCCACGCGAGCGCCGTGAGCGTGGCCCGCCAGCTGATGGCATTCCCTCCAAAAACAAGGTCATGGTAGCCAACCTGCCTTATGATCTGACTGAGGAGAAGGTAAGATTGCCACCCCATTGCCATGGTACGTCTGATGCGGTACTGATTCATGAGAATAGCTCAAGGAGCTCTTCGCTGCCTACGAACCCTCTTCTGCCAAGATTGCCCTCCGCCCCATTCCCCGATTTATGATCAAGAAGCTCCAGGCCCGTGGCGAGGCCCGCAAGGGACGTGGTTTTGGTTTCGTCACCCTTTCTTCCGAGGAGCAGCAGCAAAAGGCCGTCAGCGAGATGAACGGCAAGGAAATCGAGGGCCGCGAGATTGCTGTCAAGGTCGCCATCGACAGCCCGGACAAGACCGACGAAGAGGCTAACATCCCTGCCGAGTCTGAACATACTACCACCGCCGCCGCCGCCACCGAGACCCCTGAGGTTCCTGCTACCACCGAGGCCCCCGCTGCCGCTCCCACCGCCACCGCCTAAAGCAGGGCCTGATCCATTCTCCGTCTCTCGATTCCCCAACAATTAATGTACAAAGAGAGACAAGCAGTCAATCATCATTACCAGGCCTTTAGCCCAACAACGACTTAGCAATAGCACCACTGCGTGGGCGGTCGAATGGTAGAGCCACCGACTTGCAACCAGGCGGGGCTCTTTGATTTCACGGCAGATACAAAAAATGGGAAAGCAGCAGCAGATATGGCGTCAGATATTGTCAACGGGGAGCTGCAAATGACGGCAGGAATTTCATCTCTCTGGTGGAAGATATGGGGACCATCGTGCGACAGCTTTTGGCACACATCTTAATTCTCTGACTCTCTCCCAGTCCTTTTCACTCTTGTGTTATTCACTCGTATCTCTCGCATTTCTCCGTCTGTACACTGGTAGGACACCGGAGCGGGATTATGGGGGGACTGGGAAAAGTTCTCGAGCGCACAATAAACTACGATTGATTGACAAGTAATTGATTTTTGACATTGATGTGTGTGTCATCTGATGATTAAATTCTGGTGTAACTCAAACTCTCTGACAGGGTGGTTCAAATGTGCTGCTGTTTGTGGACAACATATTGGCTAGCTTGGGGGGGGAGTGGTCTGTGGGCACGACACCGGTTGCTAGTGGCTCAAGTCTAGAATGTAGCGCTTCTAGGGTCAAGGGACGTTGTTTGGTAATGCAAGAAACGCAGTCCTGCCAGGCCCGGTCAATGGATACCCGGAGACTGAAAGTCAGCCAATTCACGAATCAGAAGATTCGACCAAATTTGTAGACTTTGCCGAGCTAATTGTTTATCTAGAGCGCGACATATGAAGCGGACAGGTGCTAGGTTGCATTGCATTGTACTGTGTAGCTGCACTCTCCAAATCCAACTTGCAACGCTTCCGATTTCGAAGCTCGGCATCCACACTTTCATTCTTCCTATTCTTATCAACAACTGCATCGCAGCAGAAAATCCACCATGGCCTCCAAAGCCATGTGGGAGGTTGATCCCGAGACACGATCAAAGGTGCGTACGCAAATGCAAGTTCACAAATAAGACGGAGCAGGGGTACAACACTGGTGGCAATTCGGGTCTGAGAGCAGACTGGAAGGATACATACAACCCGACGTTGAAGGCTGACCTCCTACATGCGCGAACAGCTCCTGGCAATCCAAAAGACAAACAATAATAACAATTGCTGCGACTGCAACGCGCCGAACCCGCAATGGGCGTCTCCCAAGTTCGGCGTCTTCATCTGCCTGTCGTGCGCCGGCGTGCACCGTGGCCTTGGCGTCCACATCTCCTTCGTCCGTTCCGTCACCATGGATGCCTTTAAGCAGGCCGAGATCGAACGCATGCGCCTGGGCGGCAACGACGGCTGGCGAAAGTTCTTCGAGAATCACGAGGACACCAAGATGCTCGGCGTCGGGTGGGATGATGCGACGATCGCCGAACGATACAGTGGCGAGGTCGGCGAGGAGTGGAAGGAGAGACTGAGCGCCAAAGTCGAGGGCAGAGAATTCGTGCCTGGCGAGAGGAAGAGCACACCACATTCGGCCGCGTCGAAAGCCTCGGCCAAGCAGATCAGCAGGACGGGAACGCCGCTTCAGGGCGTTGCGACGGGCGGTAGCAGGACCGCGAGCCCCAATCGGCCGGGTGTTAAGGCCAAGGTCGACGACAAATATTTTGCAAAGCTCGGAGCGGACAACGCCTCGAGGCCGGATCACATCCCCCCTAATCAGGGAGGGAAATACGCTGGATTTGGCAATACACCGATGCCGGCCAAGGATGCAGGCCAGGCTGGTGTGCCCAACTTGGAGGAGCTACAGAAGGACCCCGTAGCAGCGTTGACCAAGGGGTTCGGGTGGTTCACGAGCACAGTTACCAAGACAGCCAAGACAGTCAACCAGGACTTCATCGCCCCTACAGCTAAACAGGTTTGTCGACCGCCCCCTCTATGAAATTACGCCACGAACAAACAGCTGACAGTACGTATTACAGATTGCAGAGTCCGAGTTCGCCGCCAAAGCAAGAATGGCAGCAGGCAACGTAGGCCAGGTAGCACAAACCGGAGCTAAGAACGCTCACGAGAGCTTCAACCGATTTGTAGAGGGACCCGACAGCCACAGGTATGCACAGGCCCCGCTGGATGAGAGCAAGAAGGGGTTCTGGGACGACTTCTCGTCTGTGGCGGATCAGAGGCACGGGACGGGGCCCAAGTACAGCTCGATTGGGACGTCTGCTATGGGCAAGGCGAACAAGAACGCTGGACAGGGAAAGCAGGATGACGAGTGGGACGATTGGTGATGGCCGTGCTTTCTCATTTTCTCTGACAACGCGGCATGAAAGGCTTGTAGTTTTGGTGACAAGTTGATGGATATGATGGCATGCTGTATAAATAGACGGAGTATTGGGTAGCGGTTATCTACAAGTGGTTACTAGATCACATGCTGGACTTGAGGAGTCACAGATGCATCTTCTGTGCCCAAGCCCTTTACTGCTTGCAGGATATTTGCAGTGCCGTTGCGATTTTGATGCAGACGAGTTTTCGACTGAGAACGAACTGCTACGGCCTCCGCAACACTGAAGCCAATCATCTGGACTTGACCAGGGATATCACGTGTCAAGGCCAAAGTTAATACCGGCTAGCGCCGGTCTCGCTCTCAGTTTTTCCCACGTCATTGATGGGCCGACAGCACTAAGAAGCTCCATGCTCGGGAGTCTTTTCATTTTGGTCGTCCATTCCAACAAGCTCGCCATGTCTGCACTACGGATCCTCGTGCCCATCAAGCGGGTAATTGACTACGCGGTGTGTGTCAATTGGGCCTTCTACGGCCTAATGGTTCTTTGTCAGACTGTCAGGCAGTCAGCCAGTCCGGTAGTTCATCAGCTAACTCACCCCCCCTTCCGCAGGTGAAACCGCGCGTCAACAAGGCCCAGACGGGTGTGGAGACGGCCGGCGTAAAGCACTCGATGAACCCTTTCGATGAGCTCTCCATCGAGGAATCCGTCCGTATCCGCGAGAAGAAAACTGCGCCCGGCGGCGTGGAGGACATCTGCGTTATCTCGGCCGGACCCCCGAAAGCGCAGGACGTGCTGCGCACAGCCATGGCCATGGGCGCCGACCGCGCTATCCATGTCGAAGTCAAGGAAGGAGACGACCTCGAGCCCTTAGCCGTGGCCAAAATGCTGCGCGCTGCCGTCGACAAGGAGAAGAGCAACCTGGTTATTTTAGGCAAGCAGAGCATTGATGATGATGCGGCGCAGACGGGGCAGATGCTCGCGGGGTTGTTGGGGTGGCCGCAGGCTACGCAGGCTAGTCAGGTCAAGTTTGGGGAGGGGGATAGTGTGTTGGTTACCAAGGAGGTGGATGGGGGCGTGGAGACGGTCAAGGCGAAGTTGCCTATGGTCATTACGACGGATTTGAGGCTCAATGAGCCGAGGTATGCGAGTTTGCCGAATATTATGAAGGCAAAGAAGAAGCCATTGCTCAAGATGAGCTTGAGCGATTTGGGGGTGGCGAATGAGAGGCGGTTGAAGATTGTCAAAGTCATTGGTGAGTTGTTTCACTGCTTCCCTCCAACTGATTTTCCTTCCCTCCGTCCGTCCATGGTTGAGTAGACAATGTTTGGGTGTATATGCTAATCGTGTTGCAGAACCCGCCCCGAGACAAGGCGGCGGTAAGGTTGAGGATGTGGATGGTTTGATCTCCAAGCTGAAGGAACTAGGTGCATTATAGATGGTTTGCCGTGTTGTACGAGGTGAGAAAGAAGAAAATTCGGACATGCGTTCTGGTTGAGTAAGTGATTAGATTTAATCAAACGAGTTATAGAATCACTTGGGTTCAAGTCCAGGGTTTTGTCACCTCATATTGGTTTTTGTTCTGCCAATTGATACCAACGCAACAAAGTGAACTTCAAGCGCTTCCCAGAGTTGAAGTTACAATCTTGCTGATGGTCACAGTTGAATGTTTATGTTTGGATTTATAGACTCATGAGCCGGACCAGCTGGGATGTGCAACTCAGTCATGGGATCAGCGGTTGGCCTGCAGAACTGCGATGATAAGTGTACTCCCAACCATTTCGGTCATTTCGGTTAGATGCACTCGAAAGGAACCTATGATTGCCAAAATTACTGGTGACGGAGATGTCCCAGTGCTTCGGTATACTCAGGTAGAGTTCAGCGGACACCCCCATTTTTCAATATGAAGGTTTGAAGTCTCCATGTTGGGGGCCCAGAATCTGCAGGTGGTTTTGTCGCACGAGTAATGTGAAAGTCAAGGTATACCTGTCTTGCTACAGATGACTCACGGACTTGATAACGCTTTTTACTTCTTCAGTCCGTGCAGCTGATGAATTATTAGCTAATACTACAATGGCTGTGATATATCAGATGCACGGGTTATGCTCCAAAGTATAGCATGTTAGTAAACGAGCTACCTCAAGCTTAGAATATCCAGGGTTTTCAAAGTTCCCAACATTTAACATTCCTTGGCAAATGGACAGACGTTCCTGACAATAGCGCCGAATACGGACGCTTGATAGTTTCTATGTGCGGATACCGAAGTGACTGCCGATGGACCCCGACAAAATGTAGGCCTTGACGGCTAATGCTAGGTTGGTGATTGGCAACCCTGCGAGCTCGTGTGGGGCCTAAGAATTTTCTTGTCAATCAACCGCAGCAAACTCCAGTCGTGCCACACAACGCCTGCAGCTTAGCCTTATCCACCCCGCCATTTCTGCATACACACTTTTTCTCTTACAAAACCATCTTGGTCCTCATCGTCGGCGGCATCTTAGCCCAATTCCTCATTCACCTTCGGTCCGTTTCTGGTTTCTTCATCGATCCTGGGAGCCTTCAGTACAGTCGCGCTTATGAACGGGCGCTCGTCAGTCTTCACTTCACAGGTATGTGCCAATGGTTTATTTAGTTCATCACAATCTCCCGCTCGCCGCCGGCATGACGCTACGGCTTCACATACCTGACACCTGATGCCTCGCTGTACACTCTACCGCACGGTGTAGTTGTTTTCTCAATACGAAGTTTGTCTTGAAAGATACTGCTCGATCTTATCTCTTATTTTCATTTTTGTCTAATTAATCATGGCCTATGCTGACCACACAACACTGTAGGATTATATCTCAGGTCTGTCCTATGCTCCATGACACGACTCACCGCCTACCTAGATGCTAACGTTTAGTCCAGACCACTTGTGGCGGTCTCTATCCGCTTAGGGGTCGATTTAATAATCCCACAGCCTCCCACTACACCTCGATCTCTCGAACGTCATGTTCTCCCGAATTGCAACTTCGGCTGCCAGGCCGCCCGCTGGCTTTGGCCGCGCCGCACTGAAGCCTCAAGTCCGACGGTTGTCCATGACTGCCTCCCTCGCCGGCAAGGCCCTGGGCAGCAAGGGCAGACAGATGCCCACGACTGTCTCCCGTGCTACGAAACCCGTGTCCGGCATCGAGGCTACCCTCACCCTTCGCGACGGTCCCATTTTCCGTGGCACTGCCTTCGGAGCCAACTCCAACATATCAGGCGAGGCCGTGTTCACCACCTCCCTCGTGGGATACCCCGAGTCCATGACCGATCCTTCGTACCGTGGCCAGATTCTGGTCTTCACACAACCCTTGATCGGTAACTACGGTGTTCCATCAAACAAGCGCGACGAGTGGAACCTGTTAAAGTACTTCGAGTCACCCCACATACAGTGTGCCGGGGTGGTGGTCGCCGACGTCGCTGAGCAGTACAGTCATTGGACTGCTGTGGAGAGTCTTGGAGAATGGTGTGCGCGGGAGGGTATTCCTGCCATCTCTGGCGTAGATACTCGCGCCATTGTCACCCATCTCCGTGAGCAGGGTTCCTCTCTCGCCAGAATCTCTATTGGTGACGAGTACGATGCCGATGAAGATGAGAGCTATGTCGACCCTGGCCAGATCAACCTGGTCAAAAGGGTTAGCACTAAAGCTCCCTTCGTTGTTGAGGCTCAAAACCCCAAGTACCACATTGCCTTGATCGACTGTGGTGTCAAGGAGAACATATTGCGCAGTTTGGTTAGCCGCGGCGCTAGCGTAACAGTCTTCCCGTACAATTTCAAAATCCAGAAGGTGGCCGACAACTATGATGGTGTCTTCATCTCCAACGGCCCTGGTGACCCCACCCATTGCCAGGAGACGGTCCACAACCTCCGGGTCCTCATGGAGACTTCTCAGGTACCTGTTATGGGTATTTGCTTGGGTCACCAACTGCTCGCCCTAGCTATTGGAGCCCGCACCATCAAACTCAAGTATGGTAACCGGGCTCACAACATTCCTGCGTTGGATATGACAACCGGCCAATGCCACATAACCAGCCAAAACCACGGTTACGCTGTCGACTCTAGCACTCTGCCCCCTGACTGGAAGGAGTACTTTGTGAACCTTAACGACGGAAGCAACGAGGGTAAGCCAGCCTGCCACCAATTACTTGCGAAGGACCACTGACTGATATCTCGTAGGTATGCGCCACACTTCACGACCTATCTTCTCAACCCAATTCCACCCCGAAGCCAAGGGTGGACCGATGGACAGCTCCTACCTCTTCGACATGTACATCCAGGATGTCATGACATTCAAGGCCGCCCAAGAGGTCTACAAGGACAACCGTCCATCCCAGTTTATGCTCGACATTCTGAGCAAGGAACGAGTAGGAGTTCAGCCCGAACCTTTGGCAACTTCTGCTTAATCAGCGTACCGCTCTATGTACGTCCATCCATGGTATCTGGGTATAAGCGGGGGAGTTTGTGTATCTAGGGTGGAACAAGGTCGGGTTGGACAAGATTAGGAGAACTCAGCAAAGTTGTACGGGATTGGCATTTCCACCCATGCCACAATCCGTGCTACGGATGATGCTATACGGAATTGATTCGAAACGCGCCTACATTCTCAGAGTATCTTCATGTTCGCTCCTTCGGCTTAGAGGGCGGTTCAGGCTGTGACCTCGTGTCGACGCAGAATCGCTGATCTCCTTCACATTGGGGAACAGTACGAAAATAATGGATTGGCCAAACCTATAAGCACCTACCATGCACCTTTGTGTGAGCAATTCGATGAAGCAACTGTTCTGCGCCTCCGCAGCAAATATCATCTTTCGACATTAACGTGTTTGCAACTGCTAGCTATGAACCACGTTAAGAGGACGCTCAGATAAACTTGGTATCAGACAACTCCTCAAGCTGTACTCCGCTGTGGAGGAGTTGTGTGGAGCAGAATGAAATGTAAGATTAGTAATACTGCATGTGGGATTGAGAAGCATGAAATTGCTATTACCAAATATGGCCTGGACAGGTTCAGATCACTTCGAGTACACTGCTCGAAAGTTCTTCGACTGGAGACGATCACTCAAAGAATGTGCACTTGACTACCGTTGGGATCTGGGGTACCATGAATCCAACGGGTCGAGATAAACCAGCTCAGGTCATCTCATTTCCAAGATCAAAACTGTATCCATCCCAGACTCGTCCAAGCTGTCGTTGCCAAGCTCAGCTGTGTAGCGAACTTGATATTAGATAGGGGCGGCGCACGTGGCGTCGTCGGGATTTAGGGCAGAAAACTAACTCTCTCGCTCGTGGTTTCTGACCTTGCGTACGGATTTGTACACATACGATGAACGCAGCAAGCACCATGGTTCATGTTCTAGATACCAGGCAGGACATTGTCTTCTGTTCTCCATGGTTGCTCCCTGGTTCCCATCCTTAGCGTCTCATCTCTTCTTCTTGGATCGTCCGCAAGCCAACAAGCTTCAAAACAATATCTCTCATATATTTGCCCCGCAAACTCTCTAATCACTTTCCATTAGATGCCAGCAGACGAATCTTGATTGTCTCAATATGATCGTTCCAGTCTTTGAAGACTTCGCCATAGGCATCAGAGGTCCTCCATCGAGTGACAAAACCCAACTTGCGAATCAACTGACAGCCGTGCTTCGGCAGGTATGGCAAGATTTGCAGGATCAAAGGGAGGAGTCGTGATTTTATCCACAGATTGGACTGGGAGCCCAGCAAGACTTCTTAGCCAAAAACAAGTCCGGTTTGCCAAAAATCCGTCCACTAGTTAGTGACGAACGACGTTTTGGTCAGCCTTGGATGTTATGCTGTGGCCTCGGGAGTTGTTTCCAAGATGCTTGACCGGGATAACGTCGACGCTCACCACGTTGAAAAGGTACTCGAGTGGTTGAACGACCGTCCGCGTGGTTCATTCAACCATCCATGTGATCTCCTACTGGATCCAGATTGTACACAGTGGGAATTAGATGGTTCTGCCGTGGCCGAAGTCGCCAGGATGATCAAACTACGAGTCGAGGCAGCATTCCATTTCCGTGCGTCTCAGACCATTGACGGGCCATATATCAAGAAGAATAGCCCCTGGCCCGGGATTCAGAAGCTTGTCTGTCGTTTTAAAATCGTTGAAGGCTTCTTGATTTTGGCCAATCAAAACGGAACGAAGCAGACGAGAGGAGTCCCAGAGCTGTATCAGCGGAGGTTCGCGCAGGCATAAATACTAAACCGATTTGGATAAGTTGGCATCAAGTTCTTGAATGCGTCGAGAGAAACAACTCGTAAACGGCGCCTCAGCCTCCCTGCGTACACAAATCATAATATACGCAACGAGCACTTTAAATTGAGAGGGTACTTCGACGACTATGCCTGGTATGCAGCCGTCATTCCTTTACTCGACTTCTTCGTTTATTTATTCTGCACCCCAGGCCAAGCTTCACAAAGCATCACCGCTACATCTTCAATGGGCTCATTAATAAAACTTGCGCAGCCTGTCTTACTAACCTACTTCCCGGTCCCTTCAGTCACGAGCATATGTCCGTGAAGGTTGAGAGACCCGATGGAATGGGATACTCATCAGTTGAGAATGATGACGACGTCAGCTCACGTTGAAATTGATCATGCAAAGAGGGAAACAACATGATATCATCATCTATTGTTTCTCTGCTTAGATAAGCTACCTTGTCCCCTGGCCTTTCGTCATCAAAACCACCAGCTCTGCGGTGGTCACCACTCGGGTATCTGTCTCTAGCTCTGAATATCGTTCCCTTTGGCTCTTGCCTTTTTTCTTTATTCTTTTTGCCTTTCCTTGTTCCTAGTACAGCTAAAACAGGCCCTGCTCAACTCTCACCTGCCCGTCACTGTATAAATCAGTAGCGGCTGCGACTGTCGCTTACATAGCGGTCAGCACCTCGGTCCTCTCCACGGGGAGGTCTGTTATCGTATGGGGCTCCTGATGTGGCCGTTCCTCTGTAGCGATCGCCCCCTCTTGGAACGCCGTGGGGCATCGGAGGGCCTCCGCGACGGTTGCGTCTTCTTCCACCCCCACCTCCACCTCCGGGTCTACCTCCACCGCGGCGTCGGTCGCCCTGCTGCTCGCGTCTGCGTTCTCGCTCCCGATGCGGTGGTCGAATACCTAGGAAGATTTCGGGACCACGATCGACTAGCACATCGCCATCCTCGAAAAAGTAGCGTTTATAATCCTTGGGGACGTCTCTCTCGTAGTCGTAGTCTTTGCTCTTGGCCGCTCTGAGTGCTGCAAGGCGTTTGTCAATTAAATCTTCAGAGACGGATTTGTACGACACAGAGGGGTATGTGCGGGTGGACTTGAAGTCAGTTTTGTCCACAACTCTGTCCATTCTGCTGGGATGAACCGGAGGACCGGGTACGCGACTTTGCTGAAAACCTCTCGGTCCAAGCGGCGCATTTTCAATGCCAGAGAAACCTCGAGAAGGACCAGTCGGGATGGGAGGTTTGCGCTCGGGTTGCGACGTCGGCGTCTTGGTGGCTAAAGCTGCGGCGCCGCTCTCCTCAAGTCGTACTGTCACATTGCCGTCACCGTCAACACCATCTTCGTAGACGACCTCGTAACGGTTTCCTGAGCCGCGCGCTCCACTTGTTCCTTGTTCCATGTGTACCCAATCGTCAAAAACCTCGGGTGGGATGAAATCAACCCAGAGAGGCTTCCTGTTGGTCTCGTCGGGCCAGATGCGATCATGTAAGGCTGTGCGGACCCTAGATGCGGCCGAGGTAGAGTTGAAAACGACAAATGCGTGTGTTCGGATCGTATCGAGGTAAAAATCGGTAATGGTCTTCTCGTCGGTTGAGTGGCCGGGAGTTGTGGCAAGAATGAGAAGGTGGTTCTGCACTGCTTGCGGCCTCAAGGGTCTCATAAAGTTCTTGATGTAAAGAGCCGAAGTAGCTGGGTGAACAGAAGGCTCCACGTCTCGTTCAATTTCAACCTGTCCCTCTACTGGGACAGCGGCGTCATTGTATGTTTGTGGTTGCTCCTGGTCTTGCATGGGCAAATCTGTTTGGTATCCGTCTTCGAACTGAGCGCAGGCGCCTTCAGATGCAGCTTGGTTAGCAACGTCATTGTTGGTGTATGCGTCGAGATGCGCATCAGTTTGCGCATCGCCCATCTCAACATCCAACACCTCAACTTGCTCTGTGTTTGGTGTGCCTTCCTTGTTAATAATACTCTCGTTGTCCTCGTCATCCTGTCTCGCACGCTTTCGCGCAATATCACCTGCTACCGGTGGAGGACTCACGGAGCGGCGCTTTCGCTTTTGGGAATCCTGCATTATTTCTTTGGGCCGCAAGGGGGTTGCGGAAGAAGACGACGGCGGCAGCGACGATGGAGGCTGCGTGGGAATGGGGACAGAACCCGAGGTCTCAATGGAGGGTGCTGGATTGGCAGGTGCAGAGATTTGGGTCTCATTTGAGGGTTCGATGGCAGGCGCATCGTTAGGTAGCAAGGCAGGCGTCGGGCTCGTGGCAGGTTCGGAGGCCGGTTTCATGGCCGGTTTGATCGGTGCTGCGGCTGCTTCCTCGCTATCTACACCGGCATTCTCTTCCGCTTCTACCTCCACTTCCGATGGCTCATCGCTATTCTTTCTGTCATCGCCGACGTCTTCGGTAGGCACGGTGTCCGAGTCTGCCAATACAGCGGTAGCAGCGTCGGTTTCAGCAGCTTCCAGTCGTGCAACAAGCTCGGCTTTAAGGCCGTTCTGAGGCAGACCCAATCGCTTGAGTTCAGCCTTCAGTTCAACCACCTTCAGCTTGTTAAAATCCGTTGCCATGATTGTGTTGGGATGGTTCAAGAGGGAGTGCGCTCCATGCGCTGAAGTTTGGGGTGACGTAGTTTGTGTAAAGGGTAGCAACAAAGGACTGAAATGTTATGGAAGAACAAGGCAGGTGTGCAGCACGTATGCTACGGCCAAAATTCGAATACCAAGAAATGTGTATATTTCCTGACTATTTCCGAGAAGCTGTTAGTATGAAGAGCTTCGAGATTCGGAAGATATATGATCAGATTGTTGGAGTAAGTGACCAGGTTGGGCGCGTCGCGACTAGCATTGAAAAAACGAAAGACCTGGCTAGGGATCGCCTTCCGGCATTCGGGAAGGACACAGCTATGACGGATGTGGAATGGCTTGGGAAATAAACCTAGACATGCCATGCCGATAACTCCGAAGTGGGGCATAAATTCAGTTTGCGTTGGAATGCCAACCCCAATTACCCGCTGCCATAGTAACTTCACAAGAGTTACCACGTACACGTTACTATGTGAGTTCGAGAATCAGGTAGAATAACCATCGTTGTGACTGCTTATTGCACTAAAATATTGATTTATCCAGTATCTTTAAGTATTCGAGTACTGGTCCTGGCTTGAGCTCTCTACTCTAGCTACCGTAGGTTCATGCAACCGTTCTACGAGTGGCCTGGGCTGCAGTTGTACTGGAAATGATTGGACCCCCGGTTTGATCCAGGCACACACGTCAAGCGTGCATACCTTACTTGTGCATAACAATAAGCTGCTTCTACCATTGCCGGTTTGATGCCCCACCCGTCGGTTCTTAAGGCACTTACTATGGTGTTATGGGTAAGTTTTCAATTGTGTATTTGTACCGTGCCCCACCTTGGCACGCGCTAACTCTTGGCATATGCATCCAATACATTTTACTAGTACTTTGTATGCATTCCGTTGGCCGCGATCACCGCTGCGCACCTCTCTGGCATTGATTTCAAAAGCTCCTGTATGTAGCTCTCAGGTAATTCATCCCAAGCCTCCTTTACCCATATCCGAAGACGATCATAGCTAGGCTTTTCAGTAATACCGTATTTATCTTCAATGTAGTCCTTCATCCAGTTCCAGCACATCACTATCGGGTTTAGATCAGGGGAATAAGGTGGCCACTGGACTATATTAATGCCCCTATCCGTAAGATCTGTGACTGTATCAATTGCCGAGTGAGCGGGAGCGCCGTCCTGCATTAATGTAAGGTGTGTACCGAGGTCTCGTTGACAGAGTTGCATCCAGCCATCGATAATAGGAATTGTGTGGGATCGATATGTCTCGGCAGTAATAGAACCCCAATCCTTTTCCCAGAAGATTCCCGGTCCTTTTCCAAGGCCTGAGAAACAGCCCCAGAACATCCAGCCTTGTTTATGTTGGTGTCGTTCGATAATACAGGTCGGGTCCCATTCCTCTCCTGGTCGTCGTGTAACGTACTGTTTTCGATGGTGTCCTCCTGTAATCCATGTCTCGTCGGTCCAAAGTACCTGAGCCCATTGCTCTGGTGTCCAGCTGACATGTTCGAGGGCCCAGGCGAGGCGCTTTTGTCTGTTAACTTCTGAGATAGGAGGCTTTCGGCGCGCAGCATGTCTCTTGAATCCGAGCCGGCGGAGGGTAGTTCGTATAACGTAAACTCCGAAGAGGGACTGGAAAAGGATGATTGACAACTGGAGGAATGAGGCTCTACGGCCTTGCTTAGAACTAGTTACATATGTAACGAGCTCTTCTTGCTCACGAGATAAAGTCCGGGGTCTACCAGATCTCTTAGCTACCTGGCTTGAAGAGGCCTTAATAGCTGTCTTGATCTGATTAAGAGAAAATGTTGTAATAGTATGAATTTCGGCTTTCGATTTACCACCGTCGAAATAGAGGGTTCGAATTCGTTGGCGATCGGCTTCCGTAAGGTGTTTAGTCCCCATTGTGGTTACTGAAACGCGATAATGAGGACGCGTTATTGACAGCAAGTTGGAATCAGAGGTGGAAGTACCTTTTCGTTGGCATGAGTAGGCTAGGCCAAAATTAGTATAGCGTTACCTTGGCAGTGGTCCACTGGTACTTGTCAGGGAGGTGAAAACTTTGGTCTGATACCGTAGTAATCAACTTATGGACACTGAAAATCAGACTCGGACTGGGTGACCGAGGAATGAGCAACTCAGAGAGCTCCTTCCATTGTGACAATCACCATCCATCGAATTCACCTTTCTGTCCAATTCAACCCACAATCAACCTCGTTCAGCACAATGCACCCGGTGGTTATGCCACTCAGAGAACCAACTACCTGGTCAATCCTTTGAGACGGCATATATCTGCCACCGACATAATTCACAATCTATCCGCGATCTGCTCTCAACAGCTTGGCCTGTAACCGTTGGGTAGCCTGACGACGTTCCTTCGGTCATCTAATAAAGCCCCCCTAGCCTCATCTCGCGGCCATTCTCATCGCCCAAGAAAAACTTACAGATTACCGGGACCCCAACGCAGCACCACTTCCCCTTCATGTTGCATCACACCGAATGAAGTATAACTGTTTTGGATGAAGCTGTTCACCATGCCTGGACTTAAGGCCTGGATATCAGGCGCAAAGTCTGACAAATGCCTATCAACTGATGGGTCGATTTTGCAAACTCAGAGGCCAGACCCGGCGGCGTATCGAGAAGTTGCTCGGGGACAGGGGACCAAGGGCATTGCATCAGCTGCGACTGTAACGCCTAGAAAGCGAGCTCGGCTCGGAGATGTGGTGCAAATCAAGGTTGAGGAAGATGAGGACGAGATTTTTCCTACCGAGATCTTGAGACCGCCTGCGGCAAAAAGACGGCGACTTATCGGAGGAAAACAGGGGAATACATCGATGAATATATCGCCTTCAAAACTCCCCACACCCCCGAGCAGCAAGCTTCGAGAGAAGGCCGTCTCGAATTTCATCAACCAGCAGACAGTTTCCTTGGTCTGCCCTTTGGATGAGACGCCCCTGACGCCAAAGTCCGCCGCTCCCACAGAGCGCAATGGTGCTCGAAGCTCTTCGTCACCGACCGAAGCAAAGTCAGCCGCTCGTGCAGACGCAGATCATAGCGAAGAGGAAGAGAGCATTCGCGATTCTATCGAGGATGACATGGAATATGAGAAGCACTCATCGGATCCCCGCCTTCGACAACTGCACGACATCGTGAAGCACAAGAGGCTGGGCCTTTCTCACGCTGCCAAACATGACAATGACGAAGAGCTCTCCGTTTCCAATGATCCGCAATACTCTGACTATGAAACCAGTGTCGGTCTTGAGTTGTCTGATGACGATGACATTCCCGCTTCTACGAAAGGCCGTTCTCTGAAAGGGACATCCTCCAAGTCAGATGAGGGTTCAACAACTTCTGAGCAAGGCGAATCAACGAAGTCCGCGTCTTCCGCAGAATTTGCCCCGGAAATGGAAGACAGCGCGGAGTCCGAACAAGGAAACATCAAGCCCGAAACAAATACTAACTGGCGCGAAGAACAGATCCTTCTCAACGGTATCCTGAATGCTCTGGATAAGTATACGTTGATGCCGTCTACATGGGCCATGCACTTTAGAGGCATCCCACTCCCACCGGATCTGTTCTACCACAAGGTGAACAAGGTTAGTTCTCGACCAAGAGTCTATGCGCACACAGACAAATACGAGTTCAGAGGTTGGTGAAACTCAAGCTTATGGTATCGGAGCCCCTCGTTAACTAAGTCTAGGTGCTCTGCATTTGCGTAAAATCGCGGATGTTCAAGCCCGTATCCGAGATCTTCGTGAGACTCAGAGGAAAATCAGTAAAGATCGCTCGAAGGCCAAAGAAGCGCAGCGGGCCGAACAATCCGCAATTACCCAAGAAATTCTCAAAAAATTGAGGCATGTGCTAGAAGAGACAGTCCACTGGTCGAGGCAAGACGGAGGCCTGGGAAAATTCGGGGACGCACTTCTCCCTAATATTCTCGTCATCGAGAAGTTGCATGAAGCGACAACCTCCGACGAGCTGCTTCAACCGATGCATGACTTGGCGGAGCAGTGGCGCGCCCGGATGACGCAGTTAGTATCCAAGTTGGCGTCCAAGTCAAGTACAGACCATAGTCCACAAGCACCAGTAATCTACGGGCTCCTTGTCATCAACCATCTTCTGTACATCGTCAGCATCGACGCGTCGAATCCGCAAGCATCTGTCGGCTCTGTCAATCTTTTGCTGAAGACAAATATGGGTGAGCAAAAGCAGCAACAGTGGAACGCATTGGCCATTATGGTGACGGTCTGCTGGGCGCGTGATAAGTTGATGGCTACTGCTCAGGAGATGAAGCTGGACGAGCGGGACAAGGAGACGGAAAGCGACCCGGATGCCTGAGCCATGCGGATCCAGGACGCAACATGAGGGTTATGCATTATTTTGATACGATGGTTACGCAACGATACGACACTTGCAAATAGACAAGGACAACTTGCTGGGAATGGAGCTGCTGCTTTTTCAGATGATACCACGAGAGCAAAACGAGTATGGGTGTTTTGGCCAGCACGTAAAGCGTGTAATGACCTATCAAATTTCAGTCGAGAGCAAGATCGAGAGCAAAATCAAGAGCAAGAAATATTCGACACTTAGTTAGTCATTATCTCTTATAACTTGTCCTCTGTAAGATGATTGTACCATTGGCAGCAGTATAAAAAGTGGGCTCCAATGTGAAGCGACTTATTATAAACCTCAGTCATTAGATCGGCCCTTCCAGGCGCCGACTTGGTGCATGGCAACTCAAAATGCCCCTCCTTCAGGTTGCCCCCACATTCCTCCGACACCACAACCAGAAATTTGGCCACAAGGCGAAAGATGGCCTCCCAAAGTTGGACCACGAGGCTTCATGCCGTTGGGCCCACCGCATGTATGTGTCCGATGCTGTTGCCTAGTACTCATGCCAACGTTTCCGCTGATACTTATTCGCAGACCTTATCGATGTATGGCACGTCTACCGGACCCCCATCTTGCTGGGGACTGTCTGTATACTTATTACGCTTTATGTCTACCTCCTTCTGACTCAGGACCGAGAGTACTCTGTCGTCCTGCGAAAGATCTATGCTGAGCCGGCAAGCGAGAAGACGGAACCACGATTCACGGATATTACAGAAAAGCCGTCTCTGCCTCCTGCTAAGGAATCGCTCAGTGGGCCGCGGCGCATCAAAGGCGAGGCCCGCAAAACGTCTATTAGGAAGCCAGAAACTCCATCTGTGGCATCGCGGCACATTCAGCCGCTGATTTTCTTCTCATCCCTGACAGGTAGTACGGAACGAATTGCGGAGGGACTGGCCCAGACACTAGAAGCGTCGTTGGGGGAATACAATACGGACAATGCAACCTTCCTGAAGACGCAAGTTCTGGATCTTGCAGAGATTGATCATGACGAGTACTTCATCAGTCCGCCAAAGCACGCAGATTCCAATGTTCCCGTGGACTATTTCTACCTCGTATTGCTGCCAAGCTACAATATTGATACCACCAACGACAACCTCCTGGAGCACTTGTCAGAAACTCATAACGATTTCAGGATCGACACCGCCCCATTATCTGGTCTTCTGGGCTACTCGGTGTTTGGCCTTGGAGACAGAGAGAATTGGCCTACCGAAGATGAAGGATTCTGTTTTCAAGCCAAGGAGGTCGACAAGTGGCTGGCTAAGTTGACAGGCCGTAAAAGAGCATTCCCGTTGGGTATGGGGGATCCAAAACAAGACTTGACAACAAGATTGAACGAATGGACAGAAGGTATCAAGGATGTCCTCGCCCTCATTGCGAAGACGGGGAGTCTCGGTGAAGGCGTTCCAGGAAGCGGCGACGCTGTTGAGAGTGACGATGAGTATGCCTCCGGAAACGAGGACGACGGAGAGGTGGTCTTCGACGAACCAACAAAGCCTAAGATTTCGAAGAAAACGAAACGCAGTGGTAACTTGGACGATGTGGAGGATTTAGGCATGATGATTAAGTCAACCAAAGCGGATCGAAACAGGTCATCTGGAGCGGCCCCAATAGCGGTCGACTTCACAACCTACAGCAAAACTACGAAAAAGCCGGCAGTTACTGTCAAAGAGATGGTCCCGAAGAACTCGCCGACTTTCAACTCTCTGACGAAACAAGGTTATTCGATTGTCGGCTCTCATTCAGGCGTCAAGATTTGCCGGTGGACCAAATCGGCATTACGTGGTCGAGGCTCGTGCTATAAGTTCTCCTTCTACGGAATCGCTTCGCACCAGTGTATGGAGACTACTCCGTCCCTCTCATGCTCCAACAAATGCGTCTTCTGCTGGCGCCATGGCACAAATCCCGTGGGGACAACATGGCGTTGGGTCGTCGATCCGCCAGAACTCATCTTCAACGGTGTTAGGGCAGGTCATTACCAAAAAATCAAAATGATGCGTGGCGTGCCCGGGGTACGAGCAGAGCGGTTCGTTGAAGCCATGCGTATACGTCACTGCGCCCTGAGCTTAGTCGGCGAGCCTATCTTCTACCCCCACATCAACGAATTTCTCGCCATGCTCCACGAGGAGCGCATATCCTCCTTCCTAGTCTGCAATGCGCAACACCCCGACCAATTAGCGGCCCTCAAGGCCGTGACGCAGTTGTACGTGTCCATCGATGCGAGCAACAAGGAGTCGCTACGCAAGATCGACCGTCCGCTCCACCGTGACTTCTGGGAGCGCTTCCAGCGCTGTCTGGACATTCTCCGTGAGAAGCGCTTCAAGCAGCGCACCGTGTTCCGCCTCACCCTTGTCAAGGGCTTCAATGTCGACGACGAGGTCGAGGGCTACGCGGACCTCGTCGAGCGTGGGCTGCCGTGCTTCGTCGAGATCAAGGGCGTCACGTACTGCGGAACTTCGAGCAGCGCCGGCGCGGGCCTGACTATGGCGAACGTACCCTTCTATGCGGAAGTGACTGAGTTTGTGACGGCGCTGAATGGCAAGTTGAGGGACAGGGGGTTGGAGTATGGGATTGCGGCGGAGCATGCCCACAGTTGCTGTGTGTTGATTGCGAGTGAGCGGTTCAGGGTGGGCGGGAAGTGGCACACGAAGATAGATTACCAGAAGTTCTTCGAGTTGCTCGAGGCGCGCGGTGCGGATGGCGACTGGACGCCAGAGGAGTACATGGGCGAGGAGACACCGTACTGGGCGACGTGGGGTCAGGGGGGTTTCGATCCCAGAGACGAGCGTGTTGACCGCAAGGGTAGGAAGATTGTAGCCCCATGAGAGTCTGGAGGTTTTACAAATGAACAAGGCTGAACTTCGGTCCAAATATGTCATCATGATTTGTCTATGCCAGCCAGCCAACCGTCATCGTGTTTGAAATGTTACACATGCCGCGTCCCCCTCCTCTATCGAAAGCTGCGCATGGTAGGTGCAGCTTCGGACCAAGTGTTATACCTATCATACATCCTACGCCTAGTCATCTATCTAGGCTTGATTCGCCTCGCGCCTTACAAAAGGCCCTTGGCCTTCCTGTGTTGGCAACGCAAGTGGGTTGCCGGTTTCGTGACGTGGTTCTGTTGGAGAGTGGAGGCTTATGCGAACCGAAGGCAAGCTTCGGGTGAGCACTGATATGACGTTATGTTTGGGTTTAATCGAGACCGGGCAGAGGCATTCCCTCTAGACCGCCCATTCCGGCGCTGGCGCCTTCAAGGTCTAGGTTCTTGTCGTATGCGATCATCTCGGCCAAAACGTCTAGTACACGCTGCGGTTGGTAGGTTAGCTTCCGCGCTTCATATAAGTACCGAGACTGACAAAGGAGCCTCACCTTGTCAACCGTTTTGTCATAGATGGAGATAAGGTCTCCTGGGGTCGGGTAAACCTTGAGAGCCTTGTAGAATGCGAGCGCGGCTTCTGTTGTTTGGGAAGCTGTGCGAATACTGTCAGTACCGCGACCCTTGAATTACTTCGCCAGAGGGGACTCACAATCGGCAGCCAAGATCTCGCCCTGCTGCACATGCTCCATAAAGTACTGCTCCTTCTCGTTGACGGAGGTAGGGAATCCAACTTCCTGCGCCGCGTCCACAGCAGCGTGAATATCATGACTCTTGGCCTTGTTCTGCAGCACGGCTTGCTCCTTCTCGAGCCGGGCTTGCCGCCTCTCCTCTCGTCGTAGCTCTCGGCGAAAGTCGGCAGATTTACGGCGTTGGTAATCAAAGTAGACTGCGTAACCTGCAGACGTCCATAAGTTCTACAGTCCAGACGCAGAAGAGAAAGGTTACAGGTCGAAAGTGAGGGCTAGCAGAGCTCCGGGGCAGGAGTTGGTGTTGGTGCGGAGTGACGTACCTAGCAGACCGGTTGCGATGGTCGCTACGGACACGGTCGCTACCGTCGATGTCGGAAGCATAATGGCCGAAAGGAAAATATGCAGCAGAGTAAACTGAGGACGGTCGTATTCTGCGGAGATAGGGCCCGGGGTGAGGGGGAACAGCTCGGGATGTGGACGGCGAGGCGGTAAATGGAGGAGGAGTGTTGTGGGCAACTTCACGAACTTTTGGAGAGCTTTGGCCGGCTTGGGTCCCAATAGAAACCGCGATTTTTTCTGCCCTGGTCAATGAGAGCAACGTCAACTCAGTCTAGCAACCCCTGCAACTTAGCTGGCAATATGGAAGCTTCCACACTGGGGTCCACAACGCACTCCCAGGCTCCAAGCCGTCAACCGGCTGGCCCGAGCGTCGGGAACACCAGCTTGCATGATTTGACACGGACAATTGCAGCAGAGTATGACCTCGATGATGGGAAGAAGCTGTCCCATTTCGTGTTGCCGTCACCTACCTGACCATTTGGTAGCTTGAAACGACAGCGCTTGTGCTATGTATGAGTACAAGTGAGATGGGCAAATGAACCTGGTGTTTTTCCATCGAAATGAACTCTGTTTTCTACTGCCGTTTGCTCTAGTTCCTTGCTGCCAACCCTAGTCCAGCCGTGAACGAGAGAGGCGCGGCGTCATTCACAGCAGCCTTCGCCGTCCCGACCACATCTCACACAGGCCCCCTTTCCTCTGACCCATTCATGCGCGACGACAAACACACAACATGTCGGAAGACAGGAACAAGATCTCTCTGCGAAGCGGTCCCAAGAGGAAAGGACGACCGCAAATCAGCGCACCCACGCAAATCTCGGGGCCTATTCCCAGCAATGCTATCGACATCCCGCGCAGCTCTGGAGGCAAATCCATAGCTGCCAACGGTCCTCCTCCTCGGCCTCGACCAGCGCCCCCGGGAGGTGGTAATACTGCTGACCTGGTGAAGCGACGCTATTCAACCCGATTCAACAACCTCCCTTCCGATTTCGATGCCAGTGCCCCGCCAGTTCCGGCCCTGCCCACCTTCGACTCGTCTAAGTATGAGCAGCCACAAACAGAAAGACGGCCACCTCCTTCTAGAGGCGGAGGAGGTGGCAGCAGCACCGGGCCGCCAACTGTGGATGTGAAGGCACTTCGAGATCCGCGGTTCGTGGCAGACCAGTATGTCGCCAACGTGCTAAGCGAGGCCACCGAGGACGAGATCAGGGACTATGAGGATTCACTGCGGAAACTCAAGAGTCGGGCCTCCACCGACCTGCAGCAAAATGTCTACCAGAACCGCACGCAGTTTATCAAGATCAGCAAGGAGGCAGAGAAGCTGAAGAGCGAGATGCGCTCGCTGAGAAACCTCATCACCGAACTCAAGGTGAACACGACCGCCCTTCGTTCTGCTTCGACAAACCATACCTCTCCCCTCAACGCTGAATTTTCCACCGGCTTGAGCAAGAGGGACAAGCGAAGCTCCGTGGCCGACAGAACAGCGTTATGGAACTCCCAAATGCAGGCATTATACAAGAACGTCGAGGGCTCCCAGAAGTTCTTGCCCAACTCTATGGGTAGACACGTCGTTCAAAATGCAGGATTCTGGATCGAACTGGACAATGCGACATACAAGTCCAGGCGATCAATGCAGATTTTCCTGCTTAATGACCATCTGCTCATCGCTTCCCGTAAGAAGAGGAAGATGGAGCAACCCAACGACAATCGAGCGCCCGTGACGAAGGTCGTTGCGGATCGGTGTTGGCCGCTGCTTGACATTGAGGTTGTGGATATGGGAACCAGTGAATCTCTAAGCAGCAGAAACAAGCTTGCCGATGCCATCATGGTTCGCGGGGTTGGACAGGAGTCTTTCATCTATCGGACGGAGAAGCCTGAGGATTCCGAGAAGTCGACTTTGATGCTCAACATCAGGAAGGCCGTGGAGGAGTTGCGGAAGGGGCTCCAATCTGAAATGGAGGCGAACAACAAGGCCAAGGAAACCATCAACTATTTTGCATCACGCGATCCAGGGCTGCTCCAGAAAACTGAACTGCTAGAGACGTTGTCTGACATCAAGGACATGCTGATCGAGGTGGACGGAAAGCAGCAGAACTTGCGTTGGGTCGAAGGTCAAATGGATGAGCTGGATATCGACATTGCTCTCCAGCGCTTCGAATTAGCCGTCGGCAAAGTTGAAAAGCTCAAGAGCCTTGCTCGCGGCCTGAAGAACAACGCCATTGCGCAGGACTTCATCAACTTCAAAGTGGAAGAGCGAAGCGCCAAGCTAGCTGGGCTGATCACTCGAGACCTTGTGGACAACCATTCACAGTCGCAGAAAACGAAGCGAAATGTCGGCTGGCTGACCCGGCTTGGATTTGAAGACCGGGCTCGAGAGGCCTACCTGGAGGCCAGGGGCGATCTCGTCAAGAAGCGGTCCAGGTATGTTGTATCCAGCGCGCACGAGTGGAAGGGTTCGTGCTAACACACGACAGGCAGTGCATTTTCCAAGGCGACCTCCATCTGTACATATGGCAGCTCTCGTTTGCCTACTTCAGTATCATCCGGAATACGGTCAACTGCTTCCAGAGCTGCTTCCCGCAAGCCATGATGAGCGCCTGTGTCAAGTGGGCCAAGGAGGAGGTAGACAGCTTCAATGTCATTCTGGCCCGGCAGCTGAGCAGCACGGAGAAGGGAGGCGACGTGTGGAATGACTGCATGGATCGAGCGAAGGCGCATGCTGAGATGCTGACGGAGGTGCAACTAGACTTTAGGGATCTCATTGGGAGGGGAGTGCCAGAGGCTACGGCTACGAACGGTACTAGCAACGGGAGCGTGGGCTTGGGCTTGGCTTGAGGGTGGGCATAAGACACGATGGTATGTATACGAGCATATGATGGTATTTTGTTATGGCGAAGAAGGGTCAGGCAACCTTGGTCGGTATCACTCCAGTTCCACACATGATAATTTGGTTCTGCTCAGGGCATCCCCAGCAAATCGAAGCTTGAATGCGCTCACTGCAAGCAATATGAATTTGGAACCCGAACATGCATATCGCAGATTTAAACTTGGACGATAGTGAGAGCCATTCTTGTCCCTCATCTGCTGGAAGTTGCGAAGCTTTCGGGCGCGGCCGAACCTTGAGACAGCGAATGCAAAGTCAATGCGGCCACGCGACACGTTAGGATGCAATGTAAACAGATTCGGCTTGGTGAAGTAGAAGTGCTTGGGGTGTGAACGAAGAGTGCCATGCCAGATGCTACGTGCTTGCGTGGTGGTTCTACGTCGCGAGATAGAGAGAGATAAGCGTGGTCAGTCACCTTGACAATTGAACCGCACTTTTAAGCGAGTCCTGAATTTCATCACGACGGCTGCCAAGCTGCTGCATCACTGAAAAACAAAAGCCGGCCCGATCACCTCACATCATCAGCAACATCCAATACCCCACACCATTCCAGCTACGATACCAGCACGCGACGCCAGATTTACACTCTCACCAGCTCTGCAATACCGTGGTAGACGTTTGCAACTGGTGTTTCCTGCGACAATAGACCGCTCTTGACATTTGGGCCCCGCCTCTCAAACTAATCCCACCCCAAACGGAAGGCGTGTGTACCCCTTGTCCCGCAAACTCACCACACACCCAAAACGTCATTTGCGATTTCACACCTTCACCTCGATTCCAGATCCTCAGTCTCACAACAACCTGACCAGAACTGAACGCGACCGCAAAGCCAACCCTCCTGAGCTCGAACCGAGCCCCAAAGACCCAATCCTACCACGTTCGCCACCTCATCCCCATCGCCACCAACAATGGATACCACCATGGAGGACGTCGGCCGCGTTCCCACTGACCTGCCCCCCATGCCTGCCTCGGAGCCCGCGACGATTGGCACCCTCGACGGCTGGATCGAGAGCTTGATGACCTGCAAGCAGCTGGCTGAGGCAGATGTACAGAGACTTTGCGAGAAGGTGTGTCCGTTCCACCCGTTGCCCATACTGGGCCGGATCGTTATCTGCGTATGTATACCGAAGACTAATAATATTCTACTGCGATAGGCGCGAGAAGTTCTGCAGGAGGAGTCCAACGTACAGCCAGTGGTATGGGTACCTTTTCACCGCGATGGGCAAGAATCATGCTGACGGCCTGCAGAAATGCCCCGTAACAGTTTGCGGCGACATCCACGGCCAATTCCACGACTTGATGGAGCTGTTCAAGATCGGCGGCCCCAACCCCGATACCAACTACCTCTTCATGGGTATGCATGCTACAACGCTCCCGGCGCGGAGATGAACGACCGTGCTGACCCAGAACTAGGTGACTACGTTGACCGAGGCTACTACTCGGTAGAGACGGTCACGCTCCTCGTGGCGCTCAAGATCCGCTACCCACAACGCATCACCATCCTGCGCGGCAACCACGAGTCGCGCCAGATCACACAAGTCTACGGCTTCTACGATGAATGCCTGCGCAAATACGGTAACGCCAACGTGTGGAAGTACTTCACCGACCTGTTCGACTACCTGCCTCTGACGGCCCTCATCGACAACCAGATCTTCTGCCTGCACGGCGGTCTGTCCCCCAGTATCGACACGCTCGACAACATCCGCGCTCTTGATCGTATCCAGGAAGTGCCGCACGAGGGTCCCATGTGTGACTTGCTCTGGTCTGACCCCGATGATCGTTGCGGTTGGGGAATATCCCCCCGTGGTGCAGGATACACTTTTGGCCAGGACATCTCCGAGGCGTTCAACCATAACAACGGCTTGACGCTGATCGCGAGAGCCCATCAATTGGTCATGGAGGGTTACAACTGGTCGCAGGACAGAAACGTCGTCACCATCTTCTCAGGTCCGTCCATGCATCTACCGCGTTGTGGTGGTATTATGATTCAGACTCCATTGCTAACATCCTAACAGCACCGAATTACTGCTACAGATGTGGTAACCAAGCTGCCATTATGGAGATCGACGAGCACTTGAAGTACACCTTGTAAGTGTCTCCCGTCGCACTCGGCCGAATCCGGCGGGGATGGCTCTAGGGCCGTTCTAGACCGTGTATTAACTTTTGATCCTAACAGCTTGCAATTTGATCCATGCCCACGTGCTGGTGAGCCCATGGTCTCTAGACGTAAGCTTTCCTCCCATGATCCTGCAACGAGCTGACAGCATCTCGACATGCTCTGACACGAACCTAGGTACACCGGACTACTTTCTGTAGACGACATCTTCGCCTCAAGCATGCTGCGTGGGGTTTGAGTTCTGGGGCTAAGGGAAGACAACATCCATGCCAGGGTTCAGCCCCAGGATCCGCGCAATCCATCCAACTGAAACCGCAAAGACAAGGGGAAAGATATTGATCAGCTGCTGTGTCGTGCGTACGCATTGTAAGATTATGGGCCCAAAAACGTCTATCTGTGGCAAATTGCTTGCTTCGCACTGCTGCAGCTCGGGCCGAGTGCCTTAGAGAGAAGAAAGAGTTGACTTATTCGAAACCTGGCCACCTGATCGATCAATCAATGCAATGAAGGGGTTTGGTTGGTGAGTTGTATGTTGCGTGTCTGAGTCCCTCACAGCAGCGGTGTTCCGGTATGCTTCCTCTGCCCGTCATAGCAAGTACGTAAGGAGGTCCGGAAATTTCGAGCACGTCTGGCAGACTTGGTTGGTATGAAAGAACGAAAATTGAAATAGATAATGGTTCGAGCATTGGCTCTGCTTGGTTTGATGTGAGATGACACTTGTACCATCTATCAGTAAGTTACACTGGCCCAAATTTCGACTTTCGAGCTGCCGCGTTGTGCTGTAACCGTCTCAACACATCCGTGTTTGATGTTGGCTCTATGGGGAGAACTCCGTCTTATTACAGGGAGCTGACCAGGGTTGTACCACATGTGGGAGAATAGTACCTGGCCGTTGGTGTGAGCATTCGAGGCACTCACGAAGTAACTCTCCACATAACACAAGGCTGTTGACCACAAGATTTGTTTCTCAGACTAACCATGAAGTTGTCGACTTTTGTATCTCTCGGCATTTCTCAGTATTAACATCATAAATTAACCATCTCATCACACGCCGAAAACGCCAGGTTTCCATTCAATTACATCCTGTTCACGTCATGCTGGATTTCCAATCATTTCCAACTACCTCTACCCTGCCAAGCCGTCGCTTACACCATGTCATCACCACCCCTGCGCCACGAACGTCTAATGCAGTTCTAATTCTTTGCCACCAACTTTTAACCTAAGTCTTTTAACCTAAGTAAATCCCGACTTCCGCCTCGGGGTCCGACTCCGCGACCGCGTCCTCACACTGACCGACGAGCTTCCCGGCGCACTCTGGCTGGCACGCGTGATTCGCTCAGTTCCTGCCTCACCAATTTCTCCTTTCGCACCCGCGCCACTCCGCGACGACGAATCCCGCAGCTCAATATCTTCAGCGATGAGGGGCGTCCAGCTGCTCTCGCCGCGTAGACTACGTCCACTATGCTCCTTAACGCCCGGAGTACTCCTCCCACTAGGCTGGTTCTTCAGGCTGCGAGGTGGTGCAGGGCTACTAGGTACCGTGATAGGCCAAGCCCCACCTCCGCTGGCTTCGGCTGGTAGGGTGGGCATCCACATGCCGGTGTTAGTGTGACCGGCCGTGGTGCCAGCCTTGTGGATGGTGCTGCTGCTGCCATTGTGACTACTAACCTTGATGATCGGTCCGTTGAGGGCCAGCCCGACCCGCTCGCGCGCGTGCTGACTTTCCGCATCGACATCGGTCGTGTCACCACCATAGCTACGGTGATCGTACGGACTATCGCCTAACTCGGCGTAGCGCATGTAAGCTTTCACGCCAGGAGGCAGGTCGGGGGTGAAAGACAGGGCAGCATCGGAGTCGTTGCGCAGTGTCTGGTCGCCGCTGAAACGATTGAAACCCGGGTGGGGTTTCTTGTTGGGTGACTTGGAGTTGCGCGATGATTGGCACGAGCCCGGACGTGACGGTTTGTCACTGCTATACGACTTGATGACGCTGTAGGAGCCGGGGCCTTTGGCGCCGTTGGGCACGTGGAAGCGCTTGTGGAAGTGCATACCGATGTACACGTAAGTCACAATAATGTCGAAGACAAAGTTGAAAATATAGAAGGCCGCCTGGTGGTGATACCAGGCTGGATCTTTCGCCGCACGAGGATAGTAATTGGTTCCCACACGAAAACCAGCGCCGATGGTGAGTAGGGTCGATGTGAAGGTGACCAGGAGTAGCTTTGACGACCAACTGCCCTCGCCAAACTTCTCCACACGGGAATCGCGCGGCGCCAAAGCCGCGATGAGGACTATCGGTATCGGGATGAAGGCAAGGACCATCAAGTATGACCCCGAGAAGAGCTGTACGATCCGGCAGCTGCGTCTCACGCCTTCGTCGAGGGTGAAGAAGTACTGGATGGTGGCGATGATAACCATGAGTAGACACGCTATACAACTCCCAACCAATAAACGAAGAACGACCCTGGCGGGAGTAGACCAGCCAAATTTAGGGTGGTAACCCCTAACAATGCGCTGTGCAAAGAACAGATTGATCACGAAGACGATGACGGTACCGGCTTGTGTCAGGATGTTGGCAGCCATGGCCACATTGACGTTCCGCAGGTTCGAGGCCCATACCATGCGCATTACCAGCGCCGCCGCCCGGATCAAGCAAAAGGCGAACATCATGGCCGAAAACACAAACAGGTGGCCGTGTTTCCGGTTGAATTGGAAAATGCCCATATGTATGCCTGCACCAACGATGAAGAAGAAGGCAAGGACGGCGCTGACGGGATCATCAACCGGCATCGTCGGCACGCCACCTACGACTGCCCCGGCGATGGGATATGGTGGTCCTGGTGGGCCCGGCGGCGCTCCTGCATTCGTTGTGTTCTATCCGGGTATGTCAGTCAGTGTCATTGTGTAACGATCGGTAACGATCGGCCAAGGTAGTATTAATGGTGAGATGTAGCTAGAAAGATAAGATAGAAGTGAGCTTGGAATATTGTGAGGCGACGTACTGCTTCTGCCTGGGCTCCCGAGGAGCCCGGCGAGGATATTGAAGTCCAGTCGCTCGACATGGTTAATTACCCAAGTTCCTGTCGACGGTGCAAGTCTCGACGATGGAGTTCGGGTTACCCCAGGAAGTAGCCTCGACCTCTGGATCGAGGGAGCTATGACGTCTGGGGAGGCTTGCAATCCGCACTGCACTTCTGACACGGCTAGGAATGGTTCTTTCCTATGTAACTGGGGAAGATAGAAGCCCAAGAAAGAAGTATCAGAAACGAGAGGCAGAAGGAAGGCCACGGGGCAGCTGAGGTCATTAATAGAACAAGCAGTGACCTGAACCGAACCTCGCTTACACCTTGTTGGCCTAATTCAAGTCCGATGGGATGAACTGGAATATAAACCCCTGACGATTAATCATAGAACGAACTGACGAGCCCCGCGATCTTTGCCTTTCTGGCCAGCGGTCCCGACTGTCTGGTGGCCATGAGCCCCGTGGTAGTGCCATGTCGGCGTTCCCCTGTGACGCGAGCCGATGTTGAGAGGTCTATGCAGGGTTCTCGAGGGATCTTTCTCTTTGGGACATCTTTCGGGTGTTTCGACCACTCACAGCGCATCGGAGGGTTGGATGGCTTGGACCCCGACAACGACCCAAGGTTTCTGAAGTCCAGTCCGGATTCCACTTAAAGTTGGAACCGTCTTGCCGTTACCCTTCAAACTGCCAGAGCTTGGTCTCTTTGCCTTGGTCGTGACTATGAAACGTGCTCTTCAATACGTTGTCCTCAGGTCCACTTAGTTCGAGGCCGAATGCATAGACGGCGCATAGGCTCGCGGGCCCATACAGAAGCCGCGCTTCAATGGTTGCGATACCGACCTTGGCAAGGCAGTAATAAGCAGCCTTAGAGAGTCGGAGGTTGGAGATTAGCATACCGGCTGACTACGAGTCTAGCTCAAGCCAGGGGAGCTTCGGACACTAGGATATGGGGCTAGAGTGCACACTGAGTGACAAAGTTTGGTAGAATGGCTGATATCATGACTTTGATGAATATGCATGATTCCATGATCGGCAGCAAGCTGGAGAGAGTTGGGGCTGTATGCAGACTTCGGCACTCCCAAGCCTTGAATGTGCGCAATCGAGCGGGTAGTATCCCTGAAAGAGCGAGGCCAGCAGCGGAAGGAGCGTGTAAAAATAAATGGAAACACGCTTTCAGAGTCGTATGTTCACTGGCCTTTGATATAAACACAGATGTCATAAATATCGGGGCGCCGTACGCCGCAGCCTGTGATGAGGCCAGGCCAGCCCTACTGCTCATCCGAGAGTTCAGCTGTAAGTCAGATTCGGATTCGGACGAGCAGGTTAGCCGTTTGCGCGCCTTTGGTACACGGGAACACTTGAGAGCGAAGAGAACGGCAATAAACATTCGAGGTTGAGACCCTATCCCAACACAGGAAACGAAGTGTGGAAATTTTGCGGAGGAGACATAATGTATCAAATCGGCGAAGTCGACACTGCTTCAATGGATCGATGTGTACGTTCGTAGGTAATGCTGGGGCTTCGAGGATAAAATGTTCTTCCCCACCGGAGGAAACCCAAGCCCATGCCCCACCCCTCCAGCACTAGTCCCTTCCATCGTAACATTGGGCTGCTGTCACACTACCCCAGCGAGCCCCAGTGAGCCCCTTGTCGCAGGTCGGCGTCATTGGCCTAGTTCGAGCTCTTCGACTCCATCAAAGAGGGTGTCTGTTTCTGGGTTACGACACGTTCGGAAAAAATAGGCCCAGCTTGCTTCATCTTGACACATCCACGATTTATTGAAGACAACACACAAGTCACGCCTCACTCCCGAAATTCGTCTGTCTAGAAAGCAAGTCTACGCAAGCGCAACCCATACCCAGTAAACACCGCGATCCTGATAAATCGCCCTCCCGGTCTCTCACCTCAAACTCAATTAAATCGCAGTCTCTCAAGCTGTCACGATGGACTTCTCCGACTCCTTGTAAGCTACCTAGATCCCCAGATACACCTCAGCTTCCAATTCGTCATGGAAGTGCGGCTCACCACGGCCTCACTTACTGCGTGCGCTCGCCTTTGAAGCGTCCTGGGCCTTGCCCCTACACACATGCTCTTGCCGCCATACCGGGCTATCACTGACCCTCCCTCCCTTCTAGCCGCATCGTCAACCTCGCCGTGGGCATCATCATGATCCTCGGCGGCATCTCGCAGTTCTTCAATCTAGGCTTCCAATCCATCATCATCGGGGCGTACGTCATCGCCTTTGGCGCGGCCGTCGCTTTGCTCGAGTTCCAGATCCCGCCGCAGGTTTCGCGTTACGCCTCTTTCCTCTTCTCCTTCCTTGGCCGCGGCATCTTCTACGTCTTCATCGGCTCCATCCTCCTCAACAACGGCGTCCTGCGCATCATTGCTGGATCGCTCGTCGGGCTTGTCGGGCTGGGCTACTGCGCGCTCGAGTTCGTGCCGTCGATTGAGCCGCCTGCCAATATGAGGGAGGCTGACCAGGGTTGGGGCGCTGAGCAGGTGTAAGATGGGAAAACACGGAATTTGGTCCGCGAAGGGGCATGGTTGCGCCAGGAGGGAAGGCGTGCATGCGCAAGGTGAAGGATGCCCAGGCGTGGGAAAGAGGGCAAAAAGGGGGCGCAGTATCACCCATCTGTGGGGAGCTCGCTTGAGCTCTGCCTAAACAACTCCAGGGGAGCGGACGGCGTGAACGTACCAAAGAGACAGATCGTACAAGGAACCTAGGGGATTTGGGGCCAAAGCGAAGATTTGGAGGCAAGATGTTTGTGCACGAGGATAGAGACGGCAACTTGCCTACCAAGTGTAAGTTATGTGTCAGAAACGGAAATGCAACACGTTGAATCAGAACTATGCTTGGCGAACCGGGGATCATGATTCAAGGAAGGTCGCGGCTTGTTGTGTGTTCTGCACACAGTTGTTGACCGGGCCCCTTTAGCCTATACGCAAGTTCGTGCATATCCATGTGTTTGCGTCGCGGACTTCTGTTTTGCTGTGACAGGCAACACTCCGTATCCCCCCTTGATTGGACCACAATCAGCTGACAATAATGAAGTAAGATGCCTTTGTTGATATGTCATAAAAGAATCTCCAGAGTTAATTCAGCTGTCGGCATTAGTACATGTTACTCCATGACCACTGTAGGGGTATGCCAGATTGTGTACTTGCACCAACGGATTGGAACTACATGACCTTCAGCAGATGCGAGGTAACCCCTCGATCCAATGTGGAATACTTTAATTTTGATTCCACCAACAGCCACTTCGGCTCGAGTGAAGATTTGCAGCAATTTTCGAAGCTAAAGTCGAGTGGGATATTTCCTTCAACACAGATTTCACCACGAATTTGCTCTCGGTGGGATCCCGAATAACAGCCTCCCATGTCGACACATCATTCCTCCCTTCGCTTATTAGCACTTACAGACAAAGTCCCATCTCCATGTGCAATAATTCCGAAAACAGCGAACCAGGCTTTCCACCCCGCCGTGTGTATGGTGGATTCCGCCGCCCATGTACAGCCCAACCAGAGACCGAATGCCTACACCGAAACCATTAAATCAATTGTAATTTTTCCCGGCGACACCTTCGACTTGTCAATACCTGGACCCATGCTTCGATTGATGAAATTTGCTCTGTCTCCACCCGGTGTAGTCGTCAAATGTCGTTAAATATCCCAACGCCAAACATTACTTTTGGGAGATGTCGTACATATTTGCCCTCACAGACTAGCAGAATTCACTCCCCCAGGTCAGCCAACTCTCTTTCCTTGGCTGCCAACATGGCACGCATGCGTTCGGCCTCATTTTGCAGCGCGATACGTCGCTCGGCCCTTATCCTTTCACTGTCATTTTGAGCGTTCCCCATCGCGCTCGAGCAGTTCGAGTAAGCCCCCGGGCTGGGAGCCGAGCCCATTGTGCTGGCAGGTGAGCGTAGCAACCGCAAGGTGTCGGCGGCTTCCTCCATCTGGTTTGCCGTCGGGCTGCGGTGTCCTGCGCCAGCCGGATTTAGGATCGACTTGATGGATGACAAGCGTTTCGTGCTGTCGTACCCCAGTTCGCCCGGCTGTGTCTCGGAATCGGTGGCCGAGAAGGATCGTTTCCGTGACGGTGAAATGAAAGACGCCGGGGACAAGGATGACTGCCGGTCCTTCATGACCGACAGGGAGGTCAAGGGGGCCAAGCGGTTGTCGTCGGTAAGAGAGTCGCGGATGTCCATCGACTGCAGAGCATGAGATTGACTGGTGTGGTATGCCGTCAAGTCATTGGACGGCGGTAACGTCGTCGACCCTTGGTTCTGGCGAACTATGGGCTGGGGCAGGATGGCGAGAGCGCGTTCGCGTCGGCGAAATCCGAGATTCACCGATCCGTCGGCATTCAACGTGCCCTTCTCCACCTCGTGGTCCTCGGCGTACTGGTTCTGCTGCTCTATCGAGTCGATTGCCGCAGCATCTCCAGCGCCCTCGTGGCCTCCTGATTTGGTGGCTGGAATGATGCGTTTCCTCCTCTTTATGACGGCCTTTTTCATCGTCACGGGCCGATGGACACCATGAAGTTTGTAATATAGACCTAGATTGATTAGCGAAAAATCGGGGTAAATGCTGGATAGGGGCGCAAATACCACAGGCATTGCAGATGGTGTGACCGCTTCCATCCCGACGCCAAAGTGGAGTGACGGTAGTGCCACAGTTTTGACACGCAATAACAACCGTCGTCTTCTGAGGTTGCGCTTTGGGTGCGGCCGCGTTGATGGGTGCCGGGCCGTCCTCTGGTTCCTTTGTGGATGCACTCGCATCATCCCGGGCTTGTAGGCTAGAGAGGTGAGCACTTTTGGAAACACGGTTGTTGTACGCGGGACATCCACTGCATCCCTCAGCGCCGCCGGTGCCATTGCAACGTCCTCCCCCCGGACACGTGCCCGTCGGCTCTTGATCGGCCGCAACGTACGTGGCGCCCGTGGTTTGCGAACAAGGCTTGGGAGAAGTCTTGTCGGGCGTCTTCTTCGGCACCGTCGAGATGATTGTCGGTGGCCGTTTCAGGTTAGTCGGGCGAGATGAGTTGCGTGCCTTTAGGTATAATCCACAAGCATTGCAGATGGTAGCGCCTCCCGGTGCTCTTCTCCATAAGGGTGTTCGCGTGGTGCCGCAATTACTAGTTAGCGCATGTCAGTCCAGTCCACGCACTCGAATGCTTTTTGAAGGCAGACTCGGGGGCCATATTACCTGCAGACTTGACCAGTTTGATGGGATACATTACCCATGCTTGATTTGGCGTCCTGGATAATATCGTAGGGCAAGGGTGACGGGCTGGGTGAGGTTGCCTGATTGCTTCCGTATAGCGAGGGGCTGGGACGTGTCTCAGAGGCATCAGGACTTTCGGTGCCAGGACTTCGCGACCCGGCTGGAGAAGGATAACGGTCACTGCTGGCTTCTGACATGTGCATGTCCCCTCTCAACACTACTGGGCGTGCTGGAAGGGCTGTTCGCATAGAAGCAGATTCCTCCTTCGAGAGTTTCGTCGTTGACGGCTGCTGCGAGACCTCCATCATGGCCATATCGGCCGCTGCCCCTGGTGCTAACTTCAATAGGTCGGAGGATTGCCCCTGGCCAAAGTGGTACATAGATAGGCAAGGGACAGTTCTCTCTGCGATCCGCGATCGCGTCTCCCTAGCGAGCAGTGGGAAACAGGGTGTCACTTTCGACGTGTAGTGTACGTGTAGCGTGCGTATAATGTATGTTGGGTATATCGCGGTGGGCTATGGGACTCCAGGCGGCATGCCGAGGGCAAAGGGAACGGTGACACTGCAACTGTCGGAAGATGGGAGCGGAACGGATCGCCGGTATTCCCGATTGCAGTGACCTTGTCTGTCGATCGATGTTGGGCACGCGGAGGCTGGTGGTAGGAATATGATATTGCCCTGGGTGGGGGAGTCCAAGGCACGCTTGTTGGGTGTGGGACGAATGATGCTAGTGTCTGTCTGTCTGTCGGCGGGTTGGTAGGTATCTAGGAAAGCCTGGTTGACAGGAGGCGACAACGGACAAGGAAAGATGCCGGCCGGGCACGCACGAGTGACCGAGTCTTTTGGGCGAGAATTGGGTTACGAGATTAAGTTATTGCTTATGCCTGTAAGGAAGGATCTTGGTACATCGAACAGAGCACAGCTCTGCCACACTCACCTGCACTTGCACCGGCAAATGAATTCCGAGGGCAGGCACGACCCGAAAGAAGCGACTTGGAGAAGCAGCACCCCCTTTGCCGGTACGAAATAGTACAGAACACGTCCAAGCTTGCACTAGATGGACGGTGTTATCAAAATTGAGGTCAGAGGAAAATTATTGAGAGGCCAGAGCATGATCTAGAACAACCCCCCCCCCTCCGCGCCGCCTCCCCCCGGGAGCCCGAATGGGTTATGGGTAGGAAGCCGCACAGCACCCGCCAAACCAATAGCCCATGGCTTTCTAGACAAACGCCAAGCCACGACCCAACAAGGAAATGGTGCCATAATCCCAACATGACTTGGGTGATTAACTACGGTACAAAATAGCAGCCGGCTGCTCAAATGCCACCGACCCTTTTTGCATGGGCATGGGGGCATGGGGGCATGGGGGAAGCTGCCTCCCAGCCCCATTCTGCCACATCCACCCCTCCAAAACCGGCCGTCAAAGGTCGCTCGTGATTAGAATTGACAGCGCCATGATTGGCTGGATGATGCCGCATCTGGGAAAAAATGACGACGAGTACACCTCTACACCTCTCTAGGCATACAGATTGTTAGCGTATCAGAACCCCCATAGCACTGGGGCTTCCACTCATTTTCAGTGCTGTGAAGGGTAATGATACCCTTGTCCCAGTAAGCCGGTACGCCAGTACTTGACCTTTCACGCAAGTCGTATGTATGTGTTGATCAGTTACTTAAAATGGGTTATCTCGCACGCTAACAAGCTGCATGCGTGGAGGTGAGACTAGGGTTGTCTTCCTATTTGACGGATCTTGTACCGAGTATCCATCTTCAGAGAGGGGGGCGACGCGTTTTCTTCGACCGCTTATTTTGCTTCTTCTTCTGCTTCGGTGCATTGACAAGATTTGCGGAGCCAGAGTCGCCATCTTATCTGACGCAAAAACCTCTGTTGTGGGCGGTGCGGGTGCGCCTAGAGCGAGCTGAAGGTGTAATCACCCGTTGTCGGCCCATGCGTGGCATGACTAAAGATAAGATCATCATCTCCAAGAAGCGTGTGTGCACGCAAGAGCTGCATCATTAGCACTATCTGCGGTGCTGATATCCACAGTACCGAGTATAGGAGGCTCCTTGGCCTTATCCTCTCGGTGCCGGAATCGATATCCAATGAGGTGTACGAAGTAGGTTGCCGCAGGATCTCACTCACTTGCGTATGCGCACACTCGATTCTCTGAGTTGGCAGGATGCCCTTCGGCGGCGGACGAGATGCAGTACCACGCCTCTCCTTTCAGAAATACCTTAATCGTGTATGCGTGATAGAGGCGGTGAAGATAACGCAGTTGCAATAAAAAAATGCATTGATGGGTGGTGTCGTGACCGGCTCATGGTCCATGTCCCCCACCTCGCTGCACTGTTACCACTTGGCGGCAGGCGCAGGGTTGCTTTTTCTAATGCCAAGCTCTTTTATCAAAGCATCTGCTGCAACGTTCCTGGTCGAGATAAGATGGCGCCTCCCAAATCAAAATTGGAGCCAGCGGCGACAACGGCGCTCGATCCGACTTGTCGACAAATCCCCCACTTTGATGGGAATTGAGATCCAGGGCTCATCCGGACTCGTTGTGTAACACACCCAGCCCTGCACCACGCCGTGAGAATACATTCGCACAAGTGGAGAGAAGATCAAACGATTTGACGTGTGTCTTCAGTATGGAGGACGTTATTTCCGCTCCTGAGCTTTGCCTCAGTCGGACCGCCGACCCTCTCCTCTCGAACCTCCCGCTTGGTCGGCCCAGATGTTAGTAGATTGATAGTATACCGAGGCAGATTGTTGGATTCTGTGTCCGACGTCCGCTCCGCACCTAATTCTGACATTTGGGTACCATTTTATTGGCTATGCAAAATGCAAAACAGGGACCTTACACCTCTTCTAGGATCGTCACTGTTAGTGCGATACAGCCCCCCACGTGTCTCTCATGGATCGGCTATTCCGATACGTAGCTTTCTTTAATAAGTAGCAGGCTTGTGTAAATCCGATACAGAAGACGGGGATTGCTATCTATAAAATAGATAATATCGAGAAGTTTAACCTGCTCAGGTATAAAGAGTAGAGCTAGGTATTCTCGGGTACTATTTATAGTGAACAGACGAGCTCTCTTCCTATGTAGCCTAAGAGGCAAGAAGATAGTAACGCCGGTAAATACCCAAATAATATGTTTTCGCTTATCGAGTAATTCGACGAGTCTTTCCCATAGGGTATTATCTTTCAATAGGATACATAATATCCCGGGCTGTAGAGTAAAGGAAAAACTTAAGTAGCTTAGTGTCACAAGAGGAGGACCAAGCCCCTAGGCCAATAGACCAAAAGATCTAGAAATGTCAGTGTTACTGACATTTGGTCCCACTAACTGCTATATACAGCACTATGTGGCTCTGTAATCGCCAGCGCTGTGACACTTAGAGTACTTGTAATTAAGACGATAAAGTAGCCCTGAAATAGCTCTGGTTTGTTACTAACTAGAGATATAGTTTTAGATAGAGGAGCATCTAAGGCACTGTTATGACCTTCGGGGTTTAATTATCGAGGGCTTACGATCAGCTCAAAATACCGCCTAGGAAGCTATGCTAGAGAGGTTAGAACGGTCGAGAACGACAGTGGAAGAATCAATTATTAGGAAGCGTACTCCTCACAGAAACATGTGTGTAAGTGCAATACAGGCCAATGTCTGCGTCGGCGACGAGCACAGTCGACTCGACTGCGGCGGTGGTTATAGGGACCACGCATGCCCACTGCGAAAGTGATGGGGAAGGAATATAGTCGTAGAGTCAGGCATCGTGTTAGGCAACCTTGGTGGGCTTTGCTAAGACCACCAAGGTTACCACGTGACTTAGCCCTTTGGGACTAAGTCCAACCTTCATGCTCCATAGGACTAGATATAATGTAATGCTTTTACAACCTCACAAATCTTTGACCACCTTTGCGTGTAACACATCGTACTAAAAGAATCCACAGCCCTACGAGCGATATTGAAGTTATCCTCCCGGTTGAACTCAGAAAGCTTAAAGTGCGAGGGAAACACAATAGTTCCGGACAATACAAATTCGCAAGTACGGGGTTATACTACTATACTATGGTATCATGGGTAAGTTTTCTATTGCGTGTTTGTACCGTGCCCCACCTAGACACGCGCCAACTCTTCGCTACCTGGCTTGAAGGGACCTTCATAGCTGTCTGAATATGATTAAGAGAAAACGTTGTAGTAGTGTGAATTTCGGCTTTCGATTTACCACCGTCGAAATATAGGGTTCGAATTCGTTGGCGATCCGCTTCTGTAAGGTGTTTAGTCTCCATTGTAGTTTCTGAATACGCGATAATTAGGACGCGTTAACAGCAAGTTGGAATCAGAGGTGGAAGTACCTTTTCGTTACCATGAGTAGGCTAGGCAAGAATCAGTATAGCGTTACCTTGACAGTGGTCCACTGGTACTTGTCAAGGGGGTGAGAACTTTGGCCTGATACCATAGTATAGGACTGGGTAGTTCGCCCGCTATACATCGGGTCTTCGGACCTACTGTCCTCATAAGCTGTAGGCTTGCATGGGACAGTATAATAAACGAGATTTGGAAAAAGAAAAACATATGTGAGTGACACAGCAGGGATAGTGTGGAGTTATGTGGGGGGAGAGGGGCTTTTTCGCACTAACACTAGAGATTACTAGAGATTCTAGGAGACGTGTGCGAAGCCGTTGATTTAGACTGAACTCAATCCGTATAGCTCAAACTCGGACTCAAACTTAGAAGAAAGAATAATTGAAAAAAAAATTTAATTACAACCGAGATTCAAAAGATCGGGACTCCGAAGCCACCACCGGCGATCGTCCACCAGTGACTGACTGCATTATGAGCTAGACATGACAGTCAAGCGGGGTGCAGTAGTGTATCGTCGGACACATCGCAAAATCTATTCCGCCTATTAGGTAATGACGCAAAACGTGCGCACCAAGTATTGCCAGCTTGGCAATGGTATGGATCGAACACCATTGCTCCACCCATGGTGGTATCGTAACGATCAGATAGCGTGATTGCGAATCTCGGCATCATCTCTCTGTTACATGGCCATGGGCTGCGGACTATTATATTCGGGTTGTTTCTGCGCGTGTGGATACTCAACCTCCACCGAGATCCTCGAGAGAGTATGTCGTTGGCCTATCAAGCTCTCCAACGGCGATTGCCGTTGGAAACTAGTTCTGACTACTCGTAAGCAGCTGACAGATACATGCCTGCATGACAATGCCCTTTTTGTGCTCCTCTCCGTCGTAGCACACACACGGAAAGCCCCGCGTTACGTGGTCATGCGTTCATCTACCATGTCCCGCAAAAACACCACCTCAAGGTCCTGTGACTGAGGGGGTCAATCTTTTGTGGGCATTGGTTATCAGAATATCCATAGACTCCTGGCCACGCTGCCTCCCAGCCTATGACCACCGAGGGCCAGCAAACAGTTTCACTGGCACTAAAGCTACCGAATGGAGAGAAGATACTCAGGATGTTCAGCTTGCATCTCTGATATAATGAATAATAGGAATTCTCTGCTCGCTGCTGAAAGCGACGTACATCTGTTTCTCGAAAAGCTGTTTCTAAAAGCAAGTAACTATTCATTTGTGTAGCATTCGAATTGAAGTCAAGTATGCAGTTCCACCGTTGTACCCAAGACTACATACACCGCAACTAGAGTTGTAGAAGTAGAGTTATTATATTTCAGTAAGTTGATGTGCGGTATGGGCAATCGTTGAGAGCCATGGTCACATGAACCGTGTAGTGTGCGTCAACTCGACAGGCACCTGTAGACGCGGTCTATCTCAAGTTTGAACCAGCATTTGACCGCAATCCCTGAACGAACAGAATAACGTGTGTTCACAGCTCACACAAGACATTTCTCTCTCATACCCATAGTCCTTGCCCATGGTTTACACCGTTTTAAAACACGTCAAGGCACCATCCAGAAGTAATCAAGCATTGTATAAGTGCAATCCCCCCCTGTCTATCAAAATCTATGACATACAGGTGATCTCAAAGTACATCAAGCACCAGACCATCGTACACAAGAAAACGAAAACAAAAGGCAATCTGGGGTATCAGTGCAAGACGACAGCCACCCCAACCCAAGGTTTAGTCTAGACAACGATGAACACTGCCGATGATCCACCGATGATACGCCTTCTCCGCGAGGTAGAACGAGACACAATCTCCATCTCGTCCTGACAATGCACTAGCTTTACATAGGCCTTAGCTCCATACGCACTGCATCTAAACATCACCAATCGACTGCTCGCCCTCATCAAGCAGTTCGCCAATTTTCTTCAAGTCTCCAACCAAGCTTCGTCCAAGACCAACCAGTAGCAGCTTCTCCGCGTTGGCGGGCAACCCCAGATATGTGGGCGGCTCTCTTTCGGGCAACTTGTGAATCCAACCCATGAACTCCTGCAGGCTGGTGCCGCTGGGCACCTCGAGCCCGCCCTCATTCTCTGTTCCTTCGACGAGCTTGTGGCCAATTTCGAAGGCTGCAGGCTGTAGGAACGTGTTTACCAGCTGAGTCAACTGGTTGAAATCGCCCTCGTCGTCAATCTTGCCACCGTACGTCTCGCGCACTAAATAGCGGATCATGTCCCAGGGGATGTTTTGGGGTGCCAAATTGGTACGGCTTTGGGCGACGAATTCGACCCAAGTATCAATCACGAAAGCAGAGCATTCGTACTATTGGTAGCGTTAGTAAAGTACATCTTTGTGCATCGGGGGTATGTGAGGACTTACATCAGCGTCGTTGAACTCCCAGAAGCCCTTCCAACCCAAGTTGGGAGCATAGCGCAGACGTTCCTGCACAACAGCATGTAGGAAAGATAACAGCAGGTACAGTCTCGTCCTCTCGACTGGGCTCTTGCTCGCCCTTGTCGAGAGTGAAGCCATCGAATCCTTCATGTTAGCCTTGACACCAGCAGGCTGCTCGTACATGAGCACGCGGGACGCTCTCAGCAAGTTGACGGGAATCTTGGGACTGGACTCCATAGACAGGAACAGTCTGAAACTCGAGTGTGGATTGAGAGTTTCCATGCGTTTTTCGAGGGATTGGAGCCAGGTAGGTGCGAGATGAACGTTTTTGACCAAGACCCAGTTGCCGACCTGCGCGGCATTGCTGATAGCCTTGTCGGCACTGGTGAGTCCTTCGTTGGAACCCATGGCAATGTTGGTGCATCGGACGCGCATTCGCTCGACCAAGTTGTCAACCTTGTAACTTGCGTCAAAGCCAGGGCTTGATACCAGCGAGACAGGTCTGGTTGAGGAGGCTTCGACCACCATTTGCTGCAGATCCTCGACGACATCAAACAAATCATTACCGAAGACAGCGGTGACGAAACGCTCGGCAGTGGGCACAAATCGGTCCAGACGGAAGAGCTTGACAAGCAGGAGAGAGAGCAGAGCTTGGTCGAGCGGCTCCGCATTCGCATCCCAGATCTGGGGCACAAAGTTTTCGGCAAATTCCTCAGAGAAGAACTTGTCCCAAGCCGCAGACGGCACCTCATCCAGCTTGTCCTTGAAAATGCCCATTCTTCTCGCCCTCACCATTGCTTCATCCCTGGCGCCCACCTCTGTGGAAAGATCCTTGCCTTCTGTGCGACCATCCAAGATGGTATCGATGAGGCTCTTGTCCATCTTGTAGGGAGATGCTTGCGCGAGAAGCATGGCTAGGGTAATGCGGTCCTTCTGCAGCAAGCCAAGTGCAGTCCTCTTGAAGGCGTTAATGAACAGGTCCTTGATGATGGTATCGCGGCGAACGTTATGATTCGTTTCATTCGCGAGATTCTTGTTGCCTCGGAGAACCGAGTGGAAGATGTCCAGGAAGTACTGCAGCGAGAACTGGTAGAAATGGTTCAGATAGTGCAGCTGTTCAAGGACAGCGAAGATGGAACTGCAAGAACTAGCAATGCTCTTGTACTGTTGCGTGATCTCATCGACTTCGCCCATGACACCTTCGGTGTTGCTCATCTTGACGGTAATCTCAGCAGCTTCCTTCTTGAGAGTCTCGAGCGTCTCGAGAACATTGTCGTCATCTAGGATATTGCCACGGGATGCGTTGAGGGCCTGGAGCAGACGTTTCTCCAGTTGTCGCAGATGCACCTTGAACTCGCCTTGAAGTTTGATTAGGTTTGACCTCCTCTCATCGACGTCGGGTCTTTCGGATTTCAGAACTTCACTGAGCGACTGGGTCTGGAGACTGCTTTGCGTGACGGTAAAGTTGACAAATGTCGTCCGACTGCAGATGTCTGGCGGGAAAGTAGCCGATGGATCTCTGGTAGAGAGGTATATCTTGAAGGCAGGGGAGAAATCGATCTGCTGTTTCCCAAGTTGGATAAGGACACGGCCGCCCGTCTTCTGATACTCCTTGTTCAGGACTTGATTCAGAATGGGATCCAGATGCTCCGCGTCTTGGATCAAGATGGGATTACCGAACCGTAGAGAGCTCTCTAGCTGTTTCGTGAAAGAGTCGTCCAGGAAACTTGTCACCGTGAGTCGGCGGTCCTTGCATTCTTTCTGCAGGAACTGTGTGACACGGCCAGAAGGATCAATGATCAAGGGGTATCGATTGAACCGCTTCAAAATAATGGCATTCTCGGTGCACAGATCATCGACGGGAAGTGTGTTCTCTTGCCAAGCCAGTCGTTCGTCTGCGGTGGAAAGGTATTCGGTGATGGGGTTGTGCTGTTTGAAGTCGACACCTGAAAGGGAAAGCTGATGCAGCCAATCGTCCATCATGGACTTTCGGAAAGTCTGGTCGTACAGGCCACTATAGGCAAGGAAAGCGGCCGCAACGAGAACATCTCCAACCAATGTACTGATTTGGGTCTCGAAAGACTTACTTCCATCTTCCCAACGAGTCCTCTCGGAGGAGAGACTATCGAGTAGTTTGACACTGCGGTTCACTTTGAACTCAACGCGTTCCGATTCCGTCTTGATAGCCTGGCTCTCACTGATAAGAGCAGCATACTCCGTTTTGTACGTTGCGATGCTGCGCTCCAGACTGATAAGATTGTTCTCAACGGCCTTGGCCTCGGCCCTAGTTTGAAGTGTCTGCTCTTCAAGCTGTTCCACCTCATCCCTCAGGGGTCCAACGCGATCGAGGATCTCCGAGTAGTTAACTTGGGCTATGACCCACTTGACCAGAGGCCCGCAAGCCTTACTGGCATTGTTGACGGTCTCAAAGTTGAATTTGGGCCGGGTCATGTATTCTTTTCGAAGCATTGCTCGAAGGGGTTTGGTCATCTGCTTCTCATTATCAAAGTTGACAATGCAAGCAATGAAGTCATCACGGCGAATCAAACCCTGGCAAGCCTTCCAGTCGGCTACCGATGATCCTTTGATAAGTGAACATACTGCCTCCATCGTCATTTTAACGGCGTCAGGTGGAGAATTCATAGAACGGACTTCCGTCAAGTGCTGGCGCTTGATGTTTTGGACGGCAGCCTTGGCTTCTTCGACAGCGGGCTCGGCTTTAGCGAGATCCTCGAGCACGACTTTTTTACGCTCTGCTACATCGGCGTCCTGCTTTTCAAGAGCTGATTGGATCTCGAGAGACGTGTTCTTGCGTTGCTCGGCTTCCTGTTGATCTGCCACCATGCGTTGTAGTTTCTCATTGGCCTCTGCCTCCTTCTGTGCAAGCTGAGTCTTCTTCTGAGCTAAGCTGACTCTGAGATCGCTGACTTTTTCGACGGTATCCCTAAGCTTGTCAAGACCGACGTTCAGATGGCGTTGCTGCTCTTCGAGATCTTCACGCTTCTCGTTATACAGCTTGACGTATTGCGCAACAAAGTCCAAAAAATGACGAGGAGTAAGGAAGGTGATCTTGCCCTGTTGCTTTTGTAGTTTCGCGTTGAAGCGATGGAGGGAATGGTGGATGTAGACCATGGAGTTGACAACAGTATCCCTGTGAGACGGCGGTAGAGTAAGTCCCCGATATGCTACGGGAATGGTATCCGGAGCTGTGAAGTTGGGCTTGTCCAGGTCGACCCTGGTAGTCAGCTCATGGGCAACTTGGAAGAGAGCTTGGTCAGACCAGTCACCCATCCAGTTCAGCACGCAACGATTGAACAGGGCTGGACTTGTAGCTGCCTTGGAGGACAAACCGTCTTCAGGAGGGTTCATGGTGAAGACAACATGGAGGTTCTTGACGATTTGGCTGGTGAACCACTTGTAAAGCTCCTCTTGCGAGTCGAGCAACAGACCCTGTTGCTGCGCGCCTTCTTTGCAAGCCGTCATGAGAGCGGCAAAATCGTCCCCTTCGAACAGGCCAGGGACTTCAGCATTGGCCAGGAGGGTGTTCATCCTCTCCAGGAAGCCCGAGTCGAGGACGTTCGATTCGTCCATGATGAAGCACATTTTTTCGCCTTTGCAACCACAGCGGCGGAGGACCTCTCGCAAATCATCATCGAAATCCTCCGCAGAATATTTGCCATGCACTTTGATCTGGAAGACCTTCAGGCCGTTCATCCAAGCAACAAATCTCGACAACGTGGTCTTGCCACTGCCACTAACACCAATCAAGATCAAGTGACCTTGAGGTTGTCGGAAGACACGGTCAATGCGCAAGACATGCTCGAGCACATCATTGAATAGAATGAGAGGGACGTCGACTTCTTCCTCACAGAAAGTCTTGAGACGAGTCTTGACGAAATCGCGCAACTGTTCCCGGTCTACTGGGACATAATTCTTCGAAAGCCAGTTGGAGAACAAAATTGGGCCGCCTAGTGCCTTCTCCTCATCGATAGTAGGGAAGTACTCCATCGCGATTCTCTTGACAGCCTCAGCGGTCCACTTTCGTTCCTCCTCAGCAACTAAACGGTCCTGGAAGAGCCGTAGTGCCTCGTGAGCCCAGATACGGATCAGTCCCTCGACTGTGAGATTTTCAAGAGGTCGAATGGCTTCGTACACACCACGCACCCATCGTGTCAGTTCACGAGGACTGTAGACGTAGTGAGGCTGGATCTTGGGCGTGAAGCGTTGTTGAGACTCAAGGTAGAATCGCACCATGGCCGAGGTAAGAGCCTCAGAGTATCCACGAAGTGAAGTGACGAGCTTGAGGATAGCAGAGTTGAACGTGCCGTAGATCTGGTTGAGAGACAGCTCGCCAGGATAATCAACCATGATGAGGGGCGCATGTCTGAGGAACCTGGGGCCAAGGGGCGTACGGCCTGCGTCGGTAGGCGGGTTACAGGCGCCAACAAACTGGATTCTGTCGAGCGTGACCCAAACTTTGTCTGATGTTCGCCAGAAGCCGTTGTGCTCTACTAGCTGGCGGAGGAAGGAGATAGCTCTCTGAGTTCCATACTTGTCAGGGGCAGGCAGGTTGATTTCATCGCAGAAAATGACAAGCCAGCGGCCTATCTGTGTCGGTGAGAGCATGACACCATTCAGGGTCTTCTTGTACTCGCAGTATTGTTCGAAGGTCTTAATGAGCAGATCAGGAGTCGTGGCGCTTGAGAAATTGAGACCGACGACTTCCATGTTTGGCAGCTTGCGCAGAGCGCTGAAGAGAGTCATCGTCTTACCGGAACCAGGAGGACCACATAGCAAGAGAGGCTTGTGCTCCGCCAGCCACGAGTATAGAACATCTTCATGGCGGACCGTATCGAGTGTGGGGATAACTACATCAGTCTGTGTGATGGAATGTGTGTTGACCTCGATAGAGGGAACTTCGTTCTGCCAAGGCGTCCACTCGGCCCTGGGCAGGGACACATCAAAGTCGATAAGGGAGCTGCTACCATCAAGAGGCGGTGACCCAAAGTTGGCCAGGCCGGCAACATTGTCGCCGAATGTCTTTCGATCGGTCAACGGGCAGTCGCCAGTCAACGACCAAACTAGAGCGAGCAGAAGTTTCTTGGAGATGTACGCCTCTATCTGCTCAGGGTCGAGCGGGAAGTCGACGTGTTGAGCATTATACTCAATCAGGTCACGTACGCCCTTGTTCAAGAGAGAAAAGAGCGTAGTGAGAACACGAGCCACAGTGAAATCCATGATGTGGTTGAAACCTTCCGCCTCCTTCAAGGCAGCATGTATGAACTTGTCGGTTGTGAGATGAGCCTCGAGGAGATCGGCGACCTGGCTCTGGATCTGCAGGGCCTTTACGGGACTTTGACCAGCCGCAGCGGTGTCTTCATCCAAGTCCTCAAAGGCAACCTTTCGGAGGCCATCTAGGTAGTGGGTGACCATCATGTCTGGCGTCACGGTATCTTCGCTGAACCAGACCATACCACATCGACTAACGGTAGCCAGCGTGGCGTACTTCAACGTTTCAACTTCAAACATAATTCGGACATTTGACGGAAGGTTGAGACGTTCACCATTCGGCAGGGTGAGGAGCTTGTTGTCGTCCAGGACACTGTTCAAGTTCTCGACCCACTCAGGATCAACATCACCGTCGAAGACAATCCAGTGACGCTTCGTATCCTCTCCACGAAGGTTATCAACGATTTTACGCAGGATGCTCGTGAAAAGACCGTCAGTCCATTCTCTCGTTGTCGAGTCAAGGTTTCCGTAGAGCGCCTCCTTGGACATGACCTTGGAGTCAATCACGTGGGAGACGCCTTCAACTCCCTCGACCTGCTGCATGGCATCGAGTAAGAGCCTCCAGGCGGCAGACTTTCCAGAACCGGAGTTGCCAACCATCATAACACCATGATGGATGTTCTGGATCTGATACAGCTGAAGCACCTTGGTCATCCAGGTGTCGTTCACCACAAGGTGTCTCTCATCCGCAAGGCGATGGATAGCCTCCCTCAGCTTTTGCAAGCTGGCAGGAACATACTGAACACCTGGGAAACAGTTTCTTTCTACGTCAACCATAATATCAACATCGCTTCGGACCAGCTTCGGTGCGATCGTCTCTCTAATGCTCTGGACGATGATCTCTGGTTCAACAACTTCCTCCGCACCAATTGTGCCATCGCTGGTTAGAAGTCGGGCACGCTTCAGACCACCGGAGCTGACCAAAACGCTCTTCAGAGCACGGAGTCCAAAATCGTAATGGGCTTGTTTGGAAAGCCTGGCTGCACATTGGTCGAAGAACGGCACTGTTTGCTTAGACAGCTGCTTCGCTTGGTTGAAGCCCTGGGAGTAGAGCATGACTTCGGCAATGAGCTCCTTGTCCGGCTTGGACATAGCTACACTACGGAACAGTTTCTTTAAGTTGTCAGGCAGGTTGGATCGGCCAGCATAACCTGGGTTCATAGTGATGAAGATGCCTGTGTCCTCGTTGACATGGAGTTGACGTCCGATCAACTCGATTTGAGAGTTATTGTCTTCAGCACCTTGCTTAAGACCAAGCTGTATGTTTTGGATCTGCTGTGAAACGGCTGACAAAATCCTTTCTTCCAGACGATTGAATTCGTCGAAACATCCCCAAGCTCCCACTTGGCAAATACCGAGGAAGATGCGGCCCATGGCTTGGAAGTCGAAGGTATCGTCACAGCAGAACACGAGGGTAAACCGACCAAGCTGGACACCGAGAGCCTTGACGGACTCGGTTTTGCCAGTACCAGCTGGACCATAGGGCGAACCACCAAGCCTCTGGCAGAGGCCCTGAGTAAGGGTAAGGAAGCAGCGATCGGTAAGTGGTGTGCGAACCAATCTGTCAGGGACACCAAGGTATTCGAAGCCGTAGTTCAGCTTCGCGTTTGCCATCTTGATGTGAAGGCGCTGCAAGTAGTCACCCTGAGTCTCGTAGACGTACCGCATCTGAAGAAGCCAAAGGAAGAATGTGGTAGAGCTGGCGTTGAGGGTAATGAGCCTCTCAATCACGTCTCTTTGGTGGACGCATTCCGTGATAAGTGCCTCGCACTTCTTCCGGTGGATCACCTCAAGATCGCCCAACACAGTCGACGCGAGAAGTCGGAGAACCTCGACCTCCCTGTTGAATATGGTCTGCAAAGTCTGGCCCCCTTCACTCAAAGATTTGTCTACAGCAGTTGTCCATACAGCCTGGATGGCAAGTACCACAATCTGACTCGGGAATGTTGCCATATATGTGTTCAAGGCAGCTTGGTCGATGTTCTCGGATTCGAAGATAGGGGTATATGCCTCTATGGCTTCGGCAAGCAGCTCAGCAAGGGTAGCCTTCATACCATTTTCGAGAAGGGTGAGCCAATCGTTGATGCGCGGTGTCTTGACGAGGGAGATCTCCTTCTTCAAGCGAACCTCCTCGCCCTCTTTCGAGGTGAAACCAGAAATGATGGTCTCGTCGTCCATGATCAAGCCGTTCAGACCGGCAAACATCTTCTTGAAGTGCTTGGCAATGCGCATGGTGTCGTTGCTATTACCAATCATCTCTAGTAGATCTTCGTCACCAACAAAGTAAAATCGAGGGAACGAGACTCGCTCCTTTTCCAGATATTCACCAAGCGCCTTCTGGATCTTGTTTAGTAGCTCGGCAAGTCTTTCGAGCGACTTTTGCACACCAGCGATGCCCAGAACATCCACGACCATGGGCGACTTGTACACCTTCTTCATGACCGCCATGAACTCGCTATTGATGTTCTGGAATCTCGATGATTCGATGGGCAGGAGATGCTTGATGTCGGCATTGCCAGTGAAGACGCCCTCCAGATACACCCATTGGCGTTGAACATCAATCCACACGTCGAACAGCACGTGGACCCGGTTGAGCTTGTCCTCCCAAGACGAAGCTTCCTCTTCGAACTCCTTGTAGTAGGGCGAATGTTTCATGGCCTGTAAAGAGTTCAGGTTCTCGCTGCACTTGGCAAACAAGTCGTCCCATCCACGAATGAGCCGGCATTTGTTTTGGTAGGCAACAAGTTCTAATGAATAGTTGGACCACGTGTCTTTCACTTGCTTCAAGAACTCTTCCAATGCCATTTCGCCTTGGGCCTGGGTAATGATATCCCTGACTATAACTTCAGTGGCAACTAGGTTCAGATCCCAAACATCGCCCAATGTCATGGACACGGGAGAGTATCGTCGCCCAGGCTTGATCTCTTTCCAGATTTTGGTCCAGTGGCGATCACGGATGGCCTCTGACTTCAAGTCGCTGAGTATGCTGTTCACCTTGAGGTGTCCGCGAAGAATGGTCTGGATATGCTCAAACGCGGCGTACTGTCGCATCCGACTCGGCATTTCCTTGGTCATTTTGATTAGACCATCAATGGAACCGCGGATCTTTCGGGGTTGAACACTGCCCCAAAGGATTTCACGAAGCTCGCTCAGGCTCTTCCAGATTGTTGACAGGGCAGCCCAGACGGATTTGAAGTCCTGGACCTCTTCCAATATGATGCCCAGAGATGACTCCGGGCTGGCCGCAAGGTCGAGAGCCTCCTTTGCTTTGGACACCATGTCGGCCTCTGCTTGTAGTTTCGTGATGCGGGCTTCAAAGCTGCTTAGTGTTTCCGAGGCGACTTCTGGTGCAATGGTACCAGAAACCGGTTTTTCTTCGTTCCATTGTATGGCTATCTCAGCGATCTTGTCTAGCACAACCTTGTCTTCAGCTATAATCTTGGCTTTGAGAGCATCTGTCTGGTCTTGCACAATCTTCGCTTTTCGGGCAAGAAGCTCATTGAGGGATTCCCATTGAGAGTCAACCTGCTGCACATCTAACCAGTCATTAGGGAATTGGTATCGGTTCCGGGTCAGTGTAGACTGCCCCTGGCGGAAAGTTTCAACTTCGGGCGCCCAAGCCCTGACATTGCGCTTGCAAGATTGGACGATAGTGATGAATTGCACGGCTTGTGCTGTCGAGGTCGCTTCAAGGCTTTGTCCCTCCAAATCTTTTCGTGCCTTCTCAATCTCTGCATGGACTTCTCGCATACGAGTGCCCAAGCGGCTGCCAAACTTGACCAAAATTTCATGTTGCCATTGGTCATACTTGGAGTTCACCTTGGTCTGGACCTGTTCGTAGTCGATGGTTATGCGGCCAAACGAACGACTGACCTCAGTAGTATCGAACGTTGCCCGCGTCTTTCGGATCTCTTGCAGCAATTGCAACCACTTCGAGAGCTCGTCTCCTAAGAGTTCATACACCTGTTCGGACTGGAGATCCCATAGGGACTGGAACTGTAACCACTTATCGACATATTCGCCGATGTGAGACAGCTTCTTGTCAACCGTGGTGTATACTCTCGACAAGGTTTCGGTGCAGTGGCTGGGCAATTCTGCGAAACGAACCTCCTCTTGAGTTGCGGTGCTCAACGTTAAACTCATCTGGTATCGGGAAGCCTTGATTTTGGGAAGATTGCAGACAATTCCCAACCATTCGTGCAAGCGGAGGAACCAGCTGGCCCTTGCAAATTCTAGAGGCGGGTCAAGGTAGATGACTTGGTTGCGCATGGTGATTTCATGCACAAGCTGCTGCATCACCGGGGCATCGGATTTCACGGGTTCCCCAGATGGGGCTAGCTGAGTCCAGCGAGACGGGTCTCTGGCATCCTGGTCATCCTCGAATGCTTCCACCCACGCCGCGACCGCACGTTGGAGGCGGACGAGTAAGGACATCTTGATGCGCTCGTTCATCCTTTCTACCCAGTAGCCCAGGTTGACATACTGCTCCAAGTTCAGCTTATCGACACATTCTTGAATAATTTGAAGCCGAGATTCGAACTCAGAGGCGTCGTAGGGGCAAGTGGCCAGTTCATTCAGTGCCTTCTGGACGGTCGCATGGACAGTAGCCAAGGAGATCGTCTTCGCCTGGAGCAACGACGCAGCCGCAGCGAATTCGCGGACGAAGGATACGTGCTTGCTCCCGGCGCTTTGCCTTCCAAACTGCTCAAGGCTGCCATTAGCAAATGGTTGCTTCTGATGGACTTCATAAGTGTCGAGGAATGTCTGCCACTTCAGAGGCACACCCTTGGCAATCAGACTATGAACGTCGTCCTGGTAGCCGCTCAGCAAGATGGAGACTTCGGACATGTCAGATATCTGCCGCGTGGTTTGGGCAAATGTGCGCACACTCTCCATGAGACTGACGGCATATGGATAGACTCGTTTGGCTTCCTTCGCGGTGTTATGCACGGAGTGAGGCACATTGAAGTTCTGCCAAGTTAGGTTTCGCGTTTCCTTGAAAAGGGTGATAATTTGTGCGTCAAAGTTGACAGTGAGGTCCAAGGCGTTGTTGGCAGCCCTGATCTTGTTGATGTTGAACAGACGACCCGATATGGTGATTTGCTTCCTCTGCACATCCTCAATCCAGGCCTTATGTATTTGGTGGGTGTCCAGCTTCTTCTTGAATAGCTCGCTCTCGGCCAGGAGCTTCTGGCCTTCAGCATGTTGCTTCCAGTCGGTGCCGAGAATATCCTCGACCTTTCTCATATACCCATCAAGCTGACGCTCAATCTGACGAGCCCAGATGATAGCACCAGACACGGGGGGGAGATCGTGCAGCTGAGCCATGGCGTGAGCCTCCGAGTGACCATACTGCTGCTTGAAGCGTTCATGGAGAGCTGATATTGCTTCCTTGACGTTGTCGATGAGCTGGTTTTGGTACTCAGCAATGGCACCTCGAATCTTGGGTCGGACAAAAAGCGCGTTGAACTGGGAGAACACGCGGAACATCTCATTGGCGTTCTTGGCCGTAGCCAAGCGGTCTCGCAGTCGAGCGATGATGGAGTTCTCCACACGAGTCGTACGCTCGTTGTAGGTATTCTCTGCTTTGGCCCATCTCTGAGTTCCTTCTTCGGACACGTCAAGCAAATCGACATTCTTAAGTGCATCCCAAGCTTGCTTGACTTCTTCAATAGCGTCGACATCACCCATCTCCTCCACAAGGGAGGCACCGTTAGTGGTAGGTTCTGCGTTCAACCCACTGGCAGTCGCCTTTGGCCGAAGTACAATAGCTATCGTACGCTGAAGCTGTTCGTGGTTGTCGCGGAACGTGTCGATGTACTTGAGGCGAGCTTGTAGCTCGCTGTGTTTCGGGTTGACTTTGATGGGTATGAACTTCTCCTGTCTCCGTCTCATGGTCTCACGGGCGATGTTGGTGAATTCCTTGGCCTGGAGTTCCCAGCCCTTAAAGATATCGTCTGCTTTTTCCATCAGGTTCTTGAAGTCCTCATACTCCAGATCCACAAGCTCGGATCCGGGCAAGAGACGGTGCATCACGTCCTTGAGATCGGCTGAGATAGCTTCGACAAGATCCAGAGTCCTCTTAATCGGGTAGTTGCTGAATCTCATCTTCTTGTTGATGTGGGCAAAAATCTGGATAACTGAATCGTTTACCTTGGGGAGTGAGGTAGCAGACAAGAGTTCGTCCAGGGGCAGGTCCCGCATGAGCTGGTTGTGCTTCTGTACTAGCTCCATGGCCTCCTTCAAGCCGGTGTCGGCAGTGAAACTGACGGTCGCCTGAAAACGCTTCGCATGCTTGAGAATTTCCAGTGTGAGAGCCACACCTTCACTTCTCAGTTGGGCTTCGATACCCTCCAGAGCAGACTCCATTGACAACCAGAAGTTGATCTCTTGCGTTGCGGTCCTTGTGACGGGGTCCTTAGTCAACTTGGTGACGGCCTGTATCGCCTTGATCCAGCTGTTCACGTTGGACTGTAGGTTGTTCATGAAGGTACTGTCGGATAGGAGCTTCGAGGATATCAAGTCGGTCGTCGGCTTCACGCTGCGGGCGGTAGCATTATCCAGAGCTTCTTGTACCACGGGGTGAAAAGGCAGCGAAAGTTCTGGAATCTCGACGTTCTGCTGGAGATGCAGCAAGCTCAACTCTAGCTCCGTCATGCGCTTCTTGGTAATGGGTATTCCAGTCTTCGCATCCACGTCTGTCCGGCTCCTGGCCCCGTTGACAGCCTGCGAAGGCTTGGTGCTGGCATCGAAGTAGGGCGCGTACACATTATGAAGAATAGTATGAAGAATCTCGAAGGGCGAAGCAGAAGGGCCTTGTTCGGCAACAGCGTTGCTGAGGGAAGCTGCACCGGGCAACGTTTGGATTTGGATCTGAGAGGTCAGAGGCAGCGAGGGGTCGATGGCTTGGGGGCGTTTGAGGAGCGCCAGGTAGGCTATGGTCGTCGGCGAATAGGTGATCTCGGATGCGATGGTATAGGTATACGTGGGCGGCTCTGTTGCATGGTGAGTATCCTTCCTTGGCCATGCTTTGATAGAGCCGACGTACCATTGTCTGCCGGGCCATCGGGCTCATCAGGCCTTGGCACAACCTCCTTCTGGATGTACAGAGCGACTTGCGAGTCACTTGCGAACCGCGCACATCGTTGCACTATGTCGGCTTTGTTTGCATCTGAGAGCAGGTTGCCATCTCTTTCCAGATCTTGGCGGGTAGCTCCAAGAGCGATGGTGACGACAGAAGCCAGGTGCTCTACTACATCCTTGGGCTTGACGGCGCTGAAGGACTCGGGGGAGATGCCACTGGTGCCAGAGTCCTGCGGCGTCAAGGGCGATGCCGCAGTCTCCATCATGGCGATCGTAATCGAAGGGGATTCGCGTCGTGTTTTACAAAGTCATCGATGGTAGCATCGGTAACATGTCCCTCGGCACGAGATAGGGGAGGGAATCAGGGCAGACACGGGGGACCCTGATTGGAAGCTCTGACGACTTGTCTATGCGAAGACAAAGCAAAGGAACGTGGTCGGGTCGGGATGTCTTCTTCTTTCTCGTCGGCCAACCGTGTTGTCGTCAATCGGTTTTATCGGTCTTTGCAAATCACAAAACGAGGGATGCGGTTGAGAGATTGCGTCGGCGGATACCAAATGGTATTACAAGCCGTTGCCGTCAATATTGTTTTACAGTAAGAACGCCGACGGGCGGCGCGCCCCAGCGCGACTGCAGGCAGGGTACACAAAGACCACCTCCTGCACCTGCAAGCTGTCCTGTCGTCTCTGATTGGCTATTGATTTTGATCGTGCGCCGCTTCCCAGTGCCAATGCAGGGGGGTGCATCTTTAGAGCATGCCTGAGCTTGTGAACTGGCATATCAAGCCCACTTGCAAACACACCACCGTCTGTTGAGAACACATTATGCGGTGATGCCGGGATACAGTTGCTTGGCTACCAAATACCTATGAAAATCTTCCGGTGTCATTCTTGTTGGAGGTTTATGCTCATGTTTTGGTATGTTACTCGTCACTTTGTTTCAGGATTTATTTCAAAGCACGAGTACAAGTAGCTCAGCCTCACATCCCCAAAAGATACTGGGATACTTCACGCACAGTCTTACAGGTTCGAGATAGGAGGTTACTTTGAAGCTTTCCAAATCCCATGTCGGCACGGAGACTCATCAACATCATTAGACTACATACTATAGAAGTATTCTCAGAGAAAGTTTAGTATGAACAGTTGAGCATTCACCAAATGACGTTTTCTGCCGCAGTTATTTCAAGCAATGGGCCAAGCAGTTCGTTCCTCTAGGCCATGTCTCAGATATCATATGCACAAACCAGAGGTGCGTGGAATTTGTTTGTGTCTGTTTGGCCCGATCTCATGTGTGACTTACTTCTCAAGAAACTTCAACCACTCTTCATAACCTATAGATCAGTCCTTGACTGGAAAATCGTCAGCTCGATGCCGCCTATGATGCTTTTTAGCTTGATGCAATACGAACAATGCCGATTTCCTTCCGTACGCCCAAATCGCCAGTTCTCATGATCCGCTGCAATGCCATTACAGATGCCTGTACGCCCGCTGCTCACTAGAAACGAAAACCAAGACGCCAACGCTCTCCGTGCCTTCCCATCGACACCCTCCATGCCAGGGGTTCGACAAACGTTTGAGCCCTGGGAAGGCTCCTAACTGCTGCTTCCGCTGGCCTCTCCGTTGCCGTCGGCCGGATCGGCAAGCTTTTGTCTTTGAACCATGACCCGCTCATTGCAGATATCGATGAACATCTCGAACTTTTCAATGAGTTTGTCTTTCTCGCGGAGCTTCTCCTTCAAATCTTCCACCTCCTTCTTGCTGTCCTCCTTGACCTGGGCAAGCTCGTCCTTCGCCTTCTGCAATTCCCTACGCAAGTCTGATCGTATGCGCTCCTCGGGCGTCGGTGCCGGTTTACTGTAGATTGCCGGGCGTTGCTCGGCGATGCCCGCCTCAACCTTTTGAGGGTTGCGGTTGATGGCCGCGCGAGCATTGTAAATATCCCTAGGTAGCAACGGGGTGTGGGGATTCTGTTGCTGAAGAATTTCAAGAGTTTGGGTTACGCCAATACCTGGAGTAGTTAGTGGTGTTCCGAGCTATGGTTGGTTTTGCCACCTACCAGACTCCTTTAAATGTTTCACGGCCGCTACCATCTTGCTGTCCAGCTTTCTAGCTGCGGGATGAAGAATGGGACTCTCGCTTGGGCCATGGTTATGTTCAAGGTGGATGGGATCCGGACGGTAGCGAATAGTCCACTGCGTTCGCTGCTCAATAGCGAAAAAGCCAAATTGGCAATTGCATTTTCGAGATGATGTCTTCCTCTTCCTCTGCTCTGGGCTCACACGACTAGGGGGCTTGCCTGCACGATCACAAACGAACAATACCTTCTTCAAGCCCGGAACCGTCTTCTTTGATCTTCCGATTACAACCGCATAGCCAACTGATGTGCAGTATGAGATGACGTGCTTGTGAACCGCCTCAAGGCTGGAAAAACTGCCTCCTTCAGGTGGGGCAGACATCATGTTGCCCATGGGATGCCTTGGGACAAACGGCGTTCCCTCAATGAGCTTGGGTGACATAGACCTATCCCCTTCTCCAGACTCATCCTGGCTATCAATGTCCATGTCATCGTCATTGTGAGCATCTTGCGGTTGGATCGCGGGTTCGGGCTGAGGCGGAGGTGCAGGCTGGCTTTGCGGTTGCGGAGTCGGCTGTGGTGGCAGCGGCGAAGGTTGCTGCTGCTGGTGGGCTTGTGGATGCGGCTGATGAGCTTGCGGGTGTGGTTGCGGGTGAGTCTGCTGGTGACCCTGGGGATGGGCCTGGGGATGCGCTTGCGGGCGGTTCTGTTGGTGGGCCTGTGGGTGAGCCTGTGGATGAACTTGCTGAGGATGGGCCTGGGCATGATTCTGAGCATGGTTTTGCGCGTGGGCCTGAGGGTGAGGCGGCGTTTGTGACATCAAGTTGTTGTCATTTGGTTGATGGACTTGCTGGGGTTGTTGAACCTGTTGGACCGGCTGGACTGGCTGCGGCTGCTGTTGTTGCTGCTGCACAGGCTGAACTTGCTGGACTTGCTGTTGCTGCTGCTGCTGTTGTTGTTGCTGCTGTATCTGGTGGGTTTGTTGCTGTAAAGGCTGCACCTGTTGGACTTGCTGCGGTTGTGCCTGGGGAGGCATTGGCTGATTCATGGTCTGTTGGAGATATGCCATCTGAGAGCCCGTCTGCTGTTGTATCTGCCGGTGGGTACCGCCCCGTTGGCGGGCAGCAGCCGCCACGGCCGAGGCGGCATGTGCCTGGTTGGGAGTATGTCTAGAGTTGCCATTGGGCACGTTCTGGACGTTGGAGACATTGGGCACGGGGGACGGCGTGGTGCTCGAGAAGAGATGGTGAGGATATTGGCCTTGGGGAGGCTGCTGGGGCGTATATTGCTGGGGCTGGTACGGTGACTGATGTTGTTGAGGAGTCGGCGAGGGTTTGGCCGGCGTTGCGGAGTTCGAGGACGCGTATCCACGTCTTAATCCATTGACCTGGGGAAAGGTGAGGCCAGGATGGCTGTGAGCGTTGTGGGCATTGTGGGCATTGGACCCGGGCTGACCCAAGGTCGACATGCTCGAGGAAGAGGAAAGGAGGAGAAGAAAATCAAAAATTAAAACGGATGAAAGGAAAACGACTATGGACTCAAAAATACTATGCCAACTCGACCGCGAACTGACTGCACAGCCGACCACAGCAGCTGGGGTTGATGGATGCCCAAGTCCAGTCCACCCTGGCTTGATGTGGGCAGCAGATCGACGGTGAAAGGCGGGAGGCGGGAGGCGTAGGTATATCACGATCTTCACACGGGTGTGTGCTGAGAATGACAAAGTCCGGGTGGGCAGGTGGGAGAGAACAGCAGAAATGGGAACGGTCGGGAATGGATGACAGTGGGGGCATGGGTGCTGGGATCCAGCAAGTGCTGCCAAGACCGAACGGGAATTTCTATCACCCAGCCCCGTTTCGATCATAGGCTGCTAGGATTGTTTTGGTCTGACGCGACCTCGCAGCACAGCGGTCAACCTAGGCCCTGCAAGAACCGGCGTCATGCACTTGAACACTAAAGTAGGACGGACAACTCTAATAGCTGTCATCCTAGCTATGCCATGAGGACCGACTAAAATAGTAGGAATAATAAGTATATCAGCTGACAACTTGCAAACGCTCAGTAATACATTACATGCTCTGATGAGGAAGTTGCGTGCGTGCGTTACGGCGACCGCGTTATTGGAAAGCAGGAACTGCCCAAAATATGTACTATTTTCATCAGGCACGGTCGTAGGTATGTGGGTATCCCTAGCTTTTCATATCCCGACGTATTATTGGCTCAAGGATCTGGCATGTTGCGAAAGCCCGGTTTTTTGCCCAGCTCTCACTTCTCACACTTTACTTTTATATACAGGTGAGTTCGTTAGAAGTAATCAACAAGCAACCAACCTTATTAGGGGATCTAGGCTGATGAACCAATGGCTCCTGGCGACGTTGTACGGCCGCACTAGAAGGATGCAGGGCCGGACCGGACCAGGCGCCTCGTCATGGTAATTGTCCATGCACAGTCAGGGTAGAGTCTAGTAGAGAGTTATCAGATATAGCAGACAGAACATGGCGGCAATCCAACAGTTTCCTTGCAGCACCGACAGTTAGAGGCAGGTTCCATCATGGTGCAGCCCAAAACGTGCATCGATAATTCGATCGGTCGGTCAGGTTTGGGGTTGGGTGTCACGAACAGACAGGTCAAATGGGTAGGCACGTCAGACAAATTCTTATTGATTCTCGACCTGCGGAAGAGGGTCTGACTGTTGGCATTTTCGTTTTTGGTTGGTTTCTTCGCGTCCACTCGACTTAATTTATTTACAATTTTACCTTGATGGTGGTGGCCGGTGCTTCTTCGTGTCTCGACTAGAAGACACACCAACACTCTCGGCCTTCAAAGGTGTGTTGTGTGTTTGGCATCGTTTGAAATCTTAAACTTAGCGAGCAAACTGCTTCGCTGCCAAGCGACCTGTCATACTTGGACATCAGTGAGGGATTCCCACCAATTCAGCTCGTACTAGACGGGTTGCAATTGACCGGACTCGGACAGCAGCAGTAGCAGGTGAGTCTGGACCCATTTCGACCTCATTCTTCGTTGCCTTGTCTACTTTTGCATGACCAACTCAGTGTACATAGTACCACCCATCTGCATCCATCGCAGAAACCCACACCCAACGTGCGGCTTCGACTGAACCTTATCGAGCAGAAATCGCAGCAGTCGCAGCAAAGGAAATCTGCCACTAGTCTGCAATACTGGCTTGGGGTTTCAAAGCCATTGCTTGCGTATGAAACGGTAGGAGCCTTATTCCGGTTAACCCAACCAGTCGTCCCATGATATACTACTTGGGTCAACTATTACATTCCTTCCTTTCACCTCGGACTTCGGCCAACCTTGGCTAGTCCCCCCACCCCTCACTCCTTAACCCATTCACTTCATTCCCGGGAGGTTCCGAACATGTTCGACCACATGGAGCTGGAAACGTTGACCGAATTCTACTATTGGCGCGCCATTCTCCAGCGCGGCCAAGACAAAGTCATCAAGCGATGCAAGGACCCAGCAGGTCGAGCCCAGCTCGAGGCCGAGAACTCGCTGCCGGAGCCGAAGCCACCCCACCTCCTGCCGCCCCGCATCGCCGCCTCTGTCTCGGCCCCGTTCCCACCATGCCTCTTGGACACGGACTCCGTCTCCTCCAAGCCACCCCACTCCAGGAACGCTCGTCGCCACTCCTTCCTCAATTTCCCATCCGAGATCCGTAACATGATATATCAATATTGTGTCGACTACCCCACCTGCCGTCAGTTATACGACACATACTATGTTCAAAGGGACAAGCAGGACAACGGAAAGGGCAAGGGCAAGGAAAATGCACAGGTCAAACCCCACCTCAACACACCTACAATCCTCTTGCTGTGCAAACGAATCACTCGAGAAGCACTGGGCGTATTACGCTCACGCTACTTCATCCTCGACCGCATCCCTCCCTGGGTAATGGGCAATGCTAGCCCCCTTCCTCTGATCCACTTCGTCAGCAAAACCACCCTGCAGAACATCAAATACTTCGAATTTCGGGTCGCACTCGGTGAGGGCAGAGAAGGCAGTGGCTTCATCTGGATCAAGGTACTTAGAGAGTTGCTCAAGGTCCTGTCTGAACGCAATGCTGTCGTCGAGATGAAGGTGATGTTCACGCTGAAGCATATTGAGTGCTGGGGTCTTTGGCTCTATGAACTGCCAGGCTATGAACGCCTGACAGGCATGGTGAGTTGGTTTTGTGCAAGGTTCATTCATTGATAGGCTTACATGACATTCTGCAGCTCAATCAATGGGAGTTTAAGCATGGGCACAGGCCGGGGACGGTGCAATTGGAGCATTGGGTCATAGACTACATCTATGCCTACAGAACGGGTTTCAGAAGTAAGTTCATTTATAATTGATCTTCAATTGGTGCACATTAACCAACAACGGTTAGATCCCCTCGTACGCTTTTACCCGGACGAAGTCTTCTGGCCCGGAAGTGTGCTGGAATATCTTTGACCCACAACCACATTCCATCTTCATCATGATTTGAGCCGAGTTAGCACATCAAAGCGACAAGTTCACACCCAGTGGCCCAAGTCCTTTCAAACATCAATAAGGCGAAGAGGAGTATTCAGGCATTTCGGGCACTGACAGAGTAGTCCAGATTCCGGAATGGAAGATACCAACAGGCGTTGCTTTAGAAACCCAGATACTGACTCGCTCACTTACGAAACATCACACATTGCATTAAGCGACAAGCGTTGCATCCATGTAACTAATACACTAGAACTAAACCTCAGTTTAGAAATTATGAGCATATGAACCAGGTCCTTCTCTTTACCATCAGTGACGATCATTACATGAACTCTGAATGAAAAGCAAGGCAAAGGAGCACATAACCTAAAAGTCACACGTTCTGGTAATCCACCGGGTTTTATGTATCAAGTCACTTGGGAATATTCAATTTCGACCAATAACCTCAAGAAACTTTAGACTACATATTACTACGACAAAACATAGTCGCGTTGGCCTTTAAGATAAAGTATATTCCCCAGTACCGCATCAGAGATTAGCTATCATCATCTACCTTTATCGCAGGAAGGTAAAGCAAAACAAATCGGGTAAATCCAGGGAATATTTCGTTGAAAGAGGTACATGCCTCGGTGAATACAACGATTAGGGTAAGATACACACTCGACCGGTATAGCGATGTGTTCCCGAGACACGATGGTAACCAAGCCATCCATTTAGGAAATAGAAGGAAGTGATGGAAATTGAAGTCTGCCATGCTAGGAAAGCCCGTTTCCCACTTTTAAATACGACCTGTCTCTTTGCTTCCAGCGCCTTTGAAGATAATATAGGAAGCCTTCATCGGGGTTAGCTAGCAGGACTTGTTTTTAGTTCCATTTTTCTTTATTCGGGGTGAAGGTAACTTAGAGGGTGCATTCTCAGAAGGAATCAAAGGAAATAAAAAAGAGGGAGGGTGAAGGGAATATATACAGATGCTGACGAAGTGGGTTGATCGCAACCCAAAGTTTCCCATGTTTTGGTTCGAAGCTTCTCCCCATTTTCGTGGGGGTCACTTGGTTTCAGTTTGATATAGGTTGCTGTACTCGTCTTCGAAAACATGTTAATCTGGTTTATTAGAGCGGTAAGCGAACGCATCTACCTTTCAGATGTGCCAAGAATATTGGAGTATTCATTCTCGCTTGGGTTCTATGTGGACCCTATGTTACCCTGTCGGATTCAATTGATGATATATGCTCGCTCGTCCAAAAGGCATGTCCCGATGATTATGCCCACACCACTCCGCATGTATGCAAATGGTATCTCCGAGCCTTTGTGAAGGGCCCCCTAATCCCCAAACTCCATTGAACACCAGCGCCATGTAAAACCAAAACTCACAACAGACACCCACTTAGTCGAAAACATTAATCCGTCTATATATGCGTGTGTATTAAATCCTCAATCATCCATCTTCTTCCTCTTACTCGGTCTCCGCCCCTTATCATCCACCCCCTCAACAAAATGACCCTTTTCAATCTGATGCTGCCGCAGGTTGTCCGGCCGGTTCTTATACTGACTCGTGCAGCCCGGGAACGAGCACTTGTAGATTTTGGGCGGCTGGGGTGAGTGCTGCAACTTCATGTGCTTGGCCATGGAACCTTTGAACCACTGTGGATCACCTCTGGGTCTGTACCTGCAGAGCTCGCAGCAACTGCCTGCTTCCATTTTTTGGCTGCTGCCCAGGTCACCTGAGCTGCCCGCCTTGGTAGCTCGGCTTCCCTCGCTTGCGGGTCGTGAGAGATCTGGCGAGTTGGCCATCGAAGCCTTCAGGGTCTCGCTGGGTGATTCCGAGTGTGAGGCTGTGGAAGTATGCGTACTGGCGCTAATTCGGGTCAGACTTGTTGGGTCGACTGTCGACTTATACTTGGACGTCGATGTATCTATGGGCGATTTGGTGGTATTTCCCACTGGATCCTCGATGCATTGTTCCATCGAGAAGTCCATGGGGGCTTCCAAGTTCAACGCCAGTGGTTCTGCCAAGGTCAAAAGGTCAGGTTGTTCCGGCTGTCCACCTAATGTCTCCTCTCCGAAAGCCTTCCCCAGTTCCAGGAAATCAAAGTCAAGCGACTCGAGGCCTACAGGTAAGGTCATCTGAAATTCAGGCGGCGGCGCCTTGTCCGTTCCCATGTTAAGGATGAGCGACTCCATCAGAGAGACACCCAGAGTGTGGTACTTCTTTCGCGGGTTCATACCCTGTAGATATATCGGATCGCACAAGTCCCTGACTTGGGGGATGAACTTGTCGAATAGACCGAACGAAGCCATACTATTCTATGGGGAGTTAGCCGGGTTTTATTTTTTTAAAAAAAAATTGCATAACACAGGGACTAGGCTGCAAGATTTTGCTAGATATTCAAAGGTGAACTAACCTTGCCAGCTTGCAGGAGTTCGAGTTCTAGCTTGCGCACTGTTGTAATGTATCCGGCATTGACTCTTTGGTTTATCGCCATCAGCTTCTGGGAAAGAGATTGGTTCTCCACATCCGGAAACGTCTGGTTCAGTACTTGTACGATATACCTTACGGTAATTGCGAAGGCATCGGTGGGCGAGGCGTTTGGTCGGTGTTCTGAAATGTGCATGGACCACAGATCAGATGTCAGGATCTCGATCGGCCGTTCAGCATAACTGTTGACCACCGAGTACTCCAGATCTACGAAACCCGTTTTTAGTAAAGCCAGCTAGAATTCGGGGACGCATAAATGTTGTTCAGATGGCAATCAAGAGTGACGCCGCCGTCGATGAGCAGCTCCATGTCTTCTCTGAACTTTGGGTCTTTTGAGTGAGACATGAAGCATACCATGTTCAAGGACGAACTTGATCCTGGCTGACGTTTATTGAGTTGCCCCCGACGATAGATGGCACAAAAGTTCCCCAAGAGAGCCCCAACATCCGACGAAAACTGGAGAGAAACTCACCATCCAAAAAGTTCTGAGCTATAACCACCATTGTATCCGGTTTGACCGGCGATCTCGAAGGCGAACGCAACTCTGGCTCTTTCCCTTTCTGGCTCAATAACCTGCTTGAAGGCCGTTCACCGGCGCCGGCTACCTCATGACCAATTGGTTGCCAGATGGTAAAGACAATCTGCGCATAAACATCATGGTAGCTGGGATTCAAGAAGCCCCTGTACGCAAGGGCCTGCTCAAAGAGTTCGTTGCACCGACTGGCCAGATCATCTTCGTGGATTATCAGGGAAAAGGCATAAGTGACGTGGACAAAGCAGAGGTAATCAAAAGGGTCAGTAGGCTCAGTTCCAGCGAGAAGCCTCTTCAGAGCTGACAGGCCAATCATCGCGACTTCTTTGGCGGATACTGATTGCAACCGGCTTGCCAAAGGATTTCCTCTGAGGTGGGTGGTTTTCCCAACAGAGCTTGAGATGTGGTGTTCAAGTACCTCCCAGGTTGAGCCAACAAGTGGCTTCGTTTCCGAGCTCGCTGCCTCTTGCTCGGTTTGCGCGTCAATTGCGGGTACCTTAAGGTCATCACTTGTGAACAATACGTTGGCCTCGGTGTTCATAGAACTTGACCAGGAATAGTTGTCGTTAGGTTCAAATGAGAACAGGAAGGGATCCTCTCCACATATACGTGGGATGGCCAGATTTTCAGGATTGTCTCCGGGTAGTTCAGCTATATTGTCCAGAGTATAGTTGTCTGACTTTTGGGCAGCAGCTTGTGAGACCGGCACAGTCTTGTCATCCAGCCGAGGCCAACTGAACCCATTCAGATGATCGGTATTGTGATGGATGCGACGGTCTTTCGGAAACCTGCAACTATTCTCTCGCGACAAAGCCATTGAATCGAGTCCAGGAGGGCTGAAGGGCGTAATTGGCGACGTAAGGGTCGTGTCGATGGTGGATGCCATGGTCCAGTCCCCAGAACCAGCACTGATAGGGGATATGTTTTGAGAGCTGTTGTTTGAACGCAAAGAAGAACTTGGAGATAGATGCTTTGGTCTCGGGGCCTTTCTTGGAGGGCCGATGTTGTGGGTATCGATAGCAAGCAACGGTTTGTTTCCCACGGAGCTCGGCACCGGCTCGTGAAGCTGAGACATCGCAGACTTTGGGGGCACACTCAGGAGCCCCTGAAGCGAATTCGTCATTGACCAAGATTCTGCGTGGCCTAGAGTCAGATGGTTCTGTATGTTACCAGGCTGTGGCTCGTAATTTATCGAGTCGAGCTGAGCTGGTCCAACACCATCACCGTCCATCTCCAAGATTTCGGTGGCCTCCATCTCCAGATAAGTTTGCGACTGGTCTTGCAGTTGTTGGGCGATGTCGAGCGACTCATAACTGGGGGGAGCTATTGCGAAGTCTTCCGATTCAAAGTCGATTGGTCCGTCCTTTCGCGACTTGTGACCGACCTTGTTGAAGAAATTCTTGGCCATGTTGATGATGCGCCTCCTCTTGGTTGGTTGGCCGAGACAACACTTGCATTTTGCATCGTTGAATTTTTCAACTCTCATACAATCGTGACAGAAGTATGCGCCGGTTGCAAGATGCTGACAGCCCGCCACGTGCTGCAGCATCTGCTCGTGGTCGTCGAATCTCTCGCGGCACCTCCATAATGGACATTCCAGCCTTTCTTCTGGTGCGATGCGGACCGATCTGTTTCGCTTGACGGCAGCCCATACGATGAATTTCTGTTTCGCGCAATTCTCCCCAGTTGCCTCACGGGTTCTACAGGTGAGTTAGCCGGATGCGAAGTACGTGGTTTAAAGTAGAGAGGTAAACATGGGCCATAACACTTACACGCAAGATATGGAGGCCCTCCTGAATTCGGCATGCAGGCTGGACCTAGATTGCCTTCGCACAATGGGGGAAGCAAGCATTGACTGCCGAGTTGTTGAAGCTCCATGTTCAAGGAACGGGTTGTCGGTGGCGGGTACTACCCCAACCCCAGCGATCTTCTTGGGCTCCATTGCGACTTTGCGACTGGGGCATACAATACGTCAAGGTATACACTTTTGAGTGACGGGAGAAGTGAAAAAACTAAGAGACCGAGCTCCCGACCTCGAAATCGTCATGACTCCATGGCTTCATGTTATTAATTGGAAAGCGTTTCGCAGTGCCCGAAAGAATGACGAGATCAAGGTCAATTGATTCACTTAGGACTGCGAAGGTACGCAGGTACATAATCTAGGACTTGCCGAGGACAATGGGAAAGTCGGGCCCCATTGGCAGGTTCCCTCATTGTCATTGTCATGCGAGTTCCGCGAAAGAGCGGCACACCGATGTCCTGTGGGGGCAGAATCTTACTTGACAAGGTACGACAGGCAATAAGGCTGAATTAACCAGGCCAAGAACGCCTTGAGGGACTTGAATGGGGACAGAGTCAGCTGATGAGCGAACGAAGGTCGCTGACTGCCTAGCCCGCGCCTTGGCCAAGGGGTTGCCAAGTCTAGATAGAAAAAGTCGGGAACAGACGTAGAGAAGCGGAGGGGTTCGTAGTGAAGTCCCTTGTACGACAGAGTCCTGGAACCATTCTTCGGTCCTGGACGAATGTCCTTAAAAGCCTCGAGACTTGAGGCGAGAAATGCGGTGCCTAGAAATATTCAGGCAAAGCTGCTGACCGAGCGTCCTGATTGGGAAATTTCCGAATGATAATCGTGATGCGCAATTTATTCCTATCGATGACATCTGAGCAAAGTGTTGACCAACAGCCAGAGGAAAGAAAGCTCGCCACGATATGCGCGTTGGCTATTTAACAACGATGTAGGTCGACTGATGTTCGGCAAAGGCTTCAAATTGGACGGTTGTTGGGATGAAAATAGAAATCAGCTTCTCTTCATTTCGTCTTGAGGTGGGTGTTAACTCATCGCGGGAGATGAACGGCGCAGGAGAATGAGCACAATTCGTGCTTGACTATCATGATTAGATGGTTGATCTCGTCGAATTTGACGAGGCACAACTAATGGCCAAGCTAATAGTCGTAGGTGTTGACCACTTCATGACACCGGTAAGCACTAACGAAAATGTGGGTTTGGTATGGCATGCCGCTGCTTGGTAGGACTTCTGTGGCCAATGGCACTTGACGGGACCTGATATTGTGATGCCTATCTTTTCTCGACGTGAATCCCCCAGCGTTATCACGGTATAGTAGGCCTCAAGTACAGTTGTATAGTCGACATAATCGAGTATGAAACGGGCTGTGATGATTTATAAACAGGTTGCGAGACTTCTCTGAATAATAAGATTATCTTCAGCAGCCGTCGCAGACTTGAATGCTATTGACACACACGTGGACCGGCTCTGTGAATTTGATATATTACTCCAAAAGTCGAGAGCGTGGCATCTCTGCACGACCTTCTCGATTCCATCAGGCTTACACAGGGTCGCACCTCCCGGGATTTGGAATACTTCTAATTATCTATCCTCAGTGTGTAAGTCAAGCTTGGGCGTACGACAGACTTGCAGTGGTCAAATGCTGCGTAACATCATTGTGTAAGCATAGGTCAGATTCTATCACCGCAACATTGTCCAATAGAAGCTCTCTGCTTGGAAGGGAATTGGCAACATCTCACGCGGCGGGGTCAAGATTTAGTGCTATCGTAGGTCAACTACAACTGACCGGCGTTGCCGAAATGCATCTTTGATCGCCCTTCACTCAACGTGAAGATCTCATCACTGCACTCGACTATATCGCCGGGCAACGTCGGGCGCAGGCTAGACTAGTTCAAGTTCAGACGAACAAGACGCCCCGTCTCCCTTTTGAGCAATCACTACGTCCTTAGTTGTTTCAAGAAACGCAGGCTTAGTTCAGTAAACCTCACCTCCCCCACGAGAAGAGCTAGCTCATTGACCTTTGCTGACCAGCCAATACCCTCCGAAAGTTTCAGATAGATAGTGAGTTGGACAGGATTGGCCTATGGGCAAAAGTCGGGTTGCACGGTGGAAATCACGTTTTTTGCGTTTTTTACATCGACCCACTTGCTCTATGCCACACATGGTAGCAGGCAACATGGGACCATCAGCATCATGCATGGCTTGGCAATGGGCGGCATTGATGTGGTGATAGCTCTGGAGATCTATCTCACTTGTGACGTGTGGGCTGAGCATGCAGATAGACAAGAGGAGCGGGATGGACTGCAAAAGTCTTGAGACGAACCAAGAGAGAACCAAGAGACCTCCGGGGTTCTTCAACATAACATAAGATGGCAGTGGATGCGGAAACTCGCCAAGTTCCTGTCAACATCATTTCATCCGTAGTACGTGGAGTTCTGTCATTGAGCCGTAGACAACCTCGTTGCTCACGGGTCCCAGACTCTGGGAAAACAAGGAATCAGGAGAGGAGTCGAGCTTCTTTAGGAGGACGATATCAACGAAACCAAACCAAGCCAAGGCAGAGATATTCGCTCCACCCTGCTCCAGCTTTTGTGGCACCTCTTGGACGACTTTCTAAGGGCTGCTATTCGCCTGTGCCGCCCTTATCAGATAACGGGTCTGAAGTCTATCGGTGCACACTTTCGCTTCGTGGGACTTCATCGATCGATTGGTTGGGGGTCAGGTATGTGCGTGCGCTCTGCTGTTGGTGCTTGCGTGCTGAGCCATCATGGTTGAGCGTCTCAAGATATATCCACTCAAAGTTGCTCATTGTCGATCAGGGTTGTGATAAACCCGACAAGCTTCCAAACATCCCGAACAACAAACTTCGAACAACCCGATTCTTGAGCTTCCATTCCTGTCTTCGATTAATTTTTTCTTCGACCGCATCCGTCATTTTGGACCGATCGGAAAAAAGGTCCATTATTTACACTTTATCTGTGAGAATTGAGCAGCTACTGCTAGCTTTCCACTTCATCTTCTTGAACATCTTTAATATTTTTTTATATTCACAAACTTTTCCCAGGGTCCGAAATACCCGAGCCGACCCCTCCCAAGTCTCCCCCGAAGTAAACAAACGGGAGCCTAGCAGATCGGGACTTGCGAGACGCCGACACTCGAGCTTTTACCCTACCTTGACTACCGCGCCCGCAAGCGCGCGATTCCAATACGTCAAACCGGCCTGCGGTCAACTGGTCTCGCCCACGCAAAATGCCCAGATGGCGCACGTGGTGCCGCGAGAGCTGGACTTGAACGGCTATGGCCATGACTCGATAGTGGACAAAATCAATGCCGTTCCTGGCTTGAAGACTAGCACTGGTAAGTAGCTGAGAGAAGCTGAACAGGGAACACATCATTCGTTCATTGCGTTTTTATTGCATTGTAGTGGAGATTTTTCTTCAAAGCATAGCTTTTATTGTCGTGGGAGGGGTGTAAGTCGCATCGCGTACCAAAAAAGCTCCTTGGAGCTCCTTGGAAAGCACCTGCAGCGAATTTTGGTCGTGAATTCAGATTCATAACACGCGGGCGAGTTCAAGTCGGAATTCTGGAAATGCACCTCCGGAACCTATTTTATACAGGAAACCAATCCCAAATTGCGGTGCGGCGCATTGTTGCAAAATCATCGCGATACCAACCTCGAAGCTTGCGCTGATCACCCTCTTCCACTTAATAGCTTTCTTCACCTTTCTGCGAGCAAACCTTGTAGTCAACCCATCCGCCATGTCCTCGAATGCCAACACGCCGATGCTCGAGCCGTCGTCCTCAGGAATGCTTCCTCTACCGTCGCCATACCCGCTAGCCACCATCGACGCACCCTCGAATCCCGACCTGGACGATATACCCCCCCTCTCGGTCGGCGTAGTGAACGAGGATCAAGACAAGGTGGATGCGCTCAATCTAGTGGCCGACTCGATCGCCCAACAGCGCCAGATCGCCTCGTTACACCTCGTTTTTCACCCGTACCTGCTCGCGATCCTTGCCATGTTTATTGCGATGGCGTTCCAGTATTCGTGGCGCATGAAACGGGACCTGGGAGTGGCTCTGATGTTGCACTCAGGAGTCATCATGACGTACCTTCTGGGTATTCGCTATTTCACGGGCCGATATCTCCAAGTGGCGGAAGATCTGAAGTGGGACTGGATGGTGGCCGAGGACGGGGAAGAGGATATGGTCGTCGCGGTACGGTTTGGATCCGCTGTGATCGGGGCTTTGATCCTACGACTCGAGCCGAACTCAATTCTGACGGGCAAGAAGAGGAACCGGGCGTCAGTGTTGAAGGGTGGCAAGGGTGTGATTCGGGCCTGGACGGTGAAGCTCAAGTATCGGGGTACGGGAGTGGGCACCGACATGCTTCACGAGGCAGTTAAGGTCACCCGGAATTCCTGCGGGAAAGACGCCGAGGTTGGATTTGCAAAGGAGCACGCCAACAGCACTATGGTGTTGCCGGAGATTTTCAACGGACACTTCAGAAAAGGCGAACGGAAGGCCGCGATGGCGTTGGAAGGTGTTCTGGCGGGATGGGAAGGGAGTAGGCGGAAGCGATAGGCCAGACGGCCAGACGGTCTTGGGTTTATTCTTTAGAATCTGCCTCTATGCGGCTCTAGGATGTAAAGGATAGCATTGGTTATATATACCCCTCGTTTTTTTTTGTTTTTTTGGGATAACCTAGAACTCGGAATGTTAATAATGTTGATATGAAACCGCTGCATAGAGAATGAGTGTTCGAACAATGCCTGGCGTCTTATGTGTACACATCAGATTGAGTATGTCAGTGTTCAATCCTTTGAGTACTGGTACTTACCCTCTTGCATGATGGTGCTCATCGTATTGCACACTCTGATATGTTTCATACCGGTTCCATCAAATAATCAGGTTCAAATCCGGGATTTGCCCCGTAGATGTTCATTACCTGGTATCATCAATATCATCTGCCCCCATCATGGGCAAGCTCTGAGGCATACAAAATCCCTGCAACATGTCCTACTTTATCCATGACCAAAGCAACCAACCACCAACGCCATACCATAAAACAATCTGCATTCAATCGCAGACATCTTGTGCTGATACTCTTCTGCTCCATTACGCATGGTCAAACCCGTAAATCGGCTTACCGAGACGTCGGAGAGAGAAGAGAACCTATGAAAGTTTTAGCCTCGTTACAAGAGCTATACCTAGAAGTGAAACTCACGTCATTGATAGTAACAGTCTTCGCCTTACGGTACTCAGTGTACACAACTGCATCTCGGATGATCTATAGTCACGTGAGTTCTCAGTTTAACCAGAAGTAGCAGAAAGTGAAAGCGACTAACCTAGGCACTTACCGTAGTGAGGCGCTGCCTCAGCGCACTTCTGACTTCCTCGTAAATGGTACCTGAGATACGCTTGACACCTCCGCGACGAGCGAGACGTCGGATGTCTGGCTTGGCTGTAATAGGGACGGAAAGGTTAGCTGGTGGTCAAGATGTGCAATTTGGCTGCGACGATACGAAATCACGTACTTATTCCCAAGATATTGTCACGTAGAATATTGCTGTGGGAGAAGTCAGCAACGCTGCGCTGGAGTAAATCGGTCCTCAAGGACGATTTACCGGTGGCGCTTTGCCCCTGTCTTGCCCTTACCATCCCCGAGGTCTTGAGCGCCCTTGCCCATGCCAAAGGGCCCTCTACCCATCGGCATTTGAGGTACAGGAGGTATGGCTGTTGTAGCGGTGGTTTTGATGAGAGATGCAGTATGGAAGATGATAAACAAAGTTGCGATGGTGCATGTATTTGAAGTCGTCGAGAAGGTTCGCGATGTCGACTTTTTTGGAGTTTAGCTGGGATGAATGCGGTGGGAGTGGGGCAGGCAACGGAGCCGTGCTAACAGTGACCACTGGTGCAGGCTAAACAAAGGCGTTGAAGTTGTTGGTGTACGTGAAGCGCTCTCCTGTTGCTGAGTCACACATTAGATCCCACGAACAGTTGTCTTTCCTAGGTAGGTCTTTCCCTTTGGCGCTGGTATTCCGCTATTCCTGCCTTCACTTAGTTGAAGGTTGTTGTGGTTCTACGATCTGTACAAGTGAATGGTGTTTTCCAACGCTCAAACCTCATCTTTCCCATCTTGACGAGAAACTTTACTTCAAGCCGTTGCAGTGTCAACTTGAAACAGAAAATATCGAGCTTGTGACACGACCAGGCCTGGAAACCAGACACCTCTCATAGTCCGCATTCCTGTGCACCAGAAGAGCGCCTCCAGGGGACATATGACACAAGTAGTAACGTGATAATTGGAAAGCCGTCTAAGCCGGCGCACTTGCATCACGCCAAATCCTTATCCTCCTTAAGTGCAGAGTCAACAATCGCCTCATCTCTAGCCCTAAGCATCCGAGGCACACCCTCTCCATAGCCCTCAAACATCCCCACAGCCCCCTCCGTCATATCCTCCTTACTCTCATCATCAAGCTCGGACTTATGCTCCTACAGGTCCTTTCTCTGCACATCCGCCGGCGGCCCCAAATGCTCCAGGCCCCTTCTACACCTCCAAGACCACTCCAGCCCGTAAGACTCAAGTTCATGAACGGCCCGCTCATAGCCCAGCGTAGGTCGAATTCACCGGTAATAGCAACGTCCAGATCACCCGGGGAAATCATCCCGTGGCAGACGAGCGAGTATGCCTAATAGATGGGCGCTACCTGCAATTAGTTGAGCACGAAACCCGGCGTCTCAACTTTAATGAGGAAGGGCTGCTGGCCGATGGCTCAGCAAAGATCCATGGCTTGCTCAATGATCTTGGGATCGGCGCCGGGGTGCGGGACGACTTCACGGACGGGATGAGGTAAGGCGGGTTGTGCTTACAATCCGAGATAGACTTGGAGCTCGGGAATCTAGACGAGGAAGAGGCCAGCGGGACGTGGGACGGGGCCTTTGCATCGAGTTCCGCGAACATCTTAATCTCGTAGTCCAGGTTCTCGGGGCCGTTCTGTGATATATAGCACACCTCTTGCACGAAATCAAGCCGATCTAGATAATCCAAAACATTTCACGAACTCAAGATTCGACTGACTGGCCCTTCCGCGAGGCCCATCTTCTCCAACACTGACTATGCTTTAGCCACGGCAGCTTTCAGCTTACGAATGCCGCTTTCTGTCAAGGGCGAGGAACAAGCCAGTTTAGCTGGATACAATTATGCCCGTTCCCACGATGGTGAACGTCTTGACTCTTGTTGCCGTAGGCATGTTCTAAAATTCCTGAAGTTTGATCTCGACAATGAACGTGTAAGCCGACCATTGAGAGAGGAAAAGATGCTGGTCGGGCCGCTTTAAAGATACCGAAGCTGCGACCTATAATTGTTCCACAAAGGGAAGCGCAGCCGAGGGAACGTTGATGGATCAGAGTCAAAATAAGCCGATCTTTGATAAAGTTGTGCCTTACTTAAAATTCCGAGGTAAAGAAGGTTTCATGGTTTTCATTGTATACATATTTGCTGACTTACTTCGCATATTGCGCTTGTGGCGTGTAATGCGGCTGCGTATCTTCGTACTCACCTAGCGGGTGCTTGTCTATTGACGAGTCAGGTCCAGTCTTCTAGCTTAACATACGCCCACGTCGACTTTGTTAGCGATACCATGAAAGCAATAGCACCCACCGTATCTGTGTTCAAACATGGAGTAAGTTCCACAACATGCATTGCACTTGTGTGAGTGAGACTATGCAGAAATATGGGTTGATCTAGTCATGATTAAAATCGTATACACGAGCTGATAGCCTCGCCAATGATGCTCCTCCCTATATGATTCATGACAAAGCACCCAGCGAGTGTCGTTGCCCGTTCTCCTCTTAAACACCTGTGACCATTAAACCAAGCCATTGTATATAGGCTTCCTACCAACTGAATGCGCCTCAAGTAGACTAACGGCAAAACACCTAAACCCAAATGTGTGTCACGCAATTTCTCACGGTTGCCTGCCATGCAAGGTTGAGTTGCTATCGCTTCCAGGCCAACTGAGCTGCAACGACGGAACTATGACTTCGTGGCCTCGTTTGCATCCTTTGTTCCAGAAAGGAAGGTTGCCTCAGTGAAAAGTATCCCTTGTTCTGAAACCACTTCATCTCCAATCTTCATCTTCAACGTGACGGGAGTCGTACGAGGGGAGCACTTGTAGATCGTTAGATTCGCCTTGTAGAGCACGGCAGATTTTCTTCCATACCTGATAGATGTAGGGCCTGGTTCCGGCAGTACCGGCGATGATCTTCTTGACAAATGCAGGAACCTCAGCCATAATGTCGACCCGGTCCTGTCGCTCCTCAAGCGGAGTCTCGAGCACAGCTTCCACTGACTTGCCATCCTTCGTTGTTCCGTTCCAGGAGAATTTGACTTCTTTAGGTTCTGGCCATTGCGTGTCTGGGTCGGTCGTCGCCTTGGCGTGCAGCGCTTTGACCGTGTTCTCGCCGGCACCGGCGGTGATGATCTCGCCATCCTTAGCGATACCCCCTACACCTACGATGGTCGAACCGTACGAAGGAGGTGTGGTAAATTCCATCATAATCGCGGAATATGTCGGGCCCTGGAAATCGACAAAGTTCCAGCGAGCGGCGGCATGGTGGGGCTTCATGCCCTGCAGGGCGTGGGTAAAAAAGGCCTTTCCCTTGAAGTCGACGGGGCCGTCCTTTGTCAGCATGGTGCCTTCGGCAACGCACCGCGGCCAGAAGGCATGTCTCATGCTTCCCCATGGGTGAGCCAGATCCGTACCGAACAGTGTCTTGCCGTTCTTCCCGGCAACGAAACCCGGCGCCGTCTTTGTTACCTTCAAGTTGACGATACAGCGCTGATCGGTCATCGATTTGATGGTGTACGAGTTTCCATCCTCGGATAACTGCAGGGCGCAATCTTTGGCAAAGAAGTCGAGTTTATCATCGCTGAAGGATGTGTCGCTGAGTTGTGTAGAGCAGTAAAGGTGAGGCTTGGTGCGGTCGACATAGAAGATCTTCGAGTTGAACTGGCAGGTCGTATGGATACCGCTTCATCTTGGTCAGCTGTTGGGGATATTCCGTGGGTGGTGGGAACTCAGGAGTTTCCATACGCCACGTTACTATATATGACCTGAGCGAGACCGAGGTGTCCGCTGTCGGCCATGAAGTAAAAGCTCTGGGTCTCGACCGAGGTCGAGGTCATGGCCTCCCACTTCAGGTCATTTCGCGCGAGTTCGGTGTAGGGAGTCTTTGCGGAATCTTCGGCGACCGACTTGATGGCTGAAGGGCCATATATGGGCTCCTCGGTACCCAAGGTTTGCGCCAGACTTCGTTGTTACTTTCATGTCAGTTCATTTCCCACAAGTTATGTGCTTGAGAAGCTCACGTTTGCTTGGCCCAGTTGAACATCTTGATGAGTTCTTTCTCCCTTAAGCCGAACCGAATTCTGCGGCAAAAGTCTGCGTATTCTCAGCGGTAGAGAAAAGGCGGTGTTGACCCTAGTGTATGGAGCGTAAGTCCAGCAGATCCGCGGATGTCAAGGCTTATTAAGTACGTTTTGGTTATTTTAGTGGAATGATGAGCAGCTCAAAGCAGCCCACTGCCAAGAGGTCATATGGCGGGGTGATAGAAGTCAGAGCCTGCTTTCCGCAACGGCCGAAGTGCGACAGTGGATGAGCTCACTACTGTGGCGGTGCGTACAAGGATCACATCAGTTTGATTCATACAGGATATGATTGATGTGACTGCCAAAAAATCACCGATTCGGGCTTAGAGAGCTTGAGTTTAATTCCGAGTCACGACTGTCAGTGAAATTCAGCCCGGAACGAGTTGATTCGCATTCGCGCCGCGTTCAATCTACCAGTTTATCCACTTCGTGTAAGCATACACGAAAATGTCGAAGGCACGCGCCGGTGTAGACCAGGTCGTCAAGCTCATCGTGGGAGCGGGCCAGGCCAGCCCAAGTCCGCCTGTCGGTCCTGCGCTTGGTTCCAAGGGTGTCAAATCGATGGACTTTTGCAAAGTGAGTGCGGCTTGGCAACGATTGCGGCAGTCATCCAGATTCAATACTGATCAACCGCTCAGGAGTTTAACGCACGAACAGCACACATCCTCCCCGGAACGCCAATGCCCACTCGAGTCACTGTTCGAGCGGACCGAACTTTCCACTTCGATATCCGAACACCACAAACGTCATGGCTCTTGCGCAATGCCGCAGACTGCCCCATGGGAAAGAAGGGAAAGAGGAAGGGCGCAAGCAGGCCCGGTCATGAGGTAGCCGGCACCGTCACCCTGAAGCACGTCTATGAAATCGCAAAGATCAAGCAGTCCGAGCTGCGCCTGTCTGGCCTCTCCTTGGAGGGCCTCGTCAGATCAGTAATATACCAGTCAAAGTCGATAGGCATAGCCGTTGTCGCATGAATATTGGGTCGGGAAGATGAGTGCTTCAGGGAGCAACATGGACGGGTTTGGGAAGGGGGGTGGAATAGGAGTTGATTGCACCTTCAACGCTGTGGAATCTATCCTCTGGAGCGCTGGACGGATCTCTGCAGTCTCCTTTCGGCCACAAACCAAAGATGGTTTGTTGTTTGCCTAGGGTCTTTGGTGTGTAGGTATTATCCATGTAAATTACTGAATATGGCAGAGTCAAGGTTAATTGCTGATGAGGCTGCTGAGACTCGGACAACGCCTATCCCCAAACTGCATTATTGCGTTGACTTTTGTAGCGGTGCTTGCTATATCTGCAGGCGCGGGGCGTATCGGATCCTTTTGTACCACTTTCTTGCCCCGAAAGGGTACCATCAAAGATCTAGCGTTTTAAATGGCCACTTACAATCATGTTCCCAACTACAGATATGGCAGCAAGCCGTGATATGAAGACAGCATGGATCGAACAGCACCAGGAGTATCTAATATTGGGACTATACTGTGCCTTTTCCCCCTCCTCAGACCCAAGGGAGACTCTGTCTCAGTCACGATGGGACTTCCACTTCAGGCTTTAGTTGACGGGCCAAGCATGATGAACATATGGGCAACTGTCAAGAAATGAAGCTTGGTTCTCACGCAGACTTGGTTCTGAGTGACTGGTATGAGAGCCAGTCCTTTTTTGATTGAAAAGGAGAAGTGTCTGTAAAAGCCAAAAAGCAGTATCTATTGGATAGGATGAGTTGAATCTATGACTATTCTTCCTGTCGCCTCTCTTTTATTAGAGTCCTAGTCCACTGGATGTTTTGAGCTTTTGGGACTCTCAATACGTCTCTCACATTCGATTCGGAATTACATCATGTTTTGTCCACAAATCAAAGGCAAAACCCAGACGCCTGCCTTAGATCATTTTCGCGATTGCCTCTCTAGAACCACCAAGTATTGCAAAATACATTGTTGCCTTGCAAGGTCCTGGGCGTTTGCAAGCTCAGACATCACGAAAAGTACATCCTTTTACTTTCCCTCCACTCCCTAGGAATATTCCAGGAACTTCCATAATCACCCATCCACATCATAAGCATAGTACCATCCCTGATCATTGTCGAGAAATAAAAAAACTCCACGAACATGACTTCCGACGACCATCAACAATCACCTGATAACCACACATCCCAGAATGCCAGTGAGGCAGCACATAACAAGCAGATCATCGCCGACTTTCGACGCCATCATCTGCAGATGCAACACGAAAATATCCAGCACTCTCCCCCCGAACCATCGGGCCCTCAGCGTGACACCTCTGTCACTGACCATGGAGACGCGCTCAATACAAAGCCTAAAGTCAAGACAAAGAATTGTCTCGCGGAAATCATCAAGGCTAAGCTTAAAGTGGAGCTCAAGAAAGAGCTGAAGGCGGAGCTGAAGGCTGAACTCAAGGAAGAAGTTAAGGACGAGTTGAAGGCTGAGCTGAAGAACGATCTGAAGACCAAGCAGTAGGCTGACGACAAGATGGAGATTGGGATTCAGGACAAGATAGCATTGGCATGGATAATAAAGTGGGCCAAGGCGATTTGTGGACGGACCTAGAGATACTGCAAGATTTCTGCAATGAGGTATCGGCTGTGATGTGGGTTTGGAGTTTCTATGATGCCCCTGAACTGAAGTGCGGTTGTCTCATATGGCAAATACATTACTAATACCAAAACCTGACACATCTTAACGCTGATGATCGTGACTATTGCCAACTCCTAACTACGTGGAGAAATGGCATGAATCATGGTTATTGATGCCTGGCCAACTAGAAGAACTCACTTGTATCCCAATTAGTCGTATCAGCATAAATGCAAGGCTCTACATCTTGAGTTTTGACGGCTTACATGTAGAGGTAAGGTTGAGGTGGTGTCTCTCCTCGGACAGTACAACGATTCGTACACTTCTACATGGTCATCTTCATATGCGGCAGGACTTGGGAAAGGTGTTTGTACCAGTTATGTCGTTTGATAGAAGTGGACATACTAAGAAAATGGGCACTATGGACACCAGGCGCTAGAGCCTGGACATACTTTACCAGCCAAAAATAGAACAAAGATGCTCACAATCTGGGGAGTGGAGGTCACTAGCTTTTATGCTCGAGGCCTGAACTCGACCTTGAGTAGTTGTTTCCAGTGGATCCAGTGGAACCGATGAAAGGCTGCCCAGGCGACCTCATACTGAAGCTAAGCTATATTGAAGACAGTTATAACAAGCCATCCGCGGAGACTTGTTGAGTCGGTGGTCCTGTTAATAGTTGAGATTAGTCTCGCGTATATCCAAATCTAGAAGTATAGAGGACGATGTATTTTTTTCCCGGAAAACGGCACAACTCAGCCCGAGGCTGCGTGTCGAAGAGTCTTCGAAACACAAGTAGCAAGTTGATAACTCTTCCCAGTGGTCCACCACAGCTCTCTCGGATCATATTGCCATTCCACAAACTTCGAATTCACAGTCCACCACCTATTACACTAGCTTCTGTTGTCAAACGTCTAGAATCACGTATAAAATGGTGATGTTTGCCTTAGAAGGCTGAAAACATGGCGTCTTGAACATGCATACTGGCTGTGGAGCTCGAGACGGAAGATCCACGCCTCTGGAGTTTTCAAGCGAGCATCTCCATTTTTTATTCAGTATTGACCTTGATTCTAGAACATTTGGCATCTTTGATATCACCACGTTATTCATCGGCTGTGGATTTTGCCAGCCTGCGGAACGCGACTTGTGTGAAGCCTTCCGGGTAGTGTATTTTTGGTGTTACCGTTAGACGATTACTTGCATGCTGGCTGGCATGAGGCGAACCCCCGTTTTAGCCTTGTGAACCGCATGAGACGCCCTCAACTGTGCGACTTGCATCTGCTGGATCAGGTACACAGCAAATTACCGTTTGAGAAATAGCTGGTTGTTGGGACGATGGTGTTCAGTTCACTCTCATACTTAGATTTTCACGACTGTGGTTCATAGGTCTGCCGGCGCCAAGTACCGTCTTGGGTCATGCAAGCACGATTGCAAGCTACTCTGAAGTAGATCCGAGCATAGCCGGATGACCAGTCGTTCAAGAGATTCCAGGCAAAATTATGGGACCTGCTCGTCCGACTATCCCGTGCCTGCCGGCAGCAGTAAGAATGCGGGAGAAAAAATATCGCCCTCCTCCAGTTGATTGTTTGTCCGGGCTGTTTTATTACCGCACGAGTCTTTTCGAGGGATCGGGCTGTTGCATGTAGTTGGCGTGCGATCGGGAAGACGACCCCATGCAGTGGCCTCTGTGATTCGTCGCAGCGATACCAACATTGAGAAGTAGAATGGTTGCGCATGGGTTTTAGTAACAACTGGCGCTTACTTGGGCCGATATCGTTGTCGAGTCAAGATTCGCGCTCTTCGCGACCACGGCATGCGGGCTGCAGATACTGTATCTGATGAAGACTTGCTACTGATGCTGGTGATCACGACGAAGAGCGAACGGCCGAAAAAGAGCCTTCTCCCACAGGGTAAGCAGCTTGAGGTTAAGTCCAAATCGAAGTTGTCCGTTAGTTCTGGTTGAGGCGTCATAGCACTTGATTACTATTGCACCACCGCTGAGTTGTCGCAGGATAATCTGAACTGATCAGTCACGTACATAGATAGTTGTAGTTCCTGTAAACTTGCCGATTTAAACGACCACTGGATGGAGCTCGTTAAATCTCCTCAACTTGGCAGTTCCATTGACCGGATCCCAACCGATCTTGGCACTGTCTCCCGCTTCGGGTTCGGTTCAGTTGTCATAGTTCAGGCGAGTGGACCCCACCTGCGAACCGGGTCAACCCATCAAGGACATCCCGATCGCTCTGGCCGGCAGAGACTCCCGCGGTACCTGCCCAGACGGTATGTATCAAGTTTTTCTAGTCAAGCTCAGTCGAAGTGGTACGTACCAAGGCAGCTAGAGACGTAATTTGAGACCTAAAGTGCGCTGTAAGAACTTTAAGCACGCAAGAATTACTCAATGAAAGCAAGGTGATGTCAACGTACTGTAACCGACGAGAAACAGCGATTCTTTGAGGGTGGAAACGACCTTGAAGTGGGCGATTCCACTGCTCTTGCGCACTCCTATTCCAGTTACAGCGTCATCATGTAGCTCGCGGGTAGCTCGAAAAGCCTTTTACACACGGGTTTGCCAGCTTCGACTTGGGCCCCACCATCAATTCTGTTTGTCGCCCGGGGACAATCTCAACGTCTTGCAGGCATCGCTATCATCATTCAGTCTTGTTTTCCGTAATCGTCGCTTATTCGGGGCTATCTTCACTTCTATACATTCGCTTCTCCGTCGAATTTCCTCCCATTACGCCTTTACGAATTAGATGCTACAACTATAACCGACCATGGAGACCCAAAATCTCCATTCACGGGAGCTTGCGCAAGGTATGCAGGCTATCACGACTCTCTTTCGTTTGACAACCCCACCATCAATCATGACATGGCAAGCACGCGAGCGCATTGAAAGGATACAGTCCATGAAGCGGTACCAACTAGAATCACCATGCAAATGGTTGCTTCAAACTGGTTGTACTGTCGGGCGAATCAAGTGGTTTCACATGCCTGTGCTAGAGGGAGTGCTATGCGAATGGACGATCTAGGTTGATCTATTCCTGTACCTACGAGTTCCGTCCTTGTTGCTGCCAATATCGCCTTCATTCTTTGTTCGGTTCGCTAACATATACCTTCAACAACATAGGCAGCCCCAACAAGACTTCCGAGAACTCCGACGAGCAGGCCACAGTACGTGAGACTGCACCATCGGCCGTTCGATTTGCTTCCACTGTCCAAGAGATCGCTCCGGCCGCCGTATCGACGTGTATTGAGCCGGCCGGAGCAAACTCCCCTGAAATACGCATCCCAAACGCTAGGAACGAAGAGATCGCCGCCTTGTCCAACTCACTCCATGGCACGCATCTGGCAGAGCAACGCATGAAGAACTACTCCTTCCAAGCCTTCTCGCTTCCAGCTTCTAGGGTATGGCGTCTTAACTTGTCTTATATTCTTCCTTTTTTTCGGCAGCAACACGTTGCCGAACGCTAGGGCAGATGTCGGTGGCCATAAGGGTTGTTTGCGTACTAATCTAACCTGCCATTTCAGGTTCCTTCAAATGACGACTCACACAGTACCACTCCCCAACAGAGCCACAGCCCACGGGGTAATCTATCACCAACATTGAGTCCCAGGCCGGATATGGTGTCGCCCCCTCTGACGCCCTCTGGTACTAGCGGGCCTGAATCTCTCCCACACCGAGGACTGAAGCCTGGAAATACTCAGTCAGACGGAGGATTTGACTCGCAAGCTATTACACCACAAGCCTCAGGCCAAGAATCCGCGCAAATGTCACCGCGTATCGGGCTCCCACATCGACCGGCATCTGCCGAGAACATGTCTCAAAGGACCACGGCAGCGGATGATGGAGAGGGGGGCCGTCCACACCGGAAGGGAATGTTCTCCATTGGCCCGGGTGGGAATTCAGTACCCGTTTCACGAGAGTCAAGTCCTAATAGACTCCGAGCTGCGGAGATCTACTCCCGACCCTTTACTCCCGCTGGAGATGTCAATGATCCGTATGCTGCAAGCAAGCGGGCACCCCAATCCAGGAGCGCCGCAAATATCGACCAACGATTCGTTTTCTCCCGCAGAAAGGGTCGGGGGTCTCCGGGATCATCCTCGACAAGTCTAGCGAGGACGGACAAGGCTGAGAAGAGACATTCGGGATTTCTTGGAGTATTGAATAAGAGCACTTATGAGCTCCATCCCACAGGCACCGAGTCTACTACACACAGTCGCCAGGCTTCCATGTCTGACCTACGGCGGTTCTTCAAGGGCAGTAGTAAAGTGAAGAAAACGGTTTCTCCGGCCCCTAAGCCAGTCAGGCCGCCTCTTGTCAGCACTCGATCGACCACTTCAGTCCCCTTTGCCGATGATCACGGACTTACTTCCAAGTACGGCAAGATGGCAAGAGTTCTCGGGTCTGGGGCTGGCGGGTCTGTCAAATTGATGAAGAGAAACGAGGACAACACCGTGTTCGCAGCAAAAGAGTTCCGACCACGCCACTCGTACGAGACAGAAAAAGAATATGTGAAGAAATTAACTGCAGAATTTTGCATAGGGTCGACACTTCATCATGGCAACATCATAGAGACACTCGACATCGTGCAAGAGAAGGGAAAGTGGTATGAGGTCATGGAATATGCCCCGTATGATCTCTTCGCAATAGTAATGACCGGACGGATGTCTAGGCCCGAAGTCACCTGCTGTTTCCTGCAAATCCTGAGCGGCGTCACATACCTCCACAGCATGGGACTGTCTCATCGGGATCTCAAGCTTGACAACGTCGTTGTTAGTGAACATGGCATTATGAAAATTATTGACTTTGGAAGTGCACATGTTTTCAAGTATCCATTTGAAAATGACATTGTGCCCGCAAGTGGTAAGTTGGAATTCTTGTGTGACGTAGAAATATGCTAAAACGCAATACAGGTGTCGTGGGTTCGGACCCATATTTGGCCCCCGAGGTTTATGATGAACGCAAGTACGATCCTCAGGCTGTAGACATCTGGTCCCTCGCCATCATCTTCTGCTGCATGTCATTGCGAAGGTTTCCCTGGAAGATTCCGAGGACCACCGACAACAGTTACAAACTCTTCGCTGCAGAGCCAACCCCTGGGCATGACCCAAGGAAATTGGTTCTTCCATCTAAGCCAACGGGTGAATTGGCCAAGGTTCCTTCTGGAGACATGATTTCAGAAGAACAAGGGAAAGCCCCGAAGCCCAGTCAACCGCCCAAACCTGAAGCCCCTTCGTCGACAGGAACCGATCACAATGGGGAGAGGAACAAGGAAGTGATCAGAGGCCCCTGGAGGCTGCTCAGGTTATTGCCAAGGGAGAGCAGACACATTATTTACCGCATGCTTATGATCGACCCGCGAAACCGAGCCAAGATGTCAGAAATACTCGAAGAACCCTGGGTATCCAACACGGTTATCTGTAGGCAGGTCGGTCCAGGATCACAAGGCGTCGTGAAAGCTAGCGACCACACTCACGTTCTCGAGCCACCCGCTCCTGCGAAACAGTAGGGTGCATTAGATTAGGCACGCAGATCTCATCGCACTCGGATGATGCCACGATTTGGGATTAGACGTTGATGGATCATGTTATGGATTAGAATTTTGTAATCGGACGCGGGGATAGTTTTTGTTTGCTTGCGGTTGGGCGTTGAGAGGACCATTTCTGGAGCGAACCCAGCGTAACACAGCGGTATAGACTTGCATTTCGTTGTCATAGACGCTAGAGTAGTCTGAAGTAGCATGTTGATTCTCTGGAATCTCTTAATTGGGCTACTTGTACAAGCACTAGGCTTTGACGGGTGCCTTTGGAAGCGTTGTTGAATACAACTTGGGAATATCGCACTGTTGTAGGGGTTTATGGCGTGGTTCAAAATTAGTGCAAGGCAGCGCCAGTGTCATTTTCAGTTTCTGAGTTCATGTATCACCAAACGGAACTGCGAACAGACTTATTCGAACATGCTGATAAGATGCCTATAACCCATCAATCATCGATCCCATAATTTGGCAGCACACATTTTCTGTATGCCCTTTTTTGAACAGAAACTGGCTGCAATTCTTATCCGGGTCCGATTCTCGGCTCTTGATTCTGCTACCTCTAGCCTCTAGCCGGGGGTCTGGGCCTCGGCGTGTACTTCGGAATCGGATAAACTCGTGGAAAAAAAAAGGGTCGAGTGCGTTATGAATAAGCTTCGAGAGCTTTCTAAACAGTTCGTGAATAGCTTCACAGAAAACACCCACCAGCTGCAGAGTTTTTTTCCGCAATCAACACCAGACTTCCCCAGTTGAACTGCATCCATACAGTCACAATGGTGAGTTGAATACACTCGCTGGCAACTGCAGCGCCCTATTACTCGAGTATCTACTTGCTGTTGCGGGAAGGCACGGGTGGCTTTGGACACACTATCTAGGTTTTCAGCTGAGGACGAAAACTAACAATTGAACCCTGTAGTCTACCTCCATCCGATCGATCAAGTCCCTTGTCCCCCTGTTGGACCGCGTTCTCATCCAGCGCATCAAGGCGGATACGAAGACTGCCAGCGGCATCTTTTTGCCCGAGTCGAGTGTTAAGGAGCTCAACGAGGGCAAGGTCCTGGCTGTTGGCCCCGGTGGACTGAATAAGGATGGCCAGCGTGTGCCCATGGGGGTGGCCAAAGGCGATAGAGTCCTGATTCCTCAGGTAGGTCCAATTTCTAGATCTCTAGGTCAAGCATGAAAATTGGAAGGGCGAATGGGAATCGATTCTACCTTCTGTGCATACGAATAGGAATGGCTGCTAACGACCCATTATAGTACGGTGGCTCCCCAGTCAAGGTTGGCGAGGACGAGTTTCACCTCTTCCGCGACAGCGAGTAAGTTGACCCTCAGCACTGCAGACTTCCTGCAGGCTTCCGGCCTCGGGGTCATCAGCTTACAAGTACTTCCAGAATTCTGGCCAAGATCAACGAATAAAGATACCCACAACTAATGACACTATCAATGTACCATACCGAACATGTACAACAAATGGAGACGTATAAAGCAGGAGCCCGGGATCGATATTGTATAGAACGGCGTATCACCTGGGAGCGGCTGGTGGAGTGGGAGGCGTCCTTTAGCTGTTTGTAGTGCAGCCTCTCCCCGACGGAAGAGGTGAAAAACAATTCTCCACTTTCTGGCCTCACAACAATCAACAATCTTCGTGATCTGCAGTCCGTTCTGGTCAACTTGCGTCATTGGCGCTGCAACGCTTTGAGCTGTGCCGGTTCCTTCTTGTATACTTAAGGGCCAGACGCAGTGCAAAACGACGACCGCGGAATTCCAAAACTGATCGACACGCCAGCTTCTTGACTCCTCCAGCCGCCTCCTGCAGTTGCTCTCGAGTCAGGCCAACCCGGCAATCTCGTGGCAGAAGTAGGCTAGAAGACGCATCAGGAAATCTCATGAGCAATTCCCAAGAGGCCCAAGCCAGACTTGACGAGCGAATTGACGCCATACCAAAGACGTGAGCGTTCGGCCGAGCGAAGAATATTCGTAAAATAGACGCTAGTTGACTCGAGCGCCTCTACTGAATGGCTGCCAGGTGGGATGCGGTGGACCCTGTGATAGTTCAGGGGCTCTCAGCTGCGGGAGGGGCTGCAGTCGCGAACAGAGTTTGACCAATCAGTCGGAATCTGTAGACTTGCGACGAAACATCTTGGCCACGATGGACATTCTATGTTTGGTCCAGGTCGAGATCTGCTACGTACTGCCTGCCTGTGACCTACTGCTCGTTGGCGCAGATGTTGGTTTTGTCTTCCGAACCTTGCAGTTTAGCTTGCACAGGTACACGGCCTTAATTACCCCCTCTGACTGTTAACAGATCCTTCACATCATCTTATTTATTTTCAAACCCAGGAGGCGTACGCCGGCTCCTGTGGGAGGAATGTTAGGTGTAATAAGTCCCCCCAACTTGTCATCCCTCATCTCATCATGTTAGGACGGTTTTCAGGCATCCAGAGATAGGAAGATTAGACTCAAGGGTTCGAAACGTGCTTTTATTTCTTCATGGCTGAACAATTACAATCTAGAAGCGCTGACGAAGACTTCCTTGGCAGCTCATCTCTCTAGCAGCAATAGTGGGTCGCGGCATAACTGTGCGCACAAACGCCAGGGCTGTGCTTGGTCCCATCCCATCGCCATCCGTTTGGCTCACGACGGGTGGACCCTCCTCGCGCGCTTGGGACTCGCATACACGATGGCTAGATGATCCATGGTCCTTTGGTCACGTCAACGGTATTGGTTCCTGACAGCTCTTCCAGACATATCGCTGCAGCCAGGCGTCTACCTGGTTTAAAAATGTACCCCGCGCCATGACGGGACGTTCCTGAAAGTCTGCAATGCTCCTTTCAACAGGGGATTGATTCGGCGTCCGTCAGCGATCGACACGACAACTCGACTGGGGCAATGGGCGGTAATTGGCAAATTACTCTTCAGCATTCGGTCATTAGTTCCGTGGCTCGCACTAGACCAGGCTCTAGAGATGGGGCTGCGACTAGGATCGAAGCTGAGCTTGTCTCTCAACGTCCCGGTTGGTGGTAGGACTTTTTTTTTGGAGACCATGGCCATTCTTTGTCCTGCCACCCTCCCTGCATCGTCCTATGATATAATAAGACGGCCAGGCCAGCTCCCCGGATTTTTTTTCTTTCACCATCAGCCCAGCCGCCATCACAGGGGGACTTCCACTCATTCATTTTCTTTGGGGCTTTCTTGACGAGAGCTTGTTGAAAACGCCATTCCCTCTTGACAAGTGGTCTATTTAAAACCTCAATCCTGGCATTGTTGGCCGTTCCGTTCATTCATACATTCATTCATTCATTCATTCAACCAAGTCATTCCTTCTCACGAGAGGCCCTCAATATCCTCTCTTTTGGCACCAAGACACGATCAGATTATACGAAAAGCTGACTCTATCATCATCATGAAGCAATCAGTTTTCATGGCTTTGGCCGGCCCACTGGCGGCCATGGTCGACGCCCACTCCATCTTCAGCACTCTCTTCGTGGATGATGTATCTCAGGGCGATGCTACTTGCGTTCGAATGAATCCCGATTCCGACCAGGCCACGGCCCCTGTTATTGATCTCGCAAGCGACGACATGGCCTGCGGTAAGTCTACGTAGCGCTGTATAATCCTGACGGACAAAGCCTAACGGGCATTATAGGCTTTGGCGGGCAAACCGCTGTCGAATACACCTGCCCAGCATCGGCAGGCAGCAAGCTGACTTTCGAGTGGCGTTTGTATGCCGATGGCTCGCAGTCAGGCTCGATAGACGCCAACCACAAGGGCCCGTGTGCGGTATATGCCAAGAAGGTTGACAACATGGCGACTGACTCTGCTGCGGGGGCCGGGTGGTTCAAGCTATGGGATGAAGGCTACAACGAAGATACCGGCAAATGGTGCACTGAGAATTTGATCGAGAACAACGGCCTGATGTCGATTGTGATCCCTCCTGGTCTGCCTGGGGGCAACTACCTCTTTCGCCCCGAGCTGCTCGCCTTGCATGCCGTAGCCGACTTGCACCAACCTCAGTGGTATACTGGATGCGCACAGATATTTGTCGACAGCAGCAACACGGAAGCTCTGGAAGTGCCGGAAGAGTACAGCACATCCATCCCGGGCTATACTACTGCCGACAATGCTAGCCTCACTCTCAACATCTGGACCACATTTCCTCTACCTTACTACGTACCCGGCCCTCACACCTACATCGTCCCTTCGACTTACGCAAACACGGGTGGAGATGCTTTGGTTCAAACCGAAGGTGTAATCCCTGAGGATTGCCTCATCAAGAACGGCAACTGGTGCGGGGCCGAAGTGTCTTCGTACACCACCCAAGACGGCTGCTACAGCGCCTCGGAGGAGTGCTATAGCCAAGGCCAAACGTGCTACGATACGGCCCCGCCAACAGGTAACAAGAATTGCGAGACCTGGGAGAACAAGTGCAAGGCTATCCAGGATCAATGCGATGCCGGAAACTGGAACGGACCGCCCGACAAGGGAGTGAAGCTCACCGATGCATACCCGTCAATCACTGTGGCCATCCCCGCCGCGCTGAATGCCGACTACTATTCGGGCAGCGACAGTGACAGCAGCGACAACGACAGCAGTGACACGCAGGCAACGGCAGTTGCTTCTGCCTCTGTAGCTGTCGTTCAAAATCAGTATAGTGCCGCTGGGGAAGGATATGCTACTGCTACCTCGTTCGCAACTTCTGTCGCTACGACTCCAACAGCAGCTTCTACCGCCGCTGCCACGCCTACCACGGCTTATGGTGGCAAGAAGTCCCAGTGCAAGAACACCAAGAGACATTTCCGACAAAAGGCGCGCGAGGCGGCCCAGAGGCAGAAGCGTCAAGCCTTGTAGGTAGTTCACGTGCCTGGGAAACTAGAGTGATACCTTTACTTTTTCTTCGGGGAATATCGTGACAGAAAATATTGAAACGGCATGACTTTATGATGAGCCAATATCAGGGCTTTTTTTTTCTCACATGCGTTTTGGCTCCAGCAGCCAATTCAGCTGTATACAGATTTGGTTAACACTTTTACTTCATGTATATATAATATTATTTGCAACGAGTAGGGCACGGGAGCATCCATATGGATAGAAGGAATATACTCCGGCTTTGCATGACGGATTCGTTTCGTCCACGACATTGAACATTTATGTACTTGAGGCTACAAAAATCGCTTGTAAAACTTTACATTGTAACTCAGCATGGCTGTCATTGTAGTCTCGGCATATTTTTCAGAATTCCTCATTTTCTGTCTTTTCTCAAAACCTTCGACACTTTCACATCCCTCAAATACATACTCTTCCTTGTTCTCCCTTAACTCTTCCACCAAATCATCCCTCTTGATTCGCCACCCACCACTGTGCGCATGCGGCCTCACAATCTCATCTCGCACCCCTTTCATTTCTCCTAGGAGCCTCTCAGCCTCCCCCTTCTTCGCCTTGTCAACAAGCCACCTCTCCATAAAGATAACCGGACTGTTGAGAACTGGCACCAACCTTCCGCCGTTTTCTGGGAATGAGGAAAAAGATAGCGTTGAGTGATCGGAAGAAAACATCTCCACCCCCTCAACGTGGAAATACCGCACCCGGTCCAACACAACATATTCCCGGAGTTGAGGAAAATACGTCTGGTTCTCTTCGCTTGCTATCCAGGATTCGTGCTCGGAGACGGACGCCCAATGGGCGGTTAGCAGCATTGTTGTTGCCTTCGTTCCCGCTGCGTTGGAGTCGTTGGCTGCGGAGTTGGCGATTTGTTGGAACATGCCTACGCCCCGGGGCTCAAGACCGTTTGGTACCGAGGGCAGATGGGACGCGCACCAGACGTCCTGGACTTGTATGCATTCTTCTGCCAGGGCGCGAAATGAGGGGGATGGAGAAGCGGTGGAGAGGGGGAGGAAGGCTAGTTCTATTACTGGCATTTTGGGCTTGGGGTCGATTGTCTTATTATGGTTATTATCTTTGAGAAATACTGCAATTAAGCTCTGTAGGTGTGTTTTTAAAACTGTCGTTGTGGATTGGCCGACTTATGTGACTTTTGAGGATCGAAGGGGAGACTCGGGATGCGCTGGTTGACGTTGGCGGTGTCTGCCTACCTAGGTATTCATTAGGTATCACTGGGAGCGCGCCAACTCGTAGTTTCGGGGATATTACAGCATCGTACCTTTTGAAAGATTTATAAAAGACCGCATGGACGTTTACCGCCTTTAGTAATTTTTTTCTATAACATTGCTTTTGAGCAAATGGCACATGTACATCAGCGGTTGCTTTATAGCCAAGCGTCCGCAAAGCTCGCGTCTTGATCTTCTCTAGCTCTTGTCCATGTACATTCCGACCAGGCAATCAACCATCTCTACCATGATCCCCTGAAATTTGTACAGCTCTGCAGCAACAGTCTTTGTCTTGGCCCAAATCTGGTACCAGCCCTATTTAGTGGGTAATGTGAGAAATACAACCTCAAGAAAGCAATTTAGAGATGTCGGCCATGCGCGTCTCCTTGGCTTTTCCGCCCTTCGTCTTCTCCTGGAACGCAGCGCTGACGAGCTGTCTCTTTTCGGATTGAATGTCAAGCACGCGCTCCTCAATTGAGTCCTCGATAACTAGCCGCCACACCGTCGTCTCGCGCGTCTGGCCAAGGCGGTGCACTCGGTCTACGGCCTGATCCTCAATGGCCGGCGCCCACCACGAATCGGCTAGGACCACCGTATCTGCAGAAACCAGGTTGAGGCCGACACTGCACACGCTCAAACTGGCCAGCAGAATGCGGGTCTTGGGATCCGTGTTCAAGGATTCGATGGCAGCATCACGGTGCTTTTTGGCCATGCTTCCGTCGATTCGGGTGCATGCTAAGTTTGCCTGTTTCAGTCTCATCTGGATGATGTTCAGGAACGAAGTCCATTGACTGAAGATGACGACCTTAGAACCTTCCTTGTGAAGTGTGGCTTCAAGAATCTTGACGAGCGCCTCCGTCTTTGAGCTTCGGCATGTATCGTCCGCCTCAAACTCCTCCTCCTGGGTCTCGGGTATTGGATCTACAAGGGATTCGGCCTGCAGTTCGGAGCGGCACATAGGGCACTTGCCTTGCATTTCAATGGCTTTGGCGATGCAGGGCTTCCCGAAAACATGCTTGCAAGCGGTGATGCAGGGCTCATGAATACTAATTGATTCGTAGCAGATAGCACACTCCTCTTGGCTGTCGATCATGAGTTGTAGGGCTTGCTGGAGAATTGGAACATTCTTGTCGTCTAGAGCAACGACTTTCTGGTCCTCGAAGAGAGCAAGAAGATCATCCACCCGGTCCTTGCACAAAGCCCAATGGTTGCAAATCTGGCGCAGTCGCAGTAGTCTCTCCAAAATACTTGTGTACCTGCCCTTCTGTCCGTGCGAGGACTTGGATTGGTACTTTTCCAACTCTCCCTGAGCCTCTGACATCATGGCGTCGTACTTGATTTGTTCACTCTTACCAAATTTGATGCGATGAATGTATTCGGTCTTTGGGGGTAAATTGAGATCGATGAACATCATATCCTTCTTGCGGCGCAGACACAAATCCTGCATTAAGTGACCTAACACCTTTATCGCCTTAATCTTGTCAGGGTGGCTATGATGAAGCTGTTTCATGGGTCTGGTGATGACCTGAGAGAACAGGCCATCATCTTCGAGTCCTCCAGAAAGCTTGAGGAAACGCAGAATGGATAGAAAATCACGGACGCTGTTGATGATCGGGGTTCCTGTAAGTACCCATCGAGACTGGGCCTTCAAATTGCAGACGGCTGCTGCCACCCGAGACTTGGGGTTTCGAATCGTGTGACCTTCATCCAGCACGACTCTGCGCCAATCGACCGCAAGGAGACGCTGTCCGCTTGACTTGGACTCTTGGCCGACCATGCCGTAGGAGGTGATGACAACGTCAAATTTACGGAGTTCTGCGCCCGACATCGGCTTGCAGCCATGATAGACAACGATGTGAGGAATCTGGTCCTTGTTCACATGGAACCGAATTTGCTGCTCCCAGTTGCTTAGAACGCTCACGGGTGCTACAATTAATGTAGGGCCGCCATCCGTACCTTCAGCTAGCACCAGGCTGATGATCTGAAGAGTTTTGCCTAAGCCCATGTCGTCAGCAAGGATGCCACCTGAGATTAGGCTTGGTGCCGAGGTCGATATGAAGCCCGTCGCCAAATTGGTGTATCGAGTAGCGCTACTACGTTTCCACAACTGGACGGAGTTGTCCGAGTTAGGTGCAGGAAGCTGTGGCTTTTCTCTGGCGGCCATCCATGCCAACCCCTAGAATGCATATCAGTATCAGAAATTCACTTTCGGGGTAGCATCGACGTCAGTGTACCTGAAGTTGATAGGGCAGAAGTTGCGACTTCAGGATGGTAGGTTGATCAGCCTTGGGCATTGCCTTCAGTGTCTCTTCATTTGAAGCGAAAACATCGGTCAGGTCGTCTGTTCTTTGTGTTTCCAGGGTTTCGCTGGTTGCCACGAGCTGCTGAAGTGCCGTCTCCTGCTCCTGGCATACAGCAGTGGCGAGCCCTGCGCTGGACGTACCACTTTGGAGGCCGGTTGCCTTCCTGCGAGCCTCAGATTCTTTCCGTGTCTGCTTCAGCTGCGTAGCCTTGAGAAGTCTATCTGCCTTAAGTCTCTCTTCCAGTCGTAGCCGAGTTAAAGGGTGGCTGGTGCCGTAGAGAAAGAGTCGCATGGGACAGTCCCACAGTCCCTTTTCACCAGTGAGCACCCCTTCGAGAACTAACTCGTTGCGATCAACGTAACCAGCTAGTTTCTCGACGACCTTTCGACCCAAGTGGCCGATTTGAGCACCCATGACATTGTCGATACGAATTGCGTTTTCGTCGTATGGGTTACCAGGTTCTCTTCTGACGGCCACAAGCTCGTGGGGGGTTGCTACGCCATTGTAGTACCTCACACCAACAATCTTGGTATCCATGGTGCCATAAAGCTCCAGGGAAGGCCCTTCATCATCCTGGGTAAGGTCAATTGCTTCATCGTCATCTGCGTTGAGTACCTGGAACGATGCAGGATATCGAGAATTGCCGAGTGAGGAAGATGGTGTTGACCAGGAATCACGCGATCCTTGTGATTGTCTGGGCGCTGTACTCTGACTTGATGAAGACGTTCCATGACTTGGCACTCGGGCATTCTTCGTTCGGGGCTCAGCATCGTCGGTGAGGTCAATAACCTCACGGCCCCGTTTAGTTGGCGCCATTGCGTCTTTCCCCGTGCTGCAACTGATCAAATAAGTCAAGGTGGATCCACGGGCCTCAGGACGGATCAATCAGCTCCAAGCCCTCCGGGAATGCGATCGATGTGTGATCGAGTTTCCGCATATGACTTGTCTAGGTGGCGCTTGCCCAAGAATGAGACACACAGGTACTGGACGCGTCGAATACCGAGTCGAAACATTCAAGAGCTTAGGCCACCTCTCATGTCGCGGTATCAGCTGATCACCTTGCATCGCGGGCGGAATTCGGTGCGGCTAGGCGGCTACCGCTGACCGGCTGGACCGTTCAGATCTGAGCAATTGGCAAGGGTGATGGTGCAATCCGCACTAAGCCTATTCTGGGGTCAAGCGAGCTAAGTGCCTGCGTATTGTTCACCCAAGAGGCTCACACGACGACATATTTTTCTCTCCTCAACTTCATATCTAGTATTTATGTCTCGTTTACACCTCAGGCGTCCTTTTACAGTGCTGTCTGCGATTTCTTTGTTATTCGCGCCGCAGTTCTCTGTGCGGCAGCCCGTAGATGGGTTTTCCGCACCGCATCAGGTGGCAGGCATCAGACTCAGCGAGAAGCAGTCCAAGATAAGTTCCAATCATTTCATCATTCTCTATTCAAGGAAAATTCTCATACAAAAAGGGCATCGCTTGCTCATTATCCAAACATGTTGGCTGGTAACCATCTCATCATATCTTCCCTTCTCATCCCTCCCCTTTCTACCTTTCATTCTTTCAACAGGCGGCCAAACGCAGAGTAGTAGCCACATTTGGGAACGTGGCTCGTCTTGCTTGTCTTCGGGTCGAAGATATGGCAACCCCCTTTGGCGACATTTGGAGGAGTATACACTATTCTAGGTCAGCCAAGTGCTGTTAATCGATGCGACATGGGCATGGGGACGTACGGTGCAATGATACGGCGAAGTCGCTACCCTCGTTCGACACCCGATGAACACCCAGTTCATCTGCCATGTATGCAACGGAACCTTCTTCATGGACCGCTTGAGACTTAACCTTCATTGGTTTCGTCTCGTCATTATCAGGAAAATCGTACCGGGTCTCGGTCAGGTTGCCGCGGAGTATTTTCATCAGACAATGCGCATTGCCGTGGTCATGGATCGGGGAACCTTTGCCTGGGGTCCAGACGAGCACGAGCTGTAATACCAAAAGGGTCAGCAACACTCTATTGCAGCACTTCTATCACGGTTTGGGAGCAAGCTTACCAAGTTGCTCTTGCCGTTGCCTTCGTCAACCAAGTTTCGGGTGTATCCCCGGCTGGCATCTGCCATGGCATACTGTTGCCACTCGGCGATATTCGACTTGTACCGGGCCATGGCCTCAGTCAAGAGGTCCACGTCGACATCGTCCGAGGTTAAACCTGACGATTCCCCGAGAGCGTCTTTTAGTGATATCACCAATTCATCGAAACGATTCATCGTGGACTTGGACGGAAACTTGGTTTGGTGTTCTGAACGGACGGACGAGACTGAGCACGTCATGTTGTATGATGGTATGGATTTGATGTTGCGTGGTTGTTGTTGTTGTTGTTGTTGTTGTCTGTTGTCGGCGTTGCTGTCGAGTGTTAAGATGGAGGATCGTGGGAAAAGCGGTGTCTGCGCGGGCTAACTCCGCTTTTGACCGTGGACGATAGTACCGATGATCGGCTGCGGCGGACCTCCCTGCAGCAATTCCACAACGTCCCAGAGGACGATGCGCAACTCAAGACAGGCCGGAAAGCTTCCAATTGGTCACCAGACAATACAGGAGAGGAGTGGCCCCATGCCTATCTTTGTGAGCACGTTTTGTCTATCGCATTGTCGGCTAGCACATGACGACGGGTTTACGTTGCCCCAAGGCTGGCAGAGTGGACCAAGGCTTGGAATTTGGTAGCACTAGGTGGGCAACAAAAAGATGGTTTTGCTTGTCCTACACAGCCAAACCTTGACACAATTGGGGCAAGGTGTGAACAATTGATTCTTGGAGCTTGCCCGTAGTGTCCGACGGGACTTGGAATCGGCGATATTCTCGGGGACCAAAATACCCCACCCGATTACGGGTCCGGGCACTTCCCCGCGAGTCAGAACACCAGCATGAGTGCGAATAACTTGCGTACAAAAGCGGGCTTCATGAGACCGAACAACTTGGAATCAGCTGCGGGAAAGTCGAGGTGTTACACATGAGCGGGTCGAAACTTGGGAGAGAGCTAATAAAGAGGCCCAGCACCGACTACCGGTGACGAGTTGCTGGCCACGTTCACAACTCTCAGTGTTTAAGAGTTGTGGGTTGCACTTCACTCTTTGCTACGTTCCTGCATGATAATCATATTGAGTTACGCGTCGCAGAATCTTGTTTGGGCAGCGACCCCTCGCCATGTTCTCTGCAACATGCGAGATGGCATAATTTCATTTCCGTCACAACTAACATCAAACGACATACTCGCGTGGCTCGTTATGCAGAACAGAGCCCTAGATCTGCATTGTGGACAGTTGAGAGAAAGCGGGTTCAGCCAGGACTATAGTTAAAGCACAGTTTTCGATTTTCTTAGTTACCAGGCCAAATGTTAGTTAATGTCCGAAGGAACGCCCTCCACGATACCATCCATATCCAAAGACTTCATCCAACGGCTGCAGTAGGAAGTGGACTTACCTCGAACTAGAGCTTACCATCTTTTGAAACGACAAACTTGTGTCTCGTCAACTACGAGCAAGGCTACCCTTATTCATTCATTACACATCACTGTTTCTTACGTTCCTTCAATACTTGAGGTTATACGCGATACGCATGTCGCCCAAAGCAAACTCATCCAATCATCAACCCACCCTTTCACATTAGCTCGGTCTATTGGAATCTTGGCAGGAGTTTTGCTAGCCGTCGCCCAAGTTGGACAAGTAATGCCCCGCATCGCGCCAGACAGCTTCCTCAAGCGGTTTATGGTCCTCCTCATCTGGCATCCAAGAGTGGCCGTTCAGCCAGACAAACTCGCACGCGGTCTGTGCACATAGCTCCAACTTTTGGTTACTCCAGCTTCGGACCGTCCTCATACCGGATTTGGCTCGCTCAAACAGGGCGGCATCGTAATGGTTATCGTCGAATGGAGGCTGGTCCAATCCCTCTTTCTCAGTGGTCGAGTCATTGAGGAACAGGGAGCTCATATAGAAGAGAAGTTCGGAGGCCGAGATGCCTAGGGTCGGCCAGCAGCATTGAGACCATGGGATCGAGTTCGGGCCGTCCTCAGTGTGCCAGCGGTCCCAGAGGGCGGTGAAAAGGCGCACATCGTGGATCCATGAGCCCCTCCCCTGGGGGAGGTTCTGAAAGGCTGGGGGTACCCGAAAATCTGGATCGTTTAGCTTCTCTATGCACCAGTCGAAGCAGTTGAGGATGCAGGATATCACGTCGCTCTCCCCGGAGTCGTCGTCGTTATTGAAGCATGGCTGGTTCTTGAGGATGGTTTCCATCATGACTGCGACTGACTGTGGGTCGAGATTGTCGAAATTGGAGATGATGCATTGGACTGAGATGAGATCCAAGGAGAATCCATCCATTGATAAGTTAATGTGTTCGAGTTGGCTGCTAGCAATGTGAGAGCAGTGAGCAGCGGCACCACCTTTGCTTTGGCCCCATGTGTCTCTCGCTCCCTCGCCTTGACTGTGTCTCTGCAGTCTGTCCTTTAGAAGACAATATCGGCAGCTTTTGGGGCACGAGAGATCGCAAGTCCGGGGATGCATTCCTTTTAGACATCCGAGTGCTTTGTTTTTTTGCTCGACTGTGGTGGCACATCGTGCAAGAGGGACGACGACACGATCTCGCCAGATTGGATCCAGGTCTTCCAGGAGGTTGACGTATCTCTCAAACGCGGCATTGTGGTTGAACAGAGCAAGGTCAAAGTCGGCTTTATGCAGCGCTGGGGGTTCTTGTGGTCGTTGGGGTTCGCCTCCCCCTTGAAGCTTGGCCGGTTTATATTTCGACCATCGCCAACGCTCATAGAGCTGGTAGTGATATTGCCTTTTACTTCAGACATGCGTAAGTACGTTGTAGTGTGCGTAGCCTTCGGGCGAAGACAATAGACCTACGTGGGCGCGAAGCCGTCCTCATTCTCCATCATGGTCTTCAATTCGTCCATGCTCGTGTCTTTGATCATGTACAGTCGGTGCAGTTTGGGTTTATGCCTGTCCCAATCTCCGGATGATACTCGAGCGGTACCCATCATCGAAGCAGGTGAGGTTCACGATGAAATGTCGTAGTCCTTTGCACCGCAGTAATTCTGGATGGGAAGGGCGGCAGGGAAAACGAATGCAAACGACCTCGGTCAAATATTCAAAGTAAAGTAGGGCACCGGGGGTTCTCGTATAAGTTATATGAAATTTACCCGGCTAGTAGTTGACTCGGAAAACGAAATACATGTGCATTTTTGCGCAGGAAAGTACTGGAAGTTATCGTGGGAGGCAAAGCTCTATATCTAAGTATCTCATCGTATTGATCGCCTTCTGCAAATCAGCCCACGGGCAAATTCCAAACATATTAACGAAATCACAATGATGCGATGGGCAAGTAGCTTCGAATAACATGGAATGGAGATAGCACTAATGCAGCACCCGCCACTTTGCAGCAGTGAACGGCATTATGGATTTTGGGCAGCAATTGTATTTGTAAATGGAGTATTTATGGGAAATATGCCTTGGCCAGGGGCTAGGGGCCAAAGAGCCAAATCACAAAAGTAGCTTTTAGCGCTGCCTAGGTAGCCGTACCTGGTGATCAATTACGGTTTCTCCAGCGGGTGACATACGATATAAATCGAGCACTTGGTGCCCAACATTTTATAAAAACTTCACATATGCGAGCAAATAATCAGTTTTCGAACAGCAACCTACATCAAAACATGTCAGAATACATCAAGAAAGAACCCACCAAGGAGACAACAGACTGGCGCGTTGTCGGTGTCGGTCAATGGGTCCCCAACGACATTGACGAGAATCTCAGGGAGTACTTCCGGAATGGCAACCAGCTAGAACGAGCGCCCAGCAGCAAATTCAGGGAGGATGGACGGCACCAGATAGGGTGTGATTTTGCAGACCGGCAGCAGCAGCAGCAGGATGCTCGGGGTAGTCAATGGAACGCTTACAGCGAAAAGCTGACACGCCGCTCGAGGCAGACACACGACAGTGTCAGCGGCGAGCCAATTCCCATCGCAAGTCAGAAAACAAAACGCCCACGGAGGAGACCCACACACCACTGCGAGGTGCCGTCGCAAGGCTCCCCGAAGGGATTTGCTTCAAGGCAGAAAAGTACGCCGATATATACGGACAGGTTGGCGGACGTGAGACAGGCTATACGTTGTAATAATCTACTGTGGTACTGAGGTTCGTGGTTCAATTCAACACAATCGGTGTCTTTCGAGAGAGCGCGCTGACAAGATGACAGGAAAGGAATGGGCTCGTCAGCATTCATACACAGGAACGGGATTTCCCGCGACTCACTAGGACAGCATTACGAGGTTCGTTCGGTGAACAACAGATTGATACCCAACGTTAGGAAAGATAAAAGTTGTTGCTTGTATTTAGGGGTTTTGGCTGAGAGCAGGCTGTGCTTACAAACGGCAGGATAGAGACTGATTTGAAAATTGCAATTTTGAGGTTTGGAGGTTTGTCCAGCTTGAATGTGCAATTCTCGTAGTCGCCGTGTGGCTATGCTTTGGCTGTCTGTCTGCCTTTCGACAGTTCTTGCGTCTCAATTATTCTATATGGAATATGACGGGCTTCAAATCATTTCCATTTCCATTGGCGGGCGTTGGTCAATCTCCTTGGGTCCTCGACCTGGGTACATTGTACAAACTCTGAGCCGGAGGTGGCTGATGAGTGCCTGATCTAGGGCACTCTTTCTGTTGACCACGAACTGACATACATGAGGCTCACTTGGCTGGCCAGTACGTGACAGACTGCAGCTTATCAACTATTGAAATAGCGCAACACCAATACTCAAACATTCGAAGTTAACTAATATAGTCAAGACTCATGCAAGGTCAACACTAGTCGGCTTGTTACATTGGAACTGCAGTAGAACGAACCTGGAACAAAGTGCTCGAGAGACGACGTTTTGCCTCTGATGGATTCCAAGCAACCGAAGGATGGGATTTGGAGATTCGACTGATGGAAATAGCATCCTTGTCAAAGCAGTTGGCGTTGTCGATCGGTGGGGTACGAGGTTAGAGACGCACTGGCAAATGACTTCAAAGTCCCTGAACCCCGCAAGAAGGTGCAGGGATGGTGTGCTGCAAGTGCCCCTCAAGGTATAAATGAACCGTCCGGACCATTCACTCCCTGTGCCTTGATCCTGGTATTGATTGTATCACACAGGATGGATCTCGTCTGACTGTTTGGGCCGGTTATAAAATTTGTTGCCTCGACTTTGGCTGAAACAGTTGTAACCATTTATGATCGTGATGGCCTCGGTTGCTCTCTCTTTCGATTGACTTGTCATCGTAGCACGCAAAACCGTGTTCAGGGGACACCGCTCTTGTGATAAACGCAATGGCCCGGAATTGGGTGGAATTGAGTGCTCCCAATGGTCGGCTGGAGGCAGGCTTCTTGTTCCTCGTGATGCTGTAAAGCGATCTCGATCAGTTCATAATTCATACGCATACTTGACCAGTAGGTACGTCGTGGCGCAAAAAAGTCGATCCCCTGCGCTTGATTGGTGTCATTTCTCTCAGGTTGGTGCGGCGCATTGGAATGGCACAATGCCATGTAAGCTTGGTGCATGGGGCCACTTTGGTACTCTTTCCCGAGGTCTCACAAACCAAGATGATTCGCCCGTTAAGTCCCGATGACGGACCTATCTATCTCTGTTTCATGAGAAACATGGAGAGCTCGTTCGACTTTTTGCAGAAGGTTTGATGATGGGCTGAAGCGCCCAGGCTAGGCAACAGCTTCGTCTGATTATGGTAAATTGAGTGAATCACATACAAGCCCGCGAGCGCTTGAGGCGCCATACTTCGTGCCGACGGTTTGTTTTACGAGGACCTGATGTCGCCTAGGAAGGAGAGAGGCTTGCTGTTCCAAGTTTCCAAGCTTCCTTCCAACTCGCCTTTCTGAAGCTGGTTCCAGGCAAGCGCGCACCTGCGGACGTCACTCTTTTCGTTGCTTTCCCCGCAATGCATGCAGCAGTTTACAGGTTCCGCAGACCTGCCCCACCATACTTCAGTACGTACATCACGGTTGGCCGTGTTCTAGCTAACACCTACCTTTAAAATGCACGAGTAAAATGCACGAGGATCTGATCTTGTAAATTTCTTTTCTTTTCCATTTCACCACCATTACCTTATCTCGGAACCTCTGCAATTTCAAGCCCCGGCTGAAGCTTGGTAGAGATCAAAATGGAACGAGTTCACCAAGGTTCGTAGAGTCTTCTCTATTCTCCAGAAACCCACCTGCCTAGATGGATGTCCTGGCCCGACTTACACCCAGCTATCCTTCGTGGCTAACACCGTAAGCAGTCAACCCGTTCGCCAAGCGCGACTCCCACAGCAAGAACTCGGTGATCGTGTACAAGGTCCTCACGATTCTGACCTGGCTTCTTTCGGTCATCATCAGCTTCTACTATTCGGTCAACCGCCCTAGCGATGGCCACTGGATCAAGAACACCATTTGGGGCCAGAACGACCTGTACTTGACGGCCTTCCGACTCAATAAGATCATCGCCAGCATCTACTGGATTGTCCTCTTCGTTCTACAAGTCGGCTACGTTGCCCACCTGTTCTCCGGAAATGTCGAGAGGCTTAACGCGGCGTGCGCCGTTGGTAGCCATTTCATTCTCAACAACCTCTTCCACTTCGCATTTGTGATGCTCTTTGTGCGAGGTGCATTCGGTTGGGCGGAGTTAATCGTCATCCTGAACTTTATCAACCTGACTTCTCTCTACTTCCGCCACCCCAGCTCCGACCGCTTCATCCACGAAGCTGTCGTCTCTGGACCGCTCGCCTGGACATTCATTGCTATCTACTGGAACGGAGCTATCATGGTCCCCCACCCCGCGAGCTTGGTTTCTCGCATTTTTGGCAACATCTTCATATGGTCCATCCTGGTCTATGGACTGTTCTTCATCGTGACCTACAAGGTAAGATCTTCGTATAGCCTGTGTTGTTCTTCTTGCTCACATCATCTAGGATTATACCATGGGCTTTAACTTGAGCGTTCTTGCTGCAGCCATTGGTGTTTCGCAATTCTTCCGACAGATCATTGCCTTCCAGTGGATCTTTGCCTTTACTATAATGGCAGTCCTGTTTGTTGCCACTATTGCCGTTGCGATCCCGGCAGCTACCGGCAAAGACTTCAGTTTCCGAAGAGAGAGACAACCTGACAGCGAGCGCGCACCTCTTCTCTCAGACAACTAAAAACATTGGACGCTGATCGAGGTCGCTGCGATCCTGGTGGATCGAAACTCTCCATCATACTGCGAAACTTGTGAAGGGTGTAGAAGTAAAGATGTTGACAGTCCTATTTTGTTAACAAACCATCAAACTGTCATTCAGGCCTACGGGGTTATCAGTAGCGGCGTTTGATGGGTTGGCAAAAGTCGGCTGTTTTGGACTTCATTCATGAGCTTTCTTGGGCAGTGGCGACCAGGCTGGCGTCCCTGGTTGAGGGTGGTGAGCTAATGCATAAGCGTAAGTTGTTTAATCAAGACTGTGGTGGTAATCACAGAATAACATCGAGGCGTCTGGAAATCATGAAAAAGGCATTGCAACAGGGTTGAAGTAAAAGCACGGAAGAATTATTACGTGCGCCGATAAAGATGCGATAGTGCGTCTCATCAATTGACATCTCATTTCAAACAACTGACACTTATCAATCAATTGCACTTGACTCACTGGACCTTTTCATCCTATTTTTCAGGATTACCAACTCCGTTCTTGGTTGATGATTGTATCTCATCATGGTCAATCGCAGTTTCCAGTTTCCTCTAGGAATTGGAACCGACATATGCAAAATATCCAGGATTTACAATATTTTGGCATCCAAACAAGGTCCCAAATTTGTAAACAAACTCCTCACAGAGCAAGAACGGCAGCAGCCTAGGTCACAACAAATTCTTAATGACGCCTTCTCGGTTATGCATGATCAGATGAAGTCGCTAGATCAACCGTTTGTTTTTCGGTTTACCAGAAGCGAACAGGAACGGTTCATTCCAGCATTGCAGAAGGCTGCCGAGTTCATAGCTGGCCGGTAGGTTCCTTTAACACATTTATCACTGGCAGCGGATGACAACCACCACCACTTCATCTACCTATATACTTAGCGGCGCCCAAATAACACGTGAGTTATTGCAGTTTCGCGGCCAAGGAAGCAGCTATCAAGGCGCATACCAGCCGGAAGCTGTCTTTTCACAGCATTGAGATACGACGTCAGGCGCTGGCGGAACCAGAGAGCACGATGGCCGACTTGCGGGGAGAGGATGGCGCCGCATCGGAACCGCAGACCTCGGAGCAGCAGCTGTCGAGTGGGCCTCCTATTGCGGTTATACGAGGGAGAAAAGATGGAGACAAGGACCAGGTCGCGTTGCTGAGTATCAGTCATGATGGAGACTATGCTACGGCTGTGTGTTTGGCTTACTTGGGGGAAAACGCTTCATGAGAGAGGCGCGTGGAACTAGTCTAGTCATTGAGATTCCAAGTCCCATGAGATGGCTACTGCAATGAGCTTGTAAGGCAGTGAGTCTCGGTCAACTCAAGGGCAACCACACTTCGTCTTACAAGTGCTAGGCAGAATGCAAGCACAATTTGTCCAGAGTTGAGCCAGCTGCATGCATTCGGTATGGGGTATGGAGATGACTCGAAGTCCACAGCCTACAGACAAAGTTGAAGCAATATACGAGAGCAAGCTTTCTTGGATGGTGCGATATTGACTCAAGATGTTTTGTGAGAGTTTTTATTTCCCGTCTCACTCAACTCCGAGGCATGTCTCTCTCACACAAAGCACTCGAGCTTACAACTCTTGATCCAAGATGCTAGCCGCAGACCCCTGTCCTCGTCTCCACCGCCCGTCGAAGGTTTCGAAGTTACTAGAGTACTTCGTCCTCACCAACATTCTCCCAATAATACCGGGTATGATAAGAATAGCTACTTCCTCAGCTGTACACTGCAGACTCAGTTGGTAGCAATTTGCCACATCTTTTATAGCAGAAATAGGCCTAGCATTACACATGTCCCGACCAAAGTACTTACATTGCCCAAATTGCATGCAACTGCACATGCAAATGCCGCTTAGCTGCCCTAAAACTTGCATCAAATACTAAAGTCTGCAGCCACCGAGTCTTGTCTTGCCAGTACTATAGTAGCAAACCCCGATCTATTTCCTACATGCTCCACACAAGAGGTGCCCACTTGCCCACTTAGTAAGTTCGTTGACGCCAAAGGAACTTGTCATAATGCACAATAAAATCGAACTTTTCCATCCAGACATGAGCTGGCCGCTTAGCGCAGTAAGACACTCCCCCGGGTTTCCACACCTACCACGGTGAACTAACAAAGTTGTTTAGATGGTAGCGCGTGGTCCTCCTACCAATCACGTATGGGATAGACTGAGGTTGCGGGTTCGAGTCCCGTGGTGGTCGCCATATATTTTACTTTTTCGATTATTTTCCGTCGGGGATGCTAAATAACTCTGAACGATGGCTGCGGGTTCGAGTTGTGTGGTGGTCACCTTCCATTCGTTGCAGTACTTACACCCATGCATTGATGTAGCCCAGGTGGTAGGTATAACGCAGTTTGTGGAAGAATCAGTCATAGTTTGTGCGATGTGCCGTCCACTTTTGCTAGCGAAAATAACATGGATCGATAATGCGCCATTCCGCGCAGTAGATGGGGAAGAGGTGTCGGTCGGGCGGTGGTGCCCAGCGCCGGTTGAGACGACTTCATGGCAGCTCCACAACACACACTGCATGTTTGGGACAGGCAAAGTTGAAGCCAATTGAAAGCGGTAACACGTCTTCAAGACGTGCTTGCAATTTTATGTTTTGCTCTCAAGTCTCAAAGAGTACTGGTTTCAATGAAGCTTTGAGAAGGAAATATCAACTGCTTCAAGTTCGATAAGCCAGAAACATATGTAGGTCAACCCTTACTTAGGAAGGTAAGTATTCATTCACTGTACTAGAAGGGCCAAGTGGGAAAATAAGGCTTCAGTTGGTCGGTATCATCACATTCACACATCACCAGACTATGCCTATTGAGTAGCTATCCCATAAGGAACCTGTTATGGCGTATTCAAGCCCGAAGTGAGTGTATGAATATGAGCGATACCGCCTCAAATAACCATTCTGCATTATATACGTGGTAGGGTTGCCAATATGGGAGGTCCTTTGATAACTGTCGGTTGCATACTTACAAGTTCCTGGGTATAGGGTAAGGTGTCCGTCCGCTATCCCGAGCCCTTGAAGGTGCACCAGCTTGCTGCCCCGCATGGAAAGACGATCGCCCCTGCCCCTGCACGCATATGGAGTTGTCGCGACGTGAACCATGCTTGGCTTTGAGCTTTTTGGGATCCAAAGTAAAGTCTCACCTTTTATTTCGTATTGAACATCTATGCATTTCATCAATGCATTGACGCAGAGACAATACCTACTTGTGTACAAAACCACTCTGTTCGGGTATTACCCTTCACCATGGCATCCGATTTAGAAAAACGGGAAGGCACCCCTCTGCCTACTTCCGGCCCAACTAGCATTCCGCAAAAGCGAGTACTGGACGACGACCACGTCCCAGCTATTTCCTCGCCACTCAACCCGAATCCAGACCCAAAACTCACAAAAGCGCAATCGCATGACGACATACCAGCCATGGCCCGCGAAAAGCGAACGAAGAAGGAGTCGCTGAAAAAGCGCGAGTCCAAAGGCGTCTCTGCCCCAGACAGCGTCAGAGCTACCCCAGATCCCAAGCTCGTCAGCAACGAACCTACGCTGAAGGATTCGTCGCCATTGAGATACAAGCTGGCGCCTCCGAAACCCTCAGACTTTGAACCAGCTCGTGCTCCCGTCTTCACTCATCACCACGATGTGCCGGCCCTTGATGGGACCACCATTAGTTTCTATGAGACTTCCGAACAGTAAGTCGCAAATAAGGTGATGCTGTCGCATTACAATACTAACCTGCAATTAGTGTATATAACAAGAAGAACTTCCATTACACCCATTGCATAGCCGATCCCAACTTTCCGTCCTCCTTCTACTATCGCCAAACAGAGCCAGAACCTCACGGCTCACATATCAGCTTCGAAGATGCCGCCACCCACATGTATCTGGACCAATCGGGACGGCATATTACGACGGACAAAGGCTTCAGAATGGCAAGAGCAAATATCGGGGTGCGCCAAGGCCGGTGGTATTGGGAATGTAAGATTACGAGGGGAATGGTGAAGACGGCAGAGGGTGGGAAAATCGAATCGCATGGACACGTGCGGCTAGGTTTCGCAAGACGGGAAGCTTCGCTAGATGCACCAGTGGGGTTTGATGCGTACAGCTATGGTATCCGAGACGTCGAGGGCCAGAAGGTGCACATGTCGCGACCGAAGGACTTCTTCCCGACTGGCGAAGATATCAAGGAAGGCGACGTGATTGGTCTCGAGATCCAGCTTCCCTCAGAAAACCTTCATCGGAAAGTGGTACAAGGACAGTATAATCCTGCCGTGGATATTTTAGATGACGAGACACCGAGTGCGGAGGGCCCAAACATTGTGCGAGACCGTATACCCATCCGATTCAAAGCCCACATCTACTTCGAGAAGATCGACTATCACACTAGCAAGGAATTGGAGGACCTGATGAACCCATCGCCTGTTGGTGCATCGGGCACTGCCAACAGCGCAGCTGAGCCACCGAATCCTAATCATCAGGTCCCGTCCCTGCGAACGCTGCCGAATTCATACATCAAGGTGTACAAGAATGGCGTTCTTATGGGAACACCATTCACGAATCTCCTCGCCTTCCTTCCACCTGCTTCAAAACCACAAGCGCAGGTAGGCGCAAGAGAAGGCATGGACGACGGCATGCTCGGGTACTATCCTGCCATTAGTGTGTTCCGAGGTGGCGCCGCAGAGTGTAACTTTGGTCCCGACTTCTGGTATCCACCACCGGGTTACGGGACCAAAGACACAGATGGGGATGTAGAGATGACGGGCACAGATGGCGACACCGTAACAGTCGTCTCCGAGAAGCCAGCAGGAAACGTCTGCCCCCTGTCCAAGCGCTACGATGAACAGATTGTCGAGGACATTGTGGCGGACATCGTAGACGAGGTCGACTTCTGGATGCAGGACGGTTGCCGAGTCATTGACAGAACCGGCGGCCGCGACGAGAAGGCAGACGTGACAGTTGACATTGCACCTGGCCGGGAGGAGATCAAGGAGCTCGTGCAGGACGATTAACACCATCGGCGCTCAATGCCTTTTTCTAATGACGAGTGGACCTACAGCAAGGAGCCGTAAAAAGGGTCACATGAATATGGAAATGGCGTTTAGCTTTGACCTTGTACTCATTATTCGTGGTCTTGCCTATACGCTGCGGTTGTACAAACGGGACTTTGGTATAGCGTAAACCCGTAAATCAGAATATCGAAACTGTTAAATGTCCAACGACATACCTAAGGATCAAGGCCTCAAGCCTGAAGTTTTGGTTTTGCTGTCGTGATATAGCACGGCGATTGAATGCCGATTTGAAGAGTTAAGACATTGACTCTCATTCAATCATGTGATCTGCTATATCACCACTGGCACGAGGGTAAATATTCATGCATCTGTTCCCTTATTACGCGGGTATTTACTTGCGCGAAACTCTCTCTCAAATCCTCAAACATGACCTACTTTCTCTACTCAGCACCCGGTACCTCAACTACTCTCCTCATTAATTCGTGAAAGAGTGGTATCATTGTCATTTACTGTGCATTCCCAATCCCGGCTTCATTTCCTGCTCTTCTCCTTACGCTTGCCCTTGCTTGATTCAAGATATAGGCGAGGCATTGGCGTTCTCACCCGCAGGCGCGGGAGACAAGTTCATCTGACTCCTCACGGATTCCTGACCCGGAGCAGGCAACTGCGGGTCGTCAGGCAGCTCCTCGATGCGAGTGCTGCCATCGATGGGACCCTCTTTATCCGCGCCTTCTTTAAGAAGACGTTCCTCGCGACCGCGCTTGTGGCAGTACCAGAGGACGGATAGGAGCACTGATAATTGTAATGTTAGTAGTTCTTGAGTTTACCCAGCCGGAAGAAAGATGGGGATTCGACTTACAGAAAATAGCTACACTCCAAAGAACATTAGTTCCGATGAAAGCCGGCCATCTGGTCTTCAGCACATTTACTATGCCCTTCAACATTCCCACTACAGCCCCAGGCTTCGTAACGAGCTCCTGCAGGTTCTTGGGCTGCATAAAATGTTTCGCAGCGCCCTTTAAACCATCCTTGCTCGCCTCCGCAGCATTCAAACCCTGCGCCTCAGCCGCTACCGCCAAAAGCTCCGGCGCAAGCGTCGTCGTCAGTTTGTTCGGCAGCGTAGTGACCAATTTCTTGAGCCCATTAGGCAACCGTTCGTAGTTCTTCGCCAGAAGGCCATCGCGATCTTCAATTAGATCTACCAGGTCCTGGTACGCCGTCGGCACGCCGTTGACCAGATCCTTCAGCACGAGTGTAAACTTGCGCACCATCTCCGTAGAATCGGCCGAGAGCGAGAACGCCTTGTTGTTTGACGCCGAGAGATTCAGGTCTTCGAGCACGGCAGAGATGTCCGTCTCCTCTCTGCGCACCTCGCCCTCGGGCACAGCGAGGTGCGTCGGATGCAGGCTGTCCTTGTTGACGGGCTTGCGTTGCACGCGGAGCGAGATGGTACGGCCAAGATTGGTGATCGTGGAGAAGCGGTTCGATTTCTTGTCATCGGCGGCAGTGGTGGTGGCAGCCTTGCCTTTGCCTTTGGCGTTCTTCTCGTCTTTGCTCACGAAGCTTTCGGTGTCGCTATCCCAGGTGACGACAGGGGTTGCGACCCGTGGGGGCAGAGGTGGAGGCGGACCCGCGTCATCGTCATCGAGTACAGTTGCGTCGGGGGAGGTGAGGCGTTCAAGGAATTTCTCGTCCTCTTGGTTGAGGACTGGGGTGCCGACGGGTTCGGGTTTTGAGATGACGGTTCTAGGAGGTGTTGCTGCTCTATTAGATTCCTCGTGCTTGGTTTCTTGCTTGTCATGTTCCTGGCGCTTTTTTGATTCCTTGTCATCCCTGTTCTTTTTCACTTTCTTGTAAGCGAAATACTCAAGCATGATGGTCGGTTGTGTACAGGTCAGGCCCAGGAGTTGGAGATGTCGTTTGGTGAATATAGTTGAGGACTTGGGGTTTGGATGAACACAAACAGAAACGACTCTGGGTCCTAAATTGTCCGTCTCCTTGGTTTTATTGACGTGTTGGACGGCAAAACTGACGAAATCAATGTGACTTGTTGGGCCAGTTGGGAGGCCTGTCGTCCTGTTTCACCTTCACATGCGCGGCGATGTCATATTAACACAGCCACTGTGGCGCCGACAGGGATAAAGCTCGGGGCTTAGAATGCTCCTGGGGCTTGGCGGCTAAAGCACCCACGATTGCCGAGACCCGTTGAGGCTTAACTAGCTTAGCGCAGATTGTACCTTTGTAACCCATTTACGCGTCTTCCCAATCGCAAACGCGTCTCACCAAAACGGTGACAGTATGCTATTTTGAGAAAAGCAGCCGAAGATCGGCTTTCTCAAGAGAGCAAAAGAGCTGCTCCATATCTACTGCAAATATCACGCCAAACCAGAGAACACCATCAATATGGAGGACGATAGAGTTCTCCCCGGCGACTTCAACGATGGCAACCGCGCCTTCCTCCAAGCCTTCATGGCCAGAGGGACCCTCACCCTCCGGGAAGCACAACCAATCATAGCCGGCATATTCACGGCGCAAGGACGCCAATTTGAACCAGACCAAGTAACGTCGGAGCACATGGCATCTTTCATCGGTGCCGCAGCTGAGGCCGTCTCCCACTTCGACTACGAGGTTCGAAGCACCATGCACCAGAAGCTTAAGCAGCGTTTGTGGGCTATCGTGAACACCACGTCCGACCCCCAGACCCAGCTCGCGACGTTACACACGCCCGATGAGATCGCCTTTGTCAAGCGCGTGCTCGACGGTATGTTCGAGAAGTACAACACCCCGCGCATGGAGGTCATGTGTCTGGATGAGATGCAGGCCAACAAGCTGCGTAGTGTGCCGAGGGTTGTGAATGAGGAAGATGTGGATGATGGCGAGGGAGCCGAGAGCCAAACGCAGCTCAAGGGACTCAAGCCGAGCGAGGCTGAGGCTATGATGCGGAGTATGGTCGAGGCGGGCTGGTTTGAGAGGAGCCCCGAGGGACTGTACGGTTTGAGCCCGCGGGCGCTGCTGGAGCTTCGAGGCTGGCTTATCGAGGCATACAATGATCCCGATGCTGAGCCGGATGAGTGGCAGCGGATCAAAATGTGCGAGGCGTGCAAGGAGATCGTTACGGTGGGCCAGAGGTGTGCGGACAGGGATTGCAATATCCGTTTGCACGATATTTGCGAGGATGCTTTCTGGCGCACGCGTAGGGAGAAGAAGTGTCCCAAGTGCGAGACGCCGTGGTCGGGGAAGCACTTTGTAGGGGAGAGGGCTGTTACGGAAACGGAGGCATACCAGCGCGGCAGAAGACGAAGTGGGAAAGGCCGCAGTTCCAATTTGATGGAGCAGATCATGGGCAATGATGAGAATGAAGAAGATGAGAACGGCTTCATTGAGGAGGAGTGACAGGGGCGCTTGTGGTCTTCTCTCCAGAAGCCTACCCAACATATTAATGCTTGCATGAGCAAGATCGGAGGCCCCTCATTCTCACATCGCTAAGCAGTATGAAAGTCGTTGGTGTCATTACCCGATGGAGCATTTAAATTGCTTCGAGAGCTGGTACTTCCCGCTGCATTCTTGTCCGGCACTGCTGCGGGAAGATTAGGAGCAGAGTTCGTGGTAGAAGTCAACTCTTGGCATCTAACCTACATTCCTGTTTCTGTTCGTCGTTTGCAAAGATTCGAGCCTGATAGAGCCTGCTCTGCTACGCTGGCCAGAACAGAAACAACGGACGATGGCACTTTCGAGCAGAAGCTCCCAACCTTTTGTTTACACACAGGCCAAACTTAAAGTCATGTTCTGAGAGAGTTAAGAACCGCCCTCGTCCAAAAGAGTCTCGGGACGTCTTCGGTTTGGGGACTGAGATTCGACATGCTCCTAAACAATCTTTATTCTTTGGAGTATTCTGTGCTCAATCAGGCCACTGGACCATGCATGGCCCGAGGAGATTTCTTTGGATAGCAGCCTTTCTGTGTAGGCCAACTCCGAGTTATCATAAATCCCACCCAATCACAGTAGGATTTATTAGTTATAATGCGAACAACACAAACTATGATGAAGGCTGGAATAAGTTTCGCTTGTTATGCAGGAGAGACAATTGACAGGATACAATGTCGACAAGTTTGCATGCAGTAGGAAAACTAGTAGACATATTATGCCAGCTATATGTTGCAATACTACAACTTAGTTTAACAGCACCGGTATACTCGATGTTGAAACAAATCCCTTGTCGATGAGTAGGCAGAAACATGAGATTATCAGTGCACGAACTCTAGAGTCTCGCAGGTCTCAAAGCCTTGGGTACAAATACCCCTAGCACCTCACATGGGTCCCCCTTTTCTCATCACCCAAATATCACGATACAACCCGAAAACAAACTCTCAGCGATAACAGAGCAGAATCACTTATGATGCCATCCTCTTGCATGTATCAACCCACGACATTCAAAACTCAGTCAAGACGGGTATTTCGTGGTCCAACCTCAGGGCTATCTTCCGCCCGGCCCGGCCAGGCCCAGAGCCCCCTCCCTCTCCTTCTCCTCCCTCTCCCGGGTCGGAATAATTTGGGACAAGCGTCTAATGGGGTCTGAAGGGTGGCGCGGAATGCGCGCGATGGCGATCAGAAGTTAATCGGGCGGCATGTGGAGGCGGGTCCCGGGATGAGGGAGGCCTTTTGGTATGGGCACAAGTATGGGATTGCTAATATGGGTCAGCAGGGAGTGAGAGGAAGCGGAAGTGAGACAGTAAGTGAGGGAAGAGGTTTGGGGAGGAATGAAGAATGTGACCGTTTCTGTCCCTTGAGAAACAGAGAAAAAGAAAGCAAAGCAAAGAGACCTGCGGCTGAGTTCTTCCTGCTCAGCCCGGCATTTAAATGGCGTTTGCATGGCATCAATGAAAGTATTGTAGTGTCAACAAGAGTCTGACTAAATGATTATTTAAATAAGGGGACAAGGGATGTTTTGTTCTGTTTGGTTATACTTGCTGTAATAACTAGCAGCTCCTCCTCTCCCCTCAGCCCTCCCCTCCGACGACACATAGGTATACTAAAGGGGTTAGAGACGGACAGGACAAGGATAAGTCTGGCTGACTCACCTGCTTTTAGCCAGAGAATTCCAGTCAATGATTGTCTTTGTGTTTCCGGGTGTCGAATGATGCTACCACAAAGGCATTCCTGTGTAATACTTTACTCTGGGAAAGTCAACCTTTAGTTAAATTTTCGTGAAATACATGTATCTGTACAACATGCACTCGTTTTACTTTGAACAATACATCATGTGAAAGTTACTTGACCATAAATTCGAGGTGCCATGCTCCTCTAGCCACCTGTTGATTAAGCCATACTTAAGAAGAAAATTCCCCACGAATCGTGGGCCAGAAAGTTAATCCAGATGGCTTGGGTAGAGTCAGACCCCCCACCTGGTGTTTAAGGCAAAGAAGATGAAGTCGATTTACATGACGTGTCAGCCCAGTACTGTTGACAGGATTATAAGGGTCCCCCAGGATGCCGCTCTTGTATTACTGACCGCAGTCTCGTTATAATCAATGCTGTACCTATGTATGAAGCCCCTGGCACAAATTCTGGACTTTAACTAGTCTAATCCGCCGGTAGAGAGAAACTTCTCTCTCAGCATCCACTTGGCATATATGAGATGGCCGCGAACGGCCTTAGATTTATCGCAGAAGTGGATTTACCCTTTTCAAGAACGACCTTTCTTGATCTCGGCAAAGATGGACTGCATACATTCGCTTGCGTTAGGGCTGTTAGGCATTTCTCGCTGGGTGGCTCGGCGGGATGTTGAACACGCAGCAGTAGGTAAGTTTCCGACGCTCCTAGCATGGCGGTCAAAAAATCCCATCTCTTTCTTGAGTTAGTAGATCGAATAACATAATATTCATGTAGCAGTGGTCCGATCCGCCGTAGAAATCGTCAACATCATGCTCAATGTCACTACTGCTGTGTATCCAGATATCTGCCACCGTCAAGTAGCTAGAGTCGGTGGCTGTGTTCTCCGACCTATTCAAGGAAAATAGCCTTAACCACTCGGGGCTCAAACTTTCCTCGGTGACTCTCTTCGTTGAGTCAGCATGGACCAATGTCAATGATCCGGGGATGCATAGGTTGGCGTTGTACGGCTTGTACTTGCCCGGGGGTTCGGTCCTTGGTGAAAACAGTCGTAGGGGGTCAGGCCCTTCCGTGTTGAAGTGCCGGAGCGATTGATTATGTACGTTGTACAGCCCAGTACGCCATTCAAGAGGTATAACGGAGTATTGCCTTGAATGCTCACAGCCCTGGTGGCGTTCTGCATATACCGAAGGAGCGCTTCACCGTGTCATTCTGGTACTGGTTATGGGGTGTGAACACCAGAAGATCATGCCTTCCTCGTTGCAGAGGGTTTCGAGATCCTCGAGTTTGAAGTCCTGTGATCCGTCGATTTTGATGACCCTACAACGCAGAGGTGGATTATGTGCGGTCAGACTAGCCTGAACTCCGACTACGTCACGTTTCAGACTGCCGGGAATATCACTTTTGTGCTTGTGGTGGGTGTTTACATGCAGTAACAGCTCTTCCCATCCATCTTCAAGTCGAAGTAGCGCTTGCCTTCAACGGACTCTGGCTTTCTCTCTTCCAGATCGCGGTAAATGACTTCGACGACGTACTCTGGCTGATATCAGGGATCACGAGAGGGAATATTTGTGCTCTTTGCTTGATGGCACGCAACGCACAGTAGCGCTTCAATGAGGCTCTCCTATGGGTATATGTCGTCAGGGTGGCGAATCATCCATGTCAAGCGTTGGGGGCTTGGATGAGATAGCCTTCGGTGCCACAGAATCAGCTGGCACATCAACTCCTCGGTCATGGCAACGAATCTGTCGACGGCCGTGGCCCGACAGACGGCCGCCATGAGGTTTTCGATTTTGGTATCTGTAAAGTCTAGCCAGGCAGCTATGCCCTCTGACACTGCGTCTGATCCATAGATGGAATCTGTGCGGCGTTTGCGGTTAGATTGAGTTGCTTCTGGCCGTGTTGCCATAGAATTCGTCTCCAAGAGTTTCCTCGAGGCCAGATGGCGCAGCGAATTCTTGCTGGCCGTTTTTTGGGTTGGCGCCGCTCTTTCTGTTATCACCGTTGTTATTATTATTGGCAGGGCTGCGGTAATCTTGCTTGAAGTGACCCTTTTGGCCGCAGTTGTAGCAATGGCTTTTCCAGCCTGGCTGCCCTTCTTCTGGTTGCCACCTCCGTATTTCTTGGTACTGTTGCCCTTACTTCTTCTCTGCGCATTATGGGCGTTGGTCCCTACATTGTCGTTGCCACAGTTCTTGTTGTTACCATGCTGTGCTTGTTCTTCAACTTATGGTAGAAGGCGTTAGAAAACTCTTCCATAAGTTCCGACGGCTTCATATCATGGTGACGGAGGAACTGATTTTGCTGCCGAGTCCAGCCCAAAGCCTTATCTTCGGTGGCGATGAGGAAAATTATGATCTGTTGACTGTTACATATCTCCATGCCTGCGTCTTGACATTCAGAAACGGCCTTGCGGAACTTGGTGTTGAACGTGACGGGACAGCCGCCGTCGTACTTGCTAATAGGCCTTTCCATAGTGCCTTCTGAATCTTTCCGACGGAATGGTCGAATTTGGCCTTCGATGTCTTCAGCAGATTCGTGCCTTTGCTCAGCGTAGTCGTCGAGTGCACCATCAGACCGTGTCCTGCGTGTGGAAGCGTTTGATTCTGTGAAGGGAAGCCCAGATTCTTCAGCCACGAGATGCTAGCATCAAAGATTTGATCCTTCCTGAATACTATGGTTTCTCAATGGTATGAATCGCTACTTGTGTTGCATGGCTGATCGTACTTGCGAGGCCCCAAGCTGACCATAATCTATCTCATAGTATGTTCACGCTTTGGTAGGCGTGCAGGCCTCCATATCTTATCTAATCCTCCGTATTAGACCGGCATACTATCCAACAGTAAGTACGTCTTTCAGGGTAGACGACATTCCCGCTTTCCGCCACCGAGTGGGCCGATGTAGAAAGTAAACACAAGTGTGTACTTCTGATGCTGAAGATGTGATTGACCGTAGAGAGGTGGACGATTTAGGCCGGTTTGACCGTATATAGATAGGTAGATGAAATTGAAGACGAGTAAGTCGTAACCCCTGATTTGTGTTTCGGTTAGTTCTATTTCTTCAAATCTAAAGTAGCTAACTAGTTTCGGCTTAATGAGCTGACCAGAAAAAGGAAAGTTCATTTCGATTTGATCTTCCTTATATAAGGTATCAAGCACATATATACTCATCTCTGCATACTTATTAGTAATCCATGTTATTTCTCACCATGAAGCCAACACTACTCAAAGTGGCCCCTCCAACTTTCCTGCAAATCAACCTGCAAGATTGTAGGTATTCTATGTCTTTCTACATAATGTCTTCCCACTCCTAGTTATTACCCACCGGCAGCAAACGGACTCCTCTTCCTCAATCTCTCCCCATAGATCCACAACAACACCGGACTCGGCCAGCCTATAGCCACACCCAGAAACGCCAATAACGTATTCCCCCACCCGAGTCCCAGATTATCATACAAGCTCGGCGTAAACAGCGGAAACCCAAAAGCGGCCAAACTGCGCATCACCGTCGCCGCCCCGACCGCACTCGCCGCATACCGCGTATAAGAATCGACCAAATAAGTCCGCACGCACTGAAACCCCACGATCGAGCCCGCCGAGAACAAGCAAGCCCCTACATTGGGCCAGATCCAATGCGTCTTGTACTCTGCCGTCCAGCCGTAGATCACCAAGCCAATCGGAACGAGGAGTGCGCCGGGGATCATCATGGGAACGCGGTATTCCGGCCGTCCCGGCTCTTTATACCGTCTTTTAAGAGCAGCATAGATGCGGTCTTGTAGCAGGGCACAGATCTGAGCCCCTAGTCCGAAGCCAAGGCCTAGGGAGACATAGTTCAGCCCGCCGATGCCTACACTCTCCCCGTAGCCTCGGGGTTGGGGCGAGGACCAGAGGTTAGGGAAGGAGACGAGGACAATGTACATGAGGCCATAGAGGTACATCATGTAGAGCGAGAGTACTTGGACGATGATCTGGGTGGCGAGGAGACGGAAGGGTCGCGTGAAGGCCATGTGGAGCATCTTGCCAACCGTGCGGTCCGGTTCATCGTAGGGCGTGTGGAAGTCGTCTTTGCCGGTGTCCTTTTGGAGTTTGCGTTTCTTCCAGGCGAGAAGAACTGGGCCGTAAGTCTCGCGGAGGAAGAGCAGGCCGAAGCATTGGATGGCAGCGTCGGCGATGGTAGTTGCCCAGAAACTCCAGCGCCATGTTGTGTGCTCGGTTATGAATGCACCAGCTGAGTTGGAGGTCAGTTACGAGGTAAGGAGATATCTTGGCTCGCGGGACACGTACCTATGGGGCCTATAGCCGGCCCAAGAAGGGGCATAAGAGAGTAGAGCGACATAGCCCTCCCACGCTGCTCAGCCACGAACAGGTCACTCAATACCCCTCCACCTATCGCTAAGGAAGCGGAACCCCCCAGACCAGAAAGAAACCTAAACGCAATAAGCTGCCCCTTTGTCCTCGCAAGTCCACACCCGAGATTGAAGAAAAGGTAAATCAAATTAGTGTACTGCAGCACCACGACCCTCCCATAGAGTTCAGAAAGCGGTCCCGACGCCAGCGGCCCAATCGCATAGCCCAGAACGAAAATCGACAAGACGAGCGATCGCTGAAACGACTCCGTGATGTTCAGCTCCTCGCCGATAGCGATCAATGAGGGCGCAACCATGGACGACGAGACAGGCGATATGAGGGTGAACGTCGACACGACGAAAACAGCGCCCCATTTTCGGGCGAAGGACCAGTTCTTAGGGTTATCTGGGTCGTCAGGCCCTGTCCAGGTGACGAGGTTGGGGTCATTTGGATCCGGGGCCGTCGTGGTGGTTTTTTCTTCTATGGGCGGGCCGAATTCCTCGTCGCGCTTGTAGATGCCATCTCGCACTTCTGAGACGGTTCCGGATAGAACGCCGGTTGAGCCTGCGGGTGGTTGGTGGGGTGATGTTGAGGAAAGGCTGGAATTGCCGTCGTCTTCCTCGCCAATCTGACGACTGGAGCGACTACTTGGTTTCTCATCCTTCTCTCCGCTGCCCGTGGGCTGAGCTGGTAATTCTTGTAATACGCACTGGGCTTTCCCCGATTCCTGACTAGGGGTATTACGCAGCATCACTGACCCTTTAGCATAGAGGAGCTGCTTGGGAACTGACACGTAGGCAGGTCGCTGTAAGCAGAGAAAGGTGGAAATAACCAAGATTAATAACGAATGAGAAGTCCGAAGTTAGGACCGATTATGACGGTATGAATGATTGCTTCGGTGCCGATCAAGCGCACTTATGAGTTCGCGGCAAGCGCCACCGGCAATACAGATAGATGATTGATAGAGTGGTGATGGTTGTTTGAGCCCGGAGAGTAATCGGAGTGAATCTTGTCATTCTCGCAGCGCGGGTAATACACACCAGTTTACGTTCACCAATGGCCAACCTGATTAGCAAACCGCCCGGTAATCATCCATCACAATCAGAAAGGACAACATGGAGCTCATTAAACCCGCCAGGTTGGGGCATCCTCGTGAACTAGACCCATAATCTTAAGGCCGAAACAGATTTCGAATCCATACAGAGGCCGCGCATCCATCGGACTAGGCAGGTAGAGCATAGTGACGGCCCAAATAGGCCATGTGCAATAAGTGGGTGTGACGCGATACGCCCGACCGGAGCGTTTGGTGGTATGGTACAAACAACGGCTATGCGGTTGTCGTTCCAACGGCATCGTCTCACACAGCTTATTCATTACAGTCATTACAGTGCTAATTGGTCAGCACCTTTCATGACAAACTGACGCTCTGATCCACTGGTCTAAGTCCGACAGGATGACGTACAACCACTCCCAAGCATCCCGTGCACACCTCCTGGCGCGTTGAGTTTACAGGTTCCCGTTGCATTCGCCGGAGATCCGTTCTCCGTCGTGGCAAGACTTATATCCTCCATCCTGACGTTGTAGCACGGATGTCGTGCCGAACAACTCACCGCCGCCGTGCGGTTGCCCGAGGTGCTGTTGGTCCACCCGGTGAAGTTGACAAAGGCGATATTTGAAACCTTCATATTGGACGTGCCCGAAAAAGAGCCTGGGCTTATCAGTCACATTATCATCCCAAACCCCGAATCCTGTGCATGCTCACCGTTATTCCCACTATCCTGATCGACCTGCATCCCAATAGCCGCCCCTTCGACGTAAAAGTTCTCGAACCGAATGTTCTCTACCACGCCCCATCCACCTCCTCGAGGCAAGTAGTCACTTTCGTAATCATCCTGCGGAGCCAGTTCGCCGATCCACGTCTTGATGTACGCTGAATTGTGCATATCCTCGTTGACGGTAAGGATATCCACGTCTTTGATGTGCACGTCGACGACGGAAGAGTCTTCGAGGTACTGTCCCAGACTGCCTATGGCGATGCCGTTGCCGCCTTGGCATGTTACCTGGTTTGAGGTTAGTACTCTTTGCTCTACGCTAACGCAGCAGCTATCAGTAGCGCAAAGCAGGACTGACATTTTGAATAGAAATGTTGTACGACCTCGGCTTGATGGCAATACAGTCGTCGCCCCCGCGGTAGCGAAAATTAGTCAGCACAATGTTATTAGCATCCATTGTGTCAAACCCGTCAGTATTCTGGACCCAGTTGGCACCATATGGTGCATTGGCAGCTGTCGAATTGACTTCGATGTCGTCGAACCACATGTTGGTCCCGTTCATAATGTTGAGCGCCCAAAGTGGTGAGTCCTTGACGTAGACTGTGAAGACGGGTAAGCTTCCACGAGTGCTAAACAGGATAAAAATAAGAATGAAGGGGCTCAAGGCACTTACAGTGCTCCACGACAACCTCACTCACATTCCAAAACACGAACGGCATCGGCCGCCCCGGCTGCGTGTCCCCGCCCTCGGCGGTGTACCAGGTGTTTCCGCTGCCATTGATGCCGCCCGTGCCGTAGCCGTTGATGGCGATGCGGTCGCCGGTGATGACGAAGCCGGCGTTGTGGTTCTGGAAGGCAATGGAGTACGAGTTATTGCGCCAGTAATTTGGGTTGTGCGAGTACTGTATTCGTTCATCCGTGTTGGGCTGGCTTCATTTGGTTCGGGCCGCTCGATATTATGACTTACCGTCCACAGCCCACGCCATTCAATCGTCACATCGTATATGATGGGATTGAGCCTCGTGGCAATGTAGTAATTCTCTCCTTCTGGGAAAACGACAGTGCCACCGTTGTTGCATTCCTCGAATGCCTCCAGAATCTGAGTGACATCATCTTCTTGGTTGCCAAGTGCCGTGACCGTGCATTTTCTGCCATTGCTAGATGGCTTGACTGGCTTTGGAATGCTAGGTATGGGAACGGGGCTCGCAGTAGCAAAGATTCCGAGGAACCCGAAGCAGGCTAATAGCAGAGGAGTGGACAACCACATCTCGCGAGTCTATAATCTTGAAGTGAAGCTAAGGAAGTGGTAATCCAGCTTTCTCAACTACGACGTGGCCTTGGCAGCATCATATACAGCCCACCAGGGTCTCTCTCTAGGTGCGGGGATACCAGAATCATCCATAGAGAAAATGGGAAAATACCGAATGCCGATTTATGATTCGAGTTGTCATGATGCATTTCCCCACAGGGCAGCCATAATCTTCCCCAACTCGTGGGGCCGTCAAAGGGAGAGTATGCAGAGAGTGTGGATGCGGGGAGCTGCAGGGACAATCATATTCGCTATGAATTTGGCCGAGTTTCCTTCTACCGACGGCCAAGTCATTAAAAGCTGAGTAAGCGAAGTTCTAAGTCCAGTTTGCAGAAATTCTGTGGCCTATTTCCGTGTCCCCTTATGCGTGGGTTTGGGGGTGTCTCTCTAGTGTTAGCTCGTCTAGCTCAGATGGACGAGTATAGCCGTGGGCTAATTACGCTTTATAGCTTCATTGGCTGTATCAAGTCGTCGAATACTAGTCATTTTGATCTCTCATCTTGAGGGAAATGTGTAGAGATCAATCTTAGTATTTGGTTGGGGGTGGCAACAAGGTGTAGCAGTACTCCAAGTAATTCTTTGTAGGGAATCCAACGAAGAGTTCCAGAAGATATTTGTCACATAAATTCTGCAGAAACTCTGTGAATAGTACCAAACGCATTCACCACTACTCCAAAGGCTGCCCCTAGTAATGCGGGAAGTGCCCATACATAGATTCGCTACGGCGAACTAGTTCCTAGCTGACCTTCGTTCTAGTAAAGTAACCTGTCTGTGATTTCTCCTTTAAAGTTTGGTATGGTTATCAGCCCAGTCATTCAGGATAACACGTGTGTCCTATGCTTGGCCATCATCCACTTTGAACTGAAGCAGTCGCGTTTATGACTCTCCTAAAGATATCCTTCGGGCCCCTAGTGACCTAGTAGCCGCTTATAGCATCACTAATACCAGCCCCAGTGTCGGCCGTATGCATGTCAACAGCATCGCGGACAACGTCCGCAACATCCAAATTGCAGATTCCGTACGCTTGAGGAAGTAGATTAGCACCCGATCCAGGACGACGAAAAAAGAAGGACATAGAAGGAAAATATAAAACTCATGTTTCAAGGGGCAGTTAGATAGTTGTGAGGAAGGAAGGTACTCACTGCGCCTCTTGAAGTTGTTTCCAACCCAATAGCCAGAGTATCGCCAATTAGCTCCGCGAGCAGTTACAGTCCGAGACGCTAGCTTTGGGCGTTTTCGGCCATTCATGGAAGGAAGAGAGAGACCGTACATTGTGGCTAGGGTCTCGGGTCATAGATATCTGACATTCAATACGCTATGAATTATCTATGGAGGGAAGCTACGACATTTCTCATGGAAGGGAGGCAATGGTCGAGGCAAACAGTATCCTGAGTTACTCAACAGCCCGTTCATCCCCTGCAGCATGAACATACCAAGACGCATACCTCTATTAAATTTATAACAAGGAAGTATACCACCCGCCAACATATCCGTTCCTCATATATAACCTCTGTACACCCCCGCCCCAGAGTCCAACAATAGTTTTCTAACCGGAGCGCTTCCGCTCAGCGAGGGTGGTTGTTATCCCTAAGCCTAATAAAACGACAGCTCAGAAGCAGACCCCTGGCGTCTGGCGCCCCATTGCCCTGCTTAGCACGGTAGGGAAGGTAATAGAGACGGCGATGAGCCAGCCTATCACCAAAGTAGCTGAGGCGGCCGGCCTACTACCAAACGGCCAAATGGGTAACCGCGCTGGGAGGTCCACCGAACTGGCAATACGTATAGTTGAGGACGTGGTCTATACGGCGTGGAGACGCGGGGGCATCGCCTCGCTGCTACAGCTAGACATCAAGGGGCATTCGATACGGTCAATTACAGACGGCTGATTTCCATATTAGCCCGGAAAGGCTACCCGAAGTGGGTTCAGGAGTGGGTACGCAGCTTCGTGGAGGATAGGACGGTACGCCTCCGGTTCGATGGCAAGGAGGCAGAGCCAATCCCCCTACGAGCTGGCGTCCCCCAGGGGTCACCGCTATCCCCGATACTGTTTATATTATACATTTCAACGCTGTACGAGGAGCTAGCGGAGCAGCACCCACTACTTTTGGTAGTCGGGTTCGCGGACGACACGAACCTGCTAAGCGTCGGCACCGATCCAGACACGACCTGCCGCCGGTTGGAGAGCGCATGGGCTACGTGTCAGCGGTGGGCAGTGAGGCACGGGATGGAGTTCGCTCCTGACAAGAGTGAGCTAATGCACTTTACTAGGGCCCGAGAGCCCTTGCCGCAAAGTATTCGCCTTGGGGACGCCACAGTGTCGCCGGTAGTCTCAGCGAGGTTCCTAGGAGTCTGGTTCGACCGCAAACTGACGTGGCACGCCCATGTTGAGCGTGTTAAAACAAAAATGGCAACTCAAAAGCTAGCCCTGACAAAGCTAGACAATATGTCGTGGGGCTGCGATCTTATACGGGCGAGGCTGTTATATACGGTGGTTATCCGTAGCGCGATCGCCTTCGGGGCGACTGCGTGGCATACTATAAGTGAGGAACCGGCAGGGCCAGCTAAGAGCCTGATGGGGATACAGAACGAGTGCCTCCGGGTAGTCTGTGGCGCCCACAAAGCGACGCCGGTTCGCCACCTGGAAGCAGAAGCAGCAATCCCGCCACTAGGCCTCTATCTTAGTGCACGGGCTGCTAAGTTTGAAGAACGGCTACGGCTTAGCGGGAAGAGAAATCTGCTTCGCAGCGCGAGCGCTAAAGCGTCACATATACTCCGGCAGGATAGGCCGGCGAAGAGGAAGCAGGCGTCGCAGTTACTCCGACCGGCAGGGTACACTATGGAGAAGGAGGCCCGGGGCTCCGAGTGGATGAGTGAGGAAAAGGAGGTCCCGGCTGCCCTCCTCAGCCACTGGAGGAAGAGATGGCTCACCGGAGCAGAGCATCACGATCGCCAGCGACGCGCTATCGCTGAGGAACCGGAGGGCCCTTCGATGCAGATACCGAAAGGGGGCAAGTATTTCGGCCTGAACCGACTGGAGGCGTCTACGCTGTGCCAGATCAGGACGGAAAAAATAGGACTAGCAGCCTTCTTATTCAAGACAGGGGCTTTTGGCATGTACTCGCCGCTATGCCGCTGTGGCGACGCCCCTGAGACGGCAGAGCACGTAATCCTCTTTTGCGGGCTGTTGGAAGGACCGAGGGAACGATTACGGGCCGCTATCGCACCACGGCCACTATACTCTAGCAGAGACCTCGCAACGGCAACAGGAGAACCAGTAGTTAGTGGGACTGTTGTAAGGTGGCTGCTAGGGACGGGTCGGACAGCTTCAAGGCCCAGATAGCATCGATCTTCTCAGGGGGGACTTTGTTGGTAGGTTGAGAACCAACGTAGTATGGTAGTGAACGCAACGCAGTCGCCAATAGGGCGAACCGACGACGCAGCGTATGTATTTAGTCCAGCCATTAGGGCACGGTTTGACATACGGGAGTACTAGTAGAGGTACCGGGGGCTTCGAGCCTACGGCGTATTTAATAATAATTTTCTAATTTTCTGCCCTGTGTACAATCAGATAGTGTCGTCGTTCCCAGCAAAGCCCAGCCCTTGTTATAATAAAAACGAGCATTTTTGACGAGTGGGAGATTTGGAAGGGACCAAACATGTTCACGATAATGAAATACTCAAAATACTCAAAATGCTCACAAGGTTCACAGTATCCTTCGAGCTTGCCTAATGGGTATCCCACACCATCAAACACTCCAATCCTACTTGAGGAGATCCAAATGTAAACGCAGCTCAGGCAAAAGCGCCAGAACAGCAGCGAGACCAGTGACGAGACACTGCTGCCACCATCCCTATCCGCAGTCCCCAACCTAGTGCGTTCCCCAGGCCACAAGCCAGCCAGCTCCAAGTGGGTTATATCCCCAGTCCCGTAAGTACATATACAATCTCAGACTCTGCCATTCCAAATCCCAATAGATAAATAAAGCAGTTCTGTCCCTTTTTGGGGATGCAGAAAAGAAAACAAAAATCGCATTGTCTAGCTATCGTGATATCATTATCGTGACATACTCATCACTCCCCCTCATCAGTCCAAACCAGGTAACGAGTCCCATCCGTTCATCGAGTTGGCCAGAGTATTCAGACTGTCGTAGTCAAAATTGGTCGCCGGAGAGCTCCTTGCCTCGGCGTTGCCCGGAGTCGCTATATTGCCGGTAAACAGGAACATCGAGGAGTCCCCTAGGCTGCTGCTATTTCCGTTGGCACCGGTTCCCATGTTCCACGCATCGAAACCCGATTGCCAATTTACGCCATCTTTCAGGTACCAGTCTCCAGCGTCGATTGCGTACACTGAACTAGGGGTCACGTTGCGAGTGCCGTTTTGCGTGGTCTGACCAGAGCTACCACTGTTGGAAATGGGGACGTGCGATCGAGCGTAATTCCGTACCGGCTGTGGCACTTGGGCCGGCCTCCACGACGGGTCTAATGCTATGGAATTCCCCATCACAGAATCGTTAAGTGTTGACATGTTCGCCAGGTTCTGGAAACTGGTCGGTGGAGTGATATTATTCATCAGTTCGGGGGACACAGCCGTTCCGGTAAACGTGTGAGGACCTGAAGCACCAGGCGGTTGTGCGATCATACTTGAAGGACTGTATTGCTCTTGGTGTGATGTTGGAGAAACAGTACCCATCTCTGGGGGTGAGGGTGACGTAATCAAGTGTGATCGAGGAGATGGCACATCAGATGTGCTGAACGTGCCCCATTTTTCGTCAGTGCGCTGTAACACTTGAGCAGCTTCTTCCGGAAGCTCGACGTTCCATTTGCGGGCCAATACACTGATGATGCTTAAAGTACGTCGCCCGCAAAGCCAGTCTTCGGCGATTTCTTCGAGGTGTTTGATGCCATGTATGACGTCTCTCTTAGCTGTCATTTCAGGAAGATTAAGCAGATGGATGGTTACAGCTGAATGGACCATGTACACAGCGATGTTGCATATCTGGCGCAGATTGTAGAGCTTCTTGTATAGCCGCATCAATTTGGAAATGGCACCAGCGTTGGCCGTGCAGATCCTGCGCGGAGATACATGAGGTGGTAGAGGGGAGTTGGAAGGTGCATATCTGAGAAAGGGGCGGAACAGATGGATGTATTGTAGGTGGAAGAACATGCTAAAGTCCCATGTAAGCAGCCGACCCCGTGGGGGGAGCATGAGGATATAACTTACTGCATTAGAATCGCGTTGGGCAACTGACCCTCCTTGGGCTCAAGCTCTCTAGGCAACTCTTTCCGCCAACTTTCAAGACGTCCGTGTAATTCACTGAGCTTCTTCAGTTCCACCGATTTGCCACTTGACCTGCCAATGTGGTTTGGGTGGTAGAAGAACAGCAGAAGATCGCTACTGATTTCACACAGCTGGGACAGTTGGAGCCCAATCGTACGGATCCGTGATGGTTGTTTGCACGACTGATCGGATCCGAAATCCGTGTATGGGGACCAGTCCTCAGCATCTTCGTCTGGGAAGACGTCATACTTGGGGACGTTGTAAGAGTTCTTCGGAAGTTGGGGGAGACGTCCAAGATAGTTGGACCAGCATTTGTCAAATAAAAAGCAGCCCCAGAAAGTGACCCTTCTCGCATCGACTTCCAGCTCGTCCAATTTGTCTTCGTCGGTATTGATCCCACCAATGTCGAGGTTGAGGCCAAGATCCTGGGCCATGCGAAAGCTCATCCCGCTGTATACCCAGCCTTTGGCTTCCCGGCCGCAGCCCGCCTCTCGTACAGACATCAAAGCGAGCGCCTGGACTGTCGTCAAGCGAGGCTTTTCATATTCGTCATTCTCAACGATGAGCCGTTTGCATTCGGCAAAGAAGAGATCGCCCTTGGTCCAGCTGTCGCCAGAAGTGGCATACGCTCCTGCAACGTTGGTAAAATGACAACCCAGAGCAAGCATCGCATTGACCAATAAAGAAGAGCAGTAAGCTGTCTTATAGGGTATGCTATGCGGCTTACCCCTGAAAAAGTCGCGGTAGAAGAGGTCCTTGCTTAGGGTTACGAAGTAGGGATAATGCCAACTGAAGTACATGTTCATCAGATGAACGACTAATTCAGTGTCCTTGGTGACGTCTGACCAGCTGGTAATGGGATCCATGCTGACATCGAATTCCTGGGACTCTGGTTCCGGGGGTATGACGGGATTGCCCAAGTATAGCAGGTGAGATGTGCCGCCAATGAAGCGAACGGAACCGTTCTCCAACCTCAACTCGCCCATCTTCCGGGCCAGATCTCTCTCGCCTTCAACAGGCATGTCTGTGGTATAGTCTTGTTCGAGTACCTTATCCTCGTCAACGTCCTCGTTGCCATATTCCTGCTTGAGTATTGATTCGGCCACAACGTCGAGACTGTCGCAGGTGCGAATCTTCTTGACAATGCCGGGTAAGTCGTCCTCGGCAGCATTCAGTATCGCTTCGATGAGTATTTGCAACGTCGAGTTCCGAGCCTTCATGCTATCGACCTTCTCGCGGTAAACGCCCTTCCTTCGATGGTCCGAGTTCGGATCGTAGACGCACTCGGTGCCATAAACGCTGGCGCAAGCTGCACAACTGGGCAGTGCGCCATCGCACTTCGACTTCCTCTTGCGGCATGCGATGCAGGCGGTACTGACACACCGACGCTTCTGGTTGGCGACGTCACCGCCTCGACGCGACTTCTTGGTGGGGGCAGAGCCTGAGTCGTGAAACGTGGGGTTCGCCTTGCCAAATGCCTTGGATGGCAACGCAGACAGGTTCGAGTTCAAATTGGAAGCCTCCATGGCTCCAGAAGGGTGAACGGCGGCACTTCGCGAGAGCCGTCGATGCGCAATGGGACCTTACAGAGAGCGGAATATGACTTGGGCGGAGTCGAACACTTTGCGGGCGGCGCGGGTTGGGGTTTCTAGACTGCAGTCAAATCATCCGACATCAGTCCATGAAAAGGCTACACATACATAGCCCAAGCTGACTTGATTTTACGTCGCCAAGAATGATTTTCCGGGGTAGTTGTAGATTACTTGGCGAACGAACATGGCCCTCTCGAGTCAAGCAAGCCTGGGGTAGAGGGTAGCGAGCGACCTGACAATCTGCCCACTCAATGCTAGCTTAAGGCTGAAAGACGGACCAGGCTGTGGATACGGAGTAGCCAAGCCGGAGGGTTTCGCGGAGACTTGGAGAACGAAGTATGAACCACAATGATCGCAAGACGTCATGAGATGCCCTGGTAGGTGACGATGTATCCTTCACCAGAAGATGAGGCAAGCTGATGATGGTGCCAAAGCAACCAGTTCGCGAGGTAATCATGGGTTTGTCTCCCCGCAAGTTGAGCGGATCTGCGATGGAGATACTGCGCAATCGCGGGGATAAAAACCGGCCAAGCTAGAGTACATCCCGTCAATGGGTTTCACTACCATGGCGCGGTTGTTTCCCTAGTTGAGCACGGGGGAAAAGCAATGTCAGAGAAAGCATGCGCCAATGAAACGGTCGTGGCAGGCTGCGAGATAAGATCGAGAGTCGACGAGCAGGTGGAGAGATAAGCGTTGTGGTCTATTCGTGCATCCGTCCACTCCTCCGTCTCCCGGCACGCGCCTGCCCGCCCCGCCGCCAGTGCAGATCCTGTCAAGTCCTTGATATTTCCAACGCCTTCCTATTCCACTTGAGCAATGCATATGTTTCTATCACAACTGTCGGATAATACGCCAACAGTATAATGGGCTTAGATAAGACATAGAGGCCTGCGCATCTGCCAAAGCGTGGACAATTGTGAGACGGATTTGGCCCAATTGGGACCTCGCAAGTACGGTTAACCTTGCAACACCAGTAATGATTCATAGCACGGAGAAACCAGAGTATCCACGAAGCGTCGAATCCTTCAAAAACTACCCAAATATGAGGAATAGACCAAAGATTGCCACCAGCCAATCTCAAGAGAACCCGTCGCCTCTTGTACTATCCATAACCCGCCTTCTTGACTGGTTTCCTAAGTCAGCTGCTAACCCAGGAATCGGCAAGAAATCTGATTTGCTTCCATCAGGTCTCATTTCAATAATTCGAAGCCCATTAGTCACATATATTTAATAATATTAAATACGCCGTAGGTGTTAACCCTCGGTACCTCTACAAGTACTCCCTTAAGGGGCTATAGATGATATAGCGGGCCCTTAAGCCGCGTCGGGCGGTTATACAGGTAAACTTGTAGCCAAACGACTACTAAACCTCCTGTCCCTCCCTAAGTCTGTGCTACAACCCCTGCCTGAACTACCGATAAGCGTGGTAATGTGGCACTTAAATTCGTCCTCAGGGGTGGGATGCTGCTGATGTGCAGAAGATGCTCGACTATTTTTTTGTCGCGACAAGTCGTAGTATCTGCTAATTGGGGTTCTCGTCGAGCGTATACATCTCAACCATACGCTCAAGTGGATAGACCGTAACGTGGTCTAGACGCTCGCAAGAATCGCGGCGAGGGGGCGTGCTGCGCGCCTTCTATCGTGAGGGGACGGGTTCGCCGACGAGCGTTATCGGATAGGCGAGGTCCGATAAGGGGTCGGATTAACGATTCGAATTCTGGACCGGCACATATATTTAAGAGTTGAACGGCTCTCTTCAATGCAGCAACTTAAGTCAATTTCGGATGAGCAGAGAGCAGTCCCTTCTCCAGCCAATCAACGATGGATATGTCCCAATTGAATTCCTTTTCAGGAATTCTAGGTGTCACTGAGTCATGGAAGTGACTTACAAGTAGCAAGTAATTATCGGACCTGAATTTTGAAACCTGTGGCTCAGATATTGGTTTAGAAATTGTAGGCTCTTGTTTTATTCATATATAAATGGTTTGTTAACAGAAGAATCGAAGGCCCTTACCCCTTTAATTGCCTAGCATCAACCTACCGGCCAGGTAACTGGATAATGTGGCAGACTCGAGTAGAAAAACCCCCGAGTTACTATAAACCGCCACATTTAACAATCAGCATTAGTTACAACTTGAAAAGCGACAAGGCATGATCATAAACTTGGGAAGCGACATATGGATCAAGTGTCTTATTCTTGCCTCACAAGATAGTACTACTCACCTGTTTGCTTAAGTCTATACTCGATACTCAAGTCTACCAGGGTTCATAGATACCCGGGGCGAGCCCGCTTTCTCTTTACAAAAGGTATTCATGCACAGAACGAGCTCTATGACAAATAGGAATCCAATATTGTATGAGTCAATGATATTGGACGATGAGCACATCATCTTCTCATCTAACCATGACATAAGGGGACGCTGATGTACAGAGCACATGAACTCCAAACATAGGACCTGAGTTATAGAGCCCCAAAATCGTACCTCGTATGTAGGTGTCTGCCTGACTTTAAATCCATGCCTCCTGCTTAAAGAGCCTATTCCACTTCTTCTGGATCAACCAGTTAAGGACACCCCAGATAGTACATTTGGAATCTGGCACCTACCTAAGTCGAATAAGAGACCATTAGGAAAAAGCCACGATGCTGCTTGAGGAGCCGAAGTCACTAAGCCTAAGTCGAATAAGTTCTAAACCTCCTTGAGCTGTAGACTGTCTGCCCGTTTACTCCCATCGTGGTACTTATTCGCAGGGCATTAAGTGAGTGAGACATAAGTTATGCTCTAAGAAAATATCTACTTATAGCGCCCGTTATCTTCAGCACATTTCTAGTCCTCTAGCTCATGACTACTGCCTCCCAACAGCACCGCGCCCTTCAGCAACCGATGATCTAGCAAGTGCAATGACCAGAGCACAAAGCGGATAACATATGATAACGTTCAAAATCACATGGAGGGGATCCTATATTGTGTTGGCGACACTTTCGAACAGAAGGGACACCAGGAGCAGCTATGGATTCCATCTCCACGAAGGATTGCCCTGAGTTCCATCAATATTGATTGAATCTAGAGTTAGACGGATATACTGGATAGCAGATAAGGTTAAGTATAGGATTGGCCAGAAAGTGGTGAGTGTGAATGGTGTATTTCTTTTCCTCTATGCCCAAGCCTTTTAGACTTTGATATTTTAGGAGTTTGTCGATGATTTCACATTCTCTGTTCCAGGGATAGGCAGTTCAGTGTTGGCGAATACGCAGGGGTCCCAACCCCCTTTCCGTGCTAACTCTCCTATTTTCAATGAAATGTCAAAGTTGGATGTGGCACAAGCATGGTCTACAAATTTCAGGCTTGCTTTGGAAGAACGACCCCTCGCGAAGATTCGATACACAGAGAGATAGCAGGGTTTGAGAGCAGAAACAGTATTGGTACATCCCATATTAGGTGAAGTCTGATAGCATCCAGAGAGAGATGAAGAACCTACTAGCACAAAATGTCAACATATTCCGAATTATCGTACAGCAAGCCTGAATGTGCCTAGGCGAAGACAACGAATCTTGTAGCATTACGGATCACACACGCAGACACGGTAATCCGTATATCACTAGCCAATGAAAATGTGTTTGTTTGTATGTCAATTAACTTTCTGTGGACGCCTTTTCCATTTAATCTCCGCGTAAAACTACTAAGTAGCCTCTGTATACGTTCGAATCATGGGATAGTTTGCCAACTGGTCCGTCCGAAGCGGACAAACCATCACTACATCAGATAAAGCTAGCATTGCCTCCAACTCATGGAAGAAGAGATCCCGCGTCAGTCCAAAGGATGAAGGTGGAACGAACCCGTCTCCCTGCTGCTTCCTATTCAAAATATGCGGGATAACAGCAGCTCTGTTTTCCCGTGTCTCATGCTCATGATGGACCGGAACCAAGCGCCTCCGTCCTTCTCCTGACGGACACAAATCTGCATCCGGGCATGCAAGTGCCACCGAAGACAAGTTTTATTTGGGTTGGAATGAGACGGCATTGACGAGCTTTAAAACAACAACAAACTTCGGAAGGAATAAGCTGGGACTCGGATGACGTGGGCAGCGTTCCACAAGACAGATGATGATACTGTCGCTTCAACCCTTGCCATACTCTATATGCCGTGCATTATAAAGAGGTATTGCTTATCAAAAAACGAATCATGTCCAGTTCGATTATTGTGCTATATGTTCGTCTGGTGGTAATTTACCAGCCGCTATTCTCAAACAATTATGATACACAGTGCCATAAAACGGCAAGTTCATCTCATCTATTTACAAGTAAATCATGCCAAATTCAAAATCACACAAGCCCTGTCTCAATTTTCCGAAGATAAGACACGTTTGCAATGAGTAGAGTTGAGTTATAGACCAAAGATAACCAAAACTTTCGGAACTACACGAATAAGAAAGAGCATGTCATTTGAGATTGTACAAACTGAGCAGACCATAAAGCCATCTACAAACGGAAGAGATTGGCAAGCATACCCCTGCGTTGCTGTGCCTAGAAATACAGCATTTTTGATCCAATCAACTGGTGACGTTTCTTAAGTGTCGGAGGCCAGCTTCGGAGTCTCAGACATCAATAAGAGCGATCTTTTATGCTCTTGGAGTTCCTCCGTGACTTTTCGAGTGTCCGAAGTCTGAGGCACCACAACACCAAAAGGCACGGCCTGTATCAGCAACAAAGACCATGAATATCGAACGATTCACCGAAAATCGCTGGACCACAGACTTGGTTCTTGTAGTCGCAGCTAAGATGCACTAGGAAGTTGAAAGCACTTCTTGTCCGGCCTGTTTATGGAGGCATCTGACAACTAGGCAGGATGTGGGCAAATGATTGAAACATGCTTAGCTCCTGCCAGATCCGGTACTCAGCTATCAGGCTCCGTCTAATTATGGCATTTCTGATCGAAGAAAAAAGTTTCCGATAGGGTCCAGACCAGCAATGTGGGCTGTTATTTCACCAACAGGTGGGGTGGTGACGATATTACAAGCCGTCCACATGTATGCAAATCATGGGGTTCTTAGGGGGGTGGTGAGCTCCGTCAAACCTTCAATCAGTAACTGAACTATGTAGCCTTGTTGATCACACTCGGAGAAAAAATTCGAATGAAAAAGTTCCTTCACACGGGGGGTCTTGTTTCGCCAACAGTCAGGAAGATGACGATATGATACTCATTCACGCGTAGGTGTGTGAACGTGGGGTCGTCAAGCAAAACGCTTGTCAAGGGGGCTGGACTCTGCACTCTGCACTGACAACTGCTAACTCTCCAATGAGGAAGGGTCGATCGTCGCTGTCAAATTTCCCCAGACGGAAACTGCGTCAGGGCCTCGTCCGTGTCGCTCTATCCACGAAACTGAAGGGCCTTTCAATCGAAGGCCATCGCAAACATCATAAGCCCCGAAAGGACGGCAGTTGGGCTTTGCGCTTCTGGCCGCCCCTAAAATCCATGCCAGCTGCTTTATTGTCGAATGGCAGAGATCCTACCAGCCCTGAAAACGACGACGGTAGCGCGGACCAACATCTCTCTCCCTTGCATACGTTACAAAACTCAACGGCCCGGAGCAAATCATAACTACACCGGGAAGGCGATCAAGGAACCACAAGCCGTTTTCCGAAATGTTTTTGGATTGCGGAAGGGCGAGGAGGCTCTCATAGAGTTGGAGATTCACTCCAGATCCGATTATAGGTTACATAGGGCGTTGGTGCTTAACTCGTATCCAAGCCTGGTGTTTGTTTGGGTCGCAACATGAGCCATGGAGTTTATTGACCGTGAACTGCCACCCTCAGGTGTGACCTCAGATCGTAGTCTAAGGTCGCTAAGCCAGACTGTGCCTCAAATCCGGTCGGGTTGGGGTGGAAGCCGCCTTTCCGGGGTTGCATCCCTCCCAGACTTGACAATTGTACGGTGCTGGCCAGCATCTTTCAAAACACTTCACAGATGTCCTGTGAACTGCCGAATAGCGTATCTGAATGCAGCTACATGGAGGGTCGCAGCATGCTGGCTGATAATCTGGGGAAACCTGGGAACAATTGAAAACATAATTTTATGATTTCATAGGTCTTTGGGGGCCTGAAAACGACAGGCATAGTGCCACGTCGCGTCGATCGATAGCTAGCAATGAGTCTGATGACTGCCTGCTTCAAGAAGTCATATTGAGGATCTCTCCATGCCAGACATAGCCACTCTAAGAAAATCATGTGTGCCAAAGTACAGAGGGACCATCAGTGTGGCAAACAGCCGCAGATCAACGGGCATCGTTTCATCAGTCACCATTTGGTCACAGCTCAATCTAAGTCAATTTAAACATGGCCATCACTTCCGACGTTGAACTCACTTGCTTCACCCCGAAAAGCAGGTGGATATCAACTCATATTACCGGTCGTATTTGATGCCGACGTTTTCGTGATGGCATCAAAACGAACTCAAGGATCCTGCGTCTCAGTGCCCAAATGTAGACTTGAAGTTGATTTGAGACTTCCATAACGGGCAGGCCAGCCGCGATCTGGCACTGCGCTGTACCAACCACTCCTAACGCAGCAATGGCACGTGGAAGTAATATACAATACTTCCTTTCTTCCGACGTGATCGACACGGGAGAGAAGCCGTCAACATGACAGCAGACAGCCATCATGTGACAGCAGCCTTTAGCTGCATGAGCCCCCTTTCTTTTAATTTTTTTTTTCGTTCCGAGGCATATCGTGATTGGTATACCCGCCAGCGCAATAGGCGTGTGTTATACGCAAGGGCTGGTGACCAGGTTCTGAGGGTCAACGGGGTATCAAAATCAGGTACCTCGCAGGCGGCACCTAGTTGACTTCGAACGGAGTTTTGGAGTGTGCAGCCGCCAGGACGTACTGCGACTGTATTCTGCCGCTTGGGGACAAAAAGGCCAGGCTCCTGGACAACGTAGCCCCCCACTGAAAACGACAATAGCAACTCATAGGTTCAGATATTTTTGTAACTGCGTAAACCCAAACTGGCTCGACCATCGAAGTGGCGTGAGTAAATCTCATCACGCTCAATTAGGAGGGAGCGGCTCCAAGACTCGACCATACTTCGGGGCGGCCAGCGCAGAAAGGTAACGTTGGTGAAAGTGAAAATTTTAAAGTGAGAATTTGGCTGACACCATATTGAATAACTTGTGCGGAAAGACCATACTAGGCTGGGTCCCATCGATACCTGGCTGAGATGAGGTGCTTGAAGTTGCTTGCCAGGGAAACTCGGTCCTCTTCCCGTTGACCGTTGCGGCGTCGATATTGGGTCGCATCCGAATCTCTTGGCAATGCCCTAGAAGTTTGTTGCCTTAACAGGGTAGAGCGAGCACGGCAATGTTAGCGACGACCCAGGGGACCAAAATTTCCTTGTCACTTCGTATCCGCCAAGGCGTCCTATCAATCCCAAACTCAATGTTACTGGCATTTGACCCGGCGGAATGGAGATTTCCGTTTCGTCGTGAGTTGCTTCGCAGTAGGCTTGCGGGGAACTGGAGCTCACCACTGCCGCTGATAGAACCACGTGGAGTGCGCATCAGACAAGATGCCGGAGCCTCCGCTTCGTAAAACCCAATAATTGTTTCCGAATGGTTCAAGAGTTTCCCAAAAACGATCTCATGTGCCCGGTGGCTACCGAACCTGGGTGGCGTCTGGGTAGATAGTTATGGTAGACTCGGTTGTTGGTGTGGCCGTAACCAGGTGACGTTACGAACAAATCGCCGTTGCCGAAAGGGAAATGTCCATCACCTGCCCCAACAAAATTGATGAAGTATTCCTCCTCTGATTTCCATATTGCCATGTTGGCGAACCGAGAACGTCAGACGCTGACATAACATAATGCCGTAGTGTTGTGCCATCTTTCACTGAGGACCTGAGGGCGTAGCACCAGATTGCTGGGCCATGAAATATGGACGGTTCCCGTGTGTGTGGTTGGGTGGTGGGTGGCAGGAGTTGGTTGGACATGGCCGAATAGGACAACACCATGGTCAGTGCGTGCTGCCTTTCATGACGGTCCCCATCCCATCCACCCGCCCGTTGTGATAGAGCGTTCTGCTTTCAACAACAGTCAAAATTTGACTGCGAAAGACTCATACATATGGTAGTTGGGCCACAAACATACTCGCGATTGGTTCGTGGATTTGGGGTTTCCTCATGCCGGAAACAAGATGCACTCAAATGCCACGAATGAGGGTTGAGGCCAGGTTCTCGACCTGTGTGAATGGGAGTTTCGGTCCGACCACCGCCATCAAGGCCAGGGAGCCACGCGAAAACAATGTTGGTGGCGCGCCAAACTCGATCCCATCTCCCACGGCCTTTGCATTGCGCGAACAAATGAAAGATGTGACTTGAAATAATGGCCCCAAAGATCCCAGTTGGTATTCGCTTGCTGGGCTTCCCAGCGGAATGCTTCGTCGCACTACAAGTTTGAATCACTGCTAAGCTCTGTGAGCGTGTAGGCTTCCGCCGGTATGAGCGTAGTGGTCTAAGAGAATCGCATGGCGTTGTGCTTTTGAGGTCTAGTCTGGCTTAGTAGAAACGCGATTCTAAATCGTGATAATTTGCAACGTCCCGGTAGTCTGTAGTCTGTCTACCCCAGAATCCAATATCACCATGTGGTATCGATAGGTCCAAGTTGCTCAGAACGCCGCGGTGGAACGACACATCCATGTGTGACCCACTATACTTCGTTGTGACATAGAAAATCTCGGGAAGTTCCGAGCTGAATCTTGAGGGGGATGTGACCTGATTCTCTATACTATGAATGGTAAATTCTGGAGCCAAGCAGAGATGACCGTGAAAATGGCCCGGAGTTGCGCAGTTAAGATGTGTATATAATACCCTAGGTTTGTCACTCGAGTTGGAGTTGGCTTCTGAGGGTGGGGTGCATCGGTCGGTACTTGGTTGTCAATGCCAAATTGCAACTCAACAATATAAGAGAGGCACGCTTTATCCGAAGTAACAAATACGACTGATGGAATTGCACAAACGTGGCCAGGCCCAAGTGGTAACCAAAGGAGGACACCGTGGTGCAATAGGGTGCGGAAGAGTTCCCTCGTTTCCAAAAAGTGACAACTGGGAACTGGTAGATGCTGGTAGATGGACGGAGAGCAAGACCAATTTCATGCGCCCGGTGGAGTATCGAATATGTTTGTTCTTTCGTCTCTCGACTTAATTTCTTTCCTCTTTGTTGCTTGGTTGGTTCGTTTCTATTTCGGCCGTTAACGCAATTTAATTAAGGCTGCTGCTGCCATGCTGCAGGCTGTGGCCGCCCTACTTTGCGCGTGGTAACACAGCGTTCTCAAGCTGCAGAAATGCTGTCCAACTCAACTGAAGCACAGCTGCCGGAGTCTTGCTGTCAGTAGCAGCGTTCCGTCATGCCGTCAGCACCACCCACATCAAGAGGTGCTGCAAGATCCAACCCGGAGCCTCGCGTAATACCATGGACGAAGTAGGGGGCCAACGATCTAGCCTGAGTTGTCGCGATATGCAATGACACGATGGTTTCCATTGCATTGGGTTTGACGCCCTCAAACAATACTTGGCCATCCAAGCTGTCTGTCTTGCCTCGATTGAGAAGTTGTAATTCGCGGTAGCGTTTACTTGGATACGACGTTGCGTATTGGCGAGGATCAATTGGGACCGTCTTCACCGGACCGTCTTGTTTCAACTTTGAATAGCAAAAGGGCAGGAAACATCTTGCAAAAGCGTCACAGACTTTGGTTAATCGAAGAGAGATAACACAGATGTACTTGCTTTGGAAGTAGGTTCCCGTTGGATAGCGTGGGAAAACTTCCTGTCAGAAACTTTGGCCACTGTGGTTGATTATGACGCTGAAACAAGCAAGTGGAATGACCAGCGTGCAGCGTAACTTCCCCGCCTTTCCGACTCGAACACGTTTTCCCCCCCCTGCTTTCCCCTCTGACCAGCCCTCACGCTGCGGAATTCGCAAATTTAACATGAACATTCTAGCAAAAGACAAGCCTCCTTACATCCCCGTACCCAACGGCAGGACTCTGCGCCCTGCAGCTCATCTTTTTATGGCATATTCATGCTTGCTCGGACCGTTAACCTGGTATGAGTTTAATCTACCAGTGCACCAGTACCCATGGGGTTCAATTGATGGCAGTGCTCATCACGCCCTCTCGCCTGTCTGCACTAATCCCCATCGATGATAGGGTTCATAAGTAATGGGACTCAAAGAGAACTATTCGACGCCGCCCGAGGGCTCTTCTCTGCAACATGCGATGAAGAAGTAGCTAATAAACTCGGGGGGCTGTCAAAGCTCCGTCCGTCTCCTCCGCTGGGGAACGCATAGGCGACGCTATAGTCACGGCACTTATCATTTTATTTTCTTCTGGGATTTTGTTCTGCCATGGCAAATTACAACGGCGTGTTCAGGTGCGTAGTCTTAACAAGAATTCTCGTGGCGGCGGGAAACGATGTGTCGCAGGCATTGCCTACAGGGGCCTGTGCCACTGCTATGGCTCGGCGACACTCAGACCGAACATGCAGAATCGGCCTGTCTTCCAGAAGATCAAGGGTAGACCGACATGCTGCCATGAATTGCTGGGGCCGGCGCAGTCCATTGACAGATGGGCATTGATTGTTGGCGCTTTACATCCACGACCCGCCTCGGGCAACCCAGCACCATCTTCTTCGAATGATGAGCCGTGTGTAAGTAAATATGCGACATGGATCGGAACTGCTCTGAAGGCACCGTTGAGCGGGTGTTGCAAGTCGCAAAGTGACGACATCGTCTTATATCATGTGGAACTATTGTCGAGAGCAACTCGGCTGGAATACCTTTGGACCACCCCGTCCTTGGTGTTTTCATAATATCTGATGTAAGATTGTGAGAACTCGTGGGTGGAAGGGCAGCAGCTCCACACAATGCCTTGTGCCAATCCGAATTCTCCAGAACTCCACTGGCAACCCAAGACAGGCTCCCCCAATGTGCAGCTCACCCATCATTCATCCCTGCGCCCTCGCAACCCCTCGGGCTTTTGACCCCATGGGCCCATGCCACTCTTGAGGAGACAGACAATGTGGGCCATATATCAGTTAAGCCCGAGTTGACTCCCCCAGACAACTACCAGAAACTTCACGCATCATATCCCCACTCGTCACTATCCTGTTTTCCCCGTTCGCCGTTCTATATTGTGTCTTCAATATACTAGCTTGACTCGATATTGCCCTCGTGAGGAGGGTTCTCTCCCCTTATCCAATTGGATATGGCCTAGCCAACAGAAGTTTAACAGGAACATCCTCTTGTACATGCATGCCAAGCCCGCAGACATTGTCTGCCTGCGCCGTGCAGGGACTCAGGAGGGAGTCTTTAGACTACCAGACATTATTTTGACCCGATCGGGACGGTTCTCTACTTCCTTTGGTCCTTGAGCTCACCTTGCTTCCGGACGGGCCACTCTCCATCCCCTGCTATAAGTTCAGAATTATAGCTTCCAGCCTGGGGAAGTCAGTGGCAAGTCTGGTTCACTCAAGGTTGCTTCGAGGAGCGTGGCAGGTCCCCTGGTACGTTCGTCTGCAATCTTCCCCATCCCTGTACCCTTCCCGTCCCCCAGTCACAAGTCTTACACCCATTCATGACCCCGCCACCCTTCTGCTTCCTCTGCCCAGAGCTGTGCCGTCCTTTCACAAAGGCGTTGATCAGTCTGCACTCTTTTGACGTCTATCATGCCTTCTCAGCCCAGCATAATGCTCATTCCCTTGTTTTGCGCAGGAAAGGCTTCCGGCCCATCCAAGTACCGTTGTACAAAGTAGCTGCCCCCGACTGTGAAGACCAGATATAGCTACACCTCCGGCAACCATATAGCTTTGAGCTACCTCGCCATCGGTTGACTTTTCGAACATATCTTACCGTCAATACGTAATCATACTTCAACCAACTGGTCTCGCTCGTTCGAATTTACGCATCAGTCATGATCATTGAGATCCAGGAAATCTCATGAATTCATAGCTCAATATCCATATCACTTACACGACAGCCCGTGTGTCATGATGCTGTCCAACCCACTGCAACGATTTTCACCGTACCATTCAATCCCCTCCACCACTCTTCTCTCCAACTCGCATGTTCCCGCGAGCCACCTTCACGGGGGAGGACTCGACTCTTTTGGTCATGCTTCCCAGTATGGTCTTCAACACTTGCAGCAACATGTCGGTATGCACGCGCCCCATCTCGCTCGTGCTCCTCCACCGAAGCACCGGCATCATCCATACGGAGGACCAACGACACGGGCAACAGGATCGGCAGGCCCAATACGGAGGAGAATTAGCAGAGCTTGCGATCAATGCAACCAATTACGAACCAAGTGCGATGGACAGCACCCTTGCGCACACTGTATAGGTATATATATCTAGGCATCAGGCGAGCCATCTCTTGTACTAAACATGTGCAGAATTCGGACTCGGTTGCGAGTACATTCGCGAGAGGAAGAAGCGAGGGAAGGCATCGCGGAAGGATCTTGCCCAGCAAGCAGCAGCACAAGCTGCAGCGGCAGCCCAGAGCGGTCAACAGTCGCCAAGTCACAGTGGTGATAACAGCTCCACTGGGGATCACAGAACCGAGACCTCCTCCTCAGTCAGGCAAGAACAGCAGTCGAACGCCAGCGAGAAAGCCCTCAACGACCTTAGTGAAGATGCTATGCAACGCAGCCAAAGGACAAGCAGCCTCGACAGCCTGGCCGAGTTGAGCTCACATCAATCCCATTTGCCCATGGACAGAGACCACCTTGACAGCCCGACCTCGTTGGACCTGAATGCCTACGCGAGTCTTCAGAACCCATATGATCGGCAAGGCATTAGCGCACACATGATGACGGGCGCTGCCCACAATCCGTACGGAGCGGGCCAAACCAATATGTCTAACTATCCCGAAATACCTTATCCGCTACAGACCCGGAGCGCCGCGACCTACCCAGCAAATGCGGCGGCATTTCGAATTGGAACCAGCCCTCTGGATGCCTATGCTATGGCCGGAGAACCCACATCGCCAGACTGGATGTCCATGTCGTCACACATACCGCAGAACAACTACCATCAACAGCTACGATACCCAGTCCTGGATCCTTTGATGCCACATCTGGGAAACATCATCCCTGCCTACTTGGCGTGCGATCTAATCGACCTGTACTTTGCGAGCTCCTCGTCGGCTCATGCCCACCCAATGTCGCCCTATGTTCTGGGTTTCGTATTTCGAAAGCGGTCTTTCTTGCACCCCAGCAAGCCAAGACAATGCCAACCCGCCTTGCTAGCGAGCATCCTGTGGGTGGCAGCACAAACGAGCGATGCCCCCTTCCTCGCCAGCATTCCGTCGGCGAGGGGCAAGATCTGTCAAAAGTTGCTGGAGCTTACCGTCACCCTGCTCAAGCCGCTGATCCATACTCAATCGGGAGAAGCTTCACCTATTTCTAGTCCTGTTATCGATGGCGTGGCCTTGGGCGGTCTCGGCGTTGCGTTACCCGGATCTACGAGCCTGGAGAACTTGACAGGAGAGTCTGGTGCATTCGGTGCCGCGGGAACCCTCGACGACGTAATAACGTACATCCACCTGGCTACTGTGGTTTCCGCGAGCGAGTACAAGGGGGCTAGCCTTAGGTGGTGGAATGCGGCGTGGTCGCTCGCTCGAGAACTGAAGCTGGGTCGCGAATTGCCCAAGAGTACGTCCGCTCCGGGACAAAGGAATGAAGAGGGCAATGGGATTGACGGTGACGGTGAAACCGAAGATTCGGATTCGGGCGTCGCCACAGAAGAAGAACGCGAAGAGCGAAGGCGCATCTGGTGGCTCACCTACATTGTCGACCGACACCTAGCGTTGTGCTACAACCGCCCGCTTTTCCTCCTCGATATTGAATGCGAAGGGCTCTTGCAGCCCATGGACGACACCGAATGGCAAAACGGAAACTTTCGCCCCGGCACCACTGACCCAGCCCTCTCGGGGGTTAGAGTACGAGGGCCTCACTTTGAATGTTCCGGCCACAGCATCTTTGGGTACTTTCTCCCCCTAATGACTATTCTAGGCGAGATAGTCGATCTTCACCACGCCCGTAATCATCCGCGATTTGGCGTGGGCTTCCGTTCCGGACGCGAATGGGATGATCAGACCGCAGAAATCACCCGCCATTTGGAGGCATACGAGCGGAGCCTGAAAATGTTCGAGCAACAGCACTTCCACGTCGAAGATAAGAACAATCAGTCAGGAAGCTTGGAGATGCCAGGGGACTTGGACCACATCAACTCGCCGTCTGTGCGCTCGGTCCATACGAGCTCCTCGCGGATGACGGAATCCGATATCCAGACTCGAATCGTTGTGGCATACGGGACGCACGTCATGCACGTACTGCACATTCTTCTCACTGGAAAATGGGACCCGATCAACCTCCTGGATGACAACGACCTCTGGATTTCATCACAGGGCTTCATTACGGCGACTGGACATGCCGTGTCTGCTGCCGAGGCAATCAACAACATACTTGAGTACGACCCCGGTTTGGAATTCATGCCCTTCTTCTTCGGCATATATCTTCTCCAGGGCTCGTTCTTGCTTCTGCTCATTGCCGACAAGCTGCAGCTCGAGGCATCGGCTAGTGTGGTTAGAGCTTGCGAGACCATTATTCGTGCTCACGAGGCATGTGTGGTCACGCTAAACACGGAGTACCAGGTAAGCCCGACAATATCTACTATTGTCTGGACAAGTCGCTAATGAATGAATAGCGCAACTTTAGCAAGGTCATGCGGAGTGCACTGGCTCAAGTCCGGGGTCGCGTACCCGAAGACCTTGGGGAACAACACCAGCGGCGTCGGGAACTTTTGTCGTTGTACCGCTGGACTGGGGATGGGACAGGACTGGCACTATAAGCTCTCTCAACGTTCAACACGGGGATAATTGGTCGTTACAACAGCCGTGGCTCGGTAAGCCTGACTGACGTTGAAGGCGATTTGCCATGTATAGGGCTATGGGTTCTTGTTTTGCGCTCGGGTGTTTAAAACAAAAATGGCTAGGAAGGCCCTGCCGGGGATCTCGGTACGGTGGTGGTCCTGTCTATTACTATGATTGGTTCTCTCTGAAAGATCTCAGACGGTGTTTTTGGATTTTCGGATTGATTGCGATGACGGATACGAACGGAGTTAAAGTCTTGTTGGAAAATTTGATGTTGGGTGACGAAGTGTTGGCATACAGACATACATATCGGCGATTGGTTGTGTGATGGGAGGCTTCTTGTCGTTCGTTTCCCTCCTCAGAGTTCTGAGTAGCTTCTACAATGGTTCAGGTCGTCAGCGCGAGACGCTGAGACTTGCTGCGCGAGGAGGCAGACAGAGGTTGGTGTGGGATTTGTTGCGAATAGTGGAATCGTGAGTGGATGAATGTGCTTGTAGATGCAAAGAGAGAATACAGATACACTCGAATTTGAAGGAAATGTCAAATCAGTTCCATGTCATTGTGTCATTGTTCGATGTCCGATCTGCTCATAGACACAACCTCGCTGTCTACCAACATGTGGCCTGCTGATTCTCGCAAATAGTGCCTTGGCTTCCCATTGAACCAAATGCTGCCAGTCGGCACTATTCCCAAATACAGGACTACCTATTCTACAAGGATTTTGGCTTGGCTGCCAGCCAGATCAAGGTTACTCGACCGTCAAATCAAGCCTGCAAGGTCTAAGCCGGGCGTACCTCACACTGGGGTGTTTGGCAACATCGGTATGTCTGTTGCCATGACGTTTTCGGCGACAATGGACATGATACGAAAGGTGGAAAGGCTAGTTGGGTACTTAGGCAACTGGGCGTAGAGAAAGTGGGTGTTCTAGTCGTATTGACACCGATATTATCCATGCAAATATCCGACTGGAAACACTGCCTACGTGCTGTCCCCATCATATATACCTTTGAGCAATGGCAGAAGCCACACGGGGCGCTTGTAACCTCGTGCCGGAACCAGTGGACGCAGTAACACCAAGTAACAGAGAGCCGGAGCGAAAGTAGGTAGAACGCACGAGTTTCACTGACAGCTTCATTAATGTCATCACGTGCCTATAAATATATACATCGGCCGTGGTGGGGAAAGAGCTCGTCCACAAAGGACCATCTATTGAGTTACGCAGAAAAGAGCAACCGCCGAACGCCAGAACCGCTCGCTGAGTGTCCATCCGAAACTACCAGAGACCTTGATCATGCAGAGTCCGAAAACAGGTATTTAGAGCCGGTGAAGTGGGGCCAAACAACTTTATGAAAAGGCAGGAGGAGCCATAGTACAGGTGAGGTACCATTACTATGCGAAAGGCCGTCAGGTAGGTTTGGTTTATATGCCTCGGAGTATTGTGACTTCATGTTGAGTTTTTCATAGTCGCAGGGACGCTTCCGAAACATGCTTCTTATGCTGCCTTAGTAGTCTCCTTGGTGTCGACCTTCTTGGCTTGAGGTCCATCGTTGGTGTCTTCTTCCCGGGGACGCTTTGCGTTCGCCTTGGGAGAGCCATTGCTTGCGTCTGCCTTCTTGGCATCGCTGGAAATTTGGATGACGGGACGTCCAGCATCGCGGGAGTCAATGGCCTTCTTCTCAACAACCTCTTCCCGGTCACGGTAACCATCGCGGTCCTCGCGGCCACGGTTGTTGCCTCCCCGTCCACGGCCACGGCCTCGGCCCCGACCCCGACCGCGCTGGTCACGCCCATTGCGACGATCGCCGTCAAAGCCATTCTTCTGGTCCTCCTCTCTGCGCTTCTTCCAATCATTGGAGTCGACGTCGCTGTTTCCTCCTCGACCACGGCCCCGAAAGTTCCCACCACGACCCCGGCCACGGAAGCTGCCCTTCTGGGGGTCAATCTGGCCATCGCGAATCAGCTCGTTCTTGGCCTTCATGTAGTCCAGCTTCCAAAGTATCAGTAGATCGTGCCCCTTCCACTGGGGCTTCGGGTCCAATGCCATGAACTTCTCGGCAGTCTCCTTGTCGGCCCACTCGACGAACACGGATCCTTTGAAACCCTTGTTGTCACCACGACGGAGTCGAACCGAGTTGAACTCTCCATGCTGGGCAAAGAAGGCCTCAATGTCGAATTGCGTCGAGGCTTCCTCGGTGCCGAAGCCCTTGGCGTAGATGCTCTGCTCATCAGCCTTTTTGCGCTTCTCGTTGTCGGGATCAAAGGGCTTCTGTCGCCGGATGGTCTCCTGGCCTTCCTCTCCTTCTATGACGAGCACCTTGCTCTCCTTGAGGGCGGCCACTACCGCAGAGTACGGCTGAAAGCGGCGCATGCGCTTGAAGGAAGTGATCTTGGACAGGGCGACGGGCTTGTTCTCGGCGCCGCCAGTGAGCTCCATCATGTAGTTATCAGTGGGAAGGTTGGTATCGCCGAAGTAGAATTGAACCTGCAATGGGGGTGCAATTAGAACGATGCTGGTAGGCCACAGCATAATCTGCATCACGTACCTGAGTGCGGATCTCGTGAGGATCGGAAGACTCGCCCTTCACAGTAGGGTCGAACTTGCTGGCTCGCTTCTCGAATTTGGAATCTCCGCGTTGTACTCTGAGCATGTTCTGGGGAGGGTTCAGAACGGACTGGGCCTTCTTCTCGTCCCCATCGTCCTTCTTCCCGTCCTTGGCTTCGTCCTTGGCCTCATCCTTGGTCTCTTCCATGACCTGGTCCTTGTCCTTGGCCTCGTCTGCAGCCTTGGTCTCGGTCACTGCAGCAGCAGCAGCGGGAGCATCTGTCATCTGGACAGCGGCTGTGGTTACAGTCTCAGCTTCTGGGGCTGGCTTGACCTTGGGAGCCTCGCCTTGGGCCGCGATGCCTTCAGCAGGCTTGGTATCTTCTGCGCTCATCTTGGCGGGCTGTTGACGCGAACGTGAGAACGTGGAATGGCGGGGCAGAGGAAAGTAGCGAAGACTGTTTGCGGTGATCAAAATACAGTTACTCACCACTTGATTGTGTCACGACAAGAAATAAACGTTGGTTCGAGCAGGCAGAAAACTTCTGCGCAAAATCACTCTTCTTGTTTCTGGCAATGTTGAAGGAGTGAGCAATTGTGAAAAGACATGAATGTTCCAAAAGTCAATGGAGCTCTCGCGAAAAAGGCTGGTAAACGGTCTGCATTTCTGCGCGCCAATTGAAGGGTTTTTCTGCTAGCCCACCCCGCAGTTTTCCAGGGTGCTGCGTGGTGGAGAAAGCTTTGTTGCATACAACCCGTGCATACAACCCGTGCATACTTACCCCTAAGGATCTCAAGTCAAGCCTGGTCGGCAAGAGCGTAGATGTCAACATGTACAAAGTAGGTTAAGACTGTACAATGGGAGGTGCGAGTGTGCCGTGAATTTTCGAGTTGGGACAAGCCTTGGAACGGCTTGATGGTTTTTATTTCCAAGTACTTATTCTCTATTTGCACCTCGGTCTCACTCAAAGCTCCCAGAGCCGGCCTGTCGAGTCATCTTTGCTCATGTGAGCAATTCCATTCAAACTTCTCGATATTGAGTAGGACCGGGTATTCGACGTAATTTTTGGGTTTCCTCGGTGATCTGCCACAAAAGTGGGCACGAAAGTGTCTCTGAGCTGCGAAGTTAGTTTGATTTTATGCTTGTGTTAGACCCATTGTGATTTGACCCACTTGCTAATTCACTCGCAGCTCGGCTTTGGCTTGTATCCTTCTCCTCCTCGAGCACTGAACATCATGTTGTGTATGTGAAATCAGTCTTGGCGAGAGCTGAAGCATAAGATACGAGACAATTGCGCCCGGCCCATGATAGCACTTGACGAGCGTACCGCTTCCGATATACCAGCCTTTTGGTTTTGTTATCCATCCCCACTGTGGGGTTACAGCAGCTTGGCCAAACTAATATAATACTATAGCGATAGTAGGCAGACTAGCTGTCACGGCTTCAACTGACAAGTCGACGTCTCTTATCTAGTTATCATGGGCTTGCCATCCGAAATCAAGGGGATTGGATCCGATGCGCCGAATGCTGGCTATCTATATAATGAGATCCTCCCGCTTTCCCACCCTTGGGAAATTGTGCTACAAGAGTTCTACGTACGATTTCTGGTTAGCAAATGCCTCTGATCTACGATGGCGAACTCCAAGATCATCTTGCTTTTAGGCGCAATTGCCTCTTGTGCTGCACATTTCACTGTCCCCAATGACGACCAGGATATGAGCGGGCTCACCGTCAACTCTCTCCCATGGGATAAGAGAGTGGAGTACATGCGCAAAACAAACCAGGCTCTATACAGCCAGAGTGGCCCGTAAGTAAACCTCTGCAACCCAGACGTCATGGCCACAGCTGGCTGAGCGTTTCATTGACTGCGTTAGATGTCCATTTGCTGCCTTTGGAGCAATAATTGTAAACCACACAGCCGATGAGGTAGTTTGCGAGGGGGCCAATTTTCGAACTGGGGATCCCACGAGTATGTTCACTTATTGCATTTGGCAGGTGGGAATCGAATCTCGGCTCACAAGAACTGCAGTCCATGGCGAAATTTCGGCCATCAATGCTTGCACTGCCAAGTTTACTGCAATGGGAATGACTCCGACGTAAGTGAGGTGTAGGGCCGGTAATGCCAGCCTTCTCCATATTAATGACGGCGGTACAGACAGATATATGCTGCTTGGGGTGAACTGTCCCTTTACACGAATGCTGAATCGTGTCCTATGGTGTGTTACAGACGTTCACGATTTAACCTACGACTTGCTGACGATGTTGCGTAATAGTGCGCAAGTGCAATCAGATGGGCAGGCTTCAAAGGTAACCACATCCCGCAACCCGCTTGACTTCGAAGGAGATTAACGTTGAGATATTGCAGAGTACATCTATGGGACCACAATTCAACATAACTACAACGTGGGATGGGGAGTTATGACACTCAGCAGCTATGACGTATTCCAACAGTCACGCCAATTGCCTGGATACCAGACCGTGATGCTTGGACAGATCCTCACGAACGAAACCGATCCTCTTTTCTCGTGGCAGTACAATGCATCCGCACCATGCCCAAATGGATGCTTCCGTATCCCAAGTGTAGCAAGGGGCGGCAGCACCTGCTCAAATACAACCGCCACAGCATGAAGGACGTAGATGCATTGAATGATACAGCAGAACATGGTTCACCTTCCCTAGCAGCAGGCTCACCCTATCACCCAGTTACATCTTCCGCGAAATTATACAAGACATATCAGAATTGTCGAAAAAGGAGGTAACAAGTCGGGGTACTTGGTCGATCTGAAGGGGAGGGGTTATCTGACCTGTCCACTCAGACAAGGTGTCGACCTTGTAACATTTCGCTGCTGTATTTGTTTCATTGAAACTCATCAAGGTAGAGAGAGGGGAGAGCAGGGGTTGGGTGGGCCGGAGACCGGAAGGGGCACTACATACCTACGCGTATTTCGCGATGGTCTGGGATTATTTGAATTAGTATACTATTGAAGATGGTTAAATTATTTGACTCAAACTGAGGATTAGAAGGTTTTCAAATCGACCAAGTTACCTGTTATTTGCCATTGTGGGAAACTCATTCAATTGTGCATTATATGGACAAGGTGAAGGCCTTGCCTGGCAACCGCCCCTGACCCGTGGTTCTGGGTTGGACCACCTGAGGCATCCATTACCAATTGCAAACGGAATCAAATAATAGTCAATTCCGACTTCTCAAGCTGTCCCAGACACAATTTGCCGGTGTTTGAAGAAGCAATATCCTGTTCTACTCCAAGCTTCTTCGTCTCCAATGTCATTATATGCCCACATCAGTGTCGGACGACATCTCACTGCAGGCCCATGGCCCTTCACACCCATGTTTCGTCAACAACGTATACCACTTCTTAGCATGTGCGAGCAAGCATCTAACGCACTACGTGTCAGGCGTCTCTTGGTCTTGCGTCTTTGAAGTGAGGAGGCCATCTGCTCTAGCACGAACTCATAACCAGCCCGACGGCTCTCCCGTCAAGCTGAGCTCCAATTGAACCCAGCGAGCTCCTGTTGGTAGGTTTCTGCTCTTACCCCACCGAGAGGTATAGTGTTGTTTGTGCTGATCACTTCAGACAGGTCCAACAAGCCTTTCCATCGACCCAACACGAATGAGCCAAGCTATGCCTAGAAGAAGATGTCCAGAGATCCAGGGCTGCCATCCCACTCTTGTTTTGCCGCCCATGTGGCTACATCACTCAACCAACTGGCCTTTTGACACCATCATAGGTCTGCTCAGCACCTCTCATGTTACCAGTGCGTTCGAAAGCACACAGTAACAGCCACCACCCATTGCCGTACTCGAAGAGGTCCGGGGAAGAACTTGGGAGCCATTCCTGTAGCCCATCTCATCATGTGTGCTCTCCTTAGGCAATGCCAAATTGGGAGCCCCGCATCATACAGCTTACATTCATCCTATGTGTGCCTAACATAGGACTTGAGGCTTGATCACGGCTATATGCAATACTGGCTTCAGGGGTGATTCAAAAGATTCATGCCCATTGAAACTAACCCAAGATCCAGACCAGGATCATTCAGAACCCGACAACCGCCTGCACTGTAGCCCATAGCAACCACACGCCAAACAGCGTCAACACAGCAGACGACGCGAACCACTAATTCCTCATAATCCAACACCCGGCGCTTTCGTCCGGTCTCCGTCCCCGGGACCGAAGGCATATACTCCTTTCCATACGCCTCAAGACTACTGCTCGGATACTTGTCAACCAGGGATCTCATGGCATCCCTGCAACTAACCGCACTTAGAATTCACGGATGATCAAGCGCTGAGGCTAGGCGGGGATGTATTTCTGCCGGTACCGCAGCCTCTCGAGCCATAAAGCCGAAGCCGACATTTCTATGCACTGTGTTAAGTTAGACATGTAGCAGGAAACGTTTACACAGTTATGGATGGCGACTTACACTTCGCAAAGCTTGAGCCGTTTGTCAAAATCCTCCACCGGCGCCGCTGGTGGGAAGCATCGCAGGTACGCCTGGATATACTCTTCGGTGTGATGATAGCGTTCGATACGCCAGTACCAAGGTCGTCTTACCTGAATCAGTCCTTGCATGAAAAATAGCGGGCCGCATGTCACTTGAATTCGTTACGTCTATAAGAACACCCAGCATAGAAATAACAGGCCCCCGGTCTTCGCATCTGTAGCACAGTTGTCACACCACATATTCCCGTGAATTAGGGCAGGTCTGGTGGACCTGAGCCAGGTCAGAAGCCGAGGAAGTCCTTGACATTGTTGAAGATAGATGCCGTCAGGTTGCTGAACTCACCGCTTGCTGTGCGGGTCTTGAGCGTACTGGCAAGAAGCTCCTCCCAAGTGTCCCGCCACCTATTGTCCATTTGGCTGGCGCCAACGAGGGCGTCGATGGAGAACCGATATTTCACATTTGTCGACGTGTTATTTTGGTGAAGCTCGGCCAGCTGCATGGTATACTCTTCCATGTCCGGGAGCCGCCCATCGACCAGATCGCTTGCAGGCAGCCAAGAGTCAACAGCGGGCCTATGTTTTCATTTCATCCTGCCCTAGAACTTGCTGGAAATCACAGGGAAAGCAGTGCGTGTTTTATGTATTTTGGAAAGGTTTCTATGCAATCGGTCTTGGGATGAAATCGGACTCGGCAAGTTAGAGCGTCTTCATGCTGATGAACTCGGCTCTGGCCATGTCGCATTGAAACCAACTACTGTACAAATGCCGTTGTTCGGTGCTATGACGATCTGATTTGCCAACATCCATACGGAAGTGGTGAACCTGGGAGGTATGACCAACAATGCCGAGAAAACAAAGAACAGACGACCATCCTGGAGTAGCTAACACTCGTTGGCTCTGGTCGATGTCCAAAAGCGTCTGTTAGGATTGTGTTGGTTCTAGACGACGCTGGGAAAATGCAATGGAGAACTTTGAATCTGAATAATATACAAACCCGAAACCATACAGAGAGCGTGATGTCGAATCAGACAGCAGCTGGTGTCATAGAAACATTGGGACAAGCCGAAGCCAGGCGTTCGGAATGGGTTAACTAAGTGACGTTGGAGTTTCCCCCGTCTTGTGGCTTGCACGTGGCTGACGCGACAATGCAACAATTGAAGCAAGACCAATTGAATTTCAAGGCCCTAGTTGCCAATTGGACTTGCTCGGCATCTTCCATTAACACAACTTTAGAACTCCTTCTGGGCTCTAGCTGATCGGTCTGAGCCAAGAGCAGCTGGCAGCAGCTGAACGTGCAACGTCACTGGAAATTTTCTGGTAGACGGCCCTCCTCGTCGCCGAAGCTCTTGGACAGGCGAAGCTGCGATTGGGCACCTCTTCAAAAGCAGCCGACACCATGAGGGGAAAGAGATTGCACGCCCTCAAACGGCCGGTGAGCAATGCCTACTACCAATACCGAATTGCTGCACCCAATTGCTGACAAGTCAACGGCCAGAAACTCCGGCAGAGCTGGAACAAGTACAACTTGTACAACTTCTGGCGCCAACGCGACCCCAAGATCGGCCTCAAGGATGACGAAACCTTCTTCCAGCAGAAATGGCGCGCCAAGGGTCTGCTGCGATCCTATCACGGTGAACATGTGCGCGAGCGCGACTGGGAGCGCATGTTCAGCCGCCGGTTGCTCTCCGTCGCCAACATGGATGCCCGCTACATGGCCGAGTGGGACGGATCTGAGCAGGCGGCCGGGCGCGGAAGCGGCCAGGACAAGCGGCCCAACTGGAACGCCCCCGACGTCAAGCCCATGACCCTGACGCCCTACATGAACATGGCATTTGCGCCGCTCGAACGACGCCTCGACGTGGCCGTCTTCCGCGCCCTGTTCGCCAGCAGTGCGCGCCAGGCACGCGGTATGTGTGTCCATGGCCACGTCAAGGTCAACGGCAAGGTGACGCCCCATCCGACGTACAAGCTCAACCCCGGCGACATGATCAGTGTCAACCCGGACATTGTCATGTTCGCCACGGGCCGTCCCAAGGGCAAAGCCTACGTTGAACCGACACCCAGCGGCACTGCCAGTGCTGCTAAGAACAAAAAGCTGCGAGAATTGTACGAGAGAGGGGTGTGTTACGCTTGCAGGAAGCCAGGGCATTTAGCCGCCCACTGCCCAGGAGCGGGAGCATCAGAGCAGGAGCTGTCAGTCGCCGAAGCCGAGTCAGACGCGACCGTGTCGGCACAACAAGCAGCAGCAGAGCAAGATCCCGACACAACCGACGCGCCTGAGGCCCCGGTAGAAGATATGAAGCCCACCCGCGAAGCCATCCAATCCCTCATGTCCCAAGCCAAGTTGGTCCTGGCTGCCGAGGCACCCACCCTCAAAGTCAAGCAAAAGCGCGACCTGCGCTCCTTCATCAAACAAGCCAAGCCCCTTTTGTCCAGAGCCGGTCGCCCCTCCGCCACCCCCAGCGACATCGCCTCAGAGCTGACCAAGATGGTGTCGGAACTCAACCTAGTCGACATCTCTAACGACACCCAAGAAGCCGCTGCTCAAGAAGCCGCCTCGTCATCCGAGACACGCGAGCCCCCCAAGTCGATAGACGACCTGACGACCGACGAGCGCAAGGCGCTTGAGCGCCTCATTCGCGAGGAAGAGGAGAACCCCATCGACCCTTCTAAGCCGTATGCCACGCCATGGCGGCCTCGGTCTTATATGGCGCCTTTTGCCTTTATTCCCAAATACCTTGAGGTGAACCAGAACGTGTGCTCGGCTGTGTACCTGCGGCACCCCGTGGCGAGGGTTGGCAGGGCCGAGGTACCGACCCCGTATGGTTACCGCATCAACCAACTGGCTTTCAACTGGTACTTGAGGAGACGTTAAGGGGGCCCCTTTGTGTTTCAAGATGAAGCAGCAGGAGGGAGGGGCAAGGAGTCGGTGGCGGTGTCGGTGGCGGTGTATCAAAGTACCAAGAAAAGTGCTTGTACTATGCCATGTTAGGCCATCTACTTTGCGTATAGGCAGAAAGGGGGCCTTGAGGATGTGTCGCAGTCAAGCGAAGCCAAGCGCGGCAAGAGCTGGTCCAAGGAACGAACACCTAACCAAAATGAAATGTGTATAGAGATGTATATTACAAGAACAATATGTATCACCACCACTACCACCAGTGTTTGTCCCTACGGCTCTTCATTCACAATGGCGTAAACTCTTCTCCCTAAACTACAGTCCCGCACTTGCAAATCCTCAAGCCCCCGATTTTATGAGTTGGCTCAGTGGATGCGTCGACACTGTAGGGTTCTAACCTTGAGTCCTCAACTGCCATCTCACCCTTGATAATGCGCAGTATTTACTCTCAGGCGTGCAATTAGAATCACCCAATGTCAAAGCAAGTCAAATCATTTGCAAATGCAATGGTGAAACACAATGGTCGCGAGCGGAACGCCTCAGAGAGTCTAAAAACATCATCCTTTTGATTCAGACGACCTAAACTAGAAAAACACATCGAGCTGAAAACGAAGCAAGGAAAATCAGACGTTTTGTCGACGTAAGGAAACCAGAGTGCGGACCACAGTTCGTGGCCAGATGTGAGTATGATGCGAAACCCCCCCCCCAATCGTCAGATGGCGCGAGCCAGCTGAGACTCGTTGGACCATGTTCCACCGCGTCAAAGATACCACCCTCTCCTAAAGTACATGCATCTCGTTGACTTGGGAGGGGGGCTCTGGGCGATTCCCTACAGACGTGACCCTTTACTTCCAGCACAAACATGCCGAGCATTATTGTCCCCACTCCAATTTCGGGTATACGGCCGTAATGAACAAAGAGGAAAACGAATGGTTGGGCGGTGGAGTCCGAGTGCTGCGTGATGCGAAGTATGCCGTCGAAGCCTGGAGTTTTCACCCATCAGGGTATTATATGCCTCTTGTGCCTATTCGCCAAATGTCATGCCTGCACCTTCTCTCCAAATCTCTTAGGATGTCGGGGTAGTGTGATGGACCATGAGATGGCAATATAGTATGGGATGTTGGGGGAAGGGGATGGATGCAGCTTGTCAAAACCCGGAAAACCAAGCATGTGTCGTGCATGTGTTCAAGACAATGAAGCCTGCTTCTTGGAGCGTTGCCCTTGGCCACGGAGACGAAGACCACCGTGTGACAGTGTCCCGCTTGCGACCGAACTGAGAGCCGACAACCTTTGCACCGGCCGAGGACTGTCTTGAGAGTAGTGGTGTGTATATTAGAGTGATTAAAAGAAGAGAGTGTAAATAGGCAGAGCAAGAAGCGAAGGAACGCGGCAGGCTGGTATTGTGTGGGCATCATCAAGGCTCGGGCATGAGTCGTAGAGAAGGGAGATGAGGGAACAAGGCATTCGTGACTGCTTAACGCAGCGAGAATCCCTTTCGCTTGCCCTCCTTCTCGATTGGCCGTCCGCTTTCGACTCTGGCCTTCTTCTCCTCGAGCTCTAACCGTTGTCGCTCCAGTTGCTCCTTCATCTCGCGATGGCGGGCGTACAGCTCTTCTTCACTCTGCTTCAGCTTGCTCTCCTTCTCGGCAACCTTCTGCTGGAAGACCATCTTCATCTCGGCCTCCATCTTGGCGAGCTTCTGCTCATGCAAGGTGCGCTCCTCCTCTTGCTTGACAGCGGGGTTGACCTCCTTGAAGACGCTTGGGTCCTGGGCAACGCCCATAGCAGTGAGCTTGTCGGTTCTGTAGTTCTCGTACAGCAGATTGTTGGTGTGCTCCTTGAGTTCCTCCATGTGGGTTCGGATAAGCATCTGTCGAAGCTTGACGAAATCGCAGTGTTCCTCGTTGTCAACTTCAATCACACCCCAAGGGTAGCGGCGGCCACGGACTTTGCGTCCATCGGCGTTGGTAATTTCGTTAGTGGCACCAACAACGGCGAAGGGAACCTTGGACATGATCTCGTTGTTCTCGGCAATGGTTTCCTCATCGTCGAGCTCGTAACGAGGGCCCTCGAAGATCTGGATACCATGGTGCTTGATGTCGGCAAGGATCTGGGTGGCATGTCAGTGTACTGCAAGTTGATTACGATCTCAGTGGAGTACGTACTCTGGCTTTGAAGCTGGCAATTTCTTCGTCGGTGAGAGTATCGGACTTGGCAATGACAGGGATCAAGTTGACCTTGGTGTGGAGACGTCTCATGACCTCAATATCGAGAGGCTTGAGAGCATGGCCAGTGGGCTGAATAAAAAAGACACAAGCATGGATGCGGTTGTCGACAATGTTCATGCGGTTCACCTTGTTCTCAGCATCTAAGTAGGCGTCATATCGCTGCTCGATGTTGTCAACAATGGGTCTCCACGACTCGTCGTTGTTCACAAAATCGCCGAAGCCAGGAGTGTCAACCACAGTCAGGCGTAGACGAACACCCGCCTCCTCAATGTCTGCACTGATGGACTGGATGGTAACCGTCTTGGGAATGATGTCGAGGCTAGGGCCCTTGCGCTCCTTGGGCGGGTACAATGATGTGTTGAAGAGGGTGTTGACAAGAGTCGATTTACCCAAGCCGGATTCACCTGCGAGCAGAGTCGTCAGTCAGGTGGGTTGATTAGTCTGGAATGCAGAGTTCACGTACCGACAACCATCACGTTGAAGTTGAAGCCTTTACGAACACTCTTTCGGTGCCATTGATTCGGCAGGTTAGCAAAGCCGACATAGCCAGTCAGCTTCCTTCGAACGATGTTTTTGCTTTCGTTCACTGATGAAGTCAACCCGGCTGACGCTGTAGCTCTCGAGTCAGACGTAGTCGGTGGAGGAGACGTTGGCAGCGGCGTTTGATCGCCGTTGGCCGGAGCAGGGGACCCACTGGCCGGGGGAGAAGCACTACCGTTCGTAGCTGGGAAAGAGATAGGTCAGCATATGAAATCCATAAGAACAGTCAATTTGGATTAGCAAGGTAGTAAGTAGTAAGATGCTGAGGAGCAAGCGGGTGCAAGAGACGCCTGGATTGTTGGCTACCATTGGACAGAGGTTGAGGCTCTCCCTGCGAGTACTCTCTCGGTGGTTGAGCATAGAGGCCTTCGTAGTCCATAGGTTTGAGAGGTGCAATGGAGGGAGCATCAACAACAAGCATGCTTCGGTAATGCCGAATAGCCTGGGCCTGGTTCTCCTGCTGCTCGGGCAAGCTGCTGTGCCTGGACGATGGTACCGGAGGTGTACAAACGGATTCCCGTGACTTCAGCGCCTCAGCAGCCACGGCGTCCGCGGCAAGGGACCTGTCCAGTTGCACACTACGGGCTCGTGCTTTAGAGTGTTTGCCAGAGAACATGTTGTTGTAGTTGTGAGATTTTGTGGTGTTCTGTACTTCTGGTGGTGTGGCAAGGGAGGCGGATGTTCCTAACAATGGCCAAATATTCCAAAGAACCAAAAAAGGAGCAGACCCAAGAAGTGATAGATCAACCAAAAACGAGCGTCGGGGGATGGTAACGAGCGAAAGTGGTGATGTGATGTTGTGGCGATGAGTTGGAGGAGAGGCGAGGACAAGAGTCGGGTTGGGCCAGGTAAAACACGTCGATACGGGGTCGAAACGTTGTGGACAACGAGGAAGGTGCGCCGGGTCGTTGGTATACATTCGTGGCAACAACAGCCCAGGCGTCTCTCGCACTCGCACTTGCTCTTGCTTGTTCTCTTGCAGTGCTTGCTCCTCGGAGCCGTCGACAGCGATGACGGTATCGACGAAGATGGTACTTACCCATGTTGAATGTTTCAAGATATTGCAGTATCTATGAAGGTGAGATGCCGAATCGAAAGAGGAAAGCCCGAGTCTGCCAATGTGGAAAGGTTAGTCGCGAACTTTGAATGCGATGCCCGTCAAATCGTCGTGGAGAGCGCGAAGATGTACCCGAAGGGAGCACTCCTGAGCCCAATCCAATGATGCAGCCGAGGTGGAGAGTCAACGTGTTGTAGATGCTACTGGCAACGCGATTGGAAGGGAGGGCAGGAAGCTTAAACTTGTCTAGACGGCTGAAGAAGAAAAAAAAAAGTCGGTCGTAAAGATGGAATCAGGGGGTCAGGTGTCGGCAAGCAGTGGTCAAGGAGATTCCAATGTTCTGTTCACATACCCAAAGTCGCTTTCTTGCGGAGCAGAACTTGATCTTCGAAGTCGCGTGTCAATAGGGTCGCAGGACTGGCCGTGATTGATGATGAGATAGTGACTGGGGGCGGCGCAACAACAAAGTAACTGGGTGAAGGTCTAGCGAATGCACGATCAGAAGAAGAGACGACAGAGAAACGGGGCTGATGTTGATGCCAGCGGAAGGTTTGATGATGCGGGACCGTAATGAAAGATTAAAACTGTGTGACCCGGCCTGCCATTTACTTTTTTTTGGGGTGCTCTCAATTTTGGCTGGGCATGGAGAAGCAAAAGGGGCTCGTCCTAAATTTTGGGCTGGTGGCATTACAGGCAAATACGCATGGGGGAGCGAGCACAGCGCAGATTGATGTGCGGGTGGTGGGTAGAAGTGCCAACGTGTGGTCGGGCCAGCCAGGAGAGCAGTACAGAAGGGAGGTGCTAGACAGGGGGTCTTAGAGTGCTAACGGGACAAAACGGCAGGGGGTTTATGCCCAGTGGAGCTTCTGATTGGCTGGGTGCTTTCCAATTGGCAGGGGACATGATCAAAATGACGCTTGACCTCAAGTTACCTGCTTGTTTGCCATCTCTCCCCAAATTGTTGTTGCTTGACGTCGCGCGACTGGAAGCTGGCAACACCAGACTCTGACCAATTCAAACATGCTCGAACTCTTATCGCTGGTCTCGAGAGATTCATTCAAGAATGCCAAGAGGCTTGCATGGATGAATCCGTTGATTTCAGTTGCCCAATTCCACGACTTGCGCAGCCACCTCATCAGCTTCTATCACGTTGTCTGCCGTTGGGCTCCACTGCTTCAAATTATGGGCAAGTAGCGGCCCGGCTAGAGCCTGGAGACTACGCCAATTGGCACTCTGATGCATTGACAACAAGTTGAGACCCTGAGTTTCAACATCGATAAAACAACGGATGATGTCTGTTTCTTTCGACGGCTGACCATGAAAGGTGATGAGACGTCACGATGCGCGATAGGCTCAATGGAAAGCGCAGAAGGACGTCGTGCTGCTATGCGAGCTCCAACACTCCACATGGCCAAAAATTAAGGGGTCTCGTGTTGGCAAGATGCAAATGCAACTTGTTGAACTTGCAGCTTTCCAGACGTGCTTCCATCAAGTCGCATCCAGAGCAAGCACGTCGCCCAAGCAGGCATAGTGCCTGTGGCTGTTGTGGGGAAACCCCCAATGTGCCTGCAGCCAATTTGGCCGGGGACCTGTTCCTAATTTTCCGTGGTCCTGGCCAATCAACTCGAGTTTGGAGCCCAATGGCCTTTCCTTTCGACTCCATGGCTTTTACTGAAGCGGATGAAGTCAAGCATCAAGTAGACAATGAGGTCGCCGTGATGTTCAGGTTGGGGTCTGAGGGATATTAGGCCTTTCACGATGGACTCATATGAACAAATTCTCATCCACAGAGCCGCAAGAGGCAGTTTTTGCTGCTCAATCAAGATCTCGTGTTTACGAAGTGGCAGCAAGCGATCAAAACTTCGCTGATGCCTCAGGGGTAAAACAACACGGTGACTAAGCTTTGCCATACCATGTCGACACCAGGGCACGCCCATTGCCTCTGGGTCCTGCGATGTATCGAATGAAACGATGAGGTCGCTGATATTTACTAGCATTGAATGTCAACAAGCGTGATAGTGTGGGCCGCTTCGGATCGAGGTGCATCAGTGCCAAGCTTGATATGTATAGACAGAACACGGTGAAACATAGCACCGCTTTCCGTCTCACCCAACGGTCTGATATGTTCACTTTGAACCGGATCCATTCACAGTACTGTCTCAGAGGCTTGCAACATCGCATGTTGAGACCTGGAGGCTCGTGAGATATATGCTGCTTTCCGCGGTGCAACGGGATCTCGTGGGTGATTTCATGTGCCCCATGTTGTGCACTCGGCTTGTGACAATAGCATAATATCCATGCCAAATTTTTACGCAACAGAAGTCATCAGGACATTATCCTCCTTAACTGGCCAAGAAATGTGAATCCGGGCAGACTATATACCTGATTATCCCGAATCTCTAGGAGCTTGAATAAGATGACTTGGCGTGGCTGACCAAGTCTCAGGAGATTGGAAACGAGTTTCCTCACATGGTCTCAGAGTTACAACATCGTGTCCTCATCAAGTCGATGACGGCTTTGCCGTGATGTCCAAATCATATGAAAACCGACGTCAGCGGCTGAAGACTTGGGCTTTGTCCAGCCTTCGAGTTGATTGCAGCATTAGGTAGCTTCGGGCCAACAACAACCATAGAAAGCCCATCAGTGTGCCTTTCTTGAACTTGCCGAATGCTGCTGTCAGAAGCATCAAACACAACACTTCGTGGCCTCAAGCCCCTGGGTGAGATTGCAAATAGATACGTCACGTACATTTCGCAACTGCTTAGATGGGGCATGTGGAACGAAGGAAGCTCGTCAATATCAGACGACTGGGTGGCACTTTTGTGTAAGATGGAGCCAAATGTACAAACGTTAGATAATTGGGTTGACTGTTTGCAGTTTTGTCTTTCATGAGGTGTGATATGAGGTGCGCAGCTCATCTTGAATCTGAAAGCTAACGCCTGCGGCACACCTTTGCCTACAATAAACCCCACAAAGTCACTACACAAACAAGCAAGTACTTATGTTCAGTACAGAGCACCCAGAGAAACAAAGTTCTGTGATGTAATCCTAATACTAAGTACCTTGATTGCTCAATGGTCTGAATCGACAATTCCCTCCGTAGAATAACATTGCTACTCCAATTTAATGCATATATCTCTCGGAGTGGTACATGATCAAAGATACACAGGCGGTCCTTGAAGAATAACACTGTTGGCTATCGATCAAAATCTGGCATCGCAGTGTCTTTAGTAGTCTTTTCGTCATCTTTGATTAGTCCTTCTCCCTTGAACTGCGACTCCAACCACGCTAACTCAATAACTTCATAGAAATTTTCTGTTTGTCAAGCTGACGATAGATCACCGAGAGACTTCTGGTTGTAACCATGTGTTCAAAATGTGCGTCTGATGAGTTTCTTTGGTCCAGCACCTCTGAATAGCTTGAATACAGAGTCCAGAACTCCTGTCTTTCGAAAGGCTCGGCCGAGGTTGCTCAACGCTGATAAAGTGCCCATTTCCAAGCATCCTCTTCCGATGAGCCGAAACTTCGTAAAACCGCTCTCAAGCGTCAACGAAACACTCTTGATGGTAATGTCCGGTGGCAATACTGCTCAATATTAGGAGCGTTGTATAAGTCTCATATCCAACTAGTTCCATGCTAATCAAAATTTCGTAGAATATGCTCTCTGCTTCGGAGAGCAGGCCAGTGTCGGCCAATAAAGCCGCAATGTTCTGACCAAGATGGTCTCTTGAGCCTTATTGCTGAGCATACGTATCATCGACGTTACTTACAAGCCTGGTTCCTTGGACCGCTAACTAACCAAGTTATCTCTAACCCCTAGCGGTAGTATGTTACCTAGAAGTCCTGCGCTCAGGATTGAGTCGCTAAATTCCGTAGTTCTCGGAAGATAACTGTGGAGTATTATAATCTAGTTGCGCTTATGATTAAAGAACAGTGGGAATTTCTCGTTATAAGGAGTGTATACATCGGGGTAGTTCCTATGATAGAGTATTCGTAGCTTCGTCGATCTAAAGACTGATATCGGTGTGTAAACGTTTAAAAGAGGAAGATAGTTCTACGGAGATAGTGTTACTAGCGACATAATACTCCGTAAACAAGGCCCTAACTAAGTTAATACGTCGGCGAAGATAATAACCTATCTTCGGAATAAACCATGTTGAGACCTGGTTTACCGGAGAGTCTAGGCTTTAGTTAGATAAGAAGGTGCACGAGGTGTTTAGGGCGACGATTACTATTTAGGCCCCTAGAGGTTTAGGGGCTATTGATTAGCGTACTATTGGTATTCCTGGAATCTATTATCATTGGTAATACTGTGTAAGCTTCTAGCGGTAGGTCGTTACATTCTTGAGTTCTTCCTAGTAGCTAATAGCTAGTAGGTAGTCTTTCTATTTAATATGGTACGCTCTTTAGCTATCCAGATTCTATAATTCTTCAACTTCATTCTCGCATTAGTCTATATACACGAGCGATGTCTATAGTGAACTACGTTTAGGTTGTCCCAACATCCTTTATCGTTTCCGGCGGCCCTTCTTCCACAAGTATATACTGCAATGACATCGCTATAACCCTCTTCAAGGACAAGTTTGGCTGGCTTGCGGCGGCATTAGTTTACATGTCTACTGTCCTGGCAGCGATGCAGATTGGCCTAGCGACGTCTCTGGGGGCCAATGGTGCCTTCCAGCCTACATCCTTGGAATTTGCTGTTTTATCAATGTTTTCCCCTTTCATTGTTATAGAACCTCGCTTTCTTATATTCTTTAGTTTTTTTTCAGTAATCACATCTCAACTATGGCTTACAAAAAGAGGGAACATCATTGATAAAGAGGTTCAGGGAAATCACAATCTCTACATGACACGATTGCTCGACAAAGGTTATTGCCTTTACTATAAACAAGTAGTCCTAGAACTTCCATTCCAAATTCGCACTTTCACTTTTGAATGACAGTGATAACCTACCGTTTCCAGCAATTGGTGTAGCAGGCGCGTTATATAACCTTTATCCATTGCCACTAATTTCGAGACGTTATAAATTTAAAATCTATGTGTTTCTCCATATTAAGTAATTAAACTAAGGATTACTTGATACTCTTCATTACGTGTAATACGTATCGGTTACAGATAGCAAGACATTACGTGACCTTGTAGAACCATGCCACATATCTTACATAAATCTATAACGCACATTTACTAACTTAGTCGTTAGAACATGTAACTCAGGCGAAAATAAGACTTCCTATGATATACATATAAGTCCCTTTTCAACCAAATATCAACCCCACTACCTTCCTGCGTGTCTCGTAAGCGAGGAACTGGAATTTCCTTAATAGTTGTTCGCGGAGTAGCTGCCTCACGGCATTGAGCCAAGTAGCGGATTTCTATTCTCTTAATGATTCCATCGTTGAGGGCCAAGTTGATGTCAGAATTGAGAGGCTGGCGTACCAGTTCTCGCAATAAACGCAGTAATGATAGTTGCGCTTCCCAGCACCGACTTGACTAGGGCTTGACTTGTTCAACTCGACTCCCCTACTTTTCGAGGGCGGGCTTGTTGACTGCGGCCGAAGGGATCAAGCTGATCGGTTCGATGAGATCGAATTTGGTGTGGACTCGGCAACGACCCTTCTGCAATCTACTCGGCAGAAACAGCAAACTTACTCATGCTCCTTAACCTAGCCCCAGTAAAATACAGAATCCAGATACCAACAATGCCAATAGTGCTCAAGCCTCCCAGCAAACTAGTTCCTCTAGCCACGCCAAGGTTATCAAACAGAGGCTTGGCAAACAAGATGCTAGCAAAAGCAAGGGCACTGCGGAAGAAATCGTTACCGGCAAACAGGCTGGCGGCGTATTGAGGGTAGCTAAGAGGCACGTATACAAAGATACACTGCATTACGACGAACACCGTGGCACCGTAGATGGTGATACCGATAGTGGGAGCAATCCAGTGGATATCAGGCCGTGCCGTCCATGCGAAGATGAAGAGGCCGATGGTTGGACCGAAAGCGGCGCCAAGTGCAGGGATCAGTCGGGTCTCCTGGATGGGGAATCCTTTGGCAACGATTCGGGGGTTCATGTAGAAGTACAAATACGACACATAAACAACGACTCCGATCAGACACGCCACAAGGACACAGAGGAAAACGAGGCCAACTTGACCATATCCCATGCCGTAGTATACGGGGTAGACAAGCGGGAAGACCTCAAAAAAGCTGTAATAGATGCCGTAAATTATAGCGGTATAAAGCTGGACGAAGAGGATAGCAGGGTCCTTGATAGTGATCTCCAGCGGCTTGATGAGGGCGTCCACGATGACGGCTCGGCGATCAAGGTCCCGCTGGTCGATCTCGGACTGCGACATGAAGCGGTTTGAACCCGTGAGCTTGCGCAGACGCTCGGCCCGGCGGAGGAGAAGGTTAGGGGTTGATGTCTCGGGGAGGAAAAGAAACATGACGATGAAGATAGGGATTGATGCCCACAGCACCTCGAGAAGAGACCATCGCCAGCCCTTAACAGGCACCGAGAATCCGGAAAGCAAAGGACCCAAGGCAGGGCCATTGTATGCGGCAGTAACCCAGCTCACAAGCGCGTAGGGAAGGCTCATCATCGAGTACATATCCCCCAACGAGGCTGCCCCATTCGCCAGACAGGGAGAGCCAAACAGCCCCTGAAGGAAGCGTAAGACCATGAGCCCGGGGAAGTTGGTCGCCAGCGCCGCAGGGATCGAAACGATAACAAAGAGAAACATGGTGTAAATATAGATCGGGTTCCTTCCCACGCTGGGCAACTCACTCAGGGGACTGAAGAGCAACGGCCCGATACCATAACCCAGTACGAAAAGCGCCAAGCCGAGCGAGGCCTGTGTGAGACCCACCCCGAACTCTTTCATCACGCCTTCCACGGACGTGACGTAGATAGCCGACGATGTGTACACGACGAACGTGTACAGACAGATAATCAGTGCCACCATGCCCCGGCGCAGATTGGACCAATTATGCGGGTTCTCGGGGTCGTCGGTGTAGTACCAGTCAACTAGAATGGCCCCGTCTTTGGTTCGGCGCGGAACGACGGGGATGGATCTCGTCTTTTCTATTTCGTGCTGCTGGTCGCCTTCATACCGGTCTGATGTGTTGGGAAGGGTCTCGGCGCGGCTGCGGGTCCGGGTTAGGGAGATGCCGTAGGTGGATGGGTCGGCGATGGTTTCTCTCTTTTGGCTTTCCTCGTCCTTTGGACCACCTGTATCTGAGGACTTCGAGGAGGCGGCGCCTTCTGCTTCTAGGATTGTGGAGTCCGTGGGCTCGTCTAGGTTGAGCATACGCTGCCATGGCTCCGGCAGTTGGAACTCGGGCTTCTCTTCCGGGTATTGCAGCATGCGGTTTCGGGTGACGAAGCGGATTATAGCCCCTACCGGAGCATCGCGAATGATATGGGACATTATGTTGAGTGTTGGGGGATTTTTGGAGTGGTTGACGAGTTAGGATTGAGATGAGTGGTATGGGATTTATTAGATGATGTATACAGACTGAACTTTGCAATCTTCCACTAGCAGTTCGAAGGCGATAGAAGAAGCTCTTCTTCAGTCCTGTACACTGTCACTACTTTATACTGAACCAAATGGTGATCATCAAACCTGGATGTCATGTCAACTTATACATCTCACACCCAGAACTTCCTTCCGCGTCAATACGGAATTAGTAGCTTGTCTCCTTGTTTACATCCACCTAGCAAGCCACTATATCATTTATTACTCAACACGCACATTAAAAATCCAGCCAATATGTTTCAGAGTTTCACGGGAAGGCCCAAATCTCAAATCGGGGATTACCAAGCACGGAAGTTGAACCTGCAAGGAATCATGGAAAAGAGTCATGTATCATACCTACTACGCGCGGGTGCCGGAATTTAGATGTGTGAATCTTGCAGTAGGTGCTCGATCCGGCGTTATGTTGCCATAGCCACTGGCTATGCACATGGTGAGATTTTGGTCAACGGGCATAAGTACCGAGAATGAGACGAGGAGATACCGATGTACCCCTTGGTAGTCGATGTTAACAGAAAATCGGTCTCATCCAGCAGTTTTGACCAAGAGTCTAATCATTGACCATCTGATCCTATCACCAGAAACCCATGAACTCCATTTTAAGCCCCTATCAGAGCAGAGGATGAACAGTCAGCAAATAGCGGCTGCCAAGACTGTCCCTGTTTGGTCCGAAGTTTATCTAGAGGCTCAACTAGCCTTTCCTGGGGCCAGCAGGATTTATCAGCGATATCTCCTTTTTCCTTTTCTTTAGAGTGCCAGAATTGTCTTCACCAATGAAGGTTAATATCTTCTCGTAGCATCATGCTTGGGCTATCTGGGAAATCTGTCTTCCCATTGTGACGCAATTCATCCGCGCTTATAAATACGGGTTGTCCTACAGAGACAATTTGCATAAATGGGGAATACAGCTGGAACTCATTCTTCGAGCTTTGAGCTAAGGGCCATGTACAAGTAGTAAATGACACACGTCATACTAAATGGTTTATTTTAAGATCCGCAAAATTGTGATAGCACTCATCATTGAGATTCGTCATACTAGCTACAAGAGTGATTGTCGTTGTCGCATTTAGATGACCAAAATCCCTGATACGGGCGGTCTTCCTCAGCTGAGAATAATTACGAATACCGGCGGACGTCCCCGATAACTCGGGCGATGGACTCGTGCCAATAGCCAAGGCCGGCAGATCCAGAAATGACTGTCATGTGTCTGATGTGCGACTGAGCGAAACGGTCCATACTATGTGGATGATGGCGAAGGCAGCATGCGCGAACAAAACCGTGGAGGTTAAATAGGCAGCACGCGAGTTTGTGGCATAAACTCGTCCAGAGATGAAGATGTCCCAGCGAAGCTAAGTAAGGAGGCCGTTAGCCGTGGTGGATACAGCTACAAGTGACGGCAAGACAAGTTGGACGGCCAGGATGGCATCGAATTGTCCCAGACCTTTGCGGACGGACGAGACGGCTGAAACGAGGCCATAATATCGTAATCCACGGGGTTACCTCCGTGTTCAACGTAGCCGGTATGGGCCATACCGTCGGCCACAGTCGCCGCCACCGCACCCTCTACCACGGTGCTCACGTCGGACCAATTTACTACTCGGCCGGTACCATTATCGACGCGCAAAGTGTGGAGGATCCACGCTAGATTGGTAAATTCTGGAACGCCTTCGCCGTCCCGCACCGGGTCCAGGGCGTGCATCCAGTCGAGGTCGAGCATTATGCTCTGTTCGAGGCCGGGGCACGCTGGAGACTGGGAGCCGAGCCGGGGAATTCGAAGCCGCCAGCCTTGGCAGTTGTGGTGTACAATCGTTTTCCGAGCCACTGTCCTAGATTGGCTCCGGCAGTCGTGCCAGTGGCCCACCTGGCACCTATCGAGCAGCCCAGAAGAACTCCGGCCGTCGAGGGGTTGGGTTAAGGAACTTGCATGTTAATATACCCACCGGAGACCCCATGGAGACCCCCTAATATGTCCTGGGCCGTGTCTATGATCTCGTTTTCCGGGACTGCGGGTGCTTCTTTGAGATGGATGGGCCATAGGGTGCCGTCATCTGCAACTAGGTGGAAAGTTGCCCCTCCCGCCGGCCAATCCGCGAAGTTCTGTGGTAACAAGAGCAAGGCGGAGGACAGGCCAGAGAATATGGCTATAATCTTGGCTCGTTAAGCCAGCCCCAAGAGTCCCGCTTGGCCAAACCAGAAGTCGGGAGAAACCAGAACGAGACCTCTGGGTACCGGATTGTGGCGGAGAGAAGGCCCAGTGGCAAGCCTTCAGACCCAAACAAGAGTTCACTGCGGAGAATATCCTAGACTATGACGGTTACAGATGCTACAATAACCAGCTCCTATTTCGCAGATTATGCCAATTAGAAAACACAAGGCTCGGGGGTTGGAGAGTAGCTAAGTAGGCTTTCTCACGGATAGCTTGGCCACGATTTGTAGTAGAAGTAGGTCGATAGACTGAGTCGTTGGGTCACTCAACCCTATATACTGGACGCCGATGAAGTATTCTCGGAGGGTGAGGGCTACCTGCACGCTGGTTGCGCACAAAGGTACGATGTGGACAGTAGTTTGCTCAGTGCTGCCGACAACTCTTCTCTCAAAACAGCGCTGCCTTTGGTCTTGTTATGCTTGTCTAGTAGCCACGTATATGTTTGAACGACCGATCGAGTCGCAGAAGAGCTACACGATTTGATCCGCACACGGACTGTGTGCAGCTTCCACTTCCAGCCCTGCAGCTTCCTTTGCCATCGTTCACCGAGAGTAATTCGATGTCTCCTCGCGGCTGAATTTGACATCAGCCGTCCTGATTCATGGATGGATATTTTGTAAGATAGACCCTTGTGGTAGTACGAAATCTGGATTCTAAATAAAAGGGCGATTTATTCGTCTCGGGTCTGGGAATCGGAAACAAAGACAATGATTTCGTGCCATGGGGCTTTAAAAGCATCTCATATGCTGACGATGAGGCTTCCCATAAAATTTCTACCTTTACAGTATAGCCTGAACTTCAGCTTTCGGCCACGGTGGTGGCGCAGCCTCATGATGGTCTCGTGGGGGCCGTGTTATTGCAGGTCCGTACAGGCTATAGTGCAGATAAAGCTCCACCTACGAACTGGCGCTCATAATAAGCAGCATCACAAGCAGCAGGCTGATGAGCTCACTAAATGCCGTTTTGCCAAAATTCCTTTTTCATCTCTGGGAGCCTGGGGACTTAGCTCAAGCAAATGCAGTGCGCAAGCACCGTTGAAACGGTCAGGATACATACACATGGTGTCGAGCAAGCCGAAAACGAAAACGGCCTGGAGCGATGCCCATGTGTTCGATTGCAGCCGTTTCACATACACTCCAGAACGCGAGGAGGAGGTATGAACCGCTTTTCACATGCGCCCTATTGTTGGGCAACGTTTATCTGCACAACTTGTGCATAAATAGGATTCCGAAGTCCGCTATCTGCCACTAGGCTGAGTAGCACATGATTAAGTTGATGCCCCTACTTCGCAGACCGGATCTTGCTTGCGCCATGTAAAGAGGAAATCGTGGAAGTCTCTCATGGGTATCGAATTCTACCTAAAACGCGGATGGTCCGGCTGAACGCAGTTGCGCAGCGCCAATAAAGATTTGTTATACAGTCAGATGTGACGTTATCCCGATCCCCACCACCTTCGAAGCTATGCTGGGTTACACCCAGAGCCCATGAAGATTTGATCAGGAATAGCTGCCCCCGCCGTGGCTCGAAGCAAAGGAATCATTACTCATTTGGCAGCCCTACCCATACATCGACTCAAGGTCTTCAAAAGAGTTTGTAGAGCTCGGAATGGGAGGTTCCACAGAGCGATCCACCCAGGGTTCCACCAACGGTCTTACCTGAGGCTTTGACTTGGGCTCACTTGGAGGCGCGGCTTTGTCAACTATAGCCGCTTTGTGTTGTTCCTCTTGAACTGCTTTCTTGGCTTTGTCGCTTTGCAGTTTCGCTGCGATCAGGACTCGAACTTCTTCGTCGACGTCCAGGCCTCTCTTCTTGCAGCCATCGAGAAGAATTTGGACCCGAGCATCTTCAGCAAAGATGCAGCCCCTAATGAATGCCAACGCTGTGCCTTTGTTTAACCACCACCCTCCTGATTCTGCTGCCGGGTCGTTCTGCATTTGTTCGAGGTATGAGAATGCATGATCGCGTAGCTTTTGCAGAAAGCAGACCCTTATGGCGTGGTCGTAAGTGGACTGATTCATCTTGATGGATAAAGTCTGCATCTCGGCCATAACGAATTTCAGGGACTTGTATACTGAGCAATGACTCAATAGTAAGTTGAATGTTGTGGTGTCTGGTCCGGCTGTACAGATCCTGCGCACGCTGCGATAGACATCTAGCCCATGTTTGAAGCCGTGTTGTTGGAGAGCTGCCTCGAGCACAACGTTGAATGCAGCAACGGGGACCCGATGTTCCAGCTGGAGGTTGCGTAGGCAAAACAAGGCGGGTTCTATCTCTGAGGGCGACTCCCGTAGCAATCGGTAGATGACACGAGTACTGGATAAGTCCGGCTGTAGGCCAGCTTTGTCGATGAGGCAAAGAGTGATGAAGGCTTTGCGTAGGTCGCCTTGCCCGGCGTGAATTTCCAGCAGAGGTTCGAAGTGATGCAGGTCTAACTTTCGTCCGCGCATCGAAAATATCTTCAGGGCACTCGAGGCCATGACGACATCCCCATTCCGTGAAGCAATGTTCAGCACGTTGAGAACAACACCATCTGAAGGAGTAAGCTTTCCTGGCCCCACCATTCGAGTCCAGATATAATGGACGCCTTCATAGAATGAATCTCTGCTGAAGGAGTCTAATAGAACGAGCCAGAGGTTCTCTCCCGTGTCGCTGGCTTCTGGATCCCTGAGCCTATGTTGCATGATCATGAGGGCTTCTTCACTGAAGCCCAGCTCGCCGAACGTATAGATGAACGTGTCGTAAGCCCATATTGGAATGGGAACACCACTTTGATACATTTCTTCCAGCTTTTCGAGCGCCATCTCATACTGTCCATCTCTTAGGAGGCCGATGGCAACGGATACGTGGGCGTTGAAGGTCGGTGTCAGCCAAGCTTGTCTCATGTCCTTGAGCACCTTGTTTCGAAGAACGTAATCTGGGTGTATAGCGAGAACCTTGGCTCGTCAGTGACTATAGGCAACGCGACTTCCAAGATTCAAAACTGACATCCAAAATAGCATTGTAGACACCAGCAGTGGGCAATACGCCTGTTGTCTCCATCTCCTTCAGTAAATCGGCAACGATCTGGGCGGAACCATGTTTGTAGTCCGTGTTGGCCCTGATGATGCACTCGTATAAGAAGGCGGTGGGCTTCTCACGGCGCTTTGTAATGAGATAATGGACAATCTTGGCAATGGAGTGGTACTGCTGCTCGAGAGTCTGTAGCTCTCGAAGGGTATCGAGCATGGTCTGAGTGCCGATGGAGTCAAGCATAGCATCGTCGAAGTTGTGCGCGCCTCTGAAGAGTGTGCGAGGAAGTTCACGGTTACGCTTCCATGCGCGGTGCATATATTGAGAGAACTCATCTTCGCCACTTGCTTTGTGCCGTTTGTTAAGTATGAATGAGCCGGATGGAGTGGCATTTACATGTCGAAAGACTAGCCCGCATTTCTCTAGAATGTGTGCCTTTCCGTTGTCTTGAGATGCTGCAGTCGAGACCGAGGGCGAGCGTGCCATCGCAGGCGCAGAGGTGGTATATCTACGTCGGCATGGCAGGTGCAAATGTCGTGGCCGCCGTAGAGGAGTGGTGGGCTTTTGCAGCGCCCTGGAGAGGGTAATTGCGTCCAAGGAAGGGCATAAGCAACGCCAGAGGCCATCTATCACAATGCACTCCCCAGGCATTGGCGTTGACGGCAAATTTGCGTCTCTACGTGTTATCGCATCGTGATATCCTTTATAGTAGATGGGTAACATTACTTGGCTCCGATAAAGTAGCTTTTGAAGCTCGGTCGGGTCGTTGGGTCCAGCCGACGCGGTTTCATCATCACGTGATCTGGCTACAACAGCGACTTCGGTCACGGGGAAAACACGGATAAAGGGACAGAATCACATATTTGTGCGGAAATTCGTAGAGTCAGATTATTTATGTAGGCTATCCCCTTCTTCGCTGGCTTCTCCTCCTGTGGGAGCTGTTGCCACAGCTGCCGACTGCAAGGACCAAACCTCTCCCGGTCTGGTGTCCCGGGTCTGTGTTTGGGACTCCAACACACCTCCAAGTCCTAGCCAAGCTGGATATCCTTGGGTATCTTCTCTTTATCTCAGTGATGCCTCATGCCGAATATGTCGTTCGAAAGTCCTGTCGACGTCTGACTGTTAGCCTCATTATGAGACAAACGCCATGTCTCGTGTCCTGAATCTCTCTTAGCATACCACAACCCCATCTTCATTCTCTACTCATGCACCGCGGCCTCGGCCTCTTCCCCTGCCCTGGCCACGTCCACGACCACCTCTGTCTCCCCGTCCACTGTGGTCTCCACGCTGGCCACCGCGTCCGCCTCTGAAGTTGCCTTGCTGTCCATGTTGCTGGTCTTTCACTTGGTCGATGATATCGTCGGGCACTCTTAGATATTTGATCTGGAGGACACGTTAGCCTCTGTCGCCCATTCCCATGTTGGTGATTCCTGGTGGCAACCCACGTTGTTGCCTTTGACGTAGACTTCGGGCAGACGGACGAACTTATCCGCTTCCTGCATCATTTCTCAGCCATTTGTGATCCCTAAATTGGTGTCCGAAGCGCCTCTCATACCGGATTCGATTGAACGACCTCCTTTAATGTCAAATTCATCCATGTGTCGCATTGTATCAGATGCCCGTTGAGCGTCTCTCCATTCTTGAGTTCCACCAGCATAGGATGGCCTTGCGCCGCGTTCAAGAGGCCGAGGGGCAACTGCGACGAGACTCGTTAGTGTCGGTAAATTTTGCAATACGATCAGTCGGTGCCTTGCCATCCTGTACAGCTAGTGCTAGTTGCCGGGTCAGTGTCAATGAAATATACGCAAGAGCGCACTTGCGAACGAGGATTTCGTAGCTGATGCCAACCTTAAAGCTCGGGTTCCAGTCAACGTAACGTGGGGCAGTGAGGCTCGTACTCTGTTTTCGGAGCGCAAGCTGAGCCACACAAACCGAGTCCTGTGTGCACAGACCAGGTCAAATAGAAAAGATGAATATGTCAAACTTGCATACAGTATTGGACAATTCGACTTCGCATCGAGAAATGGCTTCCATGGTTACACCCTGAATGCTAGGTAAATCCCATTTGTTACCGAACATACTTTTGGCTTTGAGGTACTCGCGCATCTGGCACTTATCAATCAATATGTCACGCATCTCTGCAATCTCTGCAACTCGAGCTGCGATTAAAAGACTGCGCAGCCTTTCGCTTGGAGCTTGGGAGCAGTCCCATCTTCAGGCTCTTAGCAATGCCGGAAGATTTGAAGCAACCCAATAACTCTCTATCAATTCGTTTATTTTAATAGGTATACGAGTTTCTCAGGGCTCAAGGATATCGCTGCGACAAAAGCGCAACTTACGGTGTAACCTCTGGTTGATGTCTATCGACGAAGCAAACCCGTTTCGAAGAACGTCACATGGGTCCTGGCTTCCCGTGCGGCGTCGGGGCCCTCGACTCAGCCCACTTCCAGATGGGTTAGAGGACTCGTCAGCTCGTTGACCTTCATTGGTCAGTTCCCGTTATTACCCTGGTTCTTGCTGGAGATGGGCTTGCGCAGCGTCAGGACAGCGGGTTCTCATTTCTGTCGCTTCATGAATCGAGTGATTTCATGAATTTCCTGTTTAATTGTGTTTCTATCCTTTGAACACCTCGGTCGACGAATTGCCCTTGCTCAATCGCAAGTGGATTGGCGGATTTACAGTAATTTCGAACGGGGCTGTTAGTCCACGTAACGCACCCCACGAATCGCGCATACATAGGACTCGGCCGCAACTGTTAATGACCCCCCCTTCCCGCACACTTTAGGCAGCCGTTTTGTTATACTTTTTTCTTACCTGTCAACCACACTTTCACTTTGCCATCATCAAACCAGTTTCTAGGTAGTCGTTGGCTGCCTATGCGATGATGCGCGGCCTTCTGAAGGCTGCGCTGTGGCTGACGCCGGCGCTTGCGAGAGCTTTCCAAGACAACCCACCTTCTGCCTTTATCCGACTTGACCTTGCCACTAAAGAGGATGATTCTCCAAGGGAAACCGTAGGTCATCTGAGCCGCCCCAATTCAATCCAGTCAATTTAACTTTGGCATCTAGTCACTTCGACTGAGTGTACTCGAGTCGGCAGAATCATGTGGTTACGGAAATGTTACTCTTAATGGCCACTCTTTGATCCAGGATGACGCCGGAATCGGCTCGGGATCTATCACAACGGATCAAGGTAACATCATTGTTGCCAGCTGGACATTTTCCTGCGTAGACTCGGAGACGAACCATCAAGAGCAGGCGTTGAGCCTCAAAGTGGACTTCATCGATAGCAAGCAAGTCGAAGGATTGGGATTTACCGTCCAGTTCCAGCAAACGAGTCCCACTTGGGTCACATATATCGAGGGAGCTGAGTCGGTCATCAAAGCTCCGAAGCTCGTTTTCCCATCCAAGGACTTTAAGAACAAGGACGTCAACAATGACCTGGAGAACGAGATTGCTGAACTTGAGTACATGAAGATGCAACTTGTCGAACTGGAGCAGGCGATATTCATGAAGGAACAGTTTTTGGCTGAGGCTTTTGGCTTCCATGACAAGATTTCCAAGGTCACCGACTGCGATAATCTCAAGTGTATTTTCCTGTCCGTCTACGACAGTGTGAAGGGCGCCGCCAGTAAGGTATACGGAGAAGGATTCGACTTTGGCGACCGACATCACAGGCATCACGGCCCGTACAGAGGTTTCGGTAAGGGGAAGCATGGCAAGAAGCCTCACGGGTTCTCTCAGGATCATAATAACCGCATGCACGGGAACGAAACCTCCCCGCATCCTCCGCACCACGGCAAGGCTCCCCCGTTCTGCCACTGCCCGCCACCACCGCATCACGGGTTTGAACACGGTGGACCGCCTTTTGACCATCATCATGGACCTCCAGACGAGAGATTCCCATTCCATCATCCTCATCATGGCCCGCCGGGTGAAGAACCCCCCTTCGGTCACCCTCATCATGGCCCGCCGGGCGAAGAACCCCCCTTCGATCACCCTCACCATGGCCCGCCGGGTGAAGAATCGCCCTTCGGCCACCCTCACCATGGTCCGCCAGGTGAAGAACCGCCCTTCGGTCACCCTCACCATGACCCGCCAGGTGAAGAGCCTCCATTCGACCACCAAGGCCCGCCAGGCGGGGAACCTGATTTCAACCATCCCCCGCCGGCGGATTACGAAGCAAGACCAGAGGGTCCTTATGGCAACATACCCCCACCGCCTCCGCCAAGAGAGAGTGAAAGGGAGCACCCGTTGCACCTCACTCAAGCAGGTGACCATCCTCCTCCTCCGCCTCCACCTGGCGGCGAACACCCGCCGCCTCCGCCCCCGCCAGATGGACGACATGGGCCTCCTCACCATGTTCATGGGCACCCCCACGGCCCTCCACCCGTAAGTACCATCTGATCCCTGTCCCTGAAACCTTCTAACCGATGCCAGCCATTTGACCTCCACCAATTCGCTGCGAGCGTCTCGGTCTTCCGAGTCCTCGCGACAGTAATAGTCCTCGGTTTCCTCCTCAGCATCCTGCACACCCGCTGCATTACGAGCAGAAGAAATTGTGCCCGCCGCCAAGAACGCTATGAACAGCGCATCGTACAGAAGACGAGGCTGATGAAGCTACTAAAGAGCCTCAAGAACTTGCTTGCAGGCCGCAACGCCGAAGATGAAGAGAAAGACGCCATCATGCGCCAAATCGGCCAGGAGAGCGACGAGGACAGCTTGCCCACAACTATGGAGGAGGAAATCGCCCAGTTCAGGAGTGCGGCCGGAGTGGTCGGCGACATGGTTGCCGCCGAGGAAGGCCGCGCCAGAGAAATGTTGCAGTGCCAACGCCAACATGCCATGCCCAGGGCCATTCCTTCGAGCCCCATATCCCCATTTCTGGACTACATGTCGGTCGATGAAGCGCTCCCAGCATACGATGACACAACGGAGGACTCGAGTTATGTGGCAGATGGCATGCGGGGTGGCTCCAGGTATACGCCGAGCGACAGTTCCGTTGCTGGGTCGCTGGATGATGTCCTGGGCCGAAAGGATTAAATTTAATATGATAGACACATGTGAGGAAAGAGGCAGAGCTCCCCGAGATGTTGGGATGAGATTACACGAACGCCGTGTACCAAATTTTCTTATGTTCCGAGTTCATTAACTTTGGGTCTGACCAGTCTAGCACGCCGTCGCAAGTAGACAGACGGTACTATCATTGGGTTGCGGGAGAGACCATACATGCTGTTGGCAATAATGTCTTCCCACCACTGTCGGGTTCTTTGGCGGTTTCTACATGTAGCGTTTAATACTACGCAACGTTGAAGCACTTTTCCTATGATGTGACATTGTAACCTTGCAACACTCTGAAATTTGCCCATTACTCCGTGGTTTATTTCAATTTTGAGTCAAGGAAGAATAATATTGTCCAATTACTCACCGCGTCCCCCGAGTATTTTATGGGGGTCGAGGTCCATCTTTTTCTGGTCTACATATATAGTTGCATCTGCAGTTGCATCTGTTCCTGCGGTAAATGTTAATCAAATGTTATTTTGATATGGTTGCAGTGTTGGCGGAACCATGCTATTTTGTACACGTGTAGTACTTGCAAATCCCAATGCTTTGACGACGCATGCCAGGCCAAACTAGTATAAGAATCCAACCCACGAATCCCCACATTCTCTCAGACCGAAAATCTCACGATAATCGTCTGACTATTATGAGATAACTTGAACACTGCCGAAAGGGCATAGTGTGGCCCACAATCCATTTACATTTACGATATATCTGTCAACTAAACCGGATTTTCACCAAGCGGGTTTAACTCAGTTGGGAGAGTGTCAGACTGAAGTCAAACTTCATCATGTAAATCTGAAAGTCGTGTGTTCAATCCACACAAGCCGCAATCTTTTGCCGATCTACCAGACAAGCTTCAATTTTGCGAGTTGGTTGGGGGTGCCCAGGTGACCGAAGCTCGGCTTGAGAATTGAGATCATAAATAAGAACGTCATGTTCTTATATTCTGTGTTGATTTTTCCCTCACGAAGTACAGGAATGATTTGTCCCCTTTGCATGTGTCCATCGAAGGAGTTTTTGGTCATTTAGGCAAGGTCTCACGATCATAAGACACAGAATGAAGTTAAATAGCACTACGCTGCAACAAGATGATGACTGAACAACATGATTTAACAAGAATAGATTCGACCATATCTCACTCCAGCACGTGTCTCCCACTCTCGGACATATTTATGTATGTACAATTTCAAGGCACTGTTACTACAAGGGGCTTCGAGCATGACATGTGCATGCATGCTGTGGTTGTGGATCTATCAGTTTGCTGTGTGCATGCACCTTCGATCACAACCGGATATGTAGATAAATAAAGCAAAGTACCTAAGGATCAGCGAACTACCTTTACTTTGACCTTTAGCTCTTGGGAGGGAAATAGAAAAAAACCTGCGTTCTCTGGGATATCCTGACCTGAAAAGCTGATAGAATGATGGAAGGGCGCGAGTCTGCGCCTCCCCCATTCCCCCCGACTGTCCTACATTGAGGCGCAACATAAAGGTCTTGCTTGGACCAGGATACCGAGTTTGCTCAGCCTAATTGAGACCGGTATATATTTGTACTACGTGCTATGGCAGGATATATTGTGTGTGACTGCATTGACAGTTCTGCCCCCATTTGGCGACTTTCGGGTTTCTGGTACGTTTAACTGAGCAAGGGTTCATCGTCTGTTCCATTCAGGCCTCAATAATCCTGACTTTCTCGGAGAGTTTTTGTCAAATTCTACAATGCGTCGTTCCATATTAGCTCCCTGTCCTTACCGAAGCTGCCTTACAATAATTGATGACAGGTCCTCATTGGGCGTCAGCATTTGTGCGCCCCAGGTGCGACAGTTAGGCAGTAAGCAATGTGCCAAATTTCGCAGAGATAACTTCATTTGTGTTGGAGGTTGAGATGAACCAGAGATACAGATATCCAAACCTCGGTAATCCACTGCATGTGGTCAATTATAAGGCTAACAACTGACGAAGCCCGTATATCTACGACACGGAGGCGCTTGCAAAGCCTCCAGTCCCAAAGGGCAAAGCATAAAACAGCATACGTCAGTTCAGGATAACATGCCGTACGTAAATACTAAAATAAAGATCAAGTAGCGTTTCTACAAGATAATCGAAGGTGTTGGCCAGTACCATCCAGCGGGACTTCAACAGTTAATCAACACAGGTGCTCAAGCGATGTTACTTGTTCTAATATAACTAAACTTTCGACGTTCAGTTTCAATGTTGGAAGTAAAATACATTCTTCGTTTCAATCAAGAAGTTCAAAACTAACCGATGCAGAAAAATAGCCCAGAGACAAACACCCGCTCCGGTCCCAACGCCAGGAGAATGGTGGATACGCAACATCGCCCAAACCAGCACACCTAGCGCACAAAGGAAAAACCAAAGATCTCAAATCGCCACTCCATCGCTATTTAGGAACTGCCAGAGAGCTCAGTGAAAGACCAGGAATTATTATATTGCTGTCGGCTGGTGTAGTTGGTCACTTCGCTGGTAGATAAGTCCCGATTTGAGCCTCGCCCACTTGGGTCGGTGACGAGTCGCGGGTTCGAATCCCGCAGCTGACACACAAGGGGGTTTAGTCAACCCTTACGGCGCGCTGCCCACCTTGTTGACTTCGCCTACCTAGCGATAATAGGGAGATTGGTGCAGTTTAGGATTACGAGCATCCTAGCCAGTCGACCGTCAAGCACTACGTCGGCGGAATATAACTCGACAGCCGGTCCAGAATTCGAATCGTTAATCCGACCCCTTATCGGACCTCGCCTATCCGACAACGCTCGTCGGCGAACCCGTCCCCTCACGATAGAAGGCGCGCAGCACGCCCCCTCGCCGCGATTCTTGCGAGCGTCTAGACCACGTTACGGTCTATCCACTTGAGCGTATGGTTGAGATGTATACGCTCGACGAGAACCCCAATTAGCAGATACTACGACTTGTCGCGACAAAAAAATAGTCGAGCATCTTCTGCACATCAGCAGCATCCCACCCCTGAGAACGAATTTAAGTGCCACATTACCACACTTATCGGTAGTTCAGGCAGGGGTTGTAGCACAGACTTAGGGAGGGACAGGAGGTTTAGTAGTCGTTTGGCTACAAGTTTACCTGTATAACCGCCCGACGCGGCTTAAGGGCTCGCTATATCATCTATAGCCCCTTAAGGGAGTACTTGTAGAGGTACCGAGGGTTAACACCTACGGCGTATTTAATATTTTTTTTATTATATTGCTATCTCTCAATGAAACTGATGCTGGTTTCAATGGTGCAATCATCTGGCTGGCACTCAGAAGCCAGCGACCTGTGTGGGGGGAAACCTGGGTTTGGGTCATCCAATTCAACGGGAAATTAATGTGATACTAAAAATGATGAGGCCTTGAAGATTTGGGAAGAGGATAAAGCCAACTTCTGCTAGGTACTGTAGCTCGCCTCGTCTTTGTTGACATTTGCACTTGTTGCTGCGCCAGTGCTCCTTGAGGTAAGTACTGGGATGACATACATGCTCGGGCGTAGAGATTCAGATAATTCACTGCTTCACCGAAAAGGACAATCGGCCTCGTCTAGCCAGCTAATAAACCCAGATTCGCATATCCTCTATTTATAGAAGTCCTCAGAAGATCTTATAAGTACATGCCAAAGCGCGTAATTCACGGGGGTTACACAACCCCGACCATGTCCCGATAAAAGTTTTGATCCACAAATTTAACAGAGTTACAATACTCGCGCTTGCCTTGCCAAGGTTGCGCCTAGGGTTTACGCTGATGAGTCCTTGTCCATCTAAGCTCTGTCATGACTGAGGCCAATGCTATTCTCGGATCGGTGGATGATCAAATTTCAGAGCAGGATAGCAAAATGCGTCCGATCTGCTAATGTTCCCAAAGATATAGAGTACTATGCTTTGCAGTAAGATGTGTCCCTCAATTCCGAGGTCATAAGGAGCGAGCATTTGAAATACTAGAACCTCTCGCTTGCGGTTGGCGATTGTTTGACCATCAACTTCCCTCCGAGTCAACCATACTGCCTTATCGAGTCTTTTTGTTATGTTCATTTCCATTACCACTGCTGGCTCATATGCTCGTGAGAACTATGACGTGGATTATGACGTGGATTATGACGTGGATAAAACACACGACAAGAGTGTCTTTGATAGTCTCCTACATGCGCTGTATGGGCAAGCTCATGCTTAAAACTCCCCGAGCCTTGATACGGCCAGTTCTGGCGGCGACACCACTACATGTGAGTAGGTTTCACAACCTCTTGGTGGTCAGAGTCGGCCCCATTATACCGTAGGTATCTTGAATGCCTTAAGGTGGCCATGGGCCTTTTCGTTGGTGGCGCTCACTTCCCTAATTATGCCTCGAAAGGGCAGCTTTTCGTTGATCATGCCAGCCACAGGAACGACGATGCCAGGAGGTTGTCTCCCGCCGGCCCGCCGAGTTGCTGAACGTATTGCCAAGTTCGTGACAACTTGCGTCGATTGTAAGCATCTTCAAACTTAGTTGCCTTCACTCGGTAGCATATTGAATCATCCCCTATTAAGTTGGTGGTCAATTACATTACAATTTCAAAGCGTAGGCATCAGGAGGTTACTTTCATACTCTCAGAACTTCAACAAGAGTGAATAACGGCTGGGACGCTAGATTTGTCTTCGAGCACGCAGGCAAAAACCTAGCTCGCCCAACCCGGTCCCTGGTATTTTTCTCGTCATACTGTAAATGCCAGCCTCGCCCATTCTTGTCACTCCGGCTCCACCTCCATTTGCTTTTTTGTCGCCTACGTGACGCATACCAGACCGCTCAGTTGATTTATTCCTCCAAGCAGAAGATACCACGAGTACTAGTATTAATAATGACAGCGCATTACAAGGAGAAGTGCCCGTACAGGTCTCTATATTTAGTATCCACGTTTCCGCCTAGCTTAGCCCCTTTCTTCTCTTAGCCGGATTCGGTCCTGAATTGCGATCTACCACTCACTTGTACATGTGGACTGTCAGGCATGTTGCCTGCAGTGGAATGAGGGTGTTATTTGGGCCGTGCATCTGTTGTACATGGTTTCTGAAGCGAATTGTTGAAGCCAACGTCACTATATACAACTTCTGGTTTTTGCAATCAATGCACTTTGTGACAGTTATTGTGGTTTGGCGTTAGGTTCGAATATAATATGACCTTGAAGAAGATGAGAACACTACTGGGGAGGAAATTCGGGTTGCGTTCGCTGCGCTACTGACAGATGTGCTGAATCTTCGAAAAGAAGTGAACAAACTCTGGAAACATATGAGGCGGGGACGTTTGGACTGCCGCTTGTGGCAATATTTCCAACAACACAGAGGCTCATGGGCCACGTTGCAGGGTCAGCATCACCCTGCCGATACTTCTGTGTGTCTGTACTACTCACAAGCTTTGCAACCCGTATCCGGTCATGCAATTGTAGAGTTCTCCTCCCGCCTAGCAGATGTGGCTTGTATTTTTAAAGTTCATCTCGGGATATGGTTTGATATCGTGGATGAATCTGACCGCGTCTGGTGCGCCCATTGCATTATTTACACGGAATCATTCAGAGACCAGTATGGACAGGCTGTGGGAAGGACTATATACGGAGGCTATGAGGGAAGTGCCCAGCAATCCGGAAAAGCCGGGGAGGAGGAAATGGAGACCATGAGCCACCACGCCAATCCGCTCATACGTCTTAGGAATTTGTCTGGCAGCTATTATCGCAATCAGTCCGGCCATAATTTGGCTTGATTGTCGCTGTATTTCTTAATTTCTCAATTTCAAAGTCTGAGGCGACAGTGCCATCTTCTTACCCATGCAAAAAATTGGCCCCTGAACGCCGTATTATCAACGGCGGGAAACTATCCTACAAGAGTTGTCATTATATTCTCCTTCGTTAATCTCGAATGCTACCGGCTCTTAAGCATGGCAGTCAGCACAGCTTTTATATATGGGTTCCTTTACACCTACAAGGAGGGCTTAACAGTACCCTTAAGTGTACATTTGAAGGTCATGTTGATTGACGCCATATTGATCTTCAGCTGCAGAGCGGTGGCCGAGGATGATGAGGGATATTAGGAGTGCGCAGAATGCTTTGATGGATCTTTCAGAGTGATCACGCAGTCTCGCTTTCCGATGAGAAACAAATCAGCGATGATGCCCACGATAAATCTAAGAACATGCCACCAGGGTCAGAATTATCAGCAGATGAAGGTAATGAAAGCGCTGGTGTTATTTTCTGCGTGCTTTCCCGATATTCGAGAAATGCTTTGTGATGGACGGCACCCCCGTATAAATATATGTTTTATTTGAAAGATATAATGACGTCTTACGATGCCGAATGTTACCATACGATGGGTCCAATTAGAGATGCCCTCCTCAATGTCATGTCAACACGTAGTAGCCCAGGAGCAACTAACCAAGTAAAATTATCATTGAGAGGTCATAGGTTGAAGCCTGACGCTCATTCGAGATCATTGTGGCCGAACCGCGATTTATTTTGAGGAACTGTCGGCAGATTCGGATCGTGAAGCCGGCATTTTCTCAAAATAAATCGGGGCAGCCAATACGGAATGGGAAGTATGAAAGAAGTTAAGGAATCTAGCTTGGATCGTTGAGCCAAATTTGGAGGGGTAGGCGTTGGTGGGGAGAGTAAGATGGTGTAGCGACTGCTTTGGCAGGAAATGGAATAGTCTTACTGCAAAATGAGGGTTTGAATCTAGACCTCTAGAATCAACTTCACTGGTATCCCGGCTGTAGCATGAGAGGCGAACCGATTCTAGATAAACAGTACTGAAATTATTGGAAATACAACTAGGCAGGTGTAATTCCCGGTGACCTCACTCACAAGGAACTCAAGGATTGTTTCCAAATACAAACCATTTCCAGTTCTTTGCCAATTTTCCAATGCCATCTCGCAATTCCCATCCTTTGATGCTGCAAATTTTCCGACAAACATCCTCAAGAGCCTGATCCATTTGCTCACCTGCGATGTGCAGATCACTCTCGATCAGTATCCTATCGTCAGGGACTGCGCGTATGACATCTTTTAACTTGTCGGAGCTACTGTTCCAGTTAACAGCGGTAGAGAAGGAAAAGTAGACCTGTGCCGGCACCGAAGGGTGAGTATACTGTTTTAGTATATTCACTGGGCCACTGAATGAGTGAAGACATATCCGGGGCGGATATGGTCTTTTTTTATCATGGGTGCCTGAATTTGAGGGGCCAGACTTGATTGGTTTTTGTTGAGTTGCCTCTCTCAATTCATCACCCTCTTCATCTGACATATCTGAAAAATCCTCAGCGTTCTTAGCAATGCGTCTTTTCTCTCGTCGAGACAAGACCTCTTTCTCGTGACCTTTCCAACAATCTGCGATAGCATTATACAAAGCTCCATGAACCTGAACACCATGCACACTGACTGCACGGTTCATCTCACCCGCAAGACGGAGCTGAGCTTGAAGTATTATCGTCTGATGTTCGGTTGATATACGAAACGGGCTCAGACGTCGGTCTTCTCGTCCACCTGGAGTAAGCCCATGGTCTCGTTTACTCTGCTCGACGGGAGCCCAATTGACCGGGAGTTTGAAGGCTTTATCGAGACCGATCTCGCCTACGAGAGCAAGTGAGTGCTTCTCCAGACGTTTTCGGGTCTCGTTGATGAACTCCGACAGCGGTCGGGGCTCCTCAAGGCCGGCACTAAAAGATGGGTCTCTCGAAGAAGGAGTCGGTGCTAAGACCTTGTCGTAATGTGCCTGTTTGCTTGCCTCTGAGCCATCATATGCAGCGGTCGAATCGTCGTAAAGCTGATGCGAGAACCAAGGATGCCACCCAAAGGAAGGGATGATGCGTTGGTTTGAAGAAGCCTGAGGTGAAAATAAGGTGTCACCATCCTTGACCCCGAGGTCCTGCGCGATACTAGAGACCAGGTCCTGGTCTTGTGAACGAGTGGACATGACGGTTAACGCGCGGACATTCATGCCAGGGACCAAGGCTATGGAGCCCATAGTGTCGGTTGGGTGACAGTGGGCATCAAAAACACCTGCGTCCCAGGGGAAAGGCTGAGTGTCTGAAACACTCTGGACGCCTCGAGCATGTGGAGGGAACTCCGCTGGTCCCTCGGAGTGATGCTGTTGACACATTGTGGAGTGCAGAATGTGAGGGCACATGGAAGTTCAGGGGCTCAAACTCTCTTGGTCGTTAGGCGCAACTATGGGAGGCTCTGAGCGCTGCTTGAGGTCGAAATGATGTCGGAGCCCAATGTCACAAGCCACCCTGTCAAACTGCGCAACTACCAAATGTTCGTAAGTCTACAGTGGGTTGTAGAGTGTTCCTCTGATAATGCGACTGGATCAACAGCGGTCGGTTTCGGACAGTAATTCCAACGTCCTAACAGTCAGACAATTGCTTCTAAGCAAGGAGCTTTTGCGTAATTGCCAATGACAAGACAGAGTATCCCAGTCTAGTCGTCTGGGCTTTTCGTTGCGCCGGTCCCCCAAGGTTCAACGCGGCGACACGCCGTCTGCGGACTATTAACTCTCAGCCTCTACAATGGCAACCTGATCATTACCAATGAGCCACGTTCTATTGATCTGGACACTATGATCAGCACTCGAATTTGAGTGGGCTAGAGGTTAAGTGGCGCTGTTCAGGAACCGTTCCATTCGGTTGCCAATACTGCCAAATGCTGAAGGCTTGTAAGGATTGTAGAAGAGTCCGATGAAGACAGAAGTCAAACCAGTCAGCATGTAGAGTATGTTTGGCGAATACGAACAAAACGCGTCAACAGAGTGTTGAAGAGGATGCAACTTAATATGTGCTTGGTAACAATTGCGTGACTCAACCGGCCAGGTTGATGTCTCCGGATCAACGTTGCGTTGCATGCAGCCTGAAAATTCCGATTGTTCAAACCATTCTTTCCCGGAATTGACCGCAAGCGCGCCGGGGTGGCAATGAGAGCACCTCTACCTGGCTGTCCAAGGGAGATGATCCAATCACCCAACGCCCTGGCAACTACGAGCTCAAGGTGCTACTTGAGTCCAAGCTGTCCAGGCTTGGCGATCCCCGCCTCTAGCCGCATTGCTAGTCCCAGATTAACCCCAGCTTTTGCTGAACCCTTCTTGCCTTCCACCAACAATGTTGCATGTCCCAGTCGACTGCCAATCGGGGGTGGGGGGAACGGAGAGAGGGGGACGGACGCCAAAACGCACGATGACTGCGCAACCAAACGCAGACGCCGCGTCGACATGTGAAAACTTACTTGGCTTCCACGGCCCACGCCAGCAAAATCTCAAGTACAGCTTTTACATATTTGTGCAGCCCTCCTTGAACTCTACACGGTAGGCATAGCAGGATCAAAAGATCTCTAAATGGAAGAGGCTATGGAAGGTTGAAGTTTGCTCACCACCATCGCGATCTTGACGGCATCTACGCATCCACACCACCCTCCATCTTCTGGAAGCATTCACCCATCATGCATTAAGCTTCGAGTCTCCCACGTCTACGGGAAAGCGTCACTGTTTATTCTTTTCCTCCATGCACCTATCTTGCTCTCATTTCTCCGCTTTGGTGTCACGCTTGGCGTAAACTGCCTATTTTCATCGGCCGATCCTATCTTTTCTTTACTCGCAATTTTCTTTGGACAATACTCTTCCTCAACTGAGACATTCGATGGTTTCGACAACGATGTGTGAAAGTTCGATCTGAACAACCTGTATCACATCAATTCCTCAACCGTTTCTACGCCTCGGGTTTACTCTCTTCGAACGATACCACTCGAGGCGTCCGGCTGTTAGGCACAATGGCACTCGTCAATCCACTCCAGATATTCATCTTGCCCTTCGTTTTCTTGGTCGCCTTACCACTCGCACTCTGCGCTGGTTTTACCACTATCCTCGCCTTTCTCGTTTTGTTCTTGCGGCTTTTCTTGGTCTATTTCGATGTAGGGCTCGAATGGCTTCGGTTTGTGGTCCTAGGCCAGGGCCATGGCCGTTACATACAGTCACCATCCGTCAGCCGTCGGCACAGCCCGTTAATATCTCCGGTCTCATCACCTCCATCGTCACCTGAAGCATCCTCATCCCGGAGTAAGAGGAGGAGAAAACGCGCGGGCAGTCAAGGTAGTGGGTCTACTACGCCATTAGGTGGACTTGATGGCCTTGCTCTGACGCCCAGCCGCTCACTCGATCGCGACTTCGAGGGAATCGGTGGTTGGAGGTTGGGGGATAGCACAGACACGACCGAGGAAAAGGCGTGGGAAAGTTTGAATTCTAGGCTTGAAATGCCCGACCATCACCAACGCAACCATTTTCGCTCACACAGCGGCGGTACGGTTCTGTCGAGCACCGGCGGAGTGGGACTTCACATGAAACCGGGATCACGCGTTGGGTCAAGCAGTCCAGAAGGGCTACGTATTGCGAACAACTCAAGCCCGAAAAGTCCGAACACCTCGAGAAGTCGGACCCCGACACGGACACGATTTGAACCCTTCACGACTCTCGACTACGAGTCTTATTTTCCGCCGTTTACTGCTCAACCAAAGAAGATTGGAGCATAGACGAGAAATGTCATTCACCAACATCATTTCAATCTAATCGAAGCCAATGTATTTTTACTCTCTTTCATCCAGGTTCACCTCTTCAGTTTTACATCGTGCTTTGCGTCTATACAAGTTGATTTGTCACCATGATGCTCGCTCTTTAATGGAGCTGTTGGGCCCGGTACCTCTTTCAAGAAAAGGGTACTAAGACGGAATGTCATATTTATCCATCTGTACTATTTGTCAACATACAAAAGCTGGCGCACTTGGCTCAATAGAGAGATATGGTTAGGGATAGGTAGGGAAGTAACTGGGTTGGGGCATAAATTTGCGCACCATAACTATTCTAGTCCATTCAATGGATACTGAACGTATAGACAGCCTAGAAATCAAACTGCCACGACACTATAAAATAAATGCCCCCCGACGCCGTCTGAATGTCTTAAATCATAACCGTATGCACCGCTCCGCGTGTCCAACTGTCGACATCATATTGAGTTGCTGCCCTTATTTTCAAGTCCTCCACTACACTGTCTGCCAAAAGTAATTGGCATAAAAGAAACGCGAGAACTTTTTATCCATGTTTACTACATGTACGTCTCCCTTCCGATCATTCCGTATCACCGCTTTCGCAAACTCTCCATCCTTGCCATCCCTCTCGATATCAATCCCCAAACTCCGGTACACCTTCAACCGCAACAACACCTCATCCTCAACAGGATCACGCCGCCTGGCCGCCTCATCGGCGGGGCCCTCGACCCCTTGCATCTCGAGCTCCTGCAGCCGCGCTGCCAGGTCGGCCTGCGTGCTCCCCAGGCGCTCGGCCTCCATCTCGAGGTCGCTGCACGCCTTGGCGATACGAAATTTCTGAGTGTCGAGGCGCGAGATCTCGGACGCGTGCGTTGTGGACGAGTGGGAGGAGGCGAGTTCTTCGTGTTGCGATTGGATTGTGGAGAGGTGCCGGGAGAGTTTTTTCAGGGAGGACTCGGCGTCGCGGACCCGCAGGTCGCGCGCTTGGCTTAGGGTCGAGAGGGAGTCGTGGATGCGCGAGATTGCAGTTTTGTCTGGGGCGATGTTGAAGTTGTTTATGGTGTGGTGGATGAGCTAAGGCTGTTATGTTAGATGTGTGTGAAACATTGGGGCCTGGAGATAGATTGGGACGCATACCGTTGCGGGATCTTCGTCGAGCAGCATCTTGGTGATATGGCCTCAGGTCGGTGTTTTGAGTGGCTGTCTGGGGTGCTCTTGGTTGGATTTCAGTTGAATAGCATAACTATGGATGACTATGAGTATCTAGGGTGTCCTAGACTTGTTGCAAGTTGGATCGCAAAATTCTATAATATGTAAACGAAGTTTTACATCGAAGGTCGCGATCATCGTCTAGACGGGTATGCGCAAAACAGCCTGTATCACCGGGACGACTATCGTGGCTTATCAGCTGGAGCGGATTGATCTGTGTGGGAGTTTGCGTCATTGCCGCCACAAAGAAGGACCACATGCTCCAGCAGGCTGCAACCTTCCATGGACCCGCCTTGCAGCCGACAGCTTCCGCCACAATTTACCGATACCACCCGCAACACTGTGACTTGTATCCCGTCGTCACAAAGACATTTACAACCCGACATCTTCGACTCGTCGAGGCTTTATTGTACTTACGTTTCTACGACATTATACGAACAAACGAGCTGAGTTTTGATTTTCTCACGAAGTTACTAGCAAGAGTATCCCAATCCGTTTATTGCATAATACCAGCAGGATGACAGCCCTACCTCGTTAGTTCTCCACGACATCCAGCTGCCTACCCCACGAGGAGACGAAGAGAACAAGGCTAACACAACGATGGCTCCAGATGCTGTCGATGCGGAAACGCCACTCAAACCCTCCGAACTTGCAGTTCTACGAGCCCAGTATGAGAAAGAAGGCGAAATGGTCGGTGTGCAGACAAAATTTAATTACGCATGGGTCCGTCTTTCCCAGCTCTCTTTACTTCGGTCTTCTTGAGGGCATTTGTACTAACGCCGACCACAGGGCCTGGTAAAGTCCGACTCGCGCAACGAACAACAACTAGGCGTCCGCCTCCTCTCAGACATATTTCGCGTTTCCCCCGAGCGCCGCCGCGAATGTCTATACTACCTGGCGCTGGGTAATTACAAGCTTGGCAACTATGCCGAGGCACGAAGATACAATGACCTGCTGTTGGACAAGGAGCCCGCGAACCTCCAAGCGGCGGATCTGCGTAGGTTGATCGACGACAAGGTGGCCAAGGAGGGCTTGATGGGCGTTGCCATTATAAGTGGTGTTGCGATTGCCGCGGGAGTGGTAGGCGGTTTCTTGTTCAGAGGACGAAGGAGATGAGGTCTTTTTGGACGACTTGATGTGGTAATTGTTTGGATGGGTATGAAGTAATAATACGGTCCGTCGAGAGCCCACGATGCATGCTTTCTAAGAGAAGACCGGCGTTGGAGGCTGCTTGTGTATATTTCTTTCTGCAAGGTGCTCATTGTATGTACAGGCGGTCAGGGCACATTACAGCCGATGGACGGATTCATGATACTAACGTATCAAATCCTACTTCCATTCCGACTTCGCATACACTCGTAGATTCTTGCATATGCTGATTGGCACTACATACCTCACTCATCTAGTATGTGGAATACTGGGGGCGGGTAATTGAAATTTTTTCCTGTCCATCACTAAATGACTGGCCGCTCCGAAACAACTGCGATAACATATATTTGACTACTGTGTAATAGAAGCGCATGTGTTGGTTGATTTTTGTTGGGTGCGTAAACTTCATATTTCCTGCGACAATTTGTTTCGGCGTGGCGGTGCATAGCCGGTTGATATGACGGACGCTGCTGCTTGATTGGATCTCAATTCACCAGCTCAAAGATGACCCCGCGGAAACATGACGAAAGCAGTCGAACATCAAGCCGAAAAGCGCTTTGGTGACTTATGACCCAATGAATCATACAATTTTTACCATGGTTGGCTGCACCAAAAGGAATAATTTGTCTTCTTTCTCTACTTAGTGGCTAAATTTTGATTCCCTAGCGTTTTCTCGTGGCATTTAATGGAAATACACATCTCCCTGCTACCTGCACCTTGGTTAATGGTACAGTTTGGGGAAACAACACCAAGATCGATCCTTGCGTGGTGAGGTACGCCCAGTCCCACCGGCTCTGCTCCGAATCTAAGGACACCAAATCGGTAGATCGCTATTGATATTCAGCTGCGCCCATCCTAGGTAACCCTCTCCATTTGAATTGCCAGATATCCTTTCCTACTCTCGCCTTCGTGTTCCGGCACTGGGACAATTGCCACTAGCCAGTCATCTATGGCTGGAGTTATTTATTGCAGCCATCGTTGCTATCGGCTAGAAGCTGCACAGTCACTGACCACATCATGAAGGCAGAGTAAGTAACGCTGTTAAATCACTCCACAACCCGATGCGCTGTCTGACCGGTCGACGGCAACTTACACTTCCGTTACCCATCAAACCGCCGTCGTATTTTCCTTATCTACTCTAGAAGTCTCGGGTTGGCATTTCTCTACGAACAGAAATTTCATCGGTTTTTGTCTCCTGCTAGACGCAGCAGTACAATACACCGTGACTGCCCCGCCTGACGCAGTGACGCACCTCGATTGGCCCAAAGCCCCCGACCCTACCTACAGCAGCACGAGAGCGCTTCCCTTTGGTTGTTCGATTCAACAAAGGACCTCATTGACCAGGGTTCTGCAGCAATACACTCTACAGTTTATACTTAAAAAGAAACCGTCATTCTGGCTTCCCGCGCACTCCGTCTCGGCGGCCTAGCTCTTGGCCTCGGTCTTTCCGCCCTCGCCGCGACTCAACGACAAAGGCAGGGTCAAATGGAGTCGAATTCCTCCGATAGAGGCGGCCGTCACCTGGACGCCTCTGCTGACCGCGAGGTTGTTTACTGTCACCAGTGCGAACATGAGTGGTATCGCGATCAAGGTGGTTTGATCTGCCCTAACTGTGACGGCGAGGCCACCGAAATCGTACGTTGCGAATAGCTCTCTCTTTCTATGCAAGGCTCTAGGGCATGACTGACTAAGGTGCTGCAGGTAACTCCCGAGAATGATCCCCGCAATATGGAAGATGACTTCGCATTACCAGGCTTTGACCATCACCACCGCCACTTGCACGATACTGATTCGGATCCCGAGGAGGATGACATCGAGGAACACCTCGCACATGGCCCCGGCGGCTTCTTCGGTCGTCGCACTCTCTTCCGTGCTCCGGGAGATCCAGAAGCAGTTTACAGATCACGCGCGCACCCCGAGAACAGCGATGACATAATCAGAAGATTCACCGAGATGTTGGGAGACATTGGAGGTCCGAATTTGGGACCACCTGCTGTGACTGGTCGTTCTGGTCCGGCCACGCTCTTCAGTGGACCTGGTGGTCAAGGTGGACCTGGACTTGGCGAGCCCCGTGTCAGCTACACCACCTTCCATGGTCCTGGATTTACTGGCAATGTCAGTAGTTATACAATTACCAGTTCAAGCGGAGGCCAATCGAGAACGATCCGCGGTGGTAATCGGCTCGGTGGCGCTGAAGACCCCTTCCAATCGTACGACCCCCTTGCTTCCCCCGGTCGCGGTCCTCGCAGGCTCACCTTGTTATTACTGTCGTCCAACGCTAACCTCGATCACAGGATCTTTGGCAACATATTCGGCCATGTTGGTCCACCTCCCGGGGCAAGGAATGATCCGACGAGTCCCGATGCGCCTGGCGGTCCCGGAGCTCCTCAAGAAGGCCGTGTGGATCTTGCCGCAGCCTTGAATCAGCTCTTTGCGTCAGTACTTAACCCCACTGCCGTGCATGGTGACGCCGTATACTCTCAAGAGGCTTTGGATCGCATTATCACCAATCTCATGGAGGCGAACCCTCAGTCGAATGCACCTCCCCCAGCGTCACCCGAGACCATCGCCAAACTACCGAGAAAGAAGCTGGATGAGCAGATGCTAGGTCCCGAGTTAAAAGGTGAATGCACCATCTGTATCGATGAAATGCATGTCGAAGACGAGGTTATAGTGTTGCCTTGTAAGCACTGGTTTCACGAGGCCTGCGTAACGTTATGGCTTAAGGAACACAACACTTGTCCCATCTGCCGTACGGCTATCGATGGGTCTGTGGCTAGCGAATCTGGAGCTACGCCTTCCAGCGCCCGTCCCCAAGTATCATCTTCATCGTCGTCGAGGGTCAATATGAGTTCGGACCGATCAGAAAGGTTGAGATCAAATCTGCAACAACGAGGTGAAGCTAGATTAAATTCTATTCGTGACATGGCTTCGCCATATGATCGAGGAGGATCTTCCCGAGGCAACTCAAATTCCCCTCCCCTGAACTCGGCATTCGCGCAGAGCTCGCGAGATAGAAGCCCGTCGCCCGCGACGCGCCGATCGACACAGAGTGACCAAACCCGAGAATCTAGTGGATCTGGCAGCGGCGGCCCACTGCATTGGCTAAGAGATCAATTCAGTCGAGGGGAGAGAAGACGCTCTTAGCCAGGTCGTCGAAGCTCTTGATTAGGAAGGCGATGAGCCACGTTTGACGGTGGCTCAGCATCTACCGGGTAGATGCTGATAATTCGCCAAGTAGTCCACACACTGGCCAGGCTGATATCGCGATTATTATTCCACGAAAGCCTCAAGAAAGGAAGCTTGAAACGGTGAACTTTCTCATATCCAAGTTCCAAACCAGCTTTGGAACTTGGAACAACTGGAAAAACCCCACTACGCAATTAAATTGGAGGACGGGGTTCTTGCATGGATTAGTTTCGGTAGATGCGATGGCTTTCTACATGGATCGGCTCTCGAGAACACTGAGCCGACCACAAATGGGAAAAGGGGAAGGGCAAGTATTTTGGAGTCTGCATCCCTTGGGGTTGGGGAAGTAGCGAGCGAGTCGACAGATAGACATACGGCTTGACTTGAGACCGACGACTGCGATGAATTCATTAATTACGATATAATTCTTGTAACTTTGGTTGTGTTATCTTGTGAACGAGAGTAATTGCAAATTGCCGCATAGATACTGCGAACCTGCTCAATGTGAAGACTACCGCGGGTATCGCAGACGGAGTTTCCCTGCCCACCCCACCTATCTCTATTGCTGGAGTAGCTTCCGAGGTAGGAGGCCGAAACAAACCCCCGCCCCCGGTCTGCCAGTTACACGGGCCAGACCAGGTCCAGATACATAACTTTTGACCTGCTAGCTGCCAGTTCTCCAGGTACTGAATTTGGACCGGAGGGATTATCTCGGCCCATCGGACGTTGTAAACGAAGCAAGCTCTTCGATAAAACTATTTTACGCAGCTGTCCCGGCTTTACTTCTCTGGACATGGGTCTAGTTTGTATCTATAGTGGAGCGGGCGATTAGGAACGTCGTGGAGCTGGGTGGGGGGATGGGGAAGCTAGAGCCTAGCAGTCTAGAACCCGGGGTATCTCTGGACTTCCCGCGCCTTATTTCCAAGCGAATTCCGAATTTCCCTCAAGCCGTTTGTTTTCACTTCCCACCCGTTCGCCTCTCCATCTATTCCCGGTATTTCCAGCGCGCCAGACCCAACCAAACGGCCAAAACGCAAGAAATCAAGCTTAGTTACTGACCGAAACGAACGGCCTTTGCACCTTTATTCCCGGCGCCGTTGTCTCATTCGGCCTCGGCCTTTCTTCAATCGTCAATTCAACATCAGTCGCTCGGGTCATACTACAGCATTCCCTCCCTGTGTCCCGACGCGGGAAGCATGGCGTTATCTCAAGTCGGTGCGACGGCCGACCACAGACACGCGTCGGGGCCGTTCGCAGCAGCAGCAGCACCGCCGCCGCCGCCGCCGACGATGCCGAATCTGGCCGGTCGCAGTATCTTCTCGTCGTCCGAGGAGTTAACGATTAAGATTGAGCCTGGTGATGGCCGTGTGGACCCGGACTATGGAGGTAGAGGTAGTAGCAGCAGCAGCAGCGCTACCGCAACGAAGGAGCACGCCAGGAAGAAGCAGAAGCGCAATAAGCCTACGCTATCTTGTTTGGAGTGTGTTGAGCGCAAGACGAAAGTATAATTGCCCTTTTTCTTCTGGCTTATGCCTATTCTGCGTGTTGCGGGATGTTTAACCAGCATATTCATCATTGAATTTGAAGACGCAGCAACGGGTAGTACCTCCGTACCCCAGCTTGTTGGCACTTGTTTTTCCCGGCCTTTTTCATATCCTCATCTCACTGCTTTTATTGGTGCAACTCGGGATTTGCATCTATTAACCATTGTATTTGTGTACAGTGTGACAGAGGGAGACCGCATTGTCTTGCTTGTAAGCACGGCTTCTCACATAGAGACTGAGACGAGCAACGTATTCATGATCAATAGGCATAAAACGACAAACCGATTGCCGCTATGCCCACGTCGCCAATCTACTCGAGTAAGTTCTCTCCTAAACATGACGCAAAAATGACTAAAATCAGGGGTAGAGAGACGACTCGGTCCGCCACAAACGGTCGCAGGATGACCAAGCCGCCAAAGAAGCGGTTATCAACTGGGCCGACTGAGGCCAAGTCACCTGCAGCCAGTGTCGCAGACCGAGCCATTCTTACCTGCCGTGCCGCCTCTCGGGGGTCCATTGCCCTTTCAACCGGACTTCTCTCCCACGTCCCCTACTCCCTACCCACGGCCTCCAATGTTTTTGGCATAGGGGCTGAGCATCCATTTGCCAACTACTGGACTTGCCAAGGAGGACTGCCCGAGGTGAACGACGTGCTGCCAGACAAGCTCCAAGCCGACGTTCTGGTGAACCAGTACTTTGAGTGCGTCGACCCGGTTTATCCCATGATCCACCGCCAAACCTTCTTCGCCGACTACGAGCACTTCTGGTCACTGCCGAGGGAGGACAAGGATCGTACCGATGCTTCTCTGGTTGCCTTGATTTTCGTCATGTTGGCTTTGGGCACCCAGTTCGTCACGACGGCGGAGCCAAATAATGCAAAACGGGGTGCAGAGTTCTACGCCTCGGCCTCGAATCAATCCTTACGGGTCGGCTCGTATCTGAGCTCGGCCTCCGTAAGGTCTTTGCAGGCCATGGTGCTGATTGTTTACTTTCTCATTAATGACAACCATGCCTCGGATGGGTGGGCATTCGCTGGCATCCTCATCAGGCAAGCCTATGCTATGGGTTTGCATCGAGATCCAAATATCGGTAGGTCACCTCTGTGTCCCACTATCATATCGAGTATTGACATGACAACAGTGGCTCCTCATGCCAGCATCTTTGAGAAACAGCAACGGCGCAAATTGTGGCAAGCCGTGCTTCTACAGGACACCTTCATGGTCGTCCTGCTTTCCCTACCGCCGAGCGCAACCCATACCGACGTAAATGTCGACGACCTAACGGACGACTCGTCAAGCATAGCTTGTTCCGACCCCACCGACATGGCGTACATCCGCGGGTCGTGGACGCTCGCCAACTTAGTCCAAGAAACCATCTGCAGCCCGCGCTCCCTCGATATGCCCATCTGCTCCACCCAGCGCCAAAAATCAAAGCTCATCGCCGACTTCCGCGCCGTCTACCGCTCCTTCCCGGACATCTTCCGGTCTTGGGACACGGACAGTCTGACGCAACTAGCGGCTAACAACAAGCGTGTCGTCCGGCAGACGTTGTTTCTCACGAGCAATTATTATCATAACTTGATGCTGGTACATGCGTCTGAGAGCGCGGATGTGCCGATCAATATCAGGGGTGCGCTGGAGGCGGCGCATGAGGCTATAAGTGCCTTCTTCATGCTGAACATGTTATTTGAGCACGAGGCGAGGGTTTGGTGGGTATTTAATCACAGGGCGTTCCTAGAGGCGCTGTGTATTGGGAGTATATTGCGCGAGGCGCTCAAGGAGGCTCCTGAGGGGGAGTATGATAGGTTTGACCGGGATCCAGTTTTGGCGAGGGCGAAGAAGGACATTGGTAAGTTGGCTTTGCTCGGTTCTGCCACTCTCGTTTGGCTGGGAGAAAAATTTTGAAATTTGATCTCGATGCTGACGTATGTGGCATCAGCGAAAATGATTCAGATCCTGAGGGTCATGGGCGAAGGCGAACAAGGGTCTGAGGTCGCGAGGACGAGGGTCACGGTGTTGAGCGAGTTCCTATGATTCTATGGCACGGAGGGTGTTGGGGTGTATATAATAATGATGTACATCCGTGGGGATGGCTTCATGTGGCATAATGTGTGTGAATGGTGACTTAAGGTGAGTTGGGTGTCTCGAGAAAGTAAGGTCCACATACTAGACTCGGGGATGTTTACAAACTAGCGACCGCAACTAGCATAGAGGTTCTGAGATATTAACGTACCCCACAAGCAAGTTAGCCACTTTGTCTTGACACCGTACGAATAACTTCAATAACTTGACTATAATAAAAAATCAATTCAAACAATCGGAATCCTCTTCTTCTACGCATCTTTATCATTCTAACAAGTACGAGCATTATGTTCAGGCTCTCCGTAGATTCTATAGCGTTTTCGGCGCAGTTCGGCCGTTCTCGTACGACGACGACTTGCACGTAAATTATCCTATAGCTACTACTTAACCCCCCGTTAACACTAGAGGCCCTAAGCCTCTCGTAAACTAAGACATCCTCTATCTTATAGATATCGGGTTTTGGTGCTTCGACGACAGCTTAGCTCTTAATTAGCGTTTCGAAGTATAGTAACCTTACCCTTAAATAAACCAACCAGTATATAATAGCCGTCATACTACGGAAAAACTGGTTAATAGCCATAAGAATTGTGACGGGCTCACTGCGAAACTATACAGCTCAACATGGCCAAATACTGTTAATTATCTAACTGAGGAGGAAAGTAAAATAAGCGAGTTTTCCGAGAACACAAACTATGTTTTCATATGCCCTCGATGGTTCCTTTGTTGGATCTGGACGCAAGGTTCTTGCAGCTCCAGATCCCATTTCAGGCACAGCCTGTCACAAGAATAATCGTTAGGGAGCTATTATAATGCTCTATAATTCTGGGTTTAAAGTATTTAGACTAGGATTTTACCTTGATTAGGTTAGTTAGAGTCTTCACCTCTTAGATACTATGCTTCGTAATTATATTTCTGTAAGGGAATACAGAGCTATAAGCAGGGTTAAGCCTCAATCCTGTCACTAAGTGACAGGATTTTAGATCTTTTGGTCTATGTGACGTGATGGTCTAGGCTTGCTGTCACCTTACAATTTCGTACGAGCGTAAACTACGCGCGATACGCGTTAAGGTCTTCGTAGTAGGCTCGTTAGTAGTCGATTCTTCGATTAAAATACGTACGAAGGTCGAGGCCTAGTTAACGCCAACACGTCCAGCGCCACGGACGCGGAGCAGTCGGTTACGTCACCGAGCCGGGGAGGAAATAATCGCGAATCTAGGTCAAGTACTTATCGTGCAACCGCTAACTCTTCTAATTCCGTGAGCTTATACCTGGATTATCGAGTATCGCGTCGAGGTACTATTCCGGTTAGCTAGAGTTGTACGGGGGATATTGTAGGGTTAGGCAGCGCGTCGGATGAAGAAAGATGACTTTTGTGGAATGACGGTGCCAAGTGCTGACGGGGCGAGGACTGAGACATTAAGACAAAATTTAGTGAGTCATAAACCGTGGAACAATAATACTATTTTTTTGATATTCATTTCATCTGTTTATATTAAAAGCTCAAGGCTTTAATGTATCTCTTGTTTCTGTGTAAGTGTTGCCATAATCATTACTTCCCAGAAACGAACGCCAGATTGCATATACAGCTGAGCGAACGAGTGGAGGAAGAAACATCATCCATATCCGTTATGTAAAGAGCGAATGCGCCTCATGGATTTGTGCCAGTCAGTCCCAATAATTCATTTCCCCAATCCTGCACGTAGAATCTCTTTTCCAATATGGATGTCTAATCAAGTTGAATCCCGTCTATCCCAACACCTAAGCTAGAAATAAACATTATGTACTGCATCATTCCGTGTTCATAACATCTCGACCATACGATCCTTATTATCTTTTCTCCGGCGAGAGATGTGCGTGGGGTTTATCTACCACGCAAACACCATCAACGCAGGATTCAGCACGACCGGCAACAAAAAGTGGCACACGGTCGTCATCCCGAGGGGCCAGATGGACGCGAACGTCTTGATCTTCCACTCCTCGGGGAAAACAAAGAACCCACAAATCATGAGTGCCGTCATGAGCACAACAAAAATGAAGGTACCCTTGAAGCGACGAAACAGGCGCGGGATTTCCTCAACGAAGTTGACGTCCTCGAGTTCTTTCGCCGTAGCACCCCACGTCATGTCGATGGAGAGAAAATGGCAGAGCAGGGCCTGCGAGACGTGCAGAGAGATGCCGCCGAGGAAAATGGTCATCAAGGGGATCCATTGCATGTTGTTCCAGACTGTGTGTGTAGAATGTCAGTGATTCAGTAATGAAGGAATCCTAAAGTAGAGGGAGGGAATATTCTTCCCTCCTTGAAAAAGGAAGAGAAGAACAAAATACTTACGTGCAGCGAGGAGCGACTGCTGATTTAGACGATAACGCAAAATGGCGAGAGAGAAGTTTCCAAAGAGGGTAAATACAACGACGATGGACACGTAAATACCAAACGAATCGATATAGTACTTGTCGTACAGACCAAAGTACCAACCCGTGAGGAAGTAGTTCATGAGCACGAAACCCCAGGCGGCGCCAATGGCGTAGTAAGTTCCGATGTAAGTGCAGATAGTGATCTTCTTGGGTAGATGAATGCTTGAAGTCATGAACTTCCTGAACAGGGGGGTGATGGGGCCGCGGGTGAGCCAGTATCGGAGGGGATGGAACATCAGCTCATTGCAACCGTAAGCGTATTTTTCCCAGCGGGCCAACTCGTCGTAGACAGTGAGTGAGACACCCTCCTCGAACCCTTCGCCCGAGTACGAGGCAAAACGCAGGATGTAGCCGGCGCACTGGAGACGAAGGGCCATGTCGAAGTCTTCGGATACGTGGGACTCAGACCAGAACTTCTCGTAGCCGTCATCGTCGTGGTACGAGGCGGCGTCTTGGATGGCGGACCAGCGGAGGATAGCGTTGTGACCCACGAAGGGGCAAGCGTCACCGTTTGCTACAACGAAAGTAATAGCCGAGTAAATCAGGTTGGTGAACCAGGTAACGCCACCTTCAAAGAAAGATGTGGTGACGCGCATGACGCCCGACGTGTACTGCAGGATGGCCACTTCGGGAGACTGTTCCATTTCACTGACGGCGTCCAAAAGGCAGTCGACGGGCACACGCGTGTCCGAGTCGATGATGAGGATGTAGTCACCAATACGGATGTTGCCCTCGGCCCAGGTCCGGCCTTCATCCTCCTGCAACACCTCGGCAAGGCACTGCTCGTAGGCGCCGTACTCGTCCGCCTGGGTCCAGTTGGACGATCGAGGTACCTGCACAAGTTTGTCTTCGACGCGGTTGCTAACCATCATGGCGTAATTCATGTTCGACGCTTTCTTGAACTTGCCTCGACGCAGGAAAGGGCGCTCGCCATTTTCGGGCTTAGGATTATGCTTCGGACGCGAGACCCAGCCGATGTTGCTCTCTTCGTAGAATTCGCGACGGGCCTGCGAATCTTCCTCAGGAATCAACTGTATACCGTCATCGTTGACAAAAATGTTGGCAGACCCGCCCTGCATCTCATATGTCGAAATAGCTTGCTTCAATGAGTGGATTGTTGGCCGGATGACACCATTCAAGCCCTCCTTGTACACGGGCATCTGGATAGTGACGTGCGGAAGATTGTGGAAGTTCCGATCAAGGCGTTTCGGTGCCTTGCCAGAGTAGAACTTTGAGTTCTTGTCCACAGCGGAAATGGGACCAAGCACCTCGAAAATGTTGACGATGATGGTTTGGAAGAAGAACATGGCCACTAGGATTTGCGCGGGGATACACACCATAAGAGCCAGTCGCGTGTACGAACCGTCCGTCTTGACCTCGAAGGCAAGATTCCTCAGACCTAAGCCGGTACACGAAATGCATAAGGCCAACGTCAAGCCCACGGTCAGCGGACTCGTGAGTTTTGTTTTTCGTACTTCGCTTTGAAGAGCGGCTTCGAGGTCAACTACCGACACGCCTACCTCGATCACACCTTTCTCTCCGCTTTTCTCGTCTTCCTCGGTCTCCTCATCATCCTCTCCAGTTCCCCAGATCATTTTCATCAACTGTCGTTCCAGCATGTCGGCTCTAGCAAGCACCTTCTTGGGCTCATCGTCCCATACGACGAGAATCTGGGCATCCTGGATAAACGCAGCAAAGTGGTGTTTTTGGCAGTGAGGGAGCTCGCGCATGGTAGGTAGTACCTGCAGTCGCAAACCATCGGGGAGCGGGATGTACTCGTAAGTCGTCCTCCTTGAATTCAGGATGACATTAATTACTCTGGTATTGACTGTCATCGCGCACTAAGGCAACTGTTTCAGTCCATGTCAAAAGGCGAGCTTGTGAGTTGATACGTACTCTGACGTTCAGTTCCATTGCCATGTCGTACAGACTGTTTGGCATCTCTTGAAGTTGTGGCGGACAACAGGAATAATTGCCCTTTGCTTTCTTGAGCACCACGCCCTCCCCAGGCAGCATGCCAGTCGCATATTGTTTCTCTAGTTGCTGCTGGTACAGCCAACTGCACATGACATCTGCCTTCACATCGAGCAGACTTTCTTGGTGGTTTCGGAAGTCGCCGGTGGGATAAAACGATGCTCGGCGAGTCGAGTACATCGACGCCGGACGGGAAGCATTAGGATTTCCCGGTGCTGCTGAAGTAGACGCACCATTGGCCCCAGCGGGTATCGCTTTGCCGGCAGGTGTGAGGTTCTTGAGGGTTGTCTCGCTGACAACCGTCTTGGAGCCCTTCTTGCTGTGTCCTTTCTTCTCATCCACCGTCTCCTTGCCCGGAGCAAAGTACGATTTGAGCAAACCCATATTAGCAAGTGTTGTGGAGTATAACGAAAGACAACCACACTTGCGTGCAAGAATCCCCAAGCGTGGGGTTGGCAAAAGCGAAAGAATGGTTCACCAAGAAGATGGTGCAGAAAAGAAGGAAGGATGGGAAGCTCAAAGTACTGGGATCAACCCGAAGGAGCGAACAAGTTGACTTGCTGCAGTGTTTCCAGGATTAGAGCACCATGCCGCCCAGGTAGGATATCAGCCGCACAGCAGGTTTATTGACAAGCCTGATGAGCTGGCTGGCAATGGCGACAGTGGTCTAGACGAGGACAGAGGCTAGCGACATACGCATCCGGCTGCTGTGGCCGCGAAGAGGAAAGCAACACCATCACTCAAGCCACCTACTAATGTATGATAACGCATGGTGACCTGGGAAACGCACCATCCCATCCCGGCGTCAGACCAAAGAATTGAACCTAGGGTCTAAAGAACAATACTAACCCCACTTACGGAATGCTTGGGTTATTGATCACCTTCGTACTGGTACCAAAGATCCCAGGGGCCGGAGCGCTGGGTGAAAGTGCCAACGGCTTTTCCTTGGTTGGAATCGCATCACTGGATGTCACGGGACCTTGCCCCTGCACTCGAAGACTTGCCTTCCGGTCTGGGCACTACCAATAATGGAAAAATGTGCAAATTACATGGCGGCCCTACAGCTGGCTGCAACAAGCTGCAGCGCTTGGGAACCAGGGGCCCTGGGAGCCCTCTTCTAACTCAGTTGGTGAATAGGGAACGGACTAGGATGTTGGGAGATGATCTCAGAGCAGACGCTTACTCAAGAGCTTAGTTCAAGATACGACACTTCGTTCCGTACGAAGTTGAGTGTAATATTTGTCGATCACCAGTTGCCATGGCGTCAGGGTTTTACACAGGCGATGAAGAACATGAAGCTATGGGTAGAAGCCTAGTTCGTTTTGTCGTGACAGCAGGGCTGGGCAGCCAAGTCTTGGTGGGCTTTCTGGTACGAAGTATGCAGCAAGGGCCTGGCTCGCCACCGATGCGACTACAGCCTAGAGATCCAGCCATAATAGGCTGATTGTTAGGTAGTTCAGCTCCCGACAATCCAGCCCAGGCGGCCCACTCGTAAGTAGATACTTGCGATAATGACCATGGTCCACAGCAGTGAAACAGCCTGTGAAATAAAGGTTGACGATAAACTCGGGGCCAATCATTTGATGGCGAGGAAATAATCCCTGGTGGACTTGTGGAACGTCCTGGCTGTCAGAATCGCATTCAGGTATCAATATCGATAAACGTCCGAGATGTTCTCCTGCAATCGAGTTCGTTCAGGTGCCAGTGTCAATACGAGATTTGCGGCCGGGCTACGATCAATGAGCGATAAGCTTAAGGAAATCCCGCCGAACGAGGGTGTGTGGGCCATCTGTGTTCCTTGCTAGTACTCTGTAGCCAGCCCTAGCACATGTACGCCACGAAGCTAGCTTGCCTATGGTGTCCAATTGTAAAGAAAGCCGGCTAATGATCTCTGCAGCCATGATTGCCTGAGAAACAAGCCAGATCAGCGCTTCTTGGAATTGGGTTTGCGCCGTTGCTCTAAATGTCCTTTGGTGCTGACTCTGATGGGTCTCATCCAATGCTTCATCAAACTTTAGGATCAGTATTTACGGATAGCTCGCAAGGATCTCCCAACAACCGGCCTCACCGGTCTGTGTTCCTCGGTGGTTGGTGATGGTCTGGGCACAATTCCAAGGGCCGCTTATCTCCGTTCTATAGATTGTTGTAGTCTTCCAAAAGCCCACTGCATCAGTCTTGGGTGTCGGGACTTCCGGGATGGGACTGGAAAGATGGCGATGTGTACAGAGCTTGTGGACGCAGGGATGGGCTCGTCCAGCTTTGCTTTTCCTGAATATGCACATGTCGTGCATTACGTATTGCATCCAGCTTCCAGATTGGGAACCAATACTAGTCAATATATTCTTCGGGAACGGTTGCAAGCGAGCGTAACTTCGGTTCGAGTCAAGTTGGCTGCTGTCTATTTTGGGGTCCAGGCCTAGGCCCGCTTTGTCGGTTCAGGCTTCAGCTCGTCACCACACTCTTGTGGCCTAGTGGCTTTCTGTGGCTGGACATAGTATGAAGATTTGGGACCAATGCGTGGCTGTACAAGTAATCGAATGGAGGAGCTCGGAAACTCAATACTTTATACGATGTGAGATCTGCGGAAATTGTCTCTCGGCCCTAATAATAATACACTCAACCGGCGGCATAATCACTGATCATGATACCCAGATTAGGACTCTTGGATAACGCCAACCCCGAGTACCGGAACCAGATAAGCGCAGGCGTCCAAGTGAGATACTTATAGAGAGGCCGGATAGCTGGGTTATACATCGAGCGATCTGGTGCCCATCGGATACGGAATTATCCAAATAAACTGAGTAAGATCCAGACTCGAGTCCGTGGGATTCCATGTGGCCGATCCAGAGATTCCCACAATCGTCGTAGGACTGTGTTGTTGATTCGGACCTGGGCCGCTGCTTTCCAGATTTAAGGCTGATACCCAGTTATGATCATTTGATATGAATAACACCTCCGGCTTGTACAAAATGCCATGAATGTGTAGCATGGTGATCATTTGACACTGTCTGGAATGTTGACTTGCCTCCAGGATTAGCAGGGTCGAGTCTGACATGCTACAGTGCGGGAATCGCGGGGTAGGACGTTGCGTTTCGACATGTCGATTGCCTCGAGATGTCACACGGCTGCGGTGTCAGGTAGATTCAGGATATGCTTCCGAATTTCCGTACCAACATTCGTGCCTCAAACATATGTTGCCGGTCGTCCTTTCTCCGGACTCGTGAAAGTCGATGCAAATCAAACCCTGAGCAAGTCTTGTCTCAACGGCCCTGGTGGTGTTGAAGGGACAAAATGCGACCGTTAGATCGACTTCAAAATAGTTCCGCTCAAAGTGAGGTTACATATCATTGCCCACACTGTACATAGTTGGAAAAAAGAGCTTCGATATCTTTGACGAACCAAAATGATATGAGATGGATTTGAGAGTCTGATGCGAGTCAGGGGAACTTCGGTAAGCCCGCCTCCGTCGGTGAATCAACTTTGACAGATCATGAGCCCATATGATTGAATAATTGTTCAGAGCAATGTGGCAAGCCCCAAGATGTAAACGTAGCTGCATGATAATAAGTTGATGAGAAAGGTGATACACGAGCTATAATCAAGATAAGAATATGAGAAATAATGCCCCCTGCTTCGCACACTTGCAATGTGAATGCCAACCCCGCAATTAGCGACAATTGGTGGATGCGACCTGGGATGCAGCTACTCCTTCCTTCTCGAAGCTGCAAAACTCAATTTGATGATATCATCGCCTCGAATTGCGGGCTGCTACTACTATCTTGAGCTCAAAGGTAATTCCCCGAGAGCAATTGCATTCGACCACTTGTGAACAAGTCCTCGCAAACCTGACCGTCTCATCTTTACCACTTGAAGCGGCCTACATTACATCTGTGCCCCTGCTTGCCCTCCACAAAATCAAGGAAACAAGGGTCTCTCCCCTTAAGTACCTTATCGTGCCCCTCCGGCAGGCGGCACTAGGGTTGTTTCTGACCTTAGAAACATCTGTCAGCAATTGGCCTCTCAAGAGCTTCCTTTTCTCTGTATCTTATCAGAACCTATGTGTCTTTCGTGACAGCAACATCCCGCGGTCAAATATTGAGCAAGACCTGGAGACTGAGATGGGAGCTTCACCGCAAGTTGCAGTCTTATCATATCTCCCGACCTAACGAGCCCATTGCCTACCCACGACGAACGAAGTCCACACAGACAACCTCATTGAGTGCCTGCGTAAACAGCTCTGTGACCCAATATACGATTAAGAAGTCCTAGCTTTCACTGGGGGTGAGAGTTTACAACAACAGTCGAATAGACATAAACGATAAAAATTCTTTGCCGCGACGAGACTTCCTACTCGGGACTTTCTCATGGCAAGCTCAACAGACCCGGTGGCGGCGAGACCTCGCCAACAAGAAGGGAGCTTCGGTTCCAATGATGATCTTGGTATTTATGATGATGCAAAAACCTATTATACCTCAGACGAGCGGCACACGAACCGATTCCACAATCGCTCGCGTACATTCTCCCAGGCAAGCCAAACACTGCCCGGCTAGCAAAGCTGAGCACTAATATTGGTAAACAGAATGGCTTGGTTCAACAGTTCGAGCGCATGGGACTGGTAGAGCCGCATAGACGAGGGAGTCATGGTATGCAACCGAGAACTGCTGCAACAAGCCACATAGTATATCCTGCTGACCCCTTCTTTCGCCAGATGAGTCAAGCAGACCCCACTCACGCCAATTCCTCGTCGATGTGGACCACACGCTTGATAGTTTGGCAAAGCAGGAGGATACCGATGGAAACATGCAGATTACCATCGAGGATGCGGGCCCCAAGGTCATCTCGCTGCGAACAGCAGGGTCTGGTGGCTATAATCGTTTCGACATCCGGGGAACATACATGCTGTCGAACCTACTGCAAGAGCTATTCATGGCGAAGGAATTTGGCCGGAAACAAGTCATCCTTGATATTGGTCGACTAAACGAGAATCCCGTCAACAGGTTATCTCGCTTGATCAAGGACCAGTTCTGGGATGGGTTGACGAGACGGATTGATGCTTCTTCCATCGAGATCGCCGCAAAAGACCCCAAAGACTGGACTGATGATCCGCGTCCGAGAATCTATATTCCCCCTGGCGCTCCCGAGCAATTCGAGTTTTACCGGAAAGTGGCACAAGAGCGACCCGAGCTTCGATTGGATGTCCTTATGTTACCTGAGAAGATAACTCCCGAGATAGTAAGAAACATGAACGCCAAACCCGGACTTCTTGCTGTAGAGATGGAAGAGATCGTGGATCCCCAGACAGGCCAAAAGATACTCCGTGGGCTCCCTTTTGTAGTTCCAGGCGGCCGCTTCAATGAGCTTTACGGCTGGGACAGCTACATGGAGTCGTTGGGACTTCTTGTCAACGACAAAGTGCATCTAGCAAAGTCTATGGTCCGGAATTTCTGCTTCTGTATCAGGCACTACGGAAAGATTCTCAACGCAACGAGATCGTACTACCTTTGCCGATCACAGCCGCCTTTTCTGACTGATATGGCGTTGCGGGTTTACGAAAAGATTAAACACGAGCCAGGAGCATTGGAGTTTCTCCGCATCGCGTTCTTGGCAGCGATCAAGGAGTACTATTGCGTTTGGATGTCCGAGCCCAGGTTGGACCCGAAGACTGGGCTGTCCAGATACCGTCCTGAAGGACTAGGCGTGCCTCCTGAGACCGAAGCCTCTCATTTTGTCCACATCCTAGCACCTTATGCGAAGAAGCACGGCATGACCTTTGAGCAATTTGTGCGAGCTTACAATTATGGAGAGGTGAAAGAACCGGAGTTGGACGACTACTTTCTCCACGATCGTGGCGTCCGAGAATCCGGCCATGACACATCATACCGACTGGAAGGAGTCTGTGCCGATCTCGCTACCATCGACCTGAACTCCCTGGTCTACAAATACGAGATGGACATCTCCCGAACCATCCGCAACGTTTTTGGCGACAAACTGGAAATTCCGGCTGAGTGGTGTAGCGGGGCAATGAAACCAGGTCAGATTGAGACGTCAGCAATCTGGGACCGCCGCTGGAAGAGACGCCGGGCTGTCATACACAAATACATGTGGAATGAAGAGAAGGGCATGTACTTTGATTACAACACTGTTAAGCAACAACAGTGCATCTACGAAAGCTGTACCACGTTTTGGCCCCTTTGGGCTGGAGTTCCTGACCCGGAGAAGGCTGCCAGAGTTGTCAAGAAGGCCGTGCCTATGTTTGAGGCAGCTGGCGGACTCCTATCTGGTACTGAGGAATCTCGGGGTCAAACAAGTCTAGAAAGGCCCAACCGGCAGTGGGATTATCCATACGGCTGGGCGCCTCAACAGATGCTTGCTTGGACCGGTCTCTACCGCTACGGCTACCAGGATCTCGCCCAGAGGCTAGCATACCGGTGGCTTTTTATGGTCACAAAGGCCTTCTTTGACTTCAACGGGGTTGTAGTCGAGAAATACGACGTGACACGTCCTGTCGACCCGCACCGAGTGGACGCTGAGTACGGAAATCAGGGGCTTGATTTTAAGGGCGTCGCCAAGGAAGGGTAAGTGCTGTTTTTCTTGATAATATCAGTGAGCGGAACTAATTTTACAACCGTAGTTTTGGTTGGGTCAATGCCAGTTATGTGTATGGCCTCCAATTTGTCAATACTGAGATGAAACGAGCCCTGGGCACGTTGACCCCATGGGAGACATTTGAGAAAGCACAACAGCTTAAGGAGGACAAGTTTCTCCAGAGCCTGGCATAGATTCTCTGACGCACAACTTCATGGTACTGCGTCACAGATGGCCACTGGTAGTTTTCGCTGTTTGGGCCGTTAGTATGCCCCTCACAGGTTTGTAGTCACGATCCAGCCGGGACCAAGCGCAACGCAGGAACTCCAAGGCCGACCGTTGCGGGCTGGTACTTCCGAGAAAAAGAAAGCTTTGAGGATAACATCGGAGCTGCGTGAAGTTGGCGTCAACTTGCTAACATTATTGGCCCTGGTTCAACAAAATTGGCAGCATGCGAAGTTCTTTCAGGGGGGGGGGGGGATAACATACAACTCACTAAATGACGGAGGTTATGAATGTGTAAAAGGTTGGGTTCTTCTAGGATTCCAATCGACATTACATTCTAGGCAAGATGGCAGCATGGCTTCGTCTGTTTGATGTAAAAGTAAACCACCCTTGGATTCTGATCAGGCCTGATCAGACCATCAACTGGAAGCAATGCTACATCTCTAGGTTAGAGCTGGCTTTCAAATACCTAGACTACACATGTATATGTTGGAATAACTCACCGAAGTTGCCTATAGACTTTAAGCCGCGTCATGTGACAGTAACTTGACCAAACAGCAGACCCGGAGCCGAGGCATAGCGGCATCCAATGACGAACTAGAATCATCGCCATACTGTAAGGCGCACTGATGAAGGCCAACGACGCTAATGCGATGTCGAGGTGTCAAAGACTGTCTCGTGATCCAAATACTGTGAACCGATCATCTTCACATGTCAAGGTTTGGCGATGTCACAGAGTAGATCAGACCACATGCAACGACGTGACGACCGGACGGAGTCAATTCTCATACCCTCAGTATTACAAAAGATCAACTGCTCGGCTATCCTCAACTAGATCATCAGATAAAGTAGTGTCCACCCGAATTGGTCCATAGGAAAGGCAGGCGAGGTAATTGTGTCGAAGAGCCGACCTACAAGGAACGGAATTCCATTCAGCAGCACGCGTCATTGTCAAATGTCAATACGAAAGTCAATGCCATGCACGTTCATCCTTGCCTCTGTGGGCCTCGACTTATCCCCCAATGCGGGGGAGTGGGTGGCATGTAAGTTTTTTGTTCGGCAACTCGGCCAATGACGGCATTCGCTAGCGCTCCAACTACACCCTTTGAACCGAATCCGGGTCCCCGTAACACCTCCACCACAGAGATGCCGCCTCGGCGCGGCGGTTACTTGAGTCAAAGGTTCTGCCATGGCAAGCTGGGCAGGGAGAGGTTAGCGGACTTTGTCACAAGTTTGGTGGACCAGGGTGTAACTTGGTCGATAAACTACCCAGAGCCGCTCGACCGATCGTTCCCGAGAAGCATAGCTCCCGCCAGGCTTCTGGTGTAAGTGAAACTTGTACTTGTTAGTCCGGGATCTCTGTTTCTTTCACCTTTCCACAACTTTCCAGGTTCTCTTTTCCTGTTCTCATCTGATTTTTTTTTCGTGTACTTGGTTTGTACAAAGTGTCGAAACAAACCAGCACGCCAACTAGTGTCCGGGTTTACATTCCTCTGAGCCATACCTAGTTTCAGATTCCTCGAGCGCACATCATTACCTCTCACTGGTATCTAACGAGTTGCCCAATATGGCGTTCAACAACATGATCAACAACGGGGTGGATCCGAATATCGAAGATGACTTGTTCGCCAAAGAGGTCGAGGAGGTCAAGAAGTGGTGGAGTGACTCGAGATGGAGATACACCAAGAGGCCCTTCACGGCCGAGCAAATCGTTTCCAAGCGGGGACATCTAAAGGTCGAATACCCGAGCAATGCCCAGTCGAAGAAGCTGTGGAAGATCCTCGAGGGTCGATTCAAGGTAGGTAACCCCTTGTATATACAGAGCCGGAGGATTGAAGGTGCTGAACGGACAACAGAGTCGTGATGCTAGTTACACTTATGGCTGCCTAGAACCGACCATGGTGACGCAAATGGCCAAGTATTTGGACACTGTCTACGTTTCTGGCTGGCAATCATCGTCGACTGCCTCTTCATCCGACGAGCCCGGTCCCGATCTGGCAGATTACCCATACGTGAGTTCTGTTTGCTCCAAGTATCAGCTAGCAAACCCGAGACTAACACGGAGCAGACCACGGTCCCGAATAAAGTGAAGCATCTCTTCATGGCACAACTTTTCCACGACCGCAAGCAAAGAAACGAACGTCTGAGCGTGCCCAAATCAGCCCGAGCCAAAATGCAGAACATTGACTACCTCCGCCCCATCATCGCCGACGCCGACACGGGCCATGGCGGCCTGACGGCCGTCATGAAGCTGACCAAGCTCTTTATTGAGCACGGCGCGGCGGGCATCCATATCGAAGACCAAGCCCCCGGAACGAAGAAATGCGGACACATGGCGGGCAAAGTGCTGGTGCCCATCAGTGAGCACATCAACCGACTGGTGGCAATCCGGGCACAGGCAGACATCATGGGCACCGACCTGGTGGCCGTGGCCAGAACCGACGCCGAGGCGGCTACCCTCATTACCACCACCATCGACCCCCGCGACCATGCCTTCATTATGGGCAGCACCAATCCTAAGCTACAGCCCCTCAACGACCTCATGGTGGCAGCGGAGGGAGCAGGCAAGTCCGGCGAGGAATTGCAGACCGTCGAGGATGCATGGTTGAAGGACGCCGGGCTCAAGCGTTTTCACGATGCCGTCATCGAGACCATCAACGCGGGTTCGTACGCCAACAAGAAGGAGTTAGTGAGCCAGTACCTGGCCCAATCCAAGGGTAAGAGTCACACAGAGGCGAAGGCCATTGCGCATGGCATCACCAAGGTCGATATCTTCTTTGACTGGGATGCGCCCCGGACTCGCGAGGGGTACTACAGGTTGAAGGGCGGGTGCGATTGTGCTATCAACCGTGCCGTTGCGTATGCACCGTACTGTGACGCCATATGGATGGAGAGCAAGCTGCCGGACTTCAAGCAGGCGCAGGAGTTTGCTAGTGGGGTTCACGCGGTTTGGCCGGAGCAGAAGTGAGTTTTACCCCCCTTTCCCTCCGGAAGTCGAACAACAAACCAATTCGATTCAACCCTCATTCAAAGAACTTGAGCAATTACTGACAACCTACTAAAGACTGGCTTACAATCTATCCCCCTCCTTCAATTGGAAAGCCGCCATGCCCCGCAACGAGCAGGAGACGTACATCCAGCGCCTGGCAAGGCTGGGCTACTGCTGGCAGTTCATCACTTTGGCCGGCCTGCACACCACGGCCCTCATCAGCGACCAATTCGCCCGGGCCTACACCGCCCAGGGCATGCGCGCTTATGGCGAACTGGTTCAGGAGCCAGAGATGGATGGTGAGGTGGATGTCGTCAAGCACCAGAAGTGGTCCGGCGCCACGTATAGTGATGAGATGCTTAAGATGGTTACTGGCGGGATCTCTAGTACGAGTGCGATGGGGAAGGGAGTTACCGAGGATCAGTTTCACTAGGTCGTGGCTGGGGACTAAGTGTACAAGAAAGTATACTCGGTAATGAGACCGTATGTTGAAACACTAGTTTCTTGATATATTGAGTTGCTTGTGGCTGTTTTGTGCTCGTGCCAGATCTCCCAAATCAACGGAGGCAATAGACCCGCGTTGAAATCAAAATCCAAGGTGATTCGCAGCAAATAGGTTCGATATGTCCATACGACGGAGTCATACACGAAGTGGTGCAGCGTCAGCGGATCATTCCAGATGTCCTCGCGAAGACAACGGGCAATCGGTCCCTGCTTGTAGCCTTTCATCATGAGTTTGATGGACCAATAGTTAGCGAAGTTCCAGGTAAATGTGCGTGCATGAGAGAAACTATATTGTGTAAGAATAATACGGTGTTCAGGTTTAACAGGGATACAGTTCTCAACCTGTAAGTACAACACAACGAGCTGTTAAGATAGGTAACTTGAAGTCATGTCATTCCTTGCCATATGACGGGAAAGTACTATCGTACGGTTGTATACCATGGCATACTCCTTTAGAAATTATGTCTTAAGTATTACGTATCATAATTTCCAAGTTGAGTGCCAACTCAATGCTCACCCTGGAACCAGTAACGACGGCAAAACATTTAGAAATAACTTTCCCTTTACTATGAACATCCTGGAAGACTTGGTTTTGATTCGTCACATGCCTAATAAGACAATAGAATACGAAATTCTCGCGAGGGATCTTCAATGGTTACTATGTTCCAATGTGACTGGATCATGGTCAAAGTAATTGCGGCTCAGAAAAACCAGAAAGTCTTTATTCTCCGTACCGAAGTCGTCAAAGGTGAGCTGATGACAGCGGTGAGAAGGTAGTGGGTCCAGACACTCTCCACTGGAATGAGGACGAGCCGTGTATGAGGAACTGGGACATTTTTTCTTTCTTGGTTACGAAAGCGAAGACTCGGGAACAGTGCTATTTCGTCCTTTCATTACTGCAAAGCGTAATACAGTACAATAGACATTGTAGATAGTATTGCTCAGATGCCGGTGGTGTTTCGAAGAGGCCTATATTTAAGGCAACTCCATTGACTCTATTGGAATTGCGGGAAGGAGTCTTGTCTTTATACATGGGAAACTGGTATGTAGGGAAGTCCGCAAGTAGGAAACCTGCCATGGATATGTGGTACTCCAATGCAGTCTAGAGGTTCCCATGCCAACGAAGCCTCTTGCGTGGTTTGTTGGTTAGCATTGTTCTAAAAACATGCGATATCCTGGCAGAAGCTTCCGTGGCCCCAGTCGACTGACTATGCCTGTGTAAATGACCGGTGCTCTCATGATGTACCATGAGACTCCAAGTGTGTGGAGTGTTACTCAGCTTGACACCGAGACAACCACACGAGGTTTATTCCTTGTTTGGACACGCATAATACCCCATACCCAGACGTATCTGGACCTACTGGCCGTCGGCCATGAGGCTCTACTGTGCATACATCATAAATGAAGCTCATCTGGGCAGGGGGAAAGCACGATCAAATTGCAACTCGACCCCGTCTTCTCCCCAAATTCCCCGCATAAGCTCAACCCATCCAACTCCAACCCCCGGATTTGCACGTCTTTCGGGCCTATCTACTAGGGATACTACTAGTTCCCATTGGAGCGCGTATAGAAACCCTGTCCGGGGAGCATTGGCAATCGCCAATTCCACCAATGGAACCTCGGCCAGAACGGCAAAGTCGTAAACTTCTCCAACACTTTTGATCTCTCTAGAAATTCCATATGACCTTAGCGTCTCAAGGTGAAGGAATGGGTCGATGCAGCATAGGCAGCATCGACCATGGGACTGGGCCCTCGGTGGTTCTCGATCCCGGGCTGCCGACTCCTAACCATATAACACGCTGTTGCTCTGCTCTGCGTGGTGGTTTCTGAGCCAAGCATACTTATTTTGTTTTACTCTGCACTGCACCAGTGCTGCTTCAGCCAAGATGCCGCTCAACCCGCATACGTACCAGGTACGTAACTCAAAGTCCAGGGTGGAAGCAGGCTACTCTTTACAGCAACGGAAGACTAACAAGAGACGCCCAGTTCCTCGTAGGCGTGTTTGCATCCTTCGGGTCGGTCCTCTATGGCTACGACCTGGGTGTTATCGCCGGCGTGGTGGGGAGCTCGTCCTACCACGAACTCTTCAAACCGCTGGCGGCGCAAAACGGGGCCGTCGTGTCGCTCTTTACAGGCGGTGCTTTCTTCGGCGCCGCGTTCGCGGGACCCGCAGGCGACTACCTGGGCCGCCGGAAAACCATCCTCACCGGTGCCTTACTATTCCTCCTGGGAGGTGCCCTTCAGACTGCCGCGCAAAGCATCAACTATCTGTACGCCGGCCGCGCCATTGCGGGACTGGGAGTCGGGTTCCTGACTATGATTATCCCCGTGTATCAGGGTGAGATCGCCCACCCATCCATCCGTGGCCGTGTGACGGGGTTGCAGCAGTTCATGTTAGGCATTGGAGCCCTGATGGCAGGGTGGATTTCGTGGGGTTGTTTCACCAACTATACCGACTCCAGACAGTGGCGCATTCCACTCGGGATCCAGATGATGCCGGCTGTGATACTCGCTGCGCTTATTCTGTTGTTCCCCGAGAGTCCGCGTTGGTTAATCGACCACGATCGCGTCGAGGATGGGTTGCGGACCCTGGCTAGTCTGCATGCGCACGGAAATACGCAGGACCCTTGGGTTCAGGCTGAGTTCTCTCTGATTCAGGTAAGCCCTTCGTTCATCTTATCGTGCCAATAGGCAATGAGATGCGTATACTGACATCGAGGTCAAAAATAGGAAACCATTGCCTTCGAGCACCAGCACGAGGCCAAGAGCTACCAGGAGCTCTTCACCAGCCGCTCCTCCTTCCGCCGCCTCTTCCTCGCCTGCGCCCTTCAGGCCTCGATCCAGATGACGGGCGTCTCCGCCATCCAGTACTTCTCCGTCAATATCTTCGCCCAGATCGGCATTTCCGCCGACGATGCCCTGAAATACCAAGCTATCAACTCCATCTTGGCTCTGATCGCCCAGGCCATCTGTATCCTGACCATCGACAAGTTCGGCCGTCGCTGGCCCCTCATCATCGGCAACCTGGTCAACTGCGTTACCTTCATCATTGTCAGCATCCTGATTGGTTCGTAACCCGCTCGTCTCTCCCTATTCAATCTGAACCAAAGCCAAATGACCCCCCAAACTGACGTATATTCTTTCTCGCAGCCAAGTTCCCCCCTTCGGAAAACGCCTCGGGCACCGCTGGCTGGGGCTTCATCATCGTCACCTGGCTCTTCAATATCTCCTTCTCGTATGCCTGCGGGCCCCTATCCTGGATCATCCCCGCCGAGATCTTCGACACCCACACGCGGTCCAAGGGCGTCTCCATCGCCACTATGATCTCCTTCGCCTTCAATACTATGATCGGCCAGGTGACGGACCCTGCCATTGAAGGCGTGGGGTGGCGCTACTTCCTCGTATTTGTCGTCTGCAATTTCACCAATGCCATCTTTTTCTGGGCCTTGCTTCCGGAGACTAAGCAGTTACCGCTGGAGGAGATGAATTACTTGTTCTCCAATGCGCCTTGGATTGTACCGGGCAGTGACAAAAGTACGTACAGGGCGAACTTGGGTGTCGATCTTGAGAGGAGAGCCGCCGAGGTTAGGGAGAAAGGGGCGGTCGGAGGACATCATGAGAGGATGAGTGAGTCGAAGGAGACTGCTGCCTGATTGCAAGTGGATGCTGGGTGGCTCAGCCTTCTGACGGAGTGTTCTGTTGAAGTCGAATCACCAATTTGTGACTGGAGTAGTCCGATTTGAACAAGGCATGTACTAGATGTTGCTTGGTTCAAGAGGCCTACATCGTTGAGTGTCTATACTCTTGATACTAAGATTACAATTCTCACCGAATATTTTGCCATAGTAATGAAGAGCGATAATTGCAACTAGTCGATGGTGATCATTAGAAAAGCTAGTCATGCACGCGGTGTGCTATGTTCTTAAACACCGCAGAAATTGGCGTAGTTAGAGTAGGAACGTGGAAATGGGCTTCACATGAGTTTTGAGGAGGCGTAGTTACGTGTCAGACATATTCGGTCTCGGCCAGTATAAGTCAAACTTCAGATGAATATCGTTAACTCGGTAGTTTTCACAATTTCCGCACACCTGGTGTTGAAGATTGTAAGGTTCTGCTTTTGATATTGTACAGCAGTGATGCGAAGCCGAATGCAAATGTCCACGTCAACTGACCTACTTTACAGTGACATGTTGGTTGTAAATATGCACCATTAGTGACGACGTCTTGCAAAATGATGCAAGGAAGAACACTGTGACTTGTAGACTAGGGCCCACCTGGCACAAGTTTCTCTGGGCTGACAAATGCTACCCTAACCCCAGCTTCACCCTTAAACCCTTATCCTAACGCTGTCTAGACTGCTACGTCATTAAAATCTGAACAGCGCGAATCCTCAATCTTCTCCGGCCACGAAGCATCATTCATTCTATTAAATGACAAGCATGGCTCTCTGATAGTGCGATCGCGCAAATGCTGCACCAGTTTCAAACAATTCAATGATGTGGTGCTGGGCTACATATTGAGTGGTTCGTTCCTGCCCAGGTGTGACAGTCAACCTACCATGATCATGCGGGAGGGGCAGGTGACTGCACGATAAGATGGTACTTCTATGATGCCGCTGACAGTGGCCAGAATAATGTACCTGCTAACAAGCAGTTTACGACGTACCTGACTATCCCTCCCCACCGCCGCCCTCGGAGCTGACACCGTCGCAACGATGCATTCCCATTTGCGCTAGAATTCCAGACCTTGCACTTTCTAGCCCAGATGGCGCAACCATGACTTGATTCTAGACCTCCTCCTCTCTTATTCTCTTCAAGATTTGCTTCATTCCCTTCTACCATGCATATGCATTCCTGGCTGCGAAGTCCCTCCTTTGCCGCTCTTAACATTTTGAAATCTGATCTAGTCGTTCACGACGCTCCTTAGACAGGGTCTGCTGACCGTTCCGCAACTGAGACCGCTCTTTTGTACTGCCTCGAAAACCATCGCTATCAATGTACCACGTTCGCCGCCTCGCCTCCGCTGTCGCCTCGATCGCAGCCGTCGTCTTCCTCCTCTGGTTCCTGCCCCGCGTCCTCAACCCTACGCCGCCGAACAAGGAACAGCGCGAGGCCAACAAGCGCTGGGTCGACACCTCGCCGTACTGGCTCGACCGGCAGTCGTGTCGCTGGCTCGGTCTGTGTGGTGTTTTCCATCTCCGGTCGGATCCGCCGGCACGCCAGGACGAAGACGATGACAATGAGGGAGACTTGAAAAGGTTGGAGTTGCGGTCGTGGGAGGCGCATACGGAAAACAAATGGGATAATGCCGCAGAAGGCGATAAGGCGGATGGGAAGAGACAGCTGAGGGAGATACCGGACTATGTGCTCAAGTTTGCACCGCTGGTCCATCTCTATTCGGGCGAAAACTTCTGGCCCACCGACATCGCCGATCACATTAGACACATGTCGCCCTATGCAGATGATGAGAAAATCAACGCTTCAGCACCGTTGGCTCTGCAAAACCTCCACTGGCTGGACTCCGAGGCTGGCTCTGTATACTTGAAGAGTAACGATGACGTAGAGTTGCGGCCCGAATGGCTCCATAGCCATTTCAACGTCCCATCACCCTTCCCAGAAAGCGATGACCCCATTAAGGCGCCCGCACCAGACAGCGGTGATGAAGAACCCTTGTTGAGCGAAGACACGACCTGGTACGAGGTCGATAGAGAACACCCTTTGCACAGGATAGCCGATCCCCGGAAGCGTCCTGGTGGCGGGTCATATCCCGAGGATCGCAGACGGAAGAGGCGCTCGTCCGAGGCCCAATATCCCATCGTTGAGACGCCTCATTACAAGCCCGACAATTCCGGGTATTCTAAAGCTCCAGCGACCCTGGTCCTCGTGGACAAGGGCTCGGGCATCGTCGACGCCTTCTGGTTCTTCTTCTACGCTTACAACCTGGGGCAGACCGTATTGGGGATCCGCTTTGGCAACCACGTCGGTGACTGGGAGCACTGCATGATCCGCTTCGAAGTTGGCATCCCGCGTGCCGTCTTCTTCAGCGAGCACGAGGGCGGGCAAGCGTACGCCTGGCGTGCCGTGGAGAAGCGTGGCAACGACACGCTGACCCAGCGGCCGGTTATCTACAGCGCCGTCGGCAGTCACGCCATGTACGCCGCGCCGGGGTATCACCCGTATGTGCTGCCCTTCAAGATGCTGAAGGACGTGACGGACCGGGGCCCGCTCTGGGACCCGGCTAAGAATTTGAGGGGGTATTGGTATGATTACATGTCCACAGGCGATGCGGGCGGGCTTGAGCCGGTAAGGGAAAATCCGGACGAGCCGACAGACTGGTTTCATTACGAGGGGCCTTGGGGAGACAGGCTGTACGGTCTAGACGATCGGAGGCAGTGGAGGTTGTTTGGACAGTATCATTATGTTACGGGTCCTGTAGGACCTAAGTTCAAGAACCTGGGGAGGGAGAGGGTGTGCCAGACTTGGAGGTGCAGGATTTTGCATAGCATCGCGGAGGGCAAGAAGGGTAGTTGGAATTCCTGATCGTATACGCAATAGAACAGATAAGAAATATAAAGACGATTTCCAGTTCACATGATTGAACATAGTGGGTATCTGTTGTAGAGAAGTAGGCATTACTGGCACCGGCAATCGCTTCCAGTTGAAGGGGGCGGGAGACATCACATCACCGAGAAGTCCAGAAAACTTGTTTTCTTTGGCTGACGACAACCAACCAAGTTGACCCAATCTAGACATGACCATGCTCAAGGCCGGCTGTCCAGCTTGCTACCAAAGTGCGATCCAACGCACAACCGACAGGCCGATGAGACTCGGATTACACTTAATAGGTACTTGAGGATCCAATGGATTTTGAACGTATCCCATGAGATCAGAACAGGTCGTCGATACTCTTATCGGCATCCTTCTTGATCAAATCCACCATGCCCTATTCAACCCAGTTAATTCAGCCTTTCCACAAGGTCACTACGATGAAGTACACTGCTTGAAGAGAAAACAGAGCTTACCTCGGGCATAATGGGCTTCCCATCATCCCCCTTGACATAGCGGAATGGCATTTGCGTGCTCTCGTGCTCATTGAACTTGAGCTCGGGCATGTCAAGGTAAGGGATCATGCTGAGGGTGTCTTGTAGATGTAATTAGTAAGGCGTACGTATCAAGCGGCTTTAGCATTCCGGCTTATTCCATATTCCTGCTACACGGGCAGGTGGATAACTCACATTGCTCGTCCACTACCATGCGCGTCACCCGGACAGCTGTGTCGGTCGTCATCTGTACGGGGCCCAGCCTGCGCCCCTGGAAGCCTTTGTTGCGCAGCTCTGAGGTGCGGTCTGCGTCGTCTACTTTTCAGCTACCTTGCTTTATAGAAAATCGACAACTGAAAATCTATGACTGGCAAGTGAGAATCGGCTTCACGTACCTCGCGGCGGATCATCCCCTATAACGAGTTCAGTCAGCATTTGGCCCTTCCTCGCGCATATCTTCCCGTTTTCTCTCCCATTCTCCCCTTATCGCTTCTCTGCCCCTTACCTCATCCCCCCTAACCCAACACAGCACATCTGTAAACTTACCCAAGATCCCCCCAAACAGAAAAACATCAAACTCCCTCTTATCCTCAGGATTTAAATCCTTCTCTGCGGACGGGTCCAGCAAACACACCCTCTCCTTCCCGTTGCCCGCAGGATACATTTCCTCGACGCCCCTCTGCTCGGCCTTGAACGCCGGCTCCTCGGCCAGCTTCGCAGGTACCTGGAAACCCGACGGCAGCGACGAGAGCACGAATGCCCCACCTGCTTGTTGCGTTTCTTTCGCGATGGTGAGATACTCGAGCTCGGACCAGGGGCCTAGCTCGGGGTCGAGGTGCTCGACTATGTAGGTTTTGCGCTCGGGCATGGTGTGGGTGGATGGGGGGAGAATGAGTGACTGATCAGGGTGAGGAGGGCAAGAAAGGAAGGAAGAAAAAATTGATGATATTTTTGCCTATTCGCTTAATGATAGGTAAGCGAAAATTAATTGACGAAGGGAGGAGGGAGGTAAGTTGCCTAAGGATTAGATCAAGTGTGTTAGCTGAGGTAGTGAGGGGGTAAAAGAGCCTGAGTCGCCCACCACAATGATTTTGAATTAGGCAAGTGCTTTTGTTTTGCCAATATATACAAATAGACGACCACTTTCCGGTACATATGACCATAGGCTGCAGAGAACTCGGGATCCCGTCCGCTCTCCCATAGATAAGCTGCAAACCGCTAGATTAGTAGTTGGGTGGGTGACCACCAGCGAATCCCTGGTGTTGTATGTTTTTGACTTCTTCACTTTTGAACTTATCAGTTGAACCTAGTATATAATACTCTTTTACACCAGTCACTATCACATTCGATCATACGCTGCAGAGAACTCGGGATCCCGTCCGCTCTCCCATAGATAAGCTGTAAACCAGAGGTTTGGCTAGAAGGGAGCCCCAGTACCCCTGGTCCGGCACCAAAAATGGAGATTCGCCCTACCGTTCCCGACCTTAGCTTACCATTCCACGCGACCGTTCTGTACTCCGTAAACGGCCTATCTATCCGTCCATCCCTCCTAGCGCATCTCAACCGGTCCAACATCGAGTGATCGGAAAAGGGCTTAGAAGTTGCGAGCTCGCAGTAAGCCCACGAGGCGTTATTATCGATGAGTACAGTCTTGACAAGGAGAACCTTATGAAATTGTCGGATCGCCTACAGTCTTTAGTTATCTCCATTTCCTTTGACACTTGAATTGGCCGGTATCCTACGTCAGATTCAGGACAGGGGATTGGTAAAAAAAAAAAAAAAAAAAAAAAAAAAGGCCAAGAAGCTGGCGGGTCCCTCCGCGACATAATCTGACAACTCGATCCAAAGAGCACACCCCAAGTGGACTTGATGGGCTGCTCTACATTCCAAGAGGTACTGCAGCAAAAGCGAATGTCTACGGGGCTGCAGCCGGTACGTACTTCCGTTAGATCCCACCTCTGGATGAGGGGATGCAGCAGATAAAGGCATTGTTTGGACCGGACGCAAGTCATCGAGAAAGGAACTGGTAAAATGGCTTCGTCCAGCCGTTTGTGTGGTTTGTTCCGACTCTGAAGATGGCGGCGAATTAGGAATATATAAGACATATAGGAGCGGTATTTGCAGAAGTTGCATCTCTTTATATCGGCAAAACCATATTAACGGAAACTGTAATAGTCCTATTCTATTAACGCTAAGTGCAAGCCAATCACATTGTCCTCATATTAATCGTAGGGAAAGCTGATTGGCTAGTATAGAGAAGCTAACGTGAATGTACACCGAGCTGGCCACCCTTACATAACCTCGCATAGAAATTTTACGATAGTAAAACCACAACGCCGTAAATCAATTGAAACTACTCTGAATCTTCCTCTCCAGAAGATGGCAATGCGATGTTACAAGTTCGCGCATTATGCCCAGTCCCGTTGCAAATACCACAGCGCCTCGGGCGCGTTTTTACGCGTTTGGAGGGTGCTTCGGGGGACTTGGTACGTTTTTGCCGCTTGTCGGAGACTAAGTTTTGGTCATTTTTGAGAGCTTGAAGGGCTAGCATTAAGTCTGCTTCGTTGTATGACTTTGCCATAATTGGTTGTTGAGAAAATCAAACATTAAGTTGGCCGGTCGCGTTGGCGCATGAAAGTGGCCAGCTCGGTGTCATGGCCAGCTCGGTGTACATTCACGTTATACATACATACATATAAATAATTGCAACACACCTTACCACTTCAACCCCATTACAACACTTTTAAGGAAACCTAGAATAATTACATCTTGGACTGAAAGAGCGATCTAAGGAAAATGGTATTCCAACATGCCTCACCATTGACTTATAGGCATAAGCATGCATAGATCGGCACTACAATAACCGCAAGCCTTGAAATGTTCGAAATTAAGCGTAGCGAGACGACAAATACCTTCCGAGAGCTATACGTGTGGCTTATGCGATACAAGCGAAATTTTCGAAGTGATCCAGGCGGATTTAGGACGCCGAGCAAAATCTGAAGCTGAATTGGGAGGAGAACGTAATATGCTTATATAGATAGATAGATTTAAACCGGTTTACAAAATATGTCTCCTTGCCTCTGGAAGCTCTGATTGTCGTCGGTCTTGCCGTCACAGCCTCTGAATTGAAAATACCTTAGATTCACACAAAGGGAGCAATGTCAAACATCCATCGAACCTGATGACTTCCGACATTTCCTGCGAATTTCATCATTATACAGGTTTGTTGCTCTTCATTGTAGGCGGTGAAAATAAAGAATTGGTTATAAAAAGAGAACTCCCTGTTGTGGGGGTGGAAAACGAGTCTGATACGAACTGTCCCTTTAGGCACGATTGGGTACGAGATTGCGTAGGCATTCATGTTAGCTATAGCCAAATGGAAGAACAAGTAATGCTCCTGAAGTGGGAATTGTGAGAGCGCAGCTTCCAATTCTCAGCGAGCGGTACTAAGATGAGACCCTCATCCACGGCACCATCATCCATGGCCTCTTCCTAGACGGGGTTCTCTATGATTGACTTGAAAAAGTATTTCACGATGTTAGCAGGCCCACCAACTTCTGAAACAGTGATAAGTGACAAAAAGACCAATAACTTGCCTCCGGTCGCCCTTAATGCCTTACTACACACATAAACTCATATAGCGATCTCTTTCTAAAGCCCAAGCAACTGGACCATACCATGGATAGTACGGAGGTTCATATGATATAATAAATATGTCCAGATCAATTCAATCGTAGCTTCGGCGAAATTTAATAAAGGACGAAGATCCAGAGATACACTAAGCCATAAGCCATAAACGGAAACCCCATAATTTATTTTTACCGTAAAAGTCGGTTCGTTACGCCAGTTATTTGTGCATAATTCCTTTATGTATACTTGTCTGTTTTTGGATGCGTTCATTGGGGGCCAAGCTCAGGCCAAGCTCCGACCAGGCTCAGGCTTAAAGCAGCACGGCTCAGGTCCCGATGTGGCACCCAGACCCCCCCCATGGACATTCTACTTGTGCGGTAGCTTGCTCGCGGCATTTGGCGGCGCGGATTTTTAACATCTCCGATCATGCTTTTACACAGTCAAATGCATTTACCGGACACTGAGTCAATTCAAAAAATTCCCACGGCCATGGAGGGGCACCAGCTTCACACCCCCCAAGCACCCCGCTAAACTGCTCACCTACTGAACAAGTAGGTCAATCGTAGCCAAACTGTCAATCCATAGTCTCGCCCGCCCTGCTTTGAGGAGCATTTCATTTTTACGCTCCGTCGCAATGGCTGCCATCTCGTCCCAGAAGTACTCGTCGATCGAGGAGACCGAGATCCAGCAATGGATCACCACCTCGGACCGCCTCAAGTCCTCGCCCGCTGACTCGTCTATTCTGGAAGCGCTGAACTCTCACCTCTCCACCCGAACAACCCTACTCGGTACCAAGCCATCCAAGGCTGATATCTCAATTTACGAGACCCTCGCACCTGTTGTCGCAAAATGGACCTCCGAGCAGCGAACGGGCCAGCAAGGCCACCCTTACATTGTGCGCCATCTCGACTTCGTCCAGAACTCGGCCGTCTTCGGCCTCGATGTCAAGGATACCGAGAAGATTAAGGTCGACTCGGAGGAGATTCTCTACGTCACCCCGCCCGTCGATGCGAAAGCCGAGAAGGAGCGGTTGAAGAAGGAAAAGGCTGCTGCAGCCGCAGCAGCGGCTGGAGGAAGTGGTGCTGATGCCACGCTGGCTGACCGCACCAAGGCGGCCGCTGAGACGGTCATGAAGAAGGCAGTTGATGCTAAGGATGCCGTCGTCGCAGCTGGTGGGGCCGGCGGCGAGGCAAAGCCAAAGAAAGAGAAGAAGGAGAAGGCCCCCAAGCAACCCAAACCCCCTGCCGCCACGGCTGCGGCACCGACGCCTGCCCTTATTGATCTCAGGGTTGGCCACATATTGAAGGCTATCAAGCACCCCGAAGCCGACAGCTTGTATGTATCTACCGTTGCCATGGGTGACAAGGAGGTTACGGAGGATTACACCGAGTACGAGGGCCAGATCTGCCGTACCGTCTGCTCAGGGCTCAATGGACTGATCCCATTGGAGGAGATGCAAGGACGCAAAGTCGTCGTGGTCGCCAACTTGAAGCCCGTGAAGATGCGCGGTGTCAAGTCCTGCGCCATGGTCTTGGCTGCATCGCCGAAACTGAAGGAGGGTGAGGTTGACGACCACAAGGGTCCGATTGAACTGGTTTCACCTCCCGCCGACGCGAAAGCAGGCGAGCGAGTCAACTTCGAGGGATGGGAAGGCGAGCCCGAGGGTGTCCTCAACCCTAAGAAGAAGGTCTGGGAAATGTTCCAGCCTGGTTTCACCACAAACGACTCGTTCGAAGTTGTCTTTGATGCAGGTGAGGTTAAGGAGACGGGCAAGCAAGGCTTGGGCAAGCTTGTCACCAAGAGCGGGGGGCATTGCATTGTGAAGTCGTTGAAGGGAGCTACTGTGCGATAATCATATGGCCATTTGACGGGGTCGAGAATACCAAAACTATAGACGAGACAAATGGCAATAGATTTGGAACCTGATACGAACTCCTTTTATCTCTGCGTCTAGCCCCAGTCCGAGTCGCATTGCGACGCACTTTCATATCTTGTTTACTCACTCCAACATCCTCCGAAGTGCTCAAGGCTTTGCAGAAGGAGCACAGCCCGTGGTCGAGGTTATGTATTCCGTAGAGACCGGGCATGGCACACTCGTCGAGCAAGAGGCCTCGGTGACGTACGTCGTGCCTGTCGTCGGGCAACAGTCTGTCGCGCAAGGGACGTCGATTGTGGATACTTGGATGTACAACGGGCAGATGGCCGAAGGATCCCGGGAGTAGGTTGGACACGACGCTATTTTACCATCATCAGTACTCCGTTACTCTCTCGGTTGGGAAGACTCTCATGAGGTCAGTGTACGTACAGGCCTGTGTGGTTGAAGTGTATGTATAGCAACTGTGCGTGGTCACCCAGCCGGTCATGTGCTCGAAGTCGTCAATGGTGGTCGAGCAGTGAGCGGGCTGGGTGGGCGTAGGCGCGTCGGTTTCTGCTAATTGGGCGGTGCTGATGTCGTGGTTAGCTTTCATTACCGACACAATATGCGCATAAGTGGGAGTTATACTCACCAGGACCAGATGGCCAAGAAGCCAACGGCCAATGACGGGATAGACTTGGTTGAGAACAACATCGTGAAGTTTCGGTCTGCGTTACTAATTACCTTTGCTTGGTGGTAGTTGAGGGTCTGAAAATTGGAACAATGTCTCTGGATGGAGTTGCAGCTCTAAGAAACAAGGCGAGAGTCAAGGGCAGGTTAATATACCGACATACACACATGAACCTCCCTTTAGTATCCATCACACCAAGCAGCCTCCCGCTCGTTGAATCCTTCGAAAAGTATCCACTCTTCTGGAAGTCGCTTGCATTGTGGTGCAAGCTACCGTACATACATGGTGCAGCAAACCAAGGCTGGGCGGCAGCGGGCTTGCTCATTACAGTTTAATGAGAATGGTGATGGACATACACACCAAGCCAATTCGTAAAATGTAAAAGATTATCCGAGACCTCACTTCCCCCTTCGGAAGTTGAATGTTTCGGACAGGCTAGGAACCGTCCTTCCGTCCAGTAACACTGAAATCGTCTAATCCCAATGTCCAGCCAATAATGCGAAATGGCCACTTACAGCCAAGGTTGACGTCTGTGGTGGAACTTGATTCAGCTACCTTGCGTCAGATCATAGCGAGAAGCTCGGGACGTTGTACAAACGTGGCTGCAGGGTGGTTGAGCAGACAGGACGTCATCCACAGCTGAAAGCCATGCGATACGTACAGTCATCCTTACTATTCTCATCAACATCTGACGTTCTCAATAACGACAGCAACAACGCAGACAGGCAAAATCTGTTGCTCACAATGGATGATTTTAACCCGACTTCTCTGCAACCCCCATCGAAAAATATAACTGCAACCAAGGTATTTGACCAATATAGCCGGCCTGTTCCGGTCAAATATTTTCTTTGATGTACTTCCCCTCCAAACTAATCAATGCCAACGTGGCAAATACCCTTCTTAATCCATCCGAACAGCTAAGCGGATTCCGGGATGCACAAACAACCAGACTAAAGGAAGAACATGGTTATATCGGTTCGGCTACAGTAGTATTGACGGGGATCTGCACGGCCCATCCGCTTAATAGAATAGTCTGAAGTTGGAACTTACTATGTTAGTTGAAGGGGTCAGACTGGGCTGGAATGATTAGTATGGCCTCTCTATCCCCTCAAAGATTCTCATAATCACAACGTATTACTCTTGGGCTGGCGAAGATGATCATTTGTTCAAGTGATCATCAATTCCGTCTTGGCGTTTGTCAAAGAATCTCTGCAAGGAGACGTCTCAAATCAGCACTTATGTGTGTAAGCAACGAAGTCTTGTCCACTGGTCGCAACGGTCTTCTCAAGAACGCCTAGATGATGCCTCGTATTGACTAACAAGTGGCGTTAGTGGCTTTGCTGACAGGACTGGCTCTGGTCGAAGTTACTCATGGATTTTCCACCAAACATGTCGATCGACGCCAGAGCTGTGGAGTAGGTACAAAAATGAGCTTGAATAAAAGTGGTTTTGTCTTCTTGTCTGATATGTGCATAGATGGAGAGGGTTCGTCTTCCTGTCTAATATAGTACAGTTATACACGATCCCAAATTTGCGCCCGACAAAGATTCTAGCCCACCCCCTATCTGCCCATGAGGACCTCCAGGCTGTAATATACATTGCTTGTGTACAAATCTCTCCCACATTTACCATACACCCCACCTTTTTGTCCTTTGAACCGCCCATGTCCTATATGAAAACGCCAGCTATGCAGATGCCTTTTAGTGTCGTCAATCGGATTCTATTTATTTTTTTGGGGGGAAGGATGTTGTGTGTTTTCGTTCATGTTCTTCCGCAACTGAGCGAAAAAGCGTTGCGGCTTCTGCCGTCTATGCTTATGAGAAGAAATATTGGCTGTCCTTCAGCCTCGTAACATCCCAGTCACCCTGCGACTTCATTAGTACCCTTCTTCATCTCTAGGAGGGTTAGAATTACTGACCTTTTTCGGTAGCTCTGGGAAAGTTAGGGGGAGCCAAACATAGCTCGCCCTCGCACCTGTCGGAACCGTAGCTTTTTTCCCCTTCATGAGTGATTCAAAGGCCGTCATACCCATAAGCTCTCTGACGTGCGCGGCCTCGTCAGGGATATCGGAATTTGGCGGCAAGGCTTTGGACTTTGCTGCTTTACGCTTTGGCTTGGGTTCTGTTTCGTATGTTTCCTCGTCGCCGTCGTGGTTGGATGCCGCATCCGCCATGGCGATTGCTTCGGAAGAAGGAATATGCCCTAGACCTATCTCGGCCATATCTTCGTCGATATCACCAGAAGCACTATGGGATCCAGCATAGGCCTGGGCAATGGTGGTAGGAGTTTCCATCTCTCGTCCCCTCTGCACCTCTTTTGGATCTTGTGATTTCAAAAGTCGCAGCCTTTCTGTCTCCTGTACCAACTCGTCTTTCATGTTTTGTTTGGACTTCTTCCGGTATTGTTGCAGGATGTTTTCAAGCTCACCTCCGGACTCCAGTTTAGCTAGGTAGTACGAGCCTTTGTGTCGCGCCTCGAACTCGGTCGCTAACCGTTTGATGACGTCTTCCTTGTGTATGCGAATAAAAGAGTCACGCAGGACTCGATTCATGACATCGATGTCGGCTGCGTGGGTCCAGAAAGAGTCATGTACAGCGGCAAAGTCTAACCCCAGGTCGCTGCATTCAAGCGCTGACAAAAGCATGTGACTGGCATCTAGAGAGTGGATGAAGTTCGGGGGGAACGCTTGCAACTGCTTTCTCCTGTCTACAGGATCGAATCGGTCGGGAACCCTAAGGTTCAACTCTTGCAAACAAGTCTGTATTTGACGGATGGCTGCCTGGCGATACGGCTGCACGACCGGCATGCGGAGTGGTGTCGTCCACACAATGGTCGACCTAAACTGGGCATTGACTTGGTCCATGGCTTTCTTCCTTCTCTGCTGGGCTGTCTCTTTGGGCTCCTTGGACTCCTTGGGCCCGCTCAGCTGGGTGCGGGATCTCTTTCCGGTCTTCCTTTCCTGTAGATCGGCAGAGCTATTTATTTGTTCGAGCTGCTCTGCCGTCAGCGCCCGGCAAACCCGGCCTGCACATTCACCGAGCCAGTATTGGATGTCATGGGCGCCACGAAACATGGTACCGAGAGCTTTAAAGATCTTGCCGGCAACATATTGAGCAAGCAGTCGTGACGGAATACCGGTCTCCTCCATAATATGGGGATACGCAGCGTCAAGCTGCTTCTGAACTTGTGCGCGAGCTCCGATGAACGTAACTCCGTACACATTGGTCATGACAGTTTGCTTAACCACCTTGCGGCTGATCTTGCCATCTACCGCTTTGGCGAGAAAACTGTCCTCTTTGAGATCCGCTGCAACGCTTTCCTTAACCAGCTCCGCGACGGCCGAATACACATCTGCAGGGCGGTCTCCAGGTTCCAGGTTGACTTGCTGGGCGCCCCATAGATCACCTCCGAGCGCGGCATAATGTTGGAGACCATTACAGGTCCCGTCTTGGTGAACGGGCAAGTGCGATACGTACTTTGTCGGGTCCGGTGATTGCAATGCTGCCTTCACCTCAAAGCAGGCTGCTAAGCACTGCCAAGGATCTTCTGCTGTTAACCACCACCGTTTGCCGTGCAGCGGATTGTCGGTTGAGTCGAATATGTTGTCAAGGTTGTTCATGGTGAAAGCCTCTCTTTCCTTCAGGCTGGCCTTGTCATATCCGAACACATTGGCCAAATGCACCTTCAGCCACCGAAGACCGCTCTCACCGAGCTCCTTACCCTTTGCGAATATAAGAATCGCACGTGCATGGTCGGCGCCCATGTGGTTGAGATAGGTTGGAATTGGATAGGCGCGGCCCCGGAAGTCCATGTTGTGAGGAAAGTAGAAGACCTGGTCCTTGAATGCTCGCCCAATCTCAAGTTGGAAATTCATGAAACACCTCTCCGAATGGAGGCCCGACTTCTCGTTCTCGATGGCTTTGACCTCTTTAAGCCACTGCCGTCGTTCGGTTGGATCTCCGCAGGACTCCGGCTCTGCGGGGATGGTGAGGCTGGGGTTTGCAGGCGGAATATTTGCTATCTCCTCCCCGGTGTTCCAGGCCTCGAGCAGAACCTGAAACACAGGCTGGTTGATCCTCCACGCAGTTCGCCCAAGTACGTCGAGCCCTTTGCTGACTTGCTCCATGTCGCCCCTGCCCACAGCCGCCTCGGTGTATATCTTCTGGTCCTTCTCTCCGTTCTTGATTCGGACAAGACTAGCAGGAAACTCGATGAATCCCCCTTTGTCGAATTTGGTCCAGGGTTGTGGCACTACAAGCATGGGCAAATGTCGCGCCAGGAAATCCGCACGGGGCTCGGTTTTGATGAGGTCTACCAAGTACTTGTTCGGCATAATCATTCCGATTTTCTTGCCTTTCTTGGTCACATTGGTATGGGCGAACGCAGGCTGAACTTGCGTGATGTGTTCTTGGGTGTCGGGGTGCTCGCGGCCTACCACAACCTTGGCTGTGTCTATGAACGCGGATAGAAGCGTAGCGCCAATTTTAGTCCTGATCAGAACAGGCCAGGTCTTTGGGTCAAATTGCGTAACTTCAACCACGTTGCTGCTTGCCTCAGAAAGAATCGCGTCAGGAGGAGTGACGGAGCTTGATGGCGTCTCCATGGCCTGACGAGTGCGGGTTTTCCATGCGGCCTTGCGCGCGGCAGATTCCTCATCTCTGGCTTGGGTCTTCACGTCCTCCTCCACTGCCCGTGCCAAGTAGTTGAGGCAGGTCGACAGGGCGACGCCATTATCCACGCCGTGTTGTGTCAGAGTGTTCAGCACACTCATGACGGTAACAGCGGCAAGCCGGTCAGGCTTACTCTGCCTCATGAACGGGGCCACAAGGCATCGGTCCTGATCCTCTGCCGTCTTGGAAGTTCGCTCTTCCGATTCCTCGAAGAGGTCGAACTCTTCCTTGATTTTGGTCTCCAAGGTGCAATGCCACTCATAAAGCTGAGCATTCAGAGCAGGAGCAGAAATCGCCGCATTCTTGCCGATCTTCTTCAGTGCTTCGTTCTCCTCCCTCCAACGACGTATTGCCGCATCTACACAGTCACGTTCGAGCTGGGACTGGAATTCGCGGCGTTCGGATAGAGACAGTTTCGAAAGATCTTGACCCTGAAGTTCGGAAAAAAAAGACAGAACGCTGCGCAGGGTATTAAGACCAAAGCCCTTCTGGTTGACGGCCCTGACCTCGGGCATGTCTGGCAAAGCTGTGGTATTGGTCGCAGACTCGAGTAGGGATTCATCGGTGCTCTCCAGTGGCTGACAATCGACGGCTTCAGATTCATCAAAGGTAATCTTGTACTCGGGGCAAAACTCGGTGATTTTGGAGACATCTTGAGGCGTCAATATGACGTTCATGTACTGTTGAAGCATCTCGGTGCCAGCATCAGGCACCATCTCCATGTATCGATGCACGAGGCGCTCCAGCCTGTCGGATTCGTTGGTAGATAACAATGCGATCTTCAACATGCAAGCGATGGTCTCAGTCGTTTCGGGAAGGCGCGGGCCTCGGATGCGACATTCGTACCATCTCTGCATTGAGTCGGCCCATTTGATGCTGGGTTGACCGATGAATCTATCGATGTTGGCGCGCAGATAACGGTTGTGAAGGGTAAGCATGTCATCTGGCAGCAACCCATGCTGCAGAGCCTCCAGTCTTTTGAGGACTATCGCTGCCCTCTCGAGCTGGTCGACTTGCAAGCAAGCATCGAAGACGGAGAGGGCTGCCTCGACGTCACCAGGGACAGCGTTGGGCGTCATTCTCGTCCGAGGAAGCGGATCTTGTTTGTATTTAATCAGTAGAGGAGCCGACGGGTCGAAGTATCGTATGTCGAAGGATCGAGGGGGAACCATCGGCGGCAGCGTTGACGAATATGGGTACAGGGTCTCGTCCATGGCGGTGGCCAGAGATCTCTCGTGTAAAGGACCATGACCGGCGAGTGCACTCGTCCTCTGCCGTGGCCGCGCCTCTGATCGTGTGACGAGTAACCTCCGAGTCGCTTGGAACGAAGGGCATCTCGAGGGTAGCTGATGTCGCGTCAAGCTGTTCTCCCTGGGGAAAGCCAGGGGGAGGCTCCGTCGAGCCGCCGGTCGTATCAACATGACCACAAGTCGACACTGGGCGCAAGCCCGAATGAGGCAGGAGGAATAAATATAGTGATGAGGTTCTCAACAGATCAACTTGCTGCTAGGGAGAGTAAAAGTAATTAACACATTAAATACGATATAAATCACGGGAAGAGCTTAGAACACAATCTGATAGATCCAAAGCAAGTTCTGCGACTGCTGCTTGGCTCCGTTGGAGGCGATATAACAAAATGGGTGCATGGAGAATTTCGAAGTCAATCGATAGCAGGCTCAAAGTAATGACGGGGCCAAATTTTTACAGCTCCAGCTCCATCTATAGATTTTGCCTTACCAAACGGCAGCCCTGCCACGGGTAAGCTTTCCCATTGGTTCGGCCTCTTTTCGCTTTGACCCGAGCGACGTGTGGCGCACCAGTGGTGCACGTCCTAGCGTGCTAGCGATGCATGAGCTCCAACAGTTTTTCCACCTGACGTCTCTTGTGTCTTTGAGCTCATTGTTTGAAGTACCTGTATAAAGTATTGACAATAACTCACCTCGAGTCAACTCAGGTCCACCATGCTCGTGTCCAGGTCCAATTGAAGACAATATGGTAGCGAGACGGGCAATATCAGCAGCGGGCTGCACCCACTGCCGTTTGGCTGTTCTCAAGCTTTTCGTCGCATCCTCCACCCCCACCCCATTCATTCGCGCCCGGTCATCTGCATCATGGCATCCCACCCTCGCAAGTCGGACGTCGCGCGCCTTTTCATCTGCGCCCAAACCCATCGATGTCAACGAGGCCAAAGATGCCGCCCATGACTCCCAATTGCAGCTTGAGGACCAGCTTCTTACGCCAGACAGCCAAGACGTTGTCGAGCAGCCTCCGCAGTCAAATGATGGGGATACTCCCTGGTATCTCCAGGTCGAGCCTCCGCGACACACAGCAGCCACCGAACCGCCACCGCTTCCGGATATCCCCCCAAACTCACCAGCCCTCTTGGATCCGCTGGTCAAGTATGCGTCAGAAGAGATGGGACTCGACGAGCTAACTCTTCTTGACCTAAGAGAGCTTAACCCCCCGCCCGCACTAGGCGCCAACCTATTCATGTTGTTTGGCACTGCCCGCAGCGAGCGTCACCTAAACGTATCTGCTGGCCGTCTCGTTCGGTGGCTGCGAGTGCAACATCGTGTATATGCCGACGCCGACGGCCTGCTGGGCCCCAACGAGCGTAAGACGAAGCTGAGGCGGAAGGCCAAGAAGGCGAAATTGCTAGGTACAATGGGCACCGATGATGCCGACGACGGCATCACGACCGGTTGGATATGTGTCAACCTTGGTTCCATAGATCGCGGTGGCGAACAGGCCGCCGTTGTCAGCGATGATGGTCGCGTCGCCGGGTTTGGAGTATCCCAGAAGGGCTATACCGTCGTTTTCCAAATAATGACGGAATCTCGCCGGGCTGAACTGGGGCTGGAGACCCTATGGCAACGAACCCTTTTGCGCCAGTTAAACAAGTCTGACCCGGCAGAACACTCAGAGATGAGCGTCGAGAGCGAAGTGCACCCTCTGGAGCAAGCCATCCACTCTAAAGCCCCTAGCCATCAATCTATTGATCCTAGGGACAATAATGGGTGTCCAGGCCAGTCGCGATCTTTCTCTACTTCTACGCGTTTGGCTTCCTCTGCGTATATGCAGAATATCTTCAGGGACGACAAATTACTGGACCCTCTGCTCTTGGACCCTGTCGCTCTGTCGCAGACACTCTTGTACGACGGACATGCTAAGTTACGTCTCACTAAGATCTTGCGTGTTTATCTCGAGAATCTTCCTGCTAGGGAGGCTTTGAGGACGCTAAAATCTGAGGTATTTCAGAAGTTATCTTCCCTAGCTACTAGGAACCTCCTCGCAGAGCACACTTGGGCGTTTCGGCTTGCGTCCGAGGCAGTCAAGGCCCGTCAGTTTGCTACAATGGATCTCTCAGATGGGCATCTGTTACTTGGAAACACACGACAATTGATCAGTGAAATGCGCATTCATGGCATTTCGCCGTCTCGACAACAATATCTTCAGCTCATCTCATGCATTTATTCACCACTTGGACCCCCACTCAACGAGCAGACCAACCTAGCTCTTGAACTGTTGGAGTCGCTACACTTGCGGGGCGAGCCAATCATTGCCAACGACATTGTCGTTACAATAATAGAGGCTATTTCCCGGTGTAACAAGCCACGCGAGGAGGCCGAGGATCTTCAGCAGAGGTTGGAGGAACTGATGGTGCAAGTCAAGCTACCCTGCATGGATGAACCCCTACTCGTACGACTGATGGATGCGTATGCCCGCCAGGAGAACTGGGGCAAGTTTTGGGAAACGTGGCGCATACCTGCTCGGTTTCTTCGCCCACGCTCCGCAGCCATGTACATCCACATCTACCGACTAATGGCAGCTACGAAGTCACGTTCGTTGTGCATAGATGCCCTGCGACGGTGTTTCCAAGAGATGGTCATCGAGAACCCTCCAGTTCGTCCCATTGGTAACGTTCGCGATGCCATGCTCGATTGCATTCGTGTGGCGGACCCCCGCGCTGAGGAAGATGCGGAGAGGATACCGGCCAACGCCGTCGGGCCTATGCAACGAGTCGCAAACCGGGAGTTTGTCAAGTTGGTCAGAACTATCAAGAGTCTGGGTTAGTCTTGCACTGCGATGGACGGAATCGGCTAAGCTATTGTCGCTGTTGAAAGTCAGCTGCTTAACGTGTTCCTGGATGACCCTACACCAGTATGGCGGTCCTCGACAGAATCCGGCGTGGGGCTTCGGAAGCTGAGTGAGTGCTGCACACCAAACTTACAGTGCCATATGTACATTATTACGCGTGAAGAGGCGTATTTGCTGTTTTTGTGTACAAATCAGCTGCGAGAGTATCAGTAGCCACTGTACTATACTGAAAAAATTCATCGAATAATAGCGTGAGACCTTGAACGCTTACACGGTCAATCATAGGCACTGGCGATACCTCCCTTTTCGGGCAGACCACCGGCGTGAAAAGCTATTGTGACATTGCACATAATATATATGCTAATTCTAACGCGGAGGTTTGGAATGGATGAGGATGATAGACTCCGACCAGTCTTTGCAGTTTACCTTCCGAGGTCGTCATCCAGAATTTCTAGATCGTTATCATGGCCTGGTTTGGAGCCGATACTTCGAGCTTAACCTAAGCCACGGGTTCGAATTCTATCAAATATACCCACCCTAGCCTATCGCTCTTCAGCTTATTGGTCTTTTGACATTTCAATTTAGAGTAGCTACTTCGAGAAAACCTTATAGTCTTTTAGAAACTACTTCAGATAGTAATCAACAAGTTATGCAACCCGAAAGTCGCTGAAGGATAATCTATACGAAGACCGATAAAGGTAACTTAGTTATCGTACTCGAAAGAGAGAAAAAGGCTTGAACGCTGTTTTCCATAGCTATGTTATCAAAGGTCTTTATCAAATATACTTGAAGGTACTAAAAATATCACCTCTTATTAGTATATATATAACCTCTCCCCTAAGACACTCCTCTGCAAAGTGAATAAAAATAATAGTGTATAAACGATACCAAGATTTCGCCTAACCATAATCCCGAACCTATCCTCATGAAAAACGCATAATACTAACCCTGCCTGAACCACACCCAATAGCCACGGTCGACTGAAATATAAAAAATAATATTAAATACGCCGTAGGTGTTAACCCTCGGTACCTCTACAAGTACTCCCTTAAGGGGCTATAGATGATATAGCGGGCCCTTAAGCCGCGTCGGGCGGTTATACAGGTAAACTTGTAGCCAAACGACTACTAAACCTCCTGTCCCTCCCTAAGTCTGTGCTACAACCCCTGCCTGAACTACCGATAAGTGTGGTAATGTGGCACTTAAATTCGTCCTCAGGGGTGGGATGCTGCTGATGTGCAGAAGATGCTCGACTATTTTTTTGTCGCGACAAGTCGTAGTATCTGCTAATTAGGGTTCTCGTCGAGCGTATACATCTCAACCATACGCTCAAGTGGATAGACCGTAACGTGGTCAGACGCTCGCAAGAATCGCGGCGAGAGGGCGTGCTGCGCGCCTTCTATCGTGAGGGGACGGGTTCGCCGACGAGCGTTATCGGAAAGGCGAGGTCCGATAAGGGGTCGGATTAACGATTCGAATTCTGGACCGGCTGTCGAGTTATATTCCGCCGACGTAGTGCTTGACGGTCGACTGGCTAGGATGCTCGTAATCCTAAACTGCACCAATCTCCCTATTATCGCTAGGTAGGCGAAGTCAACAAGGTGGGCAGCGCGCCGTAAGGGTTGACTAAACCCCCTTGTGTGTCAGCTGCGGGATTCGAACCCGCGACTCGTCACCGACCCAAGTGGGCGAGGCTCAAATCGGGACTTATCTACCAGCGAAGTGACCAACTACACCAGCCGACTGAGGGGCTACATTGGAGGATTTTGGGGGACAGGGGGGAGCACTGAAATATACATGAGCATAATGGCCGGAAGTCTGGTGCCAGCCAGAGAATCCTCTGTCCATGGAGTGTGATCCAGATCTGGTCTGTACTGAGACCATATCCGAGGCGGTGGCCTTGAATAGAATGAGGTAAAACCTCGTTCAGTGGAGATGAGTTAGTAATATCACTAATCAAACCAGACTCTTGCGAGGCGTAAACAGCGAAGGCACCAACTTCAGTGAAGACATACTGGCTATTGCTATCGAATGCGAGAGTTCGTGATGCAGAACCCATATCGACTGTTTTCTGTAGCGCGCCCGTGTCGGCCGCCCAGAGCTTGACCGTGTTGTCGTCCGAGCCCGAGGCCACGAGCCGGTCGTCGGGCGAGAAGGCCACCGACCAGACCGTACCGCTATGGCCCTCGAGCGTCTGCTGCAGCGCGCCCGTGTCGGCCGCCCAGAGCTTGACCGTGTTGTCGTCCGAGCCCGAGGCCACGAGCCGGCCGTCGGGCGAGAAGGCCACCGAGCTGACCGTACCGCTATGGCCCTCGAGCGTCTGTAAACAGGCACTCCAATAATCTTCCACTATTGGTTTTCTGATTATCCATTTGGGCTCTTCCCCTCGAAATGAATTCCGTACAACACTACAGTTGGGGCTGAGAACCAGTGCCGACACATATACTTGGAGTGGGTTGCCAGTAATCACAACGCTGTGAGATTGGATGAATCGTAGCGCATCATATACTACTTCAGCTAACCCTGCTGCGCTCTCTTTACCCTAAACTCTATTAGAGTTCGAAATGGTATATTGCGAGTAAGTACGTACCTTAAGTAAGCGCCGTAGTTTGGACATAGAAGAGACCCCTTTCGGTATATCTCTAAGGAGACCGAGAGACTCTAACCAATGTAGATAGCTTTTTTCGAAGAACTTTTGGATTGCGCCACCGTCTTGAACGTATTCTTCGAATTGTAGGTTCGCAGAGCCCCCTTCGGCTAGATGATCGACCCAATAGATACAAGAGTATCGTAAAGGGGATAACGGATCGGGATTTGGAACTTGAATTTGGTCGACAGAGATGCCGTCCTCACGTAGATCGTATATATCACGTCGAAGGCCCTTGGATAGAGCGTCAGTCGATCTTGAAAAGATGGAGGAGTGTTTCCGGCCGACACCATCAGGGAAAATTGTATGGGCCGCATTTGTGACTAGAAAGTCTTTCGCCGACTGATCCACCCAGAAGTATTGGAGGCCATCGCAGACAGCCTGCTCGCCGCAAAACAAGATCTTCTCGTAGCCAATCTTATTCCTTCCAGTACCCTCCATAATATCCTTGAAGGTCACCTCTTCGTTATCGTCCCCCCAGGTATGTGAAAGGACGGCGTATCGGGGAATGTTACGGATGAAGTTGGTAAGAGTCAACTCGCCACCAGCCGAGAGCTGAAGGAGACGCATCGTCGGGATGGGAAAATTTGGAACACTATTAAGGTCGATCAGTTTGCATCACATCTGACAGGCTCGAACAGGACTGTTGGCTTCTTACCATTGTCGAACGACGAGGCTGGGCTAATCACGAGACCTGCAAGTCCCCCCAATCATATGTAATAGATAGCCGGCGCCGCCTTAGGACGCGGGGTCGTCGACGTACTGGTAAACTTGACGCCATTTTACGGCTGCCTTCTTTGCGCTGTTTGAGGTCGCTGGTAATCATCAATATTTGGGATTCGGTTTTGACGGATTGGGTACATGAACAGCAAGTTCCGAAGAAGAGTTTGGGAAGGATCAGGACTGACAGGTGGGGCTTTAGCGTCAAAACACGCCTTTTATTAACGATGCTAACGCTCATATTACGTGATAATACCCAGTTTAGCATAATTCTATATAAGGACCATTGCCGCAAGTTGATCGTTATCGACAAATGATAATTCTACAATCTATTTCGCGTCTACTTGTCAACGGGTCCAATAAGGATTCAATAGAGGTGGACACCTAAACTCGGCCACGAAGGCAGTTTTGAGAATACAGTCCGCAGGGACCGTACGGTCTAGCCTTACGACGTTTATCCATCACCGCTATTGGGACAGTCATGAGTTGATAAGCAATAAACGGCGCGGCATTATAAGCATCAGAGCCAACCTGATCTTTTCCTCCGATTAGACCTTGATCGGTTTGCCGAGCAACTCTCAAACAGCATCACACTGTCTTTGGCACGGAAAAACAACCGGCGAGATCGCCTTATCGTAGAGAGCAGCACTCAACAGCCCATCAGTCCGAATTCCAAGAATATGGAAACCTCTCCCCCTCCTACGCCGCCGTCACGTGCTCCAAATGATCACGAATGGCGATTTAAACAGATGACCTCGCCTTGTGAATGGATCGAGGATTATCGGCCGGGAGGCTACCACCCGGTTCATCTGGGTGACCTTTTCAAAAATGGCGAGTACAAGATCCTGCGGAAGCTTGGCGAGGGCTCCTACTCAACGGTTTGGCTGGCCCGAGATCTGAGGTAAATTGATTTCCGTTTGCGATCTGCCGGTGACACTGTCGATCCACTTTGCTAAAGCCCCTAAGGAATAGTAAATACGTCGCAATAAAGATATTGGTCGGAAGCTCGGAAACGACTTCAGAGCTGCAAATCTTGCGCCACATCACGCAAAATGCACCAACAGACGGTGCCCGATACATCACACAGCTTTTAGATCATTTTGAACACCACGGTCCTAATGGCGTCCATAAATGTCTGGTGTTCGAGCCTATGGGTCCAAGTGTGAATACTATGGTCGAAGAGCTGCCTCAGTTCAAACCTCGCAAGTGGGGAATGAAGATACGCTACCCGCCCCAGATGGCAAAGAACATCCTCAAGCAATCTCTTCAGGCCCTGAAATTTTTACATGAGCATGGTATAGCTCATGGAGATTTCCAGCCGGGGAACATATTCTTCGCTCTTGACAATATTGACTCGAAGCCTGAAGTTGAGTTGCGGCAGAAAGAAGATGTACAAGCCAAGTCAATCTCTGCGCCCGTACAAAGACTGGATGGTAAGCAAGACCGATGGGCTCCTCGGTATCTCTGCATCGCGGAACCCTTAGTGCCTTCCGCGCCTTGCGACGAAGGTTTTAAGATTAAACTCGCCGATATGGGTGGAGGTTAGTATATCCCGGTGCGAGCACTTTACGTAAATGTCTTCATAGTATGTTTACTTACGTCTGTTTCGAATAGCGTTTTTCTTCACTGACCTTCCGAAGAAGCTGGTCACTCCACTCGGGCTTCGACCTCCTGAGTTGGTTCTGACCGGAGAGGTTCACAAAACCATTGATATATGGAGTTTCGGTTGCCTCACTTTCCAGCTTATTACCGGACAGCCCCTTATTTGCGTACCGTGGTATGAATCGGAATCCGACCAAGATGACGATCACCTGCTTTCCCTCACAGCCTGTCTTGGTGCCCTCCCCAACAAACTCTATCGGGAGTGGAAGAATTCATCATTGTACTTCACCCCCGAAGGGAAACATTTCAATTGTGCGCTCGGAGGGGTGGCAGAAGGGGCAGAGCCATTTATGGTTGAGCAGATGTCAATGGAGGAGTTGTTTGATCAGGCTGGTCCAGATCTAGGAGAGCAAGAAGCTTGCCAAGTAAAGACACTTATTCGATGGATCTTACAGTACGATCCTGCGGAGAGACCCACGCCTACGGAAGTTCTGCTACATCCGTGGTTCTCTCAGGACGAGACGAAGAGTGGTACATTCAAATAACAGTCTCTATATTGTCTTAGGCATCCACTGTGGCCTTAGGCCACAACACCTGTACCTAGAGTGATTCCATAGATCTGGGAGCTCACAAGCTCCCCACCTTAATACATCACACTTCTCACAAAGTCCACCTGAGAGATATTGTACTGCCAATGGATGAGCACAGAGGATCGCCGTAAAGGAAGTCACAAAATAGGAGGAGTAAGAAGTATATCGAGGCTGGAGAGATCTCATATGATGATGGAGATCAGTTGGTCAATAATGGGAGAAAACATGAGGTCCAAGAACCATACAAGAAATGCAACTTGTACAAGTGAGATCAAATTAAAAACTGCGCCGATATACTACGTGCTCCTTGGAGCTTTTCTTTCCTATCGCCAAATCCATTCATTATTACTGTTTCCTAGGGTAATTTAGTTGTCCAAAATGTACGCCCAGATTTGGGACTTTGCCAGTAAAAGCATCGAGCACCACCACCCAGTCCTTGCTCTACCCAGGCTTCCCGGTCAGTTTTGACTTCTTGCTCCTGCAGATTCTTGAAGCAGATACGAGTTTTACATCGATAGGTTTCTATTCAGAGAGACTCGCCTGCTTCCGTTTGTTGAGAGCTTGTGCCGGGCAGGGACTCATCTTCGGCTCTTTCGAAGGTGTTAGGAGGCACTCTACTTTTTCCTGATTGGCCCTGCCTTGGGCGAGTCTTTAGAGTCGGAAATATATGCAGGAAAGGCTAGAAGCCTCGTTGCAACACATGGGCAGCATTTCATTCTCGGCACAGGTGTATGGCTTGCTATCCTCGATAGCTGGCTTGGAAAGAATGGTCGGCCACCGATCACGACAGGTCAAACGTAGGTCCATACAACGGAATAATCATTTCAAATCCTACTTATTTTATGCATAGTAGACTGCATCACCATCTGTCCGTCGATGCCCAATCTTTTCAGTGCCTTATCATCGCGCCCATAACACGTCAGTCGACCTCGCAAGGAAGCTATCTCTGATGTCGCCATATCCAGTATTTCTGATCTGGTAACTGTTTTGGCGTCCTCCTCAGAGCTGTCCGTGCCGTCTGAGAGAATATTGTACAGTCTTTCGAATGCTTTAGTCAACCTATCTCGGTACTTCATCTCGGCTTGATGATGGACCTTTCGCTTCTTGCGCTCTTCTTCGTTTGCAGCTGGCTTTGCATTCTTAGACTGTCGGGAGGCGGATCGTAATCTGGAGACCGTCGGTAATAGCCGCGCTGATGGGTTGTCTGGCTGAATAAGACCGATATGCTGAGGACTGACGCTCATATCTGTTGAGCTCCATGGGTAGTCCCACGGTCGATCGGGCTCTGGCGGAAAGCACCCCGGCGTTGCAGTCGGCCACGACGACATAAAGGTAATAGAGTCTCGAGCTACGGTTGGTTGAACAAACTCGGAAAGATTGACCTAAACAGTGTAAATAGGTTAGTATAGGACTCTCCAGAGTGAAACTGTAGATAAACAAGGTAAATGTACCATATGAGAGTGCGGTATGGTCTCGGCGGAATCCAAGCTGCTGTGCGCCATCTCGACGGCATGTAATTGTGTGATATCGACTGACCGACCTCAAGTTTAATGTTTCCCTCTTATTCTAGACTCCCAACGCCCAAGTCAGCCTCACGGATGCCCGACGGTTCCCAGTGGAATCACCTTGCAGGCCTCAGTGTGAAAGCATCAGTCACCAAAGTCGCATTAGCCGCTATATATGGCGCAGTTGCCCTCAGATATGCCGAAACAGGGATGGCCACTTGTTCATGCGGTCGTTGCCCAGAACTCAGGCACGGCCACGCAGGGTCTTAAGGACCATGCATCAATTAGATGCAAGGCTAATGTGCAGTCACAGGCGTATCACTAGGCTCACCTCGGACTTGATCCAATCGTTTTTCACTCTGATATGACATGATCTTTAGCTAGAACATGGGGAGTATAACTACGCGATTTGGTACGAGGCTGTGGCAGACGAGACCGCCAGAGTAACCCCCTGGAATGGCCTTGACTATGATGTTCGCAGGCGAGGAGACCTGATAGTTCGTTGGCCGCCAGCATAAGACAACCAATAACTCAAGATGAATCATAAAAGTCACCGATTTAATGGCACTAGACACTGCTCCACCATAACCACAATAAGTCAAGAAGATCAGCAGGTTTGGGCTAGCTAAGAAACACGACCACAATTTACACACATGTATTTACTTAATCCTTGTCCATTCTTCATAGTTTGATTCTGAAGCAACTGGTGAACCAAGACCATATTGAGTCGTCGTTGGCATGCTCCCCATCTCGGGATCTTTCCTTCACGAAGAACCTGATGGTGACTAGTGACGGACGCATGCTTGAATGGGGTGGTCCAGCGGGACGTTGTGCGAGCAGGCGAGTCTCGATGGTAGGAGGAATGGTTGAATAGGGAGGCGGGCCAGTGGTGGATCTTCCAGGGAGCCGAGGCTGTCTATCCGCCCAACTGATCCAAGACTTGATGAAATGGTTGCTATACTCCGTTCGCTTCTGAGCAACCGAGTAGCCTAATTGGCATGTATATCTTGCAAGAAGATAGATGATCCAAAAGCGCTCTTGCTCTCCCGGGCAATCGTGAGGATATTCAACAGACGTGAGTTGTCTAAGGAGGCGGTCAAGCTGGCCTAGAGTCGGCTCTTCCTCCTCCAGCTGTTCTCGGAAGTCGGCCGCTTTATGGGAAACTCGGTCAAGAAGCATGTCGCTGCGATCACGCAAGTTGTTGACAGTGGGCTCATCCTCTAGATTCTCCGGTCGTATATCCAATGGGCGTTCAAGATCTTGGACGCGTGCGTTGATGTCCAGAAGGTGACGTAACGTCTTTGGTCGCGGTATATCGTTGATATGATGGAGTGCACCAAGATTAGATATGAGTTGATCCATTATGGCCGTGATGCGGATGGTGAGTGAGTTCGAAATTCCAAGCTTTGAGTCTCTATTTAAGTAAGAGGCCTTACCAATCATGCAAGGGGCCCCATTCCTAGCGCCTGAACAGCGTTGAATAGGGGATCAGGTACCCGAAATGTGGCATCGGCGATCTCTAGGGATGAAGGCGTGACCATAACCTATGGCTGGCCTTTCTTTGGACCGCTGACCTCCCGGTCTCCAGTTACATGAGGTTGTATTTTCCGTCCCACCTCATAGAGGTTAGGGTTCATCCTGACAGCCGATACGGAGAGACTTGGTCTATACAAGTTGCCAATAGTCTCGTGATAATGCTTTCATGTACCACGCCGCGTTACAACGCATTAGGGGCGATGGAGAATGGTCGCCACCGCTGCCAATATTAGCAAGGATAATGCAGAATGGTATTCCACTTATCATGCCTTGCGCTTGAATCGACAGAAGGCTGAGGCTCCATGTAATCTTCTGTCTCTGTACATCCAGCAAACCCCGCATTGTTTTGCTATTCATGTCCAAATACCTTTCAGGACTATTGTTACATTCTGACCTTCGTGTTTCCAAAGCGTTATGTCGAACCTAGATGTGACCATGATACAGAGTCTTAAGGACCACGCAGAAACCAGATGCCAGGTCAATCTCTGGTTACAGGCATATCCACAGGCTTACCACATACTTGAACCAATCATTCTACGCTCTATGAAAGAAGCCGAAACACAGTTCAGCGTTTAGATTATTAACTACGCGAGGTGGGGTGACGTTGTGGCTGACCAAGCACTTGGAGTCGCCCCTGAATCGGCCCCTAACCGCAGCATGTGAGGAAAGGGTGTGTCGATCACGAGGATATTCTCCAGCAAGTTCATTGTGTGTTATTTTATCTGGGCTACAATCACGCTTCTGCATTCTTCGTTTGCGATAAAAGCGTATTCTAACGCATCAAAAGCATCACAGCTGGTCAGAAAGACGAGAATGAATACAATGCGTATCGGTCATATGTTATCAGCTTCAGTTAAAGAGTCCAGTAAGGACAGTGTTCCTCTGGCCTTAACCCTGTACGTGGAAGATGCCTTCCCAGCTGTTTTCTAGTGCTGAATATTCCCAGACCTGAGCCGGTATATGGACCGACAAATAGCGTCGGTGTCGAATTGAATCGACTATGGGCTTTGCGAACGCTTCACAATGCTTCAGCACTACGGCCACGAGGGACGACTGACCTTATCTTACCCTCGGAGTACCAGACTGGTCAGAAAAGACGAGCTTTATTGCCACCTGAAGAAAGGCCTTCTCCAGCATCGAAATATATGAAGGCTCTCCAGGACTCTACTTCTCCCGCCTCGTTATCCGGCTGTATTGGTGTATCTGAAGACAGAGCCAAGAGCAAAAGCTCCATCGATGGCGAGTCTTTCGAAGGCTTTCCGTCTGGTGTTGCGTCAAGTACATCCGTCATTGCACAACCCATCAAAGCCGACAGGAAGCAAGAGCTGCTTTGCATATGTTGTAGCAAGACTAGAAGATTTGATACAGAGGAGAAGCTCAAGTAAGTTGTCGCATTTAACCCAACCAGGATGTTTCATATTAACAAGCGGACTTAGCGAACATATCGCAGAAAGACCATATCATTGCACATTTTGCGACCTCAGGTTCACGAGCAGAAACGACGCACGAAGGCATAAGGATAGCATACATGTCCGAAAAGTCAGCTGGTCATGTTCGGCTCTCTCCAATGACTTAGTCGCGTTCCGTGAGACTCATCCAGGAAGATTTCAGTGCGGCTATTGCGGGCTAGAATTAGAGTTGGTCTATGACGGCACTGATGGCAGCCTTCAATTGACCGAACAGCACATTTCCAACCTGCTACAACACCTCAAGGACACCCACCGACATCGACTTTGCCCTCTCAACAAGAATTTTTTTCGGCTAGATCACTTTCAACAACATATCAAGCACAGCCATGCCGCGAAACCTGGGAATTGGTTATACACCGTTGAGAGAGCTTGTCTAGTACCCCCTGAATGAGGAAACATCTAGCAAGAGTGAGAATCGAGGGAGCTGGAGTTGTCAGTGGAAGGTCGACTTGTGGCGTTCAGCCGCATGAACGGTTGTCCACATAGTAGGGGTTCTGTCGGTATCTAGCATCTCTCCACCTCCGAAAGTATCCTAGGCTTTGCACCCTGATCTCTTTACATCCAGTAATGAGTACGTGGATAAGCCTTAGACCGCCAGAATTGAGGGCCATTTCTGGGCTCAATTCGGGCCTGCTTGACTCTGGCAAAAGGTTACCGCTTTGGTTATTGTGCAGCATGGGCATACCCAAGTCCTGGGCAGTGAGGATATCCGCCGGTCCATGCATACATTCCCGATGGGTGAGACCGGCTCGGGCTTGAAAAACCGTTCACAAAATATGATAAAGCAAAACGTCAGGACCAACTGACAATATAAGTACCCTCACGCCTCGACGTAGCTGGCAAATATAACGATGTTACACTTAGGTCTTAATTACAAGCCACAAGAAAGTCTTTGTCAAGTGGTAACCCTCGGATAAATCATAATGAACCACGTCCAAAGTCATCGGACTGCTGTACCCCTCCTCCATTGAGCTTAGCCTTGTAAAACCACGACGACTCAATCTTACACAGTGTTTTCTCAACCGACATTTCATCCGTTAAGTCCAGCCGTTCTTCTTCGGTCGTGTCAAGTGCGTGGGTGACGAATCAGCTTCGGCTTTCAGGGGGGGTGATATCGCCAAGTCGATCTTTCGACTCTACATGGTGATGGAGATAGGGAATCGGAACGTCGTCAATATATGTGTGGGTTGCCATGTTGAGAATGGTTTAAAGGATTTGAAACTATTTTGTGAAGAATGTTCATAGAATAATTCGATATCCGCTATAACGAAGTGTGGTTTAATGAGTAGAACGTGATGGGTTGAACACACTCGTATTATTATATACTTACAGTTTGGCCATTGGGAACGGGCTCTATTGAGTGCCGCAATATGTCCAAATCGTTATTTATAGATTGATAACAGCAGACTCTTTTCGTCCTGCTCTGTATCTCTCTAGTGTGACTCGGTATGCCGAAATTAGCCTGTTATATTGACGGCTGGCGGGGCTTCCGGCACTGGAAGCGACGTTGTGAGCCGACTACAGTAAGGCAGTGCTTTTGGGTTTTAATGTGCCTTATACTCGATGTAATAACGGCCTAGTCATGCGGATGCTCCATCCACAGCCACATGTTAGGAGCTTGAGGCAGTTTATATTTACCATTCTTATTAGTATATAAGTGGCTATTTACAATCAACCCAAAATGGTTTATATTTATCACTTTAAATGACTCCTCGCTATTTAGAAAGTTTTAGCAAGATTTATATGCTTTTCTCGATATTAAAATAATAATTAAGGGTGGCCTACACCAAAATTTCAGTATTTCTTATAAGTCTCGATGATGAGCAGGTTCAACAGGATCCCAGTCACCGAGACAACGTGGATAAAAACCCCTTAAGGTTAGATACTCTCTAAAAATCCGGCATAAGCCCAGACACGAGGCGGACACTTGCCCTGGGGGTTAATCGCTTTTATAAGTCACAAGGTTGATGCTAACATCCGATATAAGTTATTGCTGCCAATACTTATTAAGACATAATTTCTTAGATTCTGAAGAAAAGAGTATGATAAAGGTCTAGATCACCTGACCTCCAGTAGTAGATAGGTTGATTAACATTTCCTAGCTAGCAGCCAGGACACAACACTTTTATATCACTTTTAAGATGTCCATCAGAGTGAGCTTGGCCGCTTACGACACCATAAGAAATCCAAGGTCTATCTTGTGTTTATTATCCACTATATGTCATGCCATTCCAAACATAACTATAATCAGAGTGAATACCTCAGGACCATAACTCTTATAAATTGCTTAACAGTATAGCACCAGCGCACAGCTTTGGGGCCCAATTAGATTTACCAATCCCCTTAAATGATCTTAATCATATCATATTATCTGCTACGCTCCTCGGCTTCGTCGTCTGAATCCCAGTTATCTTCAAGATAACAGTCAGGTTCTCCGTCCGATAAATCTGAGTAGGAGCTAGACGAATCATGCGCAACTTGAGAGCGTTAGTCTGTTCCGGTTAAGTCGACGGTACTGACTCACTATTGAAGCCGTTAAAAGCACTTTCCAACACGTTTATATTGTTATTTGCGGGATTGACTGTCGCGGACCCTGCCGAGACAGTGTTCTAATTGACTAGCATCGAAGCGTCTTCAGTGAATTGCCTGTAAGCGGGCATAATAATCGTCTGAAACCAAACATTATTATTGGAAAGATCATTCCGAACAATGTCGGCCGATGTCACTTTCCACAGGCAAACTAAATGGTTTCCGTTGAAAAAAGGCCTCAGTAAGCCTTGGGGGCCATACGCGCTCCAGCCTCCACACCTAATGCAGGAATAACAGCTCCTCGCCATCTGATTGGATCAATAGTTTCCGGCTGCCTGAAGCGCTAATTGAGTTCCTGCATTGTAGTCAGTCTCTCTCCATCGTGGACCTCCCTCTCACACTCTTCCTTCGATACACCCCTTTTTGCTTTCCACACGTCAGGCCTACATTCGCTATCTTGACCAGTCTTGATTTACTGCCGGGTTGATCTGGCCTTGGGACCGAAGTGTCTCGTCCAAGTGTCATTCTTAAGCTGTAGCCTACGATTGATCTACCCCCCCACGTGTTATCCATCCTCTTCCGATATCTACAAGCCAGACTCATGTCCGGTGCCGAAGCCACAGCCGTTCTAGGTGTCATATCTTCGGTGATTGCAATTGTCGAAGGGATCAAAAAAGTCTACGATGCAGCTTCGAGTGCAAATGGCCTTCCGGAGGCCTTCCGCGAGGTCGCAGGACGTCTCCCAATAATCACGGGTATTCTCGAGTCCGCAGAACAACATATACGTGATGGACAATTGGATACAGCCTTGTATGAGAAGACGAAGCTTCTGATTGAGAAGTGCAAAGAGAGAGCGATGATACTGGATGGCATTTTCCAAAAGGTCCTCCCAGCAGGTGATGCCTCACGTTGGGCTCGGTACATTGGTGCTGTAAAGGCACTAGGCAAAGAAGGGAAAGTGGAAACGTTGATGAAAGGATTATTGGATGATTTGCTACTCCTAGCGAGCAGGAATGGACTGGAAACCGCCACGGCTGACCAGGTCGATCAGCTCGGGAAGGCTATCGAGGATTTATCAGGCATCGAACCCTCGATCCCCGATTCTGAGTTTCGGGAGACCGCATTCGCGAACAACAATTTTGGCACAGGGCCTATGACAGCCAACAATGTCGTGGGGAATCAAAAGTTCCAGGCCAACTACGGAACTGGAAAACAATTCCAAGCCGAAACCCAAACCTTCCACATGGGTAAGGACGATTAGATAGTCCAAAAAACGTGTACAATTGTTAATACAAGGTAGAAAATCAACGTGTCGACCGTCAAGCATTCGAATCAAATGTGCAGAATTTTATCTCCCAATCCTTTGCTCTGAGTAAGTCCCTAAGAAGCGTCATTCCCGCCGTCTTCCGACCAATACGCTAATACCGGGTTCAACCCAGAACGACCAGAAACCCCACCAAACCCATCAGCCATCATCCCCTTCGGCCGCGACCTAGACTTCGTCCAGCGAGGAAAATTCCTTGATCAGATCCACCAAGCATGTACCGAACCAGATTCGCGGATAGCGCTCGTCGGCTTGGGTGGTGTCGGGTACCTATCAACGTGCACCCTGACAAACAAGAATAAGGAGCTGATTACCAAGCAGCAAGTCACAAATCGCTATCGAATACGCGTATCAAGTCCGAGAGCGATCGCCCGAGACGTGGGTCTTCTGGGTCCACGCAAGCAACGCAGCCCGTTATGAGCAGAGTTTCCGCGAAATTGCAGACTACCTAAAAATACCCGGGAGGCAGAAGCCCAAGAGTAATATCTTCCAACTTCTGGGCAGCTGGTTACGTAACGAGGCGAAGGGCAAGTGGATTCTCGTTCTTGATAATGTCGATGAGCCCAGCTTCCTTCTCGAGGATCCAACCGCGGCCCAGAATGGCCAAGCGAGTGGCCTGGATAGTCGGAATGCACAACCACTTCTGTCGTATCTTCCACACTGCCCAAACGGATCCATTCTTATCACAACCCGAAGCCGAGATGCCGCGCTTAAGCTCGTCGAATCGCGGGACATAATCGCAGTTGAGCCTATGGACCAGGCAGATGCCTCGGCACTTGCCCGAAAAAAGCTTGAGAAGGACGAGGATAAGGAGGGTGCAACAGCGCTCGCTGTAGCGCTCGAATGTATGCCGCTTGCTATTGTTCAAGCAACGGCTTACATCTCCCAGAGGGCGCCACGTTGTACCGTGCAAGATTACCTCGAAAAGTTTCAGAACAGCGATCATAAAAAAGCTAGTCTTCTCAAATATGAAGGCGGACAGATCCGGCGAGATTACGAGGCAAAGAATTCGATCATCATTACGTGGCAGATATCTTTTGACCATATCCGTCAATTCAGACCGTCAGCAGCTGACCTGCTATCACTGATGAGCTTTTTTGATCGTCAGGGCATTCCAGAATCTCTACTTCGAAGTCGTAGCGAGGAGAGGCGTGTTGTGCACGATCACGACAGTCCCAGTACGGATGACACAGATATCGAAGATATCGAATCAAATTCCAGTGACGGAGATGGATTTGAAAACGATGTGGTTACATTGCGAGACTACTCGTTCATTTCTATCAATAAGGACAAAACCAGCTTTGAAATGCACAGCTTGGTACAAATAGCTACGCGAATATGCCGGTGGGAGGCGGCCGAGAAATTATTTATAAAAGTAATAAAAAGGAACAAACAAAAGCTGGGCGCGGACCATCCAGATACACTGACCAGCATGGCCAACCTAGCATCGACATATCAGAAACAAGGCCGTTGGAAGGAGGCTGAAAAGCTGGAGGTGGAAGTGATGGAGACTCGCAAACAGAAGCTGGGCGCGGATCATCCCTCTACGCTGACCAGCATGAATAACCTTGCATTGACGTTACATGGTCTCGGTCAGCACGCAAAAGCAATATCACTCATGAAGCGTTGCCTACAGATAGGAACACAAAACTTTGGGGATCAACACCCAAATATGTCGTCTTCTACCAGGATATTAGCCCGATGGGAGGCTGAGGCTAGTTTGAATGATATTGGTCTTGGTATGGACGAGTAAAAATGATTTTGGCAGATTGCAGAGAATCGCCAGAATCAAGTATTGCCTGGAGGCTCGTTGGAGACGGGTTTTTACTGTTGTGTATAATATGACGATCATTGTTCATCCGTATAATTAAAATCATCTTTCAATTTAGCCTCTATCATAACGTTTACGGATATCCCTCACTATACAATGCGTGCGGTCAGTCCTATATAAAACGATCCAAGCTAAGAGCTGATTACGACCTATTGTTAAGGGTTCCATTGAAGCATTGCTAGGGTAAGATATGTCAGAAGCCTGCTCCTAAGTTAAAGAAAAGACTATGATTATGGAACTACGTAATTGATCTATGGCATCTTATTGGCAAGCATCTGCTCCTGAATGCCAGCGAAGTTCAAATCCTGACCATTTTCGAATAATACCATTCCATTTTGAATGCCTGGCTGAATCTGAATATCTATACAAGTCGTATAAACCTCCATACGGCCCTGAGGGACCATACCAGTCGGGATAGTCGGCCATTCCCAAACCCAGTAGAGCGTATAGTTATCATGTATGTTGGTGGGGAGTCGCAAATCGTTCTGGCACCACAGATCGGCCCCTTGAGGGTCCGTGGGAACCTTGCTATAGATCTTCTGGCGAGCCAAAGAGATCGACCCGTTGTTGATCTGATAGCATTGGCCATCATCGAAAGACCGGGTGGCCAATAGAACCCCCCTTTGATCCCCTCCAGTTCCACATGCGTTCCAGACGCGGTGGATAGAAAGAAGACGATCATCCTTAGAAGGCGATGAAGTACCGTAAATGAATATGGTAGAGTTCCTAGGTTTGTGTGGCGTGTTCTCAGGAAGAGTAACATGCCCGTTCTCCTGATACTGCAGGGCGATAAAATCACCGGGCGACGCCTGTAATGGGGGGAAGATTGCGTTGGATTGCCCGGCCATCTGTTGGGAGTCCCGGCAAATAGGATCAGAAGCCAGGATTCCTAGGTTGGCATCCCGGCCAGGAGGCGGGAGTAGGTATTGTTGTTTTAGGTCATTGAATGCTGGGTCAAGTCGGGACATGGCGCCACGGATGAACCCCGGATCTCCGACCATGGTCCCGTGCAGACCGAGACGCCTCACTCGTTCAACCCACGAATGGGCGATCGCAAGCGGTAGAACCAAGAAAAGTGATTTCACAAGCATGGTTAAATATGCTTTCTTACGACGCTACTCTACCTTACGAATATTTTCAAGATCATTCACTTTATATATGCGCTGGACAATAGAAGAAGCAGGCCGGATCTAGACGAAGCCAAAAGCTGCACTGTTCAATTATGTCTGTTGAGCAAGCCACATTAGTCGGGGCTGCACTCATACCGTTTTTCCCTCCGTTTTCTCTGCATAACTGTTCATAATTTCTTACGACTCCGACTGATCGGGGCACGTGCCTGACAATTGACTGAGCCGAGCCTGAGTAAAAGCGGCATCGGCGCTAGGCCCGATCTGGCCGAAAAAAGCTGCCATGGACATTCAACTACCAGATTGAAACCGCAAGCTGCCTGCTCGTTACATCGCGTACTACGGAGTATTTCCTTGAGCTTCCCAGCTACACAAAAGCAGCCAACTCTCCTCGAACCACCTCCACAACTTCACAGGCCAATCCGTCAAGATGGGTGGCTTTACTTATGGCGTCGGAAGCGCCACGACAGCTTTATTGATCGTTGCACTTTGTAAGCCATTCTGGAGGCTTCTTGAGGAAGAAGAAGAGCAAGGGAATGCCGATGATTGACTGACTGCCAATAGACATGCTCTTTACCGGCAGTGGTGAAGCCTTCAATGTACGTCGCGACTATATCTCGATGCCCATTTTCCGAATACGCATCTGATTATTGTCCAGGTTGGAGCTTTCCTCGAGTCAGTATCACCATACGCTTGGGCAGATCTCGGTATCGCCCTTTGCATTGGTCTCTCAGTCGTCGGAGCAGCATGGTACGGATCAATCGAATCCGATCTTCGCCAGCTATTCATTCTAATAATATTGTCACAGGGGGATCTTTATCACCGGCTCGTCCATTCTTGGCGCAGGTGTCAAGGCGCCACGAATCCGAACCAAGAATTTGATTTCCATCATCTTCTGCGAAGTCGTCGCCATCTATGGTGTCATCATGGCCATCGTCTTCTCGAGTAAAGTCAGCTACGTTGACCAGGCCGGACTTGCCCACGGCGATAGCTTCTACACCGGCTTCGCGCTGTTCTGGGCAGGCTTGACTGTAGGAGGATGCAACTTGATATGTGGTGTTGCTGTTGGTATTAACGGCAGTGGTGCTGCTTTAGCAGATGCCGCCGACGCCTCGCTGTAAGTTGCATGAATAAGGGGTTCTAAGCGCAATTCCATATCCTGACATGCACGCAGCTTCGTCAAAATCCTCGTTATCGAAATCTTCAGCTCTGTGCTGGGCCTGTTCGGCTTGATCATCGGCCTTCTTGTCTCGGGCAAGGCACTCGAATTCGGCCACGCGTAAGGAACCTTCGAACCGAAAACTCGAATAAATGGGAAAGGGCACCCGCTGTAGGTACTTATGCATACAAATCCAACTGGGATTTCTTGGCGTTCGGAAGAGGTTCAACGAATCGGACAGTGCATTGTACCGGGGTAATATATCATGGCCGCTGTATCAATGTATCAATATGACGACAGTTCAAATTCCAGAAAGTTGTCTTGGTTATTTGGACTGCAGGAGGTGATAGCGAAAGCCTACAATACAAGTTGTCCTAGTTCAAGTATACTGTGAACCGGCAATTCTGTCATTGACGTGTTTAGACACTCCCCTATTTCCATGCCCATCTTTAGAGATGAGTCGCATGCACTCCATCGCTCGGCCTTATTTATAGTGAATCAGTCCTTGTCTACAACACCAACAGTTCCTTCTTGTAATATCTGATGAGAAACACAAAGCCCATGCGGCTTATTGCAACACAATGGTCATATCCAACAGTCATATTATTTCTACTATCAGTCCCTGTACTCTAGTCCTACCAATCTTATCCAACCACAGTTCCCATTATCTGACATATCAACTTTGACTCGCATGCCTCAAACTAAAGTTTCCACAGCATCGCCACAAAAGCAAAATCTTACGAAGCATACTTCCCTAGTGCCACGTCTCTACCACCCTCTTCCTACGGCAGAGCTAGCTGGCTCAGACATCAAGTACTGGAATAACTGATCAACCTTCCAACGGAGGGTACCAAAGGCCGTGTAGTGTATGGTATGCACGCCCGATGGCTTCCATGTCAAGTTGCTGCAGGTTCAGAGCCGTGCCTCTTGGTCATGATGACAGCCGCGGGAGGTGGCGGGTTCGAATCTCGCCATGGCTAGCACAATATATATACCCTTTCCCTTTTGTATTTGTTTTCAGTTGTTACAAATTACTTTTCTTCGTCTTCAACCTCTCTATACGGTAGAAGTGAAATATTTTTGTGTTGTATGTATGTAGCACATGGGTATCTAAGTTATAAGTTGTTGTTTTTCACTGTTTTACCCAACCAACTCTAGGCGGAATCGCCCTCGAGGTGTTGAAAATATTGAGTCATCCATATGATGTTATATTGTATTATTATTATTATTAAATACGCCGTAGGCTCGAAGCCCCCGGTACCTCTACTAGTACTCCCGTATGTCAAACCGTGCCCTAATGGCTGGACTAAATACATACGCTGCGTCGTCGGTTCGCCCTATTGGCGACTGCGTTGCGTTCACTACCATACTACGTTGGTTCTCAACCTACCAACAAAGTCCCCCCTGAGAAGATCGATGCTATCTGGGCCTTGAAGCTGTCCGACCCGTCCCTAGCAGCCATCTTACAATAGTCCCACTAACTACTGGTTCTCCTGTTGCCGTTGCGAGGTCTCTGCGAGAGTATAGTGGCCGTGGTGCGATGGCGGCCCGTAATCGTTCCCTCGGTCCTTCCAACAGCCCGCAAAAGAGGATTACGTGCTCTGCCGTCTCAGGGGCATCGCCACAGCGGCATAGCGGCGAGTACACGCCAAAAGCCCCTGTCTTGAATAAGAAGGCTGCTAGTCCTATTTTTTCCGTCCTGATCTGGCACAGCGTAGACGCCTCCAGTCGGTTCAGGCCGAAATACTTGCCCCCTTTCGGTATCTGCATCGAAGGGCCCTCCGGTTCCTCAGCGATAGCGCGTCGCTGGCGATCGTGATGCTCTGCTCCGGTGAGCCATCTCTTCCTCCAGTGGTCGAGGAGGGCAGCCGGGACCTCCTTTTCCTCACTCATCCACTCGGAGCCCCGGGCCTCCTTCTCCATAGTGTACCCTGCCGGTCGGAGTAGCTGCGACGCCTGCTTCCTCTTCGCCGGCCTATCCTGCCGGAGTATATGTGACGCTTTAGCGCTCGCGCTGCGAAGCAGATTTCTCTTCCCGCTAAGCCGTAGCCGTTCTTCAAACTTAGCAGCCCGGGCACTAAGATAGAGGTCTAGTGGCGGGATTGCTGCTTCTGCTTCCAGGTGGCGAACCGGCGTCGCTTTGTGGGCACCACAGACTACCCGGAGGCACTCGTTCTGTATCCCCATCAGGCTCTTAGCTGGCCCTGCCGGTTCCTCACTTATAGTATGCCACGCAGTCGCCCCGAAGGCGATTGCGCTACGGACAACCACCGTATATAACAGCCTCGCCCGTATAAGATCGCAGCCCCACGACATATTGACTAGCTTTGTCAGGGCTAGCTTTTGAGTTGCCATTTTTGTTTTAACACGCTCAACATGGGCGTGCCACGTCAGTTTGCGGTCGAACCAGACTCCTAGGAACCTGGCTGAGACTACCGGCGACACTGTGGCGTCCCCAAGGCGAATACTTTGCGGCAAGGGCTCTCGGGCCCTAGTAAAGTGCATTAGCTCACTCTTGTCAGGAGCGAACTCCATCCCGTGCCTCACTGCCCACCGCTGACACGTAGCCCATGCGCTCTCCAACCGGCGGCAGGTCGTGTCTGGATCGGTGCCGACGCTTAGCAGGTTCGTGTCGTCCGCGAACCCGACTACTAAAAGTAGTGGATGCTGCTCCGCTAGCTCCTCGTACAGCGTTGAAATGTATAATATAAACAGTATCGGGGATAGCGGTGACCCCTGGGGGACGCCAGCTCGTAGGGGGATTGGCTCTGACTCCTTGCCATCGAACCGGAGGCGTACCGTTCTATCCTCCACGAAGCTGCGTACCCACTCCTGAACCCACTCCGGGTAGCCTTTCCGGGCTAATATGGAAATCAGCCGTCTGTAATTGACCGTATCGAATGCCCCCTTGATGTCTAGCTGTAGCAGCGAGGCGATGCCCCCGCGTCTCCACGCCGTATAGACCACGTCCTCAACTATACGTATTGCCAGTTCGGTGGACCTCCCAGCGCGGTTACCCATTTGGCCGTTTGGTAGTAGGCCGGCCGCCTCAGCTACTTTGGTGATACGCTGGCTCATCGCCGTCTCTATTACCTTCCCTACCGTGCTAAGCAGGGCAATGGGGCGCCAGCCGCCAGGGGTCTGCTTCTGAGCTGTCGTTTTATTAGGCTTAGGGATAATAACCACCCTCGCTGAGCGGAAGCGCTCCGGGTAGTACCCCAGCCTAAAGCTAGCTGTTGCCAGATCCGCTAGGATCTCCCATAGGGGTTCACCGCAGGCCTTTAGCAGGCCAGTGGGGATCAGGTCGTCGCCGGGAGCCTTCCGAGCAGCCGTTCCTTTGATGATAGACTCGATATCCATTGTGGTCACCTCCCTAGGGACGTTCAGCTCTGGTCTCGTCTGTAATAGGCCGCGATCGAGGTCCGATAGATCTATATACGGGTCTGGGAAGAACCTCTCAGCTAGTAATTTTGCCTTCTCATCATGTGTACGTGCTGTAAGCGTGTCGCCGGCGTCCCTCCGGAGATCTGGCAAGCCGTGGGCCTCAGGGGGGGCCCAGCTCCGTAGCCTAGCCCACCTCTGCAGTGCCCACAGGCTTTTGTGATCCTTCGCCGTCCCCTCGAGCTTCTCGTGCCAGCTACGCGTCTGCGCTTCGCTGATTTCGAGCCGTTGTTTTTGGCCGGCTCTTGTATATTCGTCCCAGTTGGTATGCGACCTTGCCTGGAGGTAGTCCCGCCGTCGTCTCTTCGTCTCAGCGCAAGCCTTGCTAACCTGCGGGCACCACCACGGGACCCCAGCGCCTCGGCCAACGGTGCGTCTCGGGACCGCCACGTCGGCGATCTCTTGGAGGTTCCGGATAACCCAGTCAACAGCCTGGTCCAACTCCGTTATCGTCTCAACCGGCAAATAATTCATAAATCTCTGGCTTGATTCGGCTACGATGAGCCACTTATCCGCCATCGCCCAGTTCCACCCTTCGACACTGCGGCGGCCCTCCTTGACTGCTTCCCCGTTGGATATTACCCTAATCACTTGCGCTCTGTGGTCTGAGCCCTCTAGGCCCGGGTCCCCATCGTAATCAATCCTAGCCCCTTTCGTCACCCAGGCTAGGTCGATAGTTGAGTCTCGTTGTTTGTGCCTTTGCCGTGTGATTTCCCCGAACGGCGTAACGAGCTCTAATCGCCAGCGTCGCGCAAACTCCACTACGTTGTCGCTGCCCCGTGACGACCGTCCGTGGACGTCCCACAGCGGGTGATGTGTATTGAAGTCCCCTACGAGGACCTGTGTCCCCTCCGGCGCCCCATTAGGGAGGTCTTGGAGCGGGCTGACCCAGCGGCTCCCGGTTTGGTTTGGTGAATAGATAGACCAGATTGTAAGGGCGTCCGGGCCTGCCCCGAACGTAATACTGCTCCAGTCCATCCCGGTACGGGGTCGCAACGTAGCCACGTCGTATCGTTTATGGACGTATAGCGCAGCTCTGCCGCTGCTGTACACTACTTCGTACCTGGACGACTTCGGGCAATAAATCGCCTTCGTCCGCCGGTTGATCCATGGCTCTTGAACCGCTATTATATCATAGTCACCCCCCTTATCCAGCGCTAGCGTTGCGTTCGCCTTTGAATCTGCGATATTCCAGTAGAGAATAGAGACTACCATTAAGCTGTCGATGGTATATCTTCGTTCGTACGTCCCTTAGTGAGGAAGCTACGCATTGCTGACGCAGACCGTTCGGTTCGCTCCTGCTCCACTCGCGATCCGCCCAGGGGGCGGCCCCGGGGTCGTACAACTGTAAACCCGTCGCTGGTCAATGAGCTAGGTGGTGTGAGCCTGCCCTCACTAGATAACCCGTCCGAGTAGCTGCGGACCTCAAATTGTCGGGGGCGGTGAGCGTACGCCTCGCGTACGCGTAGCCGCTGCTGTTCTGCCGTAGGGCAGTCCCTGTCCCACGCCGTGTGCTTCCCTTTGCAGTTCACACAACGTTTTTTGCCGCTAGGTGCCTTCTCGGGGCAGTCTTTTTCACCCCCTGGGTGTGCCGTTGCAGCGCAGACGCCGCAACGCGCCGTCTTCTTGCAGTGTTTCGCGATATGGCCGTATTCGTAGCACTGGTAGCACTGCCGAACCCGAAGATTGCCGTCGTACGGCTCGCAATCGAATATCTGGGCCTCCCAAATAAGCCCTTCGGAGCATAGTTCCATCGCCGCCTCCACGCTATCCACGTGTAGTATCAGGGCCGCATACGGTGCTTGCGGCGCCCGGGGGAGGTTTCTTTTAGCCTTAGAGAGGTGCTTTGTATTGTCCCGCTTCAGGTCTTTAAGTAGCTGGCTCTCGTCGTGGACCTCTCGCAGCCGTTTCGCAGGCAGCCCCTTCGCGATCACTGCAACTTCTCTGCGGTTGAGAAGTGCCTTATCGCCGAAGGCACTACGCACCCACCTGCTGTCCGTGGTCGCCGCTGAGGCCGACTGCTTAAACGTCACTACGGTATCGCCACTGCGCAGCCTGCGGGCCGCCACTGCATCGGTGCTGCCGCGTGCACTGTTCACCGCTTTTACGACCTCAGCCGCCGATCTGTTCTTCATATTAGGGTCCTCTGTCCCCCGGATCACTACCTCTCTCTCCCTTCGCTGGGGCACTACAACCCGCTGCTGCCACACTGGGGCTTCACCGGGTCCCCGTCCCTGGGCCGATCCTGAGGCGATTGAGGCCCAGGATCGAGTTGTAGGCAAGGCCACGTTCTTCACCGTATCCTGCATGGTCTTCTCAACCATCGTCTGGATCGCCGCAGGAATTTCGGCAAGGGCCAGAGTCACTGCCAGTACGTCGGCATGTGTGGCGGGTCTGTCGCCCCCCTCCTCCAGCGTCCTGCCGGCTAGTTTCAACCCCAGCCAACGCTCCATCAAACCCCCCATGACCTCAATCTTCTCACGTGGGACCAAGTCGGCAATCTCTTGTTCTACCTTTTGTAGTTCTCTTCCGATCCCTTCCCTCTCTGCGTTCTTTCTGCTGGTGCGCTCCACGTTCGGTGCGTGGGCACTTTCGTTGGCGTGGGGGTGGTGAAAACTCTGTTCGAGTCCCGCCCGTCCCCCGTCGATCACCATCGGCGCCGCCATCGCTTGCGTCCTCGCTTCGCGTGCGATGCGAGGTCACTGTCCGACGTAAACGGTCGTTAGGAATCGAATGCCGCAATCGGTTTGATGATTTGACGCTGTTCGAAGAAGTTATCGATGAAAGTCAGAAATCTCTTCTTATTAATTGTTCTCTGTTATATTGATATAGCTGGAAGAATGGAGGTATATAACCTCATATCATAATGAGGTGCCTATTCTTTGAGTGTGGCAGTACCAATCTGATTTCACCTTCAGTGATTTCGAACAGCCAGCCAGCTGTTCAGAGAGACTCCGCCTCCTGTTGAGTTGATTCACCTAAAACACCTCAATCCACTTGATGACTTCCATCCCGAGCAGGTCTAGAGTTATGTAAATGACGTCGGGCGAGAAGTCCAAGATAGTTATCGTTTGCCGCACTGATCCAAACGCCTCGGATGCTGTTGACCCCTTTTACTCGACGCGGATTGTCACTTCGACATACCGAGAAGGGTTGATACTTCAGCAACTCGGGCTCTGAATTCAAGAATTTGTGGTTGTATACCTATGTCTACGACTCGATAGCTGTAGGTGTTCTGTTTGTCGGTGAAGATAAGATGATGCTACTTGGTTATGCAGCTTCCTTCGACAACATAACTCCCGAGATCACTGTAGTTTTATTGAGTATAGATAAAGGGAGGATGTCTTGTCTGTTTGTTCTGTCTGTTTGTTCTGTGTGCTTACAATACCTGCCTAGTTCTCTAAGGCTCGATGATCAACTACCGGTATTCTCACTGGTAGGATACTTATAAATCCTCCAGCACCGCATAATCATACGTCGGCCAGTATCAAAGATCACATGTAGATCAATTTGGTGTTGACTGACTTTCCGTGGCTACTTTCATGATTATGTAGAATTCCGTATTTACCACGCAAGATGAAATGATACCTAGAAATTTCCACTTTGCCTTGCTTATTTTCTTGTTCAAGGTTTCATATTTTGGCTCCATTGACTCAATGAGTTGACCACTTTTGATAGTCGAAGTTATCTGACACAGGAACTAACACTGTACGCCATATCATCAGCATGGAAATGCTGGATATGCCCTGCCAAACAGTAAAAGCACAGGAAAATACCACGAGGAAATTTGATACCCAAAACTCTTGAACAGTGTTTATCATGCTGGTCTTTTCCGAGATTGGGCCTTGCCAGGGTCAGTTCAAAACCTCATGGCGAATTGTGTTTCTAGTTGGGAGATAACCCTGAATGAAGCTTGGTAATGAGTAACTGAACTGAGTGCCATGTTAAGTTGAAATGCAAGTTTACTGGGGACTTGGGAATCAGTTGATGATATTATGACTCGGATACGAAGACAAGTCACTAATTAATTTCGCATCTCTCACAAGGCTTGCATTGAACCGCATATTGCTGGCACCCCATAGCAGTTCGGCATAGTCTCTGCTGATCATTACCCCAGACTCCTCACCCCACCCATCAGCAGCGCATCAACCCTCTCCCCCTCCCTCAACGGTCCCGTCCCGGGCGGCATACACAACAAAGCATTTGCCCCCTTCAAACTCCCCACTTTTGAACTGCGCTGCCCGCCCGTACTCGCCGCTTCGAGCCTCCCATCCCTGGTCACGGAAACAATAGCACGATGATACTCTGGTCTGATCTTATCCAGACTGAAATCGTGCGCCAGCACAACCGAGACCTTCGTCAGCCCCACGGGAGAAACACCGCTCATCTTGTGCAACGAAGGCAGCACGAACAGGTGGAACGTGACGACGGCCGAGGCCGGGTTGCCAGGGAGCGAGAAGATGACCTTAGAAACGCGCTCGCCGGCGTTATTCTTGACGGGCACGGTGGCGAAGGTAGTAGGCTTGCCGGGCTTCATGGCCACGCGGCCGAAGTGGATGGTGCCGCCGAGGGATCTCTCGATGGTCGGTTTCAGGAGGTCGAGCTCGCCCATGGAGACGCCTCCCGTAGTGATGATAAGATCCACTTTGCGCAGGGCGTCCCTGAGGGTCTCCTCCAGGCTTCCCGGCTTGTCTGCTGCGATGCCCAGGTCCACGACGTCGTAGCCCCATTCCTTCGCTGCCGACATGAGGGTTATGCGATTGGTGTCGCGGACCTCGCCGAGTCGCAGGTCACCCGGTCGGTCGTGCTCGACGATCTCGTCTCCCGTGGATAAAACGCCGATAACGGGGCGGCGGTAGGTTTTCACTTCGCCCACGCCCACTGCTGCGAGAAGACCGATTTCGCCTCCAACGGCTGAGATATTCTCTCCTTTGCTGAGGATCTGAGTGTCAGCCTTGATATCGCTCCCAACTTCGCGGATGTTCTCCCCGTCCTTGACATTTTCAGCCAGAATCTCAACCTCTTTCTCCTCCTTTCCGTCGTCGGTCATTGTCTTTAACACCGTGTCTTCGACCATGATGACCGAGGTAGCGCCCAGCGGCAGTGGCGCACCGGTTGTGATTCTAGCGATCTCGCCTTCCTTTAAAGCCTTTGCTTCTCCAGGTGCGGCGTGAGACACTGAGACCACAGGGAAGACACCCTTCATGTTGCCATCCTTGGGCACCACAACGGCATATCCGTCGACAATACTGGCTCGGAAAGCCGGTACGTTTGCCTTGGCTTTCACATCCTCGGCTAGGACGGATCCGGGAAGGCTCCTATCGACTTTGGAGGTGGTTAATTCTGGATCAGGGGTATGCTCTTGAATTTGTGCGAGAGCGTCGTCGACCGAAAGCATCGGGTATGGCGACTCCCGATTCCTCCTGCTCGGCCCCAGACTTGGGTCGTTCGACATGGGGTTCGCACCAGGTGCTGTATGCCTTACGAGACCCCCGTGGCCGTGGGAGTGGCCATGATCATGGTTGTGATCGTGGGAGCGGGAGTGAGATCCGCCAGGGGTTTGTCCGGACTTGATCCCAGCATCGGCCTCGAGCTTCTTGACGCCGCCGGCATGCATAACTCTAGAATCCATGCCAGCAGCCTGGAGACATGCATGAGGCAACGTCTTGAGCACAGCCTGCAAGTTCTCTTTTGCGCCTTTAGGTGACCCTGGCAGGGTAATGATGACAGATTTGTTCCTTATCCCCGCTACTGGCCGAGACATCATGGCGACTGCCTCATATCAGTTTACACATCTTAGAGATATTGAAGTGTTGGTTACTCACAAGGCGTTACACCGAGGGACGCCGCTAGCATGCCGTGAACCAATCCGGGTGCTTGTTTATGAAGCAGTGCCGCGATGGCCTGCTTTCTGTCAGCTTGCCTAGCTGTCTGAAATAATATGAATCTTGAAACGTACCTCAGGGGTGTTATCCGAAGTTGCAAATCCAGTGCCACCAGTAGTCAGGATTAAGTGGATGTTCTCGGCCGCGAGATCGGCCCATAGCATGATCTGGCGTTGTATTTGGACAACGATGTCAGGCACGATCTTGGTGTCCACGAGTTGCCATTTTCCACCGCCTTCCTGCTCGAGCACGTCTCTCAGTATACTCTGTGAGGCATCTGTGCTGGGGTCCTTTGCTGCTGTCGTGGAGACGATGAGGAGGGCAACTCTTAGTGTCGACGAAGCCATCCTGGTTCGCTCTCGGCTGAATTTACTCGGAAAACAATCAGAACACCGATATTGATTTGATTTGTGAGATGAGACTCATAAAATGTCGCACGATAAGCTATCGAGGCTGTACTGATGAGACCAACAGGCTGTTGAATGACAAGGTTCATTCATGCAAGTTAGAGGGGTTTGTTCATCCACTGGAGGTTCTGGATAATACAATGCGGGGATAGCTAAACTAACAACGCATCTTGCTGACGACAGCGCCTGTTTCGAAGCCCATGTAATTTTCAAGTCAACCGACTGAGAGCGTATTTCAAAATAAAAGTACTCTGCTGTTACAGTGTACCCTTGGTTTGTCCATACATTCTTGTATTACTTGTGAGTTTGGAGCTGGGTTCTGATTCGAACTCCGCGGAAAGATGCGAGCCGGTACCAGGAAATACACTCTGGATTCTTCCACAACGATTGTTTCAACCAAAAGCTGTAGAAACATCCAAGATCTGCCCCTTCAACATATGATATCTTCAGCAAAACATATATGATGTGACCTGGTGGGATAAGCTTATAATTGGTGAGTCAGTCCAACCGGAACTGGACGTCCGGTCAGAATCCCATGAAGTAACGTGTTACTGCAGACTTACATAGCTCGTGCACACATGATGTGGCTTCTTGAGGATTACAGCAACACTTGAAGCTCGAAGCTCGAAGCCGCCATGAATGACATGTATTGATAAAAAGCGGACTTGTCGCGCGGCTCAGCTACGTACATAATGCCAAGAGTTTTGGCGATAAGATAAAGCTCCAATAGAATCTATCATGGAAATTTACCAAAGCCGCCCTGCTGCCCTGCGTCTCACCATTCCACCACATAACGTTGCAACGAGGTGCAGTCTATTGACAGTACACCTGCGATGACTGCCAATATTTGCTCACAATATACAATACCTCATTGACACATCCCTCTGCACGATAACTCAGCCCCTCACGGACGCACCGCGACACCATGGTCCGAATCAAAGAGCGTTACCTGCTCGTGAACATCCTCTACCCGAGCGATCTCGGCACCAAGCCCAATCTGCCGGACCTTGTCGTCCTCAACCCGCCAACGAGCGACAGCCTCAACCCGCAAACCCTTCTCCGGGCCTTGCGCGCTCAGATAGCCAGTCTGTTTGGCGATTACGGCTCTGGCGCATGTGCGGGTGGCGGTCTCATGGGTTAGTTCACGCCTTGGAGATCGGGATGGTGCAAACTGCTTTTGCAACGGATGCTGACCACGTTTTGGTACGACAGTAAAATACCTGTCCCAAGCGACCTCGACGTTCATATTGCGCATTTCGAGAGCTCATTTTCGACTCGTTTGGGCAGCGTTGACTACGATGGACCGAGTTCCCGTGAAAGACGGCAAGCCGTGCACATTTCGCGTCGTGCATGTCAGCGGGACCATCCGCAAGGCCGAGGAAGAGGCCATCCGTCGTGCTCGAGATATGATGCTGGCGGTCAAAGATCAGAAAGCAGTGAAGGGCAATCCGGCGTTGGAGAGCCTGCTGGGTAATGCGCCGCAGAGGCAAACCCGCGCCGCTGTCAATCCCGCCTTGGGTGTGGAGGACGAATCGGATCAGGACGAAGAGATGGAAGACATCAGCGACGGTTGAGTCGGGTATCATTGCTTCTTTCTCACTATCTTTATGCCACTGCCAGTCGCAGGCGGGGGAGGCATGCCGTCAAATTCGTCATCGTCGTCGGGTATCAAGTCAGGGGTTGCTGTCCCATCCGCACCCTCGCCGAATTTGGCCTGCTGCTGCGCATCTTCCTTGCTCTCCGCAGCATCGTACTCCTCTTTGGCATCAACCCAACGCTCCTGGATATCCTGGACTTCCATCATCGAGGTCTCATTCCGCATTGCTACCTGCCAGACAGAGTCGTTCGCGCCCTCCGCCCCTCCGAAGATGTACCCACCTGCTCGATCTATAACCCGGAGCAACTGCATCATACTTTTCTTGTTTTCCACGGCCAAGACCTCAAACCGGACGAGCGCGAAGTTCTCCACGAGGTCCGCGACCGCTTGGTTCAAGCGTGTGAACTTCCCATTCACCGAGGGTGACTCTTCGTCGAGATATGGCAGCAGGTACGACAGGTCCTGGACTTCTGTGTAGAATTCTAAGTTAAATGGTAGCGGATCATAGGATGTGACTTTATCGATCTTTGTAAGGACGTTGATATGTGGAAGGTCCATTTGGAGCATGGCTCGAAGTGTGAGGAGAAGGTTGGAGACGTATAAGGAAGGCTGCGTCAAGCAGAATGAATCGGAGAGGTGGACGACGACAAGCTATTTTTGGTCAGCCATTGTGCGACTTAGCATTCCCATGCGCACATACTCTGTAACCCATCTTCTGCAGCTTGAAGAATATATTTCGCAGCGAGTTATGATGCGTGTAGAGCTCGACTTGTCCCGGACAATCAAATATAACGTAGGACTCATCCAGCTTCTTCAGCCCCTTTTCCAACCATTCCATGTTTTGCTCCAGCTCCTCAAATGCGTAAAGAACCCCTCCGTTCGGACCGAGCTCGTCATCGGCCATGATATCTTCTAATGTGACAAGATCTCGTATATCTAGCGCTTTCGGGTAGTTCGTCTGGTCGTTGGCGGGGTCCAGGTTCACAACGGAGCACTCGCGCCCGATTGCGCTCATGAACTGATGCACTATAGCTCATCAGCCATCTAGATCCGGGAAGCTGGACGAGATGGTGGGGTAGCTTACTACCATCGCAGTAGGTGCTCTTGCCCGCACCGGGACTGCCAAGTACGAGCTGCGCGAAAGGCATCGAGGAGTCTGCAAATGGTGTAGTGTTACAGGCTAAGTCTCAGCAAGGAAAATTGGGATTCATCAATTTGGATGTCTCGGGGAACGGATCAGCTTGGATGGAGAACATCGACGCTCATCTCGCAGGTTGCCCCTCCATGTGCCAAGGCTGGGCCAAATTTAGGCGGTGACAACCGGCAGAGCCGTCTTAAGCTCCGGGTTGTTGTTTATCGATTCGACATCCATTGATTGAGCAATTGCGTCTTGATTAAACAGTCAAAATACAGTCGAAGAGAAACTAAAAGTCCTCGCTCAGCGCAAACTTCACAATGGCGCCAGGTAAGCTCCTCGTCACCCCTTCCGCACCAATCACCAAAATCACCACATCTAATCATGAAAGCAGCAACACAATTCGAGCTCGCGCAACCGCCTAACGACGCCATTTCGTCGCTCGTCTTCGCGCCGCAACGGTCAACACGGCTATTAGTCTCGTCCTGGGACAAAAATGTCTACCTGTACGACACGCACACCGATGGAGCCGACGGCCACGGCACACTGGTCAAATCGTACGAGTACCGCGCACCAGTCATGGACGTGTGCTTCGGCGCCGACGACAACGAGGCCTTCACGGCGGGCATGGACTGGCAGGTGTTGAGGGTTGATCTCGACAGCGGCGCACAGATGGTCATCAGCAAGCACAAGGCGCCCGTACGGAGGGTGGTCTACAGTCGAGAACATTGTGTGTTTTCCCCCATCATCCCCAACTCAACCGAAATTCGGAATCATAAACGCTAACAGAACCCAACCAAAAGCGCTCCTCATTTCCGCCTCCTGGGACAGCACCCTTCACGTCTGCAACCCCTCGCAGCCCTCCCTCAACCCCCTCATCATCACCCTCCCCGGCAAACCTCACGCTATGGCCGCCTCGCCCTCCAAAGTAATAATAGCCATGACCTCGCGCCTAGTGCACATCTACGACCTCTCGACCCTCGCCTCGTCACTATCCACCCAATCCTCCGAACCGCCGCAGCCCTGGCAGCAACGCGAGAGCTCCCTCAAATTCCTCACCCGCGCCGTGGCCGCCATGCCCTCCGACGCGGGTTACGCCACGTCATCTATCGAGGGCCGCGTGGCGGTGGAGTGGTTCGACGCCTCGGCCGAATCGCAGGCCCGCAAATACGCCTTCAAGTGCCACCGCCAGACCTCGGCCGACGGCACGGATGTCGTCTACCCTGTCAACGCGCTGGCATTCCACCCTACCTTCGGCACCTTCGCCAGCGGCGGCGGCGACACCACTGTTGCCTTGTGGGACGCCGAGGCCAAGCGCAGGATGAAGGTATACCAGAAGTTTGCCGACAGCGTTGCGGCGCTCGCGTTCTCGTCTGATGGGCGGTATTTGGCCGTGGGTGTGTGTCCTGGGTTCGAGACAGGTATGGAGGATTACAGTGGTGAGGGGAGGACCAAGATCATCATTAGGGAATTAGGCGAGACGGAGGCGAAGGGAAAGGGTCCGAAATAATTGGATGATTCTGGTACGAGCGAATGAAGCAAGATTAATCTCTGTATATCTTGGCGAATTGGCGTTGCTGGGTAAAAGTATACCGGGCCTGATTGAATGACATGCGGACAGTCATTTTACGGACCCTTTGTGCAATTCGTTAAGCGTACGCACTTCACCAGGTGAACAGATCCGTATATTGCCACTGCAGAGTACAGTTATGCCTCTAAGGATCTTGTGTGATAAATGTATTTTGTCTGTAATCAAGCAAATATAGTGCTAACTTTCCCCGTTCTATGTTTTCTAACAAAATCCCAGTTGGTAAGCTCCAGTTCCCCATTGTTTTAATAAACCTCTCAATCTTTGTTCCCAAGCAAATGTGAGCACCGTGGCAGCATATCTCATTAGATGTAATCCAGCAACATGAGTGCGCCCCTGCAATGATGACTAGCCCTGCGTGCTGAATGAAAGCCGCAGCTGTCACTCACACAGAGACTTGCCCTCAATCCACGTCCCATTCTCCTACCCCTCTTATTCCTCTTCGGAATCTTGTGAGAGACCGTCAAGTGCACTCTGGGAAAATTCCAGGTCTCCACGGAAGACATGGTTTCCATCCGCGTCCCACCACGAAGTGTCAGTAGAATTGAGGGAACTTGAACGTGACGTTCCCGATGAGTTCTCTGCAGCACCGACGGGCCCTTCGTCATCTGTAGTGCGACCAAAATCTGTTTCGGCGGCCTGGGACCCTTCATCTGAATATTCAGCCTCTTCCGCCTCGTCAGACTCTACGTTGCGCCATGCGCGGACGCGGGCGAGTTGCGCGATGATCTCATCATTTCCGCGTGAGAAGCCGAAATCCAGCACACCTCTTTCCCGTCTTCGTAGTGGGATGTACTTCATTGTGTTTATGGGTTCCAGCTGAGTCTCCTTTACCACTCGCCTTGAAAATACAACCGAGTTCCCATCATCGTTCTCTGCTCTGTTACTCAGGCGTTTCGCTCGATCCGGCAACGTGCTCTCAACGAAGTCATCGAGTGTCGGCCAAATATCTTTTTTCTCACCACGGCACACTCCTCGGCGTTGGTGCTGAGGGAACTCGTCAACTCTTCGGCGCTTCCCAAATGCGCGAATGCACGAGCTAGGCCTGGATGTTTCATTCATGCTCAAGGTCGGCATTCCTAGCATGAACTTGGATCTTCTCTTGCGTTTGTGTTTGCCAGTTACGAAGAAAATGAAGTCGGGGTTGGCCTCGTCACCCGAGAACCCATCACCAGCACGCCACGATGGCTCAGGCTGGCTCTGAAATTTGGGGAAGTTGAACTCACCCTCTTGATCTTTCTTGACGAGGAAAGCACCTTTAGCCACATACTCGGGCTTTCTTTCTCGACGCTCTTGATTCGTCTGCATATCAAGGGGAGTTTCGTCTAGTGGCGCAATGCTAGAGTACTGTGTCGCAGGTGACTCAATTTCTTCATGTCGGTGAACCCTAGATAGCCCCGAAACCCTGCTGATGCTCCTTTTCTCATGGCCAGTTGATGCTCTCGGATTGCTAATGTTCGATGTTACTCGTTTGACAGACCGACCCCGGGACTGGGATCGGTGACTGGAACCGCACGACTGTTGTGACGATTGACTTGATCCAAGAATCTCTACGGATTCTTCTATTTCTGGCTTCCGTGGAAGTTGAACAAGGGGCCCACTTATCAAATCGAGTGGCGGAAAGACATCTTCGCTGGCAGATTGCCTTGCGTCCATAGACCTGTTCAAGGTCAGATACTAGACCACAAGAGGTAGAATGAGAATCAAGTGGGTCTTCTTTGACGTTGAATACGCAGTCGAGGTTCCTTACTTTCGTCGCTGGGATTTACCAGTCCGGCCCCCTCGTCCAGCTGAGGCTGCAGAAGACCTCCGGCGCCGAGGCCTGGCCTGAGCGGCGTTGGCAGAATCGCTCCTATCATCAGCAGCTGTGTTTGGGTCAAGTCCATCTTCGCGGTTGACTTGGTTCCCATGCGACATAGACTTGCATTTGCGCAGCCTTGCGACAGTCCTTGGTTTGGGTGGCTGCGGGTTCACCGGCGAACTCGAATGGACGGGGTCCAGAAAAGGTGGGATGTTGGGAATACGAAGGATTGTACTCGACTTTGATCTTCGCAGGCCTGCAACAGGTCGTGGCCTGGGTTGTTGGGAATTCACTGGCAAAGTCGAGCATACAGGATCCAAAAACGACTGGATGTTGGGTATTTGGGCAATGGTATTTGACTTTGATCTTCGTGGTCTCGCAATGGGTCGTGACTTAGGCAACTGTGAATTTACCGGCGAACTCGAGGAGACAGGGTCCAGAGAAGGGGGGATGTTGGGAAGCTGGATGATCGGGTTTGATTTTGATCTTTCCATGTTTGCAGACTGACCTCCTTGAGGCTTGGGTGTGTCAACGAGTTCTCACGATGTTGAATAGAAGAGAATATGGGCATCTGTCACCACTACTTCAAGTACACATTTCAATCCTGAATGCTCAGATACGACGGTTTTCTTGTTAGTTTGAGGGATTGGGGCTGGTACTAACATTTAACCACGGAAAGAACTTGAGGGATTTGGCAGAAATGTACTTTACTCATGTCGGGAAGCCGCAACTCGCGGGTGTATAAGTACTCGAGTACTCGTGGAAGGCTCGTTGAAGCTGGGCTCGGTTCCAAGTTGCTCCTTCCAAATTTGGCTGAGCCAGCCAATCACAGTTGAAGTCTTGCCCAACCAACCAGGTAATCTTTTCCCAGCTCATGTGCCTGAAAACCGTTATGAAGGGATAAATTCATGAAGCTCATCTCATCTCATATGTTGACTGATTTATCTCGAATATTCGTGGTCTTGCTTTTCTGTGGCCGGGCTTTCCAATATCTCATGTATGAAACTGAAGAGAGGAAGCAAAGTCACTTCCTAGCTGTGCTCGCGAATTATAAGGCAGTCTAAATTCAATCAAAAAAAACCTATGTATTGTGTCATCAACGGTCTTTCGTAATCAAGCGACTTCGGCCGTTGAGAAGGATCGAAAGTCTGACTGACGCTACCAAATCACGGCACAAGGATGAACGTCAATGTACCTTGATCACTGCTGTAAATTCATGAGGATTACAAATGGGCAGCGGTGCTTTAGCAACGTGGTACGAATTTCATATGAACATATTTGGGTCCCGTAACGTCCATAGAAGAGCAGAGGCTCGGGGCAACGAGGGCAACGATGTTATCATAATGGAGAACAAGTGATACATGACTCTTCGTGATTCAGATCTGGGCTACTTCACGACCGCAAGCAATATCGGTGCCATAGACCGATGGAATTCCGATGTGAGACCTTATCGTGTCATTATGTCGCCCAATATAAGAAAATTTGGTTGGATATCACCATCACTTTATAACGTTTAAACGAGCAACATGCGCAAATTCTCTAGCACAGGAATGATGATGGACAGCAGTACGTTGTATGTCTGAGGAACATCACTAAGCTGAAACCTCTCGCCGCAAGGTTCGCCTCACAACGCTAGATTCACATCTTGAAAAAGCCCCTCTCTCCCCTAACCTTGCCGATCTCGTCACCAAAAGAGTTTACGTCAAATACTTGTATAGATCACATTATCAAGTTTCGAAATCGCCGTGATCACTCTTTTACCCAAGACTTATCATACGGAGGCATGATAACTAACTATGTTAAAGTGCACTATACCTCACCGTACTTGGTGTGTTTCGATACAACCGCTAGGTAGTCACCATGTCAGTCATATATGTCCGCAGTCACCCCGTCACCCCAGAACTCAGTACCCAGTTTGCTTCTTCCAATTGTGCGCGGCACTAGGTCCACGCTTCGTGTTGTACCACACCCATTGCCATCCTCTCGAGAAGCCCCGGCGGACCTACTCGCCGCCCCGAGGGGTAATAGGCTAAGTACGATCATGTTAGCTTTCATTCCCATGACATGTGAGGTTTCAGATGACTTGAGCAACTCAAATGACAAGTTTGGGTATAATGTCACAGGTAATGGAATAGGCTTACCTTGCTCGGAGCAACATAGTCGTAGTGACCACCCAGGTTCAGAAGCCAAACGTCCCCGGGGTGCTCAGGCTTTCCTTTCCAGAGGAAGTTGAGCGGGAACCCGATATCGAACGGCACGGCGCCCTCAATCTCATCAATATCCTCCTGCGACAGCGACAACGTCAGCGCCTCGATATTAGCCTTAAGGTGATCGATGTTCCGTCCGCCAATAATGGGAAACACGTAAGGCGCCTTGTGCATGACGTATGCCTGTGCGACCGAAGTAATAATAGTCCCCTTGCGGTTGGCAACAGTCTCGAGAGCCTGGCTGACTTTAATGTCCGTCTCTGAGGCCTCGACCTTTCGGCCTTCCTGCGCCTTGCGCTGCGCCTCCGTCTTAAATTTGCCGCCACCGAGCGCGCTCCAGGGCGCAAGGCCCATGCCCTCTTCCCGACACATGGGGAGGATCTCGCGCTCGAGGTCGCGGTTCGCGGCTGACCACTTGCCCTGGTAGACGCTGAACTGGCAGAAGCCGTGGTCGCGGGCGTACTGGTTTGCTTTGGACACGATGTAGGCGGGAGAGTCGCTGATGCCGAGGTAAAGGACCTTTCCCGACACCACGAGGGCATTTAGGGCTTGCATCAGCTCCGGGATCGAGGTGCTGAAGTCCCACCAGTGGATGTAGAGCTAAGTTGTATGTAAGTCGGGATTTGATCTCCAATAGTATCTGTCCAGCCAACTTACCAGGTCAATATAATCGGTCTTCAACTTGCGCAAGCTGGCCTCGACCGAAGTGCGGAGACTCTTTGATCCGTTGCCAGTCGAATTGGCCATGATCTCAGTCTCTCCTCTCCCAGCACGGAAGTTTGTAGTGTACTTGGTTGCGATGACTGATTTGTTCATTTAGCAGGTTGCACCTTCTTTCCACAATCAAGGCTTTCGCAGGATACGTCCATAGGGACTTACCCATCTGATCACGAATACCACGCTGCTTCATCCAATCTCCAATCCACTCCTCGGACTCCTCGGCCTGGCTGAACAATTACATTTAGTAATTGCTTCCTGGATCTGTATGACAAACCCTTTGCAATTCAATGCCACATGCACAAACATCATACGCAAACGATGCTCCGAGTGCAACGTACTTGGGCGTATTTGCCCTCATCGCGGGCCATGGACGAAGAAACAACGCTCACAGACTACTTACTAGTTGTTTGCAGTGTCGATGAAGTTACCACCCTGCTGGTAGTAGAAATCCAGAATGGCCTCCGTCGTAGGTTTGTCGCAAGCTCCCATCCACTGCTTCCACGCATCGCCGAAGTTCATTGCGCCCAGGCAGAGAGGACTGACGCGGACCGATGCCGTCGGCGAAAGCAGGCGGTAGCGAGCCAAGGGACTCTTGGGGGGAAGGGCCATAGGCAAAGCCATCTTAAATGATATTTACGAGGCAGCTGAAAAAAAAGAGCAGTGCAAGTGCAAGTTGAGGATTGCTAATATCCAAGTTCCTGCTTTGTGAAGTTAAGTTATTCCAGTGCTGTTCGTGACGTCAATGGCTCGAAAAGGGCAGTTGCAACGTAGACTGTAACCAATTTTATGTTAGCCATTATAAAGAGAAAGGTAGTATAAGGTAGTATGTATGGACACAGATAAGAATAGCCGGATGAAACAGTGAATCATTACTGGACAAACCCTAGTGGATAACTGGATGGAATAATGTTAGAATAATAAAATTCCGGGAATCGAAAGCGGGATTTTTTGGTTGGACTGTCAACAGGATAGATAGGCTTTGTTCAGTGTTCATAGGAAAGGAATTTAAACATGTTGCAAAGTGTTACTGAATGGAAAATTTCCCATGTTTCTTTCCCATGTTTCGAAGATAACTGTAGAGGCACTTGCATACACGTAAACTAAACTTCTAGTTGTCAATTTCAAGGAGTCTCGAATGCCGAGAAAACTGTCCGACGTTCGATGAACGCTGTCGAAATTGGCAACTATCTGACATTGGGAACACCATCAGACTCCCTGTGGGCATCACATGGGAAGCTCAAAATGGTATAGATATATGTGGGAAAATGCAATCGGAAAGTTTACCATACCTTCTTCACAGGCTATGCCTTCGCCAGCACTAAAATCAAAACCAAGAGAGTTGACTCACCTTGAGATTGCCGGGGCAGCAAAGGAAGGTACTGTGATGTTGTTAGTGTTGACGCGACAACCCGTATATAGGAGGATGTAGCACAAAGATGAACTCGTGGCGGTGGTTGGGGGAGTTGTATTGGGCAGATAGATATATTGGCTGGGGGAAGAGCAAGAATATGGCCGAGTTAGAGCTCATGTACCGTCTGGTTGGGCAGAAAGTAGTGACTAACAGACGTATTTCTTCCATCGACTCATGACTCATATGAAAACTTGTGTCAAAGTCAAAGAAGTACTTACAAGGGGGAATCGGTCAATTCGTGATGTGAAATCAAGTTGATAGCGACGTATATGATAAAATGCAAAGAAGCACTTACGTGTTTTTATAGCCAGATGCCAGCAGTGTGGGGTTGATGTAACTTCAGGCGCCGAGCAACCTCCTCCCCACTAGTGAGACGGAGCAGCTCGAGGTTGGAATCAAGATAGATAGGCGCACGCTTAATGATGCACTGGTAACCTGGGATGTTTGACAATGTAGCATCTCGTCATTGGTTGTCAGGAAGGTTATTTCCGATCAGACCTTGCATCCGCAGGCCTGGATGATCTCATCGATTTACTGTAGATTGATGTCGACGGGCAGAGCGGTAACAACCAACCGAGCTAGTCTTGGAGAGTCTCAAACTTGAGGAGTTAGAATGGGAACATTCTTCAATCAGGCCACTTTGGATAGTCTAAATTCCTAAGTCCGGATCTCCTCGAGTAAGTTACCAGCCAATGGGCCCTGCCTTGGAAGCCTTAACGTTGGTCCAAGTTCAAAGAAGACGCATAGGCAGGGGAGACACGGAAGCTGCGGGATCCACAAGGCCCGTTGAACTCAAGATGAGTCAAAAGTGGGATGCAGACGGGACTTGCACTGGTAACCAGCCTCCAGACAGCTCCGGGCGGATATACAGTCGCGTATCAACAGGAAGGGCCGAAAGCCACAGGGTCCACAGCTTCCATGAGACTGTCATGTAATTACTTAGAGGTAAATATAATTATACCATACTCTACTGGTGTGGGTATTTCCATATCAGGATCTTGGGACCACTAACAGTTGGCTTGTGCAACCGTGATGAAAATATGTGTGGCTCCTTGGATTACACCTACAGTCCGCAATATGCTTACGGTAGAGATACGCGCTAAACCTAGAACCCGGAATCGAGACTCATCTTCCAGGTGATTGGTTGGCAGATATTGCTTCATGCACAAGCATAGCGCAGACAGAGTTAGCAGACCAAGACACCCCGAAGCTATACATGTCTGACTGAACTCCCGTGCCTCTCTCTTTTGCCATCCCGTACGACAATCACCGACCGACTATGCCGAAACCACGTGCACCCCAGTACTGTGCTTCGTTCATACGTTTCATTCGTTGGATCTCTATATTTCTTTTGGTTGTTATACAAAGCCCAGTCACCTAGCAGGTCCACACACCGACTATGCCGTCTTGGCGTCCCTCCACCATGTACCCGTCCTTGATGCGGACGCGCTCGACAATAGCCGGAGTCTTGTTTTCCTCCGCCTCGGTGATGCCTGCGCCAACCTCCCATTGCCGTGACTCTAGCTTATCGTATACTTTGACCACGTCCTCCTGGGCGGCGCAGACGATGCGTCTGTCGTCAAACATCATGCTCGTGATGGGGTTATCATACGCGTATGCGTCGAAAATCGACCCTGTTCGTAGGTCCCATATCTGTGGTATGTTAGAATTATCGACACAGGTTGCGGGAGATGGCAGGAAGTGAATGAGCTGCTATAGTAACTCACCCGAATGCTTCGATCCAAGCTTCCCGTCACCAGATGCACATCGTCGAACTGAAGACAAGTCACAGGACCCGTATGGCCGACCAAACTCCGGTGGACCTGGCCACTGCGCAAATCCCATAATCGAACCATACCGTCAGCGGTACCGCAGGCAAGTGCAGAGTCAAAGACTTGCAAAGCACCAACAAAATCAGCTGACCCTGAGGACGATCGGCTTGTTTGTCTCCATTGTCCTTCAACAGAGCCCATCGACGCGGATGCTTGTGCGGCTGCCCACATTACATCCAGAGTCTGTACGCAACGGCCCTTCTCAAGATCCCAGTGTCGAAGGGTCTTATCGGCCGATCCAGACACAAGAACGTCGCCCCTGAAGTGCAGTGCAGTGATCTCATTCATGTGAGCTTCGAGAGTGAAAAGATGGCAGTCGGCCAGACTACCCTCCGGCGGGTCAACGGGTTGGTCATCGGGATTCTCAAACGCCATCCCATCTTCGTCCTCGTCGTCTCTTCCAAATTGGCCGCCTTGAGGGTCGTAGCGTGCTTTGCTCAGATCCCATAACCGGATAGTCGCATCCACGCCTCCTGTGGCAACGAAGTTGTCCTCGACCTGCAGTGCTCTCACTGATGCGGTGTGACCCTCAAGCGTACCTATGCAACGTCCTGCGTTAAGATCCCATACTTTAACCATGTCATCCATTCCCGACGTCACCATGGTTCCGAAGGGCACGTCGAAATCGTGCGAGTTAATAGTGTCCGCATGAGCCTTGATCTGACGTATCATGGTCCCGGGCTCGAAGTGTTCGTGTAAGATGGGCATGGATTTGCGACGAATGACCTTATGCCTCTTTGATCGTGAAGGGCCGTTTGAGGCAGGAGGCAGCTTCTCATAGACGGATTTTGACATGAACTCGTCGACATCCTGATCCGTAACTAGATCATCATCATCATCATCATCATCTCGTGTCGGCGTATCCGCTGCTATAGATTCGGCCTCGTCAACAAGCAGTTGAGCGTCATCTATACGGCCTTCCATGTCCACAACTGCTCCGGTTAGTTTTGAACTAGGCACAAATCCCGCGGGGGACCTTACTGTCGTGCTCTAGCAAAGCCTCTTCTTGTTCCAGACAAGCCAGCCTTTCGAGGATTATCCTGCGCATACCACTGAGGTTGGCGATTTTGTTATCGATCTCCCGTATCTCAACACTGGCCATGTTCTTGCGGATGCCAAGCATTTCGAGCTCGTGCATCAGCGATCCCCTTTCTTTCTTGAGTTTGAGCAAATGATGCGGACTGTCAGGCGTCGAGGGTGTCTCTTCTATCATCTTTCGCCCTCTCGAGACTCTTCTTCGATGTTTTTTGCCTTCTTCGGTCAACTCCGGGAAGCTCGCCTGAAAGCCTTGAAATAACGAGTACGTATTGTCATCCTCAGGTATATTTTGGAGCATGTCATCTGACAGGTACGATAAAGCGCGGTATTGGATCTCCGAAGTAGAGAACTTGGAACGGACGAGGTCGGTCGGGGTCGTTTTTGCCATGGAGAACATACTCCTCTGCACGCCTGGCCTTTTGAGCTGTTTGTGGACTTCGGCCATGGCGCTGTGATAATGATTGTTGGATCCCCCATCTGACCTTGGTCCAACCAAATGGGTTGCCGTCGTCGTAACCTTCCGCGTGAAGCCCCTCAATCCACCCGGCTAAAATATGCATCAGTTGCTTGGAACTGTTGACATTCAGAAGGACGGGAGCCAGTACTACCGATAGAATGGAGCCCTCGTCGTCCATGGGGGCTTCATCGTGGAAAGCATTGTGCAAATCCGAATCATCCATACGATAGCGGGGTATCTTGCGCTGCAAAGTCCTTGGAGTGGTCGGTACTCAAGTAATCAAGTCGGACGGCAAGCGTTGTCGTGGCGCATTGAAGCAGGGCAGAAATTTGGTCGCTATGGGTCGCTATGAAAGCTTCGCGATAATGAAGTCAAAAGTTCAAGCTTGTGTGCCAGGATTCCGCGACATGGAATTCCGTGGCACGAGCCACACGACCATCCCAGCGCTAGAAAGAAGCTGCACAGTTGCGACATCCTGCAGGGGTTTTGCTCGGATGTGACTATTCTGCGTCGTAATTCGTCAATTCCCAGCTTCCCCGGTGGCAGCCCATGGAAAGCCCAAGTACCGGCATCATCACAAACCAAATAAACAGGAAAGTCAGTTGCATCATTTCGCATTGTTCCTCTCGGGCTTGGCTGGTACAACATTGTTTACTAAGCTTATCCTGGAGAGGTTCGCTGTTATCACTCAGTGCTACGGCTATGTAAGTAAAGTACAGCTGGAGTAAGAGGGTCGTTTTCAGCCTAACTAGAGGGTACACCGATCGGGTCGGCCCCGAACCCCGGAAATCGGAAGCAGGGCCGCAACTAGACTGGCAACCGTAGCTGACTCTTGGTTTGCTCACGTCAACCCCGCCATGTTACTGATTTGCGATTGCGATGAAGCCAGATTGACTATCTCAAAACTCCAAGTCTCAAACCCCTTTGAGAATATCTCTTAACCTGACCCTACAGTCGAACGTCCACTGCCCGCCACATCGTCGCCCTTCTTCTCACTACGACGCGAGAACGAGACCATGGATACCATTATCGATCTCTCGGATGCCTCCAAGGCATTGGATCTCAACAATATCCGCTTCCAGCTGATGTAAGCACTGGATCGTCAGTCCGATTTAAATGGAATTGTGCCACCTTTGGGGCCAGAGGACACCCGTTTGCACATTGCTCTGCCATGACTGTCTCTGACTTACAACCTGGACAGCCGTTTAGAAGACACAATCACCTTCCACCTCATCGAACGCGTCCAGTTCCCGCTCAACAAATCCATCTACATCCCTGGTGCGGTACACATAGAGCCAGTCGAAGGCTCGGGCCTAAGCTTCATGGACTGGTACCTTCGCGAGCAAGAGAAGTTACAATCGCTGATCCGCCGCTTCGAATCCCCCGACGAGTATGCCTTCTTCCCGGACGCCCTGCCCAAGCCGATACTGAAGCCGCTGAACTACCCCCGAATCCTGCACGACAACACCGTCGTAGTCAACGATAAGATCAAGGCGTTCTTCATCAACGAGTTTCTGCCGGCCGTCTGCCCCGACTTTGGGCGCGAAGACCGCGGCGAATCGGCCGAGAACTACGGCTCGGCCGCGACTTGCGATATTGCCTGCCTCCAGGCCCTGTCGCGAAGAATCCACTTTGGCAAGTTCGTGGCTGAGAGCAAGTTTAGGTCGGATCCGGAGAAGTACACCAAACTGATCAAGGCTGGGGACCGTGAGGGGATTGCCGCCGCCATTACGAACACTGCGGTCGAGGAACAGGTGCTGAAGAGACTGGCCTTGAAGGTACAAACGTACGGCACCGATCCTTCGATGAATGGATCCTCCGAGAACGCGGGCAAAATCAACGTGGAAAAGGTGGTCTCCATGTACAAGGACTTTGTAATCCCGATAACGAAAGAGGTGGAGGTCGAATACCTTATGCAACGGTTGAGTTAAGTGTCTACACCGCATGTAAACGGTAAATCTAAGGAAGCAGTGAAGTGGTACTAAGGGGGGTTGTTGCTTGTGGCAGTTGGCGCCTCCATGGAAAGTCGGAAAGGGTCCAAAGATGGTCGTGATACCTTTCGCTCTTGATGGGATTGGACTGGTAGCCCAAGCCGCGGAGAAACCATCAAGTGGTGCGTATGAGTGGAATATTCAGGTCAAACTAGTGTTTATGCCTGCTTACTGTGTTGGGATACCAGGCAATCCAACACTGTTCCGCTCAGTGCGCCGTCATTTTGTCATTCGCCTGAGTCCAGCTGCATGGTGCTGGTTTACAGCGACTTCCGTGCCTCGTAGACAAGACATCTAGATTATTGCGTTAATGATCACCAGAGGATAGACTGAATATACAGCAGACCAACTGAAGCTGCATACACAATTCCCGCCGCCCCCAAGGAGTGCCTGTGGATTGCGTTGATTACATCTGCAGCATACATGATGTCACTAAATGATCCCAGGGTTGTTCCTCAAGCATTTGTATCATTTCTTTACCGCCTATGATGGCGGACTCAAATACTCCCCAACAGCCTTCGCCGCCTCCGCGAACTTGCTAGCCTCAATCAGAATCATAAACCCGCTCGGCATAACACCCAACTCCTGGAATGCCCGCTTGCTATCCGCCACAGCCTCATCATGATTCGTGAACGTGTAGCTCCCATACGCCACCGCATATTTCTGCAGCACCTCGTCCTCAGGGTGGAAATAGAACATGGCGGCCTCCTGCCTGCCCTTCTTCTTTTTCCGCTCGCCCATGTCGAGCGTCGACTCGACCTCTTGGTACGTCTTGGACAGGATCAGGTAGTGCGAGAACTCGTATGGCTCCTTGTCCTCGACGGCCGCCTCCACCTCGTCGATCAGCATCCCGTACATGGGCGGCGCGATCTCGGACGGCATGTTAATGAGTCGCTCTGAAAGAACAAGGCCCACGTGGTTCCCCGCCGAGAGCACGCCCGGTATTGATGAAAGTGACTCCGTCGTCTGAGCCTTTTGGGTCAGGTACTTGGTCAGGTCTGCGAGGGGTTTCTTCTTCCGGTGCTCCTGCAGGTTTAGCACCGTGAACATAGCGTAAGGGTCCGTTTCCTTCCCATCGACCTTGACGGTTGAGCCGATGGTCGGCTGGGAGAGAACCAGGTCCGCTAGGCCCGAGATGTCGAATAGGGAGTGGTCTACATCTAGTAGCTGGCGCAGCAGCGACTTGGTGCCGTGGAAGTCAATCTCGGGCTCGAAGTTGAACCACTCGAAATCGACGTTCACCATGTCGAAGTCCTAGAGTTTTTGGTTAATTCGTTCCAGTTTTGTGATGGCACGGGCGGCGACTAGTGCCAACCCGTCGTGTGAGTTGCTCACTCACCTCGTCGTCTGAGCTATCATCACCGTCCACGGCCATTTTGTCGGCCGCTTCTGTCGCACCGTCGGCTTCTCTCGCTCTCTTTTTTGCCATTTTGAAAAGCAGAAACGATGTGAGAAGAGTCTTCGATTTGGGTACTCGAAAGCGAACGCTGCCTTTCTTTAGATACCTTCAGGCGCACTGTAGTCCTCTGCTCTGATGAACCAAGGCCGAAATCCAACTTTTTTCGACAAGCCCCGCCGTCTTGTCTTATCGATAAGAAGTGGTTCGCGGGACAATTGAATTTATTTCGAATCTCACTCATCATTGTCAGTCATCCCAAACTGAGAACGGACGTTCGGATATGGCCTGATGTTTATGAAAATCACTGTCTCGAAGCTACCACAACTTGGAGAGGCTGCAGAAAGAATGGGAAAAACCACAGCATAAGCTCGAACACAAACCCCAAACCGGATATTCCTCCGGGCACCGTCCTACGTCAATGCAATGGCATACATTTTCTCCACGAAGACACTGCCCATGATAGTAAATCTATTGACAGAATCGAAATTCACCCCTGAGTAGGTACACAAGTACCCAGGTAACGCACATACGCAGAAGCCAAACTTGCTAGGAGAACCAAGCCCTTGCGATACACGGGTGTCTTCCGTCCGGAGATGGTGAACATCTCGCGAACAAGAAACATATTTTCACGCAATAGCTCGTCAAATCCAATATCGATGTCGCGATCCCCTGATGTATGATATATGACAAGAATTCCCCTCCTCCCGTTTATACGTACGCGTACGCAGGCATCATTCGTGAATACTACCTGTTCAGAGTGTTCCGGCAGTTGTTGTATGTTTGGTGAGGTCCGTCCGGCCCCCAAGTCTGAAGACACGACTTTTGTGTGGCCCGCCGCTGATGTGGTTCCGGTGTAAGTCAGACTTGGTTGAAGGCTTCACTACCTTATTTAGTCCAGACCTCCATCTAGAGCTGGGGCGAGAGCTTTATGGGTGTGTATCATTAGATTGCCTAGGTAGATTTGCGGGCGAGAAGCGATGTGACATGACAGGGGCAGCGATACTTCATTTCAGCCTGTTCAAGGGAAGATCCGGGGAAGCTTGCCGCGTAGTCATTCGTCAGGAGAGCGTCCCATCTGATCGGACAGGTATCGGCACGCCTGTGGGGATATTTTTGGAAGGTTGTCAGAGGCTTCAGGGTCTCGAACAATGAATACAATAAATATTACTTCTCGGTAGTGGGTATCCATAGAGTTATCGATTGCGTTCCGAAATCAAATGACCGCCCTTCCGAAGGAAACCAGTCCTGTCGTGACCTTGAGTACAACCATGAGTCCCCCCTTCCCAACCAACTCCCTTGATCCGACCCTTTCGGTAAAGCAAAAACCCTCTGGCTCAAAGATAAATGTGACCATAATCCGGACAATACAGATCCAACCGAGCGCCAAACGACCAACCGCTATGCAGATGACATTAAGAGACTAGCCTCCATGCGCAGTCATTAACATGGCTCAGCCATTTTGTACAATCAAGGGTGCCTGGCCTCGTTTGGCAAATGCAGGTAGTCTGGAGGCACGGCCCTGGCGGTGCTGAACGCCTCTCGAGTTTCCTGATCGTATTGGCCGGCCGTTAATTGAGACTTCGGCGTCTCTGCAGGTGTGAGCTGAAGACCCAAACCGACGACTGCTTCTCCGGAGCTCATCGGCCTGTTGCTGCAGAGCTCGTAGTCTCTTGCCTCGGGTGCCATCCCACTTGTTTCGTCCATCAGCTCTCGGCGAACGAGCTCAATATCATGGCGTACCTCCTTGATGATTTGAGCGTCCCATAGCGGTAGAATGCGATATCCCAGAGCCTCCATTATGCAGCGTTCGGTGAAGTTGATCTGCTCGCAAGACCAGATATCCATTCCCCACCTGCTCGCGTAATAACTTGTCGGCTCCTGCAGGTCGGCTACAAACTTGTCGGCAATCATCAGGGCTGCAAGAACTGCGACCTCGGGTAACACTGTATCGGCCTGTGCGTCATGTTCCAGCTGAATCGGAGTCGATGGGAGAGTGTGCCGCTTGCATACTGGCGAGGTCCGCCGCGACCTGGGATAGGACATACGCCAGCTGTGGCGGAATCTCGAGGGAAGGGCATCTAGAATGCAGGCTGCTAAGGCGATGAGATCCATGGGTAAATCGGCGTGGCTGAGCATAAACTGAACTGTAGCAGTAGATGGCTCTTCCCGTGAGAGTCCTGGGGGAATCATCTGAGTGAGATGGATTGCAGGGGCTGGATGACGGCATGTTAGCATGGTAAGGAAGTCGGAGGGGGAGGGACGACATACCTAGAAGGTCTGAGTTTGGAGTTTCGCCCTCGGCAAGAATGCGGGGACTCTGAGCGGCTGAAGAGTTTCGGGACGAAGGAGGAGGTGTTGGAAGATTTGATAACGGTTTGTAAAACCTTCTGAAGCATGCCTCGTCAAACTCAAAGCCATCATCCACCGAGAAGCTCTTGCTGTGGCCCATCTTGAACAGAATCAAAGAGAATTCAACCAAATACCGCAAGACGTTGAGGGGCTGTTGTTCATGGTCCAGCGGACGCAAGAAAAGGCGAGATCCGGGATCGTGTTATGAACTTGAGGGGTATCACGCAACCAGGTCCAAAGCGACAGTTAAATCTTAGGGGTCGTTCGATTTGAGGCGGTGGGGAAGACAGGACGGGTCCGGGTTATATACCTCGAGCTGGGAGGAGAAGCGAAGGACCCAAGCCAGCTGCAGCGTAGTAAATGGACTGATGAGCGAGTGCAATCAATTCTCGGAAGAGAGAATAATACAGATGAGTAGACGAGTGTGTGTGTGTGTGTGAGTATATCAGGATTGGCTACCGTCAGGAGCTTTATGCAGGTCGCACGGTTCAATAATAAGCAAGTAACCTGCAAAGACGCAACTAGAAGCTGCGACTCGTGTAGACTCCTTATTTAGTACTGCACCGCACACTACAGTAGATGTGCCAGAACAGCGTCCGCAATTGGAAGCAGTGCTGTAGCTCACAAAGTTGGGGTTAATCTGGACTGAAATGGAGATGCAGAGAAACTAGAACCGGTGAAGGGGGATATGAGGCTTTGAAGAAGGGTGGATGGAGAGTTGTTGGCGAACCCGTGCAACCTTTAAACGAGCAACCGCGCGAGACTGCTAGGATACAAGTAAGATGGATCCCTGTCCTTGAACAGAGCACGATTTCAGCAGGAGCCCAAGCAACGACCGAGTACTTAGGTACTTCTTTACACAAGTCTTTTTAGTGTCCACGCAGTAACTCATGCCCTGTGTCGTCCTGCATTTGACTTCAATTATGCAATTTGTGTCTTACAACTGCTTGTTTGTTTGGGTCAGGCACAAGAGACAGAAAGGTGGGACTAGGTTCTGGCCCCGTCGTCAGGCATCTCTCAAACGGGAAACTCGACATCCTAGAACCATCTACAGATAGTTGGAGACAACGGGGTCGTCAACCGGAGCATAATCAAGACAATGGCAACATCGTGCCATTTTGCCCCATCCGGCCATTTGGGCACATCTGGCAAGGCGTACGATGGCGAACAAGGGGCTTATGCTTCACTACCCTGCTTGTTAGTGGGTAGAATCTGGATTCACTGAGATTTTGGCGGTGGGGCAAGGGCCGGAGGCTCAGATGAAATCCGAAAGTAGCCCAAGCAGCCAAGCCGAAGCCGTCTGGCTAGCGGCGAGAGCCGTTGCCAGAATTCAGATGACGGAACTTTGCCCACGTTCACGCGGCAACACCAAGCTTTCGATAAGGTCGATAGCGGGCACACAAGGCTCGTAATCGGCGCCGTCCGAGCTTATTAAAGACCGTCTTTGGACTTGACGATAATAACCCCCTCGCATCAATGTGCCACTTGGCGGAATAGGGGCTTGAAGAACCAACTGTTTTTGGCACAGCCACAGATCCTCGTTCACCGCTTCCAGGGACCGCTGAATCCGCTGAGAAACGAGGACAGTGCTTAACGGGCCAAGTGACGTGTGGCCGCAGCGCTGGAACCACCAGACGAGCAATGCACACATACATTGATCGCCAGATCGTCCATCGTATTCTTGCCAGCACGGACGCTTTGGGTCACCAGCATCATGATCATTAGTGACATCGACGCTCCAACAAAACCACTTAGCCCTTGATTACCCTGAAACATTATTTTTAGTGGTTGTGCCCATTTTGCTGTCCGGCGCTTTCCCACTTGCATCGCCAATTCTGGCCTCACCATCTCCGATCTTCATACGAGTCCCGCTGAGGCCGAGTTGTATCACCCTGCCATTTTCAATTTCGCCCTCAAGCGGAAAACTTTTACCCATTCCATTGAACAGCAGCGCGACCACCGAACCGGCTCTGACGATGTGGTGCCACTTTTTTTCTTACATATAAAATGCTGAGCATGCATATATAGTCACACGTCACACAACGTGGGAAAACCTCTCGCGCTGGTCACGCAATATCGACTGGCTATAGCCGCCTGGACTGGATTGGTCCTTCAAGCAACGGAAAAGACAAAGCCGATCGTATATTGCTACGCCACATCACATAATAAAGCCATGCAAGCTATGCAATGTATGTAATCCATAACTTGATCCTTAACTTGCCAAGCCAACCCACCAACTCTTGGTGTGCACAGCCTCGGCAATGGAACCGGAGGCCGAGCTCATGTCAATGGAAATAGCACATAATAAAAAAACACATCAAGCACTTCTAACAAGAAAACAACTTAGGATAACTGAGTAAAACTTATAGCTTTGTATATGATTGGCTGCTCTCTGATGCTATGGTTTCTTTTTAGATGAAAAGGCTTTTGTTGTAGTATGAACGGCTATCACAGAGATGATATGAGATTCGGCCGGCCGTTGTATGCATTTCGTCTTGACATGGGCTGCTTCAGAGACAATAAACTTTCAATTGATCGTCACGGCCGTAATCGCAAGGCCCGAGAAATAGGTTATGTACTGCCGTCGATCTGGGGAGATAGATCTCGACGGGCATCAGACAACGGAATATCCCTCGGGAAGAAAACGACACAATATTTGTTCCTGCATAAACCTTTTGATTCATGGCCCACATAGTACACCGCTGATCCTTCACTGACGGGGCCATTACGAACCTTGTGGTAATGAGGCTCGGCAAATGTAACTTGCTTCAGGTGAAGCTTCTTCCGCTTTGCTGATAAAGAGTGATGACAATTCGAAGCCGTGAGACTCGCTCGACGAAGGTATTACAGAACCCCGTGTGCCTTTGGAAAGTTTCGGCACGGCGCGAGTGTCAATTTGCCCAGGTGCTTTGTTGGTTTGGTATTTTCTCCGTCACCTTGGAATCGACGGACTAAGCAGCTTGTTTAACCAACGACAAGAACCCGAACAACTTGGCACATATATGCAGATAAAAGTTTCCCTTGGCTTCAATGGAAGAAACCTAGTTGGGTACATTCAATGCGGTATGCAAGATGATCGGCATCTCCAGAGCGATCCGAACCCGTCAAAGCAGCAACATCCGCGTAATCCTTCGGTCTGTCGGTAGTCGTCTAATGTCACAATACGCTGCAGCCAAAAGCATCACCAGCAGTGATACTCAGAGTATCCTCGAGCGCGCATAGGTGGTTAGTCTCCGTATGCATTGACGTTAATATTGCTTTGTCTTTACGGTTTCTCGGCAGACTGATCTATTCAACTCAAAACGTAGAATGACACATCTAAGCCCTGTTGTTCGGAGTATACCAAACTATAATCCTCCCCTGCATTTGCTTTGGCTCCAAGTTGTGGATGACAAGAGCAGCTTCTGAATCCATAGGGATCAAGATAGAGAAGCCAGCCAGTCTCGTAAATACGACTCGTAAATACGACATGTGTCGAGGTTTCTAGATGAATATTCCGTGCTTGATTTCTGCTTGGAATGCTCAGGTCACACTGGTCATCCACTAAAATAACCGCTGAGTTACACGCTACTCGGGAGGCCCTACTGCTGACAGACAGCCCAACGCCTCAGCTCACCCAGCTCCCAAGGTCGAGTTATTTTTACCTCTCGGAGAGCTACTGAGGTGGCCATCAGAGCTGAATGGAGGCTGACGATTGAAACAGGTAGATGGGAATTCCTAGCAAATAAACTCCTACATGTTACTCTTGTGGGTTTCATGAAACGTTGTCTTGAAATTGGAAACTCCAAGACAACCACTCTTCACCCATCACATGTTTGCTTGTTGTGTTGAGAGAGCTAGACGAGGCGTCCAAGTTAGAGAGTTGCTCTCCTTGCTGCCGCATTTGAGTGAGACATGATATACTGCAGAACATAGCAGTTTCATTTCCGTTGTTGCCCTTCTGCGTGACGACTTTATCGTGTCTGTGACCAGGTATGCACTTTTGATGAAGCTTTCAGGATTGCAATATTTGGGCCTTTGCTGATGAATTGTACTTGGGCCCAAATTATGTTAACTCACATGTCGCGATCATACAGCCCTGCGTTGTAGTACAACCCGACATTATTGTGAAGATGTCCTTAATGGCAACCCCTTTGAAGTTGGGCATACCGGCCCTTGGATCGACCATGGAATTCAGCGGACATCTAATGAAGTAATTTTACTCGACACGTCTCAGATGAAGCCTAAGAGACTTTGTTTGGCATAAGAGATAGCCTCGAGCCACACTCAAGTGTATGTTGTCACTCAACCGTTGCCACTGGATATCTTTCAGTTGTACTAGAATGAGCATGAAACGTTTCACTCAGATTCATTTACGTCAAGATTCGATATGGATAGTCCAGCCGTTGACGGGTTGAGGAATATTCCACGACCACCATCTCATTGATTATCTTAGATTCACAGTTGCTTGGGTTTGATCAAATCCTGTCAGCGAGAAAATTGACCACTGGGAATCTCAGTAGATGGACCTAATCATATCTAGAACTTACGGTCATAGCGAGGGTAGACAACGTATGCCTGCCGTTGAAAACTTCCAATGGAGATGGCCAATGAATTCATCGTGGCCGACGCAACTCACCCTGACAACACATCAATAGTGCCAGTATTTGAGGAAGAAGCATAACGATCGATCATCATACCAGCCAGTTAAAAATGCGGTGGTCCCATGAAGAATCCAGTATACAAAGTACGCAACCCGTTTTCGGTGATGGTGATGTTGCAGGTTGCGCACACCAGCAGGATGATTGGTTACTTGTTTCCATAGAAGACTGCCGATCAAAACTTGACATTGACGTTTGGCAACATCGGGACAATTTGCTCCTATCTGCAGTTGAACTGGCGAATTGAATTTCGGCCTGTTGTCTTCAGCGAACGTTCGCTTACTGGCAAACGAAGGCGGTGTCGTCATCATGTGCTAACAAGCAGCAGAGGCTGCGTATGAGTTGTCGTACTTTCCCCAGTTGGCCCCCAACAAACGCGTTGCACGACCGATGACGCATGTTTCTGGATGTTATAAGAGGCCGATGAGAAATATCTTCAGCGCTCAGCTCAAATTTCCATCCCAGCTGTCTCACACCATCAACCACCACCGGCGAAGAAACTTTCAGTAACAAAGATGTCTGACGGAAACGGAAATACCAACTGCACTAATTGCAAGGACTGTGGGTTGAAATATCATTGTTTTTGAGGACAAACTGACGATTTTTGGTTTCCTAGGCAAGAACTGTTCGAACTGCACGAACTGTGAGATACCCTCAATTGACGAATTGGGTATTTTCAATGAGGTTCTAACAATTGTTCCCAGGTACCAGTTGCACTGATTGCTCTAATTGCAAGTTACGGAACCCCTTGCAGTCGTCGGATTTTCTAACAGATGTTCAGGCACTGATTGTGAGGACTGTTCCAGCTGTGAATCACTTCCCCATGCGCCTGTCTCAAGAGTACCGTGCTGACATGATCAGCTTCCAATTGCAAGGACTGCAACGACTGTAAGTTATTGGCTTCTCTGTTTATTAGCAGCGCCAGGAGTCCTCGGCTAACATTCGAACTAGGTTTGAACTGTAGTAATTGCACCGACTGTTCGGGCCTGAGCAATGCCTCGAACCAGCACGGCGTTCATCAGAAGGACGAGCTGAAATGAGCAAGGGCTCGTGGATCTCAGGTCATAAGGCTGTTGGAGAGAATCGAAATGGAAAGCGGGGATAATCCACATGACACGGCATAGGGCATATTGGTCCAAACCAGTAGCGTCTTCCTCTATTCCATACGGTCATTGCTCCTAGGGATCTCACTTGCGACTGATTCAGAGGGGATAACGTGCATAGTCTACAGCTTCCATGTTTTAGGTAAATGATAATACGGATTATAGTATCTTGACTAGGTCGTTTAGCAACATGGACGTGGCCGAAGTTAACGTCATTAACGACTCACCTTCAGCTATGGCAGGGCACCATCAATATGATTATCGGTAAAAGTGATATAATAAACGCCAGGATGTTCCAAAAGCTTACATCCCATACGACGATAATATATATGTGCGGTCAGTCATAAGAAAAAACATGAAGAACGCCAAGATTAGTATTATTGGGCAGATGGGAATTTGAAGATAGGTGATGTTCCTCATAGGCCAGCCACCTCTGCGTAGGGTTACACTGTTTCTCAAAGACGGTGATAATTCTTAATACAGACCCAATTTTCAACTAAGGCCTCCATTTTGGACACGAATCGCTGCTACTACCCAAACATCTCCCTCCTCCCCATGTCGTCCTTGGGAACGCATTTATAACAAACCCGCTGCGAAACAAATTTCATCAAATCAGCTCAACAATCTGATCAACACCGAGAAAAAGATTTCACCCGGATCTAGAGTCTAAGCTTGTGTCCAACAGACCCTGACATGCCAGGTGAACTGCTGGGCGTGAAGTCGTCCCAGCCTGCCGAATGGCCGGACACCAGGGACAACAGTTCATTGACAGACTAGGGAAAGAGGCAACCAAAATGTATCATGCGAAATATTGCACCCGAAGCGCAGCCTCAAGAGAATTTCGAGGGTTTAGGTTGGGGATAGTAGTTCAGAGTGGTGCGACGGAATAGGTATATGCAGACGAGATGCAGTGCGCAGACACACCTCCTGGGCACTGATCATTATAAACCCAAATCGTATTTGTTTATGAAGAATATGGACGGCATTCCTGTTTATAGTTTCATTTTACTGTCTCGCCTACTGACCTTTGTTAATACTACATGACGATATTATATTAGCGTGCTGATCACTTAAGTAAGGTATGTAATAAGCATGACCGTCAAAGTCCCATGATTGATGATGGCAAGCTACGCGTTAGACTCTACTGTGAGTGTGACGTGTCCTGTTGATTAATCCACGCATTGAAGCTGCAGGTTCAATCTCAGGGTTCTTACCTGTGGTCAAGCAGGGGGTGAAGTAAACGAAGCGCGATCTAACCTTGAGGATGTACGTCATAGACAGCACGAGACATCAAGACGCTGCACATGTGGCCCGACTGCGGCTCATGCGTACATGGGTATATTGGCCCCGGAAGCGAGCATATGCAAAATGCAAGATGCAAAGTGCCTTATTTTGGAACACCCTGTCTACGTAACTACAGCTGGAGCTTGAAGTGGGTTACCAAAGTCGTGAAACGCCCAATTGAGAAGTCGATGATCTCCAGGCAGTTTTTCCTACTTGAGCATTCATGCATAGCATCCACCTATTGTGACTGAAAACAACGCCGACAGTTTTGTTTCGAAGCTTTTGGATGAGGAGCATATCGCACTTCCCATCAAGACATTTAATGACTCCCTTCCATTCCACAGCAACAAGCCAGCCAATGTTCCTATCGCAGTCTCCTTCTCTCTGTCACCGACCGCCGGCAGCCCCAGAAAGATCACCACATCCATCCATCCGACCAAGACCCTTTCTACCAACCCTTATACGAATGAAGCGCGACAAAACGTACCCACCTACAGGTCCCTCTCCGTGGTCTCAACCTATCGATCCCAAACCGAGCCCTATACGCCGCAACGGTAGGCGCCGCGCAGTGAATCGGTAGGGCAGTGATTCCCTGTTGTGGGTAGAGTGAGGTAGAAAGAAAGTTTGGGGAAAGGGAACCAAAGTCTGAGAGATCTTGGATGACCCCCGGCATTTGGGGAATCTCGGCTGCCTCATTGCAAGTGCCGAGTGGAAACACATAATGAAGAAGCCACGAGCCGATATGCCAAATATCGGTCGTAGGAATATGTTCACGGAGTCAAGTATAAAGACGCACCTTGAAGGAAGGAAGTCGATAAAGCACAGTAAAAGTCCCCCTGCAGGAAGTATATCCACATGTTTCACAACCACAGATGTTCGAATTGGCACGGGAAAGAATGCGGGGTGGGTAAGGGTAGTTAGAAGCCGCCTGTCTTGCTAAGTTCGCATCGTGCCTTTCCCCAGCGCCTGGATCCGAATCCATTCCTTATAGTAAACTGATGTATTTACCGTCCGAGTTAACAAACGATGGCAGCTCGCGTCAAGTCATGATATGTCCCTCAGGAAGGTGGTTCGCCCACTGTCCATACCCTCGCGAGGTAGCAGACGATGTTGAGTTTGCTCATCCCGATTACGAGTATTGGAAACCCTGCATTGTATACCTTCACACATGGTATATTTGGAAATGAAGGATCATGATTCTAGGGTCCAAGCCCGGAGCCGCTAGTCATGGTTTGATGTATGTGATCAATCTCGCAGTGGCAGTGCTCTATACAACAATGCTGTCCATTCCCTGGTATCTAAGAAAGCATTCAAGTACGGTTGATGCTGCGTGGCCTGTTGAGACCGGTCATAATTAAGGCAGTCAACTCTGTCCCGTTTCTTATTTGAGCTTGCGAGTTATCTGTTGACCATGACCAGCGTAGAGTACTGTACAAGTCCTGTTGTACGTAGCGCAAACCACATAAATCAAGGTGGTATCATACACCATGCGCCGATGTTCATCGGAAGTCCCGACAGGCCAAAGGCGTGACCTATCAGGCTCTCCAGGGTAGAATCCCCTACCGCAAGCAAGTGAAAATCCGTCCATACAGCTGTGTCCATGACATAGAAAGTGACTGACTATCGAAGCCCACCTCGATTGACCAATAGCATCGTAACGTACGTGATGTCCAATTCCTCCTCTTCTCAGTTTTATTTAACTTTTGTGAGGTGACTTGGAGGAGTCCAATTTCAGCAGCCTCTCATGCAAGACATACTAAATGGTGCATCCAGGAGCAATGATCGAATTATTCCAGCGATTGATGGAAGGTCCCAGTGGTTGCTTGTGCTCCGCTTACCCCCAGTCCGGTTTGGGCAATCGCAGTCGGTCCTAATTGGTGGAGGGGATTCTTGCGGAAAAGCGGGCCGTCTAGCCTGGGGTACCACGATGTCCCGCCAACCACACGCTACCAATCTCCCCTTCGGGCCCTTCGGGTGCACCAAGCAGGTGGTGCAACCCCAGCTGCAAAGATCCTGCAGCAAAAATCACCGCAAGAAAGTGCACAAACTAGGCTTGGAGGCTTGCTTTCACCTTGCTTGCGTCCGGCCTGAGGGGATGAGTGACCACTGCCGCAATCAGACAATCAGGCAATACGGGATTCGATGAGGCTGAAAGGTCTCGGTTCGGAAGAATAACTGCAACCGAGAGCTGCGCAATCGTCATGGTTATGCCAGCGTGGGCTCTTTGGAATCGTATGGGTGTCAACGCAATGCGCACCTCCTCACTCGTCCTGTTTGGACGCCTGGCCATACCGTTTTCTCGTTACGCCGGTAGACTGTCTATAGGCATGAAAAGCAAGGGAGTGGAAAACGGGTGAGATGGCCTTGGAGTGAAATGACGTCACTAGATGCGTTCGGTGATGAGGAAGGACTCGGAATGAGAACCAGGAATGGTGGCGCCCAGGAACTAGGGGCTAGTGTTGCTGTTGGGTCAACCATGTTTTTGCGTGTAGCAGTCAGCCACTGAGGAAGGTGCGGCGTCTGACTTCAGCTTCCTTGATGATCTCAGCCGCCAAGCTTAGACTAGGGGCCAGTACTGCCATTCTCTCGATGTCCATAATCACGTCGTTGATAATCTGATCGATAGCCTCACGATGAGGCACGAGGGTGAGAAGAATGTTGGAAAGGGATGGTGACATGGTTGCGCCCATAATGAGGAGTGTTTGTGAGACGATGGATAATGCGCCTTGCCATAGGTAGGGGATGTGGCCCATGTGACTGCGGTCGATTTGTTAGGTAAAACGTGAACGTATAGACAAGAAAATAACCTGGGGGATGTCTACTTACTGTGCGGGTATATGCTCCAGCTGCCTGATGGAGGCCTCGAGACACTTGTGACAGCTTTCCCGTACTGAAGGATCTAGGGCGGCTTGTTCATTGTCAAGTACAGCTAAGATGTACGGGCGGTATATAATCGTTCGGCAGGCAAAGAAGCGCAATCGCAGCACCGTCTGAATCGGATCTGGTAGGGGCGCGCGAGTAAAAGGAAATTGTAATGCTGATGGTAGACTTTCATACCACTGAGTCAACTGGAAGTCAAGCTCAGCTACGACTGGTTCCAGGCTGGTTGTGGAGGCCATGGAATCTTTGGAGTAAATAAGCTGGCTGACGCGATTGAGCAACCTCCGGAGTGCGATTTCGGCTAGAAAATACCACAGGTCGTCTCGGCCGACGGCTTCCGACTCTTCGCCCTGGAAGCCTCCCGGAAGCCCAACGTTCTCTTCCAATTGTACGACGCCAGAATGCGGCAGATCCAACTCGGCCAGTAGATCACTTTCGAAAAGCAGCGCGTTCCAATATATTCTCTCAGACAACTCCCTCTGGTCCTCAGGTATCCGCGTCGGGGTCATGAGGAGAAGTTGCAGCTTACTACTTGTTGTGAAGAGCAAGTTCCAGGCTTCGAGAGGGCGCACGAGATAGAAGAGATATGCGGCGGCCAGAAGGTGGCACTGTGCGGCAAGAACACTGTTGGAAGTCATCATGCCGGGTAACAGAGACCAGGCAGCTGTGAAATACTGTAGACCTGGAGGATCCTCATGCGGCACAATGCGAGATATGCTTCCACGCAGACTCGCCTGCCCAAGCGCAAGGACTAGCAAAACGATGCAGCTCTCCGGACCCTCGCGGAAGCCGTTGGTGAGGGCAGTCCGGTAGTGGCTCCGCCAAGTGTAAGGATTAACACAGGCATACCAGATGTTGACTCGGTCAAAGTAGGCCTCGATGTAGGCGTTCGTGTTGGACAAATCGACGCACGGGGTTTTGGCGAGGGAAGGCAACGGTTCCCGAGCCATTTCGAGTTGGAGGAGGATTTGAGGGTCGTACGGCCGTTGAACGAGATCGCGGATCAGAGGCCACTGTAGTAGATGCAGTGCCGCATTCGTATGGACCTTGGGCATGGTCGATATGTTGGTTGGGCTCGTCCATGTGCCCAGACCGGCGCTGGGGATGATGGAGAGGAAGCTGCTTGCACCGTGAACCCCAGCTTGGCCCATCAGATTCTCACCGCTGAGGGCGGTTCCGTTGCTCATGGGCGGCGAGTCGCCCGATAGTTGCATCCCGTTTGGATGATTGCCGCTTAAACCCATCTGAAGAAGGCTTTCTATGCGGTTAAGTCTTTCGAGGATGAGCTTGTCGCCGGCGTCAAGCTTGATCCCAGGCTCTCGGTAGATGCATTCCGCTCCGAGTTCCGTGCAGAGCTTACACTTTGGTTTGGTGCCGTCGCAGCGAGATTTGCGAGACCGACATACTTCACACTAAGTCTTCTGGTCAGTAACCCACTCAAGCGTGGATCCGCTGAACGACCTACAGCTATCGTAGCCCTTCTCCGGGGATAGTCGACCGTTGCGTCCGTGTTGCGTCTCTTGAGCGGATTTGAGCTCTCGTCGCTCGACATCTTCTGCAGACCGTTGATTACCTGATCAGGACGGGCTTCGGACGACTGTGACAAGTTGCGCGTCTTCTGTGCTGATCCCAGTATACCGTCGCGGCTGAAACTGGTCCTCGGTGCTTTAAGAGAGATGGGAGACTTTATTGCGGAACCATTGGGAATCGAACTGAGCTGCGGAGACGACACTTCAATGGAGAAGTTCTCTCTGGAAGGAAGCGGGAATGCCCTGCCTGAGGTGCTCGCGCCTCCAACAGAAAGAGGGGAGTCGCCCGTCGAGGACGGTGACATGTCGTGGGTTTGCAGACCGACCGTACTCAACGCCGTGATGGGCACCCTTAGGATAGGAACAAGCCGGTCGAGATAGTAATCCTATGCGACGCCCAGCCGGAAGTAAATGGCCTCTGCTTCAGCAACGCATTTATCCACGACGTTCCACGTGGAAAAGCAACATCGAAGATATGACGAAGGGAAGGAAGCAGCGCCAGAAAAAGCGTGGCCTGCAAGGCACCTCGTTATGTTTAAACGGACTCTGAAAACCCGGAGCATTGCAGTCCACCTCCTTGAATTACAGATTTCTAGGGCGAGGCAGAGGCGGCACATAGCGCACCTCCCACCCTTGTAGACCCCAACTCGTCACCTGGGGCATGAGTTCGTCAAACCCCAGAATAACTTCCCATCCCGGTATGGATGCACCCACTTGAAGGTCACCGAGTACAGGGGCCCTCGAAAGTAACCTCGTCTAATTGGAGCTCCAGGTGCTGAGGACCAGCGGTCGATTCTGAAGACGTACGGGGGACTTGTGACGACAGTAGGTTGTACTTCCTACTCGAGACGAATTTTCTGCTCCTGTGAGTTTTTCATCAGCAGACCGGCGGTGACTTGTCAGATGGCCAGTACAAAGTACAAATTGGCGGTGGGTCAAGACTCCGTATGATGGAGTAGTAACTAGGTGGGGGAGGGGTTGGAAATCCTCGTACGAAGCGAAGATCCGTTAGCTTTGGGATAGCGGGGAAATCGTATTCGCGCGTGTATTCGCGAAGACACTGGGGATCTTTGCTGTGAGCTCTCACTAGAGAGCACGCTTCTGTCTTTGGGAGGGCGCAAGTAAAGGCTCTAGTCTCTGGATAAGCCGCTACTTCAAGCTGAATTAATTGAAGTCCCAGATACCACAGGCGGATAGGATGGATCTGCGGTTCCTCAAGGCAGGACGGACAGGCCCCCCGGCTTCCGGATGAAAGGTAATATGAATCGTATGGTTCAGAGGCGTTCCTCAATCCTCAATGAGGCTAGGGCGACACGGGAAGTGATTACGTGGTGGGTATCTGGGCATGCAAATTCCAGAAATGGTGGTTGAAGTTACAGCGAAACTGCATGTTGAGGATGTATGAGTACTCGAGCTCAGACCCTTGCTTCCGCAGCAAATCTTTTTCGTCTTTGTTTTTGGGACACACTATAACTGTGCTGCGGACGTGGATATTGCTGACCTTGCGAATCTAATAGTGCTGTTGAGGTGTATTGTGGCGGCCGTTTATGGGGCCTCGCTACCGCCCAGTTGTGTCGCTGACGCTCTATGTAGGTAAGAGCATGTACGTACGAGCAACGCAAGTAGACTGCTTTTGAGCGGGGTGCATTATTGGGATCGCATAGAATCATTTGACAAATTTGGAGGTGGTGGTGAACTTTGACGAAGTCTGCTCACAATGCTCACAAGAGCCAGCCGGCGATCCTAGAGCCGAGTCCAGGTCCCCCGCAACAAATTGCACCCAAGAACTTCACAGCGACCTGAGAAAGCGTGGGCTTCTGGTGGGGAGATCGGACGTGGCCTGGGCCGAAGAGATCCGAAATGAAGACATGCCTTGTTGGCGTCCAGCAGAGTGGAAGCGAGAGTGTAAGAGAGCAGCAATTTCAAATTTTCTATATCTTGTTTGGCATAGCAAGCATTTGATCGCAGCATGGTTTGTGTTGGGGCAGAATCTGGCACTTGCCATCCGAACTCTGCACCCCACGTAAGATGAGCACCTGTGCGTTGCGGCTTCCTCGTAGTTGCTCGTGGGTCTTCGATCTCCAGACCTTCCCCAGTCTGGGGTTAGTGAAAGGTGGATTTATTGGCACTCCGCTGCTCATCACATCAACTTGGTCTTGTGTTAGCGAGCCGAACCGGTTTATCTGATCCGTGATTGACTTGCGAGTGTTCATCTTTCGACACCTTCCCTCTGGGCTTCAATATATAAGCCGTCAATCTTTCTGTCGCTTACTTGTTCCACCTTCCTATCTTGATATGAAGAATTGATACCAAGTCCTCTTGTTGTCATCACAGAACGCAAGCTGATGACAAGACACTCCGCAGTATCGTGCTTAAGGCGTAGATATTACAAAAACGGGGCCAAGTGTCTCGGTCCTTTCTTTCAGTCAGCACCTTGCAAGCAATCAGAGAGCTCTTTACCCACAAAGTGAGCCCGTTCCACGTTTCCGGCATGCCAGTAAGATTCAAAGGGGTGAAATATCCAAAATACATCATGCAGGTTGTCAACTTCCAACTGGATCTACCAACGTTCTGGGTCAGAACGCGGTCAGAGGGTATTTGCATGAAAGGGGGTTCTAACGGGCCGAATACTGGGTGAATGTGATTCGAAAACGTGGCAGCCCTGTGCGTTGCCTGCGTTTTGTAGGCCCGTAACAGACACCACCATTATATGAACCGGTATTACTACTTTTCTTCTCCGATGATCGACCACGAAGATCGCTTCTCAAACGTCTTTCCGGCCTTAGCACCGTCCTTAGCACCGTCCTGAGCTGGGGAAGGCTTTTTCTGCAGGGAAAGCTGGACTTGTCAGAAGGTTAATGAAACCTACTTGTTGATTTCACAGGGTCCAATTGAATTCTTCTTTACTCCTACCGGAATGAAGAATGGGGTCCTCATTTCGGAAATCCTGACATGAGACTGATAATTGCTGGGTTTTAGCGCTGGTGCAAATGGCCTGATCAACACGAGATAGTTGGCTGCACTATTCTTCATTTCTGGAGGGATAGGTAGGTTGCATACCAACCTAATAACTCCATAATCACTCGAGACCAGAGTGGAACCTGCTTACCTTTTGGGTTGACGGCACGTTTAATTACTCGTCAATGCCGTTCCAAACTTACAAGTAATACGGCTTGTCTGACAATATTCTGTGCCGTCCCAAATGTTGCTATCCATAGGTAGTGGGAATCGAATCCCGCGGTAACTTATTAATAATCAGGCATTTGGTGACCGGCGGGTCCATTAAGGACCTCGCTACAGGTGTTTGGGCCTCTTCCTTCGCCAGAATGACTTTAATCCCTATCAGACGAAGCCCGAATACGGTCAATTTATCTAGTTTGTGCCATATCCGAGAACTGATCCTTATTCACACTATCCGGATGGTTGACCAAGAGACAGGACTTGTTGGCACCGAGCACATCCCCTTTGAAAAGCCTACACGGAATTATAACACCTGAGACAGCCCGTAAGGCTTTAGACACGGTGCCCCAGAAATTCAGGTCAGAGTTCAGACACTGGCACCGCGCCTCAAGAGAACCTAACTACGGTCGAACTCCACAACCAACAACAGGTAACACACTCCCTTATGGATCGTGACCAGAGTCAGTTAGCATAGTGAACTGATATATGACAAGATGACGGCCATTCATAGGTCCGCTTTGATCTGAAAGCGGCACAGCCGCGCTATACCCATCAAGGCCAGTCCCAGAAATCAAATATGCCCATGGCATGACCAAAGTCCACAGAAGCAGCAGCATACGAATAAAGGGATCCCTTTCTGGGACCGGCCGCGCGAGCTCCTTCTCTGTATGCGTAGCACTAAAGCAGCCTTGGTGGGTTTTCTCCCTTCCGTACCCTAGGATCCAGGGTTTCCACTAGCAGCAAAATGGCAACACGGCTCGTGGTTACTTGTCTCTAAGGGGACCAATATTGGCACTCGGTACTGGAGAGAAGACCCCCAGCGCTCAGCTCGTCAACAGGCAGTTAGCTGCTGTATCGGTCTGGCCGCCTGGAGCAAGCGACTATCTGATTGGGATGCTGAAATCCAGTAACTTGAACGAATAATATTGAGGCAACCTTACTCTTACGACAGTGCTTGACGTCAACAAGACCTTGGTTCCGTTCGAAGTTCTCGACATCATCACGCACTAAGAACATGACAAGAACAGGACGCAATATAAATTTTTGGCACAGTCCAGCGGCCGCAGTCGATCTCCCAATCCGCACGCTTCTGTTATGGGGCAGGCAACGACCAGCGCACGCAATACTGCCGTCACTACCCTACCATCAATCCTCACTCGCCCAACATTCGGGATGTTTTTTGGAAAATCATGCAGAAACTCGCATAGCGTAACCTGAGCTAGATCAGGAGTAGAAACTATGAATGCCGATGAATGGGATCTCGTACTGGGTTAGGCCAGACTGCAAAGCTTCTTTCTATATTGAACTAATTGGCCACTATTGAGCGGCAGATCAAGGTCACACTACGCTCCGTTTGTTTTCTGGCTTACGGACATATTCCATACATATCCACAAGGAGGAATTCGCCAATTGAACACGAACAAAAATACTCACTTCAGGTTACAGCATCCCATCTTCCCCGAGAAGAATTCTATTTTCGTCATATTAACTACGCTGTGGCACCTCTCCATATTGCGCCGCGCAGCTGTCATCCCTCTCTTCGGCCTATGAGAGCTTGATGCTGTGTTCCTCGCTTCTGCAAACAACATAATTCCTCTGCAATTTATATAGACAAGGCAATATCGCAGAACCCCGCAAGCATGACCAAACATCCCGTCGCAGGCTGAAGGGTTACCAAGATTTGCGCCAGCTGATCAGGTTGAGGCTCTGGGCGTTGGAGTCGTCAGGGTTGTGATTATGCAACAGGTCAAATGAGTATGTCTTGATATACGAGCCCGTCTCTGGAACTGTTTTCCTCAGGACCTCGCTCGCTTATCCAAAAATATGGACATGTGCAGCAAAATGCCCTTTCGTTATCTTGTTTTTCTGCGATGTCGCAGGCCGAATAAAAGGCCCCCACCCCCCCTCCCCCGGTCAGGTAATTGCAAGGGCTAAATACGTCGATTTTGGCCTGGCAGCTGCCAGGCTCACCGTGCTGAAGACTTGACAGTGGGTCATTTCATTTCCTTTCAGACCTTGCATTTTCATCTCAAGTCTAAAATATGGGGTACATAGGTCCAGAACTTGGTATCCTGGTTCTACTCATCGAAGATTACGGCAGTCACCTCCCCCGCAATGTCAGCACTGGCCAAGAAGTTGCCGAGCAACCCAGTTTGGACATCTCGCTTGACCACCACGACGCGGCCATCCGACTGCAGGCCAATGGCAACCATATCACCAGCCTTGTTGATGGAGAATTGGCGGGGAATCCGCCCTCCAGATGGTGCTGTCTGCACGTGGGTCAGCCCCCCCGTCGCATGATCTAATGAGAATGATATGATGGCATCTGAAATGATCTCTGTGCTGTTGGTGGGATCGAAGTTGGGAATGGTGAAGGAGTTTTCCCCGCGGGAAGACACAACGAGAAATTTCTCATCCGGCTGCAATGACTGGTTAGTAGAGCGGCCTACGCACGGGTCTGAGGGGATTCTTCTCGAGGTCACTCACTGATAACTCGATCTCGGCGGCGGTAGTGCCCTTGGGAACAGTTTCCCCTTCACCGTGTGTGTTGATGGCAAAAAGTTCAACAAAGCTCAAGGTCGAGTTGCTATTGTACACAACTTCGTAACCAGTGATGGTATTGGCCAGTTCACCGACAAGATACATGAACGTCTTCTCGTCCGTAGCAAGGAAAGCGGCATGTCTCGGTCCAGTTCCGGGAACTGTGACAAGGGGGTCGACCGATGTCCATTCGAGGCCGCCTTCCTCGACCTTGAAGATGCGGACAAGATCAGCCCCCAAGTCTGGTACCAAAATGTAGTCGCCGGTGGGGTCCAAAAGGGCTTCATGCGGATGGGAAGCCTCTTGGCGCGAGGGGTTAGACCCTGGTTGCGAAAGCTTGTACGTCTCGCTTTGCAATACAGTCAAAGCTGCTGCGTCCGCGATCGAGAGGGTGGTGAAGGAGGAGCCTCCACTAATCATATTAGTCAGATATGGTCAATCGTAGTGAATCCCCCTGAGAGTTGTTGACCGGTCTAGTTGAACATAGCCACAGATGTGTCAAATGTTCACCTAACCGCTATCTCGTGTAAGAGTAATCCCAGATGGTCAGCTCAGACTTACTATTGCGCCAAAGCCAATCCGTCTCCACCCTCGCCGTAAATAACAGCACTAACAGGGCCAGAAATCACGTCAATCTTGTCCAGCTGGACCAGACTTCCATCGTCACTGGTTTGGAAAGACGAGACGGTACCGTTGGGTGTCGTCAACCCCTCATCTGTGCAGTAAAGACGCGAGTTGGGGTAGTCGAGGGTGAGCCACGCGGGACTGGGGGCGCAGCCATCCGACGTTGAAATGGCTTCGAGTGTGGCAGACGATGCGTTGCCGCTAGGAATCGTCAGGCTTAGCGTGGTGATGGTACCGGCATAGGAAGACACGTAAAGGAGGGCGGCAGAGGACGGTACTACTGCCAAGGAGAGTGACAACAGCCCTACTGGGATCATGTCTTTCAACATCGTGACTCGATTACCAGACGACGGCAGAATAACACCTCGATGGAAAAAGATCGAAATAAGGAAGAGGAAGAAGAAGAGGCTCCCGGTGACAGTTGTTAAAACAAATCCCGCTGATCTATTTCGAAAGCCCAGAAACGCCATACTGAACTGCTTCTCCGTCGGCCGGGATCATGATCATCACAGTTTACTTGGCACCACTTTAGCAGACACTTGCCCAGCACCGAATTAGGAAAGCAGCTCCCCTAGTATGACTTTAACCGGTGTTGCGATGATTTGCTTCGCACCCTAGTCCGGTACTTTTCGAGAGATGTGGAGGGAGGCACTTGGAGCGATGTCGCTTGTTCAGCTTGCAGCTCTGCCAGGCGTGCTTTTTGATCCCTTCGTCTGATGTCAGTTTCTGCCGCTGATAGCGAAGGTGGTGAAGGGGGATTCTTTTCCTACAGCCCACTCCAGGCCATGTTCTGGCTCCGAGACCACGCTGTTAATCACGCAGGTGTGTAGCACCGTTGATTACACCTCCGATGATGGAGTGATTGGGCAGATGACGAGCTGTACCGTAGGAAAACGTTGGGTGGTGAAACAGTTGCAGATGCAAAATTGGCAGACGAGTTCCCATCCCAAGCAGTGAGGCGGGGTGGAAACGTTGGAGCTCTAGCTCGCGACGACAGGGGTGTGCAATTGGGGTACAGAATGCATAATCGCTTACCCTCTTTCATCATCAGTTGCCGTTCTTTTAATTTTTTTACGCCAAATGGTTGTGTCAGATACATACACTTCCAAGTATGCAAGTCTTGGCCACGGGAATAACTCCTCATTTGGTGCGAACTACTGATTCGGTGGGTATCAAGAACCTTTGCGACAATCGCACGCTCCGATACGGCGCCGAGATTCTCGCAACGAGGGAGCAAACCAGAGCGATAATTTGATGCTCAGGGGGTCACAGAACGGCGGGCCGAATCACCAACGTGCGTTCGTGCATACCATATTCGCACGTTCTGGTGTTGAGATCGCCTGCTACAAATCGAGGCCTCGGACCCGAAGGCACGTTGCGAGAAATTGATCATTTCGGGAAACCCATCTGTTGGAGCGCCGCTACTTAACCTCCGATGCTGGAGTCAACTGGCTTCACTAGCATTCTACTTCTGGGTTCAGTATATTCAAGATGGATTCACAGAATCCATCTTAAGAAGCAACTGAGCCTCATTTAGCCGAGGGACTAATGAAACCTTAGTCGTCTCTCCACTTAAAGGCATTATAAGTCGTATGGAAGAGTGACGAAAACATAATATCCACGTCTACTCCGACCAAAGCCAGTTCGACGAGCCCGTTTTTCTACCCCCAAATACCGTGTACTCGCGACTTGTGTACAGGATCACGCCCCCTCATTCATAATTACTCCAGTAGAAAAGAATAATTGTGATCCGGTCAGGAGTAGATTGCAACTTGACCGGATCACCAAGGTTAGAGTATTTCTCACACGTGGAGTGGAGACGTCTAACCGCATTGACCACCTTTTTGCATGCACCCCCATTTTGCAGGGAATTTCTACGCCTCAACAACACGACGTCTCTCAATTTACCTCGCAATTGCTCCCTATCTACGTACAAAATGGCTAATCCAGTGGAGAATAGTCTGGACGATTTTGAGCAGCGAATCGAACGCGCTAAAGAGCTTGTCCGTCAGGGCTCTTCCCAGGCCGTAGCAGCTCATCGGTACGGTATCAAGGGGACTACACTGTCCTACCGTATTCGTCACGGTAATTCGCATCGCGACGCCGCCTCCAGGCAACAAAAGTTGACTCCAGAGCAAGAGGAGGTTATCGTGAACTGGATCCTCACGAAGAAGTGTGTGTACGGGCTCCTAGCAAGCGTTATGTGGCCGACTTCGCTGCCGAAATCCTCCTTGCTCAAGGGGATAATACACTCGGCCAACACTGGGTGGATCACTTCGTTAGCCGCCATCCACAGATACGTACCAAAATTGGGCGCGTCATAGATGCTAGCCGAGTTAGAGCGTCCGATTCGAACAAGATCCGAGACTTCTACACCCTCCTCGAACGCTTACGTACGAAGTTAGATCAGGTTTTTCTCCCCGAGACGAAGCCTAGGGGTACCGAATGGCGACTCCTTATCCTCGACGGCCACCAGACATATATTCATGCCGAATTTATGTGGAAAGCCTACTCGAATAGAGTCGCCGTGCTGTATTTACCCTCACACTGCAGTGACGATCTCCAGCCGTGCGATGTCGGGCCGTTCTCACCTTTGAAGACCTACTACCGCCAAGAGCTCAGGGCTTACGCTTCCTACAAGGCTACAGCCCCAATTTACAAGCAACGTATGCTAGAAGCATATCTACGTGCCTCGGAGAGAGCCTTTACTACGGAAAATATTAAATTTGGCTGGCGGAAGACTGGTATATGGCCCCTAGGCTCCGAAGGACTAGTCGACATATCTTGTGATCCTCCGCCTCATATATCACCACCTTTAGTTGCTTTTACTCCTCAGAAAGCGCAGCAACTATCTAGCCAACTACAGTCGATAGAGAAAGCCGAGGGCGGGGTATCTCGTAAGATTCGTACCCTAGTAGGCAAGGCGGGCAAGGCCCTTACACTCCAGGCCGCCGAGAATGCCAAATTACGTATCGAAAACGAGCAACTATATAAGGAACTCGATAAATACGCTCCAGATATACGCCAGCCCGTCGAGCCAGACCCGAATAAAGTATTCGTTAACTTATCAGCGATCCGAACAGCCCAGGACAAGCGAAATAAGCGAATACGGCCTATTTTACCGGATAAGCAGTTAGAAATTGATACTTTTCTCGAAGGGAGGGTCCCTCCTAAAAAGAGAACTCGAAAGAATATATCTAAGTCTTCGGACACTTAAATTAAGTATGTTCTCTAAATAAATAATATGGACGAAGTATTTAGGTTGATTCAGTTAGACCCTGCAAAATGGGGGTGCATGCAAAAAGGTGGTCAATGCGGTTAGAATCTATGTGAGACCTCCTGACAACTCCTGCTTCTGCACGCCAACAAGTACCTGCACTCGAACCTGGCCTTCCTAGGAAACAAGGCTATTGTGTGAGCATCCTCTTTCAGTGTGCAACCGGGGCACCGCTCTTGTCTCTGCCATAAGCGTCCGCTATTCTCCTCGCGACTAATTCGCCACTCCAGTAGGCCCCGGTTGCCGTTCCCAATGCCACAAACGGCGCCGTATGTTCGCCCGCCATCCAGAGACCCCGGTCTGGAAGTCCTTCTCGCATCGTCTCAATGTCCTTGTCTCCTTCCTCTAGTCCGACTTGAAAATTACCATAACTCCCATTCCCGGCCAACTCGTCGTGTAACCAGTCGGTTGAGAAGCAACCGGTGGGCTGGCAGTCAGATGAAAATTCATCATAGTTTGGAAGGCGTGAGTAGTACGGTCGAAACCAGTCGTACAGAAAGGCGTCCTTCTTCTCCTTGGTAAGCAGCTTCGCAACCTCGTCAGTGAGGTAACGAGATTGGTCGCCGTAAATGTAGAAGAGCAAGGTAGGATGAGATACTGATGGATGCAGCGAAGCGAGTTCTACAATTTCCTGGTGCCATCCCTTAGGGTTTGACTGCGGGGCGTATTTGGGTGCAATCCATTGACAGAACCCCTGGATGGTGCGGTCCCGGGCATCCGGAACGGTCCAAAATGCCCTGGGGAAGCTGATGTAGACCTGGACACCATGAGAAAAAAAAACAAGAAAAAAGAAGAGGGCAGAATGGAATCATGAGATTGGCACCTACCTTCTCGAGACAGCCATAGCTAATGCTGTTGATTGCTTTGGTCAGCCTTGTTGTCAGCGGTGGACTGAATGCTTCGGGGTGCCGCTTCAGCCAGCCTAAAGGTGCTGTCATGACCACTTCATCAAACTCTAGTGTCTCGCCGCTATCGGTGAGGACCGTAAGTTTGTTATCATCGGCGGTGGCCTTGACCTTGTTGACCTTCGTTGAGTATTTGATGTTTGCGCTGTCAACTGCTGGTTTTGCGATCAATTGAAGGATTTTCTGGTATGTTCCGGCGCAAAAAAGATTCTCTAGGTAAGTCGATCAGTACATATTTGGCTGATGTTGAATATTGGGCAATTGTAGGCACTTTGGTGAATTGAGTACGGTGGGAGACCATCGCATCTAGATTTCAGCACTAAGATGCGCAGATGAAAACTGACCTCCTTCAATGCACTCCTCTAGCCAAAAGAACTTGAGGCTTTGGTTGCGAATCGGGCTGCCGACAAAAGCTCCCCACATTTCAGCCATCTGAAACACGACTTCGCGCTTCTTCTCGAAGTCCGGCTGGGTGCTTGGAATTCTCCCTGGGACTTCTCTTTGGAAGAAGTCCCAGAGACTCTCATCGGGGGATATTGTGGCACAGTTCTTGTTGCTGTGTCTGAAAGCATCCTGGACGACATTCCACATGATGGTCGAATGTGTCTCCGCTTCTGGCACGTCAAGGAGCCTCCCTGACTGATCGAAGACATCTGCCTTGTCGTCCCAGGTACCGACGACCGTATCGGTCTGTTTCGCAAGGTCCAAAATAGGATTATCATTCGTGCCATGAATCCAATTTGGGCCAACATCAATAAGATGACCTTAAGTCTCCAAGTCAGCAAGCTATCCCAACACTCATGCCTTCATTGGGCAACGATCTTCTGCGTCGATGATACGTTCCGGCGCTGATCTACCGTACGACCCCCAATTCGTCAAATGCGCTGATGCGCATGTGGTTTTGTGAATGGGTGCAATACCCGGAAACAGGCTTGGATAGGGAGGGCACTGACCACAAGGTAGCTTTTCTTGATGCACTCGGCCACCTAACCGATTCCTGGCCTCCAACAGCGTTACTATAAATCCGCGCTGGAGGAGCACGTCTGCACAGCGCAGCCCCGCGAGCCCTGCCCCGACAATGGCGACATGAGGTCTATGGCTGAAGTCTCTTGATCGGCACTATGATGTAGTCAGCACAGACGGATACTCGACTAAAGCCGCCAAAGAAACTGCTCGTTTGACCGATAAGGTCAAGATGAATATAAGGTGTCCCTCGGATTGAAACCGGTTACAAGTATGGCTTATCAAGCAAAGCGGCGGGGAGATAGTGGAGTCCATACCTTTCTAGGTGCCAAGCTGAGATGCCCGGACATTGAGTCAGAGTTCAACTCCACAACACTATGATGAAGTCGACAGCTCTTGAGGTCTTGCCATATGCGAGATGTACTGCGGTGCGAGGTGCTAACGGATATTGAGTAAGCGTCCATTCTGATGTTTTAGGTTTCTACGGTTCTCAAGGAATAGGTGGTAATTTCAAGCGTGTAAGCTATGGATAAAGTATGAATTCGGGAAATGAGCGTCTTATGGACAATGGCCAATGCTTCCGGGGTGTCTCTTGAGAGTAGTTTTGACAAATCAGATATCGCCCATGTGAGTAGTAGAATTGTGAATAGAGGATAACGAAGTGGCTCCAAGCCAAGGGTAATTATAAGTCGGGTGAAGTCGAATCAAGGTAATTTATCACCGGCACTTGTCAGGTGGACGGGGGTAAATGATCCAGATTACAAACAACGTCGGTTCGAGGAATAGCAACCAGTGAGTATAGGGAAGTGACGTTCTGATGATAAATGCCCATTGCTGCCGTCTTGATGAACATACATATACGGGATAGATCCGGACAGGGAATACAATAAAATGTAATAATAAAAAGAAAGGGCCGATGAACTCAGTTCCTCAGACTAGGAAGGTGTAAAGAGCATCTGGGCCGGATCCTGTGGAATGGGAAGCCTTACGTCTGTTGCGCCTGTCAGTTGGAGAGGCAATATGGACATGCCCAAGGTTCTGACCGATAAAGATAGCGCTGCTGCCACGAGACGAAATCATTGGTTGCGCACGATTCAGGCTCTCTCTCTTCAGTGACTCTCAGGTCTAGCCCCCCGCTGAGTGGAATGTGGGACACGAGCTTGAGCTAGAGCGATGTTCATGATATGGGAAATATTTCACTTACCACGAGTATGTTGTGCTGGTGACGAATAGGAAATTCCGAGGCATTAGACACGACACTGCCAAGAGCCAGCGTCGAGACAGTGAGAATAAGAGTCTCTACTCGGCCAAAGCCATTACACTTGGGGTAGGTAGTTTGCGTTATTGCAAGTCCTACCCCACTCCGAAGACACAATCGCACTACCCGTGCCACGCCCCACCTTTTTTGATTTCGCCGAAGCTCACCAACTAAAGTTGGTGCTGGACACCAAGTTCGCCAGGACACCAAGTACGCCAGATTTCGCAAACATCCATCATTACACTACCATTTAACCACCAAAACGACGAAATTTTCGAGCTCGCGATGGCTTCACGTCTGTACGATGCCGTTCAATACGCCCTAGAACATCCGGAAGCCCCAAAAACGAGGGTGGCAGCTGCTTTCAAAGTCAAACGCGAAACCCTCCGCGATCGCGTCAATCGCCCTACAGACACCAAACAGCACGGCGGCAACAACAAGACCTTTACCAAAGCCGAAGAAAAGGCTCTTTGCAACTACATTGATCGGCTTGATCGAATCAATCTGGCTGTTCGCCCGGAGTTTGTTACAGAAGCTGCCAATCTGATCCTTTTGAAGCGGCTTCGGGCAACGGATAGCGAAGGCCGGCCGATTGAAATCCCTACAGTCGGTACGAAATGGACCACGCGCTTTCTAAAGCGTCATGGATACTTCCATCGAACGCAAAAACAGCTTCAAGCTGAACGTCAATCTGCTGAGGACGTCGAGTCTATAACGCTCTATTACGAACGGCTTCGGACGGTTATTCTAGAAAACGGGATTGGCCCTAATGATACCTGGAATATGGATGGAACTGGGTTCCGGATCGGAGTAGGCAAGAATCAGCTAATCGTAACCAAGCGGAAACGCGCTCACTACTTCGGCTTGCCAGAAAATAGGGAATCTGCTACTATTATCGAAACTATCTCTGCTGGCGGCGCTTCTATCCCGGCATTTATCATCCTTCAAGCAACTGTTCATATGGCTCAATGGTACCAACAGCCTCCACCCCGAAACGAAGATATGCCCAGTCGATACTGGGTATCCAAATGATGAGGTCTGCTTAGAGTGGTTAAAGCATTTCGAATACCAATCCAGAAAGTCGCAAAAGGGCCGTCGCCGTTTATTAATTATAGATGGCCACGGTTCACATCATACGAAGCAATTCATCCAGTTCTGCGAAGATCACGATATTATCCCCTTTGGATTGCCACCTCACCTTACCCATCTTTTGCAACCGCTAGACGTAGTGGTTTTTCAACCGTACAAACACTACCACGCAAAAGCGCTAGATCTGCTGGTTCGTGATGGCGTTCAGAACATCTCCAAACTGGAGTTTTTGTCAATTATCGAAAACGTACGCAAGTCTACTTTCAAGAGAAGTACTATCGAATCGGCCTTCCGAAAAACTGGCATCTATCCATTCAATCCTACCCTAGTTTTGCAGGAGGTCTATGAACGGCAAGCCAAAACACCTACACCATCACCACCACCTCATTCTTCCTCTATCGATAATACTCCGACTACTCTACGACAAATTCACAAAGTAGCTGTACATATCGAGAACTCCCTTTCGGACCCTGAGCTTGGTCTTAGCCCCGAATTCGCCACCAAGCTAAATCGGTTTATCAAAGGGTCCCTGATCAACGCTACGGAGCTGGTCCAAGTTAAACGGGATCTTGGCCGCACCAAATACGCCGAACGAGTTGCAAAACAGCGCCGATCAATGAAGAACTATCAACTTCAATCCGGAGGAGTTTTATCTGTTTCAGAAGGCCGGGAAATGGTCAAAAAAAAGGTTGAAAGTGAAGTCGTCAAGGCACAACGGATTTTGGATAGCCATAACGAACGTATAAAAAAGACCGCCAAGAAGGCCTTTTCAGAAGCAGCCAAAAAGTCCAGGCAATGGCGAAAAGATGGCAATTTGAAGCCAGCAGAGATTGTAACTACAGGTGGTGTGGTTAAGCAGCTACGTCGATTTTAGTTAATAGCAGCTATTTTTGCGAAATCTGGCGTACTTGGTGTCCTGGCGAACTTGGTGTCCAGCACCAACTTTAGTTGGTGAGCTTCGGCGAAATCAAAAAAGGTGGGGCGTGGCACAGGTAAGCCAAATCGCGCTGAGGGCCCTTCGGGTGTTGCCGAGTGTGCCTTCTAGTTGCACAACTCGAACATTCATTATTTGAACCTATTCACACACAACACTTGCAAAATGGCTCCTTGCGAGTCTTCTCATCCTGTTGATGCGGGATTCCTTGGGCGCTTGTGGATGTTTAGATCCACATCACCAGATCCCCTGTCCAGATTCCCCGATCCCCAGATTCCCCGATCCCCAGATTCATGATGGACCGGAGTGCCGCGCTTGGCAGCCAAGGCCCATGGCGGCCACTGGAGAGCAACGACAGGTGTTTATCTCGACAAATACCTGTGACAGAATCTGGCATACTGCTGATTGTAACTGATATCTTCCGCTGTATGTGCAGTCCTGGCCAGGTGATCATGAATTCAGCGTGCGTTAGTAATATATGGATGCGGGACGATGTTGAGGACTTCAAGACGGAACAATCAACACCTGTTTTTCGAACCCCTTTCTACTAGTATACAAGCTCGATAGCACCCTTATCAATAAGTCACAGGCAACTTTTATAGGCAGACCTTCGAGCCTCGAAATGGGTTTCCAACTTTACTTAAAAGAGCGGATGCTTGCCCCTGTTTCCGGGGGCACGTGTCGTGTCCCCTTCCCAGAGCTTCACATGCGAAAGCCGTCACTCGAACCCAGCCAATCAGAGCGAATGACATGTAATCTAGTCCACTAGGGGGCTGGATTTCCCCACATCGACGAGCCGAGGCAACCACTGAAATCCACTGTAATTGGTGCTGACGGTATTGGGATGGTAACCCCAAGAGCCGGCTTTGAGCTCTCAAGCTCAAACAGGCTACCGGTGTACTTATTCTCCAGCATCTAATCCCGATGTTAGCTTACTCGTGTGTCACGCGCCAGTGTCGCAAGCTTCCACGGTTCCATAAGAGCTGATGTCTGCTGCTTTTGCTGAAGTAGCGGTTGTTTACCACTGTACTTCTCCATCGTGTAGTTCTTGACAGAGTAGAGGAGCTTCTGTTCGGTCTTTGTATTGACTAGCCTCTTGACGATCCGATACCAGTCCAAACACCAACTAAACAAGTACCGCTCTCTTCGTAAACATGACGCAGACGTTCTCCCGCGATGATGTCGCTAAGCATAACACTGAAGACTCTCTGTGGTTCGTCATCGATGCCAAGGTCTACGATGTCAGCGAGTTCGTTGACGCCCATCCCGGAGGAGAGGCGGTTCTTCGTCAAGTTGCTGGTAAGTGCTCACTAGTGACGTAAAGAGAAATCGAATCTCTATCCCCACATGGAAGATGGAAGATGGATGGTCGCTGAACCCGTAGCAAAGGCACCGATGCGACTGTTGCATTCTACAACCTCCACCGACACGAGGTCCTCACCAAATATGAAGACCTCTGCATAGGGACGCTCCAAGGCGAGAAGTCCCAGGTCATTACGCCGCAGCCCGGCGATCTCTCCACTGTCCCATACGCAGAGCCCCTGTGGCTTACACCCCCGTTCAAGAATCCGTACTACAACGACAGCCATCGTCGTCTGCAAAAGGCTATGCGCGTGTTCACGGACAAGTACATCACGCCCGAAGCTCAGGCTCGCGAGAAGGATGGCCAATACATCAGCCAGGAGCTCATCGACCGCATGTCAAAAGAGGGCATCCTGCATATGCGCATGGGGCCCGGCAAGCACCTCCACGGGGTCGAGTTGCTGGGTGACGCCGTGAAAGGAGAGGAGTTTGACTACTTCCATGACTTGATCATGGGCCAGGAGGGGGTACGAGCCAACGCTCGTGGTTTCCAAGACGGCAACATGGCAGGCATGGTCATAGGCTTGTCGGCGGTTATGAATTTTATGAAGGACCAAAAGCGGAAGAAGGCAATCATGGACGAGGTGTTTAGTGGCAAGAAGAAGATATGTTTGGCCATCACCGAGGCCTTTGCTGGCTCTGATGTGGCGGGTCTGCGAACAACGGCCACAAAAACCGCTGATGGCAAGCACTACATCGTCAACGGCACCAAAAAGGTACCCTGCTTCACTTCATTCTGAAAATTTGTCAATGGCATTACTAACTCACATGGATTTTCTTCAGTGGATCACGAACGGTGTCTTCAGCGATTACTTCGTCACTGGGGTCAAGACAGACAAGGGTCTCAGTGTGCTGCTCATTGAAAGGGGGGAAGGCGTCGAGACCAAGCCTATCAAGACCTCATACTCCCCGGCGGCCGGAACGACGTATATCACCTACGATAACGTTAAAGTACCTGTTGAAAACCTCCTGGGCGAAGAAAATCGCGGTATCTACGTTATCTTGTCGAACTTCAATCATGAGCGATGGACCATGGTTTGTAAGTTTTTGCCCGTCCTGTAATGCGGCCTGTTGCCATGCCCGGGTGCTGATAATTCATTGACAGGCGGAACCACGCGGATGATGAGAACTGTAGTTGAGGAGTGAGTTACTCTCTGAGTCCTATTTCCCCTTATTTGTCGTGTTTCAGGGGTAGTTCAACAACCTACGAAAGGCTGTCTCACCTCTTAAAATATGATGCTACCCTTCGAAGACGATACTCGAGTAGCAATTACTGACTCGGAGGGTTGAAAGGTGTCTGAAATGGTGCCACCAGCGTATAGTCTTCGGCAAGCGGCTTATTGACCAGCCCGTCATAAGACAGAAGCTGGCCAAGATGATTGCCCTCACTGAATCTCACCAGTCGTGGCTCGAGACCATCACATATCAAATGTGCAATATGGCATACAAGGATCAGGCCACCTACCTGGGCGGACCAATTGGCCTCCTGAAGATGAGCGCCACCCGGGCCGCTCATGAGGTTGCGGACGAGTCGGTGCAGATCTTTGGAGGTAGGGGACTGACCCAATCGGGTATGGGCAGTGTCATTGAGATGTTCCATCGCACGTACAAGTTTGACGCCATCCTTGGAGGCGCTGAGGAAGTCCTTGGCGATTTGGGGGTGAGACAGGCGATGAGGATGATGCCGAAGGCTATGTTGTAGAACCTGCGTGTAGAATCGTATGTACATGGAAATTCTGTATAGAAAGAATTGATGAAGTCCTCGGGATAGGTTCACACCAGCAACTAATGGCTCCTCATCTGACCCCAAGTGTTACCAAAATGGGGTTCTTGGATTTCTAGTTCAAGCGCTATGGGCTATGGGTGAAGATAAATGGCATGTCCGCATTCGTAAGTCATCCATATGAGGTATGCACTCGCAACGTTCATTGATTATCACCGATTATCAGAGACGGGAGCTCATACAGAGTAGGATAAATAACGCGCTCTGAGAAAAGGGAAATTGGGTTTTCCATATAACGTGGTTTAACACCGAGTCGCGCATATCACCGAGTCACGCACTTTTTCAACTTTTCCAACCTTTTGACTTCAACACTTATTTCCTCAACAACAACACCATGTCAGTTCAAACCCAAGAAGCCAAAATCAACCTTGCCATCGAAGCTATCCGATCGACCAAAAATATGAGCCAACATCGAGCAGCAAAGCTATACGGTGTACCCGAGTCCTCACTCCGTGACAGAATCCACGGTCGCACCCCACGTACCGAAATCTGGCCGAATAGCGCACTACTCGCCAAGATAGAGGAAAGAGCTATTGTTCAGCATGTACTTGACCTAGATTTTAGAGGGTTTCCTCCCCGGCTAGAGGGTGTGGAAGATATGGCCAATTCCATTCTTGCGACGCGGGGTACCCGACGCGTCGGCAAGCTCTGGGCGCATCGCTTTGTAAAGCGAACCCCAGAGTTACAGACGCGTTTTTCTCGCTCGTATGACTTCCAGAGGGCCCTCTGCGAGGATCCAAAGATTATTGAGGACTGGTTCTGGCTTGTATCGAATATGAGGGCCAAATACGGGATCCAGGACTGCGATATGTGGAACTTCGACGAGACGGGCTTTATGATGGGCGTTATTCAACGCTCGATGGTCGTTACCTCGTCTGAACGTAATGGTAGAGGCAAGAAGGTCCAGCCAGGTAACCGGGAATGGGCCACGACGATTACCTGTGTCCATTCGGAGGGTCGCGACATCCCGCCATTTCTGGTAATTCAAGGGAACTATCACCTTGCTAATTGGTATACTGAGGGGGACCTACCAGCCGATTGGGTAGTCAAACCGACCGAAAACGGGTGGACGAACAACTAGACTGGTCTAGACTGGATCAAACATTTCAACAAGCACACTATCTCGACCAAAAGAGGCGTGTATCGGCTGTTAGTATTGGACGGGCATGAGAGTCATACATCGGCCGATTTCGAGTCTTATTGCAAGTCTAACGGCATTATTACTATCAGTCTGCCCCCGCACTCGTCTCATCTAACCCAGCCACTTGATGTCGGGTGCTTTGGGGTCTTGAAACGTATATACGGTCGAGAGATTGATATATTTATCAAGTCCCATATTAACCACATTACTAAGGTCGAGTTCTTTATCGCCTTTAAGGAGGCTTATTTAAAGGCAATAACCGACAAAAACATCAAGGCAGGGTTTCGAGGGGCCGGCCTAGTCCCCCACGACCCTGAAGCCGTTATCTCGAAGCTGGATGTTAGGATTCGGTCGCCTACACCCGTTAGCCCCTCTCTTCTAGATGCTGACCCTTGGGTTTCGCAAACGCCAAATAACCCGACAGAGGCTCTCTCGCAGTCCTATTTTGTCAATCGCCGAATCGCCAGACATTAGGGAAGCTCTCCGACCCCAACTTTTGATGCTGTTGGCCACCTTGCGAAGGGTATAACTCGATTAGCCCATGAGAATACCCTCTTGAAGGCTGAGTGCTCCACCCTTCGCAAGGCAAATGAGGCACTAAGCAAGCGTCGGAGGGCAAAAAGATCGCGTGTCCGGCAAGGAGGTGCACTTACTGTCGAGGATGCCCTGGACATTTTGGCCCGGAAGGACGCGGAGGCCCAGGTAAAGGAGGACAAGCGCTCTAGGGGGGGTAAAGAAAAGGCTGGTCCGTCGACTGTACGACGATGTAGTAAGTGTAAGAAGACCGGACATAATGTAAATAATTGTCAGGTCGAACTATAATTGTCAGACGTATGTAGCTCTGAATAAATTTCAATAAACTTTAGTCTGTTGTGGCTTTTTAATTGAACTTGAAATTATAGTGTGGTAAAAGTGCGCGACTCGGTGATATGCGCGACTCGGTGTTAAACCACGTTATAGCTTTTTCATCATGACATAATTTGCAGGTCCGATGTCGTTACTCACTACGCGCCTTTTATTTCCATCGTCACTCAGAGCGCAAAGAATATCGAGCTACTCAAAAGCTGAGCTCTTGTATGGTTTCTATATAGAGAGTGATTCACACACCGTGTGTTCTCAGTGCTGATTATTTCTCAAACATAAAGAACCTGTGGCAAAGTAAATAGCAGCAAAATATCCATGTCGCTGAGAAATCAAGTAGCGAAACTGCAGTGTGCTCTGTTTACGACCGTATACTTTCAATATGATGTACTTGGGTTTATGGACTTTACGGTCCTTACAACTATGGAAGAGAGTGACGAGAACATTTTAAGCCTCCGGTTCTGACTTAGGTTGCTGATTCATGAGGTTTCGGGAGAGTGCACATTGCAGATGCCCACATTCGCAGTTAGTGGTGTAACTCGGTCCCAGCGTACTGGCGACGAGATGACTACCGTCAACTAGTAGTGGACTGATGATGAAGATCTGCACTGCTCATAAATATCAGAAATGCATAACCATTTGCGATTTTCCATAACCTAAATACATTATCAACCTGGGTACAATGTATAGCGCATCTTGGCTTATGTTGACGCATCCAGCAACCAATAGATACCACTACTCATCAATCCGTAAGAAAAAACGATCCCCCAATTCATGTAATGTGCCAAGACATCAATTCAAGACTTGCCAATAAGGGAAGGCTGTTGCAGGAATGAGCACCAAAAACTCTCCAGTCTAGAAACGAATCATTTAGACCCCTATATTCCGGTTCTTGACCAAAGGAAATCGACGTCGTCCATTCACGATCATATCATGATTCTGCTTTATCGGCATCTGGGGCACTCCGCACTCTATGTCGTTGAAGTATCGCGTCGGGTCTCCCACAGGGTGCGTATTTCGCCGACTCCCGCCACACTCCTCGCAAACAAACCAAACCACTTCTTCGGCTGGAGCTCGTGGACTTGGTCGTTTTGCAATTGGTGATCTGGATGCGGCTGTTGCATCCGATAACAGAGAAAACGATATGCCCTGTGTTCTTTCACTACCAGCCGCCATTGACCGGGGAGAAAGCGCGTCCACAATGGACCAACGCTTGCTCGGATGTCCGGGTCTGGCAGATGGGATTTGCTTGGTGTATCCTTGCTTGCCGATGCAGATCAATGGCGTAAGGAGCAGTGAAAAGCCAGCAAAAGCTGTTGTGGCTGTGAATGTCTTAGAGTATGCAAGCTCATATTGAGTATAAGAAGACCAAACTGCAGTGGTGATGGCCAATCCAAGAGGGATACCTAGCCGGGTCGTCTGTAGAAGCGATGCGCCGATCGAGTGATGTTTCAGTGGAAGGGCGGAGAGAATATAAAGCTGGCTAGTGTTGAGCGTCCAATCCATGCCAATGGCTGTTAAGAGGATCGATGGGAAGATCCAAGTAAAGTAACTGTTTCCTTGACGCAAGAATACGAGAAGGAGGTTGCCGGTGACAGAGCACAGGCCAGCGATACCAACCAGAACAGTTCCGGGAACTTTATGCATTATCAGACCGACAAGAGGGCTGATGAATAACCCAACCAGAGCCTGTGGTAGCAGTCGAACAGCAACATTGAAGGGTGAAAGATTCTCTATCTCCTGTAGAAACATAGAAACCCAGAAGATAGATGATGAGGATGCCATAGTACAGCTCAGTGTTCCGAGAAATATCTGGCCTTTGGGTTAGCATCGGCTCTGAAGTATCAGTGGATATGCTTTTGCTTACTAATGACACGGTGTAGTCTTCCCAGATGACGGGAGGTATCATTGGTGTCTTTGTGAAGTATTCCCAGAGAATGAAACACCCCAGTGATAGAAGTCCAATAGTCAGGAGAAGAATCACAACGGGAGTCTTCCAACTGGAATTATGAAGTCAGCACATGCTATACAAAGAAAAAGTTTATAGGATTCGTTTTCGAAGAGCAAAATCCAGTTGCACATAGAAACAGTAGAATTATAAACGACGCGCGAATGAGAAACATGGCGAGAGAAGTGACAACCCAAAGCTATCATGTCACGAAGGGGAGACGAGAGAAAAGGTACAGATTAGGGAAATGCTTACGGTAGATAACCCTCGGGTCCGATTGTCAAGGCGACGGTGAACAGTAGTACGCCAGCGAGTAGTAAGAAAAGTCCAGTCCAGTCGAAGCGCCAGAGTGCTCCTAAAAGAAGGAAAAAGGAGTGGCTCAACTCATCGGAATCTGTGCTCTTTTGGTCTTGTGGATGCGGCTCATTGGGAATGACTAGCCAGGCCAATACAGTAATAGAAGCATAAAGAAGTCCGAGGCATATGAAAGGTGCCTTCCAACTGTAGAGCGAGGCCAGCCCTCCTGAGCTGACGCCGCCGATGATGGTAGCTGCTGGGTTGCCCTAAAATAAGAGTTAGAACGCTGTTAGTGGTGAGATTTGCAAGGTTTCAGAAGAGAAGTGTCTTCATGAAAGTTCTAGATTGAGCTTGATGAAGGAGCGTGAATGCCCTCTGCAGATACCCATCTGTGGGACAATATTTTGCGCAACGGTGACCAACTCAGTTCTCCTTCAGGACAGAGTAAGAGGATGATACAGAATATTTCTTACCATCAAAAAAGATGAGAACACCAAGTTCTTCCTGCGAGAAGATACGGGGTATGCCAGACTCAAGATGCCCACCGCAATCGGGATGTTGGCCGCACAAGCAACACCTGCCAGGCCAGACATGATATCAACCACCACACCGCTTTGCGCGAATGAAGTGAACGTCACGAACAAGGAGAATGCCGTGAGGCTGAGCAGCAACAGAGTCTTGCGTGTCAGAATCGGTGGGCAAACATCCGCAACATGTCCAAAGGGGATCAGAAATGCCGCTGTTGTCAATCTGTGTAATGCTAGTACCGAGAGCGGCAGGATACCTCCTGAATCATATCATAGGTATTGGTTTTAGGGACTTACCCAGCAGCAGCAGTTTCCCAAGCGACCTCGGCTGGACTCATCACCAGGTCGTCGCCTATCTGCGCGGCAATGACCATGACGGATCGTTGCAGGAATATAGACGAAGCGGCCGAGAATGCGATGACGGCGACGAAGAGGCATTCATGGAGGGTGTTCTTGAGGACTTCAGGACGTTGGCCTACTGGGATAGGTGGCGTGGCCTTTCCGTCTGTCAGGCACACCTCCTCGAGGTCGATTGGTTGTTTCTCTAGCGCCATGGCAAGATATTGTGAGAGTTTCGAGGCTTCTACAACGTCAAGTGCTCAAATAGCGAACGACAAGTTTAGTTTGAAGGTTACAAGTCGTGAGGTTGGTTGGTCGTCTGAAACGGCCCCATTCAGAATCAAGCACAACACGGCTGACGTAGGTCGACTGAATGCAGGAAGGGGCAATCTTCCATAGAGTTGATCACAACATGATCTCTGTCTGGTAGGGAAGACTGAGAAACTAGCTCAGTTGCTTCAACCAGCGAAGGTGGAAAGGGGAAGGTGCTGCCTAACAGCCCGATGGTAACCTCAAAGTGCAATTACATACCCATGTACCTAAGTATTTAGATAAGTCGTTAGGTAATACACTGTACTGCAAGGTCAAACTAGCCGGAGGCATTGACTCAAGTCTATGCCCTAAATTTGTCATAGCCCTCAAGAATCAATATGAAGATGGAGATGGAGATAAAACTGACCACGAATATGGCGGAGCCAATTAATTATCAGGGAAAAGTTCAAATGATTTGCGGAAACCCATTGTATTTCTCAAAGTTATATACAGTAAGAACGTATTGTAAAACTGTTCGTCGAATGAGTGAAATTCCACCATAAGCGCAGCGTTCCTTTCCTTTCTATTTACACCAACGACCGCAGCGTGCGCAACCTCATGCCATGCTACCTTATGCAACCACCACCGTCACCATCACCCCGACCAACTATTCCTCAATTTTTCAGCCCGAGAAGACGGATGGATGAGGTAAGAAGGCAGACAGCTTAGAATGCTGGGCTAGCATTCTTAAGCAACATCTCGAAGTACGCCTGGTTCCACGTCCCGGCCTCAGGGGACGGCTTGAACGCATCATCCTTCCCACAGAACGAATCATATCGAGTAGCGCCCGTGTCACTAGTCCCATCTGACTCACCACCGGGCTTACCCCAAACGAAAGCATCAGCCTGGGGCTCTCCCGTGGTGGCAGTAGGGCGGACACCAAAGCCGGCACCGTCGACGTTGCACCAGTCGCCCCACTCAGCGCGGAGACCCGTGACGGCATTGCGGCCCGTGTCGACGATGGCGTAGTTGGGCATGCCCGCCGTTTTGAGTGCGGCGCTGAACTTCTGCACGTATATCTTCTCGTTCTGGCACGAGTTGTACTTGGCGTCGGATGCCGTGGAGAACTCGCCTGGCGACAGGTCCCAGGCGTTCCAGCCGGCGATGTTGGTCGAGAAGCCACGCACTTGCTTGGGGCTGTCGGCTGCCTTGTAGGCCTTGGCCAGTTCTTCGGCACCTTTTTGGAATCGTTAATAGGCTGTCCAAGGCTTTTTTGTCTCTTTTTGTTTGACAGGGGCTAAACTGATCTAGGGGTTGGTGTAAGAAGGGGGCTCACCTGGCTTGAGGTTGGCGTCCCAGCCGAGCCATCCGCCGTGGCCGGCATCGATGTACATGACGACGTTGGGAAGGTTGAGGCTCTTCAGGGCGTACGCAACACCGTCGCGGTAGCTGCTAGCGCTGTCCTTGCATGTCTGCAGGTCTGCGTTGGTGACCAGGTTGGGCAGAGAGTCGGGCTCGATCAATAGGGCAAAGGCAGTGTTTGGCGCGCCCTGTAGGAGCTTGACAATGGCTGCATTTCAACCTGTTAGCAACGCTATCTCTCATTCACATGAGCCTCGTAGGAGTCTTCTCACGGTCAATATACTGCGTCTTGTACTTGTCGAGCTCGTTGTACTTCAACTCGCCATTGGAGGCCTTGGCGGCGCAGTCACGGCCCGGCAAGTCGTAGATGACGAGGCCGAGGATATCACTGCAAGGGGTGTCGTCGATGGCGGGCTGCACCTTGGCGATGTTCTCAATGGTGTCACTGACGTTTTTATTAGCCATTTCGATCTTATCTTGACCCTTGCCATATAACACCACCAGACCGACTTACATCCACAGGAAGCTACCAACATCGGCAACCTTGGCTGCAGAGGCCTTCAGGCTTGAGTCGGAGATGGCATCGACGGCCTTGTTGACCTCATCACGGTAGAACGGGTTTGCGTGCAGCTTGTAATTCTGCCACACATTGGTCGACGCGTCAAGCGTAACCGCCGACGAGCAAGCAGCCGCAGGAGCACGGGGTGACTTTTCCGCCTTGGGAGCGGCCAGGGCGCTACCCGCGAGGGCTGCAATCGTGTAAGTGACCTTCATCTTCCTATGACTAACTCTTCAGTTTAGTGGTGAGTGAGTTGAGGTAGTAAGGAGCGGGCCAGACCAGCGGCGGAGACGACGCTTTTTATAACATCTTGACGACAGCGTGACCAGGCCCGGTGGCACCTCGAGATTAACGTTGCCTTCCTTCTGGAACCCCGTCTATCTTGCAATCAGGAACCCAGGCCCGCCCATCGCGAACGTACTCGGTAGCTAGACTCCGAGTAGGTCAGTGCCGACTGAGGCGGCAGAGGCAGACAGAATGCGGGGATCCTCTGGAGGTTGTGGTAACAATTCATGCGATACGTATAACAGCTCAACCACAAGTGGAGATCATAATTTGTGTATACAACCGCCCCTTCGGGCCTATTGCGGTAGGGTGGGGGATAACGTCTTGGGAGTAGCGTTAATATAAGCTTATACCTCACGCGTTCGTCGATACTGGTATCCAGGGTTTACCAAGGATCTAGCCCCGGAGCCTGACTCTTTCAGACAACTTTGGAGAATATGGGGTAGAAGTAGCTTGTAGTGTTAGCCCCTTGTACCACCTACAAGACACACATATTGGGAACCGATCGTATTCCACACCATCCGGTGTTCACCAGAAAAGCAAGCGTCTTGGGGCAGATCCCGATGGAGGGTCAACTTTGCTTTGACCTCACCGTTTGGGGTCATGTGGAGCATAGCATACCCTTCCCAATAGGAGCACGTAAAACCCTGAACGGTACTGAGACACACCTTGGCTAAGAACTGTAAGGTACCATTTGGCGGGGGAGACACCAAGGACAAAGCTGCGGTTTGGATAAACCCTTTGGAAACTTTAATCAGGTGAAATAAATCGTATAACGTGGCGAAGCAACAAGACGTCGATTTAGCCGCACGGGAACATTCTGGCGCAACAAATTAAGTCCTCGGCTAAATCTCCCAGCATCCCAGGAGTGCCACTATGGCTCCCATATTGGCATGCGAGTAGTGGTCAGGCGCGACGGGCATCTCGGAACGGGGAAGTAGATTCACATCTGCCGTAATTTGAGAGCCTCACCACTCAACGTCCACGCCAGGGTAGCGCTATTCGGAGCTATGCTCCGTGGTTTCGCAGAAAACCAGCTATCTAGGTCAGTTTTGTCTTATGCTTGAATATCACCCTGCCCATGCACAGCTTCCTCGTAGGACCAAAACAGGTCGGTCATAGGCCAAACTTCGGGTGATCATCCGATCCAACCAACTCTGATCACCATCCAGACCACCTTCGGTTCAGATGGATGGATGAGATGGGCCAACTGGTGGATATTCCCAGGCTCCTGGCTCGGTACAATCAAACATGAGGCCCATTGGTGATATCGAGACAGATCAAAACGAGGTCGTTGGGGTTTTTTATCATTTCGTTCTCTATCGGACCTTTTCCTCGTGACCTTCGCAGAGATCGCACGTACATCCCTGAGCCCCAACGTGTCGCCACACTTGGGTCTAATGATCTCCAGGCGATCCAATTGTCTTGTCTCTATAATGATGCCCTACCTTAAAGGCCAGACAAGGCTTCTCACATGAAGGGAGGCAGCGAGAAGGGGTACCCGCCATTCTTGACGCGGAAGATGGAGAGAAGCAACCCGTAAACGAGGAAAATGACGGCACTCCAGATGATAACGGTGACCTGCTGGAGCTTTGAATCGACTATCCTCGGAGCCTTGATGATGAGGGAGATCACAGCGAATGAGAGTATTCCATCTGACATTATTAGTAGTCTAGTATAATCGAAATTGGGATCATTCTTGACTGAGGACTTACAAACGCCGGCAACGATCTGAGTCTCCATGCCTAGTTGGTTTTGGAAACCACCAGAGAAGTAACTGATGCCTCCACGTCCATCGGAAGCGACATAGGGCACTTTGCGAATCACGTTGAACATCTGGCCACCAGTGAACAAAAGGATGGCCATCAGGCTGATGCCCGCCCAGACGTTGCGGTTTGTGATGACGGGGAGGATCCAGGGCCACAACTTGAAGAGGACACCAGCACCACCAAGCATGCTGACAATGGTGACCACCCATAGAACGTAGTTGACTGGGCGGCTGACTGCAGGGTGGGGTCTATCAGGGAGGTGACGCGCAACCCATGCATGCACCTGTTCTGCAACTTGGGGACTGAAACACTTATTAGCGTTAAACGAACGACAGATACGCGATTCTGGTTCGCTTACCCGTTGGTGAAGTCGTAGCGAATCGGTTCGGCCGAGGACACGGCATGAGGACCCGTGGTGGGCTGGAAGAGAAGGAGGACAGGAGCTGTTTGGAGACCCAACTACGAAAATCGCAAGTGATTAACAACGGCTGCCAGGCAAAGTGTAGATGGCGATCATGTTTCACTTACCGACATGAACGTGTCTCGTCCATCAGAGAAGTCCAATGTAGCGAAGACAGTTCGGGACTCGCCCTTCTTGTCGCCCTTGATCCAGCTCTTAGACAAGATATCCCATTCAGGCTGGAACTCGCGACACAGCTGACATCCGAATCGATTGTCCAGTGCGGTCAAGAGAACTGCTGCCGTGTAGTTTCGAGGGGTCGAGGTCAACTTCTTGTAGGAAGTATCGGACAGCTTCACTGGGTTCGAAACGAGCGCCTTGTTATGAAACTCGGTGAATCGGTCGACATCCAGCGACTTCTTGGCAGCGAGAGACCCCAATGGCAGGGCCAAAGACAGTAGAATCGAAAGCCAGCGCATTGTAAATGCGTTGATGAAATTGAACAGTCGAAAAGAGTGGTATGGTCCCACGGCAATTGAGAGGTGTGCTGTGTCTGCACACTTATAGTTAGCCGAAGAATTGAAATCGGCGTCCTGCGTTGAACATCGAGGCTATGATCTCGAAATGTCGTCGGGTCAAGATTCAAGGTGGCCTTAATAGAAGCTCCAGCTCTTGCCAGCTGGATCCACAGCTGCAGCTACTGAGTACTCTTGCCCAGACGCCATTACGTAGCAGGCGGCCCGACCAGAGCTCCGACACAGCCATTTGACCCTAGTCTATTTCTGGTAATCTGTTTTGTCGGAGCTGCAACCTCGAAACCGACCCGTGACTTCACTTGACACGATCTACACGGGTCATACCACACCGCAACTGGCACCAATATCCCAACTCTGAACTCGCTCAAAGTATGAGCTTTACACATTAAGTAGAGCTACTCTGCGTTTCTTCCTAAGACTTGATCGCGACTTCCCTAAATGGCTAGACCAGCAAAGCCCACCAAGGGCCGCGAAGAACATGTAAACATGGCCGCTGAAAAGGTACCCATTGATAGACTTCGGTCGCACATCGCATACGACTAATCTGGTATTCACAGCAAACCCAACTGCTCCACGAGCTTGAAATGAAGCACCAGCTCGGTGGAAGCCGATCCGACCTTCTGGTCAAAGATGAGGATGTTCGCCGACTGAAACTTCGCATCCTCATGCTGCGCGACGAGAACATCTCCCTCCGCGATGAGATCACTCAAAACACCGATGAGCATGCCAAACTCGCCGCCAAATGTGAAGGGCTGAGCTCACAGCTCGAGGCCAAGATTGAAGTGGTTCGCTTGCAGGAAAAGCAACTACGGAAACAGGAACGCGAGTTCTCCAGTGTAAAGGTAATGGCCACAACCACCGCCTGTTGCTCGCTTACTAGGATCAGTAATGCTAATCTCTTGGCATCCAACAGGCTGAACTCCAGCTCATGAATAACCTCAGCCAAGACTCAACCAACATCCTTTCCGAGAAACTAGCTCTGACGCGCGAGCTTGCCGTTCTCAAGCCAGAGCTCGAGCATCTCAGATCGCAACTGACACAACAACAAGCCACTCTAGCTGAGAAGCTGGCTTTAGAGCGCCAAGTCAACACGCTGGAAGTCGAACTCGCCAATGAGAAGAAAGTAATCAAGCGAGCAATGCAGAAGCGCGAAAGCAACGACCGTGTCGAAGATGAGTTGCGGCAGAAGCTTCGTGAGGTAGAGAAGAATTTGGCTGCTGAGCGATCACAGCGCGAACGTTTGGAAGACCAGCTTGCACAGGAGAAGCAGACACGTCAGTTAGCCCTGCAAGATCAGGACAGCATCCGGGAGCTGGAGTCTGACCTGCGCAAGAAGCTGAATGACGCACAAAAACAGCTTCGTGAGGAGAGGGAAGACAAGGAAAGACTAGAAGAGGAGCTCCGGGCTGAGAAGCAGTTAGCGAAGAAGGCGTTTAAGAAGCAAGCTTCCAACAGCGACGAGGAGGAGCTGCGCAACAGGCTGGATGAAGTTGAGAGCAAGCTGGCCGCCGAGCAAAATGAGAAAGAGAAGGTCCGCAATCAGGCACAAACCTCCCTTTCCGAGGCAGAAACCCGGAACGACTCGCTGGAGAAGAAACTCGAGAAACTGAAGACCAAGCTGCGGGAGACACAGGATCAGCTCAAGCAGTGCCAAGCAGATCTCAAAAAGGCTCAACAGACCAAACCCTCAGTGTCGGAAGAAGTGACCAAAAAGACGGTCGCCGGACGCCAGGTGTTTAAGAAACGCAAGGGTAGCGAATTCGCCACGGATGACATTACTCAGATCACCATTGGGACACCCGGCGCTGAGGAAAGACCGCGCCGGGGCGCCAAGAAGCGGTCCTTCGAGACTACGCTGGTTGGGGAGAAATCGACATTCTCCATTACCCCGTTCCTGAACCGCGGGAAGTTGGTTGGCGAGGAGACAGTGAACCCCGATGAATCCATGGAAGACTCAATACTTGGGCCCTCCGAGACAACCCGAGCGGTCGAGGTCACTACAACCACAGTGCTCACCGCTGCGGCAGATGACTCTACGAGCTCAAACGTACCGCCGTCAGAAATTAGCGGAACAGTCTCGCCAGATGAAGAACAGCCCGCAGCTGAGCCTAAGCCACAGCTGAAGAAGCCTCGCGGCCGACCGAAGAAGGTACTCGGCGACGCGCCATCAGCAAAGAAGAATGCCCAGCCAGCCCCCAAGGTGGCACTCAAGAAGAAGACTCCCAAAGCCAGCAGTACCCTGGACAAAGTGACCGAGGAGACCGAGGAGACCGAAGAGAACGAGCCGAATGAACCGTCGGGTAACGAAGAGAATAAGAACGAGAAGACGCAAATGGTCAAATCCAACTCCACTGCGCCACAGGACGACAACACCGTCTCGGCCACCTCCGCAAAGACCGAGGAGCCCAAGAAGAAGAAGCGCAAGGTGCTAGGCGTGGCCAAGCCGACGCTCTTCGAAGACGAGGAAGTCGAGCCGGCGCAGCCGATGCGCAAACCAGCGAAAACAGCAGTCAGCGGTGTAAAGCGAGCGGCCCTTGGAGGCAAGGGGACGTCGAATGCGTTCGTGGGCGGGGCGAGCTTCTCGCCGCTCAAAAAGGACCGTAGAGGGGTTGGAGCTAGCTTTCTTGCGTGAGTGATTGTTGCGGAATAACCAGCATTGGGAGAGTCATGGTATAAGTGAATATACATGGACGGGGTTATGCATTGTAGGCAGGCGTTGGGGCATTTCGGTTTGGTATGGTTCCAGGTTGGATGGCCTGGATGGGCTGCAGGATTAGGACTGGCTGCACTGTTGTAAAGTGCAAGTATGAAGCACTTGGTGGTGAAACCCATGATTCCTTTACTTGGCTGGTGACTTATGCGAGTAACTCCCTAGCCTAAAAACTTACAGATATATCATACCAATGTTCGTAAGATACTTCAGGAAAGTCTGACTGTCCTGCATGCAATGCCACTGGAGTGCAAGTATCGCTGAAGTTTTAAGCCTGACAATCTACTCCAGTAGACATTTGTTCACCCTCTCACTCTATGAATTCATGGTCTTCTTGTCAGTTGATGGGTCTTGTTGTGACCGTTTCTAATACCGGTATTTGCATAACCCCGGTACAACGGTCGCCACGATTTTCCGACTCGCCTAGGATCTTGGCCGGATCGAGCGCCGCATCTCAAGATCTCTGAGAAGTCGCAATCTGACACCACATACGTTCGTTTTTCTTAAACTGAACAGATGCGGGAGAGCGCAGATTCGCCAATCCCAAGAAGTATTTTGGATGAAGGGGCTGTCGAGGATAGCGGGTCCTCTCAATGGAGGGCTCTTGAGAGTTGCCTCATTCGCTGCTGCGGCTTGCTCAATTCCCATACCCGCAACCTACGTACAGGCGCGTTGGTCGTCGTCGAACTCGAGATGGAAGCAGCGACAGGGCAGCGACTTCTACGCCCGCGAGGCTAAAGTGCAGGGTTTGAAGAGCAGGGCGGCGTTCAAGCTGCTTGAGGTTGGTTCTTGATGATGGATGGACCTTGAGCGTGTCTCGTTCTTGGAACTGATGATGTACAACTGCAGATGGATTCAAAATACCACTTATTCAAGAAAGGCCAGACGGTGATCGACCTTGTAAGTTGTTGTTCTCATGCTAGTGGGATAGCACACTCATCTGCAACACAGGGATACGCGCCAGGAAGCTGGTCGCAGGTGAGACCTTGTATCTCACTGAGTCTGAACGGTGCAAAATACTGAAATCATAACCCGTAGGTCGCCCTAGAGCGCACCAAACCCACAGGACGCGTCGTCGGCATCGACATCATCCCCGCGCAGCCACCAAAGGGTGTGTCCACCATCCAAGGCAACTTCCTGTCTCCCAGCGTGCAAAACCTCGTCAAGGAATACCTACATGAATTTGCAAGTCAGAAGCCGGCCGCCCGCGCCACCGGTTACCGTATGTCCAAGGAGGACTTTGACGAGAATGATGACATTGCGGCCCTGATCCGGGAGAAAAGCTACATCGACACGGAACGCGCCGACTCGGCGCACGAGGATGATTGGGGGACTATGGCGGAGAAGGATGAGAGATTGGTAGATGTAAGACCTTGCATGAGCCTGGATCTGCTGCGCCTTGGTGTATGTTGTGATGTTGGGTATCTTGGCTAATTTCTTCGAGCAGGTGGTGTTGAGCGACATGTCAGCCCCCTGGAGCCAAACCGCTGGGTTTTCATGTAACACGTTGAGTAACCCGCATATTAGGATGATGAACACGAGCGGCATGAATGTCCGAGATCACATTGGAAGCATGGTAAGAGTCTTTCTCTAAATCTATTTAGCCCCGTTTTCTCCCGCTCCAACTCTACGATGCTAATAAAAGTATACTGACAGGACCTCTGTGCGGCCGCTCTTCAATTCGCCAGCGACACACTAGCCACTGGCGGTCATTTTGTGGCCAAATTCTATCAAGGATCCGAGGACAAACAGTTTGAGATGAAGCTCAAAAAGATGTTTGGAAGGGTGCACCGCGAGAAGCCTGAATCATCCCGAACCGTGAGTTCTCTCTATTTGATATTTCAGTGAAGTACGTATGCTTACTCTAGATAGGAATCGAGAGAAGCGTACTTTGTGGCGTTGAAAAGAAAAGGAAATGTCACGCTAGCAGATATCGAGAAGTAGTGGAATGGTGATACATAGGTTGTAATATGGACTATGCCGATTGTCCCGACCAAAGACATGATGAACGCAAATCATGGAGCATATGGCCGCAAAGATTAGTACCACAACTGTTTTCCCAACAAACCGAAATCATCGAGCCAGCGACGTACCGAAAACGACGCATTACCGGAAAATGCACGAACTTTCTGCCCTTCCCAGAATCGCCGAGGAACTCAATTAGAGGTGGCTCCCGTTCAACTAAGATTGCTATGTCCTCCTTGAAAGCGGCTTGGTTCTTATTTTCTTCAAGGAAGTGACATGAGAACAATGAGCTGCTCACCAAAATGAACATGAAGAGCCTTCCCCGCACCTTTAAGGTAGAACAATCTACCTGACATTGGATTGAATTTAATTTAGCGGATGTCCGACAAAATCATACTCATCCCCAACACGATACAAATGTGCCTCCCAACCCCCTTTAAGGGCAGTCGCCGCTATACCAGCGAACGTAAACACCGGCGCCGCATTCACGGTGCCCAGAGACGCCACGCGCAGCACCGAATCGATATCCCCCTCTCCCAAACAATAGCCCGTAAAACTGTCAATCCAGATCTGGCCTTCTTCCAAGACGATATCAGTTGCATTATTATTCGCAAATCTAGATGCCAGGCCGAACGCCCCCTCCGACCCGGTTTTGATGGGCAAGACCCACCGCCCGGCTGTCTCACACATGAACAAGTCGCCCAGCTCACCGGGGGTGGATGTGTACTTGCCACAAACGGTCAACCTCGTCTCGATGGAGCTGATGACCATGATGACCACCATGAACGCCATGAGGAGGAGCGTGTAGGCCTTGTACCACGGGGACGAGACGCATGGGATGATGGTCGTCGTCGTGCGGCCGCGGAGGAAGTAGTACGCGTAGAGCAGTACGCTGACGGTCAACCCGAATAGGTACAATAAACCCAAAGCGAAGGTCGATGTGGTATAAAAGTAGATGATGCTGGTCGTGGTTCTCCACGGTATCACGATCAGACCGCAGATGATCCAGATACCGATGCATGGAACAAGGTAGAGAATGCGGAACATTCTGCTAGGCCAGTACGAGATGGGCTTGAATGGACCTTGAGGGGGGACGTGGATGTGTTGAGAATCAACAAGGTCGTCTATCGATAACCAAGACCGATCCAACATACTTCTTCTCGCCATCGGGTTCAAGGGTACCGACACCGACACCGTCACCGTCTGCGAGGTGAAGTCTTTGGCCTCATACATATAATCATCCGTTAGCCAAGCGGCAGCGCATAACCGTAGAAGCCCGAGAACCGCCAGAGGAAAGAAGACCTGATCAAGTCCTATGTTTCCGCCCGGATTAAGTCTCCCAGCGACTGCTCCGAAGAGTGCATATACAGCCTGGGTACCCTGCAACGTAATGATGAGGGTCTTGATGGCTTCCGTGGAGAATATGCTGAAGTTTTCGGGCAGGCGAGTGCAGAACGGCAGGCTTGCCGTTACCATTTCCTCAGACCCATCCCACCCCTGGGAGGTCCAGAATACCGCGTTACTGGCTGCTCTTTCCGCGGGACCCCATGAGCGACAACGAATGCGTCGATCTGCTATAGCAATGTAGCGCCAGATGATAGATGTCGGATTGTAGAGACATATACGATCGAGCAGTCCAGGCCGGCTGGAAGTCAAATACGAAAGTCGAGGGGGCACACCAGACACAATGTGAATGATCAGGGGCGACAAACAAAGTGTGGATAGGGATACCCAATCAGAAAAGGAAAGATTCTGGCTTTGGTAAGAGAGCGGTAGAACGTTGGCGAACATCTCCCTAGACGGCAACGTGCCAGCAGTAGTCATGCTGCTTTATGCGGTGTAAGCGAAGTTTCTCAAGCGTCGGGCGCCTTTGACCGACGGCCACGATGTTGTTGCGAGTGAACGAGGCTGAAATGCAATCCATGATCCTTATCAATGTGGAATGGTCTGAACATAAAACCTGATGGGGTGAAGGACCCAAACCCTTGACTGTAGGTGGGCCAAGATCATTTCCAGTTAGAGGTATACTGAGATCAGCCTTACAGCTGTCAACCAGCTGAGGTGGATCCTGGCCCTGGCCTTTGCGGCTCTGAGTAGAATCAGACCACTTTCATCAACTGAACTTGATGAGGCTCTGCAAGGTCTGCTGGAATGTATTCCACAGCATAAGAGACTCCATTCCCCGTATAATTCGAAGACGCGCTTTGAGGAGCCAAGTCTCTGATGGGAGAGTGACTGGGTTGCCCCCCCAAAAGTCCATAAAGTCGCGTCCTTCACTAAAGTCAAGTCGCCATGACTCCCAGAGGGAACCTCACGCCGAAGGTAAGATTCCGGCCTCCACTCAACCCCCGGCAAGCAGATTACTGACCCATATGAACAGACGGTCATGGCTCCTTTGGCCGCCTTCTCGATGGCCTGCATTCTTTTCGCGTATGCGGCATACACTTCCGAAGGACTTGCTCAATGGAGTTAGGTGCTGACCTGACCAGATACACGCGGTCTTCGATCCAGGCGGCGCGGCGAAACGCGGTAGGTACTGACCACTTGTTTCCGTGGCCTCAACTCATAGAATGCAGAAATTAGAGCGCCAGAAGCGGACTGGCCAATTCCCACCTCGGAATGAAGGTCAGAAATGACCGGCGACTTGAGGCGTGGTTGCCAAAGACACGACCCTGGAAGTAATTCGGACTCGGCAAGCCGGTCAATAACTCGCATCGGAGGGAAGTCAAGGCCACAGATCCCATATTTCGTCATTTCGTCTTTGTGGCCTCGGGTAAACAACCTTGACTTGTCCCAGAGTCTCTTGTAGAACTCGGCAATTTTAGCTGTGAGTGGATGCATCAATGAGCTCTCGACAAAAACCCGACAACAGGGGATTCACAAGGGACCTTAAATGGTCTGGTGTGGGCAAAAACACGCCAATAACTCGACTTCGAGTCAGAGAATTCATAGAAAACAATCCCATCATTTCAAAGTTGACTAGATTTAGGTGTTTGCGCAAGTGAAGTCAAGAAGTGTTCAGTGTTGGCTCATAGCCGTGGGTACAGTCAGAAGTCGGTTCTAAAAGTTATCAAATATGAGAGGTACCAGCTGGCAGAGGGGACCCCTGCAACCCCAAATCCAGGGTCCAAATAAACACCTGTCCAACCGCGGCAGCCACGAAGTCGGATCCCGGAAAGTCGACGATCACTTCTACCATTCAGTCACTCGCTACATAGCACTTTCCTGTCTCTCGGCTTGTGCATTCCACCTACTCAACAATGATAGTGGCGGCCTATCTACCACTACCACAATAATGTCTAACAACCTCCTATCCCTAATAGGGTGGTCCTTCCTCCCCAGCGTACGCACATCTCTCCCGTTTCCCGTCCTAACTCTCAACTGAAGCATCGTAAAACTAACAACATCTCCAGCTCGTAACCGGTTGGGCACATACCATATACTACAGCCTCACCATCCGCGCTGGCCAGCCGAAACCCACTCCCGGCACACCACGCTTCCTCGAGCACCGCCGGCGCATCCACATTTTCGTGGTATCCCTCTACCTTCTCTACACCATCTACGAAGCCGACTACGAACTGCAACGCTCCTCCTCCTACTACGCCGACCTAGGCGTACCCTTCAGCGCCACCGCGTCCGAAATCAAGTCCCGCTTCCGACGTCTGGCCGCGCTGCACCACCCCGACAAGGCTGGTTCCGGTAACGGTGTTGACAATAATAATGGCGATTTCTTCATGCATCTCAAAACGGCTTCAGACGTCCTCATCGACCCAGCCAAACGGTTCGCGTACGAGCGCTTCGGGCCGGACGTGGTGGATTGGAGGCACTGCGTGACGATCCGCGACTTCGTGCTGCGCGGGTGGCAGATCCTCGTGCCGTACTATGGCATGGCCGCCGCCGTCATGTACGTCCTGGGGATGCTTGGATACCTCGAGTGGGGGCGGTACTGGCGGTGGCTGACGGTCGCGGCGCTTTGTCTGTTTGAGCTGCACACCGTCACGCGGCCAGGCTTCCCGGAGTTTCTGAGCAATATTGTGAATCCGATCTTGACTACGTTCACGAATCATGCGCCGTACTTGCCGTTTCAGGTCATTCTGCTAGCGAGGAAGTGCAGCGTAACGCTGTACATTGCGTTTAGCCAGATCGGGCCGCTGCTGCAGCCGCTGGGGCAGCTAGGGGCGAAGCCGGGAGATGCGTCGGAGAAGGCGCTTAGTCAGGGGCTGGAGAGGCTGGAGCAGACGGCAAGGGTCATGGATACGGATGCAAGTCGGCTGATGGAGCTAGAGATGGCGCCGTTCGCAGGGGATCCTGAGGTTTTGTCGACGATGCGGACGAAGCTCCAGGAGTGGTTGGTCCAGAATACGATTCGCTCGGATCCGATGGTGCGAGACGCGCTTGGCAGATCATTCAAGAAGAGGAGAGTGGATGCGCCTGCTGGTGCCAAGGGCAACAGATGATTGCAAATAGTTTAGAGCAAGAAAACAGACATAGACTATTATATACCCCAAGGATGTACCTGACCAGTTTGATGCAATCTTATAGCCCGACAGCCGTCCTGTTGTATGATCCCTTTCAGCCGTATGAAGTTGACGACGCTATGCATAACATACGAATTTGCAAGATCACTCCACGATATATCTTTGTATCAACCGAGACCTCCTTTCCCCTCTTTTACAAGCTCTGCCTACCCCTCGTCTCTATCGGCATCAAACACATCCCCACAAAAGCCGCAAATATCAACACGGCCGACAGATATATCGGCAGCTTGGTCCCATCACCCGGGATATTCGCCGCTAGCACGGGTGCGATCAACCCCGCGAACCTATTCAAGAAGCTAGCGACCCCCGTCCCCGCGCCTCGTACAGGAGCCGGGAATATCTCCGGCGTGAAGGCATACAAAACGCCATACATGATATTCTGCGTAAACGCCTCGATGCAGGTAAAGAACAGCTGCGAGTTAGGCGTGTTGCCAAAAGTGACGAAGAAGAAGAGGAAAACGGCCGATACCAGCGCCGAGATGGCCAGCGTCCCCTTGCGTCCGAGCCAGGGTGACTTGTGGTCCACTGTGTACGCGGCTACCAGACTGCCTGGCACGCCCACCATGGAGATGATGGCGTAGTTGCGGTAGGTTTCCGCTGTGGCGGCTTCTGCTGCTCTGGTGGCGATTCCGTCGGTGGCTTCGACGACAGAGCCGCCGTGCGACAGGTACTGCGGCAGGAAGGCATTGAAGAGCGGGTAGCCCATGCCGATGGTAGTCCAGCAAAACCACATGAGCATGGTTGCTTGCCCGAGTTTGCGGGTGCTGAAGAGAGGTTTGAGGTGAGCGACGGAGAAGGATGATAGATTCCGCTTAATGATGTTTGCTGTCGAGAGCCTCGTCATCGAATGTTGGACAATCTCTCCATCAACGACGGCGTCTAGAATTTCCTCCGTAAGCCAGGTCTTAGCGTGGTTGCGGTGGGCGATGCCATGTACGACGGCGACAGCTTCGGCTTGTCGGCCTTGTGACAAAAGGTACTTCGGAGACTCGAAGAGATGAAAGACGAAGAACCGTACGAGAAACATGATGAAGGTAGCTAAACCAATCGCCGTAATGAAAGACCGCCATCCTACTTCGACCGGTCGGGTTGTGATGAAGTACCATGCAGCGAGCGACGAGGCCAGTTGGCCGACCGGCCACCATACGGATAGCAGTGTCAGCAAGGCACTCGACGCATCCGGGAGGAACTCGAGAAAGAGAGCACCGTCGACTGGCAAGTTTCCCCCCACCCCAGTCCCCATGCACGCCAACAGGAAACAGACGCTGCCCCAGCTCCCTGCGTATGCGGCCGCTATTCCGAATATGCTCGTGATCAGCAGCGTCATATTGAAAGCAATGCGACGGCCAAGTATATCTGCCCCTATTCCCCAAAAGAAACTCCCTATGCACAAACCGACGTACACGGAGCTGGTCGTGTACCTGACGGTCTTTTCCGATATATCAAATTCTTGCGAGAGAGATGGAAGTATTAAAGAGAGGCCCTATCACAAGTCAGAGATGACCATCCCCAGACTGAATCCGATTCATCAGGTCGCGGCTTACCTGCATCCAAAGACTGCCGCCAGGTCAGTTTAAACGTTCCATTCTCGATGTCAGAGTGACTTACTTATCCGCAAACCATCCAAAACCACACAAAACAAACAACTGCCAGTTGTATCTCCCCATGCCAATATCCTGAATGGCCTTATTGATGAGTCTCGATTTCACTGTATGCCGAACGTCAGCCAGTCTTCCCCCACGTCTTCGGCTCACCCATCATATCACCAGCGAAAACTCACTCTCATACTCAGTCCACCCTTTCCCCCATATCTCCCCCGTCCTGATCTCCCTCCTCAACCCCTCAACCGTATACTCCGCCGCGCACATCTGCAGCATCCCCGTGTCCTCATTCTCGCCATCCTTGCCCGCCTCGGCCTCGCGCTCATCATCCAATGGATTCTCCTCCTCACGAATGCCGCCATCCCGGACCTCCTCAAATTCGCACCGCCCCGATCGCGCCGAATGGCTGTACAGATGTGCCTCCTCGAGCGGGACCAAGACGCCGACGTAATCGTGCACCGATTCGCCGCGCCCGAGTTTCCATGACAGCAGCTTCATCTCTGTAGGGCTCCTCCTGGCTGTGGTGAAATGGCTATCGCTCTCAATGACGAACAGTTCGCGTGAAACGCTCCTTCCCTCCAAATCCCGGGTTTATCTTGTGGCTGATTATCTCTCTCCGAGTTTTGTAATGGTTCATCAACTTCGAATGAAACTACAAAAGTAGGTCGGTTCTCTTTCTAGTTTATATAAAATCAACCTGAAAACGGCAAATGTTTAGGACTTCCCCACGTGATGGCTGAAGTGAGACAGCCTGGCCCTCGCGCCCCAGTGTCCCTCCTTTCCCCGGATTTCCAATGTCGCTTTGTCAGGGATTTGATTGCAGCTCGGCAAAGTACAAATTGCGGGGAGGCGATTGAAAGGACGGAGTACAGCGCCTTCCTCCAGTTTAACAGTTTCGAGAAACTGATCCGATTCTCTACATTGGTGTTATTTGAGAAAGTTGAGGTTGGAAAATTGGTCAGCAAAGTACTTGCCAGATGTTCCCATGTTTCGTAAAGTTTCGTGAAGACCAGGCCATAGCACGTCAGCCGTTAGTGCTAGCCTACTAGGCCACCTGTGCCCCCAAACATCGGATCCCTGGCGTCGTGATCATCTCTAATCCCAGTCACAGCTGTCACGGGCCGGCAACATGCACACCCTAGGATTCGTGGACTTGAGCAGTCATGCACTACGAAGTAGGTCTATAACATGACGATAGTCTGTTACCAGACAGCACCGCCCTGTTATACGCAGTGAAAACTGGCGTTGAATTCAACCAGCGATGGTGCAACATACGTATGTGTTGTTACTTAAGTTGGTGCTCGCCACAGAATGGGGTTTCTCCATGTACTCTTGTTGTTCGCTGCTGAGCTGCTGAGCAGTTATGTGTTGAGTGCATTAGCCTACTTCGTAAATCGCAATGCGTCACGTTGGCCCTTTCTAATACGCCTAGACAATTCCAATTCCAGAGTGTGCTCGGTTGACCTGCTACCCTGAACGTCATGATACGCCGATTGTTGAAAGCTGGCCGCATTGTGCGATGAGACCAAGAGATACCAAATGTTCATCATCTATCTTATCGTCTACTGCCATATATGCCCAAGTACGCAGAAAACCCTACAACCTAACACCACTAACCCCTGATGCTATTCGAGAGAAGAGAACACCTCGAGCAGGAAATCTCAAGCTCCACCGACCAATCACCCAAATCAACCCCTAGACACGCCTTTTCCCTTCCAAACTCCACCGTTCCACCTGCGCTCACAACTAAATGCTTTGATACTGCCCTCATTCAAGGAACCTCGTCTCCCGTTCGATGATGTAGCTAGCGTGGCCGAAAAATGAGAAAGGCAATTCATGAACTCCTAAATGATTACCGCCTCATCATCGCCACCGTTCTCGCCCTCTTCTTCTTCGTCCCAGTCCATTTCATCGTCTCGAGCATCACCTTGCCGCCGGACTTCAGCCAGGCCACTGAGTTCAGTGACATATTCTTTGTCCTCAAGCGCACGCTGCAAGAAGGTCCACCCGTCTGATTTGTACGCCGAAAGAATCGGGTTGCTGCAGGCACTACAGGATGAGTATGATTCACCCTTGATTATGATGTTCCTGAATTCGGCCAGGAAGCCACGGACTTGATGGGGCACTAAGCCTAGAGCATGGTCGGGTGGATCCCTCTCGTAGGATGCGCCGGACTTGCCAGTAGCCACTGGTGCTGGGGCATGCGCTTTGAGAGGGTGTTGCAGTAGGCTCACTAGGAGCTCGACAATCAGTGCAGATGCAATAGCAGCTATGCCGGGCCGTGTGACCGTACATTGCTGGTCAAGTGTCAAGTCTTTCTGTGACTGATCGATAGGTTAGCAAGCCATGCCGCAGCCAGATAGTCTTGGCACTTACATCGCCCGGTGCGAACACATCGTTGCAGAAATAGCAACCCAGGGTTTTCTCACTGCTATCCGTGGGTTCTACTCCATGTCTCATGACGACGTACGTATCGAAACCAAGTGCGGCATTCATGACGATCTTGCCTGCTGCCTTACCCATGACCGTGGGCAGCCACCTTGATTCTCGACTGTCCATGAGGAGGAATATAGCGTCGTGGTCGTCAATCAGCGCTTTGAGTCTCTCGAAATCGGCTTGTGTCTTATCCGAGACTGGGTGTCCGAGCATGGGCACTGATAGGACGTGACCCTCGCTCTCAACTCCCGGAAATATCTCCTTAAGTGCCTGCGCAGCTTGCGTAGCCTTTGGCGCACCTCCATTCAAGCAATCCTTGTATGTGAAGAGTGGCTGCCTCACCGGGTTCGAGAAGGATACTGCCCCATAATCCACGAATGTGATTTTGCGTACCCCCCACCCCATCAAATTTCTAGACACGTAGCTGCCAAGTGTACCGGCACCTAGGAGCAGGCACTTCGTGTCCTTGATGGCTTCAAGATTGAGGTCCGGTGCGATTCGCCATTTCATCAACTTCAAGTTCAGATCCACTGACTGGTCTGCTATGCGCGCCGGGTCCATGGACTCTGCTAGGCTGACAGATCTTGGGGAGAGCTTGCCTGCAGGGTTCCGTTCCCAGCCAACAACCTTGGGCATCTCTGATGTTTCGAGGTTGTCTACGGGGTCAATTGAAAGCGGTAGGATGATGCTACGCGCCTCATGTCTGCGCGCCTGTATCTCTCGGTAGCATAGAACCTGCACTTTGGTGAGATGAAATCGCTGTCTCACGAGAACGAGCAGATTCCTTAGAGGCCAGGCAGGATGCTCCTCGTACGTTGAAGGGTCTACGAATGCCACGTATCTGTCCTCATCAGGCACGCCATCGAAGAAGCCGGTTTCAAAATCTCGGAGCGATCCAACATCCCACCTGAAGCCAGTATCTTCTTCACTGGGCATGTCCAACGAGGAGCTCGCCATCTCTGCTTCTTTGCCGCGCAGCTTCTTGGCGAGGAAGAATCCATACTGCCTATCGTCCACGCTGTATCGCCATGTTCCTACTCGGTCGACCAAATCTGTACTCTCGGAGGCGGTAAGACGGCCGATTTCGCCGGTGCGTTTCCATTGCGGATCAGAATGTAATGTTGCGAAACAGAACCAATAGGTCATTCGGTATTTCTTGAGGTCGGCATACGAGAATAGGATGAAATGGGAGAGAAGAGAAGGGATTTCGTAGATGGTGCCATCTTTAATCGCCTCCCAAATCTGAGAAAGTCAGTATACGGCAGACAGGAGGTTTAACCAAAGGAAAGAGCGCGTACTGTTCGAGCAGCAGTTCGGAGCATTTCATTCCTGTCCGCATTCTTAAAAGCGTCCAAAGTGTTCATGTTCCTAATTGTACCTTCACCTCTAACAGCGTTCGCAGGCACCCTGAATTTGTTACAGTCAGTCTCCAGAGCTCTAATGCGCCGTCCGCAAACAAGCAACCTTAGCTGCGCGTCAGCGCAGGAGGTACTCACTGTCGGCTGGTAAGGGCGTTAGCCAGTACCTGCATCTTGACACTATCATCTGGAGCTGCGCCCGGCCGCGGCTGATAAACCCCAAGAACCGGTCGTGCAGAGTCGCTCAGCTTGTCGTGTTCGAGCTTTGAAGCAAACAAGGCCGAATAGAAGGGCAGTTCGATCTCTGAAGAGAACGTCGCAAACTTGAGGGCTGCCATGTTCCGTAGATCTTCCTCGGTAAAGTCAGGCGACAGATCTTGGTCGCCGACCGTTATGCGACTCAGAATTTGGACACTTGGTTCTTTTGGTTCTTTTGGTCAACCCGTTGTGTTCGATTAAGGTGGTGTTTCCAGCAATGTGAACGACTCTGAGTTATGCTTGCTAAGCTTCGTCGAGGAGGGGTGAAGTGGGAAACGGCGAAGTGGGGCAACTACTTTAACAGTTGCGACTACGGGGGATGCGGGAAGGATTGCCTAATGTGGTTGCCACTTGTGCTTTGAAACTAGTATCACAAAACCTACAGAGAGTGGACAAGATAAGGTCTGTATAAATGTAGAGGAATAGCAGGACAGCCGTGCCGTTGCCAGCACAAACTCTTTGACAGTATCACATGGTGCTCGGTGAGATATTGGAGACATCTGAAAGTGTCATACCACCAGGGGGAGGGATATTACGGATCTGATCTACCTTATTCTAGCCTTCTTTAAGGCTAGGAGATCCAAACTGCGCATGAGCAGCTCCGTCATCTCACATCCGACCGCAGCGCGACTTGCCGAGGGATAGCGGGAAGCCTTCAGAGCTAATACCGCATCTGGTTAGGGGTGTTAGCTAAATCCGTTCCGCTTAGGGAGGACCGCAACGGTTGAAGTTCGGAAGGTTAGTGGTTGCTTTAACGCAAAACGACGCGTTCGCGACTTGCAGCATGACATGGGAGTTTTCTCTTCAGTGCGAGCTTCACTGAAACGCAACGTGCTGAGAAACTGATAAGCAACTAACCCAAAACTAAAGGCAAACTCATCATTTCTGAGGCCTCTCAAACAACCAGCTGCTGTCTTTGCATCTGAACCATGCTGATTGGTATTTGTGGCGGTAAGTCCCCAAACCCAATATCCGTCTTACCACCAGCCACTTACATGAGTTGCAGCAAAATGCGCCGGTAAGAGCGCCGTAGCTCAATACCTCATAGATCACCACGGCTTCACAAAACTGTACCTGGAGCAAAAAAAGGAATCCCAAACTGGTGTACCAGAACAACCGTCAAACTCCGAAGCAATCCCAACAACACTTTCAATACACCAACCCTCGGCCACTCCAGCATCTCACACCTTCCCCACCGCCACGGCCCTCCTAGACTTCGTCACCAAATCCTGGCGCTCCCGCTGGGTAACAACCGAGATCCACACCGAAGCCGTACTCGATGCTCTCTCCCGGCGCCCCTTCTTCATCCTTATCAGCGTCGACGCGCCCCTCACCCTCCGCTGGCGCCGTCACCAACAACGCTCCTCCTCCCTCTCCTCCCCTTCCTCCACCACCACCGCAGCATCCCCCCCCATCTCCCTGGAAGACTTCGTAACCCAATCCGACACACACCTCTACTCCCCTTACACAGGTGCCCAATCCCTCATCTCACGCGCCACCATCCGCCTCCTCAACACGTCCTCCTCCCTAGCACACCTCTACGCCACTCTCGGCAAACTGGACCTCACCAACCCCGACCGCCTGCGCCCGAGCTGGGACAGCTACTTCATGTCTCTCGCCTCCTTAGCCGCGCAGCGCAGCAACTGCATGAAACGAGCCGTGGGGTGCGTGCTCGTTGGGCGCGAACGCCGCGTTATCAGCACAGGTTACAACGGCACACCTCGAAACCTGGTAAACTGTGGGGAGGGTGGTTGCGCGCGGTGCAATAGTGGCGAGGGGAGCGGGGTGAGCTTGGGGACGTGTCTGTGTCTGCACGCCGAGGAGAATGCGTTGTTGGAGGCGGGGAGGGAGAGGATCAGGGAGGGGAGCGTGCTGTATTGTAATACATGCCCGTGCTTGACGTGTAGTATCAAGATCGTGCAGGTGGGTATCAGTGAGGTGGTGTATAGTCAGGGGTATAGTATGGATGGGGAGACGGCGGAGGTTTTCAAGACGGCAGGGATTAGGCTGAGGCAATTTTCGCCGCCCGCGAATGGGTTGATACACCTGGAGAGGTTAGAGTGACACTCCAGAATAGATGTGTACACCGATTTCCTGCTGCGATGAACCGACAGCTCAAGAACTCAAGAGCGAAAGCAGTAAAACGTAGATGAGCCACCACGAAGAACAACAATAGCTCCTGTCATGTGGGCCATACAGGAGGCGCCTTTCGCTAAAATAGACTTCTTCAAACCACGCACTTATCCGGAACATGGCCATAAGTGTGTTGTACTTCTTAACAAAGTTTGGAATTAGAGAAATTAGAGTACAGCATAAAGAGCATTGATCGACAGTGGTCCAACCTCCTCCACCAACGGAACTCAACGAGATATTGGTGACTGTAACCCAAATCAACCAAGCCTCGAGCCCTAGATGCCAGTAATGGGTCGGTCCAAATCTCTCAAGCTAGGTTTTCCCACGTGTCTCGACCGGGTATCGTAACTTCATTTCCCGGAAAATGTTTGATCGTCGTTGTGAACGTAGACAAATCGTCTTTCCTCCCGTCGCATTCGTTCATCCACTCCACTCCACTCCACCCAACCAAGTCCATGTCTAGTTGTTTGTCGAACGCTTGGCCTTGCGAGCAGAGATGCATTTCGAGATCCAAAGTCCTATCAGACCGACGGCGACAACGAAGACAATGCAGAAAACGACGACGACTCCGGTCTCCTTCTGGGCCCAGTTCTCGCGCTTTGCGATGTGGCTGAGAGTGTTGCGGGCGACGAGGGCGGTGTTGATGGCAGGCATGATGGGAGGACTAGAGGTAGAAATTTAGCTTTCGTACTTTCGATAATGTGGTAGAGTATAATGAGAGAAGCTGTAGTGCATCCAATGGATGGACTGCAAGGCGGGATTTATCGCCCAAATCTTTTGATGGGAGCAATTCGCGTAATAAAAGGCGCATCGAGCTTGCAGGCATCTGCATCGTGAAGCGATGATCAACAGCAACGTGACTCCGGCGTCTCCGGCGGGTGCTACTCTCGGCAATTGCATAGAGGTAATTGCAGACCAGAGGCAATCGACCGATGGCAGGCGGACTGAATTTGAGGAGAAATTTCGCGGCATACCTTGGGGTGAAATAGACTCGAACGTCTGGTTCAAAGGGTCGTCGTGAGGGTGATGGGCGGCGACTAGTGGAGCTGAGCTCTGTTTGTTGTTGTTTTGATTAGGCTTGGAGTCGAACAGCGCACGCCTTAGACAGGACCTGTAGAATCGGGCAAGAGCGGGATGGATGCCGGGCGCAATTGAGATTTGTACAGGACGGGCGAGTTGAAGGAAGAAGTAAGAAAGCAGACAGCAGGTATATTGCGGCGACGGGGAGAGGAAACAATATGTAAGAGCTACGGACCGAGTAGCTGCGAGTCAAGACCTCAGGAAACAAAAAAAGCTTGGCCATACGGGAGACGGCACTGCGGAAGCAAACAAGGCTTTCGCTGCGCGAATTTTCACAGCGGACGATGCTCAGTGCTCCCCTAGCAAGGATATGCTTAGAACGGTGGATAAGGTCCGCTGGGAAATTGACATGACAATGTGGACGGCATAGCAACCGTCGTGGGCCGGCTGATGGATCAAGTAGGCGATATGAGCGAAATACCGAACCGGAGACTTACCGAGATCAATGCTTGACGTCCAAAGTACCAGTGTTCGATGGATAGACAGTCTCCCTTTTCAGTCGGCAAGGTTGACCGAAAAGGTAGCTTTGGAATCAAACTACGAAGTCGAGTCACGAGTCGAGTGGATGTGAGTCGGTCTCTTGTCTTCTTGCCTTGAGAAAGCGGAACCCCAATTGTTTATGGCGACGATCCAATGGCCAAAAGCCAATGTCCGAGCTCCATCAGTCTGAGCAAGGATGACACTAAAGCAATACCTTGTCTCCCTTCAGCTTCGTGCTTATCGTTTGTGTATTATTATTTTACCTGCCGACAAGTTGAATGTCCGGTCGATAAGATTTTTCATGGGGATATGAGTGAAGCGGTCTCACGAGTCAATTAGTGAACATGTAAGAAGAGCGGATGGTAACAAAAAGCTAGGGCATTGCACATGTTATCCTCACTTTAAGGCCTAATTTGATAAGCCTGGCGGCAAGTGGATGACAAGTAAACGGCGCACTCGGATGGAATAAGTACCAACGTTGTTCCAGTGTACTTCAGTGGAACATCGGGCTAATCCAATATCAATCCATCTTTCGATGCGCCGTTTATTTGTCCGAGGTTTTCTGGGGTCCTCATCCTGCTGCGCTGAAAGCTCCCAGGCGGCTTCGCCAAAAGCCGGCACGCCAACGTCACCGACAAAAGAACCCCACTCTACCCACTCGGCAAGCAGCAAGCGAGGCGCGAGCGCACTGATCAGCTGAGCCTTGGCCTGGTCGCCGTCTTGAGCCAATGGTTGGCCATGGGCCTTCTGACCTTTACCGCCCCGACGATTCGTTCAGGCGCAGCAGCTCTTCCCCAGACTTGGCGAATACTGGAGAGAGTGAACCAACCCCCCATGTTTCCTTATGTCGGCATTCAAGGGCTCTTTTCTCATCAATCATACTATTAACGCGCTGGCATAAGAGAGATGTTTCTCTCATTGGACAGAACTTAAAAACCTTCAGTTGGGAGGAGGGGAGAAGCTGCTTTTGGCATTCCCGAGGTTCAACTTCGGACTTGGACATATGCATTGTGACGCGTGATCCGAAGTCTGGGGAAACCACTGGAGAGGACACGCAAGACTGCAGGAAACTTATCTTCAAAGTTGACCCAGAGAAACAGACAAGCTTCGTCAGGATAAGGCAAACCAGTTGGATATGGGCATTTGCAAAATAGTATATTCCCATGGTTATCATCACATCGTCTATCACAGCTATCTCGCCGCTGTCCACCGGCTGCGTCCCCTCGCACCACGCCCATCTGACTGCCTCACAACTTGGCACTCTCCGCGACTGACCCAATCTTCAGCTTCTCGCCGTATTTATCCATGACCTTTTGTCCGTGGTACTTCCAAAACTGTTTCGTCGAATCTTTGCCAGCCATACGCTTCAAGATCTTTGGGCCACCGGGGTGTTCGTCGATGAACTCTATCGGAAGGGGGCAAACTGTCAGCGAGAGCGCATCTTCACACGACGCAGTCGCTGATGGGTTCGCGCTTCGAGTTCTACGATAGAGCCGTAGGAGACGCAGCGCTGTCAAACTCACTTGTGACATCGTATACACCGTTATCAATAATGATCCAGATGCCCGCAGCGTCCGTCTTGTGTTCCGCAACGTCCTTTGTGGTGTATGTTTTAGACATTGTCGGAAATGGATGCGCCAATCTACGATGGTGTCTTGTGCGGGTCGTTCGGCAGGTCGAGGTAATGGCTCTCTCTGTTAAGCAGTGCAAAAGTGATATTATCGCCGGCAAGCTTAGGTATAGTATTCACTGGTGAAATGCAGAAGTAATTACTCTTCTGTTCGACCGAAGTCGACCGCCACGAATGTCAGGAGTACAATGCGATTGACATGGACCTCGGCACGCATGGCCCAAGCAGGGATCTATGGCATTTGGATGTTAATTGGGTGCTCAGGTGCGCGGCGCCAAGGTTAACAGCTACGAATGTACCTCGGCCACTATTTGCCCAATTGTCCGATCAGAGAAGCAGCAACTGACCACAATTGTAAGGTACTGAAGTCGAATGACATACTGCCCATATTATTGATCTCTCGTAGTAATAGGTATGTGAATAAGTGGGGGTTTCTTAAGTCTCAAGACTCAGGAGGACTATAAGTGCGACTCATACAAAAATCCCGAACGTCTTCCCAACGGTAAAGTCCGACCCTTTATATAAATCTAAGACTTTGCTTTCGACATTATGACTGTGAACTTGGATCTATGTAAACTGATCTTACCAATTGGAAGAGTCAGTTTCCATCACGTGGCCACGCTCCATGGCTCTTTTGAAAGCATCAGCAAACGAAGAGATGCCTCGGCAATCACTCAACTGTCTCTTGTCTAACGCCTTGGACATCCACCGCTGGATATCCTCTATGCGACTACGGTTCTGCATCATGTTAGCACGGCAGTCTCCTGCTAGAAATCTGTTGCCGAGCAATTATGTTTTACGTACCGAAGGATGTGTGCTCATCCATTGCGGTGGGGCTTGTTGGGTCAAACGCTCCATCCTCTCCCAGAAATGCAGTGCTTCTTCCGGATCATAGCACGCCTCGGCCATCATCATCAGACCGATGTAATCAGCCTCTGACTCCTGCTTCCTCCCCATGGGCAGCGAGAAAGTCAGACCTAGTACGGTTCCACCGATCAATTGCGTGAGGAATGTCGAACCTCCAAGGGCCATCTCTATGATGCCCATGCTGCCCAATAGAATGTTCACCCCAATATTTCCCGACATGCGCTCTGCGATGTGCTGCGCGAGGTTGTGTGCGATTTCGTGTCCAAGTACCGCCGCAAGGCCGTGTTCATTCCGTGCAACCTTTAGAATACCACTATACACGAAAACCTTCCCGCCCGGCAACACAAATGCGTTGACCTGACTATCGTCGTTGATGACTCTGACCTCCCACTCCGCATTCGCCATGCCGCTGACGGGAATCAACCTCTTCATAACCCTCTTAACCATGCGCGTGCGCGGGTCGCCCTCGGACAGGAACCCGCCTTGCTGTTCAGCATTATGTATTACTAGCTTGGCCTCCCTCTGCGTGAGTTTCTCGACTCTCTCCTGACTATAGCAGTTGAAGCGCTGCCGCCCGCTCACGGGGACCGTCTCGATGTTGCTGAAGTAGAAAGCAAGGGCGCCGGCGAAGGAGAGCACCGCGATGGTGTGGGTGCGTGGCGAGCGGGCCATGCGGCCGAAGCTGCCGTCTTCGATGAACGGTTTCGCATTGCGCAGTTCCTCGTGAGGGTCTTTCTTTGGCCATGGCTTGCGGAGCAGGAGACTCGTGTGGGAGAATGTTCGGACTTGGATGCGGCTCAGGATCGGGGATGGAGAAGAAGCGGTTCGCGGTGTGCGAGGAATGTTCGGGGTTGGCCGCCGTGGCACCCGTAGTGAAGGCGCCCTTCGTGCAGCAGGAAATGCAGAAGAGAGGAGCCTGGAAGGGCCGAGCATTCGAAATGTCGACATCCTGCTCATGCTTGTTGCGGAAGTGCCGGTAATAGCCTTACGAGGCTACCTGGAGAATATTCCAGATAGTGTCAAAAAGGTGCAAAAGCGCTGCATCGCCTGCCTCGGCATCAGAAGACCTCCATCGGCAACAAGAACTCGAAGTCATTCGAGTCTTCGTCAAAGCAGGATCGCATGCTAGACTAAATATTCGGCACGTCGCCGTCACTGCTGACAATATGCAAGTCACTATCGCGAAGTAACACCCTGAGTTGTCGGGGTCATCCCTGCAAGTTTTATGTAAGACGAGACCTTGAGGCTTGGCACTACACCGTTGTCGAGTTGAAGTAAATAAGCCCGTACTACAGTACTCCCCTCTTGAGATGAACGATCAGAGGCACAGTTGAATTGATCACTATGCTCATTTTTGATGTACCCTTTCTCTTTCAAAACTCCATTATCAGCCTTGAAAAGTCGTATAACGATTCTCAAGTACATAGCTTACATATTGAATGGGGTCTCTTGAGTTTACAATTCAACTTGCTCAAGCTGCAACAATCCATATCTCAGATCTACGATTCCTAATATAATTCCGTACCCTGCACAAACTACATCAACTTCCCTTCTTCCCTTTCACAATCACCAGATCTCGCTTCCAACGAAATCTGGCCATGGCAATACCCAAATAGCACCTGCATAGACGTCATATTAAGCTTTACTATTCCTTGGCCTTCGAGGGAAATTGCAAGCGCATTTAGCCTAGCGTGCGCCCGTTCTATGCTGTAGCCGCCCGTGTATTACAACCGGCTGATGCTTAGCAACTAGGCTGCGACGTTGATGTTTAGGGGTTGCCTCGACCATTTACGTGAGCATTGCGTCTTTGTAGATGCCTTTATTATGTTCATTCCAAATGTCGATCTCGAATGCCATCATTTTTTTCTCCAACGACTTACATGGGTAGTCGCTGAGACAACACAGAATGATGAGGACAACTTCCCTCGGGCTTCTCGCCTGCTGAATCTCGTCTTCATCAGCACTCAACGTCTCAGTCCCAAAAACCATACAAGCCGGCGTCGAGACAGAAGTATCCGTCGGCTGACTTCTGGCGCGATCCCTACAAATGGGAGGACAACAAACCCGTATGCTACAATCCAACGACAGATAAATGCTCACTTGACTCTATATATGAGCACTACCGGCTCTACCTCTGCAACTATAATTGGTTGCTTTTCTGTAATTATAGAGACTTGTCATTTGGATAGCTCCAGATGCTGACACTAGTCCAGGCGTCCTAACCGACTACCTACCCACCGGCAACACACACCCCAGCATATACGACCTTTACCACCCTCGTCCACATCACATATATAGGAAACGCCACAGAGCCCACGGGCCCCGATCCTCATTATCCACATAATACCAAATGGTATCATCCAAGCTCAAGCCGCCTTCGCCGGCGGCGGCGTCACAACCGGAATCGCGTTCGGGCTCCCCGAAGCCAAGGTATCATCGCTCTTCTCCGTGTACAACTTCCCCCTGTTCTCCGAACCCGACCCGACTCTAGTCTCCTCACTAATCTCGCGCTGAGGGTGTCCCCGCTCCTCCGTGATGGGTGCCAGGAGCTCATCGGCCCCTTTCCTCACCATCCCTAAAGACCTGGGGCCACCTGTGAGCGACTACGCCGTGACCGCCATCGAATTCAACGGGACGCAAATGTACCTGCCCGACGACGGCATGGCGCGATCGTCCTACTTCAGTCTAACCGACACGTCGAGAACGAACTGGACCTCTGGGAGGAATGGGGCGGCTGGATGAAACCACTGACGGTGCCGTGCTTTGCGGATCCGTACGGAAACACGATCAAAGGGTCTACGCCGAAAATGTTCGAATGCTGGAATGCATGTCCCGGGATCAAGGCGGATCCGGTGGATCCGGACCTTGATGGGTGGGATTGGTATGTTTCTGGGGATGCCGATTTCGCTCCTCATCTGTGGTGATTCAGAGTACGACGTCCGGGAGGGCTACGGCGACGGGCACGGCGACGGATTCACTCATAGGCGGCGAGAGTCCAAATGAAACTTGATCGCCAGCAACTAGAACGGCGACCTCAGCGATTCCGGCAACGACCACTTCGTCATCCGCAGCTTCAGCCCGTTTAGTTCACTTCCAGAGACCGATCTTGGACATGCTAGGGCTGGTGGGACTGGCCATGGCCGGAAATCACTAGATAGGCTTCTTTGGAAGGGGGCAAAACTCTCAATTCCTGATCTGAGCTATCTAGAAGGGGTATGTGACAAAAATTAATAATCCTGACGTATGCAACAACGCTCCCTAATCCTCAAAGAACTTCACAATCTGCTTCAGGTCTTGCACGCCGACGCCGCGGCGCGGGTAGCAAATGTACACCTGCTCGCCAAGGGTCCCAAACTTTTCTCTGAACGCCGACTTCCTGTCCAGTCTAAGACTCTTGACAACAACCTCGTACGTGTTGGCCAGGAACTTGGCACGCACGCCGTGCAGGTATGCGCCGCGGGTCAACTTCTCAGACGCGCCCACGCCAAAGGTGACGGGTCCGTTGACACACGACATTGCATTCTCGACGAGCACTTCGATCGTGCCGTTGGGGGCGGCAGGGAAGTCGAGAGCCCATTTCAACTGCCAGCCGTTGCGCCGCGCCAGCTGGGCCAACACTACCATACCGAATACCTCGCCGTCACGCTGGGCGGCAAAGTAGCGCCGGTGCTCCTGGTCGACCCAGGGGCGGACCTCGGTCAAGTGGACTTGCTTCTTACCCTGGCGGGCGGCCTTCCATTCTTCAATGGCTTTGTCAGTGCGCAGCATGAAGTCGTCGTCGGGATGGACTTCATCAATGTCGATGCCCTCACGCTCAATTCGGTTCAAGTCGTGCTTGCTGGGCTCGATGCGGTTGTCCGGGTCGACGCGTTGCTCCTCCGTGCAACTTAGCGTGCGCCATTTGTGGTTGCGCCCAAGAATGTGTTGCACGGTGTCTGATACCAACATCCACACAGGGATCCGTTCCAGGGTGCTGTAAATATAATCGATAAATGCAGCAATGACCTCTTCATACTGGCTTTGGTCACAGAGAGGGTCACCTGTGATCATGACAAACTTTTTGTTTTGCATGGCATATCCGACAGCGGCGCCTGAATGGTGACGCCAGATCTGGAAACGTTCATCAAGCCAAGAAGTGTTCGAGGCGTCTCCGTAATTGGCAATGAGCTTCTCGACGGGAGGTTCTTCGTGGCAGTGTTTTGTCGTATCGGCTTCGGGGTGGGGAAGACTCGGAGCTTTTGCGGGGAGGGACTTTGGATCGCGGTGGAACAACGAGGCGTGCCTGATGTCCCCGAGCTCCAGCAGCAGCAAAAGAATCCGCTCCAAGCCAATGCCAGCGCCGCCGTGTGGGGGTGGGCCCAAGTCGAATGCTGCCAAGTACTCCTCCATTTCGTTCTCATATATTTTCGCTGCTCTCATGCTCTCACGAAGCAAGGCAGCGTCGTGGATACGTTGCCCTCCTGTGCATATCTCTTGGCCCCGGAGGAAGATGTCAAATGAGTTGGTCCATTGGGGGTCTTCCGCTTTGTGAGTGTAAAACGGTCGAGCATTGGCTGGGAATTTGTCGAGGATGTATAAGTCCGTGTTATACTTCTCCTTGATGAGTTCTCCGAGACGGATCTCGTCACGGGTTGACAGGTCCTCCATAGCAACGTCTCTTCCATCGTCCCGAAGCATCTGGATACCCTCGGAAAATGGAATGACCGGGGTTTCTTCAAGGAAAACCACATCCTCGCTGGGCCAGCGCTGGCGCACAACGTGGATCTCAGGCATGGACTGGGCTGCAGAAATAATTGCCTTCAAGACTTTGTCGACAACAACAATCAGCTCCGCGTAGGAGTGCTCAAGTGCCATCTCAAGGTCGAGACCAGTGTATTCCGTCAGATGCCGATGGGTGTTGGAGTTTTCGGCACGAAATACAGGCCCGATCTATTCAATTAATGGGTTAGCATCAACTACTCGCATGGTACGCAGTGGGGTCGCTCACCTCAAAGACTCTCCCCAGATCGGCGGCAATGGCTTGCTGTTTCGCCAACTGAGGACTCTGGGCCAAGAAAGCGGTACGTCCAAAGTAGTTAACCTTGAAAACCGAAGAGCCGCTTTCTGTCGCCGCTGGCTGCAACTTCGGCGTGTGAATCTCGATGAAGCCTTGGTCGTCTAGCACGTCACGAAACTGACGGGTGATCATGGAGCGTATACGCAGGAGGGCCTGGTTGGAGGGGTGGCGAATATCGAGCACACGCGCAGAAAGTCGTGTATGCATTGAATCCGGGGGCTCGTAATTGGTCCACCCCAGGTTGTTTGCTGAGTTTACCAAGTGAATGGAGTAGATATCGACCTCGACATCAGAGTGTGTAGCTGAGCGGACCGGCTCTACTGGCTTTTTGAGCGTGCCCGTCACATAGACAAGAGACTCGGGGTGAAGACGTTGAGCCCAGCGTACCATGTGCGGCGTAGTGTGAGCAAGAACGCCCTGGATCGAGTGGGTTTGGTCGCGAAACAGAATGAAGTCGAGCTTGCTTGAAACACGGCGCTGGGTGAATATCCTGGCACGAAACTCGACTTCCTGGCCCACAGACATCTCGCCAATTTCGGCAATCGTGGAGAGGTCGTGGGCTTCCACCAGTTCTCCATAGCGTGCCCGCGTCTCTTCGCTTTCGCTGGCCCTGGCGCTTTCATCTTCGATGCGCCATCGTTTCTCGATCTCTGCCTGCTCATAGCTACGTCGTTCCTCTTTCTCCTGCTTTTCCAGTCGCCTGAGTTCGTTGCGCCGTGCTGCCTTCCCTTTCTCTGAGAGGGCGTCTGTGCTACCATTCGTGCCGTTTGGCTTGAGGGATTGCGCAATGCGCGAAAATGCTTTTGGCATTGAGGGCGACATGGTGATGAGCCCAGCGACGAGCCTTCAACACCTTGGGAGCCTCGGGACTACACTGGACAAGGTAATAAACACAGAAAAAAGATATCGAAATCTGTAAAGCCCAGCACGGCAATTCTGAAGGCAGGTGCTGGCTCATACATAAATAAAGCCAAGGCAAATACCTGATCCTTTTCCGCTTCCGCGGTTGTGCCCGCTTCCACGGTTGTGCCTGCAGCGTGGCGCCATGGCGAAATGTCAGTAGCGAATACACCTGAATTTTTCGAGTATGCTGTACGGATTTCGTCATAGTTGTCAACGTCACATATTAACGTCACTATTAGATTCGTACAGTGGAACCTGAGGATCTGGTCAACAAGTGGAGCTGAACGGAGGTGTTGGTCCTGAACTATGCCCAAGAGAAGCAGGGATCCGCTGACTCCCATGACAACCCATGAACCTGCACACCTTTGGGACAACCAAGACATTCCAAGACGATACCCGTCTGCCGGGGTTCTGCTGCCAAGGCAGTTGCAAATTGGAGTAGCCCGTGGCGTTGTGGCGCTTACATATGGGCACGGAGTCGTCATATGCGCTGTGACGTCGCTACTGTGGCTCAGTTATACTTGGAAACTGCTCATTGTCCAGACTGATAATAGGGTTTCCCCGTCTGAGGAGTGAGTGTCACTTATCTTCATATTAGAATGATGCGCTGATGCAGACATGGTGTGAATCATACTCTTTTGAACCCAACACCACCGCCAAAACAACATGTCAAGTTACGCCCCAAGTGCTCTGGGAAGCGCAATACCCGCCCCTCCAATAGATGAATCTGCCCCCGGGGAAGACTATGCGAACCCATTGCAAAACGGTCCGCGATGGGCTCTTTCCGCTCGCGCCTATGCCCTCCGTTCGGGGGCTACTCTCGCATTTGGTATGATGAACTTATCATCCCCATCTCCAAACAAAACGATATGGCTTGATTCAACTCTCGGGGAATGGAAAGGCAAGGACAAGATCCGAGTAGATATTTGGGACCCCGAGCCCCCTAAGCGGGCAAAACTTCAAAGGTTGAGTTCCAAGGCTTCGATGTCGTCCAGAATGAGTACAAGATCAGCACGGTCTAAATCGAGCTTGCAGTCATTGCGGTCAAAGTCGAGCTTGAAGTCGCTCGGGTCAAAGTCAAGCTTGACATTGTCACAATCACAATCGAGCCTGAAATCAGACAATGGCTCTACTTCTGCGGCGAAAATGGCCAGCTCGTCAACCCCAGCAACACCAGCGACAGAAACGCCAGAAACGCCGTTTCCTTCAATAACCCCAACGAGCCCCAAGCGGCCCGCAATCATCAACTTCCATGGAGGTGGTTTCATTCTCGGCAACGGGACTGACGATCAGCTTTGGGCTGCCACCGTCATGAAAGCCTGCGGTGCTGTCGTTCTCTCTGTAAATTACCGGCTCGCCCCAGAATACCCCTATCCAACCCCAGTCGAGGACTGCGCCGACGCCATCCTCCAGATCTGCCGGCGGTCAGAGGAACTAGGCATTGACCCTGATCAAATTATTCTCTCTGGATTCTCAGCCGGTGCAACCCTGTCTTTGGCGAGCTGGGTTCTCCTCCAGACTCCTCAAAGATGGGGATACCAGTTCTTGGGCGTCCCACCAAAACTCCTCGGATTTGCACTCTTCTATCCCTCCCTCGACTGGACCGTCACTCGGCCCAACAAGCGTCTCGCTTGTGCGAACCCGGACAACACCCTGCCGAAAGGTATGACGGACTTGTTTGACGCTTCCTACATCTGGCCCCCTATCCCCAGATCCGAGCGTTCTGACCCTCGGCTTTCGCCCGGCCTCATGACTGATGACCTTCTCCACCGGTTACCGCCTGTCAATCTGTGCTTGTGTGAGTATGACATGCTGCTTGCCGAGGGACAGCGATTCGCGGAACGACTAAAGGCACAAGGCAAGGAGGTCTCGGTGCGTGTAGTAGAGAAGGAGAAGCATGGGTGGGACAAAACGCCTACACTGTTCGCGAAGCAGAATATTAAGGTGGAATACGCACACGCAATTAATGTCTTGACAGGTTGGCTTGATCGAGAGAAGAGCTCACGATTGAACGTCAAGCTATAAGAGGAACTGCATTCAATCCAGGCTGGACCTGGGAGTTTTTGTATGGATATGTTAGAGTTTCTGGGCAGTTGGCGTTGATAATGTATGAATATTTTGGGTTTATCGCGTCTTCTGACTTTAATGTGACTTCAATGGGGTGAGCCAAATTTCTACGGTTAATACGAATATCCAGAGTATCAGGGTAATAATTTGGCGGATGTGCCATAACCGCACATGAACGTACTCGACTATGGCACGGTGGTGGCGTGCAACAATACGCTGACAAATTGCGAAAATGATAACATGCCTCCCTATAACGACATCATGTCAGTAGGTTTATGTAGTAAAGCATATCGTGAATACCGTTGATGTCAGCTTGCCATGGTCCAATGAAGCGACTGCGCCTAGGGTCTTCCCAGAGTGGCCCAATAGAGGACCTCAACTCAAGCATACAATGCCGAAGACGGGATGACACACTGTTAACTTCCTACGTTTGTCTAGGTCTACAGAATCTCAGCCCAATGACTTATGCGACTACTATTGTGGAACCCGAACGTTTAGTTTTACTGGAATACGTCAGGATATCTCAGAAGTCGTGGATCAGTTTTAGCATTCCAAACATAATTACGGGCATTGAGTTTTAGAGAGGGACTAATTATTCGCGCTTTCTCTACAGGTATGTTATTATCCATTTTACTCGTGCCCAGTGACCCCTTTATAGATATCGGAGACGTAATTGGCCTTTGAATGATCACCCATACAGTTAGTTTCACTTAGGAGTCAATACCGCACGTGTAGGGAACTAATACCTCTATCAACCCCTGTCTGCTTTTGCATCGTAAGTATTTGCACATGTAAAATATCCTATTGGCTATTTACATGATTTTTGTGAAATTGCAACTTCTCTCCACTATAGTAGATTGTGAGCCAGCACCTTTTTGCACCTGGAGAAAAAGTGCCTCAAGCTTCCCTTTATAAATAATTTTTCACTGCCGGTCTAACGTAAAATTCTGGCTCCTTCGTCTCGAAGCCCGCCATAGTCCCGTAGATACAGTCTTTCATCCGCTGCTCATCCTGCTCTTTCACCATAGCAGCATTGTATGGCTTGTCTGAAAATGTAACAAGGCGGTTGCCCGCCTCGGTGGTCTCGCTCAGATATATCTGGCTTCGTGCTCGAAGCAGCCCTTGGTCTGTCGTGTTTCGACGGATACTAGCAGTGACGCCATCGAGTATTCTCTGGGTCTTGAAGATCAGTTGCTTCCACTGCAAATCAGGTCAACTGATGGAACCGCAACCCCGTATCAACGATGAAGTCGTTGGACGTGATTGGACCATTTTGGGCGTCCGAGGCTCAGGGTGGATCAAAGTCAAAGGGTACGATCGAAATATTCGTATGTGCAATTTTTCAACTCTTGCTCGTAAGTGAAGTATTTCACATGAGTGTTTAGGTTCTTGTTGTCAGAAATATGGCTGGACAACATGATTGTCCTTATACAACAGGCGGGGGCAAATCTGCCAGACATCTAGCTAGCTGTTGAACAACTGGCACGTTGGCGCTGACTTCCACTGCTTTCAATCATCTTTATGAGGAGCAATCATGCCATCAGCCTTGATCAGTCGACAGCGTATGATCGAAGGAGGCGGTGGCAAATTACTTGATATAATAGACAGTAATCTCCAAGAGGAAATGCTCGGGGCTCTTTCGACCCGCTACGGGCTGTTAATGACCTCGCAACTCATGCAGTGACCATGCCATCATCTGTAACTAGGCAGGAACAGACACTCAGCCGGCAATTGATGTGATGTAGCATAACTGAGTATAACTCATCGCCCAAGTTCCTGTTCGCGGACATGCATGCGATCTCTAAAGTGTTAGTAAGGCGTTCCAAAGACAGGCCATAATCGAAGGTTGGTATTAGTGGAAGTAAATGTAAACCTGGCATATCAATTTCCCTGTGCTTTCTGTCCATTTTCCCGACTTGTCCGTGAATGGCAGATTGGGTCTTGGTTGAGTTTGCCTCTGTGGCGACCACGGCAACTCGCACACCGAAAATCGGTTGTACCACAGTCAAAGGGAGAATTCGGGTCGTAAAATGAAGGCTTTTCGTTCCTCTTCTCATTCCATCTGCATGGAATGAGATATTTAGGCTGTGTTAGGTGTTTCTATCACGGTCAGCCGTTTCTGATTGTGGGCCTCTACTATATGTTCCGATTCTAGCGGGCTTCTGTGGATAAAGAAGCGAGAGGCTGCGCGCGAGTATTTGAGTTCTCCTTGACTTAAAGCCTTGCTTGGTCAAGGTGACAGGACCGTCAAGTATATAGTGATAATATAAGCATCATTTCGGTGAGGTTGGAGGTTTGTGCCACCAGATACATATGATTTGTTCATTAAATGAGGGAATTGGCAGGTGGCAAAGTTCATATGGCGTGGAGCGACACTACAATTACGCATCAAAGTAAAGGTTCAATATGATTTTGATGATGCCGATATGCGGGACTGTTTCCGACCAGAGACATGCTTCACATGAGCAATCCGCCGGTGCGATAAAATGGCCTTTGAAGCCCTTGGGGGTGAATTTTGGAAAGCAACCCACAAAGCCGGAAAGGGGAAGACCAATTATATGGATTCCTAAGCAGCATTCTTCAACAAGCGTGCTGTTATCACTATTGTCCCACGTCAAGAAAGGCGTAGACGACATAAAAGATGATAGGTCTGACGAAGAACCAAATTCTGTCGCTGCTAATCAAAGCCAACAGACGGAGCCGGCACGGAAAATAAGACTAAAATGGTACACGAGGGACGAAATAAAAACAGAACCAAGAGTCGGAAACAACAACGAAGGCACACAGACTTGAGGAGGTTATACTGGAAAGCCATCGTAGTATTGAAGACGTAGATGGACTCATCAGCGACTATCTGATGGCTGTCAGTGCACTAGTACAGAAACTCGGGAGTAGATATAGTTAATACCCAAAAGAAGCCACTTGAATAACTGTAAATGTTATGGCAATAAAATCTGAGTTATGTTAAATGAGCCCAACCAGCGTATGAGACCATAACCATCTGAGGGATGAGATGCAGGGTGGTGGTATAGGTCACTGTTGAGCGAACCTACCCTGTGCGAGCCCCCTGTAATGCACAGACCATACATAATGAAGAATACCTTCGTCTCCCAAATCTGCTCTATCCTGTTCGCAAATGATTTCATTCAGCCTTTTCCTGCAATAGAGCTGACAGCCCTTTTTGCATGAAATCGAAGTATTTGATCTCGGAATAATGAACGCTTCATATAGCGTTTTTGAACCAGTTTTATTCAACATTGGCCAGGACTTGGACCATGGGAAAGCTTCTCAGCACCGCTAACGTAACTCCTGAGTCACCCCGCATGAATCATAATGTATCACTGCATCCACCGAGTATTCACACCTGCAAAAAGGGCTGAAACTACCCACACAATGCTCTGCCACCATCCGCCGAGTGGACTCAGCTCCAGAATTGTCTGGGTTCGAGCATTGGTGATCTTTTATTGGTCCAAGTTGACTCTAAATAGTAGCTGAAGAAGTCCAAGCGTTGGAGCTGTGCTCGATTCTACTATAAACCTCTGCAATACCCGTCAAGTATTGTCTTTCATCAACTGTCACACCAGCCAAGCTCCTCTTTCTGTGAGCAGCAGATTTCCCAGTTGACATTTCATCGTTATTTCCACCACGTTTTCAACAACAGGACGGCTATATTTATTTCCCCCATTATGGCGGCCGCGGAAGCTTCACCACGGACGAAGAGCGTCTCATTCGGCTCACATGACACAGCGTTATGTATATTCCCCCCACGACACCTGTGGGGCTCGATTGACAGGCTGCGGATGCTGTATGACAAGGCGTTCGAAAAGTGGCCGCCTCATGTGAATCTCATCTATCCCTTTGTGGGAGTGGAGAGCCTACCAGCAGCGTCAGATTTAATCATCTCACACTTCCAATCGAAAAGGGCCGCAGCGGACTATGAGGAATTGCGTGTCCGTCTAGACTGTGTAGGTGTATTCCCTCATCGACAGGACAACACCATTTCCATCTGTGAAAAAGAGGAGGAGAACCAGACAATGCTGGAAGAAACGAGGAAGGGCATTATGGAGGCTTTAGGACAAAAGCCAACCCCTTGTCGCATGCATATGACCCTGGGCCAAAGCCAAGATCACAACTCCTTCCCGCACAAATCTCTCTTACACAAGGCGTCTTTGCTGCCTGCCATTGAATGGGAGGTCAACGAGCTCTGCATTTTGGTACGGGAGAGGACGCACATCAACGACAACGCTTCGAGCGAGATGAAACTTTGGGGAACGATCGAGCTCAAGAACCTAAGTATCTCTCGGATCACGACACCCGTGGGGCTTTATCCCGCGGACAAGGAGCAAATACATCGCCACAATGACGACGAAATGGGGACAGAAAGCTGTTCTCTGAGCTGGAGGCCGTACGTATTCTCGAATGAATCTTTTCGCTTGTATACGACGCCAGATCAACGCAAACCATCTCCGGATTCACTGAAGTTGGCAAGCTACAATGTGCTGGCTGAGTTCCATCATCCCCCTTCTCAATCACGATATGCCCTCATTCTCAAGAACCTGCAAGAACATTCTGCGTTATCAGATGTTCTGGTTCTGCAGGAAGTTACCGACGACTTTTTGTGCTATCTTCTGAGAGATGGCAATATTCGAGGATTATATCCCTTCGTATCGAATGGACCGCCTGATCAGTCAGATGTGGACCCGCTGCCTAGTCACTTGAATGTGGTCGTGCTGAGCAAATGGTCTTTTAGTTGGGATTGGGTCTCCTTTCGACGACACAAGGGATTCATTGTGATCAAATTTGACGACATTGGCAAGGCCGAAGGCGATTCCTTCATTCCCTTGATCCTGGCAGCGGCGCATCTTGCATGTGGACTTACTGACGGCTCAGTCGCGGCGAAGAAGACGGAACTCCAGTCTATTCTCAGCTATCTGTCCAATAATTACCCACAGAATCCATGGGTACTGGCAGGCGACCTCAACATTACCACGAGCGCCTACACAATCGAAGCAGCGCTGAAGAAGAAGGCAATCACACCACAAACAGCCAAGTATCTTGTCGATCTGGAGGAGATGTTGACTGAGTCGGGACTGGAGGATTCGTGGGTCGTAGCTCGACTTGACAATCTCGACTCCACGGAGCTCGAAGAAAGCCGGCAACACCTCCAAGAGGCCTTCGAGGGTGAACAAGGGGCTACTTTCGACCCGACTGTAAACGAACTTGCCGCGAGGATTGTTGGGAGTAGGTTCAACAACCGGCCACAGCGGTATGATAGGATTTTGGTCAAGGCACCCGATCTATTCTTTGTGGGCGGCTTCAATATGTTTGGATTCTCCCGTTGTGAAGAAGACGAAACTGCGCCAGAGAATACTTATGCCAGCGACCATTGGGGGGTCAGGTGTTCGCTGAAGTGCACGGCTGGAACTTCGGAACTGGCAGAGGAAACGAGCAAGTTACTTGTTCCAGTGCACCTCAAATCAGCTTCAGAAAGTCTCTCGGACATGTCCAATCTGAAGTCATGTTTGGTTGATTGCAATGTCTTTCCTTCCAACGCCGATATTACGAAGGGGCAGCAAGCTCTCCAGATACTGCAAGATGCAATCATGGGGACTGACCGGGACAGAGCTGCTAGCCAAGCCCGGTCCAAGCTATCCCTTGTCTTCGTACCAGTCGGTTCCTATGGCCTTGGTGTATGGACTTCCTCATCTGACATCGACTGTCTCTGCATCGGCCCCGTCAGCTCCAAAACATTTTTTTCTCTCGCCGTCCAACGACTCCGCAAGGCTGCTTCAAAGGGCGTCGGCATCCGTGTCCTGCGCCGCGTCAACGCACATTCGGGAAGCATGCTTGAGCTCGAAATTCAGGGTATCAAGATGGACCTGCAGTACTGTCCCTCAGCCTGGATAGCCGAGACCTGGCCACAAGCCTTGCGAATACCCGCCAACAACCCAGCATGGATCCTCCCGACCCAGATTCTGTCGAAACTGAAGCCTACCCGCGACTTGCACTACCTGCGCCGCACTCTCCCTGACCTCGCAGCCTTTCGCATTGTATACCACCTGATCAAGACGTGGGCCAAGCGTCGCGGCATCTACGAAGCTCGGTTTGGGTACCTGGGCGGGATCCACATATCGATTATGCTGTCTCGGGTCTGCAAGCTTCTCGCTCGCGACGCCAGGTCCGTTTCTGTGCCGGACATCATTTCGACGTTCTTCAACCATTACGCCCAGTTCGACTGGAAAAAAGACATGGTGTTCGATCCTTTTTTCCATAAGCGCCTTCGCTATGTGAGGACGGCGAGGGAGCCCATGATTATTCTCGGGATTCACGCGCCAGGTTTGAATGTGGCGCATAGTGCCTCTTTGCCGTCTGTTAGGACTATTAATGAGGAATTTCGACGAGCGGACAGGCTTCTGTCGGATGATGGGATGACTTGGTCTCGATTCCTTGGAGATATTGACAACTCGACTGCACATAGGCTTGAAGATGGAGCCTCCGACTTCTTGAAAGCCTACAAGAGCTACGTCAGGATTGATGTCCAATTCTGGGGCACATCCCTGGGAAAGGGAAGCCAATTCGTCGGCTGGCTGGAGTCCAGGTGCGTCATGCTGCTCGTCGGTAAGTAAATTCTTGCCCCCACCACAATCTTCACCGACCTGAATTTCCATGCTGTAGATCTCAACCGCCGACTTCCGAAAATCCACGCCAGAATCTGGCCTGTACGGTTCGTTGGCCAGGAATCCTCCTCCTATCAGGAAGAAAAGGAATACCAAGGCTACTACCTCATCGGCCTGGATGAGTGGGAGACGGCCAATGGCCAGGAAATGACGAAGGACGACCTCAAACTCGCCCTCGGCTCGCTGCAGACCGTCTTGCAAATTTTCGAGGGCCAGATCCGGGGAGATGAAAAATACTTCGATTCTAAAACGTCATGGATGAGCGCATCAGTGGTCAAGCAATCCGAGCTGGGTAGCCTACGACTTGACGGTCGGGAATGGGGTGAATACACTATCGGCCAAGACGAGTCTGAAAGCGATGATGATTCAGATGAAGACCATACCACTCGGGACGACGACAGTGAAGCAGAAACTTCAACGACCAAGAATTCCAAGAAGGTCCCTAAGAATGCAGTCATCAGTCCGGTCTACGAAGGCAAGCTCCGAACGTCGGCAGATGTGATGAATCGCCTGCGCTGGGATCCCAGCTTGAATAGTAGTGATTACCTCGTAGGGTATCTGGACCGGTTTTTGGGCGTGAAGGAGAGATCGTTGGATTCGTGGAAGACTGAGCAGTCGGACGAGGAGTTCATCCCACAGCATCGAATACTCTATTTCAAGCAACGTAGTGATGGCGTGGTTGTTTGGGATAGGAAGGCGAGGAGGGACGATATCTTTGGGAGTGGCGTGAAGGATTGAATGCAGGTTTAGTCGGTCCACCCAATGTTCATTAGTTACCTGTAGGGCGTTACGGGACTGCAGTGTAATTGTCGCATGTCGAAGAATCTCTCGCAGGTTTCACACTCGAATTCTGACCAGTGCCTACGAGCATTCATGTGCTGCTCGACTTCACGCTGGCTGTTGAAGTACCGCTCACATATGTCGCACTCGAAGAGAGGGATGTCGTGGCTCGTGGCTCGTGGCATTGAGAGGCTTCTTGTGGGAGTAGAAGCTGTTAAACCAGCCACCGCAGGTATCGCACATGAGGAAAGACCCCATCTGTAGGAGTGCATCTGATGGGCACCCGGGAATTAGCTGGATCATATACCGGTTCACAGAACTGATTCAACGAAGAGATTGGGATTTGGACGAGACGATTTCCAAAATTTAGGTTTCCCAGAACGGATGATGACTTCAGGGTGGACGACGCCGCTGCCCCCAAACCAGACTGCATTGCATCTTCTCAAACTGAACCTCTTCTAAGTCACGCAAACTTTAGAACTCAAAATAGGAAGACAACAACCAACTGTAGTCGTCCACGACAAACGCCACATATTGTGAACGGTTGGCCTCACTCCAATCCTCTCATCGAGATAAAGCGCTCTTTCCGCTGTTTCACAGGACACCCTGCTTCGATTTGACTAATGCTCGAAGTTTGAAGCGCCTGGATTCTATAACAAATGGTGAATAAATGGCTCAATTGAAGCAATACGTCTAGAAAAATACTTGGATGTTTGGGGCATGACAATTAAGTACGCATTGATGGGCACCAGGAATGCAGTTCTGTCTGATCTATGATATATAAGATACAAGTTGGATGGCCATGCTTCCCATTTTCTTATTCGAAGGTGAGGCAATATTAATCCTCCATTGCCGCTTTTTCATGTGCTGTTATAGCAGGTATTCTCAGGAGGTGGCGTGAATTATATGCCAATGGCAACTGACTGTACGTGGATAGAACCAAGAGTCAAACAAGTAGGGCTGTCACCAGAGGGACAGGCTAGGCAGAGCATCGTTTCTCGCAGGCAACATCTCAGTCAGAGGCTCCGTAGACGGAAGGAAAGCTCAGCGTCGTTCGACGAAGAACAGCACACGGTGCAGCTCGGTGGACTCTTGATGACTGCCGTCTCCATCGTAATGGAATAGACTTGCACTCAGGGCCTTGGAAACCATGAAAGTACAAGAGCAGCGTCGACGACATGTGGTATGTTATCGAATAGCCCCACGTGCACTGATGATGTCGTAAAAAGATGGAGCCCTTGCGATGTTAGGCCTGTAAGTTGAGCTAAGAGAAAAAACATAATTTCAACGACAAAACCTCCTTGCCTTCAACCATTCCAACTACACCAATAAGAAGCTGAATAGAGGCTGCAGCATCCATACTTTTATGCAGGGGACTGGACTTACACCAAATATCATTAACCCTGGCGGATGCATTGCCAGTGACATCCGTCGATAAAAAAGCTCGGTGGGACCACAGATGCACCCATCTCAACCGATTCCTTGAGCCAAGGGTGGTCTCATTCGCATCCACCTCCTACCCAAAGGCAGCGTTGCAAGCTAGACAGCACCGTATCAACTCCATATATCCGGGCCTCTCTGATCAACTGTGGTCGTCACGGATTTATCCTCTCCTATGGAAGGCAAGCTCGTGCGTGGGCAACGGGTACGACGGAATCCCTTACCCAGTGTTGCTTCGCAGCGTTACTTCCCGGTGCAAGGTCGTGGGGGGTTGCATACTAAAGGACGCTCAGGGGGACGGTTAGTATTGAATGGGGAATAACAGGAGAAGCAAGCAGATTATAGAGTTCCCGTCGTCGCTCAACGCGGCAAATATTATAATAATTGCTCTTCCTACTGGATCAAAAAAAGCTTTGTCCTTGCTTGTAAACATGACTGCCGGAGGCATGGGATCTCCATCCCACACTAATTTGTGGATTATACCATTGGATCGCCACGAGCGGGAGAGCTTATTGCTCGCTTGCGGGAGGGTGGGCCGATAGAGACAGCCAACGGCCTCTCCCCTCTCCTTCCCTGTCTCCTTGATACTGATCTCCAGATCATACAGTTGGTCGCCTTGTCGTCGGGTACATAAGTGGAGTCCATATGGTGGTGAGCGGCGGGTGGTCACTATGGGCAATCGGATAATGCCTCGGTTGAAGACGTGCCCTATCAGGGGACGACACGATGGCGGTGAGTAGTTCTAAGACGAAGCTTCGAGAAGCCATTTCTTGGGACTGAGATGCACCTGTCGAAGCTGGTCGTAGATGGGGACAATGCACATTTTTCGATATCTGCTGTTGAGGCGTGTGGACCTTCCAGTCACGGCCCAGACAGAACGCCGTCTTGTGATAAGAACGTTACAACATATGCCGCCGTGTCAGATCTTCCTCCAGAGGATTGGACGGGTTGTAACGTCCCGTTGACGTACCGTTACTATGTTATGGGGCACTGGATTGAGATGGTTCTATTATGATGTCACGGAACGGCACGGAAAAATGGGTGCCGTTGGTGAGAGAAGTTTCATCTCTTGGCAGCATTTGGGGGCCCCAATTGACATTGAAGAACTTTATGCTGTGGGAAATTCACCTGCTCTGAAAGGGCAGGGAAGTACTGCCTCGAGGATCAACGCGCCAGATAGACATTGGACCTGGGATCCTATTCCATGGGTGGCTGTGAGCAAGGAATATTCTTTGATATGAGAAGGGCTTATTCTTTGTGCTGTCAAGAATACTAATACTGTATTCAGGGTCAGAACAACTAGTCCGAACTGCCGTAATTTGACCCGACCTCTCCAGTGGCTACATGTATTGTCGGACCCCAAATTTGAAGACCCACAATCATGGTCTGTCACAAACCTACGAAGGTCGATGTCTCCATGCTTATCGACCAACGTCTATTGTGCCTGGGGTGGGAAACTAGGTCCGGCCATGCGAGAGTACTTAATTACTCTATTAGGAGAGTCGCTGGGTGTCACATGTGACGCCATCCCGAAAGCCATGACAGTAGGGAGAAGTTCGGGGAGACGCTCCACAGTATTGGCTTCTCTGAAACAACGGCGACTACTGAAGACTTGGGATGAACACTACCCAGCACCCCTCGAGCGGGGCCGTTGTGGGAGACTCGGAGAACTGTTAAAGTAGGCTCATGCCATTGTAGTCGGACGATCTTGCGTCAAGACTCACGACTAAGTTTGATGTTGAGTTGAGTTCCTCAAGTTAAGCCGAGTACCATCAACACGCGGTATGCCAATCTTAGGCGACAACCTGTGTCAACTAACGGACACCCGGAGATTTATCAGAGTCAGTTAGCTTTTACGTGTCAGCAGTAACAGTACAATCGTGCGTTGTGAGTAGTTTTGACTTGACCCTGTTGGATGGACCGTGTCCGCAGAGGGTCCGCCGGTGCAGGGTCCAGTGGATTTGGCCGTGCCACTACATGACATCTGAATTCAGTTGCATCGTTGGTGTCCACCTCGAAAGTTTTGATCCGCGCAATTGGAAATCCTGGGCATTGGGTAGCTGTTGGCAGAGGGCTTGGTGTCCGCTTCCGCTTCGGGAAGGAGGCTCAAATGGTAGCCAAACGACGAGCAACGCCAGATTACGCAAGAGATACGACAAGTCATGAGGTCTCCTGACATCAGATTAGCATATGCAAGGAGATCGGAGTGCGATTACTTACATACGGCAAGCCAGAGGTGCAGTGCAGATGGTGAGGCAAGGTATCAACCAAGGCATTAAACAAGGCAAAGCGGCAGCAGTCAAGCTGCAAGTAGGGCTTAACGGGGCTCGTCAGCCCAACCACGGCTAATGGCTTGGGAAATGCCGGCCAAGCAGCAATTTTTATCTCGGCTCAAAATTCCAACTAACGTATCAAACAATGGATACTGTCGAAGCGACGATTCATTGCTGTGATGACACTGCATATAGCAATGGCGAGTCGCGATGATGCGCCATGGTTCACGATGCATGATGGTCCGTCCAATGAATACCTCGCAACTTGGTGGGAAAAGCGATTTCTCTTGGCTTGCCGGATGGCACTGTTCCTCTGGAAAGACCCAATCTGGCATTCCATCAATGTTCACCGCCTCGAAAAACGATTGTGTTGACTCCCTGGCATCGGCTGTAAGTGGACCTTCAGAATTTGGTAATGCCTCTGGGCGAAGATAGTTGACTGCGACCCATCGTCCATGACATTGTGGGCAGGCAAGGACAGGCTCGAGATCCAGTTGCACGGGTCTGGGACCTCATCTGCCTTGGAAACGGCCTGAAGATCATGACGGCACACGACCAGTCATCGTCGACTCTCGGGACGAGGAGTCCATCACGAGTCCCAAATGCTTGCGCAATTGTGCTGATCTCAGTGTTTTGAGGTCAATCAATTCCTGTTTCACTCGGTGCCATGTTTCAGGAACTTATGGAACTTGAGAAGACTCTTGTAGAAGTTAGAAACACGGACCAACTGCGCGATCTGCTGCAGCAATGGCAGTCGCCCGAAGAGGAATACCAGATCCGCTCACATTCCCCCCTCCCCCCACTTGGAATTGGAGTTGAGCACCTGCACAAATAAAACTCCACCAGGTTTGGATAATTATCAATCATCGTTGTAATTCCTCATTTTCTCTTATTAACCCCACGTGCACAAGCCTTGGCCGCCTGGCACGCGGCTGGAACGGGACGAACAGCGCCGTCCCGTATTTTATTTTGCTCAATGCGGCGGCGACCATTTTTGACGGCTTAACCACACGGTATGATGAGTCTTCGCTTGACAACCGATTTCGCTGCGAACTTGAATCGCAGTGATGGGGATGGCGGCTTGACATATCCAATCACGTTACGAATCAGCCCCCAGATCCTTCAAGTATGGTGCCATCAAATTTGGGCAAGCAAAGACGGGTTAAGGGAACTCGAGGATTGGTTGGTGCGAGGGAACCGGGCCAAGCCAACTAGAATGAAGATTACCGCCATCGAATATTCCAAAAGGGCAGAGCTTACCATCATCGTGCAGCGGCCGACTGCTGACAATCCCCACTACTCACGTGTTGGTAGTATGTAACGATGCTTCCTGAAGCACCCGAGGAGAGTCCGTCGCAAGGACGAAAGGGAGTCTGTCTGACTGAAATTACCTCGACTGATGACACTCCGCCTGTCGTCTTCTCGCATGCTGATGACCCATCGCCAGTCCTACGATGACTTCCTTCCTTTCGCTTCCCGAGAATGGTGACTCAAGCAGGATCAGCTCAGCTGGCTTTGCTGCGCTTATTGCCAGCTCATCGGCGGCTGCTTCTTGATGGCTCAGTGCATGCATACAGCGAGGTTGCCTTACGGCCGCCTTCTTAGCCTTCAAATTTGAAACCATTCATGAAAGAGTATTCGCACGTCTACTACGTACGCGTCAAGTATTGGTTTCGGACACCCAGTAAATGGTCTACGTTCCTTATTTACAGGGCCCGGCATTGTAGGGTAGGGCAGACGACAAACCCCGCGAGTGTATCGTCCGAATGACAGACAACCCCAAGAACTCCCCAGTCTCTCCAAATTCCCCTTGTACCCATTGACGGCGGCTTCACCGGAATCCTGACTTCTCGATGGGGAGTGCAGCTTGGGGATAGGTTGCACCGTTGCACGCACCTAATAAGGCGGAGTCCTTCTACTCCTGATGAAGCAGGCGGTCGGCCTATCTGCAAGGACAATATCCAACATTGAAAATTGCGCTATGCAGGAGTTTAAGCAACCCTCGTCCAAGACAGGGGCTAAGAACACCAAGAACATCGTCGCTTCTCTCGTACCTGTACACCTGCAACGCGAGCAATATGTCGCATGGATGGCATCACTAATACCTGCAGCCACAACAAACCTCACCTTATTTCCTTCTCCCGCACGTCCTCCACCCTAGTCCAGTGTCTGTTTGGCCACATTTCCCCTCGTCCTGGTCCAAACCCCTCACCCGCGCTCAGCGGTCCCTCCTTTCGACCATTGGTATTAGTGGCAGATTTTTGGGGAAAAAGGCACAAGTCACACAACAAAGGAGAAAGGGATATCTCCAGTCTGATCAGCCCAGCCGTGACTGTGATACATGGTGGCTCCACGTCGTTGTATTTCAATGTCCTGTCTCTCGTGACCCATTCGTTGGTTCCACACCGCATTTCCCCATCGTTGACGCCCGACTTGGTGACATTACCTATCGCATGCCCTGTGCTTGGTGAGATTGCCATTTGTAAGATTTCTCAATTTTTTTTCTTCTCTGCCTCCCAGGCGCCTTGTCCAATCAAAGTTCCGTGCCACGTCTATACGCCTGGCATATAAAGTTGGTCTCATCCCAGAGGCTCTGCCAAAGTTTGGGAAAAGATCGCCAATTCCAACCTTGCGCTCAACACTCAGAATACTTAAACCTTTCATTCCCCCGTCCGGACTTTCCATTGATAGACTCGAGTGATCCAACTTGTTTTTCAAGTCCTGTTATCGAACCACTAGCACTGCGCAGCAACAACGCATATTACCCTCCCACTCTTCAAGTACAGCTCAACTATCAACCACAACAACACTTTCTCTCACAATGTGCGTCAAAGAGCACCAAGAACTTGTCAACCACTGTTGCACTTTCTGCTGCAAAGCCGTTGACTTCGGGACTCATGACTACTGCGGTAGTAATTACGCCTGCCCGAGATGTCCAAACTAAGATGCGTTCGGTGTCAGCTGCAAACCACACGGCAGCTCTAGAACACCGTCTAAGCTGACCGGTTTCACACACGTTGTGGGCGGACAGTTAATTCGTCCTTCACAATACCCACACACTCGAGGAGATACCCGGACGTCATGAGCCAGCCTTTTTCTTCAACAATCGCAGGCAGAGAAGCGCAGGGGAAAACAAAGCCGCAGACGCAGTGCCTCTTCCATCAGCCTGTGTTTCTCTCTTACATGGTCCCCTTGCATCTACCTCATTGACCCTCTGCACTGCACCGCCTGCAAGGCTGACAGAGGCGCACCAAAGAAGTACCAGCCGACGCCTGGTGTTACATTCTGCAGGAGCTGCATCATGCACCGCAAAAGCTATACACAGCGCGGAGACTGGACTGCAGCGACTCGACGCGTAGCACTTATCGCTACCATCGTCTCTCCACCGCCGCCCTTTCTTTCCTCATACTTTGCACCCCAGCCTCATGTATCCATACCTCGTATATCATTCTTTGCATAGTTCAGCAGTGCTGGGATTACTGGGATATTGAATCAAGTTGGACGCTTGGGACTGCCATCAGCGTGGGGACGGCATTCACATTGGCTGCAGGAACGGAGTCATTTTTTTGGCGCGAGGGATCTCCTTTTGGTCTTGTCGGGCTTTCCTTCCTCAACCCCCACACTTGCACCGCTTCTCCGGATCATTTCAGCTCGCCGCTGCGCACCTCGTACTTTGCCGGTCTGTAGCGGGGCTACGGTTATTAGTTTGGGGTTTACAGCGGGCTCGGGATCGGCGGTGTCCGTGTGATTGGAATGCTTTGGCTAGTGACGATTACGATTAGGATGGCAATGGCGAGAATGACGCCAGCTCTCTTGTTTTCTTTTTGAGACTTGGGGATCTCATCATCGGCCGCTCTTGCATTTGTGAAGGGCTTGGGCAATGTATGTGGGCATTGGGGCGTCATGTACAGTGGGATTACCCTTCGAGGGTAGCCTAGAATTCTTATCTTTCCTTGCCCGGCGGAACGGGGGCTACGGATGAGGAAGTTGTCTTGTCAAAATGATACCATTGAACACCGCCATTTGGTCCGTCCGCGTGGTGCCTATCAAAGAAAATGCCCGAATCCATGCTCGGCCTCACTGGGCTGCTCTCCTACCAGTCTCAGCTGTAGGCAGAATACAATCAACGGACGGAAACGCAGCATTATGTCAGCACAATCCGTCGCTCATGCAGGCGTGGTGCACACCTGTGGCAGTGGGACAAGAGCACCGAAGAGATGCACGAGTGGGAGTTGGAAATCGTCCATCGGACAACAACGTATGACGTGTGCAGGCAGATCAACATACCAACGTCAGCACGGAGATATTTACCCTTGCGGACCCCACGTCCAAAGATTATAGAAGACGTTCTGTAGCACCCTGGCAAACACACGCGTCACAAGAGACCTACCACATCAATAGTGTCCCTCCGCATGTCACTCATAAGAATAAGTATGCACTCCTCATTCCCCTTTTCGCTCTGTTGCTGCTATGATCCTGCGCGAGGCCCCCCAGTTGTTCGTCAGATTAGCGTGGTAGCGTGAATCAACACCCCCTGCAACGCCAGATACATGATTAAGTTAGTTCTTTAAGGTGTGCAAAGGGACCAGCATCTCGGTGAGATAAGAGGACCCAGAGTTTGCCCGCGGCCAGCGAGCCCTGCACTTCGAACGCATGCAGGATATGTTGGCAGGCATTTTTGTTGTTTGCAGGACGGACTAAAACCAGCAGGTACTTTGGTAATTATAAGATCGACCGCAGAAAGCCAAGCTGCAGCAATCCTGCATTTGCATGTCTTGGGCAGACGTTAACCAAAAGCTGGGTCGGGGGATTCTTATCTGCACCTTGACTAATGCAACTCGCAAGGCGTACGTGGTTGATCACTAAACCAATATCAGCCTTGGCGTCTGGCCCCCCCCCCTTCTCCAGCCGTGTAAGCGGCTGACTTAGAAGCTGCGAAGATCAACGATGTGGCTACCTAGTATAGTTGAGTGTAAGATGCGAGGGGACCCAATCAGCAATGGAGAGGTATAGCGAGGCTAGGAGACATGGGGCTATACAGACCCCACTGCGACTGATAATAACAAAGGAAGAGACGACCTGTAGATTCAAACCCTGTTGGGGACTGAACCACATATGCGCGCTCCTGCATTATGCCGCGACGTCTCTCGTGGTTGAGGCTCCTACGCTAGAATGCGACTCTACGATTACAAGGCTGTTCGAGGATTGAGTGGGTGGCGTTCGTTCACCTAGGTAGCCAGACCGGGCCCAAGGTCAAGTGAGGGGCAACGGCAACTTGGGGGTGGGACCTGACTGGAGACAGCTCATGCAAGTCGACCAAGTCGTCGACAAGAGCAGACGCCAAACACGGCAATTGGAGGCTTCCTAGCTAGATGCAACTCTAGTTCAGTTGAAACCGGTCTGGGGGCAAAGGCCAAATAATAACCAAACCTCGAAATCAGGCCAGTTTCCAACCATCACAGCAGCATTGCAGGTGGAAATGAGAGTTGTAAGTCTGACCGCAAAGGTCGCAGTATGCATACAGTACATATTATATTATAGCCTTGTATCATCTTCTATCATATCGCACAGCGTCGCGTATGTAAGTAGGTAGAGCTTAGTCCACAAGTACTAGCTCACCAAGTTGATTCCCCCCCGCGCATCTTTCTGCGCAATGATCTATCTTTCGCTGGTTACACCACAGTAAGCCCCTCGACCTTTGGCCTATGACCATGACTCCCGGTTGTCGTCTCCAATGGCCGGTCGGCCCGAAAGTTGGTATCGTTCGAATGCAAAACAGGGTAGCCTCCCGTGTCATCCATTAATACATATGCTGAGACAATAGCCCCCAAAAGTATGTAAGGCAGGGTGCAAGTGCGAAATCCAGTGGCCTGTCCTGGTTCTGACCACGACAATCCATCAAACTCGACAGCAGAATGCACACGCACTCGCGCTATTCGCCGAGTCATTTGTCATGATCTCCGGTACAGAGACTTGTAAGCCTATAATGACTAATCCTTCGTTGTGGCTTGATTCATTGTTTGCTTGCCTGCCGCACGCCTCTCCATGAACATCACCTGCAGCTTTCTGCAGCATACATCAACCCTGCATCGAAAGACTCAAGTTCCTAATGCTCGATTTAAAAAAATGATCTGATGATCGTCGTCAGCCTGCAGCAATAACGTCGCGTTACGTCTGTGCGTGCATGCGACGAACTGCTGTGCCGTATGCCAAGGGGAGAAGGGGAATCGCTTCTGGTTTAGCGAGTACCGACGGAGCCGAAATTCTCATCAAAATAGACTGAGAAAAACTGCCGAAATGGACGACTTGTCATACTTGACATACTTGCCTTTCCCCTTGTCGATTTCGTGGTAGCGGTCCCAGAAACGGTTGTACAGGGGCTCGAGCATCTGCTGGCAGTCCTTTCCAAACAACTGTCGGACCTCTCGCTCCATACTGTATGACTTGTGTTTTGCAACGAGGTCATCGAACCCGCTGTTGAATGCCTGGAACTTCCCCTTGATGCTCTCCTTGTCCTTGCTGCTAAGGCTCTTGACGATCGAGGCCGACTCGTTGGATCCGGAGGGCGGCCTTTGTGTCCGGCTGGTGTGGATAACATCAAACAGGTGTATTGACAGCTCCTTGCAGGCATCAGTGTAAAGGGCCGTGGCCTTCTTACGCCAAGTGTCCAGGACGCCGAGTCTGCCCTCCAAAAGTGGCGCCAGATCGGAATCTCGGACCATGCGTTCGATGATGGTAACACTGTTGGCGATGAAGACCCCAACGACAGATTTCCCCTTCAGCAGCATCCTTGCTTTCTGGTCAAGGGCCAAGAGCAGGGCGTCGATTGTATCTGTACAATAGTGCGCGAAGATCTCCTTACCGTCTGCGCCGGGATCGAACGATGCAAGGCTCGGAATGGTGTCCAAACTACGGTTTGCGGCCGCTACCGATTTCCATCCTCCGTCGCCGAGCGATATCATGATCATCGAGATTGGCCGCAGAAACTCTACCATTGTCTGCAAGCGTTGCATCGTCTCGGAAACAACAGGTATTGGGGCTCCGTCCGGCGGAAGGGTCTGCAGTAATCCCACCTTGCGCTTGGTGTCGTCGAGCAACTCGGCCAGTGATATCTTGGCCGTCTCGCGAACAGGTTTCAAGGCAGCCGCCAGCGTACCCTTGAGCTCACCTGTCCGCTCTTCGACCCTGTTGGCTAGGTTAGACATGATTTCCGTCACCTCATATGCGAGGTAGCAGTCTGTGTTCAAATGTGATTTGATGTGATTGTTGAGCTCCCGTATGGTGCGGGCGAGTTCCGCCAGCGGAGCTTGACAGGTCAACTGCAATACGGCCCCCCAGTCCTGTCTCATGAATATGCTGCAGATGTTCTCATACTCAGCAACACACGAGCCCTCTATGGCTTGGGCGTACATGCCAATTCCATTTGTGCCTGATCGGTAAATGGCATCCGGGCTCTTCTTCTTGGCCGTGTTGACACTAGCATAGGCAAGGTTGACCAGCGTTTGAGACAAGTATGGGCCACGCACTTCGGCGTAGATCTTGACTAGAGGGTTCTCTGACATGGAATTCCCCGCCACGTACGAGTTCATCAAGCTCAACCGGGCGATCTTGTCCTGAGATATGAGGGGGAATGGTTTGTCCTTGGTAATGAAATTCAGCGGCTCAACCGATCGCGGTGTCTCTCCTCTCAACAACTTGTCGAAATGATTCTCAAGTTGGGTGTTGCCCGACTTGATCAGGCGCTGGAGATCGGCCATGGTCTGTTGGTTCGCCCGCAGATTCGATGTTTGCATGTCCCCGAGAGCTTTGTTTAAACGCTGGATCGAGTTGAGGTAGTTGGACAAGCCGGCCTTGTCTGGGCCTTGGCGGATGATCTGCTCTTCGTCATTCTTGGAATCGGCAGGTTGTCGCAACCGCTCGATGGCAGTGATTACGGCATCTATGTCTATGGAGAGGCGTTTGTCAGCCGCTGCATCGCAACATACCGACGGTATTCTGAGAAACACTCACTGTTTCCTAGTATTTGAAGCTTCTTTGTTTCGCCATTCAGAGGTCCCGACACGTCGCGCACGCTCTTGCCCGTTGCCTCGAGGCGACCAAGACAGGCTTGGATCTTCTTGGTCAATTGGGTAGTCTTCTCCAATCTCGAATTGAGTACATCAACTTCTGCACGCGCTTCCTCGTCCGCGGCATGGCGGCCACTAGCCAGTCCGACAGCCATTGCAGATGTTGAGGTTAGGTGGTTTGAGGGAGAGGGTATGGTCAGCTGGTCAATCCGGTCGGTCGGGCAAGGAGCGGCGTTATGACGGCAGTTTTGACAGGGGGATGGACCTGGGCCTGCGCTGATGTGGCATGTCCACTGCACTAGGGACGCATAAATTGAAGTCTGCTGCAGCCACTAAAAGGCTGGCTTACAATGGATCAGACGGCCAGTGACGTCGAGAAACTGGGGAGCCTCCAACATCCTAAGCCCATTTTTGCACAATTCAAAGAATTTCCCTAGGATGATCCCTTGGGCAATTGTCTATTTGGGATGATGGAAGGATGGGGAATTCGTCTTAATGGTGGAACCAGGGGAATAGACAGTTGCAAATGTCCAGGGCGATCCAAGAGGGGCGAGGGGTCGATTTTCATGTGCAATAACAGATCAGAATCTGATCTAATACAGTATCTCCGGTTTTAGGGGGATAGGGGGACTCATTTCTTGAGAATATTCACTTACTTTGTAAATAACAGTCCACGGGTAATCAAGTTCAAGCTTCGAGTTGGGGCCAAGTTGAAATGTACTACTGTCTAAGCTTCTCAATCCCCACCGTTGTAAACTACAGCCTAGCACATTTTAGAACCCCCAAAATGGCAACGTCAATTCACGTGTTTTCATTAAAACCACCGCGAAGAAAGAAAAGTCCCCCACCACCTCTGCCCCGGCTCAGGCTCCAGCACCGACGCCATTCAGCACAGAGTCTTCTTCTCAAAATACTCGATGACAAGTCGGTTGACCAACTGTCCAATCTTCTCCACCTCTTCCACCGTGGTATTATACGGAGGAGATACGATAATGTGATCGCCATTGATACCATCGATCGTTCCAGACCCGGGGTAGACTGCAATGCCGTAGGGCTCAGTTAGACCGAGTTCTGCAATCTCCATGGCGACATTATCGGTGGCCGGGAATGGTGACTTGGATGATTTATCCTTGACAAACTCGATTCCCCAGAAAAGACCACGCCCGCGGATATTGCCAACATTGGGGTGGCTGCCCAGGAGCTCTTGCAACCGAGCTGAAAGCAGGCTGCCCATGTCACGCACATTTTGCAGCAGTCCTTCTTCTCGGACGATCTTCTGAACTTCCAGAGCAGCCGCGCAGGTAATAGGATGTCCTTGGTAAGTATGCCCATGGACGAAGGCCCTGTTTTGCGTCTAATTGTTAGTGGCCATTTGCAAATGAAGGCCATATCATGGCGAGGTAGGGACTTACGCGGTACCCTGAGAAAGGGCGTCAACGACACGGCGATTCACCAATACCCCCGCGATGGGCTGATACCCGCCACCGAGGCACTTTCCTATGGTCTGTATGTCTGGTACCACGTCTTCTTGTTCCCACGCATGCATAGTGCCTGTACGACCCATTCCCGACCTGCATTGCCCAAGGTCAGTTACTGCCGTGCTTCGAGTAGACCAGAAGCTTTCTTTTCTTTCAATTAGGCATGTCGACTTTAGGAAAGCAAACGTAGCAGGGGCCCGAGAATAGCTTACATGACTTCGTCAAGGATTAGCAAGGCGCCATACTTGTCACACACTGCTCGCATTGCCTTGAAGTAACCGGGAACTGATGGTACGCAGCCAAGTGCCTGTGAGATGCGTCAGATGGAATCAGCAAGGGAACACCGAATATGACCTACAGCGCCCACTACGGGCTCGGCTACAAAGGCACAGACAGTCTCTGGTCCAAGCCTCTGGAACTCCTTATCCAGCTCGTCGACCAACCGGGCCACATATGCCTCGTCGCTCTCGCTGGGATCCTTGTTCCGGTAGGCGAAACAAGGCGAAACCCTCGATATGTTATCCAGCAGCATGGGCTCGAACTTGGCTCGACGAACCACGTGGCCCCCCATCGACAGCGAGCCTAAGGTTGTGCCATGGTACGAGTGGTGTCGGGCGATGAACTTGGATCTTGCCGGTTCTGGGTCCGGGCTCTTCTCAAGGAAGAATTGCCTCGCGAGTTTCATCGCAGCTTCCATCGCCTCGGAACCTAAACAACGCTCAGCCTGTGAGTTCGTATGCTGCACAACGACACGCGCTTACCGGAATTCACAATATACGCGCGTGTCATGTGTCCGTTTGTCGAGTTGGTAAGCTCCTGGCATAGCTCCTCACACACGTCGGTGGTATAGAAGGTACTTGCGCAATAAGATACCTTGTTTAATTGTGCTACGATGGCATCCTTGACTCGGGGGTCGCCATGGCCAATACACTATGAAACACCAATGTCAACGATCGTAGTCTTTGGGATGCGTTGAATTCCCAAAGCCTTGTGGCGAGCTGATACATTCAACAGACGATGACTCGGCAACGGACGTAAACAACTCCGAACTCGACTTACAGCAACTGCAGCACCTCCGGAGGCGTCGAGGATCTGACGGCCATCTTCCAGATACAAGGTGCTACCTTTTCCTCTATACAGCCGGAGGAACTTGTTGTGCAGGTTACGATACAGTACGGCCGATGTTTCGAAGTCTGCCATGGCGTCGAGGGGTTCAAGAGTAGGTATTGCGAGGGATCGGGAGTTCCTTTCTTATCAGCGGAAACCAGTGGGAAGAGAAGAGGGCGCCTCTTTCCGGGCTTATATAAGGAAGGGTATATGCAACACCCCCCTAGCCCATCTGGTCCGAACTCTATTTCCAGGGATTCCCACTCTTCATTCCTAATTCGCCTCGCATTCATTTGGCCGACTATTTGCGCAGTGAAACCTCATAGGTACCTCAACAGGCTGTGCGCATTGCCCGCATTGCTCGCACTGCCCGGTTTGGTGGCTAGGAGCTTCGGCTCGGGACCCTAGAGAGGGTCGCTGCAGATTTGTATACTGAATTGGCAAGCACCCCGAACCGGCAAGAGTGCTGACTCACTGGCTATGGGTGGGTTTACGTGGAGCCATCGCATGGACATACGCAATAAGTGACCTATGGACGAGTTCGGATGCTGCCGCTGGCCACTGCAGGATCTAGTTCCCTACCAGTAAGGGAAAGCGCTGAGCTAACCAACAAGACAACATTTGTTCGATAATCGACTCATGCGGTTGCGGCAAGGGCTGAATTGGCTGAACGAATGCCAGACTCGGCCTGCAACACATTCCAAGGTAACATAGACATTCGTCGATCCCTTCACGAGGTCTTTTACAAGGTCTCTCACAAGATCGGATCGAGTCGAAGGCAATAAAACGCGATGTCTGCAGTACACCGGATCCAACGCTGTGCAATCGTGCTGTGCATCTGGATCCGAATCCGCTTCCATGAAATCGGCGGCATGGCAGTGGTCACGGACAGTAGCACTGGGCTATCGGCATCCCGAGTTCGGCAATGAGTAGTCTGCCTTCTCCATTTATGCCGGAATCCCACGTGTCCGAGCTGATATGGTGGCTGCGATAGGTTTGCATTGAAGAATCTGAGAGACGTTAGGTGCGCTTGGCTAGCCTATTCTATGCTAGCCCTCATACCGGGGAGAGTGGGTCGACTGGTTAATAGGGCTAACCGCTTCCCTGCTCAGACACAACCCCCCAACGGCGACTCCTTCGTCTTTCAAAGCCCGACACGGCCGATAGGAGGAACCTCATTCACATAAATCGACAAGTCACACCTAGGATGCATCGAATCCTCTTCCTAGTACATGGTCTAGAACATATATGCGTGTGCTACTCCGTCAGCTCTTCCAGGGGGTCACACATTCTTTGACAACCGCTTGTTCCATCAGGATCATCACATTTCGGGCATCCCACCTCCTTGGGAAGGCCGCCGCCCACCGAAAAAGCGTTGTGCCGCAACTGTGCCTCAGTCCCGATAGATTAATCATACCGGAGGCTTAGATCATGGTTGGTTCCGATGAAGACGACCAGCAACGCCGCAAAACTACAAAATTGACATCCCCCAAGTCGCTTTATTAGTGGAAAGGATACGCGAAGGATGAATCTACGCCGCTCTTGCTGTGAACATGTAGTGTGCCTTGGCCATGGTTGTCATTGAGATACACAAGGAAAGCATGATTGTAAAAAGAGCTGTCAAACTCGGTTTGGCTGAGAAATCCTTGGAGCTGTGAATGATGGCAAGTGATCCAATCGGGAGCAATCCTGCTATGAGGATCTTTTCAGCTCGAGTGACAACGTTGATCCATTCTCTGCTATACGAGGCGGTGTTGCGTAGGTTTTTCTTCGCCTTCTCCCCTTTGGCCTTACAGCTAGCAAGTTTGCACCAATTCTAACTAGTTGATTTGTTTTCGCCTCACCTGGATTCGTCTTCATCAAAGCCTATGCAATAGCCTCATCAGTTGTTAATAATCCCGGTTCGCCCTCGAGGATTCATTCATGGACCGTAAGTTGACACTGTCTGGATCCGACCAGATCGCGTGGTCCGGTCCTGCCCATGCAAGAGCCAGTCATTGTAATGTCTGGGTAGCTTTGGAGGCTACCAAAACCTGGTTCTCAGTGTACCGCCGGCGGGTTAGTTGACGTATTCAAGGAGTCATCATGAGTTCTCGACTGCGTACTTCCAGAGCTTATCAAGACTAGAAATCATGTTTATGATGGCATATTTGCCAGCCGAGGATGGACACCCTGTTCATGCTGCTTTGGCAGGAAATCCAACAGCCCTGCAACCCTTAGCGGCTCCCAACAATGCCTTTACCAAACCAACCTGTGGTCATGACGTGGGAGAAGTTTACGCGGAGAAAGACCAAATCATTAACATAACTGATGCTGTTTATCAGGGATGATGGTCTCTCGACATGGTTATTGTAGGATCAGACCAACGCTGCCGCGATGCCACCGCGTTGTTGGATAGTGCGTGTCCAGTCGGGAACCTGATCTACCTCGATTTCAGTCCGGAAACCACGCCGCTTGGGGGAATCGACCTCAAACATTATGTCAAGCATCAATCACGGGAGCCACTCGATCTGCATCCGCAGCAGCATCATGCTCCGTGCTCCGTTGGTAATATGGCACCAGACTACACGAGGACCGTTCCCACAATTGGATACAATACCTTGAGCCATGGTTATCCTCGGAGATAGGTGGATCCAAAAACCGATGCCTTCAACCAGATAAAGAGGATGCCGGTGCCGCCAGAGCATCTCGTGATTATTAAAAACGTACAAGAGGGCCACACCAGGTAAGTCAAGTCCTGCTTTGGCCTATCCAAGTAGTAGTGGGCCTAGGCTAACTCGCTCTAAAGAGGAACAGGCATCCGAGAAAGGATGCTTTCAACGGTTAATCGATGACTCAAACCAGTACCAACAGAATGAACAACAGCCGAAAGAGGATCTGTCGATGTGAAAATGAGAGTGAGACAAGGAGAGAAGAGCTAGCTACAAAGACATAGCATCGAGCCACAGATACTGAATCCCCTTTCTTTCACTTCATTTTTAGTTTATGCGATAAGTCGATGATGACAGCATTGCGATACCGCTTAACCATTACCAGAGATGAAAACAACTGCTTACACTCAATTATATTCTGGTACTTGGATACTTCATTACGTACATGACGTGTGTGAGGACTAGCACAGGTTGGGTATGGACACACTCCTTCGCTGTGTTGTACCTCTCAAGGTCCACGGGGGTTCTCTTGGTTATACTTCTGATTTGGCTACAACGGTAATCGGACGAATAGTAAGTTTTTGATTACCAAACCCTGAACGAGTTGGCCCTGATGCCGGCTTGAGCGGAATCCACACATCTCGGTAGAGCGGTTCTTGAATTGGTGCCTATGGATGAACAGATTGAGATGTGACAATTTCAACTGGTCGCTGCTTAATCACAGCATGAATTACCTACAGATAAACAAGAGATTGGCATTGGTCAAATACCAATGGTTTGTTTCACTTGGAGGGAAGTCCAGGCAGCATTGCACGTATGTAAGTATAGGGACTCTGCTGTATCGGGGTGTGTTTTAGGCGGGAAGGCGGGGAGCGGGATGTGGGTCCTGGCAATTAACAGTCGCCATGCAGCCACATGGAAGTTTGGATTCTGCAGGAACAACGAACGACGTCAACAAGCTCCAACTCGTGGCATATGATGAGAATTTGATTTGGCTGCCAGATCATTCACACTGCCCTGTGCTTGTAACCTAACCTGCTGGGCACTAAACACGAAACAACACTACATTGTCGTCCCGTGCTTACCTGCCTACTTGTACACAAACTTGACGAGTCATCCGTCGCCAACACTGACACAGGTGATCGACTTCGCCTAGCCCCGAAGCCCCTGCATCTTCTCACACATCCTTCGCCAAGCTAGAGGGAGACAGTCGCATTATCTTTCTGGCGCCCGTAGATTCACTCGCTTGCTCCCGGACAGCCGTGTGGGCTGTGGGTTGCATTCCGTGCAGTTAAACGCACTCCTAAGCTGAGTAGGATACAAAACCCCATCTACGTGCCCACCATGGCCCGTTCAAAGACGATACAACAAACCCCGCGGGATGGATTCCTTCCGGAACACTCATCGTCAACCGGCCCCAACCCTTCCGCCACTGCTCACCCGACTGAGCTGAGAAAGCGTCTGGTCACCAAGTCAGCCGTGCAACTGAGAGAGAAAATGGACGAATACCGCCCCAGTCTCGACGACTCCCAAGAGCGACTCGTAGCGGACGAAGAAGACGAAGCAGCTCGGGGTCCGGCATCATGGATGAGCCGAAATCAGTGGGTGGTGTTTGCTATCGCCAGCGGTGCCTGCGCTGCTTTTAATGGTGTATTTGCCAAGTTGTAAGTTACATATTTCACACCATCGGACTTTGGATAAATCATCTTGCGCATTCCGCGAAATGCTTGATATCCGACCACCATGCACATCTACAATCAGCAACTCACATGCCTTCCAGAACAACGAATGATCTCACATCGCACCTTTCGCAAGGACTCGCGAGCACTTTTGGACTAGTGGCTTTCGAGAGCGCCATCGAGTTTATTGTCCGTTGCGTAAGTTTTCCCGACACGCCCAACCCCCGGACGAACCTTGTTTTAACGGTCGGGTTGAGACCCCTCTACCCTTACCGGACAACATGAGGCCATTCCAAACGCCGGCGGCGTGGTATCTTTACCGTTACGCACGTGCGGATGCTTTTGCTACCAGTCTCAACACTATTTTAGGAAATGGGAATCTCCGTCGCACATTATCCTTAATCAGAGCTAACTTGCACATAATGCCAGATATTCTTCGGGCTGAACTTGGCTTTCAATGGCGTGGTAAGTTTTTGTCCCTCATTGGTTGAATTGAGTTTTTGATGCCTGCGTCCTTCCTTCGGGACGAACCCTCTTACCCTTCCCGAACTGGCCGAGCTTTCCGGGCACTTCTCTAGGCAACGGTTTCATCTCACAGAACCACCACATGGCTATGGTTCCGCTCGTACTGACAATCTCGTGCAGATGTGGACGCTTTTTACCAAAGCCCTGGCTCGTGGTTACTCCACGACTCAAGTGTCCATCATGAATACGTCGACTAACTTCATGGTCACCGCCCTCTTGGGGTTTATGATTTTCTCCGAGTCGCTTCCGCCCCTGTGGTGGCTGGGCGCCGCCATGCTCGTCGCCGGCAATGTGGTTATCGGTCGCAAGGACGAGGGCAGCCGCTCGGCGGCGGATGACGAAGAGGATGCCATATCCGTAGCGGAGTCGGGTGCTAGTGTGCGCTCGTACAGTGCGGTTCCTATTCCGCAAGTTGATGGTATGCTGCCTGTGGAGAAAGACGACGACGCGGATGAGGATGTGGCATTCATTGGAGATGTGGTCATGGAGCCCGAGGATAGGTGAGGTGATGCAGGATAGAGTATGTTCTGGTTTAAACAACTCTAGACTTGGATACCCATTGAGTTAGTTGGATGATAGACTTCTTATTTGAATTATATCTTTTTTTTGAAATTCGTGAAACGATCAGTAAAAGCCTAGGCCATAGCTTACATATGATACTAGCTACTCTGCAGCAATATTTCGTCAGTGGAACCCTCGTTCCATGGAATTCTGTTATGGATCGTGGAACCGCAGCGGTCAAATACGCGTGGAAAATGGCATGCTCTTCTTCAGAGAAGCAACGTTTCGATATGCATTTGGAGAAATGGTGCCCAAGTCGTTGGCTCACATCGCTCTAAGAACGTGGCTCCCGCCATCACTGGATTCTGGCAAGAATCGCCAAGATGTATAAAGTACGCGATGCATTCATCTTATTCCATAGCCTGAAGAGATAAAACAAGACATGACATGAAATAAGCTATCTATTCTCTAACTCCACACCGCCCTCATCATCCAAGACATCCTCATCCCCATCCATAATCTGTCCCGGCGCCCGTCCCAGAGGCCCCTCTTCCGAGACACTGCCCAACCGAATCCTCCCACCACTTGCACTCAAGACCTTGTCCGAAACCCAGCCAGCGGCTATTAGTATCCAGCCCCAGACCCGTTCGTGTCTCTCATGGATATCACTGTCCTCGCGCGGGTTCTCCGCCGCCTCGACCTTGAACTGGTACTTCAAGCAATCCTTGACCGTGACCAGACCCGCCAGCCGCCCATGTTGCTCAATCAAGATGACGCGGGGGCCAACCTTGCGGAACAGCTCCATGACGGTCTCGAGTGGCAGGCGGGGGTGCACGGTTACGGGGGTGGCGTCGACGTAGCGGCTGAAGTCGACCGACGCCGATGACATACCGAAGTCGGCGTTGCTGAAAGTGACGGTGGGGGTCATGGGGGTTACGGCACCCAGGACGGGAGGGGAGAAGGCGCATTTGGCTTCGGGGGAGATGGTGATCCGGCGCTCGCGGCGGAGACGGTCGATGGCGTAGCGTAGTTCGGTGCGTCCAATGTAGCCAACAAGGACTTTCTTGTGCTGGTCTTCCACGATGGGAAAGCCTTGGTATTTTGGTTGGCTGAGGAGGTCCTCAACAGACTGCAAGGCCATGCCGTGGACGGGGATAGCGACCACATCGTTGGTCATGACGACTTGCACCGGAACACCAAAGTTGTGCTCTTCTTTGTTGTCGAGGTAGGGGAAGCCGCTGAACCAGATCATACGATCTGCGATACCCCCTTTTCCGAAAAGTTCGGAAACAGCCTTTGTGACTCCAACGACAATCATGGTGGGAAGAATGTATGTAAGAGCGCCAGTCAGCTCAAACATGATGACCACCACCGATATCGTGATGTGCATGATTCCACTGAGAGCAGCCGCAGCGCCTAAGAAGGCGTATGTGCCCGGAGTGATACACGGCTCGTCAGGTACGCATGCAGAGAAGAAGACGCTCGTCGGGTTGGCGTCATGGATGGCCTGCACAATGATGCCAACGGTTCGTCCGAAAGATGCGCCAATAGCCATCGACGGGACGAAAATTCCAGCTGGCACTTTGCAGCCGTACGATATGATGACCAACAATACCCTAATCACCGTTGCAACGACTAGTGACATTATATTGGTCCATCGTTTGTCGACGTCGCAAAGACCCTGGTAATCCTCAGCCCCTTCGCATTCCAGAAAAAGAATCTCCATGCTCTCGGTCATGTCAATTCGCAAGAACGCATTCGGGTAGCAGATGATGGCCGTTCCGGCCGCCAACAAAGTCGCTTCCAGGACGGCATACTTGGTCAAGTACTTTTTCCGAAACGCCTGGACCCGAAGGTTCCATTTCATGACAAAAGCGCCGTACAAGCCTCCGAAAATGCCAAGCACAATGTAGAACACGACCTCAAAGAAGTGCCACGACCGGTCGTACTTGACTTGGAACATGACAAGCTGACCTGAACGGAAGGGGTTCATTGCGGCCAGAACGGCAGTGGCCACCAGAGCACAAAAGTAGCTGCGCCACATGGTCTTGAGGGGGAAATAGCTCGACATCTCCTCCAACGAGAATAACACCCCACCTATTGGGCTGCCAAATGCGACCCCAACTCCCGCAGCCGCGCACGCACTGAGAATCTCTCGGGTTTTCGAAGCATTGTACTTGTATTTGTCGAAGAGCCGAGAGATGACATTCCCAGTACACACAGCATAGTGAACGCTGGGCCCTTCTTTACCAACCGACAAGCCCGAGGCGATGGCGAGTGGTAGTGCGATCGACTTGATGATCAGAGTCCAAAGGCCCAGGAACCCCTTCATAACGAAACCTGCAATAATGCACTTGATTTCGGAGATGCCCGATCCAGCCGCATACGGGGCAAAAGACTTGACTAGAGTCGCCGAGGTCAATGCGAAGACAGTGGCAAACAAGATGTAAAGGATATAGTTGAAAGGCTCGAAGCCCGACCAGTGAACCCAATCATCGCAGCCATTATCTTCCCCCCAGCAGCAGAAGTTCTCGTTCAGGTAGAAGGCCGTGGTGCAGTGGCCCAGCTTGATGTCGGATAGCCACTCGGTGATTATATTGAGGAATGCGGCATTCAATCCGATAACGGCGCCGATCAGCGTCACCACGATCCATCCTTGTGCCGCGTCGTAGGATTCCCATAACTTGTACCTCCACGTCACTTGGCCTTCTTTAAAGAGGCCCGCCGTCTTGCGATGTCGTACTTTTCGACGTAAACGTTCTTGCGCGGCATCTTGTACCCAGTCTGCAAAGCCTACATCAGTACTTCGAGGTCAAGGAATGGGCGTACACATCGGCGCAAACCTATCGTGTTGAAGTCCTAGAGTTGGCGTCAGCATCGTACCCGGAAGCTTAACACGGGCTAGGATCAGATGGGTTTGCAACTAACCTCATATCTCTTGATCTCTGCTATTTCCTCCTCAATGCGTTCTACCGCGGGCGCATCGCGGCCCTCGCCTCGTTCGGCTGTAGATACGGCGAACGATAATCTCGAGCTCAGAGAAGGTCGCTGGGATAGTTGCGGGCGCGACACGGAAAAGGAGGTAGTTCGTGAATTCATGGCACAGAGTCGTCGACCATGTTAGCTCGGAATTCGGTACGTCCGGTACGCTTTGTTTGCGCTGGGCTTACTATCGATCATGAACATGGACGACTTCGAAGCGATGCCCTGTCACAAGAGTTCATCTGATGCTGGGGGCTGCAGGTGTCGAGATCTCCCTTGAGGACAGCCGCGACCTACCGTACGTGATCTCATTGGCCGGTACTACTAGAATCTCCATGTACTAGAGTGGATCGGGATCGTCTAAAATCATGCACGGCCCGCAACTTGCTGGGTGAGTTTAATGGAAGTCGCGTCTTTCTAACGTTTTGCACGCGTTAGCATTCCCTGAAGCGCAACTTCATATGCAATTGAACGACATACTGATTGAGGGAAGTCTTAGCCGCAGAGGTGAGTTTTTTATCTTGTCTTACATGTTCTTACTTAGTTAGGGCAATCAATCTATTCTTGGCCTATTCGTTGCTCTCCTTTGGGCGAACGAGTATGTATGAAATCAACCCGGCACCAAGGCTTGCCCTTGCATAATCTAATGACCCCAATAGAATAGAGTCTTAATTGGGAAGAGTCTATTGCCTGTGGATAGATGCGTGACCGTGTTCATCGAAGCCCCGACTAAAACCTCAACAGCAAATTCGGGCAAACTCTCGAGGTCACTTCTCACCGACCCCATCTTCGCCTCCAAACGAGCAACCCACTTGAGCGTTCCCAGAAACATCACATTTCAGCATCACCCCAGCCTCTCAGCCATTCAGTCTTTCATCCACCAGAATCGCCATGCCTTATAATACGACAGCGATTCCTCCTCGCAAGGAAGTGACTGGTCAGACGCAGCTGCCGTGTAAGTCAAATCGATGACAACAATATGTAAAGCCAATACTGACCCTGTAACATGCCTTTAGTATCAAGAGTGAAGAAGATCATTGCGCAAGATCCGGACATCAGCATCTGCTCAAACAATGCTGCATTTGTTATCACCATTGCGACGGTGAGACCCTGCGTCCTACAAACAGCCAGCCGCTCTATCACTACTAATTCATCATCCCACAGGAATTATTTGTCCAACACCTAGCCAAAGAGTGCCTAACCCAAGCAAAGCTGGAACGTAAACCCCGTAGAAACATCCAATACAAGGACGTCGGTAAGTTCCAACCCCACCATACCAAAACCGTCCACGTATCCCTGACATACTGTCAGCGAGTGCAGTGCAGTCGGTGGAGAACCTTGAGTTCCTGGGCGACCTGGTCCCCAAAACGGTTAAGTACAAGGACATCAAGGCGACGGCAGCTGCAAAGCGCGCACAGCTGCGCACCGGTCCCGTGCCCGAAGCCAATGAAGAGGCCCAGCCTGTGTCGAACGGCGGCAAGAAGCACAAGGCGAGCATCAGCCGCTCCAGCTTGAATGGGAGTGCGAACATTGGGTCGCTGCTGGGGGGCAACGGGGCTAGACGCCAGAGTGAGGAAGATGGGATGGAGGATCCGAATGACCAAATCGAGATGGAAATGCGGCAGGCGCGGGGGCAGGATGATGTTGACATGACAGGATAGGTGCGCTGATTCTGGTGTATACACATGACGGAAGTTTCCAGGAAATGGCCGCGTTTGCATTGAAGAATACGATTTTTCTTCACCACTGAGCATTGTAAATTGCCACTACTCAGGGGTATATCCCATACAGCTTTTCTGCGCTACGTGCAAGAATGCCGGACGCCAATTTTTGTGTCTGTTCTTCGTCATACATGGCTTACTACTCCATCTCGTCCACCACGTGGATGCCGGCAGGTACCCGTCCTTCCCTCAGCATGGTCTCTAATCTGGTAATCTCATCCAAGCTCGTGGCCTTCTTGATCATGTCCTGCAACCTTTTCTTCTCCATGTCCGTCAGTTTGATCCTCGACATCCTAGTCGAGAGACCAGTCGAACCGTTGGACGCCGAGGTGTCAAAGGTCTTTGACTTCACGCCCATGATCTTCGACGCCAACTCCGTGGGCTTCTCAGCCGTGCCAAACAATTCGGCCGCCTGTTTCCGCTCGGCGTCCTTCACCTTTTCGTAGTCAAGGAACCGCACGGATGGGCATCTCCAAAGAGTCCAGTACCGGTAGTGCTATCCAAAAGGCTCGTCAGCCTCTCCTCCTCCTCAACCACATAGTAGGTAGCCGGAAAAGGGTTGTTTAACTCACCTCCTTCTTCGTCACCGGATTGTCCCTCAACACCAAGTGCGTCAGCCGCGGGAACGAGCCCAGAGTGTCCAGATCAGCCAGCTCCGTCAGGTTGTTGGACTCGAGCTGCAAGTTGGTGAGGTTGGGGATCGACTTGGCGAGCGTAGGCTGAATCGAGGCGACGCGATTCCGCGCCAGTAGCAGCGTGCGTATTCTCGGCGAAAGCGCGAAGTTGCCCAGAAGCTGGATGTCGTTGTCGACAAGGTCTATCGCATCTTGCGGCTACAAATGCAGAGTCAATATATTGTCACGCGGCACATGGAGGGGGAAGGAGGAAGCTACGTACTCCTGCCACTCCCAGGTTCTCAATGGCGGGTATCCGATGTCCTGTTCACGCCCGGCAAAGGCTCGCTATCAACTCTGCTCTAGATCAAATGAAGTGTAGCATCTGTCCTTTTCGCACGTACCTCGTAGCTCGAGCTCGCGCTCTTTCAGCGCGTTGAGCCATGAGGGGGAGTTCTGGAGGAGCTCGACCGTGAGCCTCATGATGGGTGGGCTGGCGATCTGGCTGGGGTTTACGGGCTTGCTTTTACCTCGACTGGGGCTCGGATTGATCGACGGTTAGGAAACGAAGGCGGCTGTATGAGAGGCGAGGTGGAGCGGCTACGAACGTCGCATGGAGGTTGGTGACGGACGTGGGCGACTCACAAGGCTGAGCCGACCTTCACTGCTTGTTAAAAACTTGATGGGTCCTTTAAGAGGTGGGCCTGGTGGTGGTACTGAAGAACCACGGTTTGGTGCATTTTATTGCTATATGCATCGATCCGACAAACCCGCATCTTGCATCACTTTACCAACCTTATGAACGAAAAAGGTACCTACAGTTCTAAGCATTTATGTCTTCAATTCTTCCACTTGGAGCCAATCATACCTATTAGGGCATATATGTCTCAGTTCAGTTGCAATCGCTGCAACCCGTCTTGTCGGTACCTTAAGCAGCTATCATCACATGTTGTCTTGCTATAGACATGCTGGCTTGTTAACCACTCAATCCCCCCCAATCTATCCAGAACCAGCTATGGAAACGAAGAGTAACCCATCTGCCATGCTGGGTACTTATTGTCAGCAATATAATATGGTATGATTACCAGTTTAGACTATCAGTGGTGTTCAAATTGACTTTGGCCAGCCTGATTTTGTCAGCGGCATGTTGACACTACTACCGCCCGTTGCATCCCACGTCCGTAGTAAGCCCTTCGATGTACAAGTCCACCCATTGACAAATAGCAACCACGTCATTTCGAGACTTACACGTTACACTAACGTCCAACATCCATATGTCTGGTTTTCTGGTTTTGCAGGTAGCCATTACCCCACCCTCAATCGTTGTACCATTACAAGTATACAGTATATATATATGAATATATAAGTAATGGCCAAACTCCTCCCTCTGGCCTGACAGTTAAACTCTGTTTTAACATCCTCCACAACTATCCCGAATATTTCGTATCAGGTGTCTTAAATACGCTACTCCATCATAAAAATGCCTATCCAGCCCTTCAAAATCGACATCCCACAAGCCAAGCTTGACCGGCTCAAGGCCAAACTCGCAGTTGTCGATTTCCCGGACGAGCTTGAAGACGCTGGCTGGGACTACGGCGTGCCGCTCGTAGATATCAAGCGGCTTACCAAGTACTGGCATGATGAGTTCGAGTGGCGCAAGGCCGAAGTAGAATTGAACGAGATGCCCCAATTTACCACCAACATCAAAATCGACGGTTTCGACGCCATCGACCTTCACTTCGTGCACGTCAAAAGTCCAAATCCAGGTGCCATCCCCTTGCTCTTCGCCCACGGATGGCCAGGGAGTTTCTATGAAGTGCAGAAACTTCTCCCGCTCCTCCTTGACGGCGGCAAGGACAACCCGTCTTTCGACGTCGTGGCCCCGTCCATGCCCAACTATGCCTTCTCCTCCCGGGTCAAACAGCAGGGCTTTGGCGCTCGTCAGGTTGCGCAAGTCTACCATAAACTCATGGTCGATGTACTCGGATACTCGGAATTCGTGACACAGGGTGGCGACATCGGCTACTCCGTAACGCGGTTTATCGGTTATCTGTTCCCCGAGAATTGCAAGGCAAGCCATTACAACTGCCAGATAACCGAGGCCCCAAGCGAGTCTCACTTTCCGGAACTCTACAAGATCGACCAAGAGACACCATGCACCGAGGCTGAAATCAAAGGCTTCGAGCGCACGAAGTGGTTCGAGGAGGAGGGTAGGGGCTATTGGCATGAGCACGCCACCAAACCGCAAACTATCGGGTACAGCTTGACGGATTCGCCGGTTGGCTTGCTCGCGTGGATCTATGAGAAGCTGCACGACTGGACTGACGACTACCCCTGGACGGACTACGAGGTCTGCAAGTGGATCAGCATTTACTGGTTCAGCACGCCAGGACCGATGGCGTCCCTGGGCATATACTATGATAGCAAGCACACGACGGATCCCATGAGGAAGACTATTGGGACGATGTACTTGGAGCACGTGAAGATTGGGGCTACTAAGTTCCCCAAGGAGCTGTTTGTCAAGCCGTCGTTGTGGAACAAGACTTTGGGGGATCTCGTGCTCAATAAGGAGAGTGATAGTGGTGGCCATTTTGCTGCCCACGAGAAGCCGGATGTGTTGGCTGGGGATTTGAGGGAGATGTTTGGGAAGAATGGGGGTGCGTATTCGGTCGTGAAAGGCAAGACAGGATTCGCGTAGGCCGTTTGATTTAGATGAAACCGACACGATAGAGCAACATTCTACATTGTCTCCAGATTATTGTGTCTCATGCCCCGGAATGAGTCGGCGATTCATCGCCTGATGTTTTCTGATCTTGAAATATAGATCAATTCGTGGCCATGCAGCCGTCGTGATAACCCCCTAATTTCCCTTGTGTTCGAATATTTTGCGGTGTATTTTTGCACGCAATCAAAAAGATACAGAGATCTAGAACAAAAAATAAGGCATTAATTAGTGCGGAAGAGCTGAGTACTGTTTGTACCGTTTTCTTCTGGCACAGCAGCTGTCAGTGGTCCTGTCGAGCTGTATACGTAAAGAACCAGTACCAGTCAAGAGTTTGTGATTTTGCCCTTCGCCGGAACAACACGCGCCTACCGGGGTTTAAGCACAGGCGCCATCCAGAACGCTTTTAAAGTCAGTGGTACATTTTCCGCAGTCAATTGAAGTATTGTTCAAGGTCGTCGAGTAGTCTCCCGTGGCGCATCGGAAATACATAGCTCAATTTTGACCACGAGAAGTAGCCGACCTCATGATCAAAACATTCTCGACCACTGATCTGTCCTCTAACAGCATACATAATCTGAACCTCGCCATGGAGCAAAGAAAACCCCCGAAAAGACACATTGACGCAGACCCCAAAAATCTTGGCATCCTGGTGGCTAAACAAGATTACAACGTTGGAACAGCTGAGAGAACTTGTTTGACTCGATGCACCGGCATTCGTGGCTTTTGACACCAACGACATAGACCAAAGAGAGACAGCACCGACAAGCAACTGCTGCCCCGAAACTTTGTGCAAACTTCCCAAGTAGGCTGGATTCTTCTTCGAAGCCTCGATGTCACAGTCTCTTCCTTCCACGGGAAAGACTACTTCATCAACAGACGAAGAATATATTTTTGCTAGCGAGGCAGCAAAAACGCTGGGGAGATTAGTTGAGCGTTGCGCCAGAAAGTCAAGATGTGTTCGAGTCGTTAGAAGATACTCGCGTGCCTTCCGAACGGAGCGATTGGCGACTTGGTCCAAATGTACAGCGAGTTGATTGACCTGAAGAGAAGATCGAGAACGTTAATACCCAGTAGTCGCCCAGAATGAGACTCGAGTACAGCTCTTGCCGCCCTTGAATACAGCGCCCCGGACATTTCCGAGCTCAACGAGGATGTCGACACGCTGCTGACCATCACAATGGGAGCAAACAGAACATCCGAAAGACCAAATACTTCCAGCAGTTGAGAAATTTTGAACATAGGGTATTGTTCAAGCCAGGTAAGTAGCTACTTCTTTATACCACAAGAAAAACACGCCGACAACCGTACCACATGTAAGCGTGAACTAAGTGCGGTCTGTTCTAAGTTCTCGAGTTGTACAAGTGGTCTACGACAAGCTGCATGGGCTTAGCTCAGCCAGTATAAACCCGAAACTGATATGGCTCCATTTTCATGGATATGTAAAATCCATTCCTGCGGTTCAGAAAACTTTGTGCGACTTAGTCAAGTCGCTTTAGAGTGTTCCAAATTAATATATGGATTCATTTCGGAAAACCAATCACCGAGGTGCAAACAGAATAGAATATGATCAAAACTGACAACGATGGTCTTGTTCGAGTGAGAAATCACGCTTTTGACACGATAGATGGTGTACTTCGCAAACCGCTGCTGTCGCCTGTACGAGGCTAATGGGCTATCAAGCATATGACGGAATAACCGGCACACCAAAAACGGAACAGCACGGAATAGCTCGATATGCCAGTGTAGTAAACTGGTATAACGTAGTTATTCAACCTCGATGTGCTGGCTGTGATCCGTGTTGGTCGAGCCATGAACCGAAACACTCGGCATTCCGCAACAAAATCAGGAGAGCGAATATTAATCTTCATACGGTAAAGCGGAACAAACAGAGTTTGGGGTCATAGATCTTCCCTCGGAGAGAATATCGTCCATGATAACAGAGTTGTGTTGCGCTTCTCAATGAAATTGTCGTGGATATTTCAAAGCATCAAACTACGATCATCTACAGATGTCCCGCTGTCATTCCGGTAGTGCAACGGCTTTCGGCCCCTCCATGCCGGCTCCGGCGACTTGTACACGGAGGATGTAGGGTCATCGGGCCCCGGCTGAGGCGGCAGCGCTTGTGTTCTGACCTGTCGTCGCTGTTAGAAGCGCCTCAGCTTGGCGACAATGAGGCTGCTCGTAAGCCGTGATGACCAATTTTCTTTGTGGTTCGTCACACTTTAAACTTTATGCTTCTTGAGTTGACATTTCAAGTCTACTACTTAAGTCGTTGTCAATACTCAGCGAGCCGGTCGGTTCCCTAATTATGCAACTGCGTCCTCTCCCCAAAAGAGGAACAAAGTCAAACAAAAATTATTGGTATTCAGTTGCAGTCCGTTATATAATGGGCCAATTCTTGAAAGATGATATACCCAGGATCCGAATGATGGTTCTCGAGACTGACGAGCCGGTCCCGGATACCTTGAAGGAGAAGGGCAGGTTGAGCGATATTCTGCATCATCATTTCACCAAGGCAGGAGAACAGCATGACCCTCCTCTTGGTATCGAGACGGACGAGATATTCGTCATTACAGAGAAAGGAGGAAAGGTTCCGAAATCCGAGGAGTTCGAAGACATCCACTGTGTTTTAATCACGGGAAGCATGCACGATGCCCACGGGGACAACCCCTGGATTTTGGAGCTTCTGGATTTGCTAAGAGGTTGGACTTCGATTCCATGTCTTTAATGTGAAGCGAGCAGATAGCTAATTCATTGAAAACAGAACTTTACCTCCGCCGCCCCGACTGTACACTAAGCGGCGTCTGCTTTGGCCACCAACTCATCTGCCGCCTCTTCGGCGCCAAAGTCGGCCCCGCGCCCACCGGGGACTGGGAGTTGGGATATAGCCAAATCGATCTGAGTCGTGGGACGAAAGCTTTTCCGAATTTGCGAGGACGTGGTGTTCCTGTACCAAATGCACCGAAATCACGTTGTGGCGCCGCCTACGTTTGATTCGTCTGATGGACTCCTGGAGCCGGGCGCCAAGGTACACGTCTGGGGGTCTAGCAAGCATACGAAGGTTCAGGGGGTGTTCATTGCGAACCGGGTGTTCACTACGCAGGCTCACCTGGCGTTTGATGAATATTTGGTGCATAGGCAGATCGAGGCAAGGATTGAGAGTGGAGGGATCAGGGACTTGGAGCATGCAGATAAGGCTAAGGAGACGGCGCATTGGGAGCAGATGGGAACATGGTTGCGGCCGCCATCTTGAGATTTTTCCATGATGAGGGTAGATATTGATGAAGAGTTAGTTGGCCTGCTAGGAGACTAATGAGAGTGGGAGCGATGTGGTTTGATTTATCCAGGATCAAGGCCGCTCGCTGGCCCTTCTACACCGTCAAGTTCATGCAGAGGCAGTTTGAATATTCATGGAGTAATTAGCATGATGCTACCTTGGATGGACTATATTCATATGTCGAAGATTCTTCCCACTTTCCCAGACCTCTGTCAATCTTTCGTGCCTATCCACTATATCACCATAACTCATCGCTGTCGTCTCTGCCCAACACTCCCGGGATCTCCCCCAGAGCCCGGTGTAAAGGCGCTATGGGTATTCGGCATATTATCTGGCACACTCTCATTCACCAACTCGGTGATACTGAGTCGGTGGTTTCTTTTATTATCCGGGTCGTCCAATCCCCTTCCTCCAGGCTTTAAAGCATCCAGGATTCCTCCGCCTCGCGCCATGCTTCCAGGCATGCTGGACTCGACCATGGGCTGGTTGCCCTCGGCGCTGCGGTACGCTCCCCCTTCTCCAGTTGAGGTGCACGTGCCGGAGGCGCCGGAAGACGAAGAGCCCGGTTTCAAGATGTCTTTGAGCTTGGAAAGGACGGATTTGTCCTTTTCCGCAGAGATATGCTGTTAAAAAACTATCAGTTTACTTGGGATTCACAGGTGAAACGGGTACATGACGAACAGTCGTAGATGGTGGTCCGCCAGTCGACATTTTGGTGTTTTTCAATTCTTTGTCCTATTGCTTTTTCACTTGGTTGGGCTTGACATAGGTGGAACGGAGGAAAAGCCTTCATGACCACCTCCTACACCTTACCACTACGACGGTCACCCCTCAGGCCATAATGACGTCGTCGTCTACGCGATCCTTTAGAGTTTAGTGGAAGTTTTACAGGGTAGAATCGAGTATAAGTGCGGAGACGGGCACTGCCAGATGGACAGCAGTTTGCTAGTTGAACTCTATCTTAGGAGACGTCACTCAACTGGACTTCAATGCTACAATTCTTCACTTGCGGTACACACCTAATGTCCAGAGTGGTTACTAACTTACTACAGGTAAGGGGTAGTGGATAATTGAACTGCCAAAGCAACGTAGCCGTCCGGCCAAGATATAACGGACCTCGAGCGAGGCTCGGGATTATAGTAACATGAAGGTACAAGACTACGTAATGACCGACTGATAAACCCCATGCCGGAGATCCTATTTTTCTGGGACCGATGCGCGCCATGTTTAGATACTTGAGAAATAGGATACCGGCTGTGGGGATATTCTTGGGTTTGATTATGCGCCTGCTACTTCTATTACGTGTAGTTCGCCAACCAAGAGTGTGTGTCTTCCATCATCTGTCTTCTCATTAGTCTTCGTATTGATTGATTACATAATACCGCACGCCTCGTCTCCTTCGTGTGTCGTCAACTGGATCCCTTAATCCGAGCCATGGACTAAGTCCTTGCAGGGTTGATCCCCCTGAGCTCTTGTCCCTGGTCAAACCGCGTGTCTATCTCCGTCTTGACTCCAATACGGCCAGGACTGTACAGTATTTCCTCGCTACTGTTGTCCTCCAGGCCGCGTTCGATGTGTGTGCCGAAGCTGTATCCGTTGCCCTTTCTAGTCCCATCGATGCTTTGGAGCTTGACCGAAGTGTCCTGGCTCCCACTCTTGAAGATACTCCTGATCTTGCTGCCGCTTTGTTTCCCTCCAGATGAGTTTTCCATGCTGCTGCTGCCGAGGAGACGAGGAGAGTAGCGCTTGGCGATGGGCTTGAAAGAGGGTATCGATCCAGCAAGAATGCCGATGTTGATCTCGATGACTGACCAGTACATTGCGCCCGTGATGGCCCATGTTGCGTCCTGTGAAACCAGCATTTGGGGGATGTAGGTTATGCGGACGATAGAGGATACGCAGGCGCTGTATTTGGTTCATTGATTAGCCGCTGTAAAACTCGACACGTCTTGTTTGAAAGGAGTGGTGGGGGAACATACAAGAGACCGAGGCTTAGAATAATACCCAGACTAATCTTCGTTCGCTGCGGGACTTGCAGTCGCACGACGAGCTTGATAGGCAAAGTATATGTCATTAAGTCGGTTATAATGTTAACTACAGGAGTTTCTTGTCAGCGTCATCACGAATCCAGTTTGTGGGTACACAGTTCAAGTTTGAATGAGGGTTGATGCGTCTGATCTGAACTGACTTACCAGCAGCATTGGCCAGGTAGAAGGCATTGATATTGATACACTTCTTTTGATCCGAGGTAATCGTCACGACGTAGGCCGCTTTGACTGGCGAGCACTGGAATATGCAGGCCAAGACGTTTCCTCCGGCCTGACATGATACAACGCCAATCATGACGAATGCGAGGCGGCGTAATGTGGGATCGCCCAGACGCGAATAAAGAGCAAGCACGGACAGCTTGATAAACCCAATACAGGCATTATAGAATATTGAAGAGTACCAGACGGCTTCCATATAGGCGATCATGTTGTCGATGCCGAGAGGCTCCACGTCCTCCAGGTAGTGGCGTCCCAGGCCATGTTGAACAGCTGGTGAGTTCATTAGTCGTTATACCCAGGAGGGCTGGAAATAGACGGGAATTAGTCTTACCAATGATAGTTACGATCATGAATGCCCACGAAAGGAGCTATACCGGTTAGTATCCAACGGGCTGACATCGATTTTGTTTTGGGAGGGGGAAAGGGGGGTTGCATACAACGGCGACGCAAATCAATGCTAATAAATGTCAACAAACAGAACTTCAAGTGGGTTCAGACATCATAGCAACTGCACATACCGTCATCGGGGCCCAACGATTTCACCAAGAAGATGCGAGCCCATAGACGCAAGCTGATGACAAAGAAGGTCAGCACCCCAAACACAACAGCCACGGTAATCACCGTTGGACCCTGAGTCTCAGACATGGCGACACCACACTGAGGCTTTAATTTGTGGCGACGAAAATAAATGGCAGCCAAATAGTTGCGTAAACGAAAAAATGTGAAAGGAATGATGGGAAAGACCGACGAGGTTGAAAACTGCCCATCCGGAGAAGGTAGATAAAGGGAAACTTGGGAACTAAAGAAGCATACATGACTTTCGTTCGAGTCAAACCACTTGGCTCGGTTTGTCTAGCCTTGCCCATGGTGTAATACACGATATAGGATACGCCAGTCTGGGCAAGTATATTGGTCGTTACGTTTGTGATAGACGCAATAGGGGTTTACGAGTTGTCACAACCAAGCAAAGTCAAGATCAGCACATGCCGAGCCTTGTTACAGATATCCCGGCCAGCTGGACATGAGGAATGCAACTCTGACTCAGGAACCCCCTGGTTATGTTTACGTGTTCGGATTCTCTCTGTAGGAAGTTGATGAACGTCCAAATTGGATCAGTAAGACGGATTCAGTGCATTTTGGGCAACTGGCAGGATCCACATCACACGTCCCGAATCGTATAAGAAAAGCAACAACACGTCGCAGCTCATTTGCTCATCACGTCCTCAGACTCTAAATGGGGGACTATGGCGAGGGGGAAATGCCGGTCGATGAGCAAATTCATGCGGCAAAGTAGTGCGAGAATTACAGACATGTCATATTTTGGATTTGTCTCCTGCTCCACTTCTCTGGTTAGTATGAAATGTGTCCGGCGCCTGGTAGACGAGAAGACGAGAAACGCGCCAGGATTAAAAGAGGCACTGCAGTCGACGGGAGACCAATGGCATTATCCATAGGGAAGGATGAACCCCCACGTGAGCAACAAAGAACCTGTCACTTTTGGCCCAATGCTGAATTCTCTTAGAATTTGGCTATCACAATATTTGATGCGGAGTAGGTGGCTGTGGAAATGTGAGAATAGACTATGAGGAAGCAGTTGCGCATGTGAAGGAAACAAAAAACGAATATCTGATGACAGCTAGATTGAAATTAGCTTGCACGATCTCGAATAATTGCGGCGTAATATAATCAGGGTAGCATGCATTTCCGCAACTTACCGCAACTTACATTGTTTCTCTTGTGCCTCATTAAGAAAAGAAGTGGTGGTGAATCGAAGATCGCTGCAGGTGACGTCGTAATGTACCAAATGTTCAAACATCGAAACACGGCCGTTTTTGAAGGCCGCTGCAGTCTTTGGTAGGATTAGGATGTCATTTCCCCGGTTATGGGCCAACCCTTGCGGACGGTAGACGGGGACGTAAATCAAAAGGCAAATGAGTATGGTCGCAGTCATATCACCTTATACTCCTGGTGCGGTGTTAACGTCTTTTACGTTGGGGTATCGCGGCGAATGGAGCGGGGACTAGCAATTAACGTTCTACCTGGTCCAAGTTGCATTCATCAAGTCCCAACAGGCCATTCGTAATCGCCGTAATCCCCCCAATTGCAGTGTTCGCCATGCGATTTCCATGAAGTTGCTTTGGGGGGCCAACCTCCGTTGCCTAGCCCATTTTCCTCCGTCGTCCCTCGAGGGCGCCAGACAGGCCCTCCGGCAATGCGCACACTTACACCTCTACATGCGGATATACTACAGAGCCCTTCTATTCCCATTCCCTTTACCTTACGCCTTAGCATGAACCCTAATTACTTAACCCATATCGCGTTAAAAAAAACAAGAAGAAAAACAGAGCGTGCGTATCGATTGAGGCAGACACGCAGACTCGTGAGCAGAAGTATTATCCTTGTCGTGTCGGGGTACGGATAACCCTTACGTGGAGACTAGCCCCGTATTCTGTATTATCCCTTGTCTAGCGCCCGGGAGAGACGGAGGAAAATGGGCTTGACATCGAAGGCGGGCCAGCTTTGGGCTGATCCACCGAAGTAAGTCGAGTAAATGGTGGACTTGCCGAATCCTGTCACGACACTACGATACTTAGAGGTTGGCAGGGTCATCAATTTGCCCTCCTTACGACATATCCTTTTCTTCCTTCCCAGAATAGGAAAGCAGACCGCAGATCTTGACCAATACATGCGCGTGTCGAGAAACGTCAACAACGCTTAAAACGGCACAAGCAGGAACAGACGGGACATCTTATTGACACCCCAGCGATTATCGACCATCTTTTCTGCAAACTTGCTCTGATCTTGTCCTTTTTCTTCCTGGCTGCATTCCCCCACGGCTGGCAGTGCCGCGATTGGACAATTGCACCCAAAGGGCTGAGGTGGCGCAAGTCATTGTGTATAAGAGTCCTCGGCCCGAAAACCTCCATGGCCTATGCGGGGATTTGTGCGGTTGGAGACTATACTGAAATCCATTCCGAATGGGGCACGTGGACCCCGATAATCTATGTGGCCGATCATTCCCGCGAGCGGACCCCATCGTAGCTGCAATCACGGCTCCTACAACCGACTTCGTCGTGACTTTGGTCCCAGCCTCCATCTTGGCGTTTTCGCGTGGCGTTTCGGCTCAACTTGATGGCAAGATAAGATGACGGTAATGAGACGGGGTTTTGCTTGAAACTTTCCATTGTTTATCATACCACGAAGAGCCAGGATTTATAGGTTTATCGCAACTCGAGATCGGCAGTGAACCCTGCGAAAGAAACATACGACTTACACCGTTCCAGGCATGCAGATTTTTAGCGAGATGAGACGCCCAATTTTAAGCAACTAATCAACGTATACAAACTGTGTGGGCGGTCAAATACCCGTTTACTTGAGTAACGGCATCATCATCAACCTTCGCAACCCTGAAAACGATACGATTGGAAGACCCAAGTATTATGGGGGTTGTAATACGCTAACATTCTGCATGCCTGGAGAGAGGCGTGACTCCACATAGAACCACAAATAAACGCATGTGCTGATGGCGACGGTGCTTTGTTTCGGTCATGAATCCTCGGCCCCTGTTGATGCCTGGGTGTGCAACATTGACGCCTTGCTATAGGTAATTGCCATATTTTCATTCGTCCCCGGCCGGCGGTTCGGGTAATATGCCCTCGATAGCTTAGCCGTCGCCCTCTGTAGTCGAGTTTTTCCACAACTCTTGGATACGTTTCTCTTCTAAACCTGTAGATATAGAGGAACTCTTGCCTCCAATTGATTGGATCAGTCGCTAGCTGCAACAATGGCTTTGTTCAGTCTGGGCAACTTTGCCCTCTTGATCGCGGGCTATATTGTCTTCAAAGTTGTTTACCAAGTCGTATACTACCGTTTCTTCCACCCTCTGGCCAAATTCCCAGGACCTTTCCTGGCCAGTGTCACGAGGCTTTGGATTACCTACCACAACGTCAAGGAAGATGAATGCCACACATTCCAGGAGCTTCACAAGAAGCATGGTGAGAGACATATCCCGTACAGCTGTACCATCAGAGAAAATTAACAACCTGTCCAACAGGCCCCGTCATCCGCGTCACGCCCACCATGCTCCTCGTGAGCGACGCCACCAAGCTCCCCGAGATCTACAACCGCCAGGCCAACAAATCGCAGCACTACATCACAGGCAGCTTCGGCAAGACGGAATCGCTCTTCAACATGCAGGACACAAAAACGCATGCACACTTCCGCAAGATCGCCGCGGCCCCTTACAGCTTCTCCAACATCAAGAAGATGGAGCCGCTGATCGACATGCGCATTGGGGAATGGATCATGAAACTCGACACCAATTTCGCCAAAACGGGCGCCAAGTTCGATTTTGCGCCCTGGGCCGTCTATATGGCGTACGACATTATCTCCGAGGTCGGATTTGGCGCGCCGTTTGGGTTCATTGAGCAGGGCAAGGATGTTGAGGGTCTCATTCAGGGGTTCCATGACGGGCTGGTGCCGTTTGGGATCATGGCTAGGCTGTACCCGTTCACCAATTGGGTGAAGAGCACTTGGATGGGCCGCTATCTTGTCGCGAGCCCGGAACAAGACTCGGGTATTGGCACGTTGATGCGGTTCCGTGACAAGCTGATTGCGCAGAGGTTCAAGGATATTGAGGCTGGCACTACTGGTGGCAGGATCGACCTTTTACAAACGTGAGTATTCTTGAATTTCTAGGGGATGATGCTATCAGTATCTCCATCTCCACTTTTGTCAAAACCTGAGGCAAAGCTCACCATCATGCAGGTTCATCGAAGCCCGCGACGAAAAGGGCGAACCCCTCGATCTCGACTACATCAAGGCCGAGATTCTGCTGGTGCTTCTCGCAGGTGCCGATACCACAGGGACGGCCTTCCAAGCTCTAATGCTGCATATCATGTCCAACCCGTCCGTCTACGATCGCATGATGGCCGAGATCGACGAAGGTAACCGGTCCGGCAAGCTCTCGTCACCCATGCCACAGTATGACGAAGTCATGACCCACTGTCCTTACTATGTCGCCTGTGTACGCGAGTCCATGCGGTTGAACCCATCGGCACCGAACATCTTCCCTCGTCTCGCGCCGAAGGGCGGGTTGGAACTGTTCGGCAAATTCGTCCCTGAGGGTAGCGAGGTTACGTGTAACCCCTGGTTGGTGCACCGCGACCAGGCCATCTACGGCGAAGACGCAGAAGAGTTCCGCCCGGAGAGGTGGTTGGACGCCGAGAAAAGCCGCGACTACGCAAAGTACAACATGGGATTCGGATACGGGGCTCGCGTCTGCCTGGGGCAGGATATTGCCAGGATGGAGCTTTACAAGGCGCCGCTGCAGTTCTTCCAGACGTTCAAACCCGATATATTGAACAGGGAGGCGCCCGCGAAGTATTTAGTAAAGGGTGGTGTAAGTTACTTTGAGGATATGTGGGTGAAGCTGGAAAGACGGGCGGCGGTTGTGTAAGAGATACAGAAACCTTGATTCAGGGTTAATTAAATAGGCTTGTAGGTCATTCCAAAGCCACCTTTGCTCGATCCCTATGCCTCATTTGTCTTAGCTACGACCCAACAGGTCGGATGATATTGGCATGGCACCAGACTCTGCAGCTCATCCACATTCTCTGGCTCGCTTTGAATGGTTCTTCGCGCCGCAGGCTTAGTTCCTCTTTCCCTGTCAATTTGAGTCAGATTCCTCGACCATAGGTTCTTCTGTGAATAACGGGTAGTCCCGTCTTACCACTAATCCTCAAGGATCACTTTAACTCTGATTCGGTGCTTCATGCGGGACAGTTGATTAAGTTTCTGTTGGGCAGTCTTCATCGTCTCGAGAGCCTCGGCATCGGTCGTGTGTTTCTCGCGTCGTTTCTTGGCGTGCCTGAGCTCCCTCCGCCACTGCAGATACTTTTGACCCTCCCACGCCTTGAGTTGGCACGACAGGCAAATGTCAGCTTCGGGGAATGTCTTTGGTATGCGATGTATGTTGTCGTTGAAGAGGACTCGGTAGTTGATTGGATGACTGCAGCCGTCGTATTTCGTTTTGCGACATACTGGACAGCACTGTTGGTAGCTAAGCCATAGTTGGAGGCACTCGGCGCTAAAGATGTGGCCACAGCAGAGGATGGCTGGGCTACTATCACTGTACTTGGCTGATGCGTCGTGTAGGCCCAGGATCGAAGACTGGCATATCTGGCAAATGAGGTAGCCGACGTTGTCGTCGATAAATGTAGTTTTCGGGTGTGGAATGAAACAGGTGTCAGGGGTCGGGAGCATGTTTACAGATGAGCTTGGTAGAGTAAGTAAATTGAAAGGGTTTGTAGAGGTTAGTTTATCCGTGATAGCTTTAGCCGGTGGAGGTAATGAGAGCTACGTACCTTCCCATCGAGCTTTTTCTCGATGTGTGTCACCTGCCCCGTCTCAGCATTAGCTTACGGGTGAGATGGAACCACCCTCCCATTAGAGCGCCAGAAGCAACACCACCTCCGCAAGGGTTTCAAATTTATACCTTCATATCACTAAATGAAATTGCACTGGCTTGAACTTCCAGGTGTCGATCTCGTAAATCTCCCACTTTGGACCTCCTCCGCCGTCCACAGATCACAGACCAATGACGGTGTGTGTGTCGATTTTAGAGCAAAGACTCAACGTTTTGAAGATTTGGCCTGTTTCTTCCGCCTTGGCTTATATTGATACTACTGTACTTGCGTAGTGTGACGGAAGGCCGTACGACACCGTTCGCGACCTAGGATATAAAGTTTACCAGCTCAAACAATGTGAGGTGCACATATATAAGGGGCACTGCTTTATCGAACCGGAGCAAATTACCACCCTCGCCGTGGATGAACAGGAACTAAAAGCCCATCGTCACTTATTTAACAGTCATTGTACAAATCCCACCTGAAATTGACTTACATGAACACCATCTGTAATGACTACCTCATAAGTAATGTTTTTTCGCCTGGATACATCGTTTCAGGACGTTAAAGACAGACCATTGATATTTTAAGGTGACGAAATTTTAATTACATAAGTTTACAAGTCATGAGAATACATAAATTCTTAGGAATTGGCGAAGATATGATAGACTTCGACTTTTGTTGACCAAGGGGTGAAGCTGGATCCAAGATCCCTGTCATCCCCAGATTTCCCCAGATTCGCAGTCGCCTCGGCTGCCGAGGTGTTCTCCAGCCACTCATCTGTAATTCGTATGTTCTCCGCACTTGCATGGACACCCGATCCTTGTCGTCATCCAATGAGTGCCTGCTCACAGACACACAATTGTCATAGAAGAAGCGTGTTTACTAAGCATGATCAGCTACATCCAGGAGGTAAACGAAAAGTTGAAAAAGAAGCGGTATATCCTATAAGTATATGAGGCGGCTAAGATTGAGTATTGAGAACCGGGCTTCTGAAACATGGAATTCAATCTTCCCCCTTGTATTACATCCTACCTTTCAGAACTCGACACCTTCATCCGTGCCAAAATCTTACCTCTACAGCACAGGGATGACAATAACAGATTCTTCGATCACCGGCGAGAGACATCGCGGACACAATGGGACAACCATGGTCTTCCCGCGCCTGAGTGGGAAGATCTACTCCACAAAGCTCGACAACTAAGTGATGAAGCCGGCTTCTATCGCTTTGCCTTACCTCGAGCCTACGGTGGCTCGGAGTCGGCAGATTTGAATCTCACAATGTGCGCGATTCGATTACACCTTGCCAGCCACCCAGAATATGGAGGAGGGTTGAGTCTCGCCAACGATCTACAAAACGAGCACTCGGTCGTTGCGAACGCGCCGGACCTGATAATGCTGCACCACTACGGTACACCTGAGCAGCGTGAAATCTTCATCCCGGCCAGGTTAAGAGGCGACTTTCGCATGACATTTGGGTTAACTGAGATTCATCACGGAAGCGACGCAACGCACATGGACACGACGGCAAAACCTATCATCCTCGAAGGGGGAGCAAAGGGGTTCGAGATCAATGGGAACAAGAAATGGCAGACGGGCATGCACACAGCAACGCACATGCTCGTCTTCGCCCGCACGAGCGGCAAGGCCGGATCGGCCAAGGGCATCACAGCCTTCATCGTCCCCATCTCGACGCCCGGACTTAAGATCGAAAGTTTCGAGTGGACGATGAACATGCCGACAGATCACGCAACCGTCTCGCTCACAGACGTGCGTGTGCCCGCTTCGGCGACATTAGGGCCTTTTGACGGGGGGCTGGCCATCGCACAAACGTTCACGCACGAAAACCGCATTCGACAAGCTGCTTCGTCGTGTGGTGCGGCGCGGTACTGTGTCGACCGCAGTGTGGCGTACGCAAAGGAGCGGAAGACGTTTGGCAGGCCGCTGGCGAGTAACCAGGGAATCCAGTTCCCGCTGGTAGAGCAATATGCGCAGTGCGAAATGTTGCGTCTGCTGATTCTGAAGACGGCATGGGAAATGGATAAGCTGGTTGTGCTGGCGCGGGATCCGAACGAAAACCCGGATGGAGTTCCGTCGTGGGTGCTGATCGAGAAGAGGTTGGGCCATCAGATTGCCGCGTGTAATTTCACTGCGAATAGGTTGGCGACGACGGCGGCCGATACGGCGATTCAGGTCCATGGGGGGAATGGTTACAGTCGGCACTTGCCATTTGAGCATATTTGGAGGCATTTCAGACGGTATCGCATTACAGAGGGGAGCGACGAGATTCAGATGAGGCGGGTTGGCCGTTGGTTGTTTGGGTTGCAGGGATCTGCACTGCCGAAGTTGTAAGTAAATACCATGGTACGACAAATGTGACCGATGTGACCTCAAGCCCTCGCAACGTGCTGGTTGTTGGTTCCGCGGTACCTCATGCTCTCCCGAGATAGAAGGTGCCGAGTAAGGATGGTGGTTTGCTATGATGTGGCAGGGTGCGAAATAGCCAAGCGAACAGATGGCCGGGTATGCCCCAGTCGTTGACTCTTCATGCCTAATATCTTGACACCGAATCAAAGGTAATTGCCTCGCTGAGACGTAAGACTCGCCAGAAGAGTGACAAGACTCAGCCATGAAGTTGGTACTCTTGTAGTTGGGCAGGGTTCGGCAGCCCCGTGCTTACGCCAAAGTTACCCTGTAACGTCCGCCTCCTGTTGTGTTACCAGCTCCCACGTTTCGCCGCTAATTCAATTGTATCCCGTCGTCCTTTACAGCCGGGTAATATTGGTTGTACATATAATATACGTCCGAATAATCCAACACTCCCAGTATCCAAACCTTCAGAGTTTTCAAAGGTCGATCCTTAATTACCAATTGTCATTGGCAAGCATTGCTTCCTCGTTGCTTCTAGCGCAGCTCTAAAGCAGGTCGCATTGAATCCCGGCAGAACTCCGAAAGGAAGGTTCAAACTGACAAGCAGCTGCCTACCAAATACCAGCACCATTGACGGACAAGTCTGCACGCAATCTATACTTGATGCTTCTGTGCTATTTCTATCAGTACTCAAACGGGACGATAAGGGACTTGCAAGTACGCTTCATGCAAGTGCGAGCCCTCCCACTCCACCCCTTCGCTTCTGGCGTAAACCTCGGCCAAGCACGGCGCTGACATGCATCCCGTCCAACCTGCCGCTTTCTGCCCTCTTATCTCATGCGAGTTCTGTTACTCGGCAGAGCCAGTCACACCAAATAATGACATTGAAGGTACTTCGAAAGCCGTCAGCCCTGCAAGTGGAAAGTTCCATAATTAAGAACTCCACGGCCGTTCCTTGCTTCCCGTTAGTGCATCGAGCGAAAACCATCCAAACCTTGATCGACGTCTAGACAGGCTATTGCCAGCTGCGACAGCTCGCGTTTTGCGCTGCCCAAGTGCACATAGCCCATGTCTGCATGCCTCCTCGCTGCAACGTGCCCTCAAATGATCGACGCCTAGTTCTCCGCTGCGGATTGAAACCCCATTTCAAACAGACCTACCTATTTGTCTCTTTTGCAACAGGGCTTCAAGCCTGATTTGGAATTGGTAAATCCTTGATTCCACGAATTTCGCGTTCGAACGGAGAGGATCCACCTGTCAAGCCACCGCGACTCCCGGGAACCAGCTCCGATCCGGGCGTGCGGCCGCTCGCCGGCTTTATCGATTTGCCATACATAATGCCAGTCTACCTCTGCCACGGCTTCCGCTGGCACCGACGGAGTATCCAGTACTTCGTCGTGCTGAGGGACATCGACGATGCGGCGCCCGCCTGGATCGTGGCGCCGCACAGCGCCGTGGCCATCCTCGAGACCTTCTACGGCCTGTACGATTTTATTCCACCATCCACCCCATCTCGAGGTCGAGGTCAGATGGACAGCCTGTACCAATCCAAGTCCAATTCGTCATTCAACCAGTCGCCCACCGATTCTCCCCGCGGAAGCAAAATGGATGGCGATTTCGACAACGAGCGGAGGAGGCGGGATCCAAGTGCTTCTTCGTCTTCTGCCGGCGTGCGCAATCAATCGACGACTCGGTCATCGCAGCTCCCCAAACCAGACGAGACGCATCCGCTTCCTTCACTGCCGCCACCATCTCCTCCGGAGGACGACAACAATATCGCGTTCAACGACTGGTCGACCGTCAAGTTCCTAGAGGAATTCGATCCTTCTAACGAGACCGTGGCGTGCGCGCCGTGGGCGTACGTCGCTGACTATGTGGTCCGCGTAGACACTTCGAAGGGAGTGATGGAGGAAATGCAGCGCTACGAGGAGCGCATGAAGCTGGACAAAAACAAAGCCATGAGCGGACCGGGAGATGAGACAGGCCGCACGATAAACACTATGGCAAACCCAAACGCCGGATGGTTCGAAAAGCTCCGGGATAAACTGCAAAGGGGTGAGGAAATACGGTGGTACATTGTGGTTTGTGGCGATGAGGAGAGAGCGATACCTGGTGTGGATTCGGACGACGAGTATACCGACTCGGACGAGGAGGACGTGGTGACGACAATAGGAGATGGTGAAATGGAGGATCAGCGGGAGCAAGCTCGAGCCCAACCCATCGTTAAAAAGAAACTCGAGTTCCGGTTGCCCGAATTTGCGGACGTCGCTATGCGCCCTTTGAAGGTGTTGTCCGAAGAGCAGAAACCTCCTCCTGTCCCCGAAAAGGACTTCCCGCCGACGCCACCCCAACGAAAGTTGTCGGAAACCCTGAAGAACCCGCCAACACCTCCGCAGCAGCAAGTTCTTCCCGAGAAAAACTACACGACCACGTTGCCTCGCAAAACTCTCCCTATCAGGGACTATCTGACTGCAGGTCCGCGGCCGAATATGCCAGAGCAACCGAAGCTGTCGATGGATGGAGGGAGGAAGCCGAAGACTCCGAGGGTCGGCACGGGCATTCGGAAGCTTTTTGCGAAACGAAACGTTGAGAGTCCTACTTCATGAATGACCTCTGGATATGTCGAGGATATCTTTGATTGGCTCAACCTCAACGTAATCCCGACGAGTTGCCCGACGAGGCTTGGTCATGGACTATGCTTGAAGCGAGGCAGAGCTAGCCTGAAGTTGACAGGACAACTAGTGCGCCCATTGCAGTGCCGACCTTCTTGTCGGTTCGGTCACGTCTATCTGATAATGACGGACCGAAGAAGACGAAGCCGTGACAAGCCAGCGAAGCTTTGTTGTCACGGCATTGTTCTTCTGGAATGTGTATGCCCCGGTTCCAGCTCACAAGGGACCAAACACTCGAGATACCGGTCTCCTTCGAGGCCTTTCCAGGCCAAACTGCGTGCACGATAGTCGCGCCTCTGACTTGATGGAATGTTGCGAAGCTAACGCACGTGTTAGTAGATCTCGAAGCATGGACGGCATGTGTCAATTTGACGAGGCTGTTGAAGCAAGTACGTGGAACCGTAGAGAACGAAATAATGAGATACGCGAGGAACGGCATTAGCAAGGGAAAGGTGCCGTTAATGATATCCATAAGTTTTGTATCTCTACGTGGTTTTCGTTTCAATATTTCAAATATACTTTTGGCTACCTTAGACTTGCCAAGAATGTGAAGATGGCCTCGAGTCTGGTCCTGAAGTGTTTATAAAGTGTGGTATCTGCAGAGCCTATCACCTGCGATATAGATCCATCTTGACTAATATTTCACAACCTGCCGCGTTCTTGTAGAACTTGGGACTTAGTATCATACGTTCAGGAATATTTCATGGTGTCTGTTGTTAGGCAATGCCATCATTGGCCTCGGTACCTTGAGAAATTCTTTATAGCTGGCTTACCAACGGTTTTTTTTCTTTCTTCTTTTTTTGGCCCTGAGACAGAGCATAGATAAGTAATTACGACATATGCATTTGATGACTACAAAAATTTTACAACTTGTTTAGAATGATAACAGTCTGTCAAGCCAACAGCGCAAATAATACGGGATCATAAGATGACGCTACATCATCTATAATTTCTTCATAGAGAACAGTATTGAGTTACCAGAGTGATCGCGGTTATTATTCACCATAAGTCACTTACATTATGTAAATAAACTGTGTCATTGATAGCTACAGTATTCACCTAAAAGGATTAGCATGATAAAAGCATGACCAGAACAACATTATAATACACATAGTACATAGTCACAGTCAACCAACACATTGTAGAAGACCTGGAGTTGGGTAAAGGCAACATCGCGTGCAGTAAGTACACAGAACTATCTCCTTGAAGTATTAGTACAAGTCACAGGGTCACCCCATCAGGCAATAAAAGGGGTCCGAGCTTATTTAGATAGGCACTATACTTTGGCTACTACCAGAAGAGGCTCAAGGCATACAACTCTAAGGAGATGGAGCACTATAATCGAAACATCTCGATTTACAGTATAAATACAGAACTAGTGGTTGGAAATGGGAAGGGTTTCTTAGGCGTCCCCACGTGATTTGAGGCTATCTTTAACTCTTGCTAAGAGCGTTGGTTTGGAGTCAGATAGCCCACCAACCACATTCGCCGTGGCCTGTAACCGACCCACGTCACAGTTTCATGACTTTCTCGATGAAGAGATTTTGATTCTCTGTTGAACATACACAAGAGACAGAAAAGACGCTGGTTGGTATGAAGTTACTAACCGCATTGACCGCCTTTTTGCATGCACCCCCATTTTGCAGGGAATTTCTACGCCTCAACAACACGACGTCTCTCAATTTACCTCGCAATTGCTCCCTATCTACGTACAAAATGGCTAATTCAGTGGAGAATAGTCTGGACGATTTTGAGCAGCGAATCGAACGCGCTAAAGAGCTTGTCCGTCAGGGCTCTTCCCAGACCGTAGCAGCTCATCGGTACGGTATCAAGGGGACTACACTGTCCTACCGTATTCGTCACGGTAATTCGCATCGCGACGCCGCCTCAAGGCAACAAAAGTTGACTCCAGAGCAAGAGGAGGTTATCGTGAACTGGATCCTACACGAAGAAGTGTGTGGACGGGCTCCTAGCAAGCGTTATGTGGCCGACTTCGCTGCCGAAATCCTCCTTGTTCAAGGGGATAACAATACACTCGGCCAACACTGGGTGGATCACTTCGTTAGCCGCCATCCACAGATACGTACCAAAATTGGGCGCGTCGTAGATGCTAGCCGAGTTAGAGCGTCCGATTCGAACAAGATCCGAGACTTCTACACCCTCCTCGAACGCTTACGTACGAAGTTAGATCAGGTTTTTCTCCCCGAGACGAAGCCTAGGGGTACCGAATGGCGACTCTTTATCCTCGACGGCCACCAGACATATATTCATGCCGAATTTATGTGGAAAGCCTACTCGAATAGAGTCGCCGTGCTGTATTTACCCTCACACTGCAGTGACGATCTCCAGCCGTGCGATGTCGGGCCGTTCTCACCTTTGAAGACCTACTACCGCCAAGAGCTCAGGGCTTACGCTTCCTACAAGGCTAAAGCCCCAATTTACAAGCAACGTATGCTAGAAGCATATCTACGTGCCTCGGAGAGAGCCTTTACTACGGAAAATATTAAATCTGGCTGGCGGAAGACTGGTACATGGCTCCTAGGCTCCGAAGGACTAGTCGACGTATCTTGTGATCCTCCGCCTCATATATCACCACCTTTAGTTGCTTTTACTCCTCAGAAAGCGCAGCAACTATCTAGCCAACTACAGTCGATAGAGAAAGCCGAGGGCGGGGTATCTCGTAAGATTCGTACCCTAGTAGGCAAGGCGGGCAAGGCCCTTACACTCCAGGCCGCCGAGAATGCCAAATTACGTATCGAAAACGAGCAACTATATAAGGAACTCGATAAATACGCTCCAGATATACGCCAGCCCGTCGAGCCAGACCCGAATAAAGTATTCGTTAACTTATCAGCGATCCGAACAGCCCAGGACAAGCGAAATAAGCGAATACGGCCTATTTTACCGGATAAGCAGTTAGAAATTGATACTTTTCTCGAAGGAAGGGTCCCTCCTAAAAAGAGGGCTCGAAAGAATAGACCTTGCAAAATGGGGGTGCATGCAAAAAGGTGGGTGGTCAATGCGATTAGAGTCTTGCGTATCGGGGTCACACTAGGCCACGGAACAGTAGACAGAGCATAAATTTGACCAGAAGACACCCCTCCACAATAAGCGCCAGACGTTAACGTTTGTTCTTTGATGATTCTAGAAGAATTATCAATATTGGAGACCATTTGGATTTATTGAGTCAGTCGTCAGTCAAAATGCAGTTCGCAACACATGGACTTTTCTAAAGGTTCGTCAAGCACCAATGATAACATCTCGCATTACCCCAGTTTCAGTCTCCTTGTTCATTGCTCCATTTTTAGCATCATTTGACAATATTCTAACAGTAAGGGGGCTGGCCGCTACTCAGACGGCAAAGAGGGGACTTGCAGACTGGCACTAAGTCCCAAGTAACCTGTGGACCTTACTTCAAAATTCGTCCCATTACGGCATAGCCCCCACTTGATGGGGCCTTGCTGTTGATTGCTGATAGGCTTGCCCCGCCACCGATAACGCTTGATAAGGCCCCCCAAGTTGCTGCGGCGTGAAGTGCTCAAGTGATGCGTTCTGGAGACCCTACCCTGGTCATTATAAGGTCTGGTGGTCCGGTTGCTAGTTCATCCATCACGGCAACACATCGACCTGACTGGACTGACGCAAGTCATCTACTTCGTCATACTTGGATAACAAACGTCTCAGAGCTCATCCTGTCTCTTTCTCCACTCTACCCTACCTACGAACAAAGCACAGCTTTGCTCAAGCCCCATTTTGCATCGCTCCCCACAGACAGCCCACCTCCGTCCGTGTTCTTGACTCTCCGACTGCTTTCGATCTTGAATGCATGACAGGCAACGTCAACGATGAACCAACACCCCGCATCGCCGGCGGGACACCGTGATAATCAGCAGGCCCGAACTTCCTTTCCGCGCCCTGCGCCCCGGTGAAGCCCTCGCCACCATTCCGAGCGCCTATCGGAAGTGCCATCGCCGCCATGGCTTCCCTATTTGGCGTCTTCGACAAATCCAACCTGCCCAAGCGGCTGTTGCGATACGCGCTCTCCCGTCTTGACATCCTGGAAACCGATGAGCTGGATCTCGATAAGTTGGACTTGACATGGGGAAAGAACAACGTCTTTACGTTTCATGACGTCGGGATCAAGCTACAGGTATGTCGTATGGTTTGGAAGGCATGGCTCAGGGCATGCTGATACGGGCCTTGAAAAAACCAGAAACTCGAACGATTACTGCAGCTCCCGTCATCATTTAAGCTCCGGAAAGCGAAGGTTCTACTGTTGCGCATCACCATCCCCGCCGCTATATACTCGAGCCCCATCGTGGTGGAAGTGGACGGTGTCCAAGTGAAGCTCCAGGTAGCTTCTGAGGAGACTCTCAAAGACGAGCAAAAGCGCCAGCGAAGCAAGAAATCCGCCAAGGCCCATCATGACGAAGAGGTCGTGCCTCATCCGATCGATCTGGCCCAGTCGTTTCTCGAAACCCAACCTTCGTCCGAAAAGGCCGAGTTGCAAGCCGCTCTTGAAGCCGAGAAACAAGACCTGACGGCATCGATGGCGAGCAGCAGTGAAGATGGCAGCGAAGAGGATACTGCTTTGGGGTCAGGTCAGGCACTGTCCTTGCCTGTGTTCTTGGCAGACTTCCTGCAAGGCATCGTGGATCGGACCCAGATATCTATAAAAGGCGTCACTTTCGAGCTGGACGTCGAGGTCCCTCTCGAAGTGCAATCAAAAGTCCCCGAACCGGTTACCTTTCAGCTGGCCATTGATAATATCAATGTGGAGGGTGTTACTACTCAAGCCGAGCAAGTCGAAACATGCGATCGCCCAGCCGTGGTTTACAAAGATGGGAAACGCCACGTATCTTTGAATAAGATTCGAGCCTCGCTCATCTCGGAGGCCAACGTGTTTTCGACTCTTGCGCGGAGTCCCTCTATGCCGTCGTCTGTCACTACCAGCCCGCCTCCTACTATGCCAGAACGGCAGCCATTATCTAGAAAAATGTCCATGCCTAGATCTGTCTACGAGCCTCTAGCTGGCTCGTCCGACTTGAGCCAGAACCATCATCACGCCATGATGGACAGCGAAGACGCGTTTAATATCCCATATGATTTTCCTCCAAGCCAAGAACCGGAGGAATATGATCTGCAGTCAACACCATCTACCCCGCGAGCTCCCGCTACTCAAGATAGTCCACCTACAGACCCTCTCTTTCGACCCTCACAGTCATTCGTATCTCCGGCTGGTGATGCTTGGGCGTACTCTGGGAGAGATGTTCAATCTGCACCAGCACTTGAGCAACTGGGAGACTGGGGACAGACTTCTATTGAGTCGGAAGCGGCAACTGCCAGGGGTCTAGCCCCTGAAGTAGCCAGTTATGCATCGACCCCTACACCAGATGAGGACCTCGCGCGATCTCAAATGTTTAGCCACGAGGAAGCCGAGAGCATGTATATGAGCGCTTTCTCCCACGCGGGCGGCTCGGAAATTAACCCAGCTATGCCGGGATCCTGGGATTCAACCCCATCTAGCTCTGACAATTCGACGAAAGCACAGCGGAAAACCGAAGAAGCATTACCGTCGCGTGAAGACGTGCCTGCTGAGTCTGAAGTGGGAAATGAAACCGTTGAGAGCCCAAGATCACCGCCAGTTTTGACGCGACCCCTGAGTCCTGCCCTCGATAATGAAGACAACGAGGGCTATTCTGTGACCACTCCAGAGACGAAGCCGAATGATGTCGTTGCGACACCTCGGGGTCCTACCAGACTGGTCAAGGAGATCTTATCTCTCTCTGAAATCTCTGTGTATGTTCCCTCAACGCACAAAAACGTACCAGTGCCTTCGGCCGAAGAGACCTTGAGGTCTCCGTCCACGACCTCGCACCACCCGCTGGAACGATCCATCGCCCCCAATGTACCAGGTGCATTTTCAGTGCATGGTGGTGCCCATTCTACATTTTCCCCTATCTCTGCTTCAATGCTCACCCCAATGCCAATTTTGCCAACCGAAGTGCCTCAGGACAACTCCGTAGAAGTTATCCTCTCGCCGCTAGATGTGCGATTTGATGCATCAATCAGTTTCCTCTTGGCCATGGTTGTATCGCGCATCCTTTCTGTGCTCAAAGAGCCAAATGACAAGACAGCGCAAAAGGCCGAAGCGGAGAAGAAAAAAGTGTCGCCGTCCCAAGACTTAAAAATATTAGCACAAAAGGTGTCTATTCATTTTCTCGAGACACTGGCAGGGGTTGCTGATGCCCCTGAACGGATTTTGAACCCCAACCCTGCAACCTTCGGCACTGACGCATTACTCACCACCACCCTGCAGAACCTCGCATTCAATCTTTCGAGATCCGAGTCTACGACTGTGTCGTCTATTGAACTGGAGAAGTTCAAATTTGGTTATGCCAACGATGACATCGTCTCGTTTGATCCACGCCTGCAAATGCGAGCCTCTGTTAGAGATGCATTTCCTTCTGCGGGGGCTGATGTCTCCATCAAGGTCACACAATCTCCTGAATCGACTAAATGCGAAGTGAAGACACTGCCTCTGCACTTGATGATAGATCTTCAAAGATTAGATGAGACTTTCAGCTGGTTTGGGGGATTGAGCAGTTTCCTTAATATGGGCTCGTCAATGACCTCAAGCGTTTCACCTAGCTCCAGAAGTCCGACAAGGATAGCAAAGAAATCTCGAGGGGTGAGGTTCGACGCACCTATACGGGCCGATGACAAATCAGCAGCGTCCGAAAACAAAATCAACATGCGACTGGGCGGTTTCCATCTCGACCTTGTCGGAAAGGATTGTAGCGTTTCTCTTGATACAAGTGCCGTCAAGTTGGTCACTCGAGATGAAGGCGTCGGCATTGGGATTACGAAAATCCAACTTTCGGGTCCGACGTTTAAGAGATCAATGGGAGATCCGCCCATCAATGCCGATATCAAAAACATTCGTATTGAGTACCTGGTGTCGCCCAGGGATAACGATCTCGAGCGATTACTAGAACTCATTCTTCCGTCGAAACACAAGTTTGACGATAACGACGATGAGATCATGGTGGATACATTGTTGCGACAGAGACGGAAAGGGGCTGTTTTACGGCTCAACTGTGACAACATCGAGGTCAAAGCCGGAAAGCTCCAACAGCTACAGTGCCTCCCAGCACTTGGAGAGGAGATTGCCCGTCTCGGTACGGTCGCTAAATATCTGCCTGAGGATGACCGGCCGGGTATTCTAACGTTGGCCCTGGTCCGCAGTCTTGACATCAATGTTGATGTGGACCGGCGAATCGGCACTGTACAGACATCCCTCAAGGATTTGGAGATCGGGCATATAAACTTCCCTTCTTTGCTTGCCCTTGGGCTTGGTTCAATCGCCGTACGACGCAACAACACCGAGGAACTCATTGGCTCAACCTTTCCAGCTTCCACCAACGCGAAGCCAGGACCCGTGCTCACTTTGAGAATGATTCCCGACGCCTTGGAACCGGTTATCAAGCTCAGAATGCGGCATATTAACATCGAGTACCGTGTCCCCACCATCATGGATGCCTTGGGTCTCGCTGAAGATGCGACGCCGCAAGATTTCGAAGCTCAACTGGCGGCTTCGGTGGCAAATCTCGGCGAACAGGCACATATAGCCATCACTGGCAAACACCCACTGTCCGAATCCGATAAGGGCAAAGGTAAGGACAGTCCGGGCAAGCCAACAAAGGTAGACCTTGTTTTGAAGGATTGTCTCCTCGGACTAAATCCACTCGGGTTAGTCTCGAAGCTGGTCATTGTCCTCACAGATGCTCAGTTGGAGGTTGCATTGTCGAACGGAGACGATGTAAAAGCTTTAGGTCATCTGCGCAAAGCTTCGGTACTTCTGATCGATGATGTCTCAATGCTGGACTCTCCACCCACCGATTCGAGGAGTCGTCGAACTTCGAATGTCGCAACACCGCAAATTGAGGAACTCTGCTCAAAAGGTTATGTAGACATCTGTTACATATCCTCTGCCAACGCGGCTGTTCAAGTAGGTCCGAACGGGGATGACGGTTCCAAGTTTTTCGACGTGGAGATTCGTGATGATCTCCTGGTCTTGGAAACCTGTGCCGATTCGACGCAGACGCTATTCGCGATTGCGGGTGCTCTGGCGCCTCCAACTCCGCCATCGAAGGAAGTCAAGTACAGAACGCAAGTTATGCCTGTTCAGGATCTCCTAGCGTCCATATCGGCGGATGCTTTTGGCAAGGCTGAAGGCAATTTCGACTTTGACGATGATTTTGGCTTAGCGCAAGAGCTGGGAGGGGACGACTTCGATTTTGAGGAATCCAGTGATTCTGGCCCCTTGGACATTGATTCGAGATATTATGATGATGCTACACTGGAGGACCAACTAGCCGACGCGACAGATTCCATGATGTCTGAGCGTACAGCGACGCAGGATACCAATGACGGCGTTTTGCTGACCAGCTTCAGCAGCCAACCGTCGATGATCGATGACGATGAGGAGTTGATCATTCATGACAATTACTTCGGTACTGGATCGGCTATTCAAGGTACTGCCCACAGGTGGAACTCGACGAAGATGACGTATGATCAGTCAAATGACCTCAAGGTACAGAAGAGCCCGGTGACTGTACGCGTGCGCGACGTTCATGTAATTTGGAACCTCTTTGACGGATATGATTGGAACCGTACGCGTGACACCATCACGAAGGCCGTCGAGGACGTTGAAACCAAGGCATATGAGAGGCGTATTCGTACCGAGCACCCGCGCATTACGGCTGAAATGGACGCCATGATTGAAGAAGAAGAGACTGTTATTGGCGATTTCCTCTTCAACTCGATCTACATTGGTATTCCTGCAAACCGGGATCCCCGGGAGCTTGCTCAACGAATCAACCAGGAGCTCAACGACAACGCGACTGAGACCGAGTCAATAGCTACCACAGCAATGACAGCGACGCCAGGCCGTGTCGGTGGTAAACGGCCCAAGCCGAGGCTGAGATTGAATCGCAGTAAGCGACACAAGATCACCTTTGAGCTGAAAGGCATCAATATGGATCTCGTGACTTTCCCTGCTGGGTCGGGAGAAACACAGAGCTCGATAGATGTCCGCATCAAAGATCTTGATGTCTTTGATCATGTGCCAACATCGACTTGGAAAAAGTTTGCTACCTACGACCAGGACGCCGGAGAGCGTGAGATGGGCACCAGTATGATCCTCCTCGAGTTACTTCAAGTCAAGCCCGTTGCAGAACTTGCCGCTTCCGAGTTGGTGCTGAAGGTCACTACGCTTCCGCTACGCCTGCATGTTGATCAAGATGCCCTGGACTTCATCACGCGCTTCTTCGAATTCAAGGATGCATCCGCAAAGCCGCCAACGTCGGAGGCCGACGTGCCATTCATCCAAAGGGCCGAGGTGAACTCGATTCCGGTCAAACTAGACTTCAAGCCCAAACGTGTTGATTATGCAGGTCTCAGGTCTGGTCATACAACTGAATTCATGAATTTCCTCATTCTCGACGAATCCCGCTTGGTGCTACGTCATACTATCGTCTATGGCGTCAAGGGCTTTGATCGCCTTGGAAAAATGCTCAATGACATATGGATGCCCGATGTCCAGCGCAACCAATTGCCTGGTGTCCTCGCCGGCCTTGCACCTGTTCGATCCCTCGTTAATGTGGGGAGCGGCTTCAAGGACCTGGTTGAAATTCCCATCAGAGAGTATAAGAAGGACGGCCGAATTGTACGCAGCATTGGAAAGGGTGCTGCTGCATTCGCCAAGACTACGGGCACCGAGATCGTCAAACTTAGCGCGAAAATGGCGGTCGGCACGCAGTACATCCTTCAAGGTGCCGAAGGCATGTTGGTAAAGCAAACGGATGCCAGGGAGGGCGGTTGGGAGGATGAAGATTTTGACGCGGAAGAGACGAAGCAGATCAGCTTGTATGCCGATCAACCGACCGGTGTCTTTCATGGGATCCGGGGTGCGTACTCGAGTCTGGCTCGCGATTTGAATGTCGCCAGAGATGCCATCATCGCCGTTCCTGGTGAGGTCATGGAGAGCCAGACTGCGCAAGGAGCTGCCAAGGCAGTTCTGAAGCGAGCTCCGACGATCATCTTCAGGCCGTTGATCGGGTCGAGCAAGGCACTTGGCAAGACACTAATGGGTGCCACCAATGCGTTGGATCCTCACAACAGGAGACGTATTGAAGAGGTGAGTTTCCAGACAACGCTTCCTTCACCTAGCGCGGCTTTGCTAACAATCTCGCAGAAATATAAGAGGCACTGAAGGCACTGAAGGCACTGATGAGCTTCTCGGCAGAAACCATTTGCAGTTTGACCCGGAGTATGGACAAGCATTGGGGGGTTTCTTTTGTTGCCACAGCCTATGATTCCCTGATTGATGAAATGCATGATAGACGGCGAATTAGGATGGCATCCGGATAGAGCTCTCACTCACACACAAGATTGGACTTTTTGCTGGGTTGGTTAGTTAAGGGAATGGCGTAAGTAGCACACGACATGAGCAATCATCGACAACGAATGTGTGCATTGACTGTGTGCATCCGGTCCAGAACCAGAATGTATAACATAAACAACCAAGCTCAGCTTTACTTAGTGTTTTCAAAGTAATCTACAAAAACCATAAACTCTGCCCAACTCCGGCGCAATGAACCAGCCCCCTGGCCATGCGCTCCTCTAAACCCTCGAGGCCTCTTTTTTTTTCTATCAATCCTTGAAACATGCACACCCGTCAACCGCATCACTCGCAGCTCCTCCGCTTAGAACCCATCAGCAGGAATTCCCTTCTCTTTCTCTGACGCCAACCTCTCCTTGTTCACCTTCACCCACCACTTATGCGTCTCATCCGTCCCGTTATAACTCCCCTCGGCATCCACCTCATCCCATGGCTTCGGCGCCAAAATGTAATGCACATTCTTGACACTATCATCACGCCAAATCGGCTCGTGAACGCCCGGCCACCGCAGAGTCTTGAGCGCATTATAAATATACGGCAGCGCGACCCAGCGGCCCCGATACAAGTCCGACAGCAGGCTCTGGTCGGCGAAATCCATGTCCACGGCATTCTGGTCCATGTACTCTACAATCTGCTTAAAGACGGCCTTGCTCGGGTTCACGACCTGCAAACCGCCGTTCATGAAACCCAAGGGTCCCACGCTCGGGTCCGCAGCCTTAGTCTGCGCTTCTTCGGGGGTGGAGTGCTGGAACGTGAAGGCGCAATTCTGCGGGATCCAGTCCTTGGGGTAATGGGGTTTCTTGAGCGGGTTGCAGACACAGGCGTGTCCGGCCGCGAAAACGCGTTTCCCCTCGCCCTTTTCCACGACGGCGGGGTCGTCGAGTTCCAGGTCCATGAGCTCGTCCATGTTGCGCAGGACGAGCATGTCTGAGTCGAGCTGCACGACGCGCTTGTATTGCGAGAGGTTGAAGGGGGTTAGCTTCGACCAGCAGTCGTAGAAGCGCGGGTCGTTGCTGTAGTCTTTGCTGCCCGAGGTCGGGAGCAGGTATTCGATGCGTTGGGAGGGGATGCCGCGCGCGGAGAGGGCGGCGAGACCAGAAGCGGGGAAGGTGTCGGTGTAGAGGGCTACGAGGGGGTAGGCGGTTTGGTGCTTTTTAAGAGAGAAGTCGAGGGTTAGGAGGCCGGAGAGGTAGTCGTTGTTTGTGATGAGGGTCGTCCAGACTGAAGAGAGAGAGAGCGGTTAGTTGGTGGGTGGTTCTACGGAAGTGATGACCAGCAGTGGTGTGACTCACCTTTATCGGACTCGACGCCGGCGGCTTTCTTGCCGTCTGCCATGTTTGCGGTTTGGTTTTCTGGTACGGTTGTTCAGAAAGATGTAGAGATGATCAGAAGGGTTGAGGTCTTGGATCGGGGTTGTTGAACAAGGGAAGCTATTCCGAAGTGGAAGGTGGGGTTCGAGGGATGGATTACGAGTGATGGAAAAGCTGCAGCGACAATCAATTCAAGGCAGAATTTTACAAACTCACTTCGAGGACATGGCGCAAATATAAGAACATCGCCGTCACTAGTCCCACCTCAATGGATCCATAGTCTGCAGTTTTGACTTGTCGCACTCTGGAAGCCGCGTAGACGACAGTTTCGGACAATGCCCCTCCATCCATTTGACCCCACCCAAGGATGATGTGCTCCCTGCCGCCTTGGCGCCATTGGTTGCACTGATACTGCAGACATGTATACTCTTTGCATCTACACATAGCCAGGATCACCGACCCGAGTGGATTTATTTCAAGCCGCCACTCAGCAAGATACTCTGTCCAGTCATGTATCCCGTCTTACACAGCATCGTCACCACATTGGCGCACTCTTGCGGCGTCCCTAGCCTGCCCACCGGGATGTTGTTCACATCGCCCGGCGTGCCCCGGACCGCTCTCTCGTCAGGAATCATGCCCGTCTCCCCAATCATAGCCGGCGCGATATCATTCACGGTGATTCCCGACCCGGCCTGCTTCGCAGCCAAATTCCGCATCATGCCCGTAAGCCCAGCCTTGCTCGCCGCATAATGACACCCATTGATACCCCCTCCAATGGCCGCAATGGAACTGATGAAAATCACCCTCCCCCAATGCTGAGCCTCCATATGCGGGATGCTCAGTTTCGTGAGCAGGAACGAAGCGCGCAGGTTGATGTTGAGCGTGTAATCGAACTCATCCAGCTCGATGTCGAGGATGTTGGGGATCCGCTTCCCGTAGCCTGCGTTAGAGACTAGGATGTCCGGGCCGCTTTGTTTATGCGAGTGTTTGAGCTCTTCAAACAGCCGTTCGATGTCCTGCGCTGAACCCGTGTCCACGATATGCACTGAGATTTCGCGGCTATCGTCGTCACTTGCACCCTTTCCACTGGAGGTCAGTTCTGACACGAGCGAGTCTACCGACGCGCGGTTCTTGAAGCATGTCAGGGCCAGTGATGCGCCTTGGGTCCAGAGGTCGCGAGCGCATGCGGCGCCAATACTAAGGTACCGTCAACGATTGGTCGCAAGTCGGGCTTGAAGGTGGGGCTCTCACCCGCCAGAGGCTCCTGTTATGAGGGCCAGGCGTCCTTTAATCTCATTGTCAACTTTTGCCATTTCGCTGTTTGTAAGTTGTATGCTGCAAGTTGCAAGTTGCAAGTTACAAGTTACATGTTGAGTTGCAATTTCCCGAGTTGATAGAGCGGGGTACTGGGTGGGCCGACACTTCTATGTAGATAATAGTGGGACGTTTGAGCATTGCGTTCGAGGTTCAATTTTCTCTTGGTTGGCCACAGCACTCTTTCGCAGCTGAACGGCTGGCTTGATCACAGATCATGGTGTGTTGGTGGGAACTTGTGTATTATTTCTTTTTCTTTGTCTTCTTGGGTCGGTCGTGCGCTTCAGAACGGCTAACTAGAACTGTGATCATAGCTCTCGGGCTTGGTTCTGACCAGGGGTTGCAAGCCATTGGTCCAGTTATCAAGTTACCTCAACCGACCTATGCTTACACGGCAACATACATCACGTATTTTATATCTATTTGATCTAACACGTGTAATTCCACAATGTCTTCCTTCAAAGAGGTGATGTATGTGCTGTACATACGGTGCTTCCGACGAGCAGCATGGTACTATTGCGACTTAACCTTCAAGCACAAGGGCGGATTAAGTGAGCAGCAACAAGTTTCCAAGACCACACATTGAAGAAGGCTGGCGATCATCACCGTCAGATTCTCTACGATACTTCCAAGATAACACAATTTTGGCAAAAAGCCACCGTCCGCATCTAACACGACTGAGCCTGGAGATGCAGCCAGCATGAAGGGGTCGTTGGCTGGCATCCAATCGCTTACCTGACTGCCTTACCACAACTGCATCCTTTTAACTGACCAGAATAATGCTGTTCCTGGGGATGTCAAGGGTCCGTGTCCAATGACCGACCGACGCATTTGCTAAGGCCCAGACACATGTCGCTCAATCGAAGTAAAAGTAACTCTCTCATCAGACTTTAACCCTTCCATTAAAACATGGCTATTGATGACGGTACTCTTGCGTGGTCAGATCTTTACGACGTTCGTCTCTTGGTGTTGCCCACGTTGCCCTATACTGTGGGTATCGCAATCTATCGCCTATACTTCAGTCCTCTAGCCAAATCCCCAGGCCCAAAGATAGCGGGTAAGATATGTTGATCATCTCACCTTTAAGCATGAACGGCGCTAAATGGGATTAACCAGCTCTCGCCGCCCTCTTCTACCCCTTGCTCACTAGTCACGCACACTTGGCCCGATTGAAAGCTGAGCTGGAGACGGCAGTACCCGATCCGAACAAGCTCCCAGTCGCGGCCAATCTAGACGGACTGCCGTTTCTCAACGCCCCTGACGGGAAGAAAATTGGCATTCCGGCTGGGACTGCCATGGGCATGTCAGCTCCCCTCATTACCCGTCACCCGGATGTGTACGATCAACCTGACGAGTTCCGGCCTGATCGCTACATTGAGAAGCCTGGCTTGACCAAGTACCTCATGTAGTTTTCGAAGGGGGCGAGACATTGCATCGGCATCAATCTGGCATACCAGGAGTTGCAACTACTCACCACTGGCGTCTTTCTGCGGTACGACATGTATGATCCGACCAAGAAGCAGCCGGATGGCCCGACGCTATAGTTATATCAGACGGAGCATGATGATGTGCCATGTGTCGTGGTTTTTTTCTACATCAAGTAGGCCGGGGAGCCAAGGGCTTCAGCTTGTAATTCGGCATTGAAGGTTTTTTATTCACTTGGGACACATTTAGTTTGAGAACACTGTACTCTTTCGTTAGGAACGTTCACTATTGATGAGCTATGTGACAGATACATATGGACCCAATTCTCTTTCGAAAAGCATCTGCCGGAGATACACTGGAGTCTTCTGTTGGCAAAATTCCGAGCAGTTATGCAAATCGGGGTGTAGTATTTTATTTTCTCACTGGTCCAAAGCCTCTAGAGAATTTAATCGGAGGGGAAGCAAGAGCTTTGGGGTCAGTGGTGGGCCTGCAGACTTCCATTTGTTCTTTTCTGCTTCCTTTTATGTCACTTGAATGGCCTTCTTTCCTTTGTCTGCTTGTAACCAGATGTTTATCCTTGTCGCAACTCCATAAAGGACACAGCCCCTGTTACTCACCTTGTAGCCTAGTTTACCATCAATAAGTATCTTCCAGTGAGTGTAATGAAGTATTACCCTGTGTTTTATGCCATAATCACACCCAGCTCGAGTTATATTGGTTCGAAGCAACAATACTTCTAAGCACGCAGGCTGTCCTCTCTTGAGAAGAGGATGCACTAATGACCGTACTTGTAATCTGAGTTGGCTACTAGCTTCAAGTAAAAAATGTGAGGAACTATTTAGACCCGATACGAGACCGCCATCAATAATCCGAGGTAACGCCAACATTGTCATCGCCGGGCCTTGACTATCACACTTCAGGACAACCAAAGGAAGCTTTTATTACCATGCGCGTTACCATGCGCGTGTAAGCAGCCGAATAGGGAAGAGTCAACCACAAAAAAGGAAGGACTACCAATCGATGAACAAGAGTCCCACGTGCCATGCGAAAAACCACGGCAGGTCTGTGGAGTATGATAGAATCAGATTGGAATATCCCATTCATGTCACAAGTGTTACGTTTTTCCTCTTTGCTTTTAGGCTGTACGAGTATCCCCTTTCCTCAGCTTATTAAAATTACGAAACAGAACTCGTCAAGCGCGGCCTATGCGCCACCCTCCCCGGCTCATGCAAGTGCTTATGACTTGGCCCCCTCCTCGATTCATCATCGCGCGTAACCGCCACCGTCCTCACAATGCCGATTCCAGTCAACATCTCCTCGTCCGAATCCCTAGGCGTGAACCCATTACTCTTGATCTCCGTCCTCCCCTGGACACGATCTCCCCGGATATTCATGTCTTTGAGACCGTAGGAGCTGCCGCCGACGGACTTGGTACCATATACTACCGCTGGCACGATGCGTTTCCAACCTTGCTGGCCGCTGCTGCTGCTGCTGATATTGTTGTTGCGAGGGTAGTGGTCGCGCGTGGAGCTGAACTCGGGGGCCCAATGGCGGACGAGAGGCCAGAGGGCAGGGGCCGAGGCGGTAATGATGGCGAGGTTGCACTCGATGGAGGCGACGACGAAGCCGAGGGAGAAGGAGAAGTCTGGGTCTGTGTTGGCCCAGAGAGACTTGTACAGGAAGTAGAGACGGACTATGCCGGTGACGGTGACGCTGTTGTTCAGGAGCAATTGGTTAATCTCATCCATTCATACTAGTGTCAACAAAGAAGAAAAAGGGGTCGAAGAAATTTCAACTTACATGATACCCAGCATGAAAACTGCCATCAAGCCAATTTTCTTCTTGCGGCTCAGATTTAACCCAAGAACAATGTAAAAAGGCAAAGCGATGGCGACAAGATCTGTCAGGATAGTAAAGATAGCCGTCGAGACGGCAAACACGGTCGAATTGATGCAGCGGGCCCCCAAGTACGGCTTCCAGTACCCTTCGATGGGGTTACACTGGAACAGCACGGCAAAGAAGACGGCAATCATGAGGGCGGCGTTGAAGATGGCCGTGACCCAGACCACGATGCGGACGACGCGCTTGATGCCACCGAAACGCAGGATGAATATGAGCACGGACTGCTTCACGATGGCTAATATGGGGTTGTACACGGCGCCCGTGATGTAGGACCAGAGCATGCCCGTCTCGAAGTCGGCGTCTAGGGGTATGTCCCAGACGTGAATCCCGACATAGAGGAGTTTCATGCCTAGATCCCATCAGTCTTTTTTCCTTTTTGTTTTCCGAAAATGACACCGGCTAGTAATTTGGTGGGAAATACTTACAGATGATAGAGCCGACAGCGAGAGCAATGCTCAAGGCCATGGCAATAACGATACAGGCATCATCTGTGTTCGTGTCAGTCAGCATATGGGCGGATTTCCCTAAATGGGATGAATTCTTTCGACATACCCCAACCGAAGGTTTTGGTGTTCAGCCTGCTATACACTCTGAGCGCGACTACAAGGAGGGCCAAGGCCGGAAAGAAAACCTCGATGGCGATCCCCAGATCCTGGAGCCAACTTCTAGGCTGTGCCGTCATGATGCGGTGCTTGTCGATCTGTCACATAGGCACACGTACATATACGCACGTGACAACGAGATAGCATCTCAGCTCGATGGGCCCTTTCCTGTGGTCTCCATCAGTGAAGATGAGAGAAAGAAACTTGGATACATATATGGTCTATTGAAGAAACTGAGCAAGTGCCTGGATTGGATCCCCAGATTAATTAAGCTGCTAGTTCATCTTTCAGCCTGGAACTCTCAATAAGTCGGCGGCTGTTCTCAATCCAATGATCCATGTTGCAGGTGTGTTGTAGCCGAGAAACACTGCAATGGGTTTGGATGAATGGTCTGGGGAAATGCTATGCGATATTGGATGCCACAACGGCATTTGACAGGACTGCTGTCGAAACTTGCTCAACCACACCAGAGCTGTGGTGTGAGGCTCGCTACCAGTTTGCATCCGTCATTAGACGCTAGCAGTAGATAGTAATTGTCCTAGGGGCGAAGTCGTGTCAATGCTACCGCGACCATGGGTGACAGGCGGGAGCGACACTAGGGTGCGACCCAGGGTAGTTTCAGCCGGTGCAATTGTAGTAAAGAAAATACTTGGCATCGAAACAAGAAAAGTAGTTGGTTGTAGATTGGACTTAAAGGGTCTCTCGGCAGCAACGCGACTTGATGGCTACCTAACGCTATCATGCATGCATAGCTTGTCTGCGAGTTTCTGCGATGATGGTATACTAACCAGACCACAGTATCACTCTCACTTCTTTTTTATCTCCCAGACGTGTCGACATGAGACTGACGATTTATTTTGCGAGGGCACCTCACAATTATGACACAACCGCGTCGGGAGGCGAGGTTGTTGACCATATTATTTGATAACGTCAGTCCTACCAGACGACAGTATAAAGAAGACTTCTACGAAGCTCGATTCTCTGTGCTGAAGAACAGTATCATCTCCCGTGCAAGCACACGAGTCTAATCAACCTTACCTCCTCTCGCGTGCGCGGGGTATAGCATCGGCCATGGCTGGACCCAATGGAGAGACCGGTCCGGTACGGCACAGGTGGAGAAGACGGCACGGCTAAAGTGAACAACGGCTACTCATCTTTCTCCCCGTCTCGGTTATAATAAGGATGCTACCTTAACGTAGTAGCGGCAACAACCCCAGACCAATTCCCGAATGGTGAACAATATCTGCAGTGGCCAAAGTGTGGAACCATAATTCCCTCGCTATTGGGTACCTGCAAGCCCCTGGCCATGAGAGCAAGTCGTGTGCGTCGCCACCATGGTAGACAATGAATCCACATCCAGAGCTGTTCTGCCAAATCGGAAAATTGCTGGTTTGTGGCTTCCATAGCCCTTCCGTGGCTCTTCTCTACACGTGTGATGAATAATTGGCGGAATCAATGCGCGTGTCAGACGGGGCCAAACCCAAAGCTAAGCAAACCCCGGCCGGAGCCTTGGCTTTCAACGCACGCCGCAAAGCGGATAGACCGGCCGGCCGAATTTGGGGCCCAGACGAGTGAATTACTTCCGGGTATTATAGTCGGGATTACGGAGAAATCCAACTTCATCAGGGCGACATTACAGGGAGCGAACTTCGCCCCCGGGCCACATCACTCGAACCACCCGGTCGGTATGGGAGGCCCGTATAAGTAGATTAGAGGCGGTACCACCACAAGCCTCCCAAAGGAAAGGCAAGATGGTTTCACAAGGTCCTGGCAACGGTATTAGCCCCCACATACACCCCGGTCATCATTTCAGAATGCAGCATACGGGAGCCCTAGCTGTTTGGGCATTATGTCTGATCCAGTTGGCGTTTGGGCAGACTATAGATGATGGAGGTATCACTGTCGGTAAGAGGTTCTGCCACCAAACATAGCAATGATGACCTGCTGACACACTTACACAGACGCTACTAGCGGTACGGTGGCGCCCGCCGTTGAAGAGGTGGCCCCTGACTCGGCAGCGTCGGGTGTTGAATACCTGGACTACGAGACGGCCCAGCTTACGCCAGACGTCGTTGCCAACTTGACGAGTCACGACCTCACTGACGTCGAATTGTTCGACTTTGGTGATGAGGACGCTGCCGCTGTTGCTTCGCGGAAACGAGCCACCAATTATGGGCAACCGGACTGCAAGACGTTCCCGGGTGATCTGAGTTGGCCTTCGACTATTCATTGGAAGTTGCTCAATATTTTGACGGGTGGTGCTCTCATTAAGGCAGGTCAGTACGCCGGAGTCTTCGCTTCTTGTCTACGGGGACGTGTCCAGTTGACTTATCGCGCTTCGAGCGGCATGTTGCTCTTGGTGAAAGTCGTGTATATGTGAACGGCACCAAGTCACCCCATATCCATCATTAGAAGAGACATTGACTCACTCGTCATCGTTGAACAGTGCCTACGGCAGCTCCATGCTACAAGTCGTGGCCGCAATACAATGCCGTAACATGTGATGACATCACTGCTAAGTGGACGTCGCCCAAGTTCCAGTAAGTCTGCCCCCTAAAAGCAAACTTCGCCAGCAGCGACTGCACATCTCACGTCGTGTGAGATGAAATATGATCAGAACACCGCTCATGACAAGCACAGGCTGTCCCAGCCCGTCGGAATAGACTTTCCCCTTTTCGAGGGAGTGTCATGTATGCCTCCCACCGTTGCGCCTCCCAACTCGAACTGCACGCTTGGAGGCACACCGTCATATGTCGTCAAGGTCAGGAATGTGGCCCAGATTCAACTGGCCGTGAACTTCGCGCGAAATCTTAACCTCCGTCTGAATGTTAAGAACAAGGGCCATGACTTCAACGCCAAGTCTACCGGGGCAGGCTCACTCTCCGTGTGGACCAACTTCCTACAAGACATCCAGTACTTGGGGCCCAGCTACTCCAAGGATGGTCATAAGGGCCCGGCCTTCAAAGTAGGTGCTGGGGTTGAGGTTATGCAGATGTATGAGGCTGCCGATGCTTTGAACCTGGTGGTAGTCGGAGGTATTGGTCGGGTGCGTCTCCCACATCACCAAAGACGTCAATAGCGTGTGTTCAGGCTAACATGGACACAGACTGTCGGTCTCGGAGGCGGCTACATCGCCGGCGGCGGACACTCGCCCCTGATGTCCACATACGGCCTGGGCGCCGACCAAGTCCTCTCCATGGAAGTCGTCCTACCCAACGGCCGCTTCGTCTCCGTTGACGAAAAGTCCTATCCCGACCTCTTTTTCGCCCTCCGCGGCGGTGGCGGCGGCACCTACGGCATTGTCACCTCCCTCGTGATCCGCGCTTATCCCAAAACCCCCGTCACCACCCTCACCTACACCTTCGGCACCGGGCCCAACATCACCAACAGCACATTCTGGCAAGGAATGGACGTCATCTGGTCTAGCTTCCCACGTCTTGCCGACACAGAGCTCTACGCTTACTGGTCCATTGGTTGCGCGAGCGGCGGATCCGAATGCTCCTTCTCCATGGGTCCGCAATGGGCAAACAACATGTCGACTTCGCAGCTCAAAGCGCAATACGAGCCCGTTTTCGCGCAGCTTGCGGACCTCGACATCGCTGTTAGTAATGTGACCTACATCGAGTACGACGGCCTCAAGAACGCCTTCGACCACACCCTGCCCGCCAACACCGAGTCTGTAGGCGGGTTTACTTTCCACACGGCTTCGCGACTATTCCCACGAGCCAACTGGGAGGACCCCGCGAAATTGAAGAAACAGTCGGCTGCTATTCACGATGCCATCATGCAGACGGGGTACATGATCGGGTACAACTTCAAGTCAGGCACCAACCCAGCCGTGAACCAGAAAAACGCCGTCAACCCGGCCTGGCGGAACACGCTTTGCCACGGCATGTTCGGCGCCGCATGGAACCTCGACTCCACGCCCACCGAGATCGCGGCCGCTAACAAGCGACTCGTGGAAATCGTGCAGCCGTTGCGGGATGTGAGTCCGGGGGCGGGCGCGTACATGAACGAGGCGGATATCAATGAGCCGGATTGGCAGCAGTCGTTTTATGGCAGTTTTTATGATAGACTGTATGGCTTGAAGCAGAGGTATGATCCTTGGGGTTTGTTGTATGCCGACACGGCGGTGGGATCCGAGGATTGGTATATTACGGATCAGATAGATTATTTCCCGACGCAGAATGGGAGACTGTGTCGGAAGTGAGGGGGTAAGATATAATGGATTTGGGGTATATGTCTGGCAAAAAAGGTGTAGATTGTATGCATTGGGGTATCAATGCGCAAAATGGTGTTTGTTTAACTAGTACGCATGGGTATCAGAAGAAGACCATTACTTGCGAGGGAGACCGACCTCCAGCGCCTTTCAATTGATATTTACAAAGTTGCACCCGTTCTGCCTAAGCATGTCAGGATCATAAGCCGAAAGAAAAAATGCGAATATTGGCGCAGCTCATCTCCCGTGTTTCGAATCCTCCCGAGTATATTACAGAGTTTTAGCATCCTCGGTGGGCAGGTATCGAACCTAAACCCCCAACATTTCGCTGTATAGCTGTCGCCAAGCATTCTTTAGAAAGTCGTAGCCAATCAGGTACTATGCCGAGACTCAATCGATTACGCCTTTAGGCAATAGGGGACAACAATGTGGGAGAACTTTACAGATCATAATTGTTTCCTAATATTGTTTAGATGAGGTTGATCAAATGAGTAAAAATACTATCTTTACAAGAGGACAATGCTTGGGGCAATTCAACATGCAATTATTTTGAGGTCTTGACTTTGGCCGTCGTGAGACTTAACGCCGGTTCTCATCTACAGCAGAGAAACCTTGACAATCGTCCGAATCCGACTGGTGACATAGCTATGAATAGATTTATAATACCCGGGCATCTTACTGTCCCTTATTGCTCGGATGTTAAATTACATGTTTTCCCAATCGCTATCTCTGCGAATTTGATGCTGCGCCGATCCAGGTCCTGCAAGCCCACCAATAGAGACAGCGGTACGCAGAATGATGGCTTTGTACACCCGATACAGCAAAACCAATGTTCACAAAGGAATCAGGGCAACATTGCATTTTGTCATTAAATAATGCTCTTTGATCTCACTGTAAGTTATCACTTTCAAAGACGCTAACATAAATATTACCATAGGCAAAACGATCCTTTCTCTACTGAAATTGAAACGGTGTACAAAACCTTGTTCAGATCACCCCCTGGCTTCTGATATGAATACTTCACTGTGAACTCGGCCTACCCTGACCCCAGCAACTTATATGATTTCCAACTGATCACCAACAAACCAAAACGTTGACTCTACGAGCGAATATTTTACGAAACCCGCCGAGATGTTCCCAATCCTGATACTCTGCATCTTCCCCTGCGTCTTCTGCTGCTTGGTATGGTGTATATGCTGCTGCAAGCTCATTGAGCTTCTGTGGCCCATCTTGGCCGTTTGCATCATTCCCGCTGCGGTGATTTGCAGCTTCCTAATCGACCTAGCCATCGGATGGCTCTTTATCGGAGTTCTTATCATTTCGGGCGTGATCAATGACTTGCTGAAAGAGTCCACGAGACCGGCTTCGGCTGCTGAGCCGCAGGGGTAGTTGGGTTGCTGGTGAGGAGAAGGAAGGCATTGCGGATATCTAATTAAGATGGACGGCGTTACGGCATTAACATGGATTCAGGTAGAGTGTCTCTTGGATAATGAAATGCAATGGCAAATTCGGTAAGTTATCTCTAGGTACTCAAAATATCATATCAAAATCAAAACTGTCAATCATCATGTACATATTTACATATTAAATCAGTGAAGAACATACATAATATCGGATATCAGATATATTCTCTCTCATTTGTGTAGGTTTCTTAGTAGGTGCTCTCCCCCTGTGTTACAAGTCTTAACGTGGCGCAACATATGTTACTTTCTCCGTACTACAGTCACGTAGGCTGTAGTAAATAAATATAGAATAATGAGAGCCTGGTCAGTCTATGACTATAAGTTAAGATCGTCACGGAATACTGGGAAATGCTGGGCTTTAGTATGAGCCAATAGCACGACTACTTAGGAAAATACAGTAAGCTGCGAAGGAACCACACAACAAAACTGATGATCAAGGCAAGCATTGAAGCATCTATTGAATGAAACTATTAGGTATAAGTGTTGATAAGGTTGCTTGAGTTTTTAATAAGGCAACTGCCGAGAAAATGTCGCAATCCTTTACTCGGATTGTCTAAAGTTGCTGACATGACATCATGATACACTCAGAATGGCACTCTGGCTCTGTTTAGCTGTTTCCATAGTATCTAGAGTGCAAAATTATTTACTTAGGTATTTAGGCAGATGCATTATCGAGCGAATGCCTTCAGGCCTACAAAGCCATCGTGCCTTAACTTCTTCCATACCCAGGACGAACAACTCTTTGATGCATAATATTCGGTCATTGCATATTACTGCTATTTCTACTTTTATCATAGATGTATGAAACGCGTATCGTTTCAGCCACATTCAGGCATCAGCTATCTGGCGATTGCCCCGCAACCGTTAAACTACCCCTCCAAATAGTCCAGCAGGGGTGCCCTATTGCTTCAACCAAACCTCAACGCCAACTTGAATATTTGAATGGCCCGTAAACTACAGGCTGGACCTCAACCACCTACAACTCACTTGGAAACACCTTACTTGATCCAGTTCGAGTAGATATTTACGATGTCTCTGACACTTGAGAAGATCCTCGCAGCTTCGCCTGCCACAACCCGAGGCCAGCCAACACAGCTCTCATCCGACCCGAAGGGCCAGCGAATTGCCTATGCCGTATGTTCCCCAACTATCACCCCGCATAATTAGCTCGAAACAAGTGTATCTAACGGAATCTGTAGTCAGGCAAATCCATCTTCCTCCGCTCCATCGACGACCCCTCAGACAGCAAGCAGTATAAATCCCACACCGCAACCACGACGGTAGCCCGCTTCTCCCCATCCGGCTTCTACGTCGCCAGCGGCGATGTCTCGGGTACAGTGCGGGTGTGGGACGCTATGGAGGCCGAGAACACGAAAGGGGAGTACCACATCATCTCGGGGCGCATCAATGACCTAGCCTGGGACGGCGACTCACAGCGCATCATCGTCGCGGGCGACGGCCGCGAGCGCTTCGGCCATTGCATTACGGCGGACAGCGGCAACAGCGTTGGCGAGATCTCAGGACATGGCAAGATCATCAACTCGGTCGCTATTCGGCCAATGAGGCCCATGCGCGCCGCGACGGCGAGTGACGACATGTCCATGTGCTTCTTGCACGGTCCGCCGTTCAAGTTTAATTCGAAAGCCAGCGGGCTGCATAAAGGGTTCGTGTTCGCCACGGCTTTCTCGCCTGATGGGAATAGCTTGGTTACTGTGGGTGCGGACAAGCGGATTCAGTTGTACGACGGTAAGACAGGCGAGCCCACGAGGAATTTTGGCGAGAGCGAACATACGGGTAGTATCTTGGCTGTAAGCTGGGCACAGGATTCGAAGAAACTGGTGACTGCCAGCGCGGATCGAACCGTGAGGGTGTGGGATGTGGAAGCAGGCAAGGCTACACAGACATGGAAGTTCGGCGGGGATGCCCGTGTTAGTATTCCCGATCAGCAAGTCGGTGTCGTATGGCCGCATGGACGCACCGACGGTTTAATTATCAGCCTGAGTCTCGGCGGAGATCTCACCTACCTTAAAGAGGGCAGCCCGGAACCGATCAAGGTCATTCAGGGGCACAACAAAAGCATCACGGCGATGGGTGCCGGATCCGATGGCAGCGGACAATCGGTTTGGACAGGGAGTTTCAACGGACGTGTCTGCCGTTGGGATGTAGCTGCTGGTGCCGCATCGGCAGTGGATGGTCAGACGCACACAAATCAAATCGCACAATTCGTCGCGGATGCCGGCAGAGCATACAGCGTGGGCTGGGATGACACGCTTCGTATTATTGACGAGTCAGCCAGCACATATGTAGGCGAGGCACCGAAGCTTTCCGCGCAACCGAAGGGCGTCGCTGTCGCAGATGGCCGTGTCTTTGTCGCAACCATCTCCGGAGTTGAGATCTACGTCAAGGACTCCCTCGCCGGCAAACTCGACATTAACGATTCTGAGCCTACCTCCATAGCAGCCTCCGGGTCCCTAGTGGCCGTCGGAACCAACAGCAATGCTGTACGGCTCTACAAGGTCGATTCGAGCAACAAACTCACCCTTTCCGCGGAAACCAAAAACAGCCCCGCTCAGATCTCCGCGCTGGCCTTCTCCCCCGACGGTAATCATCTCGTTGCCGGCAACACGTCCGGAAAGCTGTTCGCGTACAAGACTACTGACCTTTCCCTCGTCACGGACCGGTGGTCGGAGCACACCGGGAGAATTATCAGTCTGGCGTGGAACGAGGACGGCGACCGTGTGGCCAGTGGTTCGTTGGACACGCACGTGTATGTGTGGAGCTTGAAGAATCCCTCTGGCCGGACCAAGGCGCTTAATGCGCACAAGGATGGTGTGAATGCGGTTGCGTGGGTTAGCGGAGGGAAGAAGATTGCGAGTACGGGTGGAGATGCGGCGGTCAAAATTTGGAGTATGGCGACTTTGTAAGGAGTCAACTCCATTTACAGTGTCAACAACCACTAGAATGTGTTATGATAAGATGATGCCGAGATCATGAAACAGCACTCGTTGGCGGTGATAACGGAACAAACTGGTATCGCAGTTAACGTCATGACGAGAACACCAGGCGATGTAGAAATGCGAGACGTATCAGAAGAAAGCAATCGGCTCTGTAGCCGTCAAACCAGCATATCTGGATATCTACCAATCCTCAAACGCCAAATTCGTGGTTGATTGCCAGGTCATGATGGCCAAATCCTTCCGGGGTACCCACGACTGTGCATACCTGCTATGGTGACCGGGTCCCGTCGGCAAGGGTGAGAAAAGCCCTTCTCTGAAATACAGTCCAGAAACGCCTGAAGAAGTCATGATCGATCTGAATTGCTCCAGTGCAACCGAGCCAAGTTCCTGATGCAACAACTCGCCTCCCTAATCGAGGCGCAATCCCTAGTAGAGTTGCGACTTGTACTCCTCTTCTTCCTTTTTGGTGCGGTGGACGCTATGGGAGTTCTGTAGGACCTCCTGGCAAACGTCCTCAAGACTGTAATATATTGAGTCCGGAGGCGGCTGAGGGGGCCAATTGGGGGGGAGATGCTTATCGATACGTTTGACAGCCTCATGGACGCGTCTACGACGCATGAATTATTAGTTACGGAGCAAGAAGACATGGGAGGAAAGTCAGCGAGGGGCATACCCGAGATGACCATGAACGAGGTAACCCTCTTTGTCCATCGCCTTGGCTAGTTGAACTTGGTGGTTGTCCATCAAGGTGGCGTTGGGGACCACGATCAGCCTCGAATTAACCTTCATAGCATCCAGAATGGTGCCGGCGCCTGCGAAGACAGTAAGCATGAAATGAAATTATAATACGTTAGTAGGTGAAATACCAGCATGCGAAACAATGATACCCATGCTCCTCTCCTCACCCCCATCCCTCCCATCACTCGGCGTGCACTTCACCATCTCCCCTTTCATATCATTTGTGTAGTCAAACCCAGTGATATCGATCCAATGGCTATCAAACCCCTTCTGCGGGCGGATCTCCTCAAAATACTTCAAGTCCGGACCACACTGGACAATGAGGCTCATGATCTTGCGCTCGGCGAGCACCTCGAGGAATTGGGGAGACAGCACCTCGGTGATGAGGTCCTTGAACGAGGCCGTCGCGCCGATGGTGACGAACATGGTGGCGGGGGGGCGACGGTCGAGCGGGACGGCCGCCACGAGGGCCGGGTCCTGGATCAGGCGCAGGTCATCGAGCGGGTTCTCGCGCGAGGCCATGAAGGCGGCGCCGAATTCGTGCAGGGGGTCGACAACAGCGTCTATGAAGAAGGATTTGGCGCGCTTGTAGTCTTGGCGTTCGCTCTCGCTGTCCGATAACTCCTGGCAGGATGTGGGTTAGCTACTGGAAGGTATCATGGATTCGCCGTGACGGAAGGTACGTCGAAGGGATACGGGGGAGTTCACCATCTCCAAAGTCCAATTGACAGCCGCGGGGTCCTGTCGTTGGTATCTGTGGCTGAAGCACAGCGATCTAAAACTGGGGTCTTGGCTTGTCGCGGTCTTGGCCAGTGCAAATGGCCAAAGTGGATTGGGGGATAACGTACAAACCCACCTTTCCGGCCACATATTGCAATCCAATTGAAGGTATTCGAAACAGTGTATTCAACGTACTATTATAGCTATTCAGGTACAACCAGCTCTAATAGAAAGCTGTGCTCTAGGGCTTCCTGAGGTATAGATCTGATAGGTTCTGACGCCTTAGCTGGGTCCAGTATTACCTGATTCCGACGTTGTACCTGGTCTCGTTGCCGTTCTACTTCAAGGGCTCGATCCATCGCTTCCTTAATATGTACAATGTTACCAAATCGTTCATTAGGCCCTAATCGTACCTTCTTACGTGGTTTGGGGCGTAACGAAGTTATAGGGTAGAGCGTGGAACGCCCCATTGGAGGGAAGCCTGGCGCTGGGATATCCCTTGATTGATATCGTTGAGAGCGCCTTGAATCGAATTTTCTGAATATCGAGGCATTGCATAATAATAGCCAATACCGACGATAATCTGTTGTGCCGAAGGTTGTTGTAGTTGGCAGATTAGGTGGCCAGAAAGGTGGGTAGCCGGAAAGGTGGGGTTGTACGTTAATTGGAGATAATTGGGGATGCTTGGAATAAAGAGTTGGAGGAACGCCCAAGAACGATGATTCGTCTGATGTTCTAACTCGGCCCCTGCAACTTCGAAGAGCGAAACCACCAGTAGCCGGGCCCGGATTTACTGCGCTTCCGCAGAAATTTGTCTTTTGGAGGTTCAATGCCGGCAGAGAATCGCGATATAGACAAGCTCACCATTGAGAGCAGAAAGCCATGGCCTCTGCTGTACAGACACTGAGGCTCTGTTTGCGCGCCTGCAGAACTGCTCCGGTTGCGCGCAGGTTCCCACCGCGCACCCTGGTGGCCGCCCGACCCATCTCGACGACGCCGATTCGATGGCGGGCCAGCAACACCGACGATAATGATTTGGAGGACGACGATACGGGGGAAGAGGATGATGAGAAAATGTACGAGCTCGAGTCGAAAATAACACAGCAAGAGACAAAGGAAGCTGAGGAAGCTCTAATGAACTCGGAAAAATTGGTAGCGGAAATGGAGGAGATGATCCGCGAAACCGAAAGGCTGCCCAAGAAGGCTCGAGACACGTTCTGGGGAGAGGAAGAGGATGATACTGATCTTATCGCCGAAGGAACCGATGATGATGATTTCAGTGAGGATGACATCATGAGCATGGCCCACGGCAAGCTCGAGGAACATCGCGAGTACAGAGAGTATGCCCGAATTGCTGCGTGGCAAATGCCGTTGCTGTCCAGTGAGTCACCATTACTTGCAATACTACACCTGCCATGTAGTGTGTCTTTCTGACCTTCCGTTTTCTAGAACTGGCGAGACCGTTCGTGCCCCCTACCGCTGAAGAGTGCCTCCGATTTCGGTACACGTCGTACATGGGCGAAGATCACCCGGCCCAAAACAAAGTCGTGGTTGAGTTCTCGCCCCGAGACGTGGGCCTCAACGAGGCGCAACAGCTCAAGCTCAGGAAGCTTCTTGGTCCGCGATGGAACCCTGAGACGGACGTGGCTAAGATGAGCTGTGAGCAGTTCGGCCACCAAGCACAGAACAAGCGGTATCTAGGGGATGTGATTGAAACTTTGATCGCGCAAGCCAGGGTATGCAAATTCCTACGTTAGAAGCAATAGGCGCTCAACATACTGACAATGAACAGGACCCCACCGACATGTTCGAGGACGTCCCCTTAGACACACGGCATCACAAGTTCAAGGTCAAGCCCAGGTTCCCCAAAGAGTGGCGCCTAACCGAGGAGCGACGCCTAGCAATAGAGGATGCGCGACAAAAGTCGTTACTTCTTGACCAGGAAAAGGTGGAAGCTGGAGCTCTCGTGGACGGGAAGGAGAAGGTAGAGCGGTTCTTTGCGCAACCTGTCCCAGCGATGAAGATCCCCGAACTAGTGGCCGCGCGTCTGCCTAATAGGCAGCCAAGACAAATCCCGAGAACGAGACAGATGCCATAGTTTTGAAGCAGGGTGGAAATGTATGATATGAACTCATAGGCTGGCGGCTGAGGAGGCTGTCAAAATGTACAAATGTAATATACATGTACGCGAAGGCTATGGGAGATATATCCCTGTCTCTTACACCATCATCGCGTGAATATATGGGTGCTGAAGTCACCAAACGATTGTTCCAGCTCAATGGTTGTGGATCGAAAGAACTGTGACGTTGGGAATTTATATTTTTGTCACTTGAGCTACACGAAAATAGCCTTGTATTTGGCCTTTCCAATTACTGAAATAAAACATGCCGTACGGGCAATGTGTTCGAATCAGCAATGCATATTGATATACCAGAGGCAAATTTGGTCGCGTCATATGCCGCGTACCAAAAATTACAAGTCGCAACTTCGGCAGACGCTAGTTGAGTCTAGCCCGATGTTGCTGTGGTAATGTTAGGTTTGTTTGGCATTTACTTTCTGTTGTTGAACAGGCAGCATGAAAATGTACAGTTAGAAATATGCATTTTTTAAGGGTATCGAAATTCATAATCATTAGGTCTAAAAGCGGCGTAGGTGTGGGACAGTACGGCTGGGAGGCCGACTGTCACCAACCGCCGTCATCCGTGCCAAAAATTCCCCAAGTGACGCAATGACACATCCTCTTGTAAACAGAAATACGAAACACAACCCGGCCACGATTAGTACCCAGGCTCCTCCAGTTTGTATATTCTGCATTACAAACCATCGAATAATGCGTCGTAGAGGGATTACGCGGAAAGAGAAAAAATACGTATTAAAGACGACGATGTTGTTGTAAGTTGTGTTGTCAACACGGAACCGATGGGGCATTGCTTTGCACAGCCCGCAGGTGCCGAAGGAGACGACGTTTTGTGGAGAGGTGGTTGGTCATTCCGCCCAAACGAAGCCACCAAAATTGACTGTCCTCGTGACCATTGGTTGATTTCCGCTAGAGTACGACTCGTGCATGAAGTATAATGCTTTGGTTGGTTGACAAGAACAACACCTCATTCTGGCGGTGGAGGTCGGACGCTTAGTACTTCAAAATGATGTACCTGGAGAGAATGTTAGCAACGATCACATGTGGATGATGTCTTGTTCACCCGAGTAAGAGAGACAACATACAAGGCATGGATGATACCCGGAATGTAACCCAGAATCGTCAACAGAATGTTGATTAACAGGTCAGCGCCGCACCCTCGCTCCAGGAAGACACCCAGAGGCGGGAGGATGATGGCAAGGATGATCTTGCAGATATCGCTAGCGGTGAAGGCCATATTGTTGACGTGCGGAGACAGTCGTGTTCAGCGAAGATGTAGTTTAGTGGTAAAAAGTCGTCGAGCGGTTATGAGAAGTCCAAGTTGTTGTAGTGAGACGTTTGGTTGCGAAGAAAAGAATCGAGTTGCGACGAAGTGATTGGGAAGTGAGGGGATGTGCCACTTAAATAGCACCTGGGCAGCTTGGTCAAATTCACCAACAAGGCAGTGCGAGTGATGTGATTTGACTGATCGATCGAATGCAGTTACAGCAGACCCCGGAGCACCGCGAGCCAACCCAAGTGCGTCATACAACGTCTATCAGGCGGCCCCGAGAAGCACTGGCCCCAATGCGCCTTGCAGGTTTTTGTGCATTCATCTCAAACTGGGAGGCCATCCTAGCTCTTTCCCGAGGCCAAGGTCTACCGGCCTGCACTTGCACTGGCAGCAGCACCATTCCCAAGTTGCCAGACTTGCAGGCGGCTGCTCTCTGTATGAATCTGATCTATTCCAAGGTTTACGCCCAGCCACGCGCGGATTCAGCTAGCTACCTTGCAGCCGGCGTGCACGCGCAATGGTCCGGGATTAATGCCATCATGGGTATTCAACATCACGTGTGCCGTTGGTTCCCGTCATTGCTGGAATGTCCCATGCCGCAATTTCGTACTGGTACCTGCAAATTATTTCGCCTGTTTTACCTAGCAGTGGCAACATCGGCCTCATCATCTCATCGTGTTTGCCATGCAAGAGCGAGCTGCAACTGTTAACGACTTTTGTACGTCACGAGCCTGGACACAGCCTGGACACCGAAAATCACCTTGACGCAGTCCCTAGTGAAAATCATCCCATGACATCATATTTTGTGGCATGAACTGTCATGAGCCACAGTTGAGTAGGGATACCAATTGCCGGCCAGCCGGCCAAGCTTTCGCCTTGGAGACAATTCCAGTCCAATTGGATGCCTTGTGGGTCTCCATGACTTGAAGACGAAGATTGGAGCTGGCAAGCTGAGAACAAACACTCCAACTCCAGCCACAATGGCGCAAGCACCGCAGCACGAACGCGCGGACATTACTCGTCCTTCTCCCAGTGAGGATAAGAATGAGGATGAAAGAGAAGTTGAAAGTAAACTAATACTTAGCTTTCTGACAGCAAGACGTCGTGATTTCGCAATCTCGGTGGCTTGTGGCACCGGTAATAGCAACACTCGTCATGAATCGTGATCAGGTTTAAACGGATGGTGGCCAACTTACCAAGCCCATCCCAGCCAATCTATTTTCTCTCCAGCCGCGCTTAACCTTCTCCAGAGTGCAGGACCTACATGCCGCAATGGCGGAATGAAAGTTATTCAGGCACGGCCGCCATTCTAGAGGTCAGCTGGGTTGTGGACGACCTTGAGCTGAAGCCTGTGCGGACCGTGGATCAGCTCAGTCCAGTCAGATTGAGATGATTTCCAAGAAGCGGGTATCTGCCGCCCTGGAGTATCTGTGCTTCGATACCTTGCGACATCTATTGTCGCCGAGTCAGTTTTGAATCATAAGAGAGTTACTTCGCATGGTCCAAATTTTTTTTTCCTCTTTTCGATTACACAAATCTCGGATGAAGGCAATTCAGAAACCATTCAATTGACACAAACATTTTGGGCCCACTACGCTGATGGATGGTCGAAAGAAACAGCCTTTGGAACCCAAGAATAGAACCACAGAGCCCATCTGGAGTGGACATTGGCACTGCCGCACACAGACAGCTCAATCATGTTTCGCCAAGCATGTATAGTCTCCAGGGTAGGGCTGTCTGAGTATTAGACTATTCAATAGCTTGGCATTTTCGCCAGGCTATGCCCAGTCACCCAGGCCAAGAATGGGTTTCATGCCGCTTAGCCGAATTAGCGTAAATGCCGATATTCCAGACTCCAAACGGAATTCATGTACGTCAGGAACCGAAATAGTTTCCATCTAGAGTTCCAATGATTCGAACAGAAAGCTCTTCTCAATTGATGCTAGAATGGACTCAACCACTCGGAATTATCACCGACGTCTCACGTCTCTGTCCAGCGCCCATTGGCATAATTGGCTACAGATCGGCAATCCGGCCACGAAACGACGGACTCCATAGGTCGGCTTGGTTGAAATTGGGCCTGGAAACAAGAGTACAATGACAGCAACCATGGACTAGGAATGCTGAGTGCGAATTTCTTACTAGTAATGGATCAGCTTCCCGGTATAAGTGCAGAAATCTGGAGGAATGTTGGCCAAGCGAATCAATCCTCGTCGAGACAAGGAGACAAAAGAGTACCATTAGTAGAACATACTTGTTTTATTGGTAGTGACGGCTAGTGTAAGGTAACGTAGGTGAAGCGACCGGCTTGAAGCGTATAGCAGTGTTAGTAGGTTATTCTTTTCCTTGCCCTTTTTTCGCATCCCAACCAGCAGGTACCACAGCAACAAGGCCCAAAACTGTCGGATGCTGATACCATTCATAATTTCGTCAGGCCGCCGTAAGCAGATGTAGCCAGAAACCCACAACTCCTCGCTGATGAAGGGACTCTTTTTCCTATTCCATACCCCGCCCTCTCTTTTTGCTAAATCCCGTACCGTTGATCAAAATAACCTTGGTTGCCCAATCTTGTACAGTTCCACGCAAAGTCTAATGATCTTGTCCGCACAAAATTCCTCCATCAATGCTTATGGCTCCGAAACTTGCCAAAAAACGTTCTTCGTCGCGGCGATTCTGCTTTTTGCTCAAATTGAGCTGGTTGTGCAGTTGTTGGTGAGTCAGGCTTGTGCGTAGACACGTCGGTACGGTCGATACTTTCATTACCGTCCTTGGAGTGTCTATCCTCCGTCATGTCGATGGCGCTGTCATTGGAGCCTATCGCACTCGACATGTTTCTGAATTGCTGCTCCATCTCGGGGGTGATTTTGCCGTAGCTGATGGTTCGCTTGTACTTGTTGTGGAACGATCTCCTGGATCGCTGAAGGGTCCTCGCTGGGTCAATGTCCTCAGCTGAAATGGACGCCCCCGGCGCCGTGTTGGCGTCGGGATGTCTTAACGAGGTGGTACGCCCAGCGAATGAGTCTGGGAAGCCTGTGATGTAATCTCGGCTCGAAGGCCGTCGGCTGCTGGTATTAGAAGTAGTGGACATGGTGAGGATGTCGTCGAAGGATTTGGAACTGTCGACGATTAGAATGTCAGGCGTTACCACCTTGCTGAATCGTGATCTTCTGGCCCGGTCATCAGAGTGGGGTGAAGAAAACATTATATGCAGTTTGCAAGCAAGGCAACCGGAATAAGCTTCGCGGCGGTTGGTGGCGGCGCCCAGAGAACTTGTGCTGCCAAATGACACAAGAACGGAAAAACACGTGGGCGCTATCAGGTAAGACGACCTTTGTCACAATAAATCCTGCGAGGTTTCGGAACTGGATTTCGAGATAGGGTTGGGTAAGACAAAGAAGGAAACGGCATTGACTGGATGCGGTCGTCTGTCCTCGAAATAAACCCAGTGCCCAACCTCCGTCCCATTTATAATAAGTTTTTGCGACTCTCAGACCATCGAGTCTAGATCTGGGGGACATTGTGTCTCGAAGTTACAGTAATTCAGAGAGGCCAACACATCGAAATTGTGACGGATATAACGGCCTTGTCCCTCACGAATAATGGGAACAGCAGGCGCAGCGACGGTAAAGGGACACCCATGCTCACCTGAGGTCAATTTGCCAGGGATTCGACCGGGATTTTCTTCGTCGATCGGATATCCACACAGTTCTCTTTTGATCGGCTTGGCGGCCTACCGCGCGCTTGGAGCGATGAAAACTGGAGAACGAAGTCGGATTATGCGGCACGCGCTGCGTAGCGGTAGGCGAAACCGAGAAAAGGTTTAGAGCGGGAAATTCTTCAGCGGAGGTTTTCTTTGAAGCACAATTGAAGCATCTAGGGGCTGTGTTTGGGACTGCAGGAAGTCCTGAGTCGGTGTGAGAACGTTGAACGGCACTTGAGGCAGGATGGCGACGCCCGAGTCTAGTACACAGGTCAGCCATGGGTTTGATGAGCTCCATAGTGCGATGTACGTCAATCATTAGATGCCATTTGGACTGCCTACAGCGCGGGGGTAATTGTAACTTCCCAGTGTAGCAATTCGCAATTGCCGAGTCCTATTAATGGTTTTCACCTATAGATAGGCGTCCCTGCGCTAGCACTAGCTTCCGAATGTCATTACGCCAATTCCCTGGTTATTGCGCTTGAGTCTCGCAATTGATGCATACTTGTGTACATTAGTAGGTGCAAATCACGGTTGTGCTCTTGTAGAGTTCACCAAGTATGATCTCATTGTCCCGCCTGCGCCGTTTATTCCATCATCCACTTGCCTCTATAGTCCACCTGATTCTTAGGCAACTGCCAGTCAGGCACTTAAGCCGCTAAAGCACCCTCAACGCTCGTTAGAACTTGCGGCCTCAATTAATGCAGGTAGCTATTAGCATCTCATCGGCTGTGGACAAGGACCGTGTGAATAAGCAATGCAAACACCCAGGTCACGAAGCCAGCAATTTAGGGGCTCAAAACTGATCGGCGTAGATATTTAAATGGATAAAGGGGTATTGCTCACTTGACCAAAAGAAAGGAGTAGTTGTTTATGAATCCCCTCTAATTCTGCGATTTGAGACCTTGTCTCCTGAGCAACAGTTATCACAACGGTCAACATAGAGATAACCAGCTGCCAGGGATAATCATGTTCTGGGGCCTACACCCGACATCCGGCTCTCTTTGTTGCAGCTGATAATAGCCAACAAGACTCCTCTTGATTTACCCACAACGCAGAAGCACGACACACGAACCTCGAGATCCACTCCGTGAAAGAATGCCGCCTCGGCCAAATGATCATCTGACACCAAGCGTGCCAATGTTCTGTATATACCAATCGCAGGCAATCTATGTACAGCCCCTGAGATCGACAGGAAATGCAAGCACCGAGGCTATGCAAACGGGCGACTATTTGATATCCAACATTGCAACCGAACTGATGAACCAAATGTCAAAATATCCAACCGTTCACTCGTACATACAAACCCAACGTTCTTCAAGCTCATGTCACTCTAGCTTGTATTTGACTCTCTCCGGCACTCTCCAAGATCAGACCTTTACAGCTTCTCCTTGAGGATGTTCTTCATCCGCCTCTCAACCGCATTCAGATACTCGTTGGTAGTGACGTAGTCCTCGCGAGCAGTGTTGCCACACGCCAGCGCCAAATCCTTGGTCATGATGCCGTCAACGTCAACGGTATCGATGCAGGCCTTCTCGAGGCTCTCGGCGAAGGCAATCAATTCAGGGGTATCGTCAAGCTTGCCGCGCTGAATCAGTCCTCGGGTCCAGGCGAAGATGGAGGCAATGGGGTTAGTTGAGGTCTCGCGGCCCTTTTGGTGCTCACGGAAGTGGCGGGTGACGGTGCCGTGGGCGGCCTCAGACTCGAACGTCTTGCCATCGGGGGTGATAAGGACCGAGGTCATAAGGCCGAGCGAGCCGAATCCTTGTGCGACGATGTCCGATTGAACGTCACCGTCGTAGTCTTTACAAACGAATTAACCATCCCATTCGCATCTCATGGTGGAACAAACAACTTACTCTTCAGGGCCATGATGTAACCACCAGTGCTCTTAATCATCTGGGCAACCATATCATCGATCAAGCGGTGCTCGTACCAGATCTTCTTGGCCTCGAACTGCGTCTTGTACGTAGATTCGTACAGCTGCTGGAAGATGTCCTTGAAACGACCATCATACTTCTTAAGAATAGTATTCTTGGTGCTCATGTACAGGGGCAATTCCTTCTGGAGGGCTAACTTGAAACTGGCATGGGCGAATCCGGTGATGCTCTCATCGGTGTTGTACTGCGTCTGCGCGACGCCGCCGCCGTTCTTGAACTGGTAAACCTCGATCTCCTGCGGCTTGCCGCCTTCCGGGGTGTACACCATGGAGACCTTGCCGGGACCGGGAACCACGAGGTCCTTGGCACGGTACTGGTCACCGAAGGCATGTCGCCCAATAATGATAGGCTTCTGCCATCCTTGTACCAGACGGGGAATGCGCGGAATGACAATAGGTTCGCGGAAGACAGTGCCACCAAGAGCGTTTCGGATGGTGCCGTTCGGGGAGAGCCACACTACACAACGCACGTTAGTAGTAAGTCAATGAAGTCTGACAATTTATGGTAGAAAACTGGGATGCGCCTCAGACGCATGGTGGTGCGGTGCGGTGCGGGGTTTGGGTGAGTGCATGAACAAATGCACGTAAGACTTCTTTCTGTGCTGCAATAGATGTAAGAGAATAAAAGAAGCTTACTTTGCTTCAGCTTGAATTCCTCGACACGCGCCTCATCGGGGGTGATAGTGGCGCACTTGATACCGACCGAGTACTTCTTGATGGCCTCAGCTGCATCGAGTGTAACCTGATCGCTGGTCTCGTCTCGGTACGGCAGGCCAAGATCGTAGTATTTGATGTCGATGTCGAGGTATGGGTGGATGAACTTGTCCTTGATGTTCTGCCAGATGATGCGGGTCATCTCGTCGCCGTCGAGCTCGACGACGGGATTCTTGACCTTGATCTTTTGCGCCGCCAAGTTGATTCTAGTGTGGTGGAAGAACGCCACAGGTACTGCCGGTCTAGCAACTCGAAAGCTCGCAGCACTGAGGATGGGCCTCGCAGCTCGAGAAAAAGTCGCTGGCCGCGCCGAACGAACGGCGGAGGCACAAAGGGTATTCATTTTGAGTGTGCTTCTACACCGGTTCTAGATAACTTTGTTGATAGGGAGTGACGATGGCGCTGGGCGCAAAATGCGGAGATACAACTGAAGCCGAGGGTGTAGCCGGTTAGCTGGGATCCGGGGAAGGCAGGACGGCGTGCAATTCGTCGGATAAGCCCCAGGATTTGGTGTTGCTCAACGCAAGGCGGCCGAGGGAAGCGCAGTTGATGCAGTACGGTGGAATGTGGAGGTTGCTCGGGATTGGGGCCTTTGGACTTGAGGTACGAAGTATCTCACAAGACAACCGATGTGATGATTCCAGATAGAAAGTAGCTAGACTTCTCTGCTTCTCGGCTCTTAGGTTAAATAAAACTGCAAATTGGAACAAGAGCTCCCCCGATCAACGGTGTTTGAGGGGTTTGATGCAAGCTGCCCAGTGTCAATCAAATAGCTGAGACACCTTGTGACAGGCCCCTCCGCGGGTAGTCATGGCAAAATCTTCGAGTTGTAGAGGCTAAAGAGGGGCTAAGCACGCACCGACAGCGCCTTGTCATCCCCATATTTTTGCCGATTTGCGGAGGATATTTTATTTCTACCCAGCCGGGATGAATTGGCCGTGGTGAACAAGATCGAGGGCGGTGTGTCATTGTGAATGCGCGGCCGTGTTGACAGCAATACGGAGTAGTGCAATGGTCCGACTTAAGATTGGTACTTGGTACTCTAACCATCGCGCGCTGATAAGCTTTGCCTACTGTAGAAAACGCGTGTTTTTGAAGCGGCACGATATTTTGACAGGCAACGGCGTGAAGTTACTTGAAAATTTGGATGCGACATTCAACGTTCGCCACTAGGTCCAGAACGTCAAAAAGTTAACCAAGCTATCCCTGTTCTAGCGCTCGTCTTTCGCAGCACTGCTATACTGGTGTTAAAATAGGATGTCATCAATAATTTGCATCCGGTCGAAGTACCATTCTATCAGGACCATGAGTGCCCAATGAAGACGCAAAAAATTGAACTGATGAATTTCTTGCGATGCTCTCTGAAGTAACTCTGTTCTCGTAACGTTTTATGATAGACGTCGGGGTTTGGGGCTCTTTCTCTCTTCCCAAGTTGTCTCTAGCAGATATCCCAACCAGCGCCGTACCATCTTCTTGTATTCGCAGATGAACTGCTGGCCGCCAAGAAGCGAGAGCTAGAAAGCTTCCAGAAAAAGAGCATGCTCCTTGGGTCAGCCGTGGTCAGCCTTCCAGGCAACCTTGCAGCTCCGCCTCGCTGACTTGCATGAACGTATCCTCCCCATTGCCTGCCTACCGATCAGATCAGGAAAAGCCACTCCTTTCCTCGCATGACGCCAACCCTCTTTTTTACAGAATAAAAGACGTTTTTCCACTTCTCACGTATCATTCGTACGATCAGTGTTATCCGTCCCACCGTTGCTCCCTGTTGCCATTCTAGACTCTGCGCCACTCAATGAACTTGATCCTCACACATGAAAACAGCCCGCCGAAGACAATGCCACCCTGGAAGAGGGGGGTAGATAATCGCCAATAACAACACTTGTTTTGATTGACCAATAACCTTCAGTTGCCCCCCCCCCCCCCCCCCTCAGTGTCAATCCAAGAACGCCAACGCTTTACACCGAAAGAAACACAACCGAAAGTCGTGAAACCATGATAAGGGTACGATGGAAAGGAATAATCTAAAAGGGAATGACGCCAACGAAGCCTGATGATAGAAGAGAGATCGACGGGGAAGGGCTGGCCAGTGTTTAGCCAAAACGAGCGCCAGTGAAAATTTGAGAAAGGGGTAGAACGGCGAGTATTCTTGTGGGTAGGTGTCTGTTTTTTTGCAATTTAGTTCGAGGGTTACCGATACCCTCTGATGGAATGGAAGGTCGTCATCCGGTGTTCCTCGTTCATATTAAGAGGGGGAGGAACAGGGAGAAAGCGCTCGGTATCATAGTTATGTCCACCAATAGCTCACTTATACCCCCTAAGCTCCCTCCTCCTCGTATCACAATGACTCTGACACCCCGGTGTGCCACAAGTCCATCCATCGCTGGTCATATTCCTCTGGAGGCACTTGGTGCACCTCCACCATCTACGCGAGAAGTACCGGTTCGCGAACCAGTCCGAACCCTCCTTCCCGTTCTTGCGGACCAGATCCTCAGAATGAAATTCGCGGTAATGGTCACGACAGTGATCGAGCCGGTGGAAGGGCTCAGACCGACGTTGGCACTTGGGATAGTCGCAGTAGTACGCCTTCTTATGCGAGTCTTGGCAGTGCCTGTGCCGGTAGTGCCGCTGCAGGTCCGCTTTACGCTTGAAGGGCTTGCTGTCGCAACCGCTGGCGAGACAAATGTGCAAACCTGATTCGGACGGGGAGCGGGGGCTATCGTGTGGTTAGCATGTATAATCGAGGCGGTAGGAACAAAATATTTGCGGATGAGTATATACCTAGCCTCGTTAGAACCGCTTTGTACATATTCATGATCCTGCGGGTAGTTTGAATAATATTGGTAATTGTCGTTTTGCGTGTTATAGTCGGCGGCTGGGTACTCTGGGTAGTCGTCGCCGTGGCTGACGCTTGGTGACAGGAGTGTTTGATAGGAGACGCCGTTCACGTCATAGACAGGCCAGTTGTTTACATTATCGGGCGGCGTATGGGGCGACATCGTGTAGTTTGTGTAATTCGAGTTGCTTGAGCTATGCGAGTAGTTGGAGCCGACACGGATCATGAGCTCGCCCGGTCGACGGTCTGGGTCCGCCTTCGTGTCGTGAAGGACAGTGCACCCCCCTGAAAAATTGTAAGAAGGCGCCTCGTGTAAGTGACACATAGTATTCATTGGCCCGACTGAAACGGGGGGCTGATGATGATGATGCTGCTGCCGTGACGTGGTCTACCGTACTGTTTTCCCGGTACTCATCGTGGGTAAAGGAGGTGACGACGCACAGTTATAAGCCTGAGCTCTGTCTATTCGCTGAGAGCAGACGGTCCCCGACTCAACTCCGAGGACCACTACCGAATACTGTATTGTGAGGTAAACTTGAGTGGAGGATCGGAGAGTGTGGGGTACTGTTGAGCCTCGATGGGATGTTTGCAAATGTGGCAATGGAAACTAGCGATGATGGCGGTGGGTTCGTCATCGGAATCTAACGACGGTTTGCTTGGAGATGTTGCGGGTTCTCGAGCTGCGCGGAAGCAACGTGGTAACTGGTATAAGTAAGTGTGACAGTCGCGGCACACTAACTTATAGATCGAGGCTCAAAAAGCACTTTTGCGTTGGCGATGAGGCTGTCGAGTGACCATCGAGGCGAGCTATTGCTTTGTTGTATAGGGGGGGAATTACTGAGTCTAGGAAGTGATCACCAAGTACATCCAGCGCAGGTAATCAGATGCAATAAATCTAGCTCAAGCACATTGGCCTAAACAATGCTAGCAATTCTAAGTATATCGCCGAGTTCTCCGCGTGAGAAGAGACCCGAGAATTGGCACTCATACACCGAGTCCAGGTATACCGGTGAGTTACAAGTGATAATCAACCATGCTGTGGCTTCCGTCTGCAAGAAAAACAGGATAGCTGCAAAAGAAAGCAAAAGCACCGCTCTAGGCCCTTCGGTTATGTTTCGAGTCGACCCAGTTTCACCTCGCATGGAGCACTTTTGGGGGTTTCGGTGAGACTACCCACTACGTCTACTGGAATGGAGAAAGTGAGGCTGTGGTGAGGACGCAGGACAACAATGGCCGGACATGGGGGTTAAACACAACGCAACGAAGCTTAGCCCTGCTATCCACCGGTCTAGTGCTCTTGGTTTGTTGCTTCGCAGTAATTAGGGCTGACAATTCGATAGGACGTGACACTGTGGTCACATATGGAAAAAGGTGAAGGCCAAATCGGGTTGGAGGGAGCAAGCAAGCTGGGATTGGTGAGTAAGACAGAGCTTTACTATGATTCGTTTGCCGCTGGAAGAAAACCCGGCAAACATCCACAAGGGTTCCCGATTGTTATCAAAAGATACTTGCGTGAACTCGCTACATCGTTTCGGGAATCCATGGCAATTAGGTACCTGGCGAGATAGACAGGGTGTCGTCTTTGCCATCGAAAATAGAGCAGTTGCGTGCAATCGTGTGCGGTCGTCAAGTGCTATCCAATAAACGGCGAGCAGCCGAAATGCATGATCAGAATGTCTGCAGTTGGTGCGTGAACATACCATGCATAGCCACCCACGCTTTGCAGCCTCAGCCTCAATATCCCATTGTGCCCGCAAGGCGTGCCAGTCCGCCTCTTAAATCGCCTTGCCAATGCGTCAATTTTGGGAATTTTGGGGCATTGTTTGTTTGCCTGACTTCCGTGCGGACGCAGGCGGTGCCCTGACGCAGATGTTCACCGGTACTGCTTTTGATATTGGTGGTGGGTTGACGAAAGTGAGGCTGCAGGTGCTCCCCTCCAACCGCACTCGGTCGAGGTCAGATCTTAACCCGATCCGCATTTTAAATAAAGCTTTCACCGATTTCCCTTCACGGATTGCCGAGGTGCGCCTAGGTGTGGAATGATGGCGACAGCGTATCTCATGAACGAGCCCCCTCATAGATGACATGTCATACTGCGGCAGAATGCCAATCGGCCGTCGACGTGTTGCTGCCTCGATTCAACAAAGGGGCCGTAACTAGTTGCTGCCGAATGAAAGAGTGCATAGTCGTGTCGCATCCCAGACGACCCATGCCAGTGTGCAACAGCATAACCAGTCAGGCAAGTTGCAAAGTGGTTCTTTTCTAGGGAGCAAAAGTTCGGTGAAGTTGTGATTTGCTTCTGCACAGGTCAGAAAGCAAGAAGGTAGGTTTACATATGTTTTTCAGTTATACTAAAGTCGTTGGGAATTTGGAGGGGTTGGGCCGCAATGCATTCCGCAACCGTGATAATTGGCTTAGAGACGGCCAACCAATATTTGTGCTACGTCTGTACAAGTCACGGCACCTTTCATGCATGCGAGATAGAAGTTGCTCTTATGTCGCCTAGAGTCTGGGCATGTCTCAGGAAGGCCATTATCGGTAGAAACCATCTCTATTACCCCAGCAAGCGCAGATTACGTCCCGCGACGCCACCGAGCCGACGGCACTGCACCGCATACACTGTAGCCTGATCTCGAGATGATGACTCCTGCCTGATGGTTGTCCTGATTTCACAAGCAACTGTGCCAGCTGATCATCGGCCGGACAGTGCTGACAAACGCTGGGACCAGGGCAGCACCAGATCCGGCGAGACAGAGTAGTTATGGTCTTGGTGGGTTTGTTGCGATAGTAGAGACTATAAGCTGTCAGAATTGCCATATAATGGCAAGATTTTGTCATCGGACTTCCTCGATGAACACCGCTGCCGCTTAAGCTACCGTCTTCACTTGCAACAGTGGGCTGTTATGACCAACCAACGCATATGAACTTAAGCTCCACATAGAATATCGAGATGGAGCGTGATATTTCAGCCTTAGTTCCGAGGTTCGAAATAGTTAAAATTCGGAGTCCAAGACAGTATACACGACCTCGCCACGTTGCCAGCGCTGAAGCACGCTCTGCCTTGGCATCGTATTCCCTTGGAGGGCGCGAATATCGTGTTAAAATTGTTGTTCCTGTTGGCTCCTGTTGAGGAAAAGTGCCCCCAGGGCAGCAAATAGTCATAGGGTCCCGTGTAGGCAACAGGCTGATACAACGACAGAAAATATATTATGTTTCTAGTCGCCTCACTTTGAATGCAAGTGGCTATTCCATGATAGTCTTGCCCAAGTGTGGATGTGAAGCTACCCGAGTGGCACGTCGCTCTTATTCGCTGAAGTTAAGATGCACAAGCCTCCCCTCCGCCCATACTGACATTTTCAACAGGGTGGTTGTGCCTGCTGTGACGGCGGGCGAAACTTGATATTCACTGTCTCTTTCCACGGCCAGTTTGACTTAGACACCGGGCCCTTGGAAAAATCCTGATCTCTTTTCAACTCAGTGGTCCCAGAGGTACTCACCCAGGCGGCTAACCGACAGCTCCATCAGGTCTGGGGCAAAGCAAGCAAGCTCAAGCTGCTGCTTTCTTGGCGATCTCTCGTCGACCCTTCGGCGTAGGTGGGCTATAGAAAGTCGTGTCTTAAATATGTCCGCGAGTCAAACGTAGCGGATAAGCTCTGAGTCGGACACACCATTTGTAGGAAACGAGATGGAGTCAAATGTAGGGGTTCTCCAGCCGCCTTGGACGAGTGATAAAGTGGGAGGCACTGCCCTGGAACATCCCGGAATATCGAGTATGATGTCAAAATGAAAATTTTTCGTCAATCGCAGAATGCATGGCGTCATACAATCAGAGAGCGATTCTCCAAAGGCTCGTTTGCGAGATTGGCCCAGGACCATTTGTCAAGAATGGAGAACAAATTTCCATTTACATGATCGTGCACGACATTCTCAGAGCGAGCAGATCTGATGGGGAGCCATTTCCATCCAGTGTATCGACGGATGCGAGTTGCTCGACTGCCGCTCGCTCGCTGGCAGATTCTGGAGGACGTGGTGAGAGGTGAGTGACAGCAGTGAGCTCAACGTTCGATGAGGACTGTCGAAGGGTACGCCTCAGTGCCGGCTTGTGAGGCCACCACTAGGGGTGCCTCAATTCTACCGATGACTGACAAAGGCTCTGCCTTAGTTGCGCTAACGACCGGCGAAGCGTCTACCGCAGTATTCTTCTTTGCAGAAGGCCCTTCTTTTCCACGGCAGTTCGTTTGGGCGACCAGTTCGCGATGCGATCTTTGCCAATTTCGCCTAATTGATGTACGATTTCAGGCATCCGTGTACGTCTTGATGCCCTTCATTTCTTTCTTGGATTCCAATACGTCATGCTTTGAGCGTGTAAACTCGCATGCGTTCGAGCTCAGTGTGGGGTTTTGTGTAAATTGTTTTTTCTCGACCCATCATGAATGACGCGAGTGTTGGCGGATGGCTGCTTTGAAAGTGTGAGTCAATGCGGGAGGGGAAAATACCCTTTTTGGCATGGTAATTTGACTAGAGCGGCACTTCAGTATCGGACTCGGTGCTTAAACTCTGCTGCCCGGGTCTTGAGCGATGTAACTGATTGATTCAGCAAGGTGGAAGCCAAAATGACGATAGTTCAATCTTTTGTTGGATTTCTGAAGGAGAAAATAAAGATCGAGTATCTAATGTTGCATATCGGTAACAACTACAAGTGGTAAGTAAAATGAGTATCGTGGACACACACCCGCAAGTACTTTGCTTGTAGGTAGGTGGCATAGGCCAGATTGTAAGAATGGACTGTCTCCGAAGAAATATTCGACCGCTTCAGTTTATTGTTGGAAGGAAACTACCTATCCATAGCCGTTGTGATTGCATTGGCCTGTTTCCGAGCTTTGTAGTGCACCAATAGGATGAGAATAAGCGAAACCTGAATTTGAAAAAACATATAGAAGTACTTGGTCAAATCACAGTTATCCGACTCGATGACAGCGATAACTCTGTCCACCAGGTTTCGGATTAGTTACTAGCCTCTACGACCCAAGAAAACGGAGCTGTTTATATATATGGCTCTTGTATCACGAGGCAATGGTGCAAATTACCACGGCCCTTAACGTCAATCTACGTACTGCTGGGCTAAGGGCCTCATATAAGAAGTAAAGAGCCAGGTAGTTGGAATCTCGCAGCCGGGGCTTATATTTTATTCAAGAGGAGAGGAACGGGGAACCGAAGACAGTTGACTTCAGCCAGGAAGTAGTCCCGACCTAGCGAATCAAGCGTATCGCGTGTTTATGTCGGCCTGTCAAAATCTGACTCAAAAGTCAACTGAACATGCACAGCAACCTAATGCAATAATGGCAACTCAGTTATGAGCAGCGTTAACGTGGGGTGCTGCTCCCCTCGGTAGTAATTTAGCATTATAACGTCGCAAAGCAACCACGTACTGTACGAGTAGGTATATAGTCTTCTTGTTGTGACAACCTGGCAGGCCGTAGTTCAGAATGCCGAAGTGCCTCCCAGATAGGTTACATTTGCCCACAACAAAATGTTTTTCTCCTTAAAGAATTTGGGTATATAACGGAGCGTCCTCGCCGGCATCTTCCAGCCGCCAGCCAGGAGACTTTGGCAGCATTTGGCTGGTTATCCCGATGGAAGTTCTCGCCAATGGTCCATGAATTGAGTTTCGTCCCCTTTAAACCGCCCCCGAATTCTTCCCCGAGTAATGAACTCTAGTATCCCTTTTAAGTCGAATGGAATGGTTTGCACATGTGTTAGTGCGGTAGGTATCCCATGTCTAGTGCACCCTGTTGCTCCTCAGAACAACTTCCAACTGCAACAGCCGAGCGATTCCCTTTAAATCATCATCAACACCGCACCAGCGACAGCACCCACCAAGCCGACGGCGACCCGGGCTTTGGCGGCAGCACCTGCGGTCGCAATGGAAATAGGCGGCGTTGTGTCCGCGGTTGTCTTCGGGACGGTAGTTGTGCTGGGATATGAAGAAACCGTTGGGGTTGCTGAGCCAGAACTGAACGATGACCCCACTGAGCGCAGTTCAAGTCTAAACGAGTTGGCCTCTGCGCAGTTGCAGACTATGAGGTATGTTAGTCGATACGTTCGTCAACAACCAAGCAGACAATTCCAGCTTCGACATCCAGATCAGGTAGTATCAACCGAAAGAAGACACGTCCAATGGTCCACTCCCAATATGAAAGCAAAGGAATACATAAACAAAACTACCCACCAGAAGTAACTCCATCAATAACAGCCTGGAAGCTGTTCGCCGGACACCCATTGGCGACGCACCCCTCCATAGCTGCGTACAGAGACGCCTCCTGTTCGCAAAGACACGCGAAATCCGACGCCGCGCAGCCGAATACCTCAGCCTGAGCCAGACAGTTTTGCGCACACCTGGGGACGGTGTTCTGGGCGACCGTCAAGCAGTTATCCGCCACAGCCTCTCGGACGAGTAGAGCAGCGGCGCCGAGGACCATTGACAACCTCATTTTTGCGGAACGAGCGACTTGGCTTGTTTTGTCTGATAACACCTGAAGCGCGTGAAGCTTACACTTCTTGTTCAGAGTGAAGAGAGTGAAAAGGTGTATGATGTAAGTCTGGGAGCGGGAGAGTGGGTGATGTAAGTCAAGGTTGAACAGCGGAGCGAGTCAGGTTAAGGTTAAAGATTGCTTTAGTTGAGTGTCCACGATATCGATAACGGGCAGCACGCGAGAGAGGCGGTATCAACAAGGCGGTACTCAAAGCAGTGTCAGGACGGTCGGTGCCTCCCACACGAAGGGCAAGGCTCGATGCAGGAGGGGGGTTTATTAACTGGCCCCCCGCCCCACAGGCAGAAGCTCGGGAGGAGATTTCACATGCTGTGCACACAACCACCACCCTTTGTTACCCAAGAGTATGAGATCATCTCCCGTACCCTAGACTGTGCATATGAGCACCCTTGATATTACTGGCATCAACTGACTATTATGAGCAAAGGTTGCTGGGATGAGCCAGGGGATGGCGTATTATTCGCTACCGGATGTGGTAGGTGCCCCTTGCGATGAGGGGATCTGATTGGGTGGTTTGCGCTGAGCTATTCCTGCCTGGTAACAAGCCGGGTTTAGGTGTGCAGCGAATTGGGTGAGTTGTGTAGAGGGGAAGCTGGGGAAAACAAAATCAACGGCGCGGAAAGTTGCTAGCCGCTAGAAGATAAGCCTTTATGACTGGGCCTTGGAATTTTCCCCAGGGAGACTAAATTATTCTCCATCCTCTTATTGCAGCCTGGTCCAGCCCTGCGGCGCGATTGACTTGGCGAGGCTTACACGATGAGAAAATGCGGAAAACATCTGATATTCCTTAACAAACTTTGCACAGGAAATTGGCGGAAAACCAGAGGGTAATCGGCAAAATTGAAGACTGGTGGTGTCTGATAACGTAAATACGAGTTCTGAAGAGTCGAAATCCTTCTGGGCAAATCCTGCCCAACCGACCAACCAATCCCATGTTCTGCCCACGGATTTGTATGCAAGCAAGGGCAGCCGGGCAGCTACTAAACAACACCAGTGCCCAGTTTCCACTCCATCCTCACAGGCTGTGATTTGGATGATTGGACCCAATTGGGTCATCAAAGTGATAATTTGCCGAGTTCCCAGGTGACGTTGTGCCACGGAAATTGCTATACTAACTGCTGTACATGGCGGGATGCTCTTGAAATTGTGCAACAACGTACGAGGTACCATCCTCGTGGATACAACGTGGACAGCCTCAGTTGATGCTTAAGTAACGGGTTGCAAGTACACTTTTATGGCGCATTTGGGTCTTTCATCGCAGTTCTCGAAGACTCGAATCACCTCGTCAGAAGGCATAGCTTTCGTTCTTCAGAATATCTTAGTTGATGTGTGACGTTCCGACTGCCTCGGATGTCTTAGTTCGTGTCACCCGACAAAAACTCGTGACAGCATAACCAACTCCAAGTGGCGGTATGGCATCTAGGTTTCAACCAATCTAGTTGAAGACCTGGCCAAGTTCACTGATGGCTGTAATTAGCTTGACGTTCATCTATTTGAAGTATTGTAATATCGATCGCATTGGGGAATGTTCACCAAAAGTCGTACTTAGCCAGGCGTCTGACGTATTTGTACAGTTGCCCCAAAAGAGCATCTTCGAGAAATTTCGCTGATTTGACATGGGCCAAATGATGCCATTCTTAGCAACCACGACCAAGGAAGATGCCCGTCGCTTTAGCCATCGACATCCATTTCATCCGCAGTGCTCTCATTTTGCGATGCATGCTGGTCATTCGTCTTATTGTCGTCGCCAGTGTCTCTATGTATCGCGCTTTTGGGAAGGAGATGCGGCCAGTGACTTGGAGTCGGCTTCGAAACTGTTTCTTCCTTGTTTGCAACAGCTTCGGACGAAGTTGTATCGTGCTGTAAATCTGGCTGTCTAATTGCACTGCTAGGAGTTTTCGAGCGGCCACGGGCTTCCCCGCGCGTAGCTCTACCTCTACCTCTACCTCTGGCCCGAGTTCCACGAGATTCACGAGCTTCACGAGACTTACGAGGCCCACGAGGTTTACGGGGCCCGCGGGGTTCGATGGGTTGTGCATTCTCTCCCCTACGCTGGGCTCTTGACGGTCGTCTTCCAATATGCTCAGCGGAATGGGCCACGACGGTGACCCGATCTGCCTCTGCCTTCCGGCTTTTGAGAGCGATTAAGCTGGCGAGGAAGTTTCCTTGGTCGACTCTGCTCTGTGGGACTCCTTCTTCCGGTCGGGGCACGACGGGGTCCCTATACACCTCATCGTCGCTGACCTCGTAGTCGTCCTCATCGAACATCACCCTGCGCCGTCGACGCTTGGTCTCCTCGTTGAGAGGTTTCAGGTCCTTCTCGGTCACCACGATCCGTGCCGAGCTGGCGGCGAGTAAATCGACTCCTTTGTCAAACAGCCGCAGAGCCGGAAGAGGGTTTTCCTCATCGCGCTGTGTCAACAGAAGCTCGGTCCCAATGTTTCGTGACCACTCGCCAGTGTACATGCGTCCCCTGTATGAGATGAGAGGGTCTGCGGTGTGAAGGTCGAGGATTTGCAGCTCGTTCGTCGCCCCGTTGTCTGAATCATCGTCCCCACCCCTAGGTGATCCATCTTCGTGAGCTCTTCTTCCGTCGTCCTCAGAACCTTCTCTATTTCTTAGAACCTGGTCGTTATCCAAGCTGCTAGCAAATATTTCTCCTTGCTGCTTCTCCTTGTAGCCACCACGGCCATTGGAGATGGTGTTCTGCTCCCGGGATACAAAATCCGCCTTGGAAAGATCCAAGGTCACGTAGTAAGTCTATGTGATGTTAGATATTATAAGGGCCAAAGCTGCTCGAGTATCAACATGGTAACCTCACCTCGGTCTCAGTGGTTGAGTACTCATACTCCCATTCCGATTCCTCGTCGTCGAGGTGGAGGTTTTTCAGGGCAATTGATGGATTATCGCCGTTGGTAAGATTTTCAGCGGGCGCCACAAAGCTAGCCATATTGGTGGTTGGAGGTGGAAGAAAGAAACATATGACGCCGTTCAACGAGAGATGAAGCTATGGTAATGTCTTCACAGAAATGATGATTTAGGTGACAGGCGTGATGAGAGCGTCGGCGCTTGATGCGAACCAGCACTCATCGACCGCGACCTGAAGAATTGCAATTTCCCAGCATGTCAAACAAGTGGTTTGATGCACCAAGGTACTTACCAAAAGTAAGATACTGACAAATGTGTGCGACTTGAAGATGCTCCTAGCCAGCGTAACTAGAAGCAATTATTGAGCGGTCAATAGCGGCAGTATCGATGTGCTACGCAATTCCCTGATGGCGGGGCAATCTAAGCACCCCTCCTCTATCATGGCCCGCCAGGAGCTATACGAAATTTCATTATTGGCTCACCCGGCCTATGCGAAATTTCCATGTTGACTCACCCGGCCTATGCGAAACTTCTTCGTTGACTCACCCAAGCTATGTGAAATTTCATTGTTGATTTACGCAACTGCCGACACCTTGAACCAAGCCATTGCAAGCCATCTTGATTCGACGAAGCCACCTGCCTCTTCCCGATCCCGTCTTCTACCTCTAGAAACCAGCTGAACTGCCCTCAAGCTTCACCATGCCGACAATCCACCTACTTGACTACGTTGCCGGCAACGTACGGTCGCTCGTCAATGCCATCGAGAAGACGGGTTATACCGTCGCGTGGATCACCTCACCAGAACAAGTCCCCAATGCCGAGAAGCTGATCCTCCCGGGTGTGGGCCATTTCGGCCACTGCATGTCGCAACTCGACTCTGCCGGGTACCTGCCCGCCATCCGCGCTCACATCAATGCCGGCAAGCCATTCATGGGAATCTGCGTCGGCTTGCAAGCGCTGTTCGAAGGGTCGGCTGAGGACGCGTCCGTACCTGGAATGGGAATTATAAAAGGGTCGCTAGACCGATTTGACGACACATATAAATCGGTGCCACACATTGGCTGGAACAGCGCCAATACCAGTAGCAAGAGTTTATACGACCTACGACCGACGAGCAAATACTATTACGTGCACAGCTATAAATGTCCATACGTCAAGGGCGAGCTAGAGGACCAAGGCTGGACGGTCGCGACGGGGACATACGGGGGCGAAACCTTCGTTGGTGCCGTGGCGCGTAACAACATAATAGCAACACAATTTCATCCCGAAAAGAGCGGCGTCGCAGGGCTGAGAGTATTACGAGCTTTCCTGACGGGCGAGGGGTCGAAATCGCTGGGACAACAAGTGACAGGCCCCGCACCAACGGGCGGCCTCACCCGGCGTGTTATAGCCTGCCTCGACGTCCGAACGAACGACCAAGGCGATCTCGTCGTAACAAAAGGAGACCAATATGATGTACGAGAGAAGGAATCTGGCAATGCTGTTCGGAACCTGGGAAAGCCAGTCGAGCTAGCAAAGAGATACTACGAGCAAGGCGCGGATGAGGTCACCTTCCTCAACATCACGAGTTTCCGCGACTGTCCACTAGCTGACGCGCCCATGCTGGAGATTCTGCGACGCACATCCGAGACGGTCTTCGTACCACTGACAGTAGGTGGTGGGATCCGCGACACTGTCGATACGGACGGTACCAAGGTATCTGCGCTTGAGATTGCCACCATGTACTTCAAGAGCGGGGCAGACAAGGTCAGCATAGGTAGTGATGCCGTGCTGGCTGCCGAGGAATACTACGCTGTGGGCCAGAGACTATTCGGAAACACTGCCATTGAGCAGATTTCCAAGGCATACGGAAACCAGGCCGTAGTCGTCAGCGTCGACCCCAAGCGTGTATACGTACCCAAAGTTGATGCGACGCGGCATGCCACAATTAAGACGGCGTTCCCGGGACCGAAGGGGGAGGGGTTTTGCTGGTACGCGTGTACCATCAAGGGCGGGCGCGAGACGCGGGACATGGACGCAGTCGAGCTGGTGCAAGCCGTTGAAGCGATGGGGGCCGGCGAGATTCTGCTCAACTGCATAGACAAGGACGGCACCAACAGCGGCTTTGATCTCGAGCTCATCACCCAGGTGAAGAACGCTGTCAGGATACCGGTCATTGCATCGAGTGGTGCCGGCAACCCGGCCCACTTCGAGACGGTCTTCCAGAAGACCACGACGGATGCCGCAGTGGGAGCTGGCATATTCCACCGCGAGGAGTATACTGTGAAGCAGGTCAAGGACCACCTGGCCGAACAGGGACTGGAGGTAAGGCAGTTCGAGGGCGAATTATAGAAATAAAGAGAGGTCTTATTGGACCTGCAAGACCACTACACCAAAACTACCAGCCTTGGAAGGACATACGTCCACCACCCATGGTACCACACAAGTCCTGCCTGTGGGACAGACATCGTTTATTTCTATGTATATAAGGTCATCATGGCCGCTGTTCAATTCTTGCAGGACTCTCCAGAGATCATGACCTTTTCAACACAAGACCATTTGCCTTCTAATCCAACAGGTCTGCCGGCTTCGAAAACCAGATGGCTTAGATCATCCAGAAAGCCTGGAACGAGATTTCGACGCATTCATTGTCATCCCCCGTAGAATTGATCCAGGCCTCAGAACGGCTCAAAAGTGGTCGACTTGAGATGAACAGGAGTAATTCTACATCACATTATCCCAGAACAAGAGTTGATTGCTCACCATCAGGTGACACGGGTAATTTGAGAGAATCTACTCGTATTTGCGAACGAAAACTAAGAGTTCATTACCAATTTCTCATCTCGCCGATTTACATTATTTTCCCTCATTAGCGTAACCTCGAATAACAACAAACAGCATGATTGTTTTGCAATTTGGTTTCTGCAAATTCCGTGTACAAGAGACTGGTGTGCCAGGAACTCCAAGTTGACCGTGACCATAATAGAATTACCCGCAACTTGTTCGTGTTGTACAGCCCGACATTGCCCAAAGTGCGAATGTCGTCATACAGTTAGTAAGATGGATCCAGAGCGCTAGGGTCAGCACTGATCAACCTTGCGGTCTGAAATCATTTTCGCCGCAGTCAATATGTCGAACGTTCGAAAATAAAGTGCCCCTAAAAAGGTGCCGGAAACGAACCGAAAGACCGAAATACCAATGCAATGGAAACCAGGCAGTACCGAGAAAATCGTCGAATGATACAACCGCGAGAACCGGAACCCCATGACATAGAATAATTAGATCAAATGTCCATCCCCATGAACAGCCAGCGATCACTGGTGACGTCCAATTCCTTGGCCCAGTGATCGAGCGTGACAAGTTCGAATCCAACCCACTGGAGACTCTTCATCAGTGCTTTGGTGTCATCTTGTGGCATCTGCCTGTCCAAACAGATGACGGTTTGGGAACATCCAAGTGGAACGTCGGCGACTTCGATCAGCGCGATGAGTCTGCGTAATTGTGAGCATAAAGGGTTGTAGCATGTTGAGGATGAACCAAGTACGTACGCTTGCTTCAAGTCGCGACCGACGAGACCAATGTCAAAAAAGGCGAAGAGTGTTTTATCGTCACCATCTTCGGTTATGAATGCTCGGAAACTTGCACCTCCAACGTAATCCCAAAATTCCATCCATCCGATCACATCGACAGCAGATTTGAGTTGACTGTCGCTCTTGAAAGAAGACGGAGGCGTAGGATAATCATCGGGCGGTGTCATTGGTATGTAAACACCAGCCAGGCCGGAGCCATTACTGGCCATGTTCCCCTCAACCTGGAACACGGTTTTCATGGTCTCGCAAAAGAATCTCTCACATTCTTCCCTGATCTGGAGCGTTGCCCCCCCTCGGCGGCCGCGGCTAGTTGCGTTATTGGAGCTGCGCTTTTTCGGTTTCAGAGCGAGCTCGTTCGTAGAAGTGAGTGCCGCGAGAGGGGGACTTGTCGGAGGTGATGGCAGTCCTGAGATAGGAACCTCAGGAATACCACTCGGCCCCTGTAGCCACGGTAGTGCAGTAGTGCAAGCCCTTCAGCGACGCTGAAGGGTCCACGATGTAGCAGCTGGCGAGGACATTTGCCTGTTGAGAAACCGCCTCGCCGTAGTTACTACTTAAATTATTATTATTGTTTTTCATTGGCGCCATGGCTCTTGAGTAACTCCAGCGTTCAGCGTTGTTGTTATCGATGGCAGTGAAGATGATTTGGGAGTCCGTGGTCTACCGAAACTTCTGCACAGTCTGTGCTTTGGTTTGTAGCTGGTCGCGGATATCTGATGAGTTTTTCGAGGCTGAAAGTCAAGGAGGTCAACGTGGACAGCTGATGCGAAACTGATAGATTCGCAGATTGGTGCTTTCGTGCAATGATAAGTGAGGAGGTGAGACAACCGGTCAGGAGATGAGGAGAAATTAAGGAATTGATTGTTTCTGGAAACGGCCTTTTGGCTCGCACGTGCCAAGAGTGGCATGGGTCCTTCCCAACTTCCCTTGCAACTTTGACTTCTTCAGCGCCACTAATCACGTGCTTGCCCGCTAAAGTTCGTTGCATCTCCGCTTCTAACGGCTTGGCTATCCAGACAATTTCCATCTCCAGACATTTCTACCAAGAACAGAACTTTCGCTGTAATACTTGCTATGACCAATGAAATTTCACTAGCACCCTTCAGACGGTTTTCTTTGGTTTAGATGTAACTGAGACCAGAAACAAACACGCGATAGGCGTGCCTCCCTTGGTGCCGAGCTGCCGAAAAGACGGTCTACACACGCGAAGCGGAAGCCACAGCGGAGATCCCTTGGAGCATTCTGGCGTTTTCGAACGTTCATGCAACCCACATTTTTGGTCGCAACGTCTAACAGATAGCATGGATATACAAGATTTATACAATCAGTGCACCGGTTCAGTTACTCGCTCTACCAGGATGGCTGGCTTGATGTGGCTCCGGAATTCTCGGGGTTAGTCGGCGTATCGAGTAATGCCAGTTCCACCCAAGTATTCTGTACTTTGACTTTTGTACTATCTAGAGCAGGAACAAGGCACGTCCTACGATACCTCTAGTCGATTGAGAAGTATCATGGGAGTCGAGAGATGACGGTGGTTTTATCGTACCAAGTCGATCTGCTCCGACTAAACCTCTTCTTTCGTTGTCTGGGTTGCATCCAGCATCCAGTACCGGCGATAGACCGGCTTTGCGTTCGGTTGGGGCATCATCGCATGCTTCCCTATTCTGACCTTAGCTATTTTATTACAATGTCATTGCTCAAACTCGACCTCTCTATGCATGTTCATATAGTCTATAAACAATCGTTACAGTCTATCGGCGGGGCTTTTTTTTTTTTTTTTTACTTGAAGCATGTCACCGCAACATGGAGTGGCGGATGTGAGATAGAGGATACCTACCCCTCCTCCGCCTATCATGCAGGGTTCCACCCACTATAATGCTTTCGACGCTTGGATCGGGTACCGATAAAGCTAAATTGGGTGCATGGTGCGGGTTGTGGTCACTTTGACAAGTTGGACCACACCTCCATTCATTACCCATTTCAACGCTCCAGTCAACAGGCAGATGATGCGACGAACACGAGGCCGCTCCGTGATGGGCGCTCACTAATATTTAGAATCCCCCGGTCCCGGCCTGCCCTCCCAACGTGATCCATCCAATGATGTCCATCTCAAGTTAATCTGTTTCAGCAACTGCCTCTTGATACTTCGAGTTGAACCATTCCCCTCATCGGGCAATGCGGAGCTTGTTCACATGAGCAGCTTGTCCGACAAGTCCGGCTGCAAGCAACGTAGTCCATTCTTGATCTCTTGCCCGATGTCTTCTCTACTCTTCTGAATATCTTATTCACGCCACGTCTCTTCACTCATTACAAGCAACAACAACAACAATAACAGCCATGTTGGGCCTTGACAGCGGGTCGCAGGGCTCAACCCCAGCCCCAGCTCCGACGCTGCGATTCCCCGTCTACCTCCTTCCCAGCCTGAACATCCCTTTCCGCCGGCGGCAAAGCTCGACATTAAGTACGAATGGTGCGAGTCCACCGAAAGAGAGCTCTATCCCTTCTCTCAGCAGTTCGCCGACTGACTCCGTACTATCAAGTTCGCTGGGAAACCCGGAGACGCCTTCAATAATTCCTTCTAGGTTCTCCTTCTCGAGGAACAGCCGTCGCGCATCAGTCGAGCCACTTGATTTGCCAAGAATATCGCGAAGCCAGCCCGACATTCTCAGATGCTCGACCTGCTCGACCGATCTAGCCTTTTCATCGCAAATCGTGAGCAAGGGATTCACTGGGCGGCACGGACGAGCCTATCTGGTTTCGCCGCCGGAGCAGCTCACCACAGGCCGGAAGGCAGCGGATCTGATCAATATCAGGGTCGGCAAGCCCGAGACCCGCGCCCTGGTGACAGGATCACATATAGTCGCCGACATCTCATGTGCGATCTGCCATGCCAAGATAGGCTGGAAATATGTCGATGCCAAGCCAGATTTGCAGAAATACAAGGTTGGCAAGTTCATCCTCGAAACGCAACGAGTTATGGACTACAAAAGCTGGGAAGATGTTGAAATCTCCGATAGTCATGATCTGAGCATGGAGCCGCGAGATCTGGCTGCCATGGAGGGTGACGAGCCGATCCTCTTTGATTCAGATGACGAGGACGAGTGCGAAGATGTATTCAGCGGGACATGGGATCCCGAACTTGCTGCTAAAAGACGTAGCCGTAAGGTCAACACGCGAGCGAAGCAGACTGCAGCTTGAAGTAAATTTGGAGCATTCAAGGCGTACTACTCGATGGTTATGTGCTGGCATTTGGGGCGGTTGTAAGGAATCATGGTTCGCTGGAATTATGAGGCAATCTAATGCCTAGTACCCTCTGCGCTGAATTTGGTTGGGATACGAGACTTTTGGGGAGTAGCGTGCTTATTGAGCAGCTCGTAATACTGAGCTACACGGGGGTTCTCTACCGTTTTGCATGCATCAGAATATCAACGATATCCTCTCTAATCCATGTTTAACATATTATCACAACTTCTACCTCATAGGTCGTCAATTGGTCTTTTATAGCTTCTGGGTCAACTCACGCTGTCGTTTCCATCTTGATATAGGCACGGCCTCTATAGTGGAACGTTTGCTCTGACGATTCCCAGGCTAGGACTATCTTCCCAACCAACTTTCTAAGACTAACAAATACGCCCTCAAATCTAGTCTATCCGTAGCAGAGCATCACATTACTCAGTTGCAACCTTAGAAGCAGCTTCCGGTTTGCCGTTCTGGCCCGTTGATAGTTCCAATGTGACCTAAATGGAAGATGTCAGCTTCCACATCTTGAGGGAGAGATTCGTGGTTTATTACAGGGCCGTCATTGATTAATGCAACTTCCATCATGGCTTGGAACACACCGTTCTTTACTCTTTCCGGGGTATAAATACCCCGTACCTTGTTGAAGAAGTATTCGTAAAGCCTTTTTGCCTCTTCTCCACCCATTGCTCCATGAAAGTCAGGTTTATTGCCCTTTTTCGTTGAAGCTAGAAGAGTGAACTGAGAGACTAGACCCAGTATCAGACCAGTGCCCATGATATCGGGTCACGGAAGTGTTACCTACCGCAGAGCACCTCTCCACCAATATCTTGTACACTCTTCTTCCACTAGAAGATATTATTTGTCAGATATCGTTCTTACACTTGGTCATATCTCACGGTTCAACCATACTCTTCCACCAGCATCGTCATCCCAGAGTTTCATCTTCAGCACCTTGGCCGCAAGAGAATCTGCCTCCTTCTCGGTGTCACCAGGAGCGACTGCAGCAAATACCAAGACTCCCTTGCCTATGGATGAGACAACTTCCTTCTCCACAGTGACGGAAGCCGACAGTACACGCTGCAAAATCGCTGCGAGAAGGCGCATGAACACAGAAGTTTTGCCTTGGGAGAAACACAAGCACCAACCTTTCATCGTGCCTAATTTGTTTATGTCTCTTGAGACTTTTGATAGAGCAACCCAGTGCAGCAGGGTTGAATATAGTCTCGAGTGCCAAGACAAGTTGGTCTGTAAATTTCGGGTTCCAGTAGAGCTTTCAGCACCTTTCTGAAGCTGGCAAGCAGGTTTCTTCCAGTCTGCGTAGTTTCTTTCTGTTAGCCGCTGCAATCCTGAAGCACCTGGCATCAAATCTGGCTAGCAACGACAAAGCGCGTCCCTTGACGAGACGTGCATCATGTGATGTAGATCGCTTGGAGGAGGGCGTTAAAGTGTCCAAATATGCCAATGTACCTTGAGCGTCCAAAGTTAAATAGGGACGAAGAACGGTCGAACAACTCCACAGAGAAGGATCAAGCTGATTGCAGAAAAGTCTCAATACGAATGGTCGTAGGCCACTGAATGCAATTTGTTCAAAATGACTCAAAATTCGCATCTGGGGAGGGCCGCGGTTCTGGGTTGCGATGACGCCTTATCGATATGTACTTCACAGTAGAAGGTGGAACACGCCAGCCAAGCAGCCACTATCCCCAGTCGCATCAAATCCAGAGGGCAGTGTCCACTCCAAATAGCTCCCTGAACGCCTGGCCTTCTACAACTTCAGTCTTCTTGCCTGCAGCTCATGCACCTCTAAATCAACGACCACGCAACAAATAACAGCTGTGTCTGGGAGCATATTTGGTTTCGCTCTTCGGTTGTTTGGAGAGCAAACGAATGCGCGCAGCCCCCAGGCCGTAAAGGTACAAACGGAGTAGGCGCGACCGACCCGAACAGCTTCACATCTAGATCTCTGCAACCGAACCTCGTTCGACCTCGCCCGCTAGGCACACAGATCGAGCCCTACAAAACGAGCGCCCATACTAGGCAATCGTCTACATTGAGCGCCGCGCACCATCAGTTCCGCACCGTCAGACACCAATACAGATCCCACCAATATTCACAATGGCGGCAAGGAAGCTGCAACAAGAAGTAGATAAATGCTTCAAAAAGGTCGGCGAAGGGGTCGCCGAGTTCGAGGCCATTTACGAAAAGATTGAGCAATCGAATAACCCCGCACAGAAGGAGAAGCTCGAGGACAATCTTAAGCGGGAGATCAAGAAACTACAGCGACTACGTGATCAGATCAAGACATGGGCCGCGAGCAATGATATCAAGGACAAAGCTCCGTTACTGGAGCATCGTAAGCTGATCGAAACGGTTTGTTTTCCTTACTGCTGGCATCAAGCGATGAAGTACAGAGCATGGAACTTGGCGGCTTACCCTGTTGTAGCAAATGGAGCGGTTCAAGGCTGTGGAGAAAGCGATGAAGACGAAAGCCTATTCAAAAGAAGGCTTATCAGCCCAAGCCAAACTCGATCCGAAAGAACAGGCGAAGGTGGAAGCTAGCGACTTCTTGGCTACCATGGTCGACGAACTGGAGCAGCAAATCGAAACCCTGGAGGCGGAGAACGAGCTGATACAAGCCACCATGAAGAAGGGCAAGAACCAAAGCACCAAGGCAGACCGCATCGCAGCCATCGAGCACATAATCGAGCGGCATAAATGGCATCAAGCAAAAATGGAACTCATCCGGCGGTCACTGGAAAACGGCGGCGTTGAGGCGGAACAAGTGACGGATCTGGAGGAAAGCATACGATATTACGTATCGGATGGTATGAATGACGACTTCATGGAAGACGAAGAGCTTTACGACGACCTTGACCTGCAAGAGGAGGAAGATGCTTTCGGCATGGCCCTGGACAACGACCGGGTTTCGTCGCAGGACACACAATCGATACAAGAAGACGTCCCGGAAGTCGAGTCGAGACCGGCTAGTTTGCCGAGCAAATCATCACGGAGTGCCGCCGACGCGATAGCATCAGCAGGTCGGCGCCCCTCTACCCAGCTCAGGTCTCCGTTACCAACGCTGGCAACATTGCATCATCCCATGGCGAGTACCGCTAATGGTAGTGCCGCAAATGCTGGCATGAAGCCGGCCTCGTTGCCCACAAGACCAGCGGGAGAGGGCTTGAAGTATGCTTCAGCCGCCGCTGCGGCCGCAGCAAGTGACAAGAATGGGCTTGGGATATCTCCACTCCCGCCGCCTCCTGGCGCCCTGCCGATAACGTCGTCTACTGGGATCTCGCCACTGCCCGTTTCCCAAGCTTCCAAAACGAGTTCCACGAGCTCGCCGAGTACTGCGTCCATACAACCCGCGCCATCAGAACCGAGCGTGCCTGCCCCTATCTGTACGCCTGCGCCACCAACGGCGAAGGTGGATAAGGCAGTCTCAAAAGCATCCGGTAAAGCACCTGCCGTGATCGAGGCCGCCGAGCCATCAAAAGGTAAGTCCCATATGCTGCCGCCTTGCGCCAAACATTTGCTGACCATTCCTGCAGCACCGCAAACAAATGGTGTAACGAACGGCGTCAAGCCTGTCGAAGAGAAGAAGGAAGAAGAGTCCATCTATCATCTGCCTGCTTCTTTGCAAGATCTGGTCGAGTCCTTTGAAGTTACGAAGAAACGGTCGCTTCCGGTAACTACGCCGTCGTGTCTGAGGATGATGCATGCTTCTCAAGCAAACATGCCAGAGCTGATCGATGCGGAGGCTCCCCGAAAGTATCGACCGGAGATCCCATATCCTTCTGCTTCAGCGTATCCCCAAGAACCGTTGGCCATCTTTGACGACCCACGACTCTACTCGCGCATTGACCCAGATACTCTGTTCTATGTATTTTACTACAAGCAAGGAACGTACCAGCAGTACCTGGCAGCGAAGGCGCTGAAGGACCAAAGTTGGCGATTCCATAAGCAGTATCAAACGTGGTTCCAGCGTCACGAAGAGCCCAAAAACATTACGGAGGAATTCGAACAGGGCACATATCGATTCTTTGACTACGAGTCCACGTGGTTTGTATCCCTTTCTTCTTTTCATTTCAGTTCATTTCCCACCAACATCTTCAATACTCCTTATGTGCAAGTGCCGAATACCGCATCCCTTTCAACCCGCCCCCCTTCCCCACCGCCCGTCATGCTCTTATTGCACTTTTCATGGTACATTTTCTGACTGACAAATGCAGGATGAACCGTCGGAAGGCAGATTTCAAGTTCGCGTACCGTTTCCTCGAGGACGACGTATAGAGACTGACTGGCCTGCAATGAGATGAAGCCGGTATGCCACGCAACACGAAATTCATGTTCGCGGCATTTTCGACCTCCTTGCTGCTTCGTCGCCTCAAAGAGAAAAGGGGAATTGTGGTTCCTCTTCCCCACCCTCTACACCAACGTCACAAAATGAGCATCAGATTCATGTCAACACAATCAATGTTTTCCGGTTTATTGGAGGGAACATGGACGGTTGACCGGCTGGTCAGGCGTATGGTCACACTGTCGTACATAATAGCTGTAACAATTCGAGAGCTTACTCGCTTTTCATCACAATCTGAAATGATCTGGCCACGTGATCGAGATTTTATTGACTTGGCTTCCGTAGGACAAAATGGGGCATTAAATGGGATAGCCTGCGAATTTCCAAGCTTTTTGTGAAGTGATGTTAGTCCAACTAGACATGGCCAGGGTACTTCAACTTCAAAACCAGCAGCGCATTTTTTACGATACATTATAAATCAGCTCCACAGGTTGGTTTTTCTTTCCACTCATACGACCACACACTGTAGATGGCCCGAGAGTCCGTCCGGTCTCCCATAGACAAGATGGAAATTTGGAGCAAGCGTGGAACGAACTTGAGTCTCTTGCAGCGACGCCATCGACCACAATTAACAAGAAGGTATGATCCCAAGCCAAGGTTAATATTGGCGTTAGGTGATATATAGTGAGCGGCTGTGGTCTTTTCAGCGTCTCCATGATCCGAGTAGTCTGCTTCCCCAAAGCCTGCCAAAAGCCAGTCAATAAATTCATAACTGCCTAAGAAGCAAGCCATCCTAGTAACAGAGAATCAAAAATATTCTAAAGGGTAGAGCTTTGGTTCCACGGCATCACCATTCCTGATGTCATGGCTCTATAAATAGTATTCAGTCGTGCTTATCGAGCTGCCATCGAGACAGGTTGGGTCGATTCTGGCATAAAGACAACCCCAACACAGCGGAATCGACGTGATACAGGAGGCCGAGTGTACATTCTTGGTTGCTTAGATATATTTGATGGAGCCGGCACAAAATGTAGCTGCACGTTTTCATGACATGGTGATCCTTTCGATACAAATGCTTTGCGAGTATCGTGCTTTGATCCCTAACCAAGAATCGCCCAACCCTTTAGAAGTCAGGCCCGATAGAGACCTATGTATCTCCTTGGGATAAAGTGTTGCCTGACATCTGTCTGTGATCGATATGTCTTGGTTCTTGCACAGGTCGTTGGGTGAGGTCTATATTCAGGCCTTGGTATTTCAGCTCAGCAAGAAGCGGTCAAGTCAGGACTTCTCCGAGTTTTTGTCCTCAAAATTGAGCTGGGTAGTATTTTGGCGAAGGTATCTGCAGAGGAACCCAGGAAGGGAATGATGTATGAATTTGACCCAATGATCGACTCCTATTTCTAATAAGCCTTTGCATCTACCCTTTACCTAGACTACTGCAGGACGTATTCTCTCCTTATACATGCCCAAACTGGGCCTTTCTTGTCGAAGGAGTCGAACAAGAAAAATTACCCTATAAGGGACACATCTTTCTGAGATGGACTCCCCAGTGCTTCAGGTGTGTCAAAACCACGCAGCTCCGGTGACCTTTGAGCTTCTGACAGAAGCATGCCGATCATGCGCATAACTAGGCCCAAAAGGTGTACGCAAATTTGCGGTATGTGTCATCCATTGAGTCTAGAATCAGTCGGAATCCTCGGGCTCCTTTGGTGTTTAAGCTGTGAAATTTTCAAGTAGTTTGATTCAATCCTCATTCACTAGTCCCGTCTTTATTGCCAAATCTTCAAAAGAAATGCCTGGAACGGACATGTTTACGCTGACCCGCCCAATCGGTAAGGAGTTCCTTTTTGAGCAAGTGATTACAAACATATTTCATCAGAGTTGACTTGCTCGAACCAGACTTCCCAGTCACATAGAAGGCGCCTGATCCCCCTCGAAGCCAGTCTCTCAATTTCGATTTGGGATGTAAAACTTGTGATATAGTTTCTCCGTCAGGATTAAAGGACCCAGTCGAGCGTCTCTGCTGCTGCTTGTGCAATATCGTTGAAGTGCTCGCGTACCCCAGGGAAGTTGAGGTTTCTGGTTATCATATGCTAGTTCACTAAAGACGTCACTTTCTCAGTGGGCTCCACGGCTTTCCGGATACGCTCTGAGAGATAATCTTTGTGTCCGGCGCGACTAGCCGTCTGGAGCTTCTGATCTACAGCTTTCAGGCGCTGTAAAATCTCCGTCTGATGAATATGGGCCTTCTGAAGCTGACCACACATGAAAACAACCTTACGACTAACATGGATAGATAGACTTGTGGCAAATCCCATGATTGGACCAGGGATGAGCTTACTGGTTAGCCGTGGCCAGGAGGGTATGAAGAACCCCACTGCGGACTTCGAGCTCATAATTCCCGCGCTTGACCTCACCTTTATCCGGTGGGCGATTTATAGAACTCCTTGAGATTGCGGGCACATTGGACAGCGCGTTCAATCAGGTCTAATACATTATAAGTTAAAGCAAGAGCTGATAGTGGATACATCGTAAAAATATAGATCAGATTGCCTCGATATTCCGAGGTCATGCTAATATTTGACTTATTTGGATGTTGGTTGAGGACGAGGTTGAGTGGAGCCACTCAGCCGCTTCGACTGCACTTGAGCAACTTTAACAGATGCCTCTTATTAGACAGGCACAACGGAGCGGCCATCTCCATTGCGGTGATAGGCTCTGTTAGCAACCATCCATAATTGAAAAAGACTGGTGGAATGGTACCCAGCATCACGACCCACTACCTTTAAATAGACGACCAGATTCCGTCAATATTGCCAGAGAGGTTACAGTTATATTATTCAGATTTCACTATTCATAGCATAACCTTCTTACAGACAGCCATGGAGTACATGAATGGGGATGTCTCCACAGTCATCGTATTGTGACAGTTAGCCATTGCCGTTTCATGGATACCTACTGAACCATGTCCATATTTGTCCAACCCCCGTTCTCGGAAACTTGAAAATAAAAAGAGGGAAAAAGAGGAGATGCGTATGCATATTTTGGACCCGTTTTGCAGTCACATTCGCTATATTTGATTAAAACGTTTCAATGTCTAAATAGTGTCATATGAACGATAATCTACCATGCCAGTATCTCTTACGAATCACATTCGTGTAGTGCCAAATCATTAGACATCTTTCCTACAAATATTTCAGCACAGAACCGAAAACTAATGCTGTGTTCACTAATATCATAACAAAATCAACAGGACTTCGAAACCATACCCTCGGAGCAGAAATCTATAAATCAAGGACCCACCCATAATATAGGCATGATATTGCTTCAACTTATGCTACAAATCGAAAAGGTTTTATAGGTACTTGGGTAGTCTAGCCGAATAGTCCCATCTCTACTCTCTTGTTGTATAAGTGACATTGTATACAAAGTACCATACTGATACGAATGAGATGCCTTAGCATACATTCGAAATTAAGATTACGGACCCAGGTATTGCACTAGAGCATCGCATTATATTATACTACTCCACTCTATATGTGCTATTTACTATCTAGAAACTATCCGCTGAACAGGTCTGTCATCTACGTGGACACCATGTCGTATTCAAGTTAGATTCGCCGATCTATATATAACCCTGTGGCTCAGTACAATAAGACAAGTTGTGAATGTCCGAGTCTCACAACCTACAATCAGACAGCGAAAGAGAGCGCCAACAGTTTAATTTGGAATTTAACTCGATATGCCAGATGGTCATTTCGTATATCTCCCGTAGTCCACGGGGCTGTCCAATGGAGATGGTCCCGAATGTAACATTCTCGGGCGTCGCTTGCACCATCACCTGCAGGGAAGATGCGACGACAGTGAACGTTGCGTCTAGGTCCTATCCACTTGTTCTTATGGCAAGGGTGCAGCGGTGGTAGATTGATACGAGTGACTGAGTGTGTGATGAAGAGTTTCTGGCCCGCGGGTCAATGTGGTGAGTTTGTCTCATTGCGAATAGTCAATCAACTAGGTTACATACTGGTAACTGTCAAGGCAATTCTCGAATTTATCCAAAATGGAGCTTCTCGAGCTCCCACTTATGCCAGCAAACAATGCTGCGATCACAGTCGTGAATCTCGTGAGAGGTCATGGAGACACAATTTAGCCATGCACGCACTGCCCTAGGGGTAATTACAAATAGTATTGTACTGGATATGTCACAGCATCTACCGGCTCTACTTCCACCCGCTAGCCAGGTTTCCCGGCCCAAAGCTAGCAGCCATATCGCACGTGATTAGGCTAATTCGATACATACATCCAACGACTTCACATGTAGCTTACAGAAACCAGGCGTGGCCCTCAACCTAAGTCACAGAAGACTGCCTCGCACTTTTAATCGAGTACTACCTACGGCCACATCATCCGGGTGTCCTCCGAAGAGCTTTAATTTGCCATCGTCGAGTTCTACCGCGAGATATTCCCCTACTCAGTTCAAAGATTTAGACCACATCTTTATCAAGACGGCCTCGCAGTACGGCACCCGCAAGCCCCACCTCCAGAGCAAGAGAGATGTTGTAAAGCACCCGTAGGAGGTGGGCCCCAGAGTTCAGCACCAAGGCGTTACGCAGGCAGGAGATTATCATGCAGGAGTATATCGTCCATTCAGGGCGGACGTAGACACTACTGCTTTAAACACTTATTCGAGGGCACCGATAAGGAGCTGGTCTACCAAACGATATCGGAACTCACCTTCCACATGGTTTCAGCTCAAAGACGATTAGAAACACTCTTATCATCACATATTACCCTCTGACGACAAACCAGGGCTGCATGGAGAAGCTAGTGAAGGAAGTGCGTTCCAGATTTTCATTGGCTGACGAGATAGCTGGCGACGCCACAGCACAACGAGAATATTTGAACGCAGCCATTGTGGAAGTACTTCGAATGTTCCTTCCCACTATCGGTACGGGTGCCGAGATAAGCGGCATCTTTGTGCCGTGTGGGCTCACTGTGGGAACGCATATACTATGTATGGACGACGGCCCATAATCTAAAGTTCTGGCATGAGCCATGGATAGGGGAAGGGTTCGGGGACAACAAGGAAGCCTCGCAGGTGTGTCTACTGGGCCCCAGAGGCTGTCTTGGCATCAACCTTGAAGATCTGGAAATGCGCATAATTCTGGCCAAGATGGTTTCCACATACGACTGGGAGTTGGTAAGCAGAGATATCGACCACTTCCAGGACAGCAAGGGCCGGTCGCTTTGGAAACTCCCGGGTATTCAAACTGCCTTCCATTCTCGTAGATAGGCTTCTGATCTTTCGTCTGGATGGTCGTTATGTAAGCGACCGCATCTTGGTCCCTGACCGATGTCAGAGTCCCAGCTTGGCGGGATGACCCGAGGTTGACTCGTGTAGAATCGTGCTTTGCATGGTGTACCCTGCTAGTGAGCTGACTATCATTATAGAGTTGAAGCTATCGACGCTGCTGGATCGATGGACTAGGCTAAAGCCAGACTCGATGGGATGTTTCCAGATGACTGACCTTGGGAGAGCAGGCCGAACTCCGATAGGCTTATTCAACTAGAGTTTGGAGATGGCAACCCCAAAGCTGGGGTTCCGGCCAGTGAGGTTGCTGGCTCCAGAGTGACTGCATGCGGCCATCTGCCGTGTGAACTTGCAACCATCTTTTGATGCAGTATCATCTCAGAAATGAAGCAACCGCTGAGGGGAAGCAGGAAGCCAACAGGTTTGGACTGGCGTAATCGGAGGCACGTCTGGTAAGAATCCAATTCGATAGCCTCAAGCTTGTCTTCTGTGATGCTGTGCGACTCTGTTGTATCACGGGTGGGAATCGACATTCAAATCCTGAAAGTTGAAGGGTCTGGACTGTGAAGGCGTCGCTGGAATGGGATTGCGTAGCTTGGTAAGCTTTTACGTCACCGTCCTTGACGTACAATGTGAAGCTCTAATATTGCCAGAAGCAACTACGAATAAGTGCGTTACCAAAGACGAGGATTGCTAGGGCGGGGTGTGACTTCCACCAGTGAGGTGAGCCGGCGACAGGGCGGGTCCAGTGTTCCCAGCCGCGTGAGCTATCGAGATTGCATTGAGAAAATCGTTTCCCGGTTGGAGTGGGAGCATGTAGCTATGGGGATTTGGGGGCCGCACGATACCCTAAGCTCAGGTGTGTCGTGTCACTGAGTTTGACAGATATCGGCTGGCATCAAACTAGACGGTCTAGCGGGGGACTGATGCGGCACCACAGCGGGAACAAGCAGACGAGCAGAAGCTTGGGATTGTGTACCTACCCAAGCCTGCCAAGTGGATGCTATCAGCTAGCCGAAAAGCATGGATGGTGATGGTGTTTGGGCTCCCAAAATCTCCAAGTTGTCGGTTTGATAGAGGTAGTTTCTGTATCCATGGTGACAATGCTTAACAAAGGGCAATAAGAGGATGGAAACGGATGTCCGAAACAGCAAGAAATACCCTATTCCCTGGCAGCTAATTCGAAGGAGCAAAGGGCAATTATTGATATGCTTGGTCGGTTAGAACAATCAAAACAAGTATGCGAGTCGTATTTACCCAGCTAGCATCGCTATGGTACATCATTAATGCCACTCTTTAACCTGCATGGCGCATGCGGAAACTTGAGTGCTTGAGCCATCGTCGAACGAGCAACAAGAGTCATCACCAGTTGTCCCCACCGACGGCATGATAAACGAAGCCCTTATTCCTGCAGAGAGATTTCACATGGTTAAAGCTGTAAATTAATTGCATGAATGTTTGAAAAGCCTGACAACTACTAACATACATGCACTTGGCCCCTTCCCTACCACTATTTTTTAAGCTTCCTGAAAGCGCCAGGTTGCTCAAGTTGGGAATGTTTGAAAGTTAACTTGGATTAGTTTTGACAACTCTTTGCCCGACTCCAAATTCCACACATTCAATCAATCAAAGAACCAATCGATTCTCGCGTCGTTGGGGTCATTTGATAGAGCGGTACATCCCATCCACAATCCCCACCTTTACGTAGCACTGGAGCAGCTGTCCCAGAAATTCCCTTGCACACTGGAGACACAGCCTGTCACAGCGTAGTACAGCGTGGCCCGTCTTCCGTCGTCACTCCACCACCTGCCCTGCACTGTCCTGCCGTCATCCCACTTTCGCTCTCTGAACGTCTTTCTTTATTTTCTGCCCCCCTCCTCCAACCCGACGATACTTCACGTCACCCCCCTAATAAAAAGCGAGCGACGAAACAAGTCTTGACCACCACAACGTCCACTTCGTTGGAGACACAAAGACCACACACACACAAATTCGCCCACGGCGAATCTGCGTAGCCAAAATGAGTCAACTCATGAAGAACAAGTTTGAGAAGGTGTGTAGTTGTTAACCCCGTTCCCTTCACCCCCACATTGGCACTGGGTTCGCTCGTTGGTTGCCCAACTTGCACTTTGGGATGGCACGGGATGGGATACCGCAAGCAGAGCAACGCCATCCAACAGCAGCGGCAGCACATCGTGTTATGATCCAGACCTTTGACCCAGCTCGATCGGCCTTGCTGTCGTTGTCTCTCTACCCCTCCTACCCATCCACCTGCGATCTCCATCTTGAACCTTGGGCCATACCACGGCCATGGCAACAGCAACAGCAACAGCAGCAAAAGTAGTAGTAGTAGTAGTAGCTAACCCTTACTCTCCACCCCCGCAGGCTCTGAATGAAGACCAGCTCAAGAAGCTGTACGGCGACAAGGCACCACTGAAGCAATTCCACGACAAGCGGCTCAAGACGCGCACCTACTTCGACAGCGGCGACTACGCTCTGGCCAAGGCGGGCAAGGGTGACGGAGTTGATGCCGGCGCCGTCGGCTCCCAGCACCCGGTCCCCGAGGACATACCCCACCTCAACTCGCCCAGCAACAGTCACGTCCCGGGCAGCAACGTGCCCGGCGCCAACAACAGTCAGCAGCAGCTGCCGCAGCACCATTCGAGCATGATCCAGCAGGCCGGCAGCCCCGTCAAAGAGAGCAGCTTCCTCCACCGCGAGACGAGCGCTGATGATGCCGAGGAGAAGAAACAGGCTGCTGAGGGAGGCGCCGGTGGGGCAGCCCAGGGGATCCCTATTCGGAAATGAGGCATGGGTGGAAGGGAAGAAGGAACTAGTGAAGATGACGTGAGTACAGATTGACGGAACGGTTTAATGGAGAAAAGCCGGCCTACGGGGATATGGACAGAGGGACTTCACCTACGTAATGGCGGTACACGGGAACAGGCCGTCTTATCTACAGACACCATGTGGCCTCCCTGAACCAGTCGCTTCTGGAGTTTATTGTTTGTGTATGTCTGATGTAACGCAAGTCATTGGAGGGGGCGATTGCAGATGATGCCGAGGGGCAGTCAATTGGTGGGTGCCCTTTTTCACGATGACTTACGAAGGGAAATAGTTTTCACGGCGTTGAGGAGGAAATTTTGGGAGGTCCAGCACCGTACAGGGACTTTATTTGATTCAGGACAGGTAGTCAATCATGGTGTCCTTCCTATCGACTTTCAAATGGGGTTCGTTCCAGTCAACTATCTTTATCGTACAGATTTGTTGCTACCGGATAAGGCATGGCTAGAGCAAGGAGACCATGATGACCACAGGTTCAGCACAGTCAGATTAGGCCGTAAAACAGAGTACTCTCACAATTTCGGAGGAAAGCCCAGAAAAGAATAAAATACGTTCAACTGCATGTGCGAACAAATAACACTTGGGTTGGTATCTCGAGGTAATTTTCGTTCATCATGCCCTTGTTTCGTCTATGTGCCATTGCTCACGAATCTGGATATCATATCCCAGCTGAACCTATCAACTCTATAAATGACCTATCCTAGCCCCCAGACCTGGTTGTTTATATGTCCAACGCCTTAACTGCCATTGCCTTGGCGCCTTCAAACGTCTTGTTCCCACCAATAAACCCAGCAGCATGGACGAATACGCCTCCAGGAATGCCCGTGATCTCGTCCAACTTGTCATCTCTAGCTCCTCTCCACGCTTCCGGCAGCGCCTTCCTGCTCTCAAAGGAGTCCATGGTCACAGGCACAGCCTGTATCCTCCACTTGGCGTCCGGTACCGGCTTCTCGGCGTACAGCACGTACAGCACCTTCTTTCCCGTGCCGTCGGCCTCCTCGAGGTTGTACATGTGGTCCTTCCACGGCACACTCTGGCCCTCGAGCACCATGATGCGGCCCTCGGGGTCATACTCGGTCCGCTTCTCATACGCCGCCTTGACGATATCCCGCGCCGGTAACCACGCCCTCGAGTAGTACTCCAGATCCCTGCTGAACTCCTCACCGATACGCTGACTCGCAGTCAAAAACTTCTCGTCCTCCGCGGCCTGCGCCTCTTTAGGGTCGCTGGGAACAGGGTCGTTCCAGTTGGGGTTCAACCGGCCAACCATGGCACCTAAATTGAACCCTCCCTCGCTGAACCGCTTCTCCAGCGACGCGGCCGCGATGCCCTTCGGGTCATACGCCGAGATGCCATTATCGTGCGCGTCGAGCGCCTCGACAAAGCTCTCGTAGATCTTGTTCCACAGCAGTCCCACATCCTCGCTGTCCTCGGGCTTGCTTAGCTGCTGCGCAATGATGGCCTTGCCGAAGTGCATGTAAACGAGCCCCGCGCTGCTCAGCTTGGTCGGCCGGCCGGGAAACGTGGTGCTGAATGTGCGTTGATGGTGGTCGTACCGGTTGGCCGAGGCGTCGTACTCTCCGCCTACATCGACGACGGTGTGGCAGGTTTGCAAGAGCGCTGGGTCGCGTGTGCGAACAAGAGAGGAGCCGGCATACGTGGGAAGCAGGCGCAGCATGTAGACGGCTAGGGCCTCATCGGCATGGAAGTGGCCGTTGTGGGTGCCAATGGTGACGCCCGTTGTCTTGAGGCGTTTTGCTGCGCTTTCGGCCATTTTTGCGATCAGGGACATGCAATGGGATGTAGTTTATGCGAATGTGTTTTAGATTGATTCGATTTGTCTGGTCAATTGTGGTATGGGGGATCTGGAATCTGTTCTGGTGATTGTGAATTTGCTTGCTCTGAGTGGTGTTACCCGGCAGTCTAGTGGATCAGTGCAGCGGGGGATTTGGGGCTTTCCAAACTTCGAAGTTCAAGCTGCCCCCAGCTAAGGGGGTGAGAAAAGGGCATCTGAAGCAAGGCTGGCGTGCAGATAACATTTGCCTGCAGCTGCTCAAATCTAGATATCACCACACCGAGCAAGGGGGCGTGTTTTTGGAGACGGAAACGCGACAACCTGGACGCCAAAAAGGACGATGCTTTGGCACAGGTCAGAGCCCAGTGGTGTGAACAATGGAATGATACGCTTCCTGGATTTGGGGGCCACCCAAATACCATCGTGTCATCCCTTGTTCCTACCTTTCATCCGCAATCAAGTTTGCCCACTCTCCACAGACGCTTGTCGAAGACGGCAGAGCAATTGATGCATCTTTTCCAAACTTTGACATCATGCATCATTGATTTTGATTTTATTTTCCATTCTAACTGAAGAGTCCTCCAATATCGCGACTTTGGGAAGCGCCGACCATCGCCGATTGTCAAGCAGCCATGGATGACCGGACAATCAAGGCAGAGCCTGGCGTCCGCGAGGATGTCTCCATGACCAATACGAAGCCTTCGTACAAGTCATGGAAGAAGAAGTATCGAAAGATGCGCCTTCACTTCGACATGCGAATGCAACAGAGCGAGGAACTTCATCGCCTAGAACAAAAGGCCATGCGTACCATGAAGCGTCTAGCTGTCGAAAATGAGTGAGCAAATGCCTTTGACCCGTCGCGCTGTCGGCCAGCATCATGCTAATGGGGACTTAGTCGCTTGATGGACTTGCTCTTGGACATCAACGAGTCGCCCCAGATCCCCCTCGAGCGTCGCATCGATTTGAGCCTCGACGATGAAGAGGATGAGGATGTGGAGGCGAAGGACCCTGCACAGCAACCCACCAAGTCGCTGCGACATCTGATTGAAGAAGTCCGTCACAGAGACTTTGAAGCCACGGCTGAGCACTTGCCTGAAATCCTGGAGCAGATCCAACCGAAGGACCCCGAGCTGTACCCTACATCATTCCTTACTGCCGAAGATGTCGACAATTATCTCGCCGATATTGACATGCGAATCGGTCTCAAGACCAAACCCACGATTGCAAAACCAGAACAGACCACCCCCAATACGTCGGCCGCCAACTTTGCTCTGCACAACCCTACTAGTGTCTACAACTGGCTTCGCAAACATGCACCTAAGACGTTCCTCCAGGATATGGAGAAGGATAAAGAGAAGGACAACGATCACGGCGAGAAGGGCGAAGGCGGCGGGAGACGGAAGATGGCCGGTACGCGCGGCACCAAGCGACAATCCGCTGCAACCCGTAAGGAAGTGGCGGCGGCGGCGGCGGTGGCAGCGGCTGCTGAGCCCATGGAGTGGGATGAGGAAGCGGCTTTTGACGTGTCTGCTACGGGGACTGTCAGAGGCAAGAGGAAGAGAGACGACGATGGCGGGTATCGTCCAAAGGGCGGAGCTAGTCGGGCTGCGAAGAAGCGCAAGAGCGAGCCACGTGCTCGCAAGTCAACATCTTAGGAAGATGGCATTCGCAGCAGAAGAAGCACATGAGTGGAATGTGACGAGAATACGAGGGACACCGAGCACTAGCCGGCCTGGACTACTCTAACAAGGTGCATGGAGACCCTCCCGTCTGCCGTACGACTATTTTAATCAAGCTGATGGGTACAGAAGCTGTGTATTCTAAATTTGGGCTGGGAGCGATAATAGATAGATGGTCTTACCCCAGAAGGGGTAGCATTGGCACGAGGACATCGACATAGATGAACATATTACATAACGTTGAAGGACGCTTAATGCGAGTGTTACATCTGGTTCGCGAATGCACTATAGTCAAATGCATCACGGATGATTTTCCATGCCACCAGGATTCGCCCATTTCTTTTCGTCATAAACAAAGCCTTCCGAGATCTTGCATGCCTACATGGAGACTTCTTTAGTAATGCAACACAAAGGGGCTGGTCATATTTACTCGTTTCAGTTGACCACCAAACAGTTCACATAATTCAAATTGTTAGCTAGATCTAAGGAGACCCACAGGCTATCCTCTACTAGTTCCCCCTTTAGGAAATGTATCTTGATGGCACCGGCCCTGCTCACATTTATGAAGTCACCAAATTTGGAACGGTCAACTCTGATACTAGCACGGCCACTATGCTATTGTCAGAATATAGGGGGTATTCCCCAGTACCTGCAAGATTGTAGTACTTCGCAGACCTTCACGGTACCTCTACAACTACCAGCATATCCTTGTAGCGCTATTTCCAGTGCACCCTAGTACCCTTGGTGAATCAGCACCGACGAGGCAAGCGATACTCCAATACGCAGTGCTATGCAGAGGTACCTCTGTGCGCGAAGCTATCAAAGTCGGTCGGAATTATCTCCACATTACCGATGGTAGTCTAGTGACCGTGCTAAACTTGGTTATACCGTCATTTTACAGAGTATAATGGCAATCGCAGAGACTTATACTGTGGTGGTAAGTTTTTCGCCACCCTGACGTATCGGCCCATATGTAGGCTTCTTAGCATTGGTAGCTGATATAAGACTGCATCATTTTCCGGATTTTCCTTTATTCATCTATTAATTTATGCGCATCCCGCTAGCCTTAATCACTGCCTTATAGCGCTCTAGTATTAAGGCTGGTAACTCGTATAAATAGTTATTTAGTAAAGTATACTAGGCTTCTTTCACCTACACCCTTAGTTAACTAAAATAAGGCTTCTTCATAAGGTTATAATTATCTATATAATCCTTAACATAATCCTTTATCTAATTCTTGTGGGGTCGCATTGGTACCAGCATTCCGGCTACACACGAAGGTGAAGTAGGGAAGTATAATTGGGGGAGAAGGTTGTCACGGTGAGCACAATTGAAGAGTCAAAACACTCTAATGCACTGTATTGACTTAACGATTCTCGACAAGGAAAGAAAGAGAAACTAAAACAGGCTGGCTCACATCTGAGGATCTTCAATCCCGCCTTCAGATGGCCCAGTGCTCCTACGGGTCCACAGCTAGTGGGTTTCGTGGCATCGTGACACCGGCCATCACATAGTCCACAAGCGAACGGGTCACCCAACCGAACGGGTCACGCCCATAGCAAAAAATAGAACTAAACTTCCTAACTTTACCACGCAACTAATTCTCGATGGATTCTGCTCAAAAAGAATCTCAATTACTCCTTGCAACTCAGGCTATCAGAAATGACTCAACACTTAGTATCCGACGTGCTGCAACAATCTACAAAGTCTCGAATACTACTCTCCAGGCGCGTCTTCAAAAACGTCAATCACGTCGCAATATCGAAGCCAACGGTCGGAATTTAACAAAACTAGAAGAAAATACGATTATTCAAAGGGTAATTGAGCTAGATTCGCAAGAATTTCCTCCCCGGCTAAGTGCTGTTGAAGATATGGCAAACTGACTGCTACGCGACTCGCATATCACAAAGGAGGACTTTCTTCCGGCATTTTGCGACGCGTTCAAGAAGAGCCTGACCGAAAGTAATATTCGTGCAGGCTTTCAAGGGGCTGGGCTTGTGCCTTTAAGCCCAGATATTGTTATTGAGAAGCTGGATGTGAAATTACAGACTCCAGCGTCCTCCCGGCCCCCTACGCGGGAAACCCTTCCTTGGGCTTCTCGGACGCCAAACAACCCAACCGAGGCTACTTCGCAATCCGAATTTACTAAATCTCGAATTTCCAGGCATCAAAATAGCTCCCCGACGTCATTTTACGATGCTATCGATCAGTTTTCGAAAGGAGCGCGGAGTATTATGCATAAGATGGCTTTACTCCAAGCTGAGGTCGTCGAACTTCGAGAGGTAAATGCTCTAATTAGCAAGCGGCGCAGGGCCAAAAAAACACGAGTACGGCTTGGAGGATCACTTAATTCACAAGACGTACAAGATCTTCAAGATCAAAAGGACGTTGCGCAGCAAGTACAGCAGGAAATGCGTGGAAATAGCGCTGGATCAAATCGTGGCCAGCCACTTTGATCCAGCCACGGCAACGGCGCTGTGGTGTATGCGGGAAGACCGGGATAATGCGCGAACCTGTCAGGTAGAGATAGAATCATCTGGGCAAGAGTATTCTGAGTATTTTTAATTGATTTACGGCGTTGTGGTTGCGAAATCGTGTTGAATTCCATATTTTGCTAGTTGGCGTGACCCGTTCGCTTGTGGACTACGTTATTACACGTTATGAAGTATTAAATCGATGCGAGTGCATATGGGGTGTGAATTGTTGTATTGGGAAAGGATGGCCAGGTCAGCTATTCTAGCCTGGCAGAGCTCTTTTATAGCTCTTTTCTATCTTATCTATACCTACAGGGTAACACCCCATGGAGTCACGTATCAGTTTCGCTATTACTGGGAAAGATTATTCTATCCTGGCGTATAAAGACGGTACTTTAATGATGGCCTTGGTAATCGCTGATGGACCACTGTTTGGTATTCGCACACTTGATAATCTATATCAGTAAGAAATCCCAGAAAATGACCAGGAAAAAATCTATCGATGGGAAGAAAAATAGAGGAAGATACCCATCGCCCGGAATATCAACAAAGCCGGTCAGTTGTCTGACTCTAAGCCGATGGCGAAGCACACCTTCATTGAGATATTCAAGAATTGCATGTCGAGAGAGGGATACGTGGGTGTTTCTAGCCAATCCGTCGCTTTCTGGGTAAACGTGTTGACGGTAGGTAACGGTCATATGTCCTTTTTCTTTCCGCAGTACTGATTAGTTGTTTTCAGAGCACTACACTGAAATAGAACGATCGCAGCATATTTTGCACACAGATCCTCGGGTTTTTGGGCAGAGCTATGTTGCGAACACGTCATCTGTGGCTGGCAAAGACGTCTTCCTGTCGCAGAAGCCCGACAACACTGTCCCTGAGTTTTTCCAAAGTTTTGCCATGTTTTGTGAGGAGGGCGCACCAACAAAGTTACCTATGGCACTTGAGCAAGTGCTTCTTCAAGCGCCAGAGCTTGTTGAGTTCGACAGTCAGGCTACTCATAGAACCCAGTGAACGAGCGAAAGAGCGTGTCAACCTGCTCAAACGGTTGTATCGAGCAAGGCTAGCCTCGTATCGACGCAGTGGGTCAGAGATAAGCGAGACTGGAAAGTCTTAACCAAAGGCAAGATTCAGGATATATCATCAACGGATGCAAATGACATGATTCGAGTCTTGCCAGAGCAATCCAGCTTAGCTGAGAAGATGGGTCAGCTGAAATCTCTCAGCAGCACCGAGACCCAGGAAGCCACGCGGAACATGTACTCACTACTCACACGGGACTTCACAGTATTCTATAGACCTGGCGTAACTCTACGACGTCACAGAGCCTTGTACTGAGCAGAACATAGTGAACAGCTGCCTTTGAGTAGTCATGTCCTCAGTAAGGTCTTCTAGCGTTTGATATGATCATGCTGAGTGAAAATGCGGTTACTTGATTCCTATGGCTGATTCTGTTCTCAATTGAACTATAGATCCATGCTATGCCTTGAATGAGGAGGTCTATATCGTGGTGGATTTCCTTTCCTGAAGCGGGCCTAACCCATCAAGCCGCAGCATTTGGAACACGGGACCAAGAGTTACCTGACTCTAAGCCATGAGTTATGTTTAACCCTCCAGGCAGGAGCTAGCATAGCCTTTCCTAATCCCGGTTCATGTTCCACCGCTAAATCACTAACAGCCTTCTCACTCGGGCTGAAATATGCATGTATCTTGAGTTTCAGTCTGTCCTATTGGTTAACTCTTATATGTAAGGAGAAGGATGTAGCATTGATGATACCTTTCTATATAAACTTAGTATAGATGTAGCGGTACTCGATAGGATCCCTACTATCTCACAAATGGCGTCAATTATGCCTGTAGCTCACCGGGCAAGGTTTTTGAGGGTCATCTAACTGATATTCACGAGAATAGATGAATATCGGATGACGGAGACTTATCTAGGACACCAGCACTAAGAGACATAAGCATTGAGGGACGTTTCCGGCTGTAGTTGGCGAGGGAAAAGAGCTCAACAGGGCCAAATTGTCATATTTGAAGGCTATGCACAAGTTGCCATCTACAGGGTCTCTCCTAGTTACGCAGTCTGAATATCGTCTAGCATAACAAGCTTAGGGCTAAACCTCGATTATCCGGTCCTTTATAACAGGCCACGATGGCTACTAACATTGGAGCGCATTAGTTCTATATTTTGAATTCAAACTGCTCTGCGGCTAACTCCACCACAGGGTTACCGCTACGTATCTGTTCGAAGTCTATCTCATAAACCAGGTGACTCCTGCCTCCCCGTGAAATCGCAAGTTGCGTGTGAGCCACTTCATATATCTGAAGCGTGAACCACTTGAATATACGATCATTCTTTTCCACGCTGTCCTCCAAATCAATATGTTGCTTTGTGAGCTAATGCACTTTACTAGGGCCCGAGAGCCCTTGCCGCAAAGTATTCGCCTTGGGGACGCCACAGTGTCGCCGGTAGTCTCAGCGAGGTTCCTAGGAATCTGGTTCGACCGCAAACTGACGTGGCACGCCCATGTTGAGCGTGTTAAAACAAAAATGGCAACTCAAAAGCTAGCCCTGACAAAGCTAGTCAATATGTCGTGGTGCTGCGATCTTATACGGGCGAGGCTGTTATATACGGTGGTTATCCGTAGCGCGATCGCCTTCGGGGCGACTGCGTGGCATACTATAAGTGAGGAACCGGCAGGGCCAGCTAAGAGCCTGATGGGGATACAGAACGAGTGCCTCCGGGTAGTCTGTGGCGCCCACAAAGCGACGCCGGTTCGCCACCTGGAAGCAGAAGCAGCAATCCCGCCACTAGACCTCTATCTTAGTGCCCGGGCTGCTAAGTTTGAAGAACGGCTACGGCTTAGCGGGAAGAGAAATCTGCTTCGCAGCGCGAGCGCTAAAGCGTCACATATACTCCGGCAGGATAGGCCGGCGAAGAGGAAGCAGGCGTCGCAGCTACTCCGACCGGCAGGGTACACTATGGAGAAGGAGGCCCGGGGCTCCGAGTGGATGAGTGAGGAAAAGGAGGTCCCGGCTGCCCTCCTCGGCCACTGGAGGAAGAGATGGCTCACCGGAGCAGAGCATCACGATCGCCAGCGACGCGCTATAGCTGAGGAACCGGAGGGCCCTTCGATGCAGATACCGAAAGGGGGCAAGTATTTCGGCCTGAACCGACTGGAGGCGTCTACGCTGTGCCAGATCAGGACGGAAAAAATAGGACTAGCAGCCTTCTTATTCAATACAGGGGCTTTTGGCGTGTACTCGCCGCTATGCCGCTGTGGCGACGCCCCTGAGACGGCAGAGCACGTAATCCTCTTTTGCGGGCTGTTGGAAGGACCGAGGGAACGATTACGGGCCGCTATCGCACCACGGCCACTATACTCTCGCAGAGACCTCGCAACGGCAACAAGAGAACCAGTAGTTAGTGGGACTATTGTAAGGTGGCTGCTAGGGACGGGTCGGACAGCTTCAAGGCCCAGATAGCATCGATCTTCTCAGGGGTGACTTTGTTAGTAGGTTGAGAACCAACGTAGTATGGTAGTGAACGCAACGCAGTCGCCAATAGGGCGAACCGACGACGCAGCGTATGTATTTAGTCCAGCCATTAGGGCACGGTTTGACATACGGGAGTACTAGTAGAGGTACCGGGGGCTTCGAGCCTACGGCGTATTTAATAATAATAATATATGTGTGCATTTAACTTACTTGTCCGGGGTTTCTAACTACTACGTATGTTAACGTGTAATAGGAACAACCTTAAACGGCCTATAGACTAAACTCATTTAAGATTCAGGAATGTCGGCTGCTCATTTGCCATAGGCTTACTCCAGAGCATACCTGGCACCAGTATCAGAGACTACTTATTTACAGACGTATGAGAGTGCACGGTGGCACATGTGCACATGTGCATTTCGGGATAGGTAGAATTACGGAATCGGGGTATTATTTCACGACGATGTATGTTATTTTGTTTCAAAGCAATTGGAGAATCTTTCTCGTTACGATTTGCTCGTTAAATCAACTAATGGAAAGTGATCAACGATAGCCTTCTTTAATTAACTGTAGTGGAACCTCATATGATAGTCTGTTGTGGTAGGCCAACCCTAGTTGGCACACAAGGCTTAAGCGGCTACTTGCATTGACCCACCAGGTCAATAGAGGAATTTTTGGGCGACGATGGCGGACAGAGACTGCCTGCCCATTAAGGTTGGGTGCAACTAACAGTGGACAGGACAGTAGCTCCAGAAGCTAATATTTGAAGGCCGTGCCGTAGCAAGTAAGTGTTGCTTCGATAGGCTTCCGAAAAGAAGCATCCATTCCCACACCATCCAGAGCCGGTAGATGACTACCGAAGTCGCTGTAAGAGTTCTTTTCCAGATAATAAATCTTCCATCTATGACATTTCTCACCTCTTTGGCAACACTATGTAAAGACTATTGGCTCTCCTGAACCCTGCCTTAAATGCACGGGCCACAGTAGACGGGGACTACTTGGTATCGTTGCAGTTGCTCTTTAGTCTTTGCGGCTTCCCTTGCCGCTTCGGGTTGTTGGTTTTGAGCAGGTGTTTCCTGAGCTTTGGCGACCTCCTCTTCGGCCAGCTGCTTGTGTCTCTCGTCTTGCAGACTTTTGTGGTATTTGGTTGCCCTTCATAGGTGTGTGCGGAATAGGTGAGGTTCAACTACCCACTGGGGATCATAGAGGTTGGTTTCTTGACTTTGCGCTCTCTCTGTACGTCTCCTACCAAAGAGGAATTCTGGGCCAGATAGGTGTGTTGTATTCGTCAAGATTCTGATTAAAGGCACACTGCTGGTAGATGTGTAAAAATGACTGAGAGCCACCCCATTATCATGTACACACCCTGCTGTTTCCCCATAAATCTACTACCAGAAGCAAGCGCGCCCACACTACCCACGTTACGTTGTAATTTCTGTAGTATGTTTGCTTTGTGCTGTTTCAGCTGGTCTTCGGGCAGTTCGTCAACTATTGCAAGTAGTCTAGCATAGACTTCCACGGGCAACTTCGTCACTGAGACGTTTGTCGGATAGTTTTCGATGTATTCCAATAATTATATGTAGTTTTCGATATTTTCTTTGGGAATGCTGGTATTGATAACTGTAACAGTAGATACTGTGTAAGGGGAGGCCAGGCACAATCGTCAATTCCTAATGCCAGTAGCAATTAGATACAAAGAAACAAACTTCCCCCTCTGAGTTTTCCTTGTGCCCTGAGCATTATTTGAGGGTCCCAGAAGGTTTTGTTGAAACGCCATCGGGTCGTCATGATTTCGCCCGCCTATCCAGGCGGGCCCGATCGCGACCTTCTAGCCCATCCTAAGTCTAGCTTGTGACAATAACACTTACTGATGGTAAGGATCGCCCATCATACGATGTAAAGCAAATTAATAGAAAATTTGCATGATGATGCGTGGTCGAACGAAGTTGAGGTTCTAGAGATTATGGGGTGAAAGTTTGCGGGGATAAAGTCAAAACGCTGATGAATGTGCTCGCGATGATGTTCTTGTTATTGCTTTGTCTATATCAGCACAATCTACTTTGCAGTGATAGTGCAAATACTAATGGATTTACCTACAGCCACGGGCCATGTCAGGCTCCGAGGCTGCAGAGGCAACCCCGCCCAGTTCGGAGCAGGAGACGAGGGCTACGTGCCTTCTTTGTCGCGAGCCTTGTGCGAATAGATCCAGTTTGACGCGGCATCATAACCGTAAACATCCACAGAAAACCTTCCAACAGCCGTTCCCCTGCCCAGAGTGCCAGCGTCCCGAGCTAGGACATCACAAGGAACGTTTCCTTAGGGCAGCACTGTCTGCGGTACACGGTTCGTTCTTCTGTGGATCACCCTCCCAAACAGTAGATCTTGCTGAGGGAATTGTTATCCTCCGTCTGTTGAGGTGGTTCTCTATAGTGACATGTTGAGGCACGTTTGTTGATTTAATCAGAACGAGACGGCACATTCTTCTGTGTACTACTCCGGTCATCCACTTTGTTATTTAAGCCACCTGGGAGCAGTCCAATTCCAAGTAATCACCATCCCTATCTGGAGACACTGAGCACCATTTCTTTCCCCACGCCGTCCAGGAGAGCTAGTAACAGTTCTTGATTAGGCTTCTCGACGATGGATGATGAAATCTTGAGGCTGAGGCGTTTACTTCAAGAAAAACAACAGAAGCTCGAAGATGAACAACGACGACGCGTAGAGGCCGAGGGCCGTGTGCTGAACGAGCAACGCCGACGCGAAGCAGCCGAGGAGGCCGCCCAACCATCGCAACTACAGACGCTCCAGCCGTACCTTGAAGCCTGCCACTCACTGAACCTTGCCATTCCCATCGTGACGGATCCCTCCTCGACTACGCAAGGCGACACGACCAACCCTACCGGCCGTAGATTTACTCAAAGAATCGTCCCATGGCGCGACTTCGCGGCCAGGCAAGCAGGCGTCTGTAACCGTCTCGCGGCCGGCCGTTCATTCTCATCACGGCCTCTCTTCCCGGCCCCTATTCAGCTCAAATATGTCAAGTCCATGCTCTACCCCATCAGCAGTGAGATTGGGTTCCGTATTTTCGAGCATGAAACGGTCGAGAACGCTGTCCGGACGTTGTTTAGCGAGGCATATAGCGACCCAGAGCTTCGGTCCGCGCTCGACCTACAATGCACTATCACGTTCGAAAGCCACACCAACCTTGGGAATAATAACGAGACCACCTCCCAGTCTATGGAACGCATATCTATCAGCAGTGATAATACTGCTGTTAAGCCAGCAACAAAGAAGAAGGTCGCTAAAAGGGCTTATGGCAAGGCGATAGGAAAAGGCAACCGAGCAGATCAGTTCTGCATATATAAGGATGAACAGGGGCGACGCGTACCCGTCATTGCTATCGAGTACAAGCCACCACACAAGCTGGGTCGAGACGAGATTATGGCCGGTCTCCAGTGGGAAATACAGCCCGAGCGGGACGTGATACACAATGACGGCAAGGGCTATAACTTGATGTTGACGAGGCTCGCGGCCGCCGTCGTGACCCAGCTGTTCTCCTATATGATCGGCAAGGGTGTCCAGTATGGGTATGTATGTACCGGTGAGGTTTTCATCTTTCTGTTCATTCCCGACGATCCATCCGTCGTCTACTATCATACATCCGTGCCAGACCTCGACGTGCGAGACGACGATGATAACAGGCTTCATCGCACTGCCGTCGCCCAGGTATTTGCGTTTATCCTCCAGGCCGTCGGTGCTGAGCCGCCATCTGAATCCTGGCACGACGCTGCCGCACAACTCAGTACCTGAGCTGTTGAAGTCGACGACGTGCTGAAGGATATCGAACAAACACCAGAGAAGAACACTCGGGGCAACCCTCCGTACAAGGCGCAGCGCTGGAAAGGTTTCGAGCGGTCACCGACCCGGACACGCTTCAGCTCCGGCTGCAAGCCACCGGAATTAAATCTACAGCCCAAGAGCGACGGAAATTACGATGACTATAATAATGATCATAAATCGGGTCCGGCTTCCCCATCACCTAATCAACCCCCCTACCCCGGCAAGCACACAGCCACGTCAAGGACTCAGACTTCTAGGGACCGAAATCAAAAGCAAACGGGAAAACAGAAGATCCAGGACCGGCCATTCTGCACTCAAAAGTGTCTTCTGGGACTGGCTCGCGGTGGGCTAATTGATACGGCGTGCCCTAACATCGCAGATCACAAAGGTCAACATATCGATCAGCCTGAATTCATCCGGCTTATCCGCGCCCAGCTCGCCACCGATCGTGGTCGCGATGCAGACTGCGCGCCGCTTTATCTGGCCGGTGCGCTTGGAGCGCTCTTCAAGCTGCGGCTATCTTCTCACGGCTATACACTGGTGGCTAAAGGTATGAAAGATCCGGATTATAGTCGCTTACAACATGAGCACGCCATATACAAACAGCTCCAACCAATCCAAGGGGAACACCTGCCCGTGTGCCTCGGCATGACAGACCTGGTCCTACCGTACTATTATGACCAAGGACTGTATACAAACTTCCTATTTCTCAGCTTTGGTGGGCTGCCGCTGGTCGAATGCATCAACCAGATCGACAAGTATGACGTCCTCGATGCCGTCAGAACAGCCTACATGAGTATGCACCAATTACGTGTCTTACACTCCGATGCAGAAATAAGGAATATTTTGTACAACGTACAAACTAAAAAAAATCATGATCGTAGATTTTGAGAGATCGAGATCTGCTGATCGTCAACCCCTGGGCGTGGTTGGTCCTAATATCCTGACAAGCAGACGGAGACGTGGACCAAAAGAGCAAAGTAAAGGCCTCTTTGAGAAGGAACTACAGTTTGTCTTAGGGAAGGTTTCAAAATATATCAATTCACGTAAAGGCGGGTCGATCGTCTTGTAGGCACAATCCTCGGCTTGAGCTTACTAGGCGGAAGCAACATGGTATTGTAGTGGGGTACGCCAGGGAAAATAGGTTACGGAACGGGAAGAAACTTTATTTTCTCTTCTTTAAGAAGCATAGCGACGGAGCAGGACACGAATCCTCTTCTTATTACCCTTGTCGGCTGGTGTAGTTGGTCACTTCGCTGGTAGATAAGTCCCGATTTGAGCCTCGCCCACTTTTTTCGGTGACGAGTCGCGGGTTCGAATCCCGCAGCTGACACACAAGGGGGTTGAGTCAACCCTTACGGCGCGCTGCCCACCTTGTTGACTTCGCCTACCTAGCGATAATAGGGAGATTGGTGCAGTTTAGGATTACGAGCATCCTAGCCAGTTAACTGTCAAGTACTATGTCGGCGGAATATAGCTCGACAGCCGGTCCAGTATTCGAATCGTTAATCCGACCCCTTATCGGACCCCCTCTCGCCGCGATTCTTGCGAGCGTCTAGACCACGTTACGGTCTATCCACTTGAGCGTATGGTTGAGATGTATACGCTCGACGAGAACCCCAATTAGCAGATATTACGGCTTGTCGCGACAAAAAATAGTCGAGCATCTTCTGCACATCAGCAGCATCCCACCCCTGAGGACGAATTTAAGTGCCACATTACCACACTTATCGGTAGTTCAGGCAGGGGTTGTAGCACAGACTTAGGGAGGGACAGGAGGTTTAGTAGTCGTTTGGCTACAAGTTTACCTGTATAACCGCCCGACGCGGCTTAAGGGCCCGCTATATCATCTATAGCCCCTTAAGGGAGTACTTGTAGAGGTACCGAGGGTTAACACCTACGGCGTATTTAATATTTATTTTTTATTTATTTATTATCCTTAATTATCTTCACCTTCACTTTTCAGTTAGTTTATCTTTACGTTCAAGATCCTATTATTCTGCTTTTATCTTATTCTTAACGACTACAGAGGCCTGTGTCTTGCCCTGATCAGAGCAAACCAGTACTAGTAGTAGCTTCAGTTCGACTCCCAGAGCCAGACGTCCTGTTCTGAGAATTATCCCGTCGCTAGTCTCAGAGGCATATCAGAGGCACATCCGACCAACTTACGCACAAGACTTGCAAGCAGTACCACGATCTTCGTCTGATCAGACCAACAGATGGGATCTATTAGTACTGGAGCCGTCTGTTCAGTGTGTTAGGTGGTAGGTATATCCTACTGACCGCCTGACCCCGTTTCAGTATGTATATATGTTTCTCAATCTATAAGCCGGGCTCGCATAGAAGGAAGCATATCATAGTTTATAATGAAACTGTCAAGTAATACCCCTGATGAAGCATGTCGAGCGGATCTTCTGATCCTCTATTAGCTGGTAGTCTGGTACATAAGACTGGCCAAAGCTTTACCCGTCGGTACAGGCAGTTCGGCCTAAGCTTTCATCGTGCAATCATCACAGATTCTACCATGCTGTTTCCATGATCTCCGTAGTACTTTGACCCCAAAACCTTGGTGGTTAGGATCGTTACGCGCGAAATGACAATATGACTTGAGTTTAACAACGGAATGTTTACATTCAAATAGGAATTCTTCGAAGTCGCACATTTGGTGTAAGCTAAGTGTTATCATGCGGCTCGGAGGTAAAGATATGAGCAAGACTTGACCGTGATTGATGACCCGCAATGTTCCTGTTCCTCCTGAACTATATTTGGAGATTTCTAGACGTTTGCTTCTTTATGTTTAGTTGCATGTTGTAAATTTTGTGACTGATCCTTCCGTTAGATACTACTCGACTGCATCGTCGATGAGGTGCCTGCAACCCGTTCATAAATATTCCCGGTTGACAGGGAGCCTAGCCACATATCTGTGTGTCTGGGCCTATTCAACAAAACTAGTCAAGCTGGACGATTATGTTTTGGCGTCACTTCTTTTTGTTTGTCTTCGCCATCCATGCCTAACCTTGTTTTACTTCCTTTTACTTGGGAGAAGCACAAGCACAAGTAGCCACTTTTGGTTTTAACGGTACAATGTGCCTAGAACATAGGTCGGAATATAGTAGGGGTGACAAGCAAGGCACGTTGGGTCTAGGAATTCTCACAGTACCATAATAAAATATTTCAGAGGCATGTAACCATGCTCTACATTCTTTCGACCGTACATATGCCTAAATCATATGCGCTGGGTTTTCGGGCTACATAGGCTAAAGTATCTCAAAATATCGGTGGATACTACGACCCAGCTAAATGACTATACCTTGACGCTCAAAAAGAAGCTCGAAAAGAAGCTTGAAAGGTATCTACGACTAAATAGAGCGCCTGACTTGGCTTTATCTGCAGTGTCTGTCTATGAGCGCAGCGTCGGTCTTATCTGCACGTTGCGGCTGGATAGCTCTCAAAATTGAATTTCCTCTTCGCCGTATGAGAGAAGTACACAGCAGTTCAAGATGCCACTATAGTACCTACAGAGCCTCAGGGTTAATATCTTCAGGGGGGCCTGTCAGGGGTATGTTGAGGATTGGAAATCATTCAAGCAACAGGAAAGCTGGCAAAACCCATCAATGGGCACGAGCCTCCACACCATCTACGCATATAATGGACTTGCAAACTCCTAAATCTACTGATACTGTTCCTTCCTATCGGCCTAATCTGCCTGACAGCCCCGATTGCGAAACGGCTCATAGCGGCGGTTGAGAGCTTTGCGGCCGTAAAGGCATGATGCCTCCGTCCGAATTCGAGGGCGTTGAATCTGTCGACTCGAAATTGGTTGCTCCCATTTATACAGCTCGGAACACTCCTCCGGTACGGCCAGGCTGGCAGCAGATGCTCCAGATAAGCGAGGAGGAAGACTAGAACCAGGAAGTTGGTACATAAGTCGTGAGCCGATGGATAGTTGTTAGAATTTCAAAAATTACGATGAAGGCCTTGGTTGTTGAAAACCATAGCGGCTATTATAAGTAGAGATGAGTGGCAATGACGTCAATTGCGACACCCATGCCAGCCAGGGTGTAACGCCTATGGGTGTGGGGATGGACCCCAGGTTGAGCTAGACGGAGAAGCAATGCTATATCCAGTCATCACCGCCTGTGGGCCACTAAAGATTTTGTGACGAAATCCCAGACGCCCGCGCCGTTGGTGGAGGAAATGTAAGCGCTCCTGCACGACGGGAACCCCTGCGTGCCTTGGACTCTGTCCCTCTGTCCCCTCTGTCTCCTGTGTCTCCTATATCTCCTGTGCCTCGAAGCCAGAGTCGAACGCAAAGGGGCTGCAATCATGGTTTCTCACTTTCATATTGCCAATCTAGGTGAACCAGGGAAGTATCGACTCCAGAAGGATAAAGCTTTTATAGGCTTCTTGGTGCCTGAGGGAACCCATTGGGCGAAAATCGAAATACACGTGCAACCATTCGTCTTGGCCAAGGTGCGAGCCGAACGGTTTACTGTTTGCCGGCCGTACACTTTTCCATGCTGTAAAGACGCGCCATCGACGGCCATCGTTCATGAACACATTACCAATTTTTATGCAGGTCTTCCTGCTGGCGATTGGATCAATGCCGGGTAAGATAGCCGGGCAACATAGGATAGCTTCTAAGGTCTCTGGCTTGACTTGTGGGCAACAACGAGATGAGATTCTCGCACACCTCAAATACCAGTGGGCTGTCGAATCCCAGTCGGTTATCAAGGATAACTAACAAAATGGATCAATCAAAACACCCGATATGATGGCCAGCGAAGACGCTTCGTGCAACCTGACCAGTGGCTGTAATCCAGCAATCAGATGGTTACGTTAAGTGATCTAACCTTCAGTGACAGATAGGTAGTAAAACGGACTGACACTTGTAATAGTCCCACTAAGCCCTGTCTCACATGACCCCGCGTACCGCCCAAACAAAGTTCAATAGAACAGCACTCGCTCTTGAGTATCATCAGTCGCTAATAAAACTCGCAAATACGTTAGCCATGGATTTACCAGACATGTCCATCACTCAGATGGATTTTGTAGCAGCTTCCTTTTTCGAGGCCCCAACTAACGCCTCGTCTACTCCACCACAACTACCCACACCGGCTACAGTTCGTAAGGAGTAGGAGGCATAGGCGTATCCTAAAGCCGTCAGGTTTGATGTTTGAATCTTATAGTCAAATTTGGGGATTCTTGTTCTATTAGGCTCGAAGAAGCGCAAACAAGGCAAGCGATCCGTCAGCTATTCCCAAACAACGAAGTCCCTGTACCCGAACTTTTTAGGTGGAGAGTTGATCAAGGTGAAAACTTCATCTATATGTGCCTCGCTGAAGGCTTGACGTTCTGGGAAAGTTGGCCGTCGCTTACTCAAGCTGAGAAAGTGTCACTACGTGATCAGTTGAAACAGATAGTTGCAACTCTAAGGCGACCACGGCAGAATCCGTTGACCCAGTTTGTCGGTACATATTCCATATACCTTTGACTTCACGTAAATACTGAATTTAGCTCCGGCTCTACAAATGGCGGGCGGGTTCAGGACTTTTACTCCCGCCTCGACTACGAGGCCGGTCCTTTTGCTACAGTTAAGGTCTTTCATAACTGGGTACAAGATGCCGCATTTTGGTTATCACCTACATCAACAAGACCCCCGGATCCATACTGAGCCTACCTTCCTGACACATGCGATATCTGCTTAACCCACGGGGATCTTAACCTCGGGAACATCATAGTATCAGGTACCCCTGGATCATGAAAGATTGCTGCTATTTTGGACTGGGAACAGGCAGGATGGTATCCTGAATATTAGGAGTACTGTAAGGCGCTCGTTGCTGAGCGTTATTGGCATGAATGGCGTGAATCTGGGTGGTCTGAGACCTTCATGAAACCTTACGCAGATGAGTCGATCACCTTCTCGGAGTACTGGATGTGGAGGCGCCCATGATCCTTGGATTCGTTGTAGATGTGGAAAATCGCAATATGTACGGAGCTATCCATACTAAACTTCGCTCTATATATTCCGTCCCCCCTGCCCAGCCGGCCGAAGTCCTACCTCGTAAGTAGGCGGGTCGCGCTGTGCCTGTGTGAGTTCGACGGCCTCGGGGCTGATATAGTTTTTGGTACGCAAGTGTGAGATAATCTGTAGTCCACTCTTGACATCGCCTGTTGGAAGTCTGGCATTGCTAGTTAAAAACATGTTGAGTATAAAATCCAGGCGTCCAAAACTCACATCGTCGACTGGGGCCATGAAGTTCTGGCTTATTCCTGGAGCACGGATTTTGGAGGGTTTCATTATTCAGTATTCCTGTAGCTTCGTTGTCCTTCGCCTCACCGAACAAGCCCTATAATAGTGCACAAGACGGCGCTAAAAGGCAGAACCCAGGATGTCCGGGGCGCTTGGGTAGGATGGCATTGATATGATTGATCAATCACAGTTGCGAAAAGGGATATTGGACAAGGCCTCCATGAGCGGTGGGGCTTGAAGTTGGTCCCTATGTCAGCTATCAGGAAGCCATTCAAGGGTTCGGTTACCCGTACTTGTTTATCGCTATAGGTCAAACAGTTACAACAATTACAACAACGCAACCGCAAAGTATTTTCACATAATACGTGGCCCGTTGTTGGACCATGATGGCCAATATAGCCGCGTTGCCGGCTTAGCAGGCCGCTCAAACAGATCATGAACTTAACAGTGCCCCAGGACTATTCCCCAACATGCCATATAACTTCTGGCCGTCTAAGAGCATCGATCATTTCTACGTACATAAGGCCATTATGGCCACAGTGCAATCTTTTGAATAGCTCGAGAAGACATGGATATACACACCTTCAGAGCACACAATCTGTACAATCAGTCCGATTCCTGTGAAGAGACTCCGGAGACAAATTCGAGTTGAGAATTGGCTGTTAAGTAGCCAATCAGCAACCTTACGTTATCTTCAAACTGGTACTGGTCGCAAAAGTCGGTCCTATTCACCCCAAAATTAGTACTGGTTGGTGGGATCCGGGCGGTTGAGGATAAGGGGCTTTCTGGGGATTCTACGGATGATGCGCAGCCGATTTTTAGTTTGCAGGTTGCGAAACAGGCGTACAGACTGGGTAAGTGGTTGGAGGCTATCGTAGCTGCTGTCTGAGTTGGCAACTTGGGGCCTGTGCAATAGGTTGGGGTCTAGGACAGATGTTAAGAATTGATAATGATTTACATGTTTATGAGCACGATGAATAGTTGTCTATAAGCATCCATTTCGGTTATGACACAATCTAGGGTTGCCATCATTAAACCAGTCTAGAATCACATGGGGTATTGTTCCAACACCGAGCTATGCCATGTCGACAGGCTTCTCTTCCTCTTCCTCGCCACCTCTTACTTGGCCCCATTCATGACTTCTCTCAACATAGGCCCGATCTGCTTCCGACCATCCTTCACTTGGCCCTGCTTCCAGCACCTCCTCCACCCTCCCTCGCCCTCATCCCCGTCAGAATCCAGCTTCCCATCATCCCAGCTCTCTAACTCCAGCTCTTTTCCGAACTTCCTCTCAAACTCCCTCGCAGCAGGAATCCCCGCCGCCGTCCGACCCCAAACTAGCAACTCCCTCTGAAACACCCCCTCCGTCCGAAAAGCCGTCAAAACCGCCACCAGATCCACCTTCTTCTCCTCGGCCCACTTCCCCAGCGTCTCGACCAAGGCCTCCTCCGCACCCTCACCCGCCTTCTCCACCAAAAACCTAAAGTCCTGCGGCGCCGACGAAGTGCCCAGCTTCAGCGCCCCCTCATCCCACTCCTTATAGTCCTTCCGAAACACGTCTCTGAGCGACAACGATGCTATGTCCTCTTTAAGATGCGAGATGCGCGTCCAAAAGGCGCTTCTCTCATAAATGCCATCGTCGCTACTTTTCATATTCGCGAGCTTGTACTCCAGGTACTCCACAGCGCCGACGTCGTGCTCCGTCGTCTTGTTCTTGTCTGTGAGGTTCGTCGTGTCGACCAGAATGGGTCCGAGTCCCAAATACGCAAGCTGCGCGTCGATTTGCTCGTCCGTGGACAACGCATCCCAGGCTGAGCGGCAGTGTTCTGTGACTAGGCTGGCGCAGCTGCCTGTTTTCTCGATGATGCGGGTCGCGCTGTCGCGGGGCACTTTAGATTCGTCGGCGTGGTGGTCGATGCAGCCCACGACCCTACTGCCGTAGAGCTCGCCCAAGGAGCCCGTCATGGCATTGTGGTCCACGAGTAGCCATTCGGTATCCTCGGCTTTCAGGGCCTCGGGGTGGGGGAGCTCGGTCAGGGTCAGGATGTCGGAAGGGTGCGCAGCGGCGGAGCGCAGGACGGAGGTAAATTCGGGGCGCAGGGTGAGATCATCGCGGGGCAGGTTGCAGAGGGGGACGTGCAGGGCGTGAGGCGGGGTGTGGGTGCGTAGGTAGGCTAGCAGAAGGGCTGAACAGAGAGAGTCGAGGTCTGGGGGGTAGATCAGCCAATTGGTCAAGTTGTATAAACCAGGGGGTGGTGCATACCAGCCGACTCATTGCCCACCACAAAGGTCACAGGCGCTGTTCGTTTCGATGGAGGGGCTGTAAGTGCCGCGCGAGCCGTTGCCAGGAATGCCTGTAGCGAGGTTCGGGGGGGCATGCTGGCCATTTGGTGTTGTTGATATGATTGGTTCTGGGCTGGTTCCATGCGAAGTATCGATTGCCAAGGATATATAGAAAACTGTGACTTGCTTGGATTGACAGAGTCGCCAGTTGGAAGCTTTCACATGCCCCGCCAACATTGTGAGTACGTCAGAGTAAACCGTGTTACAACGAACGAGTCGGTATTATGCATTTAAGCCGGTATCCGGCTATACGACATCGATTCTAGTCTGCCAAGACCAATAGACCAATTTGATGGCACTCAATAGCAACTCTTTCCGATGCAGATATAGCTAGTTGTGTGATCACGTTAAAGTAATCCCACCCACTGTACCTACTCGTACACGGCATTCAACTGTCGGCATGTGGCAAAGCTGCCTAAGGACGGACGGATTTTACTTTCACCCACCTTCTCAAGTATGAAGCTTGTACAGCAACGCACCTATTTTATGAGAGGGGCCATATCGATTTGTAGAGAGGCAGCCGGTTGGTGAGACTTGTGTTGGTAAGGACGAGTTAACTCTACATTTCAACTCAACTGGATTATCCACTGGAAGATTTGTCAGAGAAGCCCGATAAATGAATAAAATGTGCTAGTAATCTAGCTCCAACCCACCTCAGCCCTATATATGTATGTGTCGTGATCTCTGAGCCCCAGACCTGTACGAAATGTGCCGCTGTCAGGTAAGGTCGATATGGGGTCGTTTTATTTTCAGATCGGAGGGCTAGTTAAGGAAGTGTGGCTTGGTGAAGAGGGGTGGGTGGACTGGGACGTGATCCCGATGGCGTGAAAAAAGACGGATTTGCTTGAGTGGGAGCAGGTTGGTTAGTTTTGCTCCAGATGGGCAAAGACGTGAGGCGAGATAGAGGGAATAAGAAGAAGAGAAGATACCCGTGGATCTATACAAATGAAATAATTGAGCGTATGACTTTTGTTTTACCCTACTTTCTTGCCTGGATTGCATTTCGTTTGGCCGTTTCCAACTTAATATACGAAGGCGTAAATTTGTCTTCCATTGTCTTGAAAGTCTATTATCATTATTTCAGAGACTCAGAAGTCACATCTTGAGTAGTAGAGTACTATACTTGGAGGTACACCGGAATCGCACGTATATGTAAATGAGTATCTCACAGAATTATACAGTATGCAATGTTAAGTTGCTGTTGTCCACGGTACCGCCGGCGGCGGGGGGAGGTTCCCCCAGGTCCTGTACCTTTTTGTTCGTCACTTGGAGCTATCTTCATGGTAATGAGATAGTTGGCCGATTGCGCAAATTTTGACCACAACGCACTGTGTTCAATAAGGAAAGACCCCCTTACAGAAATTATTGTTCTTACGAGCCCGTCAAGCATAGGGACGATGAGATAAAAATAGGGGTAGCCATAGAAGTGGAAGACAACGCAGGGGGAAGAAAGGGATTACGATAGAAGAGGCCGGCTTCTAGACTTGAAGACCCTCGCATCTCATTCGCTTAGGTACTCTATGCCTTGCTAGGCTGATTGATATACAAGATGGAATCTGGCGAATCGACGTTGTGCCAAGTGTACCGCAAAGGGGAGCAGCTGTCTGAATCACAAGTACACGACTGTACCCCTTTGCAAACCACGGACGGCATTTGTACTGCATCGTCGCTTTAAGTAGCACACCCAATTCATATTCAAATACAGGTTCCATTCGGTGTGCACCACACTATCCTACGTCTATTTCTTCGTTATGCCGGGGGATCCTCCACCTCACCCACACCGTCCGTCTTCACCTTCGCCTCAACCTTTGCCTCAACCTCCACCTTCATTATCGATCCCATTATCCCCTCCTTCGACATCCTTGCCTCCCACTTCTGACCCCACCCCTCCAACCTTTCCAGCCCTCTCAGAACCGCCAACGGGTTGAAAGGTCTCCAGCCTTACTGAAACACAAAAATGACTCCGGACCGGTCGACCGATACCGTCATGGTGTACGGCACCTCGAGGACGATCACGTCGAGGATGGAGTCCAGATGGCTTCTAAGCAGCCTGGCCTGCTCGGCTGAGATTACAGTGTGCCGCGGTGGCTTCTCACGGCCCTTCTTCGCTGGCGGCGTTACTGCTGTAGGTGAATAATCGCCGCTGTTATTCTTATTATTGCCGCCTTTTTGTTCCCCACCGGTCGTTGAGGATGCAGAAGCAGTACTCTTGGGCATGCGCTCCACGTTCAGCGTCAAGCCCGGGTTATTGGGGCGATATGTGATTTGTAAAGACGGACTTGGAGTCCTCGTTTGGTGAGCCGCTGAACACGCACGACTGCTCGATGCGATTCAGATCCCAGAACCTTAGTTGCTTGTCCGCAGCCCCCGTAATAATATACCCATGCCGCACGTCGCGCTGCTCCTCCATGGAAGCACTCCCAACAATCATAGCCCTGATGCAACGATCGGCGGCACTCGCAGACGGCTCGATGTTAGTCGCAAACCGACCCAACATACCCTCGGGTTTGTCTTCATCAACGTCCCAGCCTACGTAGTCACGCGGTCCGTCCTTGGACGAGGAGCCAGTGGCGCGGTATATCTCCCGACACGTCGCCTTCTCGATATCCCAAACCGTCACCTCGGCCAAGCCCGTCCCACCCGCCACACAGACCCATTTGCCCCGGCCCCTACTGGGGTGCAGAGCGAGGCGATATATGGGCGACTTGCCCGGGATCCCCCAGCTTTTGACGCGAAGCTTGAAGCGAAGATCCCAGAGATCTAGCACGCCATGAGAAGTACCCAGGAGTAGCCAGAACCTCTTACGATCGACTACGAAGCAGGTTGGCGTGCCGTGATGGACGGGATTCTCGAGCGCGTAAAGGGGTGTCATGGTACGCAGGTCGATAGCAACCACGCGTGAGCGAGTTGTAGCGAGGAGGAGGACGGAATGAAGCTCGAGCTTGAAATGTGTGCACCAAACAGCATATTCCCCTTTTGGTAGCTGGTACTCGCGGAGAAGTCGGAGTTGCATGTATTTTGTCGATGACGCCGACGGACTGGCAACGACTTTCACAATGTGTACAGTGCCATCCGTCGAGCAGCTCACGAAACAGTGCGTATGTTCGATGAAGCAAAGCGCAACGACCTTGCCGCCGAGCGGGTGCTTGTGCGTTTGTCGCGCGCGGTGAGAGACATTACGCTCAAGCCGCGACGAGTCCCACACTTTCACTGTACCATCGTCACCACCGGTTATAAAGAACATGTGATCAGGAGACGCAACGACGCGATTGATGGCCCCCGTATGCTCAGCAAAGGTTGCAACTAGTTTCCCAGTGGGCCTCCAGGCCTCATCTACTCCCTGTGAGGTGTGCCTAGTGGTGTTTTGTCGCCGAGATGGTGGCGTGACAAGAGGGCCAAATTCAGCAATGTCGTGTGGGTAGTTATCGAAGTACATGCCGTCCAACATCTTCATAATATTGGGATCGCTGCCTTCGTAAGAATGAGCCACTTTCCTCTTTGGCCCACTTTCACCGTTCTCGCCTATCTTCTCCGGGAGTGTTATCCTCGGTGGTGGATTCTGAGCAAAAGGCCCTTCAACCTGCCCAAACGCGTTGGTTTCCGTGGTCCCGGTTTCGGGAACAGATCTGTTGCTGTCCTTTCGATTCAACAAGTCAAGTGCACTTGACTGATGACGGATCGCACGGCGGGCTGAGTAAGGTCGATCTTGTGAAGACGTTTCGTCGTCCCTAACTGACGCACGTCCCCGCGAGGTCGACGATGCTCGTCTCGCATCGTCAAAGCTCGCACGGCCGCCTGTAGGGGATGACGGTTGGGTGTGTGTAGGCGATAGTGAAGCCCTGCTTTCTATATTCTGCGGCGATACAGCACCGCCTGTGCTGCTCATCCTTGTGCGGTGGCTGTTCAAGGCAGCTCGCCGCCGTCTGCCTACTGGTTCGTCAATGGTCATCGATGCATCGAGAAGAGCATCGGCAATGGTATAAGGACCTTCGTCCGGACCCGCTTGTGTTCTAGGTTGCTGTGTAGGTTCGCCGGGAGGCACTGTTTCGTCGAACATGACATTCTGTATTTTGGTCGATTTGATGGTTCGCACATTCACGATGTCGCCGAGCCCCTTTGATGGAGCATCCGAAGCCAACAAGTCTCGACCTCTCATTTGACTGAGTCGCCAAATGAACTCTCTTAGAACAAGAAGCTTGAACTCGTCCTCTTGTGCCATGCCATGGTTACGCAACCGTGCAAGCCACTGCTCATCTTCATCGTTCTTCAACACCTTGCTCATGAAAATAGGTTGCGACTCTCGCGAGGACTTCATGGCTATGCCTGTAGACCCCATGTTGAACATGGATTGTTTCTGTTTCTGTATTGCCTTCCAAAACAAGCCCTTCTCGGCTTTCTGGGCCCACACCAGAGCCTGATCAAACACAGTTCGGGATAACGGTTTCTTTAACGCGTCGAGGAGCCCAAGTTCGGAGAAGTCAGGGATTATGGCGCCTTTCAGGAAAGGCTGAACTTGCGGCAATATCAAGCACCTGATTTGCGCGGGTGATAGGAGCTTCGCCGCGCTCGACAAATACTCTGCTGCCGATTCTCGGATCCATAGGTTCGGGTGCATGGTGAAGCGACCCACCACATCCACCAGTTCCCATATCTTTGGTTTGGACAGCAGACCGAGCTTGGCCAGCTCTGCTAAAGAATGCAGCGCTGCTTGCACAACATGCTCCTCAGGGTCCGTCAGAGCCTGGACCATTAGGGGCAGGTTAAATTCTTCCAAACTTGTGCTGCCGAGAAACGTAGCAATACCGACAACCGTATCGAAAAAGGCGCATTTCAGCATCCAGTCTCGATCGTTCAGGTAGGTATTCAAGTGAGTTAGTAGAATATCATTCGATTCAGCACTTCCAAAGAACATGCAAAGCTCCGGGACTGAGCTGAGGAATGCCCGGCGAACCGATGCGTCCGAGTCTTCGACCAAAGCTTTTGCGTGCACCTCAAATAGTTCTACAAGCTCCCGTTGCGCGTTGTCAAACAAATTGTCAAAGGCAGCATCATCACTCCCGGCTTCAACCTCGGGATCAGCGGCAGAAATGGATCCTTCCGCTCTCAGAATGGCAGTCATCTCCAAAAACCTAGAGGCTGTCGTTGCTAGGCTCCCCAGACAAGATGCATATGTAGCCCTGACTAAAAGAGTTGGCTCTCTGCGCTCTTTTCCTAGAACAGGCTGTCGGGAAGCGCCTGACAGAAACACCTGCATCCTGGGCATGATGTATTCTGGCAGGACGTGTGCATTGACAGGTGTGACGACTGTCACCATGGCCAGAAGCTGCGTCACCGCACGAACCGCAGCGATAGCCACGATATCAGAGTCGTCATTGAGCAAAGTCATCAAATAGGGAAGGACTCTGTCCAACTTGGCCTCGTCTGTCAATCGTTCCGAGAATGCCAGCAAAACGTCACATGCTCGTATCTTTGATGCTGCCCGGGCCGTATTACGGAGCGACCCAGCAACCAATGTGAGAAAGATCAAGGTCCCATCATCCGCAGAGGGTTGTGTTGTGATAGATGTGTAGTGCTCATTGTTGGGTATGTTGAGCCTCACCGGGAGAAGGCCGAGTCCTAACCTGGGGGTGAAATGTGACAACTGTGTTGAAGTCTCCTTGGTATCGGAATAACCCAGGAAGTACGAGATCTTATCGAAGTCGTAGTAAACCCGGTCTATTCGCTCATCGGCTTCGCCAAGGTTCTTCGACATTCCCGAGATGGGCGCCCGCCCAGACGTAAGATCTGTAACCGACTCCATATACTGATGAAGGGGGTTGTAGAAATATTCGGGAAATACCTTTCCCTTGTAGACATCCAAGTACTGTTCAGCACAATACCGTTTCTCAGGGTCCAGCGCCACCATGCTCGAGAGCATTTCCCGCAGGCCTTGATCTGGTATCCTGCTAAGATGCGAGATAACGGGATCATATTCGCCACGGCGGTACTTGTAAAGCTGGCTGAGGTGGAAGATGGGGGTCTCCAGGAACAGTTCTGCAATAACACAGCCAGCACTGAATATGTCCATGGCCCAAGTAATCCCGTCGCTGTCCTCTGCATCCTCCCCAGGGGCAAGAAATCTTTCTGGCGCGATGTAGCATGTCCGGCGACTTGATATGTCGAAGAAATATGAATACAACGCCGGGTTGTTGTCGGGAAGGCGCGAGGGCTTGAAGCTACCGGTGAAGTCAGACAGATAGACCCAGTTCCAGGAGGTGACGAGTATGTTCTCCGTTTTGATATCTCCGTGGTAAACATCCCTGGCGTGGCAGTCGCGCAAAGCGCATAGAAGCTGGAAAGATATCCATTTCTTCTCGATATCCTCCAGGAAGGGTCTTGTGGATAGGCGATCGTATAGGGAGCTATAAAGGTACTGTCGAATAAGATAGGCGTTCATCTCGGTCTCGAAGGCGCGCTCGTAGCCCAGGGCGTTTGGAACGTCTCTCAGTTTGTCTCGTTCGACTTTCTATAGGTTTAGCATATGAAATACCTGGTCTGAAAGTAAACTGTTACCTACGCAGTATCTTGTTGCCATACGACTGCAAGGACATGGGCGTGTGGGGCTTTACAGTGACCTTGACGAGGACTAGACCATCGTAATTCCGAGCTCGGATGCTTTTCATAAAGCGAGCGCTTCCGAGGGACCTCTCGTGGACGAGGTCTGACAGTTCTGGGACGTCGATGCCGGCAGAGCCAGCATACGGCGTCGTGAGAGAGTAGCTCTGCCCCATGATGGATGCCGAGTTCACAGGTACCAACGGGCCTACCTGGGAAGTGTGCTTGCCGGGTCACAGCTCATCTTGGACCTACCCCTAAGAACTGTCGCTTGCACACGACTGTCGGTGTTCTAGGCCTGTTTCAATTAAAACAACAATATCTGAGTCGATTGTGGAGAGGACAAGGCAGAAATGCGAGGCTGTGATGACATAGAGGTTCGCTGCGATTACAGGCTGCAGCACCAGCAGCTCAGCAGCTCCCCGTCTAACCGCAAGTAAAGTTGGGGGCTGCAAGTGGGATCCACTGTTGTGCACGGTCCATCGATCTACTATCAGGTACGTACCCTTCCACTGAACTCAACCTTGAAGCAGCACCCACTAGAACTTGAAGACAAAGAGTTTCCTAGAGTGAGATTGTTTTCTTGTTAAAATGATCGAGTAACCAATTACTTACTCAAGTAGCCATTGGCCTGGCAATCCTCTAAACTTGCTGAAGGTACAATAGTCAGCTCTAAATCTACAAGCTATGAGATGAGAGTTATTTTGAGTCACTTTGGTTCACTGATGCATATTCTCTTATTCTTTACTCGCCTGTCAGATCACCACTACACCATCACCAGATCCTCGGGTTCAGCACCTAAAAATATCAATGAATACGTAGGTTCACCATCCGTTCGTGCATCTTAATTCGAACTATTACAACACCTAGGTAATGTTAAGTTTCCTTTGCATCATTATTGAGATACACAATGACATATTTACCCTGGTCCAGGGTCCGTATCTCTTGGTCGTGGTCTATATACTTACCGAAACATTATACATCGAAACACTATGTCCCCATGGTAATTGGCAGATCGGGCTGATTTGAAAAGTCTCTCTGCAGCACCTTCATTCAAGGAACCGGTACTTCCCGTACCATCTTCATGTAACCCATGGTCCTTGCGAACCCGGTCGTTTGTTCATATACTTAATTTCGCCAATCGAGCTGCGCCCACCTCATTGGACTCCATGGCCTCCCTCTGATTTAGCAATCTTGGAGAGTTTCAAGGTTGGGTGCTGAAACTGTTTCCAGAAAATCCCAGGCATAGCTCACCGCTGATCCTGGGACGGTACGAAATGTTCATCACCAACAAGTGATTGGAAGCTAACTTTCTCTGCATTCAACTAATTGAGATGTGGCAGTTAAGATATTGACAGGGGCCCCCTTCAAGACATCTCTATGCTCGGTAGCGTAACAGCTCTCCGTGGCAATCGTGAAGACATATCCCAAATCTTCAAGCCTCGTCCCCTTGTCTTCAAGTATGTAGGTTTGCAGGTTGCATGACGTACAGCTTCCTCTCTTATGAACCCCCAAAAGTCCCCCCTTCGAAGCCGAACGTAATCACGCGGCAAGCGGCCCTCCCCGACACCATGCGCATCGAAAAACGCTTCTTGCTGGCCAAGTGGGTATATAAAGAACAACGAAGTAAAAGGGGAGGGCACAATGCGTCATCGCCATATTAGGAGTGATCCAATCGCGTCTCTTCATTTCGTCCAGCTTGCCGCTGATAAGCTGCAGAGCACAACCGTCGGAGTAGAGGCCAAAAGCTCGCGGTCCAAGTCGTGATCCGAGGCGAAGCGGTCCGAAATGAATTAAATTAGGTCGTCTAGAACTGAAGGCATTAAGCGTGTCCGCAAAAATGCAAACTGTCGTATCTATGTGCAGGTGAGGGATTGTGTGGATAAGAGCGCAGCACAAAGTCGCAATGCTGTAAACAAGATCGGATTGGTGTCGTGAGGTGGTCCACGGCCGAGAGTGCAAACCAAAAGCCCTGAACGCCGAAGCAATGCGAATAAAACACCGCCCTGACTCAGGACTAAATCCAGAGATGCGTGAAATACCAGGTCATCATATGGCTCAAGTAAGTTGGCTGCCTTGGTGGGCGCTGGATGCGGTTTCTGTTGAGCCGTCTCCCTCTATGGTTTTCCTCCAATGTTCGGGCAGGCACACGCAAACAAGCGGGAATGCTTTGATCTCACCAGTGACTGGAGGAGAGGTATCACGTCCACGGCCCGACGTGTTGGAAACACCACTGTCCCTTTGAGCTTGTCGTCTAGCTTCCCATTCATCAGCGTGCTCCTCCATCATGACGCCTGTAGCCCAGCCATCATCCCATATGCCAACCACCTTGAGCATGTCGCCGCGCTCCAGGGCGAACTCGTCTGCGGCACGGGGTTGATAGGCCCAAAGAACAGCCACGCGATCTCCGGGGTGAATGTCGTCTTGTGAGTAATAGTCCTTGAAGAATGGCAGCTGCTCAGACTGTTGGCTGGCAACCCCCTGAGGCGACGACATTCCGCCAGCACTAGTGGGGGACTGAGCATCCTCACCAGCCATTATCGAGTTGCTCGACAATGAGCCATTCCTACGGCTTGTTGGTGGTGGTCGCAAGACACCCATGCGAGTCTCTGATTCGGGACTGTCTCCAGATATGGATGATGAGAGATTATCACCTCTCCTTCTTCCCGTCATGTATCCTGCCGCCGCGCCGGCAGTAGCAGCGCCTGCGGATCCCCCTCGTCTGGACTCTCCTCGCCTGGACTCTCCTCGTCGGGAATCGCCGGGCCTCGAGGGTGAATCTCCCGAGTGACCCTCCAGTGCAGACATGCGTGCTATCCTCCCACCAGGAAGAATTTCGTATCCTTGTGGCGGAGTCGGTGGTGGAAGCTGTGTGGTTGACTGCCCTTTCCTAGAAGGCGAGGGTTGGTTGAAGATGCTACCCTTTTGGCTGGAGTTCCTGCGGCGTGCCAACCTAAGACAAATGAATACGAGGAAGGCGAGCAGGGCAACACCAATCACTGAACCCACAACGATGCCCGCGATGGCACCGCCGGACAGGCCATTGTTAGTATTCCCTGTGGCAGGCACAGCAGTACCTGTCGCAGTCGATGTCGCAGTAGCAGTGAAGGTGACCGACGGCCTAATGCTGGGTAACACCACCCCGGCACACCGGGTCTCGGCGTTGGAGTTGTAGCAGCACGTGTCTGTGGAATTGATCCCCCCCGACGCGCAGTATGTGCAAAGACCAATGGTGCTATTGCCGTATCCGCAATTGAGTGGTTCATTATCAATTCCGTCGATGCAGTTTGCAGTCGAAAGTGAATTAGCTGGCAGAGCGCAATTCGTGAAGTCGGCTCTTATCTGACTTTGGTTGTTGCTGCTGGGATCCGAGCAGATATTGCTGTCCGCCACGACGTACGCTTCACTCTCGGCAAATTGAGCCTTCTCATGGTCAGTGATTTGAAGGCACGAATCAGACTTCGACCAGACTCACGCAAGATTCAGCGCAAAGTGGCTTCGCAGCTGTGCCAGACAAATCGCAATCGTCGATTGAATTTTGAACAATGGCATTACAAATGACCGAGGTTGTAAATCGTGCATACAACTCAGTTGTATTGGTGAGATCGACGTTATTACACCCGAGTAGTGTTTGGTACCTGAATGATGACTTAGTAAGAGCATAAGCTCGAGGAGATCAGAGTCCACTCACTTCTCTTGGACATAGCTGGTTTGGACAAACGAACTCAATTGTTCATCAAACGAAGCGGTATCTGAGACGTATTGGAGGAAGGGGCTGCAAGCGCATGAGTTAGGGATAACCATCGAACATCTACGTGAGTTTCACGCCAAGCGCAACTCACTATAGTCCCACGAGATAGTCGCTGGTCGACACGTAAGCCTCCTGGAAAGCTGAGCATTGCGTGGAATTCGACAATGTGTAGCATTCGGCCGTGACAGTTGGCGTCACTGACAAAAGCGATAAAAGCAGCGCTCCTGTTGTCGTTTTCCGGTAGTTGCCCGTCCGCCGCCTTACTGTGGGTCTCGCTGACTTCGAACCTGCCACTACCCTTTGACTGCCGGATACCCCCAAGTCTGCCATGGCAACCCCGTCGGAGGTCCAATTCTTGCCAACGCTTGTGATCAGTGGCGCGGTGAATGCATGCTGATCTGACCCTATCATTGCTCAATGCCGCATGCTACTCAATATCGAAACTTGCGAGCGGAAGCTGTCAGATGGTTGTTGGCGAGGTATCGACAACAAGAGCAGGGTATGCTGGTTGTTGTTGTTGTTTTCGGTGTTTTTTTTTTCAGATGTTCGGTCTGTGTAATAGTCGTTAACCGTAGCCGTAACCAAAAATCTCTTGGCAATTGAGTCAATTGAACCAAAAAGAGGATGTGGAATGTTGTTGTGCGATGTTGACGACGTAGGTGTTGACTTGAATTATTAGTTGAAGTAGAGGGTGAAGTAGGCTCTGTCGGGTATTTCAATAGGTATGAATGAGTGGCTGCAGTTGGAGAAGGCAGGACTGGAAAGAACGTGGGTCGCGGGCGGCAATGACAATCGGAAGCTCCCATAGGACGACGGATCAGTAGGTCGGTCGGTCGTGGTTGACTTGCTGCGTGTGTGGACTTTCAATGCACGATGCTGGATAGGACAGGACCACCGCACGCATTAGACACGCAGCTGCTGCTGACGGGTGGGATGGGGCGTATGTCCGTTGGATTGCTCCAGTGGTTTCGAAGTATGTATATATTTGGGACTAGGGGCAGTTTATACAATACTCGAAAAGAAAAACCACGCGAATCATGAGGGGAAATAGCAAAACAAGAAACAAGAAAGAACGTAACGGGTGACCAGCGGTGTGGTGCGGCAGTGGAACGGCCGATCTGGATGGGAGGATTGAGAAAAGAGGTCGAGATGGCAACGGGGGCGACGGCAGGAGAGAGAAACTGGAACGAAAGGGCGTTTCCAGCGAAGTTTTGGAGCGGGTGTCCACTTTGCTTGCGCACCCGACTACGAAGTACAATGCCCAGCTGCCCGGGCTGGGGACGCTGCAGGCTATTGCCAAAAGCTGGTGCGCACATCGAAACAGGCCACTCATCAGCCAGTGGCCAGCCCTCGCAGCGATTAGGAGCAGACAGGAAGGCCGGGGGGCTGTTCCTTGGCTATTCCCGCACAGAGTTGCGACTCCCGAGTTCCCGGCCAGATAGCACCTTTTCGGTCATGTACTCGTACCTGATTAGCGATTAGCAGAGCTCACTTGCAACTCTGTTAACGTGAGAAGCGGGTCGCCGAGACCCATCTAGCTTGAGACTCCCTTGAAAAAGTGAATAGCAGTCGCTGTGGATTGAGTTGCAACCATTACAGAACACTGCTAACGGCTCTTCGTCCACCGCAATGGGCTTCTCAAATATAACAGATGCAGTGAGCCGGCGCAGGTACTTTCACTCTAGCCGACCGGTTCCTGAGCTTAGCCAAAGGTACCCTGGTCGAGTATAATCGCAAGCGTTGCGCAAGTCCAGGGGTCTGATAGAGCGTGCACCCACTTCCAGCCTGGGTTTTATCAGAACTGGGTAACGTGCCTGATGCATTTGAAATTTGGTTTTCAACCACATCCAATAAGCATCAGCCCAAGCTTTGCAAGGGTCCAGGACAGCAAAATTTCCTCCACCACAGGAAGCCTGCCTTTCCCTTTCTCTGTAGCTTGCTTCACTGTTGGCAGTTTATCCCGTCTTCAGCTTGTCAAATGCCTCACGAAACTTCGAGTGTCATCCGAACAATCCAACGGCGATGGGGTAGCAAGTGCGTTCACATCCCTTGTAGTATTGTCTTAGGTTCGAGAGCGTACACTCCAAGTTTCGCACCTTCTACCTCAATTCCCCAGCCTGGTTGGACGAATTTGACAGATCACTATGGATTAATTTGGCCACTCAGTCGACCACAGTATTGGGAATGGGGTCAGACGAGGCTCGAGACCCTCTGCTGCCTTTTCTGTCATTATCAGCACGGCTCAACGCCAATTACTATGGGGCTTCCGCGTTGTCTTAGACAGTGGCTGCAGCCGTCGCACATGGCAAATGGGGCTGCCAGACAGCTAAATGGGGACACACCACGATGCTTTGGTCTCTTCTTCATTCCCATTTGTTCCAAACTTGAATGCCTCGTAAGGTGTTGTCATGCATTGAGTTTGCGAAGAGTGCCTTCACTGAAGTCAAATATTGCCTAACGATGTTGGATCTTGGAATACTTCAAAGCAGAATAGTAGTCGTATTTGGCGTCGATCGAACTACACCGAGCTAGTACTCTTCAGGAAGTGATACCTCTCTTTGGACTGATTCATAAATCCTTTCGTCATCAAATTGGCTCGTCTGAAGTCTTGCCCTCTCACAGTGATTGGTCGACAAGCTCTTATTTGTTGATGATGCAGGAGCTCGCCTGCAAGGACCCTCGTTCCCAGCTCGAGCGCAAAATTCCCGATTTCTTTCAGGCAGCTGTTTTGGTTTAACATGAACGGTGTCTGTGAGATGATGATGGCCTTTGTGCAGAAAGCTCACAGTCATGGCCAATAAAGGAGAAGGTCCAATAAATAGCACGTCACAATTGTCACAATTACGTTCTTCCATGACGGCCCTCCGTTCGTCTGAGCCAACATAGAATCTGGGTTTTTCTAGGCACTCTTTATTGCGCTTCAGAACCTGCTTGATTAATCATGCCAACGAATATGGACCAAGCATTATCCATGTGTAGAACGAAGAAGCGCGACCACATTTTCCCCGGCCATATCTATCTTCAGACACTCGGAAAAGAGGTATGAACGGCTTCAGACGATGAATTTTCGGCGTACGCTGAGTAGGTATAACATGGAGGAGCATGTAGTTTAATTCCGCTTGCACCACCGGCAGTCGGTCTGTTGTACCAAACACTCATCCATCATATCGTTTTACCATCTACCGAACCCCTTCGCAAGTACTGATCACCTATCGCCGCAAGCTGGCGTTATGTGTTTCAACCCGACTAAGAAAATGGGTTTGCAGGCTAGAGTCTCGTTACTCGTTCGAACGTGCATGTGGCATACACCGATGCACACGTTTCTCCCAGCCACCGACCTGCATCAAACGGAGGCAACTGCCACAAGCGGCTTGGTTCTGCCACAATCCAAAATAATTCAGGACTTCCAGTATGCAGCTTGATGATCACTGACAACATGCTGAAAAAAAAAATTAAAAAAAAGCGGTAGCGGGTCAGAGCATTTATGAATACCAACCACCTTCCACGACTTATGGTTTACAATACGTCTAGATATCCTAGTAATAGTATAGAATTATCGTAACTCGTACACCTCCGACACCCGGGCATCAGCCTTTTTGCATGTCGGCAGCATCCCAGTATAAAAGCTTTACCCTCTAATACTATTTTTATATCGTAAAGAGGGGTTGCAGGTGGCGTTACCCGCTTGCGCTTCTCACTTGCGCGGCGCTTATCACTACAGAGTACCCATCGTCTCCACGAAGCATCATGCGCTTTAAGCATTACATTGGGTCGGGTAATTTCCCCCTTGGACCAAAGCGGAAACCCAGAATACAGAATCATACACACTTGTATGATTGGATATCACAAATTCAAGCATGATAGCTGCGTCCGGAGAAGTGCCATCAACTGGACAAAAGGAGACAGGTTACTGGTAAACCCGTTATCAAGACGGTCGATTGCTATGCATTAAGCCTTACGTGCGGACCCCTGATACTCCACTTTCAGGGTCTCAACCGAAGCTCAAGAACTTGGGACCATTCTGTCATCCACGTCGCCACGTTGAATATCTACGATCTCGTTCGGCAATTACAGCGAATCAGACAGCATTCGAAAACGTCGATCATGCGGTTTGGAGGCATATGTACCGTTCGTTAGATTCGGGGTGGGTTCACCCCTACATACACCACCTTCGGCTCGTCGGTTTCGTGTTTCTTGATTGCGTTCCAGGATATTCTTGTCCCTGTGATGCAACCTCACGCGGCTCACTATTGATTGTATGATGGCTAAACAGAGCTCTTGTCTGGTAGACGACCGATACTATCTTATCATCGTGTTGCATGAATTTCAGCTTCCCCTCAGCAGCTGACAGCTCATGGACGGACATAGGAGTTTCAGCTGCTTACATCCTTCCCGAAATGCGGGTTTGTCTCTTCAACTGAAAAACCTCAAAGAAACCGAGCCGATGCTGTCTGTCGTTGTTGGTATATTATGGAAGATTGTTGAAACAGGTGCATTCTTCAGTTCCAGCTGCCCAGCTAGCCAGACATATGTACGTGGTAAGCGGTGAATGTCTCACCAAAAAAAGTTACACGAACTGATAATCTAGTAGAGGGATACCCCTGTTAGGTTTTGAAACACTTCGATGTGTTGGGTCTACAATTAGTAGCATGGCATCTGAGGAAATGCTCGATTTGTCGTTGAGGTAGCGGTACGCTGGCCAGGGATCATTCTTATCACCACGTTGCCTTGAGGTAGCGGGTAACGACTACAGCAAATGACATGACATGGGATGCGCGGGTATTAGCTACTGACGTTGGTCAGACTTCAACTATCTCTCGACCATTCAGCTCCAGCGCTCCTGATTAAACTGGAGTAAGTTATATAGCTGTGTTGACGAGTCTAAAATAGGTCCAGATCGAGTTACTATAAACTGCGCAACTCTAGCGATATTATGCTTGGAATGCTTTTGATTCAGTCTATCAGACATGCTACTAGGCCATTTTTATCGCAGCTTTTTGGAAATCATGCCCCAACCAGTGTTAGAATTTCGATTCTACTGCTACGTAGGTCGAGGCAAGTCTATGTTACGGCGGACTTATAGTCCATGGTATGACTAACCTGTTAGACCGGACCAGCTTTACGTATTTGACATATACCCCTACAACAATTCCGCTCCATCTTTAGTAAGATACGGCAGAAAGTTTGTGATGCAGTACCTCAGTCTTTCAACGAATGACCAAGGTTTTCAGCTAACTTCCAGCTCCTTTCTTGAGGACACCAACGAAACCAACTGATCTCTAAACAAGAGAGACTTCTCGAATTATGATATTATGGAAAGTGCAGGCCTGGTATCTGCTTGAGGGAAGTGCCTTATGAGATTTGTTACTCTTTTGGAAGCAAAGGCCCTGTGAAACAGCACCGGTACATATTCTGGTTGCTGGAAAGCACAACAAAACACATTAGACATTGAGGAAAACCGGGTAACAGGGACCATATGATGCTTCATTATGTATGAAGCATAAAATGTAGCGGCTGAGTGTAGCGTTGCTTCTATCGTCCTTTGTGTCCTCGTCTTTCAATAGCAGGCCACTCCAGGCATTCTTTACAGCCACCAGATCTTGAAGCACAGTGCTTTAATGTTTGAAAAGGCAATGCTTCTCAAGCTCATGGGATATACATGACCGAGTGTTCTCAATAACGAATGCGATGTCTCACACCGAGACAGCAGGATACTATATGTGTACAGGCCGTTGTTCAATCCAGAAGCGAATTTAGCGTCACCATCCACCAGTAAGGGGGATGAGATGGGGTGTTGGCCTATCAGACCAACAAGTTTATGTCGTAGTATGCGACGTTGGTTTGCCATTGGTCGTGTACGCAATCAATTTTGAGAGTCACGTACAAAGCCATTGGACCTTCAGCCTTGACAATCGGTTCTATCATTTACCATACACATCTCCCCGATCATTACCATCATTATATGCCGTGAGGTTGTGGGTGTTTGGTCTCCGTCATCATCTCCGCCCCAACCCCTTCCTCCCGTTTACCAAGATGTCTTTAGGTACTAGGCGGTGTTCGCTTTTCATATCTTAATTTTCACGGTTCACTTCTATGTTGCTGTTGCTTCTTCGTGGATAAAAGTAAAGGATATGCCCCTCTTTCCTATCCAATCATTGCCCCTTGGATATCGAACTCTGACCGCACACCCCAGCTTTCTATGAGTCCCGCCGAAGCTGAGTCGTGGCAAGCTTCAATTTTCAATTGGGGAAGGAGGGATACGGAGCCAGTATTTTCAGCTCAGGGGATGCATAGGGACGCCCCTGAATGCATATCACTTGCTCAGAAGACAATGGTGTTCCAAAGCCGCTGGCATCCAGGTCTGCGAACATGGTCAGTAATGATCGCGATTTAATACAGAGATCATGTCGTCCTATCAGTACCGAAAGTTCACGAAAGAGGTTTGACAGCAACGCAGGGAGAAAAGAGGAGTAGAAGAGGGGGACAACAAAAGCACAAAAAATCCCTCCATCTCTCTTCCTCATCTATCTCGACCGTCAAATGTCATGAGGACGCATCAGCAGCGTGAATTGGTACAGAAACTGAACCTGCGTTAACAGCCAGCAATATTAACACCCGATCATTGTAACACTCGTAATTTGTTTAATCAGTCTGATGCCGCATAGTTTGGGACTAATTGGAGGGGCGCCAGTCACCATGGTGAAGTTAAACTGGTGAGGGCAAGTTGAGGCGGTAAGGTTTTTGAGGATGGCCATAAACATAACTCCGAACGTGGCAAATGCGCAAGTCGAGGGGCAACCCGACCTTTCGAAGTTGATACCAATCGCGGGATCATGTAGCGCTCGAACTGTACGTGTTATCTATCCTATGGTCCATTGGGGCAAGAACCAAGTACCATGTAAGAGGGCCCTTAGCAGTCGATCCAATGGCACGTATTGGAAGCAAGTGCAAAAGTTGCAAATGTTCATTGCATCTTGCGGCGTCCATTTGCATGGCTCGAAGTCGTCAGGGTAGGCAATCCAGCAATTTGGTCGGGTCGGCAAAAAGATGCGGGTCAAGATGTGAAGGCACGCTGAATTCAATGCCTTCAATTCCCCATGATCCGCACAATATGTACAATGTGGTGTTTCCGGTCGCCCCGCCTCGCCTCATGATGAGGTCTCGTTCTCCTTCTTCGCCTTTTGCGCCTTCTCATGTTCGACGATCTGTTTGCTCCAACTGCAGGATTGACATTAGCTTCATTCCAACCCCTTGTCGCCATGCAGAGCTCTGGGGAGACTCGTAACGTACTAGCGACTTGGGTAGAAGCGACCGGGCTCGGGCATCTTATGTCTGTATTCGCGCTGGGCGCTGAGGTTCCATGTCAAGGCCGTGATTCCAATGATGACGGCAGTGAATACGGCGGTGTTGGCTTTCCAGTTGGACGGCTGAGCGTACCAACCACCGGATGGTGACCAGACGTGCTTGGGGTACCTGGATTGAGGTCAGAATTCAAGGTTGTTTCGCGGGGCGATGTGAGTTGAGCTTACGGGACTCTTGGACCGCCACCCTGGTGCGGATTAGCGATAGTCATTCATTCAATCAATCGGGGCACTCACCATTTTGACCGAGTGTGCTATGAATTGAGTCTTTTCGGGAATTGATGGCAATTGGCTTCCCTAAATTTAATGAATGTGATGTAGCTGTTCCTGGGTGGTCGAGTGCAGGCGCTCAAGTGGGAAATGGTTGTTCCGGTTCACCTCAATGTATCTTGCATGAGCGCACGGCCGTTTTGGTCCCTTATTGGAGCTCCCGACAGCAGCTTCCAATAGGAAACTTTTTCTCGAGCAAGACTTCGACACGAGACGCCAGATACCCATCGTCGACCTTTGGTATTACGATTTCTACGGCAACATATCCGAATCTCAACGCCGAGTTATGCGCTGGGGGAGGGACTATAGTTGCTAAATATGAAGAGAGTAAGATTAGAACGGTTATCGAGCCAATTGCTGGCTGCCCCTCCAGCACGAACCATATCGGCATCTAGATTCGCCAGTAGAGCACCGCGAGCATCGACCTCGTCACCCCGCCTCCGCACGACAGCATGTCTCCAGATACGATGCCAGTCGACGACAGTTTCGCCCGATCTTATTTACGAAGATGAGTTCATACAAGAAGACCCCGAGGAAGTTGACCCGCGGACACTGCCTCTTCCGTCACCGCCCCCTTCTCGAGCGCAATATTCCGCAAAGCTGGCAGCGCTGCACGCCCGTCTCTCGTTATCTCCCAGACTACCGTTAGAAACATTGGCTCGCGCCCTCATCGACCCGTCCGCCGATTCAAACACCAAGTTCAACAACACAAACCTGGCCTACCTGGGCGCCAGTCTCCTCCAATATCACACCTCCGAGTTCCTAGTCACGAGATACCCACGTCTCCCTCTCGCCATCACATTCGCCGCCATGAAGGGCTACGCAGGCCCCGAGGTTTTACAAAGGGTCGCTCGCGCGTGGGGTGTGGAAGCTGCAGCCGCACCAGGAGAGGAGGTCGACCCTGGTTACCTACAGTTCGACCCTTTGAGGCCTACGGTAGAGATGAAGAAAGGAGGCTACGTGCGAGCCGAAAGCGCCGAAATCGCCCGGTTCAAGTGGCGACGCGGTATGAGCAGCCGTGTCACGTACGACAACGCCTTCGGCGAGATGGTGCCGGGCCAGGCGTCCGTGTCCAACATGCACATGGCCGCGGTGAGCAACGAGCACAATGAACGGGAAAAGATATTGAGGGACGCAGCACAGAATGCACATGCCAACTTTGTGCGGGCCGTCGTGGGCGCCATCTACCTGCACTGCGGCCGGGAAAACGCAAAGAGCTTTGTGAAGTCGCACTTCCTGTCGCGCACGCTCGACCTGTCCAATTTGTTCGAGTTCAAGGTGCCCACGAGGGAGCTGGCACGACTGTGCGCACGCGAGGACTTTGAGGCGCCCGTGGCAAGATTGGAGAGCGAGACGGGTCGCATGAGTAGGACGCCCGTGTTCGTTGTGGGCATTTACAGCGGAAAGGACAAGTTAGGGGAGGGAGCTGGGTCGAGTCTGGACGAGGCGAGGGTCATTGCCGCCCAGAATGCGCTCAAGTCTTGGTACCTGTACAGCCCTGGTGAAGTGGCCCTGCCGAGTGATACCTTTGCCGAGGATGCGGCGCCGTGGAAGCCTGTGTATATCGACATTGGAGAGATTATCTCGTAGTCAATGAAGACTGGAGAAGAGGAAGGAGGTCACGGGGAGATGGACATAAGAACTGTCTATCTGTGTACGAGGATCTATCAATCTCTGCAAAGGAGAGTGTACAATTGTGCGACATGGCCACGGCTGGACAGAAGAATTTGGTCTGGCACATGTCTGTTTGTCCCTCATCAAAAGTCAAACCGAAATGTACCATAACACACAAGAAAGGGAGGGCATGTAGAACATAAAAGTAGAGAAACCCGCTCCACGAAATGAGTGTACATATTCTGTTGGGTTATATACAACCTGGTCCTGTTCAATCGATTATCATGTACAATGCCTTCATGTCAAGTACCAGCCCATATTTGATCACGATTCGTCTGACTTTGCTTACGTAGGATAGAGCAGCGCTGGTCAGGGTGAACGTGACAATAGCACCCGCCTGCCGTGGGTATCATCCTGCTCTCTTCGATCTATGTCGCGCATCTACAGTGCAAATTACCCATCTACACTCTACACCACCAAACACATTTTAGCAGCAGTATCATCTAGCAAAAGGGTATTCCCACTCACTCACCCACTCACCCCGTCAACTAAAATGATCTCCCTCCCCCAGCTTCCCCTCAATCCCCAATCTCCTCAGCCTCCTCCTCCCCTCCCTCCTCCTCTCCTTCTCCTTCTCCAGCCTCTGTTTCTTCTTTCGTTCATAAACAGCCCTAACACAAGCCCTTATCTGCTCCTTCCCTTCATCGAAATTCGCCCGCGCCAACGCGACAACCTTGTCCACCTCGTCGGGCGTGTAAACGAAATTCCACGTACTCATATACTCGCTACTCGCGGGATCGACACCTTGCACCTTCTCATTCGCGACGAAGGGCAGGTAGGCGACCGCGATCCCCGCATCCGGCTCCATGAGCTGCCACGTCGTGTCGTCGCGGAGGGCCTTGGAGGGGGGAGGCGGTTCCGAGGAGCGCTCTTCCGTTGTGCCGACCCAGATGGTGCAGTAGCCGAGGTCGGAGTCCTCGGGGTGGGACTGGTCGTGGAGCGCTTTGCGTTCTTGTTCGGAGGTGCTTTGGGGGGTGGCCGGATCGTCTTTTTGCGCTTCGCGGAGTCTGGTCTCGGCTTCGGCGGGGGAGGCGGCGGCGGCGGCTGCGAGCTCTTTTTCGGTCTCTTGGGGGGTTTCGCCGGATTTGGGCCAGCCTGCGCCGACGGGCCAGCCTTTGATGCCGCGCTGGCGGGCGTAGCCGTCGGCAACTGAAAGCCAATTTTCTGTCTTGATGTCGGCAGAGGCGTCGAAGGCGACGATAACATCTACATTTCGTCCCGGCCGCAGAAGGGGGTATATTGGCAGGTTGTTGGACATACCCGCGTCCATGAGCTGGATGTACTCATTCTCGTAAATTTTGGTCGGCGTGGTGAAGCGGAGCTGGTCTTCCATGCCATAGACAAAGTTGGGCACCTTGGTCGGGTCGATGGGGTGTACTTTCTCCAGATCATCGTTGCGGCCGTAGATCATCTCGTCAACGGCACGGAATCCCGAGAGACTTTTGACAAGAGGCCGGATTTCCCGGTAATAGTGGCTCAGAGTTGCGCAAAATGCACTTCCAAAAGTACCCATCAAGATCGGCATGCGCACTTCTGGCAGATGGAAGCCAACCTCCTGCGGCACATCGACCCCATTCTCGAACTTTCGTCCCATAGCCCAAGTAGGGATACCAGCATTGAATTCCTCACAGAAGAACTCGTAGGGGGTCACCTCGAACCATTGAAACCAGGCCTCCTGCTTGGCCAACTTCTTAGCCTGCTCGGACGGTGAGTCCTGCGTCACGGCGCCGCCTACAACTGGAATTTCGTGTCGTACAACCGTGTATATGGGCATTGGGTTCTGCCCGTACTTGATATAGTCTCTCTGGTTTGAGAGCTTGAAGTCGCGATCATTGACTTCCAGTTCACCCTTAGGGACTAGTAGTCTTGCCGCTAGGAGGATACCATACACATCCACAAGTCCAAAGTCTGCGTTGGAATCGCCCCGGAGTTTCTCAACCATGCTGCTCAAGAGAAGCTTGTTGGTTGGTGCCGACAAGACAGATGAGAATGCGATTGGCGGGTAAGCGATGTGAACAGCTATGCGCGCCTTCACATGGGCAATGAGGCGATCAAACCGGCCGTTCGTGATGGATGAGTTGTAGAGTGTTTGGAGCCAGCATGAACCGCTTACACCGGCAGTGTAAGTCACACAGTCGAACAGCCCATCGTCTTGAGTTGCAGCGAGTGAGCCTGCGCTCGCGACCAATGCGCGTAAGCCCCCGCCCGAGCCGCACATGGCAATGGTGGGCACGTCGTCGGGATGGACTTCTTTCTCATCTAGGCCGAGGTACCTGGCCAAGGCAGCAGTGGCAACCTTTTTCCGCCGTGCCAGATACTCTTTCTCATCGTCGCATAACTCATCCGAGACGCGCACATTGGCCTTGTACTGAATCTCAGGGTTGATAAAAGGGTCATGGGCCTCATTCCAGATCTCATCGGCCAGCGATCCAGGGGCCATGGACAGTTCATGTTGCAATTTTCGAATGTACATGGGCAACGACTTGGACCATTCTGGCACTATCATGTCGACGACGCGATCTGGGATTGTGGACCATTCGATATCTGTCACCTTGGAAAAACTTTCGAAATTGCCGGTAAAGGACGTCCAAGCCGTCGGTTGTGATTGCGTCCGGGACTGGGTCTCTTCATCTTCCTCAGTCCTTTCTCGTTCTTCAATTTTCTCTCTGACTTGTCGTGCCTGGCGGAGTTCATTGCCTGGGTAAAGCAAGTATATGAGCAAGCCACCCAAAGTTAGAACTGCCGGCGTGACTGCAAGAGAACCTTTACCAAATGCTGATTTGTTGCGTTGTTTCCTGGAGGAGAAGAAGCCACGAGGAAACTGGCCTTGCCGTAGTAGCCGGATTCCCGCCGCGGTGGGTGTTAAACGCAGAGGTGGCATGCGCATCCTCAACGCCCAGTGGGAGATTGGCGCTAGTTGCAAGCTCCTGTGCCTGCGGAGCGGTCTCACTCGTTCCTGCAGGGCAGCAGGTCTCATGGTCGCGAATCCAGAAGTGCCTTGCTGGTGGGAGGTTGGGAAGAGACGAGCATAGCTTCAATTGAGGCTGCCTGAACAAATGCCGAGTTTCTCCAAACTTCCGGATTTCAATCTACCCCAGACACTTCCGGACTCCGGACTCGATGCTCCGCCGTTTTTGAAGTTCTTCTTGACTTAGAAAACAAGCTTCGCGGCTTTACACATCGCGATCATTCGACGTTGACATCATGCCTCGTTTGATGCTTATCTTTAAGATGCAATGTCTGACATGCAGGATTGTGGATAGCCCCTGTCACAAGTGCCTGCCTTCAAGTGAAAACAAGCTTGCAGGGGTATGGTATTCACTGAACTCCAGACACACATAAGCTTACTTCAACGACATGTCTCCCATACCACCACACAGCTTATGCCTGACTTTCACAACTCCAACTCGAAGTCGGGGCGATTGAGTTGACAGTGTCAGAGCGGTTCTCTGGAGCCATAAATGTTGTGGTATGCTGGTGAGCTGGAAATGGTGTCTTAACTTCCCAGCGGAATTGACACTTCGTGCAGACAGGAGCTGTCGCTCACTTTCAAAATTCATCCCACACATTTCAGCAACTTCAGTGCCTTACTCTGATACAATTCGTTCAGTCGTACATGATTAGTTCTATGTAGGTGACAGTTGTCTTTGGAAGCTTTCACTTCGGGCCTCAAGTACTCATGAGGGTTGAATCCAAGATTCGCCCAGGTTTCTGATGTCGAACAGACCAAAGCTATCAAAATTGAGTCCACTGACTTCAGGAGTAGAATCTGAGTGGTATGATTCTAGCTACCAGGAGGAGCACTTCTCCCAAGGCTCAAGTAGTGGTATTGGGTTCATGACGATTCGTCTTACTCGCCACCGAGAACTGCAAATACACTTCGACTTATATCGCCTTTGAAGTGACCCAAGTTATTTCATGCCGAACAGACACCTCTACCTGTCTTCCTCTCTGGTACGTAAGCCGCGAATAAACCTTAGTCACCAAAATTGGGTCTCTACTGCGCATCAAGCCTCCGTCAGCTTACATGAAACCGGCCCACGCTTCCTTTGACTTCAACTTTTTGGTTCGGAGGATTATGCGCACTCAGCATAACCAACGTTTGACAGCTGCACATCGACCAAAAGGGCAACAAAGAAACAAACTTCTACCAAGTACCCTAGGGTATTTGAATAATGATTGGCCCTTTCCGTATATGACAAAAACGGCTTGTATGCTGTTCTCAGCCCTACGACCATGAATGCCGGGTCCGACTTTGAGAGATCAAATCACTGGACTACTTCTAATTTTCAGCAAGTCATGCGGTTGCAAGAGTTTGATCTTTGGTTACTCCTCAGCACCCGTCGCCCTGCATTGGGTCTTCATAGCAAACTGCACTCGCCAGACCACTAGGGCCAGGTGGAAAGGGGAGGGGAAAGTTAAGCATCAATATTTCTCGCATGTCCCATCAATTCGGCTCGTAGCTGGTAGCTCCCTCGGCTCTGATAGGCTAAGCCGTGGGACGGGGTCTCCGCTTCCGCTATAGGGTGAAATTTATCGCGTTTTCTTGATTCTTGAAGATACAGGCGACAGTTCGAACGCCAGACAGCGCCTAATCCCTCGCATCCGATGATCCCCATGCGGTACTCTCCATCTTTGCCGACTGTATCCGCTTGTCAGCATTGTACTTGCTCCTAATGGACTTGTGGGTCAGCCACGATTACGGAATATCATTGTGCTTGAATGAGAGACACCGGCCCTGCAAGGCTACCTTGGGCGAATTCAACGTGGACCAGTGCGACAGACATGGCCATGTATCTACAAACACAGTAATACTACGAGTGTCTTAAAGAGGCTTTCTCCAAAAGCCTTGTAAGATGCTTCAATAGGCGTTGGAAATCATCTCATTCGGTTCTTGGATACGGCTGGATCCTCATAGAGGAGAGTTTCAGTACATGACGATGACTGATTTAGATTCAATAGTCCTAGGCAATCACTAGGATTGGCCCTCACTCTGGAGCCTGGATTCGCTCGTACTGCTGATGCATAGCTGTGCCGTGCCTACGTCTGTCAGTTTCAGATGGCGTCCCCGGACAGCTGCTTTGAGACCATGGTTGGAGAATTCTCGCTGACGAGTCTCTCACGCTGTGGCAAACCTACCGTTTGAAGACTAGCAACAACTCCGTGGCTGTCTCGTGATGAATCCTTTGGGAGACTGGTGGGCTTTCTGCTCGGCTGAGCGGCTGAAGAGCCGGCGAGAGAAGTCGAAGAGTTAGAAACTAAGTGTGTAAGGGTCTCTTCGAAATGTCTATATAAGTGGCAGAACTTGTCTCTATTTCTTTCTACTCAAGCTCATCACAACATCTTCTACTAAACTCGCAGCATCATAACCCTACACAGAAAACACCTTTAACCGCCCAAAATGGTCCAGATCGCAACCTTCATCATGGCTCTCGCCGCCTCCATCACTGTGACTTCTGCCACGTGCACCCGTGCCTGCGTTCCAGGCCAGAATTACTGCGGCTACTCCCTCCTCAGCGAGTACGGTAGGCTCACCCAGTCCTTTCATCCCCGATCACCTATGCCGTATCATTGATTTTAAAGTACAATAACTGATGATAATGTCTTATCCGCCAAACAGGCTGCAATAAAACCGACCTCCGCAACACCAAGGGCGAGCAGTATGACGACTCACTGTACACCTGCGCTCCCGACGCGCACAGCGCCGACGAAGTCGAATGGTGCCCCGGAGGTGCCGGACACTGCCAGCCACCTAATCATAACACCTGTGACGGGGTCAACTTCTGCTGTGACTAAGTATATTGGGGGTTGGTGGATGTCCGTGCCCTTGAGATTGGAAAGGGGGGCAATCCGGGTTGAATGAATATGCGGTGGAAAGTTGGGGCATGATGATTGAACTAGGGGGTTTTCTTTTTTACTTTCCTTAGGTACTTTACCAGCTTGGCCAGTTTTTCGCTCTTTCTAGTACATTATATCGATAATACTCAGACTCTCATGGCACTAAAATTTGTTGCTGGTCTTTTCGAGATTGCTGCAGGCTGTGGATGTTTTCATTCGTAGCAACTCTCATCACGTGGACCATCCAGAGACCTCGAGTACTTCGGCATGTAGCTTTTGGGCGATATCGAGCGTTAATTGTCTGTAAACTATGTGAAACTACTCCTGTGAAAGGATTTCATTTCTGTGATATATTAACTTGAGAATGGGGTCGCGACTGACGGTTGTGTTGCGATAAAACAGTCAAATACGAAAGGGATCTAAAGCTTGCCTTAGTCAATGAAGTAATAAAACTTCCCTTGCACTTTGTAGCCTCATATAGAGCTAACACTGATTGCACGCATTGAGCGGACAGAGTGGAATTCGGCCTACCGCGGTGTAACTCTGCAACTCGGGATGTTCCCTACCCACGTGGCTTCATTAACTCATCCATGGCTTCGGTGCCGTCTGTAAGCTTTACGTAAATCGAAAATTTGTGTCATGCGGTATGTAAATTCGTTCTTCGGAAATGAGGCTATGGCAGTTATGCTTGGCTTTGATGCCAAGTCCTATTGGTTACCAAGTTGCGTGTGTGTGAGGTCCTAGAGCTCAGCGCTGGTGAGAACTTAGTCTACCAAAATTTGAACTCTTGTGGCTCTGGTCAGCTTCTTGCGACTATCTAGGTAGAAGTAGGAACAGTATCACGGGAGCGTTTCCGCTAAATAGGATCATATTCATACAGCCTTCTCAAACAAACTGTTCTAGTGGATGCTTAGAAATTTGATTGTACAACAGGAAAGGATAAGGACAGGATCGCCATGCGCATTCGTGGAACCCTGCACTCACAAGGTGATGCCGAAGTTCGTACAGTACACATCGTGTCCCCTCGTCATGTTTGCCTATGTTAATAGTATTGCCAATAAATTAAAACCCCCAGATGGATAGTTGTGATGAATCTAGGATTCGAATGCAAGCCTCAAGAATCACTACCGGTCGTATTATAACACAGGAAGTCGATCGCAAGCTGTCTCGCATACTTCGGTTGATAATTACTCCTATGGGGGATGACCAGGTTGTCTTCCAGTCCCATGCATGCACCCTTTATTTGTACATCCCAGAATGAAGACAAGTTGAGAGTAAGAGATCAACAGCACCCTTTGCAACGACAACAAACTCGGATTTGTGGTCAGCTGAGGTATAAGAGGATTATTTTTCCATTCCATATTCCTGTCCGACTCATTGCCACCAGTGGCAGACCGGACAGTTCGAAATAAAGAATCCTTTTACCCTAACTCCTAGAATATCCAGAGTGATACTACCGATTGCGAGGTCGAGTGCCGTTTTTTTGTCGCTTTGGCGTTGCTCGTACAAAGACTAGGCAATCATGCCCAAACCAAGATGCATTTGTGCCTATTGTAAAGAACACAAGCCATTGATGGAGATCCATTGTGTTACTTACCCTCAACGAAGCCGTCATTGTCTTTTATGATACACATCTCCTTTGAGCCCGTCGCAATGACAAGCCATTGTTTCGCAACTCTATAACTTCCTACCCAAACCTCACATCTCCATCTGAGCTCAGCAGCCCAGACACGCCTAGCTTCAACGCGACGACCACAAACAATCCTAAAGGGCATCGAATTATATACCACCCCCACCAAATCACCAACACAACCCGCAGCCATGGTTTGGTACGTCATTGCCCTCGCTGTGTTAACCCTCGCCCTGCTCGGCATATTCTTGTACCTCCTACGACTGCCCTCTATCAACAACGTGCAAACCCCAACAGAAACATCGAAAATAACCACAAAAAGCCCCCACCTCCCGCCAGTATGATCCTGCCCCAACCCCCTCAGCACCTAGCAGCAGCTGCTGCACAGAAAGCAAACGCGGCCTCCACGCTTTGGCGAACACATCCTTCAAACGCCTATGAAGTCACTTTGGCCCTGCTCGCCCTGTGTATTGTTATGTCTCCTTCCCGTCACGGCCGAATACCTGACCTGGCTCTTACACGGCATCGCCACGAAATCGAGGGCGCCGTTGGCCACCATGGGCAGGGGTTCTGGATCGAAGTCGATCACGCGCTTGAGTACGTGCAGGAGGAGCTCGACCTGCTGGAGTGGCGAACGCGCGAGGGAAGGGCGAGGATCGTGCGGATTACCATATTGGTGGGAATCGTTTGGGTGTTGTATTGCGTTGTGTTCCAGGATGGAGGGAACAGGGCGTGGGAGTTCGTTTTTCCTACGCCGCAGTTGACAGAAGTAGAGATGAGGATTGAGAGGTTCTTTCGTGAGACACAGCACCTGCGGCCGAGGTTTTCGTTTAAGTAATGGGGAGAAGGTACGTATCGGGTAGGTATGTAGGCTCTGTTGTCTATTTACTGCTTATTTCTTGTTGTTGGGTAGGTTATTTGAAGGACAAGTAGATACCCCTACGTATATAACCCAAGCCTGTTTTGATGTTCCAAATGGAAAGTTCAATTGTCACGAACCTAAACCATTTGCTTGCCTTCCAAGTCGTGATGAGTGTCGCCATAAAGGCGCAACCCAGCACACCATACCTGTCCCGAGACTCAAATACCGTCATGTCTTCGTAAATTCATCACCCCTCCCCCCAAACGCCCTCCTCAGCCAAACGCCATATCCTCATCACTCTCCTCACCGCCTTCACTCCTCGCCTCCTCCTCTTCCCTCCTCGTCGCCTCAGCGCTAGCCCCCAACTTCCTGACCCCTTCCACGACTCCCAACACAAACCCCCTACTCTCCGCCAGTTCCATGGCCCCCACGCCCCTCAATCCCACCACGCCCCCTCCACCCTCCAATTGCGTCGTGCTGCCCCTCATCTTGGCCGCCCGCACCTCCTGCAGGTCCCGCAGCAGCGTCCGCACCTCGGCTGCGCCGTGTATATCGTCACTCGCGTGCGCCAGCAGCGTCTCCGACAGCTCGAGCCAGTGGTACGGCAGGTAGCTTGACGGTGCGTCGGCGGCGCATGATGGCAGGAACGGCGGGGAGAGGACCATGTCGCCCGGTTTTGAGTCGCCGTAGGGTCGCGCCATACCCCGGCCATCGGATCGCGTGACGGGTGGCGGAGGTGGGGAGAAGCCTTCCGGGTCGATGTTGATTTCGTGGTGGATTATCTCGGAGAGCGAGGCGGGGTGAAGCCACGACGGCGGGACAATGTTTGCGCGTCTTTGTTTCTTGAGGAGGAGGGCGAGCCAGAGGGGTAGCTGTGCGCGGTGAGGTGGCCGCAGTGTTGGGATTTGACCCTGGAGAGCGAGAAAGTCTTGTTAGCGGCCATGTTGGTGGTGTAAGTGGGATGCGGATGGCGGGGTTGATTTACGCTGAGGAGTGAGATTGACTCGAGTCTTTGGCGTGGAATAATGGTCACCATTTCCATTTCACAGAGGAAAGCCACCTCGGTTGGCACGAGGCCGGGCGGTAAGGGAAGCGCCATCTCACAGGCAATCGGTATCGCGGTGACAATGTAGAGCTGCGAAGATAGATGTCAAAGACGCGACACACGCGACAACGCGATGCGATTAAAGTCAATTCAACAATAAATTGAAAGTTGGACCAGGGGTCTTGGCGCCGTAAGGCCTGTGGCGGTGCAGCTGGATTGCGGCGTTCCAGACTCGCAGCAGGCAAACAACAGTAGACAAGCCATGGCTTGGAACAGTTGCTCAAGTTCTGCACAGACAGCTGGGGTTTTGATTCCTAACCTTGATAGCTGAGATTTCCACAATCCAGTGTTGCATTTTGCCATGTCAAATTAGCTTGACGTAGGCCGACCTTTATCAACTTGATCTCAACTCCGAGATCCTCAGCGGTCGGCTACTTTCATCTGTTGTACGACCATATTGACATTCTCAAAGCGCTCATGAGGCAAAACGAGCATTTCGTACAGAGCTGATTTCGGCATCTAGATCAACAGGTTTATGAGCCGCAGCACGGTGAGGGCAGCTTTACGCAATGCAACAAGTAGCTTGCTGTCGACCAAAGTAAGCGTCGTCATACACTCCAAGTGCTAACTCAAGCGTGGTATCCTCCATTTCCGATTTATCGACTCGGGTTGTCCCGATGGAGCGGAACCCCAGCGCAGCAAACCCACCCTGGAACACACCCCTGAAATCACACAAGTCAACGGAACCGGCTCCAGGACTCAAACCAGCTTCCCGAAGAATCCCTCGCTGCACTACAGATAAGTTTCATTTGAATAGAACCAGAATGGTCTATCTCTATCTCATATATCTTCTCTCACGAGCTTGCCTATAGCCTCCCCCCTATCCCTCATGCGGCGCCCGTATCCTCCCCACACAGTCATCCTTCCTCGAAACATAAATCCCCTCCCTAACCTCCCCCTCAATCCCACCCAACGCCCCCGTGGTACAAAACCCCAAAAGTCGCTTATGCCGATCGGACAACCTAGCCTCTACGTCCTTGCGCAGCGACAAGAAATTGTTCTCCTGCTGTCTGATAAACGACCTCATAAAAAATATCAAAATCACGGGCCTCTCTCCCTTCTCCTCCCGATTCGGTCCCGTAGCATGCCAAAGCCGACTCTCGAACACGAGCGCCGTCCCTGAGGGGCCCTCTGCCGCCACCGTGCCATCGACGGTGAACAAGTCATCGGGAGCGACCTGCCCCAGGTGCGAAGAGGGGAAGACACGCGTCCCACCGTTGCGGTTGGTCACGTCCTCGAGGTACCACATGATGTTCAGTCCGAACGCCATGTCCCGAATAGGCGGCTGGATAGCAATTTGATCCGTGTGCAATTGCATGGGCTCGTTTCCCGGCCGGGCGATATTGGCGCTGTAGCTGTGGATCAGCGCGTGATCGCCTAGGAACCACGGCACGATATCGTCGATGAGCGGGTGGTTGAGCAGGTCGAGGAACTCGTCGCCTTTGTTGATTAGAGTCCAGATGCGCTGGTTGGGGCCGTTCGGACCGCCGTCCGCTCGGGCTACGCCGGCGGCGCGCTCGCCGGCGGCTTGCTCTTGCACGGCGGTTTTCAAGATGGAGACTTGGGAGGGGGTGAGGGCGTTCTTGACGAGGCCGTAGCCGAATTCTTGGATGTCGCGTTTGACTTGTTCGATGTCTTCTGTTGGCTGGGGGAGACGGGGGAAGGCCACGGGTGTGACTTTCTTGGGGGGGCAGGGGGGGAAGGGGGTCAGTAGGTCGCCGAACTTGATGGCTACGGGGATGTTGCCCTGGGGCATCGAGGCTACGTGAAAGAAGGCATCCTTGAAGATGCCGTAACGGGGCTCAAGCTTGCCCTCGTAAAATTGCACGATGTACTCGGGCTTGATGGTCACCTTCGTGTCGGGCTCGTCGGAGCAGTCCTCGAGGAACTTGGCTTCTCCTGAGCGGGCGTCAACGAAGACTGGGGTGCGGTCGCCAAAGGTCAGCGAGAGGAGCGCCTTGAGTTGGCCTAGGACAGGTAGTTTCTCTTTGATGATTTCATGAGCCCGAGTGATGGTGGCATCTGCATTCTTTGCGAGATCTCTGTAGGATTGACCGCTGAAATCTAACCCTGGGGTGAGTGTTGGACCAGGGGCGACGCCTGCCATAGTGATCAAATTGGTTTGATAAGTGGCTGATTGAAGAAAGTTCTGTCAATTGAAAAAAAGATCGGAATCAAGTGGGAACTGAATGGGGGTTTGATGTAAAAAATGAGTGTATGATAAAATGTCGTGCTGGTGTCCAACATTCTGAATACTGACTCTCTATACTCTGCGATGCTGCAGATGCCGATCTGTGGGTTCGCAAACTCTTGCGGCTCGCCCATATCTGACGAGCTGCATATGCAGTGATAGTGATCAAGCTGCATCAAGTCGTATCCTAGTGGATCGCTAATCGCAATCTTGAAAGGCTAACCTAAGGCAAGGTCCTAAAATCTTATCCTGCGAGTTTTGTGATGATAATCTGATGCCTGGCCCGCTCTTGCACTTCAGCTATGATTGACGCGTATTTCCTCAGAGTGCGAGAGGTTTCGAAATACCCTGCTTGCTTCACCGAGTCTTCAAGCATGCGTGCATATCTGCAGTGGTTGATTTGATATCAGACGCATCGAAGTCCAAACCCCTCACGATGTCATCAACACAACCTATACTACCGCATTGACCACCTTTTTGCATGCACCCCCATTTTGCAGGGTCTAACTCAATCAACCTAAATACTTCGTCCATATTATTTATATACAGAACATACTTAATTTAAGTGTCCGAAGACTTGGATATATTCTTTCGAGCCCTCTTTTTAGGAGGGACCCTTCCTTCGAGAAAAGTATCAATTTCTAACTGCTTATCCGGTAAAATAGGCCGTATTCGCTTATTTCGCTTGTCCTGGGCTGTTCGGATCGCTGATAAGTTAACGAATACTTTATTCGGGTCTGGCTCGACGGGCTGGCGTATATCTGGAGCGTATTTATCGAGTTCCTTATATAGTTGCTCGTTTTCGATACGTAATTTGGCATTCTCGGCGGCCTGGAGTGTAAGGGCCTTGCCCGCCTTGCCTACTAGGGTACGAATCTTACGAGATACCCCGCCCTCGGCTTTCTGTATCGACTGTAGTTGGCTAGATAGTTGCTGCACTTTCTGAGGAGTAAAATCAACTAAAGGTGGTGATATATGAGGCGGAGGATCTGGTGTATGAGGCTCCGGAGGATCACAAGATACGTCGACTAGTCCTTCGGAGCCTAGGAGCCATATACCAGTCTTCCGCCAGCCAGATTTGATATTTTCCGTAGTAAAGGCTCTCTCCGAGGCACGTAGATATGTTTCTAGCATACGTTGCTTGTAAATTGGGGCTGTAGCCTTGTAGGAAGCGTAAGCCCTGAGCTCTTGGTGGTAGTAGGTCTTCAAAGGTGAGAACGGCCCGACATCGCACGGCTGGAGATCGTCACTGCAGTGTGAGGGTAAATACAGCACGGCGACTCTATTCGAGTAGGCTTTCCACATAAATTCGGCATGAATATATGTCTGGTGGCCTTCGAGGATAAGGAGTCGCCATTCGGTACCCCTAGGCTTCGTCTCGGGGAGAAAAACCTGATCTAACCACCTATTTGCGATAACTTTACCACCCCAGCCCTTACTCGTCGTAGTGTATTCCCACTCAGGGATATTTTGGTCTGGGAACCACTGTGCTTGGACTCTCTTGCCGGAAAATACGCAGACAGATGTACCCCGTTGGGTATGCGAAATGTACTCTAACCAGGAGCACCACGACGAAGCGTCCGACTTTGATACGCGTACCCGGCGTGAATTAGACGTCCCAATAACCGTACCATGCCCAGATTCCCCCTCTTGGACACCTGTCTCATCCATATGATACTCGTTGTCGGGTTTGATACGATACTTCGTACGTAAGCGTTCGAGGAGGGTGTAGAAGTCTCGGATCTTGTTCGAATCGGACGTTCCAACTCGGCTAGCATCTACGACGCGCCCAATTTTGGTACGTATCTGTGGATGGCGGCTAACGAAGTGATCCACCCAGTGTTGGCCGAGTGTATTGTTATCCCCTTGAACAAGGAGGATTTCGGCAGCGAAGTCGGCCACATAACGCTTGCTAGGAGCCCGTCCACACACTTCTTCGTGTAGGATCCAGTTCACAATAACCTCCTCTTGCTCTGGAGTCAACTTTTGTTGCCTGGAGGCGGCGTCGCGATGCGAATTACCGTGACGAATACGGTAGGACAGTGTAGTCCCCTTGATACCGTACCGATGAGCTGCTACGGCCTGGGAAGAGCCCTGACGGACAAGCTCTTTAGCGCGTTCGATTCGCTGCTCAAAACCGTCCAGACTATTCTCCACTGGATTAGCCATTTTGTACGTAGATAGAGAGCAATTGCGAGGTAAATTGAGAGACGTCGTGTTGTTGAGGCGTAGGAATTCCCTGCAAAATGGGGGTGCACGCAAAAATGTGGTCAATGTGGTTAGATGATATGATTGGATTGGCAAGTCCTATCTCAAAACCTGCCCGATACTAAGTCAGACCCAGATGCCCAAGGCTCGACAATCATTGCTTGTCTTGATATGTCGATTTCGACAGCCAGTCTCAATCTGCCAAGTAGCTTGATTATAACCCACTCCTGGATAAACTGGATGCTAAAATGGCCGGAAGGTTGTATGTAAGCTCAGGGTTCGAGAAGATCAGGACCCGTCTTGTCGAAAGCAGAACCATGGAGTGGTCTTGTGACATCCAGAAATATTGAAAAAAAAAAGCTTTGCAACTGCCGTCATCCTTTAACTTGGCAGGCAAGCAGGTAAGAAAGGTGATCGGGCGGGTTTCTGCTATCAACTCATCTAGTATACAGCCATGAGTTGAGGTGTGTCGTATCGCTGTAATCTTGAAGTGATAATTCCATGGTGGAGTCTCTGCTGACAATTTCCACCCTGTTGAACAGCTCTCTCCCCCTAGGCTTGACTAGCCCGGAAATGCTGGTAAGATTTTTTGTAGTAGGATTATCTTCTGTCTTGTCATGTATGAAATCCGAACCTGGATCCATAATATACTAACCCTCGTGAACTCAAACGGGAACTACCACCCGGCCCCAGCTCAGATCGACCTGCTGTGGCGCGGCAGGCAGTTGCCTGCTTTGAAATAGCCCGATAAGGCTTCCCTGAAAATCTTTATACGTGGAATCTCCCAATATATCAACGGAAAGCAGCTCCTCCAATCGAGCGTCAACGGTTCCAAAGCCCGCATAGACGTCCATGCAGGTAAAGATACGGCAGACCGTGAAGACACACTATTGTGTTACATGTCAGCATCAAATTTAATTGCAAAAAAATTTAATTAAACGCAACGGTTGATTCTTGCTCGCCGTTCCAACTACCATCAAGTAGTCATCAAGTCCTTGGTTGATGGCTGTCATCCTGGCTCACATCCGTAACGTGACGGTTATAATAGAGGTGACTATGAGAAAGATATGCCCAATCAAGCAGTTCCCACGGATTCAGGTTGGCGAATACAATATCCCCCATCTTATCAAATGACTTCTGGGCTGTCGTCCATCTTGACTGGAGCTCGGATATGCTGGCTCAACTCGGCGAAAGGTTGAAAGCGAACAATTGCCTACACACGTAACTTTTTGGGGAAATATTAACAGGAATAGTGAATAAATGGAGACAAAGAAAGCACATTGTCGATACTGAGAAAATTATTGTATTTTCTTTTCGCATTTCTTCTTTCCCTAGACATCTCACCTGGGTATCCCACAAGGAGCCTTAGGTCACACGTCCCTATTTCTGACTACAGGAGATCAGTCATCACAACTCTTTATTTCAAGTGGTAGAGAAAACAGTGATCCCGACAGAGAGGAAGACCGCTGAACAATCGCGGCATGCGGATGCGGGTAATCAAAACCCTAAAGTCCCTGCCATTACCGCAGGCACAGTATCTCAGGGCACTTCATTAGCTTTCGGATCTCAGACAGCTGTCGTCTGGCGACGTGGGAATGGAGTTTTGTGCTGTTATCAAACTAAGTCGATTTCTGGTGGTCGTTGAATCTCCCTTTCTTTTTAGTACGAACGGAATTGATAATGATTATGTTCTAGGTGACTTACGCCTGACGCGTTCCTTTCATTAAATCTAGCATCTATTCAACGCTATTCCGAATCACGAACAAGAAACTATACGGGGGTTTCCTTGAGAAGTCAAGGTTTGGTCGGTAAATAGTACGACGGTCGGCGTTATTGCTGTCGTCGCTGTCTGCAGGCCTGTGGCTTTCAACTGGGACAAACCTCTCGACGGGACCCGCACAGACGTACGTATGATCACTGGTATCAGTTACGTTATATCCGTCCTTGCCCTTACCACCGACTGCACCTGTTCCATCACTCCCTGCTTTGTGGTTTACAGTCTCCAGTGAAATGACGTGTCAAATGGTCAGTGGCGTCAATCTTGGCACTTGGAGTCTTCATGAGTGCAGCAACCCTCGTTCGACTGCCATACCTGAATGGCATTCGACAACGACTCGGAGAGTCAGAGGAATCATCACCCCGAAATATGGAGGTGGCGGTGACTTCGCATGTTAGGAGCAAAAGTATAAAGAGACAGGACAGCGAACCCAGATCAGGCTGAGAGGCACGTATTTCGAGGTATTGAAAGGCTGGGCATGGTAGTGCGTACGTGGGAACAACCACCCAACCTCCGCCCGAAAAGATTGGCGTTATGACGAGGATTGAGAGTCAAACGGCAAAACGCGTGGGTGGACCATCTGGATTGTTTTCATTCCTTTTTGCTCATCAAGTACTACGTAAGCCGTGGATGATATCCTAGACTCCATGATCTAAGTGAAAATTCTGATCGGTCGTTGCAAGGTGTTCGGGCTGTTGAATCGAAGACCGAGATTCAGTTCCGAGATCTGCTTCAACTCCGTTTCCGTCATGTCAAATGAGCAACATTCCAAGTTCTGCTTCAGTCTGTCCACGTTGTTTGATTTCGGGATGACGATGATGTTTCTCTGCGTGCACCATCTGAGAAGAATCTGGCCAGGGGCCTTGCCGTACTTCTCCGCCAAGCTCTTTACAACACTCGTCTCGAACAGAGGGGTAGCGTTCTTTGCCGTGACATTGCCCAACTCAAGAAAGGACTGAGGTCCGAACGTAGAGTAGCCGGTGACGGCGATGTTGTTCTCTTGGGCCATCGCAATGAGCTCTGGCTGCGTCAGATACGGGTGATGCTCGATCTGGAGGACCGAGGGCTGAATCTTGGCATAGGACAGCAGATCATAGAGGAGTTGGGTGTGAAAGTTGGAGACGCCGATGCTCCTGACGAAGCCGTCCTGGTTCTGCGGTGTCTTCACGAGGTCTTCAAGAGCGCCCCACGTCTCGGAGATTGGTACTTTCGCCAGTGGCGTGACCTTTGTCTGCTCCTTATCACTCCAGAAACACGGCCATCGGAGCGTCTCGAAAGGAATGAACTCTAGGGCAATGGGAAAGTGAATGAGGAAGAGGTCCAGGTAGCCAAGACCCCAGGCCTCGTTCTCCAGCTTGGCTTGTTGGAGTGCATGCTCCCGCTTGTGGTAGTTGTTCCACAGCTTCGACGTGATGAAGAGGTCCTCTCGTTTCACCAGTCCCTCATCGATAGCTCTTCGGCATCCTTGACCAGCTTCGGCGCTGTTGGTGTAGTCCCAAGCACCATCGAAGTGACGGTAGCCTAGCTTGATGGCATTGTAGACTGTGTCAGCGCAGCTTTCGCGTGGAACCTTCCAGATGCCAAAGCCGACAACCGGCATTTCCTAGAGCAGTTCTGTGAGCCAAGAGTCAAAACATGGAGTATAATGAGTGAGCTTACATAGCCCGAAGCGAGCTTGATAGATGGAACGTTCGCCATGTTGTCCAGAGGAGATCGTAGATTGCTGTCAAACGTCTAGAGAATTGGAAGTTCGCAGAAGAATCTTGAGGAGGGGTTGGTAGTTAAAAGCGCTTGACTCGAAAGCTTCGCTCCACCAAACGAGGGCTGAAACGCTACTTCGACCTGCACTTTCCGACATGAGGTCAAGTTGTTTGCTCCGAGGCGGGGTTTGTGGAGTCATCTTGTCTCGATTCCCCAGACAAATAGTGCAATTGACTCAAACGATATCAGCTCCAGGGACATGACAGTCAATCGATTGATCTAACTCTTAGAGTCCAAGAGCAATTTTCAGAATTCCAATCACTGATGTTTTAATTCTCAAACTACGAGGAAGACGTTAAGAAATTGCAATCCCTATAGATTAAGGCCGAATTAGGCAGGCTCAACCGCCAATACCCCCGCCTTCTTGGAGAATGTTGGAGAAGCGCCAAGATGGTGGGGCAAAGCGGTATTACTTGCTTGATTTGTATATCCGTGCGCGAAGCAACTGGCAGCACCACACATGCACCACAGGTGAGATAGGCTACTATAGTATGCTATTTTTTTGAGACTTCCACGGGCCCACTTGCCCACGTCCAACACTGCCGTCCACCACATCATAGAAAGTCCTATAACAATTATGACGCGAAAAGATCCGTGTTCGACGCAGTAACTTCACCATGCTCATTCATCAGGCCACAGCTCACTCTCACTCGCTTTTAAACAGTCAGCCAGCCCACCGTAGCTGGGCTCTGCCATCGTCAAATCGAGTGATATTCAGCGACGAGCCACCGATGCTCAGAGATCAAGCGAGGATTCCGCCATGATCATTCCAGCAGCTCGCTCTGTAGTGATCTCGTCTTCCTTCATGGCGCTGCGTCTCAGAGCACTGTCATGTGGCCCATCACATGCGTTTCCATAGAACGGGCCACCGTCGAAACCAAGATTGAGGTAATAGGATGACGGCAATTCAAGGTGCTTGAGGCGAGGAAAGAGTTTTAGGATTTCTAGGTTATATTGCGTCATCCATGCCAGTTAGCCATAGCCCCTCCTGATTATCTAGAATAACATAATCCCACTTTCAACGAACCTTGGTCTAATGGTATCTTTGTCCTTCCTTCTTGCAAGTTCTGTAACGGAAAACTGACATTTAACAATCCGGTCAATTCCAATTTGGTTATGTTGAACATATCGTAAAGGACATATGGGATTTCTGTTGGAAGGACGGAGCTCGGAACTAAGATCACACAGGGAGTGATGTCGGTTTAGAAGATGGTTGAGCCAGTTTTTGTTATCTTCAATCTCAGGATGGCGTGAGTGAAGGACGACTTGAGGCTTTTGTAAAGAATATTCACTCCTGGAGAGTTTAAAAATATATTGTGGTGATCACTACTCTAGCAAAATTGTTTTGGAAGCGTAAATGGCGAGCAAAAGGAGTTAAGGAGTTGTATATTGCGATGCACTAGATAAGCAAATTGAGAACAATGCAATTGTAAATTTGAGCATTTCAACAGCTGCAAACATATTTTTTAATGGCACATTGTCATTTTGTGTCTCAACATCTGTCCTGATGGAGGAAAGGGCGTCATTTTGAGTTGGGCGCAAGTAGAATCACGTCTGCCTGGCTGCCTAGAGCCAAGTGGAAACATTCCAAGAATTCTACTGTGTGTCGAGCCCATGTCATAGACCTTCTGGAAGAAAAAAAACTTGATGATTTGGTTACTCGGGCCTTGATAGGAAGGTAGAGACAGTAGCATTGCCTCATATATTGAACTTCCTGACTTCCAGGTATGAAGAGGAGAGTTGGGCACACACCAAATAGGCGATATGTCACTTGTGGTTGGTGTGATGGACGGACTGTGACTCGCAGTAGCTATGCCAATCACATTGGGATGTCTCACCATCAGTTAGCGGAACAATTAAATTTTTAGACAGGAAGGTGGTTAGGATTACAAAAACACTTGGTAGTACAAATGCAGTATATATCTGCCCGTCCTTGGGCCCCCGAAGTGCGCAACCTCGTATAGAGTTCTCCTTATAAACCAGATCCTACCATGCGCACCGCTGTCTCTCTATTCCATGGAACAGTATATCGGCAGCGTCAACCACGACTGGCGGTGCGGTAGGCCCTGTCGTATCGCTTGGGCCTCTAATGTTGACTTGCACATCACTTTCGAGCTGTAACACAACCACCGTATACACTACGGCGGATTCCAACGCTTTCTCTTCCATTTGCGATTGCTTGCCTTTTGGGTGGGTTCTACCCGATTTTTATTCCCCTGGCGTACGTCCAAATGACTAAATGGCCGCCTACTAAAATATGCGCACAGTGTTGATACTACCATTGGCTGCTTTACGTAAGTTGAAATTTGTCGCTGTCGAGTTATACTTCCTTCAAGAGTAGGTTAGTAGTATTCCATAGACAACAGGTTTTTGCCTGTGGTGAGGACATCGCAGACAACCCATTCGACTGCAGTTCAGCTTTCATGCTGACTCTCACTTGAACGAACTTCATCGGCCAAGAGGATCTTGCTTGCCAGCTACAGCAACATAACGACCAGTAACGGGGCTATCTGTGCATATAGTGTGCAAATTCTAGCCGTCGAACCGATGTCGGTGTTATCATCCATATCATTTTTCACACCGTCGACGGAACCAAAACCGTCCCCTCCTGCAGGCTTCGGAGGCCGCGCAATCGCAGGTATCGTCTTTACCGTAGTAGTAGCGTTTGCACTCGTCAGAATTGCTGTTTCTAATTGTCTCGTCGGCAGGATCAACGGATAGGGAATTAACAACAGCAGAACTTGGACAACAAAGGTGTGGGTATTAAAACTGGATGAATGGTCCACACTGCCTCATCCACAAAGACGTGGGGACTATATATGCCTCCTGAAATGTTCGCCTATGATCGTCATGTGCAGGGTACACAGGTGCAAGATCTAGGAGAGTGTTTGCAGTATGCTAGCGCGGGATGTACTTCATGAAGTGCCGAAAATATATAAAACAGCCAAACCCTAAGGTATGGCTAGCGATCTTTATTCTTAAAGACAATGGAAGCCTCAAAGTTCTACCTCAAAAGGTGCTGAAACCTTGCGGTCGATCTCTTTTACGTATACGTGACTTGAGTGCCCAATGGGCGAGTCGGGTAGCTTACCGAGCATAGTTCTACACATTATGCTCCGCAGAAGCTAACAGGCTTGCTACTGCTACAATTGGACGAAATATTTGCTGAACTCTGCCAGCATGGTTTCAAGTTCAGCCTAAAGGGCCGTTCGCAAGGCAATCCAATATCAGATTCTTGGCCGGAAAACACAAGAACGTATTGAGGGAAGTGCAGGGATGACCACATTGACACCATAAACGCAACCGACTGTCTTCTGCTGTTGAACTGTCGGGGCTGTTGCCGGGGCTGTTGCCGGGGCTGTTGGTGATGACGTTATTCAGTCCTGACCAAAACGCTGTGAAATTGCTTGACATTTTCAATCTGCTGTCACTGGAGAATATCCCTATTATGGATTTGGAATACTGCAGATGATATCTTGCGGAACAAGGCCGCGGAAGGTGTCTTGAAGAACTCTTACCGTCCACATACAGTTTGGCTCATTTGACGGACGTTGATATCATTGCGGGGATTATCGGCTCTCCGACAAAGCGATGCGAACGGTACTGACTGTGAGGGCAAGTGAGCCCTGGAACTTCCCATGCCATTTAAGCTCATCGCAACGTGCCGACTGGCTGAGACAAGTATGTCATTCTGAAACACCACAAACCTTGTAATCGGCCAAGAGGAGTGTATTTGAGCGCATGCCATTAACCTGGAGCTCAGGAGAAAATACTACCAACTTGGGTATCATAGCTCATTACCAGACCATTTCATGTCCATTACCATTTTACCATTACCGGGGGCGACCCAACAATCTTCTAGCCGTCAAGATGAATACGCCTCCAGTTTTACCATACTTATGCAATCGTCCAACAGAGGCTTCTCCACGGTCAACTTATGAAGGCGCGACCATTTTCGTCTTCATCATGCCCAACTCGGAGCTCTTGGCCCACAGTCCATCAGGCTTTTGTCGATAGCACATCAGCTTGCCCTCATCTCCTACACTGCCCAAGATCTGACCATCATCGTCGAATCCAACCCTCCAGACGGGCGAGCGGTGGCTATCAAGCTTAGACAATTCCTTGACCTTGTGTTCAACCAGTCCCGGCTGGCCGGTCGCATTGCGCTCGGCGTGGGATCCCGACTTGTCGATCTCGGCTCTTATGCCTGAGAGAGCGTGCGCCTGTCCTCGTTCCTTTCGGGTTCTCGCGGCTGCCTGATCCTCATCCTTCCTATCCTTCTTTACAAGGTCGGCCGTAGACCACGATCTGCCGTCGTCCTTCGCAAAAGGCGTGTCGATTCGGAACACCCTGACGAACCCGTCTTGGCAAGCTGTCGCAATAATGTCGTACCCGCGGAAATTTCCCGGTGCCCAGGCAACATCACGCACCAAACCCGTATGTCCGGTGATCTCGGCCGCAAGGTAGAACTCCTTCTTGCTCGTCACAGCACCGAAGCTTCCAGCGACGGTGTCGCGAGTACGGAAGATTCTCACGGTATTCAATCCAGAAACCACCAAGCTCAGTGCATCAGTAGGTACGCCAGCTCTCAAGGCGGTATAGCAGGGGTCGGGATTCGGATCGAAGCGGACCTTGAAGCAGGTCTCCTCGCCACGACTCGGCTTGGGCAGCGCCTGGAACTCATCGATCTTGCCGTAGTCGGCCAGGGACTCGGGCTCCTCGCTCTCGTGGACAGTGAGCATTCCATCGGCATTCAATAGTGCGAAGTACGTGAAGCGCGTCTCCTCGTTGTGCTTGATCGAAAATGATCGGTAAGGGTATTTGCCAGATCTTGTCTCCGAAGCGGCTTTGCCGTTACTACCACCGCCACGTGAACTAAACCGGCGGCCTGGCGCAGCTGTGTCGTCTTCGGCCCAGAGTTTGAATCGGCCTTCGATGCCGAGCGATGCGAGGATGTTAGGGTAGATTGTGGGTGCTAGCCACTGGAGCTATTAGAGTCGGTCGGGTCAGCTGTCTGTCTGGTCGGGAGTCGCAAGCCATTAAAAGGGCAATTGAGGTCACTTCACAGTGGAAAACTCACCTCTAGAATCTCTCCGCTGTGGGCATCCCAATGATCGCACATGCGCCATATGCCGTCTTTCTGGCGGTTGAAGACGCGGATCTTGCCATCGACCGAGCCCGTCGCGCATCGGTCGCCGTACGCGTTGAATGTCACGGCTTGCACCACGTCGCGGTGTCCATGCGCAATGAGGTCGAAACTAGTGCTATCGTCCATAAGGGACGGCACACTTTCTGGGGGAGGCATCCTCAGCTAGGATACCAGCATAACGACTGGCGGGATCGGTGAAGTAGTGGGCGTGTGATGACTTCATCTGGGTTATTTTGGCCTGAAGGACTTCGACCTGCACCTAATTACGTCGCGGGGTAGCAGGCACGGACCTACACTGTCCGAAGCTACCCATCATCAATGACTGTGACATGTCTAACCTGCGAAGGCGGTCTTTGTGTAAAGGTATAACTTGTTTCTACACATATCTCCTTGATTTCCATGCGCCAATTCATTTACTTGCTTTGAAGTATCTCTTGTTGGCAGCTCTATGCTGCTATGCTACGGTCCCATGGAAGTCTCGTACCAACAAGAGTAGCCATGTACAGACCACTGATACAGTGTTCACGTCCTGTAAAGTTCACACAACCCCCTGTCATTATTTGATTAACCATCAGCTGAGGCGGGCTGGGTGGTGTCATTGTAATATTGTATTTCTATCAAAAGTCTCCTCCACTAGGTATCACAGGAGTTGATGGAAACTGCACCATCTCACATTGTAGAGGGATCTCGTCGTTTCTGGCGGATCGGTGCCCGCGGATGATGTAGGGCAATGCCAATGTAGGCTCAGGCATAGAAGACGGATAAAGAAAAGGCCTGAGCTTATGTGTTATTAAGTTGGAGGAAGACGCTTAGATTTGCATTTACCACAAGAGTTCTATATGGTCTCACGAACTCGTCTTGCCTGTGGCCATTCCCAATAGAGGTCATTGACTCGAGGCTGTATTCCCCCCTTCCCCCCCAGGGCATGATGCTATAAAGAGAATCCATTGAGCATCCATTGGGTGTCTCAGAGCACAGACCGACCACCTTCAGGACTGGGGAAATATCTTCGTTTCCCACATGAACTTGGCATTTGAATTTTCATAGTCATCAAGTAGAGGTAAATACCAGAACAACAGGTCAGGTTCCCAGTACGGAACTCATGTCCGCGTATAATTCTGGATAGTTGCCAATTTGACGGCGGCACCAGGGCCTTGGATAGTTGCCAGCGTAGTATCGTGGTGGTCCAAGAAGGAGACACAAGAGGAAGTCGCGGTCAGGTGCTCAGTGCAGGTTTCGTTGTAGCGCCCTTAAGGTAACCCTAGTCTCTAATCCGTCTTTGTGGCGATAGCACGAACCACCAAACATGCAAAATTTGTCAGGTAATTGCCCAGTTCACTTCAAATATAACGAAACATGTTATTCTTGACACTCCGCTTCATGGATACGGGCTGTCCATCCTCATACTCGACACCAGCATCTCCACCTTCGCCCGAGAGACCTGACATCTTTTCCTTCATCTCCTCGTCAAGTTCCGCCATGGTCTTCTTCCGTTGCACTACCTGCGGGGATTGTGGTGAAGTTATATCTTCTGATTTTGATGCATCCTTGCTTGGTTGAGTTTCTTTAGACAAATCTGGTTTGCCACTCGCGAATCGTCTGGGGGAGCGCAATGCAGCAATGACGGGCAAGTGCCCAGAAAGGCTAAAGCCACGTTTGGGGGCTCTCTTAAGCATCTTGACGCGTTGAATAGTAGGTGTAATTAAGCAGATAATATGATATAGGATGAATATGGTTTGAAGACAGAATGTGGATGTCCATCCAGTCTGTCGTCCACTGTAGCTATGACGTACACTGTCTGCAACCCAAGCTGTGCCCCGCTATTGACGGAATGTGATGTGGGGATGAATGTGTAGATGGATCGCTCACAAGACCCGTCTTCTCTGAAAGCCCCAATGTGGTTGAGGAGGGTGGGTGATTACGTGCCAATATTTCAGTTCATTGTCAACACCACAATTCAATTAGACTACGTGGAAGTCTTGGGCATCGTGGTATGCTCATTGGTCGGGTTCTCCCTTAGAGCTACTCGGACAACCATAAATTAATGAAAGATTCGCAAAGTTCTAACCAACATCAATCAACCTTTGCTATTCGTTGCGGAGCGTGCGAGCGTTACCATCAAGTCAGAACTTTTTGTCGATGTGGCAGTTGGAAGAGACGTTCCAAGACGATCACACAGAGCAGCATCCGTTGTGAATGATCGCGTGGGCCCCTCTACCTTGGTCTTCTTTGTGGCTTGTGTTAACTTCCCAAAACGTGTAAGAATCTAGTCCGGCCCTTAAGAACGAGCTCGTTTCCTCTCTTGTTTTGGACGTACCGGGACCATTATAGAACCCAGCAGCCATCAAGAAGCGGGTGACACAAGTCTTCTAGTCCGTCTTGGTTACTTTGCCAACGAGGAACATGTTCCATCTTTGGGCTGCGATCAAGCTGTTCATATCATTCCAGTTTATGCTGTGGCCTTCGTTTCTAAGGATACTGTATAAGAGTGCTAGATTGGAGACGCCTCCAATGATCTTTTCCGACGTTATATCGGCATATTACACCACGCTTTGTGCGGCATGAAGAAGTGCGCCGCACAGCATTGGATGACTATGCAGAATATTAAAGCCTTTGTAAGGACTGGTGCTACCGCTTGCATGTGGCTGCTTTTCCATCTAGATTGAACACCGAGCCACACAGTAGAAGTGAGCTTGGTCCCTTTAACCTTGCTACCCGTGTATTCACACAAAAGTCTGGACAAAGCCTAGGAAGATTGCTACAAAAATTGTGTAGCCCTCACCATAGCATACCTAAGGGGTTTGTGAGGCTTTATTTTTTATTTGCAATGCCCCTGAGGCAAGATCTAAGTGATTTCCAAATCCGTGATACTGACCAGAACCATGCAATAGTTACCACAGCAATGTAATCTGATATTCTATAGTAACCGAACATCGCATAGCGACGAACGCCATTGACTATCTGATTATGTGGTGGATGGTTTCGAAAGCTAACCCTAATCTTCCAGTTATGTCAATTTCAACTTACACTTGTCCCTATTTCAGTCCGAAGTTCTTTTGCGAATGCTCACCGCCACCTCCGAATCCAAGAACCTAATGTAGAGTCGACACGCATTACGATGTACTGGCTTGAAAACATTGAGGTTTCACAAACTGTACACAGCCTTGGTCTCCTTTGTAAGACTAATCCACCTAAACTCCGGATTTGGCATATTCCCCAAGCTGATGAGGTTGACAGATGTCCCAAGTCATCATCCAACCCTCCATGGCTGCCAGCTTGAGTCGTTATATTTGTAGCGCCCTTATTCCAAAATTCTCTTTCATCCTCAGCAGCCTGGTCTGAAAGGTTGTCACGGCTGTGCGACTCGAGAGACTGTTGGGTGTCGACTCAATGTGGTTGACTATTTGTACCTGCGGAGTAACGAAAGGGAAAGCTAGGCTTCTTGCATAACCTCTGATGCGATGGCATGATCGACGGCAGGTAGTGTGACAAGCGGGTTGAGAGCTGGGACGAAGGCACAAATGATTCCGGAATGGATCTCGAGGTAGTCCCAAACACTACCAATGATGTCTTCTTGTCTGACTTGCATATGTGGTGGGACGATAGCGTGGATAGGGATGAGCAAAAGCATATGCCAATCAAGAAACTGGCGATACTTAGCGCCAGCATGGACACCATCAACGGGACGCAACTCCAAGTGAGACTCAACTCGCATTGCAGTGTAGTATGGCTACAATTGAAAATAATCAGGAGCAATACATTACCCTGTATCAGCTGACTATTCCAACCAGGCCGTAAACATCCAAACGGAATGACCATCCTCGTCAGAGTCTCAGGTGAGAGACGAAGGTAGACAACTGGGTGAACGAGACGGCAGAGGAGTATGGCAATGTCATTCCTAAAACGATCTGCAATATGTTAGTAATCTCTTTCCTATTCTCTACTCCTGGAACTAGATCTACTAGCAGAAATGGCGGGCGATAGTCAGACATGCAAACATTCCACAGATCAACTCCGGCGCCGTATTTTGGTAGCTGAAGTGACATCAGCAAACGTGACTGGTGATTTTGGTCGGCACGACTCACAATTTAGGGTGAAGCCAAAGAAAGCAATTAAAATAGCCATCGAGATAAAGACTAGGTCTTCATTCGTTGTCAGCTGGTTTCTGTCCGGATTATCAGGAAAAGTCGGTGCCACTCACAATCATCCCCCACCTCCATTCCATTTAGAACCACGTAGATTCTCGTGAACAGCCACAAAGCCAATGACATGAAGGCAAAAACTGTCGTCACTACTCCGAAGGCAGCAATATCCGACACAGTACTTCAATGGTTTACAGGATTTCATGTAACGCCCACTGGAGTGTAGTAACGTAAAAAGATTACACATGTTTTACAATGGTCTTGAACTTGACAACGAGTTAATCAAACGGGGATTTGAAGATTTTAACTAGTTAGTTCTATTGGGACCCATTGCGGGAGGAGCCACACCCTCGGGCCGTTATTACCCCGAGACGAATTCCCGATCATCTGGGCTCGTCACCCGCGACTTCCCATAGCAATATCGTCGACAACGTTGTCGCCTCCAGAGGTACGGAAAAGGCTCCTCCCGCAACAGCTTCCCCTCCCACCACAAACCCGATTATGTATGTACTTCTGTAATAGCTTCCCTCTTAATAAAAAGAGTGCCAAGGGACCCATCTGTGGCCCCTACGGCGGTATAGGCCTCTAGGACGCGAACAGAACGCTCCTACTAGCGTAATTGCTAGTCGAGGCCTGCACCGCCCATTAAGCCACAGGTGCCCCTGCGGGCCAAGCTTTCATCAATTGTGCCTTCCTATTCGAGTATAGCAAAGGGGGAATAGAAAAATTGGAATAAGGCCAGCAGTGAATTAATCTGGTTAGCTGGTTGGAGAGTACAGCTTCCCCTCATTCCAGCGGTGGTCAGCACAGAGCACTTCCTGGCATTGTCACCAATCTTGATATGGCAGACTTGACATACTCGAGCCGTAGTTACTTCTGTGGCTCGAAATCAGCCAGTGCATGAACTAGACCCTTGAACCACACCCAAAGTACTCTTTCAACAGTACTGAACTTTTCCTGCCATTACAAGACGACCAAATCGTGGATGTGAGTGTGAGCCCCATATACTAAGGTGTGTACTTGCAGATAGAGGCAGCATCATCAATGTTGCGATTGCCTGTAGTATTCACAGCTCGCCCTACTATAGTGGTTATATTGCGTCGAAACAAGGACTGCTTGGATTGACGAAGTGAGTTCTTTTTTCTTCTTCTTGCCTTGTCTTCCTCTGATTTCTTTTCAGTCAAGTACAGGAACTACTTGTAGGAGTGTAGATGCGCCGCGTTCGAAGGAGCCGCCAGAAATATCCGGGCCAACTGCCTATGCCCGGGAGGAACTCGATCACAGATGACATCGACTCCCTTCGAATTACCAGATGGGTTATTGTACCAAGCCAGGGGAAAGTAATTGCCACAGCTCTATCGTCGGTATGCAGAGGCCGAAGAGATCGCAGCCTCCATCCGTTTTCTTCTCCGCGACGAGACGAGATTCGTCACCAAAGCTAGTTGAGCTATAGACAGGGGTGTTATAGGGGTCACTCGCCGGCTAGGTGGCATTTCAGGGCCGCATTACACGACGTGCAAGGATAAGTTGCTGTGTCTGGGAAGAAACTCCACACTCTAGCTTCGCGGTCCCGCGGCAATAATATACCAGCGCCTAAATTCCTATCGTAATTGGCTGCACAACTCTTCGGTTCAACGTACCGGGACCCCAACCAGATATCCTTGCTCCCAATACGGCTGTCTCTGCAACATGTATATATGTACATTTAAGTTGCGCATTCGTGGTGAACTCATATGTTTGTAGACAAAATCGAAAGCCAAAATATTCAAGGGAAAACAGCAATTTTTGATCATGAATAATTCGCAATCTAGCGGCGGTCCAAGCCAGAATATTGACTTGAACGAGGAACAGCACATGAGTCAATTCGGGATCTCTATCAATGGCTTCTGCCTGCAAGCTGAGGGCAACAACCCCAGTTCCCCAGGCCGTATTGCAACGTAGGTTGCGTGATATGAAGTAGGTTTGGAGAGAATAGGCTGTTAAAAGTTTTGTCAGGGGTAGCACGATTTCGGACCCCGACTTCGTTTCAGAAGAGGGCGGGAGAACATTTCAGTATTACAAACAAGGAAGTATGTCCTCCTGCTGACCGGAAAGGCTTTGAAAATTCATTGATAGGTACTTAGAATATTTTCTGCCGAATGATGGTGTAAGTATCACCTTCTCTGGCTTTCCAGTCTGAGCGAAGATGTGCTTCAGTGTACCTAACCCATATCTAGGTTGAACAGAATCGTCTAGGTATGTTGATATACCACTTATGCCACCTAAATGCTGATAATCGTATCCCCAGACTTACAACATGAGATGTTCCGTATTCTCCTGGATGGTGCGCTTGCTGCGGCTCCCATTGTGAACCCCGGATACGTATTGGATATTGCCACGGGGACAGGTCTATGGGCCATTGACTTTGCCGAAGAAAACCAAGCCTCGCGGGTTATTGGAACCGATCTGAGCAAAATCCAGCCATCGCGGCTCGACATCCCGAACTGCAGCTTCATCAGGGAAGATTCCGAGGACCCGTGGGTCTTTCCTTGGAAGTTCGACTACATTCACCTGCGACAGGTCTGCACGTGTTTCGCCGACACCAAAGTGGTGATTAAACAAGCCTTTGATAACATGAACGAGGGCGGATGGATCGAGTTTCAGGATTCAAGTGTGCAAATCATGTCGCTTGATGGTACAACACAGGGCACGCGTATTGAGAGATGGAGCCAGCTCAGTACGTAGTCAAACGACCTGCTGCCTCACCTCCTCACTGCAGGGAGCCAGACACCTTGGAGCCTCCTGTTTCCGAGACCTGGCTTCAGAGTTCTAATACTCGTGTCATGACCAAACGAGCATCACGCTGACCTTAATATCACAGTGGGTCGGGGATTGATGGCTCTAGGAAGAGACGCAAACAAGGCGCGTTTCTATAAGCAATGGCTCGAAGAAGCTGGTTTCGTCGACGTGGTTGAAAACAAATACCCGTTCCCAAGTAAGTGACCCCAAGTCCCTCTACACAAACCTGGCGACTAAGAGTACAACTATCTTTAGTCGGTCCCTGGCCGACCAACCCAAAGTTCAAGAAGCTTGGAAGTTACAACCTAACCAATGTTCACGAAGGATTTTCGGGCATCTCCTTGAAAGTACTCGCAGCAGCCGGTCTGTCTGGTCCGGAGACGGATGAGCTTGTAACGCAGGCCCTGGAAGATGCTTCGAATCCCCAAATCCATGCCCTTTGGCCCATGTGAGTTACCAGGTCCGTTGATGGATATCAATCCTTTCTAACAAGTCATTGCCATTTGCAGATGGATCGTATACGGAAGAAAACCATTCCCATGGGAAACCAAATATTTTCCTGCGCGACCCCCGAATCTCCGGATGTGGCCATCTGAATACCACCCAGGCCCTGCAACGTAGTCTCCACAGAGTGACACGGCAGCACCAATTTCCTGAGACGTCCCTCAACCTCGCAGACTGGCAGTAGCCACCTCTGTCGAGTTCATGGAATAACCTCTGCTTGAATAAGTATGTACTGCGCCCACCAAGGAACAGGTCTGCCTGTATTTTGTTACAATCTATACATGATGAAAATAGATGAAAATGTAAAAAGTTGCAATCATAGTGGTCAGTGTGGCAAGCTGAAGTTGCTGTGTTAGGGATCCCGGACTTCATGCTGCGCTGCGCTGCTCTCTATTGGAACTGACAGTATCCCGTGACTATGTATGTATCATGAAGAACATATCTCTCCATAATCACAACATTAAGGTCATTCGACCTCGATTAATATTCGATTCTTTGTTCCTCGGCGCTGTTGGTGCTCGAGGTCGATAAACTACTAGCATCTTGCCTAGGTGAATAGAATTGAGCAGCCTCGGTTACAAAATGGAACGCTAATATATTAGGTCTTCCTGGGTATAAGCGTACCGAGGCGTACAGGTTGCCTTTCCTCGCTCTCCGCACATCGGATATGAATGCTCATCTAACGCAGTCAAGCTACCTTCTGTACACCAATGTTAGTTGAAGGCTGGCTTGAAACGCTTGATGATATCCTCAATGATGTATATTACCCCAAGAAACATAACACTAAGTCCATAAAGACGTTATTCTTGGTGTTGTGATGGCTACGTGGATGGGTTGAAGAATTCCTTGGTAGAGTGTATAAACTCGTGCAGATAGAGCCATCGCGTTGATGAAGTCATGCGCATACTCTTCCTCTGCTTAATGCTCAGCCCATGTATCGAGTAACTTTATAGCCAGCGGCACCTACATCTGATGTCATGACACTGCGCTCTCCCAAATCCACTAGAAAGTCAACGGGTACCTTTTTCTAATCCTCTCTCCAAATCTATGAATGAGCACCGGCACCGGGATCATGGCGACACAGAGAAACCCCAGTAGACTATTACCCCAACCCTATATATGGAAGTTAGCATACCCCCTCGTTAAAACCAAATATGTAAATTAAGTCATGAGCTAGAATAAATACGTACCAGCCCCAAACTCTTAAACATAGCCGGCCCCGCCAGCGGTAAAAACGCCGCAATGATGCTCCTCAACACCGTGAAGGCCGCCAGGCCGCTCGCCGCATAAGCCGAATACGCGTCAACAATGTACGCCTGGGCGGGCATCCAAATGCCGATAACACCCACACCCAGTGGGAACAGGCCCAGAACCGGCACAATCCAGCACACCTGCTTGTCGATAGCCCAGCCGTACCAGAAGAAAGTGATCGGGGTGATAATGGCATAATATATCATGAGCGGCAACCGCATCTCAGGCTTGAAAACGCCCCCGTTGGCCTTCGACAACCGGATGACGGTACTGTCCGAGAGTACGGAGAAGGCGAGGAGTCCGGCGAAGAAGCCAAGGGCGAGGGCGATAAAGGGAAGCCCGGCGACTCCCGGGCTCCACCCATATTGGTTCTCAAAGACGGGCGAGATCGTGTTGAACATGAGGTAGACGGTGCCGTAGACGAAGGAGACGTAGATGGAGAGGATGGACACGATGGGCGTGAAGACAAGGATCTGCAGGGGACGGGTGAGGCCGATGCGGAGGACAGCGCCGCGGGAGAGGCCGCGTGTCTGCTCCGTCTCGTAGCGGCTTTCGAGTTCGGGTCGATTGAGCTCGGCACGGAGCGCTTTGACCTTGCGGTCTATGAGGACGCGATGGTTCGTCTCGGGGAGGAGGAAAAATAGCAGGATGGTGCAGATGACGGATGGGATCATGACTATCCAAGGGGCCCAGCGCCAGCCGATCGAGCCCGCAATGAAAGCTGCGAAGTTAGCACCGACTCCTATTCAATTTCCTGAGAGGCCTGCTCTGGCGTGAAGAAGCAGTGCGATGGGACGAACAGGTATTTTGGAAGACGGGGGACTCGATCATATGAAAAAGGCAGCAAGACTTCTGAGCCGGACATACCTCCAATAACGGGTCCGAGGGACGGGCCTAAAGTCAAGCCAAGGGTCCATAGCGACATGGCGAGTCCCCGTTCCTCTACAGGGAACATATCTGCGATGATACCTATGAAGCGTCCGAGGTGAGCAATAGCCAAACCATAGAGCTCAAGAAGTTACTGACCTCCCCCAAGTGTCATGCATCCACTACCTCCGACCCCCGAGAAGAAGCGAAACACAACCAGACTGCCCAAGTTTGGCGCGAGGGCAACGCCAATGTGCCAGAGGCAGAAGAATATATTCGCTGTCGTCAACACGACCGCTCTGCCGTGAATCTCAGACAGAGGGGCGAGAAAGAGCGGCCCAAACGCATACCCGAGTAGGTAGATGGAGACGGGCATTGCTGCCAGGGTTGTCGACGTGACGCTGAACTCCTTGCTGATATCTGCGATGGCTGGGGCAAGGATGGAAGACGACAGTGGTGTCATGAGACTGACGAAGGCGACCAGGGATATGATCCAGCGCTTCCTGTTAGTGGCATAGTTGAGTGGCATAATTGGGTCGTCCTGGCTTTCCCACCCAACTACGCCTTTTTCGAGCTCAGACAGGGGCAAGGGGGCAGCAGTTAGATGGTCCTTTCGGCTCTTCTTGCTTCTCCTGCTTGCTCGGCTGCGAAAGGACTCGACTCTTGCTATCTCGTTCTGACGATTGTGAGCATCTTTGGAAGATGGTCTTGCACCGAGTATGAGTTGGAGATCAACTTACTTGTGCGCTTTCTATCTCGACGGCCCCCTCGCCTTCCGAACTACCCCGTGTCGATTTCTTATCAGAATCGCTGGCCCTTTCATGGTTGGCGCTTGAGCGTCGAGAATGATGCAGGTCTTGGTCGAATGAGACGCGAGCCAAGGCATCGGCTGGTTGGTCACCGCCGACTTGGGCTTCGATGTCTGAGTTTGTCGACATATTTGACTGAACTCAAAAGGGCTGGTAACTTGTGACTAGAGCCTTGCGCAATGCTGGGGTATGCCGGACAGCTCAAAGTAGATAAATTGCAGACACAACGAAGCTGAATTGTCGATGGTCACGACACAGAGGTTAAGGCTCGCAGAAGAAAAGCAGACAAAAGGTGAAAGTGGTTGAAGCCACCCAGGCTGGGAAGCACCTGCCCCATGTACAAGGGCTGACCAGAATTTGGGTCGGATATAAATTGCAGTCACTCACTATCACGTCCGGAGCCAACAGGCCAAGCCAATTGCAAAACCTATGGCCCCCAATACGTCACCCTAGGGTCGCGTTGCTAGACTGGGTTAGGCTTATGGATCGTTCCCTTCCATGGGGGCAGATCTGTCACACTGATGACTTTGGCCATGGCACCCGATAGGCAGGGATGCCAGACGCCTTTGCAGGTGTGTGGATGCACCAGAATCACTAACTGAAATGTAAGACAAGGAATGGAACCGTAGGCTACAGATAGCTGCATGAGTACCGTGAGCTAACGACAAGAGAGAACTGTAGGATTCGAGGCTGACCTGCGCTTGCATCACACCTCGAAGTGACAACACGACGTTGACGAGCATTTGGACCAACGAAGTACGCCTTCGTGAGACCACTAATTTAACAGCAGGCAAAGGACTCAAATAGTGACCAGGGATGTCATTCCTGGGCAGCAGTTCAAATCCTAGATGGCAAAGTGTAGCGATGATGATGAGTGACAGACCAGGCCGAAGGTTGAACTTGTTGGTTGGACGTTGAGGCCGATTCTGATCGACACCAAGTCACGCTCAATCCTAGCTTGCGGCCAGATGGAGAAGAGGAGCTGGGAGGAGTTGAGACAATGTGACAGTATTTACAGACACCGCACACTTGCTCAATTCTTTCAAAATGCAATGGCGAAAGGTAGTACAGAAGAGTGCTGACCACTCGCGTCGTCTCCAGTTTTAGCGCCATACTAAGATCCTCACACTGTTGGTACTTACTTGGAACTTGGTAGCACTGCTTCAGATGAGCTTGGCGATCTGATTACACCACTCACAGGATTTAAGATGGTAGCCCAAAATACTTCTGCATCCTACTAGATTTTAGGGTTCGTTAGGTAATCACGCCCTTGCACATAAGAATCTGCCATGTTAAGGTACTGAAGGTCCTACGCAAATTGTATGCGTAAATTAGTAACTTAACATGGTCCACTTCCATCCACGCTAACATTTTGTGCTTATGGCGCTAACAGTAGCTGCTAGCATCCCGTTCGACCCCACCCCCGGCAAGATGCCCGAATCATGCACGGACTCTCTTCACGACTCGTAATTCGAGGCTGCTCAGCCTTGTTGGATCCGCAAGGCCACGAAAGCCGATCCATTATCGATACCTTACCGGGTTACAGCTTTCTCAGCAGCCAGTCCCGTCCACTTTGTTTTTTGCAAACCAAAAACCCAATCACCGACTTTCTTGCACTGAGATGTAGCACACCAAAAAAAAAAAAGAAACTGCCAGCCACGATGTCGACTCCAAGCACAAAGCCGACCGATCTAACGCGCTCTGAGACACTCAGTCTCAGCGCCCTGGCCCTCGTCTGCTTCACTGTCCTCGCCAATACATTCCAGGGTGAAGGCGAACCCCTGATCGCATCGCTTGCCCTCAGTGGTCTTGCCTTCGCAGCAAACTATTCTATGATCCGATGGCTGGGACCATCTTTCATCAAGGCCGGGCTGAAAGGTCGTGACATGGCCAAGGTGAATAACAAGTATGAGCTGCCCGAGTGCATGGGGGCCATTTGTGCGGTCGTTTACCTACTGGTGATCATCATCTTCATTCCGTTCCCTTTCTACAAGGACATAGTGGTCGCTACTAGTGGTGGTGGAAACCGGGATGTCGTCATGAACGTCGAGTACGTGCAGAAGGGACGGCTGTTGCACAAGTTCCCGCACAGCAAGGTACGTATCATCGCTATAGCCTTGTACATCAACCCATTGTTCTTCAAGAGGAGCATCGACACAGGTGGTTAACAATTGCACTACGCACAGCTCGCTTCCTTCCTTTCGGCCATCATCTCTCTTCAGTCGATCACCCTGCTTGGCATTGGTGACGACCTCTTCGATATCCGCTGGCGGCACAAATTCTTCATCCCGGCCTTCGCCTCGATCCCGCTTCTTGTCATCTACTTTATCGACTTCGGGGTTACTTCAGTTGTCCTACCCACCGTACTACAACCGTACGTCGGTCGCGAACTACTCGACCTTGGGTTCCTCTACTATGGCTACATGGCCGCCTTCTGCATCTTCAGCCCCAATAGCATCAACATTCTGGCTGGCATCAATGGCATTGAAGTGTTGCAATCCATCGTCATCGCCCTCCTCCTGGCCTTCAACGACGTTCTCTACCTCGTAACCCCGTACCCGCACCCAGCAACCGACAGCCACCTGTTCTCGCTGTACTTCCTATTGCCATTCCTCGGCGTCTCCTTCGCCCTACTGGCCCACAACAAATACCCTGCTCGAGTTTTCGTCGGCGACACGTACTGCTACTTTGCGGGTATGATTTTTGTGGTGGTGTCTATTCTGGGCCACTTCTCGAAGACGTTGATTCTGCTGCTCGTACCCCAGATCTTCAACTTCGTATATTCGGTGCCCCAGCTCTTTGGTCTGGTCCCCTGCCCGCGCCACCGACTGCCCCATTTCAATGCGCGAACCGGACTTCTTGAGCCGAGCGTGACCAAGTGGGGGGACAAACAGCCACACCTTATCATCGAGTCGGTGCTACACTTGTTGGGACGGTTGAAGCTACTGCGGGTCAAGGTCGACAATGACACGGGCCGCATCCTCGAGACGAGCAACTTCACCATCCTGAACTTGTGGCTGGTGTGGCGGGGTCCACTGCGCGAGGATCGTCTAGCGTGGGAGATCACGGCTATGCAGACGGCCGTGGGCCTCTTCGGCTTGTTTATCAGACACCGACTCGCCCTGCTGGTTTTCAGGGAGGACAACTGGGGCATCGGAAGCGCCGTCTAGACGACTGTTTCTCTCGATGATTTTCAAGTCTGTCCATATAGTCCCATGTGGGGCCCGCTGTGGTTCTAGAGAACAAAAGTGGCCTCAATAGACTATTTCAAGACCAAAGGCATGATGGTCATGTTTCTCTGTAAGGCCGCTGTTGGTATCGCTCCTCGCCCCGGAACCAATCTGCTAATATTTGGGTTTCTGCCTAGCAAACAGAAACCACAGCAGGCAAATTGATTCATCCCGCCGAATCTAACCTGGAGGCTGAAGGGAACACGCAGCACAACATTATATCACACCATGATAATGAGTTACTTATCTCTCAGTGCCGGCGGTGGATCAGAATTTGCAAGATGGGTTGCGATAAGAATACTTGCATTTATGAGTCCAGGTCTTCCACCTTTTCAAGAGGAGTGGGAAAGGGAGATAACCCCCTTTTTCCGTGACGCACTTTCCACACTAGTTGGTCACCTATGAGATGAGACGACGGGAGGTCGTCGCATGTCTATACCCCGTGAACCTATAGACCAGCATACCTACTACTGATGGACGACCGAGTGGCGCCCTCGTACGTATATAGTTGTACATAGCTGTGATTATTGAGAACCCAGAATTGGAAGTTTGATGGAAGTTCAAAATCTTGTGCATTAACCTCGCCAAAGCTTGTCTTCCAACCAAGGGCATAGGTGTTGTATCATTTTCCGACCGCATTGCCTGGAGTCGGCAGTGAAGTTCAACATCTCTTCGGTACGCATGGTCCTACTTACCTGGCGTGTCCAGAAAGCGCCGGTCCCACTACGATGTCTATATGTCATACTTACCCAATCAGCACAGTTCAACAATCCATTTCCGTTTCACAACGCTATTCATGTCACTTTCATAAAACCAGGAGGAACAGCGAGGTGCTTTGCTTCCAGTGAGTAGCTGGTTCATAATTGCTTTGGTCTTGGTAAGGATGCACGCGTGCATGGAGAACAACTCGACTCGTCAGGTCGGTCCTCAATCCAAGACACTTGCTTTCCATCGGAAAATCGGGATTGTTTTCTTGGTCAACCCTCGACTCCAAAAGCCATAATGGTACAAATAACACAGGGAGGCGGCGACGGCGGCTATAACCTTTCCGAACTCCATTCTACAGTTTTCCCCTTTCCTCCATTGTCATCAATGCCCTTGACCTCTTCCTCCCCGTTAGCCGGGAGTATGTGGTGGGTGTGTACGTACGTGCCTGCCTTTCCATAACACCAAGGGGTATTGACCGCCTCCGAACAGATCCGAGAAAATCGTCTTTTCCCAGGTTTCATGCTAAAGCCAGTGTAGCAAGCCGTCCTGGATAGTAGTAGTAAACAAGGGCCATCAACTGTATAAAATGACGAAGGCCTAAACCTATTTCATGAAAACCCAATCAATCAGCCCCTTTGCTGCCCAGCCAAACCCTTATCAATCATCCATAACGCCAGACGCAGAAATCAACGCGGCCTTGACAGCGCCAGCCAAGCCCTCCCGCTTTTATACGATCGATCCGTCTGAAGGACAAGCGGTGTAGATTTGAGAAGAGACCTTGAAAGATGCCGACAGAGTAGCTGCTAAAAACATACCCTTTAGTCGCACACATCTACCAGGCCCAGCTCTATATGGTACAAAGAAAATCCAGCACCGTAATTCTGCTGACAGAACTATACTCATCATGGCTCGGCGTTGTCGACTGGCACTGGATCCAACAGTGGCACGTCAGTATTCGTTGGTGATTTAGATTCATCCGCAGCAATACTTGGCGGCTTGAGCGACGCCCCCACCGGCTTCGCTGCAACAGTCTTATTCATCCTGCTCTTGGTGTAATCACTCAGACTGAGCTTCTTCTTCACCGGACTCGGGTGAGCTGGGTGAGAAGCAATGCCATTCATTGAGGTTCGGCCGAATGGGCTTGGCAAACTGCTCGCAGAAAAAGCTGATTGTACCGTTGAGGCCGTTGCCGATAATGGTGTTGTCGCAGACACGGCGGTTTTCGGACTATTCGAGCTACTGAAGGCAGGGACAGGCGGCATTTGAACTCGAAGCTCAGGCGATTTAATCTTGACAACCAGTGCGTCATTGAGAACGACGGCTGGAGAGGGAATGTTCGGAGGAGAAGGCAATGCTGCCGGTACATCCTTCATCGGCGTATCAACAACCGGGTCTGTTCCACCAGACGGCACCGGACTGCCTTGAGTTGTACCAGATGATGCGAGTTGAGCCGTTTCGCTTGAAGGTAAGTCCAAATCCATCTTAATCATAGCGGATGTCACTGAAGTTGGCGAACCGGCTGATGGCTTTCGTCGCTGTTCCTCGTCTGCTCGTAGGCGATGTCGGTTCTCGAGCAATCGCTTTGAAAGGGATACCACACGCCGCTTTGGCTTTGCTGATTGGCGGGTTGGGCTGAACCATTCCCCATCTACAGGATCCGTCTGAACAGAAGCATCGCAGTACTCTGGGTGGGGGCCTTCGGATGAATTGCGTGACGGAATTGGCATGGAACCAAGCCTAGATGTAGTGTACTTGTTGTGGTGACCCGCAGTATATGGTGATGTGGCGCTTGAAGGAGATCCAGATATGCTTCGGTTTGTTCCAGCATCAACGTAGCGACGCTCTGATGTTCCATTCGGGAGACCTGGGGTCCGGCTGACAGAGTTGCGCGATTTCTGTTTCGAGGTATTTGAGCTCACTGTACCATCCGAAGTTCGCTTCTTCTTTCGTGGTGGTTGTTGCTGCTCCATACGGCGGAAGGAATCCTCAACCATGGCAACTTTCCGTTTGTCTCTGTCAGTGGGCTCCGTTAAAATGCCTAACGTGTCAAAAGACCCTTGTCGTGCTGGGGTCATGTCTCGGCTAGGTGGTTTACTGCGCGATGATCCAGAGTCATTCTCCCCGCCATCATCCCCGTTGCCCTCGCTAGGAGCACGGCTATTTGTAGCATGGCCAGTACTTGTTGGAGAGATAGTATGCGTCTTTTGTTTCCTAGGCCTCTTTCTGCTTGAGTTGGACTGGGATTGCGACCTGAGCAGGTAGTGCCGGTGGAATTGTTGAAATGTGCAATCTGACCCTAGATCACAGGCGCAGCCTCCGTACTCCGAGAGGATTTGATACAACCACTGGGAGATGGTCTGGTACAATTCGAGGTCGTTGACGTCAAACTCAGGTTGAGAATTAGTTTCGTCGTCGCCCATGCCGATGAGCCTCAGCATTCTGTCTCCATCCTGTTTGGGGAGTCGGAAGTCCCACGGGATGGTTATTTGCTGGTTAGGTTCTATTCGACGGTCGCTCACCAGCCAGAAGTGGTACTCGGAGGGTTCGGAGAGATATGTGTCCAATACAGCGTTGGGTTTGCAGCTTCTCCGCACATAACGGGCAAGCGAGCCTTCTTTCCTCGTGTCAATATACAATGGTAACATAGGATGGAAAAAGACGAAGGGAAGAGGTGAGCTCAGGTCCGCCCATCGATTGTCGGGATTTTCGCAGTAATCCTTCTGGATGCCAATCTGGCCGTTGAGTTCCACCAGTGGAACGTCCTTCTCGATGGCGTACGGTGCGGTTAGATACTGCCATTGTAATTCTCCATCGGCAATGGGCTGTTTCTTGTGCGCCACCACTGGCGTTCGCTTGACCGAATCGATGTTTGCAGGCAGGTCCTGGAAGACGTCTTCGAACTTGCGGCCGGTCTCCCGCCACAGTTTTTCACGATCTCGAAGCCAGAGGGATATGTGGTTTGAGATAACGAGGCTCGCGAAGGAATTTGAATGGACTATTTGGAAATCGCGGTCGTCATTATACAAGGAGAGAAAAGCGCTCGAATAGTCGTGGATTTCGAGGTCGGCAGGGTGGTCGGGGGGCGTCGTAGCCGGACTAGGAGGATGCCCATGAGGGTTGCCATTCTTCTGGCCGCAGGAAGGACTACGCTTCAGAGCCTGGGAACTAATCGGATGGTTCGGTCGGTGTGTGCTTTTGGATTTCTTGTGCTGGTGAAAGAGTGTGTGATCATTGTGTTTCGTATTTGAATCAGATCCGCTGTGTCCGTTCAGTTGAAGGTCGTTGGGCTTAACCTTCTTCTTGTGGCTCTTGGATGGCGGCCTCTTAGGCTTCTTCTCCGATACACCCTCGGTAGTGGGCTTGCTGTGTCGCAACCTCTGTCGCTCGATAGCACGCTGGCGATCCAGCAGTCTAGGTTTGCAGTCGGCACACGAATGAGCAAAGTCTTCGCGGTAAGCATCCTGGATGTTGTGGGGATAGAAACATTCGATGTGTTGCCATGTGTCGCACGTTTCGCAATATATCGTGTTCCCGTCATCGTCAGAGTAGTTGCAAATACACTTGATGGTGTACGGCTCTTCCTCAGCCATCTCGACCTTATTAGAGACATGATGCACGATGGAAGGATTTGATTTGGGACTGAGGGCGGTCGTCTGACTCGGAGCCACGATATGCGTTGACAGCGAAAGGAATTTTTCTGTCATAATCTAACAAGACACCTCGCGAGGTGGTTTGGGTGTCGGAGGGTTCTGTTGAAGAAGTGGGTTTACCGTCGTAGTCGGGAGAGCATGACGAAGCCTGGCTCAACGCGATAACGGCTTCCAGAGGGGTCGAGAGCGAGATGATGCCGTGATGGGTGACCATCCGTCGAAGTCGTTGGGTTTCGTAGATCGTAGCCGCGGTTATGCTGTTTTCCTGCTCGTGGTCAAATTGTACGAGGTGTTCCGATCGCACTCGAGACCGGCCTCAGGCGCGCGCACAATGGTCGACAACAAAGGACACGTCGAGCACGAAAGGAAACTCAGATGTGCAAATTGAATGAGGCAATTGAAGCGGTTCGTCGGGCTGGGAATACCCAAAACAGAGTATGCCACGAGACGAGGCGATGCGTGGAGGGCCAGAAGGAGGATTTGGGTTCTGATCGCGAATGGGTGCGTGGCGATGGAGACGACGAATTCTAGATTTGGAACGGGGAAACTTGCGCCTCGACACAAAATAGGCTTTGAGCGGGTCTCAACAGAGGTATCGGGGCGAAGACTAACAAATTCGAGTAATTCAAAGAAATCGCCGGTTCGGACCAAAAGGAAATATTAATTGCGTCAAGGAGAAGTCTTCGTCGAAATCGAAAAGGAGGATGAGGAGAGAGTCGAGGAGAGTTTGGGTGGGTGGAAAAGACTTGCGCACTTGCAGTGAGCGAGCAAGACGAGATTGGGCGGAGACGAAGACTTGCTTGGTGCACTCTGGTGGTGCTGGGTGCTGGGTGCTGGTGCTGGTGCATCAATCAATCTGGGAGGGGGGACTTGCTGCGGTAGCCGGTAGCCAGTAGCCCTGGAGGGGGAAGGGGGGCTGCCCAAAGCTCGCACCAAAGGCAGAAAGCTGCTGCTGCTGCTGCAGTGCGCTGAGCTGCAGTGCACACTCTAGCTACCAGTGCTAGCAAGCAGTGGCATAATGAAAAGGTGATTTGGGTAATGAAGATGATTTGACCTGATGAAAAAACCAACAAACCTCGCTCACCTGTATTGTATCTATTGTGCACTATCGTGCACCAATGAACTTTGAGTCGGTTATGTCGTTGACTTTCAGGAGGAAAGTCCACCAAGCGGCGAGCTTGGTGGTCAAGTGGCAGCAACGATGCAGCAGCTGCTGCATCAGAACCGGCTTGGGTGAAAACAAGGCAAGCGCGAAGGCGGAGAGGGAAACAAGAAAGCGCCGCTTCAGTGTCTGCGACTAAGCCACTCACTCACCCTTTCCAAAGGTTGACGCTAATCCCCGATTGGACCCATTACCCAGTGCAGCCAGTGAGCGCAATGGGTTTCGGCTGGGTACGTCGACCGAGATAGACCACCTAGCGCACTTTTGCAGCAGGCAAGTCCTTCCTGCATTATGAACCCTGCCATAACGTCAACGGCGAGGCAAAGCCCTCCACCACAAAAGTCGTGCCAAGGGCTTCGAAGTTGGAAAATAGGAGGAGGGTGTCCCGATGTCATCGTCAGCCCGACTTTTTGGTGTTGATGAGATAGGCTTGTCCGTATGGCTTTTTTCTTTTCGAATCTCATCGGGAATAGAGAGCAGCGTGACGGTTGAGCTTCATGATAACTCGATCATAAGTCGGACGGTATTATCTGACTCGTTTCGCAGAAACGGCGAAGAACAGAAAATGAAATACCATGTAAGCAAAGCAAACAAGTAAGTGCGGGTGATGTGCTACTGGCAGTTGGCCTCGACCTGATATCAGCGCAAATACGACAGTATGGAGGAGAATTTTATGTTCGAAATGACGAAACTGTTTGCAAAGGTAGACAGGACAACGTGAGCCGACCATAGCTCCGCCCAGACCTGAATCACTTGATGACTCCGTGTCGACTTGTCCACGCGCAGTGGTACAGTGCTAGCGCTATCTCTCAACTTGTCCGAAACATTATGCCCAACGGGGGGCTCCCTGCTCGCGCCATGGTTGAGCTCGACAAGGATTGCACGTGCTACTCTCGGCGAGCTGTCGCGAAGTTGAAGATTTGCTTGGATGCCCAGCAAGCCAACACCAATCAGCCAGCCGACCAATATCTTGAAAATGGACACACTCTGGTCGCGAAAAATGTGGTGGCTACGCAGCCAGGTCGAGCCCTTGAATGGTCAAACTCTGATGCCGTTTGGGAAACAATCGGCACATGACATTCCCGGGAGTTGTTGAGCAGGATCCGCGACAGACACAGCATGTCTGGTTGGCTAGTAGACCAGTGGCTGCCTAGCTGCCTAGAGCGGCACAATCAGGTGCCGTGTGAAAATTTCTGTTGGTGTCCCCGATTATGCTGCATATCAGGGCGGATTGTGCTTATGCTGCTACAGCCTCCAATCGCCGCAAATAAATTGAGGGTAAGCCTTATCGCTTTACACTTCGCTTTGTGACGGCAAATTAACCTGGGCCAGCAGGTGTCAGAAATAGAAATATAGGCGATGGTGCAAACTGAACTTGTCGACACACGAAACAGCCATTTGGCGCTATCCTATCGCTCTCCCAGGAAGACCCCAACTCCAAAAGGGTCCAAGCATTGCAATCCCTCTGTCGAATCTCAATGCAAAAGTGGCACAGCGGTGCTGTCTCCTCCCAGGCCCTGACACTATTCATCGGTTGTTGACCGCTTGATTGTTGGTGACACGCAAATACAGTGTGTCGGAGATCAAACTACAGCTCGAAGTGAGGGGAACTATGCCTGTCAGACAATGCTCGTGCTGTTATTTTCCTTCCCGGGATCCGACCAAGAGCCGATGTTAGGAATCCCACGTCTTGACCAGTGAAAGGGCGAGGTGCGTCGGGTGTGGGATATGCTGGAGCTGCATATGCGACATCCAATCATTGTCCAGGAGGAGATCGCGAAATATTTGCGCACTGGAACGACACATCCGGGATGGTGTCCTTTCTGGCAATTCCTCCTACCAGCTGCTCTCATCTGGCAAGAGGAGCGGAGCTCAAGCTATAGGCCGTTCGTCAGTATTTACCGGGACTTGGAGAAGTCCATGCCAAGGCTTTTCCAATATCCGATAGGCGCATATGAATTTGTCAAATTCCATCATAATTCCCATTCCGGTTCATTTGACGCCAACAGTGGTGTTAACTTCTCGACACACACTGACTAGTTCCCCACATACCATATCAAAAATCACCAAATCTGCAGATCCAAGCTTATAGCTCATGTGCATGTTACAATGGATTTGGCAGGCGGGCTTTGCTCATCCACGAAGTTGAACGCCTTTCTGCTACCTGGCTTAGATTTTTGTCATGACACGATATAGGTATGATACGTGAGAATACCACTCACGGTACTCACTGCCGTTTATCTGTGCCTGTTCCAATGAAATATCGAGAAACGTGTCTTCGGGCTCAAGTAGACAGACATCAGTCAGTGGAAGTAGCTTGTTCATAAGGGTGACAGCATAGCACCTTCCGATTCATCCCAACACGCCAGATGTATACACATAGCTTCACCAATCGTATTCTTCCCATGCCGATGCTCCAGGCGCCGTACACGACGAAAAAGCAGAAAGTAAAAGAGATCAAAAATTACGCCCCCATACGCCCGCAAAGAATCGTCGATCAGGAAGCCGCTCCGCGATGTGCAATACAGGCGCCTCCTGATGGTTATCCCCATTTTCTTGATCATAATGATACCAGGACAAGTTAAGTTTGACATGATTAAAAAGAATACAAAAAATAAAATAAAATAAAGCCTGAAAAGTTCGTGAACCCTCGACTGCCTTAAGCAGGTACAGAACATGGGTATCACGTGATGGCTGATTGCGAGACACTTGCGCTATACCGCTTTTGGAGAGGGCTTGCAAATTGTCTGATTGGCTGATATCAAGCAGAACTGCATGATTCCGCCTTTCGGATTTACTATCAAATGTTCGATTTCCTGATTGGATGATCTGGACGATGCTAGAATACCTTATACAGATACAGGTCGATCCAGACCAGAACCAATGGTCGCAAGCAGTAAACAGCGACATAAGAAAGGGTACGCTCAGTCGGCGTCAACTGATTGTATCATTGTTGCTGTCTCTCTACAATAGTGGTATTGTTGCGTGCCCCAGGCACACCAGCTGGGGAGCTGGGTGTAGCGCTTGGGCCAATAGCTGCCCATAGATAGCCCTTCCGTAGCTACAAATTCTGCGAGTTACTCCTAGTAGTATATACTTACCGCTAAAATAGCTCTGTATTGCCCACAAGCATTGCACCCTGTGCTAATCTTGATATCCGCTTGCAAGCCTACCCGGAAGCGAAAGCAAGGGGCGTCCAGATTCATAAGCCATAACTCCGAACTTCATTCCTCGCCATATGCCACGAGATTGACTCGTAACCAAGTGTTGTTGTACATACGGAATCAGCCAGTGCCGGACAGCTAGCGGATGTAGATAATGATATGAAGCATGGGCCAAATTAGAGTTGATAACATCAAAATGAAGACAGCTTCCAATACTCGGAACGGAAAGGGATAATTACTGTTGTCTACCAGATATTGGTAATGTGAGAGAATCTTGATACCATAATGGTTTCACTCTGCATTGATAATTATTGGTCCTTGCCAATGCCAACAGAGGTGATTAAGTCATCAATACTGCAGGTATCTACACAAATCTGCTGACAGAGAAGAAAAATTGCTCCTTGGGGAGTGGCCATGGGTTCTCCTAAGTAGAGAGACGTAGACGATGTCGAGGCTCAGAAATACCGGGCAGTTTCTACAGAAGATGAAGAGTGTTCCGAAGTACAAACAATGCAACAAAACTTGAAGGTGACCTTGGCCTGATCAGGCTCCCCAGGCTCTCCAAACTGCGTCATATATATTGATCCTGATCGATTCTAGATCAGTATTTTACGCACTCATCCTCGCAGTGCAGGACTCTCGCCCAATAATAAAATTGCCATTCCCCAAAACACACCGTATATTATCATTGCAGCAACACCACCAACATGTCCTTCGAAGACCGAGTAATTTTAGATCTCAGACACCGTCTGCTCGCCATCCTCCCCGACTACGGCCTCGTCTCACCCGCCCTAATACTCCTTGCGGAACTCGCTAGACGGCTACAAGGCGAGTACGAGGGGACCTGCGGCTCAGAACAGCTGTACCGCCTGGCCATGCTGCGAGAAACCGCGCTTGCCCGAACTACTCATGAATCCCACAATATCGATGAGACGATCTGGAAGGCATTGCTAGACGAGGTATGCCATCGAGTCTTGGAAGGATCGGGGGAAGCTCACCACGAAGATTACGATGACTACGCTGAAGGGCCGCGGGAGGAATTACTCTTGCCTTGGCCGAGAGGCGTGCCATTTGAGCAGATTGTGAGGGCGGGCGAGAAATTAGTGAAGCACGGGCGTGAGAATGGCGAGTGGATAACTAGGACTGCTTCTAGAGAGACATCATCGCGGACCCTCTGTCCACTAAATGCGCCTACTGGGGGCGATTCTTCTCTTGCGGAGATTCCACTCCTAGGGGCAGGAACGTCGCCATCGGTGCCCATAATATCAGCAGGAAAAAGCTCGACAACCTCGATCCCCAGTGTTCCTTCCTTCACCTACGCGTCCCAGCCGGCACGAGTCCAGATAAATGGTACGTCCATCGCATCCGAGATCCAGTGCACACGGTTTAACATCAGCACTAGTCGCTGCAACTATCGATCCTCTGCGTACCAGCATTCACCCTCGGTAACACCAACACCAACACCAACGCCAACCATTCCAGATAATACTCAATCGCTAATCGACTCGTCTTTATCGCCATATAACCCTCAACCACGCGGTAACGGGCGCCAAGTCCTCATGAACTGGGTAGGTGACCGCGAGCCGATGTGGGAGCCGTCGAGCGAACTCCAGCGGGCGAGTGGACCGGCGGCACTGTGGGAGTTCGAGAATTAGTATGGGATGCGCAGTATAATGATGTACCAATGAGGGTCTATTTTAGGGAGGAGTGAGCAATAATGTGATGCTCGGCTTGATTTGGGGGTGAGGAGAGGAGAGATTGGAACAAGGATGGGAGGGGGAGGGATGAGGCGATGGAAAAGGTTGGAAAGGTCACTGACTAGAGATCTGTGCAGGAAAGGGTAGGACGGAAATACAAACAGGCCCAGGCTTCATCACGAGGCTCGTGTGTGATGGCACTGATAGTAATTCATTAGTCGTGGTCTTGTTACGCAATGTCTATTATCAAACTACCAACACTTCCTTTCCGGTCTAACTTTTAAGTCTCGCCGTCTATTCTACCAAATTATCCTCAAGGAGAGGTCATGAACTCCTCGACTTCAATATTCAGTGGTCGGACAAGTGATGTGGATAATTGTGATTCTATACTAATACCGTCGATATTATCTCTGATGTGTGCTAAAGCGTCTCTATCCTATTCCCACAAGGTCAGACTGTGGGAGCTTCAGTCCAAAACGCCTTCCCAAAATCACTACAGCCTTCGCCCAATCCTTCCAAGATGAAGGAGTACCTCCATCTGTTCGCCCAGGCCCTGCCCAGGATCCCTACGACGCGGCGCACATGTTGCTTGCGTTCTCGTGACTCGATCTGCCTCCGAAGCATTCGACGCGACTGTGTTCTCCATGATGATGATATCCGCAGCCTTTTGCATATTAGCAACCGATCTTTCAACCTCCAGGGAACGTAGAACTTACCTTTTCCGCAACAGCATACACGGCAGCCTGAATATGCGCCGCCGGGATCAACGGCATCACCCCCGCGTCCACCACTCTCAGGTTTTGTGTGCCGTACACCCTCAGCGAAGGATCCACCACGCCGCCTTTGCTGCGAGGTAACATGGCAGTCGTACCACTGGGGTGAAACTCTGTGGTGATGCGTCTTCTGACTTCCTCATCAAGCGCGGTCTTGTTCTCCACTTCGTACGGGCCGAACCCAGGGTCAGGCACTGGCAGCAATGCGGCCATTGGAGGTGTTTGAACCAATTCGGCGTTAAATTGAATGCCGAGGGATATGATATCGCAGTCCAGGTGCTGAGAACAGTAGCGTGGGTCGACTTTAGGGTAGTCGAAGATGGACGAAGAAACGGCTTCCACGGTGCCCCGTGAGAAGGGTTGCATGTTGCTCACGGTCAGTTGGCCCCATGATGTTGACATGAGCTCGTATGCACCACTCTGGTTTCCTGACAATAGTGACAAGATGATTTGAAGCTGCTGAGAGTAGCCAGCACGGAGTGTCGGATCATATGAGTCTGGGAGATGACCAGTTGCGTTCATCGTAACTTCTTGGTTAAAGGCTTGCAGATCCTGACTGTTCATGACCCATTTGAGAGCCGGGAATGCGACGGTATTGACCATCGGGGAAGTCCATGGACCTGTAATTCTCAGGTTATTAGTGCGCTGTGCATGAAGGATAGCACAAGAGAGGTACCTGTTCTGTTTGCAATGTATTCTTCCCGCGCTATGCGATCAAGAGTGTCGTTATTGTTGACTTGCAGCCCGGTCATGATAGTTGGCGACGTGTCTAGTACGATCAGTAAAAGATCCACGATCAGGAACAGCCTACCAACAATTGTAGAGCACCTGGACCATGGGGTGGTCCTGGAAATTTCTCCCCACTCCCGGAAGGTCGACAACAGATTTAACAGTCAGATTACGAAGAAGATCCACGGGCCCAAAGCCTGAAACTTGGAGCAAGGTGGGCGAGAAGATGGCTCCTGCAGCCAATATGACCTCTTTGGAGCAGCGAACGGTGTGTCTTTCAGCTGTCGCATTGGCGGCAAACTGCAGAAACACGTGAGGTCAGCAAATGTAGCTTGGGAACATGAGACTCGTACCTACCTCAACACCAGTGATCCGAGTCACGGCTGCACCTGGAATCCAGGTCGAATTTGGGTACAACACATCATCGTGGAGGATCCGTGTCACGGTCTGGCCTGTCATAAGCTGCAAGTTCTCTCGCGACATGACGGGTTCCCAGTATGATGTGCGCGCGTCTTGGCGAGACTGATTGTTAGCAGATATGGAGCTGGGTATGACTGCCGCTCCGGCCGCCACGCCATCATTTAGTTCGTCGATGATGGGCACACCAAGTTGTCGAATTCCATCCAGAAAACTCTCTTGAGGTAATCCGTAAGCTTTACACCATCAATGACATGGCAAGGGGACTTACGGGACTGGTTGTAGAAGAACTCTGGGTATGCCACTTGAACAGGGCCGTGAGTCCCATGCGCTGAAGATACCGGATGTATATGCAAGGCATCTTGAAGCGACTGATTCACATCTGTCGAGTAATTTTCGGACTATTCCAGTAATTAGCGATTTGTTGATTCAAAAGCGCAAGATGTATATTTGCTGACCTTCAGAAAATAGGTGATAAGACCGTCCCAACCCCATCCTGGATTCCCCAAAGTTTCCCAAGCGTCGAACGTAGCGGCCGAGCCTCTGGTCCAACACAGGCCATTTATAACAGCACTGCCGCCGACTACCTTGCCTTGTTTGTAAGCCCGACGGCTGCCGTCAAGGTAATCTTGCGGGACGGTCTCAAGTTTCCAGTCGTAGCGGTCGGGGTAGCTGAAGCCAATATGTTCAGGAACAGTTACGTCCTCACTTCTGTCATCTCTGCTCCAAGTCCACTCATCAGCTTCCTACGAAAGAAAAGCATCGCAATCTCCGACTCTCAACTCACAGCTTGCCAGCTTCCAGAATCAAGACGGACACTACTCGAAATATCAGCAGTCGACCTAACGTCCAGCCTGCAGATGACTCACCATTGGGATCCGAAGACAAGCGATTCGCGACGACGAGACCTCCAATGCCAGAACCGACGACGACGTAATCAAACGTGGCGTCCAGTGGTAGAGTCCCGTTGAGGTTGTTGATATGTATACCCTGAGCAAACGAACATGCGAGCAGCGCGAGAAGGGCAGCAGTAATGAATAGCTTCATGTTGTCGAAGCTACTCTTGAGGTGGAAAAACATTAAAATTCACGCGTGGGATGAGAAATCACATGAATTAGGAGGTAGAGAGGGGAGGTAATCGCGCTTCGAACGAAGAAAGACGGACTAAGGAGAAATATAAATAATTAGAGTACCACTCGAAGAATCGCCCAAAGGGATGCGGATAAGTGTCTGTCAAGTCGTGTTGGTTGTGCAAACCTGTGTGCTGAAGGGCAGCCGGGTATTTCTGATTTTTTTCGCGACACCTGCGTTCTTACCTGTACGAGACCGTCTACTCCCTTTTGATGTACCGTGATCAGCTTCAAGGACCCACTCCACCCACTGGGAAATAAATCATAGCTGGCGAATGTTGTGGTGACCTCTGATGCCTAAAACACTCCCTGTAAAAATCATTGCCAACCCTTTCCCAGCTGATAAGCTCGAACTGTTCAGGACGTGGATTCGGGTTCGGCACCAATGAACAAGTAGCCATCTGCATCTTTGTTCCGAAACCGTGGCTTTGGTAGGCCGCTAACAAGGTCTTCAATAGCAGAGCCAAACCGAATCAATATGTTCTCGTTGAAGGCCTTGTGTATGATGGCCAAGCCGAATGGCACACCTGCGCCATCATGAGCAATTTGAATTCCCAACAACAGATCACATACCGTTTGTGTCGACTCCCACCGGCATGGTAATCATAGGATATCCTGCGCCGTCAATATCGTTGTCACACAATACCAATCCGAATTTTATGAGTGCTTACCAGCTTGGGCCGCAATTTGCACTGCAACTCCATCATCCCCTTGAACCGGTACCAGCAGACCGTCCAAACTCCCATCTTCATGCAAAAGAGCAGCGTTAATGCCTTCATCACGAGATTTGCGGCCAACATAGGCCAAAGCAGACCAGTAGATACCATCTTCGACCCCTTTCGAAGCCGCACTTTGATCCAAACTGTCTTGCCCCGTCGGCCATGCTGGATGGGTTTTCGGAATACCTCCTTCGTCTGACGTGTGTTTAATATTGTATGCTATCACATCTTCGGGGCATTCGATCCTGTTCAGGTTTGTGACGAGGTCATCAAGGTAACCTTTGAGATCGTTGTAGAAGTCAACTTTCACCACCGTGTATTCGGACTGCTCTGGGTGACCCCTTTTCGATCCAGAGTCCCTTATCAGGGGTTAGCAAAGCGTTTAAAGTTTGAGGAAATATGCGAACGCACCAGTCCCAACAACCACCAGGAGGTACCGTTTCCTCTGCACTGGGTATATCACAGCGGCTGATAACCGTGGCTCCGGCATTTTCGATTCTCTGTATCAGAGAACGGTAAATAGCATACTGTGACTTCTTGCCCTCATCTAATGCTGTTTTTTCCCAAATGCGCTTCCATGGTAAGCCAAACTTTGCCCCTTTCAAGGCTTCTTTCCCACAAACATCTGAGGAGATACGACCTGGTGTGCTTTCTGATTCAGGTTCATCACATATGGCATTCAAGGCAATCGCAGCGTCTGCCACTGATCTTCTGAATACGCCCACAATATCGAAATGACGAGACTCGGGGATCACACCATGACAAGATGTCAGTCCCAAGGTAGGTTTGATGCCCACAACTCCATTCCTATCGGCCGGGAATATTACCTGAATGAACTTTTATATTAGAAGAACACTTTAGACATGTGCCATACAGACCTACGCTGCCGTCGGTCTCTGTTCCAATACTGAACGCACACATGTTTGCTGCAAATGCGATGGCGGATCCTGAACTAGACCCCCCCGGGTGTTCAGCTAGGTTATACGGATTCCGGCTTTTCCCACCGCGGCTAGAATATCCTTCGGCACTTGTACTGTTAACAAGTAGCATAGAAACCTTTCTATGAGTAAACTACCTACTAATACGTCGATCTCATCGAGACCCACTCTGACATATTCGCATGTCCGAGTAGTATGGCTCCTGCATTGCGCAGAAGCTGGACGACATGTGCATCTTCCGGGACTTCAGAACCGACAAGCACTATATATATACATGTATCAGTCCAAGTAATCCGTCGCACCACTCGCGGAATTTGACTTACTCTTGGATCCCGCTGTGGTCTGCATCTTATCTTTGTTAGCGATGTTCTTGCACCCCAGGAGTCAGCCCCAAAAACGACCAAGAAGCTTACAGAACCTACGTCTTTGACCAAACAAGGTATGCCATGAAGCGATCCTCGGATCTTTCCATTCTTGCGTTCTTGGTCCATACGCTCTGCTATTTCTAAAGCATCCGGGTTGATCTCGATAACGGCGCTACATATGCTATCACTCAGCAGCTCGCAGCGTACTCCAGACAGTACAGTATAATGTTGGTCTATGCAATGTCGAACACGTCTTACCGCAACTGATTGTTGAGTCTACGAATCCGCACGAGGTAGCATACTGTGAGATCCCGGGAGGAGAACTGGCCATCATGGAGCCAATGCTGCAACTGCTGGATGGTGGCTTCCTCAATGTCTACGCCAGCACATTTTGGCATCTCAAGATTAAGAGTATCCATGTGATTGGCCTTTTTTCAAACAGTAGAAGACTTAACAGAAGAGAACTCGGAGAGTCGGAGAGGCATGAGCTAACCTAGAAGACTGGGCAGTCCATAAAGGTCGTTCAAATAGGGTTAAACAACAGTGGCTTCGGTAACCCCTCTTTTGGTGTATCAGAATTCAAGTGGCAAACATGAAGCTCTCATTGCGACTCCCAGAGCTGACATATGAGGCGCAACAGTCATATAACCACGTCGAAGAAATGTTCTTTGGTGTAGTGCAAGCTGGTATACGGTTGCATGAATACGTTGCAATCCTGGAGGGATTGTAATCTTGCGCAACGTACTGTAGTAGTAAGAACCAGGAACCAGGCGGGGACGCTACCCTATAGCCGCATTCAAGGGGCGTCCGATGTTCGCTTTCAGCTGTTCCAAGTTCCTGCTCGAAGATATATAAACCACCTATCAGGAGGCGAAAATCACACTTGACGTTGTATTGCAAGGATTTATTTCCTCCATTAAAAATAAGACGGGGCTCGCGTTGCGTCATACGGCTAGACATGTTCCGAAGTCGAAAAGTATTTTTCAACCTTGGCGATTCCGCAGTGTCCCTGGTTGGTGTGGTTCCTAGTTAGCTTGGGCTGAAGCTACGCTAAACCAATTACGGCTAGTCCTGGCCCAAGGTAGTGCTATCGGCCTTATCGACTGGCATTGACTTATGTAGGTGGTGTTTGCCGACCAGGGTTACTTATCAGATGGCCATCTTCGACAGTTTGCGATCGGGAGTTGTTTGCAGATTTAAAGAGAAAAGTGTGAGCATGGTCGGCTTTTATTAGGAGCGCCCCATAAATATTTGACTAAAGTGGCGGGTTGGTCGGCTGAACTAGGGGGTCTATGGTCACCTCAACTACAATCACGAGTTGTTCACTTTCAAACTTTTATTTTAGACTGAAAGTCACGATGGGCTGACATTTTGCTTCTTTGAATTTCGAGTTGAACATTGCAAGTCGCAAAATGCTTTATGCAATATGATTTTGCGAAGGACTGCCTTGACGAAGGCCAGTTCTAGCTTCAATGTGAGCTCCAGTCCTTCAATCCCTGAAACCAAAAACCGACCGAAAGAAATGTCTTTTCTATACCCGCTCATCGGTTTCTTCGGAATATTTGCTATGCATTGCCTGACATACCAACTAGGCACCATTTGGAAAAAACTTGGACAGAGGTTTCGGGACTACGGCGAGCAATGGCGCACAGCCTGCATCGCCGCTTACAGCAGCATCTGAAAATGCCAGTCGGGTTCGGATGTCGATAGCATCGAAATCACGATTTGCTTCGATTTCTGAGTCGCAGAAGCAGAAGAAAAGCCAGGATAGGGTAACTTAACTACCCTCCTTGATAATTTGCCGATGCTAACGCCATCTGAGGACTTTCTTCTTTCCGTGCTTGAAACCACCGTCACTAAGCGCGATGCTCGTGCTTACATCAACAAATTTGTGCCTTTACTCGAGAGGAAAGGCGCCACCAGCTTCAAGCAACAAGCATTCCAGTCACGCGAGAACTGCCCCAAGCCTAACGCAATCCCCAGTAAAGCTCATTTTACAGAAAATGTTCTTTCGAAAAATATCGCTACGGCCGAGGTCCTCCATGGTCCGAAACCGGAGCCCGAGCTTGAAGCACAACAGGAGCCCATGTACGTTGCAGTGGTGAAATTTCGAGCCCCCCACGAGGTAGACGACACAACGCTTCTTGGTGTGGGGAGGACTTTGGGCCAGCTGCGAAAGCTTGGTCTTATCAGTATCGTTGTTGTTGATTGCGATGCTGTCGCTGGGAATGCCGTCGAGCAGCGCCGTGTCATTACTCAGCAAGCCGAGCGTATAGCCATGGCAATCGACAGCTACGATGAGCCTGGTGCTAGAATTGTCGACTCTCCAATTACGATCGGAAGCTCAATTGGCAAAGGGACTTCTCCCTACACCTCAGACGATCTATTTATCAGCCAACCATACGAACTCATGAATTCACTCCAGGAAGAGCTCATCCCCATCATCCCCTCCGTCGGGTACAAAGAAGACACCTGCACATTCAAATGCGTAGATGCAAACGAGGCTGTGATTGCACTGGCAAGACAGCTCTCCGGTCTTCAATTCTTGGGCCAGCCAACTGAGGATGCTCACATCACAAAGCTGCTGAGGGCGGCGGAGGTGTACAGACTAATTGTCTTAGATCCTGTTGGAGGAATTCCTGCAAGAAATCGTGCAACGGGCCGCTATATGTTCCTCAATATGGCGCAAGAGTTTGACGAGGTTACCAAGCACCTGGACGTTCCAGCGTCACCAGCTGATGTGAGGTCAGCTAATTACCATCACCTGAGAAACACAGAGCTGGCCAAGAGGGTGCTATCTTTATTACCACCCACATCCTCGGCTGTCATTACAACACCACAGGAGGTGGTGAATGACCGAAGGCCAGACAAGGACGACACGGTTGCCTTCGTGGGCACCCGACGAAAACTGAACCCGCTGATCCATAATCTACTCACGGATAAGCCCGTACAGTCATCCTCATTGCCACCTGGACGCTTTCGTCCGGTCGTAACAGCCAGCGGGGCGCCGCGAATTGGCTCTTTGACGACGCTTGCTAAAAAGGGAATGCCATTGACGATATTTCCCAATCCTCAAATTTCGCCTTGGAAACTACCTCAGCCTGGCGAGTCGCGTCTGAGGCTAACGGATTCATGCGTTGATCTGCCTCGGCTGGTGCACTTGATTGATGATTCGTTTGGCCGCAAGCTGGATGTTGAAGCGTACCTGAAGAGGGTAAATGAAAATATTGCAGGCATTATCATTGCTGGAGAGTATGAGGGCGGCGCCATCCTGACATGGGAGAAGCCATTCCGTGAAGATGGATCGGAGACGATAGACCCATCCAGAATGGTGCCTTATCTGGACAAGTTCGCGGTGCTGAGGAAGAGTCAAGGTGCGGGTGGCGTGGCAGACATTGTGTTCAATGCCATGGTACGAGACTGCTTCCCGGAGGGTGTCTGCTGGAGAAGCAGGAAGGACAACCCCGTGAACAAGTGGTATTTTGAGCGGTCGCGGGGAACGCACAAGTTGAGCGACATGAATTGGACCATGTTCTGGACGACACCGGACTTGACACTGGATGAACAGAAATACCGGGACTATGAAAGTGTCTGCCGTGGCGTTGAGCCATCATGGGCAGACAAGAAACATATTCTCGATTAGACCAGCATTAGGTAACGGGATAGACAGCGCAAGCCCGATAAAACGAACACGACTGATACCCACTCTCCAGTGTGTTACTATGTAGTAGCTTCCAAACCCAGCATAGCATGCATTTGTTTTGATCTCCACCGTGCCTCTCGCCACTCTACATCAACTCCTGCCGTACAGCAGACTTAAAATATGAGCCTTGCCGATACCCTGAACCCCATATTTAATCAAGGACGGAATACCTCTCCATCTCATCGTTTCCATCAGGCACAATTTTCAGCCCCACCAAGATTGATGTCATCGCTGCACAGAGCTTGACCGTTGCCCGAGCTCAGCCCACATACAGCCATAACTAGATCCAAAAAATCATTTAAACTCTTTCTCCGATCAATGGGTATAGTGGGATGATAGGTCTGCTCCCAGACATACTCTTTGCAAGCAACACCAACGGGAACAGAATGCAATTTGTCACAATCCACGGAGGCTGCTTGGTTGGAAATGATGGTTTCCACTTCGAAAACGGAACAACATGTTTGGAAATGTTTTATAAATACACACAGCCATGCCATGCATGTCTTCCACAATTATGTAAAAGTACCACACGCCAACAAAGACGCAGTCAAGGCATGACGTGGGGATAACAGCAATAGAACGCAGAAAAGGAAGGGCAATGAGTGATAATAAATTGAAAATGATCCAGAATAGATGCATTTCTTCAAGAACCTACCATGTAGCACAAAGAGAACCAGACTAGTTGACTAAAGATGCAACGGAACTTGTTTTTGGTGGTGCGGGTGGTTGCCAGTAGAATGTTCCAGTACCGCCTCGAAGTTGCATAGTCACTAGGCCGCCAAGAGATCCACGGCCCGGATAGGCAACGAGGGGCAGGTTCTCTTCTGGTCAGGCTTGATCAAAGGCGGGCGCAATCCAACGCATCAATTTTCGCTACCACTGCAGACCACCACTACAACCTGCAAAAAAAAAACACGACGAGATAACCTCAAGCAACGCGATTATTTTTGCATTTCCACCACCGTCGCATAACCAACCTCGTAGTCTACCACTTTCCAGACAAGATGTCTGTCGTCGGTGTCGACTTCGGTACCCTCAACACCGCCATCGCTGTTGCGCGGAATCGAGGTGTTGATGTTGTGCGTAGATACCACTGTGCCCATTCCTGTTGTGTTCTTTGACTGACCGATTTTCCACTCCCAGATCAGCAATGAAGTGTCCAACCGAGCTACTCCGTAAGTCTACCTACAATCTCTACGGCGAATCCACGGCCGTTATTAGAAATCTTGCTAACCTCCCCTCCTCAACAGTTCCCTAGTGGGGTTTGGTCCTCGATCCCGCTATCTGGGCGAGCCGGCAAAGACACAAGAGATTTCCAATCTTAAGAACACAGTCAGCTCCCTCAAGCGCTTAGCCGGCCGAAGCTTCAAGGACCCAGATGTCGCCATCGAGCAGAAATACTGTTCTGCGCTCCTCGTCGACTGCAATGGCCAGGTCGGCGCAGAGGTCTCGTACTTGGGCGAGACGAAGAGGTTCACTGCCACCGAGCTGACGGCCATGTTCCTCAGCAAGATCAAGCAGACAGCAGCAGCTGAGCTGAAGCTGCCTGTGTCAGACCTCGTCATGAGCGTGCCCGCATGGTTCACCGATGTCCAACGAAGGGCCCTGCTAGACTCTGCTGAGATTGCTGGCCTGAAGATGCTGCGCCTCATGAACGACACAACCGCCGCGGCCTTGGGCTACGGTATCACAAAGCTGGATCTCCCCGGCCCCGAGGAGAAACCACGTCGGGTCGCCTTCATTGATATCGGCCACAGTAACTATACGTGCTCCATCGTCGAGTTTAAGAAGGGCGAGCTTGCCGTCAAGGCGACTGCCTTCGATCGCCATTTCGGTGGCCGTGACTTCAACCTGGCTCTCGTCAACCACCTACAGAAGGAGTTCAAGGGCAAATATCACATCGACATCAAGACCAACCCCAAGGCCATGGTCCGCGTGGATGCCGCCGCCGAGAAGCTCAAGAAGATCTTGTCTGCCAACCAGCAGGCACCCATAAACATCGAGTCGCTCATGAACGACATAGATGTCACGGCCATGATTACACGGGAGGAGTTCGAGGCCATGATTGAGCCTCTCCTCCAAAAAGTCACGGTTCCGCTGGAGCAGGCCCTCGCTGAGGCTAAGCTTACGAAGGATGACATCGATGTTGTCGAGCTGGTCGGTGGCTGCACTCGTGTCCCTGCCCTGAAGGAGCGCATCCAGGCTTTCTTCGGAAAAACACTGTCTTTCACTCTCAACCAAGACGAAGCCATCGCAAGAGGCTGCGCATTTAGCTGCGCCATTCTCTCGCCTGTCTTCAAGGTCCGCGACTTCGCCGTCCAGGACATCGTCAGCTACCCGATCGAGTTTTCTTGGGAAAAAGATGCCGACATCCCCGACGAGGACACGAGCCTGACCGTCTTCAACAGGGGCAACGTCCTGCCCTCCACGAAGATTCTGACTTTCTACCGCAAGCAGCCCTTCGATCTCGAAGCCAGATACGCCAAGGTCGAGGATCTGCCTGGTAAGATGAGCCCCTTCATTGGCCGGTTCTCCGTCAAGGGCGTTAAGGCCGATCCCAAGACCGAGTTCATGATCTGCAAGCTGAAGGCCCGCGTCAATATCCACGGCATTCTCAACGTGGAAAGCGGCTACTTCGTCGAGGACCAGGAGGTGGAGGAGGAGATCAAAGAGGAGTCTAAGGACGGCGACAAGAAGGATCCAGATGCTATGGATACGGACGACAAGAAGGATGACGGCAAGCCCAAGACACGAAAGGTGAAGAAACAGGTACGCAAGGGCGACCTACCTATCGTGGCTGGCACGACATCTCTCGACACAGCTGCGAAGCAGGCGGCCAGCGAGAAGGAGTTATCCATGGTCATGGAGGACAAGCTCGTCGCCGATACCGAGGAGAAGAAGAACGAGTTGGAGACGTATATCTACGACCTGCGTAACAAGATCGATGAACAGTACTCCGAATTTGCCAGTGAGGAAGAGAAGGAGAAGATCCGAACGAAGCTGACAGAAAGCGAGGTAAGATTTCCCGAAATTACGCGTTCTGGTTGGATCAAGTATACTGACTGCAATTGTAGGACTGGTTGTACGAAGATGGCGAGGATGCCAGCAAGGCTGTATATATCGCCAAGATGGACGAGATCCGGGCCATGGCTGGCCCCATCACGCAAAGATACTTCGACAAGGTCGAGGCCGACCGCCAAGCGGTGCAGGCCAGGCTCGACGCCGAGAACGCACAGAGGAAGGCGGCCGAAGAGGAGGCTCGCAAAACCGCTGAGCCCGCTAAGGACGAGCCCATGACGGATGTTGAGCAAGCCCCCGAGACGGAGGCCAAGGAGTAAAAAGAAAAAGAAGAGTTTAGAGCACACTGCGGAACGGAACGTAATGCTTGAAATGAGTTTCGGGGATCGTGTTGCTGATGTGCCCGGATGGATGGATGGATAAACAATAGATAGACCCCCCACCCCCCGGAATGGATGATCCATTATGAATGAACACTTGCGTTAACGATAATTGACCGATGCGTTCCTTGGTAAAATCAGTGGATGTAGGGCTTGTTGCTTGCCAGTCTCACATGACTAATACCCTGTCCAGGCACATACTCATCACCTATGTTCTTGATAGCTGCTATTTTCTCGATATTATATTATCATACTAACTACAGGTACAACATGACTAGAGCCAGAGGATAAGATAGAGCAGAAATCAAACCCTAACACCATCACAGCCACCACTGCCTTGAAAGTGGCCTCGTAAACGAGCCATCTAGAGACAGACCCTTCCCTGCCTCCTCTACAGAACATAGATATATCCTTTATGTACATTTATACCTCAGCGTTAACCACATCAAAGCTCTTTCACCTACTTCAGCTTCAACAAACAAGCATGCATTACTCAGCGATTCTAGCATGACCAACAGCTGTGGCAAAAAAAAGTCCGAGTATCCATCTCATCGATGAGGTGTTGGCCTTCAAGATAAAGCCAATCCCGTTATCAAAGTCACTTCATGCAGGGCAGGCTACGAACGCCATGCTTTCAAGGAGCAAACTAGGTAGTTCCATGGGACGTGGCATTGCACGTCGTCAGGAAATGGTCAGGTTCTCTGCTTCTATCTACCCCTCGATCGCTTTCTATTCAGACTACTTTATTTTCTATTTTTGGCTCCGCTTAGTAGAGTCTGCATAGCACTACATAGGCAATTAGAGCCCACATCATGGGTTGAACTTTTGATAGAAGAAGAAAGCCAGGCCGAGGTTGAACGCTTTGCAACTGGAAGTATACCGTACTAGGAGTGCGATGACTACTTGTATGCCTACCGAGTGATAATAACTAGCCTAACTCCCTTGATAGTTAATACCCTTTTGGTAAGACTACGCTACTAGTACCCAAATAAGGAGTGCACCTCATGACTACTTCAACTTCACTTATACAAATATTGACTATTACTGAAGCTTCCATAAGCCGATTTGATAAATGGATAGAAAATTCAATCGAGTACTGGATTCATCGATCTTTTGAAGGTGACATGCAATCCCACGTCAGTAGAGCCGAACTCCGTAGGCCGTGAAATACCACTTTTACGATACATATAGCCACGATGGTTTCTTAAGTGTTACTCCAAGTATTGCGCTCTACGCTCTAGGATGTTAGAATACCGCGTTATCAGTACATAGAGGAAAATATGCTGAGGTTATATCAATAATAACGGCCTATCGTAGTATAAATCTGCCTAGAAACATAAAGCGACGTAGCAGAAATTATCTAACGGTGATAATAGTTAGAGAGCCCGAGAAGTCTAATGTTACACGCAAAGGTGGTCAAAGATTTGTGAGGTTGTAAAAGCATGACATTCTATCTAGTCCTATGGAGCACGAAGGTTGGACTTAGTCCCAAAGGGCTAAGTCACGTGGTAACCTTGGTGGTCTTAGCAAAGCCCACCAAGGTTGCCTAACATCTAAACTCAACCTAGCTAGCGAGTTTATCTAGCCTAGGAGGCCTCAATTGTCGAATATTGTAACGGGGTAAGGCCGGACATCAGGGAAATAGGTTACGGGGCTAGGAGAAAGTTCATTTTCTCTTCTTTGAGAGGCACAGAGGCAGAGTAGGACACGAGTTCCCCGTCTTCACGCATCATCATCCTCATCTTCATATCATCATCTCCTTCTTATCTATATCTTCACCTTCGCTTTTCAGTCAGTTATTTAGTTATCTAGTTATTCAGCTTATCTTTACGTTCGAGATCCTATTATTACGATACGAGTATCAGAGGCATATCCGACTAACTCACGCACCAGACGTGTAGGAGCTTCGCTCTTATAACCAGTACCACGATCTTCGTCTGATAAGACCAACAGATTGGATCTGTTGGTCCTGGAGCCGTCTGTTCAGTGTGTTAGGTGGTAGGTATATCCTACTGACCGCCTGACCCCGTTTCAATATATCCTCAAGAGGCTCTAGGCTATACTCTGACGTATAACTAAGCGCGCGCTTATAATTCGCACTTACAGAGTAATATAGCGATATAGCGGAATTAGGTACGAATGACTTTAACCTATTCGTCTCTCGGCACCCCGAAGTTCGTACTAAAGTAGGCCGTAAGCTAGCGAATATCTAACTTACCTCTTTTATACCAAAAACAGCATGATGGTACTTTGATATATAATACAAGAAGTACGAATAGATTAAGCTAGAGAATATCGTTAATATTAATACTGTCACAGTACTGGCGATTACATAGTCACAGAGTGTTGTATATAGTAGTTAGTAGTGTAGTGGGGTAAGGCCGGACATTAGGGAAATAGATTACGGAGCGGGGAGGAAGTTTATTTTCTCTTCTTTAAGAAGCACAGAGACGGAGCAGAGCACGAATCCTTCATCTTCATCCCCTTTAATCACCTCTTTTCATCTCTTCTATTCTACACAGTTAACAGTTATCGTGCTATTTTCCAGTGTGTGCAATTCAAAGCTTCTGTTCATGATTCACTTATACGTTCAGGCATAGTTTTCAAGAATCCATCCATCTCTCCCGCTTTAGCCTTGACAACTACGAGGAATTGTGAATTGCTCTGATCAGAGCAATTCAACGCCAGTGGCAGCTTTGCTTCAACTCCCGGAGTCAAGAGTCCTATTCTGAGAATCACCCCTTCGCTGAATACAAGAGGGCACATCCGACCAACTTGCGCCCAAGACTTGTAGGAGCTTCGCTCAAGCGTCCATCGCCATGATCTTCGTCTGATAAGACTAACGGATGGGATCTGTTGGTACTGGAGCCGCTTTGCCAGTGTTATAGGTAGTGGGTACATCCTACCGACCGCCTGACCCCGTTTCAGTTCAGTAGGACCAAATGTCAGTGATCCAGGGATATTCAAGATCTTTGGTCTATTGGCCTAGGGGCTTGGTCCTCCCTTTGACAAATACGAACGACACGATAGCTAACTTTGATGAGTATTTATTTTGCCACTTACTAAATACAGCGCTTAATAGCCTTAGTCTAGGGTATTATAGTGCCCAGTAAAAGGCCTTAATTAAAAGCTCATACTATGGCTAGTACGTCTGAAACAGGCTACTAATAGATATAAGGAAAATAGAGCCCGCCTAGTTACATAAAGAAAAGGGGGAAAGTTTCCTTCTCATAAGAAAGATATTATAGGGATCAGATGATTGTGCCTAGTCATGTTCTTATATTTTTTTCTTCTGTATTCATTACACTAAGCTAGGCGACGTAGCAGAAATAATTAAAGAAGGAAATAGCTGCATAAGGAACGAGGTCATGTACTGTTTTGTAACTAAATAGTCTCTACCTTAGTAATTAATATAAATATCTACCTAACTTACAGGTAATGTGACAGGCTGTGCCTGATATGGGATCCGGAGCTGCAAGGACCGTGCGTCCGGATCCACCAAAGGAACCATCGAGGGCATACAAAACATAGTCCGTGTTCCCGGGACAACTCGCATATTTTACTTTCCTCCTCAGTTAGATAATTAACAGTATTTGGCCATGTTGAGCTGTATAGTTTCGCAGTGAGCCCGTCACAGGTAAGGCCTATTACGCCTTAATAATTATACCTTGTTATCCTTTTTGTCAGAGAACAGAATGCCATAGGCACCAGTGGGTGTCAGGACACTGAACGCAGGACACCGGCGGGCCGCCGGAGGGGTGTTTCGGACAAAAGACTCCCGAATCATGATTACAATCTATGTGAAGCTTTGGGATGACGAGAGTCAAGATCCTTGGCATCGCCGACCCTGCTGTTATGCCGGGTCCAAGCGGCGGCCTAGCTATCTATATAAGGACCATCTCGAAGTAGGATAGGGAAGGAGTTGTCAGAGCCACAAGTGTCATCCGAGGCGGGCCGGCTTCCACCAGGTAGGAAGCCGTTTGTGGCGGCTAGAGAGCCGCTTGTGGCGAATGAGAGCCGTTGAAGCCGTTTGCAGCGGATAGGGAATCGCTTGGTTGCAGATAAGGAGCCGCTGTCCAAGATATTGGCCGAAGTCGGAGGAACACAGACATACGGAAGCAAACATCCAGAATCCAAGAGAGAACCTCGGCTGGCTATAAGTAAGGAGTCGAGACGGAGGAAGATAGAGAGGGCAGAGATCAATGCATCACCGTGGGCACCCCTACCTGAGACCGCCAGTGACCACCCGGTGCTACGTAGGAGGGACGCCCGTTACTCCCCATCACTCTGTACTATTGCCTTCGGCCTAGCCGTACCCTGACACTTTTCTATATATTCTCTATTACTTAAATACCCATTAGTAAAACCTACTACCATAAAAGCTAGCCCGATAAGTAGTCTTCCTGTAAAATCGTAAATAGCGTTTATCCATGTAGGATGGTAATCTAGTGAATACTGTAGCGGGGTAAGGCCGGACGCCAGGGAAAATAGGTGACGGAATGGGGAGGATCTTTTGCTTTGATGAAGGAGGCTTGTGGCTGCAACTTTCTTTTCGAGGAAGGACCCTTTTTAATGGCTTCTTCATCTTTTCGATTCGACAAGCAATAGTCAGCCATCATCGCACTCTTTTCAATGCATGCAATTCAGAAGCTTCAGTTCATGATTCACTTACACGTTCAAGGGATAGCTTCTAAGAATCCATCTATCCTTTCCATTTTAGCCTTGACAACTATGAGACATTGTGTCTTGCTCTGATCAGAGCAATCCAGTACTAGAGACAGCTTCAATTCGACTCCTAGGAGCCAGACGTCCTATTCTGAGAATTATCCCGACACGAGAGTCTCAGAGGCACATCCGACCAACTTGCGCACAAGACTTATAAGAGCTTCGCTTTTACGGCCAGCACCATGATCTCCGTCTGATCAGACCAACAGATGTGATCTATTGGTACTGGAGCCGTCTGTTCAGTGTGTTAGGTGATAGGTACATCCTACCGACCGCCTGACCCCGTTTCAATACTAAATAGTATCAAATACGATGGATTACCTGAAGATTGTTCCTAGAAGATTCCCACCGGGTACGTGTTCTTTCTGTCGGCCTCGTCGGACCATAAGAAGGCCACATAGTCTTGGAGACTTTGTGGGATTGCTTGGAAGCCCTCCTTGTGCTTCAGAAGCCGGATAATCCGGTCCTTAGATACGGAAGCCAGGCAATATCTCACCGGCGCTTCAGGTGGAGTGATACGTGACCCCATGGGGGTTACCCTGTAGCTATAGATAAGATAGATAGATAGGAGCTATAAAAGAGCTCTGCCAGGCCAGAATAGCTGACCTGGCCATCCTTTCCCAATACAACAATTCACACCCCATATGCACTCGCATCATGGAGTGAGAGTCTGGCCAGGTCGCATCTACCCGGACCACGAATCATCGGAGATGAGCTAGTAATTCGCGTTAAATAAATCATATATTCGTTTATGTAAGAACTCTGGGAAGCTGTGGTCTCAGGTACAGAGGGGTAAGAGGCGGGTAGGCGCGGATTGTAGTATTTAGGGACCCCTCGTGGCCAACTTGGGATTGGTCTGTCACGCACCTTTATAGTGCCAATACAGCACCCAATACTCGGAATCCGACGATAATTAACAATTCGAATATCCAAAACTCCATCTGCGGGCACTGCCTCTCAGCACATTCCCCGGTGGTGGGCTGGGGGGACTTCATGGACCAAGTGACTGGGGAGGGTTCATGCAGACCATAGGCGCCCACTAACTTCCTGTAAATAACTAACTCTCCGAACCATCTTGACTTTATTGCATCGGAATGTGGTGGGTTAAGAGATTTGTGTAGCCAACTAAGTGGGTGCGAGGCCACAGAGCCGCCCACTACCCTTCCCTCTAGCGGCAAATGGAGCACGACTACTGAGATCCGAAGCCGATTCAAGGTTTCGTCCCGGCTGAAAGTAGTTCCAAGAGTCTTCTCATAGGATCTAGAGACGCTTGGAAATAGACGCGGATGATATTAGTACACTGCTCTTCATTACCGCCCTCAAAATAGCCAAGATGCACTCATTCAACCCCAGAAATCAGCCACACATTCCCCGCCTTCTCTTCGTCGGTGATAAATCAGGTCATTTTGTTCTCCGAGAAGTCGTTTATCCTCACATTCCTGCTGTGGATTGGTTCATAGTCAGGGCTAGAAAGGCAGCGTCCGAACCTTCTAGATTCTTTTCGGCCAAGCTTCGTCGTTAAGGTTCATGCCCTGGACGACTTGCTCAACTGCGATCATAGTCACATCATCACCCGTATTCAGGAAACCCTTAGTCAGTCCCCTCAGGAGCGGTACCAGACGAGGCAACAGCAGGTTGGTAATGTCCTCTTGGCCGAAATCCGGGATCTCCTTGCTGATGTGGACTTTCCGGTTTGCAAAGGTCAGGATAGGAACTTCCTCAATGGGATCTAGGTACAAGAAAGCAGCAGGAAAGATCATGATAGTTTGTAGCGGATAGGCCCAGCATATCGTCTGCACACGTGGGAAACCCTCCGGCATTGCACATCGAAACACCTTGATGTTTTAGTATAAGACGGCGGCCTTGGTCGGCGTCAAGTTCATTGTGATCATCTTGCTGTGGATTGCCTTCTGGTTAACTGTTGGATGAAGTGTGAACATTGGTGGCAATGGTGCTAATATTGATAAAGAAAGGGAGTGTGGCTACCCCATCCGTCCGTCCTGCACATGCCAATAGAATATGTCCCAACATACCTAGAAAGTTCATTAAGCGCCAAGGATCGTAGCTGTACATCTGTATTTATAGAGAAGTGTAGATAAGAGACTATTATATTAGTATCCAGTTAGTAAAACGCTTTTCCTAAGCTATGGAAAGTAGCTCGGACAGTTGAGTAGTTGATCAAAACCCCTTTTCCTCTACCACTCTAGTTGGGACCTAGGAACCCCTTTACATATTTCAAACTACTCACACCACAGACATCCCGAGAACTTCCACGGAGTGTTGACTTGGACATATCCTGACTTAGTTGAAGAGGTGAGCGTTCGTAAAATCCTTGCGTTCCCTCTATAGGATAAAAGTATGTCTTTCTCGTTTACCTGGGTGGTAGATGTTACAAAAGTACTCGCATATCGCCATCTCCCTCCGTTTGACTGCAAAGCCCGCTCGATAGTAACATAACTATTTGAGTGCATCAGGGGATAAGCGCACCTGATGACACCTGATACTTCGGAAGCGGACGTTAAGGGTCCCGTGACGAAGCTCATGTACTAGGGGGATAATGGCTATACAGGTCGACAGAGAAACATGCATTAGTATGCCGATGACGATGAAATACATGCGGGAAGCCTATTCACATTGAATTGTTGAGGCGGTTGTTTTGGTACTCTCGCGTGCGTCAAAATTCTGCAAGATGTGGAAATCTAGCTGAATGCGTTGGACCGCTTCACTGGCCACTTGATCCATAGCGTGTGAATTTGAAGGAAAGCAGAATTTAGTGTAGAAGATGCAAAGCGTCAATGATTGATTGTCAGGTTTCTAGATCAGGTCATGTACCATAGTTTGATTGTCACTAAACTAGGCGTGCTATTCTGTAGGGAAAGGGAACCGCAAGCCATGGATGCAGTCGATGTCGTGTCTTCCACCCAGAGATCTGCCATCCGCTTCCGATTTGCCTCGTGAAGCCCAAACCAAGTACCGTCGTGACATTGAAAGGAGAATCGTCTACTTCAGCTTCTTCTTGGGTCGGAGCTGGTTGGTGTGACCGCACTTGCGCTTGCGGCAGTTGGTTGCACGGGGAGGGAGACGGGCCTATATCAAAAGAGTTAGCTACAGCGTCGACGGCGAGGGGATGGGAGGCAGAACTCACGTAGCACTTGCGGCAGATCATCTTGTCGCAGTTGTACTTGCTGGCGAGAACCTTAAGAGAGGGCTCGATAACACCGCCACGCAGACGGAGAACCAAGTGCAGGGTGGACTCCTGTAATTGAACATGTCAGCTTCCACTGTCCCTCTTGGGGGATGGATCAGAGCCGGGCTCGAGGCTTTCTAAGAATCCGCGACATCCGTAGACACAACAAGATCATTTAATCGGCATCGCGATCATTGTCCCCACGCACCTTCTGAATGTTGTAGTCGGAAAGAGTACGGCCATCCTCAAGCTGCTTGCCAGCGAAGATCAGGCGCTGCTGGTCTGGGGGAATGCCCTCCTTGTCCTGGATCTTGGACTTGACATTGTCGATGGTATCGGAAGACTCCACCTCAAGGGTGATGGTCTTGCCCGTCAGGGTCTTCACGAAGCTGTCAAATCACACATGTCAGTATTTTTTTTTGATCGTTTTGTTCAGCGCTCGTTTGTGGGTTTGGGGCGATCGAAGAATTGGAGGGCTCACATCTGCACTGTTAAGTATCATCGTTAGCATAAGAAATTCAGCATGTAATGGAATTCGGGGCACATTTTCGACTCACTTTTTGCTGGTCCTCGCGGTGGTTGTTGTCGATGAATGGTGATAGAATGATATTCAACTCGCCTCGCAAAATCCGCTGTGGGGGGTCAATTTCGAAGGGAAGCCGCCCTAAGCGGCGTGGGTCATGGATTTGCGGGTGTGGCTGTATAGTTTTAATCGAAGGGCGGAAAAGATGGGTAAAAAAACAGGACATCAAAGCTGATTCGTCAGCTGTGTGGGCCGCAAACTCATGAAATCCCTCTCTGAAGGCAAGTACAGCTATGAAGCCTCAGGATTGAGCTGGACTGAGTTTACAGGCAGAGGCGAATTTCTTACCGTTCAAAAGGTAGGAAATCGTGGCCAACTGCTCAGGACGGGGCGCCTCCACTGTAGGTTCTGGCTCTGAAGACATGTCTCGCAATACTGAATTCACAATGGCCACGATTGCTCCCTTCGCAACAGCCGGGCCGAAACTGCTTACATGGTTAACATTCCTCTGTTTGCAGCTAGTTGAAGTTGATGTTCTGCATTGGAAGGTCTACTCGAAGAACATATTGTTCCTAGTAATAATCTGCTTCCGGTGACCAGTTGATTCGAACTCACTGCTCAAGTAACTGCCTTCCCTTCGCCTTTCCGATCCAACTCTGCCTGTTCCTTCCGCCTCTCTTTCTCCCTCTCCAAACACCACAGCTCCAACCGCCTTTCAACTTGAGCGGCAGCTGTCACAAGAGTCCCCAATTGTATCGTAGCCAGGTCCGCCGCTGTTTGGTAGAAGACCTTGGCCACCTCTGGCAGATCCTCCTCTGTGCGCCAGACAGGACAGAAGTCTCGCTCGAGCCGTTGCGGCTTCCCTGTTTTCTTGTCGAGCTGGTCTGGCACTGGCTCAACGACTACTATGCCTTCATTGACGACTCGGTACCGTTCCTTTATCGTCACATCGTTCTCCGGTAATAAACGTTTATCAGCTTGCGACTGGCTGTCAGTGGTGCCGAACCTACTGGCCTGGAATGGCCTTCGTATAGAGTCAACAGCCCTGGCTTGTTCGCCGTTTCCAATCCACATCTTCTCGAACCAGTCCATGTAGTCGTCGAGTTTCGTCTTGTCCAGTGTCAAGGCTTCATTTGCTGTGACCCTGTATTCGGTGCCTTTTTCCAGCCCCTTAGTACCGTCTCGTTTTGTCCTAGCATGCTGCCATTCTTTCCAGTTGAGCTGCATGACTCTGGGATCATTGTGGCTTGCTGGTGGCCGCTCAATGCCATCGAGTGGGTGGAGAAGCTTCGTAGCAACCACGACTAATGTCAGCAAAAACACTTCTGGATTGTTCATTGACCGAATGCGTTTCTTAGCCCCGGAAAGGGGATATGAAAAGTCTGCTTGTAGCATCTCGGCCAAGCATTTAACTGTGAGGTAAATGTTGACTATCCGTTATCAGTACTTGTCAACTGGAAGTAGGCGTTGAACTCACGAGGTAGAGTCAACTCCTCAATATAGTGGACCAGCATGGGAACGTAGTTGAGTGCTGGGAACTTAATCTCGAAGTTGAAGTTGAAGGATATGGCCATTTCCTGGACGGCAGATAGGAGCTTGCCAGTTTTGATGTGATCCTTGACCTCTAAAGCTCTGTGGTACTGCGCTGGCAGACGATCTCGTACGTTTTGAGGTAACGAATTGACCTTTAAGTCGTTAGTATTCAGTATTCCATATATGTAGTCCATTTGAAGGAAGGCCACGGGGCAAGCGGGGTGATAAATACTTTGGGTCTGCCGCAACTTGGGAGACACTTACTACAGCCAAGAACTCCATATCCCCTTTTTGAGCCCAAACCTGAAAGTCCGCTGTCGTAACTGGCAAACGCATCGTCAGACACCCCAAGTAGCACAAAGCCAGAGTGTCCATCAGCTTAGGCATCTTCCACGACCTCCCCGCCTCGGGCGCCCAACTCCTCGTCGAAACGGACGCCGCATCATCCTCACTCAACTCCGTCCCCGTATCGCTCTGCGCACTGAAAAAGCTCTCCGTCTCTGACTCGGGCCCCACCTCCTTCCCGCTCTCTCCCTCCCCCCTCAACGGCAAATTCCTCACCCTCAAATCCCAAAGCCCCTTCACAACCGCCTCGAGTTCCTGAGGCAGCCCCTTATCCTTTACCAGCCACCATAGCTGCCTCCTGAGAATAAGCTGCAACACCTCGAGATACAGCTCCCTACCCGCGGCGCCCTCCAGCTTAACGGCGATCCGCTCGCGCCGTTCCCGTTTCTTCCGCGTCACTTTGCCCGTTGGGTTGAAGTCGTCCTCACCCGCCTCGTGCGAAGCGAAGCCTTCTAGCTGGTGGCCGTTGCGGCAGTAGCGCAGGCCATCTTGCGCGTACCAGTAGCGCGCTGAGCATTCCTCGCAGCGCTCACCGTTAGCGAAGCGGTGATATTTGGATGGTGCCATGTTTCGTTTTGCGAGAATGTCGTTCTTATCACAGGTAGCTTGGGTTGATCAATCAATTAATCAACTTTGAAAGCTTGTCTCTCGTGTGACCAATATAAACGTCAAGGTAACTTGGTGTAAGTTGGTGCTTTGCTCGTCCTCATGGGATCCACATCGAAGACCTGGAAGCGACTTTGACCATTTCGTGGGAACGGTGCCGAATGATTCTCCACGATGGCTGTCCGCGACTCACATAAGATCCTGTCGCATTTAAACAGCTGCTAAATGCAAGACAAAAGACTACAATGTTGCGGTGCCGAGTCTTTGAATATTTTGGCTGACGGTGGAGGTTTCGTCGTTGCAAGGTTTGACTTTGGAACAAAGACAACCGTTGTACACGAAATGGTCCACCCTTGAATTTCGAGTCAGACGGTCGACGGGAATTAACCGATTCACCCTTTGATAACAGTTTGAGTCTACCATGCATATTCACATTTGCATATCTTTCCCATAAGACTCCTATCTGGAGGACTCGGGCATGACCAACATATCGTCTACTTGCGACGATTGGCATGGTCAAATATTCGGCTACGTTTTCACATCAAGTCACATCGTTCAAATTGTAAGAGAGATACATCTTGGGAAACTTGTGGATTCTACGGGCCAAGCATGTCGCCGCCAATAAGCTTCAGATTTCCATATTGTTTGTGCTGTACGTGTCGTAAGACGCGGGGAAGGCGGCATGTCAAGGAAAACGTGGAAACTGTGGGAGTGATTACGACCACTTCATATACCCAGCAGAAACAAGTGCATGTCCAGATAGAACCCTTCTGCGTAACGACCAAAAAGGGGAGATTCCCCAGACATCAACGATCAAGCAGCATCATCGAAGATATCCACCTCACGCAGTTGACATCCATCTTGATAAAGGCATCATTTCGTCAATGCTAATCAACGAAGGTTGTCATCGTCGAGCTTGCCTGGGGGGCAGGTCGCTCAGTTCTGGCGGGGAGCCTCCTTGGCCTCAACAGCCAACTGCTCACCCATGGCAGTAAGGATAACGACGTCTGGAAACGAAGCATTAGCAAGCGAGTCAGAATGCCGTGATATTTCGAGAGCCAACTTACTGGTGTCCTTCTCCTCGGTGGTGAAGAGACGGGTGATCTTGTCGCCAATCTCACCATCGGGCATCTTCACGTCGTCCTTGGTCTCTCCGTCCTCGGACATGAGGGAAAGGAAACCATCGTCAGCGATGTCAAGCTGTAGATAAGAGGGTCAGCCTGCTGCTACGCGTTTGTAAGGTTCACCGTAAGTAAACTTACAAGCTGATACTCGCGGCGGGAGACGTTGGGGACATCCATATTGTGGGTGGAGGGGCAGAGATCCTCAAGCTTCTTGCCAGTGAAGATATCGATGGCTACCAGATGGACCTTGGCGTGACCGTGCTTGCCAGTCTTGGAGGTGGACATGTCGACGATCTTGCAGGGACGGTTTTTGATGCAGACGAAGCCGTTCTTGCGCAGGGCCGAGCATTGCATCGGATACGTGGTGGAGGCACCGGCATCGGCCGAGTCGAAGGTGTGCTCATGCTGCAGAAAATATGTGTCAGTTTAATGTAATTGAGAAAATTCAAGGAGCATTTCGATAGTCGTGATGCGCTGACCAAGGTGGCGGCGGAGGGAAGCGACAATTGTGTGATGCTAAAATGTATCGCGGGGCGCGCGCTATGTTGGTGATGGAAGATTGCGGGGTGATTTCTACTCCCCCTCCTCTCCATGACAGTCCAGTGCGCGCGAGAGGGAGAAGCTATGGCGGGCTGCTTACCTGGGCGTCGTCCGCCATCTTGAAGGCTTGAGGAGCGAATTTGAGAGTTGGTCTTGGGTAGGAAGGAAAGTGAAAGGATGCGACGGTGCCAGCAACTTTTCCAACACCAAAAGTTGAGAATGAGGGTTGAGAAGAAGGGTGGACGAGGGAGAGGAGCAGAGGATTTTTCTTTGGGATGCCAATTGGATGCTCGAGATTTGTACTTGCAGATGTGGGGCGGGGTTTTCGCAGTATCCAGTGTGGGCTGCTGGCTTCCTTACCAGAGCAAAAGCCTGTGAGTTTTGGCCCAGAACAATTCGCGTCTATCTTACGTACAGGGGCCGGAGGTCTCAGCCAATTCGCCTCCGTGAATCCAGTGCCAGACTTGAATTTTATTCTTCTTCTTAAAGAAAGCTTCGACGAACCACGGACGGCTATCTCAGCAAACTCGTCACAGTCAGGACTTTAGGAGTTCTAGGGAGGCATCTGTTTAGTCAAGGGAGAGATAATAATGACCCTATCTTGAATTACCTTATCATGCCACAACAATGCGTGTATTACCTCGAAGTAATCACAGTCAAATTGATTTGAGGCGACAAACTCCAGGCAGACAGGCAAGATGTTGTGCATCACAGCTTGGGACATGGGGTGGCTCCCGGGGCATTGCGACCGCCAACACTTGCGAACAAATTGTACCTGATGATTGGCTAGCACACTAGCGCTAGATTCAGGGAGTGCGCTTTCCCCTTTTGCGTATAACTCCTGCGTATGAAGGAGCAGGGAGGAAGGCTGCGCTGCCTCGCGACGAGCTTTGGTCGACAGTTAGAAAGGATTCCATCAACTTGAGCAGCGTGAATTGGCCAGCTTAATTGCACTGTTGCTTCAAGAGCCTCCAGCATTCACCTGCTGACGTCGACCTGGTAAACTTCGTAATTGATTTGCTGTTGTCAAACACCTGACCAACCCGCTTAGTTATTCCCGGTTCATTCCAACATGTGGCTCGATCGGCTGGCTGGACAAGCAACATCGCCGTCCACCTCACAACCGGGAAGCCGCCCATACTCCCCAGTGCCTCCACGAAGGTCAGCAACCGTGCTCGGGCCCTATATCACGTCTCAGCAACGCCCTGGAATCACTCCGCGTGCATCTTCACTGTCGCTAGCTTCGAACGATTCCTCGACGTCCTCCCTGTTGGCATCCCAGAAGCGAGCAAATGGGTCTACATTGAAGCAGTCAACCACAACATACTCTGGCCCAGATCCTCTAGAGGTCTTGAATGCGCTGTTGGCTGAAGATGGTGAAGACACAGCCCCTGGATTTCAACCAAATAACTCCGTCACTGCTGGTGATCTAGAGCTGGACTTCGATTTCGGGGGACTGTCACTACGGGAATTGGCACTCTCCGAGGATATCGAAGCAGAAGGCACTGATGTACATAGATCTCAGACAGTTGAAGAATGTACGTTTACCTTGTCTGCATCCATTAGATGTTGTTTGGCTCATCCCGTTGCCCAGATGAACACGACAAGACCAAATTTGAGGACTTACACCAGTCGATACGAACATGCGACGAAGTATTGAGCTCAGTTGAAACGAACCTCACGAGTTTCCGAAACGACCTCGCCACCGTGTCTGCAGACATAGAAACCTTGCAGGCTCGGTCCACCGCTCTGAATGTCAGGCTAGAGAACCGCAAAGCGGTTGAGAAACGACTTGCGCCGGTAGTCGACGAGATCAGCGTATCCCCCTTGGTCGTGTCCAAGATCGCAGAGGGACATATTGATGAATCATGGGTCAAGATTCTGGCAGAAGTTGATAAGCGAGCGACGACACATAAGAACAACGCAGCAATATCACAGAATAGTAAGGGGTTACAAGATCTTGGCCCATTGCTGGAAAAATTGGTCCTCAAGGCGATTGAGAGGATACGTGACTTCCTCGTGTCTCAAGTCAAGGCTTTGAGATCACCACATATCAATGCACAGATCATCCAGCAGCAGAACTTCCTTCGCTTCAAGGATCTATTTTCGTTTCTGCACCGGTACCATGCGACCCTGGCCGACGAGATATGTCTTGCCTACCGGAACACAATGCGCTGGTATTACCACAACCAGTTCACCCGGTACGAGTCAGCACTGAAGAAGATTAAGCTACACTTGCTGGAAAGGACCGACGTTCTTGGCAATGAAGACACATCACGCAAAGGCACAGTGCTGTCGTCCTCCAAGATCTCCGGGCCCCCACATGACGCCTTCAACCTCGGCCGGCGTATCAATCTGCTGAAGACGAAAGACCAAGCGGCTCTTTCTTCCTACCTCGCGGAAGAAGATCAAAGCACGCATTACCTCGAAGTGCCCTTCCGCAACTTCAACCTAGCCCTCATCGACAACGCGACAGCAGAATACACTTTCCTAGCCTCTTTCTTCTCGCCTGCCCTGTCTTACTCCGCAATCTCCCGTCATTTTACCTACATCTTCGAGCCGACGTTCACTCTAGGTCAGTCATTGACCAAATCCCTGGTTCACGATACCTATGATACCCTCGGCCTCCTCCTGGTCGTTCGCCTAAACCAACACTTCCAGTTCGAGCTGCAGAGGCGCAAAGTGCCCGCCGCAGACAGCTATGTGAACGGCACGGCCATGCTGCTGTGGCCCCGCCTTCAAGTCATCATGGACTCCCATTCCGAGTCGGTCCGGACCCTGACCCACTCGCTTCCCACGCGGCCACCTGCCAAGTTAGAACAGGCCAAGCTGTCCACCGCCCCGCACGTCGTGACGCAGCGGTTCGGCCAGCTAGTCCACGGGATCCTGGCGCTCAGCACCGAGGCCGGGGACGAAGAGCCGGTCGTGACAAGTCTGCGTCGGCTGAGGGCAGAGATGGAGGCGTTTCTGACGAAATACAGCGGGGCGTTTGGGACGGATAAGCGGAAACGCGAGAGGTTCCTTTACAACAACTACAGTCTGATATTAACCATTATCAGCGATACGACGGGCAAGTTGGCGGAAGAAGAGCAGGAACATTTTGAGGTACTGAAGAAGGCGTTCCAGGAGGATGTGTCGTAGCTCCACTAGGGGAGAAATTGTTAGACTAGATGGTCCAGACTATGGTGCGAAAGAGTTGTCTTGGCATTAGAGACATGTGAGATCAAGCTTAAGATTCCTATATGCTCCCACAACGGACCACAGAATGGCTTGGAAACCACCAGTTAACACCGCGGATAGAGGCAATTGTGAATAGACTAAATCGAGGACCTCGTCAAGGCGAGACACTTTACCAACCTCAACCGATGCCACAAAGTGCTGTGCTGTAGAGCTGTAGAGCATTGTATATGAAACCAGTGGTTATGTGTATTCAAGCATGATGCTGTTGGGTATATTCGCTATAGTACAAGCATCCAGCTCGACGTCCTCGTTGCAGTAGTAATACAGCGCTACTGAGTATCAATAATTCTATTTTCCAGCCGTTCAAAATGCCCCTGTACCAGCCTGTCCTACTCCTCTTTCCGGTATGATGCCCAAATCCGTCAATTTATCATAATCATGTCCACCGTAACCATGGCGCAAGGTATGCCCAAATACCCGGCGATCTCCGTAGGTACACAGCAGCGACACCCACAACAATCGCCAAAGCCATGCCTCTCGCAGGCTTGCGATACATCCAAAACGTCCGCACCATCTTCTCCCTTGTATCCGCCCACTGCAGCTCCCTCAACTGCCGTTCGAAAAACCTCTCCCCGTCTCCCATACTCTGCGCAGCGCACGTCTTGACGTCCCGCGCCGTCTTCATCACACTCGCCTTCGACACTCTCGGCCACGCGTACAGCGACTCAGGCGGGTGCCTCTCGAACAAATTCCCCGTCTCTTCAATAAGCTCTTGAAGTCTCAACGGATGCGGCAGCTTCGACAGAATAGAATGCAGCATCTCCGGCTCGTTGGCGGGTGTATAGAACAGCTCTTCCCGTCTATTCAGCACGATCTGCGCAAACATGTACACACTGAAGACCTGCTCGCGGGCGAGCAGGGCGTCGAACAGACGCGCGATGTCGCCGTACGATTGGATGTCGTGCGCGTACATGGTTAAGGTGCCCGAGAGAGCGAAGAAGGGCTCGGTTTGCGAGAGGTGCCGGTAAAGGGATGGGTCGACGGCGTTGAGGATACAGGGGATGAGGCACAGTTGGGCGATGGCAGGCGCGAGGTTGGGTAGCATGAAGTCCCGGATGCGGAGGGCCGAGAGGCGGGCTATGGCGTGGGCGCGCAGGGAGACGGGGAGGACGAGAAGGAAGACCTGACAGATATCGTGGTAGCCTTGGAAGTAGCAGAGGTAGGGGTTTCGCCGGAGGGTTTCGACGATGAGGTCGGAGAGTTCGGTTTTCTTGAGTTCAAGTTGGGCTTGGGATTGGTCTGGTGTTTGCAACGTCAGCTTTGAGGTGGGGGTCAGAGGAGGTGCTATGTCAAAGCAGCAGCTCAGATTGTGTTGAGCAGCAGCTTCGTCGGCGGGGCGACTTAGGGGCTTCGCAAAGCACGTACGGTCAGGATAGTATATGAAACTCCTTTCGACATCCAGACAAACTTGGTGCTCGTCCCTGTGCCGCGGCAGTTCCCTCCACGACCCCTTGCCTGAATTGGTATTCTTAAAATTGGACTCGAAGTGCTCGGGTTCTGTAGATGCGCCGCCTAACGTCGATGTCTGATTATTGTATTCGCCGACACCGTTCGGGGTATCAAGGCCCAGCAAGACTGGCCCTTTACCAATATTCCCATCAGTCTCACCGCAACAGTAACAAGGGATTATAGTACACAACGAGCACTCACATGCCTGGCATCGAATGGTATCGGAAAGAAACCCGCCTTCGGACAATGCCAGATCCTTCAAATCGTCGATGTCTCGCCGATTACACGCGTCGAGAATGACGAGAGATTTCGCGCGGGATGCCTCATCCTCATCGTTCTCGGACTGCACATCCGACGACCGGGATGTGACAGTCAACCTAGCGCTGGATATTATGGAGGAACCATCGTCGTCGGGCTTCTCAGCACCAGGACCCTCCCCCTCCCTGGTCATCCTGACCTCCTTGTCCGTCGGTGACGAAACGGGGTGTGGTGGGGTGACGCTGCAAGTTGATTATGCCCGGGTTTCCTTGTGGCTAAATGGGTATATCTCAATGTAGTTCAATATGCTAAATGTGCTCGCCTTCGAGTGTTGTCGCTTGTCTGCAGTTACGTGGTTGCCTCGTTGGACCAGGGGTTTTCTTGGTAAGTTCCGTACCATGTAATTAGGTATCTTCGTACCTGACGTAGTGTTGGTGGGGATCAATTTCCTCGATAGTGTGCGGCGCGGCCCGGCCGTATTCCTTTACCGGACACCACTGGCTCGAAGCATAGAACACGAAGTCCAGGATGAAAATGCATATTTCCGGGTGAGTCGAGCTGTGGCGTTCATGCACTGCGGCCACAAACACAATCGTCATTATCCTTTGTTCGAGCCAGCTGTCAAATGTATGCGTCAGAGCACTCAGAGCAGAAGCTTGTCGGCGAAGTTGCACGCGCATAGAACACGGTGCTGGGGGCTGTCTGCTGTGGACTGTTCTCGGCGACGCCAATGATAGGGATGTCTTTGGAAAGCAAAGGTACTATGCAGTAATTGGAGTTGAAGGTCGCCCGACGGGCTAACAGATGACAGAGACTCGAACATGTAGCCAAAGGACTTATAGGGCAAGGGGTAACTGACACACATCCAATCATTTGCATACGTGACATGCCGCTTGGTGGATCTCGCAGCCATCATTATGACATAGCAAACCGCATGATACATATTATCCAAACTATTTGCCGAAGATGCTAGTCATTCAGTGTGGTGGTGACTATGCATACGCTCGGGTTACACAACAAGTTGAGTAATCTAGCCAACGGCTCAGTATCAATGTGTGAACCTTATGAACTCTTACTTACTCCACCAACACACGTATTTACTTACCAAAGTAGATATACGCAAACTTCGCAAGGTAGATTATATTACCAAGTGACTAAATATCGCTGCTCTCGATCCGTCCCGAGTTGGGGCGGTTGGACTATCTCGGAGACGGCTGTCACAATTGTGTTTGCTTCAAGAGACAGGGGTACTAAGTATTGTAAAGTACAAATATATGACATTCGCAATTGAGGCGTTGAGTACTGGCCTAGATGTATCTAACTTGGTATCTCAAACTGTGCTTGCTTTTGTTTTAATATTTGCTTTTGCTGAACTCTACTCCTCCAAACTTGTCATGTTTGCAGACCGCTTAATATGAATGGCATTGTGTTCGGATGGCTCTTTGTCCATGGCCCGTGCCGGGAAGACTACCATGGCTGAGGCTCATATATCAGACCAGGGGCGGACTTAATGAGAGAAGTTCGTTATGAAGGAAGATGACCAGAACGTGCGGCAGTTGATGTCATCTTCTTAAGTGCAACTTGTACAACTTTTAGTATCATTTGAATAATACCTCTCGCAGCACACAGCTCTCCCACCCTTGAAAACTCTACAAAATGATAGTCATCTGTATGGATCTGAGACAAGCAGTGTCGTACATACCAGGCAACCTGAAAAGCCAATTGTGATGACAAGTGGCCGTCCAACGTAACGAGCGACTAAGATCGATCGCTTGCATTGCCCGGCAGCTGGGCCTTGACAGATCCAATACGACAATTAAGCCGTACATAACCCCACGATCGGATAAAATATTTGTTTGATCGCAATACACTCTGGTTTTGCAGGACAAATATTGTACTCCAAGCGCGAACAAGAATGAGGTGTGCCAACCAACCGTCTCGGCGGACAAGGGACCGACCAATTGACACGAATTGTGGCAGTCTTCAGTGCCCAACTGTAATCTGCAGTCCAACAATATTCTGCGCCTTCGTACTCGTTGGTCACAATGCTTATTGCCACTACATGCAGCTTGCAGCCACTGAGCCGTGTCTTGTCCCTCTAAATCTGGGGGCCGACTTCTTCAGCACGTACTGCTGCGGCTATGTCGCTATGGATAGTGCATACTCATGCAATGCTGCCATGCAAGGTTCTCTAGCCCATTGGTCGCCGATTTCACCATGGGAATACTCCTTCCAAAGCCTTTTCCACAGCTCCAACATCCACAGGTAGATGCTCATTTGGCCAAATGACTTGTTTGCTTGCTTGAAGATACACGACTGCACCCCAGTTGTTGGATGCCGAGTAAGATACAAGGAAATTTCTCCGATACCTTCACATGCGTAGCATTACCAAGCATTACTTTCACTGGCCGGGAAGCCCGATCTCGACACCCAATCTCACAGGACGTGACATGATACGTCGCCGCATAATTGTGATGCCTTAACAACACCGCTTCTTTGGGTCTGGGAGCCGCGCTTGCACGCTTGCACATTCAAGTCAATCCAGCACCCCGGTCCCTGGGTCACCATACCCAGTCACAGACAGCTCACCCTGCCGCGAGATCCTTCACCAGACTTTATTATATTACCGTAGCCCCTTGCGTCCGCAGTTACGAGGCATGTAGTTCGTCAAGTGAGAGCAGGTAGCCACAAAAGTGGCTATTCGACGTACTTACTTGTAGACTGTTGGGCCCCACCTCGAAATATTCTACCAATTTCAACTCTCCCCCGCATCTTTGCATCGCAGCTGCAGGCTATTAGATCTGCCTAAAATACTTCCGAGGTCATGCCCTCCGACCTTCACGACAAGGCTGATTGTCTTCATGACCAAAGCCAATGCTGAGCCTTTTTCGTTGTCCTCTCCATCTGATCAAAATCAAATCTGGTCTGCTCCCCCAACAAACCGAGTTGAGGATTTTCTGGAGCTGCATCAAGCCCGCATGAACGCTCCACTCATCTGACCCAAAGGAGCCAGCCCACTGTCCACTTCGCAAGTCTGCTTTGGGGCTCTCAGGTTGAGCAAACATTCAATCCGAACGATATCAAAAACCTGGGCACTAGACCACAATCATTTGGCTTTATACACAACTCCAGTTGTCAGACATGCAAGATCGAGAAGGCCTGCATTTGTACGCTTCCAGACGACGTGCCCGAAGTCACCCCTGTTTGCTGACTGATTTCCTAGCTTCCCCTTCTTGTAGCCATCCAAGACAGCGGGTCAGAGACTGTCTGAGATGTGAGCTTCTGTGTGGGCTGACTTCCGTTCTGTAAGAACGTTTAATCTTATGGTCTTGTGCCTCGAAAGCTTTGTGGCAAACTATTCTCATTAGCCTCGTGCCGTGTACTTTGAGCTGCTGTTGTGACAAGCATTCGGTACAACATCCACCCCAAGACGCACTACCAGGCTGCCTCCAACCCGCCCCAGTTCCTCCACGACCAATGCAGCATCTTGTGTGTCAACTATGATCACCCGAGATGGCACTCCAACAAAATGTTTACGAGAATGGCGGATGGGTCACTCGAACACTTACTCCTCAGGAACTGTTCCGTGAGGCAAGAAAACCCAAGGAAAAGCAAAGGAAACAGCCGTTGACGCCGCGATCCTATGGCATACTCAACAAGACCGTCATCGATAGCCCTGTGATTCGCTGGGTCTTGCCAGTGCAAATCCGGTCCCCCCGTAACAACGATGTTGCCTTCATAGGGGTGAGTCTATGCCAGTTTCCTAACTCTTGGTTTAACCTTTCTTCCAAGTGTATTTGCAAATAGGATACATAATCATGTCTTCCTCAAGCCGGGGCAACAGAGTTTCCAACTTCATGGCGACTGTGTGTTTCCACATCTGTCGTCGATATCCACCAGAATCACGAGGATTCCCCAGCTCGACATGTGTGCCAACTACACGATACTGATTTAGCAATAGGACTCATTTGTTCAAATATGCGAACTGGGAGGGGACTACCAGCTCAAAGAGGTTATTCGAAAGCAAGACTTTGGCTCGCGGATTCGAAATGCTCGAGTCATTGGGTTATCTCGCGATTATCCGGGGGGGCACGACAGTACCGACAAGCTGAAGGTCAAATCCAAGCGGGATCTGGATGATGACATTGACATGTCCGACTCCTCAATAACTCATGATCAGTTTCCTCCACAGCTTCTGGCCCTTGTCCTAGAGCATGGCGACTTGGTGTTCCTTTACGTTACGGAGGGGCCCACTGGCGAGTTGGAATTCAGGTCTGCAAAACAAGAGATCGAAGTTGCGCGCATCAGACTTCCCGGTTTCCATATGGTAGTCGACCCAAATTCACGATACTTGACGTTGGCTTGTTCAGAGAAACTGTTTCTCGTATATGAGCTAGAGTCTATGGAAACGCTCCGCGATCTACACTCACGCGGAGAGCCCTTCAAGCCAGTAAAGTCCTGGAAAGCCCGAGCAGTCAGAGGCACTATCTATAGGATCGAGTATCTCTATCCTAATCCAGACAATGAACGCCACATCATCCTCATGCTCATCATCATTCAAAAAGGGGTCTCGCGACTGGCAACATACGAATGGGAGCTTGGCGACCAATTGAAAGACGCATTTAAAGAAGAGAAGCATGGTCATCGCCTCGATGTACAATGGAGTATGCCGCTGTTGGTGATTCCACTGACCATTCAAAATGGCTTCTTTCTGGTCACAGAGAGTCAGATGGGCTGCTGCCTCGATATTCTCCATGGACAGATAAAGATTGAAGCGATAAACATCGGAGAACAGCCCGAACCCACCGAGCAGCACCGAGGCAAGCACACTCCACTATGGACTGCATGGTCAAGACCTTGGAGGATAGCTGCATACTATCGCGAGAAAGATGTCATATACTTGGCTCGAGAGGACGGCATTATCAAATTTCTAGAATATGACGATTCGGGTTTGGATACAGATCTCGGGATGGGCTCCGTAGACTGTAATCTCGACACAGCTTTTGCTTGTCTTTATCACGCATATGGGGACGTATTGATCACCGGCGGTGACTCGGGACCTGGCGCGATTTGGAATGTATGTTAGCAGCGTCCTTACCAACTTGCTACGGCTAATGCGTGCCCACAGATTGAAGCGAGGGAAGTCCCAAAGCGGATTGGAACGATACCGAATTGGTCCCCAACGGTTGAATTCGTAACCACGAGCACAAGAGCAAACCGGAAGTCCTCAAAGGGCAAGGAGCGAGCCGATGCAAGAGGGGATTTACCATTGCAACCTGATAGGATTTTTGCATGCTCTGGCTGCGGAAACGGCTCCATAATCGAATTCCGATATGGTCTCGAGGCCAAGGTTGGCATGGAACTTGATAACGAGCTCCCTATTCGTCAGTGCTGGGCATTGCCTGCTGCAGGACCGAACTTCCAAGAGTCCTTTCATTTACTACTCGCGCTGCCGAACACTTCTGTCATTCTACTAGTCTCGGGTGATCTATCCACTGGCAGCGACTTACCTCAAGAAATCGTGCCCTATGATCTGTCATCGAGTACATTGGCTGCCGCGGATTTAGGAGGCGTGGTTGTCCAGGTCACAACGAGTTCTGTCACGATCATATTATCGCCGACCGAAAGGTACGTATGCACTTGTCCAGCGCCGCCGTGGAATCTTACTGAGACGTGTTCCAGCACCCGCTATCTGTCGCATGAGCTCAGCGCCGGCTTATCTCCAGTAATTACCCATGCGGCGGTGAGAGATGACGCCATTGCCGTAGCACTCCATACTGGAGCACAATATGGGCTCAGAACTCTCACCGTCGACAGACTCAATATTAGCTATGGACTCCTGTTCGAGGTGGAGGGTGAAGTAACTTGCGTTGCTCTAGGCAAATTCGCTGGTAACGTGACCTTGATAGCCGGACTTTGGAAAGCTGATGGTCCTACGCTGGCGTTCTACCCCCGGGGTGATTTGCAAGAAACCTCACCGCTTCCACCAGTAATTTTGGATCTATCAAAGGGTGAGCAAACGCGCCACACAACCAGCCCTGTAAATTCAACTAACTATGGCCTCCACAGTTCAACATCCTGGAGAACCTGCTAACGAGACCAGCGAGTCCACGGCATTTCTCGAAGCTATAACGAGCATCGTCATCATTGACGAACAGCCTGGAGAGATATCCCTCGTCGTTGGTACGAGAACTGGCTATGTCCTCACATTAGTTGTTGATGCTACGGCGCCTCATGATTACCGAGCTCACTGCGATAGACTAGGCCCATCTGCGGCCGACGTCTTTCCACTTAGTACAGGCTTTGGGACTGGCTCGGTTCTCGTGTGCTGCAACTCAACAGTGGCGGCGATGACGGGCTTCTCAGCACGTCGACAGTACCGCTTCGAGGAAATTTTTCGTGTTTGGGCCACTGATGACGACACCTCACAGATGCCCGCACCAGCCTTTCACTCTGTTGCCCCAATGCACTGCAATTTGGAGAATAATGGTAATAGTTCCCTCTTGATGATAGCCGGGACGACCATCTACGTTGCTGAATTGCAACCCAAACCGAAACAAGTCCCACGCTACATGAATGTACAAGGGACTCCAACAAAAATCATGTACTCTCGTACACTTGAGGCTCTTGTTATCATCCTAGTCTCCAAAGATATGCGGCCATCCTTACACTTCCTGGACCCTGACACTGGACTGGATTTGTCTTATCCTACCAACAAAGGACAAGAAGTCGAGTATATTACCGGTCTGGGCGAAGTGGATACAAAGGTACTGTCACTGATGAATTGGAGATACCAAAAAGGCGGTAACACTTGGGAGTATATCGTCATCTCCACTGTAAACGAGAAAAAAGAGAGCAACTTGCTCGTTATCACAGCCGAGAGGGGTGATCCGGTGGGTAACCCGGATGGTCCACCTACAGTCCGTTTCTTCACCAAGTGGAAAAGACGCCACGATGAACCAATTTGGTCCATTGCAACCGAAGCACAAGGTTTGTTCCTTTGCTCGGGGAACACAATACTCTACGAGACGCTTGATGAAGAAAGAAAACTGAGAAAAGCGAAGGAGCATGAGCTTTCCTCTCCGGCAGCATGGATGGAAGTCGTGGATGGTCGGCTCTATGTGGCCACCGCGAGGCATTCACTCGAGATTCTTGACTACAAGACCAGTTCAGCAGATGACTCGATGGCTCGACTTTACACAGATACCGAGACAAAAGAAAGTTTGCATTTCATTGAGATTGGCAACTTCGCCAACAGGGATGATTACCAGTCGGTCACTCTGTTGTCTGATTTGGCTTGCGGTGTCTATGGAATGTGGGCAGTACCGCACGATGGGAGATTCTTTCTCATATTCCAAGCTGAGCTCCAGGTTTCGATTAAACGGTTTACACGCGGGCACACAAGGCCACCATGGGATCTTTTTGGTCGAAGATTGCAATATGGAGCCATGAAAAGCAGCGCGGACAGATCGGAAATCATCGGAATTGGCATCGAGGGCTCCCTGCATCATTTTACCCTGCTTGATTTGGATGCCTGGAGACTTCTCAGATTCATCCAGAACATAGCACTCGTGTCAACCTCGATATGCCCGTTCAAACCGACTTACAGGACTCCTACCGACAAATACGTGTTGGGCAGGGAAGAAGACGAAGACGAAGACGACGACGACGACGAAGAAGAAGAAGAAGAAGAAGAATGGAATCCCGAGCCCCAGATGCTGCCCAGACTCAACATGCATGTCGACGGAGACATTCTTCAGCGATGTCTGAGTCAGCATGCCCTCGAAGAACTCATATCCCAACCAGAACTCATCACACGATTCCGACAACTTCTTGAGGCCCTCGATGGGGGGCTATACACACAGTCTCTCCAAGACTTGAGCGGTTATTTTGAGCTCTGCTATGATGTACTGAAATACTACCTTGCACCGGTCCTCTAATAGATCGCCTCCAAACCAGCTTCATGGTCGTGGTTCTTCCAGTAGCACGCAGTTGGAATCCTTTAAAGGCTCATGGACTGTAAAAGCTACGAAACGAAGAGCGAGTCCCCTATACCTACGTCGAAGTTAGATCTTGGGTGGCAATTGTTGTTTCGGGGTAGATGCTCTGGATGAGCCATGTTGTCGTCTGAGTAGCGCAGACGATGTAAAGTAGCATTGAACTGTACTTTGCTTCTAAGCATTGTACGTGTCGACGGCGAGGTTCGGTCTTATTGTAGTTAAACATGCTTTTCCCGCCCATGTTGTGTTGTCAGATTAGAAATGAATAGAGTACATACAAGATGAGGTGTGACGACTGAATAGTCCTAAGTTGCTGCCGCTGTGGGCCACTTAAGAATGTGTGATAAATTGCGATGTTCGTAAGTACCCTTATAGTTGGACTCCATGATTGCCACTTTCGAATACATACCGGTTAGGCTCTAGGTTAATCAAGAACTTACCTGTTCCATCCTTGTTGTTCACTCTGTTATCGGTGTAAGTGATATCGATAACTGAGGCAATGGCGGGGCTTCACATTCGCTTAATTCACAAATACGCTCAGTAATTTACATAGAGCTGCTCCGCGTGACACTCCGACAGATAGTGACTGACGTGAGGCAAAGGCTGGGCATTTCTGCTTTGAACTACATTAATAGACAAGAATCCCGACTGGACTCTTTCCTCCCGAGTTACTCGGTCAACCTCATATGATATCTGCCTTATAAGCTAGCAGTCCTTCTTGGTTCCCGTGAAGGTCTATGCGAGTGGGGCCCACGTTAATAACCCTGCAAAATGCGGATTTAAGTGTACCCCACATCACCGCCGGCGACAATCTGCAACGGTACCCCTCCAGCGACACCAACTCGCCACAGGAAAAGTTACTCAACTCTAGAGTCTATCCTTGCCGAAGCACTCCCAAGTGTTCTGGAGTGGGTTTTTGTTTTCAAAGTCGGACCAATCTACACTTGTAAAGACGACGACCACAACAGATTCGCAATGGCGCCCAAGGCAAAGAAGGGCAAGAAGGCAGCTGACGATTGGGAAGCCGACCTAGGCGAGTCCATCGCACCCACCAACGGCGATGCCCCCGCCGCTGCTGCAGATGGCGAAGAGGCCAAGGAAGGCGAGGCTGATGCGCCCGTCGGTGGCCTTATGGCCATGATGAAGAAGAACCGTGAGAAGCGCAAGAAGAAGGGTCTCTCTGAGGACTTCGTCGACGAAGCTGCTGCCGCGGCCGCTGCTGCTAAAGCCGCTGAGCCGGTGGAGGACCTGACGGCGAAGGCCCCGACCGAGGCGAACTTGGACGACGAATTTGCACTACCGGACAAGAAGGGTAAGGGCAAAGGAAAACAGCCCGCTGCTGCTGCAGCACCGGCGTCGAAGGCTGCCGTTGAAGAGACTGGCGAGAGCGGTCGAGTACTCACCAAGGCCGAAAAAGAAAAGCTGAAGAGGGAACGAGAGAAGTTGAGGAAGAAGGAAAATGTGAGATTACTTTGAAAACAGTCGCACAAATTCGTCCTAACCAGCAGTTACGTATAGGCTGCGAAGAAGAAGCCAGCCGTTGCTCCCAAGGCCGAGGCCGCAATTCCCGTCGTCGCGGAAAAGAAGGAGGCCGCAGTGGCGGTCCCTGCTGCAGAACCTGCTGGTGGCAAGAAGGGCAAGAAGCTGCCACCGCACCTTGCCGCGATCCAGAAGCAACAAGAAGAGCTTCGACGGAAACGAGAAGAGGAAGAGCGACTCGCCGCCCTAGAAAAGGCCCGCATCGAGGAAGAGGAGAAGCGAGATGCCGAAGAACAGGCGCGGAAAGAAGAGGAGAAGGCTCGTAAGAAGCAAAAGGAGAAGGAGAGAATAGATCAGCTCAAGAGAGAGGGCAAGTACATGAGTGCTAAGCAAAAAGCCGAGAAGGCTGCGAACGAGCGGAAACTGCAGCAGATGAAGGCTGCCGGTCTCCAAGTGGGCCCTCAGGAGGGTGAAACTCCGAAGAAGAAGCCTGACAACCAGAAAAGGGGCAAGAAAGCCAACCAAAAGGTATGGACTGCCAGCCAGGTTAAGCGGTCCTTGTAAGCAATCACTAACGCGATGCCAGGTTGATGAGGAAAAGGCCCTGGCGGAAGCCGCTGAGCGTGCGAGGCTTCAAGCTGAAGCGGCTCTGAAGGAGGCCGAAGAAAAGGCCGCCAAAGAGGCTGCCGAAAAGGAAGCTGCTGCTAAAGCTGCCGCGCAGAAGGTCGAAGATGACCTGGAAGATGACTGGGAGGCTGCTGCTGCATCTGACAAGGAAGATGTGAAGGACAGCTGGGATGCCGACTCCGATGATGAAAAGACACAAGCCAACGGCAACGCAGTACCAAAGACAGAAAAGTCTCTACCCTCGAGGCCGAAGCCTGAGAACTCCGACTCTAACTCCGAGTCTGAGTCCGAGTCTGAATCTGAATCTGAGGAGTCTGAAGACGAGGAGCAATCTGCAAGAAAAGCGGCCGAGGATCAACGAAAGAAAGAAGCTGCCGAAAGACGTGAGAAAGCACACGAAGCCGCTATGGCAGCAAGGTCAAAGGACAACCTTCGATCACCTATTTGCTGTATTCTGGGACACGTCGATACTGGCAAGACTAAACTGCTCGACAAGATTCGCCAAACCAACGTGCAAGAAGGCGAGGCAGGTGGTATTACGCAACAAATTGGTGCTACGTACTTCCCAGTGGAAGCCATAAAGCAAAAGACTGCTGTCATCAACCGTGATGGTAGCTTCGACTTCAAGGTTCCTGGTCTGTTGATCATTGATACCCCTGGTCACGAGTCTTTCTCCAACCTGCGGTCTCGTGGCTCATCCCTTTGCAACATCGCCATTCTGGTTGTCGATATCATGCATGGTCTCGAGCCTCAGACCCTCGAGTCGATGAAGTTGTTGCGTGACAGGAAGACTCCTTTCGTTGTCGCACTCAACAAGATCGATCGCCTATACGGCTGGAAGAAAGTTGACAACAACGGCTTCCAGGAGAGTTTGGCCATGCAAAACAAGGGTGTCCAGAACGAATTCAGGAACCGTCTTGAGCAGACCAAGGTCGCTTTCGCCGAGCAGGGTTTCAACTCGGAGCTCTACTACGAGAACAAGTCGATGGCCAAGTTTGTGTCATTGATTCCCACATCAGCCCACACTGGCGAAGGTATCCCTGATATGTTGAAGCTCATCGTTCAGCTGACACAGGAGAGGATGGTTGGTTCTCTCATGTATCTCTCCGAGGTTCAGGCAACCGTGCTCGAAGTCAAGGCCATCGAAGGTTTCGGTATGACCATCGATGTGATCTTGTCCAACGGTATCCTGCGGGAAGGCGACAAGATCGTTGTCTGTGGTACGGAAGGGGCCATTGTAACGAATATTCGTGCACTTCTCACTCCAGCGCCACTTAAGGAACTACGTGTCAAGTCGGCATACGTACACAACAAGGAGGTCAAGGCCGCTATGGGTGTCAAGATTAGTGCCCCTAACCTTGAAGGAGCCATTGCTGGCTCTCGACTCCTGGTTGTCGGACCCGATGATGATGAAGATGACCTGGCGGATGAGGTTGAGGGAGATCTGAACAAGCTCTTCAGCCGTGTCGAAAAGTCCGGCCGTGGTGTCACAGTCCAAGCATCCACCCTCGGTTCCTTGGAGGCTTTGCTCGACTTCTTGAAAGACTGTAAGATCCCCGTCGCCAACGTTGGTATCGGACCTGTTTTCAAGCGCGATGTCATGCAATGCGGTACCATGCTGGAAAAGTCTCCCGATTACGCCGTCATGCTTTGCTTCGATGTCAAGGTTGACAAGGAAGCGATGCAATACGCCGAAGACCAAGGCATCAAGATCTTCACTGCGGACATCATTTACCATCTCTTCGACAACTTCACAAAGCACATGGACGAACAGCTCGCAAAGAAGAAGGAAGAATCCAAGATGCTTGCTGTCTTCCCCTGCGTGCTCAAGCCCGTTGCAGTTTTCAACAAGACCGGCCCGATCGTCATTGGTGTTGATGTCGTCGAGGGGAGCCTGAGGATCAACACCCCGGTTGCTGCTGTGAAGAACAACGCAGCTGGCATCAAGGAGGTGATTGCCATAGGCAGAGTGTGAGTCTACATTTACAATGCCATAAGCTTGACCGAGATACGGAAGCTGACTGAAAAACAGAACGTCCATCGAGCGAGACCATAAGCAGATCCCCATCTGCAAGAAGGGCCAACCTTCGGTAGCCGTGAAGATCGAGATGGGAGGCCACCAGCCCGTCTACGGCCGCCAACTGGAGGAGGCCGACACACTCTACAGTTTGATCTCCCGTGCCAGTATTAACACCCTGAAGGAGTTCTACCGCAAGGACATGACGCCAGACGAGTGGCAGCTTATAATTAAGCTGAAGCCGCTTTTTGACATCTCCTAAGTTTAGATAAGAAGAGTCTCGACCTTGCAAGAGAAGAAGTAAAAGGGACTAGCTGGCTCGCGAAATGCTAGAGAAAATAGTTTAGGGCATATGCATGGATGGATGTATGATGGAAAAGGCTGGCTCTGCATGCATGGCTTGTATTGTTGTTATTTTTGCTCTGTTTTGGGGCTTTTCTTTATGGACGAGAGCGTCGCCGGCTAAGGGGAAGGAAATCAATCTAGATTGTGCCGACAACGTTAGAGACGTCCCGTTTTCTTGCTCCTAAAGTTGTTTTGGTCGCTCCCAACTCAATTTCTCACCAAATCCAGGAGGTAGATTAGGCGTTCGCGTTTGTTTTGCACGCAGCATTAATATCGATGGGGTTCTTCACTCCGCACACGTTGGTCCTGTTGACGTGCTTTGGGGGTTGGAATGGTCAGTACGATAAGTGGAATAAGGAACAGGTAAGCTGCCTCTTGCTTTTACCTGCCGAAGTGGGTATTTATACAGCGAACTTCAAGTGGTCGATCATGATGGTTTGGATCGAACAAGTACCATGGGCTGTCCCCATTCTGCACAGCAATAAGCTTGGGAACCCACCAAAACCTCAACGACTTCACTTATACAAATCGTCACCATTTTCGAGGCTATTACAAACGAATCATATGTTCACATAGAGGAATCCAAGGATGTTGAATTCACCAAGTTTGACAAGGTTTTGGTAACCCGGCGCGGCAGAAAGCTGCTTCCGAAAAGGGGTGTATTTGCAGGCAGCCCCCGAATACCGTAACTTAACTTCCTCGCATTTTTTCTACTGTATGTATGGGGATTATTTAACATCAGTGCTTCAAGATGCTTATTGTCGAATGAGTACGAGCTCCAATTATTTGCCATCATAGCAAACATCCCGCTTTGCCCAGACGTGACGTGAAAGGGCAGTATAAATCGGCAGAGTATAAGGGCTTATATAGCGTGATGGTGCATGCATTCCGTTCTGGACAGCTACGTGGGGGAGTTTCATCCCGCATGCTATAGCTTGTGGAGTGGAGTTAGTTAGAAAGCAACCCAGCGATTGGATGAAGCTTGAGGTACCAGCTGAGCACGTAAAAGATGCTGCTCTCAGCTGGCGCCCATAGAGGAAACGGGTGTAAGATCGTGGATTACACTGTCGAGTTTATGGGGCTCAAGAAATCCACCGTTAATGAAGACCATGTGTAGCTTGTTCTAAATCCTAATATGAGGCAGTGACTCGAAATGGGGAGACCCAGTATAGTGAGACCCGGCATTTCTGGAGTAGATCTTTCTTGGAGAAAAGAATTCCCAGTTTTACTAATTTGCTAATGTGCTGCCTTGTCGAGGTACCTTGTTTTTCTCTGGTCTTGACGTTGAAACGAGTGAACACGGAGCGTCGGGATTTGGACTGGCGTTCCTTCCTACCATTAGCATGGCAACTCTGTTGTCAGTGAAGTCGGGGTGAAGTAGCGAGGTATGAAAGTCTGTTGTTTTAACATGTATAATCAGAAGCAGCCCAAACCCAAAGATTTGAAGCAGGCCTTCAGGAATAAAACCAACCCTACTGATAGGTTAACGAGATGCGAGGAAGGCGACCTGGTTCTAGTCGGGTTCGCCATGGAAAAGAAATCAAGGTGCTCTTCAAGGAATGTAATATTGTGATCCGGTACTTTTCATTATGGTTCAATCTGCAGCAGATTATCAGTCGGCTGGGTTGCTAGGAGGAAGACAGTACCCCTTCCAAGAGAAATTGATCTTTTATAAGGCTCTATGTGAATGCCTAGAAACTTGCAGCAGGCTATTAACCACCTTGTGCCTTCACTGTTTGACCCATGATGCGACACAAGTTCTGGCTAATACCCCTCAAAGTGAGCACGACCTGGGCTTGAAATTCGAGAGAGCAGAAGCGGACTCAGGTTCGAAGAAGGAAAATTATGGATGATCCCGTGAACCCAGAGGAAATCATTATTTCTGAAATCTTTGTTTGCACTCTTTCAAGCCTCATCCTTTCATCGCATTGGTCACTACGACAAACGGTCTTTGCTCCAGCACGGAGCTCAACGAACCCAACGAAGTGTGGGACTTCTGCACAGTGTATATAATCACTGGGATTAGTTGGACCAGGAATATCATCATTGGTCGTCCAGTCTGGGTTATTCAAGGGGAATTGCTTGTGGCAATTGCCGTGTATATCTCCCCAACGCCGGCATTCTAGAACAGTTCGTCGAGGGAAACCGCTTGAGACCACGGGAATCTGGACGAAGGCTTCGAGTGATGGACATCTCGAACTCTTAAAAAGGCCCCCGACCACAAATGAAGTGAAGGCTCCTTGCCACGGAGAAAAGCAGATGAGACAAGAATTGTTAGATGCAAAAGCTGCGTGGGAAAAGGAGGTCTGCTTCGGTTCGAGTGGGAACATGCGACTGGCGGCTATTTGGACTACTGCGTGGAATGGCAAGAGCCCATGTCAAAGAAAGAATATAATGCCTGAAGACCAATAGCGGTTTGGTGCCATGAGCACAACGTTACTACTACCAGGCAATATTTGAATGGCGCGTTTAGAGGTTGACAAGTCCCACAGTTTGACACAGGCTACCTGGAAGCGAGCGCTGACCAGGATCCTGGCCCGTGCGTTTCGGCGGCTGCGTGGCCTCAATTCGCCGTTGACGAGCAACCGCATCAACCAACTTACAGCCTCGAGCTAGGCAGCTTTGAAGGTCGCATCGCAACCACATCTCACGAACCGGTGAAGCTCCAGACGACCAACCAAAACCACCGAGTATCAACCAAGATGTCGGGAGCAGGCTACGATGCCGTCGTAGACGTCGATGACGAGGTAAATCTCCCCAGCTCGATAGCTCAGGCTCTCGTCAGCACCGTATCGAGAGCTGCGAGAGCTACAGGAGCTTGAACTGATGATGCATTGCCTACAATCCAGGGCGACCTCGGCCACACCGACCTACAAGAAGACCTCGAATTCCACAACTCCAACTTCACGTCGAACCCTTCGGTCGGCGGGCGCAGTAAAGTGAGCAACGCAGGCGGCGGCGGCCTTCCGCTCCCCGCGACGACAAGCTCGAGCTCGTCGAAGCGCTACCTCTGGACGCTGTCCTTTTACGCGCAGTTCTTCGACGTCGACACCTCGTCGGTCCTGTCCCGCTGCTGGGCGGCGCTCTACCCGCGAGCGAACTTCCTCGACGTGCTCGAGGGTAACGCGGACTTGTATGGGCCCTTCTGGATTGCTACTACGGTCATCTTCATCTTGTTCTTGGGCGGGACTATTAGTCGGTATCTAAGTATCAAGGGAGACGAGCCGTTTCGATATGATTTTACTTTGTTAAGTGGTATGTGTCATCTCCACCCGCACAGTCTTAATCTCTGTCTGCAAACAGGACGAGTTCCTCAAGTTGGAAGAGTCCACGGCTCACGATGATGTGTACAATTACAGGCGCGGCCGGTCTGATCTACGGCTACACCCTCGGCATCCCCGTCCTCCTCTTTGGCGCACTCCGCTACTTTGGCTCAGAAAGCGCCAACCTCCTCGAGTGTTGGGCTCTCTACGGCTACGCGAACCTGATCTGGATCCCCGTGGCGCTGATCAGCTGGTCTCCGATCCAGATTCTCAACTGGATCTTCGTCGGCATCGGCTTCGGGGTCTCGGTCGCCTTCCTGCTCCGCAATCTGTACCCCGTGCTCAGCGCGACGGACCGCCAGACTAGCAAGGTGCTGCTAGTCCTCGTCGTGGCGCTGCACTTGGGCTTGACCGTCGCCATCAAAATCTTGTTCTTTGCCGCGGGTAGCCCGGCGCCTATCAAGGACGCGCCGCCGCCAGCGGAGCCGAATCCAGTGGATGGAGAGGGGGACGGTGCGGCGCAGGCTGTGAGTATGATGATGCGCTTCCTGTTTTGAGAGGTGAAAAGTCCTAAATACGGCCATGGAAGAGAGCATGAGTCTCGTAGAATGTAGTTGCATGACCGGCGTTTTTAGTGGATGCGGTATTCGATATGTATACTAGGCAGTATTTGCATGGATATCAGCCTCATTACAGCTAATAAGTATCTCGGGCTTCGGTCAAGCTCCAGTCCCAATTGCCTTGACTTCACATTCGCACATAATTCCCCCCCTTCATGGTGACCAAAATGTCCTCATCACCGCTCAACCTTGCCCCCTTTCGCCGCCCAATCCAACCAGCTCCCAGGGTATTCGCCCACCTTCTTCCACCCAGCCTCCCTTGCAATTCCCGCCGCCGCCCGGGCCCTCACCCCCGCCTTGCAGTAAAACACTACCTCATCCTCCTGTGCAGGGCGCTCGAACCCAAACCGGTCCTCAAACTCGTCCTTCGAGATGTGGAAGCTGTCCGGCGACGTCGTGATGGGGATGTTGACCGAGCCGGGGATCCGGCCGGATTGCTGAAGCTCGCCGGGCTCGCGCGTGTCGATTATCGTGGCATTGCGTTTTTTGGAAGAGGAGAGGGCCTCGATCTGGCGATTGGGTATGGTTGTTAGCTGTGGGATACTGTATAGTCGAGTGCGCTGGCGAAAGCGGCGCAGAGAGTGGGAACGGCGGGAGAGGGCGGGAAGGGGAAGGGGCAGACACACCTCCTCGAACGTCCAGATCTTGGTCCCCATTGCCGACTCAGACGACCAGCGGATGCCGAAGCGCTGTCGATGTTGCGGTGTTAGGGCGAGCGGGCGTCTGAGGGGCGTTTGCGCCGCTGCTATCGAGAGACTACGACGGGGCGTCGTACGGGTGGTCAATTGCGCAGTGGTGCGCAGAGCAGAGCTCATTGCGAGGCGTTTGGTCGCCATTATGGACGCAGGACTGTTATCGTACCGAGTGATGTTGTCTTGTTGTGAGTGGAGGGTCTCTCTGATAAGGAGCGGAGCTATGTATCTGGCAGTATGGGACCCGAAACTCAATATTGAAATGACGTGGGGTCCAAAGTTTACTTAGTGCGATGGAATTAGGGTCCCCATCACTATACGCTATATACAAGTCCGATCGATCAGCCCTATAGAGCTTAAATGACATCAGAATTAAGTATCTGAACTGGTCGTAGTATTGCTCTATTATTAATAGGGCTTGTCGCATCTCTAGAGTCACACATTCGGGGACGTTTTTGGCGACTCGAGTCGAGACGCCAAGAAACCTGTAAACTGTAAACCCTTTTTGCTGGTATCTGAATTTAGGGCAATTGGTATAATATATATAGATAGATTCGGTCTCACACACGGGCATCTACTTCAATTCATCAGCAAACACATGAGGATTGTACGAGGATTTTGTGCCATGTTTTGATTAAAATTATTCTATTGGTGGTCTTTCGTCGTTAATGATGCTGACGTACTACGGGCCCTTGGGCCATCTTTCCAGTCTTGATCTCACGACTCGTCCGCCTTGGCTTGCGCCACGACATGTAATCTTGAAGGATTACAAGCTTCATTCTCAGCTTCCATCGCAGCCACACATTTTTTCTTCTACCACTTTCTCTCCTGAAACGTCAACGGGCAGTCATCCTAATCTGTCGTTAGCGACATATCAAGCACTTGAAGATATCAAAACTTACCTTAGGGAAAAGGGTGGCGAACACCTTGATTTCTTCCGAGATGGGGGTTGCGTGGTGCTTCCAGTCCAGAAGCACAGACGCCTTACCAATGGCAAGAGCCAGGTTGAGCTGGGCGTACTGCTGTCCGAGACAGTAGTGAGGACCAGTGCCGAAGACCAGGTAGTTTTTGGAACCCTTCACCTCAGCGTCGCCGCTGTAATACCGATCAGGGTCGAACTCGTCGGGGTTCTCGTACACGTCTGGGTCGCGCAGGGCCATATACGTGGTGGGAATGACCATGGCGCCCTTGGGTACGGTGTAAGTGTCGGTGATGGGGAACGCCTTCTTGACCTTGTAGGGGACCATGATGACTGGAGGGCGCCATCTGAGAAGCTCCCGCACAACAGCACGGGTGTACGTCATCGACTCAAGCTGTTCCAGAGTAACCCGGGCATTGACATCGCCATTACGAACACGGTAGTTCTCCTCACGGACCCTGTCAAGAACGTCGGGACGCTGGGCGGTAATCTGGAAAAGCCAGGTGGCAGCGCTGCTTGTGGCGTCTTGGGATGCGAAGAGGAAAGTGAAGATGGTTTGAGAGATCTCCATGTCGGTGAAATCGCGGACGAGGGGAGTCGGCTTCTCCAGACCTTCGGTGGAAAGACCCTTCTCGGTAGCCTCGCGCCATTTCTTGGAGTCAATCATGCCCTTGATCCAGGCATCCATGATGCAGGTAATGTCACCACCGGCAGCCATGCGAACCTTGGCCTTGGCGGCGCACTTTGCGAATTCGTCCATCACCATGTCTGCGGCCTTCTTTCCATACCAGGTGCGGGTGTATGGGACGATGACGGGGAAGTTGACCAACTCCAAAGCAGCCGTAACCAGGTAGTAGTCGTCCGAGATCTTGGTAATGGCCTCGTCCGATATGTAGTAACCGACGAAGGTACGGCACGATGTCGCACACATGAGTTCACGGAACTGGTGCATGAATGGCACGGGCTTGCCTCCGGCGTCCTTAGTGATCTCGACGTACTTCTTGTAGGCCTTGTCGTAGACATCCTCCTGACGGGGCAGGTAGCATTCCAAGGCCTTCTGGGTGAAGAGTCCGTTGAGACCCTTCCGGTAGTCGACATGCTCCTTTCCATCGAGAAACACCCAGCTCTTCTCGCCGAGGATCTTGGTGGCGATGTCAACGACACATGGCTTGGCGTACGCGGGAGCGTTGAAGATCTTCCGGGCCAGGTCACGGGTGGACGCAATAACGACAAATCTACGCGGCGCAACAGGTCAGCAGACATGCGCCGGGGGTATTTTTTTTTTTTGGAGGCGGGTACCTACTTGTGGAAAACAGAGACGCAGCTGAGGGGACCGCTCTGCCATTTGGCGAGGTACTCCTCGAACTTCGGGTTCATGGACTCGAGGAAGGGACCAATGAAGGGCTGCTTGAACGACGGGCCGACGATGCAGCCCTTTTGGGTCCAGTAGCTGACTAGAACACACGAGAATAGTCAGTATATGTGGCCAGGGCATTTCATCAAGACTTCGAGACGAGGAAGTGTCGAGGGCGTTGGGTGCGCACCTTGATCGTACGCGACCGCAAGAGCGAGAACGGTGAAGAGCCATGTGCCGACACCGGCACTGGCGATCTTGTCGACGACATAGTCCAGCTGCGGTGGCAGGGCGACAGCCGTGAACTTGTCAGCCAGCGGCGACGTGAAGCTGGTAACGTTCGAAGCCATGGCCGAGGCTCTACTGGACGGGGCCAGGGGGTTGGGTATCGCGGTGCGCAATGGGTGTGACCACTGCTGATGGTTTTACGAAAAAAAAAACGTTGGCAGGCCGGTGAGTGGATTGTTGCAAAAAGTATGGTCGATCCAACTGGGTGCCGGGTGCGATTCCTCTGCGAAAAAGCCGCAGGCAGACTCTCGATCAATTTATCATGGAGGGGGGGAGCGAGGAGGGAGCCAGAAACGGAGGAAAGAAGAAGAGGCACTTCCTGAGCAGGTTGGCCCGGGGCGAAGAGGGTTTGAAGAGTTGGCGGAAAGGTGAAGACAGGGCGAAGAGACGAAAATTAGCTGGGCAAAAGATCGATTATCTATGCAGATCCAACCCAAGGGGTGAGTGACCCGGGTCAAGGATTGTAATGACCCTTCTTTTCCTTTATCCACTTCGGGATCGCGGAGAAGGTTTCATAAATAATTTCCGGGCCGACCCTCCCTTCCTTGTGCAATCCTCGCTCGCCATTCAACGTTACGCCGAAATTGGTTGAATTCCTTGTTCTGCAATTGCTACAAATGGACAAGCCGGCGCTTGCCAATTCTACGCAGCCTCGGTGTTTTGGCATGAAGAAACACGCTTCCCCACCCCAACGATAACACCGTATGTGGGAAGCTTTGATTCGTGTTCTATAAATGTGCGCGCCCCCGGTTCCAACACGTTCCGAGCCCGTGAAAACACGCCATCTTCGTCTCGCGTCCTACCTTCTTTGATGGAGACGTTGAGCTGAATTGAGGAATCCAGTCGATATATACTGCAGGTGCTGACTGCGCCCTTTAATAATTGCCCATACATCGCGGGAGGCACTCGACACAGCTCTAATGACGTCGTCTACTGAGGGGGTTGATGCCCAGGCTGGAGATGGCCTATCGATTAGACTGCGAAGTATGCGCATTGATCCGAATGCCAAGACTAATGTTCATCTTGACATGTTGACAAGCCATAAGAAGCTTTTCGGGATCTTTTTGCCCTGCTGCCGCGCCGAACTCAAATTATGATTGACGACCGTGCCTGCATTGCCTCGATCCGCATTCTTATTACGCACATGGTTGAGGATCGATTCGACTAAATTCGACTAATTCCATTTCGCATCGTGCTACAATGATCTGCAGTGGTGTGATGTAGGGCGACCGGTGCAGCAATTTTCCTAGTTACAGATGAATTGGCCAATCAGCAAAGCCACGTCCCTTGATCCACTACATTGCTTGTCTAGATGCAGTTCGAATACGAATACGGTGCATGTGCCAAGCGTAGAATCTTTAGAGGAGTTGTACGGTGACCCGACCTCCGACTCTGGGACCAGATCCGGTGAACTACTACAAGGACTCAATCTGCCCAGGTGGCTGAGGCTCAATGGACGGCTTGTGCTTTGCATCTGCATCGTGTTGCAGCCAGGTCAAGCATGATCATGTCGCTGATTGTGTTGTCCACTGAGTCGAAATCCACATTGCTACACTTACACCTCTTTTGAGTGTCCGAAATAAGTAGCCATATCCACCTCGTTTCTCTCGACAGTAGTTCACTCCATGCTGTGGCGCAGCGGGTTAACCAATTTGTAAGCAAGATCAGGATACCAACTAGAACTTTTGTATGCCATACGAGAACTACTATGAATGACCGTGAAGCCTCGATCATCCCTAGCCATGCGGCAGTGGCGTGTGGTTGTGGCTTCAGGGCACTGTCTCATGCATCGTGTAGTCGGGAATGCCAGACTACTTTCGTACGGGTTATGAATCTGAGGAGCTTTCACATACCACATGTAGATGAGCCCCAAGCTGGACTACAGGACTATCACACGCCGTTATAAATCATCGGCCAAGCACCGCCGACCTTCCCCGGACCTTGAAGTTGGATCCGAGGTTCATATATCGTTCCTTGCAGTCTGAGATATCTCAAAGTCTTCCAAACCACTCCCCGATAGCATCTAGGAGCGGCGTCGTTTTATTAGATAGCGGAGATAATCGGACTTCCATTTCTCAGCAAACCCGCATAGCAAACTCGCCTCGGTATCGGGAGTGGCTATACTGGTCTCCCATCGGATCCCTGAACCCATACTTCGCTTTGCGCAGAAGAGAAAGCCGACACGGCGTGGTGTTGTGCCCTCCTTGAACTATTGCGATGATCAAGAATATGGCTCACCGCTTCGATGCCAGCTGCGATGGACAAGTCAGTGAACCTGCCCTATCAGTGTAGCCAACGAGAGATCGATCCGGGCTTATGAAACCACAGTCTGACACGTTGCGGCCGGAGAGTAAAAATAAATACACGCTCGAACCCCGCGAAATTCAGGTCCATCGATACAAGAGCATAGAAACGTCATTCTACGACAAGGAAGCCACAAAAGCTCTACATGATGCCAAGTCTGCGGAATTAGCAAAACGTATTTGTGCATTGTCTGATCTTGCGTCAGGGGTATTGGTGTTTTAGCGAGACAACAAGTGATGACATTCAGGGGAACGCATCACAGGGCAAGCTAAAATGAACAAGACATCCGTGTGTGCGACGAGAAGAAAGAATATCCCGACTGACAAATGAAACCCGATATTAGCACAGGAGCTTCGGGTGTGCAAGTCTTCCGCTATAGAGTCCGTTGCGGCCCATCCTGCTGGCACGAACCCAAAGCGGGCAACATAAAATAGTGTGGACTTCGCTGCGATTTCCATATCGATCACTTCCTTGCCAGCGACGACATGCTACTAAGATTAAATCTTCCGCAGGAGGCGGACGAGTTGAAGGAGGCCATGATAAATCTTCAACGTGAGACTTGCCCCTGGTCCCATTCCCCAATACAGACTGAGTCTCCGTGCCAGTGTCAAAGACCTCACCACTTCGCCCAGGTCTGGCGGCGCATTCAAATAATCCATCGAGAACCCTTAACGGTATCCGGTGCATGCTAAGTTCCTGACGAGGAGATGTTGATCACGCGTTTCGACCCAGCCACGGATGTAGCTAGGCGGCTACCGTATTGCGCTCTCGAGGATACTGCGCATGGGGCAGTGAGATTGCTGGAGAGCATCGAGGCCAGAGCCTTAGTTTTCTCGCTATCTAGATTATCTTAGGACAGTACGGGCTACAAGGAAATTTGCAGAACTCATTACTCTTCTTGGAGGACTGTTGTGTAGCTAGGTGTAAAAGTAACATAAAAGTTCTCAAGGCTAAACCAAGCCATATGCGCCGTCATTCTTTTAACTTCCTCGACACGGCTTGCATTACCTGAGTGAAAACCCTATTCTCCAAAATACCAGACGGTGTCCACGGGTATAAAAAGGCGGACAAGGACAAGTCATATAGGTAATCGACGAGGTGAGATTGGGACTCTGTTGCGGAAAGGGGTATAGCAGAGTACCAAAGAAGGGCGATGCGACTGACACGTAGCTTCCACGATTGTCTTCGTTTTGATACTTGATTTGCGGGAGTTAAACTCTCTATATTGAGAGCAATAGCTCACGATGTTGTTTCGTATGCGATTGTATGGAACTAGGGGTATATTCATGCAAGGCGACGCTCTCGTTATCCCTGCAGGTTCTGCTTGCCTTGACTTGCTCCATCTGTATGGCATACTTGTGACATAGAGCATAGCCACATGATGTGTACACAAATGGTCAGCTTAGAATGTATCATCCAGTATGTCCTGGTTCATCTTTACCATAGTCGGGCTGTAGTCAGACGATTCGCCGTACTCAGGGGCCGCGCCGGCAGTCATAAGTATGTCTTCGACGATGCGCTTGCTCGCTTCTCGCGCTAAATCCTATTATTAGCCATGACCCTTCCCAACAGTAGAAAAGCCGGCTTACCTGGCGTCTGCATCAACTTGCTCGGCGGTAACGCAAACTGAATGGTCTTTGGCGGGCTCATCCCCCCAAACAACACGCTCCCGGTATCCTCATCCTCATCACTATCCCACATAATCTCATCCGGATCTCTCGCCAACTTTCCCTTTCCTCCATCACTTGCATACACGTCCCTCGTCTTCCTTGCAGTACCCGGTGTCTGCACGCTAACTCCCGGAGTCCTCGGGCCCGCATCTCTTAATCCCCTTCCTACACCTGAAGCTGCTCTTCCCAACCCTCGAGGCGCCTTCAAAGGGGACATACCAGCACTATATAAATTCGTCCTCAAAGTTGGGGCCGCGATCTCCGGCGAGCTCTGCGGACTATCCGCCCACAGCGCCCTCCTCGTACGATCCGTCTTGTCGGGCGAGATATCCCGCGCCGCAAGAGCACCTCCACCTCCACCGCCGCCCTTATGTGGCGTCGCTTGGATCCGGAACGTCCTATCCAGAACGCGGTGGAGCAGCGGGTCTTTGCTCCTCCCATTTTTCGATTCTTGCGTAGGGGTCGGCGCCTCGAGGATGGACGACGAGTGAGGTTCCATCGACATATCGGGTAGGAGCTTGGTGTGGATCTGTGTGGTGTCGTCGTCGTCGTCGGAATCCGGGAAGGCGCGGCCGCTCTTAGCGGTAGGGTCCCGATCTCCTTTGAGTTCACGACGGAGGTTCTCGTAGGGCGAGTCTAGGTTGGCGAATTGCAACTGTTGCGGGCGGAGAGACTTGGTGGCGGGTGGTCGCGGGGTGCTGCCAGCTAGAGAACCGTCGTCTAGCAGCGAATCCTCGACGTCGCGGTGCATGGACTGTTGTTCGTGATAGGCTGACTGGTCTGCGCTGCTGTCATCGTGCCCGCTGGGTGTGTAGTCCTCCGAAGTTGTGGTGTCTGTGAGTCGCGTGGTCTCATCAGCGGCGGTGGCATCTTCATCGTTGGCTTGCTCTTCGTAGCCGGACAGGGACACGTTGGCCGAGGCTTCAAAGAATTGCTTCCAGAACTGATGGGCAGTGGTCAGTCAGATGAGATACAAACGAATCCCAAGAGCTAGATAGCATGACAAGTACCTTGGATGCCTCCCACACATTCTTGGAATGCTCGCCATACTGCTCGACGAGGGGCAGGATGCTGGTCGTAACGATGCGATGGGCTTTGCTGAAGTTGCGGTCAATCTCTTGCAGGGTGAGCGTGATTGACTGCTCAAGCTTCTCGAGTTCTTCTGTCAGAGTCAAGTTTCTTGCCGAGCCCGCCCGAGACATGATGACGGCGACGGTGTGCTCGATTGGTCTTATGATACTGAAGTTGTACTCGACCGAGGTTCTAAAGAGTTTACCGTTTTTGGTGGGGTTGAAGATGCGCGGGCGCGTCCGATACGCGATGCGGGGTTCAGTACATTGATGCTTCAGGGGTTGAAAGACAGCTAGCTACTTCCTAGACATGCGTGTCAACCTTGTTGATGTGGTAAATTCCTCTTTCTGAATTTGGGTATCTCTAATTCATATTCCTTGTCATCATGGCATCGATCCACCGTAGTAACCTGACATTTCCAAATGCAGCAATAATCGGTCAATCGTGTTTTCTTCCTTCAGGCCTGCCTTCCTCTCATCGATGGTGGCTTCGTTCTTCGTCTGTCTCAAGGTGTGACCTCCTTTCTCGCTCATACCCCGACATACCGTAATGAATACTCCAACCTTTTTCTTGAACGCGGCATACAGTTCTTTTGGAGACGCCGTTCCAGACTTCGAACCAGGCTTGCCATGCGCTTCCTCCCATGCTCTCTTGGAAAACCGGAGTATCAGGGTGAAGATATCCTCCAGCAATTTGAGCACAGGTTGCTGTCGCTTTCGTAGAAGCAGCGTATGCATAATCTGGTCCAGCACTTGCTCATGATATTCCCGCATCTCATCAGGGCTGAGAACATGACGTGATTTGGCATCAGTGTCATCATTTTCCAGAGTTGACTGCACCTTGTCCAGCCAGTCTTCAAAACGTGCCCACGGTATACCAATACCCGTGTCGAAGAAGTAGGTTGTAATGCTGGAAACAAAATGTTGTGCTTCTATTCGGAATCGCAGTGATGTGTTGTCAATACCCCGCCATTGCGACGTCCTGGCACTCGTGTCTCGGAATAGCTCACTGACAACGTATAGCATTCGAAGTACTCGAAGCAGCAGCTTGAAGATCCTGTCGTATTTAACCAATATCACTGGAGTCATAATAGGAGTCAGAGGTGACGGCGGCTTGTAGGATAGCCGTAGGAAATCCAAGGCCTCCAATGAGCTCGGGTCCATGCAGCGGTCGATCTCCTCGTCTGACAAGTCCCGCACAGCAAAGCTCAGATGTCTAGGTAGGTCACTGATCTCGCCCGACGGGTGCCTTGACGAGCCATGCCCAGATGGTGGCAAATAACTTTCTGTAAGTACACCCATTAATGCCAGTCGTAGCTCGGAGCTAGCTGGAGGCCAGCTGTCTCTTCCCCCAAGGCGAAGGCCCATCATGCCACCATATCGGGTCACTCCAGCTTGGCGTTCTGCAGTCTCGAGTTCAGAATCAAAGAGGGAATGAGACAGCCGAGTGCAGAAGAATCCGTTACCCAGCAGATGGAATTCCCTTTGTAATGTGATATGAGCTCGTAGGTTATGGGCGCTGAATAGGAGCTTCATGTATTCCCTGTTGACCAGCCGGGCCTGAGCCTCGACGAGGGGGCCGAAAGTCAGAAGAGGGAGCAACGACCAGTGGGGAGTCAAGGCTAGGCCCGCCTGTTCTGTACCTTGCTTATTCTCAAGCAGTCTGTCGAGTAGCAAACGGGACAGACCGCTTTCCTCTATGACCGCAGGAAGAGGCTCATTAAGTTGCTTGATGGATGCCAACAGGTGTTCGACCATGTCGCTTTCGCCTCGGCCGAAAAGTTGTAGCTCATATGTTATTTGGGATTGTTCTTGTCGCATACGCACATGGCTTTGCTCGTCCGATCGATCTAAAGGGCGGCGGACGAGTTCAAACAAAGACATTTCATATTCATCCACCTCTTTTTGCATCCCCTGAATGGAATTCCAGTCGAAGTGCCACGCGAGTGCTGGTGACTCACTGGCTCTGTGATTATCTGCATAACATAGCGGGTGATCTGGGAGATGAGTGCGTAGTAGTCGTAAGTTCCTGCCAGTCTCAAACATCACTCGGGTAATTTCCTCTGGTACGAAGTCTGGCATACGGTCATGGTCGAGCACATAATCAGGCTCCTCAATCTCCAGCCCAAAATCGTCCATGAAGGCCACATTCTCGACCTTCACGAAACTTCGCCCAGGACCATCCTTTGTGATACCGATCCCTGATTCGGGCTTGGTGCCTATCCATTCTTGCGCAAAGTCCGCCCATGGTTTAGAGACTCGGGCTAGAACTTCGCGCATGACTTCGCTCAGCAATTCATTACCATGTTCCAGTGCTTGCGTCTCGTCGAAAATGATTGACAGCAAATGCTCATCGTTTATAGCCCTCTCGAGTTTCGTGATAAGTGACTTGAAATATGTCAATATTGAATGTACCGGTTGAATCATCGATTGAAGCTGCAAGAGTGACCTGATTGTTCGAGCATGGCTACCGAGTTTGGTTTGTATGGCGACGAGAAGGATGTCGACAGCCTTTGCAAGAGCAATCCTCCCAGGAGACGGATGAGTCTTGTAGGTGATCCACACCATAGCTGAAAGAAACCGAGTGATATTTCCGCATGTGATACACAAATTCTGCAGGCCTTGTAGGACATCTGCGGAGTATCCTGAAACTCGCATTTGGTTCAAATCTGGAGTGAATGATGACCTTTCACGGTCCCATACGAAGAAAATGGATGCCCTGCCTAGAGCAAGTGCAAGCAGAGAAGCCGTGTACGGATCAGCTTCAATGGCATTATGGTCGCTGTTCTGAATCTTCAGCGGGTCCTGTGGCGAACTCAACACGGCATCATATATCGTAGCACCGGCTTCCGTCGCGAACAGTGCCGGAGCCGGTGGGGTATCCAGCATAGTGAACCCATCCCAGCTCTTGAACTCGGCACGAACGTTTGGAGTAGCCTCGTTCGATATCCAAGCATCGTTGAAGAAGTCGACAGAGCGCTGACCAGCCTTTCGGGGAAGTGGAAGTTGGAGCCTAGCGGTGTCATCCTGCGATATGGCTTGTCCATCAAAATTCAAAGTGGTGAGAGCAGCTGGCAATTTGAAGAATTCGTCGGAAACTACTTCAGTAGTGCTAGACTCGATGGTTTCCCAACAAGACTTTTCTGAAGCCTGGATATCGAGGTCGAAAAACTCATTCTGTTTCTTGTCAAGAGGGTCTAGCCAACGGGAAGATTTCCAGAAATTGGAGATTCCGAAGATATCCGTGTCGTCCTCGTCTGCCATTTTTGGAGGTCAATGGGATATGGCGAGAGCTTCATTTGGGCCCTCCTCATACCTGCTTCAACGCCACTTCCTCATCTGCTGGGTGATGGTGCGATTTCGAAGCAATTCGTTGCGGACTTTAAGAGGTAAGACGCGAAATGAGGAAGTCGCGTCTCCACCTGTGTGCTCCCCGCGCCCGCACTGAGATCTTCAGGGTCATGGCGTGGACTTTCTAAGCTCTGGCAAGCTCCGTCAGCTTGAAGCTTCTTTCAACATCATACCCTTACTTTGCGACATTGTATTATTCGGCAGATTCTTTAAACTTACATCTTGTTGAAGCTATAGACGAGCACACTATTCTTTGAAGCACATGCTAGACCATTCACCTTCTCAATTGCATAGCTCTACCACCAGGTCATCCACTCCCTTGCCAACGAGATGGGCCCCAAGCGCAAGACGGCCAGAGGTAGCTTGGCTGGTACTTCGACACCCAACAAGACGCCGACGCCTCGGCCGGATGACGATGCCATGGATATCGATTCCCCAGCACCTGCAGAGACCCCACGAGCAGCCGATACTCCCACTGCGGCCATACATAACAACAACCCGACACTCGAAGACGTCACATCAGATCCCTGGACAGACGATCAGACTTCGTCGCTCTACAAGGGCATCATTCGCTACAAGCCCACGGGCATGCATAAGCACTTCCGCATAATCGCTATTTCCGAGCACCTGCGAAACCATGGCATCAACGCCCATGATAACCCGCACACGCGCATTCCCGGCATCTGGAAGAAGCTCAACGCGTTATATAACATGGACGTGATCGACGAGCGGGACAATGCCGTCGATGCCGAGGACGAGAAAATATGGGAGAAATACAAGGCCTTCTCGCTGCCGGATGAAGAATATTATCAAGACGAGGCATGGCGACGGCGTTTCCACGGTCCAGACTCGGTCGCTTCATCGCCGCCGCAGATAGACTTCTCCATGGGATCCGAGTCGGGGAGGAAGCGCAAGCGGGGTGCTGATGGCTCTAGTGCGGCTGGCAGTGTGGCGAAGACTCGCGCTAGCACCGTGGACGATACCGAGGAGGACATTGCCAGTAGTCCTGTAACGAAATCCGCCCGCGGCGCCCGAAGCCGGAAGAGAGCGGCCGTGAAAGCCAAGACCGGTAGTACCGAGCCCGATAGCGACGAGGAAGAGGGCGACGAGGACGAGGAGAACAGTGAGCCCGAGGATGCCGAAGCTTCTTCCACCACCAAATCCAGTAGAGGCGCCGCAAAAAATAAAGGCCGTGCGAGGGTCCAGACAACTTCAACTAGAAGGAGCCGAGGCCGTAAGTGAAGTACGCAGCTCTCTGCTCGGAGCAGATCCATGAGGCGGTTTGATCAAAAGCTATACTCTGGAATGAATGCGTGTGGGCTTTTGGCACCTGGGATCTTGGGGCTTAAAAGGATTGTGATACCCAATGGAGTGATTCGGTATTCTCAGGGGCTTGTGTTTTGGTATAAATTTCCTTTTTCCAGCATTGCATTTTAGCGGTAGTGGACTCGGCGTATTTTGACGATGAGTGCCTAAATAGATTATCATGAAATATCGTCTACGGCAAACTGTGGTTGATAGTGAATGTTTCGCAACCTGTACGCATGCGGGCTGGAACTTTTCATGGACAGGATTGAACCAACTTGACCTCTTCTTCTCTTGCGTCGTCATTTGCCTGACTATCTCGATGAGTATGCTAATGTCTGCATTACAGCATGCTGACCATATACGCAACGAGCCAAAGGTCCAAAAAAGGCCATTTTAGCAATCTGTTACTACTCGCCAGGCCTTGACGACATTAACCCCAAAGGCAAGTAACCTAACCAGGTGGTTGCGAATCGAACATATATAACTAGTGCGCGTCTGCTTTCATCTCGTCCATTCCCTCACATAGCCATACTTCAGTAACTATGATCAGCCACAGAAAATCAGGACACTAATATCACAAGAAACGGACAAATCAAATTTTGGAAGCTAACCTAGCTTCTAGATGTTCGCCTAATGATCGAGGTTCTTCCCTCCGATAAGCAAGATGCAAATCCCGCTTAAGTGGCAGCAACAATATCCAAAAGATCATATTTCAATGCATCCATCCATCCATCCATCCATCCAGCCATTCTTGAGGCCCAGAAGCTATATGCAGACTGCTGTGATAAGAACTTCACCTGCGCAGCTATTTATTCCTACTCCCTACTCCCCACTCCCATTATACGTGCTCATGACAAGACTCGAAAAATAATTTCCAACACACCATGGTATCTCTAAAAACTTACCTCGTCATCCATAAAAAGGAGCTAATGATTAAGTGTTACTTCCGCATATCCCCCAGATCCTCGGCGCTCTCGTAAAACACGCTCTTCCGTAGCGGACTACTCGTGTTCCCGCCCAAGCCCTCTTGCTGTTCCTGCTGTTCCTGTGGTGCCAGACTTTGCCCGTGGACACTCATATAGTCCGTTGCGTTTTGCTCATCCGCCGTAGGCGGACTGACGGGCAGCAGCGGGCTGGGAGCGCCTCCACCCTCCGGGCTCATGGGCGCTGCGCTGACGAGGACCGGCGTCGGGGGAGTGCTGGGCACTGTACCGGTCACTGAGCTCACGCTGGTGTGGTCTTGGGAGACAGTATAATTGGACTGCGAGAAGGCGGAGGGGTTTGTGGGAGTGCTTGCTGAGTGGGGAGTGCGGGCGAAGTGGGAGTGTTTGTTTATGATGTCAATAGGGCTCAAGCCCGTGTCGCCCAATTCGGCAGGGGAAGATGTGTCTGCGGCATGTTAGCTACTTGGCTTTCAGGAGTACTGAGGTATAGGCAAAGGAAGGCAAATCACTTGCCCATTAATTCAGCTAATGCCGTGCCGGACATTTCATGAGGCCGAACACTCGCCATTTCGGGTCCCTGGCGGGCATCGGGGAAGAGGCGGGCTTGGTTATGGGGTTGGGCATGTTCGATGCGGCTCTCCACATCATCCGAATTCATCGCCGTGTCGTCCGTTGTGACAGTTGGAGCTTTGTTGCTATCCTGGCCCCGAATCCATGAGATAATGCGGTAACCATTTTCGTCTGTACCTCCTGCACTCATGCCGCCTCGCTTCAGCAACTTGCGACGACGGTAGACCAAGATGGCCACGACGAGAACCGAGATGAAGACTAGACCGAGAACAACACCCAAGACTGGCGCGACCCATGGCTGAGTCCCTCCGCCTCCACTACTGACATCAGGTGGATGTGTTATGCTAGCGATCGAGGCGTAGGGATAGTACGTGGTAATCTTGGAGGTAGGGTACGGCGTGGCAAAGACGCTGGCCAGCTCAGTGGTCGCCCACCCTATCGACAAGGGAGTCGTCATTGTGGCACCGCCCGTTTCTGTGCCACCAATCGTGGCATAGATCGTTTCTGGAACACCGTACGGAGCCCAGCTAGCTGGATCATACGAATCCACCCATTTGCCCTCAGTGAGGTTGAACATTTGGATAATGCCGCCCTGCAGACACTGTTGCGTATCTACGCCCTTAAGCGACGCATAGCCACCAATGACCATCATCTGGTCAGGGTACGGCATGACACATTGGTGGCCAGCTCGAGCATGAGCCGTACGGCCCGACGATACCTTGATCCAAATGAAGGATGGGAGCGACAGGATCCACACATCGTCGTTGAAGTCCCCATTGGCATGCAGGCCATCGTACCCACCGTAGTAGTAGATATTGTAGCTCGAGTAGTCCTGGGCAGGAGCTACAACAGCACAGCCTTGTGTGAGCTGTCCCGGGCCATCTGTGGTGTTTTGCTTGTACCACTTGTTACCCGCTATATCATAGATGTCTATTGTTGACATGAATTCTGGGCTTTCAAGTCTCTGTAGCCACAGTCAGCACGGTTCGTAGAGTAGAATACTTTCAGTTGACTTACACTTTGTGCTTCGTTCTGTGATAACATGATCGGGTTGTTGAAGTCGGGATAGATGACGCCACCTATGGCGACAAGAATACCCTGTTCCCCAACAGGTACCCAGACTAGGTCCGGATTCGCGCGACCCTTGATAGAGGCTGGCAGAGTGCTGTTACTCCATGACTCCTCTGTTTGCGTCGCCATATCCAGGGTGATCAGGGTATTGGAAACATTGAGCGGGTTGAGCGACTCGTTGGATCCGGGGTAGTAGATAGGCCCCCCGGACGCTGAGCGCATGCCACCAAAGTACCAACCCTTATTTTCCGAGGGGCTGCTGGCAGCGCCACCATAAGTGATGTATCGAGTTACGCCATCATCCAAGCGCTCGTTCACGAAGCCCGGGAACCAGGACTCCTTTGGGGCTCCATACTGGAATAACTGGTAGCCAAGAACCTCATCTGCGTCCGGCGAAGAGTACACGTCGGTCTCTCTCAGCAAACCCCCGTAGAGGAAGAACTCATTGTCGTTGGCCAATATGGCCCCATCGTAATAGTTTGGCGCAAAATTGTTTGCAGCATTTCCGTTTGGCGCTTTCGATGTTACGTTGAGAACTTCGCTGATGTTGGCACTGGTGTTGAAAGGCGTGCTAAAGTTCAAGGTGTATATAAGCCCAAGAGGATTGTCTGGAATAATCATCATTAATTGCAGTACCAGTGAGCAGAGCAGGGATGATCTACTCACTGTCTTGGGTCGGGGCGCCATATGACCCGTCCGCCATGCCAGGGGCCCAATATAGATACCCTCCGTCGATATAGACTGTATCACGAATTTTTGCAACTATTCGCCGCGTGAGTATTGAATTTCATAGAGGGCGATGGTCCGCGGTGATGGTAATATGCCATATTCCTCACCTCGCGAAGCCTTCCATGCGCACATGGTGGCATTGACTTGGTCGTCCGCCCATCCTGACTGTTGACCTTCGACGAATGCAGCGAGGTAGCCAGCAAATGCAAACCAAGATATCCTAAACCAGAACATTGTGTATACGATTATTTCTGTGTAAACTGGTGGAGATAATACAAACAGAGAACAAAGTTGTGAGATGAGCTGAGCAGGGAAGGTGAGGCTCACTCCATCACATGGGTTGGATGCAGAAGATTGCACGTCCTGCTAGAGGGGCTCGATGGCAAGGTTGCAACAAAGATATCCAAGTCAACGTCTGGGATGCGATGGCATTATCCGCAGGCGAATATGATTTGTCAAGGTAATGTGGTTAAGGGAACTTTGACCACAAGACTGCGAGACAAAAGCAGCAATGAAAGACGGATCCGGCGGTCTGAAGAGCTCTTCTCTGTCTGCTGAACGAGAAGAGGAGAGCTTCGCCGCGGCGTCCCCGCATCAAACAACGACCGGGAGTGGCAAGGGATGGATGATGGATGGAGGGAACGAAAGGATTTTCCAGAAGCCTCGGGTTGGCCAGAACCCGTCAATACCTCTAAACCAGGTGACAAGCGGGTAATATCTTATGCTGCGTTCTACCTGCTGATCGCTGCAGGACGGGCTGGCCATTGCAGATTTCAACGAAGCAATTTCGCCGCCGACACGCAGGTCCAGAACAATGGTTCCAGAGATCTGGTCTGAGACTCTTCCCACCTTCAATGTGCGAGCCTCGCAGAAGGGACAAAAAAAGCACGACAGGTGTCTTACTATGGCTGAAAACAGCTAGAGCCAGGTCCTCGGCAGTATTCCAAATGTCAGTGAATATACCTTAACCTCATCTCTTGAGGTACAACTTGAGCCTCGACCAGCTTTGAGTTGATTTCGTCTCTGCTATCGATTTTCAATCTGAGTACCCTGCCTAGTAGTGGTCGGTCACACGTAGAAAGAGGCTGTGAAGGACCAAGATAACGAACACTGCATCAGCAGCAAGGTTTAATAAAGTGCAATAAACCCGGGCATAAGCGATGGAAAAGCCTGGTCAGCTGCGGAAGAACGTGGATCACAATGACTAGACGGCATCGACTATTTGTCTGCAAGCCACTACATAAGAGTATAAGCATCGCGAATCCACAGCAACTCTGCCCCAAAAGAGACCCAAGGAGAGGCGGGTGCGGCTTCCATCGTTCGTACTGAGGCCTGAGGCAAGGGCGGATTGTGCAACACCTGCTTTTGATGGGTAACATCGGGTGGCGCAGTGCGACTATTGTATTTGCATCGTGGATCCTATTGGTGGAGTGGGTTGTCCGTCCTGCAGAGATCTGGGTGTTGGTGTGATGGTCTCGCGACCTGTTGCGTACGATGTTAACGAAAATGAGAGATGGCCAAGGTACATAATATCGATTGAGCCAAATAAGGTCAAGATCGTCGAGATCATAGTGAAAATGGCCTCAATATCTCCAATACACCGCCAGTAACGAAGCTCATCACTCGTCTTTAAAGTTTCATTCGCATTCTGCAGATAGATAGAAAGGGAAGTGGAGGTCGAGAGGTAACATCTTGATCAGGGAAGTTCTGCGCGATGTAAAGCATCTGCAGCTCGTGTCTTCCCAGTGCAACAGCGCCATAGAAGTCAAGAACTACCCACGCCAGCACTAGAGCTGCGCTAGGCCCTACCCGCCGCAGCTACCATAAGGTGGAACCTCTGCAGAGGAACCAATGAGCGGTTGACAACATCGAACCTGGCGGCTTCTTTCGTACTTTAGTGCGCACTAGCATCTGAGGCTGTCCGCCTCGACTTGGACACCGTCTTTTGCTATTTTTGCATCTTTCCAACTTCTCGGTCCCGTCACTAAAACCGTCGTTGGTTACTAGTCCCCTTGGTTGCTGCAGGGTTTGCCTGGTAAGCTTCTGTCAAGGGTGTCATCCTGCAATCCGTGATTTCTACCACCATCGACATCTGTCCAACCACCCGGCTCGTTCCCTGGAGAACAACATGGCTGACAGCTCTGTCTTTGGATACGACAACAAGGCCAATAAATGACTACCACCCAGAGCTACCCCGCAGCTGGGGGATACCTGTGCGTGAGCACCCGGCCAATATCGACGAGGAATTTGCGGCCACCACGAACGCCCCAAGATGGACCTGCCCGCATCTTGTACCTAAAACCTACCAGCGAACCCCAGGTTGCGATGCTGGCTCTGAAGCCCAATTTCGCTTTCCCCGACATTTCGTCATGACGTTGCACGGCTGTTTACTTTAAAGTGTGGTATAAAGCACCCGCGGGGGGGGGGGGGGGGGCAAACTTCTGGTCAGTGTTATCACTCGGCTCCATGCCACTGTTCCCGCCAACGGTCATACCCACATTGCAAGGAATACAGCTCGGCTAGCTCGCCCTAACGAGAAATATTGATTACTTCAGATGAGGCCCAGAGGGGCTCTAAATGTCCCCACCTTCCGAATACTGACAACACAACGTGTAATGGTGTGGGTATGGCTCTGGCCGCCCAGGAGAATCTCACGCAACTACAAAGATGACAGTAATTCTTCATTGGACCATGGCCCGGTGTTTCTTCTGCACAGAAGTGCACTTTTCGTGATCTGGCCATCGTAATTCGGTGCCACTCAGCCGTACGGGCCGTACAGGCAGTTGAAAGCTGTCGGCTTCGGCGGGTGGAATATCGGGGCACGACATAGATCCATGTCCATCCCGACAGCGTCAGGGTTTGGTTCTTTTGGCTGCATTCCATTCTACTTGGCTACCGCTCTTAATCCTCGATCCAAGCTGCCCTCTGTCGTATTCACGATTCACCCGAGGACGACAGGAAGAACTGCCGAGCCTGACTAGAAAATTCTTCACTTTCACCCGCCTACTTCGACTTGTTTCTGCGTGAGCAGTGGATGCTGTAACATAATTTGGATAGAACGCGTTCACCTTCATTCATTTTCTCCCTTCACGCCTGCGGGAGATAGATGTGGTTGTCTCTGGTCAGGCAAGTGTCTGCGGCTCCCAAGCCTGACTCTTTACCTCCATGGTTCAAGCTCTCGAGATCGTATTTCTGCAACTGACGGCATGATCCGCATGTTTTAACCGCTTGTTACTGTATCCATGTGACGAGTACAAGGAGTCCGGACAGTGGTACTATGGTACGTGGTCAGTCACCCTACACCTGCATCGTAGTCCGGGATCGTAACCGGCAAATGTGTTTTCCACTAGGGGTTCCTGGTTACATTCTGTGTTCATGGATACCGCTTCTATTCAACCTAGACGAATCCCCTCAAGGATCTGCAAGTCCAGACAAGCCTAGCTCCGTCTTCCCAGTGGCATTATGTTATGTTTACGCTCTTCTTCAGCCTTATCCACCAGTCCTCGCGCGCAGTTTTTACCATCCGCTGTCTCTAAGTATATTCTGTCCTTCGCTACGTAGGTGATTGTAGGTGGCTTGCCGTTAGGACAGTCACAAAAGTGCCTCGTCGCCCAAGTGTCGTCGACAGCTGGTCAAAGTGCAGTTGTTTACAAATACTTTCCACGTCAGCCAGGGACTGCGCCATTGCCTACTCCGATAGCTCGCACGAGGTCGAGAGACTCGGTCATGGCTAACGTCCGGAAGCAGCTCACCCCACAACATACTTAAGTTAGCATACAAGCTGGGAAGGAACATAAGCTGGTCTAGACAGTCGGTTTCCACATTGAGTCAGCTTCCTGCTTGTATAAGACGAGGCGCTCTTTGCATCGACATTCGCTTTGTACGACTCTCGCTATCTCTTGAACCACCCTTCATCGGTATCAAACGAACTCCGTGAGGACCTACTCACAGTACAATGCTTCCCACAAAGCCGTTGTGGGCCTTGCCGGCTCTTTCGTTGGCTGCACTCGCCGCGGCAGACGTTCAGGAGAGGGATTCAAACGGGGGAATCTACAAGAACAACACGGACTGCTACCCTGCGACTGTGACGGAGACATCTGTGAGCACCTGCTATGAGACTGTCACAGAGACCTGCACAGAGACTGTACAGTAAGTTTGAATCCATAAATCAAGAACTGCTCGAATTCAGCTGACCTTTGGCAGTGATACTACAACTTACCTGTGAGTTCCGCGGTGCGGCTTTGGCTTTGGCTTCGGAATATTGACTCACTCAAAACAGAGACACGATAACTCTGTTTACAACAATCGATTACTTCTCCACCATCACGGACGAAGATACCACCACGTATTCCTCCCACGCCTGGGTTATAGTGTCAATGGTGGACTGACTGCGACATTAGGACAACTCAATATATCACGAAGACGACAACGTCCAGCGAGACATTCACAACGGTGCGTTTGGACTGTTATATTCTCTTGTATGCCAACTAATAGTTGCGCCAGTCATACCCGTACTATGTGACAATCTGCGCGGGATCGCCCGTTACGACGATCTATGGCTATGGCCACCCGACTTCAGACAAGAAGTGTGTCGTCAGCACTTCTTACGTCACTACCACTAAGGTCAGTATCTCGTGCTCTCTCGACTCACTCGAAGAACCATTGACCGAGAACCGGTCCGTCTGGGTCGACGAGTATTCGCAGCGGGAATAGGTTTTCCTGCGACTGCATCTTGCTAGACACGGAGCGGTCACTAACTGAAAACAGACCGCCACAAAGACCTTCGTTACAAGTGTGCCTACGACAGTGCCTACGACAGTTCGCATCACGGTGCCAACGACCAAGACTACCACAAAGAAGACGACAGAGACTGATACGACAACAACGTAAGTTTCCCTTTTTGTTATTTCCACACGACCCTTGGGCCAACTGTGGCAGTAAAGGCTACCCGTGATGGAGGTTGTTCAAACGAGGGACAACAAGTGGAATATAACAACAAGCGGAATATATACTGTTTTTAGCATAACCTGCTGGGACAGTAATTCTCCTCGTTTCTCCACTGGCAGTTAGCTGCTCCCTTTGTTTGCTCAGAGACCGCTTTTATTATTGACCGGCGGGTTTATTTGGGATTGTCTTGAGTTTACTAATGCGAATGTGGCAGTACGAGGGCAACGACGACGACGACAACCTACACCACTCTAGTTCCCACGACCCTCACGTCTACTTATACCTCTGTGACCACCGTCCCCACAACAATCACGGTGGATCATACTAGTATAACGACACGCTGGGACACGACCACGTAAGTCAGGTCTCCGAGTTCATCAATCAATCCCCTTGCTGCCCTGTGTCGGGCGCATAGAGATTGCCAGCGGTGCTCCGTTTCCCCTGAGATGCGACACAAGTTTTACTAACAATAAGTTTGCAGCTACTCGACTGTTTCCACTCTGACTACTAGTGTCCTAGTGACATCTATTGAAACCTACGTAACTACTACGACGGAAGTTTTGACCAGTGCGACTACAGACACTACAACGGACACGGTGACTGCCACGGACACGAAAACTACAACAGAGGTCTCAGTTTCTCCTACGACCGATACTGAATATATCACTGAAACGTCGAGCATTACATACACTACTACCTCGGTAATATCTCTTCCTGGATTCAGCACTACAAGTACTGTAAGTAGTTTCAAGGTTCCTCTTTGCCATTTAGAGTAAAGTGATCCGGGTCTTCTGCTTATATTGCTCAACATATACAACGTAATTACTAACTGGCTTCCTTGCAGTATGTAACGACGGAGGTTCTTACCACAACTCTGCCTGCATCGACGTCGTATATCACCGACACTACTACATATACGACAATCTCAACTCTCCCAGGTACTTCGGGAACGATCACAATCATCACAACCGAGCTTATTACTCTACCGGCATCGACAACAACAGAAATTACTACTGATGAGGAGACGTCGTTTATCACTGTGACTTCTCAAACTACTCACACAACAGTTTCGACTCTTCCGGGCTCCTCGGGGACAACTACATTTGTAACAACGGAGCTGCTTACGACAACACTGCCTGCGTCAACTGTGACGAAAACAACTCAGCTTCCAGGGTCTTTAACTACGTTATCAGGATCCACGCTCACTTCGCTCGTTACCATCAGCCAACTGGGTACAACATCTGTTCAGACCACTACTGTAACAGTTCCACCCCAGACAGTCACCTTGACAACTTCCATCATTGGGGACTTGACAATATGTCCAACCCCGACCAATGCGGCAGGATTTGCGATGCCTACTTACGATGCCAAATCCAACTTGACATGGGGTTGCCCCCCCGGTACCGTTTGCAGCCCGCCTTTACTGGGTGACTGCAACTTCTGGGCCGGTCCACCAGAGAAGGAATATGTTTGCGAGAGTCAGGCTTACTGTATTCCGTCGCCAGGATATACTCCGGTCAGCTGGCCGGAGAACAGCACTGGTTATTACCCTCCAACAAAAGGTTACTTCAATCTCCCGCCACCTGCCTTCGGGCTGAGCTACGACATCTTCGAGGAAGAATTCATTGTGAAAAAAGTCATTGATGCGAACGGCCACAAGTCGAAGACTACTATTACAACCGGAAACTGGGAATCACAGACCGATATCACGGAATACCCGCAAACTACTACTCTGAGTTACGCAAAGCGTGGTTATGCCGCAGGCTTCAGTCGACTCTCGAAGCGGGATTTGACAATCCCTGCGCTATGCTACGACTTATGCAATAATGTGAACCTTGAAGGGCAAAGCAAAGGCAAGTCGTATGAGTTATTATGTGCCGATGGAACTGCTTTCAGGAATGGTTACAACGCCTGCCTTGAGTGTATTAATGCGCATACAAACGACCAGGCCAACAGCGGGCGTGCTGTGGATAATCAACTCAACCAGTTCATCACCTTTTGCGACTTAACAGCGGCTGAGACAACTCAATCAAGTTCTGCGGCCGGTCAAGTCACAAACACATCACCAGCAGGTTCGACGGGCACCGGACAGCCCACACTAACGGAAACTTCCATCATGCCCATTACTTCAACCTCGGTGCCTGCGACTACTACCGCCTCCTCGACCACTTCATCGGAAACATCGGCCACCGAGGAGACGACCAGCACAGACGTGACCAGCACAGACGCGACCAGCACAGATACGACCAGCACAGATGCGACCAGCACAGATACGACCAGCACAGACGCGACCAGCACAGATACGACCAGCACAGACACGACCAGCACAGACACGACCGGCACAGTCGCTACCAGCACGCCGAGCAGCACCGAAGAAACCACATCACCCACTGCAAGTGAGACCGCACCTGGATCCTCGACTGCGACTGAAGTCTCCTCTGCGGCGGATACCAGCAGCGGCTCGGGTGGTACCACTTCGAGGGTCGAGTCAACAACCGCCCCGGGCACCACGGAGGAACCTACCACCACCACTTCCCCGACCGGCGGCTCCTCGCCCACGGTTTCGCCTACAGAAACAACCAGCGTTCCGGCAACTGTTAGTCCGGGTGCCGCGTCTCGACTCCACAATCCATCCACCTCGGCATCGTTCCTCTTCACGATCCTGGCTCTCATCTTCGCCTTCTAATTCATGCCATTTAACATTTCGATTGATTGGGAAATAATACCCACCCACCTCTTTCTTCGTGACAATCCTTTGATGATTTACGACTTTATTCGACTTTCATGACACTCCTTGTAAGGATGAGACATATCGCATCTTCGGGGTCGAAGCATCACACGGTGGTGATAAGAGCGGCTCACACACACTCCTTTTTGGCGGAGCATTTCAATGGTTTTAGACATTTGGTTTTCGGAATTTTGGATTTGGATGATACCCAACACATGACGATCCTTACGAGAGAGAGAAAGAGAGGCGAGTCCGCCAAAGCCGAGCTGATGACGCATATTATCAGGAAATAACTTTTTGCATTTCACTTCATAATAATGTAATGTTTTTCTGTTTCTTGGGAGAGAGAACGCATGGAAAAAGGTTGACATTTGTTGGTGGACTTCACACTTCAGAGTAGACATACTTCTTTGTGATTAATATTCCATGCCGAGGGGAGCGGGTGAAAGGGGAAACCCCATCCCATCATCCGGCACATAAACATACCATTTTGGGAAAGTTTGAGGAAGGGAAGGGGAGGGGAAGGTGATACTACCTCATGATTGACGGACGGTACATATAATAATGGAAGTGAGAGATTTTGGGTGACTACCTTACTATTTGTCGTTGTTGGTAAAGGTGACTAACCAACTACCCTTTGATGGATAGGAAGGTTTTCAGTGGAGCACTCGCATATGTGCGGATGAGCGTAACTTGAGTGAAAATACTGGAAGTCGTTTCGTATTTCCCTCCTCCCTCTGGATTGAGAAGGGGAAGTATGGTGAAAATGTGAGGTGCAATGATGAAATTGCTGCCTCGACCGCCGATCCTACGTATGGCACACGGGTGGTGGTGTCTCGTCAGAGAATCTGAGCGAAGACGTCAAACAGTGTGAAACGGACCAGATGCTGATAAGAGTGAGACGTTGACTGATAAAGAGACCAGGTAGCACTGATCATACCAGGGGGTCTAAGAACTACCTACTGCACCGTACTCAAGCAGAATATACTATAAGCTACAGTGTAAAACTTCTTGTCATCTCACGACAGCTGAATATTGGCAGTCGCGAACTGTGTCTGACAGTACGAAATATTACTATTTGCGGTACTTACTAGCCATTTAGTGGTTGTCTGGCGAACAGGCCTATCTGTCAGCTGGCACCCCGCCACTGCCGGCGCTGTTCAATGCTAGCGTCACCAGCATGAATCCTTGCTGCTGCCGCTGCTGGAGGAGGCAGTGAGTTGGCTGCATGATTTGGATTGTTGGAAGCGCCCCATGGAATCTCGAGAAACCTGAGGTGCACATTCTTTCTGTGTAAGAAACCTTTTTGTATACTTCAAGCCTGCCATCTTCGCACTTCCCAGACTACATACTGCCTCAGCAATCTGACCAAATCCGCGTCTTCCCCAGTACGTCATTTGCGGGTACTTTGAAGGGACAGCCTTGGTGGGGTTGTGAGCTCGACAACGCCACTTGGCAAGGACCGGACGTCAACATTTCCAAGCTGCACCAAATCCTCTACATCTTCACCACCCCCACCCACGCGCATTTTCTCAAGCATCCCATCTGTAGAAGCTTGAGGAACGGAAAACCATCAAACTGGGGAAGCGCAAAATCTCCAACGGAGACCTGCCTCTGTCCCCGAAGCGAATCACGATGGTATGTTGACTTGCCGCTCCGTTACGGGCCATCCTGTACCTTCGCTTTGGAATATGTTTGCCTTGAGCTCAGCTGGACTTGATCTTCCGCAATCGACTGAGTTACACGGGCACTCAGGATGTCCAAATATAGTTATCGAAGGCCGCGACTGACACGGATCTCCCTTTACAGGACACCAACATGACGTCCCCCCCTGAGGTTGACCTGGTCACCCGGCTACAGGTTGACGACTCTCAAATCGGCACCCACGAGATCGACGAATCCCTCTACAGCCGACAGCTCTACGTGCTGGGTCACGAAGCGATGAAGCGTATGGGTGCGTCCAACGTGCTCATCGTTGGTCTGAAGGGACTCGGAGTCGAGATCGCCAAGAACATTGCTCTTGCTGGTGTCAAGAGCCTGACCCTCTACGATCCCACACCCACCGCCGCCGCCGATCTATCCTCGCAGTTCTTTCTCCATCTCGAAGACATCGGCAAGCCTCGCGATGCGGTTACAGCCCCCCGTGTAGCCGAGCTGAATGCCTACACGCCCGTTAGCCTCCACAAGTCCTCCGGCCTGTCCGAGAATCTGTCGCAATTCGACAAATACCAAGTAGTCGTCCTGACCAACACGCCTTTGAAAGACCAGCTGGTTATTGGCGATTACTGCCACTCCAAAGGTATCTACGTTGTTTGCGCCGATACTTTTGGTCTGTTTGGCTCCATTTTCTGCGATTTTGGCGAGAAGTTCACCTGTCTGGACTCAACTGGCGAGAACCCTGCCAATGGTATTGTAGCAGGCATCGATGAGGAGGGGCTGGTCTCCGCTCTTGACGAGACGAGACATGGTCTGGAAGACGGGGACTATGTCACGTTCAGCGAGGTGGAAGGAATGGAGGCCTTGAATGGCGGAGAACCCCGAAAAATCACTGTCAAGGGCCCTTATACCTTCTCTATTGGAGAGGTTTCCGGACTAGGCCAGTACAAGCGCGGGGGTCTCTACCAGCAAGTCAAGATGCCAAAGTATCTGGATTTCAAGACCATATCAGCCGCCATGAGGGATCCTGAGTTTGTCATGTCTGACTTCGCCAAATTTGACCGACCTCAACAACTCCACGTCGGGTTTGAAGCTCTTCACGCTTTTTCTCAAGCACAAGGCAGATTACCTCGGCCTATGAATGAAGAGGATGCTACTGTTCTCGTGGCATCCGCCAAGGCCTTTGTTCAGAAAGAAAAGCTTGAGGTTGAGATCGACGAGAAGCTCATCAAGGAGCTCAGCTACCAGGCTACAGGAGATCTTAACCCCATGGCCGCGCTCTTCGGTGGTCTCACGGCCCAAGAAGTGTTGAAAGCCGTCTCCGGCAAGTTCCATCCCATCAAGCAGTGGTTCTACTTCGATTCCCTAGAATCCCTCCCCACTTCCACCGCCCGAACCGAAGAGCTGTGTAAACCCGTCGGCTCGCGCTATGACGGTCAGATCGCTGTTTTCGGAAAGGAGTACCAGGAGAAGTTGTCCAATATTCGACAATTCCTTGTGGGAGCTGGAGCTATCGGTTGTGAGATGCTGAAGAATTGGGCTATGATTGGGCTTGGTGTCGGTCCCAAGGGTCAGATTACTATCACCGATATGGATTCTATCGAGAAGAGCAACCTCAACCGCCAGTTCTTGTTCCGACCAAAAGATGTGGGTGGGATGAAGAGTGATTGTGCGGCGAATGCTGTTGTCGCAATGAACCCTGATCTGACGGGCCATATTATTTGCCTGAAGGATCGAGTCAGCCCGGAAACTGAACATATCTTTAATGAAGATTTCTGGAATGACCTGGATGGTGTTACCAACGCGTTGGATAACGTAGAGGCGAGAACTTACGTTGATCGACGATGTGTCTTCTTCCACAAGCCCTTGCTGGAGAGCGGAACCCTGGGTACCAAGGGTAATACTCAAGTCGTTCTTCCCCGCTTGACCGAGTCTTACTCCTCTTCGCACGACCCCCCCGAGGAGTCATTCCCCATGTGCACTCTGAGGAGTTTCCCGAACAAGATCGAGCACACAATCGCATGGGCTCGTGAGCTGTTTGAGGCGTCGTTCGTCAAGTCTGCCGAGACCGTCAACCTCTACTTGACTCAGCCTAACTATCTGGAGACAACACTGAAGCAAGGCGGCAATGAGAAGGCGACTTTGGAGACTATCAGAGATTACCTGGTGACAGATAAGCCGCTAACCTTTGAGGACTGCATTATCTGGGCTCGAATGCTGTTTGAAAAGCAGTATAACAACGCTATCCAGCAGCTCCTGTTCAACTTTCCCAAGGATTCTGTGTCGTCCACTGGTACCCCATTCTGGTCTGGACCAAAGCGAGCCCCTGACCCGCTTAAGTTTGACCCGAACAACGCCACTCACTTTGGATTTGTTGTTGCTGCTGCCAATCTCCATGCGTTTAACTACAATATCAACACCAAGGGCATTGACAAGGGCAGCTATCTCAAGGTCCTCGACAACATGATTGTGCCTGACTTCTCCCCTGACTCTAATGTTAAGATTCAAGAGAAGGACAGCGACCCGGTACGTCCGCAACGTATACTGTCTGCGACGTATGTACTAACTTGATATAGGTCCCGCCTGCTAACCAGGGTGCCTTCGACGATGAGTCCGAGCTGCAGAAGATCACTGACAGCATCCCGCCCGCTAACAAGATGGCTGGATTCAAGCTGACCGCCGTGGACTTCGAGAAGGATGACGACACGAACCACCATATTGATTTCATCACAGCTGCAAGCAACCTACGCGCCGAGAACTACAAGATCGAGCAGGCCGATAGACACAAGACGAAGTTTATCGCAGGCAAGATCATCCCAGCCATTGCCACAACCACAGCATTGGTAACGGGTCTGGTCGTTCTGGAGCTCTACAAGATCATCGATGGAAAGACCGACATTGAGCAATACAAGAACGGATTCATCAACCTGGCGCTGCCGTTCTTCGGCTTCAGCGAACCCATCGCGAGTCCAAAGGTGGAATACAAGGGACCGAACGGCAAGGTGACGCTCGACAAGATCTGGGATCGTTTTGAGTCGGAGGACGTGACGCTGGACGAGCTCATTGCCGACTTCGCCAAGAAGGGCCTCAGTATAACGATGCTAAGCTCCGGTGTTAGTCTACTCTACGCGTCCTTCTTCCCTCCCGCCAAGCTCAAGGAGAGAAAGAGCCTCAAACTCAGCCAGCTGGTTGAGACGGTGTCGAAGAAGCCTATCCCTGAGCACCAGAAGGAGGTCATCTTCGAGATGGTGGCTGAGGATGTGGATGAGGAAGATGTTGAGGTGCCCTATATCAAGGTCAAGATCCGGTAGATGATTTGTTTGGTCGCTGGAGGAGAGAATGGAGCAAGCACTGGGAGATGAGTAGTCGCACGAAAAGGGAGGCGGCCGCAGAGTAGACTCTGTATCCCCAATCAATGAATAAAGTAAAGGTATTCACACCGATTTAGTACCCGAGTGCGCAATCATACGACTCAACTATGGCAGAGGTATGGATAGTCTCTTGTGCGTTGTCCGCCTATGACACTGCTTGATTGGCGACAACAACTTTTACACAGATAACCCAAACCGACTTACTTACCAGTAACATACGTTTGTTCAACTATGGTCGACATTTCTACCGAGCCATCCAGGCGGTCTAAACTCAAATTCTGCCATAAGTGGCTTCATTCCGTACCGATAAGGTCATGTTTGGGTAGAAATGTCGATCGATATCAACGAGCTCTCCCCGCAGAGTTTTTTATCCTTCCAATATGTAAGTTAACGAGGTCCTCTTCATATCTGGAATCTTCATGACCACTGAAATGAAGGATTAAGGTCGGTAACTTTGGCATGGTTGAGTGACTCGACAATCGCCGCTTTCGCCGGCTCCAGTCCTCAAAACGTCCCGTTCGTCACAACTCCTCTACAAGGGAGCCCGTTCCTCATGGCCACGTTGTAGGGAATGTCGTGGAAATCGGCTCTTCCTACCGACACAAACCGTCGAGGCATAGTTTTGTATGCGTCTACTACTCTGATCCTGACGGCGACCCGCCTTCTTCATCGTAATAGAAGGACCTGTACCTCTTCGCCGACTCTCTCATCCAAGAGCTCGTCTATGTCGAGAAGGCTTCCCACGTTATGGCCATCGATTTGGAGAAGTATATCGCCTTCTTTGATCCTATTGAACGATGATACCTCCGAAGAACACGGTTCGCGACAGCTAAATCTTTTGCTGTCGGGAATAACCGTCTCATATTTTTCTCGATTGACAAGGTGACGCGCTGGCGGCAGTCGGAATAAGAGCACAGCTCAAATCGACTTTTTATATTCCCCCCTGGCAACCGGTTTTCCATCTATCAGGTACTGAATAGCACGGACGGCCCGATGAAGTGGCAGTAAGTAATCTGTTGCTGTGCCCCCATCCCACCGGCCATCATCGCGAGCACATTGCCATGCATGTCATGTCCATCATCGGGCTGCCCAAGCATCCTCCAACCGCCGATGCTCTCGCTTGGTAGTAGAGCGTATTAAAATCTTAATATGCGGCATTTTGTAGTTTTCTTCCCCCCCCCCTCTTCGTTTATTGATACGCATCACAGATCAGGCGCGGCTACATCATAGTCAAGTGTCCGTGACGCATCTGTAGTAGTAGCCCTTATCTCGGCCTGATACTCATTAGAAAATGCGTCTAGACAGTGTTTCTTTCTGTGTGATCGCGCGCACGTCATCATTGCATTCCATTGCTCTCATCTGAAGCTGCCCCCTTCTCGACCGCTGTCGGCGCAGCTTTCGCGCGATTGCATTTTTCATTCTCGTGCTTCAGGCCGTACTCCATCTCGAGTTTTTCTTGCAGCACAATCTCATCTTCGAACATGGATAAGAGGAAACCCACTCCCACATATGCAATATATATCTGAAAGACGCGTTGAAGGGCCTGGGAGTAGACAGAGCGTGTCTCGGCCTGGATCGCGGGTGGAAACTGTTTGACCTGCGCAGCCGATGCCGAGACATAGCCTCCTCCGCTGGCCATCATCTGAGCAGTCGCAGAATCCAAGATCTCATCAAGCAGTTGGCCGATCCGGTTGTTGAAGATACTCGCAATCGTGTTGGTAATAGTTAGGTACTTGGCTAGTCAATGCTCAATTAGAGAAATAGATCGAAACCAGCGGATATACTTACCGCCCTAAGAGAAATCGAACCGGCTAGCTACTGTCACAGCTCAACACTCTGTTACAAGCGCGTATCTCTATGTGAAGTTGTGATGTCTCCAAATCACCAGTCAGCTGTGCGGCTGAGCTTGCCCGAGTTGTTATCAAACGCGTTTGTTGTCAGCAGTTCGTCCGATTTCTTGGGCCCTTCGACGGACTCGACGGTCAGCCGAAACACTGTCTTATGCCAGAACTCTTTCATCCACGGTATGTGGACGGCAGATATGCTGATCTCGCTATTAAAGAAAGGCTCGGCCCGGGTGTCGTAACCGGGTCGATCAATAACACTTTCCGCCAAAGCCTTGGCGAGGAGGTGAGAGGGCGGGCATAAAACAGGAAGCTTCTCTTCGACGAAGGGGAACCAAGTAGGCACCAGCTCCTTATCATGTGCGTTATAAAAGCGCAGGATGACTTGCATCGCAAGACGATCTCTGCCGCCGTCGCCTAGCGGGTCGTGCAGGATCCAGAAATCAATATCTTCCCAGCAGAGGACCTTGTATGCCGCGCCCGTCCTCTTTCAGTCCGCCGCAAACCTAGCATTCCTTCGGGCGTGGTTGGACGTATTCGTCTGAGTTGTTGTCGACATCGTTATAGGTGTCGAGTTCTTCGTCGCACTCTTGAATCCTTTTCTTCACAGTTTTGAATTGGGCGTAGACCAACTCTTGCCTCCGACAACCCGTCGACATGAACACGATGCGGATGAGAGCATATTGAGACGATCAAGTCCGATCTTGAAAGTGATCGTATCCCAGAGCCAGCGGAAGTACGCAAGATAGGTGAACCCCGAGGGGCCGAGGTGTAAGTGACAAGCCTTACTTAAGCACCTGACCCAGGTGACTAAAAGTAGAATGACAATCAGACAGGTTCTACCCTACATTAGATCTGTGCCACGAAGTTTCGCTGGATTGTAAGTTTGCCGAATTCAATCCCGTCTTGAAAGCTTTCTCGACAGGCGAGGAGCGTGACCAAGACAACGCGACTCAACCAAGTCACACAAAAGGATAGTAAACCATCAATTACCTATCTTAGTCCATCTGATCAGATACACTTGCAATATAACAGATAGTCGCGTATCTTTTATATGATAGGCAATGACTGTATTATCTTGTTCTGTCTCCATAGTTGTATGGTCGAGTCGCTGTGGTTCGAGCTGCTCTCCTCCTATGTAGACATGTATAGGTCGTGAGCCATCATAGACATGGCTTCTCCGGCTCTCTATAACTGTGGACTATCGCTTATAGATGGCCAAGTGTCTGTGCCGTGGACACGTACCTATCTAACATGGCATTCATTATAACCCCTTGTATCTAACATAACATGTGGATGTCAAAGGTCTTCCGGGGTAGGCTGTCCTCCCCGTACTATGTATGCACCCGTTTCCCTTATACATAGTAACAGAGGAACGAGCGCACGTACTTATAACCCTTTCCCTCTCTTCATTAGTTTAGTATTTTTCAACGGAGATGGACTTATATTGTAACTTCGATTCCTACTCGCAGTACCTCTGTGCCTCGTCAAACTATTATCTATCTTAAATCCCTTCGTGAAACTTGTCAAACAAGCATGTACAGAAGGCGGCTAAGTTCATGAGGTGTCAAAAGCGTTATTTAAGCCTTAGAATACCTCTCTGGCTGAAGAGCTGCGACCTGGAAAGGATATCGCGTTGCTGTTGGTCCCTTCAGCTAGAAACGCCGAAAAGCGGTTGGCTGTCCGATCAACACTCAAACTGGTAGACGGAAGTTGGCCCTTGAAGCCTAAAATGAGAGGCTTCAGCCAAAGCGTTGCCGTAAGCTTCCCATGGATCCTAATGAGCGGTTAATGCAGATAGAGGACATCATTACACATAGCCAGCCAGATGAAGATGTGGACGAAGTAATGGAGCTAGCACCGCTACGCTTAACTCGCAGCCGTGCAATCTGACGCCTAACTCGCCAGAGAGAGTAAAACCAGCATCATTAGATAGCGCTTGGAATCATCTACAGGATAATCTATTAATTATATTGATTGCTTAATTATCTATTGAATGGTCCATAAGTAAATGTAGGGTGTTTATGTGGGGAAGATGTGTGAAATGTATGTGGTCGATGTTATCCAAAGCGAATAATTATTGAAAAGGGAATAGAGCACCGTCTCCATCTTCGGAATTCAACAAGTACTTTCCCTACACTTCATCCATGCCGCGGTAGCGCCAGTATTAATAGTGTACAAGGATAACCACCCCTCAGTCATTTTTACTGGAAAAGGGGAGTTGCACTCATAGGATGTATGAGAAAATAACCAAGTATGCGTGTACTGTAGAGAAATAGAGCTGACAGACGCTGTAGTGGCCGCACTGCGGACTTACTCGAGGGCTGCATACCCCACGCCTACAAATAAGTAAGTAGCCGTCAAATAGTCATATTACTGCCGAGTCTACCCCAGATACGTCCGTCTGGTTACCCGAACCGCTGTTTACCTACTTGTACTTATGATTTCCTTCGTACAATGCTCGAGGTGAACTTTTCTGTGGTTTCGTACCCCTGGTGTTGGATATTGCCACCTGGTAGGAATTCTGCCAGGTGATAGGTAGTCCATGACGGCTGGCGATATTTCTGCCGAGAACACGAGGACGACAAGACAGCGAGTCTCAACCAAGCAATACAAGAGCACATGCACAATTAACTCTCCAAATAATAACCAGTATAGAAGTAACGTGCGCAAGACCTGGCTCAAATCCTTGATGTCCGGATCCACACATTGGAAATACCCCCTAGAGTTACCTGACAGGATGGGTGGATGGAATTTCTAGTCCTGACACCGAGTCGACAAATCAATGCAGTATTCTGGACCAACACTTGTGTGGCGTACGTGTTTCCAATCAGCAGGAATCACTCACCACACTGCCGCTCGATATCACGGGCGACGAGACCCTAGCCGGTACCAACCAATAGGATGTGCCGGGCATGATTGAGCAGCGTAGGATGATTTACACCACTCCAGCGCATGGTCCAGTTGCAGTAGGATTACAGAACTTCAATTTCATCGAGATCCCGAGGGACGGCGCCTCGGGATGCCTACTTTTGTATGTATTGATTGGTTGCGCTGTTTACGACTCAGCCGCATATTCTTCTATCAGGAAGCCGGGCGCATAAACTGCGGGTGCGTTACGGTCCTGTTCTTCTCGCTATTCCTATTCCTCCTCGCTCTGATCATTATTGCTATTTGATGGACAAGAATAAACAGGGCGAACGGTGACACGGTATTTGTTCTACATCTCGCAACCAACCACAGCGACCGGCTGGGCGGGGCCGTAAGTACACGGCTCACATCATCGCCGGAATTATGGATCTGCCTAAGGCTAGTGAACTCGGCGTTCTGGCTGTTTCTGCGGCGGTCATCATCCTTACGACGTGCTGTTGGCTTGTTAGCAGGAAACCATCGAAAGCTAGCAGGAAATCCTCTGAAGATAGCAGGACTTTTCGCGTCCGCAACGTGCCTCTCCACTGGAAAGCAACCGATTTGCAGACCTTCCTGGCAGAGCATAGCAGCCCCACCGTTAAGTCCATCGCTACCGAGATCCACAGTGGTTCTAACACCGGCACGGTCACCTTCAAGGACGTCCCCCTCCCACTCCAAGCAAGCCACCCCTGGGATATACCGTTGTCGCTACCATCCGAAGACCAGCCTTTCCGCGACCAATATCTCACGCTCGACGATGGTTTCCTCGGCATCACCACCCTCTACAACCCTCTCCCGGAGGACCACAAAGTCGAGTAAGCAGGCCAGTCTTCTAGAGTAGGATTCCGCGCTAAATATATTGCAGTGTTATCGCAGTCTCTGGTCTTGGCAGTCACGCTTTTGGATCGTTCAAGGAAAGGGGAACTGATTTCATGTGGTTACGAGACGCCCTTCCATATGATGTCACCTCCAAGGACACAGGCCGTCCGATGGCGCGAATGATCGTCTATGGACATGAATCAACCGTTGAGCAAAGCAAGAACATGCAGAACCTGGAGGATATGTCAACATCGTTTCATGATAGCCTGCTGGCGCTGGCTAGGGCTCCCACAGTACGACCGATTATTTTAGTCGCCCACAGCCTAGGAGGGCTGATCGTTAAACAGGTATGTTCTATCTGAAGTTATGCGTATAGAATCTAACAATTCCAGGCCTTAATATCACTGTCCAAGTCGAAGAACGAGGACGATCTAACGCTTTTTCGAGCAATGTATGGGATAGTCTTCTTTGGAGTTCCACACGATGGCATGCAGATCAAGTCCTTGATCCCCATGGTCGGTGACGGGCCGAACCGTTTTCTTGTGGAGTCTATCAGCAGCATCAATTCCCAGATTCTTAGTATCCAACAGCGAGAGTTCTCCAAGGCCTTAGGCGGGCAGGGCGACTCGGAGATTATCTGCTTCTACGAGACACTGATGTCGCCCACAGCAAGAAAAGCACGTAAATATATATCTGTTTAACGAAGATGTACTAATATAAAATAGGATGAGTTCGGTGAATGGAAAATGATTGGACCATCCGAATTACTTGTCACCAAGTTCTCAGCGACGCACTGTCGCTCATGGGAAGTTGGCCCGGAGCATATATGTGCCGTTGCTCGCACGCATTCCGACATGGTGAGGTTTCGGCGCAATGACCACGAGTACGATAATGTTCGTGAGAGGCTTAAGGGCCTTGCTCAACGAGCGCGTGTGCGAATATCTGTATCTAATCAAACCTGTACGTCCTAGTAATATTTTAGCAAAACTTATTCTAATGGCTTCAAGACGTCTCGAGGGATCCTCAAGCCAAGGATTGCTGGCGCGACCTGTTCTTGACCGACCCATTAGAAGACAAGAACAACTTGAAACGAAAAAAGGGCAGTCGTGCTCCAAACACATGCGAGTGGATCCTCGAGACTGAAGACTTGATTGCCTGGCAAAAGTCAGGTCCGATCCTATGGCTATTCGGGAATCCTGGGACAGGGAAATCAATCATGTCGATATTCCTTGCCGAGAATTTGTCGGAGTTCTCTACTACAGAGCGCAAGACAATCATGTACTTCTTCTGCGATTCGAGTTTTGAAAAGCGCAAGACTGCTACAGGAGTCATTAGGGGGCTTCTCTATCAGCTCGTCAAGCAGTATCCGGCGCTACTTAAATATGTACTGCCACAATACCACGAACGCGGGGCAGACTTGTTCACGTCATTTGACGCTCTCTGGACAATATTCATGAACGCCGTCGCAGATACAGCCACAGGTCAAAAATATTGCATTATCGATGCCTTGGATGAGTGTGACCAAGAGTCTCAGAATACGCTGCTGAGGCAGTTTCAGGAGTCGTTCGACCCTAAGAGCTCTTCAGGCCATACATTGAGCATCCGCATGTTGATAACCAGTCGACCATATCCAGAGATTCGCGAGTACCTCGGGGGGTTTGCCAAGAAAGACTTGGCTTCTTTTCCAGAGGCAGTACTGGATATCAGAAAATTTATCGAAAGCAAAATGGCAGACCTCCAGCAAAGGAAAAGCTACACAGACAAGGTAAAGGAGAAGGCCGCACAGTTACTGGAGACAAAGGCAGAAGGGACCTTTCTTTGGGTCGGCATGGCCTGCAAGGAACTTGATCCAGTCGCTTCAAAAGATGCCGTCAAAATTCTGGAAGACTTGCCACGAGGACTTCTACAACTGTACGGGGATCTTCTTAATAAAGCCTTCAAGTTGGAAGGTAAGAGGCAGACAATCGAACGCATTTTGAACGTCGTCGCAGTTTCTTTACGACCGTTGACGATACTAGAGCTTGCGGAAGCTTGCCAACTACATCAAGGGCAGGAAGAAAAAGAACGGGTCCAATTTACGATCGAGGAAGTGGAATCTTGCCGCATGCTAGTGGTTGTTCAAGATACGACGGTCGTTCTACTCCACCAGTCAGTCAAGGATTTCCTATTCGAGTATGACATCAAACAGTTAGAGGCCCATGCAAACCTCGCATATCGATGCATTGAGTACCTCAGCACGCAGTTTCATTTGGAGGAGGATGATCTTGCATCCGACAGGTTCCTATCATATTCGACAGATTTCTGGCCTGAACATGCAAAGAGGGCAGATTACGTGTTCCATGTCAAGGACGCGCAGGCTGAATTCTTTAGTCTTGACTCGAAATATCTGGAAGCTTGGCGAACTCGATATACTAACAGGGGATTTATGGATCGTCGTCTTCCGAAGGATTTCTCCATCCTCCATATAGCTGCAATGTGGGGAATCCGAAGTATTGTCGATTACGTCCTGAAAAAGGGACTTGGTTACGAGCATACATCAGGAGCAGGAATGCGACAGAAAATGACAGGATTTGACGACAAAAACCACGCCGATAATGAGAGAGTAACACCACTCGAAGTAGCAGCATATTCAGGGAACAGTACGGTCATTAACTGTTTTTTAAAATACGCAGTAGAAACAATGGAGATCAGGGAAGCAGTGCTAAATGCTGCAGCTAGAAACGAAGGTCAGGGTAAGAAGGTATTGAGATTACTTCTCGACCGGAAGGGAGACCAGATCACTATTACGGACGGTGTGGTCAAGGCTGCAGCTAGAAACGAATATCAGGGTGAGGAGGTATTGAGACTACTTCTCGACCGGAAGGGAGACCAGATCACTATTACGGACGGTTTAGTCGAGGCTGCAGCTGAAAACGAAGATCAGGGTGAGGAGGTGATGAGACTACTTCTCGACCGGATGGGAGACCAGATCACTATTACAGACGGTGTAGTCGAGGCTGCAGCTGGAAATAAATATCAGGGTAAGGAGGTATTAAGACTACTTCTCGACCGGAAGGGAGACCAGATTACTATTACGGAAGAGGTTGTGTACACTATTACAGAAAGCTTCGGTCAGCAGATTGTAAGACTGCTTCTCGACCGGAAGGGTGACCAGATCACTATTACGGACGGTGTGGTCGAAGCTGCAGTTAGATAGCCTTTTGGTGCAAAACTGTATTATGGGACTTCATCTCATACCTAAGGGCTACCGACTTGATGAACCCAGCTGTGTTGTGAATAGTAAGCCGAGTAGGGGAGACAATGGCGTTGGCGGTACTGCGCAAGGTCTCGTCCCATAGGGACGAGCTGAATTCATTTCCATCTGTATGAACTTTTTCCATCTTCAAGCAGCTTTCCTAGCAATTATTGCTGTATTTATGTCCAGTAGAAGAGAGAGGCAGAAGAGTTTACTGGCCTAATATAGGGAACTATTTGAACCTTTATAGGTCGTTCCTGCTTAGTGTAAATGCGTGTATTGGCTCCTCGGTTTGCTCTTATCCCGCATCAAACCTGTTTGAGATATCTCAATTGTCACGCAGAGTCACTCTACCAAAGGTGGGGAACACGAGCTGATTCAAACCGTGTCGGAGACGATCCAGACAAGCAACTATCCATGATGCTAGTGCAGTAATCCGCACATCGATATCAGTCTTGCAGAGCACGTTACAATAAAATCAACGATAGTCAATCTCGGGCAGCCACTTAGCCAGTTTCCGCATCAATTGCACCCCGGATCTCCTCTCAGTGGAAATGGGCGATGGAGAACGCCCTATGGGGACTAGAATTCCCTTTGAGAAAGCACTGCATGGGAGTTGCTTTGATATTTATACATCTGTCGCCGTCGCTGCGTCATTCTTCCTAGGCATCGCTGCTTGGTTGCCTCATTGAAGTCCCTCGCTTGTCTGAAGCCTACACTTGGTACAGCTACTCTAATATGTGATCATACTCAGGTATGATACAAACACTGCCACTCTGCTTACGAGTCTAACCCTGTTAGGTCGAGTATTCCTACGACCACCTCCGGTTCCTCGTCTCAGGCTGGTGCCCCCGTTACGAACGAACACACCGAGTGTGACCACAGAACCTCAGTGCCATCGAATTCAAGTAGTCTTCGAATTTTTTCGACGGGGTTCAGGCTGACAAAGCTTTTTATTTGCCACTTAAGGAACGACGAAAAGTGCAGTAAGTCAATAGATCCTCGACCGAAACAGACCTTTAATTCAGTGAAATACTATGTATTGGCGGATGAGGTTCATCCTTCTACACCCCACTTCTGACAGGGGGCTATTAGTGATGACTTACAGAGCAATGGTCTCGGCACGAAAGCTAATACTCCACTTTACGTCAGGATTGGTGATTCCTGCCCCGCGGAGCTTCCACAAAGCACCATGGATGATTCGCGACCATTGTTAGAGATTACTTACCACGCATTCGGGAAGTTCTGCTTAGTGTGACAGTCAGCAACCACACTAGAGAGCAGTTCGCATGTGTGCTTGCTGGGGATTTGTCGTAGGGCAGAGTAGGTTGTGCAAAAAAGGTCCTGGCGTCCCACCTTATCAGACCCCTCATCTGAAGCTTGTCGTTCATGACATCTAGAGCGCTTTCTCGTGTTGCGAAATCGTCTGGGTTGAGAAACTTCTCGTTATCCAGAGCTTCTTGTGGTCGATCATCTTGCTTGCCAGCATCGTCACCTCGTCCTGAATCAGTATTCGTAGCTCCGAGCTTGTGCTATTTGAGTACGCAATACAGAATGGTGAGTAAACAGCCATGGACACTGTCCAGCTTTATACATAGGATCACCACGACTCTTTGTTCAGAGCTCTCGGTTTATCAGTTGTTGGAAACCCCAGCTAATAAACACTCAAGTCTCCAACCGCTTCCAAGATCACGGAGTGGGTCAAGCCGGGCGACAAGAGTGGCGAGTTCAAACGGCAGGCAAGCTCGTTCCGCAACTGGATCTCGACGGAATCGGGCGCACAGTTTCCCCCTGAAAAGGGCCGCTATCATCTCTACGTCAGCTACGCATGTCCGTGGGCCCACCGGATCCTGATCGTGAGGAAGCTGAAGGGACTGGAGGAATACATCAGCTTCTCGGTGGTACATTGGCATATGGGCGAGAAGGGTGCTTTCACCCCTACCCCCTATCCCCTGAAGTAGCTTGAACTTCGAGACCTGAAACTAACACAAATTCTTCCTTTTACCAGGCTGGCGCTTCCCCAACCCCCAGGACACCGACGCCGAGGGCGAAAACGTAATCCCCGACCCCATCCCAGGCCACAAGTCCTTCACCCACCTACGCGACGTCTACTTCAGTGTTGACGCCAACTACGGGGGTCGTTTCACGGTCCCCGTGCTCTTCGATAAGATTCAAAACACCATCGTCAACAACGAGAGCAGTGAGATCCTGCGCATGCTCGGCACCGCCTTCAACGACCAACTCCCCGCGGAGTACGCAAAAGTCGATCTATACCCTGAATCTTTACGAAACAACATTGACGAGACGGGCGAATGGACCTACGATCTGATTAACAACGGCGTCTACAAAAGCGGGTTCGCCACGACGCAGGAAGCGTACGAGCGGAATGTGACAGCGCTGTTCGAGGCGCTGGACAAGGCCGAGAAACACCTCTCTTCGATCGCCACCTCCAGTTCCTCCAAGGGACCCTACTACTTCGGCGAAACGCTCACCGAAGCCGATATCAGGCTTTACGTAACGCTGATCCGGTTTGATCCCGTCTACGTCCAGCACTTCAAGTGTAACATCCGGGATATTCGCTCGGGCTACCCGTACTTGCACAAGTGGATGCGGAACTTGTACTGGAATGTGCCCGCGTTTAGGGACACGACGAATTTCTTGCATATTAAGAGGCATTATACTCAGAGCCATACGCAAATAAATCCCCATTCCATCACACCTGTGGGGCCAGTTCCGGATGTGTTGCCTTTGAGGGAGGAGGTTGCTATTGTTGGAGCGAAGATTTAGGGGTTGAATGGAGAGGAGAGAGGCCAGGGAGAGGCTGCTAGCGATTGTTAGATAAACTGGACAACTGGATAAGACTCTTCAATACAATCTTAACCCTCACAAAGGACTCAATGTTAGTTTCAACATCGTTAGGAACAGCGCATGATAAGCTGGATTCCAAATGCTTACTCCCTTTCCCTCGAAAATCTTGAACTACAGCGTTAACCCTCAAAGGACTTGATACCAGCTGCAAATACCACAACAGAGCGAAGAGGTTTCACGACCCTCACTAAGGGTTTGATATCAGCTACTCATGCTATGTGTGAGCTGCTGAGCTGTGTAGCATATGACGAGACGCATTTACTGCAACTCCAACTCTCACAAAAAGTATCGATATCAGTCATACCACGGCAGGGCGGCCTCGCTAACAGTTCATTTCGAGATTCCCCCGCCTGAAGGGCATTTCAAACAGCTACACATATTATGACAAGGGTGGTAGGTGAGTGATGCTGTTGCGTTGGCGCAGGCACACCAGGCGAATGTTCCTGTGACGCCGGATTTCACTGCAATTTTGATCCTCACGAAGGGCGTCCATTTCAGTTGTACTACGTACTCCACCATACATGCCAGCGTGTCGCTTTTGCTTCACCACCATGTTAACCCTCATAAGAATATTTTTATTAACTTCACCAGGAAAGACATGCCACGGGGAAAACGAATATAATGCGATCTTGCCCCTCATGGAGGTATTGATGTGAGGTACAGCATAGCCACGCTTGGCCCCTTCACTGCAATATTAACTCCCATGAAGAGCATTGATACCACTTTTTACACTATGACTGGGCAACTAGACTGTCTGAAGAATTACCGTGTGGCAAAAACACTTGACCCAAATTTTGACGATCGTGGGTGAACTCAGTTGCGGCATAGCCTCGCTTGGCTGCTTCACTGAAGGAATGCCACGGGGCGAACCAATATGAAATAATATTAAATACGCCGTAGGTGTTAACCCTCGGTACCTCTACAAGTACTCCCTTAAGGGGCTATAGATGATATAGCGGGCCCTTAAGCCGCGTCGGGCGGTTATACAGGTAAACTTGTAGCCAAACGACTACTAAACCTCCTGTCCCTCCCTAAGTCTGTGCTACAACCCCTGCCTGAACTACCGATAAGTGTGGTAATGTGGCACTTAAATTCGTCCTCAGGGGTGGGATGCTGCTGATGTGCAGAAGATGCTCGACTATTTTTTTGTCGCGACAAGTCGTAGTATCTGCTAATTGGGGTTCTCGTCGAGCGTATACATCTCAACCATACGCTCAAGTGGATAGACCGTAACGTGGTCTAGACGCTCGCAAGAATCGCGGCGAGGGGGCGTGCTGCGCGCCTTCTATCGTGAGGGTCCGATAAGGGGTCGGATTAACGATTCGAATTCTGGACCGGCTGTCGAGTTATATTCCGCCGACGTAGTGCTTGACGGTCGACTGGCTAGGATGCTCGTAATCCTAAACTGCACCAATCTCCCTATTATCGCTAGGTAGGCGAAGTCAACAAGGTGGGCAGCGCGCCGTAAGGGTTGACTAAACCCCCTTGTGTGTCAGCTGCGGGATTCGAACCCGCGACTCGTCACCAACCCAAGTGGGCGAGGCTCAAATCGGGACTTATCTACCAGCGAAGTGACCAACTACACCAGCCGACCAACCAATATGATATGATCTTGCCCCTCATGGAGGTGTTGATCTGATGTATAGCGTAGCCACGCTCGGCTATTCCACTGCAACAGTAGCCCTCGCGAAGAGCACCAATACTACTTACTTACTTGCACTATGGCCGGGCGACTAGACTCTCTGGAAATTGCCATGAGGCAAAACACATGAACCAGTTTGAACTGTCGTAGATGAACTTAGTTGCAGCAAAGCCACACTTGGCGGCTTCACTGCAAAGTTAGCCAACCCAGAAGCTTCACAGCAAAATTCAACTCTCACGAGGCCGCTACGTTATGCCAACCTTGGAATTTCCTCTTGATTACCTACCCACCAGGGCTTGCCTATGGCGACAACTTTGAAGCGTCGAAGTTGTGTCAGACGGTTTTTCTGCGACTGCGATGGTCTTGAACTAGGCATGAATACTCCTAATTTATCTTGCCAGGCCTAGAAGCCTGCTATCCCTATGTATTCCAGGCTTTGGCAGACCGCCAAGTCAACTTGGTAGGCTTCCAAAGTGGCTGAAACTGCATGAATAGAATACCTCAATGTGTTAGGAGTCTATAATAGACCACTCCGCATCCCGCTACGTACGAAGGGCCCGGGGTCATATGCACCAATTGTATCCCCGGACTCAGCTATGTCATGAACCACATAATCAAGTAGAGGTTTACACGTCATGGGAACAGGTTTACAGCCTTGCAGCCGGGACTCGAAGACTTGGTATTAGAAGTTTGGGTTATTCAACACGTTCTTCTCCATCAATGCATCCACTTGGACCACCGCCTGTGTGGTTGTGCCCGCGTACTTGTACTTGGAACTGGCACCGAAGATTCCTGATCTGGTCACCTCCAGAATTCCAAGGGAGCGAGGTTGAGATCCTGACATGATAGTGCTGTTACATGTACGTTTAAACCACCCTTAGTGTCACAGTAGGACTAAGTAAGTAGCGGTGCGAATAAACCATTGTGTTGCTGTGATATCTCACGATTACTGGCAAGACAACAAGGAACCTCTCATGACCAGCAAGAACCGTCGTGCCAGGGTCTTTCTAGATGGTGGAAGCCTTTTACCACCAAATTTTCCGCTGCGGCAGAAAAGGTTTAATAGCTCCCGACCTCCATTGTAAATCTCTTTCATCCAATGTTTCATAAACCGCTGCCGCTCCGCTTGGTCTTCTGGTTCATTTTGCTTTACTTTCCTCCATCCGTGGATTGGAAGCTTGCTGTTGACATACCAGGCGAAGACTTTGACCAAATTTTGCAATATCTCACCATAGATTAATGAGTTCTTACGCTTTTTACACATTCCACCGTATTATCTCGGTCCAGTTCGGCGCCATGACGTTGAGATGTTCTTCCTGACGGAGTCGAATCTAATATGGTGCTGGTGGCTGAGTTCCTCCAATTCCTGCCTGTTGATGTTCGTAGCTGGAGACTGCCAGCCTGCAAAGACTAATTTCATTTGCTGTTGGGTGACAGTACGGCAAATGACAGGATATCTGAGAGCTTGACTGACCCGCATCGATTAGGCTCAAGACATGTGTCCTTGGGGCTAGCAGGTTCCCAGGTGTTCCTGCCTACCTTGCAGTAGGACAGGAAGGCAGGCTCATGCCTTCCATGAGACTTCTTCCAAGCTCTCCGAGGTTGGCAGAGATATGTACATAGGTACAAGTAAATCCAACAGGCAGGCACGCCCACTTGCAACGAACTAGAGCTGCAAGATTTAGTATTGCCATTCGGCACAAGCTGTTACGAGCTTGACATGGGAAGGTATGTACTGTCAGAAAAGGTCGTGCAGTACAATGACCCAACCATTGTCCTAGATCTGGCTTTCAAAATACATGTTTCTGTCGATAGGGTGCGGCCCATTATGAATTGGTCGGGCAACAGCAGCAAGTATGTAATTGCAACTAGGACGAACTCTAGTCACACAAGGCCGCGATTGTATGACAAGAAAAAGGGGGACAGCGAAGAGGACATATGATACTGAAGCCAGACAGGTCCCAGCTATTGATGCAGAAGATCCGGACACTTACACTTATAGTCACCTGTGCACACAGTATGCAATCTTGCAGGGCGCCATCACCACAATTTCATACACGAGACTGGCCACAACTCCGGCGTAAGAGTCCGGTAACGAGACCTTCGACTGGCCCTTCGACAGGTATTTCGCACTATAATTGCAATACACCGTCCAAATGCCCAGCGCTATTGTAGTAGCGCTACGGCATAGTTGAGCAAACGCTGCATCCTTTGTCTAGCCCAGCGGCATGGTATGCAAGGTCATCTTTGAGTAGTAGTTGTTTAAACAAGTTAAAACATGCACAACAAAAAGAACACATGACTATAATGTTCCCTTGGTTCTCGAAAACAAACGGTGGGCTACTAATCGAAGCTATGAAAATGAGAGGGTGCGCCGCAATAAACAAATCATGGACTGCACTAATCACCTAGCACTTCCAAATAACAGCGAAACTGTAATTACAACAGTAGTGTCTGCTATAAACCAATATCCTTCTATGCGGGCAAACACGTGCAGAAAGGTATCCAGGAGGCTCCAGCATGAATCAGTGGGTATCAGGAGAAAGTCACAACACTGGGACGGACACACATAATGATAATGTAAGTTATGTTTACTCTTCAATGTATCCAACATCCAACAAACTGGCAATACAGCACAGACAACATACAAACTCCAATGTTTCCAATTCCCATATATCTCCACGCTCCCTTTCTTTGCGGATTCAGTTCAGATACAATGACGATATAACTATACCCCACCCCACCCGAACCCAAATCCCCGGTATATATTATGCTGGCGCTCTTCTGCTGGCGCTGCGGTTGTTGGTCGTTGCTGAAGAGCAAGGAGCTCTTCTCTCCTTTCCATCCGATTCTTTTTGGTAAACCCCATCTGACCGACCCATCTGCTCCAGTGTCAGGCCAGGAGAGTCGTGTCGCCAGCTGCGACGCATTATAATATATAAGATTTAATGAAATATATTTTTCATTCATATGCAGAAGGTGTAACAACAAGTTATCTACAGCTGGCCAGACAAGAGTGCTTCGGTCGCTATGGGAATTTCATGTTAGCATGTGCCATCAGATGCAACGGGTAGTAATAGCGGTAGTGGCAACTTACCAGAGTTGATATAAGCTCGCCTTGCATCAAGAGCAACACCGAAACGACGTTCCAGCTCCTGCTTAATGCCCTTCTTGGTAACCGTCATCAGATCAGCCGTTCGCAAAATCTCACGGATCTCAGCTAAGATGGCGTCGTCGCTCGGCATGCCAGCCAGATTGGCCATCTCCATTTCGGATTGGCCGAAGAACTGGGATCCACCAAACTGGCTCATCCGGTTGGCAGCCGAGTCGGTGTGAGCTAGCGACATACGGGAGGTGTCACCCATGTGCTGCATGTTGTAAGGCGGAACAACACCGTGTGAGGAGCCATTGTGGCTCGGGGCGTACCCGTACTCAGACGTGGCAAGGTTGGGCTTGGTGGCGTAGCTGTAGCCAGAGACCTCAGAGCGGGCATCATCGCGAGCCGTTTGCGCATCCCAAAGCTCGGCTTGGTATTCCTCCCACTTCTTACGCGGGATCGAGGCCGGGTCAAACTTGCCTTCGTCGGTAACGACAACCTTCTTACCACGTTCACCAGCCACAACACGGGTGTTACCCCAGTTGAAGTCGTCCATGTGCCAGAAGGCGTACAAGGGCAGACCGAAGGAGAAGACAGGGATGGCGAGCACGTACAGGATCATCCAGCCAATCATTTCCCACTTGCGACGCAAGATGAAGATAATGGCCTGCAGACCGTAAATGGCTCCCAACATGATGAAAGCCGTGATGGGCACGACCGTGGCTTTGGTAACAACCAAGACAATGAGGTACGTAATGTAGACGAGCGTAACGGGTTGCACAAGCGTCGAAAGCAAGTCAATAAAGACGATGAAACGCATGCTGAAGCAGCAGAAGCCACAAAGTTGAGCCAAGGGCATAAGCTCCATGAGGTTGTGCACCGTCGAGTTGATCCATCGTCGACGCTGTGAGAGGAAGACGGCCCACGAGTCCGGGGCAATGGTCCAAGCGTGAGCCGCGAAAATGTACTTGGTCTTGTACGAGTTGTGAAATTTGAGAAGGAGCGTCGTCAAATAACGATCCTCACCGAGATGCAGCAGGTTCTTCATGTGCAGTGTGTCCACACGAATGGTGGAGTAACTGTCGACCACCTCCCGACTGACGAAAAGCGGTTTCCCGGAATCGGCGGCGCGGATACGGTACATGGAGAAACAACCGGGCAAACAAGTGACACTGCCAAACAAGCTTTCGAAAGCCTTAGCAAGGTTGTGCGAAATGTAGTACTCGTACACTTGAATCATGGTGACGAAAGACGACTTGGCGTTGGTCAGCGCCGTTTCACCACATACAGCAATGAGCCTTGTATCGTCCAGGAACGCGGCAACCATGCGCGTGGCCGAGTCGGGTGCAACCACAGTATCGGCGTCAATTTGAAACATGAACTCGTAGAAGGTCGGATTAACGCCAATGATGTTCCGGATCTGGTGATACATCTCCAGCTCGAGTGGGCTCATGGAGAGGTTGTAGTGAACGCGATTGAGGAAACGCATGATGATCATCTGCGAGTCTCGCTTGCCACGGTTTCCGGGACGCGACACCTCCGACGGCTTGCCAACCTTGACGATGACCAGAAAAGGTACGATGTGGCCCTGGACTTCGTACAAGCCAGAGTATACCTTGCCCATGTTGTGCTGCTTGAGGCCTTCGCCGAGAGATTCGAAGCTGAGAGGTTCGGGATCCACCGTCTCGGACACGCCAAGAATGTCGAGCACGATGCGGGGCGTCGGTCTGTCGTTTCCTTGACCAATAATCATTCCATCACAGACGATGACGAGGAGTTTGCGCTTGTCGTCATATCGCATGCGAGCCGCCGAATCAATAGCTCGTCGAAGCGACTCTTCGTCTTCAGTGTATGCTGGGATCTGGCACATGATGAACTTGTCCAGATTCTCGGGCATGTTCTTGCCTCCAAATTGTAGAGCTGCAAAAAATTTGAAGCCAATAACGCTGCAAAGCAAGACGGAGACGGCCAAAATCAAATAATCTGCAAACTGGCACTTTATGGAGTTTCTCGTATCCTGGTCTCCCACGTAGAAGAGATTGTCAAGACAGAGCTTCTGACGCGCTCGCACTTCCGGGGTTAGGGCCAAAGAATTCCACGTCTTGGTTACATCCTGGCCAGCCTTCTTTTGGAAAAGGTCAACGACAGTTTGGCTCATGAAATTGGACACATCCGGGTCGGTTGGTTCCGCAACTCCATCGGGGACGGCGACGTGGCGGCCACCCACAATGTACTTGGTTAAGTCGTAGACACGGCCATTGAGAATGGCGATGGAATTCTTGTTTTCTGCGAGCGACTTGACGTATTCAGCAGAGTATCCAATGGTGCCCTTCTTGAAGTTGGACTTGAGCTCCCGCATCTTCTCGGCGAACCAATCGGGACGCGGGTCATCGGTGTAGTAGCGGAAGTCGTGGTATTTGGAGTTCAAGTCCTGGCTGCTGATGACGCTCGTCGACCCAGAAGTGTTAGTCGACTTGTAGTCAAGTTGGACAGCAGGATCGACCTGGCCATCGACGCCCTGGCAAAGAGCCGAAACCTGGACAGGGAACAAGGACGTAATATCCAACCCGGCGTACTGAGTAAGCTGCTTGGAGGCGATGTAAGGTGGGTAGTGCGTGGGGAGAAAGGCCTCGAGGTCGAAGATTTGACCACGAATGGCCACGTATGAGCCGTCACTGCCGGACTTGCCGTTGTACGCCGATAGCTCATCGGAGCTGAAGACGTTTTGCTTAGGACAGATGAGCAGCGGGAAGACCACCATGAAGAAGGCGGCGAGGAGACAGGTGAGCCAGATCATCATGTTGATGGCTAACTTTTCTCTCCAGGCTTGACGGACGTCCTTGCGAGGCATCCTGCCCAGCCAACGAATCAAGAAATCGGGAATGAACCACGTCAAGGCCATGCACACGAAGACCCAGCGCTTACGGGTTGGACTGTCCCGGTACTCCTCGACTTCAACAAGCGACTTCTCATTGCCCCTTTCCGCCATCTGCTCCCTGGTGTCCAGGTTCTTGAACATGTCACCTGCGCCGAGGGCCGAGGCGCCAGCGTCGGACCGAGCATCAGCATCCCCCCCAAAGTAGCCTGCTCGTGTTTTGTCACTATATTGAGGGGTATTGCCGACCGACAGGAGACGCTCCTTGGAAGCACCGAATGGTAGGTCGCCGGCAGACGGCGTTATGCCATCACCAACTTCGGAGGGATACCGTCCAGATGCAGAGCCGCCTTCACCAAGCTGGGCAATCTCCATCCAGCAGCGCTCGCTGATGAAGACACCCGTTGAACCAATTTGGATCTCATTACTGGCCCATTGCCGGTCATGGACCACCATTTCCACCTTCTCGCGCTCGCTGCCGACCAAGATGGTGTCGACATCGGCAAGACCAAGGAATTCGCCAAAGGGAAGGAACAGACTGAAGTCGGCTGACCGCAGACGCTGGCTGATCTCAGCGATGCCGAAGGTCTGAATTTGGGTCCGAACGCATTTGCTGTCGAACTGATTTGCAATGCGTCGGTCGTTGGGCTTCAGACAGAATACGAAGTACATGTTGGTGTTGGACGCCGTGAGAGACTGCTTGACGTTTTCAAGTGACGAGAGGAACTGGCCGGATGCACCTTGCTCGGAATGGCGGGTGTTTGAACTCTTACCAGTTTCGCCAGTGCGACCTTCCGGATGGTTTTCGCTGTCACTGCCGAAGTCATCCACAGATTGTTGCCTGCGCACGCGAGCCGTTCGCGCAGCCCTACCGTTTTTTCTAGACATAACACTGGGCGCTCGCATGGGCTTAGAGCTGACCGAGGCTTGCATAACTGTGGTTCTCTCATGCGGGTGCATGACCGTCTGCAAAGCCTCCTGTCCGAACAGGCGGGTGACAAACTCACTCTTGCTGGACTTGATGAGGTTCATCAGATCACCCGAGATGACTTCGCCGTTCTCTTCTACCAGACCCTTGATGGGGTATTCCACCTCTCCAGCAAAGTGCTTAACAGTAAAAGTGGCGGCTGTGTTCTCCGTGAAGAAATTGCTTCCTGGGAGCTTGGCCTGAGCGGAACTGACGTGAATGGCAGGGTTCTTGCCCTCGAACCGCTTTCGGAGACTCTCCAAGAGTTGCATATCAGTTCGATGGCGCCGGGTCTGGTCATCCAAAATGCTGAGTAAACCATTTCCAGATTTGAGCATGCCCTTCACAGCGTCCGAATTGTCGAAGTAGCTTGTTGCAGCGACCGTAACTTCCTCAGTTTCCAACATGTCTGCCTTGCGGTCGAAGAAGTTTTGGAGCGTCATGTTGTAAAGAGTTTCGGTGGCGGCGTTGTTGAGAAGCTGGTCGAGGGCCGAACCCGTCGATGATTGTTGGGCGAAACCGGGAAAGTCAATAATGGAAATGGTGTTGGCGATGGCCTCTTCGGGAGCGCAAATCTTCTGGTTGACCGTCTCGATCACATATGCGACCATGAGCGAGTAAAGTGTTCGTGCAAGCTCATCGGCGTTTGCCCGAGCTCCAATAGGGTCCAACATAACAGTCACCCTCTCCCTGTGAATCATCTTGGTCTTGTAGCCCATGGTTGTCTGCAGATCTTGGGAACTGACACCCAGGAACGCCGCAATAATGCCTAACACATCCTTATTCTTCACAGCCGTTACCGTCTGTCCGCCTTCGTGGGAGAAGCCGCCACTGTCGTCTCCCATGGCAGTTGTGCTTGCCGACGTCTCGAACTCGAGTTGGCCAATGTGCAAGATACAAGCTAGAATTTGGCAGATTTCGGCAATCTCGCTCCTGGGAAACTCGAGCTTACGCAGAGCCGTCTTGAACAGTTGGAAGCCATCGGCATCATTGATTCCGACTTTGAGCTGCGTGGGGTGGCCCAGGTACTTCCACCGGCGATGCCCCGCGGCGTCTCTGGGTGTGTCGATTCCAAGATGGGACTTCTCAGCCTCGCTTGTCCCTGCGAGCAAGTAGTACAGAACATGAAAATTGCGCTCTCCCGTGGGAACATCGGCAATTCTGCTCCGTTCCAGACGGTGATCCAACAGTTTTCCTCCAATGAGAATTGGATTCGTCGTCGATGCTGTGTCGTACTGCAACTCGTAAAACAGACCAGCCTTGGACGCCGTAGGAGTCGTTGCGGTTTTGGTGGTGGTCAAAGTGTCGAAGATATAGGCCGCAAGCGAAACCTTGGAAGACAGAGGCGTTGAAGACTTATTCAAGAGCGAGGTCAGGAGATGGGATCGAATCGTCGTCTTTCCAGATCCGGATTCACCCCTGAAATTGAAGTCAGTTTACGGGAACAAGTCACGAACCAAATTCGATCGACTTACAGAAACAAAACTGCCTGGTTTTCCGTTCGATGTCCCAATCGAAGGAAAGCCCTGTCGGCCATGTCCTCAGCGCCCGCCATAGCGCTTCCTTCTTTTCCGCCATCGAGACCTTTGGTGGAGGTCGTGTAGGTGTTGAGAGACACGAGTGCATGTGAGGACAATCGAGCAGTGGGTATCGAAACATGGAAACGACTGGCGAGGTGTGCCGTTATGTTCGTGTCGGACTGTAGATGCGTGGGCAACGAGGGCAGCGAAGGTTGAGTATGGGCGCCCCCACTGCCACCCATGGGCAGATTCAGAGCCATGTTGTTGGAAGCAAGCAGTAAATTATCAGGCGGGAAGGAGGGATTGACGATGCAAGATGTTGTTTGCAGGTATCGTGAGCGTTAGAGACGCGAAGGCCCCTAAGGCCCTTCAATTCGTATGCCGACTGCGGATCGTGGTTGATGGCGTGTAAATTCTCTGGCTGTCTCTACTTTGGTAGCTAAAACCCATCCAATTCGGTCCAGTATGTATGTAGCGTTGGAAGCGAGTGTAAAATTAAGTACAGCAACGAATGTGGGATACAATGGAAAAGATAATAATAAACAAGAGAAACGCGAGAGCTTGGTGATGCTCTTCTCTCCCGCAACGTTTACTTCCCAAAAAGTGTAAAATGGGGTGTACTCGAACTTGAGTTCAGTCGTGCAACAGGGAAAGGGACTGTTGTCTTTGGTAGCGCTGCATTCGAGTTTATTTTTGTACGGCGGGCCGCAGGGGCCAGGTGCGCATATTTATTCCTCATGCAGCTCATACGAAGTACTCTGGAGAGTGGCACCAACACGGAGCTAGATCCCGGCACGTTCTCTTTGGTTTACACTACGAAGTATGGATCCGTGGTCCTCGACGTGGTGTAAATTGGCCAAGTCGGAATCACCATTGCTTCGAATCCATTACACTTGTGTTGCTTTTCTAGAAACGACGTTCACGTTGCATTTGGTATGACCTCATTCAAGTTGTTTGCTGTCAGTTGTGCTGAGAGGTTGGGATTGATTCCGGGTACGCTGAACAAACAATAAATTGCCTTCAGTCCATTGGCGCAAATCTTTGGATCCCCAAGCTGGCATACTCAGGGGTTGATGGAAATGCGACGATATTTCATTCTGTTTAACCTCCTCTACCGCATTATTGATATTTGTTGAGATTGAGGACACGGATTTGTCACTGTCTGGAGTCTTGCTATGCAACTTACTGTAGTACATTCAGAAACATTACGGAAGCTCGAAAGCCGCCCGAGGCTTGGATAACCGGAGCGGAAATGTCAGGGGAGTTACCCGTTACCTTTCAACTGATGATGCACAGTTTGGACGGATTAGACTTTAGACCAAGACGAGGTATCCTGTCTCGCCCAAGTTGAAGCTGCAGCTATCACGTTATGCTGCTCCAGATCAGCACCGGCAAATGCATCGTAGTATCAGAAACCGCATGATCAGCTCCAAGTTCCGGCGTGGAAGCGAAAGAGTCCGACAAGGATGACTAGCCGCTGACAAGAGCGATCCTGCTTGTCCTTAGTAGCAAATAGTAGGGAACTCTTGAAATCACAGCCTCGAAGTTGAAAAGAAACCCCCAAATCCAAACAGTGACTGCAAATAGCTCGAGGAATTAAACAAAACCAGTCCGAAAGGCTGTGTCTTTGGCCTGGAAAAAGACAGTCATTTTTTAGTGGCCAGTTCAACAGTTCATGAGTCTGCTGGCGACTTGCATTTGTCGCATGAGCCCTCCCGTTGGGCGGCGTTCTGTGGGAACGCAGCTAAAAATAAAGTTGAATACGACAGGGTCACACCTGCTTCCGATGGGCAACGGGCTTCCCTGCGCTCTGATCGTGGTGTCACGAAGTGACACCCGACAACGAGAACAGGAGAATTTGAGTCTTGAGCCAAGGTTGCCGTTCCATCCATAATTCACAATTATTGCATTGTGCCCTACCAATCAACAATGCCATTTACTTGTCTATTCATGGATTGACTGACCCTGAGCAAAGCTTGGCAGAGAGAGGCAAAAAGACGCTTGATTGACCCATGAGTTTCACTCGTATTGTTGTTGGCCCGAGTTAGTGGTGCGGCCATGCCCGTGTGTGGGCAGTGAGGCAGTGAAAAAACCCATGGGAAGTTCGAGAAGGTCATCGACCTTGGCACTTTGCAACTTGCAACGCATCAGTGATCAATCTGATGTGCCCACCGCCCATCAGCCCATCAATCGGAAGCCAAATTGGTCATCGTGTGGGTAAGTGCTCCAGTCTCGCCCCTTCGTATTCCTTCTACACGAACATGGCCGATGCCAGCTTTTTATGCATAGAGCCTCCACAACAGCCAGAGCTGAGTGGGGAGGTGCGGCTGTTCCAACCATGAGTTGGGCGCTGTGGTTGGACAAGGTCAGAGAAGAGCGTCTCAGGGGTTGGACTGAGGGTCAGCGCGGCCTCAATTCATTCGCGACCGCGCCTCTACCCAGCTCTGCCCCGGACAGAACAAAATAGGCAGATCGACACTATTCTAATGCCGGCCGAGCACCTTAATTACTTGTGCAAAATAGTCTTTTGGGGTTGGCGCGAGTGCGCAAATGGCTCTAAAGCCCGCCGTATTCCAATTCGCCTACCCAGCTACCCGCTCCCTCAGCAGGGAACAGTGGTGATCACCCTGAAGGTCGTTTTCGATCGGTTTTCAGAGTAGACAGAACAGCGAACCTCATTGTCTCTTCCCCAACACCATCAAGAGTCTCCCTTGCGGCTCTCGGGTTTCTTCTCCTTCTGTATCTTGCCATTGTGCTATCCAATTGTGCTATCCAACCGCCTCACTCGCTTTGGCGGCATATAGTATCTATCGTTTATAATCGTCTTCCTTATTACTTCCTGCACGGCGAGAAATAGGACGGCAGCGTTGAAAGTGTTGCTCGGCGACCACCACCTGCAGCCTCTTTTTTAGACTCCCCATCACGTAACGACACACTCGCTCCCCTCACGATTTGCTCCCATACTTGAACTTTATAAACTGCTCGTTGCTGCCTTGAGCGCAGCGACTGACTTGGCCTTGAGGAAAGGAAAGATTGGATACACCACAACATCTGCCGCGTCCCGCTCAACTTGACCAAACCAACGTGATTGTCCGTAAGGACACCACGACTCAATTGAGTTGACAATGGCCAATTCACAAGCCCGTATGTCGATGTATTCGGTAGCGTCCGACTCTGGGGGACCTCGAGGACCTGGACCACAACCCTCCCAAGTATCAACGACGACACTTCTCAACGGCATTCACAACATCTACCTTTCCGCTCAGCCATATCGACTCGATGCCGGTACGAGCGTCGTCGTTAACACATGGCTAACTGCCACACAAGCCGGACCTGAAGGAAGAACAGGAGGGACGGTAGACCCTGCGCTGGGAGCTCGAGCTTGGGAACATGCTCGACGACGTGCTGAGGATGGATGCATTATTCTTGGGTTCGTTCTCATCTTTCGCAAATATAAGGTATTTCTATTAACTTGAAGTAGCTCCCTACACCCATCGGCGCCCTCTCTTCTGGCGCCGTTCCTTTTGTCGCTACCTCTCTCCATCCCGCAATCCGTGTTTACTGCTCTCGAAGTTCTTAGGCCCTTCATTCGATGTGTAACGCCTTACAACCCTTCAACACCCCGTGAAATCGGACTCGGTGCAACTTTGACCCTGAACCTCGCGGGCAACTTGACTGCAGCGACTCTCGCTCTGTCTCAGGGGGGAATAGACACCACTAAGGGCTTGTTGAACATTCCCGCCGAGCCAGGGCACCGAGCCTTTGACGTCTTCTACTATTTGCTTACTTCAGCATCCACTCCCGCCGAACGCGAGTTCCTGGGACTTAAGCCAGCTGCGAACTACTCTTTGCTCGCCAAATCGGGCACTTACGACCCTCCTTCGTACCTGCCTACTGCTGACGACGCTGCGGCTGCCGATGACTTCCGCACGGCTTTAAAGGAGATTGGCATCAAGGGGCCAGCTCACAGAAACTTTATTTCGACACTTGCCGGACTCCTCAAACTAGGCAACACCCTAGATTATAATGTGGACGGAGATGTTCTTGATGACATCTGCGAGGATGTAGGTGGACTACTGGGTCTCGATCCTGAGGTGCTCGCGAGGCAATGCAGCACCGAGGACAGGCAAACTCTGATTGGAGGGCTCTACGAGGCCCTTGTTGACTGGGTCATCTTCAAAGCTAATGTGGCGATTGCGGCTCAAATGGAACGGATTCGGGATGGTACAGAATCGTCCGACGGACGTGGCGCCCGTACGCCTACTCCAAACGAGGACAATGGCGACACTGTCTGCATCTCCGTCATTGAAATTCCCGACCCATCGCTAGGCAAGGCTTTGGCCATGCGTAGCATCTTCGATGATAGCACGGGCATCAATGCTGAAATGAAAGAGGACGGCGTCGAAGTAGTTTCTGCGGGAAGCTCTGTCGTTCGCGAAATGCAGACTGCTGTCTCGGACGTTGCACCCGACTTGGGCATCCTGACTGGCCCAGTTGCCCGGGAAAGACTGCACGTGTTGGAGAAGCGGGAGGAGGTCCTCGAGAAGGTCGGCTTGGCCGGCGAGGATGATGGATTCCTCAAGAAACTGCTGTTCCCAGTCAACGGACAGGGCATTAATCTCGGCCGAAATGGCCGCCTCGACCTGGCTTCGGTTTTGAGCTCGAGCCGTGTCTGGTATCACCTGTCGCTGCACCCAACTGACGAGTCTCCCGCCAGTTTAGCCGCCTTACCGTCCGTCACATCGGCGTGGTCTGCCGGAACCGTGTCACGGCAACTCCGAGCCTGGAGACTGCCGGAATGGGCCAACCGTCGAAACAAGAACTTGGATTTCACCGCAGATTTCGACCTGGAGGAGTTCGCCCAGCGATTCGCCCCACTAGGTTGCATAGATGGCCGGGACGGAATCGAAACGTGGATCCTGGAAAGAGGCTGGAGCAACGGTGAAGTTGTTGTAGGCAGAGAGCGCGTCTGGATGCGTGAAAATGCTTGGTGGGAAGCCGAGAGCATGCTCGACCTCAAGCCCACCGGCAACGTGCCCAGCATGGGCCACATGATGCTAGCTCCAGGCGGTCTTGAAACGGGGTACTCGAATGGTGGCAGTGGTTACTTCGGAGCCCCTTTGGCGGACCACGACACCAACGGGAGCCGCGACCAGCTGCTACAGTCCCGCAACCAGAGTCAAGTTACTCTCGGTCAGCACCTGGCTGGCCCTTTCATGGCCTCTACAGCTATGCGCAACGCCAGCAGTGGCGACTACGGTCTTGGCAACAAGGGAGACAAACACCATGACCAGGTCTATTATACGGCTGAAGGCGAGTTCATTGGCAACTTGGACCCTGATCTGGCTCAAGGCAAACATGTTGAAACCCAGGACACGAGCTTCACTCGCCGTATCTGGGTTGCTTTCGTGTGGGCTAACACTTTCTGGATTCCCTCTCCCTTGCTTAAATGGGTTGGGCGTATGAAACGACCTGACGTCCGCATGGCATGGCGTGAGAAATTGGTTCTGGTGTGGCTCATATTTTTGTCCAACGCACTCATCATCTTCTGGATCATCTGGTTTGGTAAATTGCTCTGTCCCAATATGGATAAGGCTTGGACGCAGGACGAAGTCGCAAATCACCTAGGTGAAGCCGACTTCTGGGTCAGCATCCATGGCAAGGTATATGACATATCCAAATTTTGGAAGCTCCAGCATAGCGACACAGATACCGACACGACAAGCGAACTGATGCTACAATTCGCTGGTATGAATCTCGATGGGTATTTTGTGGCCCCTCTCCCACTCACCTGTCCGGGGCTCGGCATTAAGGAGACGACGTACCTTACGTTGAACAACACGCCAACACTCACAGAGGGTGTCCACACTTCCGGGTACCTCCAGGCCGATACGACCACCAAGCTTCATTCTGACACGTGGTACCGCGACTACTTCCAGCCCAGAATTAAGGAATACTACCATGGTGAGCTTGTTTGGGACAAGGAGACGGTTAATTCGGAAGGCTCCGACGACAACCATATGTGGGTCATCTATGATGGCTCGATCTATGACTTGACGGACTACTTCAACACGATTGATTATTACCAAAATCTTGACACATACAATTTCCTGGATACCACCATGATCAACACTGTCAAGAACAACCCGGGCGAGGATGTTACGACGTCCTGGAACACCCATATCAAGAACGTGCAGTCCAATGAGACTGCGTATGCCACAGCCCTCAACAGTCTCAACTGCATCAAGGAGACGTTCTATGTTGGCATCCCAGATTTCCGTTATTCGGCTAGGTGCCAAGTCAACAACTATATTCTGCTCACTTTCACCATCATTGTCTGTTCAGTCATCGCCATCAAGTTTATCTCGGCGTTGCAGTTCGGGTCCAAGCGACGACCAGCTCCCCAGGACAAGTTCGTTATTTGTCAAGTTCCTGCTTATACGGAAGGCGAGGACTCATTGCGGAATGCACTAGACTCCCTCACAGCTCTGCAATACGATAACAAGAGAAAGCTGATCTGCGTCATCTGTGATGGTGTCCTCATTGGTGAGGGCAACGACCGCCCAACCCCCAAGATTGTACTGGATATTCTGGGTGTCGACCCGAAGCTTGACCCTCCGGCTTTGCCATTCAAGTCTGTGGGAACCGGCAGTGAGCAATTGAACTACGGAAAGGTGTATTCTGGCCTCTACGAATTCGAAGGCAACGTCGTCCCGTACATGGTTGTCGTCAAGGTCGGCAAAGAATCCGAGCAGACCAAGTCCAAGCCTGGTAACCGCGGCAAGCGTGATTCTCAGATCTTGTTGATGAGCTTCCTCAACCGGGTGCACCACCGAGCTCCAATGAACCCTCTTGAGCTGGAAATGTTCCACCAAATTAACAACATTATTGGAGTCGACCCCGAGCTTTACGAATACCTGCTCATGATCGATGCCGATACTTCTGTACGCGAAGATTCGTTGAACCGGCTTGTCGCTGCTTGTGCCAACAATGCTAAGATCGCCGGTATCTGTGGCGAGACTGCTCTTCAGAATGAGGACAGATCGTGGTGGAGTATGATCCAGGTCTACGAATATTTCATCTCGCATCATCTGGCAAAGGCCTTTGAGTCACTCTTTGGAAGTGTTACTTGTCTTCCTGGATGGTATGTGTTCCCAAAATCGCTTCCATCGCGTTTGTTGCATTTAAATTAACCCTACCTGCAGTTTCTCCATGTACCGTCTGCGAACATCTGACAGAGGCAAGCCTCTGATCATTTCGGATAATGTTATTAAGGAATACTCCGTTTGCAACGTGGACACGCTTCACAAGAAGAACCTGCTATCACTCGGAGAGGATCGATATCTCACAACCCTTATGACCAAGCATTTTCCATACATGTCATTCAAGTTTATCGCCGATGCATACTGTCAAACGGCCGCACCTGACGAATGGAGCATTCTCTTATCTCAGCGACGAAGATGGATCAACTCGACTATTCACAACCTGGCTGAACTGGTGTTGTTGAAAGACATGTGCGGTTTCTGTTGTTTCTCGATGAGATTTGTCGTCCTGATTGACCTGACGGGTACCATAATCTTGCCGGCCACATGCGTGTACCTCGGATACCTGATTTACCTCGTCGCGACCGGCACGGGCCAGTTCCCCTTGATCTCAATTATTATGTTGGCGGCCGTGTACGGTCTCCAGGCGCTGATCTTCATCCTCAAGCGACAGTGGCAGCATATTGGATGGATGATTATCTACGTCATGGCTTTCCCCATTTACTCGTTCGTTCTGCCCATTTACTCTTTCTGGAACCAGGACAACTTCTCGTGGGGTAACACGCGTATCGTCATTGGAGAGAAGGGCAACAAGCAGGTTGTGGCTGTCGACGATGAGGGCTTCGACCCCCGCTCCATTCCCCTGCAGCGTTGGGACGACTACGCCATGCTAAACAACCTGCCCGGCCGTCGCGGCTTTCACGCTGAGAAGTCGGAGCATACGCCGTTCGAGGACAGCTACGAGATGGATGACATGAAGTCAGTCTACTCCTCTGTGCGCCAGCCTTCGGTCCTCACTGGCCTTCACGGTGCCAACCGCGCGGGATCAGCCTTCATGCCACCGCAGAGCCCGGCACCCTTCGCTCGACCCCAATCCAACTTTGCTCCGTACTCTGATAACCCCATGCATCGCGGCTCCATGGCCTCCGTCGGAGACATCCACCGCATGCAAAGCCCATACCAAGACCCCTATCGCCCATCAGTGTCTAACCTGCGTGCCGTCAGCAATAATTCGCCGGCGCTCGATATGCAGCAGCGGCAATCTACCACTAGCCTGGGCTATTCGGGCGGCCATCGTAACCCCCAGGCTCAGCAATCCGTGACCTCGTTTGATTTCCAGAGGGGCACCGCAGGGCCCGATGACTACAGTATCACCGAAGCTATCCAGGGCGTGCTCCGGGATATTGATCTTGATACGTGCACTAAGAAGCAGGTGCGTGCGCTTGTGGAGCAGCGTCTGCAGACAGAGCTTGTCGGCGAGAGGAGGACGTTTATGGATCGGCAGATTGATAATGAGCTTGCTAATATGTAGATGGAGATGGTGACTCCAGTTGTTGAGTTGGTGTTTTCACGTCATATTTTGTATATACACATACATCTCACCAACCAACTACCAAAGTAGCCATCTGGGGTTCGTGAAACTTACTAAAACATTGGGGACCGGGCGTTGAGAGACACAATGATGTGTTAATCTTAGTACTAGGTGCGAGTGAGCGCCCTAGGGTAGTGCATTTTGAAGGGAGCTTCAGGTTAAATTACTTGTTTTAACAAATCCTCGGAAAGGAAAGGAATGGGATAGGATGCGTGGATTTTTGCATCACATACAGACGGTCTCAAGAATAGGATGTAGCTTTCTGCACTTTGCTTCCTACACTATGCTTCCTACACTTTGCTTCGTTCGTTCGTCCCGGTGAAGGCTCGTCATGTTCCGAAGTATGTTCACAGTCATTCACCCTTCTTACTAGCCAAGGAGCGGATCCTGGTCTTGTCTATACTCGAAAGTGACCATACCCCGGAAATGTTGATGTTGCCCCTCGGTTCAAGTAAGGCTTCTTAACCAGACAACTAACGCGTGGCACTTTGTGTCTCAATTTCATCCAATTTTCCGGTATATGGCAAGGAAAACTGAAGATTTTTCATGACATGTCGATCCGATAGGACTTACAAGTGCGTGCCACTTATTCCACTATGACCACAGACGCACTTGATCCATCTTCGAGACCCAACTTCGTTGGGTGAAATATGCCAACAGCAGCAACATGTCGGTACCAAGTTATCCAACGTTATTCCGAATACATAGCCCCACGATTGTTTTGCCTTCTTGATAGACTTATCAAGATATGGATAGCGTAACCTCAATGACGTCTCCCCTGTAGGGTTGTGAGTATTAAACCAGAATAGTCTTACGGGATGTTTTCACTTTCGGGTTATACGCGCATGTTATTTAGAGCGGTATTCATTGATAATGTTCACGTTGTGTTAATGTTAGGGTAGACTTGTTTAGAAGCTGCGTTACTACGTATTATTGAGGGCAGTTGAGAACAAGTCTCCTGGGCACTAGTCCAGCATGTAATTCCTCATTCCAGTTATTTTATACAACGTGTATATACACTCAGCGGCTTTAACGATGACATACTGTGTTACTTCTACTGATACCGTGGTCATTATCACCATGCCAAAGAAGACAACGTATAGTCCAATGTAGAGCGCCTTGCAATTAATTATGTGATTTCACATGTCTTCTGTATATATGTACGTCTATGTAAGTAGCGAATGCTCCCAACATACAACGCCTTTCAAACCTCTTTACGGTACGTTCACTCTTGCGCCGTATGCCCAAACGCCATGAACTCCCCAAGGTTTCTCCAGCAATCGATCCCACACTATGATAAAATCAATGAATCTTCCCCACGCCCTTCAATTTGAGGTACACATCACAACCCCAACCATGGAGGCTCTGTACCGCAATATCCCCACCGAAATAATTAGCATATGCTCTACTGAGCGGCAGCCCATACCCGAGCCCCGCAAGCGAGCTCCCGCCTCCACCAGCGCCAGAAAGCATGCTAGTGCCGAACAACTCCTCTTCCTCGGAGAAGGTAGTGAAACTGTAACCCCAAATTCGGGGGAGGATATCGGACGCAATACCGCCGCCTCGGTCTCGGATCCGGATCGTCACGCCAGGCGCATTGTCGTCAAGCGGCTTAATGGCCTCGCTCCTGAAAGCGCCTTTGTCTTCGGCGGGAGGACCGACCTTGACTTGCGGTGCCTCCGTGTCGGGCCGTTGGGGTGCAATGGTGATGACGACGGGCTCGAGGGTCCTACCCCTTTCCTCGACGGTGGCGCGGAAGGCGTTCTTGAGCAGTTCGGTGATTATGTATTCTAGGTGCATCGGGACTAAATCCGGGGAGTCAGCATTGATTTTCAAACTCTCAACTACTCGTAGTCTCTAAAAAGGAGGGAGGTCCTCGAGTGACCTACCATACGCAAAGTTTGTCTCTAGCTCCCCTTCAATAATCCACTTGGGTCTTATGCCATATTTGTACCTTCATAGCGCATCGTCAACAATAAAGCCAGAAGCGTTTTGTATCCAAAACTTACTCGCAGATCTCTGCCACATATCCAGCGCAGCTATCAACAATCTGAGCCGGGCAGAGCGCCGTGTTTATCACACCAATGTAGTGCGGGTGCTCGGGGCATGGAGTCGGACTAGCCGAGGGGTCGAAATGAGCCGCACTACTATAATGTAGCGCGATATGTTGTTCCGCAATGAGACGCGTACCGATGCGAGCACGCAGGTGCTTATCCAGGAACTCCGTCACTTGTTCAGGCGAGATGTATTTACGGGACTCCAGGAAGCCCTTGGCGAGAATGGGGATCGTGTCTTGGTGGGTTGCGACTAGTTCGGCGAGAACCGATGTGAAGGCGATTTCATCTTGGACGTTCGATATCGTGCGATGTTTCCATGGGAGGAGTGTCGACAGCGAGTGCAGGTAGTTGTTGTAGATCTTGTTGATGTTGGGATTTGAGACGACGATGAAAGGCAGGTTGCGCAGGGCTTGGATACGATGGGCGAGTCGGATCGGCAACAGGCTCAAGGTGAAGTTCGCTGAGGAGAAGAGGGCTTCTGTCGAGAGCGGTGGTCTGCCATGTTTCACGAGGTCTGCGAGGCTGAGGGGATGTTGGTGTTGTTTGCTTAAATCGGCGATCTCTCCATTCGTCACTGGGGCTGTCGTGAGTGGATTCCAATTCGGGGTTTTGGAGGAAGAATTTGCTGTGGCGAAAGTCGTGTACAATGCTGTTCTAGAGGCAATACCCAGGGGCGTTGAGCATGAAGCACGAGTTGCGCATAGTCTAGCTCGTCTGGAGGACGCTTGTCCAACGGGTATAACGGTAGTCGCAGGGACCTTCAGCCTCAATGACCGGTGTAACCCTCTCATGACTGGTATATTGCATTTAATATGCCCAGTCGTGAGATTGTCGAATATTGATCGAATCATGAGCACAAGTCGAGGCGGTGATGTTCTAAAAGTCGTCATAAGCCAACCTCAAAACAATCCAAGCTCGCTATCTTATCACCAAACATGCCGATCCAAGCCGAGATCGGTAGTTGGCTTGCCGGCAGGGACACCAATTCTTCTCGCCATGCACTTGCAGCTGGGATTGCTGCGAACCGATTGGGAATTCGCAAGGGTATCGCTTTAATTTCTACATGGAAGAGTAGATCAGAGCATCGTGATTACCATTTCACTTGTCGCAGTGTTGGGTCTCCATTTATCAAGTGGTGCCTTTAGGTAATACTAGCTCTAACTCCAATACCCCGCATCGTGGATTGCCCCTCCATCATTGTTTACATGTGCTTATTGAGTCTTGACCTCTTGGTCCAGCTCAACGGCCTTAACGTGTTCATGGGACTCAAGAGTCTGCACGGAGTCCTTGGGGAACTCAACACTGTAATGATGGAGTCAGCTCAGGGGAATGGTGGTCGATGGGGAGTGAATTCGTACGAGAAACCCTTGATCAGATTGTACTCATGGCCAATCTTGCCGCCCTGCTCCTCGGCGTGCTTCTTTGCGGCGGCAACCTGCTCAGGGGAGGCGTCTGGCTTACAAGTGACCTTGAAAATGTTAGTAAAGGGAGTAGCGGGCTACAGTTGGAGGGCGATCAACATACAATGTAGGTAGGCATGTTGACTGTGCGTGAAGTGTGAAATAAGTATCTATTTGGTCTTGAGTGGTCGTATAATTGCCGGGAATACTCTTGTGGAGAAGAGAGGATTTGTCTTTGTAGGAGTGGATAATGGACTTGTTTGGCAAGATGCGGAAGATGCGGAAAGACGGGCATGTGGTGTTCTTAAAGAGAAGAGGCCTCGAACAACTGCGGAAGCTGGCTGGGCGACTAGGGAATCGCGGCCTGACGCGGCGGGTATGAATACGTCATGCCGTGACTGACTGACACACCCACGAGCCCACACACACAGCGTATCGTGAGAGCCCACCAACCAACCAACTCCGCTTCCTAGAGTTTTCGAAGTATTAGTGACTGGTGTCAAGACTGCGATGAACCAAGTTTATTTCGAGTCATTCGCAGCGATTGCGTAAGGGCCTGCATACGACCAGGATACAGCTGTATGTATTTAGCACGTTATCTTTGCATTGCATGGCTCAGACAAAGATGCAAGAGGTTGCTACCCATAGGAAAAGCTGATGGACGCTACCTGGGAGTGGATTCAGGGAGTGTCTTGGCGGCCCCACCTGAGTTTCCCAGTCTACAAAGCCCCGCGATCCGAGAAACCCGGAAACTACATAGTACATGTACATAAAAAGGTCTTATCGATCTTATCGATCTTATCGATAAGCTGTGGATCAACATCCGTTCTCAAAAATTTGAAGCTTGACGATGTACAAGCGCAGAGGCCGTCGCAACTGTGGTGCTGGAATTTGCTGTTATTACCAAATTCGCAACCATGGACGACCAATCGCATAAGGCGCATCGCAAAGCGAAGGATAAGAAGAAGCCGCACACAGGAGGTCAGCCAGAAAACTCATGACCCTCACCAAGAATCTTCACCCTAACTTGTTTACAGAACGGAACCCCAAAGCCTTCGCCTATTCTAATCCGGGCAAGTTGCACAGAGCTGCCGCGCGATCCCACGATATCAAAGAGAAACGCTTCCACGTCCCTCTTGTCGACAGACTTCCCGAAGAAGCTCCTCCTCGAGTCGTTGCCATCGTTGGACCTCCGGGAGTCGGAAAGACTACACTGCTGAAGTCGTTAATCCGCCGCTATGCAAAGGAGACCTTGTCAGACCCGCAGGGTCCTATCACCGTTATTACCTCGAAGAAGCAGCGTCTGACGTTTATCGAATGCCCCAACACTCTCGAGGCGATGGTCGACATGGCCAAAGGTGAGCTTGCTTGGTTCTGAAGCCGTTCGATTGATGCTGACTGTTCGTTGAAGTTGCCGACATTGTCCTCCTTATGATCGACGGAAACTACGGCTTTGAAATGGAGACCATGGAATTGTTGAATATCCTAGCTGCGACCGGTATGCCTGGAAACGTTTTCGGCATCCTGACTCATCTCGATCTCTTCCGGAAACCCCAAGCCTTGAAGGACGCAAAGAGTACGTGCTTACATCATATCATCCCCTTTTTGGGCTGTCTCTAGGGCCGAAGACGTTTTTATTGACTCCAGAGACAAGAAGTACGTCACTGTTGCTAATTTACTCCTGTTTAGAACGTTTAAAACACCGATTGTGGTCGGAGCTGTACCAAGGAGCCCATCTTTTCTACTTATCCGGTGTTATGAACGGACGGTACCCTGATCGCGAAATCCACAATTTATCCCGGTTCCTGTCTGTGATGAAGAACCCACGCCCGCTCATCTGGCGAAATACCCATCCGTATACGATTATTGACTCAATGAGAGACATTACACATCCGACAAAGATAGAGGAGGATAAAAAATGCGATCGTACTGTTGTATTGTCCGGTTACCTCAGAGGCACGAATTTCTCCTCGGAGGCTCAACGAGTGCATATCCCTGGCCTGGGCGATTTCACAGTAGCGAACATCGAGGCGCTGCCCGATCCTTGTCCTACCCCCGCTATGGAACAAGCAATAGCAAACGTTACAGGGAAGAAACCCAGGAGGAGGCTGGATGAGAAGGAGAAGAGGATGCACGCCCCTTTTTCAGATCGACACGGTCTGAAAATGGAGGGTGACGCGGTTTGGTTCACCCGTGAGAAAGGTTTTAATTTCGACAAAGACAATGAAGATGTCGAGAGGGGCGAGGGAGAGGAGCTCATCATCGGTCTCCAGGCGGAACGACGAATTCTTGGTCAGACGGACGAGGGGATCCAACTTTTCCGCGGAGGCGAGGAGACCAAAACGGTCCCCGCGAAGGAAGACACTGGGAGAAAGAGCCAAAGGACAGCAAGGCTTGCAGAGAGGGATGGAGACGAAGATGAGTTTCCGGAAGATGAAGGCTTTGTCAGTGGCGAAGATGAGTTTAAGTCCGATGACGAAGTCGAGTTCAACGAGAAGAAGCTGGGCAAGGTGTTCCGGAAGGAGGAAGACAAGAAACCCGGCGAGGACGATGTGGCTTGGGCGGACTCTGACTCTGACCTGGGCTCTATATCGGGCGAAGAAGCTGAGGATTCCAACTCTGACTCCGAAGATGATGAGGATGACGAAGCCGGAGCACTCAGATGGAAAGACAACATGACTGAGAGGGCAGCAATGATGCACGGAAATCGCCCATCGTACCGGACCAGTGACCTAGCCCGCCTGATGTACGACCTGAGTCTTACTTCAGACGAAGTCCTTCAGAGATGGAAGGGCGAAACTGAAGAAGATGAAGAAGACATCGAAGCATCCGATGATGAGGAATTCTTCAATAAGGCTCGACAGGACAAGGAAGATGCTTCAACCGACGACCGTGAAATCCCTCAACTCGACTACGAGCGACTTGCTACTAAATGGTCGGACGCGGATAACATCGAGTTGCTGCGTCAAAAGTTCACAACAGCCACACTGAATGGGGCCAATGGTGATGATGATGGGTCTGAAGACGATGGCTTTGGAGACGAGGACGATGAAGGAGACGGCGAGTTCGTCGATCTTGAAGCCGAAGAACAACCAAAAGCGGAAGCAGAGCCCGAAGAGAGCTTGGAGGAAGCTCGTGCCCGGAACGCTCGGAGGAAAGAGGAGCTCAAACAACGTTTCGAGGAAGAAGACCGCGAAGGCTTCAAGAACGACAAGGCCATAGCACGCCGCGAAGGTGGCGATGATGCCGAGGAGTTTGGAGAAGACGATTGGTTTGACTCTAAGAAGGCTGAGCTCCAGAAACAGTTGGATATCAACAATGCCGAATTTGAGGCACTCGATGAACACCAACGAGTTGCCGTCGAGGGTTTCAAGGCTGGGAAATATGCCAAACTGGTCCTCGAGGGAGTTCCTGCAGAATTCATCAGTAACTTTGATCCCCGGACGCCGATCATCATCGGCGGTCTTGCACCGACGGAAGATAGATTCGGCTTTGTGCAAGTGAGGATCAAGCGTCATCGATGGCATAAGAAGATTCTGAAGACAAACGACCCTTTGGTAAGCTATCACTCTGGGCTTGATATACAACCCCTCTACTGTGCCTGTTCCTGTATTCCTGCTTCAAAGACGGCGTATGCTATTGATGCATGATCCGCAACTTTCAAACCCCTTCGTATTAGACATCGCTGACTCCCGTTGCTACAGATCATCTCATTGGGTTGGCGGCGTTTCCAGACAATGCCTATCTATAGTATTTCGGACTCTCGGGTCCGGAACAGGATGTTGAAGTAAGTCTATTATCCCATCGATGTATGAAATGGAGCTAACCATGACATAGATACACCCCTGAGCATAGTAAGAAATTTTCCAGTCCCCATACCATCTTGCCTAATTCAAGAGCAAAGGTACCCCAGTTGAACCGACTTGGGGGCCTTTGTTTTGATTTATGACTTAGACTTTATGATTTATATCATGATTGTCTGCTGGAGTAACTGCTGACTCACGCTATCTAGTGCACTGTTTTGCTCAAATCTACGCTCCTCTGGTAGCGCCAAACACGGGTTTCGTGGCCTTTAACTCATTCTCGCCTACTAATACAGGATTCCGCATCGCCGCGAGTAAGCATCAGTCCAACAGCCTGCTAAGAAGTGATGGGTACTAATACACGAAATCAGCTGGCAATGTTCTCTCGGTTGACGAGAGTACCGAAATAGTCAAGAAGTTGAAGCTCACTGGTGCACCTGTGAAGATTTTTAAGAACACTGCGTACATCAAGGATATGTTCACATCGTCTCTTGAAATTGCCAAGTTTGAAGGTCAGTTCTTGCAGTACCATATGCCTTTTTCACTTCCAATATCCCTCTCGAAACCTACCACAAAGAGTGTATACTGACCAAAAGCTTCAGGTGCCGCCATCAAAACGGTCTCAGGTATACGTGGTCAGATAAAACGTGCTCTGTCCAAACCCGAGGGCCATTTCCGAGCTACATTGTACGTGTTTGCTGCCAACTCTCAATATTGACACCTTAATCGTAAACTCGCAATGACTAACTCCCGTTACTGTAGTGAGGACAAGATCTTGATGAGCGACCTGGTAAGCCACAGCATATTTGATCAATAGAAACCTTGACTGATGACACGTGTAGGTATTCTTGCGTGCCTGGTATCCAATCCGCCCGCATCGCTTCTACAACGTTGTCACCAATCTTTTGGGTCCATGGCAAGGTATGCGTTTGACGGGTGAAGTTCGCCGTGATCAAAACATCCCGACGCCCCAAGATAAGAACAGCAAATACCGCGCTATTGAACGCCCAACCCGCCACTTCAACCCACTCAAGGTGCCGCGAGCACTTGCAGCCGAGTTGCCCTTCAAGTCTCAGATCGTGCGCATGAAGCCCCAGCGCCACCAGACGTACACGCAAAAGCGAGCTGTGGTGCTTGGAGGCGAGGAGAAGAAGGCAAGGGATCTAATGCAGAAGCTGACGACGATCCGAAAGGACCAAGTCGCCAAGCGCAGGGCCAAGAAGGAGGAGAAGCGGGTCGTTTTCAGGAAGAAGATGGAAGAGCAAGGGGAGCGAAAGGAGGCCAGAGAGAAGAGGGAGACTAAGGAGTACTGGAGAAAGGAGGGCAAAAAGAGGAAGACTGGGGATGAAGGGGGCGGTGGTAAAAGGAGGAGGCAGTAGTATCAGCAGGCTACTTTGCTTAGTTGTGTTGGAGACGATGTACAAGTCACAGTTATTAGCATCATCGGCCTTCAGGTTATAATAGACTTAGACACACATTACCATGGGTTTCGCCTCGTCGTTCAAGTAATTCAGCTTCGAGTAGATAAGGTGCATTCGTTCTGGTCTACAAGCGGCACAGAACCCCAATTTGAGCTCACCTTCAAGCTACGTTCTCTGCTATCCTCTCACAACTTCAACAGTCCCAAATATTCGAGGGTTTCTACGTCTTCCGTGATGAGGCCAAGCAACCTTCGGTAGTGACCATACAAAACAAATTCGTATTTATGCCTCTTTCTGGATAAGACACCGGTGACCACTTGGCACCATCAAGAAATACAGAGCCATTTCCATGTCTTTGTCGCTCATGCCCTCCTTGTGGGAGACAACGGCGTTTGGGAAATTGAGGAAGAAGCGAGCTGTGATGAGACGCAACTCGATGCGAGCGAGGTGGCGGCCTAGACATGCTAATCGTATCGTGTCAGCTCTGCATATTCAACTTCCGCATGCGTCCTACGTGAGTTATGAAAAGAAAGAAGAGCGCTGGAGAGCAAAGACAAGAGGAAGGAAAGCTTACTCCTCCCACCCCCACCAAACGGCATAATACAGTCCTTCATCCTCTGCGTCGTATTCTCCCACCTCTCGGGGTAGAACCGATACGGATCCGGGAAAGCCTCGACGTCCCGATGCAGACTGTACGCCTGCGTCGTGACCGTCGCCCCGCCGGTCACAAAGTGACCCGCCAGTTCACACCCGCCCGGCGGCACGATCCTAGGTAATCCGCACGGCAAAGCGGTATGCAGTCGCAGCGTCTCGTTGACAATACAGTTCAGGTAGGGCAGATCCCTCAGCTCGTCGTACCCCCAGCCCTCAGGGAGATTGCTCAATTCCTTGAGGAGTTTCTGCTTGATCTCGGGATGTTGACACACAGCCCAGACAAGGTAAATCATCGAATTGGCCGTTGTATCGCTCCCACCCACAATGAACACCTGTGCGTTATCCCGGATCTCCTTCTGCGTCCAAGTCTCCTCATGCTCAGCGTTATACAGTTTGCTGAAAACGGTCGGTTTCGGGTCCGTCTTCACTGCTCCCCCGCTCTCGGCATGATGCTTTTCTACCATCTTCCGATGCTTCTCCAACGCCCGCTCCGCATACTCGAAAGTCCGCCACTGAATCTCCGTCGCGTCCCTGAATACCGGGATCGGCAGCACAGTCGAGATCTTGGAAATCACGGGGAACATGCTCCTTAGCCCGCCGACGTAGCCCAAACTCACGAAGTCGTCCACGGACCGGTTTTTCCTCCCGTGTTCGAGGTTTCCGAACGATTCGCCAAACGTCAGCTCGCCGATCACGTCGAATGACAGGAACATGAACCATTTCGCCACGTCCGCGACACCACGTGGTCCATCGTCCTCTTCGCGGATCTTTGTCATGGCGAGCCGGACTTGGGCGTCGATTTGCGGCAGGAAGGCTTTCAGTCCTGATTCGGACATGGGTGAGGAGAGGAGGCGTTTGTATTTTCGGTGGTTAGCCGGATGGATCGTGTTGAAGACGCTGTCCGAGTCGGTGATGAGGGTGCTGTAGAAGGGGGACTTAAGAAAAGGTTGGGACTTCATGGTGGCGTTGTGGACGAGTTTTACGGCCGGGATGGAGCTTGTGTCGGCTTCGTAGGGGGATATGCGGACTATAGGGCCTGGTTGGGGGTGTGTTAGTGTCTGTTATCGTATGATAGAATGCTGGAGTGGCACGGAAAAGGGGTTGATTTGCCGTATTTCTCATGGAGGGCATGGACCCAGGCGGGATGCTTGGCCGTCATGACGTAGAAGGTTGATGGGAGGGTAGTGAATTTCGTGTACCATGGTCCAGGAATATTTCGAAGCGGGTTGGTAAGGCCTTGGTAGATGTACTGGAAACATTCGTTAACACTGGCCAGGACCGGCGAGGACATAATGAAATAACATAATGAGCGTTATGTGCTTACTGCGCCTACTACTGTGAAGACGAGGGCCCCCAAAATGGTTACAGGATCTGTCACCAATAAAGGCATCATGAGCTCGAGACTGATGTTCAGTCGTATAATTGATGGGATCACTTGTGAGAAAGACAACGAACAACTCTGTTTTGGTTTCAAGACATCATGTCCTTATAACTCCCCCAGCTCCCCCCGTGGTTCGTTCTACTTTCTTCCTTACCATCCATCCACTCTTGGAGCTTCAATAAAGCCCATATGTATCAACAGGTGAAACGAAACAAGCCAGAATCCAGGGTAATGTCCCCCAATCAAAGCTCTTTCCAGTTACCACGTCTGGATGTGACTTCCATGCAACGAACAAGCAACGGCGGGCCCCAGATCGCCAGCCTGGGATTCAATAGAACGATCTCCATCAGCTCTGACATTTGCGGATTCATCGTGAGCTGATTCATACACGTTGAAATGTTAAAAATCGTGATGGCGGGGTCTTTTGAGTTGGACGTCACCCTTGGCCGCTACGCAATAGGAGATTCCATGAAGCCGCTTCGGTAAAATGATACATTTACAAGCCAGATCGGAAGTAGAAGTCGTTGGTGGACACCCGAGCCAGCGGAAAGCCCGTGTTTCCCGAGGAACATGGGACGACGACCGTGGTTTCGTACCATTGGGATGGTGGGAATAGATAGACTGCGAGATGCACTTCGGAATTGTCCTCTATAGGCTCGCTACTAGGTTCATTTCTTGGGACGATTGCCCTTAGTAATCGTCATGCACACAGACTCGAGTTGGAGTCTCTTCTAGTTTTCCCTGTTGCTGAGTGCCAGTTGACGATGCCATGGATGCTTTGCAGGCGACGAATCCCATCCGTGGGTTTCTTCCCAGCTCTTATCTTCTGAATAATGGACGTTTGCGACTCTTCACTTGCAACATCGCAGTTCGGCCGTGTCTGATTTTTGGGCAATTTGGCCTCGCTAGTGTCCCTAACAGAACGGCATGATGATCCCAAAGCAGCTATTTAGGAGATCGGCTGAAGCTAAGAGCACTTTGCACTTGGCACAGCGACACTGGTTGGGCCGGCATGAAGTTTCCAAGGACAGCATGCGTTTCCCGTAAAAGAAAAGTTTCGGACGATTCCTGAGCATAATATGTCCATTCGTATGAAACCAACTCTATGGACACGGTGATCAAACGACCCAAATGAGCAACCCATGACCTTGGAACAATGTTGATTCCGCCACTCCGATATTCGCTTCCCTTTCCTAAAACACGACAAAATCACAAGTTAACTACTTTCAACACCAATCCCGTGTATGAGAAACTCCCATCGAGTTAGTGTTCCCCGCCACTCCCCTCGGCGCTGGCGACATGAAGGGATGGGTAAAAGAAGGCCGCTGTTGCGATTGCCACGTACACGAGGACGCACAATACACCTTCGAGGTAATTGGTCTTCTGATCCCGCAAGAAGTTTCCGACCGTGATGATGGCCAGTACTAACATGACCATGTCAAATATTTCAAAATTGAAGGACATGGGTCTATTCATGATCCAGCCTACGAGAACGACCAGGGGACCGTTGAGCATCGCCGTCTGCAGCGTTGCGCCGACGCAGTGGGAAAGGGCAAAGTTCATCTGGTTATCCCAGGCCTCATCGACGGCGGTGAGATGTTCGGCAGCCTTCTCGACAAGCGGCACAAGAATCAATCCCATAAATGGATCCGAAATGCCGTTGTGCTCTACCAAGGGCTCAATCTCGTTGACCAAAATATAGGCGATAATGGTAACGAGACCGACGGAGATCACCAGTGCGACGATACATTCCGTCAATGTGAGCTTGTCTTTCGCTTCGTCCTTTTCACGGTCGTGATCTCGGGCCTCATCGTGTTCGAAGATGGCGGTGAAGAGACCGTGGTGGGTACGCGTCTGGAAGAAGATGAATGTTGCATAGCCGATGAGGAGGAGGATCGCTACGGCACGCGAGATGTGGAGTACCTCTCCGTCGAGCTGTTCCGTGGTCCATGCCAATTCACCTCTCTCAACTAGTGGAGCCAGAGAGTATTCGTAAATGGTTGGAACCGCAAGAGCCACACCGCTGTAGATGGTGGTTAATAGTTTGGTGGCGAGTTGGGCTTGCTCAGAACACTTACGCAGTAAGAAGTAGCCCACTACCCGCTTCAGTGATGGCCTCGTCGAAGTGAGCGTCTTCCCGTCTAATACCAGAGGCAAAGAAACACATTCCAAGACACAGCAACATAGTCGCCAGGATCGAACCGAGGATAGCGGCTTGAATGACCGGGTAGAGTCTATTCGCAAGGAGGATCATGAACAAGACGATTTCGACGATGGAACCGATGCTGAGGCAATTCCGCTATTAGTCTCCGCCGCTCATAAATCCAGTAGCAAGGTTCGATATCGGTCACTCACGTGGTTTCAGTCAAGACGCCCAGCATGTGAGGCATCTTGCGTGCCAATTCCTGACCGGCAAATCCTATAAGGTTAGCACAAGGCACCATGGCGATATATGCCAAAGTGAACTTGGCTGTGTCGTGCCCTTCGACTCGATAGTAGACAGCTATGGCGATAGGGACAATGGGCCACAGGATATTGACGGCTCGGGATAGGAAGCAGGTGCTTCGCCAGATGATCCTGAAGAAGTGCAGCGGGTGCAGGCCACGACGTCCACTCTCTCCTTCGACACGGATCTTGGGCCCTCGCCTGCGCCTCCTCTTGGTACCGCTCGTGCCATGCTCAATGTCCTGGCGATGTCGTGGTAGGGTGGCATCGCGTGTGCCGTTGGCCGATATTCGGTGGTTCTTCTCACGGTGAGGGCCAGTCGATCGTCTTGGGTGTCTTGCCGACGCCATTTTCACAAGACTTTTATTGTTGTAGTTACGCTAGTTGGGCTCCAGAAAAGTCCCAGTGTGCGGGAATGGGAGGTTTTGTGGCTTGCTCGAAGAAGAAATAGACTATAGTCAAAGCAAGGAAACGAGGCCTCGACCAGTCGATTGTGAATGGCAGTTGGGCGGGCAGTGCTTAAAAATATCACTTTTCCATCTTGTTGAGACGAAACCAATTGTCTGACGATCGCGCTTTCCTATTGGAACAACACAGCGCTGCATCCCTGTAAACCAGGGAAACCGCGGCCATTGGCTTCCATTGGGAGGTGAGGTGCCTCCAGGCGTTCAGTGCTCCTGGTGGTCATTGCCACGACGACAATGGCAAGTTAGTGAGCATTCTACGTTGCTTGGCATACGTTTCACGAAGGGCATTCCAGGCCAGATGGCAGGTTCGCTCGAGGGATTATCCAGTCAATTTCCGCAGATTTGGGGTTGGGATTATTGCGTCAGTGTGCATAACTGACCGCCCTGGACCGTTACATTCCCGGTCTGGACTCTTCCAGTCTCGGGGGCTGATTGTATTTCTGTATCGACCATCGGACAACATGGTGACGAACGTTGCGCTACACGCAATAACATATTTGCGTTGAATGATTTATCAAATTGTCATGATGCACGACAGAAACACCAGCGAGACTATTTGCTTAGTTGGCACGGACAACCGCGGGCCAAGTCCACGAAAAGCTGTCTGATCGACGGAAAGAGCCCGCCACTATTTCGGTAGCCAATCACAGGGACAGTCGCTGCCAACCTACGTACGTAGGCCGTTCTTCAGCAGCCCGAGATCCAGGTCGAGAATCACCAAGACCCTAGGCAACGTGGGTGACGGCTTGGGAGAGCTTGTTTTGACGCGAATTGCTCTATGGCTGCTCGAAAACATGGTTTTGGTGTGAACTTTAGAAAATTGGTGCGCGGATTGTCCCAGTCAAATAAAGTCAAAAACATTCGAATGTCTTGAGTCATGCAACAAATTGCTGTGCTGGGGCGTTTCGCGGTTTTCCCACGACGTATACGAGACTCTGAAGTGGAGATGATCGCGCGACGCCGGTCAAGCCGACGACATGCCATTCCAAGCTCCAACCGCGAGTGTGCGACGTGCATCGCGCCCGTCGAGAAACTGGCCTTCTGTATCCCGGGTGCCAGCGGTCACCTACGATCCGTTTGAACTCTAACGGATCGTTGCCTTGAGAATACTTCGCCTTCGGCTCCCTAAGAAGGGGGCAGGCAAATCTGTCTCCAGCCCAACCTGTCTTCGAGTCTCACGATGCATAGCTTTCCAGCCGCAACTAGCTTCTTACACATGGCAATGCTTCATGGGATCAGTACTGCAGGTACGAAGGGATCGGCGGGGAGCTTATTAGTCGACATCGTGTTGTCTAGCCGTCTCCCAGCCCTCATCTCACAGCCCTTTCTAGCGAGTGTTGACGTCGATGAGCTTGGCGCTGAAATTGGAAAACTCGTCCATGAAATTAGCGAACCGCCTGGAATATGACAGCGGGAACTTGTAGATAGCTTCGACTCGGGCACCAACGGTGTTCTTCATCAACCTCACCCACATGTCCGGGTCGCGCTCGACGAGTATGAACTTGGCTTCCGGGTACACTCTGATATCAGCAATAGCCTGCGTCCGGTAGCTGGCGACCAGGTAGGTGGTCGCGTTGGGAAGAGGGGCACCTCGTAATCCCCGAGCCACTTGTCGCAATCCTCTCGTTCGTATGGGTTCCTCTCCAAACTCGCTGACGTGGATAGCTTCCTGACACATCTTGAGTTGTGGGACGCCTCGTGCCAGCGTTTTAAATGTGTGGTATGGACGGTATCCGAGAACCTTGCATGCTCGCTACAGCCCCAATGTACCCGATCTTGCCCTTCGGGTCGTCGTTTATTTGGATGATGTTTAGTTGTCACGCAGACGCTGAAGGTCAGAATGACGATCCTTATTGGGCTCAGGCGTTGGCATCATGTCTACGAATCGCGACAGTTTGGCGATATCAGACCGGAATCTTCTGCTAGTAACGCGCGACCGACATCTTTCGGTAGTGGAGGACCTAGGCAATGCCACTGTTTAACACTTAGATAATTTGGTTGCATTTCAGGACTGTGGTTATCTTCGGGTGTTGTGCGCTATCAATATGCAAGACCCTTTTTGATATAAACTTTGCCCAATAGCAGTTTCAGAAGGATTAGACGTTGAGTATAAATGCTAAATGTAAGTGGTATAGGTGGTATAGGTGCTGGCTGGCAGCTAGTAGACACTGGAGGTTTCTCTCCGCCTATGCCAGGAGAAATGGCTACCAGTTACCCTTGTTTGGACGGATCGATATCCACGCCCTAGCGTATCGGAGTGGTCGTGGCAGTACTTCCGCATACTGTTTCGGCTTGTTTCGCGTTTAGGGACCGCTTTGGCACGGCCATCTAAATCCGTTCGGGAATTCCGGGGTTGGTGACCCACGTCCACTTCCTGCGCCGCCACCTTCCCCGGTTCGTGAGCAGGACTGGTGGTTGGAAGATCCGGCATTTGAAAATTTTGCCGTGTTTCTGGCAGGCGTCACTACCAGTAGCGTCCTCCTGGTCAGATAATGACCCGGCCTTCCATACGATTTGGAACGGTCAACTGGATGTTTAAAGTAGATAAATCTACATGCAGAGTACAGCTCGGTAATTTGCTAGCACATCGTAATAAACGACTGGCAAAGATGTACAAATTCGCGTACTACGTAGATTGAAGTAGCCGGCTAGGCTCCGTCTACCACGGAGGCTTACATGAGGCCGCAGTCTGGGGTATGTGTTCTCTAGAGCCCGATAATAACCTTCGCGGGTAGGCCAAAGACTCGGGTTTATCCATAATGGGGATGAGTTGTGTTGCATTTACTGCATATCGTGTGTCGGATAATATGCCGGCACAATACGGGATTAGGTAAGGTAGGGAGCCCTGCGCTGCCAAAGCGTGAACATGCCCATTTGAGGCCTTGCAAGCACAATCATAGTTGCAACACCAGTAGCGATTATACTATCGAGGAACCAGAGTAATTAGGAAGGATCGAATTCTTTACGTTATTCATCACAGTAGCTCGGGAATTCCCCGGCATATCTGGCAGATATTTTCATGGCCAGAATTGCCGTCTTCAAACCAGTGAGACTTACACGCACTCTTATTTGCAGAAATGTTATGTTTGCGGATCTAGCTAGGCTCTGAGCTATCGCTACTCCATAGCGTTCCAAGGTGTATAAGATTTATTCAGGATTGTAAACCCTCTAATCCATTACACTTACCAGATTCAGGTAGCGGTGCCGCTTCCATTAGTAGTACTTACTCTCTCATTAAGCTACAAAGCCATCATGCTTGACTCATAGTCTACTGTCAGTCTACAACCCGAGTAAGAACGATGGCCTGAATCCACTAGCAGAAACATCAAAGCATTCACCTTCCACGTGGAATATGTCCATATCTCATCACCATCAATCCTATTTTGTCTATCCCATCTAATCTATGATACCCATTTCTCCATCCACCCACCCACTCATCTAATCGTCCGTAATTCCCGTCTCCTTCCCTTCTCGTCTTCCTTCAACCATTTCTCTAACCGCCCCTCCTAGCCTTAGTGTCCGCCCCTAGATAATCAATCGGATTCCTGCAAAGCGGGCACGTATTCTGATTACTGCTTTGGAACCACTTATACAAACACGTGCGATGGAACAGATTCTTGCACGTCTGACACTTCTTGTCGGGCATCTTCTTGTCGCTGCTGATGATGCTGTAGCAGATGGCGCACTCGGTCTGGCCCTTGAGGGCGCCGACAACGTTGCGTCGGAAGGCGGCGAGGCCGTCGATAATGCTCCCGCCCTGGGTCACACATGGGATGTTAGTGCTACTTCGATATCCTGGAGATTTGCTAGGAGGAAAGGGGGGATGCGAAAGGAGGAGGAGGAGGAGGATGCATACTGAGAATGTAATTACACCCTGCGTTGTTAGGATCCAGCTCTGCCACTTCTTCTCGTTGACCGCCACCCGATTAATCCCCACAACCGAGACACCCTCGAGCGGGTACGCAGGAGGGATTTTGATAGCGATTGCAGCATGTAGTTCGTCCACCTCATACCCCGCCGTCACCTCCTTTGCCGGTCTGCTGACCTTGACGAGCAGCTCCCTCTCATCTTCAGCCGGAGTTTCTTGTGTCGCCGCCCATTTGGCTACATCATCGAGAGATTCGGAAATGATGATGGGCGAGAAAAACCGGGTCATCCAGCCCTCGACCGCGATCTTGGTCTGCTTGGAGCGACACTCGATGAACCACGCCTTGAACAGCCCGGGTGCGTATTTTAGGACAAGGTAGAATAGGTGGATGAGGAGCCATTGCATGTTCCTCTCCTCCGGCTCCGCGTCAGCGAGCTTCAAGTCGTATGAGCGGATGTGTTCGACGGTGAAGTTCGCCTTGTCTAGATTCAAGCCTTGAGCAGCCGAATGTCCAAGGACATCAAAGGTGAAATTCATCAGGGGTCCGATGTAATTATCCGTCTTCAAGTTTTCCGCGTAATCGCTGCGGACTTTGAAGGAAGCTGCTTGGAATGCATCAAAGACCAGATGCCACGTGAGTAAATATGATCGTATCGACGTGGGGAAGAGGGATAAAGCCTCGTCAGAGTACGCCTCGAGAGTGGGAGCTTCGAGGAGAAGAGACAAGAGTTCATGAGGCAGCTGGGCGGTCTTCTTTTCGAGAAGCACATCGAGTGCAAGTTCCTCTTGAGCAGCAGGCAGGGCTTTGTGGAGGACAGTGAAGGCCGCCGTCTGAATAGCCCGCGAGTCGACAGCTACCAAGCCATACAGGTCCGACAGGTCTTGAACATGTTCCAAGGGCAGTTTCTCCACTTCTCTGCAAATAATGGCGTCCATAATTTGTAGAGGCTGGGTCTCCTTGTCGCGTGGAAGCTTCAGAAGCTCCAGTATAGCTATGGACCGCTTCTCTGAGGTCGATTGCAGCACATCCACCAGATCGTCATTCGGCTCCTCGATTGACTGAATCGTGCTCATCAGTCTGAGCGATGCGTGTATATAGGGGAGACGGTTGTTGAGCGGTTCTTTGCTATCTTCCGTCCAAAGGTGGATGCAGAATTCAACCGCCCGTTCCCAGTACGCGCCATAAACATCTTTGATGCACGGGAGTAGGTAGCGGAGACTGCGGCACACTTCAGCAGCGTGCCTGTAATCAAGGGTCTCAGGTGTTTCCAGCCAGGATGTGATTTGCCTAACAGCAAAGACTATGCGGTTATTGGCCACCGGCAGCAACCCAATTTCATAAATCGGCATGCATGCATTGAGCAGAGCCAGGGTAACCAATGATTTCTCGGACTGGGGGCTGGCGCCAGCAATGTCGCTCACCAGTCGATTACAGAAATTGCTGACGCTCTTGCCAACCGACAGCGATTCGCCAAGCCCAGTCATCAATGCCACGGCAGGAAGCACAGCCGTTGGGCTAGATTTGAGGACATCCAACTTTGCCATCCAATCTTCTGCGCTGGACGGGAACCCGTGGTTCTCAGTCAGACTTTCCAGTAAAGCACTCAACACTCGTGCACTATAAAGTCCTGACGGCGACAGTGACTTGGCCATCTCAAGCAGTTTGCTGAATACTCCACGGACGACAGGTGACTGGTCTTTCCCCAAACCGTCGCGCCATCCGCTAGCATTCGCCGCTAATGTGCTTACAACCTTCCGGGCAGAAGAAACCAAGTTTTCGGCGTCGATATTGGCTTCGTCGATGTCCAGGTTCTTCCAGATCTTCTCATTGTCCATAATGGTAAGCTGATCTGCTACAATTTCTGCTGTGACAGCTAGGTACACAACCAGGTCCACTTGCTTGTCGAGATGCAAAGTACCGAGCTCCAACACGAATTCCAATAGTTGGGCCGTGTACATGGCCATGCGGCCAGGAATGGAGCAACCGCTTCGATCCCGCTTGATATTTGCGGTAGAGGTTTCGGACGCCGTAGACACCAAGAAGTATGAGCTTCCGAGGCTACTTGTGAGCGAGAGAGATGCATCGGGAGCGTGATCTAGGAATACGGATAATTCTTTGTCCCAAATCTTCAGATCGGGCACAAGCGACCCGGGTTCCAGACCCCCATGCGCTTTTTGGACCTGAACTGTTTGTTGAACGAGCGTATCGATCCCCAAAGAATTCGGGCCGACATCGTTGATGTTCTGCCGAATGATTTCCACGAGGTTTGACTTGCCTGTCAGGGGGTGTTCCAATAGGGTACGTAGGGTGGGCACTTCAGGATTGGCGTTGGAGCGTTCCGAAAGACTGAGCAGGCTCATCATTAAACTCATGTGGGTATCTTGGTCTTGAGAAAGGATGCTGGGCTTCTTCTGTGCGATCAGCATTAAAGCTTTCAGCACCCCAGGACTAGCCGGCCCAGCAGGAGCTGTCAGATGTGCCGTAAGCTCCCTCGCCAGTTGACCTTCAGATAGTTCACTCAAAGCGTCAAACCCTATTGCGGCATTGAATAGGGTCCAGCCAGCCGTAAGAGTTCCACATGCACATTTGATGCAAGTCTCTACAATGTGCGACTGGAACCTAGATTCTTGACGAGCCAAAGAAGCGGAGGGTTTGCTCGCTACAAGCTTTGCCACGCCTTGTATTGCTCCCGATTCGTCCATATATGGGAGGATAGCTTCAATGGCAGTCGTCCAGAGCTGGACGAAGTCTTGCTCGCGGCCAGAGATATCACCCAAGGATATGATACTTGAGAATATGTAAGGCGCACTAGAGGAAACTAGCAACGTCTCCGTGGTCTCCAGGACCGAACCCTTGAGAAGTTGTACCAAACTATTCGACGCCGGTGTCTGCTTTTTAAAAAGCAACGAACTGTTTTTGAAAGCCGACTCGACAGTCGCAGCAGCACCAAAAGGTTTCCAATTTCTACTCACCAACAACTTAAGTCCCTCCTGCAGTAGCTCTAATGATGGCCCTGTTGGTATATCTGGAATGGGACGCTCGGTATCTGTGGTCTTTGCGTGTCCCTCGAGTATGAGGCCGACAAGAGCGAACCACCGAGAACCCTCATCTGCTATAGCCTTTTGGGACCTCTCATGATCTTTAGAAGCTTCCGGGAGCGAGTTTCTCATATGGGTCTTGTACTCTTCCTTGAGTCTTTCCCACTCCTTTTTGATTGCGCCCACAAGCTCGGTATTTGTTGACGTGGCAGCCAGCGTATAGGCTTTGATGAGAACAGGAAGTTGGGCACCAGAGGCCCATGAAGACCTCTCCGGAACCGGGAAGAGGTACTGCTCCGTCAAGGGGAAAACGGTCTCTTCAATGAACCTATGAATAGATGCCTCATCCAGAAGTAACTGTAGAAAGTGCTTTGCCGTATTTAGATAACACGTCCAGGCACTCACTGCATTGCTTCGAGGCTCTTCACGGCGTGTGATCCCTAACTTCATGACCTTCATGAAGTCTATGGCTCCTTCGATGTCGTCAGGGATGATACCGGAAGGAAGACTTGCCAACATTTGACTAAGAGTATCCCAAAATGTCACGGCGCTGCCCTGAGATCCTTTCTCCAGAAATATCTTTAGGCGTGATGACGGCGACTTCTTTCCACGGTAGTCAGATGTCCATATGGAGGGAAACTCTGCACTCATTGTGGTCAAGGCTTTGATGTAGTCACTGGCAGAGCCGCTTTGGGAGCTTTTCAGCCCCTCTGCAATGTACACCTTGCTCAGGCGGGGAAGCTCGGCTTCTACCGCATTACGACGTTTTCCCAAACAAACCAGCAGCAATTGGCAAGATAGCTTCCTAACAGTAGGGTCATTGCTTATAGCACTACCCCATGCCTTTTCTGCTTCGAAAAACTTGTCATAGTTTTCCTGGTGCTTCTCGACATCAGCAGCATCTAGCTTCTGAAGAAGGTTGAGGACCAGAGCTAGACTTCCGCCCAGGACCCGGTGGTATTTTGCTTCTGCATCATCCGTGCTAGTAGATCGTTCGTCACTGAGCGTGTCTTTCGTCTCTAAGATGGCATTCGAGGCATATTCCAATATCTGCGGTTGGCATCTTTTCCAAAACTGAGTGACCTTCTCTGGGGTTGTGAGGAATGAAGATAGCCCTTCGGTAGCATTACGGGATACGACTCGGTCCCGATCGAAAGTACCCGCAAGCCAGGTTGCAACAATTTTTGGCACATACTTTTCTATTCGCTTTCGTGCCGACTTCATCAACTCAAATTGCAGAGTATGAGATAATTCGCGTACGCGGCGAGAATTGTCTATTGATGTGCGAGGGTATAATTGGACCTGTTACATACATTACTAAGTGACACATGTATAGCATTCCGGCACAGAGACAACCCACCCAAGCTTCCAACACTGGTTCCTCGGCGCCGCCACCTTGTTCAAACGGATGCGCCTCCACATATGTTATGAGATCCTCCAGCGCCTTGGCCTTTGTTGTGCCATCTTTCTTGAGCAGGTTCTTGAATGATACGACCACGTTGGCATCGGAAATGGAGGAAAAGTCCGGGGGTTCTGATAAGTAAGACAGCGTGCTGCCTGTGGAAGTGGAAGAAAATGCGCCAAAACCGCTGGAACTGGTAGTCGTGAACACCTTGCCGCTGGCGGCTCGAGACTTCAGCTGTCGTCTACTCATGACTCGAGGTACGTGCTGGTCGGGTTACTTGATGTTAGAGTTGACAGAAGAGTAACTGGAGATGATTCGTCAAAAACGTCCCGCAGACGCTTCACAGGGCGACTTGGAGAAGCTGTTCTTTTAACCCCGCGATAGAGCGTTAGTAGACCTGAGGTGGAATGAACTAGTGAGAAAATTGAAGACAGGTATCTCTAGCAAAGCTGGCTTGATGAGAATCTGCGACGGTAAATTCCTGAAATGTGAATCCGCAACAGGGACTGCTTGTGGCTTGAAACTTGAATCTGGATTCGCAGGTGCCGTTTGATTCAGGCTGAGAAAGCAGTTTGAATAATGACGATGTCGTTCTAAGAAAACCCATTGAGTTTTACCGGGCCTTACCCGCAGAAAGCGCTTGCCTTCGCCGAGTCTAGTACTTCCCCCGCTGTGATCCAGCTGCCCCCCCATCAGGTCGGGTTGAACCGGATTCTCCGCATGGATATCACCCACAAGCGCCCAGCTAGGGTGAATCCCGTTGTGACTGCACTTGACCCGCCTCTTCCATCTGGCTCATTGCCTGTAATTTTCCATGGTCCTAGAGTCGCTTTCAAGAACCATATCGTTGTTTTAAGATGATGTTGGTTATTTGGAGCGGAATGAACTTATGCTCGCTGCGTTTGATTGACGAAACTTTGGTGGCTTCAAGCCAGTGACACATGTAGTCTCGGCCTATCGCTGCCCTTGTTACCCCGCAATCGCCCGAACCACTGGCCCACCGCTTGCAAGTCACAGGACTCCGGGGGAAGTAAAGGAGAGTGAGTGGTCGTAGGCCGTGGGGGCTGTGGAACGCCTAGACTAACAAGCACGGGCTACACCTTGTGTGAGGAGTAACGAGTTCCCCTCCAATAGCACACAGACGTCGATCCCAACTCATCCGACCTTTCTCTTGTGTTCAGCCTTCGATCGTGACTGTGGTACAAAGTGCCTCATGGTGATGTCAACCAAATCATCCAGCTCTGACATTTCGCCTAATCCTCCCAGCTTTCGCTCTCACAGCAGCTGACAGCCTACCATTCCGTGTAAGTAAATACAACTGCTCTCTCCAATGCTATTCCGAGACACGCGACACCTTCTGAGCACCCCGCACAGCACTTGCAACCTGCCACGATTTAGACCTCTCTAACACCACTTTGCTCATCTAGGAGGCGAATCTACCTAGCATGAAGCATTGTTCGGGGTCAGAATAGTACCTGTCACCATGTTGACCAACGTCGTCTCCCAAGCGGGTACACGGGCGAGCTCACTCCAGAGCAGCGCGTGTGCCACCAGAGTCCTTCGCCCGACTGCTGTGTCGTCTCTTTTGAAGGCGCGACACCCTCAACAGACCCGTGCATATCGCATGGATTTGTGGCCATCCCACTGTGATCCCGAGGCTCGAAGGGATACTCGCCGCTCCCATCGCAAGCTCAAGTACAAATATACCGAGTCTTTCAACCGCACGCTTTCGCGGGATCAAGATCATCCTGCTGCCAAAGAACATCGATTTTGGCTGCATTACATAGACCACAACTACTGGGCAGTCGCTAAAAGAGAAAACAACAGCAAGGCCGGTGGCTATGACACAGGGAAGCACCCCAGTGGAGATACTGCTGCGGGTAAGGATACAAGCGACCAAAGCTCCTGGCGGTCACAGTTGAACAATGTGGTCAACGAATTGTCCAAGCAAGCATCTCCAGGAGCAAAGAGAACGGTATCCCCGGCGGCATCATCAACGTTACGAGCAAATGCAACAGCCAACTCCGCGTCGATCGAGGAGGAGTACGTTATCGATCCTATCACTAACCGTAAAGTTCTGAGGAAGAGCTACGGCTCTGTTGGTGACGAGACTAAGGCCCCTGCTACGACATGCAAGTCAAACAGATCGATAAATTCGAATCTTGCCCCTCCTCAGGATGGGCAAGCCAGGACCCCCATCCATTCGAATGGACCTCCGCCAGCCGCTGAATTGGTTAAATATGACCAAGTTGAAATTGATCACATGTCGGAAGGTGCTCAAAGTTTGGACTACAGCACCACAGCAGACATGTTCTCCAAAGCCCAAAATGACACTACCCAAGCCCCCGTGATCGAAAGTGAAGAATACGCGTTGAACCACCTTCCACCTGAGGAAACAACCGAGGTGTACGACGATTTTAGCAAGCACGAACCATGTCGCCATGATGAGTCGGAGCTACCAACTACGAACCCAACCGAGAAATACAACGATCTCAACCAGTACAAGCCTGATAAGTACGACGAGGTAGACTCCACTGAAATTCCATCGAAACCAGCCTACGATGACTTGGATGAGTATCGCCCAACTGAATACAGCGAGGATCCTGCTATTGAAGAGCCAGCCCCAAAGTACGATGACCTGGACCAATACAAATACAAGCACCAAGAGGACGTTAAGGTTGATGAAACTGCTCCAAAGTACGATGATCTGGACAAATACAAGTCAGATAACTTTGAAAAATATGAAGAAGCACCAGAACCCGGACCCAAGTATGATGACTTGGAGAAGTACAATCCGAAAGAGTTTCCAGATGCTGAATCCGCAGAATATGGAGAGCCATTTCAACAGTACGGCGACCTGGAAAAGTACAAAGCGTACAGATATCAAGAATTGGGTGGAAAGGGTACACCGGATCAGGACATTGTGGGGAAGGGTTTGAAAGAATATGATGCGAAACTAGAGAACAGGGCACAGCTCGAGGAGGCCATGGAAAATCGCATACGAGCTTCTGACGCTGTTGACAAACAGGCTAGTGTGGATGTTCAGAAGTCTCGCCAGTCGGTACAGGACGAAAAGTCAACCTTGACTGATAACTTTGTCCTCGATTTTCCAGAAGAATTCGCGACATCGTGGTCGGAAAATGCTAGCTCATCCGAAGCAGGCCTTCAGCAGAAACTGGGAACAGATGCACGGGGCCATGACGCCTCCCCGCGAGCGTTGTGGACGGCATACGAACAAGGGAAGCAGACTGGAAAAAACAAGGCTTTCGAGGGTCTGTCATATTCATCGAGTTCAGAAGCGAAATTCTCGAAGCTCGAATCTTCATTGGATCGAAGCCATGGATGTCTAAGTCGCTTGGAAAGGAGAGAGGCTGAAGTTGACCCGTACTCAAAAGCTCCTCAAGGCTTGGAGACGAGCTACTCTGAGGAATGCGGCACATTGCCAACTTGGCCAACCTTTGTCAAAATGTACGGGAGTCTGCAGAACAAGGATATGGAAGACTTAGCGGCAGCGTCCGATACTGCCACTGCAGATACACCAGCAGGCAAGGAGGAACCAACCATTTACAAGATCCTCGCCTACGACCCGACGATGCAGAACATTAACATTGCTGAGACGACTTCTGTGGTACCTGATCAAGCATCACCGTTGTCACCAACCGAGGTCCTCCTTCGCTTGTCAAACCCGACCAAATTCTTTCCCCATTTCGCTCCTTTGCAAGCTGAAGGGTTCGAGATCGTCTCCGGCAGCGGCGATGTTTTGGTGTTCCGCAAGGTTCGAGATGCAGCAGCGCCAGCAACAGCAAAAGCAAAAGCATCCCCGGTCAACCCTATTGACATGATGGGAAAACCCACAGCTTTGCCCAACGCCGCTGCCTTCGCCTCGCCTACTGGGTTCGTCAACTACGACATCCCTCCCGTTGAAGAAGCGCAGACGCCGCCATTCCGCTCAATGATTGATGTGCAGCGGGAGGAAACAGTCTTTAGTGGGCCCAAGTCATTTTCGAGCGAGGGACGAAAGAAGAATAAGAAGAAGAAGAGGGGTCTGGTTAAGAGAGTCTTCATTGCAGGTGCCTCGGTTGCTGGAATTTCGTACGCACTTGGTATTGTCAGCCAATACTTCGTCACTGGGGGTATTGACGGCAAGGGGCCTATGGGCTTCTAAGTTGATGTTGGAAATGTTTATTTGCGGACAATCTGTATTGGAAGGATCTACTTTGGCATGAAGGAGTTATTACGGGACGGGGTGCTGGACTGGAATGGCTGAAGCGGAATATGGACATCGTCATAATTTCATCATGGGACTTATATTGGAAAGCGCGTATCTTAGTACCGGTCATATCGTCTGTCCTTACGTTTTCTATATGGCATTCTGTATAGTAGCCCATATATCGTTAATAAGTAACCCTCTTCTGGCGTGGAAAATGTCTTCTGGAGTTAGGCTTCCCCTTTCTCCAGCTGCAAAGGTGAATGGATATCAATCTGGTTGTATGAAATACAGGCACATAGAAATGTGAGATAATGGTACAAGTACAAATTTCTCTGAATGAGTGTTCCAATTACTTTTCTATGCCAATGTGCAATGCCGCCAATTTCCATGGAATACCACCAGCCTGTTTGTCATGCAATTTCCCATGCCACCCTATTCCCCAGACAGCGAAAACCGTATGACGAGCGAATACTAAGCCACTCATACTACGCAGTTCATCGTGTCCTATAACATACCTCGTAAGCCAAGATTAAACCCAGTTGCTCTTACAATAAGACTTTTGTAACTCTCCTACCCGATCCTTGCTTCCCGTCCTTCAGACTAAAGCCAACCTGAACCAACTAGCGATACCAACCCAACCAACCAACCGCTGTAACCCATGATTTTACATCCACCCAAACCCGAGAAAACAAGCAAGCACCATCAAACCCATAAACCTATGCCCTCTCCGTAAAGCCCGACGCCCCCGGTTTAACGCTGTCACTCAGGCCCGACATCTGCAAATCGTGCTTCTGCTCCTCCATCTTGTAACTCTGCTTGCGGTCGAGCATGGGCTGCCACGAGTCGGTCGAACTCATAGCGCGGGCAGCATCTTTTTCGAGCTGGAGCGAGGTTGGGCCTGCCGGGGTGGTGAGGGGGAGGTTGGAGGTGTCGATTTGGGGGGGTCGTTGAGTGGAGGACATTGTTAATGGAGTGGGTTTGTCTGTGCTAGGAGAATGATGTGGAATTCTTTGTCGGCAGGTGGACTAGTAGATAGTAGGTTAGTCAAATAAGCCTTGTGATAGAGCCGTAGGAGGGATGGTATAGAAAGGTGTTGACGACGGGGTTAGGGCCCCGCTCATATTTGAGATCAGTGGAGCTACTCGGGAACATCCATCGCGGGGTGTCAGGGGGTAGCTATCGGGTAGTTTGGGCTTCACGAACTTGTCTCTTCGGGTCCAGAATGGGGAATCAATGCAATTTCGCGGTAGGGTTGAGGGTGCGATGATGAGACACAGACGACCAAATGGTCCAATTCCAGAATGAAATATATCGGATTCCTTAGCAAACATTGACGTCGATCGACGCCGGTCGTCTCCGAAATACCATTTGCGTTACCACCCGATCACTCTGACCAATAGGATAAGGATAATGGTTTAGCTTCATCGCAGGGAAGGAGCTCGGAGTGCGGGGTAGCTGTGCCGATAAGCATGTTATCGGCTGGCGACGTCAGGAAATGATCTTAGTTCGCGATCTGCTTAACGTACCCCACAAGCAAGTTGGCCACTTTTTCTTGGCACCGTATGAATAACTTCAATAACTTAACTAAACTAAAAAATAATAATTCAAACTAATCGGAATCCTCTTCCTCGTACGTATCTTTATCATTCTCACAAGTACGAGCATTATGTCCGGGCTCTCCGCAGATCCTACAGCGCCTCGTACGACGACGACTTTCACGTATATCATCCTGTAGCTGCTGTTCAATATCCCGTTGAGACTGTAAGTCCTGAGCGTCTCGTAAACTAAGAGATCCTCCATCTTGTAGCTGTCGATTTTTAGTCCTTCGACGACGGCTTAGCTCTTGATTGGCCTTCCGAAGTGTAGTAACCTCATCCTCAAGTAAAACTAACCGATGCATAACAGCCGTCGCACCACGTGAAAATTGGTCAATAGCCGTAATTATTGTCGTCGGGGAGCTATTCTGATGCTGTACGATTCTGTTTTTAACGTATTCAGACTGGGATTGCGCCTCGGTTGGGTTATTTGGAGTCTTTGATTCCCAGATTAAGGGGGCGCCAGACGAGCTCCCAGGAGGTGTAGGCGTATGTAGCTTAATATCCAGCTGTGAAATCACATATTCCGGGTCGTACGGAATAAGTCCTGTCCCCCTGAAACCTGCCTGGATATTCGACTTAGTTATAGTCGTACGGTACGCCCTATAGAATGCCGAAAAGAAATCTTCCTTCGAGATATGGGTTATATGCGCCCGTATTAGGTCTTCAATTTCTTTGCCGTACGACCTTTTCAAAGCCCTAAAACAGCCTACATCGAGAGGCTGGAGCTTATGTGACGAATGAGCAGGCATACTAAATGTAATAATCGTATGCTCTTTGCAATATAGCTCGAAGTCAGTCGAGTGGTGGCTCTCATGCCCGTCGAGGATAAGAAGACGATAAACACCCTTCGTACGATCCTTCGTATAGCGATCAAAGTGCTGAATCCAGTCTACGCCTCGCTCGTTTGTTGTCCAACCGTTTTTAGTTACAGCGATTACCCAATCGGACGGGAATGGGCTATTCTCGTACCAGGATAAGAGGTGGTTTTGACCCGCGACAATAATATACGGCGGGATAGCCCAGCCGGACAAATTAACACCCTGGATTACTGTAGCCCATTCTCGATTGCCTTGTTGGACTGTACGAGGCCTTCCGCGTCGTTCGGCACTTGTAACTACCATCTCGGATGAGATTAAGCCCATCGCGAACCCTGTCTCGTCGAAGTTATAGATATCCGCCTCTTGGATACCATATTTCGCAATTGTATTTCGTACGAGCGTAAACCACGCGCGATACGCGTCAGGATCTTCGCAATAGGCTCGTTGGTAGTCGATTCTTCGATCAAAATGCGTCCGAAGGTCTGGTTGTCGTCGTACGAAGTTCGAGGCCCAGTTGACGCCGACGCCTCTAGCGCCACGGTCACGGAGCAGTCGGTTAGCCATAGCTTCAACACCATGGAGCCGGGGAGGAAATGATCGCGAATCTAGGTCAAGTATGTATTATACGACCGCTAACTCTTCTGATTCCGTAAGCTATGAGTAGATTGTCGAGTATCGCGTCGAGATAGTAGTCCGCGTTACCGGTTAGCTAGAGTTGTACGAGGGACATTGTAGAGTTGGGCAGCGCGTCGGATGCTTAATTCGGGTTTCGATTGAAGCGCCTGACACGCTAGAATCATGTCGCTTTCTTTCCAATTCGATCCCATCTTGGTATGTGTAAAGATGTTAATTAAAAGGTTGTTCGTACGGTGCCAAGAAAAAGTGGCCAACTTGCTTGTGGGGTACGTTAGTCGAAGTTCGCCAATTTGGTATTAATCTTTCTGCATGTGGAAGAAAATGACTTTCACGCAAACTTGGTGTGACACTGAGTTAAGTATTCGTCATATTTTTTTTTTACTTTCCGTCTCCTCGGCAATCATATACACATACTTATTCTTTTGGTGTTCGGACCTATCATTTTTTGTGTCGAGTTCCGTCTCTCGTTGCAAATATGCCGCCCCCCTCCCCCATGATGCGTCATCTATCTATACCTCAACACTATATAGTGGTGATGGTTGAGGGCAAAGCCGGTACTCTAACTTGACAAGTACCGAAGAGGAAAAAAAACAGGAAGAAAAAGGATATGATACAGAACGCCATTTGCTATGCAGAGAAACAGAACCACACATAAAAATGGTATAGTGCCAAGGCCAGAACGGGATGAACATGATGTGGGGGTATGATCGCATTTGTCGCACAAAAGATAATGCCTCCAAATGCCAACATAGAGGAATCCAGGGTCTCGTTCCCATCTTCACCATCTCCTAGAAATGACATAGGTCAAGGAGTTCTAGGTCGTTTCCAATAATATTGCTGCCAGGGGTTAGCTTGTACAGCTGTCGCCATATGGGAGGCGTGATGTTACCTTGTGTTGCTTTCTACAAGCTCTCAAGCTCGGTTTCCTCAGGCCGTCGGTTACGGCAAGGCGGCGAGATTCATCGGTGTCTCTCTCGGGGACGTAGTAATACTCACTCTCCAGTGCCTTTCCTGCCGCATCCTTGCCTGAGCGGGTGATGATGCCGATGCAGTTAGTGGACTCGATGATCCGTCGCAAGTTATGCTTGCTGAGATCCTTCTTCTCTTCAGCGGGCAGGTTGTTCATAATGCCGGACAGCGGGTTGGATGACAGTCGCGAGAATGCGAGTTGGTTCACGACATGGTTCGTGACAGCCGAGACATCAATGTTTTTGTTCAGGGGCTCCTCGGGTTCGACGGAAGGAGCGGCAGTCGAATCACCTGACAACATGCGCGATGGCTGTTTCGGAGAGCCTGTCGTGACTGCTGCGAGGCGATTTGAGAGGTTTGCGCCGAAGGGCCCGAAGGAATGGATGATGGGATCATTTTCCTCGTCTGGGTCGTTCTCATCCAGTTCGCTGAGATCACTCGAGAAGCTGTTGGTGGTGACCGTTTGTGCGAAGGATGCGCCCGCGTCGACAACAGGTTCCGGCAGGTCCTGTTCATCCGCACTGGTATCTTCATAGATTTGAACCGGCTCACTTGCTTCGTTGTTGGCCAACAGTGCATTCAGGCTGCACGACGATGACTTATTAATGGGTGTTGGCGACTCAGGCGACTTGACACGCGTCTGTCTTCGCAGGGGACTGGACTGCAATGACACGACACTGTTTCGGTGTAGTCGAGAACGCGGCGAGTCATCCCACGAGCTATCGGACAAGTTCGCGATGGACTCATGACCAAGCTTCTTAGGCCAATGCACCATGACCCGCGCGTCGTGTACGTCCAACATAATGTCCGCACTCTCGGTTTCTGACGTGAACGTGTCGCCCTTGGCCAGATCCCACGTTCTTCCCTGGCAATGCAGTTTCAGTCCGTTCCAACCATTGCACGTGATCTCGACTTTGTTCGGTTCCAGGGGCGCCGTGGCAGGTATATATCGCGCCTTGACATGAACACGCGACACGAGACGGTTGGCAGACAGTTGGTAATGGGACGAGTTACTGGAACGGCCCATGAGTAGCATCTCGCCATTTTCGTTTAGTTCGACTGACGGAACGGCGGATAGAGGAGCTCGTTCTGTCATAGACTGTGTGCGAACTAGGTTCGGTCTGGCTAGATGGGCATGTGGTGGCGACGACGAGAGTATGCCAGTGCTGGATGTTGGGACGGGCGTAGGATATTTGATTGCCCCAATGGAACCCCCACGAGCCTGCCTCTTAAGCGGGCGAGGCAACCCAGGTGAGGAAGACAAAGGCTCGAAAGGCGGAAGGAGTGAGGGAGCAGGCCGCTTGACGCCAGCCATGGTCGACATGGCAGAGGGAGCGGGAACGGGCGGTGGCAGCGTAGGTTCAGATACGGCCACGGCCGCGGCCAATCTGTTCTCTGGTGAGGATATCATGCTGATGAGCCAAGATGCATGTCAATACAAAACGAATTGAACAACAAGCACGAATAATTTTGTAGAGTTCGGCTCCTGAGAAAAATTGGTGGCACAGTATCACGCCCTGGCAGGTTTCCTCGCGTCTTGGGTTAGGTCGATTCGCGGTGCGCGTGTCCTCCACCTGCTTTCTCCACTCGTACTAGTGTAAGTCGCTCAGCCCAGCCAGCCTCTCGAGGTCTGAAATCCGAGTAGTAAAGGTGGAGGGACAGTTGTGACAAAAACCAAAAGAAGGGTATCAGCTTTGCTAGCAGACAAAGGGCTGAAAAGAAATGTCACGATTCCGTCCGGTGGAGATTTTTTTAAGAAAAAAAAGTGGTCTGCAGATGTGGTCTCTCTGGCCGTGAGGTCTAGGTCTGGCAGAAAGAGGCCTAAGGTAGAGAAATGGGCTTGGGCGGGTTTTAAGTGAGAGAGAAAAGCTCGGGTTCCAAAACGCGGTCCTCTAGGCGCGTCTTGACTAGTGCGCGCCGTGTTCCGGCAAGACGGCCTGCAGTGGAGTTTTTACAGCGGTGCTTCACTAAAGATTTAGAGCAGGTTGGGTAAGAATAGCCCTGCCAGGCGGGTAGAGGTTAATTTGATAGATTCCTCGGCTTGGTGGAAAGAGATTGCAGCTATACTGGTACAATTCTTCAAGTAAAATTTGACGTTCCGCCAACTGCATGATACTGAAGCTTTAGAACACAATAGAACATTCAAATAGAGCGTAGCATAACTTATTTGAGACCCCCGAGTCGTAGCTTTAAAGTATGTCATCGCTTTCCATGTGTCTTTGACCCCCGCTCGACGATGCAAGTGGGCTCGCAGATGGAGCAACTTTCACCGCCGCTCGGATCAGTTTCAGCGCCGCGGCTTCCTTACTTAGATAAGATGGATGTCAATTAAACCACCTGGTATCACGAACTCTACACGCGACGGGTATTAGACTCTGACACGACGGGACGGAACTATGCACTGCTGCAGTCATATTCAAAGTCAAAAGCCAAAAGCAACGAGTAATATTATTATACTTAGTTGGTATCATTGAACAGACCGAACAAGGAACAAAATTAAGAACCCCACCCAACAACCGCATCTGTATAGTGGGATCGGGGTGGTTCATGATGCCAACACCTCCGACCCGAGTGTTGGGTTGTTGCAGATCGTAGTGACTCCAATAATGCTTTCCAATTCGTCTCATTGGAACCCAGCCCCGATCCCCACGAACTGACGCTAACCAAGCCTTCCTGCGGAGTTGACGGAATCGGTGCGAATAACGAGTTAATTTAGCCGCCCCAGCGAGCTATTATCGAAATCGTGTCATGAATCGGAAGATCATGATCGCGTCCGACCTGGGAAATCGCCGTACTTCATGTTTTCATTATTCTTCAAAACGTCCCAGTCCCCAGAGGAATCATAGATCAACACTAGGAAACAATGCCGTGTGTCAAAACCCAAAGGTCAGGTAAAATATCCAGAAAGTCTCATCCATGTGCCATCTGCGTAACCTCGTGCGGCAACTCTGTTGCAGATTCGGCAGAAACCTGACAATTTTCGGAAGATGCACCAGCAACTCGGGCGGCTCCATAGCGACACCAGTCACGGCGCCGGATCTCCGGTTTCTGGTGATGCTCAGCGCAAGGTGGTCAGTCTCCACGGCCATTGACTGACCACTGGGTTTCTCAAAATGCTGCTCGACTCTTTCGGCCCTCATTCAGCATCATTATGTATTCGCTGCGTTTGCGGATCAAGAAAGCCATTGCCAACATAAAGTCGGTGCTGTACTTCTCCGAAGATGTATGCATCAATGGCTTCAGAATGACACTAGCGAGCCGCTCGGCTGTCATGCCGTTCTTCTCGGCTGCGTCCGCGATCTCCGCCCATACGTTCATCAGCAACTTGAAGATGCTCCTGCTGGTTCCTCGCAGACCGCCCAGCGCTTCTTCCCAGAAATCTATGCACTGGTCGGCGCGACTGCCGTGGGGACCACTGATGGTTGCCTGCCTGGATAGTGAGATCCACCGCTTCGCTATCGTTTCGGAGATGAGCGGCTTCGGCAGCTGAGAAAGGTACAGCAGGATAATATCCGCCGCATCATGCACCCCGTAGTTGTCCCAGTTGATATTCTCGCCGTAGAGCGGCGCCTTGCTGAACACCTCCTTGAGCTTCTGGACGCGGAAGCTGTCGCCTGGTTCCGCAAAGATGTCTGGTGCCTCGATTCCTTCCGTTTGCAGGAACACACAGCACTTGTGCAAGCAAAGGGGAAACTCTCTTCGTGAGGATCCGCTGCCGGAATGATGGGTTTTGGCACCACTCTTGGCGGCCTGCATACTCTTTTGCAGAGAGACCCCAAAGACAGCATTCGATCCTGGTGAAGGGGGTCCTTCGGGCTCTTCCAATTCCGTGTTCCACAGCGGTAGTCTCTTGATCGATGTCGACAACCTCCGACTGCCGCGCCGTACCAGACTTGCCTGGATGATGGGTGTCGACGGACGAACTTCGGAATTGGTCGACATGGATTCTGAACTCGACGGTTCTGAGAGAGTACTGCGCATGTGTCCCAGCATTCGTCCAAATCGACCGGGCTTGCTTTGCGGCGGGCGATCTGGCTTCCTGCCATCTGAACTGATTTCGGTGACAACTCCAAACGATTCTTCCCCATACCTGGCTATCGGAGGATCAAGGAATGGGGTGACCATAGACCTCCGCTGACTCTCGAAGCGTTTCAAGTCTTTGGGCGGGGGAGTAGGTGCTCGACTTGGAACATCCAGAATCTCATCCATCAATTGGTTCACCTCCTGGATATACTGGTCGGCCCCCGGGGACTTGGGCGGTGCGTCGTCGAATGCCGGGAACGAGGACTCGGACGTGACCTCAATTGCGCTATCTGGCGTGTCTTCCTCGTATACTCCGAAATAACCGCCATCTTCGAGTTCGCTACCACCGGTCAATAAGTTTGCATATACCCCCAATGTGGCTAAATAAACCCGTAGACTGAATCCGGTCCTGGTATGCTCGAATTCGCCGGGCAGTTTGGCTTGCAGCTGTGCCATCTCCTCGACAATTCTTATGACATCGTTGCTGACCTCGGCCAGCTGTTGTTCGTTCTCGATGCCATCGTAATCACCCTGTTCCGAGCTGTCGTGTAGATCACGGCCACTGGTACTAGCATGCAAGTCAGCAACGTGCTCTTGTACGACACGAGATTACACCCACGCTCCAACCAGGTCCAGTGCTAAGCCCATGGTTGCACGATGAGCTTCTAGAGCTGCCCTCAGCTGGGCAATCTGTTGCTTCCCGACGGCTATCCATTGTGCTCGTTTCTGCGTTTTCGATAAGGCGCTGCCATTGAGTGCTAAAAGACAAGCATCAAGCTCGCTGACGACCCTGTTACACTGCTCGAGGAGTGCAGGGGTTTGAGCAGCTATTTTGGAGGGCAGGTTGCCGGCATCCTCTTTCAAAAGAGTCAAGACACTCTGTAGCGAATGTAGTTCCCGTGAAATGGTGTCCAAGTCCGAACGGGCTTCGCGCACTTCTCTAACGAATTCATTAAGCACCAATGAGGCCCGCGAGATGGTGTTCCCGAGCTCGATACAATCGGTCGTGATGGAGCTGCCGCACCGATGCCATTAGCTGCCCCGTTCTCATTGAATCCGCCAAAGCAGGATTAGAGACACCGGGAACGTCAACTTACAAGGAATCCATGGTTGGAGCTTGTCTGGAATCTCGTCTCGGCCGCTACTTTATTCCAAAACACGGGATGAAGAGTCTTTAAAGATGCGACGACCGCGCCATCGACTTGGGGAGGGGGCTAAGACTCGAAATGGGAAGATGAAGATAATTCGCTGGCTCTCACATCCCGAGCGTGCGTGATGGAATGCAGAAAAGCTGAGCCAGTCACACACCGTCAAGGTGTCCTCGTTATGTTTAACAACAATCCTGAACCTGCCAAGGGCTTTGTTAAATTGCAGACAGGTTTCGTCTGGGCTCAGCACGTAGGGCAGCACATAGTAGCACGCAAAACAAGGTAGCGCATGCGCAGGGCTCTTGGGAGGCAGTTGCTCGCTGACACCCATGCCATATGTGGCCGGACGCACAAGTTTGATAGTTCCGATTATCATCTAACAAGGGTATGTACACCATCCCGGCCCTTCTTGCGACATTCCCCTGTACGTGAGGGCAGGCAAGGAGCCAGGTTTGCACCCTCATTCCGGTATGATACCACGAACTATTATCTGGCAAGGTGTGTTAGGCCCCCCCACAATAGCTCCCTGGTTTGCCACAGCACAGGTCCTGGCTTGGCAGCGCCGGAACCCCAAATTCTTCACAACTGCAGCTGCTGACTCGTCCAGCTCCGCTCCAAAGTGCAAAGCTGACACTACACCGTTCCTCAAGCCGGCTGTCTAGCGTACCACCCCAGCTTCACTCTACGACCCAATTGCACTTCGTCAAGCTGGCATAGAGCTTCTTAGTTGGGAAATACAGTCGAGCCTGCGTGACCAATATCCGAAGTTCCTAAACGACATTGGTCGCATGGGTTGCAGTCGGCTTCCTCGGCGTACTCTCCCTCGATCTTTGGCTAATACAATTCTGGTCTGGCCCGCCCCGACTGCCCGCGACTGTATGCCAGGTATACCATAGTAAACTCACTCCTGCAATGGATCGTCGACCTTGGGATCTGAACAAGGTGCCAACCCTGGTGCGCTACGGATTATTCCACCATCTCATTTGCATATGATCTGGCGAGGGACCCGCAACCGACTCCACACGCTTGATATCATGCGCGACCATCATGTGAAAATCGCTCCCATTGTTGGACGAGGTATGTAATGGCAATGCAAACATCGATGTCATGTCAGGATGCTCGGGAAACGAGGTGTATGAACTGGGGGAGGAGACGTGATGAGGGGCGTCACACACCGACATACGCCCCCGGCCTATGGTGCTGGGCTCGTCTGTTTATCTGGCATGCAAGGCTCGCTGCCTTAGGATGCTTTGCGATATCTGCACTCTCCGGTTCAATACAATCATTTTGATTACAGCTTGGTGGTAGTCTGAACCATGCTGTTGCATTTTGTGGCGATATTGGGCTAGGTACGGAGTAGTGCGACGATAACGACTCGAGCTGACATGGGGACAGCCGCAGGTGTGGCAGTTGGACTTTCTAAGGCGCAACACCGAGCCCTGGAGCTGCATCCGGTACTGGTTGCGAGCATCCTTGTGCCTCGAAGGATTCGCCCATCCCTACCATGTCATATTCGTTGTAGAACCGATTGATTATTGATTAGCTTGCAGTCAAGGCAGTCTACTGCTGTCAGTATGACATGCCTTTCAGCTATTTTAGCATTTTCCTCAGCCTGACAAAGTACCGGTGGACCCATGTGTGGAGTTAGCGCTAGAAGAGAGGAAGCTAACTGTAAGAGTATGCGACATGCACGTGCGAAGCGGGTTACTTACTGAGAGGGACCAAAAACTTGTGCAAGCTAGTAGCAGAACCAACCCTTGATACACATGTGTCTCTCACATCGCGGCATCGGTCCTGATGCACTCTGGTGAAAATCAAGCCACCGGCCGCAAGCGCTTTGAAGACGATCCCATTTAGTATCTACGTTGGTAGATGGTCGTCGTGGCGCGTCTTGGACCCTTCGTTTCGTCTCGACTGCTGCATCTCGTCTTCTGGTTCGGCATAGCCTTTTGACGATGACAGCCTGCCATCGGCCTCCCGGTCCAATCGCAGAGCTCGAATCGTCCGGTCCTATCGGTTGGAGGTAGTTCCTGGGAGACCGTGTGTAATGGACCGAAGCTTGAATTGACGTATTATAACCCGACATGCAAGCACTGGTGTGTTTCAAGCTTGTTCACCCCGTACCAGTTGTAGATCACATGTGGGAAAGTATGTCTACTTTGTCTGCTTTGGGCTCATCTGATGGGATGGATTCCCTTTTGCGGGATGTGACCCGCTGAGGCCTGTCAAATATCGTGGGGTTTACAGTCCGGGTAACCTGGTAACCCGGCGACTGGGGCATTCGACATGTGATCCACCACTTGTCCGACCAGGATCCAAATCTTCAAGTCATCTTGTTTAGTGACATGCTCACAACTTATTGGGCTTTTCGCGAGTTATCTGACCTGGCATAGGTATAAGAACCGGACTATCGTGCTTGAGGCCCATCATTGGATGATAGCTGCTGACAATTATTGCTGCAGGACGCACAATGGGCTTACAGTACCAGTGTTGAAGCCTTCCACCTAGTGGCTATGCCGTTGGCATCTTGCGCCAGTACTAAAATCTCGAGCATTTCGTGTTTAAAGAGCCCTTGGAAGTCCCGACAATCGGCATTGGTGTTTCTAAATGTGGCCATTTGGCCAGCCACGAAGTGCCTTCCAGATTTAGGTAGATGGGACTGGCTCAATATCAGGGGCACAGCAGCGAATCGTTTCTTGCGCAGAGAATCCGCAGCGCACTATCATGCCGCATCGGGTTATGCTACCTCCTTCATCGCATCGGAGCCGATATCGAAGCCTCGATTCATCCATGCCATCGGAGTAGGTCTTCCATCAACTAGAATAATCTTCGAGTTGATTAGTATCTTGTTCATGGTTTTGATCGTTGGCTTTTACTGCGACAAGTGTATTGCATTCGCGAGACGCAAAATCGATTTAGTGAATGTGCACGAGACTCGTCGTCAGAATATCTTATTTGGCTTATTTTCATTCCATTTAGTCAAGTTGAGCTTTCACGATGCATTTCCTCATTCTCGGTGGTACCGGTTTCATCGGCAAGGTGGCAGTCCAGGAAGCTATGGCTCAGGGGCACCGAGTAACCATGTTCAACCGCGGAACCAAGTCCATCCCCGAAGGCGCCAACGCCATAACAGGCGACCGTCTCGACGCCCGCGGGCTCGCCGACGTCTTGGGCCTCGCAGCCTACAACGGCACCGCTTTTGACGCTGTTATTGATACTTGGCAGGATGAGCCCTCAGCCGTCGGCAAGGCCGTTGACGCGCTTCGTGGCTATATAGGGCACTACACGTACATCTCCACTATCAGCGTTTACGACCTGCCCCTGGACCGCGACCCCTCTCAGCTCTACACGGAAGAGGCGCCGCTGTACGACGTCAATAAGCCCAATGCTAAGGACTCGGTCTACCAATTCAACAAACGCGCTGGCGAGATTGCCGCGGAGGAGGCAGCTGCTGGTGCTGTCCCCATCCTGCTCGCACGCCCGGGAATTATACTGGGTCCCCATGAATGGAAGGCTAACGGCGCTCGACTCCCGTACTGGCTAAATCGCATGCATCGCGGCGGTCCTACGTTGGCTCCAGGACGACCGGACGATCTCATGCTACAGTACATTGACGTGCGGGATCTGGTCAACTTCGTCATCGGGGCCGCGGAGAAACGATTGGCGGGTGCGTATAATCTCGTCAGCGAGCCGGGCCGCACGACCATGAGACAACTCCTCGAGACGTGCAACGAAGTCACCGGTGGCCGGGCGGAACTGAAGTGGAAGGAACCGGGGGAGATCATGAAAGTAGTAACTGACCCGGGTAAGGAACTTCCACTGTGGCTCCCGCCCGATGCGCCGGGGAGGGTGTATGTGTATGGGTGTGACGCTTCTAAGGCGAGGGACCAGGGGTTGAGGTGTAGAGGGTGTGAGGAGACGGTTAGGGATACGTGGGATTGGGTTGGGAGTGGGGATCCGATGGCGGAGGAGTTACGTGGGGAGGATGGGGGGTTGGTCATTGGACTTAGTGGTGAGAAGGAGGCGGTTTTGTTAGGGTGATGATGGGATGCGTGTAAGTGTTGGATTTTGGGGTGGTAGGCCAGTTTTACGTCGTTTGACGGATAGTTTGATGGGCTCGTATTGTGTCTTTGCGCGATTGGTGCTTCTTGCGGTTAAGACAAGACTGGCAGAAAAAATCAAGGTTGGTGTTGTGCGGCAAGAAATGGCCTGGTACATGGGCCATCTACTGGTACTTTTGGTACTTGCTACAACGTATGTTCAGGAGCACAGAACTGTCGACGACTAATAAAGGTCAACCTTTCACCATCAAATGTTCCAACTTTGAGGTCGAGGGTCCAGCTAGTGGGTGCTGTCATACTACTTGGATGGGAACCCCTGTCTGACCATACTCTAAATTGCAACCAAGGCCATGAGTGCCAATCGGCTAGTAGTTGAAGATCATGTGGTGTACTTGCAGTGTCTGGAGTACAACTTGTTCGGATGGCTCCAGCATATTATTGCAGATGGTTGGTTAACTTGAGAGGTGTCTCGCCACAAAGGTATCTTCTGATAACTCGCAGTCCGATTCCAGAAGTTGAGCAAAACTTTCAGTAGCTGAGAAAGATAGACCATAACGTATGACGAAAAGTACCTTCCATGAAGTTTCCAGCTGATGTTGTTCGATTTGTAAAAGGAAAATGCCTCCTTAATGGTCTTACTCCACCATACCTATCCATTCGCCTGTATAATTGATGGGTTGCCCTCGATTGACTCGGTGTCTACATCAAGGGCAATTTTGCGCATTATCTGCACGTACACACGAGTCTTCGCCGCTCTGAACTCTGGTTAATAAGAACAGTATCTCCTCAAGTTTTGGCATCGATTTGTAACTGTTCGGCATCACTGCCGCAGGTGGGGGTACATATGACTAGGTACTTGCCTTAACAGGGATTCTCATCTGGTATCGGGGTCTGATTGGCTCAAAATTTCGGATCGCGGAACCACGGCTACAGATGTTCCGTGCTCTCGAAATTTTTCTGAGAACTGCCCCACGCCCAATTGGATGGACGGTTTTGACGAAGTTCTGCGGTCAGTATCATCTTGACAACTCTCAAAACAACAAAATGGCGCCTTCAAAGGAAGTCTCTACGAGCTCAAATGCCATCGCAGGCATTGATGCTGATCAGGTATGTTCAACAGCGCAAGAAGACTGCTCCTGCCCCAAAACTGACCCTGCCTCGTCCAGACTCTCAAGGCCGCAAAGGCATTGTTGGCCCACATGAAGAAGACCTCTTCGGAGAAGGCCAACACTGCCGGAAAGAAGAACCTTCTTGCCAGCCCAGATGATGAAACCTCCACTGACGAGCTGCCCATATGGCTGAACCTTACAACCAAGCGTCATATCGTTGAGTCGAACCGAAAGAGCCTGAAGCCTGGGAAAATCGTCCTGCCGCACTCGTTGAATACCGACCCTGCCGTTACCATCTGCCTGATCAGTGCCGACCCCCAGAGAGCCTACAAGAACTTGATTGCGTCTGAGGAATTTCCAGAGGAGTGGCGTAAACGTGTCACCAGAGTGGTTGATGTGTCGAAGCTGAAGTCTAAATTCAAGACATATGAGGAATTGCGCAAGCTGTTCGCGGAACATGACGTCTTTCTCGGAGACTCCAGAATCATCAACCGGTTACCAAAAGTTCTCGGCAAGACGTTCTACAAGACTACGGCAAAACGTCCAATCCCGGTTGATATCCAGAAGCGTGTACCGAAAGTCGACGGAAAGAAGGTGAAGCACGTTAAGGGCGGAGACCATATCAACATATGCACACCAAAAGAGCTGGCTGCCGAAATTGCAAAGGCCGTCGGTACTGCGCTCGTCAACCTCACGCCGTCAACCTCGACCGCCATTCGCATCGGCTACGCTGGCTGGACCGCTCAGCAGATTGCTGACAACGCCAACACCGTCGCCTCTACATTGGTGGAGAAGTACGTCCCGCAAAAATGGCAAAACGTCAGGAGCATCTACATCAAGGGCCCGGAAACTGCTGCGCTGCCAGTCTGGCTCACTGACGAGCTGTGGCTCGAGGAGAAGGACATCGTTGCCAATGGCGAGGAGACCAAGAGCCTGATGAATACCGAGAAGGCGAATATTGGCAAGAAGCGCAAGTCGCTCGATGGCCCCGAGGAGACCGCACCGGCTCCCAAGAAGGTGAAGAAGGCCAAGGTCCCGAAGCTGTCCGAGAGCAGCGAAGATAAGCTGGCGCAGGAGATTGCGGAGCGGAAGTCTAAGCTGAAGAAGCAAAAGGCTGCTGCGAAAAAGGCGCTCGAGGTCTAATGTGAATGGAAATCCTGGACGTACATAGTGGATGAGGCGTTGGAGGAGTTAATCATGTTTCGCTGTAAAGTCATAGCACGGCGTTTGCAGAGAGGGAGAAAGCAAGTTGTGATAGACATGTATTATCTATCATTGCAATGTCGTTGGTTTGAACAGCTTTCACTTGTCGAACTCCTGATACCCCGTGACTGAAAGAAAACTTCCCCCAATACCAAAAGTTGCCGGTAATATTTTACAATTCGTCCATCGTCTCGGTTCCCCTCGGGAATTTCTTTCCAATGGGGCCAAGGAACTCCTTGAATGCAGCCTTGAGAACGTCGTCCCCAAGCTGCATATGACCCCCCGGCGTAGTCCTGAAACTCAAGCCCCCCTTGCGATCAAGCTCCCTCAGTCCCAACCAGTCCTCGGCGTACATCTGCCTCGCCCTCAATGGCGTAATCTCCGTCCCATTAACTTCCTCAAACCACGCCGTCTCCTTGGGTATAACCGTCGTGTCATCCTCAAACATATACATGGCCAAGTTCTCCAACTTGGCGATGTTCTCTTTGTACGTCTCGTTCTTCAGCGCGCGCTCGTTATTTATATCCGCTAGGAAATTCGACGCTTCTAGGTATCGATCGATGTCCGCCGGGTCGCGGAAGTACTGCGCCGGAACGAGCCGGTTCTGCACAAATTGGCTCCAGGTGTTCCCGTGTAGAAGCGCCATGGTGCCTTTGCAAATTAGGTCGGTAGTGCTGCACGCGCGGTAGTCCACGATGCCGTTATGTTGGCTGCCAAAGGTGAGGAGGCTGCGCACCGGGGGGTTGTTGCACCGCTCTACGTAGCCCCGTAGAAATTGGCCCCCCTGGCTGAAGCCCAGGGCGTCGATGGCAGGCGCGGTGGAGAGTATCGGGTGTGAAGCCAGATCGGAGCACACTTGGGAAAGCTGCTCGGTCACGTTGCCGAAGAAGGTCGCAGATCGGTCGTTGGATGGGGTTTCGGACAGTCGGATGAAGTATACGAAGGTACCTGGGTTGATGGACTCGGCGAGGGATCCGACGGACTGTAGGCCGTCGGCCGCGAAGTCGTCACCTAGGCCGTGCCAGATTACTAGCGGGAGAGGGGTGTCGTCTTCATCGTCGGTGGAGTACGGCGTTGCGTGGTTGTTATTGCCGAGTCGCGGGCGGCGGTTGATGGGCTTTTGAAAGCCGAGGGTGGAGGTTGCGAGTGAGAGGAGGATGGTGATGTTACGGAGAGAGGGCATTTTGGTGGTTAGTTGTACGACTGGGGGTTTCAGTGAAGATGTTGCATCTAGGAGAGATGCGTGGAAGAATGGTTCATCTGTTACTGAGTGTTATTCACTTATTGTTGAAATCGATGCGTTTGCCTAAAGGGAGAGATGGAGCTCACGGAGCTTGCTCATGACAGCAGCTAATATCAAGCTAGCAGGGGTCTGCCAAGATCTCTTGTTGGTTGGAAACAGCGGTAGGTCCCACAGGCTTGGCGTGCCTGTCTGCGTATAGCATCATTCCCAACATCACTTGTCCTTGCTTGATGAACCACTTTGAAAGTGCATCATGGTATTCTGGTAGGTTTCTGCCGTACATTATCCAGATTCAAAAGATTGAACTGACTGAATATGTCTTGTCACATCTGACTAGAGTGAACCATAACCAGTTGTGTAGCATTTGTGCGAAGCACCGGAATACCCATCAATCGGCTCTCCTGTGTCGAATCAAGCCAACAATATCAAACATCTTGGAATATTACTTACATATTGAACTTTCCATGCCTGGGAGAAGACTCCTCGACACCGAGGTAGCAAGAGCAAGAAGACTTACATAAACACATGAAGGCCCTGCTCCAGGCATGTCCCAGTAACAACGGTGGCTATTCTATCACCTTTGCTGCTTCTGGTGTGTTTGAATGGGGAGATTCTACCATGGCGTATGCATATTATTATTAGATGAGCAAAACTTGTTGTCCCTTGATATCATCGGTCGTATTCGGATCCTCATGATCGCCGTGTTCTCCTTCAGTGGGGTTTTCATGTCAGGAGATCAAGTAGCTTTGGGGAAACAGCATAACCAACCAGCTTGGGAATATCTAGGTGGTTTAGCTCAGTTTGTCATCCAGTTCCCGAATGATGGGTATCCATCTTTGGCGGGAATATATCAAGAGCAGCAACATGCCGCAAAACCCAGAGCGCGAATCAGTCAACATGTTGTTTCTTTCCTGGTAAGAAACCTAACTGATATATGCTTGATTCCAATACCGTATTCAACCTGAAGGACTGCAAACCAAATTAAACATGAATAGAGCCGCCGAAGCTGAATGGGACATTTTAACCCATTAGAAACGATGATGCTAAAGAAGCCACCCAACGTCTACCATCAAGCAGGCAATGTATACTTTGTTTATATGGATCAACGAGGTTCTTATGAATGTGTTGGACCAGTACGCCCATCTGGGACAATTTTAAGCTTCAAGAGTTCAACTCGAGAAGACGACCGAGAGGAGAACGTCAACCACTGCAATATACGCATAAGGACTCTTACCAGCTATTATTTCTGCTTTGAATTCTGATCCTTGGATCCTGACGGAATTGCAAATTCCACATCACAACACAACAAAGGGTGCTTTGCACAACTGCCACAACCTCATATGCACCCAACTCGAGAACGGGTAGAAGCAACCCACGAATTCCCTTGAACGCACCATTTATCACTCTGATGAAACTTCCTGGGTGATTTTCAAGACCGCTGCGGTAAAAGCAGATTTCCGTGAACAAAAGCTAGTCGTGGAAAGCACCAGTACAAGTAGCATCCGCTTTTTCTTACTCACCTGGGTGACTACCATCTGCCAACTTTACTTCTTACCTCTTTTGTTTCTGGAAAGCAGCAGCTTTTTCAAATCATCATCACGACACTGATTGAAAGAAAAAACCCAAAACAAAGTCTTGCGTGGATGGTGATATCTGAAGACTTTTGTCTCAGCTTTCCTGTCACAACTATTGCACTTACATGTGCTACACCGCCACAAAGCCCAAGCGTCCTGCATTGGGCAGTTAACATCACCGCCACATCTTTACGTCAGATTCTGACATCACCACAGCCACATCACGTGGTACCAATCTCTATACTGCCACAACGCCACAATGGTTCTACCGGAGAATAGCCGTGATGAGGCTGATGAGGTGCGAGCTCAGGCATCTGCTCAAGTTCAACCTCAGTTGCCAGACTCATCTGCACGTCTCCAGCTTCAAGTCGTTCCTCCAGGTGAAGTTACCCAAAGCTATACCAGGGTTGAAGGTCGCTCCGTGACCGCTCCTCGCCTTCCCCCAGGAGAGTGGCGACTCCCAAGTTCTGTGCCATCACTGAATCCGACCCACTATCATCCGACTCCGCAATTCCATCCTGACCATTCGTACCTGCCGCCGCCACCTGGTCCTTGTCATCCTAGGCCGCACGCATATCTCACAGCTTCTGCAGAGCCTCATTACAACGGGCCGCCAAGCTCCGGTCATCACTCATTGACGAACAGCACTGGCGCATCCTCACGAGCTGTTCACCAGCCGGAAAGCCGGCAGTCATTGACGAACAGCGCTGGTGGTGCATCTTCACGCATTGCTCACCCGGCACCTTTGGCGCTACAGCCGAACCCTACGAGAGTGAGCCCTACACAGCCCATTTACGGCGGTCCTGAACTTCAGCGGCGACACTGGGAATTGTCCGTTCGTACTGGTCCGCTGTCTCTGCCTTTTTCGCACCACCCTAATCCTCTGGCATCGAACCCCATCACACAAGCCTCTTACAGCGGCCCCCTTCCGCTCCAGGTGCAGAGCCTGCAAGCCTACCCGAATGCCAATAGAGGCAGCAACTACGACAGTGACTCTGATCTAGTGAGCGACACTGAATACGAAGACTCTGACGGTTCTGACGATTCTGACGCGACAATCACCCCTGCGTTGTACTCGAGTTCTCCGGCGGTATCACTTCAGCAGAACCCTGAGGAGCAGGAGAACAACTCAGCTATTGGCGACAATAAATCTCAAGAGGAAGAGGAACAGGAGAACTCCGAGGAGTTAGAGAAAGAAACTACTATTGACGACGAGGAAATTCAAAAGGGACAACAGGAGCACCCCGAGGAGCAGGAGAGCCAGCCTGCTACTAGCAACGAGGGCATCCAAGAGGTCCAACAAGAGATTCAACAGGAAGAGGCCCAACTACACCAGCAACCCGCACATAACGAGACACCTCTAAACATCTTTTTTATCCACGCACTCGAGGTCCCTACCGTCGATCCCAGTGTTTTCTTCGACACCGCCGAGTCTCTGCAAGACAGGATTCCTGGTCGTTTCTGCACACCTGATAGTGAGCAATTCTTCGGACTTCAAGCACACCCAGCAGACCAGGGTCCTCATCCATACATCAATGACCAGAACAAGACCACCATGGCTCCTCCCACGACCCAAGCCAGTACAAATGGCAATGATCCGGGTGCAGCCACGCAGGCAACTGTTCAGTACCCCCACCCTGGCCACGTCGCCTCGAGCAAGCAGTACATGACTGAGGATATTATTGCCCGTCTACTACGTGAGGATAGGTCAAGCTCCAAAGAGGATCAGTACAGAATTGATGGTGTAACCCTGATCGAAAATATTAGAGAAGCCATGCAGCTGTAAGTTTCAACGGGCACTGGACCATTGTTGCTCGATTGCTGACTTTCATTAGACCAGTCAAAACCTTTGATGCTGCCTGCACCTTCTACCATCACTTTCGCCTGAAGCATCGAGATGTCGATTACCACTATCAAGACGTGGCAATTGCTTGCATATTTGTCGCTTGCAAGGCAGAGGACACCTTGAAGAAGTCAAAGGAGATTATCTGTGCTGCATATAATCATAAGGACAATGTTGAGCCCAGAACCCAAGATGACAAGGTGAGATTACTTTGTGGACCAGCATGTACTTCTCTAAGTGAATTGCACTGACATCTACGAAGATGTTTGAGCAGCCTGCCAAGATTGCCATCGGTATTGAACGACTGATCCTCGAGACCATGTCCTTCGATTTTCGCGTTCGCAACCCGCAGAAAGTTCTTGTCAAAATGGTCAAGGACGTTCTCGCTGGAGATGGCACAATGGCGTTCATGCCCCTCGCGTGGGATATGTCGTTTGACATGTACAAGACATTTGTGCCGCTCAAGCAGACAAGCTTCACCATGGCCTTTAGCATTGTTCTGCTTACTTCGCGCATCAGCGGATTGGCTGCTGACAGGATCGATGGATTGGATCCCGAACATTGGCACACGTCTCGTGGTCGCGTCATGGAGACGGTGCTCGACTTACTTGACCTATACACGCAGCATCAAAAGCAGACAAGGCTTGGAGAGAAATTCGATCCCGCTAAGTTCATTGATGTTAAGATCCAGCTGAACAAGGAGATGGAGCGCTCAGGCTTGCCTCGATACCAGAAGCACTGGTGTGACAGTTGCGGATCTGATGATGGTGCAACTTCCCTGCTCACTGCTGCCTCCAACAACAGTCGCACTTCCACTAAGCATGGAAGAGACCAATTGTCCGGAACCAACCGCTTTGTATTCGATGCGGAAGAGGCCCAACGAGAGAGGGAAATTGTTGCACCGTACTTCGAGGATGAGTACGAGGAGCACGAGATCGAGGTCGAGGAGCCAATCCACGAGCCCCGCGAGCGGCCTCGCGATCACCGTGGTCATGGCCACGGACATGGCCACGGTGGTCAAGGGCGCCGCGGTCATGGTTCCGATGGATGGTACGGTGGCCGCGGGCGTGGTCGTCGCGATCGAGGACACCGTGGTGGCTTTTACTAAGCTCTGCGCCGTGTCTGGTAACTTCGTCGGTCTATGGCGGCTGTCACCTTTGATTTTCCCGACCTTCGATGGCTGATGTTTGACATCTTCACTGGTTTGCCCTCAAGGTTCACACACTGATCATTTGGAACCAAGCCTGCACATTGCAATCTACCCTGCCGTCCATGACTTGAGATTGACCAATTGGTCTTTTGTCGATATCAACGGTAGATGCCTTGGAATGAAGGTGTTTGAAAAGTCTTTAGGCGTTTGAGGACTGGAATTATTTTGTCACACACTGCACTATGTTGCATCGCATCTGGGCGGTGTAGCAATGGATTTGTTGATTGCACACTACGATTTGATGCATTACATCTGGAAGGCGTCCAGGGAAGGATGACTGAATGATACCCCCAAGAGAGGCATGTTTCGGCATATTGTTTCTTTGAGGAGTATTTGGATTGCAGCATTTGTTCGTCTGCGGTAGGACGACAGTTTGTTAATTGGCTTTCTTTGTCGTAGTTAGTTTGCATTGTGTCTCCGCTTTTCTGCGGTAGGACTGACTGACTGCGTGTCTGTCCATAGTATGGATTCTTCCTGTAATAGCCTCAAACTTCGCAATACGGCAGTGACAAGCATTTGGATTGGGAGACTTGGCATCAAGGCCATGTCCTGACGTCCGCTTTGAGGCCACGCACACACACACTAGCATACTTATAGAGTACGGAATGCATTGTTGACTAAACAATTATCCCGTGATTCGCGCTGCGGCATATTGGAATGGCTCCGTTCCGTAGCTCCTGGCATCCCAAACAGCATTCGGCTCTGTTGATGGTTGTGGTGTCGGGATTTTTAATCGTATGTGGTAGTAGAGGCCTTGGCTACGTCAGTAATTCTACATGCCAGCCATGCATGTGCCCAACCACGTCACCGGGGCCATGCCGCCAGGCGGAAGACGAGGTCGTCAGCCAGTAATTTGTTGAGGCTAAACGTGTGCCCTCATCCATATCCGTGCCGACATATGCCTTCTTAGTGTTGGTGATGTGATGGCGCCAGAGATGAAATCAGTATTGACGACTATAAAAGTGGACAATAAGTATAAAGAGCAGTCCCCCTTCCTTGCTCTCTTCCTGTCAACTTCCAGCCATGAATGATATACCAGCCTACATACCGAAAGATATCCCCATGCTATCATGTAAGTTCACAGCAGGTAACATTCCGACTGAAACCCGAAGACTACATCTTGGCTGATGGCACCAGATAGTCATCATCCCGATAATTAAATTGCTGATATCCATTTTGAGTTGTCGATACTGGCCGGCCTACGGGTATTAATCAGCGCAGGGGTTGGCTGTTCCTGTTTCTGTTCCTGATCCAAGCGACTGCGAGGTAGAAAAGGCGTAAAATCGCCCTTAAGACACGAAACATGACCACCTAGCCTAGCCTGTAATTACAACTTATTTCCTACCAGATCAAAATCCTCGAAAGGCGAAACATGTTCTCAGCCTGCATCGCCTTCTCTTTTGGTCCAGGCGTATTAGGCTGTCGTGACGACTTCAACTTCACAATCAAGTTCGAGCAGGTTGCCTTCTCTATATTTCCCTTAGCGCTCTTCATCGTGTTGTCCATATAAAAAAGAACCACTATCCTTCCGTAAACTAACCGTGGTTTATGCACCATTAGTGCAGTTTCTCAAGTTTATAGGCACGCCCCTCACTTCCATAAAGTTAAACGCTGCTTGCCAATTCCTTACTCCAGGACTTTAACTCAACGTATGCTACACTTGATTTAGTACTTCTTGTTCTCGTCGCAACCAGGTCCGTTGAATTCACCAACTTGACCTTGCCTCGGCTACTTGCAATTTGTTGCTGCAATATGCATGCTTCCACTTTCTTTCTTCGGCCATGGGGAGTCATCAAGGCCATCTATCTCTTCCCTACGCTTCTTGGCATTGATCAAACTCGCACATATTGGCTTGCTTCGGACATGCGGCCTGAGTTGACGAATAACGGTGTCTCCGCGGCATCAACGTCGTTGAAAGTCCTGACACTCGTCCTCAAAGCTCAGCGGAAGACCAGGTGGATTAATTGGGACATCAAATAATCCTACAGTCTCGGAGTATATTCTTGGTTGAATCGAATAGTTTTTACTGGATATGGGAAGGTCTTGTACATACGCGATTTGTACCCTCGATCAATGGGCGGCGCAGTTGTTGGACCTTCAAGGCTATTACACCAAAAGGTGCCAGCTTGTGGACATGTGGCCATCTACCGTACGTTATGGGCCAATATGATCATCACGCATCATCCATAGTATCACTCAATTTCTGCCGGTGGGCAGGCATCGTTCATTTCTACCTGTATAAGGCCCTTCTGGCCACATACCAATACTTTGAGGGCTCTTCAGATCATCATAATTTAATGCAAGACCATTTGCCCTGCGGTCCAATAGCAGTTTTGTATAAACAATTCCAGAAATATGCCCACTTCTCAAAAGTAAAGGCCCGCAAATATAGCTTAGCCATAACGCTTGCACGGTCAAACATGTTGATGGCCGTTCTGCTAAGAATTGCTTTGGTCGTCTTTCTGTTCTGTCACTCTTTCATGATCAAGGCTCACATAAATTCCTCGTCTACATCACGGTAACGCCGACATAAATAAACAAATAAAGCAGGGATCACAATCGCTCAGTCATCGTACATGTAGGATGGGAGTTGCCCCATGTATATTAACGTATTTACCCTCACAACATAGATATGAAAACAACGAAGTATAACTTTGATTTGAACGAGCAAGCACAGACCGCCTATCGTAATGTTTTTCTGAGGCAAGAACTGACAATGAGGCCAGTTTCGGGCTCTGTTATGCAAAAACATAGCATAGCCAAGACTGTTGAGTAAGCTAATTCGGGCATTCAGTTCATCCTTGAGACCGTTGACAAGAACTATAGAGGCGGCTTATAAGTAAAAAGACTTCGCGCGCTATTTCAAAATTATAGAAACTTTTACGCAGAGGCCTGGTCGAATTATTGAATGTTCATCACTCAATATCTCGGTCTCGTTCCTGCCTCTGGACTTTGCGTGTGAACTACCCATGGTCTCATAGTCCAGCTGCTGCATTTTCGGGGCCTGGATGCTTGGAGCCGAGATCTGAAAGTCGGATAATGAAGACCGGTGTACAGCATGCGGCATCTCCTTGCGTGGCAGATGGGTTTTAGCTCCTGGCCTTATTAAGCGACTATCTTCCTCTTCTGCTTCGCCTCTATCATTGCGTGCCGCTCATTCTTAGTCTTGGGGGTATTTGTGGAGCTTTGAGTCTAAATAATCTTTAACATATAAAGTAAGAGTATTAAATTATCGATCCTACCAGCTATTTTCCCTATTTGAAATACTTCGTAACTTTATAATGTTCATAAGCCTCACTTCACTAACTTCATGGTTCCAATCGAAAGGAATATTTGGGCCTGTCATACCCTCTGTACGTTCGTAATACTCCCATGTACTTGATTAGAACCACGGACTCACCTTCTTTATTCATGACCTACCTGTCAATAGTACAAAAAAGCAGTTTTGCCCTGCCCACCCTGGTGTCTACCATCCGTGATGTTATACCCCTAGTATTAGATGGCTGTAATATATAGTACCATAGTAAACTCGTCTACAGACTTGGACCCTCCTTTATCTTACTTAACAAGTCTCACAAACCCCCGGTCACTCCATGCCAAAGTGCGTTACCTGCATTCCTACAGCTCCTACATGATCAGGTGCACACCTCTACCTATTCGCAGCAAGTCAGACTTCACTTCTCGTGCGAAATATCAGACTAATTGTGCAAATTGTACTGCATTGAAAGTGTGTGGATTTCTTTAGATCCTCTTCAAAAGAGTGTGCTGTGGCCATAGGGGCCTTGTAGATGTAGAAATGAACGATGCCTGTCCTACAGGCAGAAATTGCGTGTTACACTGGATGGTTGTAATATTGGCAAATAACGTACGTTAGGCGGCCATATGACCTCACTAACTAGCAATTCGGTCGCAATGGCCTTGAAGGTCCAACACAACAGTCATCCAGGAACTTGTAGGACAGCCTTTTACTATAATTTGCTCGCTTAAGTGCAAAGGTCTCACGGGTATTTTAAGTACAGGGTGAAGGATGAGAGTGCTAGAGAGAAGTCGGCTGCCAGTTACCAGGTGGGTACCAGCAAGGTAGTGTAGGGGACTCAATGACGACAAGTTGATCGCTGTCCCTCCTCAAGAGACGGGGGTCATATCAGCCTATTTATGCGTTGCCAACCCTCGCATAGACTAGGTCCCAGAAAGTGACTGGCTTATCTGCACCTGACAAGAGGGTAGAGCGACTGATAAATATATGAAGGGTTGCCTCTGGACTCCATAGCTAACGAGGCATCGATCAGGCCATTATTCTTTCATGGAGGATTGTGATGTTGATTCAGCTAAGTTAACCTACGTCAGGTGTAACGGTAGAATGTTACCTATCTAACTAGTGTACATTGTTACGGAGTAACTAGGGCTCCGCCAGTGGACTGTGTGCTGTCGAATATCACGTGTGTCCAATCGAGTAGTCAGAAGTGCGTAAGATTGTATATGAATGAGGTGTATTGTTCTCTGTCCTCTCGAACTCCCGTTGCTCTGTCTTTTATAGATTCTTTAGAACATATCGGAGGTACGTTGTTCAGGTATCTGACCCCTAAGTGGACAGTAACTTTGGTGTTACTTTTGAGAAAAGGGGGCCCCTTCGCCTTCTGAACTTTAAGTGACAATAGTCTTCTCCAGTGCCATATCATTTCTGAACCTAGGAACCAGGTGCCCTATCTGACATGTGCCACTAGTCCTCTGTTATTCTTCAACTAGTGGCATACGAATAATATTTAACGGAACGCCTTTCCACCGAAAGGCTTGTAGAGTACTAAAAGTACGTACCTCTTAGGCTGTGCCTGACATGTATTGGATTAACCTAGACTTCCCCCGTCTCCAGAGCCCAACAGATTATTATGATACTGTTAACACAGCATGTTCCGCGTTGTCCATCCGATAACCCTAAATAATTCACTTCCCTAAAGAAATCACTTCATCACGTAGCAACAAGATGTAGTGTTCTAAAGCTAGCTAAGAGGTGCCTAAAGTGGAGGTGGGGATGACCAAGTGGTGCATAACAGGACGTGGAGAATCTCTTCTTTTCCGGTCACTGGATTGCTCTGATCAGAGCAAGACGCATGTCCCCGTAGTTGTCAAGGCTAAAAATAGAAGAGATACATACGTGTTCCACCGCCCTGCGATCAAGCTATCCTTACGCTACGTCCCTACAGGCGGTCTTACAATATCACTCGTATTAAGGACAATCGGCTCTCGTCCGTTATTAATAGGTTAGCGAGCGCGAGGTACTAAAAGGGATTACCCCTTCTAGGGTCTCGAAGGTTAAGTAATAGCTTTAGGGTTCGAGGGTCTTTATAACTAATCAGAGTCCTTATTAAATAAGATACTAATACCTACCCATCCAGCAATCTACTTAGCCCATCGTCGACGTAGATCATCTACAGGCTCTCAGCTACCTCGGCCTAATTACTTAACAGCGACCGGGTCACACACGAATTTATACAACCAATCCAGCACTCTGAACCCACAACTCCAGCCGTCCTTCTGATCAGACATCTACTATCCATAAGCATCATTTATTACAGGCTCTAGCAGGCCGGCTTTGTCCCAAGCCTCGCAGCACTACGCTACCAGGGCTTCACTTCTAGCTTATCTGCCGGCAACAAGGCTATTGATACGTGACCCCATGGGGGGTTACCCTATAGCTACAGATAAGACAGATAAGATAAGATAAGAGCTATAAAAGAGCTCTGCCAGGCGAGAATAGCTGACCTGGCCATCCTTTTCCAATACAAGAATTCACACCCCATATGCACTCGCATCAGCTATCAACCACATAGATCGTTCGGCTCTTCACATCCACCAGCCCTCAGACCCAATAGCCTATTACTTTATTAGGCGACACATTACGGCAGGACATCAGTCAGATAAAAGCTAGCTTATATTACTTAATATCTCGTATCATTATACTACTGAAACTATACCAAGCACTTTCCTAGAGGGTCTATAACGACGATAACTCTCTAATCAGACGTTCCTTCGGGATCCCTTAGAGTAGGACATCAGTAACCCTGTTAATATCCTCGTTTAAGAGCCATCGAAAGTTATAAGCCTTCTATATTACATTCCAGCATCCTCGAAGTATCACATGAGTCCATCGGCGAGGAATTATCAAGGGCCCTAGCTTGCCCTTCAAGAAGTCTAGGGTCGGAGATAAGAAAGCAATAAAACTATTCGGGCGGAATAGGATATTAATTACAGGGGCATTTAGGATAGTTTTTCTAGTCTACAGAGCTCCCTAGCTATAAAAGTTCACGATAGTATTATAGACTGCTTGGCCCACCTCGTTAGTTAAAGGGCGCTTTAGCTTTCTAGATGATATCTTGCTTAAGGTTATTATATTATTCGATAGAGTTATAGAACAGGTCTAGTAGAAGTAGAAGCAGGAAAAATCTTCTAATCGTATCCGCCTGAATAGTCGCTCCTTCCATATCCGATCGTAACGTCGATGTGACGGTCAACCCTCGCAGACTCACTACAACCAGGTGACGTACAGCTGGAACACCTGCCATGGCAGTGCCAGGTGGGAAGCCAATCATAACCCTTGTAGGAGCCCCGCCAAGCGTGGATGACTTAGTCGCGCTCCCTCAAACCTAAGTTGTCATCTTCTTTCCTTCGCTCCTTAGAGTAGAATCTTCGTCGATAGCACCTAATCGAGGTCTATACCAATGCGATGCAACCCAGGTCGTGACAGTCGACAACTGCCCTGCTGCCTAAATAAACTTGCTATTTAACAATAAGAAGTCTTCAAACGTAAGTGAAGTTATTCCCATCATTTTCTTCTTAACCAACGTCAACTTCTTTTGACAATTTCTTCTCACCATCACTTCACCGACCTAGTGTGTAGACTAAGGGGAAAATATACCTACTAGAAGTCTAGATCATATGCTACGTACATTCAGCGATAGGGACGCCTTGGTATTAGCCACCCGAGTCTCTCGTAGAGGACAGGAGTAACAGGGCAGATATATGGCCGCTCGGCGTGGTTCTGCTGTATCCGACAAGGTGTAATCTACTGCCTAGGGCGAGAACTCTAGGCCTGCGGCTTCCATTTCTTTAGATCTGATACCCAGTCATCGTAGGTCTACTCGGCCCAAAAATGAATTACTCTGTCCGAGAAGCTATGGGTTGGCTTAATTAGATGCACAGACATCACGATGCCATTATATAATAAACGATATTCGCCAATGTTTTGTTAGTTCCTAAATACCTCGTATACTAAGACTTATACCTAAGATTAGGAGCAAGTCAACCTTGCGGCGTACATCGCGTTCTAAGATTTCCAAGATAAAGTCAGATCGCGGGTTGTCCTCGCCGTAAAGAAGAATGTCTGGCCAGAGCAGTCCTGGCTCTTGCCTGCGTGGTCCGGTGGCCGATCGAGCCCTGGAGTGCTCGATACACAGCAGACAGGTCGGCAGCTTTCTCGCTCCAATATTGACCACTCTCTCGTTCTCATCCCAGCTATAGCGTTCGTTGCAGAGCGAAGAATGCAAAAGGCGCAGTGACCCATGTAGCTGGACGCATGCGACTCTTCGATCTAGCTGTCTGGCGTAAGTCGGTACAAACTTCTACCGAAGCAGGCCCATCCTGAGGATGAGATAATGTAGTCACACAAAAAAATCATGAGCCTTCGATGACGAAGTATCGTATAGGGCGTCTTTAGAGCGAAAATCCTTGGTCAGGTAAGCACTGAGAAAAATGGAGTGCTCAAGAACATACTGGCCTTCCTATGCTGTTACTGATTCCAGGATCCGTTATGACGACGATGTTAGAACCCGTTGTTATAGCTGTGATCTGGTGCAAGTGATCGTTAAAGCTGGGTGTGGCACGGGTTGTTTTGGGGAAAGTAGCCATACCTATATTGTAAGTTCAAACTTGTGAACGAAGAACCGTAGTAAAGAAGTACAGGACAAAAGATCTGCAACGGTCGCTAGAGGCACCTCTGAAGACTTGGAATTTTACTAATGTTCCGCTTAGCGGATACGCAGCTGCCGAGACTATCGGGGTTGTATTTAGTATCTCGCTCTGTACCTAGGCATAAGTCTTCACTATTGGAGCTTATGATAATCTCCTTCCCTTGTTACTGTCCATCGTGACTTATAACCCTGGATTTGTCGATGCAGATCTATTCAACGCCGTCTTAGAGTTGATTTGTACTTGGACGGTCATCATCGGTCAGATGAGAACCAAAGACTCACTTGGCCAAGTCTCTCAGCAGCGGGGCGAGATTCCAGGTCAGCTTAGTCGCATTTGACAAGACATAGTCAATCGCAGAGAAGCTTGGCGTCACCAAAACGTGTTGTGGGATTGCGGCACGAAGATCAATGCAGAATATATTTTGTCCTTTGATTCTGTATACGGCACGACGTTGTCAAGCGGAATGCTCCGCGCTTCTTATCTTGCGCGTTATTCTCTTTCAAGGTAGCGTCTCGTTATCCGTCTATCCGTTAGAAGTAGGCTTAATAACCTAGTTGCTAGGGAGATCGTGTATGTCACGACCTGGGTTGCATCGCATTGGTAGAGACCTCGATTAGGTGCTATCGACGAAGATTCTACTCTAAGGAGCGAAGGAAAGAAGATGACAACTTAGGTTTGAGGGAGCGCGACTAAGTCGTCCACGCTTGGCGGGGCTCCTACAGGGGTTATGATTGGCTTCCCATCTGGCACTGCCACGGCAGGTGTTCCAGCTGTAAGTCACCTGGTTGTAGTGAGTCTGCGAGGGTTGACCTTCACAGTGTATACAAGTAAGACGAGTTTCAGCTACAGGTTACGGTCTATAAACCGCCTAGCCTAGTACTTACTAATAGACTTACTACCGCGCTGTAACGAGGATACCACACGTCTCACGATAGTAGTCAGGTAGTGCAAAGAGCGGCTATGATACGTCAGGTAGGAGCGCCTCGAGATGTTCTCCTTGACTAGGTGGTTCCGGGGTTCTACCGGATCGGGGGCCCGACTCAGCTTGTCAGCTGAGACCGGCCCGCCATGATAGCTCTTTCCTTACACGCGCGACTTAAGTAGAAGATTAGCTATGTCTTTAATACCATCGAGTTTAACGGGTATCCCTCGCGAATCTAAATCGAGTACCTGCTTAGTACTAACGATCTCTTTAATATTATCTATTTTCTGTCTTCCGTGTCGTGTTTTGGCTCGTAGAGAGTAGTACCGCTTATTCGATAGCGTAGTATCGACTTAAGTATGTTAGATATCGGTACAGCGCGTCGAATACTGACGACGGGCAGTGAAACCACCCGCAGGTTTAAGGTGTGAAGATGATGGCAACGAATAACAAGATCCTTAACAAGACCTTACTATCCGGGAGGTGGAAAGAAATAACAAGATCAAGAGCTCCTTGCCCTGATCGGAACGACAAGTACCTCAACAGGTACTAACAACTGTAGCCTCAGCAGGCTGGGGAAGAAAAGGAACCTCAACAGGTGAAAGATGGGAACAATGGCCTCAACAGGCACAATCAGATCTATAGGGGCAACAAAAGTACCTCAACAGGTACGTCAGACATTGAATGCCTGTCCAAGTAAAGAGAAATTGGTTCAGATTACTGTGGAAAAGGCCGCTTGAATTCCTATCTTTTTCTCAAGGGAGTGACTATGTACATAAGGTCTTAAATACCCTTCAAGAACGCGCTTACATAACTCGTCTGAAACCGGAAAAAAAACGAAAACGAGCACCCAAAAACCCTAACCCCACGTCAATACCTAGTTTTTTGTTTATTTTCTCTTCTTCTTTTGCGTCGTTCGGATCGCTTCGATTGCTAGAAAAATTCTAACTTCTTTAGTTTAGATTAGAGGCATGGTTGTAGAGTGTAAACGCGTTAAGGTCTAGAGGTAGCAATTTGTGGAAAAAGTGCGCAGCTTAATGATATGCGTAGCTCAATGGTAAACCACGTTGTATATATAGTCAATTTATGCATGCATGCATAAGCAGAGGATCACTAGATCATAAACGGCTCGGTACCTGGTAAGCATGGAGGGGTACGTGGGGTCAGCGCATACCCCTGCAGGGTGGATCCAGAACGGGAACTATAAGAGAGTGGAGAGAGGACGCACATTTCGCTGGCGACTGTACTTCTCGAATGGAATCGCCGCCATGCTGCCTTGATTCTGTAAAGCTGTCCAAGCCTGTGATGACGCTGCGACGGTTTGTACAGGGCAATAATTGGTTGTGAAGGATTGATATTGCTGTACGACTGTATAAATTTGAATTGTACGTAATTTGGTTTGCCTGCGTCCTAAATCGAAGGGTGGATATGGCGAAGTCAGGAGCTAGCCACCTATCAGGCTAGCTATTCTGCCCTGGGATGAACTGGCTAGCCTGGAAGATGACCAGCTCCCGTATACTAGTACATATCTGGGGGGGAAGATCTGGGCCTTAGCTAGCTGCAGCAGCGCGAGATCCCGATTCCTTGGTAAGGTGGGGTCAGCAGCCGAATTTGTGTACTGGTACACGCGGGCTAGCCATGCTAGCCTGGTAACCTACTAACCTAGCTAATTCCTCCCAGGGTAAAATAGCTAGCCTGATAGATGGCTATGTAGCACCCTGTGTGCATATGCATTAGCGACGATGCTTCATGGGAGCCTGGGAGCCCTGCGGCTGTGTACTTGCCCATGAAAGACCAGCTACTCAACTCTAAATTCTCAATATATGTAAAGTTCGGTCTTCCAATCCCGCTCACCCGTCTCGGCATGCCCAATCAATGATTAGGGCTAGGCGTGTAAAGATTACTGAACCTCCCGGCAGGAGCGAGTTCAGGCTTTACGTCGACGCAAGCGGGAGTCAGTTAAAGCTGCAGGATCGTCAAGCAGGAGCCAACCCAGACCCTGCCAGGCAGCAGTCAGTTTACAGTATGTATCTAATTTTGAGCAAAATGAAGTTGTGCTGTGTGTGGTCTGTAGTCAGATATAAGGTTTCATTTCATTTTATCTTATTCCACTGGCATTCTATCTGAAGGAGGGGGCTGCATGAAGAGGCGGCGAACGTCCTACTCAACGATGGAGGACCGTGCGGAGATGAAATGATATTCCGTACAAGCTCAAACCACTTCCGATACGCGTTTGGTTCCTCGTACGAAACTCGAGGCCCAGTTAACTCACTTCGACGCGTGGCGCGTCGCGGTGGCGTAAGAGTCGGTTAGCCATATCTTCGACATTGCGAGGCCAGGGAGGAAATGATCGCGAAACTAGCGTCTTTTGAATCAACTAAATCTACTGCCATACCCCACGAGCGGCTAAATCTAGCACTACTAAATCCGGGCTGTTTCTTTTCTATGAAGAAGATATCTTCTGTGTTTACTGGGGTAACCTGAACCTGACACCCATCAAACAGGAGCTGGGTCCTCCTTGTTCATCTTCTTCCAACACTACTACCTGAGTACCTAGACAATTAGCAAAGGATTGCTTTGGCTTTTACTTCAGCATCACCACAATCAGACCCCGCCCTCCTTTCGCCAGCCATTCACCATGCTATCGGCACGATGGAAGAGATTGTCTTTTGACCTTCAGGATTGCAAGCAGGGCCATGCATCTGCCTGCTGGGGTAAATTCAAGATCCCCAAAACGGTGGGCTCTGCATCTTGAATTTGTTCTTGACTTCTGCTGCTAAGCAATAACCAGCTTCTCGTCGCATCGCAGGCAACTCAGTCATCCGCCTTGCTGCAGCTACCGAACGAGCTGTTGCTCCTGATATTCAGATATACTCGCCTGGTTGGTGATTTGGCTCTGGCCCTCACCTGCAAGCGGCTGCTCGTGGTGTCATCAATGACGGCCATAAGGATCCCCTCTGCCGCACGCCACCGTGCGGTTCCTGACCTGAATTGCGCCGGAATGCTCAGACTGCTAAGAGTCATGGAGCCACCCAAAAGGCCTTCGCGCTGGGCTCTTTGCTGTGATTGCTATCGGTGGCGGCCAAAGAGACAAGTGTATTGGAAGAGTGCATTGAAGAAATATGCGGCGGAATCCTCTTCCAGGCTTCTGAAGGGCTATTGTCATGTTGTCGAGTCGTGGAGCCGCAAGTCGTCTCCATCTTACCAGTGTCCAGAGTGCTGGTGTGCAGAGCGCTCCAGAAAGTACGGGCATTGTATCTCGAAATAGCATACACCTGCCAAATGCAATTATGTCGAGAAGTAGGCTATCGGTCTTATCGTCATATTGAGACAAGATACTGGCCGAGACGTAATCTGACGCGTCGGTTCCGCAACGCGAAGCTGAAGCAGGTCTGCTACATTAGGCACCATTTTGTTAGTGTTCATCTAGAACACACCTACGACACGTATGAGTGCCCTACGTACGGTGTGGCGTTGATCGACGAGATGTACTTGAGGACCCCACGCGGAGGCCGTCCATGGTATCTATACAGAAGGGGGACGTTAATGAGAACCGTGAATCTCATGGGGAGTCATGAACTTCCGGGTGCGACCTCTACTAGAGTGTGTATGTGAATATAACTACGAATTACCCTATATCAATTACGCTTCCCGCAGTGTTGCCCGTGCCTCTTGTGATCAAAGACGAGGGGGCTTCCGATGTGCCCGTAGATGAATCCTCAACCACAACCACTTCTTCATGGCTTCCTGGGACGTGCCTTCGACCCAGTTCTTCAGAGCCTGTAACAACGCAAGTAGGACATGGGTCGAGACCCCGTCCTCCGTATTACCGATGGTCATGGACCCAAATACGCTGATTGAAGTCCCCACATCGCTGGCAAAGTAAACTCACCATACATGCCCGACAACCTGGACAAGTGGCAGACGCAGCGGACTAACACCACCAGCGCCACCAGAACCAGTAATGCCTAGGGCCGAGTGGGAGGGTGTACATATGTTGGTGCCGGGCGGCAGCCTGAATACTAAGTTGGTATAAAGGGTCTTGCTGTGGCATCTCTGGCTTCGTTTCAATGGAAACAGCGATCGGGCTCTGTTCAGCGGGGCGATAGCTTGTTTGACACCGCCGTCTTGACTAGCAACACGGAGTATTACTTGCTGGAGCTTTGCTGACCTTGACGTATCCATCACTAGGACATAATCGACCTTACCATCGTCACGCTTAGCTTTCACCGTTGGATTGTCTGTGAAGTAGGCGCTGTTGGTTGACACTGATGCGCTATCGTCAACCGACACGGAATCTGTGTTGCCCTTGAGAAATGGCAATCCGCAATGGTGATGACTGGGCTACCTGTGATGTTATGAGAACCTGCTTTACTTAGCAGAGATACGCGAGTACAGACTGGAGAGACGGGTTCAGCCTACGGATTGTGAAATCTTGAACGCATCCCAGTTGGCAGGGGCGTGCTTCCTCTGGCAATCCGCTATGAGATGTGCGTACATTACCAATAGCAAGGCGGTGCGTTTTCTGAGTTGATGCGTGTTCTAGAAGTGAAGATCCGCAATTTTCAACCAGCCCGTGCCATCGGGATCAACTCCTCGTCCTCCCTGGACTGCGCAAGAATCCATCCTCGTCAAAGGCACCAAAGAGAAGCCGGGTCAGATATCATTCTCAATAACATGGATTCTGGAACCAGATCAGCAGCTGCTCAGGTAAGGTCGTCTTCACCCGACTAGCCCCTGCGATCACGCTCTATGGGTGTAGCATCAGTAGCGGTGCAGCCCTCTGGTTCCCGCGTAGTGAGTGTAGGGCCCGAAAATCCAACTGTTTCCCGTGTGCTGTTTCTAGCGCAGACCCGATTCACGGCCGATCCGTAATCGTTCGGCGGCGTGTATAGAAGCAAGCCAAAAGCCGCATGCTAAACATGGTTTACTTCCAAGAACTACTGCTGGCAAGACTCGAAAACATATATGCTGGACATTTTTATGCACCTTGCCTGATATAACTGTATCACGCCGTCTTCTTTGTGCAATACTCTCCAGTGATACCCCCTTGCTCAATCCTGCTCCGATGGCATTCACCAAGCTCGAAAGAGATACTTCTTTCCTTCTGAGAGTCTGCACAAGGTAGAATGTATTAACACGTGCGTTGCTTTGAGAGACTACGAAAAGCAACTAAAGGCATTTCTAGAGTGCACACATGTACGGTTGCCAAATTTCTAGCAGCATTGGTTTTTCTCCAACGAAACGTTCACAGAAGATAACCGAGCACGAGAGACAGACGACGAACTCTAGACGTAACCCTTTGCAAGGTAGCGCGATAGTGCTAGTTGCTTTAGCTCACCACCTGCCAAAGTGCGAAAGGAGATCGGGGAACAAAAAAGATCAAGCGCAGGAAAGAGGAACCGAGTATGAGGAACCACTGAACAGAGCAGGAGTGTGCACTAGTTGGAAAAGAAGGTGTACGTGACCCTAAGAGAACAAGACTTGGAGCTCTAGTCATATTCGATATATCCCTGCAGACGCTGTCGATGCGCCTCTGATGAGCCGGGACCTGTTGAGCGTGGCTGAGCGGGGAATAACTGCGGAGCATTTCCGGGGCAAAACCAACCATGCTACATGTGAGGTTTTATGCAGCAACTATCGTCTCCAGCAACCCACCCTCTCTTCTCTATTGCTCACTCCCCGTGTAGCGCATAATCCAACAGCTTCGCATTTGCCAGTTGAATAAGCTGTGACACAAAATATCGACTGACGGGCCTGGGACAACTGTCTATACAGCAGAAGGGACGAAAGTGGAAAATACGAATCCTGTAAGGCATATGCGCCGGCTTGTATCTCAAATCACACGTGCTGATGTTATGGAAATGTATAAAGTTTATTTCTCTCTTCATAAAACTGTGCTTATTCTTCCGAAGCTTCCTTCCACAATAACTACGAGGACTGCAGGCCATTGTAGAGCGGACCACGCTTCCGAGAGCCCTCGGAGCAATCCGCACCATGTCTCCTCTTCATCTTGGATAGCTTAGAGACCTGTCGATGTTTAGGGGCTGGAATGAGGGCAACACGATCAAAGTCAATGACCATGACACGCCCACGCTCGACATTCCAGAGCAGATTGGCGTCGCGCTCGTCGCCCTGGTCAACGCCCGCGGCCCAGACAGCCTGCAACGAGCGCTGCCGCTGCAACTTCAAGTCTAATTCGCCCATGCATGCGTCCACTGCCATCTCGCCACCACGTTACCACCGCTTTTATCCCCCTACAGAAACCAATGCTGGCCTAAACCCGGCGAAGTGCACAGGTGAGAACACCTGATGATCCGCCGGGAAAAAGTCTGGTCATAAGCGCTTCCCTTTCAACAATTTCACGTGCTATTTAACCCTCTTTTCAAAGTGCTTTTCATCTTTCGATCACCCCATGACATGAGCATCATATGAACCACGCATACCGCGCCCGGTAGGATATAGCCCCTGTCCAGGTGTACCAGGCCCAGGTGCACAGGCACCACCCAGCCCTGGAGCGTATCTAGCCGGGCGTAGATGTCACACTCGTTCTGTAGACGTTTGAGCCTATCTGATAATGTCCCCTTACCAACGAACGTGTAGCCATATGATGGAACTTCGAGTTTAAACAGCACGCCTATCGCTCCGATCTTACCCCACCCGTCTAATGCTAAACAATCACGATACGGGTTTTCGCGCAGCCGCTCACTGACCAGGCGGGTAAACTGATCGGCAGTGATACAGTGCCGTATGCCGTCTCCGCCCGCGGTACGATGCGAGAGCACATTAGGGCAACCGTTATCGAGGTCCCATCCCTTCTTTAGGCCTAACAGGCATGCCTGTGAGCAATATTGCCTGGTAGGCGCTGAATCGCACGTCTTATCGCCTTCGTCGGAGCTGTTGTCAGACGAGCCATCCTTCCACTTACCCGCTAACCTTGTCCGTGGCGGAGGCAAGCCACCTTCTGGCCCATCTTCTTCTTCCTCGCTATCTTCATCTCGGCGAGGCAACCCCGGGGTCCCACACGATAACTTCGACCGCAGGGAGACGACCCTGCCAGTTGCGACTTCCTCGGATATAAAGTCTTCTTCTGCTTGTGACAACGGTGACGATGACGACTCCAGAGACGACTCCGTGCCCTCTTCTAAGAAATTCGCGGCATCTTCGTATGGCTCTGCCCATACCTTCAAGGCCACCTTCACGCTCCTCAATTCTGCTTCGAGGAAGGCTCCTTGAATCGCATCGGATTGAAGACTTAATAAGCAAAAGCTGGTTAGCTGTGCGACTGCTGTGTAGATCATTTCGTTGGCCTTGAAGACTCTATTCCGAACTACCCTTAATTACTCAGTTACCCAAGCACGATTCTCCATATGTATCTTTGATATTGTTTAAACCAGTAGAGGTTTCGTTACATGGGACATACCCCTTAGCGAGCCACCATTTTTGGCTTACTAAGTAAAGCTGAAGCTATTTATAAACGCTATTTTCAACTAAATGTATTAGAATTAAGCGTTGATTCCTTCTGGACGCGTTTAGTAAATGTGATAACGCCCCTAAAGACTTATTAGCGCTCCTTTTCACTTATTACATAAGCCTTTAGCTTATCTTTCCGGCTCTATTAATCTAAATCTTCGTCCTTCTATTTCTAATCTCCTATCATTTCTTAAAGAGATCCTTATTAACATTCTATAAGGCTAGATTATCTGCCAGAACTATCAGGTGAGTCTCAGCAGGATGGCGACCGGATACGGCCACAGGCTCCGCCGCTTAATTAGAAGGGCAGGCAGTTAATCACACAGTTTTAGACAACGACTAGTACGCCAGAAGAAGGCGAGAAGGAATGTGGTTGATGTAGTGGAGGCTGAGATACTTAAGGCTATGTATGATATGATAGCTAGCTGCCGTTCGCCCCTGAGAGCAGGCATGATCTAACAACCCGGATTTTATGGCCTATAAATTTCCCTAAGGCAGATAAATCAAAGGGTCGATAGGTTCTAATAAGGCCTCCATCAGGGACGATGCTTGGATAGTTCTAGAGATCCTAAACATGGTCAGGGGACGAAGCTGTAACTGAGCGTAATGTACTGCGAGTCGAATGATGAACGCCTTTATACTCAGCTGGTGATACATGAAAAGGAACAGAGTTGGTAGATACTCACGCCCACGTCCGCCCGATTGAACGTCATGGCCAGTCAACAAGTTAAGTTCAAAGAGAGACCCAAGCCTATTATTACCACTCCGCAGAAGGAACCCGGTTCTTCGCCCTGCTTTCTATATCCCCTAAAACCGTCCAGTGTACTGCTGCCACACGGGGGAATACTGACGTGGGGTTAGGGTTTTTGGGTGCTCGTTTTCGTTTTTTCCGGTTTCAGACGAGTTATGTAAGCGCGTTCTTGAAGGGTATTTAAGACCTTATGTACATAGTAACTCTCTTGAGAAAAAGATAGTAATTCAAGCGGCCTTTTCCACAGTAATCTGAACCAATTTCTCTTTACTTGGACAGGCATTCAATGTCTGACGTACCTGTTGAGGTACTTTTGTTGCCCCTATAGATCTGATTGTGCCTGTTGAGGCCATTGTTCCCATCTTTCACCTGTTGAGGTTCCTTTTCTTCCCCAGCCTGCTGAGGCTACAGTTGTTAGTACCTGTTGAGGTACTTGTCGTTCCGATCAGGGCAAGGAGCTCTTGATCTTGTTATTTCTTTCCACCTCCCGGATAGTAAGGTCTTGTTGAGGATCTTGTTATTCGTTGCCATCATCTTCACACCTTAAACCTGCGGGTGGTTTCACTGCCCGTCGTCAATACTCGGACCTTTCGAGTTGCAATCGCTTTCGTCAACGTAGAGATCCCAGAAGCGCAACGTCATAAATGAGGAGTACGGGGAAGCTACGCGTAAGCTCGACGAGGTGGAGGATTAATTGGAAGAGGATCCGAGCCAAGTGCCTGCCAATTTCCACGCTGATTTGCATAAAATCCAGAAGGGGTTCGACATTCAGTCTTCGGCGGCGGATCCCTTTGGCGTCGATGTCATGATAGATAATAACAACGTGGGCACATTTGCCGGGTCACTGGCGAAAGTTGAAAAACCTGCGCAACGGAACTCTGGTGAACGACGATGATTTTTCAGAAGCGGTAAAGGGATAGAGATGGAGCCCGCTTGGAGGAGTTTGATCAAGTGCTAGATGAAGCCTACGGTCCGACCAACCCCTTCGTCATCGCCAAAACCTCACCACTGAACTCCGATTCCCACTGTGAAGGTCTAGAGAGTTCATATAAGCGCCTCATGCGCGAGTGGAGACGCATAAGGCGTGAAGGCGAGCGTGCCCTGAGAAGCGGCAAGAAACTGCTTGCAGCCCCAAGCAGCAGCCCAGGATCTCGCCACCGCCTTTCTAGAGTCTACCGTGCTGCTTTCCACTCCTCATAATCCCTCAACCAAGACTTAACGGTCCTAATCTCCCACCTATGCGCCTCGCGGATAAATTGGGGCTCAGCAGACACATCTAGTATGCCGTAGCTATCCCAATGATGGCCAGCGCCGGTAATCAAGTAGCTTTCGGCGCCCTGTCCCGTCTTATCGGCTCGCGACGGTGCAAAGTTGGAATGGTACGTCAAGTCCAACCAAACATCCTGGTCACCGTCGATAAAAGCTAGCCTCGGCTGGCTGAAGTCGAAACCACCGTACTTTTCGTACTGCGTGGTATCCGGCGTAAGTGGGATGGAGTTATACATCCCGGCCGGGAAGGCCCAGGTGCACCACTGCTGCGCGTAGTTCGTATCGACAACACGGGACAGCAAGCTGGGCCCAGTTTCAGGCGCGGAGATGTAGGTACCTTGCTCGGTGCACGACGTGTATATGTATGACCTGGTGCCGCCGTTGGCGGTGTCGGCCCAGTACGTCGCGTTGTGCGTGCCAAAACAGTCATTGCTGTCGAGTTCGTAAGGCGGCGGGCAGAGGGGCAAGACCGTCTTTTTCACGTAGTCTGCGTAGCCGCCTAGACCATCCCAGGGAGTGCCATTGGTGTAGCTTGCTAAGGCGAAGTCGAGCTCCCGGACGGACTCGGGCGGGTCCGGGTCAGTCACGTTGCCGCAAAAGGCGAAGAAGTCATTGGATCCGTAGGTCGAGTTCCAGTTTAGCTCTTGCCATGTGTTGGTACTATAGAACCCTGGGTTGCCGATAGGGTAGTTAATGGTTGTCGCGAAGTCGCGGAGAGCCGTTAGGGATTCGAGGCCAAAGAGGGATTGGAAGTGCTGGATGGCGGATGTATAGTTGTCCCGCACCAGGGCATCAAAATTATCGACTATGGCGTTGATGCGCGCGATGCAGTCCGTTGGTCCGTACTTCTGGATCGGGTCGTACCAGTCCGGATACGCCTGCGTGACCACAATAGGCGCACTGGATGCGATGCCCCCGTACAGCACGTCGCCGTATTCCTTGATGGAAAAAGCGGTTTGCGCCCCAGCCAGACTACCGCCGTACAAGATCCAGGGCGTGCCCGGTGCCGTCAGATCTGGGTTCCCGGTGACATTGGGGAATACGGCGTTCTGCGCAAAATAGGCATTATCGGCAATGGTTTGCTCTGTTGTCAAATACGCCAGGTGATCCGTCGTGCTGTCGTTGAAGGGGTAGCTGGTGCCGTAGTATCGGTTCTCTAGGATCACGCCCAGGCCGTTGGTCTCTTGCATTAGAATCTGGATTATGCCTGTTTGTAGGTTGGACCAGCGGCTTCGACCGCTGGTTTCCCCGCCGATGTAGAGAAATACGGGCCCGCCAGGCTTGTAGTACGAGTAGTCGTAATAGTAAGTTTGTTTGAACGTTCCTTTGTCGTAAGGGGCGTAGCGAGAGTTGTTGGGGAAATGATTGATAACTTGGTCGAAATAGTTGGCTGGGTACGTTAGTTGTGCTCGTGACCCAGGATCGTTGTCCCTCGTTGCTAATGTAGTCCTCAAGTCTCTGATGGCATTGGCCGATGCCACGGCCAAAAGGCATGCGACTGTTCCCACGAATCTCATCTTGGTCAATTGAATATCAATTGAGATGGCGCTGCATCAACTCTAATACTGGAATTGGCACACCTGCACATATCACTGCAGCGATGGAAACGAATATCCTTCCAAATATAAGTGGGAGATGGAAGAGACCTTGGCAAAGACTCATATTGGAACCGCGTATATATGTATGCAACTTGAAGGCAACTCGGCTAATGATGCGACGCTCGGGAATACGAGCTACATGATGGCGAATCAGTATGTTCCTCGGTAGGTATTGCTACTTTCCCGATAAGTCCGATTTTCCCACGTAATCAGTCAAGAAGACTTGCAGGGTGTAAATTCGCGAAATTGGACCAAACAGGAATGTCAATAACTAGATCAGGATACATCTAAAAACTTGTTAATTAGAGGTAACGTACCACACAAGCAAGTTGGCCACTTTGTCCCAAGCCTCGAGACAACCCAACCACTTCAACCTGGTTGCCAAAGGTTGACGTCAACCAGCCAACCCAACCCAATTCTCTAGACTTTGGTTGCCAAGGCATATCGATTTGGAGACTTGGTTGGGGACTTGATTACGAAGTGGTTGCTGTCAGGTTACGGCCTGGACCGAAGGCGATAGTACAGAGTGAAGGGGAGAAATAGGCGTGTCCCCCTGGTGGTCACCTGGTGGTCACTGGTGGTCACTTGGTGATGGCAGGTAGGGGTGTCCACAGTAGTTCATTGATCTCTGCCCTCTCTATCTTCCTCCGTCTCGACTCCTTACTTATAGCCAGCCGAGGTTCTCTCTTGGATTCTGGATGTTTGCTTCCGTATGTCTGTGTTCCTCCGACTTCGGCCAATATCTTGGATAGCGGCTCCTTATCTGCAACCAAGCGATTCCCTATCCGCTGCAAACGGCTTCAACGGCTCTCATTCGCCACAAGCGGCTCTCTAGCCGCCACAAACGGCTTCCTTCCTGGTGGAAGCCGGCCCGCCTCGGATGACACTTGTGGCTCTGACAGTTGCTGAGTTAAGGGCTCACTATTCTTAGCATTTTGCACGTGCTAGAGGCCCCTACCAGCCCTGTAGGAACTTTCGCTATCATCTCGGCGGTCCTCTAGCGCTCAAGTCACCGAGTTCTACGGAATCCGGGATAAAATTAGCTACTTCACCATCGACAACGCGGGAAATAACGATATATAGGTCAAATAGCTTGGCTAACAGCTTGGTTTCGATAGACGGCGCCGGTGAGGTCAACAATAACCTCATTTCCGGCTAGTTATAGCAACTACCTTAGCAACCAGTCAACCTAGCCCAATATGGATGGCAGGTTGGTCAACCTAACGATCATCTTGCTTACTAATTTGATTGTTAACCTTACGGAAGGGGATAGTGAGGTTGGTTGGGTTAACTCGAGGCTTGCTTTGTCTTAGCACAGTACGAATAACTTCACTAACTTAACCACAACCAAAAAAATCAATTGGAACTGATTGGAATCCTCTTCCTCGTACGCATATTTTATCATTCTAACAAGTACGAACATTATGTCCGGGCTCTCCGTAGATCCTACAGCGCTACCGGCGTAGTTCGGCCGGTCTTGTACGACGATCGTTAGGGAGCTATTATTATACTATACGATTCTAGTTTTAACGTACTTAGATTAGGATTACATCTCGGTTAGGTTATTTCGAGTCTTCACCTCTTAGATACTATACTTCGTAATTGTATTTTGTACGAGCGTAAACCACGCGTATTTAAGCAATTAGGGGTAAGGTGCTTGATTGACTGGTCATGTGAGTGGCTTGTGGAGTGTCTGTAATCCAACGCAAGTCTTACAGGCCTTGCAGGGACCCCCAGCACGGTCAAAATATCTATTTAAGCCTTGGCAACCAAGGTCCGCAGAATGGTAAGGGTAGTCGTGATAATCCACACTAACCCTGGCTCACCAGGTTAGGCAAGTCCGACCTTTGGTGCAGTTTAACAGCTTCATAGTACAAATAGACCTGAAGGATATTTCAAAATCGCTACAATCAAGAAAACTAAAGGAAATAACGGAAGAAGAATTCGAATGCCTGAACTGAAAGAATCACAGACAACATACTTCCGGCAAGTCATCTGGCGGGCTTTAGATTATATACTTGCATTTAGTCAAGCTACACACAGCCGTACCCAGTCACACCTACAGATAGTATACTTGGGTCAATTCCGGTGTAACTTGAGGTCGCAGAATAAAAAGGACATATATTAATCAAAGAATTCACCCAAATTGGTCAGACACACGTGTGATACAACAGCATTCTGAATTCTGTTTTCCGGTACCTAGCGATATAAGATGCTACTATGTAGGTAAAACAGTCATTGAGGGATGAGACGGAAGTAGCCGAGGTGGAATTGGTAGTATTATGACTACTGGATAACTATTTTCTGAAGGGAAAGACCAATCGTCTGCACCGCCCTTCAAGACTATCTATGTGTAGGCGCATAGAGGGTGTAGCCCTGGAAAACCCTTCACCTCATGGTTGTACCGATACGTCCAATACCATAGCTGGTACAAGCCACTAATGGGCCACAGCGCCCATCAGATCCATGTCCTCCCAGTTAATAAGTGCGTTGGAGTAGTAAAAGAGCTACTATGTGGGAATTGATTGACTAGAAATATTCCAACTATCCAAAACACTTTCGTGGGATAAATACAACCTACAGTGGCGTTATAATGGACCCTAGAGTATGCACCCTCCCTGAGAAACCTTCGCCAACCGAAATAACAGTTCCTAACAAAGTTAGTCCACTTCGTGGGCCGTAAAATTGCTAACATACAATAACAACAACAATCCCCCCTCACTTGTATTCAATTTTTGGGTTCTGCTGGTAGTACAGTCAATTGTTGCAATTCAACTATGGTCCATTTTCCGCAAGAAATACACGATAACATTGTGTCTTTCGTCGAGACGCGCATCGGCGAGGCCAGCGTCCCTTTCTGGGAGCGCAATAACCTTCCACTAGCACGACCTCCACTGGCGGCAGTCTCCCGCAAGTTCCAGCGCGCCGTCGAACGCCTCACCTTCCGCGCCTTGGACACCAAGCCCGCTGACCTGGACGATCTGGAACGCATCTTGACGCCGTCACGGCAGCGCTTCTTGAAACATATGTCCTTCGAACTTTCTGTGCCATCATATCCTCCCAGAATTGGATCGGATGACTATGGAACGGATAGGGCACGCCGCGCCAACGAGGAGGCTGCGACTGCGATGGTGCGACGTTTGTTTCGCATCATGTCCTCGTGGAGCCCGCAGAGTAGCGATGAAGACTCGACACCGTCAGTTCACTTCCGCCTCTCGGGCACCAGTCCGACGGATGGTAAGTCTCATTTCCGATCGCCGGCATACTTAAAACTATTGGGCCGGAATATGTGACCGCAAGTATTTGCAGTAGAGAAAACAACCTGGCGGTCTCAGTTCCTGCAAATTAGATTGTCATGATTGCGTCTTTTTGTAGTCAGGTTAAATACATGAAACGCTGACCTAATGCCGCAGACTTGTTGGAAGAGGGCCATGACTATTCCATGCTAGATCTAACAGACATGGCCCGGGACTTTCCACCTCTGCCTTGCGTGAAAAAATTTGAGATTGCCAACGGCGCTCGCGTATGGCATCCTCGTGTGCCCGTCGTTCTCACGTCCAAGATGGCGCGATCGGCAGAGGTAGAATGGGATCTTAACGTGCCAGAGGCACCATGGGATAGATACTACATTATGAACCAGAACTGGCGAGATGGCCTCGTAGAAGCCCTGCTTCTTCACCCCGCACTCCCAGCAACAGTCAAAGACTTTTCCTGCGCGCTGCCGGCACCTCTCTGCGAGGATATGAAGGTGGACTCCCTGCCTGATTTCATCTCACCCCAGAACCACGACCCTGTTGGCCTCGTCCTGCGGCGCTTCACTAGAGACTGCAGCGCGATCAGCCTCGACGTCCCAGTGCACACCTCCTTTTTCGACCCTCCGCCGAACTGCGCAGATGACGAGCCGTGCTGGCAAGCTGTCGAATATTTCACGGTCAAAGCCAACTGGTGCGGCCCGGACGGACGGTGGCTTTTCAAGGACAAAAACGGCGCAACGCTGTCCAGCGACGAGCCCCTGCTCTTCATCAACCCGCAGCTGCCCCCGGGCTACCAATCAACACCAGCCGAGCTGCAAGCGGCGCTCGAGTACGGCGACGAATGGATGTGGGGACGCGAACTGCCGGATCCTAACTCTGACGAGGCAGCCGCGAACCAGGTTCATCGATGGGTGCCGGACGATGCGCGTGTCAATGCCCTGCTGACAGCGTTTGCGCGGGCGTGTGGGCGCATGCTCGCCTTGCACATGGCCAGCCTGGACATCCATTACAGGAGCAGCGAGAACTGGCCGTTGGCTGTTCACTGCGCGGCGCCTGGGAAGTCGATTCCGGGTCGGAACTGGGATGAGAAATATGCTACTGGTGGGACTGCCACGTGGCGCATCTTCATACACGCGGAGAATGGGTGGCGGCCCGACGAGCCCACGCTGGAAATCTTCAGGGCGATTGGAGGGGACCGAGGTCGCGGTGATGCGGTAATTTGTTTTCTGGACTGGGGCGACTGTTAATTCGGAGTTTGGTTCACTTTAGACGAACAAATGGCCTAGTCAAAGGTGTCTCAAATGAAGACGAGATATTTCAGACTAATATATAAGAATGACCTGGTATTCAGAGTTAATAGCCCACTAGTTTCGACCTTGAGCTGAATGTCTAGGCAACCCCAATACAATACCAATACCCAGCCCAGAAGCTACTCCCACAATTCTCACCTGTCGATCCCAACAGGGTATTCCACGCATACAGCTCCGCCAGGGTAATTCCATTCAGGTCTGCGAATGCAGAGCACCAGTCCCCATCAGCGGCCTGCCCGTAGGCGACGCAATTGCTCACCGCGTTACCCTCCTGGACGGGCGACGGTACACTGGGTGTGGTGGTTGGAGCAGCAGTCGTCCTAGTCGTGGTCACAGTCGGTGTATCATCAGACACGCCGACGCAGTAAGCGTAGCCCAGCCAGAAGTTGGTGCTACAGTCGGCCGAAACAGCAGGGTTCCAGGCGAGGAACTGCGGGGCTGTGATCGAGTAGGCCTGTTCGATGCTGGTGCACGTATCGTCGTCAACTACGACGTGCCACTCGTCGCAGTTTGCTGGCTGGCCTGTGTGTGTGGCTGCAGGTGGGCCCGTGGTCGTGGTTCGTGATGTTGCTGTCGTTGTTGCCGAGGCCGTGGTAGTGCTGGTTACGGGCGATACGTAATCGGCGGCGCGGATGCAGTATGCGTACTCTGAAACGGTGGTCAGCCAGCTGGAAAGCGACAGAAAAAGAACAAGACAAAAAGGGCTAACTCACCAGGCCACAGTCCACTGCAATCTGCGCCCACCACGGGGTTATACTCGTAGAATTGCGCGATCGTTAATTCATAGTTGAGCAGGATATCCGAGCAGTCCCAGTCAGGCCACGCATCAGCATACTGGGTACAAGTTTCGATAGAACCCGCCTAGATTTGTTCGACGTCTGGTTAGCAAATTTCCCATCCCATCAGTACACATCGTGCCTGCTACAGCAACTCACCCGGATTTCAAACTCATAGCCCACCCCCTCGTAACTCGGCAACGCATCCGCATACCTCAACTTTGCACAATACCGCAGCTCAGCAGCCATATCGCACTCGCCGGCCGTCAGATTCCCCAGCGCCGAGTTCCACCTAGAAAACTCATCCAGGCTCACGGCCCACACGGCAGCGGCGAACTCGCACGCGTTGGCGTAGCTCGTACCGGATATATCCTCGTCCAAAACCTGCGCGCCGTCAAAGTACCGCGCGCAGTCCTCGCGCGTGCCCACGGCCAGCGGCAGCTCCGTCGACACGTAGATGGGCGCCGAGGACGTGGCCACAGGGTCGAGACTGGTGATGGGCGTGAAGGGGATGGTGGCCGTCGGTGTGGTGGTGGCGGAGGCCCCCGGACGCCCGGGATACGTGTTGATGTCGCCCACGGGCAGCACGCAGTAGCTCTCGTAGGCATACAGATTGGTGCAGTTCTCGTTGATGTCCGGGTTCAGGAGCGTGAAATCGGCCAGCGTGAGTCCGAAGCGCAGCACGATCAGGTTGCAGTACTCGTCCGGTTGCACCTGGTAGTACTTGCCACAGTTGGTGACCACCCCCGGCGCCACGTCCGTGGGGATGGGCGCTGACGTGGTCGCGATTGTCGGCGCGAGGACCGTGGGCTCTGGGTCGATGTAGGCTATGCCCGGGACGCCGATGCAGACTTGGTCGTTTACCAGACGGTCGAGGTTAGAGCAGCCCGAGTTGATGGCCGGGTTCCAGCTCTTCAGGGCGGCTTCCGTGATGTTTGCTGATCTGGCGATGCCTTTGCATGTGTCGTTGGCTTGCACCGTGTACACAGAGCACGTGTTGACCAAGCAGAGCGAGCCTGAGCTTGGAAAATCGGTGCAAAAAGCGGCCAGATTATTATCTGATAAAAGCCATGCCGTGCCTATGCCCTGTGAGATGGATACGCTATGGCAGTCATCCCCAGCCTGGATGTCGTATATCTTCCCAGCGCATGTCATGCTTGTTGGTTCTGCCGGCGCTGGTCTGTTCGTAGCTTAATTAGTTTATCTTTTTCCAACGTGGAATAGAGGCGGGGGCTCAACATACACAGTGAATGGCAATGTCGACGTGGTGCGCGGCATGTCGCTAACCTGACAACTGGACGTCTTGGACTCGTAAATCGAGCTGCTCGCTAGAGCAGGGCCGTCATAATAGGACGAACCTGCTTGCATGCGAAGGCTTTTGATGAAGCACATATCGCAAGCTTCTGCGGCCGCTGTGGTGTTGTCGACGGTACCTAGCCATCCCGATACACCATCTATATAAAAATGTCAGAACCAACTGCCTGAAGTTGCTGGATCAACTGTGTACACCCCCAAAACAAAAAAAACAAAAAAAGCTGGAAACCAAGATAGAGAAATCTAAGAGGACCTTACCGCCAGGATCAGCCAAAGCAGCATTCGCCCCGGCAACGACATTGCAGAACCGTTCCTCGTCCTGAAGACAAGTCATCTCGTACAAGTACCGCAGCACATTGGGGATCACGGCGACGGGCATGTCGGCCTCGCCGTCGTCCCTGTAACCATCCCACACGTCGCCCGCACACGCCGCCACAACGGCGTCCTCGAAGGCTTTCAGCGCGGTTCCGCACGGCAACGTACACGTCTTCTCCAGCAGCGCCTGCGGGTAGAAGTAGCCGTATCGGAATTTGGTCACCATAAGGTTGCAGTCCGCCACATCGGCCAGGAGAGCTGCCTGGCAGTCCGACGAGAGGCTTGTGGGAATGGTGGATAGGGTATAGAGCTCTACGGCCGGGACGAGCTGGACCCAGACCAGGCCGAACATGATGGCCCAGATGGACTGGCGGCTTTGTGCATTGCGGATTGTCATGTTGGGAAGATAGGAAGACGGACTTGAGTGAAGGAATACACCTTCGGTGGGAAACGGCTTAGATCAGGGCATGTGATCTTGGAAATGGATCTCTTTACTTAAGTATCTGAAGCAACGAGAAGTCTTTTCAAGCCGTGACTCGAAGACAAAAGGATCCTACCGTCACGGCGACAAAGGCAAACCGTACATCCAACTTGCAATGCAAATTACACAGTAGTGAGATCTCACTGTACTCCGAGAAACAGGGGTTGGTGCAACCAGATGAAAGCGAAGTCGAGGCCCTCCTGCTTCTAAGATTGCTCAACCATTGCGGGCTTTCAGCTCCGCAAAACCAGCCGTCTATGATACGATGGACTGGATAGATGACTCGCCGAATATTGAAAGTCATGGGTAAGGACCAAATTACATGTGCACCAGGATCCTTTCCGGTGTATTTGATGGTCATGAGTATACCCATAAGTTTTGTCTAGATGGCCAGCATCTTCTGTATCCAGAGACTCAATGGCGCTAACGAGGCAGGCCGTAATCCTAGTAAGGACATCGTGCTGAGGTGTGTATAATCCTTGACAAGTCATATTTGAAAAACTGTCGACTTAAAGTAGCAGTGCCAAGAGGTAGCATCGAGTCTGTAGTATTGAAAATCCATCACAGCGGTAGATTTACTAATTTATCATGAATGTTAGATGATAAGAACAATGAAGCCAGCAGCAAAGAATTCCTGAGTTTTTGCGTCCATGGATGTCGGAGATCTGCGTCAAAAAATCCACTGTAGCTGCTTTCAAGGACTTAAGCTTAAATCAAGTGGTTTATTGGGGAGCCTCTCTCGCCATGTGTATATAATAACAAACCAAAGGGAAAGTGCTGAATAGGGGGCTGACGCTAAAAGATGACACGCCAAAAAGGGCCGACCCCTAGAAAATCCCGCTTAGCATGCCATTTTCATTGGATTCTTCGCTGTGCCGCACCTCTGATTCGAAAGGTTTTGCGGATCTCGGGGCCTGCGCTACTTGCTGATTGCAGCAGAAGGCACTTATGTAACACAGGCTGCCCAGGCGAGTACGACGTAAAACACTCGATTTATTGTACCCACATCCCGTATAGGTTACTTCACCCGGTGATGCAGAAGCAATTAATACACTCGGGCGAGGGACAGGATGTAACCTCATCTCGGAATTCCCACCTCTTCAAGTCGAATGCAAGACATCATAGTATCAGATACCGTTTTTAGATAAAGTTGTAGTCAGATGAACCCCGGTTAGAAATTCTATACGTGAGACAATGGTTGACGGAAGAATTATTATTGTGTATTAAGGCTAAAATTCTACTTATGACTTGAGTACCCCATGTCTGATGGCCAGAAAGTTATTTTTGATCCCAAATATTGAACAGAGCGGGATGTTATCTTGCATATGAAGGAAAAGTCTTGGTAGTCAGACTCGGAGATTGAATTGGCTAGCCTGATGCTTCTCACACTTGTAACATTCAGGTACGGGCCGTACGCACGGCAAAGTGAGGCAGGACAAAGGGAGTGTAGAAATGGATTGGCAACAAACGCAATCGTGTCCGGAGTCTGGACTCAGTTCGATAAAGCCCGTAGGTTACAGATGCATAGGTTCAGTCTGCTACACCCTGGATCTCATATTTGTACATATATGTAGCCTTGTAGAACCGTTGATCCAAACAAAAGTCATGTTTACTTCGTGGCAGACTTCTAGTGAATAGTTCCCCTGAACCCCCATGCTACTTTCTAAACATCGCCGACAATATGGTGGCCTCGAGCACCATCCACCTAGCTGGTCTATTATATGCTAGTGCCCACATTGTGACGGCTCGGCCACCTCAACAATCTCATTCACATTTCCATTCTTCTCACCCAGGTTTGGAACTTCGGAACTCCTGCCGGAATCTAGTATCGTAAGTTCATCACTATTATATTGTAAACGTCCGCATGATTGATAAATCACAGTCCATTCGACTACTCAGCAAAAGTCCGAGCCAGAGATGAAGATGACTTGCCACTGTGCTTTCTGGCCGAGGCACCCACCTCGGATCTTTTGCTCGGTGTGCGCCAGGCGGCGGCCGAGGACGACTACTCGTGCTCGGAGAACAAGCCTTGCAGCAACGGTAAGTCAGGATGCCCTCTTAGTGGCGTCAGTGTAAGTGGAAACTCATCTCAGATTCCCAGGGGCCTGCTGTCCGAAGGCGACTGGCTACTGCAACTACGGCGAGGAAGCGTGCGGCACCACGGGCACGAGCCCAAACGATGTCTGCTGGTCCAACTGCGATGCCTACGCAGAATGCGGCCGGGACGCGCTGGTACCGGGGACCGAGTGTCCATTGAACGTGGTGAGTATTTGTTATTCATGAGCACATGACATCACAAAACCTGGAACTTCATAAGACCTTGTGCTAATCAGTGAATATCCCACTTGCAGTGCTGCTCCAAGTTCGGCTTCTGCGGCATGACTTCTGAGTTCTGCGAAGTGACGGACGACGAGGAGACCAGCTGCCAGAGCAACTGCAAGCAGCCCGGATCCGGGGCCTCAGACAGCAACGTGCGACAGCGCATCATCGGGTACTACGAGGCGTGGGCGCACGACCGCGAGTGTCAGAACATGAACTTCAAGGACATTCCCGTCGGCGCCTTGACACACGCCTACTTCTCCTTCGCCTTCATCACGCCGGGCACCTACATGATCGCGCCCATGGACGACCTGAGCCCAGACCTGTTCGAGGACTTCACGGCTATTAAGCAGGGCAACACGGGTCTTAAGGCCATTATTGCCGTCGGCGGTTGGAGCTTCAACGATCCGGGCGCCACTCAGACCGTGTTCAGCGACATGGTGGCCAGTCCCGAGAGCCGCAAGACATTTATTGGTAACCTGATGGGGTTCATGCGCAAGTATGGCTTTGACGGCGTCGATTTCGACTGGGAGTATCCTGGGGCCGACGATCGGGGCGGCAAGTCTTCGGATGGCGAGAATTTCGTCACTTTCCTCAAGGAGCTGGACGAGGTCAACAACGACCAGCCTGAGAAGTACGTTGTGTCATTCACGGTGCCGACCAGCTACTGGTATCTGCGGCACTTTGATCTGACCGCTGTTGACCACGTGGACTTTGTCAATGTCATGAGCTACGATCTGCACGGCATATGGGACTCGACCAACCCCATTGGGAGCCATGTTTATGCGCACACAAACCTCACCGAGATCAAGGACGCGTTCGATCTCTTCTGGCGGAACGGCGTTAAAGCAGAAAAGCTGAACCTGGGTCTCGGGTTCTACGGCAGAAGCTTCCAGCTGTCGGACCCGACGTGCTACACGCCGGGTTGTATGTTCAGAGGAGGTGCTTCGCCAGGACCTTGCAGTCAGAACTCAGGAACGCTGACTTATCGCGAAATCATGGATATCGTCAAGGATAAAGACTTGGAGCCGTACTATGACGAGGAAAATGCTGTCAAGTATGTTACGTGGAACGAGGACCAGTGGGTTTCTTATGTAAGTTTCTTTTATTTTCCTCCTCCCCCTCTTCCCCCTTTTTTCCTTTCACCAAACGCGAACTTAGATTAGCCGGGACAACTAACAACTTCCTGGTTCCTCTCTCCAGGATGATGCAGAGACCTTCCAGCAAAAAATTGACTTCGCCAACGACCTTGGCCTCGGCGGCCTGCTGATCTGGGCGCTGGACCAAGACACGGACAACTTGGAAGCGCTCACGGGCGTCGTCGGTGAAGGTAACCTGCGCCTGTTCTCTAAGCAGGCCGCCAACGCCGATACCATGGAGGGCGTGTCGGTGCCCGACTGCTACGTGACTGACTGCGGCGGCACCTGTGATGCGGGCTTCCTCAAGATTGAGAACCAGCCGTGCGGCAGCGCTACCTGGCTCACGCGCCACTCGACCGAGTCGGACAGCCTGTTGTGTTGTCCGCTGGGCGGCGCCCCGAGCGCCAGCGATTGCGAGTGGCGCGGCACAGCGCCGAGCTGCAACGGACATTGCCACGAGGATGAGGTTGCGCTGGAGCTGAACCGCTGGGGTGATGGGAAGTATTGCGAGGATGGCAATAAGGCGTACTGCTGCAAGACTTCTCTGGAGAATGAGTGCTACTGGACTGGAGAAGGGCAGCGGTGTAATGGGGATGATGTTGCTTTGGTATGTTGCTCTTTTCTGGCCGTGTCCCTTTTCTTGTATTGCCCCTATTCTCAGCCCTACTCCTTTTCGATGAGACCACAAGTAGTCCAGAACTTGAATAACACGCGAACAGACATTCGCCGGGACATTCCTGCAGAGACTGGCCGACATCGCTGGCTTCTCAGGTCTAATCGGCCTGCTCCTGGAGGACGCCCTCAATGAAGCCAACATCGAGCTGCTCAAGCTCTACTGCTGCCCCAAGGACCAGATCGACTCGTGGCAGAACTGTGCATGGCACGGCGAGGAGGGCAGCTGCTTCGACAACCACTGCCCGACGGGCCACTCAGTGCAGCTGACGGATAATGCCTACGGAGAGGGCATCGACTGCGGGATCCGACTGGAGCGCACGCGCGTCTTCTGCTGCGACCCGGCCGACAATCAATCACCTTTCCTGCCCGTGGAGTTGGGCAAGCTGTTCCCATCCCCGCCACAGGGCGACAACGTCGACACCGATTACGAGCTCAGCACGGACGAGACCTGGGGCACCAGCCGGGACAAAAACGGCGGCGATGACGACGAGCCCGACAACGCGGCCTTCCAGTTCGTTGTTTTGGCGTCCCCCGAGGAGCTGCAGGTCTCGCTCGACAAGCGGGACGGCTCGCACTGGGACCTCAACTGCTACGACGCCGATCCCGTCAGCGAAGAACCGCAAACCATCCAGATGGTGTGTACGGACATGTCTGAGAACAGCAACTGCCACAAGATCGGTTTGGGTAAGGGCGTGCCGGGTACCATCCTGCAGATGCCCGAAGGCTGCGGGCCGGGAAAGTATGCCGTGGCCGTGGACATGAAGATGGCCGAGAAACAAATCCTGCCACGCAAGTTTGGAGGGCTGGCGCATAAGCCCATTATTTACGACTTGACTTTTGATTATGACTTCAGCCGCGTGCCGCGCGAGGAGGGCCAGGACACGCAGATGCGCGTGGATTTCAGCAACGAGCCCGGGTACTGGGACACCATCGTGGCCGCCGCGGCGTCCAAGAAGCGCAAGAGTAAAAGAACGCTCGAGGACGTCGGGGGGGACCACGTGCGCTGGCTCGAGGAAGAGTTCCGTGACGATTTCCACCTAAACAGCGGGCTTTTCACTCGAGAAATACACGAGCGTTGGTTCGGCTCGGGCATCATCGCGTGGCTGACGGAGATGCTTAGCCCGACCATCAGCAAGGAGTTCAAACACGTGCTGGACAACACGTACACGCTCAACATCATCGACGCCGAGTGGGACTGCCCGCTGCACAGCGGCAGGCTTCTGGCGCAGGCCGAGACCAACGTGCACGTCGAGACGAGCTTCGGCTTCACGCTGGTGTGCCGTCTGCTGCCCGAGATCGACCTGAGCGACTCATTCCTGACCTTCACCAACAACGGCGAGATCACCGCCACCTTCCGGCTCGAGGCGTATCTGGATCTGCATTACGACTCGCTGGAGAAGTCGCTGATCCGCATCCCGTTCCCGGGCGCGGCATTTAAAATTCCGGGAATCGCCCTCATCGGGCCGGCGCTGCACCTCAAGGGCCGCATCGAGGCCGGGCTGGTTCTCTCAGCCGTGATGGAGACGCAGGTCGACATCGCGTCGTGGGAGTTCCAAACGACACTCCCGCCCAACGACGAATACAAACCCGAGGAACCCACTAAGGCCGGCTGGGGTGACACGGGCGACTTCAACGGGGTGCAGTATCCGCAGTTCTACGCGGGCGTCACGGCCGACGGCAACCTCAAGGCGCACGCCATCGCCGCCGTCGAGTTCGGTATCAGCTTCGACACGCGCTGGAACGTCGGCGGCGACGCCATCGCGAGCGTTGTGGCCGACGGCTGGGTCGAGGCCAAGGCCCACTCCGAGTTCAACACGGTGGCTAGCTGTCCCTTTGTGTGGGGAGTGAATGTCGGTGTTGATCTATACGCCCAGGCCCAAGCTCCGGATCTGTTCAACTGGAAGATGGATAAGTTCCCACTGCCTGGGAGCGGTATGAAGAGCATCATACCCATGGATGAGTGTCCCGGCACGAGCGGCGGCTTGCCTGAGGAGAAGAGAAAAAGGGGGCTCAGCAGTGTTTCTCTCCGAAATGAGATTGCCCAACCGAGCCAGGACACTAGAGAAAATTTCAATAACGGCACATTACTGAACAAACGAGCCAAGGTCGTCGTCCCGGCCGTCATCGTTATTCCCGCCCAGAAGATGCTGTGTCCTGAGGCCAGCCAAGGAGGAAAAACATCGACGGCTTGCGAATTGATCAAGGGCTGGGAAGACGATCAGTACACCTCTGCGCTCCGGAAACGGGAGTACACGGATGGTGGAGAAGAACACCTGCACAAGTGGGATCGCCGCGTCACAGATTCGAGCAGGACGACCAAGGCGTGTCTTTCCACCTACAAATCGTCTGGAGGGATACCATTCCTGGCGCCGCCGTATGATACCAGCGGGACATTAAATACTGTGAGTGCCCCCATTAGTGATTTCCCCCAGCACAAGACACGAGAAGTGAGTAATTAATAACTGGGCATCCAGAAAGTGACAAACGTCAAGGTCTACGGCTACGTCCAGCCGGGCGTGTGCAACAACTTCGACTTTGACGGGAACAGGGACTACCCCGCGGCAGCAGACCTCGAGGACGGCTGGGCTACGGAGCACATTCTCGAGCTGCAGCTAGTGAGCCAATTCTTCGACAACCTGCAGTCGCGCCTGGGCTCCTCACTCCCTAACTATAACCCGGGCGGCAACGGCAAGCAGAACATGTGCCAAGTTCTGCGTACGCTCTGGCAGGGCGTCACAGAAAACCAGCGGCCCGTCTTCGACGGCAAGACGCGCGACCCGGTGAACCACGTGCTGGCCGTGCTGCCGGGCAACGACAACAACTACAAGAACGAATTCGTACTGCTTGACAGCAGCGTCAACACGGCCAAGGAGCGCATGTTCAGCGGCGACGCAACTATCCAGAACGACGACACCATGAGAGGCTACGACGGCGATGGCGACCGCGCCGTCAAGAACCTTAAAGATGTCATGACTGCCATGAAGTACCTGCAGGACAGTACCATCGCTTCACATCTTCTAGCTCAAAAAGTGCGCATCGGCGACCGCCTGCGTGATTTGGACACGGTAGCCCTGCCGGCCATGCGCAAGACGAAGTTGACCGGCGCAGCGTACGGCGTCTGGCAGCCCATGGGCCTCGAGGCGCTGTGGAATACCTTTATGCGCGACAAGGGCGCGACGGCGCGGTCCAAGGCCATTTTGCACATCGATACCCACCTGGCAATACTCAAGGAGGGCTTTGTGAATGACTTCAAGAAGGAACAGGCCGCTACACAGGCGGCGCAGGGTGATACGGTGTTGCAAGACCTCATTGAGAAGATAGACAAGTTGGATGTTGAGTGGGCGAGGTATAAGCCCAACTCGTGGACGAATCCATTTTAGATTTTGGGAGGTAAGGGGAAGGAAACACGTACCAGTTGTTCTTCAATTTCATTTGGCGTACCCGAGGGTAATGATTCAACAATATCGAAATTGCTAAAGTCTGGGAGCCTCAAATGTTTGAGCCCATTTTAGCGCGATTAATCGAACATTTGCAATAACACCGTATATTATCCATGTGCGCTTGAAAAGCTTCGGCTAGTCGCCTAACCTTCTCGATCCCCTCTCTTAAAGTCAATACGCTGGCATTTATCCAGGGGATATGATGCTCTTCGAACCTGGAAAAGCTTTAGTCGTGTAAAACTTGCTCACGCTACTACGTAGTAACATGCGCATCCCCCGTTCAGACTAGCTGAGCTTCGCACAAGACGAGTCAGCTGTTGTCCCAGCCCCTGTCGCTGAGAAGATCGCGGCTGTGAAGCACAATCTGTCGACACAGGAGCTGCTCGCTCATATCCATGCCGTCACTTAGTCCAAAGTCGATGTCTGGATGCCAGGATGCTATCGAGCATCAAGGCAATTCTAGAGCGGGCTGTCGAAGCTCACCGTAGATGCTCCCGCTGGTACAAAACGGTTAAACCTGGGAGTGTTCAGCTGGATGAGGGAGGTGGGAAGGTACGGCCAAGTACAGGGCTACAAAACCCCGCCCCAAAACCAGAAGTAACCATCATAGAAGAAGAAAAAAAAAACATCTTTTTTTTGGTCTTCATATAAATCTGAGGGTGGATACCAGTACTAACCTCGTCAACTTACGTTTTTGCAAAAACAAATTTCGATAGAACCTGTTAAGAATCATCAAACCATGATCTATTCTAGATTAGTTATATTGGGATAGTTTAATAGTAGGAGTTACTGGCCTACAGTAGGTAGGGATCTCCTGCTCTCTAATCACTACGCTAAGCGAAATGGGTCATTTCACTCCTGTGGTCTAGATTCGTAATTATATTTGTATCCTCGATCCTCTTATGTACGATGATCTGTTAAAAATAATATTTGGAGTAGAATTGGTAGAGGATAACTAGTAATGTTAGATGTCTTAGTCAAGGGAAATACTATACTTATCGTCCACCACCTATACAGATTGTCGCTCGACTGGTATTTAGAATTCGATTCCACCACATGTAAACATGCCACGAACATACGACGAAAAGTAAATTATTTGTACACTTCAGCCCTTTGATATAGTCCTAAACTCAGCGATAGGGAAGTTATAAATACCTAGAATATCCCTCGTACGACTTTACGTAATCGACGACACGGTCTCCTCTACGAAACGGAATTCCCGCTAACTCCCGTAAATTAACCAACCTAGAAGAAGAAGCAATTATAAGATACATAGTCGAACTATATTCGCGATCGTTTCTTCCTCGGATCGGTGATGTGAAAGATATGGCAAATCGACTCCTCCGCTAACGCGACCCGGGACGCGTCGGCGTTAACTAGGTCTCGAGTCTCGTTTGACGATTACCAGATCTACAGACGCGTTTAATCGAGGAATCTACTACTAGAGAATCCTCTACGAAAATATTCACGCGTATCTTGCATGGTTTACGCTCGTACAAAATATAATCAATAAGTAGGGGATTTAAGAGGGAGATATCTATAGTTAAATTCGACGAGATCGCGTTCATTATAGCAGTGCCTCTGCCTCGTCACAAAGGCACAAAATTTGTCAAACAGTCGAGGCGTTGTTTTTTTCCACTTTAGATCCCTGGGGGTCGTTTATGGCTCTTCGGATATACTTGCTGCTGTTTGCATGCTACACCAGAGTCGCAGAAACGGCGGGCAAGCAGGGCGAGCAGGGCGAGCTATGCTTGAGGCAGCCTGAGAAAAAGGGGCGAGTGATCATGTGATGCAAAGTGTCAAGATTGAGGTATTGTAACAAGTCAAGCTTGATGGTCTAAGCGTGGTGACTAATTTGACATGAGGCTACAGTATACTACCAGTATAAAGTCTCTGACCAAGGAATCTCTCTCCACCAGCATTCTCTGTTAACATTTTAGTGCCCATCGCCAATTCCACAATCTGTTCTCAATTCGTTGTTTCAAGATAAAATATCAGTCAACTGGCAGGACGAGTAGTACTAATTTGCTTTATCGGGAATATCCAAGTTAGGTATGAGATCATCTTTGTAATTGGTAGGTTGTAGCTCCTCGAATCCAACTGCCACAGGCGCAAAGCATAAATTCACTCGAGATGAGGATCTCGGCACCAAGTGAAGTCGGCGTTCCTCAGAGTCCTTAAAATAAGGTCCGAAAACAACTTTCCGACCACGATTAGTCGTAAACTATTTTAAATAAGCAATAGCTTCAACCTGAATTATCAATCAACCTTGCGTAGAGAGCACAGTGAAACAAAATGTGGGTTGGAAACTTTTACTTGAGCGCTAACTATATCCGAAAGCTCGCCTTCGTCTATAGGTGTGTATGTCTAGACAATATATTATCACATTCTTGTAGTACTGGAGGCTCGTTTAATCCGTGTGGGCATGAGTTGCCCGAGTACTATTTTGCTTAGAGAGTGTGATGTATCCAGTTATAGCCAGAAAATTGCAAAGCAACTGTTTTATTCGAATCCGTCAGTAATAGACTAGACTATTTAATGAAACTTAGATTAGTAAAGCGAGCGAGACTAGCCTTCGGAACCGACAAACGGACAAGGTCGAAGGAGTCCTAGCCCACTTTTGTCGAAAGCACCTCATCTGCTTTCAGGCCCTATAAACAATTAATTAATTATTATTATTATTTTAAATACGCCGTAGGCTCGAAGCCCCCGGTACCTCTACTAGTACTCCCGTATGTCAAACCGTGCCCTAATGGCTGGACTAAATACATACGCTGCGTCGTCGGTTCGCCCTATTGGCGACTGCGTTGCGTTCACTACCATACTACGTTGGTTCTAAACCTACCAACAAAGTCCCCCCTGAGAAGATCGATGCTATCTGGGCCTTGAAGCTGTCCGACCCGTCCCTAGCAGCCACCTTACAATAGTCCCACTAACTACTGGTTCTCCTGTTGCCGTTGCGAGGTCTCTGCGAGAGTGTAGTGGCCGTGGTGCGATAGCGGCCCGTAATCGTTCCCTCGGTCCTTCCAACAGCCCGCAAAAGAGGATTACGTGCTCTGCCGTCTCAGGTGCGTCGCCACAGCGGCATAGCGGCGAGTACACGCCAAAAGCCCCTGTCTTGAATAAGAAGGCTGCTAGTCCTATTTTTTCCGTCCTGATCTGGCACAGCGTAGACGCCTCCAGTCGGTTCAGGCCGAAATACTTGCCCCCTTTCGGTATCTGCATCGAAGGGCCCTCCGGTTCCTCAGCGATGGCGCGTCGCTGGCGATCGTGATGCTCTGCTCCGGTGAGCCATCTCTTCCTCCAGTGGCCGAGGAGGGCAGCCGGGACCTCCTTTTCCTCGCTCATCCACTCGGAGCCCCGAGCCTCCTTCTCCATAGTGTACCCTGCCGGTCGGAGTAGCTGCGACGCCTGCTTCCTCTTCGCCGGCCTATCCTGCCGGAGTATATATGACGCTTTAGCGCTCGCGCTGCGAAGCAGATTTCTCTTCCCGCTAAGCCGTAGCCGTTCTTCAAACTTAGCAGCCCGGGCACTAAGATAGAGGTCTAGTGGCGGGATTGCTGCTTCTGCTTCCAGGTGGCGAACCGGCGTCGCTTTGTGGGCGCCACAGACTACCCGGAGGCACTCGTTCTGTATCTCCATCAGGCTCTTAGCTGGCCCTGCCGGTTCCTCACTTATAGTATGCCACGCAGTCGCCCCGAAGGCGATCGCGCTACGGATAACCACCGTATATAACAGCCTCGCCCGTATAAGATCGCAGCCCCACGACATATTGACTAGCTTTGTCAGGGCTAGCTTTTGAGTTGCCATTTTTGTTTTAACACGCTCAACATGGGCGTGCCACGTCAGTTTGCGGTCGAACCAGACTCCTAGGAACCTCGCTGAGACTACCGGCGACACTGTGGCGTCCCCAAGGCGAATACTTTGCGGCAAGGGCTCTCGGGCCCTAGTAAAGTGCATTAGCTCACTCTTGTCAGGAGCGAACTCCCTCCCGTGCCTCACTGCCCACCGCTGACACGTAGCCCATGCGCTCTCCAACCGGCGGCAGGTCGTGTCTGGATCGGTGCCGACGCTTAGCAGGTTCGTGTCATCCGCGAACAATTAATTAATATTAAATATAATAGTTATCGCAGCCTACATCATAAATAACTCTCATGGAAGTCCTGTTTGGTCGGTATAGTTATGTCCACCAAGGACCAGGGGCAGGCAAGGTACTACTGTTGTCTAAAGTGCTTAATACCTGCTTACACCTAGTTCATCTTCTCCAACATTAATCTGTTAGGCTGGATGACCGCGGAAAAGAAGTTCAGATCCAGAAGTTGCGTGATTACTAAGACTGGATATATACCGAACCTCATTAATTTCCGCATGTCGTACGTAGATATCGGACGATAAGTCCACAGATTTTCCGACTTGATAGTAATGAGTTTATTTAAATCCATAGAATTCTGCACAACAGCCTGTCACAAGGTGTCCTGTGCCTGTCGCGTCATATATTCTGCGAAGGACGACCGACATTTCCCGGGATTTGGATTGAGGAGCGCATCACAGCAGTACTCAAGAAGCACTTCCATGACAGAAACTTGCAGATTCAAACGAGTACTTATTTCAATCGCACAACACCTAGACATAGGCCCTGGTGAGATTTGTAGTCCTCGGATAGAGCCTATCCATTACGCAGATGAAGTTTGCCCACCAGGGATTAGAGAGAACACAGGTTAGTATTCGTTAATAGAGATAGACTGATATCGTAACATTAAATCAAAAAAAATAATAAGCTCAATATTAAAGCTTGTCACGCTCTACTATAGAAGGTGTAGGTAGTGGTGACGGGATTAAGCGGCCAATTACTATACTAGAGCGCCGGCTTCGCGTGGTTAAAAAAGTACGCGGTTGGTGTACAAAACATAATATCTATATGCTAGGCTTTATTTTGACTCCATTTTGTGTGTGAAATCGCTTATATTCATGGGAAAATGGCTAAGGGCTAGTTATAGTGCCTTATAGCATTTGTTGTTCTGGCGGGGTGGTCTCCTGACTTTTAGAACATGACTGAGCTAGCGGCTATATTGCTGCGTTTTATGGCAGAGCGAGTGAAGGATCTTTATGTCTGGAACCAAAATGTCGTATTTGGCTATGATATTGATTGCTTCTCTGATGTCACTATCAACTGTCAATTGTTTGTACTGGGCAAAATGGTTGTTCCTTAGAACCTCTGGGGGTTTACTATAATCACGATAAGGTGGGAGCTTATTCCGACGAGGACCGCATTATTCGCGGAATAGAGGAAACTTGCCTAAGATACTGCGTAAACATCAAGGAGGGAAATATTATCCATCGTTTGTTGTGAGTGAATGATGTGATCAAACTTCAAATTTGTTTCTAACATAAAACCTACTTGCACAAAATTATAAGTACAACCTACGCAACAACCTATCTCCACCACATTCTTGGTCAGTCTTGAGAGTACTGACTTCAAAATAACCCGATACCCAATACCCATCACCACGCAAAAACTATCTCCCACATCACACCACAGCCATCTAAGCATCCGTCAAAACAACAAAGAACCCCATGGGACACTGTTCTCCACACTGCTTAAAGATGAATGTCGTATCAGGGGAGCACAAACTCCCACTAACCGTAACCGTCCCCGCCTCGGCCGGAATCCCACAAGGCGCACTATTCACCACATAGCTGTGCCCTGGCTTCAAAACGGGAGGCGGATTGGGCGGACTAGGTCCAGGAGCAGGCTGATTCTGATACGTAGTCTGCCCAACCACAGCACCCACCCCAATAGCGTAACCGGTGAATTTTACGGTGCCTGGGCCCTGGAAGGCGAAGGAGCCCGGAGCTTGCAGCTGGGAGGGGAAATCGAAGACCAGGTTGCAGATCTTCCCTTGAGTGGCGGCGGCGGGAAGTTCAAGGTTGAAGATGGTGCACATGTCGTTGGGCGTGACTTGGGCCCATTGGGTCGCCGCGAAGGCTTTATTGGGTTTCTTCGCGGAGATAGGGAGGAGGACAGAGGTTGAGATTGAGCCCTTGGGAAGGAGGCCGTCGGGCTGAGCTGCGTTGGCCGGGCATTGAGATTGAGAAGTCGAAGCCCCTGGGAAGAGAGTGGGCGTTGCGTAGACGGAGGCCGCCATGGTAGCGAGGAAGGTGGTGGTCTTCATTTTGACGCTGATAGCTTGGGAGTGTAGGTTGGAGGTTAGAGAAGTGGCCTTGTTGACCTAGAATGATGACTTTGAACGATGGACTCTGGATGCAGGGATAGTAAACGGAGAGATCTACAATGGTCTAGAACAACTTTACTCTAGCAGTTGTCACGAAGCAAACCACAGCGCATGGACGGCTAGAGCAGTTCCTACCATAGCATCTAAGCGCGGCTGAAAGAGGAAAATTTTCCAAGAGAAATAGTACACGTCTGTGTGCGTTAGCAGTCTAAGGCTAAGTGGGAAACTCTCCCCAGGTTTTGCCAGTGCTTTACGAAGCTTTTGGTTTCAACCGCCTCATTCCTAGGGTCGAGGGTCTCAATCCCGAGGGAAGGTTAGAATTTGGGCACGATTCCTGCCAGCCTCAGATGCCCGTTTCAAACTTCTGTACTAGCTGCTGGAGTTCTAGACTATAAAAAGATGGCTAGAGCGTTGTACTCTCTGATGTAGGCATATCTTGGCGTCGGCGTATAAGCGCGGCTGCTAGTTGGACTTGAAGCAGCTCCAGGAAGGATATAAGCGAACAACACTAAGGACCAAGAAAAAGTATAACGGAGGCACATTGTAATTTGCAATACAGTACGTGCCCCGTTCGTCGAAATTACTTCTTGGGAAGCTTCAAGGACAGAAAGCAGTTAGTGATCTAGCGCACAAGCACCCGGATCAACCAGCTCTATATTGCTGACATATGGGAACAGGGAAACATCGACAATGCTCAACGACTGTATACTGCTAACACTTATTTCGTTGCTTCAATGCGATTCTCATTTGACATGTAACTGAACGCCATTTGCGACAATGCGCCTGGGACATAATTTGCGAGTTGATTTCAAATAGCGGCATTGGACAATGAGTGATAGACAATGTTATCAACTTGACTGGTATGAGCAATCGCCATGCAAGAGTTAAGTCATTGCAGATGTATACCGAGACGAATTCGGTCAGCTTGCATGTGAAGAAGGATAGCACTTCAGCTTTTGATATTTGGGAATCGCGATTATCGGTTTTCTTTGGACATCAGAAAATTACTTTTTCCTCCTGCTTGCACGGAGTCCTCCGCCCCTCTAAAAAGCTGCACCAACAACGTGCTCTTGGCAGCAAACTTGAGCCGCTCTACCTGTAATCGCAACCGGCCCAGGCGGTGACGCACAGATCACGGCACAATTACTCCTCTGCGAACAGGCCAATTACCAAATTCGAGAAGCTGCTTTTCGCTGGGCCCTGTTCCAACTCGGACCCACGTCGTCATTTTCCCACTCCAGCCACCTCAGCAGCTTTCAGCTTCCGATCCCCATTCTCCTCGAAGTCTGACAAGACCATATCGTTTCTGCCTCGCCAGTCAACCATACTCGTTTAATCCGATTGCAGGCGACTCGAAAAGCCATCATCATATCTTTGGGCATTGTATCGCTTCCTGCAGCTCATATCCCACCGGCACTATGGCACCTCCACCTTCTGCCAACTTGCCTCTTACCGAGAGAATCGTGATCCTCGCGAAAACCCTCCAGTGTACGTGACATCCCCGTTCACAACACCCCGCACCGTCCCAGTTTGGTGAAGTTTTGAGCTGACCTTACAATTTCCACAGTTGGGTGGTTTACCGGGTATGTACATCGATCGAGCGCTTCGTGATCTTGAGGCGGCGCATCCTATGTCAACCACGCGAGCATCATACGCGAGCATCATCCGCACGCATACCCGAGACACTCGAGGGATCGCCCAGACTGAATGAAATAAATAAAAAAGGTGGCTAATGATCACATCACAGACATCTCGTCCTGTTGCTCTGCATCACCCGATACTCGCTGTCATGGATCCGAATGAATTACTACACCCGCATGGCGCAGTTCTCGTACCGCACTGCCTTTATTGCCGCTGCCGCCACCTACGGAATCGTTGTTTACAAGACGATGCGAGCTAGACAAAAGGTGGGCGCGAAGTACCCTTCGGGCGGCGCTTTGGGACTTGCGGCCGATGAGAACGTCCAATACTTGGGTAAGTTACCAGTCTCATCGCGATCATCTGGCCTGCTTTCAAAAGCTAACTCGTCTAGTCATGGCTTTGGTCTGGCTCTTCATGCCCCAGTACCCCTTGGCTATGCTCCCCTACGGAATCTACTCCATCTTCCACGTCGCGACCTACACGCGTGCCAACGTTATCCCCACTATTCAACCGGCCAAGCCTGCTGCAGGAGCCTCCTCTGGCGCCAAGGCTGCTGGAAACCCCATCGCCGATGCTATTGGATCCTTCGTCAAGACCTACTATGATGCGTCCATGTCTGTTGTTTCTTTCCTCGAAATCGCTCTCTGGGGCCGTATCTTCTTGTCTGCCATCATCTTCCAGCGACGGTCATGGATCCTTATTGTCATCTACACCGTCTTCCTCCGCGCCAGATTTTCCCAAAGCTCTCACGTGCAGCACGCGTTCGCCACGATCGAGGCACGTATTGATTCGGCCGTCGGAGCTCAAAATCTTCCCCCGGTGGCGCGACAGATCTGGGAGACGGTCAAGAATGTGGCTCGTCAGTTCCACAGCGCGACTGACATCAGCAAGTACATGAACGGAGCCTCAGTACCCAAGAAAACGTCTTAAACTCCCGATACGATTTCCTGTCTCTTTCGACACGGTTGGACGCCCACGGTGATACGGCGGTACGACAGATACGAACCAGATGCCAGGGTGGAGGTAGGATATGGTTAATCTCCTCGGAGCAAAATATTGGTACACGAAGGTGTGAAAGACGATTTGGTGATGGTGGGGAGAATGGTTGGAGGAACTGAAAAAGGGAACGGTACATCCGCTCTGTGAATCCACACTTTGTTACCTGCTTATAAGGAGTCGGCGACCATGCATTATAGGCTGAGATCCGGCGACTTTGTATTTTCGGGTGCCGGAGACGGCTTGGCTCTGTCTTCTTACTCGGTTATGACTTTCTAGCATAAGACATGAATGTCTCTGACGGCTGTTGAATCCAACTTGTGCATCTCACCTATTTTGCCGTTGCCAGCTATGATTTCTAACAGCGCCTACTCAAGCCCCCTGGGATGAATCTCCTGCCTGGGTCTACAGTTAATACCACCTCCACACACATCCCAGGCGGAACTCGGTCAAAGATCACTGCCAATTATGGATCCTCAAGATGATCACTCTGCCATGCGGAGACTTGATAGCTTACGCCACAGGTGGATATGACGTCGGATTCAAATAGTTTGGGACGCAATTGTGCATGAGCCATGCCCTGATACCCAGGAAATAATCTAATTTCAAAGCTGACTGCTCCGGGTTAAACAGCAATTAAAGCGAGGTTACGCAAGTTTCATGTCAAGTTAGGTAACCGACAGCGCTGAGTATGACCCGATCTCGTGTAGACTAACTATCCCATTCAAGCCACATTCGTACCCCACTAAGCGAAGCGATGACGTAGAATGAGGGTATGAAGGTGGGATGGCCCTGCCAGCACAGGCGTCCCAGCATCGAGTAATTCCGACGTGCCCGTCCTTCGATCATCCTGCACTCACTGCTTCGGTTTCTTGTTTGCATGCCCAGACACTAGACGACCGTCACGAGACCGATTCGATGCGTGACGAACTACTACAAGTGGACTGACCCTGTTTGGCTATTCCAGCCCGTCTCGCAAGTCGGTCTCGCACTGCGCAGCGACCTTTTGCCCTTCAATACCATGGCTTCGCTTCTACGTCAGATCGTCGCTGGCCCTCGCGCCAGACATCCGGAAGCAGGCCTGGATCTCTGTTATGTGACGGACAATATAGTTGCAACGTACGAATTGCACCCATCTGAAATCACGGGGAATTGCAAGACTGACAGGCACAAACTCGCAGCTCCGGCCCTTCACAAACATATCCCCAACGAGCATACCGTAACCCTCTCGACCGTCTCGTCACTTTCTTAGACGCTAAACATGGCAAAAATTGGGCAATATGGGAATTCCGCGCTGAGGGCACCGGGTACCCAGACCACCTGGTGTACGACCGCATCCGACATTACCCCTGGCCAGACCACCACCCGCCGCCTTTCAGACTGGTTCCCATGATCGTGGCCAGCATGAGGAATTGGCTCAACGGGAACGACCTTGATGAAGACGGTGCGCGTTCTGAGGACAAGTCTAAATTGATAGCACGAGTGTTGGAACACTGGAAGGACAAGAAGAACGGTCGCGTGGTTGTCGTGCACTGCAAGGCAGGCAAGGGACGAAGCGGTACCATGGCCTGTAGCTTCCTCATCTCCGAGTGCGGCTGGACGCCTGAGCAGGCCATCAATAGATTCACGGAAAGGCGAATGCGGCCAAAATTTGGCCCGGGCGTCAGTATACCCAGTCAAGTACGATGGATCGGCTACGTGGACCGCTGGACGAAAGGCGGCAAGAAGTATGTGGATCGCGAGATTGAGATCGTTGAGATCCATGTTTGGGGTCTGCGCAGTGGCGTCAAGCTCTCAGTCGAAGGCTTCGTGGACGAAGGCAAGAAAATCAAGGTCTTCCACACCTTCAATAGGGAAGAGCGCCTTGTCGTGGAGGGGGATGCGCCGGGTAGCTCGGGGATAATGGATTCGATATATGAACTTGCCGGCTATGGTAACAGCCCAACTACCGAACAGGAGGTTCTTGTTGGGGCAAGGGAAGCTGATGTGCAAAACGGCACAGACTTTACCAAAGGCGCACCCAACCGCACTCCCAGCAGCTCTGCGACGCCCGTGTCGGAAACTATCGAAGCACCAAAGAAGTCTCACACGGCGAAGCTGATCTCGCCAATATCGCGCAACGCTTCTACTGGCAGCACATCTAAAGATAACTTGGGGTGTTCGAAGTCGAAGAGGAAGTCGAAAGTGTTCGCTGACGACTCTGGCCATTCCTCGTCCACGTCGGTGGACAAGCTTGATCCCGAGCCCGGAGGCCGTGCCGTCATCTTCAAGCCCAAAGAACCCATCAGAGTGCCTACGTCCGACGTGAACATTACCCTCGAACGTCGCAACCGTGCGCCCAGCTCCATGGGTCTCACGATGGTGACCGCCGTGGCCCACGTGTGGTTCAACGCCTTCTTCGAGGGCGACGGCCCTGAGCAGGGTGGGATCTCAAGGGACAATGGCGTGTTCGAGATCGAGTGGGATAAGATGGACGGCATCAAGGGATCGAGCCAGAAGGGCACGCGTGCGATGGACCGCATTGCCGTCGTCTGGCGAAGCGTAGCTTCGCAAACCGCCGAGGGAGTCGAGACAGGACCAAATGAGGTCGTCATTACGGAACCGAGCGAGAACTCTCCCGTGCCGCAAATGCAGCCCGCGGACTGGAAAGGCGGGAACGACGAGGACCCGGCGCAGGAGAAAAAGCTGGGGCTTCGGGTGCAAAGTCCAGATAGTGCGAATGTAAGCCAGGCTAGTAGTATCAATGAGGAAATCGGGAAGGGGACGGATGTTGATGTTGATTCTATTAAGGGGGTGAGGAGTGATTTGCCCGGCGCGGAGATGGGTGACGATGAGGAGACGAGGGGGAGGAAGGGGCAGCCGGAGCTGGAGGCTTATGCGGAGAAGCTGCCTAGTCCGGAAGGGAGTGGGATGGATGATGGGAAGAAATAATGTAGGCAAAGGGTGTGAGGTTGGGATGTTGACGGCTGGTTGGAATGAGTTCTACTGTGTCTTCGATTTGCGTTGCATCGTCTGGGGCTGTCTTTGTTTCTGAATCCGAGTTTAGTTATTATGGAGATACCAATAACGAGGTTTGTTTTTTGGGCATTTGCTAATTAAGTGTGCACTTTCCATGTCCCGTTTGGCACAGCAAGTCAGATTCTCGTGTTTGTCATGCAATTGTGAGCTGTTCCAATGTGTGGGTGAGAGATTGCGCTTTCTTGGGAAGGGGAGGTCATTGCTCACATAGGAAACGACCTACTCCCGGTTCTAACTAGTGTCTGCTGTTCCCTGTTCATTGTTCATGGACAGCTTCGCGTTGGTTTTATCTGGGAACCTGTCCAAGGAATCTGCTTATAGAGTTACTCATTTAGAGAATGACTATACAGGAATTGGCGTACGTGAAAATCTGGCATTACTACTATGATGTTGCCATCGGGCAATCCTTGAAACCTAACTAACATTACCCACTTGTACTGTTACAAGGTTGTCAGGTTGGTGAGTGGTCGCCACGGTCCCCGCGTCTGGGGCCTGGCGTATATTTCGACATGAATTTTCAGCCCGAGAAATGGAACGAGGTTCCCACTTTATAGTTAACAATCAACTAGCTATGAGTTCAAGGAGTAGTTTACAGGAGCAACTTTCAGATCGGAGATTAAACACGAATTTGGCACCAAAGAAACAGTATACGGTTTGGTCCCTTTGTTCATTGACAGAAAGAAATCTCGAGAGAAAGGAAATCCACCACATGCCCTAGGTGAAGAGGAACGGATCTCTTGGTTACCGCGTTCGACCTAGTGAATAGGCCCTGGTGGATGATAGAGTCCCATATAGCACCCCACGTATAATAGGTCTGACCAATGGAGTAACTGGGACCCCCTGACAATAACCGAGCGGGTCAACCCGCTCCAATCCCGTCCTATTCCCGACATCCTCTGAACAGGCCTTAACCGAGCCAGAACTTCCACCAAAGCAGGAACGAAATGCGGCACGGCTATCTTATGTATGCATCTCTCGTAGCCGATCCGATTCCGAAGTGGTCCGATCATCGGGCAAGTTTCTACAAGCGAGACCAGGAACTGGGAGCTTGAAAAGCGGCAATGGCCATGCCAAGACCACTTCCAGGACTCCCTGTGCTAAAAGGAATTATATAGCCAACGTTAAGTCTATATCAACCTCGGGGCTATTGCATGAGGACTGTCTCCTCCTCCCAGAACTCCGCGCCGGCTCTTCTGGACACCGCCTGCAACAGGTGTGCGACAGGGCATGGATTGAGGAGAAGATGAATAATTCTTTGTAATCAGAGAAAAGGTGGGTAATTATTATGTCCAGTTAAGGATCAGATAAAATACGTCGGCGCGATTTACGGACGTGTTAGCGGGGCATCATCGCATGGCTGATCCTTCTAGGTTCGCCTACCTGCGTGAGGTAAATACACGCCGGCACTTGTTGAGTTCGCGGGGATTGATACCAGTGACTAGTCCATAATCATCGCCAAGCGGGGTTGCCCTTGAGCAGGAGGTTGGCCAACGTTCATCATGGGAGTTACTGTCGACTATCTCGGCCCAACTCTTGCGCCGCTGCAGGGCTCAAAAATTATCAAAGTATATAAGACGGTCATCGACGCGGGAATGTCTCTTCTACCGAACTGCCACTGAGCCTACACACTTGACTCTAATTACACTTCAGAACCCTCATCTTAACTGCTCCCATCCATCATAATGAAGTCCCCACTCACTATCCTCGCATTCATCATCACTCTAGCCGCCGCTGGCGACTGGGGCAAGTCGTGCTTCGATGAGACACTGGATCCCGTGACCGACGTGCTCACTGCCACCTGCCGCACTGGCGATGGGAGAGGAATTACGAAATTGACTTCGCTCGATTTGAACGATTGCTACAAGTATCAAAATAACAAGATTGAGGTATGTCATTTCTCCTTCTCGTTCTTGTTTTCCTTCATTCGCGTCGAAGAGAACATAAGACTGACTATGTGTGTGCTTTTTTCAGCCGAGCTTCCATGGAAACTTCAGTAATTCATGCACCGACTGCGCAATCATCCGCTTGCCAGATCCCGTTTACGACGTCGTGGGCATTTTACACCCTTGGATGAATTGCACGTGTGTGGGTGCCCCAACTGAAGTTGCTATTAATACCGGTAAGCCACTGCTCCTCTTCAAGAAACTATGTTGCTCCATACTTAGATACTGACCTATGGCGTCTGTAGATGCGGAAATTGATAACCGCTTTGGAAACCTGATGTGCAACATACCGTAGGTGGGTTGAGACATGGTGTTTGGAGGGATGCATGTGGTACTTGAATAGCATTTCGTTAAGCTTTCAGAAGATGAAAAAGTGGGTAGAGCCTTCGATTTTTGAGATTTGGCATTATCTGGCTTGTAAGGGGTGGTTTCATTCAAGTATATTTTGGTTTTCTCAACGTAGTGTTGGTCTGTACATACTCTTTTCTATTTCTCCGCCTTCTGGAATTGACAATATTGCCCATATGTTGAACCAGAATTGAATCATATGGATTTGTTACAGTCTAGTGTTTAGCCGGGTGGTCTTGATTGGGTATATTCTACATAACGTCACCCACAGGTCATTGCCCCACACGGGTCTTTGCCCAACTTTTCAAGAAATCTTGACTTTCCATCTTTACTTATACAATTCTTCCCTTCCACAACATGGCACGCAAATCTAGTGAAGCTAATCTTCAATTAGCCATCCAAACTAAACGACGCGATCCTCACCTAAGTTGGAATAAGCTTGGTAAAATCTCCAAAGTCGACCATAAGACATTGAAGCGCCGTTACGAAGGCGTACAACCATTACACATTACTAACATGTCCAAACGGAAAATGACCGAAACCGAAGAGAATACGATTACCCGACGCGTAATTGAGCTAGATTCGCGAACTTTTCCTCCCCGGCTTCGATACGTTGAAGAAATGGCGAATATCCTCCGACGCGACCGCGACGCGTCACCCGTCGGCAAGAACCGGGCCTCGAGCTTCGTACGGCGACAACCAGACCTCCGGACGCGTTTAAATCGTCGAATCGATTAACAGCGGGCATTCTGCGAAGATCCTGTCGCGTATCGCGGTTATTTTAAGCGTGTTGCGGACACAATAGCGAAGCACGGCATCCAGCCGGAGGATATCTACAACTTTGACGAGACGGGCTTTTTAATGGGCATGATCTCAACCGGCATGGTCGTTACGAGTACCGAAAGACGTGGAAGGCCTAGGCAAGCCCAGCAAGGCAATAGGGATGGGTTACTGTCATTCAGGCGGCCAATTCCCAAGGCTGGGCGGTGCCGCCGTACATCATCTTCGCGACCAAAGTTCACCTCGCTTCGTGGTATCGCGACACCACATTACCGGGCAATTGGGTCGTTGATCTATTCCACAACGGATGGAAAACGAATGATATGGGTCTCAGCTGGGCAGCTCACTTCGATCTGCACACACGATCGTACGAAGGGTGTCAAACGCCTCCTGAGTCTTGACGGTCACGAAAGCCACCACTCGATGGATTTCGAACAATACTGCAAGAACCATGGCATCATTACCCTTCCTATGCCTGCCCATTCGTCCCATAAGCTCCAGCCTCTCGACTTGGTGCCTTTTAGTGTTTTGAAACGGGCGTACGGTGTGTTTGTTGAGGGTTTGATGCGACGGCATCATACCCACGTTGCGAAGGAGGATTTCCTTGCCGGTTTTTTGGAGGCGTTTGGCGCTGCTTTTACTAAACAAAACATCAGATCTGGTTTCGAAGCAGCTGTAATTGTCCCTTTTGACCCCGACAAGGTTATATCTGCCCTGGATGTCGCAGAAGTCGCGCGTACACCCTCTGCCGACTCAGAACTCCTACCCCCTATTTGGACTTCTAAGACACCTACTACCACCCTTGAAGCCGAATCGCAGTCAACGTTGATTAATAATAGCGTTCAGAGGCATCAAGACAGCTCTACGACGCATATTATTCATTCAATTGACTCGATTGCAAAGGCTACGCATGCAATGATGCAAGAGAATGTTATCTTGCGTCGCGAGAACGAAGAGCTTCGTGAGACTAACCATGTGCTAAGCAAACGTCTCAGAACCAAAAACAAGCAAATCCAGTATGGTGGGCCACTTAATATAGAAGATGCACAAGTTCTACGGGCTATTAGGGGTGATACGGGTTTAGAAAGTGAGGAAGAGGGTGAAAGTAGTCGTCCTACAAGGAGGAGGGCAACGGGTGCTAGGCGCTGTGGCATTTGCGGAGGAACTGGACATAATGCGCGAACTTTTCAGGCAGATGTAGAAACAGATAATGAAAAGAATTCTGATTAATTTCTTGAATGAATACGGGTTGTTGTTGATCTATCTAAGATTAAAGGTTGGGAGGTCGTGAAAAGTTGGGCAAAGACCCGTGTGGGGCATTGACCTGTGGGTGACGTTAACCTATTTGTTTTAACCACGTTTGTATACTCCCTTATAGAAGCCCACGGCTTATCAAGCCAGTGGAGTAGACTAGCTACTATAGGTGAAAAAGGGCAGGGGCCTCTGCCTTTATAATTACTGCTAGGCTGTTAAGGCCTAAGCTATAAGTTACTTCCGTCTCGCTTTTACCTCCATAAATACTGAAAAAGTTCCCTCGCACTATAGCTATTACTAGTACAGATACCAATTTCTCGTAGCTATTTTCTTAATAGCTAGGTAGTTAAGTAGCTCTTTCTTATATTACCAAGATGTGACAGGCTAGAACTATAGGCATCGTCGGCGATAATAATTTCAACTAGTACGGAGCAATAGTGCAAATCTGGACACACAGACCACTCAGCATCCGCTCGTACGTTCGAGCATCTAACGATAGAATCTTTTACCGAGTACCAGCGATTTATTAGTGACGATAAATCTATTCGGCTCGCAGTTACAGCAGATAAGTACCCCAAGTCACGCAGTGAGAAGAGCACGACCACTTCCGAATCTACGCGTAATAGCAACTATAAAAGGCTCGACAGACAGTCTTATGAAGACAGCGACTATCGCACCAAGGACGGTAAGGAAGATCGTCAACGCTAGCGCCAATGATCCGAAGATCGTGAGCCTCACTCTCGGCGCCGCCGTCAAGATTAAAGCAAGCCCCAGAAACAACAGGAAGAAGATCAACAGCACCGCCGCCAAAGTACCTACCAGAAGTGCCTTAAAGTCCTCCCTAACCGCAATAGCTGTATAAGCCACGTCATAGCCAACTACTATCAACGCTAGAACCAACAGAGCCCCAGAAGCCAGAAGATCACCAACTTCAAGTAGCCATCCTACAGGCCTAAGTGCGTTCGCTTCGATCAACAAGTCCGCCGTCCCCATATTCATCTCCTCCTCCGCCGCCGCCGTTAACAACTACACTAGTGAAGGCGATGGGAATAGCTTATCGCTAGAGATCCCACAATCGCCGCCACAATCAACAAAGTCGACTTCGCCGAACCTACCGCCGCCAACCTCATCAACAACGCCACAACTAGCGCTAGTCACACCAGACAAGCCACTACGAATATCATCATCTCCTTCGCCTCCAGGCAGTACCTAAGAATCAGGGACACACAAGCCCAAGCCGAGCCGCTGCCACTACTGTCAAGAATCTTTTCAGTCAAGAAACCAGCTATTTGAGCCGTACAAGTGGCACGCACTACCGCCAGCGCCAGCCAAAGTCACGATCCCCTTCACAATTAACAATTCCCTCGCCTTCACCTTCTGATTATGTCAAGCCCCGTATGAATCACACTAAAGCGAATACATCCTCAAGAGCACTGCCCCGGATGCCGTCAAAGGTATCAGTATCGGTAGCCCCGTCACAGCAGTTGCCGGCGCCTTCAAAGTCGGAAATACAGCAGCTAGCAACATTAATGCAATAGTAAGGGCAGAATGGATGTCCAGGGTCGAGGTCACCAGGCATTTCATAGATAGACAGTCTCTACTTCAGTCATTAATTTAAGCATCAATCTAACCTACTAGTGAGGCTTATCAAACCTTAATATCAACTTCCCTCTTGTATATGTAATTCCTTTTTCCACACATACCCAAGTTAAGAGCCCCACTACCTACTGCTCAGTTAGTTCATAGTAGGACTTGCTTGTGAACGCAAACCCAGCCACCGTTCTACCCTCAAAAGTAGAGCAGTTGTTACACTGTTCTCAGATGGTCGAAGGTCCCTTTGATATCCCGAATTATAGTAGTTAATACTGTAATTTAGTGAGGAGATCGGCCTATGGGATTTCAGCTTCGAGTAGTCCTCTTTATTAGCATTAGGTAGTATTAGGATAAGTGCTTTCCTCCAGCGAAGCGGATGGTAGTCTAAATTAAATAGGCCCGAGTAGGCTTTAAACAATACAGCGAGGATTGCTCTATTAAGGGCGTTCCTATAACCTATGTTTAGGAGGTAAGAAATGGATGGTTCTGTATTCTAGTCACGTGGCCAGTGCATGTCTGAGGCTATACTACTATATTTAGCCCTGCCTTCCCCTGCAACTTGATCGTTGTCTATCATCAGTATCATCACCAATACAACGTTCTTGCCTGTATTGCCCACACATACCAGATCTGCTCTGGAAAAAGACTCACGAGCTCCCATACCGATAATTTAATCCGCCTACACACTTATAATATATGTTATTTCCGGGACATGGCTGTATCTGTTTATAAAATGAAAGCCGATATAAGTGGAATTTGTAATAGAGATGGCCAAAACCCACGTCATCAGTTACGACGCCAACCCGTTCATAGTTAATACAATGATATATCGAGAGACAGAGCCGTCTTAGACTCGTAGAATTACCTTTGCTGTACCCAGCTGTGGGATTTTCAACATATTCCGCTTCGGCATTGCCGATACGTCGTGGAGGACTGCAAAGGCGACACCCACGAGACCCTGAAGTCAGTACCAGCTAATTGCGTAAACGACTGATAGATCGCTTGGGTCACATCCGGCAATTCAGTTTCCCCTACAGGGAATGAATAAACTCCTCCCCCTAGTACCCCCAAATCGATTCGGATGTGGCTGGATTTGCCTCCTCGTGAAAGCAAAGGCCATATAGCAATCACCTTGAAACTGCAGGCGACAGGGTTCGGGACTGCCTTTCGAAGAAGTTCCCATTCATTGGGAAAGTGGGCGAAGTTTGTTGAGGAGATGAGTAAATAAATTGTTGTTGGACCGGAAATCTTAAAAATACCGGTAGCATGTCAGTGTTGGTAGTTTGAGGTAGACAACGCGTAGAGAGCCAAGGAATGCAACTTACTGTGATATGTGATCTAATACCGGAGCACCTGTCTCAGAGCGCCAATAGTGGCATTCCTTTGCCATCATAGGCGAGACAGCTATCTGGGAAGCAGCAATAAAATCTTGGCTATACACCTCTTGGGCATCCGGAGTCTTGCTTCTGGCTGTTCTTCGGACTCAGTCAAACCAGTACAATCAAGTTTCCGATCTTCAAAGCAACAGGACTAGTTCTTTCGGTGCAACGGTTGTGGCAGCGGGACCGTGTCACAGAGAAGAGCTCAATCTGTGAATAAAACCACGGCAATGATCCATCCGAAGCTCCGAGAGATCATCGATATCATGATAGCCGCGGGCGATGCCAAGAGCGCATCACTCAAGTACTGCGATGGCGAAAATGCCAGCTTGCCAATTGGCAGTGGGTAAGGTGTCTTTGCCGGAGACGGAATTTACCCGTCAATGCCGTGTGACTATACTACTCTCCTCGTATGATTATCCCAATCTTCTGGGAAACGTAAACACGAAGATGAACAGTGCGGCCTTACCTCGGGTAGGATGTATGGCAGTGTCCATGCTGCGCCAGCAAACGATGGTGCTTGCCATGAAGCAGATGCTGGTCAATAGGAGAAAGGCCTTGGAAAGGGATTCACGCAAGGTAAGAGCTGCGGGGGCCACGCAACAGACTTGATGCCGTGCCAGAGATGGGGGAAGCGTATACATGCGAAAAAGTGAGAAATGAGATGGAAAGTCGCGATTTTGACGCTCCAACGGAAGAGATAGCAACTGGCCCGTTGAGGTGTCGCGATCGACATTCGCAGTAGTAATGTGAAATCCCACCTCCTATTAATCCGACACCGGCTCCCGGAATGGGCAGTCCGAGTAGCCTCTGGCAACCCGAGGAACTTTTGTTTTTCACCTTATCCTCCTGCAGCTGATACTGCAATTCCTGCTGGTCTGCCACATGGCTGATCTCATCATGCTTTGCCAGGCTGGACGCAGTGGATTACGAAAAGTTGGAGGCGGCAAGGTGATGGCTGGAACAGCGACATCACTACCATAGAAGCAAGCCTTCGTGCCCAACCATGCCGTCTCTGGGATTGCAAGCACACTGAGCCATGGTGCAGTAGGGCTCGATAGTCGCAGAATTCCAGAAGCCTTTCACACAAGCCTAAACATTTGGTGGTGGGGACGCTACCTGGCAAAGTGGGTGAAAGCAACCAGCCTGCTTAGCTCAGTGTGGTATTGCACCTCTCCAGGCATGCAGATGGTTAGCGTGTCACCGCGCCCATAGCACCTGGTCTTCCCCTCGTTTTCAATGCGGTGAAGGGTAATGACACGCTTGTGCAAGCAAAATGGTACTTGACTTCCCACACGATTCATATGCGTTGATCAGTCGCTTAAAACAGGGCATCTCCTCCGCTAACGACTTACATGCCTGGAGAGCGGAGTTTCCGTGCGTAATCGATGTTCCGAGAAAGTCTTGGCAGCGGTTATGGTGATATGGAAATCGCTATATACAACTGTCTCGGAAAGGCTAGGATCTCCACAACTCCGAGCCTCCATCCCGGCGATAGGAGAACTCTGGAGCATTGATCAATCTGGTTCCGGTATTTATCATCTATGATAGTGATGGGTAAAAAGCGCCAGGAAAGAAAAAGCCAACGCTGATTAGCGTTAGGCGATCGACATTGGCCAGACGCTTAGTTACGATCTGCACTTCTCCAAATGATGGAACCCGCCGTGCTGCAACCGTGAGCTTCCACTCTCCCACGACGGTGTGTGGTTTTCTCGGAGCTTGTGCCTGCGCGAAACACGCCACCACGATAATCGCACATGCTTAGTTCGACCCGAAAATAGTCCAAACACACAATCCCCCTTTGTCGTTCGTCAGCCGTTCATCAGCGCGGCGATGAATCAACATGAACGGCTGCAAGAGAAAGGCAGACATTGCCATCGACACGGACCTGAGCGTGGTTCTTGACATGCGCCACCGACTTTAACCTGACTGTGGATACACAGAGGTCACATTTTCGATATTATGCCTCCCGCTACCAGTCCAATTGAGCCGCGCTAATACCCGATTTTCCGTTTGCGCTATCGCGATTGCAACGCTGGGCCCATCGAGGCAATATAGGTAATATATGCTTGCTCCATCGGACCCTCGCTTGACACGGTGAGAGATTGGTGCGAGATTTCTATTGACACCCTGCGGCATGGTTATTCTGCCAAATTGCGTTGACACAGCACGTCAATATTGTGCCTTTGAAGTATAGAATGCCGGCCACAGATCTATCATGTCATTAGATTACGCCAAGCCCACACCCCACGCAGCTTTGCACCGAGGCGTTCCTGTGCATGATTGGCTATAATGCTAGATAGGATCGCAGTCTGCCCCTTGCTTACCCGACCTGTCTCAGCTAGAGGCTCCACTACGACCTTGTCCAAAACTGCCTTCTGTTTTTGTTGAGCCGTCAGGGGTACCGTACCGTGGTATCAACATTGGGAGCTAGGAGGCTTGTGCAGATTTCTTTCTTATTTTGTGTTTCCTCCGCTAAACATGTTCGCTGCAGCATCATTACAGCAGGGTCTAGCGCCGGCTGTTTGATATTTCTTCCACTAATGCACACACGTCCATCTCGTCGGCCCGTCGAAGGAAAGGGATACGTAGCGTGTTCCTCGTAAGCAGATCTCAATCATTTCCAAACCCGGCGGTTGTGCGGCATGGCTGCAAATGCTGTGATATCGATGTAGAACCCGACGCAGAGGTGCCTTGCCTTGGTCTGCGCTGGCCTGCCTAGCTCGTCACCCGCGAAGAAGCGCTAGTCATAGATAAGACCCTGAACAATGTGGAAACGAACGAGAAGTGACTGCCGATCACCTCGACTACTGTGATTCCGCAACACCACGCTGAGGTCCAGCCGTATATAAGTGGGCGTGAGTTGCCCACCCTCCTTTGCTTTTCCTCTTGAGACTTCAGCCAGGCAATTGTCCATCTCGCCCTCCCGACGCAAACCCAACTTTCGTTCAACCTGTCCCTCCCACGTCAGTCGCTCGAATAGTCTTTTGCCTACCATGGCTCGTTTCGCCTTCGCACTGCTGGCTGTCTTCGCCATGCTGTACACCGCTGCTGCCATGCCCACCAATGTCTTGCCGCGTCTCTACAATAGCACGGCTGCCGCAACAAACGTCCGTGTCGCGGCACACTACAACACCACCACCACCACCACCCTGCCTCTGACCAAGCGCGACCCTAGGGACTACCCCATTGCCCGCCTGAACCTCCGCGTGCCGGGACAGGAGTAAAGGGGAACTATTCCATGCACACACGCACAGCATGATGACGGCGTTGAATCAACTGGGTCTGGGTTGAGACGTTAAGCTGAAACCGCCTGGTCGGGAACATCTGCGCGGGAATTCAACTCATGAATACGACTTTAATTTCAACTTCGACTTCGACTATAACGACTACAACTGAATGACTCAATGCGGTTCATGCCTCATCTTGGCAACGAATCCTTCAACTGGGGTTTATTTTCTTTGGAGGGATACGACTTGAGACGCCCAGTCGGGCAGGATGAGTGCAAGGGACGATGTTTTAGACGAATTGATGGAAATTGGGGGTTGGCTAGAAGCCACCTTGGGGTTTCGGAAGAATATACCATTCTACTATAATTGGGCATGACAATCACAACCACGAACCCGCCGATACCACGTGCGGGTCCAAATGCCAAATTCATACCACGTCCTTTTTTTCTATTTGACAAACAATATATGAGTGTGATCAACTTTCCTCTGGAATAATGTCGCCTCACCCAATTAACTTACATAATTATATAAATTGAATCCTTCATTTCTCGAGATCTCGATGGGTTTCCCAGACATAATTCAAACCATGTTCTGCATTCCGCCTCTTGCAGAGAGCTTCCGCACTATACCTCGTCTAGGACTGGAGGAGGTACGAAGTGCAGGAGCCAGTAATAAGATCTACCACTATACCTATATGTTAATCTGTTTTGAAGTTTTGAAAGATATCCAATTAACCTTGGGCTGATCCCCACTGGGTCACAGCGTTTCGGATTAAGGCCCGACAAATCCACCTCCTTCCCAATTGCCAAGACTAATAAGCTTATTAAGGTGGGCAGACAAGTTGGAATATCCGCCCCAATAGTATGGTTGCATATGTGCTTAGAGCATTTCCACAAAATAGTATTGAAAAAAGGAGGAAGAAGTCAAAGAAATTCGACTTCCGAGTAGTGGCAGAGTATTACTTAGCGAGTTCTGATTGAATGCGGTTTGTCTTGAAGTCGATAGATCAGGCCTGACGCATATCTCAAGTTGCTAAGGAGTTGTAACTATCCTGATGTCTTGCGTGGTCTCTGCTATACCCCGAACGACAATATACTGAAACATGCTGGCCGTGTCAAAGAATAAGGCTCGCCCTGCCAGTTTCCCTCTTCATATGGAATCTCGCGGCATAACCCAACATTAAAATCTGGTGCTTGAGTTGAATGCTTACACTTCGGTGGGCAAGTGTAGCATCTGAGGTGCCATCGATACATTGTCTTATAGTGCTACAGAAAACGACATGTGAAATGCGATAAGGGCAGTCCTCCATGCTAGCCATGTGTCAAGTGACAGGGCTTTTTCGATGTCTAGGAGGGGAGAATGAAGGCTAACAGTTCACCTTCGGGCTCCTGCAGGGTTTTTCGGAAAGATTGTTATCTGGGTAGATTGTGCTCAGCTTCTTCCAACTGCAATCATCCAGTTCTTGACCACAAATGTAATATGACTATTTTGCGGCTGTGGGGAGACATCCCGGGCTCTGTCTTACCCTCAAGAATATATACGACGTCCATCGCTCAGTTCGGCCATAAAGGACCCTATTCGTCCATTACGCTATGATGGCATTGGGTTGCATTAAAATTGCCCTGGAGAATGATCTCACCAGTAGAACGTTCCTTTACGTCAAGTGAGAGAGTGTGTACCACAGGAACGCCCTAGGAAACTACGGTCGTGCCATGAAGCTGGTGAAACTAGGTGAAACTATAGTGGCGGAGGAAAGCAGCATCCTGGACGCAATCTTACGCTGTATCTTACTAGTTGCCTTCGAGGCGCTCAACAACAATCACTGCGCTATACTTTAGCAGATCCACCACCGTCTGTCAATTATACGGGACTACCTTATCTCCCGACTAGGGCAAGAGTACAAAGCTGGCATTAAGTCATCCGTTCTATCGGCTCGATTTCTGCGCGTGGTCGATGTGCATGCTAAGCCTGGGACGGCCCGCCCCGGCCTTGCTATCTGTAAACCAGTGCCACGGATCTGTCTCAAACATTGCCGGCTTCGTTCACTGTCACGCAGCGCTTCGCCCTGAACTTCAGCCGCAAGCGCAAGCCACAGGTACCAAACTCCCCAACTATAAATCTTATACTTCTTTAGATTAAATTTTCCTGCCATGCACCAAACTGGCAGGAGTACCGCCGTCCTTACCTATAAGTCCTTGATCGCTGGCACCAATCCCTCCAGTCTCTGTACGATATTGCTAGGAAGAATAAAACATGAAGATCTGAACACGTACCTGCAGACCTGCAGCATCCAATTGCACTACATTTAGACCTACTGCGCTCCTTCTTCGCCTCGTCGTCTGATTACGTCGTTCTGCACGGCTCGCCGAGCAATTGCTCTCATATGCCACATACGAAGACTCAATTGAGCCCTTCACCATCGACAGGGATCCGATGCCCGCTTTCTTCGTCGACCAAATGCGCTCGCCTGAACCCCGAAAGCAGGCTCTGGATTTTTCGGCACCGTTCCCAGGCCGTGATGGGGCGTAGGGTAGTAGAACGGCTTATACGATTAGTGCGTGGGGTCATAGGCTGGAGGAGTATGTAAGGTTGCTGCGAACATTGGCGGAAGATAAGGAATCGGAAGAAGGGTTTTTAATGAGAAGTGGTTGGGGATATATGTGCATGCGGAGCATTGAGATGGGGTGACGGGCGGTGGTATAAACGCGTTGATGTGCTTTTTGGAGGAGTTTCGGTGGATGGCAGAGTTGGGAAGGGTAATTGCATTCCAAATAGTTGCTCATCATGAAGTCTGATACGAGACTCTAGCCACGGTAGCGACAGTCATCCCCATAATTCAACATTCAAAGTCCCAATGGAACTGAAACTTGAATATGGATTCGGTTTGACTTGGAATTTGATTTACGCATTTCTTCTGTCCATGCTCGTACAATAATGATGTAATTCTCATGTCCTCGTGAACGAAGAGCAGGGTAGCCCGTATGAACCCCAGACGCACCGGAGCTGACTCCGGATCCATGTCAAGGATCTCACGGATCTCTTTGCGGATGAGATTGACTGTCGCTTGCGCTGCCTCAACCATCTAATTAGGCGAGACAGGGATTGATGACGCACGCTTGGCAAGGCCTTCACACCCTTATCGCGATGAAATGGCGTCAACTGACTTCACTTGCTTCCTGGCTGTTGGGAGAATTTACGGAACAACCACGAAGCCGGAGTAGCCAAGAAGGAAACCAGGGTATTGGCATCCGTCCTATTAATGGTCGAGTCTCGCTTGCTTCCACGTTGAAACCACGTCCAAGTTTTAAGCCGCCCTCATCGTTGTGTCCCTAATAATCAGCAAGCTAGCCAACAAGTTCACGTAAAACGTCCCATTTAGTACTATTTGGTCTCCTTTTATAGGATACACGCTGGGAAATAACTTGAAATATGCACAATGACCATCAATTCCAAAGTTGTCCGCACCCTCACGAGCTGCCGACCGACACCTAGCATCATCAGACCCCTGCGTGCAGATTGGGCAACTGTCAACAAACCAGATCAAGTCCACCCACACGTTAGGGCATTCCAGACCATACCATCACGCTGTTCCAAATCGGCCAACCCAGACGTGTCCGAATGGGAGACGGTTGCACATAGCGCAGAGCCGCCACAACAGACAAACGAGGATGCTGGCCGCAAGAGATTTGCCGACTTCGACTTGGCAGGGAAGACCTTCATCATGACCGGCGGCGCCAGGGGTCTCGGGTTGGCTCTCGCAGAAGCGCTGGTCGAAGCCGGAGGCAAAGGCAAGCTTTGTGCTTACCCAAGCCTTTCCCGAGACTCATTCCCGAGACTCATAAAATTCAGTATACTGTCTGGACCGGGTCCCGACCAGGGAGACGCCTGGGAACAAGCCCGAGCCCGCGCCGTGTCGGAATGGGGCGGGTGTTGAAGAATTTTGAGGAAGTGCCCGGCTTGAGGGAGAAGTGCGAGAAGGAGAATATGATGGGACGGCTTTCGGAACCGCATGAGTTTAAGGGGGCGGTTTTGTTTCTGGCGAGTAGTGCGAGCAGCTTCATGACGGGGAATAATTTGGTGATTGATGGCGGGCATACCGCCTGGTAGGGTTGGGTTTGCTGGGAGGAGTCACATGGGATGGGATCAGTTGCAGGAGGTTGCCTGTCGGGTTATCTTGATTATAGCCAACAGATAACCATGTGTAAAAATGAGCCGCTAATTTTGAAACATACTGTTTGAGTGTAGCGCCCGTGGCTTTTGTCAACTTCGTTGTTATTTTGGATTTGCTGAAGTCTTACTACTGTGTCTTCTGTTCTACTGTATTTTTACATTTTAACCCCAGTGTCGAAAAGGCCTTTTCAAATGATACCATCACATCTTTACGAATTCTCTTCAAGTGAGTTGGGTCTGGACCAGTGTAGCATTCGCTTACGCGTCCCTGCCCTCGTTCCCTTGTTTCACCTTTTCCCTCCACATCAGTAAAGCAAACCCCAGGAAGACCATCTTCAGAACATAATCGAGGGCTCTATCTGTATTAGCCCCAGTCGGGTTACTCGGATAGAAACTCCTCGTCGTTATCTAATTTTGTTAACTATAATTCTAGTTATCTACGATAACGTAGTCCACAAGCGAACGGGTCACCCAATCGAACGGGTCACGCCCATAGCAAAAAATAGAACTAAACTTCCTAACTTTACCACGCAACTAATTCTCGATGGATTCTGCTCAAAAAGAATCTTAATTACTTCTTGCAACTCTGGCTATCAGAAATGACTCAACACTTAGTATCCGACGTGCTGCAACAATCTACAAAGTCTCGAATACTACTCTCCAGGCGCGTCTTCAAAAACGTCAATCACGTCGCAATATCGAAGCCAACGGTCGGAATTTAACAAAACTAGAAGAAAATACGATTTTTCAAAGGATAATTGAGCTAGATTCGCAAGCATTTCCTCCCCGGCTAAGTGCTGTTGAAGATATGGCAAACCGACTGCTACGCGACTCGCATATCACAAAGGAGGACTTTCTTCCGGCATTTTGCGACGCGTTCAAGAAGAGCCTGACCGAAAGCAATATTCGTGCAGGCTTTAAAGGGGCTGGGCTTGTGCCTTTAAGCCCAGATATTGTTATTGAGAAGCTGGATGTGAAATTACAGACTCCAACGTCCTCCCGGCCCCCTACGCGGGAAACCCTTCCTTGGGCTTCTCGGACGCCAAACAACCCAACCGAGGCTACTTCGCAATCCGAATTTATTAAATCTCGAATTGCCAGGCATCAAAATAGTTCCCCAACGTCAATTTACGATGCTATCGATCAGTTTTCGAAAGGAGCGCGGAGTATTATGCATAAGATGGCTTTACTCCAAACTGAGGTCGCCGAACTTCGAGAGGCAAATGCTCTAATTAGCAAGCGGCACAGGGCCAAAATAACACGAGTACGGCTTGGAGGATCACTTAATTCACAAGACGTACAATGTCTTCAAGATCAAAAGGACGTTGCGCAGCAAGTACAGCAGGAAATGCGTGGAAATAGCGCTGGATCAAATCGTGGCCAGCCACGGCAACGGCGCTGTGGCGTATGCGGGAAGACCGGACATAATGCGCGAACCTGTCAGGTAGAGATAGAATCATCTGGGCAAGAGTATTCTGAGTAGTTTTAATTGATTTACGGCGTTGTTGTTGCGAAATCGTGTTGAATTCCATGTTTTGCTAGTTGGCGTGACCCGTTTGGTTGGGTGACCCGTTCGCTTGTGGACTACGTTATATCGCTTAGGAATACCCCTATAATCCCTTGCCTTTCCTATTAACGAGATTTTCCCTATCTCTTTAGATACTATACGTTACTCACAAGTAAATATATATAACTACTTCCTAGCGTCATAATATTTGGCTAACGAGTATCTTGCAAGATACCAAGAGTCTAACTTTAAGAGCTAATATCTAATATCTGTATTCGTTATTATCATCAAGTCTATTTAAGATATTGATTCCTACTTGTGAGATTAGATAATATTTGGCGAATCATTTCCACAAAAGGTGTTCGTCGCACGAGACTAGATTTACGGATGGAAGTTTCTTCAATACACAACTTCCTAGAATAGTTCCACCTACATACTTCAGTCCGAATGTCACGAAAAGGGAGGGGGACCCACTGGTTAGGTGAATCCCATTCAATTAGATACTATAACGTTGCGCACTGCTGCATTATAGCATCCTCCCCCCTAGGTGCACGCATCACCGAATCACCTTCCTCAGCACCCAGCCTTACATAACTTTACAAGTAGCTGCGCGTTATAATATATTAACCCTGTAAAGTTAATTCGTTAAAAAACGATGAAGAGCGAGATCCTATAGGATTGATCACTGCTTATCGTGTGCTCCTCTCCGTCATCCACACCTTAAGCATGGTAGACCCACCTTCACGAAGAACGGTGCCTTATAGATAATCGACTCATAAATAATAGGCACTATTCGGACGGTTCCTTCGTGACACTCGACCGAGTGGGGTCGCTGGGCACTGCCTCGGTCTCCTATATATAGGGTTCCAACGCGGCATAGCGTTCGAGGAAACACTCGTGCTCAAGTTGGGTGGTCTCATAGTTGGCAGCGCGGCCCAAGACTACATCTCTTAGATATTTGAGCCAGCTCGCCGACAGGATGCCCATGCTAGAAGTTGTATCGCTTTTTCCATCTTCCACTGTTCGCCTGCGTTAGTTACGCTCATGTGAGGATCCGTTCCCTCGCCGCCCTGTGCCGAGGCGCGGTAGTCTGTTGACTTACCTCGAGCCCATTTTGCCGTTCCCGGCCTTCTTGCTAAGCTGGGAGCCTCAGGGCCCGTTTCGCCTGTTCTTTTACTCTCCGCCATTGGACTCCGCTCCTGTCCGCCTGCGTCTTCATGTTTCATTGCATTCTGCCCAAATGCGTGTTGAGACCGAGAGTCGGCACCTCGGCTGTGGTACGGATTGCGATAGCAGTAGATTGTTGGCACTGGATGGAAGGGTAAGGTGGGTTCTAAAGTTGAGGCAGGTTATAACGTACCCTCTTCTGTCAGCACCCTTTCATCTAAGTATTACCCTGTAGCTATAGATAAGATAGATAAGATAAGATAACAGCTATAAAAAAGCTTTGCCAGGCCAGAATAGCTGACTTGGCTTTCCTCTCCCAATACAACAACTCACACCCCATCTGCACTTGCATCAGGTATGCTGGACCTGGGGTAAATTAAAGTGAGTCGGAGTTAGGCTGGAGCCATGGTAGACGCCTCGCTCCTTCCTCTTCTAATACTATACACGTAACCTGAACAAACTGTTCTATCCGAACACCCGACGAGTCTTAACCCCCACGGACCCACTATTATCATAACGCTAGTACAGTAGACTTTTCTATCATTCCCAAAATACCACTGGGCCTGGGCGGGACTGCCGCCCTGCTGAGTCACCGATGGCCTCAAAGCAGGTCAGGAAGCTATATAAGGCGTAGAACAGGGCCTCGACGCTCACGAGGACAACATTGAACAAAGTGCAGTATTCGTGGTTCAGCCCCAGGTTATAGCAGATAGTAGCGTTGCCGATCAGTGATACAGAGATCGGCAGGGCGTCCACTCAAGTTCGTCTCAAATCCAGGCAAGTACTCATGTACACAGGCGATCCATAGCTCGCGGAGCCGGCTCTTCGGACTTCAATGATAACGTCATGAGTGCATGGGGGTTAGTCAGGATGACGAAGGAGCTGATCTATGACTAACATGTCATTGACAAGTATCATTAAGGAACAGATATGATTGCTCAGATAATCTCAGACCATTCGACTTGATGCATCGTTTAGACTTGGAAGACACACACAAATTCTGGGTTGCTTGATCGCTTCAAGTTTTGCTACTACACAGGACTCCAATCTGAATGCAACACTGTGGCCCGAACAACAGTACTCCAGAGCCCCTGTCCATGCTAAGATGTGGAGGACGTGGGTATCTATGCAGTATGGTTGAGTAGGTATCACGACTTAGCCAATCATATTGCCAACTCTGTGGCGAGCACAGCCGAATCGGATACTGCTCTGCACGTGGAGACGGTGCCGGGGAAATTCGAGTATACTCACTGATAACCCGCCAATAGACTACTGTCGAAGTCAAGTTTATACCCAAATACTGTGAGACGGTGACGATACACCTTAGCGACGGTTGACGTTTCATAAATTGAAACTAATGCCCAAAAATCAAGGAGGCGCCCCCCCTCAATGCGTATTTATCGTAACATTGAAAACCGGGGGATAAGTCTTGGGATTGCTACTATAGTCTTTTACTAGTGGGGACTATACATACCTTGGCGTCACTGTCCTGCATGAAGCCGGATGACGGGAAGAACTTACGCGCCTTGATCAGAATGGGACAAAGTCGTATGTTCAAGCTGCAAATCCCATGCTCGGGGGTTAATAAAACGAGATCTCGAGCTGCAGATAACTGACTTGCCTGCCAAAGTGGAACAAAGACTGGATCGACAACAAGGTCAACTCCTTCCCCGCATCTGTACACTATAAATCGCTTAGCCACAAGGTAGCAATGTGTGAAGCTAATGCTCGTATGCTCAGAAGACAACACGTCACATTTCCGGAGCAAGCCCGCAGATACGATCATCGCAGTATTGTCTAATTCCGACGACTTATCTCAATGCTGTCGTAACCAACGCCTCTTCCATGGGTTGTGTCGGGGAAGTGTAGTTCAATGGGTTTGCTCATAAACCCAATTATTCTACGGACGTCCAAGTCGCGTCAATGCCGTCAAACAATGTCTTTTCAACTCAGGGGCCTTCGCATTGTGGAGTTTTTTCTCTGTGAAAAGGTTATGCAGATCTGGAGTCTATTCTCCAGATCTAATCTTGAATTTTGCATTTTGAATTTGCTCAATCTGTTTTCATGGGAACATCGTGGAATGTAGCCGACCGGCCAAGCGCTCCGCTATTGATTGGCCGCATAATGATTCAAACCACTAGTCCCCAACATATCCACCCTGATTCCAGGAGCCGCTTTCCGGTACTTCCAGTGTGGCAGGCAGATGCTTGGATCCGTCACGTCGTGGGCTGCAATCATGTTTTCTGCCAAATCAGGATGGAAAGGATTCTATGGGTCGCGTGCGAAAGCGCAGGCCAAGACCGAAGCACCTCATAGTCGACCCGGTTCTAGATCTGTCGAGATACCCATTTTTACCCATTTTATCACCCACTTTATGAAAAAAATTGAGTAGGTCATACAGCGCATTAAATGGAACTTTAGTTGGGTCGATGAACAATCGGCCACGATGGTCAATGGCCATGGTAGGCAACGGGCGATGGCTCTCTCCCAAGTTAAAATGGTCGTCTGAGAACTTCGATAATTCCCCCGTCGTTCTCTCCATCCAACAAAAAACTCTCTGTCAACTCCAACCAAGCACCAAAAACACATCATATATAGGTGAAACTTGATATGTCTTCGCCCTCGCAGTCACCTCTGGCCCATATGCAAACGACGACCGCGCCTCCGTACGGTTAGTCCACCGCTCCGATCAAGCTCCAAAAAAGACCGCTTCATTCTAACAGCTCCTCCAGGACTGGTCAGCAGCGAAGGCTCCCCGCCATCATACTTCTCCGCTGGTCACCAAGACCAAACACCGGAACTTTTAGCCAACGAGGAGCTTCAAACGAGTACGTACTCCGAAAATCAACCAAGCCACGCATAACCAAAGGAGCACCTGCTAACGGTCCACCTCGTAGTAACACAAAATATCACCGGCCGAACCAGACACAGACGGGGCAACCTCTCCGAAACCGACTTCAACAACTTCCAGTTGTTCCGTCGGCACATCGGCTACGCCGGATACAACCCCTCCAGCTAGATGTGTTGACGAGAAAAGGGGAAGGGGAATTATGAACACACACTCAACTCCATGGTGATTTTGTTTTACTAGCGCTGCACATGATAATAATTCAACGACAACGACACCGACACCTGATGATGATGAGGATCGGTTTAGAGGCCAGCATCACGAAGCTGGACTTGATTAATACAAACAATTCAACCTTCCCACATAATTGCTGCCCGTAAACTGTTATCTATTCCATTGGTACTTTCAGACACCTTGGGTTTGACACCATTGCTTGTGATACTACCCCGTATTTTCGAGGTCCACCTCGTTGCATGTGACTGGGGCCTCTAGTCTAGCACGGGAGGGCCGGCCCACCCCGCAAGTTTCCTTGCGGGCATGGAATGCTACATTGTGTGCTACCTTGTGTAGAAGTAAATCCTGGAAGGGTTGACTTATCTGATACCCCTAGCCCTGAACCAATCCTAACCCTGTATCACGAGATGCATGTCTCCTCCACTACACCGCTGTTGTTTCCGGGCTGCACTGCTGAATGGCTGATAGAATGCATTAGAAGAGCACGGCTGGATGCTTGTGTTGCCAGGGCTATGTGGACCAACGGCGGGTGCATAGCAGGGCCTTGAAGGAGAAGGACTGAAATCAAGTTTACCCGCAGTGGTGTGGTCGAGGTGAAGATCCAGCAAAGAGTCAAGTATCGTCTGTGGTGTGGACAAGTAGCTTTGCATCCAGATTGAGGGCGAATCAAGGCCCGATCCATGGAATTGTCGACGCGTTTGTGTGGAGCAGTTCCTTCGATCGGTTTAGGAGACGGTCAGTTAAGCGCAGGACTTGTAAGAAGGAGTCTAGGAAAGTGTGGAAAGAGACAAAGATAAGTTGCGATAGATGCAACTAAGAAGTCAAGATGTGCATCAGTTTCTTTATATATATATATGTATCAGCTTCTGTTACGAGCAGATGAACACGGTAGCAGATTCAAGTCTGATACGAGGGAAATCGAAGAGGTGACTTAGTAGAGGAGAAAGACTTTCAAGGGTAACATCAGTCTGGATATAAATCCGTTTAATTGCGGGATGTGAGCCCCATTCCAAGTTTCAAGTTAGGCTTTATGTACAACGTTATAATATACAGGAACTATTTGTCAGATTTAGCCATTTCTTAACTCAGGACCAAGATTTGAGTCAGCTCTTCTTTTTCTTTTCTCTCTATCACCCTCAGGCTACTAATACTAGAAATTACGTTATTCTACATCAGCGTGCATCACTTAGCCGTGGCCGATAGAGAGTTAGAGTGCAAGAGTAACCAGGAGGCCGCACGTATATACAAATGTTAATATAAGAAGCCGTGCCGCTGAGTTGCTGTCTACCTGGGTACTGTGAAATGCAGGCAGAAACAGGAATGATTTGTGTCAATGGCACTTACATGAGTACCTGGGCGAGGGTTACACCGCCTAGGCCAGAGCCACATGTGGCGAAACTGCGATGAACGGGGGACTGAAGACGGGAAACCAGGAACGTACTAACGATGGATTCCAAGCAATTGTATTACGAGGGGAAGGGGGTTGCATGCATTGTGATTACGGACGGAAGGCACCAACTAGCTATGTAAAAGACGTCGATAGCGTATGTGCGTGGTACTGTCCTACTCGCGATGGCGAAGTGCCGGATTGGTATGCAGTCAAACGCTGTATGCGAGGGATAGACAATATCATTGGCCGTGTCGTAGGCCAGGAGTACACCACAAGGACGAATGGGCGAACTAAAAACAGGCCCACAGAACTTCAGGCGCGTCATCGTACGTCTTTCTTAATTTATAAGAACTGTTGTTCGGTCAGGCTTGTGCGACCTCCAGGTTTCCACCTAGCACAGTCGAATATTGTTGTAGCAGCCGACGTTCGCCATGTACCCATCTCTAACTTTCCAGAGTCAGGTCATATCATTGTCCTACTGGATTTCGATTTGGACATTCTGCTTCGCCCCTATTTTTCTGCGTACCGCATTTGGGGCACCGTCTCCCTCATATCTTTCCAAGTCACGCCCTGCTTGCTATGATCGCATCTGCTTCTTTCATCCGACGTCCATTTTGTGGCAGTATATAGCGATCATCGGTCATCGTATTCGAGCTTCAAATTGGGACCCAGTTACGGTGGCGGTCACGAACGCTGTTTTCTGGAGTAGTCAATTCTAGGACGAGATCAACAACAACAAGAATGAAGCCATTGGTACCGCACTGTATTTCCATCCACAATTCCACCGGGGTAATTGTTCTAGACGGTCATGTTTCTGGCTCATGTCGTCCATGGGCCCTCTATTAACAATTTCCTTCAGCGAAACCAGGAGAATTATATGAGGTAGATATACCTCTCTGGCAGGTGATTTTGGTGATGCAAGAGCCTGCACAAGCAATCCTCACAGGTTCATGCCAGCCGGACTGGATGGCTCTGGACCGAGGGTTCCTTTTGGGCTTGCTGCGGTTTATATTCACACTGCCGGGGGATAGAATTTTGTCGTCCGCAATGTCACATGCTCCTGTCTTGGGAGGTTCAATACCACTCATTCGACTAAAGTACAAGTATTGGATGCTGTACACTTCACGCTCTCGGGAGATGTTGGGTTAAGCCCCAGGGACAACCTTTTCATTGAAGTCACCTGTCCTGCCAATATGGCAAGTCTCAATAATGGGTATAAACTAACTAACTCAGTGTATTTTATTATTCTAACACCGTCCTAGATAAGGTGTGGACCTCGAGGGGGTATATAGTGGTTGAATACGAAAACCCACGCTCATCACGTTCCAGATAAGATGCAGCCATACATAAGCGCCCTTGAAGTTTCAACGTCTTGGCAGAATCGTCAAGGCATCCCATAAACCATGCAGGCGGTGGCTCAGTGAAGATACGCGGTTAAGGCCCCTAGAACACGCATCAATCATGTCCATCAGAAGTCATGGCAAAAGAGACGAACAGCTCGTCTGTAGGTTCCTGGGACTTGACGGCTTCGGTTTCATCGTCGTCTTTCGCGACGACCATTACTTCTGAGATGGTGCGGGGTGTAGCTTCATCGCTCCGGCATTGTTTAATGTGGCGCCTGAACGTAGCATCGGAGTTGAGAAGACCTAAAATCCGTAGTCGAGCTGATTCTCCATCTTCGAGAGTGACCGTAGTCTCGTTGACGTCCGAGATCTCAGCCTGCTCCAGCCCGGTCTCTGGTCATTGTAGTTGAGTCCCAGTAGATCCTTTCTGACCGCTGTGCCAATTTGCCCACGGACAGTATCGTGGTCGAATAGAGACAGCCTGATGTACCAGACGTGCTGTTTGGGGTTGAAAGGAATTTCCCACTCGATGGTGGCAAACACAGATTCTGAACTCACCAGTAACGAAAAAGTATGAACTGCTCAACGACAAGTAGGCGACGCTTTGGAGCTGGAAGTTTGTGGCTTTCAGCCTCAAAATCTCGGTTCCATGCTAAGGTGGAACTTGAAGAGTCTGAAGGGACTTGCAGCTTTGGAGAAGACGCCATATATTATGATGAGAATTCGTCTTGGATGGATCGTTGTCCGCAGCCAGGTTACCCAAGTCCAAATGGGAAAGGCCCCAGGAGTTTCATGCACGATTCCAACGGTCGTACAGACAAATGTGCCCAATCATGTTCCAATACTCGGGCCGGGGTTTGCGGCGCGAGTAGCAAGCCCAAGGCCTTTCGACGTCCGCAAGTGCATGGGACCGAGTTGGTGATGTTGAGGTAAGGAATCTCAGAACTGTTGGGCTGCAGATTGACGAAGCGACAACTCGCTGCATGGCGGCTCTCCAGTCTGGGCGGTTCGAAGATGGCGAGGAAATAGATCTCGTCTCTCAATCCACGGGGGAGGTCCAGTAGGTTCAGTCGGGTCTCGAAGCCCATGGACCGAGGATTCGATGCGGTCCCACTCATGGCTGCTGCAAGGTAAGATTGTCGGTTGTCATACTTAGGGCGGAAAATGCAGCCGACCTTTTTCTCCCGTAAGCAAGAACAGGTGGCCATCGCGTGTTATGCGTAAGGGATAAAGGCGCACTGGTGGTCGACAGTGGCTAGCACACCGCTCGTCTTCTTCACATACATATCACGACGACCCCCCCGGCTAGTTCTAGCTCTCTCGGATCACTGGACACATCAAATTACACCCCATGAAATCAGATTGAAGCTACCCCCGGGCCACAATTCATTCATTCACAAAATCCAAATGGACGTTAAATGCGAATGCGGCCGGGTCGCCTTCCCAACCCCACAACCAAAGCCCTGGCATGTGGTCGTCTGTCACTGTGACGCATGCAAGCGTACCACGGGCTCAACCTTTCGCGTCAGCGCCATCTTCAAGACAGAGCTCGGCTCAGGATCAGACATTTTGCTGAACGGCAGCAACGAAAACCAGGAAAGTCTGGTCCGCAAAGCTCCCCGGGCGGCCGAGAGCGGTAGTGTCGTCGAGCGCTTGTTCTGCACTGCATGCGGTGTCTCGGTAGCGGGCCGTCGGTTGGTGGATCATGAACCGGCGAGCGGGGAGTGGCTCAGTATACCGGCGGCGTGCATCGACGGGTTTGACTGGGATTGTCTGCAGGACAAGGACTTAGTTTCGCATTTTTGGACTTCGCGCGCGGTCGGGAAGCTCAGACTGCCGGAGGGGATGCAGCAGTTTGCGCAGAATCCCCCGCATATTGCTTGAGTAGGAGTTCAGATGGGATTGGGTGTCTGGCCCTGAGCTTCTAGTTGAAGGTATAGAGTACAGAATTCGAACTAAGAGGTGGAACCTCATATTTGCAAGAATTGATTAATTTTGTTTCTTACACTGTACACACTCACGACGCCACGACCCATTCTAAGACTCAGTGGGTGTGACCTCGGTGCTAGTGTACTGAGCACAACTCTCCCCCGAAGCATCAACCGTCATCTGTGCCGCATCATCATGCCCGCTGGAACAAGCACCGCTAGTAGCCCTCAGCTCACCACCCTGGAACGTAACCTTCTCGATCCCGCTGGCAGCACAGTCCTCGGCCCGGAAATGAGTACCGTTGAACCCGACACAGGCGTCGACACCCACGAGATCGGCGCGGAAATCAGCAGAAAAACTCCGCTGAACTTGGAGAACGCTCTCGCCGTTGAGAGTCGTGGGCGTCATTTGGCGGTCGGCAGCTTCGTTGACGCAGGCTGCATCGACAATCTCACCGTTGTTGCGGAAGGTGAGGCACTCATTTCCGGGGATTCCCCCAATTTCCTTGAGGACTTGGGTCTGGCCGTCATCTCCATCGCGTTTTCTATACACTAGGAGTTAGCCAGTGCTAGTCGAAGGGTTATATAGTGGGAAGCCAGGAGGTTCGAGTTATAGTTCAGGTCTGAAATGAGATGTATCTGCCCACATGAACAACAGAGGTACCGAAAGGGTGACAAGATAAAATCCCTTACCGGTGACGAGCTAGGACGTTGGCTTGGCGTGCAACAATATCGCTCTTAACAGCCCTCGCAACTGTGTTGGCAACATTGTTGTTTCCATTCTGGTTCCTGTGGCGAGGCTCGACCACCATAGCGGACACCGATACAGACAACACCAAAACGTTGAGGAGCTTCATGATGAATGTGGCTGTGAAATTGAGAACCGGAAAGAGGGATGGACTGTGGCTCAAGTGGTAACTTGTGGGCTATTGTATGGAAGTGTACAAATAATGAAATATGGCGCAGCCACTGAACTGAACGTAGAGAATAAAATAACAAGATAAAGCAATGAGAATACAGAGACAGAGAGATGATCAACAGCTGCGGAAGAAAGCTCAAAACAATAGGCCAGGCAATGAGAGAGACCTAACCTAGTTATATGGCGGTATAAGATCCCCAGGAACCAAGATGAGCCAGACTTTGGTTTCGAAGTTTGTAGACGACCCAATCGGCTGGTAAAGCGACCGTCCCATCAAGGGGTTCGTCATATGCAGCTCAGACAACACTCGATTCGACGGGCTGGATCATAGCGACAATGAGGATTTTTACAAGGAGTTGGCGACGTCCCATCGTGTTGTGCGGGTGCTAGAGTGGATGGGTTCAACTGGGGTTGAGGCGCGCCAAACCTGGTCGCCGCAGCTGTCACCCACTTTTGGCATGCATGGATCGGACGAACAAAGTTGGGACGAGTCAGACAATACGAACGGGGCTTGGAGCGCAGGGCACAGGAGCATCTAATATGGTAGAGATCTTCTTAAGATCGCCCTAGCGCCACGGCTTGTCACCTTGTTGAGCCGCATTGCTGGGTGGTCTGTGGGGTAAACTTTTCGAAAATTTTGATCCCGCAACTCGCGATATTGGCCCTCAATTGAAACGCTGGTAGACGGTGACGAGAGGAGCGTGATTCCACGGGCAACCCAAAACATGAGCCCCAAGTTGAAAGGTACCGTCAGAAGCCCTGGACTGCGTGGATGACGCCTAGATGTATCTCAGGATGCTGAATGAAGTCACTGATGTTATGGTCTCTCATCAACGACGCTAGACCGTAGTCTTAATATGTGGGTTCAATGGGTCCAAAAACTACTACGTAGTTGCGACTCAAATAACACGGACCCACACGCAGGATGGAGAAATCTATTTGATACTGGTAGATGGCAATAACAGCCGGCATATGAACAAGCTGTATTTGCCCACGGGGCTTCTGGAGAACCACTTTGCATCGATGTGCCGTCCGAGAATATGCAGACCGAGCGAGTGATAATTGACAGTTGGCCATGGTGAATGTGATTTGGTATGGTGAGCACATCGGGATCATCGGGATCAAGTGTGGATGTTCGGATCACCAATGGCGGTTCCTCCGACGGTGGGATCCTCTTGGGATTCTCAAACATGATTCGAAACCGACGCGGAGTTCGATTTAAGGACTCACTCGGTTGTCAGACACTCGACCGACAATGCCTGTACCTAGTTTAACCAATAAAATTCTCTCCGCGTAGGCAAGCGCGGATGCACTTACCTGGGTAGCGGTAGCTCGACTGCTGTTGTACTTCACCAGCGAAGCAACGACATCCCGAAAGTCGGCGTCAACATCGGGTAATATTGTCTCCCATGGTCGTTCTTCAAAAACCGTGTACATCTCGAACGGCGGAGTTCTGAAGGTCGCCGCCTCCGGCCACGATTGCAATGTCGGAGTCCCTATCGTTTTGAATATGCTCAATATCAAACCCAGTTGATTTCCATCTTCGTCTACTGGACGCGATTCAAACAACGGCCGTGGAGGCTTCCGACAGCATTCCGCAAGCATCGTGCCAACACCCCACATGTCGACTGCAGGGCCGTACGATCTGTTTCCGAACAGGACTTCAGGAGCTCGATAGGGACCTGTGCCAATGTCGAGGATTTTCTGGTCCGGCGGCTCGGTGACGACAGACATTTCCGGATGCCAGGCTGTACCAAAATCCGATAAATACGCAGGACCATCTGGCGACTCGAGTAGGACAGCTGAGGGTTTGATGTCTCGGTGGATGATGCCTTGGCTGTGGATGTACTCCAATGCTCCCAACAGGTTCTGAAAGTGCTTGCAGACTTGTGCTCTCGACAGGGGCCCTCGTGCGAGCAGGGCATCAAGGCTCAACGGCATATATGGGAATACCAGCACGAATCGCTGTTCCTGGTCCCTGAAGGTTTCTAAAAGAGGGATGCAGGGCTTCTTGAGAGATGCCAACATCTTCGCCTCTCTGCTGGGGTTATGGGGCTCGATATTTCGGGTTTCGGTGATCACTTTGAGCGCTCGGGTGTTCACCCGGTACACCTCAGCGGTCACACCACTGGCGACATAATGACAGTCATGGTAAGGCCCAATGACAATACCGGGAGATAACGGGACCTTGTCACCCGTTGACTGCGGCTCGGCTGCAGGTGAGACTGGGGCTTCCTGCGTAGCGAAAATCCGGCATGCTGCATAGTACTCGTCCTACTCAATCAGTAAGTAAATTTTACGGGGGTTTGTGGTCATGGTGATGTCCCGGGAGGGAACGATGATGAAAGGGTGCTGCAGGTAATGAGAACGAAGCACCTGGTGGGGTGTAAGATGATGCCGAACAGGGGCTGGCTCAGATGAGGATGCTAAAATATGGCTTGCGTACGAGCGATTGGGATGTCTGGTACGCCTTATTCTCAACTGAGAATGCATCTTTTTGTGCAGCTGCGTTGGTCGAGTCCAATGTTTCAATTGATTTCTTTCTGAATTCACACATGAGTGTCAATGACGAAAATTTGAGGCGACCATTGCCCCTGGAGACAAGTAGGCTGCTTACATTTTCTGGATGTTTTCATAACGCTCAGACGATGACAGCGAGCTCTTCCAGGTAGATCCGGAGTCCATGGCAGGCGATTTGGAGAGTGTAAAAAAAGATGCCTTGGACGCAGGAGTGTTAGGTCGCAAAGCCACTAACTAACAAACCCAAGCTCTGGGGAGCCCTTGAAGCTTTCGGTACTCAGGTACTCGGTTTTCTGTGAATGTTCAGATCAAAGTGCACTGTCCAATGTCACCGTCTCCAAACGCTGACGGTAAATTGGACCGCCAATCAACCAATTGCCTCTGCGCAAGAAAGACCATCAAGCGCAATACGGCGTGGGCTCTTCAGATTGAAACTTCGAAGTTGGAATTAAATCAATATTAATTCCTCAGACCCTATTCCCAATGAGGGTAGATGCTCGAAAATCTGGAGTAAACGGCAGGGCAAATATCTAGAGGTGTGGGTCCAATCTTGTTCAAATGTTCAGACCTTGCCCACTGGCAGCTGCCAGATGGGTGCAAAATACTGCCGCACGGGTCATCTCGGCAACTGGGAGTGAGTGAGAACAGCTGAGAGGAAATAACAATGGGAGTAACAGAGCCCAGCGTAGGGCCGTTCGAAATTCCCGTGACGGCTTACGCGCTTTCGCCCGAGCGCTGCTGCTGCTACGACCACTACCGCATCATCGCCTGATGTGATGTTGCTCCAGTTCAATTTTGGCCGCCTTGTGCCCATGTAATCATAGCCTTTCCCGTCTACTGTCCCCAGGTATCTATTATATGTCTTCCTACCGCCCCTCTCCAGCATCCAACTATTCATGTTTATGTGATTGCGTTGGACATCAATCGCAATGGATGACTCGATGCGAGTAGAGTACCCAGCCATGCTGGTAAGTCCAAATAAGTCTCACGCCGCGCCCTCGATTCCCTGATCCCGGGCGTAGCAAACAGGACACGACTGCCGCGTCAGCCATCACCAGCAAAGTATCGCAACGCTGGGCTAATCAATCATGATGTGTTTAGGCGAACCTCCCACCGTCGCAAGCAGCGCAGACTCTCAATGACCGAGTTAGACGCATATCCAAGCTCAACGTAGAAATTGCCGACTGGTTACAGGTACGACCAATGCGATATGGGTGGAGCAGCCCAGGGACACTGAACACAAACACAGGAACGAAGGCGAGTCGAGGAGCAATATGTCCAAGGATTGAGGAAGTTGGCCCAATTCCGAGTCCCAAATGCGCAATCGGAGCTCGGGTAAGTCATGCGCATCATGCTGCAAATGCGCTCATCCTCAACTGACATACTGTCTCTACAGAACCTTCCAGGGGCAATGGGACAAAATACAGCAGTCGGCCGAGGCCATGGCGATGTCGCACCACCTCTTCGCCACCAAGATCGAGAAGGACGTCGAACAACCGCTGCGGAGCTTCCATACGAAGAAAGAGATGCAGAACATGCAGACCATACAAGGCAACCTGCAGAGCATGGCCAAGGAACTCGACGATGCCCAGAAGAAGTCAGATTCTCTCAACAAGAAGGCTGGGAAGGCGAGTGCGGTGAAGGTCGATCAGGCCGCCACCAAGCTCGAGTCGGCCACCAACCAGTGGGAATCGCAAGCGCCTTTCATATTCGAGACGCTTCAGGCACTAGATGAGACACGAATGAATCACCTGCGCGATGTGTTGACCCAGTATGGCACATATGAGGGAGAAAAGGCGCAACAGCAGCAGGCCGATTCGGAGGGGGTGCTAAATAGTCTCCTCGACTATAGCACCTCGCACGAGATCAATTACTTTGTACAGAGAACGACAGCCGGTCGGCCGAAGCTGGAGAAACGAATAACCACGACGCGACAGCCATCAAGCTTGGGTGGCGCCCCGCCCTCTCTCGCGCCAGCGTCAAGTCCCCATGAGCCCTCGATGGCCGGGGATGATCGAAGCGACCATTCGGTTTTGAGGGAAGAAAAGGGAGGCGAGAACAAGTTGCGCAGTCGCATCGGCACTATGCTTGGTCGGAGAAGACAGAGTATCCACGGCGGCTTTGGGCAACTGTCACCCGCAAAAGGAGCTTTTGGAAGAAACATCAAGAGCAGCCATGGTCTTTCACCACGGGCTTCCTCGAGCAATCTCGGCGAATCCAACAACAAACTGTCTGCACTGACCGAACAGCCTGATGCTGGAGAGGAGGCCCCATCTGCTTCCGACTCGAGATATAAGACAAGTCACGAAGGACCCAATGGTGTAAGCGCCGACGCTACTGGAGATGGGCCTTCTACCCGGGCAGAATCAGCTCATGTCAACGGGACCAGTCCAGCAGCGGCGCTAGACGTGGCTGATGTACTGCCTCCGCCAGGACCACCACCATCCCAAAAAGAACCCGAGAAGGATGAAGAAGGCTACAGTGTGCCACCTGCTGCAGACGATCCGATTTCTGCCGCCGAGAGAGAAGCTGTGGGAGATGAAAGTGAGCCTGCATTCAAGCTCAACATCCAAAAGGAGCCGATAGCAGAGGAAGACCCAGAGGAAAGGGAAGCTGCCATTTCAAAGTTCTCGAATAGTCTCTCAGCCTTGGGCGCACCAGCACGGAGGGCGGGCACCATACGTGGCCGCCGGGATGTTAGGAACACCATTTACGTGCCAGCACCTCTACCGCCAAGCTCTTCATCCGGGAATCCATTTCCACCTTCACCAAGCTTGCCGTCGACCATCTCTAAGCCATCAGCTGTGGCAGGCCTCACATCTGAAACGAGCATTGCAGGTACTTCGGACACACAGTCTATCCGATCCTCCAACTCTTTGGGAAGCATCGTCCACTTCCAGCACCCCGACATGCATGATCCAGGTCTAAACTCGTCTATCGTGGAGACAGTATCGGCAACTTTCGAGGGGACGGAGGTGAAATCGGTCAAAGTCAACGGCGAAATTGCTTTCTCCTTCAATGCAACAGACCCATCTAGCACACAGAGTATGTTGCGCCAGCACCGCCTGTTCACAGAGATCTTACTGACGTACCTTAGCCCACCAATCAATACGTATAAACAATTTCTCGACACTGGACGTCATAGGTCCCAACCGTATCTTTGTGACCAACCATGCGACCGATCATCCCGACCAGTTTACGCTCGACCTGACACACCTTCGCCAATACCAGGCTACGGTCGGCTTCTCATACCGTCTCCATACGGATCCCGTTACCCCAGCTGTTGAGCATCTCCCTATTTTGCTCCACCCGGCTTGGAAACCGCAAGGCGCGAAGTTGGGCCTCTTGTTACAATACAAGCTCAACCCGGCCTTCAAGTACAGCGGTGGTGGTTCTGTGAACCTGTACAACTTGGTTATCTTTGCGACGTACGACGGCAAGGCTTCAGGCGCGCAGACGAAGCCTTCGGGCACTCACTTGAAAGATAAACACCTAGTGTACTGGCGGCTAGGCGACGTGACTCTGACGCCGGAGCAAGGACTTCAGAAGATTGTCTGCCGCATTGTTGGAGACGTGGGCGTAGAACCCAAAGCCGGAATCGTTGAAGCGAGATGGGAATTCAGTTCGATCGGGGAGAGTGCTAAGGTAGTCAGTGTGTCCAAAATGGAAGAAGGCAAGGGGAAGGAAGTAGAGCTCAACGACGATGACCCATTTGCCGATGCTGGGGAGAATGTCAGCACGGCGGAAGGCCGCTGGATCGATGTCCCCGCGGTTAGAAGGTTGGTGTCGGGGAAGTTTGAGGCAAAGTAGTCAGGGGCGGCATGTAGATGGAAAGCAGAGGATGAGTTGTAAGGACACATATGCAACCGTACATTCTCGTATAGGGGGACTTGTCTAAGGTCCAGACATGACATGATATTGTATAGCATTTTAAATGTAAGCGAGCATTTTGATGGAGTTTAACACGAAGCAGTGGTGCACTCAACACAAACAATCTACAAATACAGTTTCATTAGGTATTCATCAAGTCGTCTTCCCATGCGTTAAGCGGTAACAGATCCAGATGGCACACCTAATTCACGAGAAAACGGGTACATTGCTCAAGCATCTAGGTTAGATCGAACTCTTGGGAGCGCCAACAGGCTTAAAGACCAAATCAAATCCCAAGCGAGGTTATCTTCTGCAGGACGTAAGGTGCATAACCACGTGGGTTTCCACCCAATATCTCGAATACCTGTAGTTCGGATTCGCCTCATCCCTGCAGATCAATTACTGCTTGCTGCAGGTGCGGCTTCCAAAGCTGTGACAGCTCAACCGTGGAATTTGCTCCGAATAACGGGGAGTGTTCACAATCAACTCAACTTACTTCTTTAAAAGCCACAGTTACCCCGTTGAAAGGTTCTTGTTCGGAGGAGCATTATCGAGTCTTGGAGCGCATTGAGACGTCACTCATTATTATCACATAAGAACAACCCTTACGTCCCGTGTGGTCAAACAGCCACCATGTTCGCCAACGAACCTTCCGCATTCGCGCTCAAAGCCCAATGCCTTTGCAAAGCCCACACCTTCACCACAAACCCCCTTCTCCCCCGTTCCTCTCTCCCATTAGAAGTAACTCACTGCCACTGCACCTCCTGCCGCCACCTCACAGGAGCCCTATACAGCATGGACGCCCCATGGCCCAGCCCAGCGGAACCTATCCTCAATTCATCACTGCAAAAATACGTCTACACCAAGATCCTTACCGTATTCTTTTGCGGGACTTGTGGCAGTCCTATGTTCTTCCAGAAGAAGGACCCGGATGATTCTAATGGGGTAGTTGGTTTGGAGGTGTTGACGGGGGTTTTGGGGGATGCTGGGGTTAGGGGACTGGGCGAGGATGGAGACAGGAGACAGCTGGTGAGCTTCAAACACAGTATGTTCATAGGCGATTGTCTCGATGGCGGCGCCTCGCCCTGGCTGCACGGTCTGAATCAGGATGGTTCGAGGCCTCGAATGTGGTTGGGACAGAAGAAGAAGAGCGAGGAGGTATTGTGGGACGAAAACAGCTCCAACTACTGGCCGCCGGTCCAGTCACTTCCAAATGCTGCGACTAGGTTAGATGTCGATGAGATACCGGTCCGCTGCCACTGCAAAGGTGTCGACCTCGTCCTCCGAGTCGGTCTTGCAAGACGGGAATTCGAAGAAAAGGCTTCCCGCGGGGAGGCCCTACCCTGGATGGTCGACCCCGTCACGCACAAGCTCATCGCGGACTTCGATGCGTGCGATTCGTGTCGCATTTCATCAGGGGTGGAGATATTTCACTGGATGTTGGCGCTGCTGCGATACGTTGGCTTTCCTGCAGGCTCAGACGGTCTGCTGGAGGGGTTCCCGGCCACAACGGGGGAGTTGAGGGATGCTGTCGCTGGGGGGGAGGAAGCAGGGAAACGGGATCCGCGACTGGGAACACTGGCATACTACGCGAGTTCGATCGATGTGCAGAGGTACTTCTGCAGTCGTTGCTCGGCGTGCGTCTTTTACGTGGTGGATGATCGGCCAGAGTTGGTGGATGTAGCAGTGGGACTGCTGGATTCGCCTGATGGGGCTCGAGCCGAGGGGGTTTTGGCTTGGAACTTTGGGGGGCGGGTTAATTGGAGGCAAGATATGTTTGGTGGTTGGCGGGAACACTTGGTCAAGAGTGTCGAGATAGAGGCAGAGAAATGGAGGGTAGAAAGGGGGTATCCGAAGATCTGGAAGCAGGTTGAGAGGGAGGAGGCGTAGATAAGCGGGGAGTGATTATAGGAACCGTCGAGTAACAACAGGAAAGGTTCCTAGCACGCTGCAGGAATAAACTTAGCGGCATCTTAGTCTGTCAATCAGAGGGCACGATGTACGTGCACAAGTCCATTCTCTAGTATGAAGCCATCCACCCCTGGGCATACTGACCATATCATCACTCAAGTACGCCAGCCAAGATATCATTAGCACAGATTATAGATCAAACCGCCACCGAAACTCCCATCTAAGACCTCGGATTCCCGTTGCTCTCATCAAAGAACTCCAGCGTAAGCGCCGCCAAGAAACCAGGGATGCACCCCTTATCTCTGACCCAGAACTGGATCTGATCCGCGATGCGCAGGGCAAACGCACTCTGTGGACCACCACTGACCTTCATCGTGCCCCTCTCGCCATCAAACACGATGCTATTCTCGTGCTCTTCCGTTTTGCTCGGATAGAACAAGCTCTCAACCCGCATCTTGCCGTTGGGGATAAATGTCACCGTCCATCCCAGCGTGCTGAAGATGGCCTCCTTAAACTCTTGCGACTTGGATGCCCAGACCTCCTTGAGACGGCGTGAGGTCTTCTGCGCTGAGGCGGTTTCCTTGCGCGCCTCTTCGATTTCGCGTCTAGCGGCATCGAGCTGGCTGGCGGGAATGACGGGGAATTTGGGGTTGCGGTTAGCTTTCTGAAGTTGAGAAAGGAGCTGCGCGTTTTCTGCCTTGAGGGCATTGAGGGTGGCGACCTTGATCGCCTCAAAGTCCGAAGTTGGGTTCGAGCGAAGGGACAGGACGCGGGTTTTATTATGGGTTTCGGCGGCTTCCAGACGAGACTTAATGACCGAGAGTTCCTTCCGCAGCACCTGGGTTGCGGTCTTCTCTTTGGAGAGCTCATCGGCGAGCTTGCGGCGCCTGCGGTTCAATTCGCCAATCTGCTCCGACTCCAGCTCCTCCTCACGGGCCCGTTTGCTACCAACTGCAGGTTGGGGAACACCATTGGCTTGTGATGAATCAGCCGGGGAGAGCTCCTTATGCAGCGCTTCAACCTCAGCCTTGTATTGATCCACTAGTTGCTCGAGCTGTGAAATGCGATCCACCTTCTCGTGGTCAACTTTCTCGGGCTCAAACGTCTCATCCTCGGCGTCGAGAGCCCTGAGCTGGGCCCGTAGGTACTCGGCCTCTTTCACGGCAAGGATTCGCTGGCGCTCGATTCTAGCCCTGGCCTTGTCGGCAGGCAGGGCGGGTGTTGCCGTCTTGAGACTCTCAACCTGGGCATCGAGATTGCGCTTCTCGTTCTCCAGGGACTTGATTATCTCGTCGCGCTCGGCAATTTGGGGTTGCACTTCACCCAGCTTCTCCATGAGAGCCGCAGAGTTGTAGCGCTCTTGCACCAGTGCCCTAGCAACAGCCTCGGGTGAGTCGAACTCCATCAACCCGTCATTGTCACTAGCACTCTGGAGGTATGCGGTCCATGCAAGCCGCTCGTCCTCTAACCGTTGCCTTTGAATTCTTGCCTCCACGAGCTCGGCTTCGAGGGACTCGGCCGCAGCCAGCTTCCTATGTAGAGACCGCTTCTCCTCCTCAACGATTTCCACCGCCTTGTGGATTTGACGCAGATGCGTAAGTTCGGCGTGTTGTTTGGTGTTCCTAGCTTCCAGGGACCGAATGTGTTGAACTTGCTCCGTGAGTTCGCGGCGAATGACAGCGATCGTGTCTGCGTCCCCTGTCTGCGCCTTTAGACGCAGATTTTCTGCTTCAAGATGGCCAATCGTTTCAGACTTGGCAGCGAGCTGGTCCTGGGCTTGCTGTAGCAATGCTTCTTGGGCTTGGCCATCTTTGGTCAATTCTCCCACCGTCTGCTGTAAGCTCGAGATTTGCATTTGCAAGTCGCTTTTCTCCTTCTCACGCATTCGCTCTCCCTCTTGCTTGGCAGCCGACAAATCCTCAAGCTGTTCCCTTATCAACCTTGCTTCATCGCTTGACTCCCGTACTTTCTTCTCCAGGGCCTGGGCGTCATTGGCTGCGTCCTCCTTCAATTTGGCCATCTCCTCCAGGACCGACTCGTATTGCCTCTGAGCCCTAGACTTGTCACTTTCGGCGGCCTGTCGTTGCTTGAAATCCTCATCGGCCTTACGCCTGGCTTCGCGCACCTCGTTTTCATACTGCAGGGACGCCATCTCCTTCTCTTGCTCGTAATTGTTGATCTTGTAGCGCATGGTGGCCAGTTCCGCCTTCAGCTCTTCGATCTTCTTGCGCTGCGTCTCGTACTCCTCGGCGTCTGGCGGTGCCATGTTTTCCTTAGAGCTCTCACGCGACGACGCGCGCATGCCGTTACCGGCTCTTGACGAAGGTCTTCCATGGAGGGTGTCGGGCGCGATTTCCTCGCCGGTAAGAATATCGTAGCGGGATTGAGATTGCGTTGGGTTGAATGAGGAAACCTATCATGGGCATTGCTCATCAGAATGCCTTCTCGCCGGAAAGGGTAAACCGAGCTGCGGTGTACTTCACAAACGACTTACCCTCGATTGCCTAAGAGACGTATTTGGACGTGGGAGCGCGGTGCTTCCCACGCTGTTGCGGAATCGGCCACTCATTGACAGTGTTGGCAATGCCCTACCACATTTGTGCGATCATGCCGTCTCGTACGAAGTAAACTTACCGCCTGGGCGATCCATTTGTTTTGTTGTTCTGGCTGGCCTGGGGATGCGACCGTCCATCAAGATCCCTGCAAGCTCCTGGAGTCGTGCTAGTGCTGCCAGTTGCCACCACTTGGACTGGAAGTGGCTCAGCTCTGGGTTAAACTGACGCCGCGGGATTTGCGCCCGTCTCCCGCAGCTAGACAGATCGGAGCTACCCTTGACAGTGTAGTTAGATTAGGTAGGTAGTGCATATGAGAAGACCCTCTCTTCACAACATGGCGATGTCGCTTTTGTCACCAATACCCTCAGAATGTAAGAAATTCCAGGTGTTAAGTGATGCAACACAATTGGACAGTTTGCAGCCTTCAGTATTGCAGCATGGCACGAACTGTGATTCACCCATTCACTTAAAGCTGACACTGTTTCCATTGTTCCATGTCAAGCCCTGGCGTGAGCCATGTGGCTTGTCAGCGGCAGTGGGAGCCTGGCGCCCTCACGTCAGTGCCTGGCCGAAGTGGGTCGTAAACCTTTTTCTGGCTCGGCCCTGGGGAAAGCTTCGGGCCAAGCTGACGATGCTGGCTTTCTAGCTTCGTCAGAGCTTGGTGGAAGTCAAAACGGTCCCCCACTGCTGAACCGAGCTGTCGGACGGCCATTCAACTACACATTTTCACGACCTCGAATCCGGGGCCTCTAGCCTCATGGCTACCTTCCCAAGACAAACTATTTGCAGCCTTTGCTGCCCTTGATTCTTACACAGCTGCTGTCACAATCCGCTATCTCCACCGTCTGCGAATATCATCTTTCCTCACACGTACTCCAAAACCCGAACCAACCAAACCTCCGAGATGACGTTCATTTCAGCTGGCCCTGCCAAGCTACTTGGCACATGTGCCACTCATCGACTTGGAACCATTTCCAGTCTCGCAACCGGCCGCCACTCACTGCCTCTGGGCTACCGAGCTATTTCCGTGTTGGCAGGCCTCGGCCGAAGCAAGCCCTACCTCATCATCGGGAGGAATGCCAAACCGCTACCAGTCCAAATCGCATATCGACCGTTTGCCTCCAAATCGACTGAAAATGATGGATCGAAGGATGCGGTGAGCAAAGAGTCGGCGTCCGAGACTGCCACCAGTGCCGCGAGCTCCCCGGATGAGCCATATTCACAGTCGGCCAAGGCCAGTAGCCCATCGCCCTCGTCCGCAGACAGCGAACCAACCAACACTGCTGCCTATGACTGGGAAGAGAAGGCCAACTGGGACATCAAGAAGTTCACCGAGCTCCCATACTCCAACTTTGGCGTCAACCAGCATATGATCATTGATCGCGAATTCAAGGAATGCATGCGTCAGCTTCTCTGGAAGTTCCGCGCGCCCATTCGATATGCCTTTGCCTATGGATCTGGCGTCTTTCCTCAGTCACAGGGCGACAAGGCCACCGAGTCTGAGTTCAAGGCGGTTCACCCCAATGCCCCTGTTGCTGTGCAAAGAGCGCAGAAAAGCTCTCCGAAGATGATTGACTTCATTTTCGGAGTGTCACATACCCAGCACTGGCACTCACTCAATCTGATGCAACACCGTAACCACTACTCGGCGCTCGGATCCCTTGGATCAGGCGCCGTCTCTGCGGTGCAGGATAAATGGGGTGCGGGTGTCTATTTCAACACCTACGTCACGATAGAGGGTATTACTATCAAATATGGAGTTGTCACCTTGGAGACTCTCAAGAGAGACTTGCGGGAATGGGACACATTGTACTTGGCCGGTCGTCTCCACAAGCCGGTCAAGATTCTTCGCGACGATCCCCAAGTGCGCATGGCCAACCAGATAAATTTAATGTCTGCACTCCGAACGGCACTACTCCTACTCCCGCCAACATTTACCGAACGTGCGCTGTATTCGACCATCGCCGGTATAAGTTACCTCGGCGACCCTCGCATGGCTTTCCCAACGGAGAATCCCCAAAAGGTTGCCAATATCGTGAGCAACAACATGCAGAACTTTCGCCGTCTTTACGCCCCCCTGGTTGAATCTCTGCCCAACGTCACCTTTGATGATCCTGCTTGTAATGAGCCTGATTGGGTATGGAATCAGGACTCCGTCCTGAAGCTGCAGCAGGATATGGACCCTGTCAAGCGTGGTAACATGGTTCGCCGTCTGCCCAAGGCTTTCCGCGCAAAGCTTTACTTCGAGTATCAGAAGGAGCTGCAGATTCCTCAGCTCGATTTCAACAAGCTGATGGAGGAGAGCAAGAATGAAGACGCTGGGTCCTTCAAGCGACAACAGGGTGGAGGCTTCGAGCAACGCATAGCGCAAGACAACCCTTCGCAGCTCCGGACGCACGTCCGCCACGTCATCAAGAAGACGATTAACTGGCCCAGCACCACCCAGAGTTTGAAGGGTCCCTTCACAGCGGGCATGCGTAAAACCATCAGATACTTGGGCGAGAAGATGGCCAACTACCAACAGGGAAAGAAGCAGAAGCCCGAGAGCGAGAAATCTGCTTGAATTTACCCTTGGTTGTAACTTGCGAAAACGTCGGTATGCCTGAAGCGCAAGGGCATGGCGTGGTCTCATTTCATGTCGATATTGTATGTTTGTACATAGAACCTCACGGATACCAGAGCCTTTCGGCTCACGTCGTTTGGGCAAAAGGCCGAGTCCTTTTGTTTCGGACGACATTACAAACTAAAAGGCATACATCCTGAGTGGACCGAGGGATGGCCGGTTTAGATGATCCCCATGGTCTGTCGGGTCCAAACAAGGAAAGGTGCCCTGCCTGCTCCAATGATTTTGAGTATGGAGACCCCTTGCTTTGGGCTCGAGGAAGATTCCCAGAAAGCAGGCAACTATTCGAGGAGGCCTCGGCGTTGGATTGTGAAGCCTGGCTAGATATTGTCATCTGAGGGACGATGATGCTGGGTTGTAGATATGAGTAATGTAAAACTTCTAAGCATGTCAACATGTTCTTAATGTGAAGGCCGACGGTCAAGGGGGCATTTCGTGGCCATGGGCATACTTACAACTAAAGAGGATGTGCTGATGAGTGACATCTGGGCCATTTTACCCCTTACCCCTCGGACAAGGGGCTGGTTAATATTGATCAGTCCGATACATGCTTCACACCATCTTCGTCACTACGACACTTTCTACTATTGGCTGGTCTTCCAGAGTGTTCGCTACTTGCTGAATAATGTAAGAGGTGACCCTTGACAGTAGAAAGTCTAGTAAACACGAATACTACCTTTTCAATCGGAAACGGGCCATCACCGACCGGAGATATTGAGCCTTCGTACTTCGAAGGTCGCTTCGGAATTATGGGGTCTCCTTCATCTTGTAACCTTATACGAGCCAATATCCATGACATGGATGATTATGCTGGAGTTTCGGCGGCTGTTAACTTCCTGTGAGTTAGGTCGGTTAAATAAAAGTACAACACAGTCCTACTGGGGCGGATCGTCGCGTTGGAGAAATCAAACGTGCCTCCGTTCTCTGGCTAGGATGGGCACCATATATGTCTAGCGCCAGAGTTCCTTCTGATTTCTCAGCTATGCAGACGTGGCTTCAGATGGGCCAACTCAATAACGCATTGCGTAGCAGATGTATATTTCTAGATAGCAAAGGGCAATATAGCACGATGGTATCTGTTTGCTATTTAGCGTACCGCAAGCTAGTGAGTCATGAACCAATGTTTGGAAATGTTCTCTTATAACAGTTGGAGGGATATGCCATTTCGGCTTAGTTAGACGCTCTATACATATAAAATCTCACCAATGTTTCTATCTCCGATTAGAGCCATAACGCATATCCATGTGACATATAAAAACAACCAATATGAAGACGCATTACGTTGCAGACTTCATCTGATATCGCGAACCCGGTGCGGAAGCTAATTATAGACAGCTAATTGAATGGGCCACATACGAGGTTTACCTATCTATATAAACGATGAAATTGTCTGGAAAAAGTGTCGTCACGGGCAGAAAAACTTTATGAAGTCTGTTGTGTTTATCAGCTGAATGCGTATAGACTACTGAAAATTTGTACTTGAGTTATAGCCCTAGAAGCTAATGATGAGCGCCTACGGCCTAAGAAGCGTAGGAAGGTGGGAAATCCGAATTCAAGATTCATGAAAATCCGTGAAATAATGGTCGATAACCCAGAAACCAGTTGTCAGTCCAAATAAGCGTAGAGCCAAATGGGGGAGAGATGTGGGAATGAGAGCACAGTTGGACTAGTAGAAGCATCAGAGGATGAAATTGGCATGCCGCGCGTAATGGTCACTCACTTTGGGAGAGCCTTACGTCGCGTAGCACATCTTAACAACTAAAGAATCGGAATCTTGGGTCAATTTTCTATAAAAATATGTATAAAACCTACGGATTGACATAGTATTTATGTAATTGCGTATTAGTGAAGTTGTTGACTTTCATGTGTGTATTGTGGGCAAGTTGTTGGACCAAATTGACCGTCAAGCGAGGGACCCACTCGCTATAGAATGAGGTATTTTTGGTAGTTATAAGGTCTGACACAAGTGTGGCCTAAAGTTGGCAGGCACAGAATATGTATTAGGGACCGGGGGCCAATTGGCGTATTGGTTCTTCATAGTCGCAATACAGCCACCCCCAGTCCCAACATGTATTAGATAATTCGGCTGCACCAAGGATCCATGGTACCACTGTTGGGTGGGTTGACATAGCCAATCACTGCGATGACCGGTTATCCTTTGGTCATCGCGGCCTTCAGCGATCGGGTGCTGGTTGGCAAAGCCGTGACGATCGGCCCGCAGGAGACTGCTGTAAGTCCTTCTATGGCAGTAATGGTCGCTGTCTTCTTGAGGGTGCACCAATACGTCGTGGGCGCAAGTTGAGAAGGATGATAGTTTTCGATGTACAAGATGATGAAACATGGGATATTTAATAATCAGAGCCGTGAACCGAGAGCTTAATGGTGCTGATGGAGAGCAATACTGCTTGAAGAATGTCATTTCGACTAATCCGAGAATTCTTATATCCAGCTTCTGGTCAACACTTTTGAAACCTGATCGACTTCGTGGGGTGCCGAAACGGGCCGTCGATAGATAACTTTCAACCAATACGCAGATCCTTCACTTGAAGGATTCCATCCCCATTGTCGGATTTAAACTTGAAGCAGGAGCTAAAGTTGAGAAATAAGCTTGATGCCGGAAATGATTCCCGATAGTTCAGAGCCCCAGCAGTTATAGACACCGTACCTCGACGCTTATAGGCTGCACCCCTGTTGCGCTGTTGGCCTTATCACAGCTATTCGGCTGGAGGCCAAATATCCCTACACCAAATCCCCAAAACAGGGGGGTGAATCGGCATCTCATCCGCACTTTACCCTTCCATAGTTGCTCATGTCGTACTTGTGGGATCGCACTGGTACTGGTTTTCCGGCTACAGACGAAGTGAAACAGGGGAGTACAGGTGGGGGTTTCCAAGCCGCACAACGGCACTAAAGTATCTCAGGTGTACCTTACCATGACCTCAGGTCACTAACCACACAGTACTTAGGGCTGTTCCAAGCCAATCGTCTTATACCAAAGGAATGTCATGGAATCTGGACATTACTTGCAACTTGACCCACCCACTTCAGTGAAGTTCATCACGAGTAGTAAAGGTGCGTATATTTTCACATTGGCACTCTGAGTGCGTTAGATTGAAACAGAAGTCATTCTCAGCAGCTATTAGTTGTGAACCAGGAACACCCTCGAATGGCGATATTAATCATATCGACACAGAATCCCGTTACATGTGTACAAAAGGCTGAATATGAGCATATAAATCATTTTACACATTGTCTGTTCCTTCATCCGTGAACTTGACCAGATCAGAGTCCAACATGGATAACCATCGCGATATTTAGCAATATATTGACTGAAAGGTGGACCCAAAGGGAAATTTGCACAACTACTACTTAACCAACGCCGGAGAACAAATAATTGTCCCGTTAGAAAACTAGAGCATACAGGCATATAAGCGACAAGCAAAACTAGCTTCAAATTTGCATGATTAGTTCCAGATGTTGGTTAATACTGCCAGTGCTCCCTCTAAAGTATGCCTCACTTGAGCAATTGGAATATATTTGGACTTGTGTGCAGAAATACACAGTGGCTAGTCATTTCGGGTTTCCCTGCTTTTCCAAGCTACGTATCTTTATATGGCGGAGGAGTACTTAGGCAGGCTAAAGTCGGTTGTCCACTCGATATGCGCGCCGACGTGGTTAAGAACAACGACAGCATGCAGACTGAAAACCAACAACCCACGATGCTCACCGAGCTTCTCAGCCAGCGATACATCCATGAGGATGTTGGTCGTCTTGGACAGGCCGTTTGCGTACCACTTGTTGTAAGTTTCACCATTCGGAGCCGGTGGTACATATCTAGTACTCGAACACGACGAACCCCCAGATCTGTGGAAAACTTACACTGAAGTTGTAGCCCCCAAACCGCATGGGGCTGAACCGATGTCCATCACTACTCGCATTGGCAACTCGCGGGCTCTCCGATTCAAGGATTTCAGCCATGATAAATTTGGGGAAGAGGAATTGCCCCAGATGGTTAGTAGCTAGCTGGCTCTCGATGCCATCGGGAGAAAGACCGAAGTCGACGGCCATGATATCCGCATTTTTAACCAGCACATCGATACGTGGGACATCGCTCCAAGAATGAACCGTGAAAGAGATCAGCAGACAACGACGCTAGGTCCCAACGGAGTAAGCGCAAATCTACCTTGGGATGTTTTAGTATTACGACTAGCCATGATCAGCAAGCTCGGCTGGCCTTGATAAATTCGGCGCCTAGACTGCCGGAGGAGACACCAGTTGTGAGGATGACGTTCCCCTTGATGTTGGAGGAGAAAGTGGTGACGAGTTTGTCCGCAGTGGTGGCAGCATTGTACGAAGAAGACGAAGCCATATTACTGGGCTTTTGAGCTTGTATTGTTGTACCTGTACTTCTGGCAGGCGTTCTGGAAGTGTGCTATGGGACACGAGAAAGATCCAGGTGAGTTGTGGAATGTTGACGGTGCCACTTGTAAGACCGGTTGGTTGGCGCCACGGGCGAAACTTTGTATTTTCACGTATAACCCGGCACGGAGTCGAACCCTTATCACCATGCCATGTGCGAATTCCACAAGATAATATATTCCAGGCTGGAACTAGGCAATTTGATATGGACGATGGTACTATAGCAGCAAGATTATGTGCAGAGTGCTATATTCTTACCTGGAAGCTGCACCCGCTACACGGATTACCATACACTGACGCTGCCTTGTGCTAATCAACTCAAAGGACCGCAGTCATCAATCGGCGTTAGGCTTTTGAATGACGTGATTCCCAATGCGCTATCCCAATACAGACACAGAAGTTCTTGAATTACGTTTGTGGGACAGTATCGAATAGTTCTGAGAATCGAGATATTCACTACCTTGAGCAGCGTAACGACGGCACCTCCTTTTGGACGTGGTGATTTTAGGTTTACTACTCTGGGACTAAGCCACATGAGGCTCGTGCAACTGTAACCGTTACATGTCAACCCCCAAGCCTATACTACAAACCCCATCTTGTACAACGACTATATGCTTGCGGTGGCCCATTGAGAAACACAAGAAGGGTATCAAGAAAATATATCTTGCACATGTCACTCGTAAGGTTCGGCCAACTGATTTTCGCCATTCGTGGACATGCGTCGTGGGACACACCCAACGCTAGTGCTCGGTGTAGCCAAATTGTCGCCGGCCGGCACGTTGAGCTTTGCACCGAATAATGACACTATAGTGGATATGACTCCGAACGTTTCGGTTTATAAGTAACGGCAGTAGACCAAGATATGCAAGGACTTTTGACTTGTATAGTATCTTTTATTGTTGATATTGCAATTATATCATCATGCAAAGTCAGAGTGACATGTCGAACTACTCACAACCACCCCCAGCAGCCAAGGTGGCCGACCAACCTGCAGTCAAACCGCAACTCCCCCACCTGAGCCTAGAGAAACTCCCCTCCATCCTCCCCTCCATTGAAACCTCTCCCACGGTATCCCTCCACCTGTCCCCCGTATCGTCCTGTCCCGAAGCAGAAGACCTAGAAAACGGCCACCAAGTCCTCCACCGGATCCCAAGTGCCCCCTCGCCGTATCTCTCCCTTCCCCCCTGGCGCAAAAAGATCATCGTCTTCACGACCTCCTTCACGGCCCTTACTGTGACCTTCGCATCGACGAGTCTCAACCCTGTCACCCTAGAAGTCGCCGAGTCCCTCAACACCACGTCCGCCGTCATCTTGATAACGAATTCCCTTGTCCTCTTGACGATGGGCTGCTCGAATTTCGTCTGGGGGCCGATCACACGGATTTTCGGGAGGAAAAAGGCTTGGTTGGCTGCTTGTGTGATTTTCACGCTGTGCACTCTCGGCACTTGCCTTGTGCCAGAGGATAAGGGGCATTTGGGGTTGCGGGTCTTTATCGCTATGAGGATATTATCCGGGATTCAGGGGACTTTCTTTCATGTAGCTGGGCAAACGTGGCTGGCTGATTGTTTTGAACCGGTATGCAAATTGCCCTTACGTTTTCCGCTACCCCTTGGAGAGATGGTTTGTCCTTTCATTTTTACTGATATCGGCGAATAGAAACAACGCGGTATGGCGACAGGATTCTTCTTGTGTGGGACAATCTTCGGGCCAGCATTCGGTAAGTGACTTGAATACTGCCTTGACCCATAACCCTAGCCTTCGTTACATCGTGACAACCAGTTTTTGAAATATTCTTTTACCAATGATTGTGCTTCTAGGACCTTGTGTGGCTGGTATTATCGTCACCTTCGCCACATGGCGTGCGGTGCTCTGGCTGCAAGTGTCAATGATTGGTACGGCCTTCCTCTTATCCCTCTTCTTCCTGCCGGACATCGAAAGGCCAGATGAAACGGTCCCGGCAAAGTCCGATAGTCGACTCCTCGATTCGGCGAAAACATTCAACCCAGGTAGGATATTCAAGCCAATGCTATATCCGAATGTGACCTTCACGGTGAGTGTATTTTCCCCTTTCCTGGATGTAAATGACGAAGCTGAGCTCAAGAAGCATGTGACTTGTGGCTTCTTGTCTTGGTGCCAATACACACTCCTCGCCGCACCCCGTCACCTCCTAAACCCGCGTTTCAACCTCACCACGCCCCTCGTTTCGGGTCTCTTCTACATCGCGCCCGGAGTCGGGTTCCTCCTAGGCACCGTAATCGGTGGCAAATTTTCCGACATGACCGTCATCAAATGGATTCGCATTCGGGGCGGTATTCGACTCCCACAGGACAGGCTTCACAGCGGCATGATATCGTTTTTCTTCCTCATCCCAATCTCGTCTTTGATATATGGATGGGGACTGGAATACCAGATTGGTGGGATGGCTTTGCCGATCGTGACGGCATTCTTCTGTGCGATGGGCTTGACCATGGCTTTTTCCTCCGTCAACACCTATTGTGCAGAAGTCCTGCCGAAACGGAGGACCGAGGTCATTGCGGGCAAATATTTGGTCCAGTATACTTCTGCAGCGATCGGAAGTGCGTCCATTGTACCCTTGATTGACGCCATTGGCGTCGGGCCGGCTACCACCATTGGTACGTATCGATGTTCCTAACAGTGCACCGATAGAATACTGATCTCAATGACTTTCTTAAGGCGTCGTCTTTGCACTTTCTGGGGGTGTTTTGGTGTTGGCAACGGCCCGATATGGGCTGAGGATGCAACAGTGGATTGAAAGGAGACATAGATTTCTGGTTACTGGGCAGGTCACCGCTACGATCTAAAAGTAGTATACCATAAACTCGAATAGGACTAAAATAGAAAGATGCCAAGAAATGCGCACCCGGCAGGCAGTTCATCACATGCGTCTATTAATATCTCGCCCCCATTCTATGTCCTGAAGACCCACATAGAGGCTCTGAAAGTGACTGTCTTGCATGTGGGTATCCAGGAATCTGAGATCCAGATCTGCCTGAGACAGGAAATCTTGTACCGACGGTTCAGCCAGGGCCATTTCAGCCGTCATCATCGGCTGGGAGTCAGTACCATGGGGCACAATGTCCCTAGTGAATGGTTCTGTGGTCATGCTAGGTCGGGGAAAGTTGAGGGCGCTGTTGGCGCCGTTGGCGCCGTCAAAATGGTCTCCTGTGCTGCTCCTTGGGCAGTGAGCCCTCACGACGACTCTGAGAGCATCAAAATGCTGGCAAAGTTCTGTAGCTGCGAAGTTGCCATTCCGCTTCAATTGCTCCAGAAATAGGTTTGCGGATTCGAAGTTATCCTTGTCGTTCTCATTGTTCTGACCAATGGATAAGTGCGAGATGGCGAGAATAGTTGCTGCAGAGAACAAGTACTGAGCGTAGGTGTAATCGAATATGGCGAACGAACCATCGATCCATGATTCCGATAGGAGACGATGCGAATGTCGTGCGCATCGGATACACGCTTCAGCTAAAGCAAGGGCAGTCTCTCCGATTGCTTGCTTGAGCTCTGGTGTTTGGTGTGGTGCGGCCCAAAGCTCTTTGTGTGTTTGAAATACGTGAAGTAGAATTGGTCTCGTGGCTTGGATCACATACTAAACGGTATTAGCTAACGGATAACCACAACTAGTACTTACCGTACCTGATTGAAGGATAAATGTAACAATTGTACATTCCTGGCAAGTGGTCGTTCACCCTCTCTACTGTCAATCTGCAAGTGCTTTGGCAACGCACCCACCCAGCCTCTCAAGTCGCCCAAAGCCTTCTGTACCCGTTGTGAAAACGGGATGTTCGTGGTCTTTCGGTTGTATATCGATGAAATAATGTCGCGGGATATTCTTGCCAGACGGATACTCGCGTTCATGTAGTCGGCCGCCAGAAAGTCGGCCGCGTCTGCGTCAGATATGCCGGTATCTGATGGCAAATCCACGGATATATCCTCGTCTTGAATCGACACGGGATGACCCATTTTTGAAGCCCAAAGACGGTCAAAAGTGTAAGCTGTCCACCATATGCGGGCTCGGTGCTCTCTCGCGGCTCTGTCAGGCAGTTGATAATCCGGCATGGCTTGGTGCATCCCCATGATGACACTCATACGTACAGCACTGCTAGCTAGAAAGTATGCGCTATAGCGCCGATTCATTAATAGCGAGTATAGAGACTTTTCCCATCAGTAAGAAAGTTGTTTCACGTTGGCAATTGGAAAGCAACTTACAAGAAGCAGAAGAATTTCGATTGTGTCGAACTGTGGGCGTTCTCGAAGTCGACTTAGCATTTTAGTAGCCTGTGAAAAGTATGCCAGGCCTGGGAAATCTTCTTCAGAGGTTGAGGAAGTGCGGCAGGAGTAAACCTCGCCGAGCGCAAAGAGGGCCCAAAGTTTGCATGCAAACATCGGGTTAGGGGCGCTGAGATTGCGGTAGTGATGTTGCATTCTGTTATGAACATCACTCTTCCGGAAACAATGGTAGCAGGATCCTACCACTTCCATCGCAAAGCGAATAAGCAAACGGGCTCGAGACAAAGTGGGCCAGGGGCATTCGGCTTCAGATAGGGCAAATATTCTGGCGTCGGTGACATAGTGCTGGCGCGGTATGTGGCTGATGGTGGGGTCCTCCGCGATTGCCTGTCGGAGCCGAGTTGCAAACGAAGTGTCGGCGGCTTCGCCAATGTGGACGGGCATCTGAGAGTTGCTGAGAGGAAAGAACCAAGATCTGTCATCGAGTAGTGGATTGCGAGCAGCTTCGCTGTGCTCAGTTGACGATTCTATTGCCTCGATTATGCCTCCATGGTGAGGCTCATCCCGAACACTCTGCTCACGCAAACGTTTATTCTCTGCCAGTAGCTTTTCGATATAGCTGTGATGGTCATTGGTGGCTGCTCGTAAGTGCTGGGGTGACTTTTGATGGCGTACCTACTAGGCACGGTTACTTTCTGCTCACGTACCGGGTAGGTACAATCCTGAGGACACCCAGCTTGTTGACAATTTGGGCAAGGATAGCCACCAGGACACTTCACTTTTCGAGCGTGACACTTGGTACAAGCAGTCGGCTTCTTGCGTGTCTTGTTCAAGACATCGATGGCGATGGTGCTGTCTTCGCTAGGCGAATATTTGCGTTTCCGGCTCGCAGACGGGATTGTACTCTGTTCTTCTGGCATGGCAATATCATCTTTGCATCGTTGTGTCGGTCCATCGGACATTTGACAAGGACGTCTGGCTCACTGGAGGGTCAGCTAATAACGTCAGATGTTTGGTGATGTTCGGTGTCTTGAAAATTTGGCCGAGCTTCTACCTTGGATAACGGTCGGCAAAATTCGATTTTGACCGAAGAAGGTCTGAGCGTCCAACGTCGAGGCAAGCGGGCCGGACTAGGGACAAAGTGTGTCTCAGGGGCAGTGACATCATAGAACTTGAAGGCGAGAATGAGCTTGAATAGAAAATATATTGATCCAAGCTGATCGTATGTTTGGATGGACGTTTCTGCATCTTTGGAAGCATTACAATCCGAAAGTAGTGATGGCGATATCCGACTCCCAAAGTGCACATTTGCAACCACAAATCGTCCAACTTAGCGACGGCCATCAACTCCGTAGCGCTCTGCAAGGACTCCACCCGGTGCTCACCCACCTCAACGCCGACACCACATGGCTGATTCAACTCCCATTCCCACCTTCGGCCCCACGGCCAACGGGCCGCAGCCGCTTTAATATACTGGTGGATCCCTGGCTTCAAGGTCCACAGTCCGATGTCGCGTCGTGGTTCTCGACCCAATGGCATGTGGTAAAGCCCAGCGTCAAGACAATCGATGAGTTGAACAGGCTGTTGGCCAAGGTGGAGGGGGCGGACGCAGCAGTAGAAGACAATGTGGATAACCCCAAGTCATATATCGACGCTGTGGCGATATCCCATGAGTTTACCGATCACTGCCATGAGGAGACGCTCAAAGAGCTGCTTCCAAGTACCCCTGTGTTTGCGACTGAAAAGGCAGCCGAGCTCATCCGGTCATGGAAACACTTTGACCGTGTCATCACAACTCCAGGGTTCTCATCCGAAACAAAGGACTGGCACAGCATTCTAAGTGTTGCCCCGCTGCCTTCTTGGATTGGCATCGGGCGCGTTATTACGGCAGGCAATGCCCTGTACTACCACTCAGCAGTCATGGTGGTCTTCGACACTGCTTCAGTTCCAGATGCCGCCGCACCCAATATCCCTGAGGCCAATGCCGTCATCTACTCACCGCACGGCATTAAAGCCTCGGATCTCGAAGCAGTTGGCGCTGCCAATATCCGCACCCTGGCATTATTACACGGCTTGCATGATGTGCGTATATGGATGACGAAGCAACTAAATCTGGGTGCGTTGAACGGGCTCGAGGCGGTGCGCACCTGTGGTGCTAAGTACTGGCTCGCGACACATGACGAGGTTAAAAAAGGCGGGGGCTTTATTGCTCCGATGTTGAGGAGGACCAAGTATACGGTGGCTGATGCTGTCAACAAGGAGACCAAGTCTCTTGGGGATAAGGCGCCCAACTACGAGTTCGTTGAACTGGGCTCTGGGGACGGACTGGTTTTGGTATGATTTGGTGCCAGCCGTCTTGTTAAGATCCAAAGCCCATTAACGCACGAATTATGACGTAACATGCCAGCTCATTGATTTCGTGGTCTAACTATGCGCTTAGCGATCTTTGAGTCGTTGTACTTAATGCATGTAGGAAACAATGATTTTTCATTACTATCGCAATAATTCGAATTGGGCAATAACCTCGCAATGCTCCTAGTATACCCACATGATTATTGCATTCCACGTTGTTTATTTTGCATCATGTGCATTGAAAAAAGCGAAAGAAAAAAGAAAGTAGAAGAAATGAAACAAGAAACAATATTTGCTGGCAATATCGCCTTCCAACCTATCGGTAAGTGACGAGGCTGAAAACGAGTAGATCTTGAACCACATATTTCCAAGCGAGTTCGTATAGCTTGTATAAGAAGGGCATGAATTACCCCGATACGGACTGTATTAATCTCATCACAGCCTTGCGTTATTTGGTTTGCCGGCTTGGAGCTTAGTCCACAGATCTGAGTGATTCTCAATCTTTTGAACATCCCCACCATAGCCCCCACTTTGGCTCCATGGTTGATTAGTATAGAAGCCAAGTCTAGACTGGCCTTGTCCAGAAGTTTTCCAAAGACTTTTGGCGCGGATGTTAATGTCGACAAAAAGTGAAAGATGTAACGCAGTTGGGCAATTGATGGTAAAAGGGGTCGTTTCGATCTCATCCCGAGCATTTACATATGCGCCGGTATCCAGGAGAAGAGCTCCACCATGCTATTTTCCTCTGCCTTTGAGCCCACCCCGGCCTGCAGCATTCGGGGCTCATGATTCAACCATAGATTTTTTTCACGTGAACACCGGCTCCTGTCTCGAGCAACTCTCGAGACACGAAGTGGCTATTGATATCAGCGAACTGAAGAGGTCGCCATCCGTTTAACCTATATATATTCATGTTACCCTAGTATAGCCTCTGACCAAGGACTGGGAGCTCGTCTGATGACGTCCCCAAAGTTCAAGTTTGGGTTGGTACCGGAACAGAGGTAGGTTATCATTTCGTAGCAATCACTGGAACCTGCAGCGTGTAAAGGCCGCCGTAGTGGGAGTCATCAATGTTTGAATGATTTCCTCGAGCTAGCAACTCGTTTAGCAGAACTGTGTAGCCCTTTATTGCTGCGCATGGTAGCTTGGTACGATCTGCACCTTTTTTTGTACGACAGTTGATTGAGTACATATCATTTCTGCATGACATCGTGGGCTTGGCCGAGAAGATCAACATCTTCAGATCCAATTGACCCCTGAATAAGTTTTTTCCAATGGTAATAGCGGATAATATATGAAGCGGGCTCCATTTTCAACAAGATATTTGACCGCTGGGTGATAAAGACTTTTAAGAGCTATATCGACTAAAATATCTAAAGGATTGGTAGTTTAAAACCGGGCCCCAATATGTATCAAGAACTCAAATAGCTCCCATGAACTGCAACAAACCGCACGGGATGGTGTTGTTTAAGGGACCTGGCCCAAGAACTGATCAATGCCACCTAGGTCAGACAAATGGGCACTGCTTCATGGCCACAGTGACGAAGCAGTAGTTACAAGCACTAAGGCCATTCCCAAGACTCTGATTGTCCTAAGCCGCAACGAAGTGGTGAAAGGCATCTGTTATGTTCTTATCAAGTGGCTGCCAATTCATACCAGCATTGATGATTAGCTCAACAACTTTCACGACGCGGGACCAGTCTGCGAAATAAATAGCCGCCATATTATGTAAGTCCTCGGCAGCTGTATTCAATGTATGCTTTAGGATTAACTGAACCATCTCAAGGGCGATATCAGGATCATCCTTGTGAGTTGAAGGCTGCAAGCCAGCACGAGTGGCTGCATACGCTGATTGTTTGTAACGGCACGCTGGAGTAGGGTGGCTTATTCCTTCGTCATACTCTTGGTAAAATTTAGCACCATTCTCCAAAAGTACCTTTGTGAAACTTGGTTCTCTCGGGGTGTGGCTCCGTGGAGATATGGATTTTCATGGCGCAGATCATAACGAGGGTTAACATCCGCCCAACTATCGCTTTTTAATATCATTTTCAAATCTAGGGTAGAATCTTGAAATAGTGTGTAGGCATCTTCGGAACTACCAGAAAACTCGAAAGCAACTAAGTCATCGCTCTGAGACGAATTATCACTATACGATGCGGACTTCGCCGCGGGTCTGGAGTTCTGGCTCAAGGATGACTTCTCATTGTCCTACTTTATAACAAATTCCATGATACCGTTTTAATACCTCGCAAGTGCCCACTTGAGTGCCATCAAATTGTAAATATCTCTAGCTAGGCGATTACCTTTGTTCTCTAATAGAACTATGGCCACAGATTTGTAGCCTTTGAGAACAAGCCAGGTTCACCGAATCCAGCCCGATAAGTCTCTAGCGTCCAGGTTGACTCCATTATACAAGAGGATTATGATAGTGTCGACACTCGTTGAAGCATGCCAAATGCAGCGCAGCCCAGTCTTGGGAATCCATTGCGTTCACATTATCTCCACATACAAGGGTCGGCTTAACTCTATCAACCACACCAGCACCCCCTGATGGGTTAAAAATCATATTATTAAACAAAATGGCTGACGGTTTGAGAGTTATAGCATTTGGTCTTGGTTGGTGTACACTGGCCGAAATTAACTGTACGAAATGAGGCTATTGTCGACCTTTTCGTTCTCAAGCCCATTATCGGCGCTAGTGGCCTGTCTATCATCCTCGCTGGGGTCCCTTAGCTAAGCCGTCGCTTCTGTGGCCTTAAGGACTTTACGGAGCTATTCCTCCAGTGGATAAATATAAGCAGGGGGTTAGGCGAACTAATTAAACTGGCTCTATACTAACTTCGAAGGGTCTAGTACATGCCCATGATTTCTATGTCGAGGCCGGTATCTTCATCAATACATATACTTTACCCTCCATATGCACACGCATCGACTTAGCTATAATGGTTTTACAAAGCGTGCGTGTCCTTATATAGGTATGGCAGGGTTGGTAAGGTCCAGCTGGTAGGTTTCAGGACTGCTAATAGGACCCTCGCCGAAGATTAAACAGATCAACTCTCCGGGTTGATTTTTTCCACAGCAAAATTCGGACATTTGGTGTGGTGGACGTGGTTGGTGCGCACCAGGTGGATACTGGTCGGGTTGGGCCAACACTTGTCCACATTCAAACAGATTCTTGAGGGTGAGAGACAGGTTCCAGAAAGCCGACTATGCAGACCTAATTGGCTATATATCGTTCAAGTGGCACTGGAGATGTAATGCTTGAAATGTGGCGGATCTCCGCAGGGGGTCGTCCAGCATGGTATCTATCTTCTTGACAAGTTTTACGTCTGCAACTTCGCTCTGGATATGATTTGCACTGCTTTGAACGGTGTAAGGAATAACTGGCATCTTACTCATCCGAATGGCCATATATTCCGCTGACATACACGGCCCGTTATTTGACTAGAGGATGCTGAGGTATTATAGGCAAGCTCCCGCCACATATTCGTCGAATATACTGAATAACAAATATCGCTCAGATCCTAGGTTGGATTTTACTGGTAACTGTTACCGATGGCTACCATACACTAAGCAACGATAGATCCAACCATGGGTCGAGCCTTGCGCCATGCGTCAAAGACTGGCGCCGTGCAGGCATCAGGATCAGAACAGACTGTGACCTCGATTCCGATCTTCAGAGATTCTAATTTGAGGCTCCGTTACCTTTATCAAAGAATGATCTTGATGGTCTCCAGGTTACTGGTCTTAAATAAATTTATCAGGGTTTAAGAGAGATATAGGGTGTACGGGCCCGATATCCAACTAGGCCCCTTGATTCCGCTAGAGATTGCCAAAAGCCCATATTCTGATTCTCCTCACCTCCATCCCTCCATGCGTAAATCATCTCCCTTTGGAGCCCTCAATCTTCTCCCCAGCCAGCCGGTATATCATGATACTCCCTTGAATATTATTACAAGTACCTCAACGAGCCGATTCTGTCGTTGATTTGGCAACGGTATGGGTTTGATATTTGAGTGGGCAGCAATGAAAGCAGGCGTGCTGTGCAGGGATGACTCCAAACCGCGGTTAAATTGTCGTTGTGCCGGGGCGACGGGGGTTCGGTTCCGGCGACCCAGATGACCGCGATGAAGAGGATGATACAAGTGTAGAGGGCGAGCATCCGGAGTCTCCAGAGTCGTAATGTGCTAGGGCGACTTTGGCTTTCTCGGGGGTCCAGTGCGGGTCGAGACCGGGGATTTTAAGGTACCACTGAGACATTGTCATTGGAACAATCGATGTTTTTTCTCGAATACCTCACTTGACCCAAAAATGTAAAAGATCGAGTATATTGCTTCGAGAATTCTGATGATTCCGGACTGTAGCCTTCCACATTGATTCGCCCCTTTCTCTGAACAGAGCGCCGCAGTTGCTGGGATCTCCTGAAATGAGTATGTTGACATTATAGACACTTACAGAACACGGTCTTTGTATGTCAACTCTGTTGGGATGTTTCGTAAAATCCTAACCTTGTCTTGCGAGTATGTGCAAGAATGTTGGAATCAACAACTACCCACCGAATCATCCAAGTCCTCGCCGAAAAGCATAATGACAGTCAAATATACAGCTCGTTCACCCAGAACTTGCATGTACTCGCAGTATACTCAACTAGCCCCTATAAAATCCCATCCTAATATTCTTCATCTGATGTGTTCTCACAGCGATCACAATCAAACACCATAACTCTATTCCATTTCATCCGCTTTGCCACAACCGACAGACGCTTATCTATGTTGCAATCTTCATGTATCGGCATTATTCACATAATCATTGAAATAACCGACGATAGACCAACGCCTTGCGTATTCTCATGTTCACAAAAGCAAGATTCTGAGAAATACCCTGGACGCCGCCCACTTGCCTCAAGCAGTGAATGGGCATTCTATTCCAACACCGACACTCCGTAATATGCCTTAAGTCGCTCGCCATGCAACCACGCTCCATGTGCAATTGAAACCCAAAGAACGAACCGCTCAGTTGAGGCATTTACTCCGCAACCAAGCCTTCAAGCACACTCATAGCCCGGCCACCCTCGCTCTCAAACTTCGACACCATGGCCTCGCATTCGCCCTTGAGCCTGGCTTCCGCTAAGCCTGCATTGTGGTAAATCCACTCTTCCACAGTCATTTTCTTCTCCGGGCTAGTCAACTGCAACCCCTTTTCCAGAGCCGAGCCATCAGGGATGACGTTCTCTTTGCTCAAGTGATCGAAAACAACGTCCAGGTCAACGGCCGACCAGGGCTGAGAGCTTTGCAAGCCAGATATGATATTTACATTGCGCTTGATAGGTGATGACCGTATGGGTGTACTCGCGATTTCAACTGGGGCTGGTGCCAATTGGCTCGAATTAGCCGCATTGGAAGGCCTCGAGGATGGTGGTTGGTTCTCTGCATCCGAAGACTGGGGTGATCGTGATGGTGAGATCACGGCCGGCCTTGCGGCTGGTGCGGGCGAGGTGGCAGCTTGAGGTGTCGAAGGAAGGTGAGGTTCTTGTTCATCGGAAGGCGGCGGAGGTGTAGTGGATTCCACGACAGGCGGTGGAGGTGTGGTGGATTCCTCGGCAGGTGGCGGCGGCGTAGTAGACTCCTCAACCGTCTCGGCAGAGTCCATGCGAGGAGCCTTGGGTAGTGTCTCGGGTTGACGGTCTTCCTCGACAGCTTGAGACTGTGTGCTGGTTTTCTTTGGACGGCCACGCTTTTTAGAAGCGGGTGCGGCAGCGGCCATCGATTTCTTGATAACGGTAGCATTACTCATCATACTCAGCTCATCCTCAGAAGAGTCAGCAGCACGCTTCTCGACGGCTGTGACACGTTCGGGTTCCGGCTCAGGTTCCGGCTGGGCGGCGGCCTTTCCTTTCTTGGTTTGCTTTGAAACCTTCCTAGTGGTGGCAGCTTTGCGACCCTTCTTGGGAACCACCAGCTTATCGGTTTTCTCAACCTCCATATGTATGCGAAGGTCCTTCAATTCTGCCGAGATATCGGCGTCATCGACGTCAACAGGAGACGGATCAAACATGGCGTGATCGCGCGAAAGTTCCGCGTCTTGGCTTGCCGTACTCTTCTTTACGGCAGCCTTCTTGCCTTTGCCCTTGGCGGCCGGTCCCTTCTTCCTTTCGGAATCGGAATCCGCTGCAAGCATTCCATCGTCGGACAAGGGTCGATCTAGATCAGCCAGAAGTTGACGATCTATTTCATCATCGTCCATCGCATGCTCATCAGCACTCCGGAATGAGGCAACTGAGGTTGTAGACGCGATCGAGGCCTTACGCGCGCGATTGTTGGAAACCCTACCCTTCTTCCGTGATACCTTGGCAGGAGGCGCCGGGACAGCATCTACGATGTCCTCATGCTGCGGTTCTAAGATGGACAATTCAACCACTGCGGCACTACCACGGGTACGTCCTGCCCTCTTCTTCGGCGCAGGTGCCTCGGCATTTGTCAAGACCGAGTCGTCGACGGCCTCACTAGTTCGCTTGCGTCCTCGAGTCGGCTTGGGTGGTGGTGGGGGGGTGATCTCCTCTTCAGGGGGGTCTTCGAGGACCTCGATTGGCTCATCCTTTTTGCCTCTTGTCTTCTTGCCCTTGGCCGCTGTGGCCTTCTTCGGCCTTCCTCGCTTGGTGCCTCCCGCAGTCATGACAGAAGTTGTAGTCATGACGCTGTCTTCGTGGTCGGCGGGGTGTTCAAGGAACGATGTCACGTCAGATGCAAGGGTGGCCACGGATTGAGCCGACACCCGTGAGGCCTTGGAGGCTCTAGCTCCCTTGGCTCGCCCTGTCTTCTTGGCGGGTCCTTGTTGATACTGGTTAATCAGAATGAAAAACGGGCATTCGGGTGATCGTTTGTAGTGTTCATGCCTATCACGGAGTCAGTTGCTGCATTAGAAAGAGAAGAGGTGGGCGCACATTGGTTGATCCTTGGGTTCCCATCCGTCGAGCGCAAGCTGGCAGTAGGTGCATGTGGCCATGTCTTCAGAGTCTATTGTTGGTGTGTGCTTCCAGCCGGCATCGACCATCTATTTATTTTGTGGCACGTTAGTAAGGAAACTACAACGCGCGTTGTCCAGCCAGTGGTCGTACCTGCTTGATCTTGCACTTCCATCCCTTCTTTCCTTCGTGCGGCCATCTTCCGGTAAACGTAGCTTTCCTCGCTTCCATCATGTCGGGATGGCTTGGGTCGTCCATGTTGTAGTCTCCAACACCTGCCTCAATAGCCGCGACAATGGCCCAGCCGCAGTGCGGTGAGAGGCGCAAATGTTCCTCGATCGGGTTGTCGCCCTCGTCCCAACCGCCCACGCGCTTGTGGCAGAGAAAACACACGACATTGTCTGTGAACTCGGGTTCGGGGTCGAAGTAGAAGCCAGCTTGAGCAAGCTGTAGGAGACATTAGCACTGCGTTGCGACCGCCCAGCGCGAGAATGTCGGGGTATGCCACGTACACTTGCTGGGTCGAGCCGCCTGTGAGGCCAAGTCAATGCCTTGGGAGCTCTGCCTTTCGCGTTTGACCGCCGCCTCACGGGCTGCGCCGAGTGAAACGAAGCCAATCGACCATCATATGTGAAGTAATGGTCCGCCACCTCGTCACCATCCATGTTGGGCAGATTGTCGCGTCAACGGGCTCAAAGCAGCACTCTATAATCGACGTGCTGGAATCGTGTCGTGTGATAAACTCGTCCGTAGTGTTGGTGTCTAAAATATCAAGACCAAGAGTTGAAGCATGAATAAAGCTATTACAAGTATGCAAGTATGGTGACTGAGGAAGATTGAAGGAGAATAGCAGTGTAATTGCGCCCTCGAAGTTGGGAAGGTGGGATGGGGCATCGCGCGCATGGAAGTCCTATTGGCCAAAGGCGTGTCACGTCAACAAACGCCACACTTTGGATCACGGCACTTATTCACTAGCCACACCCTTGATTAAAGTAGATGGTGCACAACATCTTTGGTCTCACCTCATGAGACCGAAGTAACATCGTCTCAGCAATCAATGCTGAATGACAGATTACAGTCCAATCTTGAGATAATGCATTGACCTGAGAGTACGATATAGATCAAGTGGATTAACTTAGATTTTTCTCGAGCCAAGGCATCATCGCTGCGATTGACGGCTTGAGTGGGTCACCGGAGTCGATACCGCACTTCAGACCCTGGTCCCAACGCCGCTTTGGGATATTTTGACCCATCTCATGATTGTTCGATTCTTGGGGAATAGTTTTGTCAACGGTCTTGTATCAGACCTTACCGTGAAAATGTCGAAGAAGGCGCAAGCTGGAAAGACCGCTGGGTTGGTAGCCAAGATCCCGGAATTTCAAGATCGGGCCGTGATATCAACGACACGAATAGCCACACTATGGTCCAACTACGGTTCGATCGAGAGGGTAGCCCTTCGGTCTCCGGGATTCGGGAGTGGTAGTCCTTCAAATCTTGCAGATGCAGATCGATATGTTATTGTCAAAACTGTCTCTCCACCATGGACGGACCCGAATAAGGCCGACGAAGGTCATCTACGCAAGCTGCTCTCTTATGAAGTTGAACGGTGGTTTTACTACAACCTCGCCGACAGACTGCCCGCTCAGGCCAAAGTGGCAACTCCATACTTGGCACCGGAAGAAAATGGGGATGCATCGATCCGTCTCTTGATGGAAGACTTGTCGGTCGACTGTCCAGTCCCAGCTCGTGGTAGCCTGGGACTCGACGACACCAAAGCAGTTCTATCCTGGCTAGCTAACTTTCATGGTACATTCTGGGGAGTTCATCATGAGGATCCTGTTGGCTCTGGCCTGATCCCTCCACCGCTAGAGTACCACGGCGGTAGCAAACAGGGCGTATGGCAGCAAGGAACGTACTGGTATTTAGACACAAGACGCACCGAATTTTCTGATATCGACGCCGATGAAAAATGGTTACTTGAATGGGCAGAGAAGGTATGTACTCTGCGCCTCCATGATTTGGAATTTCACGCGCTCACATCTTCATAGGTCGATGCGAAGATCAAGGATGAGGCCAAAACTTATGGGACACTCTTGCACGGTGATGCCAAAGGGGCGAACATCTTCTTCGCCCCCAAAGGCCAAACGCACAAGGATGGCCCCCGAAAATGTGCGCTGTACGATTTCCAATACGTAGGCGTCGGATTGGTGACGCGCGACTTGGTCTATTTCTTGGGTACATCTGTTCTAGGAAACTTGATGAGACGCCTGGAAGATGAGAAGAACTTGTTGAAGCCGTACCACTCCGAACTCACCAAGGTGTTGAATAGTCGGAAGGAGACTTCACATGAAGTTGCTACTTACCTGAGAGATCATGGAGAGTACGACTTTGACAAATTCTGGCAGCACTGGGAACTTGCTCTGGTCGATTGGTATCGTTTCATGGCCGGTTGGGGGTTCTGGGGTAATGATCAGTGGATTGAGCGCCGGGCGCGAGATATCACGGCGCATTGGAGAGACCAAGGTTTTGCGTCTTGAGTACCCTACATAGGAAAATACCAGGTCCAGCCAAGATCTATTAGGTTGTATCAACCTGCCAAACACTTCGATCCGCACATGCAAGATTGCCAGTTGCCCAGACGGCATAAAGGTCGAGCTTACTTGGCTACGAGGTCTCCTTTATCGTATATCAGAAAACTCGTTCTTATCTCGACCGGCTTGACAAGGTTGGTTCGGGTTCCCCGGATCTCATTTGCAGATCTCTGATAACCCCCTGACCCTGGCTATGTATATGTCCGGAGTGTATGTTTTGTCACCAGGCCCACTATCAATGACACCCAAACTTGAAATACACATGTGAGAAGCTGTGGCCTCAGGTATAGAGGGGTACAAGACAGGCAGGCACGGATTGTACAGCCCCTGATGATTGGAATCCAGCACTATACCCGTTTCCCTCTTCGCATGTAACGACCTTTCAACACGTAAATTAACCATTCCACTACTTCCTCCACGCCGTCCGCAAAAGCACGTCCCACCTGGCGTAACTGGCCCCCACGCACCCGCACCCGCACGTTACTTTACGACGCCAACGGTCAAACTGCACCCGATCTATGCCCCTTCGAATCGTCAACAGAGGGAACGATTCCCGCTCTTGGCGTGGGCCTTATGTTCCGCTTATTTCTGCGCGACCATCATCGGGAACGGTGAACCAAACAAGGGGATCTTTCGCAGGAGTTTGAAGCAAGTTGACTATAGTGCCATGATTGAAGTTGTGAAGTGGCCATCTGCTCCTAGCTTAGTTTCCGATCAAGACAATACTCGCGCATATCGACTCTTCCCGAATTGCACTCGCAGGGCAAAGCAAAGGAGTAATCGACGTCTATGCTGAGCTGCGCGGATGAGGAGTATCGGACTCTTCAATTTGGAGTTGATATGACGTCGACCTCCAAACATTGAGTTGGTTACAGGGTTGGATGGGTTGAAGTCGGTTTTCTTGCAGGGTTGGCAAGGTCCAGGTAAGGTGCCAAATACACTACTAATAACAGGCCCCCACCAAATATCAACCAAATCAACTCACCAGTCTCCGGGTTAATGTTCTCCACACCAAAATTCGGGCATTTGTTGGTTGGTGATTGATGCGCACCAGGTGGATACTGGTTGGGTTGAGCCGACTTTTGCTTCCACCACTCCTTATGGTTTAGGAACAAGACCTAGAGAGCAACATAATTACAATGCTTGTAGCCGCAGCTTCTTTTATCGAGACTATGCCATTGAGGCGTATCTTAACAACAAAATATTCTTGTAATTTGGATCTCCAATCAACATGTAATAATTGCCATCCCAGCAGGTTCGAGATCTCTCTTCAGATGGTCTAGCATCCTTGTCTTTCATAACCGCATTATTCAATTTACTTAATAAATTCAGGGGACTGTCATGTCTTTGGGATAGAGACGATAAGCACGGTTCTATGGTGTTCACAATGCGTATTGCCAGGTCAGTAAGACTTGCAGTAGTTGAAAGAAATTTCTAATCTTCTTTAACTCTTGTCTCAGCCTGAAATTGTCTCCACAATCGTTAGACTACAGAATATACATCAACGATCTCAAGGATCATGTAGAGTACCGCGAGACACAAAGTGTACGTCTTGTAGGTTCGTATAGGAATCAGCACCTTTGATGAGAGGCTGCTTCACTGTCCTAGGTCTCTTGCTTAGCGATGATCGGCCTCTGAGGTGGGTGCAAGGGTTATCATGTGCAGTCAAAGTCGTCAGAAGATACTAGACATCGTCTTTGCTTCACTCTTATAAAGTCACAGTTGATTTAACCATGGCGGACTAACGTAGTGGTTGTGATTACTCGGTAGATGTCTATCATCTGTGAGTTTGAAGCACGGGTTGTGGAACGCCCACTAGAGGTGATATATGGTAGAACAGGAGAACAGAAAGTGCACGGTGGTGATGCATAACATAAATATAAGCTGGCCACTCACTAATGATCGAGAATGGGACCTCGGTCACGACACAGGCAACCACTTCTGTCCTTGCCGGGCAGAGCCGCGAGACACAAGGTCAAAGAGATCGCGTCGCTGGCCCGGCTATGGGTGATAGATACTCTGGTTGGGAAAGAGGCCCTTTTTGTTTACTTCAAGTGTTCTACTTCAGATGGTTAAATGCTCCTATCTGGGCCTCAGGTATAGAGAAGTACGTACCACAGCCGGCAAAGTTTGTGTATTTAGGAAAACAACGGAATCTGCCAATATACCCGGAACTCTAGGTTGGTCTGATTGTTTACATACTACTAATCTTATCAGGACCATTCTCATTGTCTATTATTCGAAATGTACACGACCACTGGATATATCCGAAAAACAACCAGATAATGGTATACAGCTGGCTTCATGTCATTTACGATTGATCTAGGGATGGGTTTGTTTGATAACATAATGAAATCAAACATACAGGTACTCTGGCATGTTTATTTATTCATCTTTTCTGGTTTCTTTTTCTTTTCAACATCTAGAAAACCCCAGGCATCCAGCAGTAAGTGAGTGTAGACGCGTCCAATAATACTGCTTCCAATCCAGGAACTTTACAGTTCTCCCATCTACACCATGTGAGACTATGTCAAATCAGGCAGTAATGCCTAACTCCTTGTAAAACGCATCACTGCTAGGCTTGCGACCCAAGAACTGCTCCAGTGTCAACATCTCGTCCTGACTACCGCCGCGTTCAAGCACAGTGTGTCGGTATCTTCGGCCCTCCTTGCCGTCCATCGGGTTCTTCTTGAAGAAGCTGTGGAACATGTCGGTGCTGTAGACCTCAGAGGCCAAGTAGCCGTAGTAGCCAGCATCGTAGCCGCCAATAAGATGGCCAAAGGTTGATTGGCCCTGGCCCCAGGTGCTGTTTCATTGGTTAGCGTGTTCATCTATGCAGGAGGTGGGGATTCTTCGTGTTGAGCAAGAAAGAAATGCCCGACAAACTTACCTCGGCTCACCCAGCGCCTCGGGACCCTTCAGGCCACAGATCTGCGCCCGCAACTCATTGTACAACTTGCTAGGATTAAGCTCTGTCAATTCCTCATGCGTTTTGGGAGAGTGAACCATCATATCGAAGATACCAAAGTGCAATTGTCTCAAATTGAACAAGGCGTCGTTGACATGCTTTGTGGAGATCAACTTATCAATCAGATCATCCGGAATCGAATTGCCCGTCTCGTAGTGGCTCGACAGTGCTTTCAGCTGGCTAGACGTCCAACACCAGTTTTCCAGCATCTGACTCGGCGCCTCGACGAAGTCCCTAACGGTGGAAGTGCCATGGAAACGGCTGTATGTGCACCTGCCTACCAGATCGTGGATGCCGTGGCCAAGCTCATGGAAAAGGGTTACGACTTCCTCGTGCTTGAGAAGGGAGGGTTTTGTGGGGGTGGGCTTTGAGAAATTGCAGACCAGTGCTGTAGCGGGATAGCGGCGTGAGCCATCTTTCTTCAGGAAACCAGGCGACAGGTTGAAATTGGCAGCATGGCCATATTTACCCTGGCGAGGGTGCAAGTCAAGATACAAGTAGCCGACGAATCCATCGCCCTCTGAGGAGTCATCCCACACCGAGAATATGATGACATCCTCATGCCAGGAGATGTCGTCCGCTTTTCCGGTTGGAGATAATCTTCCACGCTCCTCTTGGCCGAGTTTAATGAACGCCAGACCGAAAATTTCTTCAAAGATCTTGAGCATGCCCTCCACTGTACTGGTGAGAGGGAAGTACTCGGCAATCTTGGTCTCGTCGATGTTGTACTCCTGCTCCACCATCATGCGGTCATAGAATCTGTGATCCCAGAGGTAGTAGTTTCCGTCTGACTCGAGACCTCGAGCTGCCTCGTCCTTCTTCTTCAGCTCGAGCAGGTGATTTTTTTCAGCATCGCCGCCAGCCAAAAGCTTGCCCTTCAGACCCTCTAGGAATGAGTTGACTGTCTCTGGTGTCTTGGCCATCTTGTCCTCAATACGCAACGCAGCATGGTTAGGGTATCCAAGCATCCGCGCGGCCTCGTCTCGCAGAACAATAGCTTCCTTGAACAGCGCGACGTTGGCGGGTATTTTATTCTCGTTCGAGATAAATACCTTTTTTCTTGTCTCAGAATTCTTCGCAAACTTTAGGGTCGGAAACAAGTCGGGATACTTGAAAGACATCTTGATCTTGCCTTCATTCTCGCCGGTGCCCTTCTCCAAGCCCGCAAGTAGATCCTTAGGTACACCGTCGAGCTCTTCCTCGGTGAACCACAGACCCTGGTTCTCTTCATTCAGATTCTTCTGGAAAGCGATCCCAATCTGACTCAGACGCTTCTTGATTTCCTTGAAGCGATCCCGCTGCGGCCCTTTCGGCAATCCCAACCCATTCTTCATGTAGTTTTTGCGCTCCTTGTTGAGTAACCGCAGACTCTCGGCGTCCAGATCAGGCTCCTCGGTCTTCTGTCTGTTGAATGCTGACTCCACAAGCTGGTAGACATCCTCGCGCATGTTGCACTCGATAGCGAAGTCGTCCATCAGCTTCTCGGCTTCGGTGGAGGCGTTGCGGAGGTCGGCATCCCCGGAAACATATTGGTAGAAGCCCAAAATGCGTGCGGTCAGACCGGACTCGTTCTCGTCATCCGCCATTGGCTTCAAAACGGACGCGAAGGTGGCCTTCTCGGTGGGAACATTCGCAACGAGGCTATCGAGCAGTTTCCTGGTCGAGTCACAAAGCGCATTGGCATCGCTGACAATGGAGTCTTTGGTACCCGTGAAAATCGGCGGGGGCTGCGGTGGGTTCTTGTACTTTTCGGGCGCCATGGTCGCGGTCATGAGGGGCCTGTAGGTCGTGAAGGTGCTGCTGACAGAAGTTGTTTTGGTTGGTCTGAAACGAAGATGGCCCAGACACAGACTCAGGCGGGAGATGGCTCGTGGGGCAGCCAGATTCAAGATGATGGCGAGGAGGAGGACGAGAAGGGAGGTAACGAGGAGAAGGGACCGCAAGCTTCTTATACTGGAAGCCAGAGCTGCAGAATGTAGGTTCGTAAATGTTGGATGACTGAACAAGCGCAATGGCGTTGGATCTAGACAAATGAGTTCAATGTAAGGCGCGGGGTAAGGAGCTCCTGTATCAAGTGAGCGCCCAGCTATGATCAAACAAGCGGTGCGTAGAACGAAGCTACAGGTCGAAATCGGATGGTGTAGAGGAACGTTCTAATGCAGGAGCTGTCCCTGCAGCTGAACGCGGGGTTCGCCCGGTCAGGGAAGCACCGTGACTTCAATGGGACACCTCTCTGATCCACCAACCAGCCAGCCAGCCAGCCAACGTGTTAATAGTGGATTTCGCCCCATGGTTACGAGTCAGTTCAGGAAGACATTGCAAGTCACTGCAATGCTTGAGATAGTATGCATAGAATGTCAAATAGTATCTCCCTTTCCGAGGCGCCACGCAGCCTCGTATGCACTATTGATCTACGGAAACAGCCAAACCCGGCTACCCAATTCATACAATCCCAACGAGCAAACGCCTTGTCATCTTCCAGTCATGCAAAGTGCCTGATGCCACCACGCCCGGACTTGGTCTTGGTGGTATGACCAATCAATCGGACTCTTAATCACTATCATTTCCCGCGTAGCATCCATTCTATCCTAGCAGGGCGATCTAGTTGGCCAGGATTGTGCGCACAAGATCTATATTGCGTCAGCCTCGTTCTTTTCTTTTCGGTCTGGAGTCAAGGCATCCACTTACCGGTGTAGTTGACCTGGCCCGAGCTGGTATCAACCGCCTTGAGCAACTCATCGACCTCCTCATCCGTCATCTTCTCGCCGAGGTTTGTCAGGATGTACTTGAGTTGGCCGACACCAATGAAGCCGGTCATGTCCTTATCGAACACTTGGAAGCCACGGCAGTACTCGTCCGGCTCGCCAGGATCGCGGAAGCCGCCCGGTCGGTTCAGAACTCGTTGGAAAGTCTCGAAGTCGACTATTGTTGTAAACATTAGCTTGTGGTCCGATATTCGTGGTTACCACCCTTGTGGCTGTATGCATGTAGAAAACCCCCGTTGGGGCGAATAATTCAGAGGGGCGTGTGGGAGAGAGTTTCCAACTTACAGTCACCCCCGACGTTCTTCTCCAGATCACGAATCTCGGTAAGTGTTGGGTTCTGGCCACAGGCACGGAGCAGGTCACCCAGGCTGTCGAGGGAGACGCGGCCATTGCCTCGCTTGTCGAATAAGGAGAAAGCCTCCTTGTAGTTGGTAGAAGCCTGATTGTTCTCGTAATTAGCCGCCATATTGGTTATGATTAACAGATGTTGTTCGCAACAGAACGTGCACCACAGAAGGTATTGGGAGCCAAGAGGTGGTGATGGATTTGGAAGTGTGTACGAGGAATGCAGTCTGATGCTCAGGGGATAGCTGGGATTGATGCGACAGGACTTCAGCGAACACAGGCGACTGGACGGCGGACTTCGGGCAGGCGCAAAGACGCCGCTGACTGGCTCTTTCCTAAATTGTACTGACGCGCTAAAAGCCAGACACCTTGGGGGCAATCGGAGTTCTGAGGGGTCACCTCCTCACGTTGTTTACCCTCCAGAAAGTTGCAAACGAAGGGAAAGTTTAGGGAACGTATGATGCGGGGTAGACTCACCATTCTGAGGGATACTTGGAAGGAAGGGATACTCGGGAGGATTTTGAGGATCGTCAACAGTCGTAATTGAGACTGGCGATAGTGATTGCAGGAGGAGTGAGTAGGTCAGATTAGACAATGAAACATTTGACAATGGTTTTCTCCTATCGGCGAGTTGGGTCGGTCCTGGTCTGTGCCAAATCATGCGTTCCTAGATTTTGGCTGGGATAATCCATTGACGGGGCAACCAGATCGCACACCCGGCGAGCACTAGTTATGGGGCAACGCTGTCAATCGTCATTGGCCTTTTGAAACTGGCTGATGTTCATGAATCAAGGTTCATAAATCAAGCAGGTCGATGTTAAATTGCCCATACCGCTTGTTCAAGTGTCCATATCCGGCATGCCTGCTACGACTTCAGTGGTGCTGTGCTAACCACAACAAACGCGACGGGAATTGAAGACTACCGACAGTGCGATGGCGGGGCAGTCTGACATACATATACCACCCATGGATCTTCGAAATGAAGTATAATGTCTTCCAACAACAGTGGCACTCATATTGATACATTTACTTTCGCCTCGCCATTATGATATAAGTCCCCCAATCCGACTCGACTTCAATATCTCTCCAAGTCTCGCCCTTCGCTTTCCACTCCGGCACAACATCAATCATATACTCCCACATCACATCTAGAACATCATCCCCCTTTCCACCAGCAACCCTACTCTTTCTCTCTGGATATGCCCTTTGCCACTCCGTATAACAACTAAAAGTCCTCGTGTACGCCTCTATCTCCCCCAATGTCATCTTCTTCCTCAACCACGCCGTCTTCTCATTCCCCTCCAGCCCGGGCTCATGTTCCAACCTCTGCACATCCCCCCACTCCTTCTCAGGCGGCACGACAATCCGCAATAAATCCCTGAGTATATTTCTTCCCGGCTGCTGCCAGAACCTCCCCATCCCCTCGACGCCCGGCGCCACCTCTCCGAACTCGTACACAAACCGCTCCATGACCTTAGTCGCCTGCTCGTACCCAAGCAGCACGTTGTCCTTGTACCCCCAGAACGCCATCGTGCCACCCGGCTTCACGACACGGGCCAGATTCGGCCAGACCTTGTTGTAATCGAACCAATGCGCCGCTTGTCCGGCGACGGCCATGTCGACCGAAGCGACGTCCACAAAACCCAGATCTTCAGCCGCGCCTTGACGGAACACGATCTTGGGGTCCGAAGTCGTCTCCTTTGCTTGCTGGACCATGCCGGCTGAGGGGTCAACGGCTGTGACGACCTTGAAGTGAGGGCTTAGGTCCCGCGCAATGAGGCCATGGCCGCAGCCTAGGTCAAGTAAACTGCCTGCTGCTGTGGGCAACTGGTGGTAGCGCAGTACCGTCCTGAAGAGGGTGGGTGGGTACGTCGGCCGAAATGCCGCGTATGATGTTGCGGAGAAGGTTGAGCGTCTATTGTTTGTGAGGAACACTACTTGATAAGACGGAATGAGTATCTGGCTAGCTTACGCGAATGCGCTCATTTTGTGCCTCGTCGGAGTGCTTCTCGATAGTATCCAGATTCCAAATCACCCGGTTTCGGGCCGTTTATCACGAGTATCGTGCTTGCCAAAATACATCTCAACTGGGCAGGTCTTGTTGGTTTTATGTCGTTTGATCCAGTGGACCCAAACACGACTCAATTAACCACCTGCAGAACACCGCGGCGGAAGCCGATCCGGCGCCGAAATCGTAGTGCCGCTGGTAGAAGCCATCGATCAACCAATGACGTGATTCATTAGCTTCCTATTTGTCAAGATGTCTTATTTGTCAACGGCAGTCGAACACTACCTTCCACATTACGGCCCTTCATCCCTTTGAGCCTCTTCTCATTTATACTTAAGCATCTAAGTCTACCACCAGTGTCTGCGTTTACTCCTTTCTAAAGATTGAGAAATCCTAAATGTTGAAGATGACGACCGAGGCCACAGTAAAGAAGTTCTTCTCATCGCCACACTTCGCCGTGGTAGGGGCTAGTTCCAACCCCGCTAAATTCGGTCATAAGAGTGAGTTCTCACCCTTTATCATTTCACTGTAGAATCTTCGACCCCCACCAAATCCCAATTCCTGAGAGCGATTGTCAGTAACCCGATCGCAAAGTCTTCGCCTGGTACATCCACCACGCCATCCCCGCGACGCCCATCAACCCCGTCACGCCCTCCATCGCTGTCAACTCATCAACCTACTCTACCGTCGCCTCGCTGTCGGCCCTTCCCAATCCCAAGGAGACGTCTGTGTCCATCATCACGCCGCCCGCGGCGACGCTAAAGGTCCTCCAAGAGGCCAAGGAGCTCGGAGTTCCGGCTGTGTGGATGCAACCCGGTAGTTTTGACGAGGCCGTTATGAAGTTCGCGCAGGATGAGTATGAGGGCGAGGTGGTTGCGGGCGATGGCGGGAGAGGGAGTGAGGGTTGGTGCATATTGGTTGATGGGGATAAGGGATTGAAGGCTGTGGGGAAGTTGTAAGGGCTATGTGGACATGGTTGGAGATGGAATTTGCTGTGATGAGTTTGGATTGGGTTCCCATATATCTTGAATTTATTGAACTAGAATGTGGCTTCTTACGTACTGGATGAATTGATGAATTGCTTATTTCCATTGTATTCTTCAAATGCAGTGAAAACTTATTAGGTAACTTATCAACCATGTGCATCGATGAATGAGCAGACATACCTCATAATCACATATTCCGTCAAAACCTTGGACAACGAAAATCAGATTTACTGTGCCCAATGCCGGGAGGGTTGAGTTAGCCAGGAGTCGGGTTTTGCATACATCCATGCCATCCAGCATTGTAACGTCGTTCAAGAATCAAATCCCACTCTCATCAGAAACGTGGGCCTCTGGAACCATCTTCAAAACACTCTCCAGACACACCAGCTCCAAACCCCGAGGCAACATCTCCCCACAAGTCCATATATACCTCCCTGTAGTTCACGTGAAGAGGTTATACTATCGAATTCATTGGGACCAACTGTTCCCTTGTAGTCAGCTAACACCTTGCCACCAAAGAGATCAGTCTCGGGGTCTGAAACACTCTCTGGCTGATGCGATTATACCAGTAGCTCTTTAGTTCTCTTTTAGATTCATGATGTCCTTCTTCTCAACAATCTCCTCGTTTCGAGGTCAGTCCAGTCTTTCTATATCAGGAACTAATTTGAAACCCGTCTTCGAACTCGTAGTCCACAACTACCGCCACTTGAGATTCTCGTACTGTGTAGATAATTCGACCTTTGAAACAAAAGCCCACCACCGAGCAGCACGAGACACCTAAAAATTCTCGACCCCAGAACCCCCACCAACGCAGAAGAAACAATTTGTACGCCATCTCTCATACCGAGCTATGGAGCATAGAGCACGATATCCTTACACTCATAGTGTGGAAGCGCATTGCTGCCGAGACGATCAACAGACTCGCCGAAGAACAACAACTTTTCCAGAGGCGAATATCGAGTCTGGATCATAAATTCGACAAGAGAAAAAGAGACCTACATAATGCGGAACCTGAAAACCTGCTAAGCAGGATCAAGCTATACGAGGCGAAGCTGCGGGCACAAGGCCGGGAGAAAACACTTCAGACCATGAAGTCACTGCTTAAGAAAATGGTCGACCAGGCGAGGGAACATGGAAATAAGCTTTCGGATATGCAGCTTCAAGTGATGATGGCTCAGCGGAAAAAAGAATTCGAGTCTAGTGAGAGACCTTAAAATGTTGGAGTTGCCCCGTGTATGTATGTAATGGTTAGCCGTTAAAAGGCTACTGTTTAGATTTTACTGCCGCGAATCACTGAAGCCAGATTGCCAGCATGAAGGTCTTCAGTCATGATTGACTCGATATCGTCGTTAGTGAAGTAATCGACAACTACTTAAACATGAATAAACTGATATTGTAATAGTATGTGAGAATCTTCCAATAAGAATCAAGTGGTGCTAGGTTTAGGACTACTTCTATACTGTAATATGTTGATAATAGGATCAGTAGCAGCTGTCGGTCCAACTCTTGAAACAATGCGGAATTTGCATGATCTCTGCGGGAAGCTGTGGCATAAAGTATTGAGGGATACATGGCAGTCAGGCCACAGATTGTAGTACTTCGGGACCCCTCAGGGGCGAACTTCGGATTGATCCCCAACGCACTTTCATAATGCCAATACAGCCCCTAATAATTTCCGACAGCATAACATATTATCTTCATCAGCTTTGTGTCATTTTCTCGTACTGTCTCACCACCTGGAGCACGTAAGACTAGCCAAATATAAGCCGGAATCGCTTTTCAGTTGATCATCGAGACAAGGGGAAAAGGAAACTGCTTCTTTGGAAACGTGGAAACCAAGCATCTGTACCGGTTTGTGCATTCAAGAGTGGTAATTCTCTTAGTTACGTATCTATACTTAATTTAAGTATTGTCTGGCGAATCTAAGACATCTACTTGGGTGGGCGCCGCTTGAATGTACGCTCCGGAGGTAGTTGCCCTGTGTGCTGAACCTGGCTTGCAAAGGATAGGAGCAAAATCAAAAACTGCTTCAAGACCGCGTTGTAACCTGAAACGAAAAATTTTCTCGCATCTCTACCACGCACGACAGCATTGGATTTGTGGTTTCTTCCGAATACAATTCTGAAAAGCATAATATTCATGGTCGATACAAATCCTATGTGCAATGCCATCCGATACGAAATTTCACTCATGTACGACTGGTCACCTCCACGAAGGCACACCAACGGGCAAGATGAAAAGCATCAGAGGAAGTGAGTAAATGAAAATTTTATTTTTGTTTTTCTTTACGCGTTGCCATTCATATCAGAAGAACGCTAATGAGAGGACGAATAGTCCAGACCTACTACGCGACCTCCGCCAATGGTTCTGCGCGTAATGCCATAATTATCTTCACTGATGTGATGGGTCATAACTTCGTCAACGCTCAACTTGTGGCCGACAATTTTGCCTCGAATGGCTTCTTCACTGTGTACGCAACTTCCGAGCCTTTTTTTCCTCTATGCTCAAGAATCTGACGCATAAACATACCCTTCTTATTCCGCAAGGTATCTCTACGACTGATTCACATCTGCCTTTAAAGTCCATATCACATGTGATGGTAACACTGACCCGTATATATGAAGCATGCCAGATCTCTTCCGAGGTGACGCAGTCACTCTGAACCGCTCTGACAGTTTCGACCTGATGAATTGGCTCAAGAATCACCCCCCCGAGCAGATCATTCCCATCATCAAGGTTGTCATGAAAGAGATGAGAGAAGTAGCCCGTTGTCAACATATTTTCGGCGTCGGATACTGCATTGGCGCGAAATATCTACTGCGAGCCCTACAACCTGGCGTATTAGATGCCGGCTTCATCGCACATCCCACTCACCTCGCCCATGAGGAGATCCTCGGCATCAATGGACCACTCAGTGTTGCTGCCGCCAGTACTTTCCCCCCAAGCCTATGCTATTTACCTGAGGACGGATATCGCTAATAGGTCCCTATTGTAGCCAACGATGACACGTTCACCACACACAAACGGCATGAAATGGAAATGCTGTTAGAGAAAACCAAGCAGCCTTATCAGATGAACCTCTTCTCTGGCGTCGGACACGGTTTCGCTGTTCGAGGTAAAACTAAAGACCCGCATGGTAGGTTTGCGAAGGAGCGAGCTTTGTCTCAGGCGGTCCAGTGGTTCAAGTACTTCTTGAATATGAAAAAACACGAGCCTGCCCGCGCTTCGAGTTGAAGGTTATATGAGAGGACGAGACACAAGCACACGGGGCTGAGAAAATGATAAGATTTTGATTTGCTGGACAACTAAGCAATGGAGGTCGTTGCCTTGAAATCAGGAACGTAAACTTACTCGTAGATATCGGTAGAGATGGACCTCGGCGATTCCAGGCAATCATGACTTACACAAAGCATATGAGGTTCATTGTAGTCCACTACGTCGAGGCATATTTTAGAGTCCACACAATGGATTCGATGCATGTGGACTGATGAAGGACAATCTTGGCACGTCTCCCATGTGCAGCGAGGTAGCTGATTCAGTGGCCCACTCTGTCCAATGTGCCTTCCTAAAATGTACCGACTCCATTAACCCCTGTAACCCGCCAATGAACAACAGGGTATCACTTTGAGGTTCAATTTTCATCTATCTCGGATGCCTCTTCGGTGCCAAAATCAGCCATGCTGCTGGTCAACCTCCACAACATAGCATACAAACATGCCCTGTCCTTGCTGGCAGCTGCTACAAATACAGGGGCCGGGAATAGACGAGTCACTCCGATTTATCTCTGGGACATGTCGACATGGCTTGATTGCCTGGAATCGCCGAGGTCCATCTCTACCGATATCTACGTGTAAATTTACATTCCTGATTTCAAGGCAACGACCTCATTGCTTAGTTGTCCAGCAAACCAAAATCTTATCATCGGGCTGGCGGCTGTACCAGTTGCTGTTTCTACCACTGCCCATGTGTGATAACATGGGGAATGCTAGTTGACTGGCCTAGAGGGGACAAGGGTGTGCTCCAGTTTCTGGAGAGCGCCCGAATAATCGGGTTAGAGTACCCAGAGAATTGTGGTGAAAAGTGGTTCCTTGGCTGGCATGATGGATTATATGGGTAGTCGATCGTTTTGGAGCTGGCCCCGATATCTCCCATGCGTCACCCCAGTATGCATGACACTGGTGTGACGGTAGTATGAACAAGACAATCAGCAACTTGAATTGTGAGTTGTGATGGAGTCGATAGTCCCTTTATTGGGATGATGCTAGCTGATCATTGACAGGGGTAAATGAAGATGGCTGTTGTTGGTCTGGTGTGACTAACAACGGAAAAGCTGGATTCTTTCTAAATCACGTATCAACCCAGCGTGGATTTGTGATGTGGCCGCCAAAGAGTCTCTTGAAGGCGAGCCGGCCTGTTGAATTCTCAAATCCTTTTTGGCGCAGAGCTACGGATCATCTGCAGGTGATTCGGTTCGCACTGGGTGAGACTTTCCTGGTAGCACGCATGACTTTTATGGCACGATTAGGCAAGATCGTGCGTGTCTAATTAGCGAGATCGCCGTAGATTCGACTACTTCTTTTCCTATAATGTGTCATTGGCGAACTCAGAAGGGAGCCCGCCGTTCAGCCCTGTTGGTTGCCTCATGTGCCAGATTTGACTTCAATACCATCATGACACTAATTTTTCTTCCCAAAATAGTTCATGATGGTATTCACTTGGTTTGGGGCGGGATTCTTGACTTTGGACTTTGCCGGACTGCCACTTTCGGCTTTCTTCCCAATCTCTAGGATATCTATCAACTCCTCAAACTCCTTCTTCGGCACAATCCCTCCACTTGCCTCCTTGTGCCCACGGGCAAATGACTCGCCCATACGAGCTCGTAGTGAAGGGTCAGGCGCCCTGTCCACAATGTCTTGCAAAACCTCGATGATGTTCACTGGAATATTCCGACCTCGCGCACTCCGCGGTATACGACAGGAAAAGTTCACCATATCCGGTAGATATCCCTCGTTCGCGACGAGAATGACTTCCAACTTGGACGATTGAAGATGACCAGCCCATCGCGTCGCGATCAAAGGGTGTACCTGGGCAGCAGAGTTGATTCGGAAGACGGCAATTTTGCCGTCGCTCGAGAATTTGGGGGCTGTATGCGTGCACCTTTCCACCTCGGCGTTCACCTCAGCTCTGGCGGCCAGAAGCGATTGATTCGCTAGGAGTTCTTTAGGCGTAGCAGCGGAGATGAGCGCTTTCCAGGCGTTTGGCACCCCGAACGCCGCCGTCCGTCGCGGTGCATTGATGAGCGACACCGCATCGTTGATGGCTTTCTTGGTATACATTTTGAAAGTGGCCTTCATTTCTGGAAAAGGCGGCTCCCATTTCAGGGTATTCCCCAGGTCGCCATGAGTGCCCATTGCACACAGCCAGTCACACTGGCTTTGAACTTCCTCATGCAAATCAACGCAGATGAGATACGTTAGCAGCGAGCTGGTCGCCACGGGAGGAGAATTGCATGCCGTCACGTGCAGGGCGCCCTGAGGGAACTCATCCTCCAGGGCGTGATGGTGGTCTATCACTAGCGCCTTGTGGGGAGCGTCGATGACGGGCGGTGAGCGACGAGAGCCTTGATCCAGGACAATGACATAGCCAGGCTTGTAGGCAGCCATGGCTGTGCGCTCTTTGTCCTCGTGGATATTACTCCCCTTGGAGATATGGTGCGACGATATCAAGGCTGGGTCAAGGCCCAGCGATACCAAGGTCTTCTGCAGAATGGCGCCGGAGGTCAGGCCATCGGCGTCTTTATCAGGGACAATCAAGACTTTCTTATTGGCAGATGCGCTGCGCGGGTTTCTTTAGCTGAACCGCAGATAATTTGGGACGGAGGGCTCATATACCATTCTAATATAAAGTCGCGGGCATCATCAATCTGCTTCTGTGGAGCCGGCCAGATAACCTCGCCCGAATTATCTCCCAACGACGGGATAAGATGGTACTCCGGAACTTCTGGGCGCGGTTTCTTTGCTTTCGGCGCCGCCTTTAAGTCTGAAGGCGCACTTCTTTTCATATTTACTGCAACAACTTTTGATTTGGGGGTTGTCGTGGTATATGTGAGAAGCCTTCTTGAGTAAGTGAAGACTCGACGTGGCAATTGGCCAAGCACTGTCACGTTGCTTGACGTACAAACATTATGGTAGAAATTTGTGCACCGTATGATCTGGGTTCGACCATAACTCAGACGATAGAACAACTGCATTTGAGTTGCTATCGGTAATTTGCGACTTTGCTAATGAGGTTTGAAATATCGCAATTTCAGCACGTCCGGAGCTGCTAATGACGTCAATGATAGCGTGGTCATGGCGCTGTTGGCTCTTGGAGGAACGAGCGGGCTTACCCGCTAGCAGATATTCAGGGGATCAAACCAAACCTACTAACCTAATTGATTACTGTTAACCTGCTGAGGTCTTTGAAGTCATCACAATCAAAAGCAGATATTTGTTTATTCTCACGATTCAATCTTTTAATAAGCCAATTTAACTTCTCCAACATACGGCAGTCCACTGGATACAAGCCCAAACTTGGACCTATCACCTACTCCTTACCCAACAACCTCCTAGCAGTCAGGAGCGATGCAGGCGACTCGCCATCCTGAGAACTTGACACCTGCTTGAAACGAATTTCGGTAAACTCGAACAAATCTCATAACCCAAGCCAGGGTAGACGCCAATATTTGCTGTTGGCAGCTGATGACTCACCTGTTACAAGTTCTGCGTCGGCGCAATGGCATCAATCGCCCCCACTGTAACCAACATATCCCTCTGCACCGTCTGCATCAGCGCATACGGCACCGATTCAGAGATTCATTTTAACGAAGCCTCGATTAGCCGCTGCTGCCCTTCCCTTGTCAGGAACCCAGCTACCTCCGGCATAGTGTCTTTCCCGTGGCCGCTCGGCGTCCCGCAAGACTCCGCGCAATGTATACGCCTCATCTTCGTTCGACCCATTTACCCAGGACGAGAACACAAATGAAAGTCGCGCCACCTATCTCGGGCGCCATGATTGCACTTCTTGCTCCGGGGTTGGGCTTGTGCACCGAGGCGCCAATACGGCCACTGAGCCCGGTCCCCGGGAGGATCAGTTTGTGGACTATACTCGGCTTTTCGAGAGCGTGCTGCTAGGAAACTTGGCTACTTATGCTAAAACTGAGAATTTTTGACTGCCTCGATTTGGAGTTCGAATATCAGGAAAGTCCTGGCAAGAGCCCTACCATCCAATGATAGAACTAATGGTTTACTTCTCTCGTAATAGTGAGGCACAGGCATTTATTGCCAATCATGTAGGATTGGTAAAGATGGCATGATTTCTTAGAGCAATATATTTCCTTAGCCACAGCATTGCATATGTATGCCTTATCTCGCTGGACACAGATACAGTGATCTTCAAAGAGTCTGCGTACAGCCTATAGTTTCGTAAAAGCCAAATTTGCAACAAGAGCTTGCTTTACCAAAATTTCTGCCTCCACATTGAATCGCCACTGGACGTGGTATCAGCAATCTCCAACTTCACCAACACGCAGCTCATCTCGGGTGAGTGCTTCAGAGATGCACTTGGATCCATTCCCGGGATAAAGCGCCGTCAATGATGAAGCGTCGAGCTGGCTGTACGGTTTCAGGCTACCAGCAAATGAGCTAGTATTCGTCTCAATTCTATAAGATGCCGAGCATCTCTGCGTGGACTGGCAAGATTGGTTTCGGAGGATCACCAGCAAAGACCCGTCCCATAGGCCAAATCTGCAAGGAACCACCACATACGTTCTTATCCTTTTGCAGGATGATTAGATTGCTTAACTGATTTCTGAGTTGGGGAGAAAATCAGGGAGCAATTAGGTCGAGTTCAGTCTCCTCGCTGTATGAACCACTCTCATATTCGTCACCTTGCTCTTCATCATCATCTTCATGGTCATTGTGGCTGAATCCATCGACCAGGGTGACATACTTACATGCAAAATCGCCGTGGTGGTAACTTGAAGAGTCGGCCTTGAGATGCTGATTCCACACATGCCAAGGACGACCTCGGCATCCATCTTCTCCGCTCATTTCACTGACATATCCAAATTTGCCCTTTCCTAATTGTCCCATGGTGATCGCAGTCTGCTTTCTGTCTGTATCATACTCGTTTTATCAAGCCACGGTCTGTTGTTGCAGAGATAGATAGCTTTCTGGCTGCAGCGTGATTGGAGGTATGGAAGAAGCATTGCACCCGGAGACTTCGTGTTGATATTTGTTGTCCCGCCATCATGCGTCCCTGTGTTCCATGGCAGGTCAGCCTTCTGGAAGGTCTGAATTTGGCGTGGACGGAAAAAGCTGCTAAAGATAGCCGTGCAGACGGCGACACCCCCTTCTCGAAACGTTTGGCTCATAGCGAAATCTGTCTCAGGTCGATGAGTTCTGCATCTGTAATAAAGACGACGGACGGTGGATCTCGCTTATTGGAAGGAGCATCGGTGACAGCAGTTTCTGCAGTAAAGCTTTGCAGGTCAGCATGCTTTCTGAGCTCTGCATAAAGGGACTCTTTCAAATGGTTCATCGAAGACTGGTTCGAAGTGGGTGGATAACTACAGAACCTGCAGTCATTTTGTTTTGCTTCCCGCCATTCTATGGTGCTGCAAAACAAACAGCACGATTAGATTGAGGTGTCAAGGTGAAGAAAATTCAAGTTGAATTGAGATTGCGTTCAGTTTTCCAAGATCTACCTTTCTTTCGGGGTCCTCACGACTTCATAGCTTGCGATGTGTTTTCCTACTGTTTCTAATATTATTCTTGAAAAATCCGCCCTGGGGCTGTAACAAGAGACGAGAAATCATCCCTCAGCAGTCTGCTCATATAGCTTGGTCTGTCCCGACTACGGCAGATGCACACTTCGAGCTGTCTTTTGAAAAATCATCTTCTGTCAGCTATATCGACAAGATCTTTTACGCAGATGAGGCAACTCTCTTTAAAGATGAAATATAATTAAGCAAGATATTTATATTTATTGTTGTAGTACTTTAAACCCAAATTTTCGTATCTTTGTACTGTATAATTAAGTGGTGGGCACGCTTCATTATGAAACTTCCCTATGTATTACACAGACCCCAGAACTTCAACCTATATTTATCAAGCAAATTACATTTTGATTTTATGTTATTTGCATCCATGATAGTTCTGAAAACCTATTGTTCTGTGCTGAAGGGAAAAGGTCTCCTAGCTACCAGTTGGACAATATGGGCCTTGTGGGCCATGTGGGTCCTATACTTGCCACTATCGCCACCTAGAACGGCGACCATCCCCACATACCTCTATTACGAGAAATGTGGCGAGGATAGAACATTCCCTACTTATCTATATGCTTCTACAACTTGTCTGAATTAATCAGCAAGTCTACCATTCATTGACTATATAAGAACCCTTTTGTTTCCATACATAGACCCTCGAAGAGAGGACCAGAGTTAGCTACAATACATACAGGTTAGGCATATGTGCCCTCCTTTTGCTCCTTCAACGGGAACATAAAATCCAAGTCTACCTGTATGTGACAATGTATAACTCTTGCAATACTCAGCACCGCAAGTGGGACGGCTCTCGCTGAATGTCTGCTACGAAGCGATATTTATCTTCTCAATCCTGTCTTAGAACCATGCTTTGTTTTGGATATATTTATATATGAAACTACCGGAATAATCTATCAAGCTTCGCAATTAATTCATCTTGATATCAATTTGCCAAGATCTGTCGAACGGTTACGCTTAAGTGGTGAGAACTTTCCAGCTTTAACCGGCGGGTAATCGGGACACTCTTCCTCTGCCAGGATTCCGCTATTGTTTTGGTCACGGAGGCATAACCTCCTGGACTGTCTCTAAAGCGGAACGTAAATTTCTCAAATGGTCCAATAGATTGCCTAGTTATAAAGAGCAATTCCCGGAACGGACCCGAGCTTCTTGTGACTAGTGGTGACAGATATATAGGCCATGGTAACATTATTGCACGTTGTTATGAAGTGATGGCTTATAAGATCCGCATTGAGGTTTGATGTAAAACAGGTCAGTTCCAAGCTTTGCGTCTCTCGTGGCTACGTAGAGTCGAGTCGCTTACATTTCGAAGTCATATTTCATTAATATCGAGGAACAATTCGTTGTCCGCGCTACACTAAGATGCGTCCCAATATCATGACCGGGCTGCTGCTCTCAGCATGCACCTCAGCGCATCCAACAACACCCATCGAGGTAAGACAATCCGGCCCCGGAACAAGCCTCCAATCAGGCTGGTACTGGATCCGCGCTGTAGCCTCACCCAACTTCCACAAGTATCTGCAAACCGAACCCCAAAACGCCGCAGGAACCGCGATCCTCGAGTCTTACACGACAGCCGGACAATTCAACGTCAAAGATGGGCAGCTGGTGGAGAACAACGGCGACGGAGCCGCACCTTTGTACCTCAACGTCGAGAAACCCACCAACCTGACGCAAAGGACGCTGGCGACCTGGTTCAACACAACCGAGAATACTTTTGGCACCTTTTTATTCCAGGGCGACGCGCTGACGTGGTCGACGCCCGAAATTCAACGACAGAACCTGGCGGCTTGGCTTGTGTGCGAGAATCAGGCGCTGTTTATCAATACGGGAGCTTATGCGTATCAGACGCCTCCAGGATGTGCGGATCAGACTGTAAGTTATTTCCTGAATATTAGTTACTTAATAAATCATAGACGAGACTGACAAGATTTTTAGATTCATTACTATAATGATGCGCATGCAAATAACTAGACTGAATGTCACTACGCCATATAACCATGCTTCGGGCTATCGGGCTAGGGGATGGGGGGCACTACCAAAGCAGTGTTTAGTATTCCGTGAAGCAGTCAACAGGCTGGTAACGGATACTATGCAGGTGGTTTACACGGCCATTATCACCGTGATGCTCACAGGGTGGATTTACTTACATAAGATATCGAAGGTTGCCGGTGGCTTCGTTGGGAGTTCGCTGTGACTGCAGTGATAGGCGTTAACTCCCTGTTCTGATGCATGAGCCCGACCCACCATGTAGCTAAGAATGGCTATATGATGGCTGTTTTCCTCAATGCAATCCGTTTTGAACATACCTGTAGTTCGGGCCTTTTGAGTGTGTGTCTACACTCTTATCTGAGCGATTGAGACACCAACCTCTTACCTTACACCAACTTCCACTGCCAGGTCATGGCCTGTGGTTCGCATAGTGTAGCCTTTCGGTAAGCGCTGGGGCAGGCCGAGAAGGAGATGAAAGAGGTGATAAATAAATACCTCCAGGCGTAGTTGGCCGGTGATTTGAATACGATTCTGTCGTACTTTGTGGATGAAGGCCTCGATAATTCAGGATATGGTGAGTTTCACACTCGTAAAATCCCGCTATTTAGGATTCTCTTTTTCTCAACTTCACTACAGAGTGTGTCACTCCACGTGGACAATAAATCCGCGACCCCATTCTTCATGCCCATGGGCACTTTGTTCAAACATATGAAGATCAGGTCCAGGAGCATCCGTGGGGCGATCGACTTCTGTGTCCATGAACGTACGAGACACCTATTCCCTAGAAGGCAAGCCGGAAGATGAGCTAGTTTGAATTTTCATGGAACCTCCCGGAAATGATGGACAAAAACTTTCGATTTTACTATCCTCAAGGAAGATCCAGAATCCTATAATAGAGGGGGAGATGGGCAAGTCGTTCTGTGTCAACACCACTCATTGGAATGAGGACGTGAAGATCTACACGGATGATGATTATGCTGTGTATGCCAACCGTCAGCTTCGAAGAATTAAGGATTCTCCTTATGATGAACTTGTCAAGGCGCATCAGACTGGGCTACCAAGACGAAGCAATTGGCAAAGCTTTCGAGCACCATGAAGCACTTGCAATTGTCAAATTATGAGATTCCTTGCCGAATAAATCATTGTACACACAGCGTTGCGGTATGTGAACGGCTTACTCACAGACGTACATGCCATATTCACACTTGGATGGTGAAGAATGGATTTCTCGACAATGTTACTAGCGCATATGTCTTCGACGGACCAAATATCGCTATAAATATTGTAAGTATGGTACGTCGAGGTGGGCTATAAATATATATGCCAAGGGGCAAATGCCTTTTACAGACGCCGTACAATCCTGGTCTATCTGCAAGACTCTGGTGTATTGAGGCGTGTACTAGCGACACAATAGGGGGCTAGACCATACCTGATTTACTTAAGGAACATCTAAAACTCTAAAGTTGTGGAAACTCCTTTGCTAGCCATGAGTGGTAACCGGCCACGGGTTAAATTTAAACTTGCATAGGTGTCGAAGCTTAAACCTGACTTTAGGATAGAAGGTGTAGACCACGTACCACGTGGAATTAAGTCTTACACTCCCAGGCAACCTTGAGATGATGCTTCGCCTTCAACCGTGGGCATTATGCAGGCCCGGATTAATATCGAACTCATATCTGCTTTGTGTCCGCCTTTATTGTCTCGGAAGTACGTAACACAACACTATAGGATGCTAAAGAGGGAGATACCTTCAATCCCAATTGCTATCTTTACGAGCCATCACTGTGATATTATAGTCAGTAAGTGATTTCCCAATGCTGGCCAAGCGCTATTCACTGGGCATCAGTTGCGACCCGTATCAAATCATGCAATGTCCATTGAGTACGGCCTTCTGATTGCGTGGGTTACACTTAGTCCGACCATGCCGGGTCTTGAACGCGGGGAACTTGTGAGAAAGCATGTTCGTGTGTCAAAGTTCAGCGCTGTTGAACCAACAAGGTTCGGAGCTCATGGAATCCGGGAATAGGTCCGCAACAAAGACAAGGCATATTCTGCGGAAGCGAGCTACCTTGTTCAAGAGTAGTAGATTTCGAGTTTGCAATACTGTCCAGCTCATCGGCTTGGCGTAGCGGATTATTCGAGGTAAAAACTTGCGATAGGCCAACGGGGAATTGAGATGAAGGGCAGGCCGAAACGCCCATCAAGATCGACGTCTGAGATCTAAGTGTCTAGTGTCTACCCCGCAATTTGCATGTAGAGTTGACTTTATGTTAGTCAATGTATGCAAGACGGATTTAAGCTCAAGCTGGGTTCTGGGCCCAGACATCTTGCTAGCAGAGAAGGAGTTGACTTGGGCGGACATGGAATGGTGAAGATCGGAGATGCAGGGATGGTGGTCGAGTCTTTCGGTGAAAGTGACGACACCACTTTTACGCCTCAGCTAACCGCGCCGTGGTCCACGCCCAACACTTATATGTCACCACGTTCCTCCCTATATACTATTCTTGCTTCTTTATGCTACAACAACATTGTTACTCCCGTGCTCTAGTGGTAACCGTGTTCGTCAAATCACATTATTTCCAAAGCAATCGCCTCTATTACTACAGATTTTATTCATCATGATTTGTGATCAGGAAGCCCTGGACGGCTTGATGCAAGTTCTCCGGGACCACAAGTCGCCCACATCGACGCCTACTTCCCTCCCGACGTCGATGCCCGTTGAACCCGAGATGCATATTCAGTCTGCCAGTGATGTCGGCAACCGAGCTCTCTGGTGAGATCACTCGCAGGTCCCCCGTTCTAACCAATATTAATTAGTCAGGGTTGTCTGCGTCCTCATGGCAATTTCTTCTATAGCATTCTATGGCATGGCTATGCGCGTGCCTGTGGTATGTTCTAATAGTCCTACATTCATATCGCGTGCTAAGACTGCATACAGCAAAAACGGTTGTTTCACATTATTACAGCCTTCATTACTACGTTCGCTTTCCTGTCCTATTTCTCTATGGCCACGGGTGATGGTCTAAGCCTCCATCAATACGCGACGACGGAGACCAAGCATCATGTTGTTACCGAGGTCTACAAGCGTGAGGTCTACTGGGCCCGTTATGTCGACGTGAGTTTCCTCTTCCGTTACGAGTACCTTGTGATTCAACATGACTCTTTCACGCAATTCCGCTTACCCGTGTATTAGTGGTCTCTTACTACTCCGCTACTACTCCTCGATCTGTGTCTCCTAGCTGGTCTTAACGGTGCTAGTATTACTGTCGCTGTCGTGTCTGATGTCATCATGATTATGACTGGGCTTTTTGCTGCTTTTGGCCAGACGGGAGGTCAACGATGGGGTTGGTATGCCATCGCCTGCATCGCCTACCTGGTTGTTATCTATCAACTTGGTTACAACGGCCGCTACGCTGTGTCAAACAAGGACAACAAAACTAGGTCATTCTTCTCCGCGATCGCTGGTTTCACATTCGTGCTCTGGACACTGTATCCAATGTAAGTTGTTCATTTCTAATCCCCAATTTGGATTCAACTAATTTGTGTAAGTGTATGGGGTGTAGCTGATGGTGCTCGCATCTTCAATGTTGATACCGAGATTATCGCCTATGCTATACTCGACATTCTTGCCAAACCCATCTTCGGCTTTTGGTTATTGTTCACACATGACAGCATGTCGCGCACATCTCCCACTGTGGATGGGTTCTGGGCTCATGGAATGCAATCCGAGGGCGCCCTTCGCGTAGGTTTTTTGACGATACGAAGTACTGTCGTGTACTAACGTCTTACCCAGGTTGGCGATGATCGGGATTAGAAACTGCATCAAGCGCAGTACTACCGGAGAGCTCAGTTTCCCAAGAGCTCTGTTTTACGTCTCCGAGTCGACATTACGTGGAAAACATCAAGTCGTCAAAAAGTGTTCTCACGTTGTTTCATTTTTAGGCTCATGAAAATCACGTTTTCTTCGTGCCCAGTGCCGTAGGCTGTGTCGTTCGCGGAATTTGATGCCAATTATGAGAAAATTGTAACAAAAAAAGTTATGTTGTTGTATTCATGTTTGGGTTATGTTGGACAGTTTGCTTGCTGCGATGTGGCTTGATACGTTATTAATACTGTACACGAATATAACGTAGCAAGCCACTTACATTGTGTTATAATTTCATTGTCAGTCGCCTTATCGTCAATTTCAATATCACTTAATTTATTCTAGTTGTACTTTTTCCTGGTCAGAGTCATGATGTTGAATAGTACGTGAATTCGATCCTTTCAACCCAATTTGTTCATATCTGACTAATAGAACAATCCAGTAGCGTCAATCCAACTCACATTAGTAATAGAACCATCCGGGTTGCTTAGTACGTCAGCCGGGGACTGATATTGCACCACTCCAGCGTCATTTAGCACGACCGTCACATTGCTCGCCTTCATGGCAGATACATTATATCCGGGACCGTAGTCATTGTAGACGGCCATGAGGGTCAAGTTGTTGCTGTACCGAGGATCAGTGCCGCCCCATTTGATGTATCCCGCCGGTAGGGTGCTCCCGTCCAGATAGGATTCCATGAAAATGCTGCGGTGTAGCGAATTCCATGGGCGACCCAATGCACACTTCCCCGCGATGGTGGCCGCAATACTGGCATTGGCTGCGATAATACGCGAGTCGGAAATATAAACACCGTACTTATTGATGAAAGTGGTGTTCGTACCTGCTCAATGTCAATTTCACATCTGCACAAAACAAAAAACATCCACGCTCAGGGCAAACAGTAAAACTCACCCTTCCAAGCTGTGATTCCACCCCCACAATTCCTCAACGCCAACGTCGAGCGTTCCAACCACGCCGTCCCAAATCCATACAGGAAATCTGTCTGCCCGGCAACTACATTATCATAAAAGTACGCGTTCCCCAGTTTACCGATGTATACAGTATCCTGGTATGAGTAGAACCCGCACCCGTAAAACCCGGCATTCGCGTACGCCACGTTGACCGCCAACGCCGGCCCAGCCGCTTGCAACGAGTACACATTCCGGAAATCGATATTATACGCGCGGAAGTCACTGCTGCCAAAGGGGGTATCGGCTGGGACTGGGAAACCCGTTGGCCCTGACCCCGTTAAAGAGGCGTTCCAGGTTGGGGCCACCGTCAAAACGCTCGTGTTGGCGTTGTCCATGAGCTGGCCAGTGGAGTCGGTGTTGGCGGCTGCCCAAAGGACTTGGACTCCATTTCTGCGGTCCGTGTCGGAGGACACTGAAGCACCGTAGGAGATACCACGGTAGGGGTCATCGCTTTGGCCTAGGAGGGTTAGGGGACCCGGACGGGTCACGTTGAGTTGCTCAGTATAGTTCCCTGGAGCGATGAGGATGGTGTGCGATGAGTTATCGTTGGGGAGGGAGGCAATAGCGGATTGGATCGAGGTGAAGTTCGCGGCGAAGCTGCTTTGGCTCACAAAGAGTGTGCCAGATGGGCAGCCGGAGAGGGGCTTATAGGTTCGGCGTTGGCATTCTGCGTACGTTTTTGCTGGATGGGTTGATTTGGTTCCTGAGGCTGCCGAGGTCATGTGCAGCACTGCGGTGAGAACCGCGGCGGAGAGGCGGACCATCTTGCTTGCTGACTACGATTAGGGAGGCAGAACAAAATGGAGGTGTCATCCATTGGCACTCCATACCGGCTTGGCACGAATTTATAAACAATTTCACGGATGGTTCCTGCATCCTGATTATTTATGATGCTGGGTTCATTGACTGGGACTGGAAGTTTCTCCATCGTGACCCATAGAATGTGGGGGACATTGTGGAGGAGAAGGGGTTGATGCGGAGTAAAATATTCCACGAAACAGGACCCCTACAAGACCTGGAGCCTGGACGGGACCCCTGCAAACTTGTCAAGTTGACACTGGCAGTACTACTAGGTGAGTGCGGAGAACCTGGAGAGTAATATCCTGTTGAAATGACAGCACCAACTACTCTAGCCCTCGTAGACTTGGAGTGCGCCACATCAATGTCCGATCCATTGGCCTCGAGGAACCTATACATAATCTTATACAGAAAAAAAATACTCAGCAGGAGGATCGAATACTGCAAGGTAACTGAGAAGGAAATGAGCGTGAACAGACTGCATAGGACTATGGTTGAACTGAGAAACACATAAAATAGGCTATCAGTTAAACAACTTGAAAATAAGGTTATACTCCATTGCACAATTCCAAGCATATTTGCTGAACGGCTTACAGTATTTGGTTAGCCGGGTGGCACAAGTCCCGTACAATATTTGCTCAATTTGCGCTATTTCCTCGCAGGATTGTCGCTATTGGAGAAAGACAAGATTCAGCCTCTCTTCTAAAGCACATTAATGGATTCCGCTCATGTTAGAGTTCCTTATGACAACTCTCAAGCTCTTTCACGCGGCACCCGTCTAACCTCCACCTTTCTTGGAACTCAGTTGCTTGTACGGCTAACACTTTGATGCGCAGGTGAAATACCAGTTAGCTAAGTAACACCACGGATTACACCGGTTTGCTACGCTGGTCTCCTTGTAAACACACATTCAACCAGAACCCTACCAAGGTTCCAAGTAATCGATCAAGTCATGTGGATGAAAACTCACCACTATACAAAGTTAGCTAAATAGATCAGCGATATTATACCAGTAACTGAGTCACTGTTCTACTAGCTAGCAAGGTTTCAATGTGAAGGCATCCCTCATGATCACTTGAGACCCAAATGCATCCATTCCCGAGTTTAAACCACCCACATTACATTCTCTTGATATGGCAGACACTCCTTTACCGGAGCTGGACCTAGACCGGAATGCGATAGGAGCCTTCGGAGCCGGGCCGGCGTTTGCTAGGGTCATAGTGGGGCAGCAAAGCATCTATCAAGCCGAGTGCGGAAGGAGCTAGGCGGCAACCCTCAACCAACTAAAAAGACAGAAGAAGTCGATAAATTTGGGGATGTCAAGCCGAGAAAGCACATCTTCGAGCATTTAAAACACATAGTCAGACGTCTGGCAATCTCCTTATCCAGTCGAGTCATTGGTTCTGTTTGCGCAATTTTGCCAAGCAAATTAACAGGCGAGTCGCTAGTGGTCACTATGTTGTAGGATAATTTGTTCGCGCTATCGCAGTCACTTATCTCATCTAATCACATCTTATCTCAACGTGTATATGTCAGTCTGTTTTCTAGCGATTCTTTCTCTCATTTCCAATTTCCACCCTCGCCAATAAGCACAATGGCAGTAACAAGCACCTCCGCACCAAGCAAAGACAAGCTCCTTCTCCTTCTGTCCGGCAAACCGCGGCCAGAATGGATACCACGGATTGAGTCCAAATTCCCGAAACTCGAGGTCTGTTGGGTGGATGCCGACCCAGGGAACACCGGGCCGAGCAAGGAGGCCGAGGTCTGGCAGGGCGTTACGATACTGGTGACATACCGACCGCCCCCGGCGGAACTTATGTCTTCGGTGCGCTTCGTGCAGCTGGTGTCGGCGGGTGCCGATATGTGGGCGCAGCATGAGGTGTATAAGGATGAGAAAGTCATCTTTTGCACGGCTAATGGGTGTCATCCGTAAGTTCCCGCTGAGATGAATCATGAACTCGTTATCCGCGGAAACGATGAAGTGAAGGCTGACCCAGTACATTCCAGACCACAGATAGCAGAATGGGTAATTGGGGCATGGCTATCGTTTCAGCACCACTTCGCGAGATATGCAGCGAACATGCAGAAGGGACACTGGGAAGCACCCTACGAATCGACGGTGCAAGACTCGACCGAGTGCAGAATGTGAGTCAAATCCAGGCCAAAACCGGGACAGTCACTAACAAGAAGAAAGGGGCATCCTAGGGTACGGCGCCATCGGCCGACAATGCGCGCGCGTAGCCAATGCAATGGGCATGGAGATCTACGCCTACACCCGCAGCGAGCGCGTCACCGCGGCCCAGCGCAAAGATGACAGCTACTGCGTGCCCGGCACCGGCGATCCAGATGGTCTCCTCCCCACTAAATGGTTCCACGGCGCGTCCAAAGAGAGCATCAACGCCTTTCTAGGCCAGGACCTTGACATCCTCGTCGTCTGCGCCCCCTTGACTACAGAAACGCGGGGTATCATCTCGCGGGAGCAGTTCGAGATCCTAAGCAAGAAAAAGACGTTCCTCGCCAATGTGGGGAGGGGCCCTCATATCGACCAGGAGGCGCTCATCGAGGCACTGGAGACGGGGAAGATTCGCGGCGCGGCGTTGGATGTTACAGATCCGGAGCCGTTGCCTAGTGAGCACCCGTTATGGAAGGCGCCGAATTTGTTGATTACGCCGCATGTGAGCTGGCAGACGACGAATGTATATGCGAGAATTATGGATATCTTGGAGACGAATTTGGAGAGATTGGATAAGGGAGAGAAGCCGATTAACATGGTGAATCGGGAGTTGCACTACTGATCAGGCTTAATGTGTATGGGCTTGGCCTGCAGTTGTTGCAGAAATGTCGCATGCTTCATAGCAGTGCTCGATGTTAATTGCTTGATGCTTTTTCGACACTTGGCTGAAGGCTTAATACCCCGAGCCATCGGTCGGCACTCAGAACAAAGCGAATGCCAGGCATGCGTGCATATGCCAGTTGCTGATTGTTACTGGACCAAACGACCGTCAATAGCCGAGAGGTAATCTCGTTGTGGAATGTGGTCATATTGGTGGTTATACGTTCTAACAATTATTGAATCCACTTCCCCTAGCTTCCCCAACGTATCGTCCACAAGGTGTCCCCAGGCTAAGTAATAGATCAAAAGCAGCAGTAACACCAGAGTCAGTCTATTAATGTGGAGCCAACGGGATTTAAGCATAATTTTCGATGTCCCCGATTATGCCAATGAAGGCATATCTCCAGCTCCGGGCGGGTGCGGGAAGTTTCGATGTGAATCGTCCGGACCTCCGGCACAGCTTGCATCTGAATTTATCTTCCTGTAAAAGCTTAAAGCTCGTCCTTACTATACCATAAGCCGTAATCCATGAACGAATAGCATAACCCGACGGGGCATCCTGGCCTGTGAAACGCATGGCGCATCGGCTATCAAGACTTAATTGCCCGACTACATTGGAAGTATAATAGTCCCTATTGACTATAAACAAACGCAGCTAGAGCGCAGCGATTATAGTGTTATGTGTCTTGCGCTGTGAAGGGTCCTGTGAGAACACAAGTGCCAAGTCGACGGTCCGGACAGTGTGGGGTTGAAACTGAAGATATAATAATTCGTATATCGAAAAGTGGCCAGGCGGATGTCAAAACAATGACAGTCTGTATATAAACATCCAGAGCCCTGCCTAGCTCAACTCGTAAGGCAGGTATACTGCGCGACAATTCATATTTTGAGTGACCCATTAGAACTTTTCGTCAGCATGACTATCAACGAGAAGACAGACATCATTCCCGGAACTGACGTCGTACTCAAGTAGCACGGCGAGGAACGAGGCGATTTGGTTCTCATCCCTCAACCTACGACAAACCCTGACGACCCCCTGGTGAGACTTTCTTCTTGCCATTGCTTTGAATCAGATCATATGTCTGGACCTCATCACTGACCGGGATACCACAGAATTAGTCCCCAACATGGAAAGCCATCGTCATCTTCAACCAATTCGTCTTTGTCTTCATCAGCATCATGACGCCCCTAGCCATCGCGCCCATGGCGCTCATTTTGAGGCCGAGTTCCATAAGTCTTTGCCCGAGGTTAACATGCTGTTCGGTGCTGCTGCCATTACGCTCGGCTACTCTAATCTCCTCATCGTGCCCACCGCGAATGTGTTTGGCCGGCGGCCCGTGATTATTGTTTGCGGCCTCATCTGTACCTTGGCCAACATTTGGCAGGGGCTTGTGACGAGCCACTCGAGTTTCATCGGTGCACGTGTTATCTCCGGGCTAGGGGCGGGGGCGAATGAGAGTATCATGCCCATGGTGATTGCGGACCTACTGTTCTTGCATCAGCGCGGAAAGAGCATGGCGCTTTACTTTTGGTCGTACTTCATGGGTTTGTTCATGGGACCAATTATTTCTGGTGCTATTGCGTCTCAGATCAGCTGGAGGTGGTTTGTGAGTCGACACCGATTCCAGAGGCTAATAAACGCGGAAAATTCACAAAAGTAATAGTTCTGGGTTTGCACAATCCTGCAAGGAGCAAGTTGGATATTTATCATCGGAGACCAAGTATGATAGACCCGCCAGAGCCTCAGCTCCAGCTTCCATTGAATTCATCGAAACACCCAGCAAGCCAACCGATTCCATGGGATGCGACTCCGAAACCCCGGCCACGACTCACCATCACCACCTCTGCTCTCCTACCCAAAGGCAAACTCTCCAAATCCCAGCTCTGCTTCCTCCCCCGCGTCCGCTTCGATCCAGGCTCATTCCTGCGGGACATCCTCTCTCCTCTCCAAATCCTCTTCTATCCCATCGTTCTCTGGGCATCCCTGACCATGGGCTTCGCTGCCAACGCCCTCCTCGCCCTCAACCTAACCGAAGCCCAAGTCTCCAGTCCGCCTCCTTACTTGTTCACCCCTGCCCAAATCGGCTACACCAACTTCGCCTTTGCCATCGGCGCCGCCGTAGCGCTCTTCACCGCTGGCTCATTTTCCGACTGGATTACGCTCCAGCGCGCTAAGCGGAATCACGGGATTCTGGAGGCTGAATTTCGATTGCCGGCTTTGGTGCCGTACGTGTTTGTTAACCTGGTGGGAATGACGGTTACTGCGGTGGGATATCAGCGTGGGTGGCCGTGGGAGGCGGTCGTGGTAGTGGGTTATGGCTTGGTGGGCGTGTAGGTCGTGGGGATCCCGGCGGTGGCGATTGCGTATGCGACGGATTGCTACAAGGCGTTGCCGGGAGAGATCGTGATTGCAGCGACGATCGTGAAGAATACATTTGGTGTGAGTGCTACAGCAACCAGAATGGAATCATGCACAGCTGACTGACGACGTTGTAGTTTGGCATGATCTTCTTCTTCAACGACTGGGCGGCTCGGCAGGGCTATATTGCCCCTGTGCTCTTGCTCATGGTGTTGACAGTTGGCTCCTCCATTATTGGGTTAGCGTTGTTTATACCCTTCGGTAAGACATTTCGCCGCATGACCAAGGACTCCACGTTGCACACTTTGTGAGAGCATCTTAGATTAGGGGGGGGGAAAGGGGAGGGACGATGTATCACACTAGCACAGTTTAGGAGAAAGACGTTCAGATCGATGCGATCATGTTTAATATACTCTACATGAGGTAATTAGCGGCATGGTCGCGCTTGGGTATCAAGTTAGTGAAACTATTCACAAGTCAAATTGTGAATAAGTACTACGAATTGAAATACAACCCACTACTAGAGCTTGTCCTATACTTAGTGTTGACTATATTCGCACTTCCCCATTCTCTACTATTATACAACTTACTGAGCAGCTTATCTATGAACTCAGAGTAGTAACGCTCTGAGCCAAGCGGGGTGCTGCTCACCAGAAAGCTGTGTCTAGTTCCAATTTAGTAGATATTGGAGAGTGTCTGAGGTAGGCAATACTGAATAGTCTACTCGGTGAAGAAAAAGCCAGGCTCCTAATGGCATTGTAGATGCAGATCGACGGCGCATGACTCAAATTCCCGATTCCCAGGAAACACTGTCCATCTTCTGGTGAGGTGATACGTCGTAACGTTCATTTCAGCCCAACCCATGTAAGGGTGCCCCTATCGTACCACGCACTTGTGGTATCGCGATTCACAGGAAATGAGACAAAACCCACAGACGAAGATCGGTGGATGGAAAATTAAGATCAGAGTGCCTTGAACAAATTCACCAAGTCTCGAGCAGAGGAGCAGCGAGCTACATTGCTAATGTCGAAAGCAATAGTAGCTTATTAGAAGTAATCCAACTGGTATTTGGTGGAGCGTAAAGTGCCATGGTGAGGTGCGAAAGCATCCTCAGATGAACACACTGCTTGACACCTACCATTGGAGAAAGTTTTCTGGACACCGAGGTGCTGTCGGTAACCATTACCTATTTAGGCAGAAACATCAATGAGACTATTCCTGGGCTTGTTCTTGGCGACTGACTATAGGAGCGGTCAGGTTGTAGTGCTGATAGGGCTCCCACTGTGAGAAACGAATAAGTTTAGACAAGCAATGGTCACGAGAGGCCGTAACAATAGCTGCGGCATAAACATATAATTACTGATGTTGTCGTGGGATTGAGATGCACTTTGGCACTCAGTCATCCGAATTCGTTGATATGCCAAAGACCCACAATGGTGTTGCCGTTCCGGCAACCCTACTGGGCGAGCCAGGTCAGTGTGTAGAATTGAACGGTCATTGTGGCGTAAGTCTCGTGGTCCCTCAACAAGGACTCGATTATGGTATCTCCAAACACGATATGGAGGTAGGAGAAACGTCAGTTTGGAAAGCGTCAACTCGAGCAGCCACCTGAGGACTCCGGCTTGGCATCTGTTCAGGAAGGTGCAACATGACTTTGCTCCACCGTAGAAGCGTGTCCAAGCTATAAGTGATGGCAACGATGCCTGTTTGGCTTGCGCTACAACACATACTGAAACAGACAAACTATGATCAAACTGCAAACAGTGCCCGCGCCCTCGTGTGGTATTGCAAGATGTGGCTGCGCAACGCAGATGATTAGATGAGAAATGGCATGACGGGAGATGAAATGAGATCTCCAGGAGTCAATGCGAAACGGCGCTCATTTCCAGGTCCATGATAGACGAGAAAATAAACCTTAAAAGCTTCCTTGGCAGGTTTGGGTACGGCAACAGCCCTTGGATGACTGCTTGCGCGAATTAGCAATCACTTTCTTTTCTTCGAATATCCTGACTGAAAAAATAGCCTCATGGATCAGATCACACGGTAGCACCAGCCCTATGGACCAGAACCTGGAGCTGCAGACCTGGGACGCATGCACACACGTTGCTTTTGCAGTGGCTGCCTCGATGCAAGATGTCGTCGTCGACCACATTGTTGGGAGAGCGCTGCGGCAGATTGATGTGACGCGACGAGCGCTATCTTGCTCAGGCTGCTGCCAAACTCTGACCAATTTCGTGACGACAATGCATTCAGGTGGAGTTTGGTAGGTGAAGTTGTCGTCACTCCCGCACGTTCAATTTCCGAATATGGGGCTGTGTTTTGGTGCGACCCCGGAACTCAATCCTAGCTCGAGCGGACGATCAACATCTGAGACGTCCAGGTCCCATGCGCTCGAGGCCAACCAGAGCTGGGATCACATTGTGAAAATTGCGTGATGCCGGGGAAAATGAATCCTCGAGAAATAGAAGAACACCGGCGCATCGTTTCGATTGGCTGTGGGCAAACAGAACGGGACGCGTCTTAAGCGCGCTTCCCGTCGCAACCACTCCCTCCGAGAGTCTGTGGCAAATCTTATAGAATTTGCAAAGATAGATGCGGTGGGAAGGCGGTAATATGGATGTATGCAAAATGCTGGAAACGAACCTGTCACAAGAGGTTGACGTAGAGAATTTCTGCACACCTAAGGAGCAGGAGGCTTGCATGTCGAGAGACGGAGAGAGTTGCAATATTCTAAAGGGAGGTGCAGGGGTGTCATCAGCCAAGCAGCGACGTTTTCTCAATATAGCGGGGTACTGAAATAGCCCGCTAATCTTGGTATATTCGCAGGGACAATGCTTTCGCTGCTACTAAGCACGATGAATTTACCAGCGAATGAGGACGCATTGCATCGATGCCCCCGGCAACCAATTTCGCGTAATCTGCAATATGGCCCACCTTTTCTTTTTGCCACAAGACCAATCATCGTCGGTTTGTGCCTTATTGTTTCTGCGCCGTTCCTGACTAGAGACGCATGGGCGACTCAAGCTGCCTCATAGGGAAAGTCGGCTCTCCACCGTTGATGCCCCGAGTTGCGGCGATGGTCAAGATGGCAGTCTTGCATGGAGGCTAGGTTGCGCGCAAACGGCAATGACGAGCTGAATCAATTGAGTTGTCGTATCAACCGATTTAGATATTGTGTGGCACAGATGCCCTCTAGAAAACGCAACGAAGCCAGTAGGTAATGCTGAAGCCGAGGTGGGTAATTGACTGTTGTGTGAATGTCGACCGCATGTGGGATGTGCGCATCGTGAATGTGCTTGGCCAAGAACCAAAAAATCGGGAGCCAAACCAACAATACCAAGCACCTTTCCAGGCCGTGAATTCGAGTCCTCCGCTCAGTTCCTGCAATTCAAATAGTTCACATCCCAATATACGCGGCAAGCAGGAATCTCCGCTATCGCGACTTTACCCTATTTGATTGTCCCAGAAGTCGCGATTTCGTCCCTGTCGCCCTTTCTCCCTTCAGGCTAGTTGACCCGGGCGTTGATCTCACAGAACCCACTCACGGACCCTGGCAACAACCCCGGCCGCTCAGAACATCCAGCAATAACCATTTTCTCCCTCGACTACCCTCTTCCCCGCCCTCGTTGTCTGCCTTCTTCCCTCCTCACCGTCGCTGCTGCAACCACACGGCCGCCTCTCTCCTGCAGCCCTTCTTTACCCTCTCTCCCGAGAACGTGGCCTGTTATCACAGATCGCTTCTCATTCCATTCGTTTTTGTCTACCGAGATCCCTGGACTTTCAGCTTCGAGGATTTACGCCCGTCACTTGCAGGTCAATCGCACAATCAGTTCACGACTTGACCAGGGCAAGTAATCGACACACTCTTTCACCAGCCCGAAATTACCCAACGACGCTCTTGAGCGCATTACATTCTTTTCAGCCCGACCACACTGCTGTGACTGATACTTCAGGTGTTGAATCACATATACTGCCCCGCAACGAACCGATACTGCGCACGAAGGCAAAAAACACAGCTTCATGGTCTGACCTGGCTGACACATCAACACCCAAATATAACGATAATATTAGCCTAGTAAATAATTCAGTATGGTGAACAGCCACCCACATCTGCACCGGAGGGCAGTTGCCCAGGATGGGTCTTCCGATGGCGTGGCCAACCTTTTGAATGGCTCCGACACCTTCCACACTTTACGGCGCAAGCAGAACGCTGCGCGATCGACAATTTACAAGACCGTCTACACTACCTTGAAACCCACCTTCGAAGGTGCTATTGGCGGTTATTCGACGGGCTCCAACGACGATGATAAGACGACGACCGCAAGGGCAGCGACCACCACGGAAGACGCAGCGACTAAGGAAACTACGACAAGGAAAGCACAGGCAACGAAAGAGACAACGACTTCCGAGGCTGCTGCCACAACCAAGGCGACTACCAAGGCAAATTCAAAGACGGATACTTCGTTGCCGGAATCCATCGTACTCTCGACCACCGGTACCGTCAATGACAATAGTCTGGTGATAGCCACAAACGACCCGACGACACCTGCGACAACTGCGACAATGGCTGCGACAACGCAGGCCGTTACTGGTACCAATGCGGCATCTTCGTCTACCTCGACTTCGTTATCGTCAGGCTCCAGCGGTGGATCTGGCTCTGGAGCAAAGGCCGGTATCGCTATTGGTATTTTGGCCGGTCTTTTGGTAGTTGGAATGCTCGTCTTCTTCCTGTTCAACAGGCGCAAGAAGCAGATGGAGAAGCAGCGTATCGCGGACGATGAGAAAGTTCAGGGTCCATTTGGAGGAGCGGACTCCAACTTTGTCGTAACAGAGTCGAAGCGGCCCGATTCCGTTCACACGACGCGTACCACCGCTACCGCACCGCGCCTGAGCTTGCGACCCGTCACGCAGTTCCTGCCAAATTTTGGTGAGCGACGATCCAGCAAGGGCGCCGCTATTGCCTTGGCTGTTACCACTCCAACGCATAAGCACACTCCCAACAGTCGCCCTGTTGATGGTAGTCTGCGGGAAAATTCTATGACTAGCCAAAGCAACAACGAGGAGAACCCCTTTGGCAGCGGTGCACAGCGGATCGAGTCTCAACAGAATGTGCAGCGATCAGTTGGTAATGATGAGTCTATCAATCCCTTCAACGCCCCCGAAAATATTGTAGGGTTTGCCACTAGTACCAACTCGCCGCCAGAGAGTTCCAACATTGCTGAGGTTGCTATTGCTGAAGTCGGGGCGGGGGCAGTCGCAGGTGCTGCTGTCGCTGCTACTCCGATGAAGCGCAAGCAATCCATCCGAAAGGATGCTCCCCAGGCGCTTGATCTGACTCGCGGAGCTACACTTCCCACCATCCATGCCCAACCCAGTCCAACTGGCACGGAATACAGCTTCACGTCTGTCGCCACTGGCCAATCTCCCGGACCTTCCCAGAGCGCCAATGCCATTGCTGCTGCCGGTGGTCCCGCTTCTTCAACTGTGCACCGTGTGCAACTCGACTTCAAGCCTACTCTGGAAGACGAGATGGGATTGAGAGCTGGACAGCTGGTGAGACTCTTGCACGAGTACGATGATGGCTGGGTGAGTACTCTCCTGAAACTTATTGCAGAACAAAAGCTAACATGTTCAGGCCCTCTGCATCCGACTTGACCGCTCTCAACAAGGTGTTGTTCCGAGAACTTGCCTGTCAACTCGACCGGTGAAACCTCGCCCGACTGGTGGTCCTCCTGGAGCTCGTAACGGCCCACCTAGGAACCCTAATGGACCCCGTGGCCCTCGAGGAGGTCCCAAATACCCAGCTGCTCAGAGACCTATGACTCCCCAAGGCGGCCCTACTCGCCCACGACCCGACTCTCCCATCCGCCCAATGACTGCCGGTGCACGACCCCAATCCCCTGCAGTTATGCCGCGACCTCAATCTCCTGCCGGCGTGCCATTACCCCAGTCACCCGCCGGTATGCCTCGTGGTCAGTCTCCCGGTCCCATGAGCCCCAACGCTGGTCGAAATGCCTCGCCCGCGCCAAGGTCTATGATCCCTGTATCACGCACGCAGTCACCTGGTCCGACGGAGAGAGGCTTCAGCCAGAGCAGACCAAGCCCATCAGGTCCAAGCCCGATGTACCCTGCCCCTGCTCCGGGTAGTAATATCCCCGTCAAACAATACCAAGGACCTCCACGAGGCCCGGTTGGAAGAAAGCCTGTCCCTGGTCAAGCCTACTGAATGCGGCAAATCCCGGTGGCGTCAGTCGGCGTAGTATTGTCAAATGCCGGAAGTGCTCTGCTGTCGACTACCCTAGCGCACGGCGACCTTCCTCGCCCTCGACCTTGACGACATTTTATGACCTTTGATATGAATCTTGAACCTTCATTCGACACTAGCTTGCGATACATCCTTCCACTTTTGATCATTTTTCCGGCCCTTCTCGACGGTTCATATTCCCAGCTTCCATCAACTCACCAGCGTTGACGTTCGGATACCCAATTTCGGATATTTCCCGACATTGCCTGCACTCATTCAAGTACAGGGTATTTGGCATCTTTTTGTCAATAATTTCTTCGTGGAATAGTGGCTCCTTCACTCGGCCATTTTCCACAACCGATCTTCGGACCTATATTGGGCAATTTCGCTATCAAATCTCTCGGATTTGCCCATGGTCCGGATTTCTGTATTGTTTAATTTCTTGTAACGTAAGTAAGTTTGGCACTCAATGTGTTGAACCTCTGCCTGCGACCGGTAAACTCACAGCCGTTTGGCTGGAGTATTAACAACTCGGCACCTCGCCTTGACCATTACTAACTGCCACTGGCTGGAGGAGCTTGGCTGGTACCTGACGAGGCCGGCTTTGGAGGTTGGGTGCTGGTTAGAGATGGCTTGCTCCCATGGAGTCGAGATGGGGTTGCTGCTAGGTTGAAGCCCCGTGATGGAGATTGGACTGCATTGGCGGCTTCGACATGTAGATACGCTGCTGATGCCAATATATTGGTGATTCATCAATGCCATTTACAAGTCACGTCGTATCCCGCTTAAGTACATGTGCCAATAACTGTGACCTGATTGAACCGTGCTGAATAACTCGACTCGAGTAAGCACCCTGCTGGGTAATACTTTACACTGTTAAGAGGTTACAGCACGCTGACACCAGGTTAGCTTATTGCTGGTGTCCAGCACATGGTAGACCATCGTGGAATCTTGCCAAACCCGGTGAGTATCATATTCACTGAATAAGTATACTACGAGGTGGCCAGCCACCATGCATTTTTTTCACGGCAAAAACCATTATCACAGAATCGGAGCTGAGAGCCCGATCAGATTGGGGCCGCTCATGATCCTGGACGGACACAGGCACAGGCTGATGGGGGCATTTGATGCTGCTATGTTGAGATTTGTATCACGGGCCAAGCTGTATGAGAAGCAACGCCGCATCTCTATTTTAGGAACTCAACATCACAAACTACAGTATTACAGTGCCTTGGAAGCTTCACCGACTCGACAATGTGGAGCAGACACCACAAACGGCATCGTGTATTTTTCCTAGTGTACCATGATTCGGGTATGCAACCTGAAAATTGCGAAGAGCAGTCATACGTTCCCCACAGATCACTAGGGTTAGATGCGGGGAAATGGGGTGAGGGATTGGGGATAACCGGCAACCACACCGAACTTCAGGATATCTAGGGCCATGTTACATGGGAACGATTCCCGGTATTCGATCTGTGGGGTTGCCTTAAAGGCAGCGAAGGTTGCATGCGAGTCTGCCTGTGTTCCCAACTTCTCGAGATCACCGCAAAGCGCTACTAGCTCTTTCGCCTGTCCCAAGGGGAATCACTCATCATGGAACGAACAGCAGTTCTCCAATGGTTGTTACTCCTGGCTATTTCTCAAGTCTCGTTTGCCCAAGTGGACTATTCTCAATATGTGAACCCCTTCATCGGTGGCTCTGGCCCGTTCGACGGCCTGGCATGTAAGTCTTCCATTTCGTATCGCTACACTTGCCACGTTTGCTAGAAGTTGAGCAAAAGGTTAACCCATATGTCTAGACGGAGGAGGAGACATCTTCGTCGGAGCAGCTCGTCCATTCGGGGTCGCCAAAGTGGGTATCGACACGTACGAGCCAAACGTGTCGTTCGCTGTCATCAACGGCGGGTGGACGCCCAAGGGTTATGTGACGGGGATCAGCATGATGCATGAGAGTGGGACCGGTGGCCCCTCCAAGTACGGAATCATACCGCAAATGCCGCTCACTTCTATCAAGGCGCCCGTGAATATCTTGGATAATCAGACGTATTGGCAGACCCGCGTAGGGGACGACATTGCGGAGGTAGGATACTTCAAGACTCAGTTCGAAAACGGCGTCATGGTGGAACTCTCTGGATCGAAGCACTCCGGCATCATGCAATACTCATTTCCGGAGGGAAAGAAGCATGTGCTGGTGGACATATCGCATTATCTGCCTAGTTTACTGGGCAGCTATAGCAGTCAGGTGTTCTTAGGGGGGGAGGTTCACCTGGACGGACAGAAGTATACCGGACATGGCACCTACGGAGGCGGCTGGAACGAAGGCGCGCCGTATACTGTCTATTTCTGCGGCGAATTCGAGACAGAGCCGGTTCAAGCACGAACATTTCGCGGGAGGAACACGGACCCGCCCTTCATGCAGAGATACCACACGTTCAGCAACGAGCCGGTCGGGCAAGCTACTTTCGGAGACAACAGTTCGTACACGGTAACGTCAGGACCGCTGAACGATCGCATCGGAGCAGTGTTTAGCTGGGACGACAGTGCTGCAATCCAAGTCAAATCCAAAGTCGGGATATCCTTCATGTCGGTCGAGAAAGCATGTTATTTCAAAGACAATGAAATTCCAACCTGGTCACTCAACGACACCATAAATGCCGCGGTAGCAGAGTGGAACGATGTCGTCTTCAACAAGATTCAAGTCCCCACCGACGAATCTGTTTCCAACCGGACGAACCTGGTCCTCCTCTACTCGTCCCTCTACTTCATGCACCTGATGCCCTCGGACCGTACGGGCGAGAATCCGCTTTGGGATTCCGGCGAACCGTTATGGGACGACTTCTACGCCCTCTGGGATACATTCCGGTGCACCGTCAGCTTGTACCATATTATCCAACCGGAGGCGTACGAGAGTCAGATCAGGTCGCTGATCGATATCTGGCGGTGGGAGGGGTATATGCCTGACGGACGGTCGGGGAACTGGAATGGGTTGGTTCAGGGGGGCAGTAATGCCGATAATGTCCTTGCTGATGCGTATGTGAAGGGGTTAAGGGGGGATATCAATTGGACGGCGGGATATTTGGCCATGGTAAAAAACGCAGAGGTAACGCCGTACAACACTTTCAGCCCCATCGACTTCAGCGCGAGCGTCAAGGAAGGTCGGGGTGCCTTGGATGACTGGAAGAATCTTGGCTATGTCTCAGCCGAGAGCACACGGTGTATTTCGAGGACCATCGAGTATGCGCTGAACGATTATGCGCTTAGTGTCGTGGCTGCCGGGGAGGCGCCCAAGGATGTCGAGAAGTATCTGAACCGGTCGGCGGGCTGGCAGCGGATATGGAATCGTGACGTGGAGAGCTTGGGGTTCAGTGGGTTCTTGGCCCCGAGGAGGAGGGATGGCGAGTGGAACGTGACGGGGTATAATCCGGGGTTGTGTGGGGCGTGTGAGTGGACTTCTATCTCGTATGAGGCGACACCGTGGGAGTACTCTTTCACGACGCCGCATGATATGCGTACATTGATTGAATTTATGGGGGGCGAGGGGGATTTTGAGCGGAGGTTGGATTATATAGTGAGTTTGAGTTGAGACGTGACGGAGAAATGGTTACTGATAGGGACTGCCTAGTTCCAACCCAACTCCAGCCAGCAAGACTTATCTTCGAATGGGGCGAGTATAACTTCAATCATGAACATTGGGTACGCCCCTGGAATATCCGAAACGCCGTTTCTCTCATTAACCTAGATTTCACTCAGAAACGAGCCCGACTTTGCAACCCCCTACCTTTACAACTACCTCAACAAACAACACAAATCCGTCAACCAATCCCGCGCCCTAGCAAACCAATACTTCCACAATGCCCTGTACGGCATCCCGGGCAATAGCGACGCCGGAGCCCTCAACTCCTGGCTCATCTGGCAGATGTTGGGCCTATATCCTATCGTCACCCAGCCCGTGTACCTCCTCGAATCGCCCTGGTTCAGCGAAATTAACATCACCGTTAACACCAACGCCACGCTGAGGATAACGAGTAATGGAGATAGCCGAACTTTGGGACAAAATGGATATTACCTGAAAGAGGTCAAGATTAACGGAAAAGTGTGGGGAAAGAATTGGTTTGAGCATGAGGATGTCATGGTTAAAGGGGGGAGTATTGAGTTCACGGTTGGGGAGGAGCCGGTAGCATGGGAGACGGAGGAGGGGCCGCCTAGTCCTGGACATTGGACAATATGATATGGGGGCTGTTCAAGGGGTTGGTTGTAGAGGGAGTTCAGAACTTGACACTCTAATTGTAACATTTCGGTAATCGCTAATAATTAACTTTTCGACTTTTCGACTTGGATTAGGGGACGGTCCCTTATAGATCAGGAAAAATTAAGCCGACTGGGGCATGTCCATGGCGTGAGACAATTTACCGAGCCGAGCAATCCGAATTCGAGATAGCAGGCCCTTTGACCATCTAAGGAGAGACAGCCAATGCCCAATTCTGTCCAGACCGCGGGCCAGCTCCCGGAAACTTCGGTACCGCGAGTCTAATACACATCATTGGACAGCGCAAGGGCTTGAAGACGTCAAGCCGCGCAAAGAGCGTCTTTTTCACTGACTATATTTTCAGGATCTGTGTCACTGTCATCCAATGCTGTTCGTCTTGATCTCCCAATAGAGTAATCAGACCGTCGAGTAAAGCCCGATTCCCGCTCACATTTCACCATGAAGTGGATGATCAGGGAGTATTTGAGAATTACAAGCAACTTGAATTTCTAGGTACGCTTCTTCCTTTATGAGATAATTTGGTTTGATTCGAGTTTTGGTAGGGGCGTCCGGCAGTTGAAGCAGGGAGGATGCCCGGCTTCATACGTAGAAATTAGATTGAGTTCTCCTGTACTCTCCCCATCGTCTGATATGGGTGCTGGCATGAGGTATCCGAATGTCTAGAAGTAATATTACACTTAATTTAAGAAGTCTTATTTCGTTTCTAATAGGGATGACCCGCCAAGCTCCTAGTTTCTGCCAGTTTCTGCCAGCTACTAGTTATAACTCAACCTAAGTACGGGCATCTATCTGGATGCATCAAGACAGTAGTTCGACTAGCTGACTAGCTCCATTAATACCCAATTGTCGGCCCTAGTATCTCCCATTGTAGCTTAGGTACAAGGGATAGCTCGGGAAGCTTTTTCAATGGGCCTCTAAAGAGCTTGTTCCTGAACCAAGGCAATGTCTTGCCTATTAGGGGTTGCCCCACGACGTCGCCCGAGACGGCACACGACACAAACGGATGAAAGGCTAACTCTAATTGGACTTCTCGTCCCATCAAGGGTGTAGTGGTTCGATCCTTGCTTTCTCGAAAGCTGGGGGAACCTGGTGAGGGTAGCAATGCCTGGTACGAACTTCCACATCGCAAGTGTTCCCCTCGCTGCCCTTCCCCAATAAGCTGATATTTCTCATATTTGTTGGTTGGCATAAAGTTTGAAACGCAGCCTGTAGCGAAACCACAACGTCGGAATAGAGTTGCGGGCAGATGGGATCCCGGGCGCGCCCAAAGTCGACCGTTGCCGGCAAGTGGGAAGGCTCCAATATGGCGCACTGGACGAGAACCAGTCGTCTTATATATATGGCTGTTGGAAAAATATATCAACTATCTATGAAGCCTCGTGTCAATTGCTCACAAGCCTATTCAGAGCCTCGCCAGTCGTTCACTTTACCGTTACTCACCAACCCCCGTCTAATCGCCGGCCGATAGGATCTTCGATAGCCTACAATCTTTTTAACCTAAATCGCAGATCCACACAGTTAATCACTATTTAATTAATTAACACGTACAATATGTTTTCGCTTTCCTTCTACTCCCTTCTCGCCCTCTCGGCAGTGGTGACCATCGTCCTCGCCCAAGGACAAACCCCCCCAGCTGGCAGCCCAGCTTGCGAAGCCGCCTTGATCCTTGCTAACGGCATCAATATCAACATAATGGATCAGAAGCAAGAACAACAAGCACTAGCCGCTGTCGACACGGCACTAAAACAAACTCCTGTCGATATGAACCAGTTCAACGCTGCCAAGGCGACGCTCCTTACTTTCGTTAACAACGGGATTGCGATCCGGGAGATGAATCAACAAATCACACCGTTGGGGAACGCGGCGACGGGGGGTTTGGCTAAGGTAAATAGCGAATTGAAGCAAAGAACTCAGATGAAAGGACGAGGTTAAAGGGAGACGTCAGAGGGTATCTGGAATATCGTGGCTGACCGCTCTTGCTTTTTGTTGCAGGTAGCTAATGCACAGCTCGAAGAACTCGGCTTAACCATGAGTCTAACGGGGAACCCGCAACAAGATGCCCCGACTGTGGCAACGCTACAGAAGGATTTCGCGGGCGGGGTAATGCAGAACATGCAGAACATGATGGATGTAAGTGAACTATGATTCTGACTACTCGAGTATACGAGACGTTTGACACTCTTCGAAGGCTATGGCGGGATGTGGACCGGCAGGGGCGGCACAGGGTGGCGCACCAAGCCCCGCGACGCACTCACCAACTCCACCGAAGCCAAATCAAAACATGAATGGTACTCGCTAAGGTAGCGGAGGATGAAGCTATGTGGGCGGAAGGTAGAGACGGACGGTGAATGCGATTGATGGGGTTGGGATATCTGTGTCTCTCACGCGGGCTAACAGACCAACGAGTCGTACGCCACACGGATGACACGCCTCCAAGGGGAGCTGGCTACTTCTCGTCACTGCCCGGTCCCATTGTCGCAAGGTGGCGGTGTCCCGGTTCGGATCTTCCTCCACACTTCAAGCCGGCGGGAAGGATGGGTTTCCGTGAGGGAAAGGGGGGTTGGGCAATGTATGTCTTATTGCATTTACTAGCTACACGAAAATTACCATGTGACACTGGGAGTCCTCATACCGAAATCTTAGGCTGGCTATCAGTCGTCGCACATCAGACTCTGGAGATGTTCCTAAGTTTGGAAGCTATTGACTCAGACGCGTTGCTGATCTCTCGTGCTCGAGCTGATTATCCTGCGGCGACACGGAAAGTCCCGTTATTGTTCGTCGATCGGCCACGCAATCCTCGAGCCAAAATTTGTTTCGGCAGGAATTTGCGATTGTTGAGGACCACTGTAGGGACTGCTTTGACGCTAGACAACATTGCCCCTCTCGTTGGCGTCGTCGTTCCCATTGTCCATGTCCATCGAATTACTCTGAGAAATGTTGATACCGAAATTGAACATGGGCATCATTCCCATGGGATAACCCATCGCCATCGGGTCAAAGCTGCCGGCCATGGCAGTCGGATCCTATCCAGATCCACCTTGACCAGGCCAGTGATTGGGCTGCTGAGCACCAGCTTGCTGTCCCTGGAGCTGGTTCTGCAATGCTGCAAAGAACTCAGGGTTGTAGAAGGGAGCGGGTTGGCCTCCCTGAGGCTGTTGTTGAAACTGTGGCGGGGGAGGGGGAATATAGTTCTGGGGAGTGTTCTGAAGCCAGGCAGGAAATGGATACGAAGGGTTGACGGCTTGTTGACCTTGGAAGCCCGGGGCTCCTGGGAATTGCAGAGGTGTGAAGGGCTGATTGCCGAATTGAGGTGGAGCAGGAGGGAAATTGAAGGCCTGCTGCTGCTGCGGCTCTGGTCCCTGCCCCTGAGACATTGATGGTCTGGGAGGAAGAGAGTAACCAGGACCACCACGCGGGCCGCCACGCTGACCGCGACCACGATTTGCTCTGTCGTATGGCCTTCCACGACCTCTACCACGCGGGTCGCCTCGTCCTCCACGATATGAACTACCACTGGCGGCGGCCGAGTTAGTAGGAGGGCCACCCTGACCGTATCCTGCGGGTCTAGCCAAAGGTCGGTAGGGACCATCCTCTTCGTCCTCGTCATAGTTGAGGGAAACAGTATCCGGAGTGTCGCAGGATGAAGGACCCGGGAATCCACCTCTACCACTGTACTCTGACGAACCGCCTGCTGCCCCCCGGCGCTCGCGTTTCTTCAACTTCTGCTCCTTCTTGAAAGCAGCCTCCTTCTCATCGTCGGAGAACTCGAGGTCGTCGTCTTCCTCGTCATGCCAATTACTGGCGTCCGTGCCCTTGACAGCCTGCAGAGGCTCCGTGAAGACAAAATTGGCATGGTCAGGCGCGTAGTAGATGGTGGTGTCCATACTGAGATTGAAAGCCTTCATCTCTTCCTCGTTGGTGAACCGCGCAATGTAGCGAGGCTCCCGTACACTCCCTATCAGGTCGGCGATGGCTGCAATGACGGTCCTCTCTTTGTTGCACAAAACCGATCCCGCGTCCAGTACTCTGTACTCACCTGTCGTGTTCGCCTTGATGACAACAGTATTGTCGACGATGTGCTCAATGTTGCCCAGCTCCTCGACCTTCATCTCGGGCGTGATGGTGACGTCGGGCTTTGGGATGACCTCCTCTGCCTGCTCATTCTTGGTCCGAAGTTGACAGCCGGCGCCAGAATCCTTAGCTTTGCCTTCACCTTCGTCATCAGACCCAGCTTCCATAAGTATGCGAGCCATTTCTTCGGGGTTGAGAAGCGGCTGGCCGTCATCCGAGTCATCATCGTCGTCTGAATCATCCGAACTGCTAGAATCTGAAGACGACGCGTATGGAGAAGAGTCCTCCTCCCACTCTACATTCTCCGGTTGCTGCGCCTGTTCCTCGCTGTCTTGCATCTCCACATTCTGGTCTGCAGCAGAATCTGTCTCGTCAGGTAAAGGATCTAAACCACCCAACAGAGCCTCTAAACCTTGGGTAAGAGAAGGCGGGCTTGGTTGTGCATCGACGGCATCGACAGTGGATGAATCTGCTTGATGGATGGGTTCCAGTTGGTCAATCTCCATAGCAGTTGCTGTGCTACTTGAAACCTCTTCGCGCTTGCCATTTTGTTCCGTGGCAGGCTCATTTGCGTTCATGGCATTGTCTGTGGTAGGGATTTCGACCGTTTCCTGAACAGGAACTCGTGAATTGCTTGCACCCACAGTCGTCCCTGCTGCTGTATTGGTGTTGCCCTTGCTCTGCTCTTCAGCGTGTTGCGGCTGTAACAATGTTGTCAAGCCGGGGATCTGAAAAGTTTGTGATGCCATGGTGGCTATGGCTTGTGTGATCTTAGATGTAAATGTGAAAATTGCGTGAATGGGCTAGCTTTGAAGCCAAATCCAGAAAAGTGTTGGCAAAGACAAGTCTTGTTGATGAACTAGGCGGCGAGGTGTCGCGAGGATGTAGGTTGAACAGTAAGACAGTCTTTCTTAGCCCAATTGCATAATACCAAAACTGTATTAAGCAAGCGAACCTGGACTTCAATGTCTGACTTGCAAGATTCTGTATATCTCAGGCCGCAAAAAAAGCTGCAATTTGAACAGGCCTTGAGTGATGCTGAAGATCTCAATGTACGTGACTTTTTTCACTCCAAGAAGAACAGCCCCACCACATCTTCAAAAAGTAAAGCGGAACTGGCTTATCCACCTGCATTAGCGCCGATAAAGATTGCTAGCGTGCCTCACACCTCACTTGAGCTTACATAGTACAGCTGAGACTCAGGCATATTCCTGCTTTGGATATTGCAGTAAAGACATATATATTATTATTACAATAAGCTGTTAACTTTAATATATGCTACTAGTTTTAGTTTCTGAAATATAAATATTCAGAAGATCCAATCAACCATCGAGGTACCTAGTTACTTTGTTATTTGGGCAGCCAGTTCAGTGAGCTGAATACCCCCTGGTCGTGTCAAGTCGGATAATCTAGGGGCCCGTGGGCGTGCACGACGTCACCCGCACCTGCTAGCTGTGTTGGAGCTCTTGTCAATCATTTGATTTCGAATTGACTTTGATCTGCCCATGCCCCACGCTCAAGCTACTTGTGCAACCCCAAACGACAATCGACACGGTCGGGAGAGCCTGACATACTCGCAACGATGCCACCGCTTCATTCATCCGGCCATGCCAAGAAGAAGTATGCCAGCAAGCCATACAATGTCTTAAAAGTTGAACCCCGCTAACGTCGGGGCCTGTCTAGGGGTCCCTCGGCCTTCGCAATCGAGCCCATCAAAGCCTTCTATATTTTCCTAGGAGCCAACATGATATCAGCTGTCTTCGCTCCGATCCAAGACTGCGACGAGACCTTCAACTACTGGGAACCAACCCATTACCTATCACACGGCTATGGCTTGCAAACGTGGGAGTACTCTCCCGACTATGCCATCCGCAGCTGGTTCTATGTTGCGTTGCACGCCATAGTGGGAAACTTTCGGAGGCTGCTCCCGCAATCCACCAAAGTTGGCGAGTTCTACTTTGTCAGATATGTTCTGGCTTTCATCTGCGCCCTCTGCCAGGTGCTGATGTTCCGGGTCGTCAGCTTCACCCTGAATGCGCGAATCGGTCTCTTTTTCCTACTTGCGACGGTTCTAAGCCCTGGAAACTTCCATGCAGCGACTGCCTACCTCCCATCCAGCTTCGCTATGTACATGTCACTGCTTGGAGCAACTGCCTTCATGAATTGGCGCGGTGGGCTGAAGACCTCATGGGGCATATGGTGGTTCGCTGTTGGCGGCATTCTCGGATGGCCTTTTGCATCTGCTCTATGTGCCCCTTTCCTGCTCGAAGAGGCCATGTTTGCTGTGTTTAGCGACCGAGAACGCTTCTACGAAGCCGCCCTGCGCGTTAGTCGTGGTGTCATTGCCGCCTTTCTACTCCTCGTAGGTCATTATCCACACTCCGGGATGGTCTATAGGCTAATATTTGCAGATTGGTGATACGGCCATCAACACCTTCTTCTACAAGAAAGTGGAAACTGCCGCGTGGAATATCGTCAAATACAACATCTTCTCGAAGACTGGCGGGCCCGAGCTATATGGAACAGAACCCTGGACCTTCTACTTCCGCAACCTTGCAATCAACTTCAACCTATGGTTCATACTGGCCCTATTATCCTTGCCGTTGTTCATGATCCAAAAGGCAGCCTCAGTGCGACAGACTGGCTTCCAGTCGGGAATGCGTACCATTGTCTTCCTCGCACCTTTTTACATGTGGCTGGGCATATTCACGCTTCAGCCACACAAGGAAGAGCGGTTCATGTACCCGGTGTATCCATTCCTCGCCCTGAATGCTGCTCTGGCACTCCACATTATCCTCAACGCCTTTGGCAATTCTGATCCCAAGACACTGATTGGAAAGATCCCAGCGCGGTTGAAGCTGGTTGCCGTCACATCAGTCCTATTCCTGTCTCTTGACCTCGGACTTGCCCGTGTCATTGGAATTTATACAGGTTATTCTGGGCCGCTGACGCTCTACTCCCCTCTTGGCGCTGGCAATCCTGGACAAGAAGGTCTAGGCGGTCGTGGGGACTACGTCTGCTTCGGAAAGGAGTGGTACCGGTTCCCCAGTTCATACTTCCTGCCACGCGACATGCACGCCAAGTTCATTCGATCAGAGTTCCGTGGCTTGTTGCCGGGCGACTTCTCAGAAGCGCGCACTGGCTTTGGTTTCTGGAGCGGAACGTGGCTGCCAACGAGCGGCATGAACAATCGAAATGAGGAAGACTTGGGCAAGTACGTTGACATTCGCCAGTGCTCGTTCTTGGTCGATACGCAATATCCTGAGAACACGGAGCCGCTTCCGCCCAACGAGCCCGACTACGTTGCGGACACGGACAATTGGGCCGTCGCCAAGTGTGTGCCTTTTTTGGATGCCGGGAAGACGCACTGGTTAGCGAGGGTTCTCTGGTTACCCGACTCGGAGCTAGTGCCGGAGAAGTTTAGACGCAAATGGGGACGCCACTGTCTGCTCCAGAAGAAGGTTGCGTCTGGTGCGTAACTTGTGGTACCGAACGTTGGCTTAGTTTTGGTCCGATCACGTGTGTTGGGAATAAATATAAATTCAAGCTGAGAAGCTGCATAGGTTGTTTCACTATTTTCCGAATGGCTATCGCTGAGGAACGTTCATGATTTACACGAGACAACCCTGGTTGTACGGTCTCGGTACTGCATGTTTCAATCACAGCGTCTAGTGGCACTGTCGTGTTCGGGGCGTAGTAATTGCTGCCGTGCATATCAGTTGACTAAATTGGGGATCATCAAACGAACTTTGGGATCGAAAGTTGAGGGCACATGTGGTAGTCGCATACTGGTGTGTGTGGACTTACCTGCGGATCATAAGATATGTGTAGAATGATGTTGGTGCAAGGTTGCATATAGCAATCATGGCATGCAACTCCCATTGGTCAGCCATCGCAGCAGCTGGTCCACCTTGTAACTCAACACCTCATACGGTTTGACAAACTGGGGAGGCTGCAGCATCACTACGGGCGGAAGATGTTATCACACCTTTGATGCAGTGTTGCGTACCAGTGCCAAGCTGGGGTGTGATGAGGTTGGACGGCGGGGCAGATTGGGTCGGTATAATGTGCGGGATGCGCTACATATTTGGTCGAGTCCAGTCCGAGCCATTGTCCTTTCCGATATTCAGTAAGCATCTTATATACTGAACCAATTGAAATATGAACGATTCTAGAAAGCACCTCCTAAGTCCCCTTACTCCGTCTACGGTCGAATTTTCGCCTTCGAAAACAGACGAGGATGGATTTCCGCGAACCCCTTTGTACCCTCCAGGGCCTCCACCTCAGAAGTTGCACTGGAAAGATGCCATCGGCGGCTCAGGATGGGCTATACTGCTCACTGGACTGACGGTGACATTGCTGTCTATGGCCTTGCTCATCTTTCTCTGGACAGCCAACCAGTCGTTCGAGGGTCGAGATGCTCCTGCTCTGTGGCGATGGATTGTGCTCCAGGGCAAGACGACGCCTGCTATAACTTTCACTTCCTTGTTACTTCGTGTAGGGATCACGCTTCAAGCTGGGCTCTGTACGAGCCTGGTGGCAGCGTTGCTTCTACAGCGGAGGCAGGTCCCTTTGGCCCAGGTCGCTCAATTTTCGGCCCTTCGGAGTGGGAATACCAGCCCTGACAAACTCATGATGCTCTTGATTCAGACATGGTGGGCGAAGAGATTCAATTCTATCCCAATTGCCTACTTATGCCTTCTCTTTCTGGGATCTGTAGCGATCCAATTTTCGTCGACTATACTCGTGCAAGATCTTGGCGACACATCCATCGTTGGTTCATATAAGAATCAGAGCGTCAATCCCGGTCCGGAAAGAGGTCGATCCGGGGACAAATTTTTAAAGACTCTATCGGCTACCGATGAAGACATTATGAACAAGAATGCTGTTCTCCTATCCTCGATTGTTGACTACAGCGCGAGGCCACAGGTCGTTACTCCGTTTGGCCAAACTGAACTCCGACTACCTACTCCAGACTCGAATGGTGTCAGCGACACCGGCCTCATTGAATGAGCGTTCCTACCCTTTTCCAATCCAACTCATCGTACTTCTCTTAGAGAGTATACTGGATATACAACCAACTTCAACTCGAGGACCACCTGTTTCAGACCAATAATGAGCGCAACATATCGTGTTAAGAGTGCCCTAGTCGGTGAACTGGATTTTGCGGGTATCCCTGCAGGCTATGGGTTCCCGTACAGAGAGAACTGCACTTTTGACGGTTTGCTAAACGGCTTCAGGCCAGAAAACTGCTCGAACCGGGCTTTCACTTGTTCCACTCGAATCAGCTACGGTCGAGGTTTCGACAATGCTACAAACGTCGCATGCGTTTTGGATCTCCCTATCGACGTTGAAAATTCTTCCTATGACAGTCCACTCCGTGAGGTCGCATGGATTCCACCATATCACAAAACGTACCTGGTTTTCAATATCAGCGGCGATCCGAATCAATGGGATACCTCTGATGGCACAACAAACCACTCAATGGTGCTACGGGACCCATACGAAAACGGCGAATGGGTCACTTACAAATTAGAGAAAAACACAACGCTCTCTGCTAATATATGCCTCACTGCACTCACCGTAGACTATTCTCAAGTCCACTTGAGTGCCCGATGGAACTTGTCCCAGCCGTCCTTCGAATGGAACTCCATGAAAAGGACGTGGAATTCGGCCAGTGTCCGAAAACAGATTGGAGCCTGGCGAACACCCCTCGATCGGCGAGAGAGGCAGGTCCTCGAGATGCGGCGGCTCAGAGGCAAGCCTACGAGACATTAAAACGAAGAACCGCTCTATTGTGAAGACGCTGTTCAGGCGGTGGCAGCAGCACCTACCCAGTATCCACCTGGAAACATTTCGATTTCTATGTGCCCAGCATGCTCCATGATACAAGACAACAGCACGTTGGACCAACCAACGGACTGGAGGCCGATGAAGGCCATGCACCCACACTATATGTCCCTTTTTCAACAAACACTAGAATCCACCGGCCGTCCCGCCTTAGCGCTCGAGGCCATCCTCATCATCCTGTCCATGAACAACTATTACGACCTTCTAGCCTTCGCCAACAACGGCACGAATGTGAGGACCTTGTCGACTGTCGACGTGAATGCGCCCATCCACTTCAACGGGCTTGCAGGCGTGTCGGCCATAGTGCTCGTCAATCTGGTATGCATTATCGGTATTACGGGGCTGTTCCTGACGCACTCGAAATTACCCGCTCAGGGGAACTTTTGGCAGTCTATTTCGCAGATCATTACCGAGGAGACGGTGCCGTTGCTTTTGGCGGCGGCCGATAAGTCGGATTCACAGGTCGCTGAGGAGGTGGAGAAGGAAGGGAAGGGGGATACGGAGGTGGCGCTGAGCTCGTCTGTAGATCCGGGACATGCTGGGCTTTTGCTGAGGAGGGAGTTGTGATTTGGAGTAGTTTTAGGAATACGTGGGATATTTGAATATGACAAGCGGTCTCATATCTAGTCTAGCCCTTCAAGGTTATAAAAGCGACTATATTACCGCTGAACAAAGGAGATAAAGATGGAAGATGAGGACTATAATAGGGAAAGATATTATAGATAACGACTCGAGTATAGTGATGACGGGCAGTAAATGCCCGCAGGTTTAATGTGAAGATGATAGAGACGGAAAACAAGGTCCTCAAGACTGTCCGGGCGGGTAACATAATAAAAGACCAAGAGCCTTATCGCTCTGATCGGATTAACAAAGTACTTCAGCAGGTACGAACAATTGACTAAACACCAAAAGGCATAAACAATAGAATAGGGCCTTAACAGGTCCTAGAACGGAATCACCTCAGCAGGTGGACAATAGAATAAAGCCTTAACAGGTACATAGGCTACTGTTGCTTGGAATCGTATAGGGATGAGCCGCGTTTTATTTTCATTATATCGCCTGGCTTTTAGCAACTTAGTGTCAGGAAAGCCTCTTCATGGTAATGTACTTAGCGATCACTAGGACATCACTCCCCGTCTGCAAGTCTTTCTTGGTCTGGCGCATGGGACCGGCAGTCCTCCCGTTTCTATCCTATGTATAGAAATCGATTGCCTATGTAAAGAAGTCAATATGACAAGAGTATAATTGTAGAGAATTTGCTATGTAAGTCTTTTCATAATTTCTTTGGCCAAAATATGGTAAAGCCATCTTTTTGAGACAGTTGCCAAAATCAAATTCATCTGCTCCTAAGTGTAACGCTGCATATGGACTAGACATTAAGGCATGCCTTACATGTATCGCATGCTTTTATCGGCATGAACATAGCACTTCACTTTATGTGGTTAACACATCAGGGCATGTGGTCACGGTATACACGGCATACACGAGGCTCGCGCAAATTTTGGATATATCGAGATCAAATTGTAACCAAATATCTGTTATGGAGGGAATCCAAGCTCTCCTTCTGTGGTTATTTACGCGTACTTTTCAAAGGACCCAAAACGTGACAAGCGAAACACTATAGTGGGATTTAGTTTTCTTCGTATATGTTCTACTAATGTCCAATCTGATTTACCCTTCCGGGTCTCATTGTAACAGCCCTTCTTGGAGACGAGAACTTTCCCCCTCGGTCGGGGGCAAGACGCCAATCGCTTTCTAATGAGGTTGTTCAGCTCAGCGTCATGTAGCTTGTGGTAGGTGTAATCTATAGTGCCAAGACCAGGGTGGCGCACCCTTCTTCGTTATCATGCAGGATCAGCGTTGTACTCGCTTAAGTCCATCCCGGAGAAGAGATGCACACCGTTTGTCAGTATAGGGTCAAGGATTGGAGCATACTGGGTTCTAGACCAACCTCTATCCGCAGCCTCAATCCCGTATCTTCTTCTCGGCTGAACGGTGGCTTAGTCAGGTTGCTCACTCTCTGCAAGTTCGCAACTACACAAGACTGGCACATATTTATAAGGGGAATAACCTCAAGGAGGACTCGTTTTCCTTGTTTTGATTTCTGCTCTCTCAGTCAAACAGTCAGTACGAAAATAACGTGCATGAAACGACAGTATACTGTCCATCATGCCCCTGTTTGCGCTCTTGCTGCTACTAGTCAGCTATACTTATGCCTATCCAATTTCCAAAGATGCCATTGATAGATTGGCATTATCCGGTCTGGTCAAACTCGAACGTTACCTAGCTCAGAACCCGGCTTCAGGGGGCTGCACGCTCAAAACTGCCGCAAAGCGATCAGAATGGTAATTGTTAACCCCACGTGTGCCGATTTGGCGCATCAACATATATTGACTGCCTCAGGGGTGATCTGAGCATCCGGCAGCGAGAGGACTATGTCAATGCCGTCTTGTGTCTCCAATCACTTCCACCCATATCAGACAACGTCACGGTCCCAGGGGCTCGGAGCCGGTTTGACGACTTTGTTGCTGTGCACATCAAGATGTCGGGGTCTATCCATGCCACAGTCAGCGAAGACGACTACGCCCCTCACCCACCCGACAAAGGAACTGACATGGAATAGGCAAATTTCCTGACGTGGCATCGATACTTCACGTGGGCTTATGAAAAGGCATTGCGCGAAGAGTGTGGGTATACGGGATACCAACCTGTGAGTCTTAGTTACCATGGTGATGTTATACCCTGAACTGTCATCTAATCTTATCCCGCAGTACTGGAACTGGGGCCGCTACGCCTTAGACCCGATTAACTCTCCCATCTTCAATGGCGATGCAGCCAGCATGTCTGGGAATGGCGTCTACTCCGAATACCCAGGCCTGCTTTTACCACTGTATGAGGCCCCCTACAATATCGTCCCACCAGATCAGGGAGGCGGTTGTGTCACAACAGGCCCGTTCAAAGAGTATGACCCGTTTTCTCCTGTTGTAGATGTCATGAGGCTGTAACTGAGCCAAATAACAGCATGAAAGTCAACCTGGGCCCCGTGTTTGCCGGCTTACCAGACGTTCCACCAAACCCGCAGGCCGACGGGCTGGGGTACAATCCACGCTGTCTCCGTCGGGACGTCAACAAGAACGCTGCTGCCGCCACGACTTCGAACTGGACACAATACTTGATCGAGCAGAGCAATAACGTGTACTGGTTCCAGACCATCATGAACGGACGCGCTGAGCGTGGGGAGTGGGGTGTCCATACAGCGGGGCATTTCACGATAGGGGGTGACCCTGGTGGCGTGAGTGATATTGATGTCTGTCCTAAGTATTGACAGATTATCAAGACTGACAACCAGCAGGATTTTTTCGTCTCGCCTGGTGACCCAGCGTTCTACCTACATCACGGCATGATCGATCGCGTGTATTGGATATGGCAGCTGCAGAACCTGCCAGCTCGGCTTCACGACGTGTCAGGTACCATCACCCCCGCGAACTCACCGCCGAGCCGGAACGGAACTCTAGATGATGAGCTTGACCTTGGACTTCTCGCTGAAAAGCTTCGGCTGGGGGACGCTCTGAAAACAATGGGTGGGCTTGACGGGCAGTTCTGCTATATATATAATTAGAGGGACAAGCTCGCAACGACTGAAGAAAAACATGGAAACATGGATTGCATTTTGTGCTCCATGTATGCATATAGTATCAAAATCCTACACGGCTTCCAATATGTTACACTTTATTGCCTCTTACCATCCTTGGCGTCGCAGCTCACTGACCCGGTCACATGTGGCCCTGAACCCCTTCTTGAACCTTCTCTGCCACCTCTCACTCTTGAGTCTCTTGCGTTTCAGACCTGCACGCTCGTGGTACCGCTGGTATTGAAATTCCTGGCGCACCCGGTTGGCCGCACACTGCATGTTGAGCAGCTTGAAGCTGCGGGCGACGTCGGCACCCTTGGAGACGTGGACTGTGCGTCCTAGACGCGGAACTAAACGATCCCTTGGTTGCTCTTGTTTTGGAAGCGGTTCGTTTGCTTTATTCGGGTTACTGAGTTCACCAAAATTAAAGCGGCTCGAAAAGTCCTCCATGTCCGTCAAATCGCCATATCCAGTTTCGGCGCTGATGCTATCAAACAGATCGTTGGGGTCGCCAAACATTCGTGTACTGCTTGTCGGTTTGAATTCGCGAGGCATTGAGGGGTCGGATGAAGTCGTTGGGCCGGTGGGCTTGGAGATGCTAGCGTCATCGTACACGGTCTTGGGTCGGATTGCACGGTCGGGTGCAGACCAGCCTGATGCGTGTCGCCTTTGTGACAAGGAGCCATTGGAGTTGCTCAGGCTTCGCATCGACGAAGAAAGGGTACTCGTTGATAGCGGCCGGGCAGAGGAGGAAGCGATCATATGGGTAAGTGCTCGGGCACACGGCTGTATTCTCGATGTCGTAGTTCTCAAAGCACATCGCAATGCCATGTTGGCTACCAGCCCGACTTCCGACGCCCTGGAATTCATGTCAGTATTGTTATTGCTTGATAATGTTCACCAAAAGGTCTCACATGATTAATTGGGCGAATTGGCCACTCAAAATAATAATTCAATAGCACCACATGCAAGCTTCAAAGTTCCGCAGTCGCTATCGCTCTCGGAGCTCCCTGGTTGAATTTCACCGGCATGGAACAACCAGGGGTCCGGGGCTCCACTGAGACTCACGTCGCGCTTTCCATAGCATTTGCCAGTTGCAGGGGAGCGCTCGCCCGACACCAAGCCACACCTGATAAACCTTCAGGGTGGTTGGAGCTTCCAAGTTGTTGCTTTGTGAAATCTGCCCGCATTGCTGCCGGCGAATTCTTTGCGCATCGCTAAAACATTGACGATCCACGCCTTGCGCACTTCCATCGAGATATAGAATAGCAAATTTAAACCCCAGTACTCGCCAACGAAGAGTTACCAACCATGTCCTACAACCCCTATGGAGGAGGTGAGTGTTGCGATCTCAGCCGTGAGCTGCATCTTCGCCGAGGATGCGATAGATTAGGGTATATGAGATGAGAAATGTACTGACTTTCTTTCGATAGTGCCCGGGTTTGGGCCTCCACCAACATACAATTCATATCCTGGCGCCAATGGTGCACCTCCGGGCATGTCATCTGCTCCTGGTCTAGGTATGTGCAAAGGCAACCAACCCATCACTCTACTCGCGCCTGTTGTACTGACATTATACCTCCAGGACCTCCACCAGGCATGTCTGCCCCGGGAACCGCGCCGCCTGGCGTTCAGCAGCAAAACATCAATCAAGCTAATCGACCTAGCGGCTTGCCTTCAAACTTCCAAGCTCCCCCAAACATGCCCAACATCAACTTCAATGCACCCGTAATTCGTCTCGGAACCACTGGCGGCGCAAAGCCTTCTACGCCCGGCATGCCAGGACGGAAAGATAACGAGAACCCAAACTCGGCTGGGCCACGAGCAGGCGTCGGTATGGACCGCGGATACGATCAGACCCGACAAGCCATCCGCGAGACGATGCAAGCCCTGGCCCCACCGACCAAAGAAGAGATCATTCGAACGATATTCGTGGACGGCATCACCGAGGGTATTGGTGGTAATGAGGGAATTGAACAGATTCTGACCGTAGTCGGCAAGCTACGGCGATGGGACCGGGCCACCAACGCAGCTGGTAAGGAGATGCCTTTTGGCTTTGCGCAGTACGAGGACGCCGAATCACTGTGGGTAGCCTCGGAACTTCTTAGGGAATTGCAAATACCCACAAAGAAACAGGCGCCTAGCGACGGTCCCGCTGACGACAACGATGCGTACGACGGCTTTGACAAGACCATGCTGAAGTTCAAGCTGGACGAGAACACTATGAACTACCTTGAGGCCTACAGAGAGGGTCGAACGAATGAGTCCGAGGCGGAGGCAAGACTCAGTGCGTCCATAGGTGCGTTGAAGCAGCTCATCCGGAATTTTTTCTACCCTCCCCTGCGTGCTGCGGCAGATGCAGACGGAGACGTGGTTATGGGCGAATTGTCCGGCCAGAATGGCGAGAATGTCGAGGTGGTTAATATCCCCTTGGCACAGGAGGACGAACTTGCCGACATTCCGGCCGAGATGCGCGAGACCGTTGCTGCAGAGATCGCTGCCTTCCGAGACCGCAGTATCAAGCGAGACATGGAGCGCTTGAAACGTGAAGAAGAGCTCGAGGCACTGGAGCGCCAACGTGCCGGCGGATCGAGACCCTCCAGACTGGCATCCCCGCCTCATGGAGGCAACTCGAACAACATCCCATTGGGCCCGCGAGGTGTCCCGAATGCGCCCTCGGGTCCCAAAGGCCAAAAGTCCGAGATGGGTAAGGACTTCAATCGTTCGATCAACTTTGTCAACGGCGGGACTACTAATGGGGCCTTGGTCATCAACCGAGAAGATGAAGACAGTGACGCCAGTGACGACGAACTCGAACGCAGACGGACCGCCAAGCAAAATGCGGAGACGGAAAAGCTGTATCTCGACGCTGAAAGGCGGTGGCTCAACAGAGAGAAGTCCAGGACTGCGGCTCTCGAGCGCGAGAAGGAGCGTGACGACTCGCATGACGATGACTTGGCCAAGAGACGCGAGGACGCATTGCACTATCTTAAGCACTTCGACGACGACGCAGAAGCCTCGCGAAAGAAGGAGGCGTATTATCAAGATCGCAGCCTATGGATCCGGAACCGAGCTGCAGCTCGAGCCAGAGAGATTGCGCAAGATGATGCGGATCGCGAAGCAGAGGAGAGAGAGCGGCTCAGAGAGGAGGCAGAGCGGGAGCAAGCCAGGGGCATGGCCGACTCGTTCCTCGAGCGCCAGGCTCAAGAAATGGAGCAAAGGTCAACCGGCAGACCAGGCCTGGCCGCGCCACAACCCTTCAAGTTGTCACTTGGTGCGGCGGCTCAGCGAGCACAGGCTCAACGTGCTGCACCACAACGGAAAACCATTGCTGAAGTTGAAGGACTGCTCGAGGATGAAGAAGAGGAGTCTACGACTCGCAGACAACTCATCCCAATCAAATTTGAACCAGCAACTGCGGCCGGGATGTCGGAAGAGGAGCGCGAGCAGGCCGTTCGTGCTCTTGCCCAGGAAATTCCCAATGAGAAGGAGGGACTGTGGGCGTGGGACGTCAAGTGGGACTTTTTGGACGAGAGTGTCATCCGAGACAAGCTTCGACCTTTCGTGGAGAAGAAGTTGGTGGAGTATCTCGGTGTACAGGAACAACTGCTCATTGAGGTGGTGGAAGAGCATCTGAGGAAGCACGCCAAACCGTCTGAATTGGTAGAAGAGTTGGCTGAGGTACGTCATCCCTACATGTTCATGAAACTCTATGAATACTTGCTGACTTGTTATTAGGCGCTTGATGATGAAGCAGAGGCACTTGTCAAGAAACTTTGGCGTATGGTTATCTTCTTTACAGAGAGCGAGAAGAGGGGTTATTCAGCGTAAAATCAACCAGGCCGCCGGCGAGGGCGCCTGTTGTATCTATAGTGTGCATAAGTATAGGGTTGGCGCATTTCGCAATTCGAGCCTAGTGCGAGCTGAGAGGATGGATAAGCCACCTTAAGGACTCGATGGGGGCATTTTCAGATGACGATGAGCTCAAAAAAATGTGGGAGTGCTCTACACGTTGAGGGTTCCAGGAGAAAGGTAGAGTTGATGGCAGAACTGTGAGGATTAGGATTGCATACACCCTTTTGAGATATAATCAGACAATGCTCAACAGTCAAACAATGAGAATCCTCATTGTGCATGGAGGTTAACAAAGGCCTATCAGTGACATGACCAAGCCTGTGGCCCTAATACTGTGTATGGTGAGATATCATCACTCTTCCCAAAACGAATCCGACGATTGCAATAAACTTTGCGATTGAATGACGACCTGGCTGTCACGAACGAGGTGGTACGGCAGATGCGTGGGGAGCTCAACCGCATGCCGAGGTACCCCCACACCTGGAAATGATTCCTGAACTGAAGATCGAGCCACGGCGACGCTATGTTTATCTCAAACGGTTTACGCATTTTCGCTTTAAAGCTTGACTTTGTGTTGTACTTGGCCTCATTTCACTTCATTCAAACTCATGTTTCAAGTCATCTGCCTTGTTGTACTTCATATTTGTTGAGCACTTGCCGGTACTCCGAGTATCCCGCAGCAACTTACTCCGCCGCTCATAATAGCTGCACGCCACGGCCGCCATTCAATAAAACAACAACTTCTTCCCGTCTATAGCTTTGAAATAGCAGACCAAAATATATAAATTTTCATCATGTCAACACCAAACAACATCAACGCCCAAACCAACCTCATCTCCCCGCCACCAGCCGTCCTACATACCCTCATCTCCTTCCCTGCACCACACATCCTCCTCGCGACCCTCAACCGCCCCGAAAAACTCAACGCCATCCCGCGCCCGCAGCACTTTGCCCTCGAGCGCCTCTGGGAATGGTTCGACGACGAACCAGGCCTGCGTGTGGCCGTCATCATGGGGTCCGGACGCGCGTTTTGTGCCGGGGCCGATTTGAAGGAATGGGATGGGATTAATGATGACACAGGCGACCAAGATCAACAACGGGTCGCAATGGTAGAAATGAAGGAAGGATGTGGAGGAATTTCGAACTCGAGAATGCCCCGCGGAGGTTTCGGCGGTATGAGTAACCGCCCCGGCAAAAAACCCATCCTAGCAGCCGTCGATGGCATCTGTTTTGGTGGCGGCATGGAAATGGCCATTAACTGCGACATGGTTATCGCCTCTTCGTCGTCTACTTTTGGATTGCCCGAGGTGACCATCGGCGTCATCGCATTAGCAGGTGCCTTGCCGCGTCTCGTCAAGTCCGTGGGAAGGCAGAGGGCGGCTGAGATGGCGTTAGGGGGCAAAGCGTATACGGCGGAGGAGATGAGGGGTTGGGGGTTGGTGAATGAGGTAGTTCAGGTGGGGAAAAACGGGAAGAAAGAGGAGGAAGGGAAGGTTCTAGATGCGGCGATGAGATGGGCGAAGAGGATCGCGGGGAATAGCCCTGATGCGGTGATTGTAAGTCGGGAGGGATTGAAGTTGGGATGGGAAGGCGTTGCGCCGGATGTGGCAACAGAAATTCTTACCAAGGGGTGGTACGGGAGAATGGACAAGGGGGAGAATATGGTGGAGGGGGTTAAGAGCTTTGTGGAGAGGAGGAAGCCAGTTTGGAGGGATAGTAAGTTGTGACAGGCCTTTGTACCAATAAAGTCGCAGTACGAATCTAGCCGGAAATAACGACGCGCTTAGTTTGATAGGACTTCGTTGAAGTAGTGGGAAGCACGGGCGCAAGCTGTCCACTGCTGGAACTTGGAAGCTTCCAAGGTTCCAAGATATAGCTAACTTGTATATCAGCAGGAGTTGGATGAATTTTAAAGCTTCCCTATTAAAAGGCGGGGATAGGCCATATATCAGCAAAGTTTCCGTTTTCGTAGAAACGAGGGCGGTGCAGGGGCAAAGGCTTTAGTATCAACGACCTATAGCATAGCAAACCCGTAATAAGAGAGTAGATACCCAGATTCACGGGCTCGCAAATTCCGTAGCAGATCTCAAAAATACATATCCATTGAAACTGATGTCTCTTCATCCTGTCTTTCCCTCCCCTCAAACAACTTGAAATTGCAATTCCTACTACATATTCAAATCGTCCTCGCAACTAAAAAGATTCCGCAATACACTCGTCAGTCACCTAAACCCCTCATCATGCGCAGGCTTCTTTAAATAATCTGTCTCTTACTTAGTAATCGCTTCTTTAATCGGCTCATTGAGAAAAAAAAAGGAAATGCTTAGGTTTACCACTCTTTTCGCTTTTCTTTTCTCGGCCTCCGCCAGTACCTCTAACACTATATTCAGAGACGAGAGGGGTCAACATGTCTGCCATCTGATCACCCTTCGACGTTAAGGGAATGGTCGAAAGCTTGGATCAAAAATTCCCTCTCACGCTGTCAAAGAAACACAAGAATGGCTAAAGGGTAAGTTCCCCTAGACCTGCCACAATGCAGCCGATCTCGCCAACGTCAGCAATAGAGGCTTCAAGGTGGTCAATGTGATGTATGACAACTGTGCTGTTCTCTGGGTGTTCTGCGATCACGAAGATGCAACCATGCATATTGAATATGCCGTTGAACAATTTGGGCAAGCTTCCAGTCGGTCCTTGATCATACCCCGGATGAGTTTGGCCTCACAGCCAGACAAGAAAGAGCCTATGAAAGCTCGCTCTACGTCATGATTTTGACGGATTCGCCGTTACAAACATGATGCTGACAATAACCCCAGAGCAACGTAATGTTCATTCCCAAAAACTGCAAGAACGCATATGTTACAATGTTTTCGACTATACCGTTCTTGTGGGCGATGGTGTTATGGGTTGGTTTTGACCACAATGGGAACTGGGACGTCGGCACCATGACAAACTTACTGCTCACTCGCTCGATAATGGCCTGGTCCAACATGGAGAAAATCTCTTCAGCGAGACCGCCACCTAGCGCAAGGCTCTGGGTTTGACTATGTCGTGGCATCGGAGCTTGCCCAAACAATTCCCCGCGGAGAGCTTTGCAGACATTGCTAGATTAACCCTGTTCGAGGAGAAGCCTGACGACCTCGGCGCTGTTCACGACCACAGGGACCAGCTGAGCAAACTGCACTCTTTCCATGACGACAGTTGTTGTGTTAAGAAGGTGCCTAGCCCCAAGACCGTCAAAGTCGAGCTTTCAGTTGACGCTAGCTGCGTGAAACTTTCCCGATTATCGCAGCAAGTCTTACCGAAATTTCATTCGGCTGCAGAGGCCGCCCTTTGCAGGAAGAACGTGCAATGGGCACACTCTAAGCTCTCAGGGGTCATTTTTGTTTGTGTTTGGCAATCGATCCTCTGTAAATCACATTCTTGATAAATCACTTTTTGGCTAAGTTACCATTTCTTTTATGCGCAATGGATATACGTAAGTGGATTTAGCCAATGTAGCATACTCTGTATTAAGTCATTGCCAACAATATAAGTTTCTCGACATGGAGATGGTGAAAGCAAGAGATAGAAAAACACAACGCGGCTCTGCTCCCGCTAGGTCCGAGTTATAGCAGAGTAAATAGAAGCCATAATTACTGTTATGGAGATAACCAAGTGCCTCAAGTGGGGCACTTTGCGTCCAGCCTAGAAACTAGAACAGGTTTTCCGATACTGACAGTTTAGAGCTATAGAAAATACGCCTATCCGTTACCACATTAGCATTTAATCCTCAATTTAAAGATAAACAGCACTTCACGGAATTATACGATGTGAGATAGCTGAAGACCGACAACCAGGCCAGATTCCATAATAAGTCGACGAATCAGAAGTATAAGGATAATAAAAAGGTCAGTGAATTTGCAGGGCAAGGATAAGAATACTGGCGAAACCAAGAGCACTGCTATAAGTTAACCAGAAGGGGCTACGCGACGAACTGTTGGTACAGATCGCCGTCCCCTATCAAGGACGCACAAGACCCGAGCTACTACAGGTTTTTATTCCCTCCAGGGCTGGATGAAGTGTTGCGTGATAAGGTCTACTGAAGGGCCGCCAGCCACTGACAAGGTGTAAAGGACATGTGAAACCGTTGACAAGAGGGCGCTGTCAGGAGATTTTAACGGATACCTGGTACGGCAAGCGCCTGTGAATGGCAATAGAATATACAATTCGACGGAAATAAGATCGGAAAGGGAAGGTACTGAGGCCAGGACGGCATGTTTGGTAGCCTCAGGTGCTCATCAAAGTGACAATCAGCTGCAGTTTGCTAACTAGGGGTTCGCTGATGTAGTTTAATTTGAGGTGCACCCATAAACTACAAACAGGACTCAAATTACAGAATAGAGCCCGAGATATTCATGGAACTCGGCACAAAGATACAGATTATTCCACCATTCACGCATGTTAAGATGTGCCAAGAGCATACTATAAAACAAAGGCATTGAGGCTGAATTGTCCAGAAAGTCTGACATAGTCAAAACTCAACATTAAGGAGTCCCCCACAACATTCCCAACTTGCTAAGGAGCTCGTTGAGCCAGTCCTTGCCGTCATCTCGTCTACAACAATAGCAACGACTGAAAAGCTGCTAAAAGCTGATGCCAGTGCGGAGAAATGCTGGGGTAGTCGTGTGGAGAAGCTGTGCTGGGCCTCAGGGGTGATGCGGAGATTATTCCGGCGGGCATGTTCCTTGCAAATCCCATCAATCAGCTCGACCGCCAAGAAGCTTATATCAACATATTCTATCCCCGGCATGCCAATTTCTCGTGCACACGGGAGAGCCCCTTTCACTGAGCCCTGTGCCTGAACAGCTTTTCCGCTTCTGTTGCCGGGTCGCACTCGATGTTCAGGTGTCATGATAGGTGGAACCGAGACCACTGGGCGCCCTTGCTGCCTGTTGGCTAGCGACCCGGTTTACTGGTTTACCGGTCAAAGTCCATCGTTGGAGTAGCTGCAGATCGGCAAAATTATGATTGCGACACAGTTGGGGAGACATAAAGCTGGCAGCTCTCGCCAGGCTGGTTCCTACTTTTGGTTGCTCTGATACCCGCAGGATCAGTGACGATCGTTCTTGAGCTGCAGTGCACGAAACATGCGTTGTTCTACTCTTTTTGTGGCCCTCTCCGCCGCGGCCGGCGTCCTTGCCACTGCCTTCGGTGAACTTCCGGCAGGCGTCCCACGCAATGTCCATGAGTTTCGCCTGAAGCACCCTTATAAGTCGAATGGAGGTGGTAGCGACCACGCAGATGGACAACGACCTATTGTCAAGATCCGGCCCTCCAGGAACGCCACCGACGGTGTGGCCGACGAGTTCCTCAAGGGCTTGCACAAGGCTAATCATGGTGGCACTCTCTACTTGCCGAAAGGAGAGCTGTACATTATCGACAAGCCGCTCGACTTGACCTTTTTGGACGACGTACAAGTTCATTGGGATGGTGAAGTCAAGTTCACAGACGACACTCCATTCTGGCAAGCCAATGCCTTCGCCCATCCTTTCCAGAACTCTCTAATGTTCTGGAAATGGGGAGGCAAGGACATCAAGCTTTACGGCGAGGGCATTCTAAACGGAAACGGCCAACGGTGGTGGAATGAGTTCGCCGGGCTGGAGATTTTGGACCCCGACAACGAATACCTCAGACCCATCCTGTTCTACGCCGAGAACGCAACCAACCTTGAGATGGAGGGTATTCATGAAAAGGACAGCCCCTGCTGGACCAACTTCATCGTCACCTCCAAGGGTGTCTCGTTCACCAACGTCATTGTCACCGCTGAGTCCAACAACGCGAGCTCCTTGCCCAAGAACACGGATTTCTTCGACTCTCTGAATGTCGAGGATGTCACAGTCGAGCGTGTCTGGGTAAACATTGGCGATGATTGCTTCTCGCCTAAGTCCAATGCTACCAACATCCACGTTGATACCATGTACTGCAATGGTGAGCCCTCACATACACCCATACATACACATACACTTGATGGGCCTAGAGTTAACTCTCACAGGTACACATGGCCAATCTATGGGATCTGTCGGTCAATACGCCGGCGAAAAGAGCTTCATCCAGGACGTGGTCATTGAGAATGTTTGGTTGCTCAACGGTCAACACGGTGCCCGTATCAAGACCTGGGCTGGACCGGACGTTGGTTACGGTTTCGTCGACAACATCACCTTTCGGTAGGATGCCTCACATCCAAAACAAACTTGGTACTCGGCTAAAGTTCCCTTTAGAAACTTCTGGCAAGCAGCCAATGAATACGCTGCCTTCCTCGACTCGTGCTACTTCAACGTATGTGTCATTTTGAAATCCACCTCTTACATCAAACCAAACTAACAGAGCCCAGATCGACGCATCCACTTGTGAGCAGTACCCGTCGCAGATGAACATAACCAATATCCTGTTTGAGAACTTCACCGGTTACACGAGCGGAAAATACGGCACAGCCGTTGCCAGGCTCACCTGCTCGGCCAACCCCGACGCCGTGTGCGATAATATTACGTTCAAGAACTTCAACATCACCTCTCCCTGCGGCGAGGCAGTCATCATCTGCGATGATATTCGTGGCGGAATAGGTGTTGACTGCGTGCCGTCCAACTCGACCGAGGCGACTGCTGCCCTGGCCGCCACTTGCACTGTTCCTCAGGCTACCATCGCGCCCCCTTTCTAAATGCATATGATGGTTCCTGGGTGTGCAACAGTCTGAAGGTGGGAAAGCGTAATACTCTTCTTGTAATATATTTACCCTACGTCTGTAGTGAATCATTAATAAATAACAAAATTTTCGAATCTTGTTCTTGGTGTCTTCACATTCATTCTGCCTCAAATAAATGGCATAAAAGACCTCTGTATCCGTATGCTCAATTTGCCAGAAACCCTATCAAGGATCCATTGTCCTCGTTTTCTCAGCTGCGCGTGCGTATAATATGAGAAAGATGACCTCCTGGGTCGAGCACGAAAACGTCACCGCGGTCATAAACTCGGGCCTGCTGGGTCAGGAGTCCAGAAACTCCATCGCCGAGATGCTTTATGGTGATGTGAACCCGAGCGGGAAGCTGAGAAACAGTATTGCTAAAAATGGGTCGAATTACCCGGCTGGCGTGTACGAGACGGTCTAGTGTCCGTTTGAGGATGGCGTGTATGTGGATTACCAATGGTTCGACAAGAATGATATGGAGCCGCGTATCCGTTTGGATACGAGTTGAGTTACACTACCTTTGGGTATCGGTATGTTACGGCGGAGGTTATGAACTCTTCGGCTCTGGCGTCTAAATACCCGACTCTGGTAAGCTGTGACTTGGTACATTTTGGACTTGTATGATATCGTTGCGACGGTGAGTACGACCGTCCAGAATCCCCCGGGGGTGTCGTCGAAGGTGCCGAGGTGACGCAGCTTCCATCAGTTTCCCTGAGGAGGCACAGCAGCGGTTCGTATTATATGTGGGTTCAAAAAGGTCGCTATTATGGCGGATAAACGGCTGAGGTTGAATTTATTCTTCGACGTCGAGATTTGAGTTACTAGGATGTGAGCGCTCAGGACTGGGCTGTCGCCAGTGCCACTTACACCTTTGCTGTGGGTCCAAGCTCTCGCGAAACTCGCGAGAATGCGACCTTGGTTATTTGAAACAAGCGGCCATAATTCTTAGGGATGGGGATTGAGTGGTCATAGTATGATCGTCTAGCCTGATCACGCCGTCTGGTGTGAATGTGAAACCGTCAGATTCTCATCAGGATCCCATTATTTATTATCTTCACTTTTACGTATTTAGTTAAGTAGTCACCATGTTTCGGTAGCTGCATAATATGATATGGGACTTACATAATTGTGAGAGCGACTGCAGTAGATCAACTCCTTCCCTTGGCTTCTTTACGCCAAAGCCTCATAGCCTCAAAGGTGGCGGATACTGTGAGCGCCCAAGGACATATTTGAAAATCAACAACAGATGATCATGACCTGCTTAGTCCTTGCTTCCGTGACAGCCGATTCGTCCCTCGGAATCAGTTCATTGATCACGGAGTAGTTTCTGTAGCTCACCTCTTCCGAAACCTGCTGTGTCAGGCTACAGCGGCCTTGGGAGAGCCAAGGCCAGCGATGAGCCATATGCACCAGTAAGGGCACATGGCATTGAATTTCCATGAATCTTGAACCCTTTATCACAATTTCAACTTTTTGGCGTTTCGCAACATTCTCTACCGATCGTCCAAAAATAAAGCGGAAACGGGGTTGTGTTCAGCTCAAATCGTGGTATCAGCTGGGCGCCCGGTGGAACGCTGTCATGGTAAAGTGGGGAGTGTCTCGAACGTTGGAACATGGGGCTAATCTCAAACGACACCTGCCACAACCGACGTCATCTGAAGTTTTCAGACGGCCCTCTGTGCAGATTAACGACCCTGGGCGTCAACGAGATTCACTTCATTGGAAACGGATTTGCATATGCCGAAGCAAGGCTCATTGAAGATCTGCAACCTCGTGTTGGCATCTCAAACAAGAGTGGGTCATGCAAGCCAAAAGGAAGTATGGAGAAACAAACAATTACGTGGAAAGCTATGGCGACCCAGCGTTCAACTCGAAGGTGGTAGTATAAATAAACGCTTGCCAAGGAAATGCAATCGACGCCAAGTAGATCTACCCATAGCCAAGCTTTCTTGACAACCACACACTGTTCGTCGACCCATTCCGTTCCTCACTTATCTCCGGTTAAATCCGTTCATTCTGAATCTTTTCATCTCAACCGGCCGGTCCGATCCTTCCCTCATCATGTACTTCCAGAATATCGTCATCTTCGCCCTGCTAGGCCTCATAACCAGCGTGGCGACCCTTCCCAACCCTCAAAGCGAGCGTCATGCGGTCGTGATACCAAGGCTTCCCCCCAGCATGGTGTTGCGAAGAGATCATGATGATAATGACAACGATGACAACAATGCCAGCCAGACTAGCAGCGCCAGTAGCGGTGCCACCTCATCAGCCAGCGCCGCGGCTATCACCTCGGGTCTGCCTGAGAACCTGCAGAAGCTGGTCGATGATGGGAGCCTCTCGTGCACTATAGATGCTACGGGGGCGGCGTCTTGTAAAGACAAGGATACTGGAAATACATTCCAAACTGTAAGCGCCATTGATGTTACAAGGGTCACCTTGGAAATGTCTTTATCCACAAACAAGGCTAACGTGTCGGCAGACTCTGGATGGTTCCAACTAAGTTAGGGTGGCGAACGATACTGGTAGAGCGATAAGCGTTAGATACGTTTCTAGTCGAGCTACACAACAGGCTAGCTGGAGATTTATATACCCACTGTTACTCAATTAAGTCACTTTAATCTCATCATTCCGAGACTCATCACGTTTGGCGGATTTTTTGTTTTTGAACGATTTGACGTGACTCTCGATGTAAATATCCTCTTACTCCCCGCATTGAGACGAGCTCGAAGGGATCGGGAAGTTCGAAGAGATTAGGAATTGGACTTAACAACCCCGTGATAGGCATACTTTTCGCCTGAAGGGCAACTCACTGAACAGAGTGTACGCTTACACAGCTGCGGGGCCCATATGGATGGGGCTTCGAAACTTGCTCGTGTTGTCACTAACAAGGGACAACACAAAGAAACCGATTTTCAGATGAATGAGCCGCAAATGCTACTTGATAGGTTAAGCACCGCGATATTGGGACAACGGATATTAATATGGCTAAATACGTGGTAGTATCCACGGGCATGCAACACATTCCGATCAAAGTAACAATCATAGGGCCGGGAGGGATGATAAATCAGAATGTAACTGCTTGGTGGTGAGCGGCGTTTTGGTATTACACTGACTGAGCATGTTAATAAATTTGATCTGAATCATCAATGAGAAAGGCAGCTCTATCCCTGTATGAGACACTCCTCCCATTGCATATAGTTGCCGAACACAGCCCCTCACATTTGCTCGTTCTGAAACTTCGTCAAATCCTGCTTCTCTATCCTATTACTTTTTCAGAGTCTTGGGAACACAACCATAGTAATGACATAAGGCTTATTTTAACAGCGCGTGCCTATAAATTCTCAGGGCTCGCGTAGGTAAAAGAGACTCGATAGCTTGGATGATGAGTTTGAACTAGCGGCCTTGACCGCGCATCCCGTGCCCTGCAAGAGTTCCAACCACGTTCATCCATGCCAGTGTTACCGTCACCATGGCTCACAATGTGATGGTACTCGCTCGGCGCCGTTCTTCGGCTTTCTGCCATGAATAGCCGGAGCCGGAGCCCCGAAAGACAGACCACTTCTAGTTTTGGCTATTACATTATCCGGTGCGAAGCTTTACCCCAACGAAACGCCGCTAACCTCGTAAGACTGGATAGACCTGACGACTATCACCATTGTCAGCCAGGTTTGGGTACCAAATCAATCTGTACTTGGTAGGCGAAATTAATTAGAACAAGGAGTGTTGCACCCGCCCTTCCCAAGACCAGGACCACGGAACCGAAACAAATTGAACACATGGAACATCCGGGAAAGATGTTCATAAATGACCGTCGCCCATCACTTACCAAGAGAGTAGACTGGGGAACAGGGCATCCCCTCATACCTCACGCATCTGCCGTTCTTAATTTCGCCTCATCTGCTCTAGGTCAGCCATTCAGCAAACAGACCTGTTGTCAAGATGAAGGTTAGTCTCTAGATATTTATCCATTTATCCTCTTTGCTATTCTTGATGCAAATAACCGAATGCACGCAGATCACTTCGAGTATCCTGCTGCTCGTTGCACAGCTCTACACGACCACGGCCGCACCAAGTCAAAACTCAAAAGACCGGCGCGGCGTGCTTGATACAGACCCCACATATGCAGATCCCGACGCAACGGCAAGCTTTCATCTCGATTGTGGCTCCCCCTCGGTGACGAGAATGTGTTCTTCCAGCAACAGCGGCGCATATTGCAACCCGTCGACAGGCAGTCTGACGATATATCTGGCTGGGACGTGTGGGAATTGCAAGTGTGCAAGGGACAATAATTGCATAGGGAGATGCGGATGATTTGGGGTAAAGCGTACGGTGGCCTTTGGGATTCAGCTTGTAAAATTGCAATGCGTTACTGAGAACGTCGCTCGGACTCAAAGGGGAAGGATGATGGTACACATGGAAATAATTGGCTTTAGCGAAACCCTTTCGAGAATTGAATGTGGTTGGACGAGTGCCTAGATATGCAATATAATTGAGTTTATGCTTATACGACAAATCAGTATTGTGCCACTCTGATTTTTCCGATGTCGAGCTCATATTTTCTTCAAATCGTTTTGATGCCAGCCAATTCAAGCAAGCGACCTCAATCTCTCATAGACATCAGTCAAAAAGACATAATGACTAATAGAGTTCCCAGGATGACTCAGGTAATTCCTGGCGCCAACGTCAGCATTGTGCTGAAAGCAGACCAACGCACTGGATGCGAAGTGCAAGGCGTCGTCCAGAATGTTTTGACACGCGGCGACCACCATCGCGGTATTAAGGTCCGCTTGACAGATGGTCGCATTGGGCGTGTGCAGAGGATGTCTTCGTCCGCTTCAGCTTCTGAGCAAGAGCCAATTCGTGGAGGTGCGACCAGTTCCGCGGCGGTTGGTGGTGGGGTAGTCGCATCCCAGACCGATGCACCTTGGCCGCCACGAGCTGTCGCACCGCCGCGTTATCAAGATGTTCGTCTCGATGGGCATTTTGAACCTCCACAGGAGCAGATTGATCTGGCCGCATACATGGTAGCTCCCAAAAAGAAGAAGGGAAAAGGGCGCAAGACGCCCAAGGCACAGCCAGCAGAGGATTCACCCCCGCTCAATGAGCCATCCGCCGACCCTCAAAGGATCGCAACCGATGTCGCATCTGCCACTGCCACTTGTCCCGTTTGCGGCGCCTTTGAAGGTGATGAGGCAGCTGTTGCGCATCATGTGTCCGAACACTTTGAGTGATGGGGCAATAACGCCCCAGCAGTACAGAGCAAGATCGAGGCAAGGGCACGACCACCACACAGTGCTGCAATCCTGGAGACAGTCACCCTCGCGTGCTTGATGCATGGTTCTGTATGGTGATTCTGACTCGCTTGTGGGTTGATCATCCTGGAATAAGGACCTTGATGTCTCGTCAAATTCGTGATTTCAAGACTTTGTGAGAACCCGGATGGACGTGATGGATATTGGCGAATGTCCTCGAGGTAGACGTGTGCTGGGGTTTATTAGGACAGGGGACCTCCCGAATCTCGTCACACGGAGAACCGGCTCGGAAAACATGATTCCTCTCACGTATCCTTAGCCACAATGTCGGACGATCTTGAGAACAGTAGCGAACTGCACGATGTGGTCATCATCGGCGGTGGTCCTTGCGGCCTCGCAGTTGCTTGTCGGCTCAGCGAACACATGCCCGCGGCAAGTTTTACAGACGAAGAACATCAGCGATACCACTGGATACGAAAACACACCGGCAAGATGAGCATCAAGAACTACAAGACTCATGCTGCGATTCCTCCTCAACAGACGATCAACGCTAAGCTGGACATGGTGGTGCTAGATACCAGCGGAGACCGATGGATGGCACGCTGGGATACCTTGTTCGCGAGGTTTGGAATCGATCATCTGCGAAGCCCCATGTTCTTCCACTTCGACCCCCTCCAGAGAGACGGCTTATTAGCATACGCGCATATGAGTGGCAGAGGCAATGAACTCAAGGAGATCGGTGGCTGCGTTGGGAAAGAAGTGAGCAAACATCAACGAAAGAAGAGGGAGAAGCTTCGTAGACAGTAGGTCCTTCTCTGGGAACAGTCGTGGAACGTTTCTAACTTTGGCCAGACCTGATGTTCACCCCAACATTGACGAGCGGGACCGCAACGACTACTTCGTGCCCTCGACGCGCTTGTTCGCTTCTCATTGCGGATGCCTCATCGATCGATATGCCCTCCGCGAGGATGTCGTTCGACAGGAAGAAGTCTTGGATATTCGATATGACTACTTCGACCACATACATTCAACAGACAAGGTTTTTGCCATACAGACCAACAAGGGTATGCATTATTCCCGGACGGCGGTGCTGGCTGTCGGCCCCGCCAATGGCCCAGAGATACCTGGCATGCTACCCGGTGAACCAACGGATGCTATAACACACGCCATGCAGATCACGGAGATGCCATCTCAGCGTGTCCGAAACAAGATTGCTGCGAAAGCTACGACCAATGTCTTGATTGTCGGTGGCGGCTTGACATCTGCACAATTGGCCGACCTTGCTCTCCGTAGAGGGGTAACAAAAGTTTGGCTGATAATGCGCGGTCCGCTCAAGGTGAAGCCCTTCGACATAGGCCTAGAATGGGTTGGCAAGTTCCGCAACTTCGAGCAGGCCGCATTCTGGTCCTCGGACACCGACGAAGAGCGCTGGGAGAAGTACAGGACCGCGAGGGGCGGAGGCAGCATCACAATGCCATACAAGAAAATAGTAGAACGACACGTTGCCAAGGGCAAGCTGGAACTGTGCCTCCATACAACCCTAAGTAGCTATCGGTGGGACAGCGCCTCGCAAACCTGGCACGTCGAGCTGTCGAGACCCGAACAAGACCAGAACCAGGACATACCACCCTTTGATCACATCTATTTCGCCATAGGTATCCAGACCGACTTCGAGACCCTGCCCTATCTGAAGTCCCTGCAGGAGCAATACCCCGTAAAGAACTGTGGCGGTTTTCCCTGCATCACGGAGGATATGAAGTGGAGGGATGACGTGCCGCTCTTCGTGGCGGGAAGACTGGCCGGTCTGCAGCTGGGGCCTGGGGCGCCGAACTTGATCGGTGCGCGGATTGGGGCGGAAAGGATCGCGTGGTCCGTTCAGGATCTCTTGGATGAGAGTCGACCTGTGAGCAAGAAGGATGGAGCTGACGAAAAGTTCAATTATCTTACGGGAAGGGGTAGTATGTTTGAGGCGCTGACTGCTGTGGCCACGTAGATGGTGTATGTTCGTTGTCATAGTCGAGGCCTATTTGGGTAGCTGGGCTTGGTTTTCGCAGCGGAATGAGGGTTGTTGTAAACTTGTTTAGTGGTTGCCATCAGCGTGTTGGCTATTTTATGGACCTTCGGTGCATCATGTAGGGTGAAAAAGTTGCTTGACAACTGAAGTAGGGTATCAATGGTTTGGGCACATGCCCATGTCTTGCATCGTATCCTTGAGATATAAGCTATACAATGTCGTCTTCACACAGAAGCTTATACTATCATGTGTGTTCATAACGCGGATGGGTCACCCACAACATCGGTGTTGGAATATACAGTCCCGGTCGTCAAGGCCGGAGGAGATTAAGTAGCGATGGAGATTAATAGTATGGAATATTTCGAGACAAATGACTTCGTGGGATTTACATATACGGATTTGGTGAGGGCAAGGATTTGAACTTCGAGGAACTTGATGGGATTCACGCATAGGTTGGCTACTGAAACCAAATCGTAATCAAGTAACTTGATGGGGTCTAGACACAGGTTACACCAAGGCAAGAAGATGTCGAAGACTAATGACTCGATGGCTTATACCCAGATTGTTCTTTCCAGACAAGAATTCGCCGTTGAATATTTTGATGGTTCCAGGCTCCGGCATGTGCAGGTCCTCGACAAGGATTAGCCTGGTGTAAATCAGTTGCGAGGGTGTCGCTTGGCGTCCTGTTGTGTCATGCTCGTGAATGATGAAATGGTCTTGGGTAACTTCAGACGAAAGGGGGTGAAAGTAATTAGGTAAAGGGTGTTTAGGTGTTTGAACTTTGATTTCCCGAGAGAGATAAGAGCTGCCCCAGCTCGTCCACATAGTCAGGTTGAAAGCCGATCCTGTCATGAGCATCCCGTGTCACACGGCCAAAGAGCTTCGCAATGTCCTCCAGGCGATTATGTCCATTGCGAGAATGCGGTACAAGTACGTCTTTTTCGTCTGTCCAAGACGCACGACTCTGCCGAATGCCTGCAGTTTGATGGCGGCGTCCCACCTCCTATGCGCAGTAAAAGCTGGATTCTTCCGTCGTATCTCCAACACCGTCCCATACAGCCTTCAAAGGATAGGGGCAGAGGATGCGGTTGTTGATCGCACCGGACGGGTCCTGAAAACTGATAGGAATTGTCTCTGGTACCGTTCCATTCTCGACCCAGTCCACAAGGGCCGCAAACAAGGTCGTTGGTTGGCCCCCGTTTCCACCGTAGCAGTGTGCTAGGCCGGGTACCTCGAACATGCGGTAGAAATCATCCACATTGCCCATCAAGTCCGTGACGGAATTGAAATAATGCTCGGAGTTCTTGGAGGGGATGATCGGATCCGCCTGCAATGTTCATTGTCATTACTGGATCATTTAAATGATTAGTTGGTTGGTGTTATAATCAACTCACAAGTCCATGATATGCCAGTATCTTGCCGCCCAGCTCTTTGAACTCCCGCAAGTCAGGATAGTTCGTGCCAACAATGCAGTCAAACTCAGCAGCACCCCGGTGCATAGACCGCTCCATATCTTCTACGGTGAAGGTTCTCATGTCGAAAGTGGAGTTCTTCTTCACAAACAGTCGCAGCCACTGCCCACCCAATATATTTCTTAGATCAGACAGGTCCGGATGTGCCAGAGGAGATCCGATAAAGAGCCCGTACCACAGCAGACTGCCGTCAGGATGTCGTGGACCGTGCCATGTGGCATTGGCCAAGATAACCGCCTCCTGAGAGATAGTCGTCATCTTTCCTGTCGTCGAACAGTTGAAAGAGGTGCCTACATACTTGTCGGGATGGAAAGTGGACAGACAGAGATCGGGCTCGGAGATCAGCCCGTCCACAATTCCGTCCAGTTTATCACAGTCTTGGATGGCCTTACTCGTGAGTTCGTTGATCTCGCACGCTGCTGGCTCGGTCCCGTTGAGATATTGGTCGATGACGAGTTGGGGCCAGAAGATGGAAGCGAACAGCTTCGCCCAGTTGACGGCAGGGGCATTCGCGGCGATACCATCATACAGATCCGGATAGCGTTGAGCCAACATCATGCCCTGTCTTCCGCCCTGGGAGCATCCAGACCAATAACTGTACTTGGGGCCCTCACCGTAGAATGATGCGATCAGGTTCTTTCCGATGATGGCTTCGTCGCGAAGACTGACACTACCGAGATTCTGTAGTCCGTAGAGATTCACGTTTCCCTCCGACAGCAGCGCCCACGATTCCACACTCATATCAGTTGCGACACCAGCATCCGTCGTGATGGTCGCATACCCATCGCTGAGAGCACCGACCATCTCGGCGTAGGATAGAGAAAACATACCCGCTACCCAGCCACCTCCCCCCACGGCCTGGAAGCGGCCATTCCACGACGGATTGGAAATGGGGAGGTAGGCGTTGATGGTGAGAAAGTCGCCCTGGCCTGGGTGCGTGTAGGTGACGGTCACGTTACAGAAGGTCGCATTGAAGACAGATGTGTTGGGATGGCCGAAATTCAGGTACTCGGGTGCGGTGTCGGAAAAGTTGAAGACTGGATCTGCAGTGACTGAGGTGAAGTCTGCGCCCGTCAGGGTGAGGTTGCCTGCAAAGGTTGAAGAGGCGCACTGCGATAGGAGATCTGATGAAAGAGACACGGTTGGCTCTGCAGTCTCTGTGTGCTGGGGCACAGACAAGACAGACTGGAGGATGCCAGGCATACTCAGAGGAAGGGAAAATAAATCGTTGTTATTTAGGGAAAACATCGTGGCCACGCGGAGCCGTCGTATGCATTCCACAGAATAGATTTTGGAGCAATTGTCAGCAGTGACTACTCAAGTGCATTATTCTCATTTATATGGTAGCGACTTGGAAGTAACCGATGTCTCATTATGATGCATCGCCAATGAGAACCCCGCAGTTTTGTAGCACCAGGCACAAACACCGTCTGACCGAAAGATGTGATTGAAAATCTCTGGCACTTCTGACATCATCCAAATGCTTCACATTACACGGATCGATTCGGATCGTCGTATGACCCTCTACCGCAGAGGCAGGGACACGTCTACTTTGTTGACTGTATGACTCTCGACTGGCCAATATCCAGTCATTGCAACAGTACAATCCCCATTGGGGCAGTATCATGGAACTCACTTCAGTAATACACTTGCTGGTGGCTCACTGGCTCTGGATCAAATTGGAAGCACTGAACAGACGCACTTGAAACCTTCGTTGCAGCCAGGAACGATATCCTCTTCTTAGATGGATAGGTAGAGGGCAAAAGACGATAGCCTATTAACACGTCCCCTCGCAACTTCACCGAGGCCAGTGTGGCACGGATTCCCCACGAAGTCGACGCGTGAACTCCGTACTTCGTCTGAACACCTAAAACGGTGTCCGTGAATCCCAATCCAAACAGACTCCAAGCGGGCTCATTCTAAACGTGACAAGCTGTTCGCAGCTCTCACTGTTTGCATCAGATCCTGCAAATACGTCGAGAGTCGTTGATTCCGCGTACATAATCGGGTTGCATTGGTCCTACATTTGGCGAATTAAATGAGAGGCATGTAAGCAGAAACGGGGTCGATGGCGCTAGGCCTCCAGCAGTGCGAGCTTCAAGATTGGTGGCTACTATACACGTATATGGATGCATATGATTGGTTGAGAATCCTTCTACACCAAGTCCTGGCAAGTGGCCGCAGGAAATGGCTTCCTCTTTTTACACATCAGATTAGAATCCAACGCAATCATTCCCGGGTTCGTATCAATCGATTAGCAGTATAAATTGCATCTTGTGTTCCGGAGAAGTAGTAAAATTGTCCCTCTGGGGCCTCCCCAGCCGCATGCGTTCTAGCCCTAGAAGCGATCTCTACGAGTGTCCTTATAAGACTTTTGCGCTCCAAAAATGGCTGAGTTGTTGCCTTATGAGGGCAATTACTACCTCTGAAGTACCTTCCATCACTTTCAGCCGCAGTCGTCTTTCTTTTACTGTTCCTCGCGATAACGGCGGCGCATTATTCCGAATATTCAAGACACGACTATAGCTACAGGGGAACCCCCATGGGGTCACGTATCATCGGCGCTATACCGTCCTAGCATGCCAACGGCTTCCGCAGCAGCCTCATGAGTAGGCTTATCCGGTTCACTTAGCCAGTATGTTTGTATGGCTGTCCCAGCCGCTATAGCCGCTAACAGAGGGTCTCCTAGGCTTGCTAAGCCGGCCCTGTACTAACTTTGTAGTGTCTGGTATATACCTATGAGTTTGGCGTTAAGGCCAGACAGCTGTGAAGTTATCATCCTACCGGTAGATAAAAATAATCGCTCGCATTCGGCCGACATAGCCTGTTAAAGGTATGACTTTTAGCAAATAGCTCTGCTGATCATGTAGAGTTGTGAGAGGTACGGAAGCGACATTCGACCCGAGCCGAAGCCACCGCCATTCGCCACGTTGTTCTTGAGCAGACTAATAGCCTCACCACCAGTCTTGCGAATCAGGGGGCTTGGAGTAAGGCAGCACGGAGCGAAGAGCCATGTTGTCCAACCGCGCCTGCGGAACGCTGCCGTGGGAAACACCAAGCCACCAGGTTATCGACGGTCCAAAGTTCGTTGGAGCAAGGCGCATAGTCGAGACCAAAGCAGGTAACTTAGATCTGCTGAAGTGAGCCGACTGGTCTGGTAGGCGAGCCTAATAAAGCCGAGTTCCTCCTTGAGTTTGCCGCTGACTGACAGCCCTGACGAAGAGACACATCAATGAGTCAATAACGTGATCAGACTACCATCCAACTAGGACTCGTCAATGGGTGACACATGAGAAACGTTAACATACTCCTAAGCAACATCTCATTCAAACGTAGTTTCTCAGGCCGGGAAATGTTTCAAATTGTAGACTAGCCTAAAGCCGCAGGTCTCTAAGTACTAATGCGGTGCTCTTTGGATACATGCGCATGCCCTTGAAGACTAGGCAATCAAGCTATAACGCCTCGCTACTAATGAACTAGATTATTCATTTGTAACACAAGCTATGCAAAGTCTGCGCTATATCCAGAATTACGAGCACAAAGTATATAACTATCTATTAAGGGTACGAGTTACATGTAAGGTCAACAAGGTTATGGTAATGTAGGCATAAGTGTGAGATACTGGTTGGAGTGTCCTAAAGGACTACATATTGGCAGTTCTATATCCTACAAGACCAATCACTAAGAAGTCCGGTCTTGAATCCTGCTTTTGCTGGAATCTCACTTGCCTTCTAATGGCCACCGGATTGTGTCTCATGTTGTTAGTTTCGGCATCATGCCGTTAGACAGTGTCTGTTGCGTTGGCCCAGACACACCGCCTGTGTGCTGAGTGTAGCGCCCGGGCTAACCGCCATAGATAGCCCTTCTGTAGCTACAGATTCCTTCGAGTTAGTCACATCATTATTACCATCACCAGTATAACTCTCTTGCCTGTATTACCCACAGTGCCTGTGTTCTTGAAGCTGGAATAGATAATCAAGTAATGACACAGGGCTGAATTGGGTCGCGGTTGCATCTTGCGCTCGTAGAGTCGATGATGGAAGTCGTCCCCTAGGCTGGTCTACTGGACTGTTATCTGAGTTTGGCCAATACATTTAGTAAGCAGGAATACTTAAAGCAGTTCATTCCATTATGGCTTACTCACATGGAGTGATATAATCTCGACCTAATCACATAGTATACAGCAATCGGATTGGAGATCAAATGGCGCGTCGGCTGAGGAAAATTAGAAATTGGAGGAAATTGATGCACTAACGTGAATGAATGTACACCGAGCTGGCCACCCTTACATAACCTCGCATAGAAATTTTACGATAGTAAAACCACAACGCCGTAAATCAATTGAAACTACTCTGAATCTTCCTCTCCAGAAGATGGCAATGCGATCTTACAAGTTCGCGCATTATGCCCAGTCCCGTTGCAAATACCACAGCGCCTCGGGCGCGTTTCAACACGCCTTGCGCGACCACCATTTCGGCGCTCTTCTTGCTGTATCTGCGTCGCCAACTCCCTAGAGTCCCGTAGGTCCTGTCCTTCTTGGAAACTAAGTGATTCTCCTTCCCGTAATTGCATTTTTTTAGTCCTCCGGCGCCGGCTTAACATCTTATTTGCCTCTCGAAGCTCAGCGCACTCGGCCCGTACGAGGGCGAGCCACCGTTTTTACGCGTTTGGAGGGTGCTTCGGGGGACTCGGTACGTTTTTGCCGCTTGTCGGAGACTAATTTTTTGGTCATTTTTGAGAGCTTGAAGGGCTAGCATTAAGTCTGCTTCGTTGTATGACTTTGCCATAATTGGTTGTTGAGAAAATCAAAGATTAAGTTGGCCGGTCGCGTTGGCGCATGAAAGTGGCCAGCTCAGTGTCATGGCCAGCTCGGTGTACATTCACGTTATATATAGGATATTACAAAATTACTTAAAGGTGCTAAGAAAAGTACGAAAGTAACTTATATACGAAAATGACTTATAGTGTGTATCCTGGTCGACCTACCGCACTGGACTCATGTCACGAATGTCAAGTTCATTGAATTCGTGCCAAGTCAGCTGTGTGGTCAGATCTGTTGATTCGTGGATCGATTGATGATAAGTCTAGGTTTCTATGTAACGCGGTAACAGCGTTGGCTTTATTTCCACATTTGTGGGGCCTAGGGCCACACTCAGATCCACAATAGTTCACGTTAGGTCGAAGTTAAAAGTAGTAAAAACCTCGCTAAGTTTGTGAGCTTAAGCGAGTCCGAAACAAGTGCAGTGTGGCACGGGTAAGAGTCTGAGTTGAGTCACAACCCTCGGCGCTAGTACGTCTAGGAACCACTATGTAGATAAGCACAATCTATCAAACCTGCTCATTTGTGTGAGTCCACTGGATAGAACACACACGAAATAAGTGACCAAGACTGTAACATTATTTGATCCAAAGAACTTGTTCAGGAGGATCTGGACGAATGCTGTGGTTATGAATTTAGTTTGTTTTCTATAGAGACTATGGAGGTTGGAGATAGTTGGCCGGGATGGGAATTTAGCGCTACTAAGCAAGCTGAGAAGGCGGTGACCTGCTAGCCTAACCACCTGAATTCTGCCGTTTTTACTTCCTTTAATGTCCATGCTAGCAATCAATTGAAGTTTAGCACCATTGACAACAATACATTAGGACTTGCGAAGAACACCAGGCCGCCTCGACATGGGCGTGACCGCACCTCCCCCGCCATGAAAAAGCCCTTATTTCACATGGGATGGATAACGTTTTTGTAATTGTCCGTCATGTCGCGAAGCGCCGCCGCGTCTCCCTCGACCGCTCGTCGCAGCGCGCCGCAATGGACGTCGCATCTCCGCCAGATCAGCAAGACGAGCTTCGACAGGGCCTCGCTAGACTCACCGCGTTCCCCCGACACCGTCTCCAGCTCGTCGACCATCCGCGAGTCAAATTCGGCCAAGAGAGTCGCCGAGCGCACCTGTATCGTGTCCATTAACGAGTCCCTGCTTGGCGACGATGTACTTCTTAACCTCGAGCTACTGGGAGGGGGTATCAAGCCCGGTGCCTTGATGTCCATCACGGCCTTGAAGGGGGATCAGGACAGGGCAACTGGCCCACATGGGTCTCTGAGGCCCAACGCGTCCTTCCATCGGCTACCCTCCGCACCCGACTTCTCTAAACTCGAAGGCAACGCAGACAAGCGATACATATTCGTGGTGAAGGATATGTCCAAGGAACTCAGGGCTAGGCATCCTGGTGTCGAGGTTTACGTAGCCAAGAACATCAGCGATGCCTTTGCTATCAAAAAGGGAACCCAAGTCCTGCTGGCCCCCGTCGACGACCACGCCCCGGCCATCGAGGCCTCACATGTCGAACTGTCCTTTAAGGACATGTATCTTTCACGCTCCGACATGTGGAGGCTAGCTGTGTCGGACCTCGCTGATAGGACTGTCTACAAGGGCCAAGTGGTCTTCTTCCTGGGTACCATCAAGGCCACCGTCACTACCGTCTTTGTTGAAGGCCGCAAGGTTCAGTCCGCGTTTTTTGGCCGCAACACACGCCCCATTTTCCGCAGCGAATCCGCCAGATATGTGCTGTTCATTCAAATGGCGCGTGAGATGTGGGACTTTGATTCTGACGGTTCCGGCGAGATCATGTTCTACAAAGTCGTAAACGGATTTCTGCCTGCCCTCTTCAAGAAATGGGCCTTGCTACAGGTGAAACATCTAGTCAGTATCGTGTTATTCGCAAGAGTAGAGTATGATACGGGCCTTAACACGGAATTCGCGAATACCTCTCTCCAGGACGATTACTACACGGGTTTCCAAGCCTCAGGAGATCGACGACCATACAAGGACTTTTACCGCGTTGTAGTGAGTGAAATGTCGAGTGGTGAATGGACCACCATCCTGCACCAACTTAAGCGCGAGTTCAACATCTTCCGCAAAGATATCAGCCTGCATCATCTTGATGCAATGAGCAGCGGCGCCAAGACACCAGTCGAAGATGTCCCGCCCAGAACTGCTTCTGCTACCAGGATCAAGGCAGAATCGTCTCTGGCTATGTACGGCAACTTCCTCGAGGCCATCAACCTTGCATCTTCCCAATATGCACATGACTACATCGATCGAGACTTGCTGCGCACCGGCATCTCCATTGTTGTCATCAGTCCAGGGACTGGCGTGTTCGAGGTTGAGTATGAGAATCTACGGCGAACAACGGAAGCTCTGATCGGGAATGGCATAGGCATTGACTTGATCTGTATCCCCAAGATACCGCTCCATTCAGTGCCATTGTTTCGATACCGGAACCCGCTCTTCCTCAACGGCAACCAGCGCGCACAAAATCAATCCGTACGTAGTAGGGACAGTACCCCAAAGCAGCCCACCCCCCTGGTAGGCAGCTACACCACTTTGACTGAATCCTTGTCTCCGACGAAAGCCTTGGATGTCGCAAGTCGCCTTGATCCACTTGCTAAACTCTGTGCTGACGAGTGGGCTTTTGCGTTGCCTCAGTGGCTTCACGTCTCGTACTGGACCGGCAAGTCGGAGGAGGCTCTTTCATTCCAGGGAATCGCCTTGTCCGCAGATGGGTACGCTCGCAAAGAAGCACAGGAAGAATTCACAATTAGGTGTCGGCTGTACGATTTACAAATGAGAAGTGTATTGGAGACGAACGAAATAGAGACGACACCGCTGCACGCAGATCCAAAGTTTCCTAGCAAGACGATCAATTTGGAGGACAATCAAAAGTCACAACCTTTGTCCACAATGCCTCGCAAAGTGCCTGAGGCATTGTTCGATCCTGTATACGGCTTTCAAAAGTTTGTACCCGACAAGTTGACCAAGAGTGGTGGAGACTCGTTGTGGAAACAATTGCAAGCTTTTGATGAATCTCGGGCTCGACTGCCAGCGTCACGTAGCATGTTGGCCATTGTGAAATCCACAAGAGATCTCGACGAGGCCACCCGCAGACCACTCATGCAGGATACCGGGTTATTTGGATCCTCTATGGGTGAGAAAAAACCCGAGCTTCCACTTGGCGGCTTTTCTTCCAGTTTTGTCCCTGTGGATCGAGTCGCCGCCCCAGCAGTCTCTAATACTGTCACTGCAGGAGGGTCTCGAAGAAAATCAACAACTATGGGCTCGCAGCCCAAGATAACACCTACGAAGATGCCAAAGTTCATGAGGCAGGTCAGTCTGGGCCACAAAGGGTTTGGCGTCGCAGCGCCGACAACAGCGATTGCCGAAGTCAGGACGGAGCATGCGAGTGGCAAGCAATACAGGCCGAAAGTTACGACCCCGTCCGTGACAGCCCCCGCGATGCCTGTCATGGTTACCACCAACTCGCCGAGAATAGTACCTAGCGATAGATCTCTGCGACCGCTCGAACAGTTTGACTCCGAGTTATCGGACCAGCTCCACGATCTCGTTCGGAATACACCTAGCAGGCCGATATCAATTAGGGCGTCGTCTGTGGATCCTGGAAGTTCAAACCAATCGAGGTCTGCAAACATCAAAGCAGCTGGGTCGGCTTTAGCAACACCGGTTTTCAGGGGTACCAGACCCAGGGAAGACCACGATGAACAGTTCTCCAGCGCTTTGAGAGCCGAAGATGCGCAAAAGCTCTTCAACAATAAGCTTCTTGCAGGCGCCATTCCAGAGCTACCATCGACCCTTTCTCCTACCACGGCCATGGCTCCGTGGCTCGTTGTTCTTAACCCGTCGAATCCCGATGTCAACAAGGTGGACGACGCAATCCTTTTTAGTAGATGGCAGCACGTTTTCCCCCGACCGTCTGAGATGAAAGTCATGAAGTGGAAATCTATCTCATCACCGGCGGCAGTTCCCCTAACCACAGAGTACTTTCCCTCTAAGGCTCAGTTCGACACCGAGTATCAGCGTCAACCGTACAACATCGCCCAGAACGTAGAAGATGACCTATCTGAGGAGCCCAAGTCGCGTGAAGCCTTCTTGCGGGAACTTATCAGTGCCAGGTTTGCCCACGGCTTTCAAGTTGTTATTGGCCCTAGTGTGGCCAGGGCTCTAGGCCAGAAAGTTGTCAAGATCGCCGATATCTTCTCGCGGGATCACATTGTCGAAGACGGCACAAGCCTGTTCATGAGTATTGGAAACACCATCCACCAACTCTCATGTGTTAATGGCACCGAAGTTGAAGTTAATATTTTCGTTCGGAAGCCCACCGAGTCGTCTGGACAGGCCGACCAGCCGGCGGCTCTTTACAAGCCAGCCATTTGTACGCTCCTCGACTCCGCGTATGAGGACAGGCAGATTGATATCTTGACGCCAAAACCCGAGAAGAACTGGAACTATATTGACTCGTACCTAGCCGGCCACACTGACGAAATGACGGATAATCTAAGATTTTGGCGGGCCCGTTTCGTCCTCATACCCATGCATTCTCGGAGCATGTCCGTTTCCAAAACCCACCAGAACGGCGACAACGAGGAGGAGGTTCGCCTTGAAGGGATCAAGCGGCTGGCTCAGACGTGGCAGCGGCATCGTTACGTGCCACCATCTGAACGTCATTTCCAGAGCGCAGGCGCAAGGAAAGCGAGAGACCCGAACCCTCTTGACATTGTCTACAAGACCGAGGATTCGTCGGTAGTTATTGCGGCAGAATTGGAGACCCTTCCATTGTTCGAGAACGTAGACACTACCCATAGGAAGGGCCAGCTGATATCCAGCCGGGAGCGTTTTTCGAAAAAGGGGTTTGACGTTGCTGCTCTTGCGGAGGCGATTCAGCAACCGGCAGAAAATGGGGGCATTCGGATGCAGAACCGGCGATGGCATCTTCGTCTTCATTACAACTGCTTCATCGGTTCGGATATGACGACCTGGCTCTTGGACAGCTTTGAGGATCTTGAGAGTCGAGAAGAAGCTGTCGAGCTTGGAAATTCATTGATGGTCTACGATGACGAGAAGCACAAGGATAGAGATAGGGACGCTCCCAAAGAGCTTAAGAAGGATCGTGGCATATTTGTTCATGTTGAAAGGCGGCATCCATTCCGCGATGGTCAGTTCTTCTACCAGATTGCCACCGAACATGCCAAACCGCATCCTCCGGGCTGGCTCTCTATAAGAAGAAGAGACCCGTCTGTTCCTTCGACTCCACTTTCAGAGCAGATTCCAAGAGACTCTCCTCGGACTGGCCTTAGCAACATGTCGCGGCCAACATCCATCCACGAAGAGAACTCGCCTGTGTCCGGTGCCTCGACTCCGACTGTGCCAGGAACCGGCAACAACAGGAAGCCTAAAGTTGTACTAAGCAAGGTGATGAAGTACGACGTCGATCAACGTAGAAAGTCGTATCGACCTGAACGGATCAACTTGCACTACGACAGGCTACACAATCCCGACAACTGCTACCATATTCGCATAGACTGGATGAACGTTACGGCCAAGCTGATTGAGGACGCCATTAAGCTGTGGGCAGGCATTGCAGCACAGCATGGTCTGCGCCTTGTCGAGGTGCCCATCGCTGAAGCTTGCACAATTACCGAGGTCAACCCGTTCAGAAGGCCCTACACTGTCAAGCTTGCACTGCCTCCGCCAAGTCAGCGTCCCGTCACGTACTATGATCCCAACTCATTCACCCCACAGGCGCCGCCAGGTAAACACTTTTACCAAAAGGCCCTTTTGCGGAAGTTCGACTTTGTGTTGGACGTGGAGGCAGCGTCGAACTTCCCTGGAGACGTAGATGTGAGTTATTCATGGGGCAAGCCGGACTTTAAGTACACACAGTACATCCACCGCTCTGGTGTGTTGCTGGCCGAGATCATGGACGACGGAAACTTCCTAATCCTTGCCAATCGAGTCTACACGAATCGGGGAGCAGCGTCCCAGCAGGCTCCACCGCGTACCGAGCCGCTGCCCAATGAGCGTGTGTCACGCCTCATGGCTACTCCAGCATACACGAGTTATGGAATGGCGGAGCCGACACCCATGTCCAGTCCCATGTTCAGGCCTGTGCTGTTCACTTCGGCACAACAGGCATCAAGAGCAGCGGTTTCGGAAGCTGCGTCCACTCAGGCCAAACCCGGGGCAACGCCGAAGTATCACCTGGGCGAGCCTGAGTCAGTTCTTGACAATCTAGAAGCCTTTTGCTCAGATGAGGAGGCACTCGAAAGTTTCTACAAAGAAACATTAGAGAAGGTACCAACGGCTGCTACACCTGCCAGCACTGCAACCGCACCGGTACAGGATGGTGAACCAGATTCCGACTCCGGGATCCCGGTGCTTGGGCTGCCTCCCGGCGTGCTTGGCAGCGGAGCTGATGAGTTGGGTATTAGTCCCAGCCCACGGCTAGGGACACCTAGTAACATGACTGGATCTCTGTTCTTTAGGCGAGGCAGTGCGCAGTATCAGAGAGCGAACGGGAGAGAGCTGACGAGAGACCACGGGACGGACGAACAATAATGGACGGGTTTACCCACATGTAAATGATGGCGATGATATTACACGAGAAATAGGAGCCGCAATACCATAGTGATGTAGATACCAGACTCGCGTCTATTGAGCTCAGCCATCTAAGAGCTGAGTCATCAGGGTCCTGAGAACCAATTTGGCAGCGGTGAGTTCACCGCTAAGTTACCCGTGGAGAGCAACAGGATGCTTGCACCAGCTGAAGGTTCCAATCAGATAAATGAGCTTCTCATTCTTGCTTTGATGATGTGATACCAAGGTAGCCAGTCTGTATATAAGCCACAAGGAAAGTTACAACAAACTGCATTGATATTGGAACGCGCCCGGGCTGTGATTGGTTGGTGGGCTTGATGACCCTGATGACCTTGTTAGGAAGCAGGGCGGATGCAGAGACACGTCAGCACAGCAAACGATAGAGACTTCGGAATGCGACTTTCCTTGTTGGGCATTGTCTATCTTCAGGCTATTCTCATTGCGACGATTGATGGTTGAATGCCAGCTTGTTGTCAGATTGCTGGACTCGACTTGGCTGTTCCTGCTTGAGTATCCATATAACATGCAAGGGACTAGGATGTATGCATTCTTGCCCAAACTTCCAGGGTCAATACCTACTACATATAAGGGGAAACGGCAGTGCAACACGTGGTTGTCGGCGTATATTCACCTCTCAACGACTGGCGGACATGCTTGTATCCGCAGCCGGCCACAGCGGTCAATCGGCGTATTACCTGCGACCATTGATATTCGGTCCCTCATAGACGGCTATCTCGTCTTCACTATATGGAAATTCTAGTTTCCAGACCTGTTGCAGACCCAGACAGCGCATGCCATGTGTCGCAGTAGTCATTTGTTACTCAGGAGAGTCCCGAACATCTCAGGACTTGTTCAATCGGTTATATTTCGGATAATAGTGATATTGTGCTCCTTACTTCTTGCGTCAGATACGTCCTCGTGCTTGCAAAGAAACAACATACACGTGTATGCCTATTTGGAATTAAAATTACTATGATTAGTATCCTTCCATATCTGATAGCTGATTGTCCCGGATGGTTGAAATACCTCACAAACAATACGAAATTCCCCAACCCCATGATGTTTCCCCTTGGTCCAAGACATGTCGTTGAACTCTGCCAAGTAGCCAAGATAGCCAAGCAGAACATGATTTTCTGATGGTGTCTTGGAAAGTCTTGGAGGAAGCTTGACGCAATTAGTCACCGTGAACTCGCTTGCCAAAATGCTCATGATCGCTTGGCTCTACCATTGCCTAAAAGCTTGATACAATTTCATGGTGCACTAGCTCAACCAAGGTGCGTCATTGTGCAGCTGGCCATGTTTTATGGCAAGTATCAAAGCTTTCTGTGGGTCCCACGGCCCTGGCAACGGCAGCATATCTAACATGGAGTCATTTGATTTTATCCAACAAAGCATTGTGAATCAGATGCCACGTGTGTGTATGTGACTGTACTCTACTCGAAAGCATCGGGTCGGATCGTGCGTGGGGTCTCGTAGATGTAGGGATCGTGATGTGCAGTGTCGCTTTTGCAAATCCGGTAGTCCATCGTCAGCGTTTCTACAGCCAAAGTGGGATTGGCTGTGCACCCCTGACTCTGAGCTCTGTGACCAATCAATGATACTGGCCGCGGCATGGTTCATCATGAGAGTAATGAGGCCTCCCAAGGTCCTTTTAGTTCACTAATGTACCTTCATGACCCAACCTTGGAAGGTACTTTTGGTGGGTGTAGCTGAGTGTAAACACTAGACTGCTGTAGGTCACGTCGCGAGACAACAAGCTTCAATCCATCGTACAATGACGTGTGCTATTATTGGGCCAACTATCACCGCTTGATGCAGACCATGTTACATGCTGGCCAGGTGGCATCAACCAAGGACGTGACTCGCTGAAGCTGCCTGAGTGCCAAGGGGCGGCAGATTTCGAATCCCAGCAATTGATGGGAGATTGCTGGTAGCAGATCCCCACGACCCCTTTGTTCTCCTTCAAATTGAAGACACTCCCATGGCATTCTTTGTCTTTCATTACTACTTGCTTTGATTTTCGAGATCTCATTCCACCATCTCGACGCATCAATTGTACTTTCAGCCAGCGACATGCCGCAATAGTACAGTTTCCCCACTCTATTTGGACCGACTTGCAGTAGTGAATCTAGATTTTAGATTTCAGCACTTTCGATTGACCCGTCATTTCACCGATATTCTACGCCTCAGCCGACCGCCGAAAGAAACTTGGACAGGTACTATTCAAGCTCACGTCTATTGAAGTAAATGAATACACCTTGCACAGCAAATTGTGTGGCATTCTTGGGAGCTAGGGGCTTCTGAAGCTGAAAAGAGAGGAAGACGACAAATTGCTAGGTGCTGCAAACGAACAACGCAAACGCTACCCATATTGCGAGGTTGCATACGTCGAATCAACCCCCGGTATCAACGCAAACGAGACGCGCCTAGAGTGGTCTGTTACTAGCGCGACTTGTCACACATTTCACCATGTCTGCCAACTATAATCGACCAGGTCAACGAGGTAAGCAACCATACTCTCTTTCACGTTAAGCGCCCTATTGGTTCTGTTCCTCGGAGAGTGTCCGACCAAAAAAGCCCGAAAATAGGAAATTGGTCTTCGAGACTGCGGACCCCCCATAACCGGATCTTGCAGGGTTCTCGAGGATAATTATTGTCCGTTCAAGAATGCCAATGCATGCTCACTCATTGCCCAACCCACCTCAAATCACACTTTAGAGTGCGAACGTATTCGTCGCATGTTTATGCCAGAGTCTGAAGTTCGAAGTCTGAGCTCTGAGTTTGAGCCATTCCACAACACCAAACAATTTCCCTTCCCATCTGTTACCTTATCAGTCGGTCAATTCTTCATTCTGCATTCTCTTCAATGGCCCTCTAACCGCTGCCTGCCACCACCAACACCGCATCTCACGCATGGTCCTTCCGATCGCCGACTTCAAATTTCAGAAGAAAGATCTCACGTGGAACGGATTGGGGTTAAACAATTTGTCACACACGCTGCTGCATTTTTCCCTCAATAATTTCACATTGCCCTCTCTTTCGTTGTATATTCCACTTTTTCCGCTAGTTGCATTCATTGCGCATTTCAAGCTATGGACGAAATTTCTAACCCAGTTGGAAAAAAAGACAGCTTTAATCTCTTTGATATCAAACGCCAAGCCCGTCGTGCTGGCCGCCGCGACTCACAAGGTGCTTCGAGGTGGAACCCCTTCGGACTGATTCAGTTTGATACGCCGAAGCGAAGGAATACGGCCAACGACGCAGAGACTGGAACGTTACGACCCAGCGATGATGGCCCTGGCCAACTTGGACACCGAAGCACAGCACCAGATCGACTACACACGCCAATCGCTGAGCGGGAAGGGTCGCGAACAAGCAAGGATAGTGAGGTGCCAGGTTCGTCTGGCGAGACGCAAAACACCAACCCCTTCGCTTCGCAGGTTACGACGGCGGAAAACAACAGTACCAATACCACCACGAACACCAACGCCAACGGTGGCTTAAGGAACCGAAGACATGGCGAGGCAGATGGTACAGTTGGCGATGAGGAGCCCGAGAAGCCAAAGAAGAAAACGGGCATCTTTAAAGATGTAAAACCAAAGGAAGGCGATCCTTTTACCCTCAAGAACCAACTTCAACGCACGTTTTTGAATTCTTGGATCAACATCCTAATCCTTGCGGCTCCCGCCGGCATTGCCCTAAACTACGTTGGTGCCGATGGCAAGATCGTCTTTGCCGTAAACTTCATCGCTATCATCCCACTGGCAGCCATGCTAAGTTTTGCGACAGAGGAGATTGCGCTAAGGACGGGGGAGACGCTTGGTGGCCTTATCAACGCCACCTTTGGGTATGCGATTCCCCACGGTCCTCGGATACTATTCATCGAGATTCTAATGTGACTATCTAGTAACGCTGTCGAGTTGATTGTGGCCGTCATGGCACTGTTGAAGGATGAAGTACCTATTGTGCAGACCTCGCTCATCGGTAGTATCCTTTCCAATTTGCTCCTGGTTCTGGGCATGTGCTTCTTTGCTGGTGGTGTGAACCGCCGAGTTCAGTTCTTCAACAAAACAGTAGCCCAGACGGCAACCAGCCTTCTCGCCTTAGCCGCCGCATCGGTCATCGTGCCAACCGTTTTCAGAGATGTAGCCCAGACGGAAACGGGTCAGGATGTAGCTGCACTGTCTCGTGGCACGGCCGTCATCCTGCTCTTCGTATATGGCGGGTACTTATTTTTCCAACTCAAGACGCACAGTAAGGTATACAATGAGACATCCCAGAAGGCTGATACGGTACCCATGCCGTGGCACAAGGAAAGGGATCTTGGTGTTCTCGCCAAGGCCGGGGGCCAAATGGGTGCTGTGGCACAGAGCGGCCAAGGAAGAAATACTCACGAGGATGGGACACCGGTCGATCTTCTCAACATGCAAGTTGTGGAGGAAGAGGAAGAGGAATACCCCCAACTTGCCTTTTGGGTTGCGGTTGCGACGCTAACCATTTCCACCGTCATCATCGCTTTTTGCGCTGAATTCATGGTCGACGGCATCCAAGATATTACTGCGACGGGGGCCATCAGTGAAGAATTCATTGGTCTCATTCTGCTCCCCATTGTGGGCAACGCAGCCGAACACGCTACTGCGGTCACGGTTGCTATCAAAGACAAAATGGACCTGGCCATCGGTGTTGCGGTCGGATCGTCGATGCAGGTCGCGCTTTTCCTGATTCCTCTGCTTGTCATCATCGGATGGGGCATCGGCAATGAAAAGATGACGCTTGCTTTTGATTTGTTTCAAATCACTGTTATGTTTGTGTCAGTCCTACTGGTTAACTATCTGATTGCCGACGGTGAAAGTCATTGGCTAGAAGGGATGTTACTGGTATGTCTGTACGCCATTATAGCTGTCTGTTCCTTCTGTAAGTGCTACAACGTTTCCTATGAGAGTTGCGCTAGATGCTGATGATATACAGTTTACCCCACTGCGGACACAGCGACTGCAAGTTGAGAAGACTTCAACAGGACGAAGCACAAGACGATATACTTCACGAGTGGTGCCACATGGGCTTGTTCTTCACTACCGGAAATCCGGCATATTCCCTTTACGCCCCCTGGTCGATTTTATTGTATAAAATACTCATACCCGAAAATATGCGGCATGCGATATGCGACATGTCACTGCCGGGATGTATTGTATATATTCTTTTCTGATCTGGCCTCTTTCACCGTATCCTCTCTTTGCGCCTTTTCGCCGTTCCGGCAGCTGGTCCACTGTTTTAATCAACTATTTCGAGATTGGAGGCGTGTTCCAAGTGTTAGCATGAGCGTGGCGTTACGATGGGGTTCTTTCCTGCTAGAGAAAACGTGAGGTTGCGAGAGTACTATAAGATGTCTAGCGTAAAAATATATACTAAAAAAAGGGGGGAGGGGAAGGGGGAACGAAACGATCTTGCGAGGCAGATTATCCCGGGTGGTGCGAAGGTCTGGGCGATGCAGTCGGTTGCCCCTACACGCGATAGGGGTGCTCTGAGAAAGGTATCGTGTGAATCCAGCTCCAATAGTAGAGGGCTTGGTGAAATTGACAACGACTCAGTGGCACACCAGATATGTAGTCTCAAAAACAAATTATAATGTTACACATGCCCTCCCGATTGTTTCGAATTTACCCCATTAATGGCCTCTACACTGTTACTTGATGGGCTTCTAATTGAGACAATCTAGCCAAATCCTTCTCTCCACTGTAGGCTCAATCCAACCCACTATTTTCCCATCTCAGTCCATGCCCCTTCCTTATGAAGCATCTGATCTGCGGGATTGGCATACTGGTCAAGTACCTCCAGCACGACGCCAAAGAACCCATACTCAACCAACAGCTTACGCTCATCCATTCACACCGCCGGTGTCCTGCTAGTCTCGCACACTTCGCCCGGATCCCGACGGGTGGTCGTCATCTCGGGGACTACGACAGGCAACCTGTATGCGTTGTACATAGATTCCGTCTACCATCTAGCGGCTTTGATCTCGCTGCCATAATCGGGCTTCTCGTCCGCTTCAAGGGAGGACATGAAGTTCGAGAGCCATTGGGACCCGGCTGGGTCGGATGCGCAGGCCGGCCCGACGAGCTTGAGGAGGCGGCCCTTTTCCTGGCGGAGGGGGAGTGTTCTACTGCGCCAGGACTCCACGGCTTCGGGAATGGAGGGATGGAGATGGGGGCGAGAGGGAGGAGACGGTTTATTGGAGGGTGGGGGTATTGGGGTTATCGCGGGTTAGGGTCCAGTCCCAGAGAAGGGGACGTTTGGGAGTCATGGGGATTGTTAGTTGCATGTGGTGTGAAATGTTGTGTTAGTGAATGGCTCAGGTTTCCATGGTGGAGGATGTTGACTGGAGATGTGAGCTCCAGCTCTGACGCTGAACAACGTCTTGGACTACAGCCAAGGTTCAAATTCTCGGCCAGGATTCTTCAAGTCCAACATCCACCATCTTCATGTTATCTCCTATCTAGAATCGTAGAGTGTCTGGCCCTGGCTTGACCGATACCAAGTATCCGGGTTTGCACGCAGAAGTGACGTAGGTGGGGACTGAACCTAGGTCGCACAGCCCGTTGAGATCGAGCTTCTCAACCCTTCAAAGTTGAAGGATTTTGCGCTGGGCTGATGCAAGATGCTGTCACAGCCGTGTGTTGAGGCTTCCCGCCATAACGGTTCCTGTAATGACCGCATTTGGTCGTGCAGAGCCGATCTCTGGGTTTCATGATCTGCACTTTGTGATTCGCCCTACTAACTTGTGCCGCAAACCGCCGGCCCGTGGCACTCAGCACTCGCTTATCCATCGTATTTACAATGACTAACCTTGCATGCTCTTCTTACTGCCGCGCTGCGACCTCGGTGAATGCCCCAACTTCAGGGCTCTGGATCAAGGCCCTGGTTATGACAACCGGTGAACAAAGAACAGAAAAGAAAAGAAACTTCGAAGTACAGAACCCCGGACTGCTGATACGGATTGGGGGCCGGATTGCCAAGGCCAGTCAACAAGAACAGACGCCAATTGATATTGTTGCCCATTTGAGTACTAAGTATCCCAGTTTGTTACTTTGTATCTGCATCTGCATCAGTCTTGGTGAAAATGGTCTGATATTTAGATCATAGTACCTTAAGGTCTGCAATTGTGACAGGATGAGGTATGTTTGCTACCCAGGATCCCAGTACTTAACTTCGACGCCGGTCGCAGTTTTGGCCAGGAAAGAGCAAGTTTGTTTGCGTTGAAGTCTGGACATACCCAACGACCGAAGCACTAACAAGACTTTGCTTTGAATTGAATTGAATTGAATAAGTAATGAATTAAGATGGGCAAGCAGACAGTCACCATGAAACTGGAATTCTGCCCCTCCCCTCAACCCAACAAGACGGGTGTGCTGCTCTTGCCTGGCGGCGGTTATGGCAACATCACAAACGAAAAAGGTCTTGCCCCTGCCCAATGGCTTAACGAGCGAGGCTACGATGCCTGGGTCCTCTCTTACACTGTATCGTGTACTGAACCCCCCGTGCCTATCTACCCCAAGCCGCGGGACGAAGCCCTCGCCGCTATTGTCGACATCCGCTCCCAGAAACGCATCACCACCCTCGGCATCTGGGGCTGGTCGGCCGGCGGTCATCTCGCCGCCATCACCGCCACCAGGACAGAAGCTGAGCTCGACTTTGCCATATTGACGTACCCCGTCATCACCTTGGAGCATGGAAATGTGGCCCACGGATAAACCTCCTTGGTGAAAATGCCAATCCCCAGCTGGTGCACGACATGTCGGCACAGAACGGCGTCTCCAAGTCTACACCGCCCACATTCATCTTACACACGGCCAACGATGCTTTGGTATCTGTACAGAACGCCTTGCTGTTTGCCGCCGCCATGGCCGAGCACCAGCGGCCTTTTCAGCTTGTCGTCTTGCCGGATGGTCCTCATGGCATTGGCTTGGCCTTGGAGGATGAGAAACATAGTTGGACTGACCAGCTCGAGAGGTGGTTGAAAGAATTCGTCACGCCGGTGTAAAGTAACATTGTAGTACCATGTGGACTATCTGTATCTGGTTCATAAACTTGGGGAAATCTCCCGGTGTTTTTTGGTTAGCTGCTTTCATAGAGTCGATGGGAGTATCATGTGCATAAGAAAACGAAACGAAATAGGGGAATAAAAAATAGATGTAGTAGAGCCTAAACTAGGGACGAAATACGCAATGAGTGATCTTTGAGCTTACGGACTGTGGCTTGTTTGATTGGAAAAATCGAAAAATGCCTTCCATATGTTCATCACACGATCGAATGATAGGCCAACAACAAAGCAACATTGCATATGCGTACCTCGGTAAAAATCAGTAAAAATTAACGTTCTCGATATCCTAAATCATCGTGCAGAAAAAAGGATACTTGCCCATCTGTCGACTACCCCTGAATCTGCAGGTGTGAAGCAACCAAATCCAACGAGGCAAACTTTAACATTCTATTTGAGGCTGGGCTGACAACAGCTTCACGAGTCTTGCCCTTTACGAAATCATCATGTAAGTATGCTTGGAAACTTCATAATCAAGAAAGGAAAATGCGCTTAGTTTTTACTCAACCGAGAAGATGTCATGGCAATATCATGACGCTTGCGAGGATGCCAAGGCCGCACGACCAGCTGGGTCCGGGCACCCCAGTTTTGACAAGATCAGATGGAATCCTCCCGTTAGACGTGTTAGATAGGTATTTAAGGCCCTGCTGATTTGTACAAGTAATCTGGCATGGCATGTGATTTAGTATCAGAAGGGGTAGGGAAGGGGCCGGGCGAGGCGGGGGGCAGGTTATATCGGGTCTGGCATGAGGTATTGAAATATTATATCATGTTGTGGGCCAAAAGTAAGGTATCTCGCTGCACCCTACATCGCTAGTTGGCTTCACTTTCGGTACTTAGGTACTTTTCCCTCTGAGAAGTATTCTTTAAAGAGCCTTTGGGTGCGCTTCTGTCCAGTATGCATAGATTTCTGAAATGGGCCAGGGAATTTACCCCTCGCCTTGGAGTCTTCTTGTTTATCCAGCCTCCCTCAAACTAAATGTTTCTCGACCTCCTCTTACTTGTCGGGCGCTAGAATTCCTGGCGCAAGACACAAGAGCCTCTCAGAATATTGCACGCATATTGAAGTGTGAGTATTATGTATTTGCACTTTTCCATAACTTGGTGATCATCCCTAGAGGCTGACCATAGGTTCCGGATAGCTACCCCAAAGCAAGGGTCTGTCACCGAGTTTGGCGCTCACTGGCGCAAGGACCTTGAGTCTCTTCTTCTTCTCGTCAACATCTGCGACGTAGACGAAACCCATAATGTTGGAGTCGCGTATCGTCTCAGGCGCATCATGGACAGAGGCGTACATGACGGCCAGCATGCAGTTGACCATCATAAGGGAAGGCTCCACCTTTTCCAGGAGCTGCTCGCGCGAAGATACGTTATAAAAGTCGTCTGAGTCAGCAGTTGCAGTAGTTGGTGCTATGTCAAGATCAGCATGTTTTGTTCTAGAAGATTGGTGTGCAGATGCCGGTCGAATCTTGACATACCTTCCATGATTCTCCATATTCCCACACCGTCGAAAGCAACACTCTGTGTAAACGGGCTTAAGGACCTCCGCACATCACCAAAGAAGTACTCCCGGATAGTGGCTTCCCTGGCGCCCTGCATAAAGGCGGCGTCTCTCTCGACGACACCTCCACTCTTGTCCAAGCCAACGACGTGTATGCACTCGCCCAAGCTTGTCCTTTGGCCGGAAAATCTCCTGACCAACTCGGCAGTCATCCGTTCTGAGCCCAGAACGATGATGATATTGACGGAGAACTCTGCCACGATGTGCGCCAGCAAGTCGTAGCCTCCCTTTGCTGCATTGGGTGTCCTGGTATCAATCAACATGCCCGTCTTCTTCACATCTGGATCTTCGGCCAGTCGACTAGTCGCTGCAACAGCTAGACGACTCAACAAGCTCTTGAACAATCTAAGATTCTCGTCCGGACTGCTCAAACCATAGTAATATGCAAGCGGCAGCTTGATGGGTGTTGCAACCGGCCCGCTGCTGGGTATGCCGCCCCATTCAGTCGTGATATCCATGATGGTCGCAAACACAGCCGCTGACAGGGTGCCAGGCAACGAGAGCATGCCCTGCGCCGCATCTGTATTGACCACCATTGGCTGGTGTCCCATGCGCGTGGCCCAACCAGCCAGCATCTTGACTAGACTCGTCTTGCCCGTGTTAGCTGGGCCAGCGACCAGAATGCGCGGTCCCATATCCCCTTCGCCATTCCCTATTGCTTTCGCGGCTGCGGCTCGCAAACCTTCGAGCTTCATGTGCAGGTTAAGATAGCTGACCATAGGGGTTTCGTCCGCTGTGGGCTTGCTCGTGTAGGCGTCGTAGGCATCAGGGGTCGGGGCGGTGACTTGTAGCTCGCAGCCTTTCCACGTGTTGATTTTGGACTTGGCGCCACTGAAGGTGTAGGGCGTGCTGGGCGCGAGTTCGGTGCCGTCTTTTTCTGCGGTGCCCGAGAGTAGTCGGATAGTCAGCGACGATGAGACGGGGACCTCAAAGCGCCACTCCCAGAAGGGCTGGAGCGAGACGATGGTAGTGGTCGCAGTGGAGGTCGGCGCTGCGGTTGGGGTAGCAGCCGTGGGGGCTATGCCCAGGCCGGGAATCGACATTATTTCTCAGCTCATTCGGGGCCGTAAGATGGGGTGAAAGTCTCGTGGTGTTGTATATTGTAGCCTGGAAAACAGTGTTGACCTCAGGCCCTTAGCTAACTGGAATGACTCGAGCGGTAGCTTCAAATACAAGGCTCAGCCTTGCATGTGAGGTTGATAGAGTGGGGCAAGGCTGGCGCAGTCCTGCAAGTTGCTAACCTACAAACGTAAAGAAACAGGGGTCAACCCTGAAGCAAAGAGGCTGCATGAAACCGCTGAAATTACAACTGGCAATACTCCATCTTTTTGGAATTCCAACACGCTTTGCGAGTCTTTATGAAGTACGAGGAAGCAATGGTTACGATGCCTACAATTCAATCATGAAGAACTATCAGGAACCGTAAAACTTATCATGGTCATCATGACATACCATCCCTAATCCCTAGTCCCCTTGGACAGGGTTGATCTATGAATGTAACATGCGAGGGGTATTGGGCAAACTCCAGTCGAAAAAACGCCCGTACTGTCTACTTTTCTCTGTACCGTCTTTCCCGTCTCGATGCAATGCGATGTAATCACCCTTGGGCGTGATCTGCTGACGACGCATATGCCGCAGCATCTGGTTTCCGGCTGGCAAATGCCCTTCACCTCTTCCTGCCTGCTTAGTCTCAATGCATTACCCACTTCCCATAATCTTACACGAGATGTCACTATTACAATGAAGCGCCTCATTGCGACATCTCCTCGAACAGCTGAGCTAGACTACGTACGCCGAGAAGGACATTCTCATCTGGACCCTGACCAGGAGTCCATCTTGCGTGCGCAAAATCAATGAGCTTCACACTGTAGATGTGAGGCATGGTCGAGAACTCGTCCAGATCGTCAGAAATGTCTGAGCTGGTCTCGTCTGCTTCTGCGGATTTGGGCTTCTTGGCTTCGCCGATATCATCGCCCATTCCGATCCCGCTATCCACCCTAAGGTTAGCGCGGCCGGACGCTGCTGTTGAAGCCTTTTCGGTTACTGACTCTCTGGCGCTGGCGCTTGTCTCCTCTATGGCCGCGCGGAGGGCCTCGCCATCTCCCTCAAACACGAATAGCAGACTCGACGAGAACATTCGGCTCTCTTCTGACTCAAGCACATCTTGCACTCTGCGTACATCCGAGGCAAATGCGCCGGCGACAATCTTGCCGAGCTCCTCGTCAATGCCGGCAGCCTCGTTGAAGATGAATGTCTTGAGCTTCTCCAGGAGGTTGTTATTGTTGACGGTGAAGCGGCCCCAGTCCTTGTCGTAAATGCGGTAGTCATCCACGTCCAATTCGGATGCATCCGTAGAGCCCTTGTACACACGCATGCCCGCGACGCGGAAGCCGTACTTCATGTGCGTCGTCTCGGTCGCAATCTTGTCGAAGCGATTCCGCTTCTCCAATGGCGCATCATCTGCCCAGAGTCGGATTCCCAGTTTCGCATCCATGATGTTCGGTTTTTTGTAACCGAAGCTCGCGTTCTCCAGTACGACGGCGCGATCGGTCATGATCTTGCGACTCTTACTCGGTATCCACGTCACACCGTCGGTAACGGCGCGCTGGAGCGAGGGCTCGGGAAGGATGACTGGCCGTTCAGCCAAGTGTAGGTGCGACTGGATCTCTTCCTTCTTAGGGGTGGGAATGTCGGCGTTCTCGACGATGGCTGGAATGGCGGCATGGATCATCTCGTCCGTCATGCCCTCACTGAGCGATAGGCTCCCCAGGTACAGAGGCATCAACTCAGAGAAGTCGGGATGTAATGCGTGTGCGGATTCGTAGAAGGTGATCTCCGAAGTGGTGCACGGCTTGATGAACAGCTCGCCGTCGGCATCGCACATTGTGCCCGCACTAAAACCAGGGTCATCAGCATTCAAGATGAAAGAGCGCGCAAGGTGAGGCTGCTCTTACTGTCCGGCGACGGCGTAGTTGTACTCGACGAGGTCTTGCGGCTTGGGCATCTCGCGTTCGCGACTGCGGGTCCGCTTCCCCGTTGGAAATGTCGCGGCCGTAGCGAGCAGCTTGTGCGGGTCCATAGCAAAGACGAGAGCGAATATTTGCTTGATTAATGGCTCTGTTTACCGTATCGTCATATCTAGATGTCCAGGCGAAGTCGAGGTGGTTTGTAGTTGGGCGCCTTGGTTGGGTCGCAAAGGGGGTGGTTAGTCTAAATTGATAGGGTATCGTGTCGGAGTGCGACAAAGGAGAAGGAGGGTCAACTGATGTAACCCCACGAGACAGCCAAAAGCAGCAGATGGCCGATCTAAATAAAGAAGGCAAGGTTGTACATGGGCCTGAAGGTTCAGAGCAGAAAACGCAAACATGGGTGAAAAAAGGTATTGTTACGAAGGTGCACAAAGGAGGGGGGACAGGATCATACTAATATGAACGAGGACGATCCCGAGGGACTGGCGCGTATGGCATTGGAAACAAAAAGTTAAGCAGGCAGAGCAGGGTCACAGTGACACACAGACGGGGAATCGGAAAGGGGACACCTGGACATGGACCGGCGCGAGGGACCATCAATCGCTTCCCGCAAGATGGCGCAGGCGAAAGAAAAAATACCCCAGCTAGAAATCCTTAATCGCAAGCCTCTCTTCGAAGTGGAAAGGCACTCAACGTATTGAAGGACCAGCGAGGGATCTCCGTTGGTCAAGCCACTGCCGCAGGGGGCAGATAACTGGCTGCCAGGGCCTCTTTTAGTGAGGCAAACTGTGTAACCAAGGCCTGTTGGTGACATTCGCATGGCGATTTCCCCCATTTCCCATGCCGGATCAAGCGGCAATTTGCGCACGCAGTGCAGTTACGCAGCTCATAGTGGCGGTTCGCTCGCACAGCCACGCTGGGAGCAGTCTTCCTCGGCCAGTCAATTTCGTCTAAAGAGTAATGAGAGAACCCTGCGGGCGCCACGATGCTAACGTCGTCAAACTAGCTCAAAATGCCCTCCCGTAAATGTGGACTCAGTGCTCTTGAAGTAACCATAAAGGCTGACACTGGAAGTAACTTACCCACTCCTTCTCGCGTCTCTCGCAGCTAGTTTAACGGTCGCCTCAAGCCACCAATGGGTCCAAATAGAGTGAGACATTCTCATCTGCGGCAGAAAAGCAGCATCACAGATCATATGATCGTTGCAAATGCCGAAATATTACCATATCATTCACATTATGAAAATGACTGGTCAAGATAACATATCACGTATCCTGCCTGAAGCCATTCGAGTCGGGTCCCCAGGCCATGCCACAGGGCGATGCGGGTCCTTTCGCTCACCTTGTACGGCAATTCCTAAAGAGAAGTTATCTATGTACGAACAGGATATGTCAAACAACCAGTAGAGTCGACATGTTTTTCCATGGAAATTATTTCTGCTAAATTACTGTTCTTGCGCAGATATCTCTATAAATGTGAATTCGTGAATGGAAATAGGTATAGATGAGAAGTCACGGCCGAAGGGTGCCTGTATCTCCTTACCCAGGCTTTTACTCTAAGGGGATGATGCTCTACGTCCTCAAGCCTGACCACTTAACAGCCTTGCGATCATCCTGCTAAACACTATGAACTGAGAAGAACTGAGAAAAACTGAGAAATTGGGCACGCGGATAATTGAATTCCAGAATGGTGTCATCTTTTGCAATCAACTGCCTTCGTCCGACACCTTGATCCTGGCAGGCTTGGTGTTTGTGACCCGTTTGCTGCCATAGCATCTGATCTCACCCTCCAAACACGAGCAGTAGGTAAGATGTCTCCACGGTACACCCAACTAATTTCAAAACGTTGACACCGTTTCCTTCATCACTCCCTTTGATTCGTTGACTTTCCCATTCATTGTCTAAAGGTCCTCGTATTCTGTCTAAACTTTGCCTCGACCCATCCAAGGTAAGCGCTGCCCTATGCATTCCAATTTCTCAGCCAATCCACCTGCATACGCTCCCTCTACGTTTATGTTGACTCTATCTGGCATCCATTCAAGGTCGCCAGTGTCTCTGATTGGCTTACGCAACGTATCTCGACTCTGTGCCGTGCCTTCCATTCCCTTCACTGCACAACTTCCCTGGACCTTCCATCGCTTACATGCTCGAGGGTTTCCCACAAACAAATCAGCAGCAATAGCTGATGGTATACAAGAGGTATCTGAAACTTCAATCCCTACGAGAGCATGCGTTGTCTCGTTTCACCTAGGGATTGCTTCACAAGGGCGCAATGATGCACGAGGCTAACCAGTGCTGGAAACACAGACGGAGAACATCAAGGTCGAACAAGATGGCGGAGAAAAGTGTGGAGCTTCCGGGAGACTTTCCCTTCATCAAAGTCGATGGCAAGCCTGATGGCACTGCCAACGATGTTGGCAGCGCAGGTCGTTCTATGGGTAGCCATTCCAGCACCGCAGTCACCAAGAGCAAGGTCAATGGCACAGTCGATGGAACCACTGAGACCCATGTAACCGCATCTATTTCATCCGGAGGTGAGAGTAGATCGTCTATCAATGAAGAGTCCGTGAATGCTCATGTTGTTGATGCCGACGCTGCTGGTGTCACCGAGGTTCAAGACGATGACCAACAGGCCGTCGCATCTATCGTGAGTGGCCTATCCGAGTTACCCAATAAAAAGAAGAAAAAGAGAAGCAAGAGACCGGGCAAGTCTACCAGAAAAATAAGCGGCTTCGAACGTAAGTCATGATTCTGCGTTCGGTCCCTTGATGTGCTCTAACGCCTGTCTCCAGCAAATTTTGCCGATGTTCCCGTGACACCCGACGAATACAAGGAGGAGAGAGGAATCTATGCATCGTAGGTGTCACGTTCGAAGCAGAAATGTTGATGAGTTTCGCTAACGGGAAACAGCCACGTCCCTTTCCCCGAGTAAGTTTCTCGAGTGATGGCAGAAATGAAGGCCGTACTCTAATTCCCACAGACGCATTGAGCAGTGCATCCAGCGCTACCGTGCCCGCCGCCGCTGGGATTGCACCCGTAACTTCATCTTCGACAGATACCTGCTTCTCGGTGGGATCGACTCGACACAGCGCCAGTTCACTGGTATGGACACCGATACTATCAAGCTCTCCACTGCCGATGAGATCCGCCAGATGACCGCCAGAGATGTCATCCACTACGGTACTGCTGGCTCCAAATTCTATGATATCGACGACCACGAGCAGTGGGACGTGGACTTCGTAGGCGTTGTGAAGGGCTTCCTGTAGGTGACAAGTGTGTTTCACTATTGTGCGCTACTGACACTGAAGCAGGTCTCGCGAGGTCCCCCAGGTCTGCCCCCGAGGTGGAGACTCCAATGCCAACAACAAGGAAGCGGCGAGCCTGGTTACCAACTTCTTGAACTACATAATGATGCACGATGTCTGCCCCGAATACAAGTCGCAGCTCATGCAGGCCAGGGAAATCTGCCACGTTGCCCCTACCGAAATTCGTCACGCCAATGAGCTCTTCGTAGAGCTACCCGGTTCCTTCAATGCTGCGGCACGATTCCTCTTCTGCGAGGGAGGCATCTACAGACTGAACGAGCCTACGCAGGAGCCGGCTGCCGTTGATAAGACCTCCAAGCCAGATGGTGATATGGAGGAGGATGAGTCTCATGCTGAAGAATCGTACCCGTTCACCCAGTTCATCCGATTCCGCCTAACCGTGTTAGACAAGATCCCAGACCCCAAGTTGAAGGACATTATAACGAAAGGAGAACCTACCCAGATCCGGATCATCAGTACCAAGACAGAAACCTACCAGGTAGTCGACATCGAGCGTATCAAGAAGAGTCACAAGAAGACACTTGAGAAGCTTCTCGACGAGATGGGCTACGGAGGCAAGGTCAAGCCTGCCGGTCTACTCGTCCTCTGTCCGAGCATCATAGAGCATGCATATTCGAACCTCCCTCGCCCCGAAGAAGTCGACTTCAGCAAACACCTAACCGAGTCTTTCTTCATCGATGACGATATGCTCGCTAAGTTTAAGAAGGGCATGAGGATGAAGCTGGTGATTTGCGAGCTGAACATTGGCCTGTCGTTTATCAAGGATTGCATCGATATCACGGTCAGTTTCGACACGTTCCTACCCCAGAGCTTGATGCACGGCTGGAAGGATCCCGTCGAGAACGAAAGACCTGCGCCGTCGGTAGAGAATCCCAATGCGGAGGAGAAGGCCATGGACCCTAGTGTGAAGGAGGAGACTGTCAACTCCGGCGTGGAGACAAAGGCTCTGAGCACTCTCCCCACGGTAGAGAAGGAATAGCCGATTCTGATAGACGAGAATGAAGGTGTGATGAGCTACGACGAGAGACTTGTGCTTTTTGACAAAGTGGTAGCTCTAGTTCTCTGGGACCTAGCCGCGTTGGGGGTTTTAGGGCCAGCTGAATATACCTTGACTGAGAGCTCCGGGGCCCTTGATGAATTTTTGGGAGATGAATCTGGAACATGGGAACCATTGCGATTCGCGAAGGGCGCGTATCACGAGCTCATGACATCCTTAAGATAAACACTGATCTGCCGCCAGGCATATGATGAAACGAGACACTGTTTGATGACACTTCTGAACCAGGCTGCCATGTTTCGATAAGATCATATGCTATGATTTAGCTTGACCTCAATGTCCCCACTGGGGCAGCATCAAAGAGTTAACTAATTACACTTGGTGGTGGCACTCGATCAAACTCTCCAAGATGCTACGGACTTCACCAAGAAATTAACTCTGATGACCATCAGCACAGAACAAAGGCTCGCTTGTGCGCGTCGAAATTAGCATTAGCCGATGAGCTTTCAGATCTTGCACTTTCCGCTGAATCCCCTAGCAAATTAGCGAGAGTGAGTAAATCCAAATCAATCGATGTGAGGTTCAATCGTCGTTGTGAAGTGTGGTTCATGAAGACCGCCAGTTAGATCCCATAGTGTAGCATTTGAATAGGTTCAGACTTACATAGCTTGCTTCCGCGGCAGAGTCTCTTTCCCGTAAGCGAGGAATTCCTCGTTATCAATTCAACGAAACGAGTGATGGAAGGCTTGCTTTTTTTTTCTGTGACAGGAAAACTGAATTGGTGACCACATGCGGTGAGACGGAGTAAAACAGTTGGAGAGAACTGCCGGTAATACAATTGTGTAGGGTGAGAGGCAACATTACGTCATATGCGCTCGGGTACGACAAAGTTAGGGACCATGTTGTGTTGAGCCGCCACACAACTCGCCTTCCCGCCCTGCTCTCTGTAAGTTTATTGCATACTAATGTGTGGAATATTCAAGAATAACAGGATATGCACCGTGATAATTGACTCTCACGGTTTATATCCGGTTATATAGGATACGAGGCTAAGTCGACCGCTAAGTGCTTGTACGTGAGTGTGATGGAGAAAGATTGCGAATAGACACCGTGGAAGCTGAAGTGGGCGTTTGTACATCTGTAGCTACTGTTGGAGTACAAAATTTGCTTGGCTTGTGTTAAGCCTAGTAAAACTTTTGCCGGCATGTTTGTTTAATGGCAAGGATCGCCGTTGGACTTGACACAGCGAAGTTTGCTACCGGACGAAGCTGCCGAGAAGGAAATCGCAATAGGCCGAGTTGTCATCAAAAATGGAGTATCTTACAATGGGCCAGTGCCTGCTCCCTACAAGGCGGCAGGAAATAGAGTATACAACCAGGTCCTCATTGCACTACAGGCCGTACGGATGAACTCTAGAAGCTTGCACGCGGCAGTGCCAGTTGTCCTGGATGCCAACACACTCATTGACATTAGAGACAATGTAGAGAGCAGCAAAGTTGAGTTCACACTCCCTGAAATGGCACATGGCTCATTATTTTGGTACTGGACAAGTGGCTCAAGCTAGTCCGCATAACAATACAGATGGTACTGTGATCGACCACCTTTCACAGGCCGGAACTAAAGAATTACACAGTACTGGGATACTAATATCCTGAGCTCGAAACTAAAACCGTTCTTGAAGCAAATTGGTGGCTCCATCTTTGAAGACTCCATCGAGCTTGAATACATCACTCTGTGGACACCTTGCGCGCTGAATTCCAAAAGCGTATGGGATACGATCTCTGGTCCGTGTTGCCTGCTGTGGCGCAGGAGAACCAGAAAAACGCGTTTTCTTTCAGCGACTCAGAGATCACGTGCAGCGTCATTAACGACTTCTAGGATGTACTGGGGCAGCTGTATATCGATAGCCACGACATGAAGGTAAAGAATTGGATACATAGCCTCGGCATGTAGTGGAGAGCGCAGATATATGGGCTACCGACGGATGCCATGGCTGGTCAAGCGGTGGCAGATATCCTCGAGGGTGAAAGCCTGCACTTCAAGAAGCTGGGCGATTATAGGAGTATTGCTGGTGCGGCAAATATGGCAAGTATTCAGCTGATGAGTAATGAGGCTTGTGCTTTTGCTAGTAGCGCGTCCAGTGTCACTTGGGATCTTGGTCAGTGAACGCCCCCCTTGTTATGTTTGGACCTCACCAATAGCAGACGCAGTGCTTCAAACAATAAATCCGATATTCACTGCTGGAATCAACCATCATCTGTTTCATGGGTTCTCCTATCTATCTGCACCGATTGCTTTGTGGCCGGGGTTTGCTGCTTTCTCGCCGTACAGCGGCAACATTGGCTATGCAGAATCCTGGGCACCACGTACCCTGCTTTGGAATCACGCCAATGAAATCACCAGCTACATCGCATGTATGCACCTCTTGCTCAAATATGGCAAGCCGCAGTATGATGTTGCCTTCTTTGAGCAGAAAAGCTACGTGGGCGCTGGCTGCAACAGCTCTTGGTTCGCGGATAGTGGAACGTGAGTTGTCCCGAAGTTTGAATATGGGCACACTAACAGTCAAGTAGAACGTAAGACTGAAGTTTGAATATCATCGGCCCAAGTTAACTTGATTACCCCAGCGCAGTTGTCGAGAACAAGCGACTTGTGTTGGATTGTGGGCAAATGGTCTTGTATTGAAAGTGTCATTATCTCTGGAGAGTGCTAAACGAAGTGAACGGCGGCCATAAGGGCCTTATATAGACAGTAATGACTGATACCTGTCCCATAGGCAGGACTTGTGTGGTTCGATGGGTGGTGCTCATACTGGCCTATAACGTACGGTGTGTGGCCATATGTCCTTCTAAGACTGGCAGTCTTGATGTAGTAGCCTTGAAGGTCCAACAACTTGCTCCAAACGGTCCGGCTTGTAAATTACTGGCCTTCGAGGGCGACGCTTTTGCCTCGTCGCCACTGCCGGTAATGAAGCTGAAGAACGCGAAAAAGATATTGAATATGGCTCGGGATGGACTGCCTATATTATTGATCGGCGATAGGTTAATAGTCAGGGCATACGGTGTAAGTAATAATGGTGTGGTTTAACGCCATTTTTGAGCGTAAACCTCTTAGTGTTTCGAATCAAACAAAAGCGAATGTATCACATAAACACTCTCCCAGATACTGAAGCAACATAATGTGCTTACGATACCTAGTCGGGATGACATAGTAGCCGGCGTTGCCAAATTGGCACAAATAGGGTCGTTCCTGACAACCAGTATCCGTCGTCTCAGCTCATCAACTATTATCGCATATATGAAGACCTTGATGATTTCCTCTTCGTGGCCGCTTCCCCGGCTACCTTTGCCGTCCCAACTAAAACCAAAGTCGTTGATGTTGAAGTCGACGTGGTTTTGCCGCGGCGCACCAAGAACCAGATTCCCATACTCATCGACTTGTGGACAGGACAGATGACGCCTATCTCTGTCTATACTGAGCTGTCGCCGGGACATATCAAGTTGCATATCAGTCTTGAAATATATCAAGCTACCATGATCACACCCGTGCCACTAATTGTTATACCCATCCATGCCATCAACACCACAACACCTGACATCCCCGTGGCTTCGGTGGTCTTTACTTCAGAGCCAACCAACCAAGAACCTATACTAGCAAATTCAGCGCCGATTTCACTTCCACCACATGCATTCGATAAATCCCAGCAGACCAAGAACTCAAATCCTGGTCATTAAGCGCAGAGTCCTGGGAGTCCACAGCAGACATCAATTCCACTAATACCATTTACACCATGCACAAGGTCACCTTGAATACCCTCATACCCTGGAAAAAACATCATCGAGTTACAAAAAATATCTGGGATTGGAACTTATAGCACATTCATCATACTCTCCGACTGGCATTCCGACGCAGGTGCCATGCTGAGCATTCCGAACTTCGTGGGTAGCTTAGGCTCAGTGTGAATGGGAATAATCTGCCACATTAGGACTAGCTGGCTACTGAGTTCGACATTGGGCCTTGGATCGAAAGGGGAAAGAACATGCTAGAGATAAAATTTGCCACCACATTGTTGAACAGGCTCAGGGTGGCGATGCTGGATCTATATGCGGCTGGTAGTAGGCAAGACCATGGAATTTTGGGGCCGGTCGTAGTGAAGCCGTATAGGAGGCTTGGATATATCTGTAGATGGATTTATAAGTTGATCTTTCCTGGCTAAAATAGGCGATACAGGTACGCCATTCCTGTGCTTTAAGTTTGATCTAATCGCATGCAAAAAGGTGGTCAATACGGTTAGTGTTACAAGTAAGCGTATTAATACAGAAGGTTTAAATACATCTATGATAGATGATGTTACTATTGGAAAATAGTTTCTCGACACTGAGATGGTGAAAGCTAAAAGACACAGAAAAACCAAATAAAGCTCTGCTTCAGCCAGGCCCAAGCAACAAGAGGATGATATCAACACGTGGGACTACTCGTGTAGCGAAGTTTTGATAGGTATATTGTTTTGAGAACTTTTCTAGTGTTTATAACTGAACTTGAATTTACATACCGCATTAAATGTCCGAATTGTTGAATCTGGGAAGAGGTAGTGCCACTTCATTATGTGGCAATGACCCCTCCCTGGCAATTTTTGACAGCTGGGCTTTCTGATTCTCCAACCTCATCCCCGACAAGGCTTGTAACTTTCGAAGTCTGATGTGGCTGTTCCACTCATCCTAGCACACGAAGTATTTCCTTTTTCCATGAAATCATTGCAATACATCATCCCAGAAGATTAATCGGCGACTAAGTCAGAAATCTTTGATCATCCGAATCTTCCCCTGGATCTTGCCCCGAACAGGCTTCTGCATTAACTCCTGGATTATCCATCGAATCTTCATCTAACAATAATATTGACTCAAAATATAAATCCCAATCTTTGTGTAAATATCTTTCCTTATCGTAATCCGAACCATCGATTTCGCAATATAGATTGGCATCACTGGCCAATTAGCTCCTCACCTCTATTTATTGACATGTCTTCAGCCTTTTTAAACTGTATAGTGTACGACTGAGCTATTTATTCTCCGAGAGAAGTGCAGAATTATCCTGTTCTGTGGCTTGTGGTTCTTTGGTTGCTTGGGCTCGATTCGGCTGGGGGGTATGAATGCGACCGTCTCCAGGTTTAGAAATACTTTCTTCAATACTTTATCTAAATATAGGACGTCTAACAGACGCCAAAGCCTATCAATACCGGCATGAATATGGCTCATATTTTCTCGCCCGACGACGACAGTTAAGATGCACAAGGGCTCAATGACCATGGTCGTCCAATATCCAAAGCGAAGAGTTACAGGCCTCTTCTAGGATTCATGTAGCTCTGCTGGCTCAGGTTATCATCCTCATCCTTTCCTTTTATCGAAATAATAAACGATTCAGCGGCTCCTCCTCAACCCAAAGCTTGAGTGACCCGGCCGTCACTTCTTTCTAAATGCATCTTTGTAGCTCCAGTGGCAGTGCCAATGGAAAATGTATAATCTCCTGACGGCTAAATATATTTATACGTTGATGTGCTACAACGAACCATTTCCTCCCAAGCAAAATGGCTCAAGACAATCCATCTGACAAGAAACATCTCAGGAAAATCCCTTTGGTCTCCTATGTTATAGACGTTACTTGTAAGTTCCGCTGCCCATTGGAACCGGTGTGGTCCTCACACACGATACGCCTATTCGGAGGACTTTACGGCATCTGTCAGTGCTTTGTGTTTCCGCCTCAAAAGGCGGGATAAAGATCTTGTCGGAAGATATACTCGTATTATGTTAACGACAAGAAAATAAAGATAAAATATGTCATCAAGTCTTGAGAGATTTATGAGGGGGTTCTAGAAACCATTGGTACAACTCCATACAGCTGAAGTAATATATCTCCAAGTTCATCATCTTATTAGCACTTGTGAAAAAGTGAATTCTGAACGCTTTTGAATATATAGAAATGAGCATTAACTGCTTCTTTTTGTTATTATTTTCTCTTTCTTTGTACTCTTCGAAAAGCAGCCTAGCCCCGATGAAATTTTCAATATCAAATAGAACACAATCATTTAATGCCAGGTTGGCCCAACGGTAGTAGATCCACATTTCTTGTTCATTCAGAACAGTTACTTAACATCTTGAAACAAGATTGGATGTGCCTCGTACGAGCCGAGCAATGAGGAATAAACAGTGGATATCTTATCGTCAAAATTGACCAAGAACAGCAGATGAGACTTAACATGAAGGAGTAAGATGTGGCCGATGGACGTTACATCGTGGGGTATAGAGAGAATGGATATCGAGAACCTTAGCAAGGGCTAATCCCGGTACTGGTGATTGGATTCGGGTTGCTCGACCTGGATCTACTTCCTAGTTACTCAAGTACACCAATCAGAAGCCAGTGCGACCACTGATCGTGGATCTTCACGAGGAACTGTGGGGCGACTCCCTTACTGGCGCATACTGGAACGCCTGCTCGAGACGGATAGTTAGAGCGTTGGCGCTTGGTCTCCAGTTGCTCGGCAATCTTTGTTGCACAATCTTGCTGGACTGGTCCTCATGTTTATTCACCGACGCATCCGACAGGCTGGCAATATAATTTGTTGTGTCACTTTGATTGGGACACCAGATGTACCTATCATCAGCCAAGATGCTTCATATAGTGTTTGTTACTTCGGTGCTCTTTGGTATCGCAACGGCGACGTCGACGGCGACGAGTGATTCGACTACTAGCTGCAAGTGTTTCCCGAGTGATGAATGCTGGCCTTCAACGGGCGAGTGGGATGCACTGAACACCACGGTGAGCGGCCGCCTCATTGCGACCGTTCCCCTTGGTGCGCCATGCCATGATCCAAGTTATGATAAATCGGCATGCGAAGGTTTGCAGGGCGGGTGGCAGTATGAAGAAGTGCAGTATGCTACACCAGACCCCGTAACATCTGCGACTAACACTAATATGAGCTCAGTTTCAACTCTTCGTCATCAATCATGGCACCCTTCTTTGCCAACCAGAGCTGTGATCCATTTCAGCCTCAGTCACAGCCATGCAAACTTGGCAACTATGTCCACTATGCAGTTGACGCAACCGGCCCAGCTGATGTACAGATGGCAATCGCATTTGCGCGGCGGAAGAATATCCGCTTGGTTATTCGCAACACTGGTCATGACTATCTGGGCCGTTCAACGGGAGCCGGGGCTCTGGCAATTTGGACTCATCACCTGAAAAATATTGAGTTCATCGACAACTGGGAAGGCTCGGAATACACAGGCCCGGCCGTCACACTAGGCGCAGGGGTCCAGGGTTTCGAGATCATGGAAGCAGCACGGGACCGGGGACAGATCGTTGTTGGCGGGGAGTGCCCCACGATTGGCATCTCTGGAGGCTATACCCAAGGAGGTGGCCATAGTGCGGTGAGCACTAGTTTCGGTCTTTCTGCCGATAACGTTTTGAACTGGGAAGTGGTCACCGCTGCTGGGGAGTTGATCAATGCCAATGAAACCGAGAACCGGGACATGTTCTGGGCCTTGAATGGCGGCGGTGGAAACACTTACGCGGTTGTTGTGTCCATGACCGTCAAAACTCATCCTGACACTGTGGTTGGTGGTGCCACCTTGTCCTTCTTTGCGACCGACAACTCAGCAGACAAGTTCTACGGCGGTATCCAGGCATTCCATAAGGCTTTGCCGAGAATAGTGGACGCCGGCGCCATGGTCGTTTACTACTTCACCAACACGTTCTTCATGATTTCGCCCGTGAACGCCTACAACAAGACCAAAGACGAGGTTGAGGTCATCATGTCACCGTTCGTGCAGGCTCTGGATTCACTGGATGTGACCTACACTGCGTCCTACAACATGTCTGCAACCTATTATGACCACTACGACACATATTTCGGCCCGCTTCCTCTCGGAAATATTCAAGTCGGCATTGCGCAATATGGTGGGCGGCTCATTCCCCGAGCCGTGGTTTCAAACATTTCCGATACTATGAAGAGCATCGTGGAGCAGGGCGTGACTTGGATTGGTGTAGGCACCAACGTCAACCCCTTCGGAACGACAGAAACCACCTCTGTCCATCCAGCTTGGCGCGAGGCCATCGTCCACGCTACATTGACCACGCCTTGGAACTTTACGGCACCATGGGAAGACATGATTGCGCTACAAGACCTCATGACTGAAAAGATCATGCCGGAGATCGAAGCAGCCACGCCCGGTAGCGGCGCATATGCCAACGAAGGGGACTTTCGGCAGGCGAACTTCCAGGATGCGTTCTGGGGTTCCAACTACCAGAGGCTACTGGATATTAAAAAGAGGTGGGACCCGACTGATTTATTATATGCCACAAAGGGTGTTGGCAGTGAGGCTTGGACTATTTCTGATGATGGAAGGATGTGCGCAACTTTATAATACCGCATATGGACCTTCACAGCCCAATATTTGTTTAGCTCCAGACAAGCACCCAATAGGGATATATTCAACCCGCCCATATGTAAGCCTACCGATTATCATATAACATGCTGAAGGCACAGAGAGAACCCGAAGTTCTACAAATTTTAATGCCTGTAGATTAATACGTATGATGATGTGGGGATTTGGCACAACAGTAGGAAGACCAAGAGTAAGGAGATAATTTCACCAAAACTCAACGTATTTTGTTGTGCGACTGTTTCATTGACTGAGATGTTTGTACTAGAATACGCTCACAGTAGGCTTGACGTGAGAATACATGTCCCAACTATTTTCCTCCGACTAAGTCTCCAAACAAGGATACCAAGGATATGAGTGTAGCTTATTATCTACTTCTTGACCTGCAAATATTGTTAGTAACTGATTCGGATCTAATCAAAATGATAGAATGTGCGGCATTACAGAGTGGGTAGTCTCCTCAACCTTGTCGCCAACAGCATCCTTAGCAGCTGAGGCACGGGTGCCGGTGGAAGCGTTGGAGTCCTTTGCAACCTCCTTGTTACCCTCCTTCGAGACACTGGAGACGCCCTGCTGGACGGTCTCAGAGGCAGAATTGGCGGCGTTCTTGATGGTCTCCATTTTGAAATATAAATTAAGATAAAACTGGTTGTTTATGATGAGGCGAATGCTTTAGATGTATGATGGTGAAGAACCAAGTTGTCCATAATGAAGGAAGGAGCCTCACTTTATAAGTGACAGTGAGACTTCAAGAGTATCAACCTGGAAGGCCTGCCCCTTCATCTGCCCCTCATGTCAGCCCTAAATAAACCTACTACGTAGTTCATCTGCGTAGATCTCCCAATGGTGGGGTATTTCGTGATGCAGTAATGTCTTGGTGCAACCTATTCAGGCAGCCTGGGCAGCGTGAAGCCACAGAAACATGCAGAAACCCCCATTAAGGTTTGACATTTGCCTTAGAGAAATCTCGCTTGTCTCCAAAACCCATAAACCCAAGTTGCCTAGCCTGGAATCCAATGCCCAGTTTTATGGTATTATGACGAAGTATGACGTCCGAAAAGAGAAGTTCCCACGCAAGGCCAAACTCGCCGCGCCGAAGGCGTGGATAGCTTATTCGCCGAGCCAATGAAGCCGCGTCACGCGTCACAGAAGCCTCGAGCGAACAGCCACTAAGCCATACTTTCAATGTGCGCGCATACAAGCGGGTATTCTATTGGAATGCCATCACGATGCTTCGGAAATAAAGGTCCGCCGCATCTACTTACTTGTCATAGCTATTGGGCGAGCTCTTTTGTGAATGACGAGATCGATCTGAACTGCGTGTCATACGCATACCCACATGCGATGTTTATTACATCAGCACATCAAATTAGGACTAAATGTCCATGCTCGCAAATGTGTGGCCCCCACGTGTCTACGTCAGACCTATGACGGAATTCCTCTCTACCTTGCACCGTTACCGTTGCACCTGTCAATCATTCCTGATCTCAGGCATGCGAAATGCATGCAATGATGATGAGCAGCGGCAGGATTCCGATGCTGAAACTCATGCTTTGCCCCTCGACGCCGAATAGATTGAGATAGTGCCTTAGGTTTCGAAGCTAACCTTAGCACCATAGGCGGACGTGAATTAAGCTGTGGAAGTGCTATGTTCGGGTCTTGGTGAAATGGGTGAAATGTTGAAGACCATCGCCTCAGCCCTCACGCATGTAGCCAAGCGGGGATACGGATATGTGGCCGTCTGCACTTGTGTAGTACAAAGCAATGGTTGGTTGTGAGATGAGAGTCATTGGCCTCATGACGCCTCGGCTGGTCTAGACCACAAAGCATGCCTATTATTATTATTTACTAGCTTCTCGAAGGATAGGATTCTCCGATTGAGATGGTAGCGGGGCAGACGCTGTACAAGCGACACCATCAATTCCAGGAGCATAACTCCCGCCAGCTGAGCAAAACAGGAGCCTTAGCACGATGATGAGATGAGAGTATACAATAATGAAGAAGCGATTACCATGAACCATCAATAAAAAGAACACGTACGAGGCATAGTCGCCCCAGGTTGAAAATATAACATGCACCAATGCCAGCATATTGATTCGGGTTGTCTTGATAGAGGAACTGGAGAATGGTCTAAGAGATCGACTAGACTCTTTGGAAGGTGTAGATAGAAATTGTACACATCTCATGATATATGATAGAACAGCCTCGGGGGGAAATCCCTAATTCTGGAAAATGGTACGAGTACTGCGACTACCGTAGTCATAATAAAGACCTTCAAATCGACCACCTCTTCGACGCTAACATGTAACGTCCCACACCACATCCGGGACACCCCCACATGTGGGACACCCAAAAATGCCTCATCAACACCGCTAGTCTCTAACTTCAACCTCTTTTTTCTTTACCAATATCGATTCAATCGTTACGAAATTTTACGTACGTCTTCTTTACACTAATATGAGTCAATATACCGAAGATGATATTTATCGAGCTCTTCAAGCAATAGCTACCGGTCAAAGCCTCCGAAAAGCAGCATATGAGCATGGTGTCCCAAGGTCTACTCTTTCACGACGGATTCAGGGAGCCCAGTCAAGAGATATAGCCTTCGCTGACTACCAGAGGCTCTCTCCAGCCCAGGAATCTCATCTGGCTGAATGGGTTCGAATCCAGGCTGCCCTAGGCCTCCCACCAACCCATCAACAGCTCAAAGACTTCGCCGAGCGTATCCTACAGATCCACGGAGACACCGAACCACTTGGAAAGAACTGGGTCCAGGCTTTTATCAAGAGGAACCCTTCAGTCAAGGTCCAGAGAAGCAGAGCTATCGATTCCCAGCGTATTAATGGAGCCTCAGCTAATGTGATCAGGCAATGGTTCAAATACCTCGCTATCCCTGATATCAAAGCTATTAAGGCCTCGAATCGATACAATATGGATGAAACAGGTATTCTAGAAGGTAGAGGATCAAATGGTCTTGTTCTAGGATCATCTGAGACTCGTTCTATACGGAAGAAACAGCCTGGATCTCGAGCTTGGACATCTCTTATAGAGTGTATCTCTGCGACTGGTACTGCACTACCCCCACTTGTGATATACAAGGGGAAGTCTGTCCAGCAGCAGTGGTTTCCTCTGGACTTGACTCCATACGAAGCCTAGAGGTTTACAGCAACAGAGAATGGGTGGACGTCAGACTCTACGGCTATTGAGTGGCTACAAAAGATCTTTATTCCTTTGACTCAACCAGAGGACCCTGAAGAGATTAGGTTGTTTATCCTAGATGGGCATAGTAGCCACGAAACGACAGAGTTTATGTACTTCTGCTTCATAAACAAGATACACTTGCTTTTCTTGCCGCCACACACATCCCACTTTCTCCAGACTCTCGATCAGTCAGTCTTTGGACCCCTCAAGGCAGCCTATAAGAAGTAGCTTGGTTACCTTGACCGATGGGATACTACTACTGTCGTAGGGAAGAGAAACTTTCTCCTCTACTATAGAAAGGCACGTCTAGCAGCATTGACCGCTAAGAACATTATCAGTGGATGGAAATATACTGGTCTCTGGCCTTCGAGCATAGCTAGACTCCTTATGAGCCCCCTGCTCCTTGAGAATACGTCAGCACTAATCAGACAGCCTAGTCAGACTTGCAAAGGGTACTATGATAATAAGGGTAGTCAGGACTGGGCGTTAGAGACATTAGCAGTAGCCTAGTCAATGCCTAAGAGGAGAGATGAACTCCAAGATCAACTCAGCTTATTCAGCAAGCTTGATAGTGATCCAAATACCCAGCGACTACTCTTTCGGAAAGTTCAAAAGGGCTTTGATGAGAAGGACTACCAATTAGCTGTCGCACAGCGAAAGATTGAGGCAATAGAGGCAGAGCTTGAGGCTAGTAGGGCTAGGAAGCGGAGGAAGGTCAAGATGAGCCCAAATTCGAAGTTCACTAATATCAAGGCTATTCGGAAGGCTCAAATCGAGGCTGGTGAAATTGAGGATAGTACAGATGAGTCTAGCGAGTCTGAAAACCCTAGTGACGGTGAAAGCTGTATTGTAGTAACATTAGAATAAGTGTAAAAAAGGTTGAAATTAATGGTTATAATATACAGTGAATGTATACGCTCGACGAGAACCCCAATTAGCAGATACTACGACTTGTCGCGACAAAAAATAGTCGAGCATCTTCTGCACATCAGCAGCATCCCACCCCTGAGGACGAATTTAAGTGCCACATTACCACACTTATCGGTAGTTCAGGCAGGGGTTGTAGCACAGACTTAGGGAGGGACAGGAGGTTTAGTAGTCGTTTGGCTACAAGTTTACCTGTATAACCGCCCGACCCGGCTTAAGGGCCCGCTATATCATCTATAGCCCCTTAAGGGAGTACTTGTAGAGGTACCGAGGGTTAACACCTACGGCGTATTTAATATTATTTTTTATATACAGTGACATTTTCAGGGTGTCCCACATGTGGGGGTGTCCCGGATGTAGGTGTGGGACGTTACTGCTATCCTCATAGGGGACGCATCCCTTAAGAAAAACGCCGATTCGAGTCAGACGAGAAGCAGCAGCGTCAACAACAGCAGGAACGCGAGCGCCAGCAAGGGCAACAGCATGCAGAAGAACTTCAACGCCAAGATCTTCAACGACGTACTTACCAGAACTATCATAAAACCTTCCCTACACGCAACAGCTATATAAGCCGCGTCATAGCCAACAGCTGTCAACGCCAGAGTAAACAACAACAGGATCCTCAAGTACCAGAGGATCAACAGCTTCAAGTAGCCAAGCGTGAAATTGAACAACTACGGCAGGTGGTCACTCTACAAGACAAAATGAGGATACTTCGATCAACAAGCCCTACGCCCCTGTATTATGCTCCGCCGCCACCATCAAAAACTACACTAGTAAAGCCGTGGCGAATAGCCTCATTGCAAAAAAGCCCAGAGTCAAGCCAACAGCAGCCGCCGCCGCCGACTTCATCAACACCAAAGTTAGCACCAGTCACACCAGACAAGCAATTGCGAATAGCTTCATCCTCACAGCCGCGCCAGCGTCTCCCCAAGCGAACTCCTTCCGCCCGCCAAGATACATAGATTAGCCCCAAGCCAAGCCGCTATCACTGCTGTCAAGAATCCTTCGAGTCAAGAAAGCAGCTGTTTGATCACCTTCGATCGAGTAGCGCCCACTACCGCAGTCGATCCACAATATCCAGCGCCCGTAGCCGCCGGCCGTCAAGATCTTTCGACCTCGTTCCCTTTCATCGAGCCCACCGCCGTCGTCTTCCGATCATACGATCCCCCATGCTGAACGCACCAGAGCGAACACATCGTCAAGAGTACTGCCCCGACCACAGTCAAAGGTATCAGTATCCGTAGCCCCGTCAAGGACATACATACGGCAGCTAGCAACATTGATACAACAGTACTTTAGCCTATCAATCGACTTAATGCATTTGGTGCCCCGCCATATAGAACCTGGCTTAAGCAGTCTCCGTCGACAGCGATTTGGCTAACTTAGCAGATCTACACCTCAGCAAGTACCCCTACACCAAAATAACTGACCTAGCCAACCTTTCCCAATACAACATTTCACGCCCCATATACACTCGCATCATATTCCTAAATCTTCTTAGGATCTTCGTACAAAGCCCTCTAGTAATCGTATAGGCAATTTAAACGCGTCTAGAGCTCTAGTTACCGTTATACGAAGTTTAAAGCCTAGTACTTACTAACATATCTCGCACTACGCTCCGCGAGTAGGAGATTAAGTATATCTTCTGCAGGCGAAATCCTCTTAAGTATGTGTCTAAAATATTGACGACGGGCAGTGAAACCACCCGCAGGTTTAAGGTGCAAGATGATGGCAACGAATAACAAGATCCTCAACAAGACCTTACTATCCGGGAGGTGGAAAGAAATAACAAGATCAAGAGCTCCTTGCCCTGATCGGAACGTCAAGTACCTCAACAGGTACTAACAACTGTAGCCTCAGCAGGCACAATCAGATCTATAGGGGCAACAAAAGTACCTCAACAGGTACGTCAGATATTGAATGCCTGTCCAAGTAAAGAGAAATTGGTTCAGATTACTGTGGAAAAGGCCGCTTGAATTCCCATCTTTTTCTCAAGAGAGTGACTATGTATATAAGGTCTTAAATACCCTTCAAGAACGCGCTTACATAACTCGTCTGAAACCGGAAAAAACGAAAACAAGCACCCAAAAACCCTAACCCCACGTCAATATACTTAAAGATATCCTCTTCTTCTGATTCGGTTATTTTTATCGAATTAGCGCGGCTATCCCATTGTATAGGTCGGCCACTTATTCTATCGCGTAATATTAATTCCGGTACGTTACAGATAGTTAAAGCCTTACGACGATTTAGCTTTAAGTGTTTTTTATTATCTTAGATATCTAAGTTTAACTTAACGTCTTTCAAATCAGATTCTATAATTAGGCGTGGAGAGATAGGTTATAAAAGTTAAGGCAGTGTTTTTTAGGGAAAAATGTGCGACTCGCTTATGAATCACATTATACTTTATTAAGGATCATGAGATTGGGTTACTTTGGGTGGGAACTAAAATCTGTACTCAGAATAATTGAGGACTGAGAAGAAATCATGCGTGCACCTAATAGAAAGGACTCGACGAAACAGTCATTGCATGTGAAATTTGAGAAACAAAATTTGTCCACGCCTGCCCGACATAGCTTTGTGACCACAACAAAAACCGGGCTATAACATTCCAGCTACATGTCACAGTGTCATGGCTCACACAGGCTTTTGGCTTGTGGTTATAATTGGAGCCTGCACCTCTGCCTTTTCCTTGCAATTCGTACCCTTTCCATTCACCGATTCTATTTTCGAAACAGCCATATCATGTTCGTTTTCCAGGCTGTCATTCTTCTCAGTAACGTAGTAAATGCACAAATAAGCAAGGGCGAAAATGCCCACAAGGTAGAAATCGAATATAGCACTTGCAAATGTAACGTAGGGTATCTTGATGGAGTCAACACCAAAGCAGACGGCCTCACCAGCAGCCAGAAAGCCGCGTTGAGCACCCATGTAGTGGCTTAACTTGTCTGGTGACATGGTCAGGGCCCCTATCAACCACGGCACCAGGTACTGCCACAAGATGGAAAAAGTCCAATTTAGCACAAAGAGAACCATTACTGGGCCGAAGTCGGAATCATTCCAATCCAAGGGGTTCGATGGTGGGTTGCTTCGATCAAAGCCTCTGGTCCGAATAATCTCCCACATCCAGGCTGCGCAAAGAGGTACGCCGACGAAAGCCAAACCAATAAGCCCACGCTTTCGTTTTGACCAACCTGGGTGATCAAGAAAGAAATGAAGTAGGTGTCCGAAGGGAATTTGAACGATGAGTGCTACGAATGAAACGAGCGATCGAACTCGCAGGTTGTTCTGGAATGCGTTGACCGACCCGAGGTAAATTAAAAAGGAGCCAGCTGGGAGGAAGGCCGGCAGCATCATTAGTAACTGCCAGTCTCGAACGATCGAAAGATTTGCTTTGAACTCGGTGGCTGTACTATGTTTTTCGTGATGCGTAGTCGTGGAGTTCTCGGCAGATTCCAGGTCCTTGAGGCGACGGAGAGTCAACAGGGCCAGAAGCGCGGCGCAACCCATGACTATAATGAATGTGATGTAAATTGCAGCAGGAACTCCAGCCCGTTTGTCGTTGTTCCGGTTGAGGATGACGGGCAAAATGCTACAGAGAATGGAACTGGTTGCTTGGATGGTGTTCTGTATGGCGATGAACTTGCCCTTGTTGCTGTCATCCGAATAGGCGACTTGAATATAGCCGGAAGTAATCCAGACTGCACCCGCCCCGACCCCGATAATAGCGCCAGCTGCCAATGGGAAAGACTCTCGCCCATAGGCCTCGTAATACCACAGCGATCCGACGTACAGGATATAAGTGCAGATGCCAAAACTCATGGTAATGGCAGGACCGAAGAAGTTGAGGTATGTCCCCCCCACGCAGGCTGAGAGGAACCAAACCGAAGACAGAATCGCATTAGCGGTTTGGATGACATGAGCAGACTCAGGCCTGCCACCTCCTGCGCCAAGAAGGTTCAGCGAAACAAAGACGCCAGCGGAGAAGCCGACGCCAACACCGGCCACGAGGTTCTGCGTGGAAGGGTTCTGAGCCCCATGAAGATGCCAACGACGGCCATCCCGATCGAGAACCATGATGCAAGGGGGTAGAAAATCAGTAAGTATATATAGAAACTTGTGGTGAAATGCTGCGACAGCTCAGCCCGTTATTAGGTAAGCTCTGTAGTCAGCACTGCTACAAACGAGGCGGGTCTAAGAAAAGAATGTATCGCAGAACTTTTGCAAGTATTGAGTGATGAGTAAAGAAGTCGGTAAAAACACTGCGGTCAGATTTGTGTCAGCAGCTTCATCGCCACAAAAAGAGCTGTTCAGCTTCGGGGTGGGGACACGGTATAAGGGGAATTTGGCAGAGGGCACGCCGGCAACTTCCCCCGAAAGGAGACAAAGGCCGCTTCGCTGACTGTATCCATTCTTGAATACTGGGACAGCGGCCCTGACCGTTCATCTATGCATTGTTTATGCGCGTGCCACCCAATTTGCAAGCGTGCTCAACCCGAAGAACCAACGTGCATGACGGACCCATGTTTGAGTCAGCCTATAAGGCGTCGCATCGATTTCGTCTCACACACACCCAACCAATCCGTTGCGATTCCATTGGGGGAACGATGCAGTTGCATCAGTGCAACGCTACGTACCCGGTCTTAGTACAAGATAGATGGCTCAGGAGCGGTGACTCGACCTGATCTGACATGTATAGCGCCATGCTGTAGACTCTCTATCATTGCTCATTATGTTGCTTACTCTTTACTATCAACGTAACCCGGATCAAATATCCAGACAACTGGACTGAGAAATGAGTCAAGGGTCCAGGATATTAGTAACGTGACAAAGCAGTGTCCGAGGTTTCTTCGTGTGGAGGAGCGACTGTGCCGCTGAATATTGTCCTGCCATCATGCAAATTTGGGACAAGGGTTACGATCTTGGCCAACCGGATTGATTCTTGGACCCGGGTTTTCATTGCGGTGTGAACATGCGCGCCGTCGACATTTCTCACCACTGCGACAAGATTCTGTGCCAGGGTTTGACAAGGTTGGGGCTATGCACTCGGTATGCACAAGGAGCCCCCAAGTGTCGGGAGAACATTGTCACTAGCCTTGTCAGAGACCTAAGCTGCTGGTATAGGCAGCAAATTGCGAAGTGAGGTTGAGTTGCCATATATACGGGGAAAACGCCGTAACGATATGGGCTGTCAGAAGAAGGGATATTATCTCAGCAGATTCTCGCAACTTAGTTTATCGCACAGCATTATACGCCCTCTAATACTACTTAAGAGCTGTTTGCTGGCCAGACTATTACGAAAGCTGTCGTCGTCCTCAAACTGCACAGTTTCTAGCAAGTTTAACCCCCCGCTTGAAATCCGTAGAGTTTCAAGTGCCTTTTGCCTACCTTTCCACTCTATTTTCAGTCATCCTCGACGTTACATATCGAGCAATACCCAAGCTTCTTTTATTTACTCTTGCCCCTTGAATTAAGGGGTGGAGAGAAACTGTCGCCATTCTCTACCTCACAGCCAGAGACACCTCCACATCAACCAACATGGCCGCCGAACTTGCCCCAGGCATTGTTGTACTGAACAAGAAGTACTTCCCAAAGGACTCAATCTCAGCTGCCCAAGTTGGGGCCACCTCCTTTGCGCTGTCCGTGCTACGCGTCCTGTCTGAGGCGAAAATACTCCGAGGCGTTGTTCTGTATCAACGGGATGAGCGTCTGACTCAGCCTCACTGCGCCCTGGAGCCTGATCTGTACGACGGCGTAAAAGTAGTGACGGTGTCATTCCACTTCAGGATGTCGACTCGTAGCATCACCCGGAGCCTTCTGGAAGCCTACCTGAGTGAGAACTATCCTAGCCTCGGCGAACTAGCACCCATCGTGTACTACCAGACCGACACGCTGCTCGAATACCATCCCCAGGGGTTACAATTCTGCGTGACTCACCATGGACCCTTTGTTTCCGACTTCAAGGAGAGCTTTACCCGGTCATTGACAGAACTGGCCTTCGGTGGCGACCCTGCCAAGATCGAAGTTTTGGAGAAACAGCAGAAGCTTGGTGTCGACAGATTGATTCAAGATAACTTCGGCTCTGTCCTGGCCCACTCGGCGATGCAGCAGCATTTTCTCGAAGGCCAAGGACTCGGCTCACAGCGGTTCAAGCGGCTCCGGCCTCCTATTGGCGTACCACCATGCAGTGACCCGGATTTGCTCCCTGACACCATCAAGGATTTTGTGTCCCAGGCCGAGATACTGCTCTTCACTGCCGTTGCACGCCTTGACTACTTCAAAAACGTGGATCTCCTGGTGCAGGCGGGTCTTGAACTTCTCAAACGGGGCGTCCCAGTGAAAGTACTCGTCGTGGGCGATCCGGAAAGTGACGATTCGCGTCGACGAAGTCTTCTCAAGCTAGTCCCCGTCGAACAACGACAGCACTTCTTGGTGCTCGCCAAATTGCCCAAGGATGACCTATATGCTCTCTTCTCTGCGACCCGGGGTAACGGAATATTCATTTGCCCCTCACGATACGAGACTCTAGGCATCACCCCCTTGGAGGCTGCCGCCAGTGGCGTGGCAACATTGATTACCGACTCTCCTAAAGTCGAAGCCTCGCGGTACTTCCCTGCCGGCTACCGTGTTACTCCCAGCGCGGCCAAGATTGCTGCCAAAGTTCAGGTCATCCGATATGACGGGGTGCGTAGGTGGGGAGAGATGATCGAAGCCCACGTTCGTCTGGAGACATCCCTGAACGCCTTCCATGACGACTTACTGGCGGCCTGGAAAGACCTTTCGCGATCAAACATGACATCGAGGACATCTGAGAATGGGCTTGTCGGGCGTACGGTTCCCAGGAAAAGCCAGCAGCTGAAGAAGAACTGGATCCAGCGTAAGGGACCGAAGGGCGTCTGTGTTTCTCTTTCAGCTATCATATGAAAGGAAAAGGGGTCAAAGTCGAGAACTTGATCTCAACATGGCTTCAAGAGATTAGAACCGCACTGATAGAGGTTTCATGAGAGGAAAAGAACTCGAATTTAAGTGTTTGAAAAACATCAGGTTTTGATTCCTTTCAGATGGGGAGTTTAATGGCGCTTGGAAAATGAGGTCATAGGGGAGCTGCAAAAGGAAAAACCGGGCAAGAGGCAAGTGACGCTGCCGCCGGGGTGAGGTTGGACTAGACGCAATCTGAAACCGGCTGAGCTGATAGAGGAGATGAAGAAGAACCGCCTTGGTCTATGAAATTCCTTGATCGTATTGATGTCTCTCTACCTGCACTCGTTGCAACTTGAGCTGGACCTATCTCAATGCACAACCGTCTCCGAGGTGACTGCCTCCTGAAGTCCACAGAGCTGCCTACATTAGCAGGCCCGCTAACCATCAATGCCGTTCATCTCGCAAAATGGGTTACACAAGGCTCAACATCGATTTGCCAGCAGGAATCGCAGAAGCAGCGTGGTTTTGGGGCGCATTAATGGCTTTGAATGCGCATAAGAGAAAGCCTCTGGGTACCTACCAGTAATTGAAGATAAGCATTGTATCGGCACATAACTACAAGGTTTTGTCGGACTCAGCATCTGAAGCCGATGATTAGGATGGCGCAACAAAACCCGGCCAGCCACTTCGCGGACCTGGTCTCGATTGGTATAACATTGTTGTGTAACAAATATTATAGTCGATAAACGGATTATAAAGTAAGTTCCACACGAGATGGTAAACGTACAGCGCCAACACTGCAGCATTTCGCCGTTTGCGGTTCATTCGGGGGTTTGGCCCGTTACCGGCCATTTCCAGCTCACCAGGCTGTCCAATTAACAAAGGCATTGTCAAACGGTACCAACCAATAGATAAGCTCGAAAAAGTAACCAGATATGTGGGGTAGCATGGGTTGAACCCCTACCACCGGGAGATCTCTGGCATGCGGAGGATGATGATTGGCTCCTTTATTTCATCCATGTTTGCTTAACCCAAAAAATTCCAAGCCATGTAACGATGTGTCTCTATTACAATCAGATCGTCGGCAGACGGCACACATGCAAACGATAGCTTATAGTATAGCTTGAATGGTACAGTCACTACTGGTTGGCCTTTTCCCAGAACATTGAAGACCTCATAATCACATTCACTTGTTCTCATCGTGACTTCTGAGGAACTAGAAGCGAGCAGTCATCTCAGGCCTTTTGCCGTCTCGCTGCTTTGTCTGGCGCCTTCGTCGGTTTCCGCATTCCTCATTTCGATCCTGCTTTTTCCCACACCGCCCCACCAGCGTACAAAACCACGATCAAAATGCCGGAAGAAGCCACAACCAACGGCAAGGAGACCTGTGGTAAGAGTTCTTAGTCAATTCCGTGCTGTACCGACGTTGACTCGCTTTTGCTTCCTTGCCAGATCCCGCTTGGGTACCTGCACCTGTTATCTCCGAGCCGTGGTCCGTCGAAAAGGTGCTTGCGACGATTTACCCAGCGCCTCCCGAGGAGGGAACGAGCTCACCACTTCCCTTCTTTCACGTTCTGGAGCGCCTGAAGACCAACAAGCGAGAGGGATGGCGGCGATTTGGCATTGACAGGTACGCGCGCCCCTCCCCGGTTCACCTTGCCGGTCTTTACCATCCTTTGCGATCCCGCCGCTGGGATGCACGCAACGATGACACTGGTCGCGGAACGACTAACGAGGGAATGATAGGGGCGAATCAATTTCGGACCACATGTATCGAATGTCGATGATGACACTCCTCTGCCCCCCGACGTTGGCCTCAAAACTCGACCTCGCCAAGTGCATGAAGATGTGCCTTATCCACGACATGGCCGAATCGATCGTTGGTGATATCACACCAGTGGATGGTGTTCCGAAATCTGAAAAAAACCGCCGCGAGACGGCCACAATGGACTACATTGCCAACAACTTGCTAGGAAATGTATATGGTGGCCTCGCGGGCAAGGATATCCGTGCCATCTGGCAGGAGTATGAGGATTCCGCCACGATAGATAGCCACTTCGTGCACGATTTGGACAAGATGGAGTTGCTCTGCCAAATGGTGGAGTACGAAAAGCGCGCAAACCATTGCCTCGATCTGTCTGAGTTTGTATACGTGGCGAAGAGACTGGTCCTCACCGAGACGCAGGAATGGGCGCAGGACATCCTAAAGGAAAGAGTTGCATTCTGGAATCAGAAGGCCACAACCGGAGAGAAGGGCGCATAACCTGCAGGAACCTTTACGACCTGAGTGGCTACGCCTAAGCCATTCCAATTTGATTAACGAGAACATGTTCATATCACTAGAGTAGATGATTTATCCAGCTGGCAGGGTGAATAGGACCTTACACAAGACGAAAACTATAGACGGTTCCACATTTGTTTTATTTTGCAGGTTCTGAAACTTGCCTCTCTAAATTGCCCCGCATCGCCGAATTTCGTGTTTAGTTGCAACGAGTTCTGACCCAGCAACCGCTGCCCCCTGTCACCTGTCATCTCGAACTCAAGAGTCTAGATTCATGGGACGTTGGCAATTCAGGGTCCAAAAACTGGAGAGCTAGGAAAAAGCACCCTAGGGCGATTGTCATACGTTTCGACCTCCGGACACTCCGGGCGCATTCTTCTACTATCTTCTCTGCGCGCGCGCAGTCGTTGAGACGTGATCGCCTGCATATCGCGTCTTAACACTCACTACGTCACACCAAATACAACCAGGCATTTTGCTGTCATCGCTGCGCATCGATCGCCAGGCCGAAGCAAAAGAATGAGCGGTGTAAGGATACAACGATGCCATATCTTGATTGCCTGCTGATGTTCAGCAGCGAAACGGCTAGAATTAATTGATGCTTCCGTCTAAAGTTGTTGCAGCACATCGCCGCCGAGAGCTAGAGCAGCAGGCAGACGTCGGCAAGCGACCAACCAACCATTCTGATTTGACGGCTGCCGCGCAGCAGCAACAGCGCTCTTTTAAGACTGCAAGCGCACGCGACTCCAAACCTTGGGAAGCTTGTCAGCACGCGCATTTCATCCCATCCCCAACACCGGCTTGGGTCAACGCCCATACGAAGCGAGGCAACCCGGCATCCATCGCGCGCAAAGGTCCGACCTGCGGATCCGCGAAGGATACAGTAATCGAGTGCCGACGATCGACATTGCGATGGTGACTTGTGCATGGTAACGCGACGCAAAGAGCCATCGCAAAGGAGCGCAAACGATTGGTATACTGCGTGTGACTTGATTCTCCACGTCGACACTGAACTCTGTCCCCGAGCTTCGCCTCTTGTCTGAGTTCGCCCATCTATACGTCTTCGCAGCCAACCCGAGATGGCCTTTGGCCCGCAAGTTATCATGTCTGGAGGGTTACACTGTGAGGCACCGAATGGAGCACCCCTTGGCGGCGTGCACTCTGGATTATTTCGACCACCACTCTCGCCATCAACCTCGAGTTCAGCGTATCTTGCCAGATCCACAGGAAGCCTGTGCTCGGACTCCACGACACCCGCGTCGAATGTGAAGAGAAAACGACTACGGGCTATGGACACGACGCCACGGAATGGGTGGGCGGTGTCGGCCGATGTGAATATGGAGGACGAGATGGACAACAGACCTGACTCAGGTACAAGGATAAGCGGCGGCAGAGAGATACGTTACACGCTCGCTGGACAGATTGAAACACCCAGTGGAGCATTGCAGAAGCAAATGGGGGGTATGGAGGACAGCACATATTCTGACGTCGACTATAGACGTGCGTTGGGCTCGAAACGCCCACACGCTGACCTTGACTCACCGTTGTCTAGGCATACAATGGCCGATTCGAGACGAGATGTACCGCAAGTCGATGGATGGAGCAGAATCGCGCTGAACACCATAGGCGGCGTTATGGGCAAAGTCTGGCAGTTCTGCACAGCGGGTGCGTTTCGCGGATTCTACGCCGGTCCTGGCGTGGGGTACGCGATCGGAACAGAATCTTCGCAAAACGGACAGACCTGGTGTAATGAGCACGATGTTCCCACACTGCCTGTAGACAGTTGTAGCCCTGTCCCGGGCGGCTTTCCAGAGTCGGATTACGCACCATTTTACTACGAGCGCGAGACCCCCGAATCCACCCCGCCCCCTGCAGCGAAACGACGGCAGATATTCGATGGAAATACAAACGATGAACTCCGCAAGAACTGGGTCATCGTGAACGACTCGCCTGACAAGTCGCGGTCCAGCTTCGCATCTCGGACAATGCGTCAAATAGCTCAGCCGCAGACTCGACCTGTGCTGAATCGTCTCATCAGCAAGCCTGTGAGCCGTCTCAGTGCCCCGGGGTTTGCACGTCAGAGCTCGAGCCGAATCAGCCATGCAGGTGCTCCAGCGCTTTCCAACCGTGAGCCAGCTAGCTTCGCAAACCCACGATCCCCCTTCGCCGTGCAACCACCCGCAACACCGAGTCGGTTGCCGGTGCCCAGCCGGCCGCATACGCCGGCGCTCTTTTCTCCCACTCGGCTTTCCCAGCAACCGAGCCGGATACCCAGCCCGAATGTTCGCCCCAACTCGTCTCAAACCCGCGGCCACCGACGGACGCAAAGCACCGCGTCAAACGCCTCCGCTGCTTCAGCAGCAACCGGGCGGTTGCGGCGATGCGAGGGCTCAGTACACGATCTGGTAGAGGAACGCAGTCCAAGGCTGGACCCGGAGGCGAAGAAGCTGGCAGCTAGAAGGATGCATGAGGAGAGAGAGGCGGATGCCAGAATCAACGACTTTAATGCTCGACTGAAAGAGATGATCCGCCAGGGCAAAGAAGCGCTTGGGTCTTCGATTGAAATTGAGGGGGATGGAGATGGTGATGGGTATTGGGACGATGAGTAAATACTATGAAGGAAAGTCCGCCTGGTTCTGTCTTGTTGTCCGCTTCTGCTTAGGAGAGTCTGAGATCTGAAGTATGCCGCGGGCGTTGGAGTTGGAGTCGGAGTCGGAGTCGGAGTCGGAAATTGTCGCCTTGAGATTCAGGAGTACCGGCTAGCCAGAGGTTGAATATCTGAGACATGACACACGCCCGGCTATGTTTCGCGTTGGCTGAATTTTTGTTAGAGTATCTAAGTAGCTAGGACACTATTGCGGGTCCGCTTGCGAACTTTAGACAAGCTGGTGGCAAATTGTAAAATTTTGTAATGAACACAACGATGATGGCTTGGCAATCACTCGGGTTGTTCATTGGACCGCTTCACTCCTGACATACACGGGCAAGTAGAGTAGCAGTTGGTCGACTTTGATTTTGATCCCCTCAGTTAGAAGCCCCTATTGCGGCTTTACCAGTGTCTTCTTGAAGTCTGCCACACCACCTACAAGCTACAAATCCATGCTCCAAAGATTCAATACTGATAAAGTCTAAGACTTGACAAAACATAACAACCATGTTCGGTTGTATCATTGGGTTTTACTTCACGAGTATGTCCCTGGCGGTCCTAGTATCTTCCGACGCGTTGGCATGGTACTCATGTGGCTAAGCTCTTGGGTTCAGTAATGGTGCACCAGGAAGACCGTCAATATTCAGCAAATGGGCTTGTCAGTCGACCGTGGTAGTGTGGATTGGATGCTCATACAAGGGTAAGGATCATTATGATGAGCCTTCTGGACTATCTCAGGCCACACAACCTAGTGGCCGGGGTAATGTAATGAGCGATCGACATTATGGGTCGAGATGCTCATTCACTCCTTTATCTTCTCCTTGTGGAAGAGGCCTAACTATGAGTGTCAGCAACATGACCGATCAAACCCCTTTCGTCAGAACAATCTTACCCTGTATCTCAGGCATCCAAGGGTCCCTCATCATGCAGAAGAACTCGCCCTTTGGCTCTAGCTGGCCACGAGTATGATCTTCCATAGTACCATAGAATATGTATATGAAATTTCCAGCATTAGCCTAAGCATACCCTGTCAGCAAGTACACCCGTCCAAGCCATACGAATCCTTAGGTACAGCGAAGTGGTCAAATAGGGGCCAGTGTCACGTACGCCATACTCGAGCAAACTTCCACCACAAGTGCCACAAAACTCCCGATGCAGCTCAACCCCGCTACCGTTATCCGCCTCGTGGACTTTGATGTGGTCTTGGCCCTGGGTGATCTTAAACGACGACTTGGGGATCTTGGTTGTGATGCCGTAATTTCCGCCAGTAAAATTCTTGCAGTTGCCGCAGTGGCAGATGCTAGTACGAGCGTCCGACTCGGGGTTGTCGAGCGTGATTGTGTACCGAATGGCCTGGCAGTAGCAGCTCCCTGGTAGAGCTGGCATTGCGGATGAGTTGGTTGGTTAATATTACTCAGTAGCTAGCAAGGGCCGACTTGGCTGAAAATACGTGGTTGGAATAGAAAAGTGTTCGAAGTTCTAATGGATCAGATTATTTACGTTTGCAGTAACTGTTGAGGTACAAAAGGAAATGACATAGCTTTACCATAGTGGCGGTAATTCGACGTCATTGCTCGTTGCCCCTCCCCTCGTTTCCATACAATTACATCACCAACTTGTTGCGGCTCGGGCCGACTACATGGATTGATGGGATGAGCTATAGGGTTACTTGCATTTTGGAGAAAAATATTAGACGAGCGTAGGCAGGCACTGTAGTGATGTATGTTTTGTGGTATGTTGCACTTTGCTGGGATTGAATTATCTACCATCGCTATCCTAGCGGCTTTGCTGTCGAATATGGGCTCTCACAAGCAGGCATTCCTTCTCTCTCGAATGCATTTCCCGAGTCTGATCCCTTCATCATGATTTCTCCCCTTTAGCAGTGCTCCGCCGTCTCCGCATCCGAGGCCAGATGACCCATGACCAAGGTACCAAGGAAAACTCCTGTCAAGATAGACACGAAGTAGCCCACGTTGTAGCTCATGACAGCCAGCATCAGGAGATATCCGATGCCGACCAAGAACAACTCGTAAATCGCTCTCACAAAGTTTACTGTGAGGTTCCAGGTCGCCCATCGCTTTCTGAACTCGACAATAAAACCTTTTCCCTTCGTGTTCGATCCACCGCGTCCTTCCTTGTTTCCATTCTCGATGTCTCCGGCGCCGTTGTTCTGATTGGACTTCTTCGTCGCTTGCAACTGTGACTGCTCGAAGATGGGTTTGAGGGCCATCATGGTTCGCATGGCAAATGCGAGAAAAATGAGGAAGAAGCAGGTGCCTGCGTACGCTGCGGTGCTGTTCGGGGTCCAGGCTGTGGAGAAGAGAGACGTGTTCTCGGCCTGGAAGAAGGTCATGGCCATGGAGTGGGAGCTGTCGTGGTTCATATTGGTGTTGTTCGTGCTGTCATGGCCCATCTTGTCGTGATGGCTGGTATGGCTGCTGCTGCAACAGCTGCGAATGATTGTTCCAACAGTCATATTGGCGATGTTATTCACTGACATGTTTGAGAGAGAGCGGAGTAATCAACAGGTTTTGGCGATGTTTGGTGCGGAAATGCCGGTGTATTGTATGATTTGAGTTGAAGAGAATCAAGTTAGCATACAAAAACGCCTGAAAGGTGTTGGAAGTCACAGACAAGAATTTTGTACGTCCAAGAAGGAGAAAGGCGAAGCATCATTATGGTCTGTTGTCTACCATAATTCTGTCACACTTAGACTATCATCGACCCACTGCACGACACTTAGATCAAGCTAAGGAGGCAGGAAAACAAAGCTTCTCATAACTATAAAGGGTTATCTGCGATCGGATTTGGGCACAAAGTTGCTTATTTTCTTCAATATTCCGAGAAGGAAAAGGCCTCTTCACTGTTTGTTTGTATACCGAGAAAAAGTCTGATACCCCGAAACAAAACTCACACCAGGCCTATATTTTCCGCTGCGGAACAGGACAGTCATTACAATAGTCTTGGCTTTCCTGCTGAAGGTGAGCCAAAGTCTACACATAACACCTTCTGTGGGGAAAAAAGTACATGTCGAAGGTATTCCCCTTTACAGGATCCTTCAGTAGAGATTGATAGTGTGACCGTCTTGCAGAACAAGGCTTCTGCAACTCGCCTACAGTAGATTGACAACAATCATATCCATGATTTCAAAGCATCTAGAGCCTCTCTCCTCAAGTTTTTCCAACTTGCATTTGGTGAGTCTTTCCACGACAAGAGTTATCTTGGAAACCTCATCAAAAACAATAACACCAATGGCTTCTTTGTCCAAGCCCTTTTCAAGCCCTTGTCATAGACATCTTCAAAGTTAGAAAAATAGTCACATATTCTCACTAACCAGTTAATACTCAGCACATAGGCTCTTACTAGTCAACGTGATTCCCTTTTCTTTTGCATTTGCTTCCCTGATGAACCTGTTGCAGAAGCTCTTAGCAATCTCTCTTACGTTACGAAATGCTGTGGCCCCGTTGATGAAATAACTCAGTTTAGACGTCATCTGTACCCAATTAATACTTCTCAATTGAAGTTAAATTCACTGCCAGGATCATGGGACCAGTTATATGCGGTCGCGCTGTGCATCCTACATGCTAAGGCCGCCATGAACGATGGACTGTTGTTTGAAATAAAGCAATGGATGACTGCTTGCTCAACTGGTTCTAAAAGGAGAATGACCTGTGGTTTAAGTAGAGTGTAAATATGACTTCACGAGCCAAATTATTACAGAACGTTCATACAAGCTGTCATTCAACAAACCCTAATAACTGTTGAATCCTTAGGCCCATGGCTAAGGTTTAGCCCCATAGCCATAACCTTGACAGCAGGTTTATATTCGTCTACCGGGACCACGTCGAGTATCCACATAGTACAACTAAAAGACATGGCTAAGGCATGGAAATTTGTTCAGAGTTGTCTGTCAACAGGCAGTTTGTGAACCTCTGTACCGCAAATTCCGGAGATTTCAACCGCTTAAGCTACCGAGAATAAATTTAGACAACGCAGGAGAGGCTGAAATCATAGCGAAGCCATGATAACTTGCTCATGGTTCAGAGTGTCGCAACAGTTCGGAAAAGGTGAGACCTACAACATAGTCAGCAGCTCTCGTATGCGTACTCCACCGGCGTGCATCTTCAATTTACTGCCATTTACAATGGCATGCACATCTTGCCCGAAGACGAGTTGATTGTGCCACTAGATACTGGAGTTACTACCACAACTGCGCCAAGCGTTACGGTAGTACATTTCAACTTGGTATAGCATAGTGCAGCTGTATTTTCCAGCGCACTCATAGAGTAGTCCAACTAAGTTGTCTGGTATACCAAGCGACAAAGCAGCCTATAGGCGCTGTTTCTCATAATTGACTGATCTATGTGGCTGCAAGTGGGGGTATACGCTGACAGGTGTGAGACTATACCGGTTGTGCTTGTAATCAGAACCCCTGGGTGGCTATGCTCTGCACTATCAAAGCGTGTTTAATGCGGGGATTTATCTGCGCAACTTTGTTTCACCCGCGAATACACAACAAAAGCCTGACTGACTCATTGGGTCTGGGATATCGTTGCCACTCTGTCACCTGCCATCATACTCCTAGCGAGTATCTTGCCCATTCGCAAAGGTCGTATGCGGTTTTCCTCGGATTGCACTTTGTCCTCGCCTTCATCGCTTTGGTCGGTTGCTTCTTCCATATCTACTAACGGTTCTGCCTCTGGGGTGCGCGTAGCCAAGTAGTCGTCAACAGCGCTAAGGAGTCTCTTGGCCCAAATGTTTTGACTCTGTAGCCGGTTGGTGAGATTGCTATCAGGAGGAGGTTAGTTATCAGAAGTATCTTGGAAAGGGAAATTTGGGTGAAACGATGGTCGTTTGTGGAACGGCCGGTATGCTTGATGAAGTGCGGTGTGCTGTTTGCGACATTGGACGAACGGGTAAGTTTCTGGTAGAGCTTATGAATGAGCGCTTCAGCTGGCAAACAATATTGGTGCGGAATCTGCATGCTTCTGGTGGTGCTGGAAGTTTCAAGTATGGGCGGAATGGTTCTCGCTTTGTAATGAGTTATCGTATCCTCGTGTGCGACTAACTTGTGGTTTTACATTTGGGCAGATATCACTCGCTGACCCATCCAGCTGAGGAAATTGTTTACAGTACGTGCTACGCATTAGTAGTTGGCATTGCCTCTGTCTTTGCGAAACTCATTCTTGGAGAAGCGTATGTCCCCAACAATCAGAGCGACGCCATCACAGGTTACAGTAAGAATTCAGGTTAGTGCTAGAGTTAGGGTCAGGACTATGTATTGGTTAGGGTTAGTAACTGTTGAGTATTCACATATGACCTCTTTCTCCCTTCTGCTAAGAAAGCGCCCGAGACCGGGATAGCAATGGTCGGGTCACCAGATTTTAGAGACGGACCACTTGGAACAGAACAATTGGATATATCTAAAAGAATACGAAGCACGAACCGTTTCTAGTGCACATGGTAGCCACTTGATCTAGAACAGCCACAAATCTTAGCCAGCAACGGGCATCTTGGCGTCAAGGCTCGGTGTTTGGCATTTCTATAGGGATGGACATTGGTCCAAAGCCTACAGATACAGGAGAGTGCACTTTAAGTTCCAGTAAATTATGTGTATTATTTCCGCGGACGGCAGAATCTTGGCTTTGAGTCTTCTACACGGTGCCACCTTGGCGAATGAACATTTTCCATGTGCTGAGTGTCTCTCCGGTAGCTTATTTTCAAGAAGCTGCTTTTCATCAGAGCGTATTTCAACCAGCGTGGATGCAAAGAACCGTAAACCAGTCATAGCGTTCTTCGTGTCTATCATTGCCATGGTAAGCATCGGCATATAGCTGTTAGCTCAGCAATAAGGCACTGAACAGTATGTTTGGACTGAAACCTGGTAGTTCTAGATGCCGCGCCACAGACAAAAGCTTGGATAGAAAACAACTTCATATCACCATAAGAACTGTCGCCATTCCCAGTTGGAAATCACCATCAGCAAAGCATCGCAGACTCATACACTCATTCTACCAACTCAGCTCCAGTCTTTCACTAATTCAATATCGACTTTACCATAATTTTCTATAGTTCCACGACTAATAAACCCCAACCAAAATGCGCTTCTCCATCCTCGCCATCCTCGCCACCGCCGGCCTCGCCGCCGCCAACCCCGAGCCCAACTTGAAGCCCAAGCCCTGGGCTCCTCTCAGTGTCAAGGGGCTGAAGGACTGCCAGGTCAGCCAACTGTTCATCAACTTGCATCCCAATATATTAAACGTGAGATGCTGATAATGGCATTGTCCATAGGCCGCCTGCTTCAAAGCCCACCTCTTCCAGCTCAGCAAGGGCCAAGTCCAAATCGGCAAGACTACCAACGCTGAGTTCTGCTCGATCCCGCAGCCCGAGCTCTCCGGCTGGCTCCAGAAAGAGGTCATTCCCTGCACCAAGGTGGTCTGCGGCAAATGCCATAGCTGCCCTAAGAGTAAGTCTTACCCTATGCTTCCTTGCGACACTAGAAACCCGGAAGGTTGACCGAGCAAATAGAGGCTGCGAAGTGGTTCAAGAAGACTTGCGGTTTCGTGCCCAAGTTCGAGGCTGGTCAGGGGGGTAGCCAGGATGGTCAAGGAGGGGAGAGCCAGGGTGGTAAAGGAGGGGAAAGCCAGGGTGGTCAAGGAGGAGAGAGCCAGGGTGGTCAAGGAGGTGAGGAAGACGAGGGACAGGGTGGACAGGGCAAGGAGGGTGATGAGGGTCGACACTAGGAGCTGCTCTTTCTGTTGGACCGTCTTGTACCCAACATGTCCCAAGTTGACTGAGTGGGCGTCACTCATCTTTTGGTGGACAAGCGGAGTCGTACACGTTACTCGAGGTGAACCGTCAGATATCATTCTGAACTTCTTGATAGTAAAACTCTATTTTGTAATAATAATCATACTATATAGCCCCCCTTGACTCCCGTTGGGTTTGCTTTTTGACTAGATGCTGGGGAATCAGCCCTATAATACATTGGCCAACTATGCTCCTCTATATGCCTTGATATGACATAGATTCTTCATAGATCGCGATTTCGATCCGCCGTTGGCGCTACCGGATGACCGTTTCCCAGGCAATCCTGGCATCTCCCACCCACGAAATTAGACGATTTGTTCCGCTTCGTGCCACACTCGCTGCAGTGTAGACCACATAGATACCGATCGCAGCCCTCAACCCGACACTCTACCTTCCACCGACAGCCCTGCCCCAGGTGGCGCCCGCCACAGCGACAAGTCTTACACCTGCACTCCTTTCCAGAATGCCCCTGCAGACCACACATACAACAGCGATATGTACAGGTCATTGCATTTAAATGCTTATGGTGGCCAGGAGGATACGAATTACCACAGCGGCGACTGCAACGAATCTTGCACTCAGCCACGACGTGCAACTCAGGGAATGGCCGGCATTTGCACCGGTTGGACGCCTTCACCGGACATGCCGGAGCCTGGTGGCCTTCTTTGTCGCAGTGGCCGCATTGATAGGGACACGTCAGCGTCCGGTGAGTGCGCTGGGCACAATTGGCGCATGGCCCCCCTGATTTGTTGTTAGACAGATTCCCATATTGATCCGACCTCCGTGGCAACTTGTCTCTGAACATGGCTCTGATATGAGATCGACTCAGACTTCTTCGGCGTGCCATCTTATCGAGCTCCGATATCCGCCGACGCGGGAAGTAAATGATCCAGTAACCCATTTCTTCTCCTGGATCGTCGCCGAGGAAACTGGCAGTGGCCCAGCTCCCCGGAGGGGGCATGCTGGCGGTTCGTTGTGGCCTTCCACGGGTGAGACACTCGATGTCGTGCAGCTCACCTATTTTAGTGGATTTTTGACGCTTCCGATAGGATTTTGGGCGAATCTCTCGCAAGCGCGCCTTGAGGTCCTTCAAAGGAAGGCTGAAGAATATAGGATCAATGGAGATGAACCACCACTCTGCAGGGTTGTCGCAAGGCGGATACCAAGAGGTGCCTGAGAATAAAGAATGCGTCCATTGCCTCTTGGCAGACACTCTATAGGATTTTAGATGCTCTATCATCTCGTTCTTCCATCCAGGTGCTTCAGGGGGGCCTGTGATCCATCAAATTCAGCAATTGCTCATCGATGTCTCGTCAGAACGACTGGAAATGCATGCGTAGGCTCCAAAACAGTCCCTCATTCCCTCAAAGTTCCGCACTTTGTCATTGTGGTTAAACCGCACTCTAGAGGCATAGATGAAAGTATTGGTGTAAGCCGCTGGAGGCTTTTTGGCGGTTAAGATCAAGATACTTACCAGCTCCATGTTGGCAAAGCTTCCGAGCATGCGCCCCATACAGTCTTGATGAGGGCTCAACTTCAAGGTAGTGGCGCTGAACAAGGCCGAGGACCATGTTCTCGAGAAGGGGCCAATGGTACGGGCGTTTGTCTTTCCAAACGAATCTCCCGTTCCAGAACTTTTTGACCCAGTAGTTCTTTGACGATATCTTTGTCCACCGTGTAGTAATGTCGCCATGCAACAAAAGATTGCACATGCCCGGGACGTGGTGCAAGGTCATGTCCCATTCAGTTGCGAGCATCCGCCACATTACTTGCATGTCGAGGCCAAGTTCTCGGTCCTGGGTTTTGATCGGCCCGAAAGTGAAGTTGCTATCGATTTTCTGGCGTAGCACTCGGCCTTTCACCTTGCCGGGAAACATGTAGTTCTCCATGATCCGATTGACCATCATGTCCTGTGGTCCCAAGTCTCGATGCTCGTATCGACCGAAGTCGAGGTTGAGGCCGTCAAGGGGGTAGTGTCGCGCCATCTCGAAAATGATATGTCACTTGCCGGATAGACCAGATTCCTAAGTGAGTTTGTACCTTTCCCAATTCTTTGTAACCATGGTACGGTCAGCTTTGTTGGGAAACATTCGGCCGTTCGGAGCTCAGTCCGGCAATGCCTCCGATAGATGCCTGTTCATGCGATGAGACCTTACCGCGTAGCAGTTTGTTGCACGTGAGCAGGGCTTCGAAGCTACCGAAGTTGCAGGTGCTAGATAGCTGGGCGTGGGCCAGAGTGTCGCTGCTCCTTGGCATACAATTTCGTTTTGGGGGTTGCTCGTCTGCTTTGTTAATACAAGCGTCGTGATTCGATGCCCGGGCCAACAAGGCAGTTGCAACTTGGAAGGTCTGGGATCAATCGGCAGGAGCGTCAAGATCTAACCTTAGCGAAAATCAGGGGAAGCCATGATCCGTGCGTCTTGGGGTAGCTTAAAATGTGGCGCGCTGCAAGCAGATATCGGATTTCAAATTGCTGATAAAAGGCCTCTAGGATTGGAAGCCTCAACTGAACCATTGGATGATCTAACCTGAGGTGTTTCCATTATCCAGCTGCATGGTCTGTGTATCCAATTTCTGACCTCTTCTCGAAGACTTGGACCGAAAGAGCGTGGCAACATTTCCTGGTTGCTGGATTATTGTTGCTTCTATGAATCAATTTCTCTCCAATGTTTTCATATTAATGTTGCATGCAAGGGACGTCAACAGTCACAGGTTAGCTTGCAGCCACAATTTACCTCAAAATGGGTTTGAGACGGGGGGTTGCTTGGCAAAGACAAGTGCTTTCAGCGTCATTCGGTCCGTCAACCGCGCAATCTTCCTCCGTGACAAAACCGGCAATTCCACGAAACCAGGCGCGGTCCCTAGCTTCGTCGGCGAATGCGACAAAATCAGAGTATTTGGCAAACAGCTCAAGACATAGTCCGTTCGGGTTCATGTCTTCTATTCTTATGAGGCCAAAGTCCCATATTTCGAGGTTAAGATCCCCTGCTTGCCCGAGAGTTGTTGGTTTGGTTGGACGACAGCAACCACTTTATGAAGTGCTGGATCTGTATGTCGCGTCCCATACATATTGTGGCTTGGACGAGGGTAATTGCTGCGTCCAGCTTCCCCGGTTCGCCATGCCGCCCATGCCGCCCATGCCGCCCATGCCGCCTTGCATCCCCGGTTGACATGCTCCGCACTTCAACTCCGCAATCAAACTCAGCAATATGGTCCAGACACTCGGATCGTGCCGAATGCGTGTCCGCGGAATGTAATATAGGGTAACATGACCGGGGGTGAAATTTCCTCCTATGAGGTCCTTCTCTAAAGTTACCAAATGGCAATGGTCATATGGCGATGTTACTCCAGCATCTACCATGACCAAGGGGCAAGCAAAGGGGTTTTTTACCTAGTCTCTGAGTTGAGTCGGTTTCTTTCTGCGTATATCATGGCTGCGTTTCTCGTCTGTCGTTTCGTCTCCGTCTTGTCAGCACGCCTTGGCTTCTTTCTCTGTTTCTCTGGTAGACTGTTGTGACGTAGTCAGTCGGTGAGTGCAGGCTACAGTCAACATGGGCTGCTTCGCCTTCTTCGTTACCCTGCTGCTTGCAGTCAGTTCTTGTGAGTCTTCTCGCCACACGACATTGAGCGTGTGCCTGCTAATCAAAGGAGGTAGATATCCATCCATCATTGGCTCAGAGCAGCACTCCAACGGTCTACACTGACCCGGACACGGGCATCATATTCGATACATGGATCGTTCCAGCAACTGGTAGTGGCGCTTCGGGCGTGACTACTTATGGTGGACTTAAGTTTGGAATGGCATTGCCTGAGGATGGTCTTACAACCGATGCAACCGAATTCATTGGATATCTGGTCAGTGCCACGAGTCCTCACTCGATGCAAATCACTGACTCCATCAGCAATGCGCATCCAATAGCTCCATAGCCACAGGATGGTGTGGCATATCCCTCGGTGGTCCGATGACCAACAGCCTACTTCTCATGGCTTGGCCTTACGATGGCGAGATTCTGACTGCATTCCTTTGGGCCACTGGCTACGACACACCAGTTCAGTACACTGGTGATGCAACCCTTACACAGATCTCTTCTACCGTCAACTCGACCCACTTTACGCTACTTTTCCACTGCCAGGGCTGTCTGGCTTGGGACCAAGATGGTGCTACCGGTAGCAACCCAACGAGCGACAGTGCAGTAGTGCTCGGCTGGTCACAGGCTATTGCTGCACCATCCAACCCCCAGTGCCCGGCATCGGTCACTATGGCGCAACACGAAGCTCAGAGCATCTTCGGTGCCGTCCTTGACAGCAATGCTGCGAACCCATCGTACAGCGAATGGGCAGCATTAGCGACCAACACCGTGACAGGAGCCTGTGGTGGTGCGACGGCAACGCCCACAACCACGGTTACTACTACTGGCACTGTCACCACCACCTCGACTACCGCTACAGCTACAGTCTCAGGGGTACCTGTCCCGACCGCGACATATGACTACATCATTGTTGGTGGAGGCGCAGGTGGAATTCCGTTGGCAGACAAGTTGAGTGAGGCAGGAAAGAGTGTTTTGCTCATTGAGAAGGGCCCACCGTCTTCTGGCCGCTGGGGCGGAACTCTCAAGCCTGACTGGCTTGATGGCACCAACCTGACGCGTTTCGATGTTCCAGGACTGTGCAACCAGATCTGGGTTGACAGCGCAGGTATTGCTTGCACCGACACGGACCAGATGGCTGGCTGTGTTCTCGGCGGTGGTACAGCTGTGAACGCTGGATTATGGTGGAAACCCAATCCCATTGACTGGGACTACAACTTTCCTACCGGCTGGAAGTCTACTGACATGTCTGCTGCAGCGGGTCGAGTCTTCTCGCGCATCCCCGGCACAGATCACCCATCCATGGATGGCACGCTGTATCTGCAGCAGGGTTTCAACGTTCTCGCCAGTGGCCTCAAGGCTGGTGGCTGGGCTGAAATCACGGCAAACAGTGTCCCTGACCAGAAGAACCACACCTACGCTCACACTCCGTATATGTTCTCGAACGGAGAGCGTGGTGGACCTATGGCTACATACCTGGTGTCGGCCCATGCTAGATCCAACTTTAAATTGTGGACTGACACCACGGTCAAACGTGTTATTCGCACAGGTGGCCACATCACTGGTGTTGAAGTCGAGCCTCAAGCCGCTGGAGGTTACGCTGGTGTCGTCAATGTCACGCCCATCAGCGGTCGTGTCATTCTTTCCGCTGGAACATTTGGCTCAGCTAAGCTGCTTCTGCGGAGTAAGTGGATCAATTCACCACATTTCTTTTTCTGGTACTAATAGGCACAGGTGGCATTGGCCCCGCAGACCAATTGGCTGTAGTGAAAGGTTCATCTGACGGCCCAACGATGATTTCCAACTCATCGTGGATCACTCTCCCTGTTGGATACAACTTGGAGGATCACACAAACGTAACACTGACGTCTCTCCAAACTCCATCGTCTGCTGATTAGTGTGTCTTAGACTGATACCGTCATCTCTCACCCTGACGTTGTATTCTACGACTTCTACGAGGCCTGGGACAACCCCAATGCCACTGACGAAAGTCTGTATATGGGTACGTGGAATATACTGAGCATGTCATGAATCATGTCTAACTGCGAGAACAGACAAGCGATCCGGCATTCTCACCCAAGCAGCGCCAAATATCGGACCAATGTAAGTCTTCGATATACTCAGGTAGACGAGCGAATTTAACAACTTCAGGTTCTGGGATGAGATCAGTGGCGCTGATGGCATCGTTCGGCAGCTGCAGTGGACAGCCAGGGTGGAGGGAAGCCTTGGTGTGGAGAATGGCAGTAAGTCTTTCGCAAATCCACGACCAAGATATCTTGCTGATCACGAAATACAGAATCGATGACGATGAGCCAGTATCTGGGTCGTGGCGCCACCTCCAGAGGCCGTATGACCATCACCAACAGTTTGAACACTGTTGTGTCCACGCTGCCTTATCTGAATGACAAGAACGATGTCCTCGCCGTCATCCAGGGCATCAAGAATCTGCAGGACGCCTTGAAAAACGTCGCTAATCTAACCTGGGAATTCCCCGACGCAGATACATCCGTCGAAGACTATGTAAACAATGTAAGTAGCTATCCGCCACTCACTCACCGCTCTCCAAAAAGCAACTTAACTAAGCATATCACAGATGCTCGTGTCCTACACCAACCGCCGCTCCAACCACTGGATCGGCGCCAACAAAATGGGCACCGACGACGGGCGGTCCGGCGGCTCCGCTGTCGTCGATACCAACACCAAGGTCTACGGCACCGACAACCTGTTCGTCGTCGATGCGAGTATCTTCCCTGGCCACGTCACCACCAATCCCTCGAGTTACATCGTGACCGTGGCGGAGCGGGCGTACGAGCGCATTTCGGCGCTGGCGACGGCGACACCGGGGGCTAAGTTTGCGCAGTGTGACGGGGCCACTTGGACGGGCAGTTTTCAGTGTGCGGATGGGTTGACTTGTACGATGAAGGATGTGTATTATTCGCAATGTCTGTGATTGATGGGATAGCGTTGATAAGTGGCGGTGATGAGCTTTTGTTCTTGCATACATTAGATCGATGCCAAGTGTCGTAGGCGGGATATATAACTCGCACCGAGCATAGAAGAATCTGTCAAATTCGTTGTCCATTCAATTTTTGCACCATCCCGTTCACACTTAAGCAGATAAGTATTCAAGCTTGAGAAGATACAAGCTTAGGGCACTAGAAGTCACTCCCGATGCGGACACCTTCCATCATCCAGGTTTGATATTTCATTGTATTTGCGACCTTTTCTGCACGTAGTAACTATCGTCGTCAGGATATTGTAATTGACATGAAGTCCATGTGCACGAACTCTGCGATTGGTCGGAAGAGCTCGTTATAACACCCATGAATATAGCCCATATGTGAGCCTCTTGATATCAAGACACGGTCAAATTTTCACAATGCCACGAATACTGACCTATATAGCTCCTACAATATTCTATAGCCCAAATGTATTTATAGCTTATGTCATGGAGACGTCATTTGGCCCAGTTCGGCGTCATGTGTAAAGAAATTTAGCCAAGCAACGCAGTTCGCTGGTCGCACCCCAGACTGCGGGGATTTGATTACCCCCAAGCCCCCCCCGCTCTTTAATTCCGGGGTAGGCCTTAGGGGTGGATTAACCAATGATGGCATACACATCAACAATCGCTACCACAATTGGCAAAGCTCGCCATATGTTACCCGTGTACAGCGCAAAGATCGGCAAGGGATATATGGCTTCCGTGTGGCCTACTGCCCCTAGTCACGGGGAACACAACATGACATTAGAGTGCAGCTGACAAGGTTCTAAAGGGCATGACAGCCAACCAAGGCTATGGACTAGCTTCGTTTAATATACAATGCTACGTGGGTTCCGAAGAAACGATCGTTGCGGGGAGCCCATGAGATGCGATGACGATGATGATGAAATAGGGTTCTGGTCCTCGAAAACTTGGAGAGGGGGGAGGGAGAGGGAAATGGTGTAAATACGTGATTAAGTCTAGATTTCCTAGTCCAGGATGTTCAGTCTTGATCTTTTGCCAAGATTCGAGCGAAACAATCAACAATGGGACTCTTACATATTCTCAGCATGGCGGCCGCAGTTGCTACATTGCTCACATGCATTGCAAAGGCTGCGCCAGCGCCCATAATTTCTCTGACAAAACGAGACTTAAAGTTCGCTTTTGGCGATGAGAAGATCAGAGGGGTAAACCTGGGTGGCTGGCTTGTGTTGGAGGTCAGAAAAGCGACTATGCGACATGTTGAATTAGGAAAACTGTCAACTGACACTTCTCTAGCCATGGATCACTCCATCGATATTCGAGGCAACGCCAGACAAAGTAGTAGACGAATACACACTAGGAGAGACACTCGGCCAAGACGCAGCCTCGACTGTCCTTCAGAAACACTGGAGTACTTGGATCACAGCAGAAGACTTCACCGACATAGCCTCCAAAGGGCTCAACTTCGTCCGAATCCCCATCGGATACTGGGCTGTAACCCCCCTGGAGGGCGACACCTACGTGTCAGGCGCCTATGAGTACCTGGGCAAGGCGCTCGACTGGGCCCAAGCGGCCGGCATCAAGGTCATGATCGATCTCCACGGCGCCCCAGGCTCCCAAAACGGCCTCGACAACTCGGGCAAACGCGGTACCGTCGGCTGGACTCAAGGCGACACTGTTGCGCAGACCCTGACGACCCTCAACAAAATCCGCGACGACCATGCCGCTCACCCGGCCGTCGCTGCTATCGAGCTTCTCAACGAGCCCATGAGTCCGAAACTCGACATGAATATCGTCCGCCAGTTCATGTCTGAAGGTGCGGCTAATCTAGAAAACACTAATGTCGCCATCACTTTCCACGACGCCTTTACGGGGGTTACGAGCTGGAACTCTTGGGGCTCAGGTCTGGACTCGCTGCTGCTCGACACACATCACTACGAGGTTTTTGATTCCGGCTCGCTGGCTTTTAGCATCAATGAGCACGTCAGCAGCGCATGTGGTTTCGGTACACAGATGGCTAGCACGAGTAAGTGGACCATTGCAGGAGAGTTCACAGGTGCCGTTACAGATTGTGCGAAGTGGCTGAACGGCCGCGGTGTGGGGGCAAGATACGATGGCACGTACAGCTGGGAGGGTGCAACATCGTCATACATTGGGTCTTGTGAAGGGAAGGCCTCGGGTACGGTCGCTGGGCTCAGTGATTCTGATAAGAGCAACATCAAGAGTTTTGTCAATGCGCAGATTGTAGCCTACGAAAAGGCTGCGGGGTGGATCTTCTGGACTTGGAAAAATGAAGCCGCGCCTGAATGGAATTTTAAGGACTTGGCTGAAGCTGGTCTTATTCCGCAGCCGTTAAGTTCTACGAGTAAGTTTATTTCTGATGTTTATGATTGGAATTCATACTGACTTTGGAGTAGGTGCTGGTGTCTGTGGATAGGCTTTGGGTCAGGGTTACCAAACTGCGGGAAAAGGGGTTTGTATACCACTATGATTATGAGTAACGACACTTTTTCATTGAAAATGAACAATTTATTACGTAAAAAGCTACCCTTATTCCATATCTTGAATTGAATCATAAGAATACGAAACATACAACGACTGCGATACTATTGTTGATGAGTGCCCCCCTGAATATGAACTACTATTGTATCATTGACAGCGATTTGTAGTGCCCAACAGAGTGGCCTATTTCGAAATTATAGAGAAAAAGAGAAAAATAAATTTGATGCTCTCTATTTCCTACGATTGCCTGGCGCCACTCGGGCGATGCTGGTGTGACAGAGTAAATTTGGACGTGAGTCCATGGCTGCCTATACTATAATCTCTCCGATATGGAAAATAAGGTATCTAGAACACAGCCACATCCTTTCCGCAGAGATAAGATGACAACCCCCATTAGAGTCGGACATACAATAAATATCGTCACCAAGGCCTACTACCTCGCCCAGGACTACAATAAAGCCCCTGACGGAACCAGGGACTTTAACTTCAACCTTGAATCACTTAAATTCATGTTTCAGGATGCGGACGAGGCCTTGGTCCATAACTGTTCGGATCAACGGGCGCTGCATATTCGTTCCGGATGCCAGAACGTACTCGATGACGGACGGAAGATCCTAAATAAATGTTCTTGACGGGTGTGCGAAGTTGAAAGCGAAAATGTAAACAGTTTACTTACCTCAAGCAGTTCGATCCTATGACGGAATGCTACTTGATGGATTTCAAGCCCCAGATTTGGGAACCTGCCAGAACTCGCCATCTGAGAGCCACTACCTAGACCCTGGCGACGACAACAGCCCCTGGGACACCTTTAGGATATAAGAAATTCACAAGTCGCTACACGCAACCTTTTTCAACTAGCCAATAAATTCAGCCAACATTGCCATCAATTAATGAAGGTTATTTGGCTAATTTTCAGAGTAAATCTACAATTCTAGTCGCCGGGAAAGCCGGTTCTTGAACGAAACTAGGTAATTCATGGTTTGTGGCTACCCTAACAGGCGGTGACCAAGCCGATGTGGAAGGGGAGGCCCAGCAACAGTAAGCTTGATGCAGCCAGGTCGCTCATCCCGGATCAAGAGATAAAGGCTGATAGGGTTAAGTCATCGTCGCATGAGCCGAGGACCAGGAAGGGGTATGGTGGTCGTTCTTGACTAGGGCAGAGTCTTGCTATATTTTCTGCGGTTTCATTTATCCCTTCCCCCCCCCCCCCTTCCTACTCCCTTCTTGCTTTCACTACCGCGACATCGAGATATTATTTTCCAATGGTCCGTCTGGAAGAAGTCAGGTAATATTGACGATTCAGCTACATGTTTCGGTTTTCGATCACAACTATCTTGAAATGTGGACTTAACGTGTTTATTTTTCCTCAGCTAACAATATTTGGATCGTCGCGGGCACCGGGTCATTGGCTTTTCGTGTCTAATAGAACGAAGTTGGAGCCTCCGCAAGCCTCCTACGAGACCAGCCGGCTCCGAGATACTTAGCAGAAGTAAGATCTGTGTAAGTACTCTTGGTAATCTCCGAGGACGTCGGTCTTACTGGCCAATCATGCAGCCAATAAACCAGCCGCTACGAGAACTCGTGAAACCCGATGATTCCGGGTTATCCCAATGCCATTGGCTTATATATTATCTTACCGCCCTCGGATCACACGTTGAGTCTTTGGTTTGTAATTTCAGAGCTGGCGGCCGAAGCTCACTACACTCATCCTAGATACACTACCCCCGAGCACAGAAAGGACATAAATAACGAATTAAACACTATCAATATCTCATCAACATATCCACCTCATTCGTATTCGTCTCGCCACCAAGATGTCCCTCTCATCCTGCTGCCTCACCGGCTTCACCTGGGACGGTACCCCCGCCGGTACCGTCGGCAAACTATGCAACAACGACACCTACATCGCCGGCAAAAACCCCTCGGCCGCCATCCTACTCGTCCACGACGCCTTCGGCTGGACCTTCCCTAACGTCCGCCTCCTAGCCGACCATTACGCGCGCGAAGCCGACGCGACGGTCTACGTGCCTGACTTCTTCGGCGGCGAGATCCTCTCGACACAGCTTTTGCTCGAGGGCCGCTATGAGGAGATCGGCATCGCTGATTTCATCAAGCGCAACGGGCGCGGAGTGCGCGAGCCCGAGATCTTCGACTGTGCGCGTGCTTTGAAGAAGAATTACGAAAAAGTCGGCGCGATCGGGTTTTGCTATGGGGGGTGGGCGTCTTTCCGATTGGGCGCGAGGGAGCATCAGCCGCCATTGGTGGATTGCATTAGTATAGGGCATCCGTCGTTGGTGGTGACGAAGGATATCGACGATGTGGCGGTGCCGGTGCAGATTTTGGCGTCCGAGATTGATCATATTTTTACGCCCGAGTTGAAGTTGTACAGTTTTGAGACGATTACTAAGGTGGGGTTACCGTTTGATTATCAGCATTTCTCTGGGGTGGAACATGGTTGTCTTGTGAGGGGAGATGAGAAGAAGGAAGGTGAGAGGGAGGCTATGGTTAGGGGGAAGAATGCTGCAGTTGCGTGGTTCAATCAGTTTTTGCATGCAAATTGATGATGCCTATTGAGCTTAAAAGGGGGGTTTACGGAAAATTGTCATCACATAGGCGTAGCATGTTAAATCACATCGGACTTATGGCAAGCTATTACAAAGCACAGAAATCATCGTGACTCTGATCTCCCCAAGTCCAAAGGAGTTAAGGCAGTCGACCATAAGGGCCTCAAATATAGAAACATGTACCTTTTGGCTACACATTTGGATCAGTTGCTGATACAACAGAGGCTTCGTTTCCGTAGCTCGTAGTATGCTTGCGCGGTGTTTGTACAATGAAAATAGGCTGTTTACGTCCTCGACTTACACAGCCTCCTTATTATATGTATTCACCTCACGGTTCCGAGGTCCTATGACGACTGCTACGAATGATATATCCCTATCACACAGCCTTGTGACATCTCAATCTGTTTCCAGTTTGGAGGCTTATCAGTTGATCTTCTTTATGCCTGTCTATACCGAACGCTCTAACTAGTTTCCGGCAATTAAGATCCCTCGCCTTATCTGCTTCAGCGGGAATAGTGCTGCCATATCTTCGAACCTGAAGTTACTAAGAACGCCCAAACGCAGGGCTCCCTTGAATTAGAAAGTTTCCTTTTATGCTAAAGACGGGGAAGCGAATAATCGCTGATAGGCCAGGTTCGCTGATCGTGACTCGGTTCGGTTTGGTTTTGTACATGTTGTGCTTAACAAGGTTCGACTGTGCCGACGTCATCACATCCAGCCACATAGTTCCCATACGCCTCATCAGTTCAGAAATACTCATGGTGGAGTCTGGGACTCTGGAATAGACTATAGTCCTCTTGGTCATTTGTAGCGATACGTTTGGGGCTAATGCTGGTGTCTTTTTTCCAAAATTCCCACACCCACTCGTGACGTATCATAGCCTATCATGAGACATATCCCACAGCTTGCCTCATAAGGTGGCCTTAATATCTCCTTGCTGGTCATACATGATAATTATCCGTATGTGTCAACCAAGCGACCCGGAAGCCTGTCCCTCGTCTCATCAAGCCATGGACTGCCCAAAGACCCAAGATGACAGCGGGCAACCCTTCCTCAGGCTCTAATCCTACGAAGTGATGGAAATAAGCCAGGCAATCCGGGCCAAAAAACCTGGCAAAAAGTTCATCTTCCAAATAATCGCCGTCAAGGAGCCATTGAAGTCGGAATCCATTGCCTTCATCAAGTGCATAGGCCCCGCTCTCAAGTGATGAACGTGCGTGACGTACCAAGTAAAGAGAGATGCCAGACGTCTTGGAGGATAACACTGACATGTCGAAAGGTAAGGTATTCCTTAGCCGTGATCTAGGTCTAATATGCCACCAACTTACTACCAACATCGACATGCACAGACTCGAGGAGATTAGTATGAGCCACTCCCTAGTCCAAGTCGAGATCGCAAGACTACACTTCAGCGAGGATATGGTAGTCCAGCCGGAGCCCTGGCTGTACGGTGATCTGATCATGAAGGTGACGAGAATCGACCGGCTGCCTATGATCCACTTGAAAACATTGTCGACGAAAAGCCAGCGGTGCAACATTCGTGGCATGCTAACTCGGACGCCGAATATACCTCTAAGCCATCGACGTAAGGCAGCCTAAGAGCGTTGGTATCAGGTGCAGATAAGCCACATTGGCCTATAGGTCTTATATAACCATTGGGCTCCAGTGGCTTTCCGGCACCTGGCCTATGCGAGGGTCAGCAATGCATAAATAGGCTGCTGTGACCCCCCTCTCTTGAGGAAGGGCTGCGATAAACTTGTCGTTATTGAGTCATCTACACTACACTGCTAGTACCCACCTGGTGACTGGCAACCGACTTCCCTCTAACACTTTTACTTCACAAAATACAACGAGAACAAGCTGTACCCGGCAGGCAACTTCCTGTGGCAAAGTACCGGAGGCTCAGGATTGCGTACGTGGCCATCTAGAAAGCATGACATTGGGTCTGGTGAAGGCCTATCGTGCACGTTTGCTTTCACGCATGTTCCGCGACCTGAACACTGGCCCATCCTGTCTTGCAAAGTCTTCCGTGTCGGATTGAAATCGGTCAACTTCTTCGAGAATAACCCTGCCCTTGATGTATCACAACGCACAGAGACAATGCCGTCAAATATAACAAATTTTGATATAATACAAGGATAGCCTGTCTTAAATATACATATCTCTTGAAGTCGTTAAATTACCGCGTCAATGTGGGCTGAATCTCCCTGGCATGCCCTTACTGACCAGCGGCCTGAGCTATATCTAAGTTTTTGGTCATGTTGACTGACGCGTCGTTGATTATCTCAAGTTCCGGACACGATATCAGGCAAGCCTAGGAAGGTTGTATCTTGAATACGGTTACAATGGAAGAAGTATCACGATAGTTTCTAGCCTAGCCTTAAGACCAAAGTCAATGTACGGCACGTCGTGGTCGTTCCAGAGGTTGACTTCACCTCTGCCAGCTTAGCTAGCCTTTCCTCCACAACAATGCGTACGGCTTGACAGAAGGCGATTGAGCGACCTCCCGTCCCCGCAGATGCTGTTGACTGATGAGGGAGAGCAGGCAGGTGAGTTGGTACTGCTCAAGGCCGACAAAGTTGTCAAGTTGTCGTCGTTTCCCAAATGGACGCGACGGCCGGTTGGGGCCACGTGCTCGCCGTCTTGGACAGTTGGCGCACTCTAGGTCGGCCACGGGCCTCTCTTTGGGTAGTTGTGTAGAGGAGCAGTCAAATTGTAGATACGGCAAAGCTCACAAGGAGGAGGGACAACACATTGCAAATGCGACGAGATTAGAATGCGGTTATGCCGTTTCTGGGAAGCGACAGCGGGGCCTACTTGTCGCGCACGCCAGGCGTTACAGGTAAGAGGTAAACGTATATCACCTGAAATAAAAGTCAAATGAGATATAGCACGTTTGGCGGGAGAATTATCATTTTGTTAGATAACAATAGAAAAGAAATTAATTCCTCGAGGAAGCTCCTGGCTGGAAGACGCGAATTTGTGATAGTTCATGTAGCTTGTCCAAAAATGTGCTAATTGCAATCATATACCATGTCAATCCAATAAAAGTAATTGTATGAGACTACGCGTCAATGCGAGGCTTCCACTGTTCCAAGACCCAGAGCGCGTCAGCGTTCGAATTTTGACTCCAACCTTGGCCCGGCCACGTGTATGGAAATTTTTGGAGAACGCGCTTCATGGCCCCCCTCCTCTCCCGTTCCGCCTGAGTCGCTGTGAACTATGAATTGACGCCACCCAATCTATCAGATGAAACAATCGACCAATCGTTCGACTCTGCAAAGAAATCTCCTAGGTTCCACGGACGGCAATTTCGCCTCTCGCCGTTCGATGGTAGACCACACGCTGTATGCTAATTCCATATTCCAGGGCTTAGAGTCAACAGTATGCAATGTTTGGCGTACCCTCATCACCCTCCGACTGTGCCAGATTTCGAGCTCGATAATTCATCTGGCATCTGCTGCACCTGCATAAGCCCAGGCACGAACTGTGATCAGAATGTACCTGATTTCTCGCGTCGTGGGAGGGATAGCTACGGCGTTCACTTTGCCTGGCCATTTTTCCAGCGTCCCAAGCAGCCCCTAGCGCGTTTTCAAGTTTGCTGGCGCGGCACTTAATTACACCCATACCCACACTTCTCGACGCCGTGAGTCTCCCGCCAGAACGAAAACCCTTGGTATATCATTGTGTGTCTGCGTACTCAATGTTTCGAGATATAACGCATGATTCATAGTTCACGACTGACATACGGCCCCCTTCAAGCCGCCTTTTCTGTTGCGGCCTTGGGCATTGATTACGACGGTTTGGTTGAGACCAGTGCAGTTTCGGTAGGCGTTGAGCCAGCTGGTAGCGCCCTTAAAACGGGGTTTCCGGCGGTTGGAGTCGTTTTTGAACATTACACAGACGGACCTATCAGTGATACTATCAGTGATAGTTTTGAGGCGACGGTGTATCACGTCAAGTACCTCGTATATGGTAAGGCACAGCATAATTGCTACAGTGCTTTCATGCGTGGCTTTGGCCGGATCTTGCAGACTCTACTGGCGATGTGGTATGGCCCGGCTGCGATAACGTAGCAGGTATCATCGGGCCGCTTTGAAAATCTGGACACATGAGCGGCCGCGGCAGCGAATATGCTGTTGAGCAGAAGTATTTACATCAGTTCCCAAGGCGACTATCCTATTCTGAAGACGTGGATTGTTCTCATGAACTCTCACATGACGCTTGCCCAAGGCGACTCCCAAGATTCACAGCCGCGTGACTGGGATCGCGAGGTAGTCGCATGCGTTGTCCAGTTGCCCGATCTCATGGTGAGCACCAGCCTATCCTGCAGCTCACCGGCAAGTGGTTGTTGACCCCATGACTGATCTATAACTAACAATCTCTAGTACGAAGCAGGGCTACTGCTCTAGACGACTGAATCGGCTACCGTGTCACGCGAAGAGTTGGCGCATCGTGTCTCGAACGCATTGCAGCAATGTCTTTCGATGCCAACGCGGGCTCACTGAGATTGGCTTTGACGGGTGATCAGAGTGGCCGTCCCTTGGATGCAGCTCAATTTCTGGAAGCGGTCGAGTTGACCAGACGAAGTTTAGCCACGGTGGAGGCTTTCCGTCGCGCGCTTCACATATACGTACACCAGAACCCTCCAGACATGCCATTGGACCCTTTGGACGAGTTATCCCAAGCGTCTCTTGACACTACTTTTAACCTCCCATTGATTCTAGACGCCATCGGCCCGGGTCCAATCTGGGTTGGGCCTTGGTGGTGATGGTATGTGAAACACGATCCCAAGATCGACCACAGTATCTTGTTTAGAGTTGGCAGAAGATACATTCTCTTGAACCTCACAACTCGATACTGGCCAGAAGGTCATGCAGCAGGTTTGAGCCATCGACGACACCGCCACTGCAAAGGGTGGATCCAAGGTGACTTGGCAAAATGTCCTGGGCCAGGAGGGCAATGAGACTATCTGCTTATGAGGTTCGCAAGGTCAGACCGAGTCGTTGGTACTAGTAGTGGATCCGAGATATACTAGAAGGCCACGCTTTCCAGTGTTCATGTCTTGTGCAAAGGGCCAACCCCTTTTGCCACAATAAATTACCACACCCGCTCCCCACCTGGAATCAAATTTGGATGCTGGTCGTTAAGATAGAGAAAAAAACAAAAATGAAAAATGTTGAATTAGGATGCCATCAAGCCACAACAACCGTTATCGGCTTTGATGACATAGAGCTGAATGGGGCACTGCAGCTGGATCTCAGTGCGTGGCCAAGCGCATACGCAAATTGTTTGTGTGTAGCGCCAAGAGCAGAGCAGCTCTAACAAGTCGTAGCTGGCACGAAAGAGGATATATGTTGCAAACACAAGGCCTCCCTAGCAAGGCTCGATGTTACAGGCACGACGGGACGAGAGTGGTGTTGTCAATATGCGGTATTATTGGGATGAGTCGAAGGCCACCGGATGTTTGACATATGTGGATCATAGTTGTACATGGTCTGCGTCTTGGACCGACTGTCGTCATTCATCTCGTTTCTTCGTCTCGCCTCTTTCCAGCACTCATATCTTAATTGCAGATTTCATGCCTTGCTTCTTTAGCCACAGCCACACAGCCCTTTCGTTGATCAAGTAATGATGTTCCTCAAGATACATAGTCAACCTTTCGGACTTCAATCGGCCGCTTTGCGCGTTGGCTTGACTGCTCGAAGCTAATGCTTAGGTCAGCCTCACAAGGCTCATTCTGACAGCACTGAGGGAGAGTGCGGGGCACTTGTTGAGAGCTAAGGCAACTTGCGACTTCTCCACGCACTACTAACTTCTCCGAAACACTTGACGTCACCCTCATTGCTTACGACGTTGCGAGGTCGAGCAGGTCTTCTCGGTGCGATGCGCGACGGACGCGAAACGGCTCTGCCGATCAACTTACTGGTCATTAAAGCTATCTCAACCACAGAAGGCATCCATCAATTCTGTTTCGGGACAAAGTTGAAGACCCAGCCCCTGTCAATACGCTGGAGTCCTATCAATCACAAGAGGGTTCTCGCCAAGGCGCCACGAGATTCAGCGTTCCATCGTCAAACATGACCACAAATAATCCACTCTTCATGTAACTCTTAGCCTCCTTAGTTGGGTGTCTATTGATCTTCCCCAGCTAACAAAGCGCTACTTTCAAGACCCGTCTCCCCACCTCAAGTGCTCAATTGGCCAACGTAACATGGCGCGCCGTCGAGCTCAGCCTGGGATTCCGTGGTGGGTCGCTGTGCCAGCCTTTGTGCTCTGCTGTCCGGTTTGGATGCCCATCTGGGTCTGCTTCAAAACGACCGCCTGTTGCCGCGATTGCCAACGGGCTGCCTCAAGGAAATGCTCAGATGTCCGCCGTGCTCGCCAACGAACCAAATTCGAGCGTCTCGTTTGGGAAAGCAAGTTGCCGCCGTCCCAACCCATCATTCGCGATGATGCGCAACCCGTGACATTGGCCTCCAAAACGTCGTTTTTACACTTGCCACTGGAGATTCGCTCGTACATATACGAGCTTGCACTTGGCGGCCCAGCAATTGTTCAGCCCAAGTTCAAAGCCTCGATGCGCGGCTCACGTCCGACGACCTGGCAACTAGCACAGCATATTCGTGACGACGAAGAACTCCCGAGCTCCGCACTGTGTCGCATTATCACTACGGGTGGATCAGGCCTATCACAAATCATCACGATAAGAGATCACAGCTGCAGGGCAGGTTATTTAATTCCCGCCATGATTTATGACGGCAGTCGGTTGGATACAACGCAGGGTTACATTCTACGGGTGATGGGCCAACCAGTGGCGCCACATATCCGTGCGATGCTCACCTGCCGCAAGGTTTACGACGACGTTCTGCACAGGCTGTACGCAGATAGTACCATCTCATTGTTCGGCGCCGAGATGGTGCACTACTTCACTCGGAACGCGAGTCCGGAGGGTTTGCGGCGGGTGCGTTACGTTCATGTGGCTCTGGTCATTGCATCGAAACAATGGGAGACGGCAAAGAGCAAGAGTGCTGTCGAGACTGCATTGTGCAGCATCAGTGAGACGTTCACCGGCTTACGAGAGCTTGACGTCGAGATAGTGCTGATGTGGAGTCAGCCCAACAAGCCGCACCAGTTCTGGACCTGGCTTAAGGATGAGTTGTCTCGACACTCGCGAGGCCTCGACAAATTTGTGATGAAGATAGCAGTCTACCGTTCTGGACAACCCCGACGGGATACAGATGTGCCCAGATTTGAACGCCTGAAGGGTTGGGATGAAAACGAGTATTCGGCACTGAAAGCGGCAGTGACTAGTCCAGTCGCAATAACTTGAATTATTAAACACCACTTGTATAGTAGATAGTCGCATAAAACGTCGCCTAGAAATCAAAGGCGTTTCTTTATTCATACGATACCACATTGAAAGTAAGGCAAGGTAGGTAGTACCCTGCCAGCATGGATAGCATAGTAACCGCGCGCCTAATATCGGCTCTGGACTAAGATCTTCGTAAGGGAGCTAGCCTTCGAGCAGGTTGCAGGTGACGGGGTGTAGGATTAGTTGGCGGGAGATATAATTTTTTTGGGCCACCTAATTAACCGGGGTGACGGTACATATGTGGACTGAACACATAGGGTTTGAATGTCACGGTAACTTCAAAACTATTTTCCCAGACGTGGAAATCTAGAGCACATGTAGTAGCTGGAGGTCCTGGGATTTCCCTTTCCTGTAACTAATTTTGCTGAATTGGGGTGTACGCTGGGCATGTCGTGCACATAGTGTCCACGTATGTACCGTACCCCCGTCATCTGGAACCTTGCCTTCGAGGAACCAGAATTCCCTAGGACTGAACGAGGTCGTCGGGGGTGGATATTTTCGTTGGTTTCTTCTGGGATACCCCCACCACCCTGTTGCCCGGCGAGCCTCCCGGCTACGGGTCAGCTAACCCGGGTTTCCTTGCTATACTCATAGTTGTACTTCGTAGAAATCTTAGCTTCAAGTTTGATAAAATTGACCAAATTCACACTATATGTCAGGTAACCCTCCACTCCCGGCTTGCCTACAAAAGAAATAATTTCAATCAAGATAGCCCATTGATTTTTTCCTATCGTATAAAACGTATTTTGAACCTTGCCTTTTCTTCCTGCCTCTTGCTCTGAGGTATTGACTTCGATTACAAAATAAAATCCTCCTCCTATACACGCGCCGGTCTCCTCGGTGGCGGCCACAACGCCGTCTCCCCACTTGGTGCAGCCGCGGGTTCCGCCCACGGTTCATAATGCGAGTCCTCATCCACATGCGAGCCCACGTCCGTATGGGCCGACAGTGGCCATCCGTCACCAGGCTGGAGCGGCCCTGTGTGCGAGGCTTTTATCGCGCGGTCGACTTCGGAAGGCGAGTATGATGTGTGAGGTTCCCACGCTTGCCCTATGGTATCGGCTGCCGCCTCTTCCGGGATTTTGCGCAGGGCAAAGGACTCGACGGGTGCCTTTTTGGTGTCATCGTGGGCGGCGCTGGTGATGGTTGATGAGGCGCGTTTTCCGTCGACGTTGCTGCGCCATCCGCCGGTGGTTCTCCCAGCTTCGGTATCGCCCAATTTCCTTGATGTAAGGGAGCTGTGGATCTCGCGGAGGAAGGGCCGGAGGATAGGGATGCACTGCACGATTATGGTGCCGCAGATTTCGGCCGAGTACCTGTGGTAAGCGGAGTTAGTGGCTGCTGCTTTTGAACATCTCCCCGAAGTTGTGTAAGAGGAGAGATAACTGACCAGACCATAGACTGGCCGTTTCGCCCTGCGAATATGATGTCAGCATGATAACCAGCAGAGTGACGGTGGACGAGTGCTTCACTCACACATATACCACGCGTCGTGGACGTGCATTATCGGTTTAGACTTCCAGACAGTCCGCACAGCAGAAATAATAGCAACCCTGTCCAACGAGTCAGACCCAATCATTCCTCTCTCAGTCCTGTATGCCTCAACTTACAACAGCCCCAAGCTCATTGTAACGCAAAGAGCGGCCTTTTCATATCGTTTGATATTTAAACGCCATGTGATCAGCCAGGGGAACAGCGCAAAAACGAAATCCATAATGATATTGTAGGCTAGTGACATGAAATGTCAGTATTCCCAAAGTTCTCTCGCGCGCGCAGGCGCCCTACAAATCCAGTCACTTACTATTGCCACCTTCTTTGAAATCATCGGCGAAGGTTGCGTTGATGCAGAAGCCTGGAATCCTGTACCACACCTGGTAGCTGGCCTCGTCGCAATACCTCGCCCATTGGAAGACCATCTTGACAGCCATGTAGGCGTTCATGGTGGCTATGCAGAACCACAAGATGTACTGTTGCCAGCGATTGCTCATCCTGAGTAAAGTCACGGCGAAGGCGGTTTTAGTCCATGTTTGGCCGAGAAGAGTACCACATGATGAAATGTTGATGAGAATGTGCATCCGGTCGTCCCACTTGTCCACCACGTAACCTGTCGCAAACTCGTAGGAAATAAGGGCGTCGTTCATAAGTAGTATTATCTATGAAATGATTAGTATGAAATAGCGGGACGTCGTGATAAAGTTGGTGCGGCATACCCAGGATATCACAAGAATGTGATCATCATACCACAGCCCATGGCCTCGGGTGAGCTTGCACCAGAGCCGAAGACTCAAGAAAAGAGTCGCACCGCTGAATAAGGTCCATAGCCCTGCATTGACCTCTCTTTCGGGCGAAATATAATGATGTTCGGCTCGAGGGGAAATCATCGTCACATACTGGCTGGCACGAACAGAAATCGAAAAGTGACGAAAGTTCTGTTGCGGAATTCAAAGGCAGAACGAACGTTCAAGGGATGAAGCAGGGGCAACTCGTGGTATTTTGTTCTACTGAGGGGCATACCAAGGATCACGAATCCGTCATTCGTCTCGAAACGGTCAAAGTGTTTGCTTGCCCGCTATAGCACGTCCACCCCCACATGCCGGTATTGTTCATTATCTCCGATGCTACACAATCTGAGAAGCTCCTTGCTTGCCCGAGCTGCTAGGCCACGCTTCACCAGTAACCAGCTGCCCCGTTTTCGAGCAAACCCGCATGACTGGGGTTTCCCATGTTCGTTGCCGTGAATCACGAATTTTCACCACGGACTGCCACGAATTGGGACCCGGGACCGACCTGGGCCATCGCAGCGAAGAAAAGACTGCTCAAAGTAATATGGGGGAGTTTGCTTTGGAGGTGACGCCTGAGCGTAAAGGGTAGTCATTGACTGTGCCGTCGAATACAAAAGGGGCCCCCACCGAAATATGCCGGGATCAAGTTTCAAAAATATTGCGAAAGCATCCGCCAATCAGCCAATCTTATGTGATGGCCGGGATCCAGGGCTGAGCCAACGAACAATTTGGAAAAGGCCGCATCCAGAACAGCTGTTATCTAAACGACGGATTGCTGATAAAATGTTCCGCGAATCATCAATCGAAAATGTCCACGTTTGACCGAGAACCGAATAATGCCCGCTGGCGATGTCTGCCTCTAAAGTTTGTACAACGTGACCGTAGCGCACATATCAAGAGGCTTGCTCTGATGTGCTCTTGCGCGCATCAGTCACACAGTCTTAGCTCAGTTCAGTTGTTTCTCCGTGATCGGATCACGGTGATCACGATGAACACGTATAAGTGTTTTCAATAGTTGGTCACATCATATTAGGTTTGCTTGCTTGTATAAGTGAATCTTGGCCCAATCCACTTGTTCGCGGGAAGCCAGAATGTGACGAAATCTATAGATATTTATGTCAGTTACATGTGATATACCGTAATCGTTAAGGTAGGTTAGTCCGAGGTTCGGGGAACGGAAGATTCCCCCGAGGCTTAGAATGACTATTTTTGCAAATTTCGTTTTGGCATTGTAGCATCTTTGATTGTTGTGGTAAAAACTGCAGGGTACTTAGATGCCGTCATATAATGGGCTCTGGTTGTTTGCTATCAAATATTGGACTAATTGTGCAAATTGTATTGCATTGAAAGTGCGATAATTTTTGTAGACTTTCCAAGGAGTGAACTGTGGTCACAACGGCCTTACATAGAAATGAAGGATGCCTGCCCCACAGGCAGAAATTGTGTGGTGCTTTGGGTGGTAGTCACATTGGCCCATAACGTACGGTAGGTGGCCATATGTCCTCACAAGCTGGCGATTCGGCGTCATGGCCTTGAAGGTCCACCATCAGACTGCCAGAAAAACGTGCAAATACCCACATGTTCGGTATCGCCTTTTGACTTATGTTAACAGTGGCTGTGAGCAGTGCATTGTATGCCCTCTATGTGTGAGATGGTTGGTCACATCGACTGTGTTCTTGGCAGCTTGTTTAAATACAACATCTAGTACAGGCTGCGAACTGTTCGATGGGTGACGGTTGATTTGTTGCCAGAATGAGTGTCATCGGGAAATGATGTGAATCTCCTTCACCAACATTGAACCAAAGGGCGGTAATGAACCGTCCTATTGTGTCAATGTGAACAAATATATAACGTGAATGTACACCGAGCTGGCCATGACACCGAGCTGGCCACTTTCATGCGCCAACGCGACCGACCAACTTAATGTTTGATTTCTCAACAACCAATTATGGCAAAATCATACAACGAAGCAGACTTAATGCTAGCCCTTCAAGCTCTCAAAAATGACCAAAAACTTAGTCTCCGACAAGCGGCAAAAACGTACCAAGTCCCCCGAAGCACCCTCCAAACGCGTAAAAACGGCGTACCTTTCCGACGCGATATTCTGCCCAATTCACGAACTATGACAGAATTAGAAGAGGAGGTCATTATCAAGCATATACTGGACTTAGATGCACGAGCGTTTCCGCCCCGGATTGCTGATGTGGAAGCAATGGCAAATTCTATCCGCGCGACACGTAACGCAGGGCCCATTGGAACGCGCTGGGCCTCGAGGTTCGTCGCACGTCGCAAAGAGTTGAAAACTCGTTGGAACCGTCCTTACGATTACCAAAGGGCCCAATGCGAAGATCCAAAGCTTATTGCAACCCGACCGTGGGTATCAAAGACGCCACAGAACCCGATAGAGGCTCATGCACAGTCTGCTTTTTTGAAAAAGCGCATCTCCGAGCATCAGAATAGCTCTCCGACGAATATTTTCTCAGCTGTCGACCAGTTTGCGAAGGGAGCAAAAATGATAATGCACGAGCTCGCCCTCTTACGGGCCGAGTGCGCTGAGCTTCGAGAGGCAAATAAGATGCTAAGCCGGCGCCGGAGGACTAAAAAATGCAATTACGGGAAGGAGAATCACTTATTTTCCAAGAAGGACAGGACCTAGGGGACTCTAGGGAGTTGGCGACGCAGATACAGCAAGAAGAGCGCCGAAATGGTGGTCGCGCAAAGCGTGTTGAAACGCGCCCGAGGCGCTGTGGTATTTGCAACGGGACTGGGCATAATGCGCGAACTTGTAAGATCGCATTGCCATCTTCTGGAGAGGAAGATTCAGAGTAGTTTCAATTGATTTACCGCGTTGTGGTTTTACTATCGTAAAATTTCTATGCGAGGTTATGTAAGGGTGGCCAGCTCGGTGTACATTCACGTTACTTTACTAAATTTAATAGAAATCAGTTAATTATATAACGTAGTCCACGGTCCAATTACACACTTCGGCAGATTTTCGTACGCTACCACTTTGACCTGCGGTTTTTCACCACATAACTATGGTTGGTTCTTGGAATGAAAGTGATATGATTCTAGAATTACATGCGCTTCAATCTGATCCAAAATTATATTATTATTATTAAATACGCCGTAGGCTCGAAGCCCCCGGTACCTCTACTAGTACTCCCGTATGTCAAACCGTGCCCTAATGGCTGGACTAAATACATACGCTGCGTCGTCGGTTCGCCCTATTGGCGACTGCGTTGCGTTCACTACCATACTACGTTGGTTCTCAACCTACCAACAAAGTCCCCCCTGAGAAGATCGATGCTATCTGGGCCTTGAAGCTGTCCGACCCGTCCCTAGCAGCCACCTTACAATAGTCCCACTAACTACTGGCTCTCCTGTTGCTGTTGCGAGGTCTCTGCGAGAGTATAGTGGCCGTGGTGCGATAGCGGCCCGTAATCGTTCCCTCGGTCCTTCCAACAGCCCGCAAAAGAGGATTACGTGCTCTGTCGTCTCAGGGGCGTCGCCACAGCGGCATAGCGGCGAGTACACGCCAAAAGCCCCTGTCTTGAATAAGAAGGCTGCTAGTCCTATTTTTTCCGTCCTGATCTGGCACTAAGATAGAGGTCTAGTGGCGGGATTGCTGCTTCTGCTTCCAGGTGGCGAACCGGCGTCGCTTTGTGGGCGCCACAGACTACCCGGAGGCACTCGTTCTGTATCCCCATCAGGCTCTTAGCTGGCCCTGCCGGTTCCTCACTTATAGTATGCCACGCAGTCGCCCCGAAGGCGATCACGCTACGGATAACCACCGTATATAACAGCCTCGCCCGTATAAGATCGCAGCCCCACGACATATTGACTAGCTTTGTCAGGGCTAGCTTTTGAGTTGCCATTTTTGTTTTAACACGCTCAACATGGGCGTGCCACGTCAGTTTGCGGTCGAACCAGACTCCTAGGAACCTCGCTGAGACTACCGGCGACACTGTGGCGTCCCCAAGGCGAATACTTTGCGGCAAGGGCTCTCGGGCCCTAGTAAAGTGCATTAGCTCACTCTTGTCAGGGGCGAACTCCATCCCGTGCCTCACTGCCCACCGCTGACACGTAGCCCATGCGCCCTCCAATCGGCGGCAGGTCGTGTCTGGATCGGTGCCGACGCTTAGCAGGTTCGTGTCGTCCGCGAACCCGACTACCAAAAGTAGTGGGTGCTGCTCCGCTAGCTCCTCGTACAGCGTTGAAATGTATAATATAAACAGTATCGGGGATAGCGGTGACCCCTGGGGGACGCCAGCTCGTAGGGGGATTGGCTCTGACTCCTTGCCGTCGAACCGGAGGCGTACCGTCCTATCCTCCACGAAGCTGCGTACCCACTCCTGAACCCACTCCGGGTAGCCTTTCCGGGCTAATATGGAAATCAGCCGTCTGTAATTGACCGTATCGAATGCCCCCTTGATGTCCAGCTGTAGCAGCGAGGCGATGCCCCCGCGTCTCCACGCCGTATAGACCACGTCCTCAACTATACGTATTGCCAGTTCGGTGGACCTCCCAGCGCGGTTACCCATTTGGCCGTTTGGTAGTAGGCCAGCCGCCTCAGCTACTTTGGTGATACGCTGGCTCATCGCCGTCTCTATTACCTTCCCTACCGTGCTAAGCAGGGCAATGGGGCGCCAGCCGCCAGGGGTCTGCTTCTGAGCTGTCGTTTTATTAGGCTTAGGGATAACAACCACCCTCGCTGAGCGGAAGCGCTCCGGGTAGTACCCCAGCCTAAAGCTAGCTGTTGCCAGATCCGCTAGGATCTCCCATAGGGGTTCAGCGCAGGCCTTTAGCAGGCCAGTGGGGATCAGGTCGTCGCCGGGAGCCTTCCAAGCAGCCGTTCCTTTGATGATAGACTCGATATCCATTGTGTTCACCTCCCTAGGGACGTTCAGCTCTGGTCTTGTCTGTAATAGGCCGCGATCGAGGTCCGATAGATCTATACACGGGTCTGGGAAGAACCTCTCAGCTAGTAATTTTGCCTTCTCGTCATGTGTACGTGCCGTAAGCGTGTCGCCGGCGTCCCTCCGGAGATCTGGCAACCCGTGGGCCTCAGGGGGGGCCCAGCTCCGTAGCCTAGCCCACATCTGCAGTGCCCATAGGCTTTTGTGATCCTTCGCCGTCTCCTCGAGCTTCTTGTGCCAGCTACGCGTCTGCGCTTCGCTGATTTTGAGCCGTTGTTTTTGGCCGGCTCTTGTATATTCGTCCCAGTTGGTCTGCGACCTTGCCTGGAGGTAGTCCCGCCGTCGTCTCTTCGTCTCAGCGCAAGCCTTGCTAACCTGCGGGCACCACCACGGGACCCCAGCGCCTCGGCCAACGGTGCGTCTCGGGACCGCCACGTCGGCAATCTCTTGGAGGTTCCGGATAACCAAGTCAACAGCCTGGTCCAACTCCGTTATCGTCTCAACCGGCAAATAATTCATAAATCTCTGGCTTGATTCGGCTACGATGAGACACTTATCCGCCATCGCCCAGTTCCACCATTCGACACTGCGGCGGCCCTCCTTGACTGCTTCCCCGTTGGATATTACCCTAATCGCTTGCGCTCTGTGGTCTGAGCCCTCTAGGCCCGGGTCCCCATCGTAATCAATCCTAGCCCCTTTCGTCACCCAGGCTAGGTCGATAGTTGAGTCTCGTTGTTTGTGCCTTTGCCGTGTGATTTCCCCGAACGGCGTAACGAGCTCTAATCGCCAGCGTCGCGTAAACTCCACTACGTTGTCGCTGCCCCGTGACGACCGTCCGTGGACGTCCCACAGCGGGTGATGTGTATTGAAGTCCCCCACGAGGAATTGTGTCCCCTCCGGCGCCCCATTAGGGAGGTCTTGGAGCGGGCTGACCCAGCGGCTCCCGGTCTGGTTTGGTGAATAGATAGACCAGATCGTAAGGGCGTCCGGGCCTGCCCCGAACGTAATATTGCTCCAGTCCATCCCGGTACGGGGTCGCAACGTAGCCACGTCGTATCGTTTATGGACATATAGCGCAGCTCTGCCGCTGCTGTACACTACTTCGTACCTGGACGACTTCAGGCAATAAATCGCCTTCGTCCGCCGGTTGATCCATGGCTCTTGAGCCGCTATTATATCATAGTCACCCCCCTTATCCAGTGCTAGCGTTGCGTTCGCCTTTGAATCTGCGATATTCCAGTAGAGAATAGAGACTACCATTAAGCTGTCGATGGTATATCTTCGTTCGTACGTCCCTTAGTGAGGAAGCTGCGCATTGCTGACGCAGACCGTTCGGTTCGCTCCTGCTCCACTCGCGATCCGCCTAGGGGGCGGCCCCGGGGTCGTACAACTGTAAACCCGTCGCTGGTCAATGAGCTAGGTGGTGTGAGCCTGCCCTCACTAGATAACCCGTCCGAGCAGCTGCGGACCTCAAATTGTCGGGAGCGGTGAGCGTACGCCTCGCGTACACGTAGCCGCTGCTGTTCTGCCGTAGGGCAGTCCCTGTCCCACGCCGTGTGCTTCCCTTTGCAGTTCACACAACGTTTTTTGCCGCTAGGTGCCTTCTCGGGGCAGTCTTTTTCACCCTCTGGGTGTGCCGTTGCAGCGCAGACGCCGCAACACGCCGTCTTCTTGCAGTGTTTCGCGATATGGCCGTATTCGTAGCACTGGTAGCACTGCCGAACCTACGGTATCGCCACTGCGCAGCCTGCGGGCCGCCACTGCATCGGTGCTGCCGCGTGCATTGTTCACCGCTTTTACGACCTCAGCCGCCGATCTGTCCTTCATATTAGGGTCCTCTGTCCCCCGGATCACTACCTCTCTCTCCCTTCGCTGGGGCACTACCACCCGCTGCTGCCACACTGGGGCTTTACCGGGTCCCCGTCCCTGGGCCGATCCTGAGGCGATTGAGGCCCAGGATCGAGTTGTAGGCAAGGCCACGTTCTGCACCGTACCCTGCATGGTCTTCTCAACCATCGTCTGGATCGCCGCAGGAATTTTGGCAAGGGCCAGAGTCACTGCCAGTACGTCGGCATGTGTGGCGGGTCTGTCGTCCCCCTCCTCCAGCGTCCTGCCGGCCAGTTTCAACCCCAGCCAACGCTCCATCAAACCCCCCATGACCTCAATCTTCTCATGTGGGACCAAGTCGGCAATCTCTTGTTCCACTTTTGCTCGTTCCCTTTCGATGTCTTTCCTCTTTGCATTCTTACTGTTGATGCACTCCACGTTCGGTGCGTGGGCACTTTCGTTGGCCTGGGGGTGGTGAAAACTCTGTTCGAGTCCCGCCCGTCCCCCGTCAATCACCATCGGCGCCGCCATTGCTTTGCGTCCTCGCTTCGCGTGCGATGCGAGGTCACTGTCCGACGTAAACGGTCGCTAGGAATCGAATGCCGCAATCGGTTTGATGATTTGACGCTGTTCGAAGAAGTTATCGATGAAAGTCAGAAACCTCTGTCAAATGGATCACTATTAATAATAATGAAATTATCATTACCTTTAGTGAATGGTTATTTATGCTGTTTCTGATGCGACAGCTCGGGATTAGCGCGTATTGTATTCTCCTATATATATATTTCGTCCATACCTGTAACGAAACCTCTAATAGTCTAGCTGCGTAAACCACTAAAGAGTCTGTAAGGGTTTGTGCTAGTAAGTAAGTCCTGCTGCGGAGTCCTCAAGCAATAATATCGGGGTTTGACGCATGGAGTAGAGTGCTTTGGGTAACTGAAGTATTCAAGTAGGGTAATCGGGAATAGAGTCGTCAAGGCAGTTTGCCTCACCAATGGGTTAGATTGATGCTTAGATTGATCACTGAAGTAGAGACTGTCTATCTATGAAATGCCTGGGAGTCCTGTCCCTTATATATCCATCTCTCCTTCACTGATCTCGTTGAATCACTTGGATCACGTCGCTCCTGGTGATCCCAAGTAGGGGATCACTCTGCCAAGCGTGATCCCTGTCACGTGACCTTTTCCTTTAGTCGGGGGCCTAGTTGTTCCTTTCCGTCCTTATGGGGCTTTGTTCCTGCGGGGTTCCGTCATGGCCTATTGTAGGGCCTGTCGGGTTGATTTTGGCCAGGTTAGAACCAACGGTTCGTAACAATAGCTTTAGTCAGCTGAGTACCCGAGCCTGGTTATTCAAGTACTACGGACTATAAGCTGCTGTGAACGCAATTATTCTACGGAGAACGTGCCCAACATGACCAGATTCATCTTCATGCTACATATATATGCTTGACCTCTGTAAACTTACGAAAAGTCGACGCTAGAACGTCGCCACATCAGCATTGCACTAGCACAGCGACGAGATGAGTCTTCAACTTCTCCATGGTTGAATCTTTCGGAAACAACCGGATTTACTCGTGATCATGGCCACAGCCGCAACGATTTCCTACGTCTCTCTTGTTCGTATTCATACGGTCATAAATTCCAGCCTTACCAGGAAGGCGGTAGTAGGGATGGTCCGGCATTGACCTCGGCTCTGAGCCCTGCGAGGCGTAGTTTGACTCATTCGACTGCTTTTACACGGTGATCCGAGTGTATCGTCTACTTAAACAACGACTTTGGATGTTTCTGCCACAAGAGCCAGACCGCAGAGCCCAGGCGGTTACTCTGCGGACCATAGTAATTTGTCCCAGGTGAACAGATTCTGACTTTGAAATTCGCGGCAGCTTTTTCGAAATCCATGTCTAAGATGGGCTACAAAAGTGGGGTAGGCACAGGGAAGTGGGCGGAGACACGATGGATGCCAATAACAAGCAAGCTAGGTGTATTCGGATGACACGCAATTTGCGGAGTCAGAGCTTCAAGTGTTCGCCGTGGACAAATTCAACACGACTATAAGTCCATAGCTTTTTATCCAAGCCCTCCCCGTTTGCTGGATTCTGCGCGGGTCATTGCCCACTAGGGGAAGTCGTTGACACTTATACAACGGTTTGTTATCTTCTCTTGGTATTCAGGGCGACGTATGTCGTCGTTAGTTCCGTATATCGGAGCACATTAGAGGGTGTGTGGATAGGACGGTCCTCGAGAGATACTCCGACTGGTTTATTCTAATGTCCTTGAAACTGCAGATCCGGAGGAGCCTCCAAGTGCGCAATTGTCATGAAGAGGAAAAGTATAGAAAGAGAACACGCATCGGCGATGACGAGGCCCGTGCAATCCAGCCTGGGACGTAGCAATACTACTACAGCGGAAAGGCACGGGATCGGATCCGAGGTTCAGTACTCCCTCCGCCCGCTCAAGTGATCCATAATGAAACGGTGCATAAATCACATCGATGCAACAAAATGAGTGCAATTTCAAGATGCACAGAAAGTTGTGTCAAAAATTTCCGCAAATAGGTTAACCAAAGGCTTCTGCGCTATCAGCCATTCAAGAATCTATCGCAACCCATTTAGTTGAACTCGAACTGAGGCTAATGTAGCCCAACTGCTGGGCTGAATTTGCTACCCATAGACCAGAGGCATTCTGCCCTTCCCTTGTCAAACACAGCGTCAACATGTTTGGCCGGCGCCCAGAGGGGTGTGCATCTAATGAATATTTCCTTACCTGCGTAAATACGCATATGGGGATTCGCTTAAAGAGTCCTCAGTGGCCGCAAGGACCCTACCTCCCCTGCGTATAAAAAATACGCGTCGTCTAACGGCCCGCGTCTTGCTGGCTGTCCCACCTGGCTGAAGTGACATACCCAGGCCAGGCGATGCTGAGGCGGCTATTCAAAGGTCAAGCATCCACCTACAGGGAAGCATTTTATGAGCAGATATAATTTCCTTAGTTCTAAATCGCTTCAGCACTCGTGCTAACCGTTATGGACGACTGTAACGTACATAGACATGAGTCTGCGCTCTTTCCCATGATTGAGACGCCGGACAGTGACAACCTCGCTCGAGTTAATGAACGGTATGAGTTTTTCTTGCGCTCAAAGTATGGCGCGACTATCGTAAACACCTGGACTTGCCCTCCCTAAAATCAGGTTTGGGCTTGTCAATATCTGTTTGTGTGGATTAGTGAGGGGCGGGCATTAAGCCTCAAGTCGTATTGTCGACGGGGCGAAGTTGTGCGTGGAGGCGTTACAGCAATAATATCCCATGCTGGCCCCAATTATCGTTCACCTCCAAATTTAGTATAAGATGTGACTTTCATGCTCAGTCGTCTTCTGGTAGTGCCGTTTAATGAGATGCGTTGCGGCGCCAGCAAAGGCGAGAACCTGCATATGCTGAAGGTCCACTGCGATATTTATTGACACGGACGCTCAGACTCAAAAGCTTGTTTCTTCGACCAAGACGTACTTGTTCCATGGCAGATGGCAGAATTGATGCGAAGGCCAGAAAGATATGCATTTACTCTCGTCTCATGGCTACTTCTTTCTGACTTGATGCGGGGTCTCGTAGACCTTCGACCGTTCACTTGGCCGTACCTTCCTATGTATGGGATTCCTGTGCTACAAGAAACCCCGAAAACACCGCCCACGGCCGGAAAACAATCGTGTGATAAAGAAAACATGCCGACTATTGGACTATAACCCTATTGCACTTTCGTACTCGCTGAATAACGAGATCTTTGGTGATAACTGGCAGATGGACAGATGGGCAAATGAGAAATGAGCTGAGACGCGTTGGCTCGACATTGACGATTTCGGATCAAAAAAATGCTGGCTCGAAAGAAATATCGTGCTTCATACGGACTGGCCATAGTCAGGCAGTGGCTAAGCCCGATCTATACGCAAAGCCGACAGTCGATTAAGTAATCGGAAATTGGATATGGCCTAGTCATACGAAGCTACCCGAGGTCACATAGCGACGGAGCAAGGGTCCAACGGTGGGGCCAACAGGGCTGAAGCATGAAACTAGTCCTTGTCCGGTTTGTTATCGTGCTGTTGTTGTCAGAGAAGGATAATAAGTCAAGTGAGCAAGTTGGGAATTAACCTTGGACATTACGAAACAAAAGTGTGTACAGTGATCCATTTATTCTGCATAGTGTTACAAATATAAGAGACCTAAAATAAGGATTAATTGTCAGTTTACCTAACGTAGTTTACAAGCGAGTCGCGTACTTTTCCCTAAAACTCTCCCTTAACTTTCATAACGTATCTCTCTACGACGAATTATAGTATCTAATTTAAAAAAATGTTAAGTTAAACTTAGCTATCTAAGCTATATAAAAAGGACTAAAACTAAGTTAGCGTAAGGCTATAACTATCTATAACGTACCGGAATTAATATTACGCGATAGAATAAGTAGCCGACCTATATAACGCGATATTGGCGCTAATTCGATAAAAATAACCGAATCGGAAGAAGAAGCTATTCTTAAGTATATTTTAGATATAGATTCGAAAGGATTTTCGCTAATAATTAAGGATATAGAAGATATAACTAATCTCACAAAACCTGGCTAGCATAGTAGCTCGCCCTATTGCTAGATGAGTGAAAACGAATACACTTCGCAGTGTAGGAGGCAACAATAAATTAAGGAAAGGTTCAGGGTGGCGGTAACAATTTGCTGATTTGCGTTTCCTTGAGATGCTCAAGTGGGGGCGGAAGACTGCAGAGCATCTGCCCCGCGGGCGCATGACGCGGTTGATCGAGTCGCCATCCGCATTCGATTGTTCCTGGGCGTCTCACTACTGATTAAAGCATTGCATTGTGATTCATCAAACTCCCCCAATCAGGGGTCTACGATGTGCGGGAGACGCGGTCATGGACCTTTTAATGTATTTCGCATCCCTGGCGTGGACACTGGCGTGGACCAGTAGTGCAGGTACCGACAGGAGGTGAGATGCAAATGTAAGATCGACTTGGAGAAGCAACGGGAATCAAGGTATAGTGCGGGTCGGACTCGCAGCTTGACTAGGACACGCTACTAACTTTAGATAACGCACGCCTCCCTAGGGATTATAGTTGTTAGTTCGGTATATACTAAATAATTATACTAAATTAGGACAAGTCTATATAGATCTCCTTAAACCTACTTTCTAGTATATTTTAGTATATTCTAATACGTAGTACTAACGTATCCCACTGTCTAGTTGAATACTCCTTAAGGCCTCGTATAATAAGCTAGAAGTTAATTTAACTATAATATTAAAAATCAATCAAAAATACTCGTAACTATATTCTTTAGATACTTCTTTACTATTCTAAAAAGTACGCGTATTATAACCGGGCTCTCCGTACGCCCTATAGCGTCGCTAGCGCGTCTTAGGCCTCCTCGTACGATTATAGATCTAGCGCGATTTATCTTATAACTATCCGTTAACCTACTTATAAGACTATAAATCTTCTCTAGCTTGTATACGAAGTAGTCCTTTATCCTATAAAAGGTTTTATTCGTACGACGTTACTAGCTAAATATATTATTCACTTTGCAAAGTATAGCGTTCGTACCCTCTAAAAAAGTAAGCCGGTGTATAATCTGCGTTGTATCCTTCGTAAAATAGTTAAGACTAGTAAGTATAATTATTAGAGAGCTATTTTAATATCGTATAATTCGGGTTTTCACGTATTCGGTCTAGGATTATGCCTTAATTAGGTTATTCAGGGTCTTTGATTCCTAGATAGTTATAGATATCCTCTTAAATATACTAGTTTGTTATATTACGTACGAGAGTAAACTACGCGTGATACGCGTTAGGAATCGTAGAAAACTCTCGAGTAGTCTATTCTTCGATTAAGGCGCTTCTAGAGGTCTAGTTATCGTCGTACGAAGATCGAAGCCTAATTAACGCTAATGCGTCCCCCGTCGCGTTAGTATAGTAGTCGATTCACTTTATCTTTAACACGATTAACTGAGGAGGTAATAACTATAAATTTAGGTCGATTATATATCGTACGATCGTATCGTCTTCGGAATAAGTGAGTTTTTACTTTAATAATCGTATATGCTATCGTAAAATACTGCCGAGATAATAGTAATGTAAGGTTATATAGGGGATATTACAGATGCGTACTACGGATTATACGCTTAGTTTAGGTTATGTTAAGGCGCTTAAAGTGCTAATTAAATATCGCTTTCTTCCTAATAACGTACTATAGTAAAAGGTGGAAAATAAGGCATAAACCTAGGTTATATAGAAATACGGGAAAGTGTTTAATTAGACCGTAGGGTACGTTATATTTAATTTAGTTTTCTATACGCATCTAGTCTAGACAACTAGACGCCTATTACTTAAACAGCCCACAGTAAAACTGAGCTATTAACACAAAACTAGCTACTATTTTAGCCTTAAAAGCACGATCAGTTTTTACACTAAGGTACTTAGTACTACGTATCGGTATTGTTAGATATATAGATACTACTTTCCGTACAAGTTACTAGAAAAGCAATCTCTACCTAAAAAGGGTTAAGTGCATTGGCTAGGACTCTGGTAAGTCACTGCATTAACAAATATAATCCCTGGGGAGGTGTAGGCCTATGGATCAGGCTCGCTACCGGTCAAAACGGAGAAACGAGGTTGTTGCTGTGGCAGAATGCACAAGGCATCATGTACTTGTATGCACATGCTTGACAAGGTTCCAGAGAGTCCCGTTCCCAACGAGGGAAACGTGACAAGTCATTTGGTCACAGACGATAGGCCGGAGTAGGCCAATAGGTCGGTTTGAAAAGCACGGAGGCACGAAACTCCTTTCGGTATCTGTACCCGGCTAGCCCCACCACCGATCATTATGGCTTGCCGAGCACCCACCCCATATGCACCATCTAGATTGATCTTTGCAAATCTGATGATCTGATAACCCTTGATAAGATAACTGGGCTGCGGGTACTATGCCCAACACAGCGCACTGGCCCGGCCGCGACCGGCTCTGGATCCTCTGGAGGCCAACTTCCACAACATCACCACCAACCACGGCTGCGCTTCAGCTCCACTGCGACGGCTTGATGAAGCGACGAGACTGGGGTCTGGCCACCCTGCAAAGTCGCAGCCCACTGAAAATTCTTGCAAGTTATTTCCCACTGGGCGCCACTGGGAACCCAACCAGTTGTCACCCACGACTGGAGACTGGTTGGATGACCGGCTGCCATTGCCCGCATGCGGTTAGGACGCATGGAAACTCGTGGAGGTGTGCTTTCTCACGGCACGCTTTCCTCGGTTTCCTGAGTTCGCGTAGGTTGACAGGGTTCAAGTCGTCCTCGGAGTGGATTCGGTTCGCCGCGTCGGGTCCAGAGTTATTTGAGGGTGATTAAATACTTAAACCATGGCTCCAAGCCGTCATGTTCCCTCGCCTTGCTCCCTTGCTTCCTCGGACACGGACAGCGCCATCTTGCCACTTTGTTGTTGCTTCACCATCCTGCTTCTTGTCGTCGTCCAACCGCAAGCCGTCAACCCAACATGAAGTTCCGCGGAGGAATTCTCGGGCTCAAAGCCAACAAGAACCAAGCCCCCGAGATCGCCGAAGACGACACGGGCCACAGCACCGGCAACGATGCTGTTGACACTGAGACGGGCGCCAAGTCAGGTGTCCCGTCTACCGACGCCAACTCCAACCAGGAAAAGGAAAAGGAGCTGCAGTATGGTGTCCAGGCCGCCGAGGCCACCCTCAAGGTCTGGTCCAAGAACCACTTGATTGCCGCTTACATATTGTGAGTCCGAAAGTACCCCAGGGAACGGGGACACAGAAGGAAGGAACATGGCAAAGAAGCACAACTAACAATGCAATTAATAGGATTTGGTTCATCAGCTTCGCCCAGTCCTTCTCTTCCGGTATGGCAGGCACCTTGACTCCCTATGTCACTAGCAACTTCTCCGCCCACTCCCTGACGGCCACCACTGGCATCCTTGCCAGCATAATGTCGGGTCTCATCAAGTTGCCCTACGCCAAGTCCCTTGACATTTTCGGCCGACCCCAGGGCTTCGTCTTCTGTTCTCTGTGCATGACCTTAGGCCTCGTCATGATGGCCGGCTGCAACAGTGTCGAGACCTATTGCGCCGCCCAGGTCTTCTACCAGATCGGCTACACTTGCATTGACTTCACTATCACCATCTTCATTGCCGACACATCCCAGCTGAAGAACCGAGCCTGGTGGATTGCCTACGCATCCTCCCCTTACCTAATCACCACATGGGTCTACGGGCCTGCCTGCGAACGCCTCCTCGCCACCGCCGGCTTCCGCTGGGGCTTTGGTATCTGGGCCATTATCTTCCCTATCATTTGCTTGCCCCTGGCTATCCTTTTCTACTACAACCAGAGGAAGGCCGAGAAGCAAGGTCTGATCCACGTCACCCCCCACGGTCGCGGCCCCGTCGAGAATCTCCTCTACTACTGTCGCGAGTTCGACGTCATCGGCCTGCTTTTGATCATGACCGGCTTGGCCCTCTTCCTGCTCTCCTTCAGCCTGTTCTCTAACCAGCCTTTGCAATGGCGTTCCCCTCTCGTCATTTGCTTCCTCATCTTTGGCGGGCTCCTCGTCATCACCTTTGTCGTCTGGGAGAAGTACTTCGCCCCTATCACCTTCCTTCCCTGGCCTCTGCTGAAGAACCGCACCGTCTTCTTCACCTTCACCATGGTAGCCAGTCTGTACTGCTCGTGGTACTTGTGGGACACCTACTTCTACTCCTTCCTGATCGTCGTGTTCAACGAGAGCGTCACCAACGCAACCTACATCGGCAACATCTATACGATCGGTTCTGTCTTCTGGGCTCTCGTCATGGGCGTCATCATTCGCTATAACGGCCGTCTGAAGTGGCCCGCCGTCTACTTCGGTGTGCCCATGACTATTCTCGGTGTCGGCCTCATGATCCACTTCCGTCAGCCCGACGTCAACATCGGCTTCATTGTCATGTGCCATATCTTCATCGCCTTCGGTGGTGGCACCCTCGTTATCTGCGAACAAATGACCGTCATGGCTGTCTCGGCGCACCAGAACATTCCCGCCATTCTCGCTATCGAAGGCCTTGTGGCCAGAATCGGCGGCGCCGTTGGATACGCCATGGCCGCCGGCATGTGGACCGGAATTTTCCCCAAGAAGCTAGCGAAGTACTTGCCCGCCGATGCTCAGGCCGATTTGGTCTCCATCTATGGGGACCTTACTGTCCAATCCTCTTACCCCATCGGCTCTCCCACCCGCGACGCCATCAACCGGTCGTATGGTGAGACGCAACGATACATGCTCATCACTTCCGTCTGCCTGTACTCAATTACGTGGGGATCCACCTTCATGTGGGAGAACATCAACGTCAAGAAGGTGAAGCCATACGATGGATTGATGTTTTAAAACACCAACGACTCGAAATTGTTCGATTGTGGAAAAAATTCATCTTGGGCATTGCTCATTGAACACGACAAGCAAGAGAGTTTGTCGTGAATTGAGAAATCGGTCTATGTTTGTTTAAGTATGAGTTGATTTGAGAAGAAGACACCATTTCTTATACCCGGGCTGTTCGTAAAAAAGGGAGAGGTAATGATAATGTATTGATAGAAATGGATGCTTTCAAGATTGACGTTTTTGAACTTGAAGTCCGTTGAGTATAACGGCGAAGAATTCTCCACAACAGATAGCCTATCCACCTCATTATTCACGAAGACGCTCCGAGACCGTAATATTGTGTGAGCCGAGTGGCGACTTGGAGCTGACTCGTCTTTTTCAGTGAGCTTAAGGCAAAGCGAAAATATTATTATTATTAAATACGCCGTAGGCTCGAAGCCCCCGGTACCTCTACTAGTACTCCCGTATGTCAAACCGTGCCCTAATGGCTGGACTAAATACATACGCTGCGTCGTCGGTTCGCCCTATTGGCGACTGCGTTGCGTTCACTACCATACTACGTTGGTTCTCAACCTACCAACAAAGTCCCCCCTGAGAAGATCGATGCTATCTGGGCCTTGAAGCTGTCCGACCCGTCCCTAGCAGCCACCTTACAATAGTCCCACTAACTACTGGCTCTCCTGTTGCTGTTGCGAGGTCTCTGCGAGAGTATAGTGGCCGTGGTGCGATAGCGGCCCGTAATCGTTCCCTCGGTCCTTCCAACAGCCCGCAAAAGAGGATTACGTGCTCTGTCGTCTCAGGGGCGTCGCCACAGCGGCATAGCGGCGAGTACACGCCAAAAGCCCCTGTCTTGAATAAGAAGGCTGCTAGTCCTATTTTTTCCGTCCTGATCTGGCACTAAGATAGAGGTCTAGTGGCGGGATTGCTGCTTCTGCTTCCAGGTGGCGAACCGGCGTCGCTTTGTGGGCGCCACAGACTACCCGGAGGCACTCGTTCTGTATCCCCATCAGGCTCTTAGCTGGCCCTGCCGGTTCCTCACTTATAGTATGCCACGCAGTCGCCCCGAAGGCGATCACGCTACGGATAACCACCGTATATAACAGCCTCGCCCGTATAAGATCGCAGCCCCACGACATATTGACTAGCTTTGTCAGGGCTAGCTTTTGAGTTGCCATTTTTGTTTTAACACGCTCAACATGGGCGTGCCACGTCAGTTTGCGGTCGAACCAGACTCCTAGGAACCTCGCTGAGACTACCGGCGACACTGTGGCGTCCCCAAGGCGAATACTTTGCGGCAAGGGCTCTCGGGCCCTAGTAAAGTGCATTAGCTCACTCTTGTCAGGGGCGAACTCCATCCCGTGCCTCACTGCCCACCGCTGACACGTAGCCCATGCGCCCTCCAATCGGCGGCAGGTCGTGTCTGGATCGGTGCCGACGCTTAGCAGGTTCGTGTCGTCCGCGAACCCGACTACCAAAAGTAGTGGGTGCTGCTCCGCTAGCTCCTCGTACAGCGTTGAAATGTATAATATAAACAGTATCGGGGATAGCGGTGACCCCTGGGGGACGCCAGCTCGTAGGGGGATTGGCTCTGACTCCTTGCCGTCGAACCGGAGGCGTACCGTCCTATCCTCCACGAAGCTGCGTACCCACTCCTGAACCCACTCCGGGTAGCCTTTCCGGGCTAATATGGAAATCAGCCGTCTGTAATTGACCGTATCGAATGCCCCCTTGATGTCCAGCTGTAGCAGCGAGGCGATGCCCCCGCGTCTCCACGCCGTATAGACCACGTCCTCAACTATACGTATTGCCAGTTCGGTGGACCTCCCAGCGCGGTTACCCATTTGGCCGTTTGGTAGTAGGCCAGCCGCCTCAGCTACTTTGGTGATACGCTGGCTCATCGCCGTCTCTATTACCTTCCCTACCGTGCTAAGCAGGGCAATGGGGCGCCAGCCGCCAGGGGTCTGCTTCTGAGCTGTCGTTTTATTAGGCTTAGGGATAACAACCACCCTCGCTGAGCGGAAGCGCTCCGGGTAGTACCCCAGCCTAAAGCTAGCTGTTGCCAGATCCGCTAGGATCTCCCATAGGGGTTCAGCGCAGGCCTTTAGCAGGCCAGTGGGGATCAGGTCGTCGCCGGGAGCCTTCCAAGCAGCCGTTCCTTTGATGATAGACTCGATATCCATTGTGTTCACCTCCCTAGGGACGTTCAGCTCTGGTCTTGTCTGTAATAGGCCGCGATCGAGGTCCGATAGATCTATACACGGGTCTGGGAAGAACCTCTCAGCTAGTAATTTTGCCTTCTCGTCATGTGTACGTGCCGTAAGCGTGTCGCCGGCGTCCCTCCGGAGATCTGGCAACCCGTGGGCCTCAGGGGGGGCCCAGCTCCGTAGCCTAGCCCACATCTGCAGTGCCCATAGGCTTTTGTGATCCTTCGCCGTCTCCTCGAGCTTCTTGTGCCAGCTACGCGTCTGCGCTTCGCTGATTTTGAGCCGTTGTTTTTGGCCGGCTCTTGTATATTCGTCCCAGTTGGTCTGCGACCTTGCCTGGAGGTAGTCCCGCCGTCGTCTCTTCGTCTCAGCGCAAGCCTTGCTAACCTGCGGGCACCACCACGGGACCCCAGCGCCTCGGCCAACGGTGCGTCTCGGGACCGCCACGTCGGCAATCTCTTGGAGGTTCCGGATAACCAAGTCAACAGCCTGGTCCAACTCCGTTATCGTCTCAACCGGCAAATAATTCATAAATCTCTGGCTTGATTCGGCTACGATGAGACACTTATCCGCCATCGCCCAGTTCCACCATTCGACACTGCGGCGGCCCTCCTTGACTGCTTCCCCGTTGGATATTACCCTAATCGCTTGCGCTCTGTGGTCTGAGCCCTCTAGGCCCGGGTCCCCATCGTAATCAATCCTAGCCCCTTTCGTCACCCAGGCTAGGTCGATAGTTGAGTCTCGTTGTTTGTGCCTTTGCCGTGTGATTTCCCCGAACGGCGTAACGAGCTCTAATCGCCAGCGTCGCGTAAACTCCACTACGTTGTCGCTGCCCCGTGACGACCGTCCGTGGACGTCCCACAGCGGGTGATGTGTATTGAAGTCCCCCACGAGGAATTGTGTCCCCTCCGGCGCCCCATTAGGGAGGTCTTGGAGCGGGCTGACCCAGCGGCTCCCGGTCTGGTTTGGTGAATAGATAGACCAGATCGTAAGGGCGTCCGGGCCTGCCCCGAACGTAATATTGCTCCAGTCCATCCCGGTACGGGGTCGCAACGTAGCCACGTCGTATCGTTTATGGACATATAGCGCAGCTCTGCCGCTGCTGTACACTACTTCGTACCTGGACGACTTCAGGCAATAAATCGCCTTCGTCCGCCGGTTGATCCATGGCTCTTGAGCCGCTATTATATCATAGTCACCCCCCTTATCCAGTGCTAGCGTTGCGTTCGCCTTTGAATCTGCGATATTCCAGTAGAGAATAGAGACTACCATTAAGCTGTCGATGGTATATCTTCGTTCGTACGTCCCTTAGTGAGGAAGCTGCGCATTGCTGACGCAGACCGTTCGGTTCGCTCCTGCTCCACTCGCGATCCGCCTAGGGGGCGGCCCCGGGGTCGTACAACTGTAAACCCGTCGCTGGTCAATGAGATAGGTGGTGTGAGCCTGCCCTCACTAGATAACCCGTCCGAGTAGCCGCGGACCTCAAATTGTCGGGGGCGGTGAGCGTACGCCTCGCGTACGCGTAGCCGCTGCTGTTCTGCCGTAGGGCAGTCCCTGTCCCACGCCTTGTGCTTCCCTTTGCAGTTCACACAACGTTTTTTGCCGCTAGGTGCCTTCTCGTGGCAGTCTTTTTCACCCCCTAGGTGTGCCGTTGCAGCGCAGACGCCGCAACGCGCCGTATTCGTAGCACTGGTAGCACTGCCGAACCCGAAGATTGCCGTCGTACGGCTCGCAATCGAATATCTGGGCCTCCCAAATAAGCCCTTCGGAGCATAGTTCCATCGCCGCCTCCAAGCTATCCACGTGTAGTATCAGGGCCGCATACGGTGCTTGCGGCGCCCGGGGGAGGTTCCTTTTGGCCTTAGAGAGGTGCTTTGTATTGTCCCGCTTCAGGTCTTTAAGTAGCTGGCTCTCGTCGTGGACCTCTCGCAGCCGTTTCGCAGGCAGCCCCTTCGCGATCACTGCAACTTCTCTGCGGTTGAGAAGTGCCTTATCGCCGAAGGCACTACGCACCCACCGGCTGTCCGTGGTCGCCGCTGAGGCCGACTGCTTAAACGTCACTACGGTATCGCCACTGCGCAGCCTGCGGGCCGCCACTGCATCGGTGCTACCGCGTGCATTGTTCACCGCTTTTACGACCTCAGCCGCCGATCTGTTCTTCATATTAGGGTCCTCTGTCCCCCGGATCACTACCTCTCTCTCCCTTCGCTGGGGCACTACCACCCGCTGCTGCCACACTGGGGCTTCACCGGGTCCCCGTCCCTGGGCCGATCCTGAGGCGATTGAGGCCCAGGATCGAGTTGTAGGCAAGGCCACGTTCTTCACCGTATCCTGCATGGTCTTCTCAACCATCGTCTGGATCGCCGCAGGAATTTCGGCAAGGGCCAGAGTCACTGCCAGTACGTCGGCATGTGTGGCGGGTCTGTCGTCCCCCTCCTCCAGCGTCCTGCCGGCCAGTTTCAACCCCAGCCAACGCTCCATCAAACCCCCCATGACCTCAATCTTCTCATGTGGGACCAAGTCGGCAATCTCTTGTTCCACATTTGCTCGTTCCCTTTCGATATCTATCCTCTTTGCGTTCTTCCTGCTGATGCGCTCCACGTTCGGTACGTGGGCACTTTCGTTGGCCTGGGGGTGGTGAAAACTCTGTTCGAGTCCCGCCCGTCCCCCGTCAATCACCATCGGCGCCGCCATTGCTTTGTGTTCTTGCTTCGCGTGCGATGCGAGGTCACTGTCCGACGTAAACGGTCGTTAGGAATCGAATGCCGCAATCGGTTTGATGATTTGACGCTGTTCGAAGAAGTTATCGATGAAAGTCAGAAACCTCTTACTGGTATGGCAGCGAAAATATCACAACTCGGCGGAGCACATCGCGGTTATTGAGTCTGACCAAAGAACCGAGCAGGGAAAGTTTCAGAGGTGATATTGAAGGGGCATGTTATTATCGTGTATCTAGCGACAGTTATCGGCGATTATGCTCTAATCTAAACAATACATACGTGGTACGTGACATCATTTCATGATGCCCCTGTCTACCATTTACCCGGATATGCCTCATTAACAAGCTGCAGTGTCTCCTCGTCTACGCTGTTCGTGACAACTGCAGAGGCGCCAAATCGCCCTACTCGATCGGCCGGCTTCCTCGACTCGTCGACCAACTTCCTGGCGCGCTACCTTCGCTCTTCTTCCTATATTAAGGGAAACTAAGGCCCAAGCCGTTTCTCGGCCTCTTTGGCCTCTTTGGCCTTCCGTTCTTTCTCCTGATCGATTCTGCGCATCGCCTCCTCGGTCAGCTCCTGTCGGAACATGCACTGAAGCACGTCCTTTTTTCGCGTGCGGCGGTCCCCGATAGTTATAAGGATACCGGCTGTGGTATTCACGGCGATGGAACAGCTTAGAATGACGGCCGTTAGGGCAGGAGGGCGAACGTGGTAGTCTATGCACCAGGTGCAGAGACCCAAAGCAAGCTGGAAGCACGAGTGACAGTCGAGTAGCACGACGATGGCGACGACGAGACGCAAAGGGAAGGCAAAATGAGTGTCTGTCTCGTGTGGTTTATAGAATGTGTGCGATTTTGAGAAGCAGGCCTGATGGTGCTCCAGCTTGGCTTGCTGCTTGGGATTCAGAACTGACAATTCTTGCTTGGCGTGCAGGGAGCGGGCGGCTTCCAGGTCGGCAGGCTCAGACGGCAGGTCGTTCTTGTTCTTGAGATCGGGCAGGGCCTCTCTGTTGCGGAGCTTCCAGGTGAGGTGATGGTAACGGGCGATGTAGATCATGTGATATGTGTCGACTATTCGCCAGGGGATAAGACCATCACCCACAATGGCGAACAGGGCGACCAGAACATTGTCGATAACATTGATGACGTAGAACTGCTTAGTCCCAACGTAGACCCAGCCGATGAGGAACAGAACCCAGGCCAGGCCGAAAAGGGTGATGAGAACAGCGTAGAGGGTGACGAAGAAGCCGAGGGGCCGTTTGACGTACTGTCCAAAGGCTTTCATCTTGCGCCTGAACTTGGAACAACGCGAATGTAACATGTGGCGAACGTGGTCGTCGAGCTGGGCTACTTCCTCATCGCTCCAGCCCTGCAGCGAAACATCGTGTGGGCGAACAGCGTAGAAGCGGTCCGTCACCGTGCTGGGAATACGGTCCACCGCCGGACGCTGTGGTGCAGATGAAGGTGAGGAGAAGTAGTCCGTCCATTCAACCGTGTAATTCTCGTCCGCCCGCAGGCTCTCCTCCCGGGTCGCTGTGGGAAGTGCCGACGAGGGGAATGCCCCAGGTACCGCCGGCGTTCGACTGATAGTGTATGTTGGCCGCCTGTTGGCCCATTTCCCCATTGACGGTACGAAGAGCGAGTTCTGGACGTTGGTGATGGATGATAGCGTCGATACTTCGGGGTCTAATAAGGTAAGAGGTTGGTCTTAGTGTTTCTCGACGAGCCAGCCCCCAAGATGGCGCTCACCAAGAACATCGAGTATGTCAATAATATCCGAGTCGTATTCCTCCTGCCGACTATCGGAACGTCTGGACATGGCCGTCGTCCCCCGGCGAAAATGCCCTGGTCGCCGCCTCTCTGCAATGGTCTCGGCAGGCTGTGGCTGCGACTGTGATTGCGATATTTCGGGGACCGAAGGCATGAGAGTTATCCCTCCTCTTGCCGCGTCTTCCCCAATCTCCAACAAGGAACGACGCCGCCCACCATTTGGCTGCTTGCCACCGTTTTTACCATTATTATTCTCATGCGAAGGGAGTCTGCTTAACCGGATGGCGGATTGTTGCCGGTCTCCTATGCGGTGAGGAGGTGGAGTATTATTCACCGATCGCTGTCGTGGGTCGCTGGTTGAATTACTGGTCGATTGCGATTGAGATGGTGAGGGTTCAGTGGTGTTGGAATACATGGCGCAAAGAAATCAATGCCGTGACAGATAAAACAGATAAAACTGTCGTCTGTGGGATGCAACCCTACCGCAAGCTTGGTATATGTAAATCGCATCTTGGCCATGTTCATCAAGCTGGACAAGCTTTTATGGTCCATCAATTGGCATGGTTGGCCGGGTTGGGCGTGGGCGTTATCCAATGCAAGTTGAAAACAACTTCCAAGGCTGAGGAGAGTTATGACGTTCTTTGCACAGCACGTCGTCGCACAATCACCGTATCTGGTCTAGCCGGCATGGGTCTTGGCGCGGCGACAGGGTTGACAGTGAGACGATCCAACACCGATGACACTGGTGTTGGCAAGCAATCCGTCATCTACCCTCTGGTATCCCCCATATTGAATTCTTCCTCTACACAGTACTTGAGAGCTTCTCGTCAACCCTACTGTTTGTTGCCCTTATCATCCGGTAGCATAAATGTTATCGGCAGTCCTCCGTGATCTATGTAATTTTTACTCTTTGTGAATCCTTATATAGGAGGCTTGATTGCAGCTATAGTATGGTTTCTAAGTACCTAAATAGGGTTGTGTATAACCAGAGTATATCTCAGGCTAGTGCTGCTTAAGTAGTATACCATTCTTGGCCGAGCAGAACCCCACATCCTGCTTACTTCTTGCCATTGCAGTGAACGAGTGGCTGATTGTCTGATTGTCTATAGTCCCGATACTTTTCAAATTTATATTAAATCTTCTTCAGTGCCATTGACATCACCGTGCTAAGGAAAAGGTACTTGGATCCCGAGGTGCAGCCCTTTGACGGTATCTCAAACAGCCGCCAGGCCAGAATTTCATATAAAATTCCCATGCTGTTGTTCAACCAGTGCTTGGTAAAACACCATGTTGCTGTTGTCAGGTGAATCGTAGTCAGCACAGAGAATTAACCATGTCATCAATCCAATGAGGAAGGTGCTTAGGGAATCCCCATATTTTATGTAATCATCAACTTTCGTCACTTCTCCCTCTTCCATCTTCGTAACATATCAGAGCTTAGTGCTCTTATAACGTTTCTGCTTTGCCCGATTGTTCAAGATGCACGACGCTGTTACATATCTACACGACCAATCTCCGCCATTTCGGCTTCCCAACACACTCAAGCCTTCACATTACGACATCTGCATCGATCCGGACCTGCCTGGAAAAAGATTCAGCGGCCGAGTGACCCTTCATCTCGAGGCTTTTAAATCGACTAATGTCATCGCCTTCCATACGCTCAGGTTGGATGTAACACATATTTCAGTCGAGCGTGGCCCTGGCGGCACAGAGTATCCGCGAATCGAGTATGTGACGGAACACGAGGTCGCCTACGCGCGGTTGCAGGAACAGCTTTCGGCAGGATCGAAATTCATCGTGATGATGGATTACCTGGGAGAGATGACGGGTGCCGGTTCAATGGGCGGCCTCCTTCCTTCTCCATACCAAATGCCCACTGGCGAGGTCAAGCTGGGCTTTGAGACAATGATGGAGCCGACCATGGTACGAGCGGTGTTTCCGTGTCTAGACGAACCCGAAATCAAGGCTACATTTACGGTTTCCCTCTTTGTGGATGCAGATTTGACTTGTATCAGTAATATGGACGCTGTGTCTGAAAATCTGACCGTGACACTTTCGGGACAGACGAAGAAGAAGGTCGTTTTCGGCAAAACACCTCGCATGTCGACCTACCTCGTTGTATTCGTAGCGGGATACTTCAACGTTCTCGAGAGCAACGATTTCCATGTACCGATCCGGGTCTGGGCAGCAATAGACAAGGATATCAGGGGCTCTGCTCTCGCGCTGAAAGTGGCAGTGAAGGCGTTGAAAGCCCACGAGAGAAACTTTGGCGTCAAGTACCCTCTGCCCAAACTCGACATGGTAGCTGTGCCCGGTCATGTCGGTGGTATGGAACACTGGGGCTGTGTCACCTACCAGGAGAACGGCATCATCCTGAGCGACAAACCATCTGCAGCTGACAAGTTGCGACTGGCCAGTCTGATCACCCGTATGCTTGACCAGAGTCCTTTATTATTTTCCCAACCTGTCTCATCTACGAGGATATAATCAGTCCTCGTTGGGCTCTTGTTTGGTCAAATAGTCAGACGTTTGCATCCACGCCCCGTTCCGTTCGGCACGTTCAATAAGGCCATTACTGACTGCTTATTTGTGAAAGATGAACTTGACCATCAGTGGTTTGGCAACATTGTTACCATGGAATGGTGGGACTCTATATGGTTGAACGAGAGCTTTTCGGACTGGGCCACAGTCCACGCACTCAAACAGATGTTTCCCGAGTTCGATTCTTGGGCCAATTTTCTGGCTAGCGACCCTTCGGAGACTACGAGAGGTGGCTATCAGGAAGCTTTGAGGCTCGACTCAAACAGGAGCACTCATGCCATACTGGACCCCAATCTCCCACCGAGCGCAGCCTTTGATACCATCGCCACAAACTTGACCACGTACAAGCTCAACACCGACCAAGTTGGATTCTACCGTATCTCATATAACCTTTCCCGCATACATAAGCTCGGTACACAATTTTCCGGCAATCTCCTCTCCATCAAGGATAAGGTAGGTATCATTTCTGACCTGGCAGCCGTTGTGGGCACAGGCAGAGCGAACCGACAAATACGTCTCTCAGACTTTCTGGACTTCCTACAGGCTATCAAAGATCAGGAGACAGACCTATTTGTTTGGCGTGAGATCCTGGCCCAGCTGGAAAACATCCGTGCCGCATTTTTGTTTGATGAAGGTGGGACAGCCGAGATCTTGCGGCGTGTGAGACTAGAGCTACTCAGCCATTTCGCCAAGAAACAATATCTAGATTTCCAGCAAATATTCTTCAAAACGCTGTTGTTCAGTCAGCTCAAGGATCACCCACTAACTCAGAAGATCGCCCTAGAAGCTTGGAACAAACTGATCAATGGTGACAAGGATGCTCTCAACCCCAACATCAGGAAACACATTTTCGATACCGTGCTCCAACTGGATGGCTCACATGTAAGTACTAATCACCTGACAGGCACCACACTTATCAGCTCAACTATGATCTCACCAGGAAACGTGGAACAAAATAAGGTATATCGCTTACAACAAGACATATATTCGTAAAACCGATCCAGCTACGCCTCTGGACGCCCTAGAGGCCCTGGGCAGCTCGCCTAACCCCGGACTTGTCGCTCGTGCGCTGGACATTATCACACCACCATCCTGCCCTTCCAGCCTTTCTAATCCAACAGCCCCTATATTTAGCAATAGGGTAGCCATGTCAAGTATTCTGCGCTCCTTGGGAAAACATCGAACAGGTGCGAAGGCATCTTGGGACTGGTTGCGGGGGGGATGGCACCTGTTGCGACGCGAGGGCAGTAAAGGCTCCATAAACAGCAATGCTTACATTGGTGCGGCACTGGGGGGTCTCTGTACAGCCAACCATCTGGCGGAGATAGAGCAATTCTTTGCTGACAAGGTTGATCATGTGAGCAGCCTCTTTCTATGGAAACTGGCCCCTGTGCTAGATGTTAACAGGTGCTAGTCATTCCAGCTCGAGCTTGCGCAGGCCATTGATGTCATTCGGGTACGATTTCAGTTCTCTAATGCGGACCATGGTGATCTGCTGGCATGGGCAAAGAAACGAGGCTATACTCCACAAATGTGATGGTGCTCGAGCACAAACTTCAACATGTACATAACTAGTAACTAGCAGCGTCCTGAGCAAGACTGTTAAGGTGCACTTATTTAAGATATGTCGAGAATAAATGCGCCTGCTCTCGACCTGACTTCACTGCGGTATCTGTCGAATATCACGTGTGTCCAATCGAGTAGTCAGCAGTGCGTAAGATTGTATATGAATGAGGTGTATTCTTCTCTGTGTTCTATTCTCGCGAACTCCCGTTGCTCTGCCCTTTATAGATTCTTTCGGAAATGTCGGAGGTGCATTGTTCAGGTGTCTGACCCCGAACTTCGGAGTTACTTTCGGGTGTCGGCTGGTGTAGTTGGTCACTTCGCTGGTAGATAAGTCCCGATTTGAGCCTCGCCCACTTGGGTCGGTGACGAGTCACGGGTTCGAATCTGTGAAGGTCAACCCTCGCAGACTCACTACAACCAGGTGACTTACAGCTGGAACACCTGCCGTGGCAGTGTCAGATGGGAAGCCAATCATAACCCTTGTAGGAGCCCCGCCAAGCGTGGATGACTTAGTCGCGCTCCCTCAAACCTAAGTTGTCATCTTCTTTCCTTCGCTCCTTAGAGTAGAATCTTCGTCGATAGCACCTAATCGAGGTCTCTACCAATGCGATGCAACCCAGGTCGTGACAGAATCCCGCAGCTGACACACAAGGGGGTTTAGTCAACCCTTACGGCGCGCTGCCCACCTTGTTGACTTCGCCTACCTAGCGATAATAGGGAGATTGGTGCAGTTTAGGATTACGAGCATCCTAGCCAGTCGACCGTCAAGCACTACGTCGGCGGAATATAACTCGACAGCCGGTCCAGAATTCGAATCGTTAATCCGACCCCTTATCGGACCTCGCCTATCCGATAACGCTCATCGGCGAACCCGTCCCCTCACGATAGAAGGCGCGCAGCACGCCCTCTCGCCGCGATTCTTGCGAGCGTCTAGACCACGTTACGGTCTATCCACTTGAGCGTATGGTTGAGATGTATACGCTCGACGAGAACCCCAATTAGCAGATACTACGACTTGTCGCGACAAAAAATAGTCGAGCATCTTCTGCACATCAGCAGCTGTCGAATATCACGTGTGTCCAATCGAGTAGTCAGCAGTGCGTAAGATTGTATATAAATGAGGTGTGTTCTTGTCTGTCTGTCTTCTTGTCAGGGTACGGCCTGGACCGAAGGCGATAGTACAGAGTGAAGGGGAGAAATAGGCGTGTCCCCCTGGTGGTCACCTGGTGTTCACTGGCGGTCTCAGGTAGGGGTGCCCACGGTGATGCATTCGATCTCTCCCCTCTCTATCTTCCTCCGTCTCGACTCCTTACTTATAGCCAGCCGAGGTTCTCTGTTGGATTCTGGATGTTTGCTTCCGCATGTCTGTGTTCCTCCGACTTCGGCCAACATCTTGGATAGCGGCTCTTTATCTGCAACCAAGCGATTCCCTATCCGCTGCAAACGGCTTCAACAGCTCTCATTCGCCACAAGCGGCTCTCTAGCCGCCACAAACGACTTCCTTCCTGGTGGAAGCCGGCCCGCCTCGGATGACACTTGTGGCTCTGACACTTCTGTTCTCGCGAACTCCCGTTGCTCTGCCTTTTATAGATGCTTTAGAACATGTCGGTAACTTTGGTGTTACTTTTGAGAAGAGGGGTTCCTTTCGCCTTCTGAACTTTAAGTGACAATAGTCTTCTCTAGTGCCATATTATTTCTGAACCTAGGAACCAGGTGCCCTATCTGACACGAAACCCACTAGCTGTGGACCCGTAGGAGCACTGGCCATCTGAAGGCGGGATTGAAGATCCTCGGCTGTGAGCCAGCCTGTTTTAGTTTCTCTTTCTTTCCTTGTCGAGAATCGTTAAGTCAATACAGTGCATTAGAGTGTTTTGACTCTTCAATTGTGCTCACCGTGACACTTATTTACTTCCTATAAAGTAGAATTGCCGGCGAGGCGGTAATATAGGGTTCTACGCGTATATAGGTAATTCTAGATAAATAGCGATATAAACTATTACTAACTATGCTAATAACGGTATCCCGTATACATAATTTAGCTAAGATACCTTAGTAGTAGGTAGGATTAAAGATGAAGAATAGGTGGGTAAGTTTTGTTATCAACTGGACGCGTGGCTATGTGGTTCTATAGAAAATAATAGTTTAGGTGCATAGGGTCGCTTCGCGGCGCGGAGTGGGCCATTAAGTAGGGTGGCCGCAGATGGTTGGTTGACTTATTAAATATACTTCGGGATTGCACTGTTGGAGTTCCTATTGGGTTGACGTCATCCCACGCCAAATTATGTTCAACCTTGCTATGGAAATGGAATATCATCCAGCATGTCGCAGTAACAGAAACTGGCAGTTTCCTATTTCTAGTATGTATCATTTACTGCAGGCGTCTATTTAGCTATTCTTATCGAAACTCCCAACCAACGGTTTGCAATAGAACATCCGACGCCAGGCGCCCATTCACATTGTCGTAGTGCAGCACATCAGATTCCCACACATGTCCCCGCATACCATCTGGCAAGCAGCAGCGCCCTCGGCTCGGCGTCTTCTACTCGACGAGACAACAGAGGACGCTGCGCCCATCGCAGTAGGTATTGCAGAGCCAGGGGGTGAAACGGCCAGCTCGGGCTGCAGAGTTGCCGAGTGAATACCATATGCGTGCAGACACTCCGTCACCGTCTTGGCACTTTCCATGAAGTCAGACATCTTGTCGTTGGAGACAACAACATGCGCTGAAGCGATTGACTTCTTCTGGTCTAAACGCCAGATATGCAACTCATGGACCGAATCGATACCAGGGATCTGTTTCTTGTCAGCCGACTATCATTATCTTCACTGTTGCGATGTCCCTTGATGTTGGACTACAGGGCTTACCTTCTCAAGATCGTGCTTGACATCATCCAAGTCCACGCCACGCGGCGCGCTCTGCATCAGGATCTTGCCGCTGTTCTTAACGAGAGGAAGGCATGACAATAGGATCATGATGGCGATGCCCATGCTGACCCCCGGATCAGCATAGAAACGGGCGTCGTAGCTCGTAAGCCAGATGACCAAGGCGGCGATGATGACACCGACGTTGTTCAGCGCGTCTCCGATTACGTGGATGAAAACGCCCATCATTCCGAGGTCGCGTCCGGGGGACTTCATGTTGGCAATGACGTGTCGGTGTTCGGCATGGGCGCTGATTGGCTGTAAGGGGGTGAGTGATGGCTCCAGAGAGACTCCAGAGGGACTGTCGTTCTGATGGGATGCCCAGGAGAGGACTTACAGTCATCGGGTGCTCATCAAGGCTGTCATTTCCAGCCATGCCGGTCTCAATGTCGACGGCACCGTAGCTATGGCTGCTCGAATGACTGTGCTCGTACTCTCCCCCGTGATCATGAGTATGGCCATGAGCATGTCCGTGCCCGTGGTCGTGTTCATGATGCTCGTGCAGTAGAGTGGCGCTAATGATGTTGAGGGTGAGACCGATGCATCCCATAATTAATACCAGCTTGGGATTTTCGACATCTAGACCCAGCTATTCAGCAACCCTGAATTGTTGAATTAACAGGACAGAATACCTACTCTTAAGAGAGATGAATCGTTCGATCGACTGTAGGAAAATGGATATACCAAGAGCCAGAAGGAAGGCACCATTGAAGAAGGCGCCAAGTAGCGACGCTCTTGCCCATCCAAAGGAAAAGTCCTGGGGTGACTCAGCTCGCTCGGATATCTACGTCAATTGTAAGTGGACAGACCAAGCAACATCCGAGGTTTAAAGCATACAATGATAGCTGTTAGAGCGACGATAAATCCGATGAGATCATTCATCTGTAGAGCGGTCAGTCCAATGGTATAATGTCAAGTTTATTTTATAAATCACCAACGTAATGAAAGGCGTCGGCAAGGAGTGCCAGAGATCCTGTCAAGAAGGCAACTACGACCAGAGCGTCAATGTCATTAGGATCACCAACATGGGGACTTTGTGCTCGACTCACCAGCAATTTCGGCGACGAAGAATGCGAATGAGATGGCGATGGTGCCAATAAGCTTCTGTTTGGAAGTGAATTTGAAGATGGCCATGACGGCGTTATTTACGCCGATGCGGGACCGGCTGTTCGGTAATTATCGTCCGAAATGGGAGTTGGATTCGGCGAAGGTTATTGCAAAGGAGATTTAAAGTTTAGAGGAGAGGGCGGAAAGCGGGTAGGGCTGAGCTGATAAAGGGGTTAAATGGATATTTTGCTTCTTCACCTGATAGATTATCGAGTCACGGAGTCGGGAGGACGACGACATTCGGTTTGAAAGGTGGCCCTTCGTCCTAATCACTGCCTGATCACGAAACGTAGATTGCTGCAGAGGGATGAATCGAGTTTCTAATTCCTAGTTCCGACGCAACGGCCAGGCAGATCTTTGTGCGACGGCAGAAACAGGAAGAAATGTGTATGCTTCGTCTCGTGGCCGCTGGTTCAGGCGAACGGCACTTATCAACCAGTACTGTCATATAAAACGATCTATGGAGTGATAACCAGGGTGTATGAGGGTTGGATGCATTCCTTTTAATCACTGCGACTGTTTAGCCCGTCATCATAATGATACTACCACCTACATCATTGACCGACTTAGCAACAATCTTATCTCTCTCAATCTTGCTCTCAGGCGCTGTAGTGATTGGCTACCCTGAGATGCCAGATTCGGCGCCCGGCCGCAGTATATGTCAAGATGTTTGACGAGCCGAAGCTAGGCACGTCGGATAACACCGCATCAAAGGACAAAAAGTACGGCTTCCGTACTGGCTCGCCCACTGGATCTTTTAACGCGACCTCATCCAGACAATTTAGACGAAACATTTGCCGATGCTACACCGTTTCCCAAACGTCACCAGACAACGGCCGCCGTACATTCGACGCCCTGTCGCAGCTTCTGCAGCAAACATTTCCAGGATAGGAAATGGCCAGCACAATGGAAGGGGGGTCGACGTGGAAATCTAGAAGCTCAACTGAAGTAAATATGTAAAGAATCGGGGAATCCAGAAAGTAGATGGTACTATTATGTCGCAAGATCTTCTAGTTGAAAGAAGTTGGATAAAGTAAAGCCTTTTTTTTATAATAATGAGCGTCGTGGAATCAAAGTCGGTCGCGTGCCGGTGGGCTGCGGCTACCCTAGAGCAGGTAAATCTCGCGAAGTAGATCAAATTCGCTATCCTTCCATTGGCCTCCCGTGTTCTCGATTGGAGCATGATCGTGGCACGTTCATCACCAGGAATTCAGCATCGATCTCACTGTAACTGCGGATTTACCCGAAGATCATGGGCTACATTTATATCTTTCAATTACATATCTGCAGCGCCAGCCATTAAGACCCAGCGCAAGAGTCAGCGCGTCATTGAAAGAAGCATGACAGCACTATCAACAATGCCAGTGATGATGAATTATTGGGCATTTTCATTGGCCTTTCTGGAAGGTAACTACTTCTAATATTTGCGTGTTCGACAGGCTCCCAGCGGGTCAAGGCTTCCGCTGGTTTCTACGTGCAGGAATAATGCGTCTGATTACGTGCCTCTGGACTTTGAAGTGAAACCCCAACTCATTCCAATTCAACAACTATTCCGCCCCCACACCCCCCTCCACCCACAAATAACACAAGCTTGCAATTTCAAGAATTTACGAAATCACCACCTTGCACTGTCATCCCATTCCTGAACAGTAGCAAACATCTAAAACCATGGAGACCATCAAGGACAGGTTCAGGACACGACCGGAGAGAACCTTTGTGGCAAGGTGCTGGATCTGAGCACTCAATAATTCAAACTTGATGACATCCTTGTCCTATCCAGCTAGGTCGCCATCGTGATGGGTGAAGACCAACGCATCGGCTACGGTTGCACCTGAATGCGGCTCAAGCACAACGTCGCCGAGGTTTATATCCTTCCCGTGGACGAAGAGGTCGTCAAAGTTGCCCAAGAAGTCATTGCCAAAGAGATCGGTTATGAGGCCGCCGACGAGACGAGATGGATGTAATGCGACATGACGGACTGGAAGCGAGTCCAGAAGTGAGCAGAGGAAATTAAGGACACGGACAGACTCGATATCCTCACCAACAACATGGCAAGAGGCATCATGACGTATCAATTGACCGACTATGGAGTGGACAGGCATAAGGCTGTGAATCACATAGGCCACGTATTACTGACGTGGCATTTGCTACCACTGATGAGGATGACAACAGAGCAGGGCGATGCTGTTCGAATTAGCAAACAAACTAGCAGCGCTCCCCAAGAAAACCTGAGTGACACCAAGTCGAAAGTCTTGAGGAGCTCAACCGAGATTTCGGGCCAACTGGCTAGTACGGCCGAAGCAAGCTGGCCGGCATCTTGTACGCGCGGTATTTCAACAAGAAGGTGATTCAGGCCGGTCGCCGCAACGTTCTCGTGGATATAATCCATCCTGGCTTCCTTAGCACGAACATGATCAAGTAATAATTATTTCGATACCGCCCCTTTGCAATGGCGGCTGGTATGGAGCCTTTCAAGAAGAAATGTGGTAGTTGTGTCCGTGATGTTTGCGTCAACTTGTACGGACACGTCGGGTCATTACATCTGTCCGTCTGCCGTTCATACCCGAGGAACCAGGCTGATTGTCACGCCGCGCCAGGGGTTGCAATCCTTGCCACTACGCCACCGTACCAGATGTCTTCACCAAAAGAGACCAATACCAAAGTCCCTGACTTTGGTATCTGCAACCACTTATCAATCTGTTCAGACCAGTGTGTGTCAATCACGTGACAACCGTCACATTACCCCCCCGTTCTGACAAGTCTCGTCCGCGAGACTTTGCTCTAGAGACCTTGCCTCCAGCCAAGGGTAATTCTGGATAAGTAGATCCCTGAAAAGCCTCAGTCGACTCGCCGGCATAAAGCACCATCTAGCCTCGGCCTACCATGGACAGACCTCCGGCCAGGTAGAGATTATGAACGAATACATCGACCAGCGCCTAAGGCCATACGTGAACAGGTACCAGGACAATTGGGCTCGTATGTTACCTGCGCTAGACCTGGCCCAGGCGACAATGCCACATGAATCGACGGGACTCTCCCCTTTCCGATTAGAATTAGGATACGAACCAAGAATGCATTTTGACGTTACAGCTAGGCTTGATCAGGACAAGATGAAGCCTAGGGATCGCCTTACACGTGACGAAGCCGCCGCAGTAGCCGGACGGATGTATAAGGGTTGGGAATTCGCAAGACGACTGATGGCTAAAGCCCAAGAACGTCAGGCCGGACAAGCGAATAAGAAAAGGCGTGAGCCTGATTGGGGCGTCGGCGACCGAGTCTGGGTATCAAAGAAGGGTTGGAACACTGATCGACCATCGGATAAACTGGACTTTCCGAATGACGGCCCTTTCGAAGTCGAAGGTCGAATCGGGCACTCATACAAGTTGAAGCTGCCTAACCGACTTAAGATCCATAACCAATTCTCGGCCGACCGCCTGCGGAAGGATCCGGACAACCCAGTCCCGGGCCAGCGACGGAAACCACCACTACCGGTAGTAGTTAAGGGCGAACGCGAATGGTACGTATCGAAGATCATTTCGTCACGACTCTATCGAGGCAAACTACAGTACATAGTGGATTGGCTAGGCGCCGATCCGGACGATACATGGTACAACGCAAGAGGATTTAAGAACGCCGCGTCTAAGCTCCGCGAATTCCATACGGAGTACCTTGAGAACGCTGGACCACCGGCACGGCTAGCATATTGGCTGAAGGCCTCTGAAGCGGGCTACGATGACCCTGATCACCCCGAGGATGACAAGCCGCTCCAGAAGGGAACTAACCGACAACGTCGGCGTAGATCGAAGAAGTGAGGATACGGTTGAGATTCGAGGGCCGCGAGCGTCCCTCTTCCGAAGGGGGGGGGTAATGTGACGCCGGTCACGATGCTTGGCCCCTAGGCCCCTGGACGAACAGGGACACCCTAGTATAGGTGTCCCACCTGTACGCACTGCCCTTTTCCTTATAATGTAGGAAAAGGCACTTGCACTTAGATCTCTTTCTCTCTCTTCTTCAGTTTAGTATTCGTCAACAGAGATAGACTGATGTCGCAACCCTGATTCGAACTTGCAGTGCCTCTACCGTGTCACACTGATGGAGTTGGCCAGGAAGTTGATCATGGAACAGACGCCGCGGGAATCGGAGAATGAACGGCGGTGTCCTTCCGACAACATCGTCCTCCACTACCTCCACTAGATCTACAATAATAATAATAATATTAAATACGCCGTAGGTGTTAACCCTCGGTACCTCTACAAGTACTCCCTTAAGGGGCTATAGATTGTTACGAATCTACGATTTTAACTAACGCAACAGGCCCGATGGCAGGCCCAGTGGATACAGGACAAAGAAGGAGGGGAAAGTCACACAGGAGTGGCTAGCTGCAGGAGGAGCCAGCTAGTGCAAGGATCACAAGCCACGTGACTTACAAGGGTGGGTCATTTGGATATGAAATGATCCAACATATCCAGTTAGAACCAAGCCCCGATTCGAGGTTAAGGCGTATGGCGAGCCTAACCCCAGATACTGCAGAATATATAGATCCTCTGCAAATACCGCCCTGGGAGCAGGCTGGCGAATGGTCCATCACCCTCGCCAAGATCGGTTATATCCCAGGACAGTCAAAGGAGGAGGCTGCCCGCTCGTTTCTACAAAGGATAAACGAGTTTTCAAAGCGCGATATAATAATCTATACAGACGGCTCGCTGGCTACCCATAGCGACAGGACCTTAGCTGGAGCAGGCTGGGCTGGTTATCAGGCCGGTAAAAGACTACTCTGCGAGTCCGAACTACTGGGCTCTCAGATAGAGGTATACGATGCGGAAGCCCACGCAGCACTACGGGGGCTTCAGGAGGCTGTAAAGCTTCCGTCCAACAGCATGGCAGATAACGTCCACATCTGCCTCGATAATCTCGCGATTGCGGGTAGGCTCATCTGTCCAAGTCCCGGAAGCAGTCAAGCAAAGTTCACCGCCTTCCAAGAGCTGTCCAAAACCTGGTCACAGAGAGAGCGAAAACCCTGGACATCCCCGGGACAAGTGTATATCTGGTGGTGCCCAGGACACGTAGGCATCCCCGGAAACGAAGAAGCAGATGTCCAGGCCAAAGCGGCCTGTGAGCAACCACCCAAGACACAACACCCGGCCTCATTCGCACATATAAAGAGAATCGCGAGATCCTACACTTGGAAGAGTTTCAACGATCGATGGGCCACTACCTGCCCTCAACAGTATCGAGATCTAGGGATCGCTATCCACCCGCGACCCCCCGAACTTGGCCTGCCCCGGCAACACCTAGGCAGATTACTCGCAGCGAGGTCGCACCACGGGGATTTCGTGACCTACCACGAGAGACTCCAGCATCGCGACGCACTGCTCAACTGCGGGTGTGGAAAGACAAAGACACCAGTCCACTTCTACTTTTGCAAGCGCGGCCGCAAGGCCACGCCCGGTCATCTAAAAGCGCATATGGCCAAGAATAGTATAGATTCCCTCCTAGGCACGGCCAAGGGAGCTCGTTTGTTTTGTCAATGGGCGGAGGAGACCAATTTCTTTACTGAGATCTGCCCATCGCACTGAACAGGAATGTTAGATGAAGACAGTCCCCTGTAACATAGATTCGACTAGCATAGACCATGCCGGCACTGCGCCCGGCACGTCTCACGTGATGAGACGTTAAATTTCAATCAATCAATCAATCAGTTAGAACCAATAGTATCTATGAAGGATCTAATGGCCCCAGTTATCAGTTAAGGAGGGAATGGATATATAAGGGACAGGACTCCCAGGCATTTCATAGATAGACAGTCTCTACTTCAGTGATCAATCTAAGCATCAATCTAACCCATTGGTGTGGCAAACTGCCTTGACGACTCTATTCCCAGTTACCCTACTTGAATACTTCAGTTACCCCAAAGCACTATACTCCATACGTCAGACCCCGATATTATTGCTTGAGGACTCCGCAGCAGGACTTACTTACTAGCACAAACCCTTACAGACTCTTTAGTGGTTTACGCAGCTAGACTATTAGAGGTTTCGTTACATAGATGATATAGCGGGCCCTTAAGCCGCGTCGGGCGGTTATACAGGTAAACTTGTAGCCAAACGACTACTAAACCTCCTGTCCCTCCCTAAGTCTGTGCTACAACCCCTGCCTGAACTACCGATAAGTGTGGTAATGTGGCACTTAAATTCGTCCTCAGGGGTGGGATGCTGCTGATGTGCAGAAGATGCTCGACTATTTTTTGTCGCGACAAGTCGTAGTATCTGCTAATTGGGGTTCTCGTCGAGCGTATACATCTCAACCATACGCTCAAGTGGATAGACCGTAACGTGGTCTAGACGCTCGCAAGAATCGCGGCGAGGGGGCCTGCTGCGCGCCTTCTATCGTGAGGGGACGGGTTCGCCGACGAGCGTTATCGGATAGGCGAGGTCCGATAAGGGGTCGGATTAACGATTCGAATTCTGGACCGGCTGTCGAGTTATATTCCGCCGACGTAGTGCTTGACGGTCGACTGGCTAGGATGCTCGTAATCCTAAACTGCACCAATCTCCCTATTATCGCTAGGTAGGCGAAGTCAACAAGGTGGGCAGCGCGCCGTAAGGGTTGACTAAACCCCCTTGTGTGTCAGCTGCGGGATTCGAACCCACGACTCGTCACCGACCCAAGTGGGCGAGGCTCAAATCGGGACTTATCTACCAGCGAAGTGACCAACTACACCAGCCGACAGGAAAATATATATACTGGCCGGATAGCGCTTAGGCCCGGATAATATCGATCTTCTCAGGGGGACTTTGTTAGTAGGGTGAGAACTAACATAGTATTGTGGTGGACGTAACGCAGTCGCTAATAGAGCGAACCTACGTAGCAGCGTATGTATTTAGTCCAGCCATTAGGGCACGGTTTGACATACGGAAGCACTTGTAGAGGTACCGGGGGCTTCGAGCCTACGGCGTATTTAATAATAATTATATTAACGTGATCCACAAGTCATTTTCGCACACAAGTCACTTTCGCACTTTTCTTGGCACCTTCAAGTAATTCAGTAATATCCTATGCATAACCCGCATTTTATCCTTTAAATTACTCAAAATCTTCTTCATTATCAGTTTCTACTTCTATTGAACAAGTCCTTGCATTATGTCCAGTCCCTCCGCAAATACCACAGCGCCTTATACCGGTCTGCCGGCGCTTTACAGGACGACTGCTTTCCCCTTCTTCCTCCTCCATAACCTTGATATCACCCCTCAAGGCCCGTAAAACTTGTGCATCACCTATACTAAGTGCTCCTCCATATTGGATTTGCTTATTTTTCGTCCTCCGACGCTTACTTAGTATATGGTTCGTCTCACGAAGCTCTTCGTTCTCCCGACGTAATAATGCATTCTCATGCATCATTGCATGCGTAGCCTTCGTAGTCGAGTTAATTGAGTTCAAAATATGCGTCGGCGAGCTGTCTTGATGCCTCTGGACGCTACTTTTAATCAAAGTTGACTGCGATTCGGCTTCGAGGGTGTTGGTAGGCGTCTTAGAAACCCAGACGGAGGGAGGCAATTGGGGGTCGGGTGTCGGTGTTCGTACTACTTTTGCGATATCCAACGTAGATATGACCCTATCCGGGTTGAAAGGAACAAGTCCAGCTGCTTCGAGTCCTGATCTGATGTTTTTTTCGTGAAAAGCACCAATGAAAGCTTCTAAAAACCCAGCTAAGAAATTCTGCTTCTCAATATGGGTTTGATGCCTTCGCATTAAACCCTCCACGAACGCACCGTACAGCCTTTTCAACACACTAAAAGGTCCCAAATCCAAAGGCTGGAGCTTGTGAGATGAATGGGAAGGCATACACAATGTAATTACGCCGTGCGCCGCGAGGTAAGTCTCAAAATCCATCGAGTGGTGGCTCTCGTGACCATCCAATATTAAGAGACTTTTCGCACCCTTCCGACGGCTAATAATATGTTGAACAAAGTGTTTTGCCCATTCCACACCAATATTATTAGTAGTCCAACCGTTATGGGAAAGGTCGGCCTTCCAGTTGGCCGGTAGGTCGTTACCGCGATACCACGAAGCAAGATGAACCTTGCCCGCGAAGATGATGTACGGCGGTACCGGCCAACCTTGCGAATTAATAGCCTGGATCACCGTAACCCATTCCCGACCTCCTTGTGTAGCCTGTCTAGGCCGTCCGTGTCTTTCTGCACTCGTTACAACCATACCGGTTGTGATTATGCCCATTAGGAAGCCCGTCTCGTCAAAGTTGTAGATATCCTCCGGTAGGATACCGTATTTAGCGATTGTGTCCCTAACAAGCTCAAACCACGCGTAATACGCGATAGGATCTTCGCTAAATACCCTCTGGTAATCAATTCGACGGTTTAAACGCGTTCGGAGGTCTTGTCGGCGGTTAACGAAGTTCGTGGTCCAGTTCTTGCCGACGGGGAGCGCGTCGCGACGCGTCGTAGGATATTCGCCATTTCTTCAACGTATCGAAGCCGAGGAGGAAATGCTCGCGCATCTAGCTCAATTATACGTCGGGCAATCGTATCCTCTTCGGTTTGAGTTAGATTTCGTTTTAACATATTAGCTTCGTGTCGCGTTTGGTCGCCGTCGAATCGATTCTTTAGTGTACGGTCGCAAACGTTGTAGATACGGCCAAGCTTACGCCATGAAATTTCAGGGTTGCGCTTTTTAGCTTGGATAGCTAGCTGAAGACCGGCTTCTTTAGATTTACGAGGCATATTGTGGGAGGGAAGAAAAGTACAGGCTAAGTTAAAAGGTTGAAATATTTGAAAAAGTGCGAGAGTGACTTGTGTGCGAAAATGACTTGTGGATCACGTTACTACGAATTATTAACTAGTATAAGATTCTATAAAATAAGAAAGACGCCCTATATGGACTAAGGACCGTAGATTAAGACCTAATAACGTACGGAGGAGGAATAGTCGACCGATAAACTATAGAGCTCTCCCTTATAGTCCAGGAAGGAACTTAGCCTCAATAGAACCTAAAGGATAGATTATAAGCAAAATTTAGAAGACACTAGTAGGTACTCGACGTACCGAGTCTTAGGAGTCTTAGCCGATAGAGGAAACATAGAGATAATATATAATATAATACTATAGTGACCTAGCTAAAACCGAAGGAATAGAGGTAGTTAGACTAGAAAGGATTAAGTATCCACGATATCACGATATAAAGGAACTATATTACGATATACAAGAATATTCCCCTAAAATATTAGTAGTATAGTACCCTATTTAGCGGGAACTCAAATTCGGACTACTAGAATATAGACTATAGGATCACGAGATACCCCTTAAACCCGGAGAAGTAAACTCTGAGAAAAGCAAATTCTATTAGAAAGAAGTCGACTTTATAGGATATACGATATCCCTTCCGGATATTGAAACGGGGTCAGGCGCGACCTAGGCAAATATATTCGGATAGCGAAAAAAGACTCGCTTATATAATACGAGATCTTCCGACGAAAATAACGGATATAAGGTATTTCCGTAATTAAACCTTCGGCCTTAATAGTATTAGCTAAAAGAAGAGGAGTACGAGCCTTAATTTCTCGGAAGGAAGGAAAAAAGAACTTAAAGATCCTTATCGTATGAAACTTCTTTCTGTAAGGACAAAGATTATAAAGGAGGGGAATAGTATTATAAAGTCGGCTGGTGTAGTTGGTCACTTTACTGGTAGATAAGTCCCGATTTGAGCCTCGCCCACTTGGGTCGGTGACGAGTCGCAGATTCGAATCCCGCAGCTGACACACAAGGGGGTTTAGTCAACCCTTACGGCGCGCGCCCACCTTGTTGACTTCGCCTACCTAGCGATAATAGGGAGATTGGTGCAGTTTAGGATTACGAGCATCCTAGCCAGTCGACCGTCAAGCACTACATCGGCGGAATATAACTCGACAGCCGGTCCAGAATTCGAATCGTTAATCCGACCCCTTATCGGACCTCGCCTATCCGATAACGCTCATCGGCGAACCCGTCCCCTCACGATAGAAGGCGCGCAGCACGCCCTTTCGCCGCGATTCTTGCGAGCGTCTAGACCACGTTACGGTCTATCCACTTGAGCGTATGGTTGAGATGTATACGCTCGACGAGAACCCCAATTAGCAGATACTACGACTTGTCGCGACAAAAAATAGTCGAGCATCTTCTGCACATCAGCAGCATCCCACCCCTGAGGACGAATTTAAGTGCCACATTACCACACTTATCGGTAGTTCAGGCAGGGGTTGTAGCACAGACTTAGGGAGGGACAGGAGGTTTAGTAGTCGTTTGGCTACAGGTTTACCTGTATAACCGCCCGACGCGGCTTCAGGGCCCGCTATATCATCTATAGCCCCTTAAGGGAGTACTTGTAGAGGTACCGAGGGTTAACACCTACGGCGTATTTAATATTAATTATAGTATAGTAATACGGCTTATCTTACTACTAGAGATAATTACTATAAGAGCCTCCCTTATACCTAGGGATCGACTTATAGCTAAAGAAAGGCTATATAAGGTGGATTCGATCTTTATTGGCCTCACCGACTTTTAGACTAGATCGCTAGTATTTACCAATATACCCTTTATAGGGATTTGTGTTACTACAAGTTTTTCGTTATGCCTAATTAAAATAGAAATAGAGTAGTAGAATATACGGACGTCTAAAGAGTTATGTAAAGAAGCCTTACAGGCGAAGAGGACGAGACACTATAAGTAATAAGTACTTGCCGAGAGGCCCGCTATTCTAAGCCTTAACGAAAACGGGGCCGACGTCTTTAAGAAGAGCCGTCTTATTAACGTTCTAAAACTTTAAGAGGTCTCGGTTAGCCCGAAGCTTCAAGAAGAAATCCTAGGTATGCTTCTCGCCGTCGAAGGACTACTCTAAATAAAGTCGTTACGCGGGAGACGACTTATAGAGATTATAGATACGGAGGAGTTTTAGGATTTCGTAATAATTAGAGACGAAGAGCTCTAGTTCTATTAAGTCGACTAGCTTACGTTTACTATTACTACCGACGACCTAGACGTACTACTTAAGGATATAATTAAGTAGGGATCGATAGTAGCTATCCACCAGGATAAGGGCTATAACTTTCTGATCTATCTTAGTAGTCTGAAATTAGTAATCTAGTTTAAATAGTTTTAGTTACGAAAAAGAATAATCAGGAAGAGGAGTTTTACCTTAATTGAGGTAACGCAAATATAAGTGAAGTTATAGAAGGAAGTATAGAGTAGAGAAGTAATCCGGTTATACTTACCTTCCTACTAAAAAGGACTATACTTTTAGATAACTACGTAGAATTTTTTTGAAACCTTATTACTTAGTTATAGTACTTTTTAAATCGACTTAACGTGATCCACAAGTCATTTTCGCACACAAGTCACTTTCGCACTTTTTCAAATATTTCAACCTTTTAACTTAGCTTGCACTTTTCTTCCCTCCCACAACATGCCCCGTAAATCCAAAGAAGCCGATCTTCAGCTAGCTATCCAAGCTAAAAAGCGCAACCCTGAAATTTCATGGCGTAAGCTTGACCGTATCTACAACGTTTGCGACCGTACACTAAAGACATCGATTCGACGGCGACCAAACGCGACACGAAGCTAATATGTTAAAACGAAATCTAACTCAAACCGAAGAGGATACAATTGCCCGACGTATAATTGAGCTAGATGCGCGAGCATTTCCTCCTCGGCTTCGATACGTTGAAGAAATGGCGAATATCCTACGTGTCACGCCGTGCTAGGGGTTGCAATCCTTGCCACTACGCCACCTTACCAGATGTCTTCACCAAAAGAGACCAATACCAAAGTCCCTGACTTTGATATCTGCAACCACTTATCAATCTGTTCAGACCAGTGTAGGTCAATCACGTGACAACCGTCACACTACGACGCGTACGCGACGCGCCCCCCCGTCGGCAAGAACTGGACCACGAACTTCGTTAACCGCCGACAAGACCTCCGAACGCGTTTAAACCGTCGAATTGATTACCAGAGGGTATTTAGCGAAGATCTTATCGCGTATTACGCGTGGTTTGAGCTTGTTAGGGACACAATCGCTAAATACGGTATCCTACCGGAGGATATCTACAACTTTGACGAGACGGGCTTCCTAATGGGCATAATCACAACCGGTATGGTTGTAACGAGTGCAGAAAGACACGGACGGCCTAGACAGGCTACACAAGGAGGTCGGGAATAGGTTACGGTGATCCAGTCTATTAATTCGCAAGGTTGGCCGGTACCGCCGTACATCATCTTCGCGGGCAAGGTTCATTTTGCTTCGTGGTATCGCGGTAACGACCTACCGGCCAACTGGAAGGTCGACCTTTTCCATAACGGGTGGACTACTAATAATATTGGTGTGGAATGGGCAAAACACTTTGTTCAACATATTATTAGCCGTCGGAAGGGTGCGAAAAGTCTCTTAATATTGGATGGTCACGAGAGCCACCACTCGATGGATTTTGAGACTTACCTCGCGGCGCACGGCGTAATTACATTGTGTATGCCTTCCCATTCATCTCACAAGCTCCAGCCTTTGGATTTGGGACCTTTTAGTGTGTTGAAAAGGCTGTACGGTGCGTTCGTGGAGGGTTTAATGCGAAGGCATCAAACCCATATTGAGAAGCAGAATTTCTTAGCTGGGTTTTTAGAAGCTTTCATTGGTGCTTTTCACGAAAAAAACATCAGATCAGGACTCGAAGCAGCTGGACTTGTTCCTTTCAACCCGGATAGGGTCATATCTACGTTGGATATCGCAAAAGTAGTACGAACACCGACACCCGACCCCCAATTGCCTCCCTCCGTCTGGGTTTCTAAGACGCCTACCAACACCCTCGAAGCCGAATCGCAGTCAACTTTGATTAAAAGTAGCGTCCAGAGGCATCAAGACAGCTCGCCGACGCATATTTTGAACTCAATTAACTCGACTACGAAGGCTACGCATGCAATGATGCATGAGAATGCATTATTACGTCGGGAGAACGAAGAGCTTCGTGAGACGAACCATATACTAAGTAAGCGTCGGAGGACGAAAAATAAGCAAATCCAATATGGAGGAGCACTTAGTATAGGTGATGCACAAGTTTTACGGGCCTTGAGGGGTGATATCAAGGTTATGGAGGAGGAAGAAGGGGAAAGCAGTCGTCCTGTAAAGCGCCGGCAGACCGGTATAAGGCGCTGTGGTATTTGCGGAGGGACTGGACATAATGCAAGGACTTGTTCAATAGAAGTAGAAACTGATAATGAAGAAGATTTTGAGTAATTTAAAGGATAAAATGCGGGTTATAGGATATTACTGAATTACTTGAACGTGCCAAGAAAAGTGCGAAAGTGACTTGTGTGCGAATATGACTTGTGGATCACGTTATTCCTATTCTAATTAAGTTAGGAATTATAATTTATTTACTCTTTTCCTGTTATAATTCTCTTTCGATCTATTACTTTACAAAGATAGCCGACTAAACTACTCGTCGATCCAAGAGACTAGCGGAGAAGACTCCGAGTAAAGAAGGCTTAAAGTCTCCTCCGAAGCGCTCTTAAATCAGCTAGGGTATTAAGAAACAGAATAATTCCCCTCCCACTCCCCCTCCCTCGTCGAGATAATAGTTAGAGTCTAGAATATCGTTTATATTAATTAGATCGAGCCTAGGCGACTTTATTAGCCCTAATACGTTCGTTACTAGACAAAGAGTAGCGTCCAGATACTCCCTTAGTCTCCTCGCATGCCGTAATACGATATTCGGTAGGAACTCGGAGGATAGAGCATTCCTCGTAGTAAGAGCCTAGTATATCCCTAACGAAGATCCTAGGCGCCGGGACGTATCTATAAATCCCGTTTTTAAGGGATAGTCTATTAATAATACCGAGAAGAAGCTAGTATCTATTTGGAAGGCTAAAGACGTATATATCCGTCGCCCCGGCTTAGACCATGACTAGCCTCTCCCCTCTATCGAATTATTATCTTAATAGCCTCGCCCTGATCAATCCGTTAGAGACCGTACGACGATGTAGTAAGTGTAAGAAGACCGGACATAATGTAAAGACTTGTCAGGTCGAACTATAATTGTCAGATGTATATAGCTCTGAATAAATTTCAATAAACTTTAGTCTGTTGTGGCTTTTTCATTGAACTTGAAATTATAGTGTGGTAAAAAGTGCGCGACTCGGTGATATGCGCGACTCGGTGTTAAACCACATTACAAGATCTTCAAGATCAAAAGGACGTTGCGCAGCAAGTACAGCAGGAAATGCGTGGAAATAGCGCTGGATCAAATCGTGGCCAGCCACGGCAACGGCGCTGTGGCGTATGCGGGAAGACCGGGCATAATGCGCGAACTTGTCAGGTAGAGATAGAATCATCTGGGCAAGAGTATTCTGAGTAGTTTTAATTGATTTACGGCGTTGTGGTTGCTAAATCGTGTTGAATTCCATGTTTTGCTAGTTGGCGTGACCCGTTCGCTTGTGGACTACGTTATAGGATATTACTAAATTACTTAAAGGTACTAAGAAAAGTGCGAAAGTAACTTGTATACGAAAATAACTTATAGTTGACGTTAGTTTAGATTAATACTTAGATTAATTACCAAAGTAGAGACTATCTATCTTTAAAATACCTAGGAGTTCTATCCCTTATATATCTATCTCTCTTTCACTAATCCCTACTAGATTACTATTACTCGTCGTGATCCTCCTAAGGTAGCTTACTAGCTTACTACGTGATCTAGTAATCCGTTACGTAACCCTTCCTATCGGTCCTTCTTTCTTCTGTCCTATCCTCTACCCCTATTTTCCTATCCTTACCTATAGGTATCCACCTAAGGCTTACTAACGTGCCTATTTCATATAAGTTAGGAACGTAGTTCGTAATATTATTCCCCTCCTTTATAATCTTTATTCTTAAAGATCCTAGTCGTATAGAACTTCCTCCTATAAGTATTCTTTTCCCTTATTTCTTTTCCTAATTGTAACGATATCGGAGTTAGTATCGCGGTCTCGTAAGACCCGTACTCGTCTTTTTCTAGCTAATACTATCGAGGCTAAAGGTCTAATTACTAAGATAGCTTATACTCGTTATTTTCGTCGAAAGATCTTTTATCGTATAAACGAGTCTTCTTCTCACTATTCTAAATATATTCGTCCAGGTCGATCTTACGATAGGGTATTCATAGCGTCGAACCTTCTACGGCTTAATACCTAATACGTATATTTAGAGTCGTAAGAGGCGGATACAGAGCAGACTTTATTCCGTCTCTAAGAGTAGCTTTCTACGGCTCTAGGTCGTCTTACGCGCTTACGTCCTATAAAAAAGCTTATTAAAGAGAAATGTCTTACTAAAGTAAAGCGGGGGATAACGTGATCCACAAGTCAGTGACTCACTTTCAACCATCAATTCAATATTATTATTATTATTATTAAATACGCCGTAGGCTCGAAGCCCCCGGTACCTCTACTAGTACTCCCGTATGTCAAACCGTGCCCTAATGGCTGGACTAAATACATACGCTGCGTCGTCGCTTCGCCCTATTGGCGACTGCGTTACGTCCACTACCATACTACGTTGGTTCTCAACCTACCAACAAAGTCCCCCCTGAGAAGATCGATGCTATCTGGGCCTTGAAGCTGTCCGACCCGTCCCTAGCAGCCACCTTACAATAGTCCCACTAACTACTGGTTCTCTTGTTGCCGTTGCGAGATCTCTGCGAGAGTATAGTGGCCGTGGTGCGATAGCGGCCCGTAATCGTTCCCTCGGTCCTTTCAACAGCCCGCAAAAGAGGATTACGTGCTCTGCCGTCTCAGGGACATCGCCACAGCGGCATAGCGGCGAGTACACGCCAAAAGCCCCTGTCTTGAATAAGAAGGCTGCTAGTCCTATTTTTTCCGTCCTGATCTGGCACAGCGTAGACGCCTCCAGTCGGTTCAGGCCGAAATACTTGCCCCCTTTCGGTATCTGCATCGAAGGGCCCTCCGGTTCCTCAGCGATAGCGCGTCGCTGGCGATCGTGATGCTCTGCTCCGGTGAGCCATCTCTTCCTCCAGTGGCCGAGGAGGGCAGCTGGGACCTCCTTTTCCTCACTCATCCACTCGGAGCCCCGGGCCTCCTTCTCCATAGTGTACCCTGCCGGTCGGAGTAGCTGCGACGCCTGCTTCCTCTTCGCCGGCCTATCCTGCCGGAGTATATGTGACGGGATTGCTGCTTCTGCTTCCAGGTGGTGAACCGGCGTCGCTTTGTGGGCACCACAGACTACCCGGAGGCACTCGTTCTGTATCCCCATCAGGCTCTTAGCTGGCCCTGCCGGTTCCTCACTTATAGTATGCCACGCAGTCGCCCCGAAGGCGATCGCGCTACGGATAACCACCGTATATAACAGCCTCGCCCGTATAAGATCGCAGCCCCACGACATATTGACTAGCTTTGTCAGGGCTAGCTTTTGAGTTGCCATTTTTGTTTTAACACGCTCAACATGGGCGTGCCACGTCAGTTTGCGGTCGAACCAGACTCCTAGGAACCTCGCTGAGACTACCGGCGACACTGTGGCGTCCCCAAGGCGAATACTTTGCGGCAAGGGCTCTCGGGCCCTAGTAAAGTGCATTAGCTCACTCTTGTCAGGAGCGAACTCCATCCCGTGCCTCACTGCCCACCGCTGACACGTAGCCCATGCGCTCTCCAACCGGCGGCAGGTCGTGTCTGGATCGGTGCCGACGCTTAGCAGGTTCGTGTCGTCCGCGAACCCGACTACTAAAAGTAGTGGATGCTGCTCCGCTAGCTCCTCGTACAGCGTTGAAATGTATAATATAAACAGTATCGGGGATAGCGGTGACCCCTGGGGGACGCCAGCTCGTAGGGGCAATTCAATATTAATCAAGATAACTTCACCACAACACATCATATCAATTCAACTAAGCAGAATCTTATTGATTAGATGTTTCTAATTCTACTTGACAAGTCCGCGCATTATTCCCAGTCACCCCGTAGACACCACAACGTCTTGCACTGGTTGCGATCCTTTTCCTTGGACCATTACTTTTGTCTTCCTCACCCTGTACTGCTTCGATGTCATCCTTGGCTTCCCGTAGCTCTTGTGAATCAGCTACAGTAATTGTACCTCCATGCTGTATTTGCTTATTTTTGGCTCTGCCACGTTTGTTTAATTAGCAGGTGGTTGGTCTCATGGAGCTCCTTGTTCTCTTGTCGCAGAAGGGCAACCTCATGCATTATTAGGTGAGTAGCCTTCGCAATTGAGTCTACAGAGCTCAAAATATGGGTTGGGGAGCTATTTTGATGCCTCTGGACACTAGTCTTAATAAGATTTGATTGATAAGTAGCCTCCAGGGTGGTAGTAGGAGTCTTGGAAGTCCAAGTAGCAGCCGGCAATTGACGGTCGGGCGACGGTGTACGGGCTTTTAGAGCAACATCTAACGAGAAAATGACCCTCTCTGGATCCAATGGGACAGGTCCAGCCGCTTCGAAGCCAGACCGAATATAAGATTCGGTCATTGCCTTGTTAGATGCCTCTAGAAACCCAGATAGAAAATCCTCCTTCGCAACGTGGGTTTGGTGCATTCGCATTCGCTCCTCAATATAGCCACTATATGCGCGTTTTAACACACTAAAAGGTACTATATTGAGAGGCTGGAGACTGTGATGAATGGGCAGGCATACAAAGAGGAACAATTCCCAGTTTTTTGCAGGATTCCTCGAAATCCATCGAGTGATGGCTTTCGTGGCCGTCGAGAATCAAAAGACGTTTCGTACCCTTTGTACGGCTCCGGGTATGTAGATCAAAATGATTTACCCACTCTACACCCAATTCATTGGTTGTCCAACCATTACTGGACAGAGAAACCTTCCAGTCGCGTGGTAAGGCAGCGTCACGGTACCAGGAGGTAAGGTGAACTTTCCCCGCGAAGATGATAAATAGAGGTACTGCCCAGCCTTGAGAATTGATGGCTTGGATAACGGTAACCCATTCCCTATCACCCTGCTGGGCTTGTCTAGGCCTGCCCTTTCGTTTAGCACTTGTAACGACCATTCCAGTCATGATTATGCCCATTAAAAACCCTGTCTCGTCAAAGTTATATATATCTTCCCGCGTGATCCCGTATTTCGCTATTGTGTCGGCAGCAAGCTTAAACCACGCGCGATATGCGATAGGATCTTCGTTAAATGCCCTCTAGTAGTCAATTCGACGCTTTAAACGCGTTCGGAGGAGTGGTTGTCGGTTAACGAAATTTGAAACCCAATTCTTGCCCACGGGTGGCGCGTTGCGTGCGCGTCGAAGTATATTGGCCATATCGGTCACGTTTTGAAGGCGGGGAGGAAATACTCGCGAATCTACCTGAAGTATACGTCGAACAATCGTCTCTTCTTCCATCGTGGTCAAATACCGCTTCGTAGCGTTAGCAATGTGCTGTAGTTGAACTCCGTTGTATCTTCGTTTGATAGTACTGGCGGCAGCTTTGTAGATCAATTCGAGCTGGTTCCAGCTTAATTCTGGGTTTCGACGTTTAGCCTGGATAGCCAACTGAATATTAGCTTCGTTTGAGATACGTGGCATTTTGAATCGCGGAAAGTTGTATAAGTCAAGTTGGAGGTTGAAATATCGCGAAAACTGAGTCACTGACTTGGATGGGTCACTGACTTGTGGATCGCGTTATAGGAAATAGATAAAGAGGATATTATTCTTCCTATAATTACCGCTTATAAGGATTAGGTAGTTTCTAATATTTAATTTATAGGCGTTTCGGATAATGGGGATTAGTATTCTTTTAGGTTAGGGCCTAAGTTTAGTACTATAGGGCCTCTAGTTCGTTTGGATACTATTACTAGTACTACGTTAACTTCTATAAATAGTACGCTAAGTGCTAGGTAGATTCCTAAGGGTTATTTATAGGTAGGTAATCCTTCTATTTAATTAGGTATTCTATTTATCCGTTCTAACTTCGTATATCTGGAGTTTATTCAACGTGTGACGGTTGTCACGTGATTGACCCACACTGGGACTTTGGTATTGGTCTCTTTTGGTGAAGACATCTGGTATGGTGGCGTAGTGGCAAGGATTGCAACCCCTGGCGCGGCGTGACACGACTTCGTATTCGTATTAATCTATATATACTTCGAGTTATATCTCGAGCGGGGCGTTCTTTAGGGCTAGTTTAAGTAAGAAAATATATTATTATTAAATACGCCGTAGGCTCGAAGCCCCCGGTACCTCTACTAGTACTCCCGTATGTCAAACCGTGCCCTAATGGCTGGACTAAATACATACGCTGCGTCGTCGCTTCGCCCTATTGGCGACTGCGTTGCGTTCACTACCATACTACGTTGGTTCTCAACCTACCAACAAAGTCCCCCCTGAGAAGATCGATGCTATCTGGGCCTTGAAGCTGTCCGACCCGTCCCTAGCAGCCATCTTACAATAGTCCCACTAACTACTGGTTCTCCTGTTGCCGTTGCGAGGTCTCTGCGAGAGTATAGTGGCCGTGGTGCGATGGCGGCCCGTAATCGTTCCCTCGGTCCTTCCAACAGCCCGCAAAAGAGGATTACGTGCTCTGCCGTCTCAGGGGCATCGCCACAGCGGCATAGCGGCGAGTACACGCCAAAAGCCCCTGTCTTGAATAAGAAGGCTGCTAGTCCTATTTTTTCCGTCCTGATCTGGCACAGCGTAGACGCCTCCAGTCGGTTCAGGCCGAAATACTTGCCCCCTTTCGGTATCTGCATCGAAGGGCCCTCCGGTTCCTCAGCGATAGCGCGTCGCTGGCGATCGTGATGCTCTGCTCCGGTGAGCCATCTCTTCCTCCAGTGGCCGAGGAGGGCAGCTGGGACCTCCTTTTCCTCACTCATCCACTCGGAGCCCCGGGCCTCCTTCTCCATAGTGTACCCTGCCGGTCGGAGTAGCTGCGACGCCTGCTTCCTCTTCGCCGGCCTACGGAAAATATAAAATGTAGGATATATCTTGATAGCATTTAGTAATAATAGTCGGTAGTTAGTTATTAAAACTATTTTATCGATTTCGAATAGTTTAATTTTTTTAAAATCGAGTTTATCGCTTAATCGTTTTATGTCTATATTTCGTCGTATAAGGTAGACCTTATCTCCTCTCCGTTAGATTAGTCCTCTAATCCTTTTCTTATCGTAATAGTACTTTATCCGATCCTAATAATTATTAAATCTTACATTGTAAGGTGGCTGCTAGGGACGGGTCGGACAGCTTCAAGGCCCAGATAGCATCGATCTTCTCAGGGGGGACTTTGTTGGTAGGTTGAGAACCAACGTAGTATGGTAGTGAACGCAACGCAGTCGCCAATAGGGCGAACCGACGACGCAGCGTATGTATTTAGTCCAGCCATTAGGGCACGGTTTGACATACGGGAGTACTAGTAGAGGTACCGGGGGCTTCGAGCCTACGGCGTATTTAATAATAATAATAATAATAATAATATTAAATCTTATCTTAAGCTTACCTATAGGCCTTTAAATATATCGACTTATACGATAGCTGTCAGATAGGGCACCTGGTTCCTAGGTTCAGAAATGATATGGCACTAGAGAAGACTATTGTCACTTAAAGTTCAGAAGCCGAAAGGAACCCCTTTTCTCAAAAGTAACACCAAAGTTACTGTCCACTTAGGAGTCAGATACCTGAACAATGTACCTCCGATATGTTCTAAAGAATCTATAAAAGACAGCAACGGGAGTTCGCAAGAACAGAGAAGACAGAGAACAATACACCTCATTCATATACAATCTTACGCACTTCTGACTACTCGATTGGACACACGTGATATTCGATAATAGCTCGGGGTACTATTCCGTATTCTATATTTTAGGCATATTAGGGTTAAATCTATAATTTATATAGAATAACGTGATCTATAAGTTATTTTTATATATAAGTCACTTTCGCACTTTTTCAAATCCTTAACCTTTTAACTTAACGTCACCCACAGGTCATTGCCCCACACGGATCTTTGCCCAACTTTTCAAGAAATCTTGACTTTCCATCTTTACTTATACAATTCTTCCCTTCCACAACATGGCACGCAAATCTAGTGAAGCTAATCTTCAATTAGCCATCCAAACTAAACGACGCGATCCTCACCTAAGTTGGAACAAGCTTGGTAAAATCTTCAAAGTCGACCATAAGACATTGAAGCGCCGTTACGAAGGCGTACAACCATTACACATTCCTAACATGTCCAAACGGAAAATGACCGAAACCGAAGAGAATACGATTACCCGACGCGTAATTGAGCTAGATTCGCGAACTTTTCCTCCCCGGCTTCGATACGTTGAAGAAATGGCGAATATCCTCCGACGCGACCACGACGCGTCACCCGTCTGCAAGAACTGGGCCTCGAGCTTCGTACGGCGACAACCAGACCTCCGGACGCGTTTAAATCGTCGAATCGATTACCAGTGGGCATTCTGCGAAGATCCTGTCGCGTATCACGGTTATTTTAAGCGTGTTACGGACACAATAGCGAAGCACGGCATCCAGCCGGAGGATATCTACAACTTTGACGAGACGGGCTTTTTAATGGGCATGATCTCAACCGGCATGGTCGTGACGAGTACCGAAAGACGTGGACGGCCTAGACAAGCCCAGCAAGGCAATAGGGAATGGGTTACTGTCATTCAGGCGGCCAATTCCCAAGGCTGGGCGGTGCCGCCGTACATCATCTTCGCGGCCAAAGTTCACCTAACTTTGTGGTATCGCGACACCACATTACCGGGCAATTGGGTCGTTGATCTATCCCAAAACGAATGGACAACGAATGATATTGGTCTCAGCTGGGCAGCTCACTTCGATCTGCACACACGCGATCGTACGAAGGGTGTCAAACGCCTCCTGATCCTTGACGGTCACGAAAGCCATCATTCGATGGATTTCGAACAATACTGCAAGGACCATGGCATCATTACCCTTCCTATGCCTGCCCATTCGTCCCATAAGCTCCAGCCTCTCGACTTGGTGCCTTTTAGTGTTTTGAAACGGGCGTACGGTGTGTTTGTTGAGGGTTTGATGCGACGACATCATACCAACGTTGCGAAGGAGGATTTCCTTGCCGGTTTTTTGGAGGCGTTTGGCGCTGCTTTTACTGAACAAAACATCAGATCTGGGTTCGAAGCAGCTGGAATTGTCCCTTTTGACCCCGACAGGGTTATATCTGCCCTGGATGTCGCAGAAGTCGCGCGTACACCCTCTGCCGACCCAGAACTCCTACCCCCTATTTGGACTTCTAAGACACCTACTACCACCCTTGAAGCCGAATCGCAGTCAACGTTGATTAAGAATAGCGTTCAGAGGTATCAAGACAGCTCTGCCACGCATATTCTTCATTCAATTGACTCGATTGCAAAGGCTACGCATGCAATGATGCAAGAGAATGTTATCTTGCGTCGCGAGAACGAAGAGCTTCGTGAGACTAACCATGTGCTAAGCAAACGTCGCAGAACAAAAATAAGCAAATCCAGTATGGTGGGCCACTTAATATAGAAGATGCACAAGTTCTACGGGCTATTAGGGATGATATGGGTTTGGAAAGTGAGGAAGAGGGTGAAAGTAGTCGTCCTACAAGGAGGAGGGCAATGGGTGCTAGACGCTGTGACATTTGCGGAGGAACTGGACATAATGCGCGAACTTGTCAGGCAGATGTAGAAACAGATAATGAAAAGAATTCTGATTAGTTTCTTGGATGAATAGGGGTTGTTGATCTATCTAAGATCAAAGGTTGGGAGGTCGTGAAAAGTTGGGCAAAGACCCGTGTGGGGCATTGACCTGTGGGGACGTTAGCCCATAAGCAAGTTAGCTACTTTTTCTTCGTACCGTACAAATAACTTTAATAACTTAACTCAACTAAAAAAGAATAATTCAAACTAATCGGAATCCTCTTCCTCGTACGTATCTTTATTATTCTTATAGGTACGAGTAATATATCCGGGCTCTCCGTAGATCCTATAGCGCCATCGGCGTGGTTCGGCCGGTCTCGTACGTCGACGACTTACACGTATATTATCCTATAGCTACTATTTAATATGCCGTCAAAACTATAAGTCCTAAGCGTCTCGTAAACTAAGAGATCCTCTATCTTATAGCTATCGACTTTTAGTCCTTTAACGACGGCTTAGCTCTTAATTAGCCTTCCGAAGTATAGTAACCTTATCCTTAAGTAAAAATAACCGGTATATAATAGCCGTCGTACTACGTGAATATTAGTTAATAGCCATAAGTATTATCGTTAGGGAGCTATTCTAATACTATACGACTCCATTTTTAACGTATTTAGACTAGGATTACGCCTCGATTGGGTTATTTAGAGTGTTTAATTCCTACATCAATGGGGCGCTAGACGAGCTCCTAGGAGGTTTCGGCGTATATAGCTTCATATCTAACTATAAAATTATATATTCCGGGTCGTACTGAATAAGTCCTATCCCCCTGAACCCTGCCTAGATATTGGCCTAGATATTCGACTTAGTTATAATCGTACAATACGCCCTATATAATATCGAAAAGAAATCCTCCTTCGATATATAGGTTATATACGCCTATATTAGGTCTTTAATTTCTTTACCGTACGACCTTTTCAAAGGCCTAAAATAGCCTATATCGAGAGGCTAAAGCTTATATAACGAATAAGTAGGTATACTAAGTATAATGATAGTATAACGTGAATGTACACCGAGCTGGCCACTTTCATGCGCCAACGCGACCGGCCAACTTAATCTTTGATTTTCTCAACAACCAATTATGGCAAAGTCATACAACGAAGCAGACTTAATGCTAGCCCTTCAAGCTCTCAAAAATGACCAAAAACTTAGTCTCCGACAAGCGGCAAAAACGTACCAAGTCCCCTGAAGCACCCTCCAAACGCGTAAAAACGGCGTACCTTTCCGACGTGATATTTTGCCCAATTCACGAACTATGACAGAATTAGAAGAGGAGGTCATTATCAAGCATATACTGGACTTAGATGCACGAGCGTTTCCGCCCCGGATTGCTGATGTGGAAGCAATGGCAAATTCTATCCGCGCGACACGTAACGCAGGGCCCATTGGAACGCGCTGGGCCTCGAGGTTCGTCGCACGTCGCAAAGAGTTGAAAACTCGTTGGAACCGTCCTTACGATTAGCAAAGGGCCCAATGCGAAGATCCAAAGCTTATTGCAGATTGGTTTCGGCTTGTTGCGAATGTTATCGCGAAATACGGTATCCAAGAGTCGGACATCTACAACTTCGACGAGACTGGGTTTATGATGGGCAAGATCTCAACCAATATAGTAGTTACGAGCTCCGAACGATGTGCCAGGCCGAAATCAATACAGCAAGGTAACCGGGAATGGGTTACCGTAATCCAAGCGGTCCAGTCTACCGGTTGGGCGCTGCCGCCGTTCATCGTTGTTGCGGGCCGATACCACCTCTCTTCTTGGTACGAAGACGACAACATTCCGAAAGATTGGAGAATTAGACCTAGTCCAAAAGGATGGACGACTAACGAGATCGGTATGGAATTTATTAAACACGTCGATAATTGTACGAAAGATGGAAAGTCCGGGATATATCGATTGTTAGTGTTGGACGGTCACGAGAGCCACGTTTCCGGCGATTTCGAGCTACATTGCAAAGAACACAAAATTGTAACTTTGTGTATGCCTCCGCACTCATCTCACATCCTCCAGCCACTTGACGTGGCCTATTTCGGTCCATTAAAGCGGGTGTACGGCCAGATGGTAGAGAGATTGATACGCCGGTCACTAACACATATCGTGAAGGAGGACTTCTTTCCTATCTTCAAAGACGCTTTCTTTGCAGTTCTCGGCGAAAAAAACGTTCAAGCTGGCTTTCGAAGGGCAGGACTTGTTCCATTCAATCCAGAAAGTGTGATTTCAAAGCTGGACGTACGATTACGGACCCCGACGCCTGTTGGCTCCCCAGAAATCGCAACCCGACCGTGGGTATCAAAGACGCCACAGAACCCGATAGAGGCTCATGCACAGTCTACTTTTTTGAAAAAGCGCATCTCCGAGCATCAGAATAGCTCTCCGACGAATATTTTCTCAGCTGTCGACCAGTTTGCGAAGGGAGCAAAAATGATAATGCACGAGCTCGCCCTCGTACGGGTCGAGTGCGCTGAGCTTCGAGAGGCAAATAAGATGCTAAGCCGGCGCTGGAGGACTAGAAAAATGCAATTACGGGAAGGATAATCACTTATTTTCCAAGAAGGACAGGACCTACGGGACTCTAGGGAGTTGGCGACGCAGATACAGCAAGAAGAGCGCCGAAATGGTGGTCGCGCAAAGCGTGTTGAAACGCGCCCGAGGCGCTGTGGTATTTGCAACGGGACTGGGCATAATGCGCGAACTTGTAAGATCGCATTGCCATCTTCTGGAGAGGAAGATTCAGAGTAATTTCAATTGATTTACGGCGTTGTGGTTTTACTATCGTAAAATTTCTATGCGAGATTATGAAAGGGTGGCCAGCTCGGTGTCATGGCCAGCTCGGTGTACATTCTGTCAGATAGGGCACCTGGTTCCTAGGTTTAGAAATAATATGGCACTAGAGAAGACTAGTGTCACTTAAAGTTCAGATGGTGAAAGGAACCCCTCTTCTCAAAGTAATACCAAAGTTACTGTCTACTTAGGGGTCAGACACCTTAACAATGTACTGCTGACATGTTCTAAAGAATCTATAAAAGGCAGAGCAATGGGAGTTTGCGAGAACAGAACACAGAGAATAATATATCTTATGTATATATAATCTTATGTACTTCTGATTATTTGATTGGACATACGTGATATTCGACAGTATGCCCATGTTGAGCGTGTTAAAACAAAAACGGCAACTCAAAAGCTAGCCCTGACAAAGTTAGTCAATATGTCGTGGGGCTGCGATCTTATACGGGCGAGGCTGTTATATACGGTGGTTATCCGTAGCACGATCGCCTTCGGGGCGACTGCGTGGCACACTATAAGTGAGGAACCGGCAGGGCCAGCTAAGAGCCTGATGGGGATACGGAACGAGTGCCTCCGGGTAGTCTGTGGCGCCCACAAAGCGACGCCGGTTCGCCACCTGGAAGCAGAAGCAGCAATCCCGCCACTAGACCTCTATCTTAGTGCCCGAGCTGCTAAGTTTGAAGAACGGCTACGGCTTAGCGGGAAGAGAAATCTGCTTCGCAGCGCGAGCGCTAAAGCGTCACATATACTCCGGCAGGATAGGCCGGCGAAGAGGAAGCAGGCGTCGCAGCTACTCCGACCGGCAGGGTACACTATGGAGAAGGAGGCCCGTGGCTCCGAGTGGATGAGTGAGGAAAAGGAGGTCCCGGCTGCCCTCCGAGGGAACGATTACGGGCCGCTATCGCACCACGGCCACTTTACTCTCGCAGAGACCTCGCAACGGCAACAGGAGAACCAGTAGTTAGTGGGACTATTGTAAGGTGGCTGCTAGGGACGGGTCGGACAGCTTCAAGGCCCAGGGAGCATCGATCTTCTCAGGGGGAACTTAGTTGGTAGGTTGAGAACCAACGTAGTATGGTAGTGAACGCAATGCAGTCTCCAATAGGGCGAACCGACGACGCAGCGTATGTATTTAGTCCAGCCATTAGGGCACGGTTTGACATACGGGAGTACTAGTAGAGGTACCGGGGGCTTCGATCCTACGGCGTATTTAATAATAATAATAATAATATTAGTTATATTAGTTATAATCATATTTATTAGAAAGCCCGTCTCGTTAAAGTTATAAATATTCTCTAGTAGGATACTATATTTAGCTATTATATCTCTAATAAGCTTAAACTATACGTAATACGCGATAAGATCTTTACTAAATACCCTCTAGTAGTTAATTCGACGGTTTAAATAGGTTTAAAGGTGTTATTAGCGGTTAACGAAGTTCGTAATCTAGTTCTTACTAACGGGGGGCGCATCGCGTACGTTTTGTAGGATATTTGCTATTTATTTAATATATTGAAGCTAAGGAGGAAATACTCGGCTATCTAGCTGAATTTTATTATTATTATTATTAAATACGCCGTAGGCTCGAAGCCCCTGGTACCTCTACAAGTGCTCCCGTATGTCAAATCGTGCCCTAATGGCTGGACTAAATACATACGCTGCTACGTAGGTTCGCTCTATTAGCGACTGCGTTACGTCCACCACAATACTATGTTAGTTCTCACCCTACTAACAAAGTCCCCCTGAGAAGATCGATATTATCCGGGCCTAAGCGCTATCCGGCCAGTCCTGAGTAGCCACCTTGTGATAGTCCCGCTGACTACTGGTTTCCCCGTCGCCGTTGCCAGGTCTCTCTACGTATATGCAGCGGTCATGGTGCGATAGTGGCCCGCAGGCGCTCTCTCAATTCTTCCAGCAGGCCGCAAAAGAGGATTACGTGCTCTGAGCTTAATTATATATCGGGTAATCGTATTCTTTTCGGTTCAATATTACGAACCATTAAACCTGGACCAACGAAGAAGGCCTGTTGGCAGGCCAGAGTGGACACCCTCGCTAGGATCACGGGATCCCGCATCGGAAGAACGACGCAACGAATGTCACGTGACTAAGTACCTCGGTACCTGGATATATTGGATCGAGATAGATCCAGTTTGAGCCAGGCTCGAACGGATCATGGATCGATCCAAATGATCCAACAGGATTAGTGAAGGAGAGATGGATATATAAAGGACAGGACTCCCAGGCATTTCATAGATAGACAGTCTCTACTTCAGTGATCAATCTAAGCATCAATATAACCCATTGGTCAGGCAAACTGCTTTGACGACTCTATTCCCATTTACCCTACTTGAATACTTCAGTTACCCAGAGCCCTATACCCCATACGTCAGACCCCGATATTATTGCTAAGGACTCCGCAGCAGGACTTACTTACTAGCATAAACCCTTACAGACTCTTTAGTGGTTTACGCAGCTAGACTATCATAGGTTTCGTGACATTTAAGTCAAATTTTATTTTAATATATTAGCTATGGCCGCTACACACACGTAGAGACCTGGCGACGGCGACAGGGAACCCAACAGTCAGCGGGACTATCACAAGGTGGCTACTCAGGACTAGCCCGATAGCGCTTAGGCCCGGATAATATCGATCTTCTCAGGGGTACTTTGTTAGTAGGGTGAGAACTAACATAGTATTGCGGTGGACGTAACGCCGTCGCTAATAGAGCGAACCTATGTAGCAGCGTATGTATTTAGTCCAGCCTTCAGGGCACAGTTTGACATACGGGAGCACTTGTAGAGGTACCGGGGGCTTAGAGACTAGGGCGTATTTAATAATAATAAAAATAATAAATATATCAAAAAGACGGTTTTTGAGATTCATCGATAACTGCATCGAACAGCGTTAAATCATCAAACAGATTACGGCAATCGATTTTTCATAGGCGCTTACATCGGATAGTGACCTCGCATCGCTTGTGAATCGAGGGCCCAAAGCCATGGAGATGCCGATGGTAATTGACGGCGGGCGGGCGGGACTCCAACAGAGTTTTCACCACCCCCAAGCGAACGAAAGCGTCCACGCGCCGAGCGTGGAGCGTAGTAGCGACGAAAACGCAACGACGAAGCAAATCGACAGCGAACGAGCGAGCGTCGAACAAAAGATTACCGACTTAGTACCTCCCGAGAAGATCGAGGTTATGGGAGGCTTAATGGAACGCTGGCATGAGCTAAAGCTAGCCGGCAAGGCGCTGGAACAGGGCGAAGACCGATCCGCTACACCAGCCGACGTACTAGCAGCGATCCGAGCACTTACCGAGGGGACTACGACTACAGTACAAAAGACGATACAAGACACCGTGAAAAGCGTAGCTATGCCTACGACCAGGTCCTGGGCCTCAGTCGCCTCGGGAACGGCCCAAGGGAGGGAACCCGTCGGAGCTCCGGTGTGGCAGCAACGGGTCGTTGTACCCCAGCGAAGGGAAAGAGAAATAGTGATCCGAGGGACGGAAGACCCCAGTATGAAGAACAGGAGGGCGGCTGAAGTCGTCAAAGCAGTGAATAAGGCACGCGGTAGCACCGACGCCGTAGCGACCCGCAGGCTACGCAGTGGCGACACCGTGGTAACGTTCAAACAATCGGCCTCGGCGGCCTCGGCGGCGACCACGGATAGCCGGTGGGTACGCAACGCCTTCGGCGATAAGGCACTTCTCAACCGCAGGGAGGTTGCAGTTATCGCAAAAGGCCTACCTGCGAAACGTTTACGAGAGGTCCATGATGAGAACCAACTACTCAAGGACTTAAAGCGAGATAATACGAAGCACCTCTCTGGGGCTAAAAGAAACCTCCCCCGGGCGCCGCAAGCACCGTATGCGGCCCTGATACTACACGTGGATAGCGTGGAGGCGGCGATGGAACTATGCTCCGAAGGGCTTATTTGGGAGGCCCAGATATTCGATTGCGAGCCGTACGACGGCAATCTTCGGGTTCGGCAGTGCTACCAGTGCTACGAATACGGCCATATCGCGAAAAACTGCAAGAAGACGGCGCGTTGCGGCGGCTGCGCTGCAACGGCACACCCAGGGGGTGAAAAAGACTGCCCCGAGAAGGCACCTAGCGGCAAAAAACGTTGCGTGAACTACAAAGGGAAGCACACGGCGTGGGACAGGGACTGCCCTACGGCAGAACAGCAGCGGCTACGCGTACGCGAGGCGTACGCTCACCGCCCCCGACCATTTGATGTCCGCAGCTACTCGGACGGGTTATCTAGTGAGGGCAGGCTCACACCACCTAGCTCATTGACCAGCGACGGGTTTACAGTTGTACGACCCCGGGGCCGCCCCCTGGGCGGATCGCGAGTGGAGCAGGAGCGAACCGAACGGTCTGCGTCAGCAATGCGTAGCTTCCTCACTAAGGGACGTACGAACGAAGATATACCATCGACAGCTTGATGGTAGTCTCTATTCTCTACTGGAATATCGCAGATTCAAAGGCGAACGCAACGCTAGCGCTGGATGAGGGGGGTGACTATGATATAATAGCGGCTCAAGAGCCATGGATCAACCGGCGGACGAAGGCGATTTATTGCCCGAAGTCGTCCAGGTACGAAGTAGTGTACAGCAGCGGCAGAGCTGCGCTATATGTCCATAAACGATACGACGTGGCTACGTTGCGACCCCGTAACGGGATGGACTGGAGCAGTATTACGTTCGGGGCAGGCCCGGACGCCCTTACAATCTGGTCTATCTACTCACCAAACGAGACCGGGAGCCGCTGGGTCAGCCCGCTCCAAGACCTCCCTAATGGGGCGCCGGAGGGGACACAAGTCCTCGTGGGGGACTTCAATACACATCACCCGCTGTGGGACGTCCACGGACGGTCGTCACGGGGCAGCGACAACGTAGTGGAGTTTGCGCGACGCTGGCGATTAGAGCTCGTTACGCCGTTCGGGGAAATCACACGGCAAAGGCACAAACAACGAGACTCAACTATCGACCTAGCCTGGGTGACGAAAGGGGCTAGGATTGATTACGATGGGGACCCGGGCCTAGAGGGCTCAGACCACAGAGCGCAAGTGATTAGGGTAATATCCAACGGGGAAGCAGTCAAGGAGGGCCGCCGCAGTGTCGAAGGGTGGAACTGGGCGATGGCGGATAAGTGGCTCATCGTAGCCGAATCAAGCCAGAGATTTATGAATTATTTGCCGGTTGAGACGATAACGGAGTTGGACCAGGCTGTTGACTGGGTTATCCGGAACCTCCAAGAGATTGCCGACGTGGCGGTCCCGAGACGCACCGTTGGCCGAGGCGCTGGGGTCCCGTGGTGGTGCCCGCAGGTTAGCAAGGCTTGCGCTGAGACGAAGAGACGACGGCGGGACTACCTCCAGGCAAGGTCGCAGACCAACTGGGACGAATATACAAGAGCCGGCCAAAAACAACGGCTCGAAATCAGCGAAGCGCAGACGCAAAGCTGGCACGAGAAGCTCGAGGGGACGGCGAAGGATCACAAAAGCCTGTGGGCACTGTAGAGGTGGGCTAGGCTACGGAGCGGGGCCCCCCCTGAGGCCCACGGCTTGCCAGATCTCCGGAGGGACGCCGGCGACACGCTTACGGCACGTACACATGATGAGAAGGCAAAATTACTAGCTGAGAGGTTCTTACCAGACCCGTGTATAGATCTATCGGACCTCGATCGCGGCCTATTACAGACGAGACCAGAGCTGAACGTCCCTAGGGAGGTGACCACAATGGATATCGAGTCTATCATCAAAGGAACGGCTGCTTGGAAGGCTCCCGGCGACGACCTGATCCCCACTGGCCTGCTAAAGGCCTGCGGTAAACCCCTATGGGAGATCCTAGTGGATCTGGCAACAGCTAGCTTTAGGCTGGGGTACTACCCGGAGCGCTTCCGCTCAGCGAGGGTGGTTGTTATCCCTAAGCCTAATAAAATGACAGATCAGAAGCAGACCCCTGGCGGCTGGTGTCAGATAGGACACCTGGTTCCTAGGTTTAGAAATAATATGGCACTAGAGAAGACTAGTGTCACTTGAAGTTCAGACGGCGAAATGAACCCCTCATCCCGAAAGTAACTCCGAAGTTACGGTCCACTTAGGGGTCAGACACCTGAACAATGCACCTCCGACATTTCCGAAAGAATCTATAAAGGGCAGAGCAACGGGAGTTCGCGAGAATAGAACACGGACAACAATACACCTCATTCATAATACAATCTGATGCACTTCTGACTACTCGAATGGACACACGTGATATTCGACAGCTGGCGCCCCATTGCCCTGCTTAGCACGGTAGGGAAGGTAATAGAGACGGCGATGAGCCAGCGTATCACATAGCTGAGACGGCCGGCCTACTACCAAACGGCCAAATGGGTAACCGCGCTGGGAGGTCCACCGAACTGGCAATACGTATAGTTGAGGACGTGGTCTATACGGCGTGGAGACGCGGGGGCATCGCCTCGCTGCTACAGCTAGACATCAAGCGGGCATTCGATACGGTCAATTACAGACGGCTGATTTCCATATTAGCCCGGAAAGGCTACCCGGTGTGGGTTCAGGAGTGGGTACGCAGCTTCGTGGAGGATAGGACGGTACGCCTCCGGTTCGATGGCAAGGAGTCAACGCCAATCCCCCTACGAGCTGGCGTCCCCCAGGGGTCACCGCTATCCCCGATACTGTTTATATTATACATTTCAACGCTGTACGAGGAGCTAGCGGAGCAGCACCCACTACCTTTCGTAGTCGGGTTCGCGGACGACACGAACCTGCTAAGCGTCGGCACCGATCCAGACACGACCTGCCGCCGGTTGGAGAGCGCATGGGCTACGTGTCAGCGGTGGGCAGTGAGGCACGGAATGGAGTTCGCTCCTGACAAGAGTGAGCTAATGCACTTTACTAGGGCCCGAGAGTCCTTGCCGCAAAGTATTCACCTTGGGGACGCCACAGTGTCGCCGGTAGTCTCAGCGAGGTTCCTAGGAGTCTGGTTCGACCGCAAACTGACGTGGCACGCCCATGTTGAGCGTGTTAAAACAAGAATGGCAACTCAAAAGCTAGCCCTGGCAAAGCTAGTCAATATGTCGTGGGGCTGCGATCTTATACGGGCGAGGCTGTTATATACGGTGGTTATCCGTAGCGCGATCGCCTTCGGGCGACTGCGTGGCATACTATAAGTGAGGAACCGGCAGGGCCAGCTAAGAGCCTGATGGGGATACGGAACGAGTGCCTCCGGGTAGCCTACGGCGTATTTAATAATATTATTATTATTAAATACGCCGTAGGCTCGAAGCCCCCGGTACCTCTACAAGTGCTCCCGTATGTCAAATCGTGCCCTAATGGCTGGACTAAATACATACGCTGCTACGTAGGTTCGCTCTATTAGCGACTGCGTTACGTCCACCACAATACTATGTTAGTTCTCACCCTACTAACAAAGTCCCCCTGAGAAGATCGATATTATCCGGGCCTAAGCTCTATCCGGCCAGTCCTGAGTAGCCACCTTGTGATAGTCCCGCTGACTACTGGTTTCCCACTCGCCGTTGCCAGGTCTCTACGTGTATGCAGCGGCCATGGTGCGATAGTGGCCCGCAGGCGCTCTCTCGATTCTTCCAGCAGGCCGCAAAAGAGGATTACGTGCTCTGCCGTCTCGAGGGCCCCTCCACAGCGGCATAACGGCGAGTACACACCGAAGGCTCCTATCTTAAATAAGAAAGCTGATAGTCCTATTTTTCCGGTCCTGATCTGGCATAGGGTAGACGCCTCCGGTCGGTTTAGGTCTGAGTACTTGCCCTGTTTCGGCATTCGCATCGAGGGGCCCTCCTGCTCCTCGGCGATAGCGCGTCGCTGGCGGTCGTGTTATGCTGCCCCGGAGAGCCATCTCTTCTCCCAGTAGTCTAGGAGGGCGGCCGGGACTTCCTTCGCCTTGCCTATCCACTCGGAGCCCCTAGCCTCCTTCTCTATCGTGTACCCCGCTGGTCTGAGCGATTGTGACGCCCGCTTCCGTCTCGCCGGCGTGTCCTGTCGGAGTATGTGTGACGCTCTCGCGCTCGCGCTCCGAAGCAGGCTCCTTTTGCCGTTATTCCGTAGCCGTTCTTCAAATTTCGCCGCCCGGGCACTGAGATATAGGTCTAGTGGCGGGATAGCTGCCTCTATTTCTAGGTGTCGGACCGGTGTCGCTTTGTAGGCGCCACAGACTATTCGGAGGCACTCACTCTGTATCCCGACTAGGCTCTTAGCTGGTCCCGCTGGTTCCTCGCTTATAGTGTGCCACGCAGCCGCCCCGAAGGCGATCGCGCTGCGAATAACCGACGTGTACAGTAGTCTCGCCCGTATGAGATCGCAGCCCCACGCCATGTTCACTAGCTTTGTTAGGGCTAGCTTCTGAGTCGCCATTTTGATTTAACCCGTTCGGTATGGGCGTGCCACGTTAATTTGCGGTCAAACCAGACCCCTAGGAACCACCTTGCCGAGACCTTCGGCGTTACTATAGCGTTTCCAAGACGGATACTCTGCGGGGAGGGGTCTCGGGTTCTAGTGAAGTGCATCAGCTCACTCTTGTCCGGAGCGAACTCCATCCCGTGCCTGGCGGCCCACCGTTGGCACGTAGCCCAAGCGTCCTCTAGTCGGCGGCAGGTCGTGCCCGTGTCTGTGCTCACGCTGAGTAGGGGGTGTTTCTCCGCTAGTTCCTCATATAGCGTCGAGATATATAGGATAAATAGTATCGGGGAGAGTGGCGACCCCTGGGGGACGCCAGCTCGTAGAGGGATCAGCTCTGACTCCTTACCGTCGAACCGGAGGCGTACTGTCCTATCCTCTACGAAGCTGTGTACCCATTCCTGAACCCACTCCGGGTAGCCCTTCCGGGCTAGTATAGAAATCAAACGCCTGTGGTTAACTGTGTCGAACGCCCCCTTAATATCAAGTTGTAGTAGTGTGGCGATCCCTCCGCGCCTCCAAGCTGTATAGGTTACGTCCTCGACTATACGTATCGCTAATTCGGTGGACCGCCCCTTTCGGTTACCCATTTGGACGTTTGGTAGCAAACCGGCCGTCTCCGCGACGGTAGTGATACGCTGGCATATCACGGCCTCTATCACCTTCCCTATCGTACTAAGCAGCGCTATCGGTCGCCAGCCGCTAGGGGTCTGCTTTTGGGCTGTCGTTTTGTTCGGCTTAGGGATAACGACTACCTTTGCCGAGCGGAGGCGCTCCGGGTAGTATCCTAGCCTAAAGCTTACGGTCGCTATATCCGCTAGGATCTCCCATATGGGTTTACCACATATTTTCAGTAGGCCCGTAGGGATCTGATCATCGCCGGGGGCCTTCAAAGCCGCTGTCTTCGCACTGCTGACTACTCGATTGGACACACGTGATATTCGACACTTGCGTCCTCGCTTCGCGTGCGAAGCGAGGTCACTGTCCGACGTAAACGGTCGTTAGGAATCGAATGCCGCAATCGGTTTGATGATTTGAGGCTGTTAGAAGAAATTATCGATGAAAGTCAGAAACCTGGCTACTATAACGTGATCCACAAGTCATTTTCGCACACAAGTCACTTTCGCACTTTTCTTGGCACCTTCAAGTAATTCAGTAATATCCTATGCATAACCCGCATTTTATCCTTTAAATTACTCAAAATCTTCTTCATTATCAGTTTCTACTTCTATTGAACAAGTCCTTGCATTATGTCCAGTCCCTCCGCAAATACCACAGCGCCTTATACCGGTCTGCCGGCGCTTTACAGGACGACTGCTTTCCCCTTCTTCCTCCACCATAACCTTGATATCACCCCTCAAGGCCCGTAAAACTTGTGCATCACCTATACTAAGTGCTCCTCCATATTGGATTTGCTTATTTTTCGTCCTACGACGCTTACTTAGTATATGGTTCGTCTCACGAAGCTCTTCGTTCTCCCGACGTAATAATGCATTCTCATGCATCATTGCATGCGTAGCCTTCGTATTCGAGTTAATTGAGTTCGAAATATACGTCGGCGAGCTGTCTTGATGCCTCTGAACGCTATTCTCAATCAACGTTGACTGTGATTCGGCTTCAAGGGTGGTAGTACGTGTCTTAGAAGTCCAAATAGGGGGTAGGAGTTCTGGGTCGGCAGAGGGTGTACGCGCGACTTCTGCGACATCCAGGGCAGATATAACCCTGTCGGGGTCAAAAGGGACAATTCCAGCTGCTTCGAACCCAGATCTGATGTTTTGTTCAGTAAAAGCAGCGCCAAACGCCTCCAAAAAAAACCGGCAAGGAAATCCTCCTTCGCAACGTTGGTATGATGTCGTCGCATCAAACCCTCAACAAACACACCGTACGCCCGTTTCAAAACACTAAAAGGCACCAAGTCGAGAGGCTGGAGCTTATGGGACGAATGGGCAGGCATAGGAAGGGTAATGATGCCATGGTCCTTGCAGTATTGTTCGAAATCCATCGAATGATGGCTTTCGTGACCGTCAAGGATCAGGAGGCGTTTGACACCCTTCGTACGATCGCGTGTGTGCAGATCGAAGTGAGCTGCCCAGCTGAGACCAATATCATTCGTTGTCCATTCGTTTTGGGATAGATCAACGACCCAATTGCCCGGTAATGTGGTGTCGCGATACCACAAAGTGAGGTGAACTTTGGCCGCGAAGATGATGTACGGCGGCACCGCCCAGCCTTGGGAATTGGCCGCCTGAATGACAGTAACCCATTCCCTATTGCCTTGCTGGGCTTGTCTAGGCCGTCCACGTCTTTCGGTACTCGTCACGACCATGCCGGTTGAGATGCTGTGCTTCGCTATTGTGTCCGCAACACGCTTAAAATAACCGTGATACGCGATAGGATCTTCGCAGAATGCCCGCTGGTAATCGATTCGACGATTTAAACGCGTCCGGAGGTCTGGTTGTCGCCGTACAAAGCTCGAGGCCCAGTTCTTGCCGACGGGTGACGCGTCGCGGTCGCGTCTGAGGATATTCGCCATTTCTTCAATGTATCGAAGCCGGGGAGGAAAAGTTCGCGAATCTAGCTCAATTACGCGTCGGGTAATCGTATTGTCTTCGGTTTCGGTCATTTTCCGTTTGGACATGTTAGGAATGTGTAATGGTTGTACGCCTTCGTAACAGCGCTTCAATGTCTTATGGTCGACTTTGAAGATTTTACCAAGCTTGTTCCAACTTAGGTGAGGACCGCGTGGTTTAGTTTGATGCCTAATTGAAGATTAGCTTCACTAGATTTGCGTGCCATGTTGTGGAAGGGAAGAATTGTATAAGTAAAGATGGAAAGTCAAGATTTCTTGAAAAGTTGGGCAAAGACCCGTGTGGGGCAATGACCTGTGGGTGACGTTATACGATAACTATTTCATACCTAGCCGCTATAACTCTGAACTACTACCCGTTCTACGCCGGGTCGAGCACGATCTATTACTCTTAGAGGGTAGTTACCGACAATAATACTACGCTCCCCTTATCTCGAGGGTCGCGATCTATAGCGATATATAACCGCCTAAAATCTCTTATAGTTCCTCGGCTATCTGTAGCCGTTATACGGACCTAATAGACGCTATACGTTAGATATCTTATCTTACCTATAGCTCTAATTAAAGGTATAGTAAACTTTACCTACTAGAGTCGGTTATATCTCGTAAACTCGATACTTACGTAGTCTACTTCGGTATAAGAGTCTAAGTCGGTATAGGTAGCTACCTTACTATCGACCACGATACTAGTATAAACCGGAGTACCTACCCCTATATTAGGGTATCGCTCCGTAGCCGTAGCTCTATCTAGAGCGCGGTATCTTTTCCCGTTCTCCTATTTTTCGATGCCTCTATTCTTCTAACTATACCGTCGCTCCTATTCCTAGGGTATTTAGGGCTATTAGATAAGTAATAAGTACTATCGTACTCATAATACCTTAGTCTCTTTCTATCCGCTCCTCGGGAGTTTCCCGTATACGAGTCGGAGGTATATTAGTAAGAAAGTTTAATCCTATCTTTACCTTTATCTCGGCTTTACTAGCTATCTAGCTATACCCCTCTTTACGATCCCTCGTCGAGAGTATACACTCCTTATATCTCTTAGAGGATTTACTAGATCTTATCGCTAGCGAAGTATCTCGCTTCTTACTTAATCGACTTATATTATCCTAGGCTTTTTAAGCCTACAATACTGTTTCTACTCGGCTCCTAAGCTTTCCGCTACCGTAGAGCTCTAGATAGTTCTATAAATCGGTAGTTAGCTTTATAAAGAAGCGTTCCGCCCGCTCCTCTTCTAGCTAGGCTAGTAGCTACTCCTTAATATTAGCAAGATATATATTAAAGTCTCGGGCCGACTAATACGCTCTCTACTCTACTTACTCGAGTTACCTCCGAAGCGTAGTATCTTTATGTTCACCGTCCTCAAGTAGGGATAATGTCTATTTCTTAAAAGTGTCCTAATTATAGCAGACTTCTTCTTATTCTTCGGGGCTTAGTCGTTCCCTAACGTATCGTTACTATAGCGTACGCGACTCGCCGTCTATATAGGTTATAGCTAGTAACACCTTACGTCTTAGCTTACGGAACTTTTTCGGATTCCCTATAAATAAGAGATCTAAGTCCGCTAACTAGTCTTCTCGCTAACGAAATGAGAAACTATACTTAAAGGTAGCGATATTTTTATATATTATACCTCTATCGTTATTAAACGACGAGTAGCGTCGTCGTCGATATCGGGTTTTACCTCGCCGTCGATACTTACTAATAGACGACGACTACGACTCCGAATCACTAGCACTTCGGCTAGGAGCGCCGTTATCAGAAAAAGGGCGCGGTAAACTAGCACGGCTCGACGACTCGTCTTCGAGTCATTAGCGTAAGCGCCTATAGGAGGAGGCTAGTCTTACTAAATTAGCTTACTCTTTAGCTAGTACGGCTACTCAATATTCTTATTACGTTTCTAACTCCGTAACACGCTATAATAGTAGGTCTAATATCCCTTCCTATGGCTCTATTATTCCGCTATTAGTATCTTTCGGTTCGCAGGTTAGTTCTTACGACTCGCCTATATTTCGGCTATATCGCGACCGTAGAGCCTGCGTCTCGGGCATCTTTATACTAGGTAACTTAGGGTAGAAGGATTAGAGTTATAACGAGGATACGATACGTCTCACTATAGAATAGTTAGGTAGTATAAAGAGTAACTAGAATAGGCTAGTATATAGGTGCGTATATTGTAGAACTAATTCTTAAGGAATCTAAGTTAGGTGAGAGTACCTTGAGTTCTCCTCTTAAGCTAAGCTATTCCAGCGTTCTATCGGATCGGGGGCGAAACGCCCCCGACTCAGCTTATTAGCTGAGACCGGCCCGCCATAACGACTCTTTCCTTACAAAGCTTGTCTAGGTTCTATATATTCAAGGCTATCGTAGACTAGGACTACCTATAAGATACGCGCTTAATAGGTGCTAATAGGCTAGGGAAATCTTTATCTAGGAATTAGCGGTTATCTCTTAGACTACCTAAGGTATAGGAGTAGCCTTTAGGCTACGGCCTAATAGGTCGTCGTCTAATAGTTCTAGCGCTAAAATTCTAACGCGAGGTTTCAATAAGGAGATTTAACTAAACGGTCTTATAGGATAGTACTAGAGGAAATATAGTAATAGGGTCGACGGACCAGTCTTTTCTTTACCGCCCCTAGAGCGCTTGTCCTCCTTTACCTGGGCCTCCACGTCCTTCCGGGCCAAAATGTCCAGGGCATCCTCGACAGTAAGTGCACACCTCCTTGCCGGACACGCGATCTTTTTGCCCTCCGACGCTTGCTTAGTGCCTCATTTGCCTTGCGAAGGGTGGAGCACTCAGCCTTCAAGAGGGTATTCTCACGGGCTAATCGAGTTATACCCTTCGCAAGGTGGCCAACAGCATCAAAAGTTGGGGTCGGAGAGCTTCCCTGATGTCTGGCGATTCGGCGATTGACAAAATCGGACTGCGAGAGAGCCTCTGTCGGGTTATTTGGCGTTTGCGAAACACAAGGGTCAGCATCTGGAAGAGAGGGGCTAACGGGTGTAGGCGACCGAATACTAACATTCAGCTTCGAGATAACGGCTTCAGGGTCGTGGGGAACTAGGCCGGCCCCTCGAAACCCTACCTTGATGTTTTTGTCGGTTATTGTCTTTAAATAAGCCTCCTTAAAGGCGATAAAGAACTCGACCTTAGTAATGTGGTTAATATGGGACTTGATAAATATATCAATCTCTCGACCGTATATACGTTTCAAGACCCCAAAGCACCCGACATCAAGTGGCTGGGTTAGATGAGACGAGTGCGGGGGCAGACTGATAGTAATAATGCCGTTAGACTTGCAATAAGACTCGAAATCGGCCGATGTATGACTCTCATGCCCGTCCAATACTAACAGCCAACACACGCCTCTTTTGGTCGAGATAGTGTGCTTGTTGAAATGTTTGATCCAGTCTAGACCAGTCTCGTTGTTCGTCCACCCGTTTTTGGTCGGTTTGACTACCCAATCGGCTGGTAGGTCTCCCCTCAGTATACCAATTAGCAACGTGATAGTTCCCTTGAATTACCAGAAATGGCGGGATGTCGCGACCCTCCGAATTGACACAGGTAATCGCCGTGGCCCATTCCCGGTTACCTGGCTGGACCTTCTTGCCTCTACCATTACGTTCAGACGAGGTAACGACCATCGAGCGTTGAATAACGCCCATCATAAAGCCCGTCTCGTCGAAGTTCCACATATCGCAGTCCTGGATCCCGTATTTGGCCCTCATATTCGATACAAGCCGGAACCACTCCGCAATAATCTTTGGATCCTCGCAGAGGGCCCTCTGGAAGTCATACGAGCGAGAAAAACGCGTCTGTAACTCTTGGGTTCGCTTTACAAAGCGATGCGCCCAGAGCTTGCCGACGCGTCGGGTACCCCGCGTCGCAAGAATGGAATTGGCCATATCTTCCACGCCCTCTAGCCGGGGAGGAAACCCTCTCAAATCTAGGTCAAGTACATGCTGAACAATAGTTCTTTCCTCTATCTTGGCGAGTTGTGCACTATTCGGCCAGATCTCGGTACGTGGGGTGCGACCGTGGATTCTGTCACGGAGTGAGGACTCGGGTACACCGTATAGCATTTCTGCTCGACGTTGGCTCATATTTTTGGTCGATCGGATAGCTTCGATGGCAAGGTTGATTTTGGCTTCTTGGGTTTGAACTGACATGGTGTTGTTGTTGAGGAAATAAGTGTTGAAGTCAAAAGGTTGGAAAGGTTGAAAAAGTGCGCGACTCAGTGTGAAACCACGTTAGTCCGTAAGAATTAATGAACTTGAATAGTTTAGCCAGCTGCGAATATACGCGTTCAATTATAATAATAGGATAAACATGCTTTCAGGATAATATATACGTTTAATTAAAGACTATGTATACTAGTTTACTATGTATATTATAATACTATTATTATTAAATACGCCGTAGGCTCGAAGCCCCCGGTACCTCTACAAGTGTTCCCGTATGTCAAACCGTGCCCTAATGGCTGGACTAAATACATACGCTGCTACGTAGGTTCGCTCTATTAGCGACTGCGTTGCGTCCACCACAATACTATGTTAGTTCTCACCCTACTAACAAAGTCCCCCTGGGAATTTAGTAATTAATCTAGGTATTAATCTAACCTATCAGTAAGATAAACTGCCTTAACGACTCTATTCCTAATTACCCTACTTAAATACTTCAGTTACCTAAAGTACTATACTCTATATATTAGACCCCGACATTATTACTTAAGGACTCCGTAGTAGAACTTACTTACTAGTATAAACCCTTATAAACTCTTTAGTAGGTTACGTAGCTAGACTATTAGAGGTTTCATTATATTTTAATTACTGTTACTTAAGTTAGTTATCCTACGGACGCTTTAAGTAATATTACTCTCGATACTATAGTATCTTAGACCCTAACCGGAAGTACTATAAGAAGTACTACCCCTACGATTAACCCTACTTAGATATAGGCTATAATTAATTAGCTCTACACCCGTATCTAATAACTAGAGGCCTAGCCTATTACTTACCCTACTAATATTACTCGATACTAGCCCCTAACCATAAAGACCTACGATAATATAAATAGTAACGTTTAAGGCTTTCTAACTTAAACTAAAGCTTATCTTCGATACTGTGGGATTGAGCGCCACGGTTATGCCCTAGGCCGAAGGCGGTGTAGCGGCAATTGCACTAGTGGGGTCAAAACCCTTCCTTATAGATAAAATAGCTACACAGAAGACACAACAGAGCAGATAGATAGATCAATCAAGACAGGATCTACGCAGAGTCATTAATAGAGGATTGAATCCCTCAGATACTACGAAACCTCGATAGTGTGACGGTTGTCACGTGATTGACCCACACTGGTCTGAACAGATTGATAAGTGGTTGCAGATACCAAAGTCAGGGACTTTGGTCTTGGTCTCTTTTGGTGAAGACACCTGGTACGGTGGCGTAGTGGCAAGGATTGCAACCCCTGGCGCGGCGTGACAGATAGACTACGAAGCTTAGGAAGCACTCTACGCGGTAAGCTTTCTAACCGGATCGGTACTTACTTAGTTCGGACCTACGATAAGGGACTATTTAGATAACGATAACTATATAGAGCGAGACTAGGATACTCGTACGATTTTTAGCGACTACGAAGAATTCTAACCATAGCTTAGAGCTATATTCGGTAATCCTAATAAGTTTAGGACCGCTAAGAGATAGCTCCTAGGTCTTCGATAGACTACCTTGGCCGCTTATTACGCCCTTGTTTTCCGATAGGTATCGTTATACCTAGATTAGGACGAAGACGCCCTAAAGGCGTAGTTCTGCTAAGGATTTAAGGAGGAAGTTATTATTATTAAATACGCCGTAGGCTCGAAGCCCCCGGTACCTCTACTAGTACTCCCGTATGTCAAACCGTGCCCTAATGGCTGGACTAAATACATACGCTGCGTCGTCGCTTCGCCCTATTGGCGACTGCGTTGCGTTCACTACCATACTACGTTGGTTCTCAACCTACCAACAAAGTCCCCCCTGAGAAGATCGATGCTATCTGGGCCTTGAAGCTGTCCGACCCGTCCCTAGCAGCCACCTTACAATAGTCCCACTAACTACTGGTTCTCCTGTTGCCGTTGCGAGGTCTCTGCGAGAGTATAGTGGCCGTGGTGCGATAGCGGCCCGTAATCGTTCCCTCGGTCCTTCCAACAGCCCGCAAAAGAGGATTACGTGCTCTGTCGTCTCAGGGGCGTCGCCACAGCGGCATAGCGGCGAGTACACGCCAAAAGCCCCTGTCTTGAATAAGAAGGCTGCTAGTCCTATTTTTTCCGTCCTGATCTGGCACTAAGATAGAGGTCTAGTGGCGGGATTGCTGCTTCTGCTTCCAGGTGGCGAACCGGCGTCGCTTTGTGGGCGCCACAGACTACCCGGAGGCACTCGTTCTGTATCCCCATCAGGCTCTTAGCTGGTCCTGCCGGTTCCTCACTTATAGTATGCCACGCAGTCGCCCCGAAGGCGATCGCGCTACGGATAACCACCGTATATAACAGCCTCGCCCGTATAAGATCGCAGCCCCACGACATATTGAATAGCTTTGTCAGGGCTAGCTTTTGAGTTGCCATTTTTGTTTTAACACGCTCAACATGGGCGTGCCACGTCAGTTTGCGGTCGAACCAGACTCCTAGGAACCTCGCTGAGACTACCGGCGACACTGTGGCGTCCCCAAGGCGAATACTTTGCGGCAAGGGCTCTTGGGCCCTAGTAAAGTGCATTAGCTCACTCTTGTCAGGAGCGAACTCCATCCCGTGCCTCACTACCCACCGCTGACACGTAGCCCATGCGCTCTCCAACCGGCGGCAGGTCGTGTCTGGATCGGTGCCGACGCTTAGCAGGTTCGTGTCGTCCGCGAACCCGACTACTAAAAGTAGTGGGTGCTGCTCCGCTAGCTCCTCGTACAGCGTTGAAATGTATAATATAAACAGTATCGGGGATAGCGGTGACCCCTGGGGGACGCCAGCTCGTAGGGGGGTTGGCGCTGACTCCTTGCCATCGAACCGGAGGCGTACCGTCCTATCCTCCACGAAGCTGCGTACCCACTCCTGAACCCACTCCGGGTAGCCTTTCCGGGCTAATATGGAAATCAGCCGTCTGTAATTGACCGTATCGAATGCCCGCTTGATGTCTAGCTGTAGCAGCGAGGCGATGCCCCCGCGTCTCCACGCCGTATAGACCACGTCCTCAACTATACGTATTGCCAGTTCGGTGGACCTCCCAGCGCGGTTACCCATTTGGCCGTTTGGTAGTAGGCCGGCCGCCTCAGCTACTTTGGTGATACGCTGGCTCATCGCCGTCTCTATTACCTTCCCTACCGTGCTAAGCAGGGCAATGGGGCGCCAGCCGCCAGGGGTCTGCTTCTGAGCTGTCGTTTTATTAGGCTTAGCGATAACAACCACCCTCGCTGAGCGGAAGCGCTCCGGGTAGTACCCCAGCCTAAAGCTAGCTGTTGCCAGATCCGCTAGGATCTCCCATAGGGGTTTACCGCAGGCCTTTAGCAGGCCAGTGGGGATCAGGTCGTCGCCGGGAGCCTTCCAAGCAGCCGTTCCTTTGATGATAGACTCGATATCCATTGTGGTCACCTCCCTAGGGACGTTCAGCTCTGGTCTCGTCTGTAATAGGCCGCGATCGAGGTCCGATAGATCTATACACGGGTCTGGGAAGAACCTCTCAGCTAGTAATTTTGCCTTCTCATCATGTGTACGTGCCACAAGCGTGTAGCCGGCGTCCCTCCGGAGATCTGGCAAGCCGTGGGCCTCAGGGGGGGTCCAGCTCCGTAGCCTAGCCCACCTCTGCAGTGCCCACAGGCTTTTGTGATCCTTTGCCGTAGGAGGAAGTTAAAGACGAGGTTACGCGTATAGATTGACGAGAAGATTTTATAACTATATAGAAATAGTCGTACGTATCGATAACCGATTATACGAGAGACGTATAGAATGAAGAGGTTATTATTATTATTATTAAATACGCCGTAGGCTCGAAGCCCCCGGTACCTCTACAAGTGCTCCCTTATGTCAAACCGTGCCCTAATGGCTGGACGAAATACATACGCTGCTACGTAGGTTCGCTCTATTAGCGACTGTGACGACTGACACATGGACGATAAGCAGGGACATCCTGACATGGCCTGCCCTGATCTGGACGAGCGCGTTCCCCTTATAATAGGAGAACGGCCAGACATACTTGTAACCCTTTCCTTCTCTTTCTTCCCTAGTTTAGTATTCAACAATAGAGATGCACTGATATGCAACCTTGATTCGTACCTATGTGCCTCTGCCTCGTTACAGCGACTGCGTTACGTCCACCACAGTACTATGTTAGTTCTCACCCTACTAACAAAGCCCCCCTGAGAAGATCGATATTATCCGGGTCTAAGCGCTATCCGGCCAGTCCTGAGTAGCCACCTTGTGATAGTCCCGCTGACTACTGGTTTCCCCGTCGCCGTTGCCAGGTCTCTACGTGTATGCAGCAGCCATGGTGCGATAGTGACCCGCAGGCGCTCTCTCGATTCTTCCAGCAGGCCGCAAAAGAGGATTACGTGCTCTGCCGCTCGGGGGCCTCTCCACAGCGGCATAGCGGCGAGTACACACCGAAGACTCCTATCTTAAATAAGAAAGCTGATAGTCCTATTTTTCCGGTCCTGATCTGGCATAGGGTAGACGCCTCCGGTCGGTTTAGGTCTGAGTACTTGCCCTGTTTCGGCATTCGCATCGAGGGGCCCTCCGGCTCCTCGGCGATAGCGCGTCGCTGGCGGTCGTGTTGTGCTGCCCCGGAGAGCCATCTCTTCTCCCAGTGGTCTAGGAGGGCGGCCGGGACTTCCTTCGCCTTGCCTATCCACTCGGAGCCCCTAGCCTCCTTCTCTATCGTGTACCCCGCTGGTCTGAGCGATTGTGACGTCCGCTTCCGTGTAAGGAAAGAGCCGTTGTGGCGGGCCGGTCTCAGCTGACAAGCTGAGTCGGGAGGGATTCGCCCCCGATCCGGTAGGACCCCGGAACTGCCCAGCTTAAGAGGAGAACTCGAGACGCTCGCACCTAGTTTAGATTCTTCAAGAATCAGTCTTGCAATATACGCACCCATACACTGGCCTCCTTCTAGCTACCCTTTGCACTACCTGAGTGTCGCTTTGTAGGCGCCACAGACTATTCGGAGGCACTTGTGACGGTCAACCCTCGCAGACTCACTACAACCAGGTGACTTACAGCTGGAACACCTGCCGTGGCAGTGTGAGATGGGAAGCCAATCATAACCCTTGTAGGAGCCCCGCCAAGCGTGGATGACTTAGTCGCGCTCCCTCAAACCTAAGTTGTCATCTTCTTTCCTTCGCTCCTTAGAGTAGAATCTTCGTCGATAGCACCTAATCGAGGTCTATACCAATGCGATGCAACCCAGGTCGTGACAGCACTCATTCTGTATCCCGACTAGGCTCTTAGCTGGTCCCGCTGGTTCCTCGCTTATAGTGTGCCACGCAGCCGCCCCGAAGGCGATCGCGCTGCGAATAACCGACGTGTACAGTAGTCTCGCCCGTATGAGATCGCAGCCCCAAGCCATGTTCACTAGCTTTGTTAGGGCTAGCTTCTGGGTCGCCATTTTTGATTTAACCCCTTCGGTATGGGCGTGCCACGTTAATTTGCGGTCAAACCAGACCCCTAGGAACCTTGCCGAGACCTTCGGCGTTACTGTAGCGTTTCCAAGACGGATACTCTGCGGGGAGGGGTCTCGGGTTCTAGTGAAGTGCATCAGCTCACTCTTGTCCGGAGCGAACTCCATCCCGTGCCTGGCGGCCCACCGTTGGCACGTTGCCCAAGCGTCTTCTAGTCGGCGGCAGGTCGTGCCCGTGTCTGTGCTCACGCTAAGTAGGTTCGTATCGTCCGCGAACCCTACGACTAAGAGTAGGGGGTGTTTCTCCGCTAGTTCCTCATATAGCGTCGAGATATATAGGATAAATAGTATCGGGGAGAGTGACGACCCCTGGGGGACGCCAGCTCGTAGAGGGATCAGCTCTGACTCCTTACCGTCGAACCGGAGGCGTACTGTCCTATCCTCTACGAAGCTGTGTACCCATTCCTGAACCCACTCCGGGTGTGAAGGTCAACCCTCGCAGACTCACTACAACCAGGTGACTTACAGCTGGAACACCTGCCGTGGCAGTATCAGATGGGAAGCCAATCATAACCCTTGTAGGAGCCCCGCCAAGCGTGGATGACTTAGTCGCGCTCCCTCAAACCTAAGTTGTCATCTTCTTTCCTTCGCTCCTTAGAGTAGAATCTTCGTCGATAGCACCTAATCGAGGTCTCTACCAATGCGATGCAACCCAGGTCGTGACACCGGGTAGCCCTTCCGGGCTAGTATAGAAATCAAACGCCTGTGGTTAACTGTGTCGAACGCCCCCTTAAT